>NC_135053.1:19048034-21515534 GCF_051014685.1 Ptiloglossa arizonensis
ACAAAATTAAGCACATATTAATTACTCAAAATGATATGTTTTGAAAAAATTTATCTATAGATATCGATTTTATCAAGCATACATTACTTCCTATGTGTCTAAAAATTTTTCAAATGCATGAAATATTTTCGAGAATATTACTTATTAACCCCTCACAACTAAATCAAATATCTACAATGTATGACCACAGAAACTATTCTTTTATTTATTAATTTCTATTGATTTTATTATGATTGATTTGTTGAACATTACTTAAAAAAATGCCTATGTTTTAAGAACTCTTGTGTGTAATAAAAGACAATACATTTATTAATAATAGATGAATAACAAGTGTGAATTAATAACAATCAGGTTTACAGTATGTGTAACATTTATTCGTCTTGTACAACTGTTGTTTTTTCAGATACATAAAGACCATCTAAGAACTTTCTAATATCCTTGTTCTTTACAGTTGTAGATTGCTGTATAAGAGCAGCTGAAACATAAATTAAATGTAACAGATTACAATGGCAAACTATTTATTTGTTTTATTAAAAATATAATATAATAGTAACTACTATTTTTAAATTGTCAATATATCACCAAACATGTAATATGTAATTTAAATTATACCCTATAAATATGGTTCCATTTCAATTTTGTATAATAAATTATTCCAGTTCAGGATAAGTATTTACCAGAGCGAGAAACATCTTCTAACGAATTTCCTTCAATTATTAGTTCATCTTTTTGTTTGGCTGAATTTGTTACAGTCACACCTGGTGCCATCTTCACACGACGAATATATTTCTCACCCAAGAAGTTACGAATTTCAATTACTGTGTTATTTTCAGCCGTAACACAGTTAATAGGGAAGTGAGCATATACTGCTCGCATTTTGTACTGATACCCTTTTGTCACACCTTTCAACATATTTTCAATATGAGAGCAAACTGTACGAACAGCTGCTAATTCTTTTTTTGTGCCAAACCATTTTTCCACTTTCAGTAGCCTTGGACTTATCATCTAATATAAAAGTAACATACATGTTTAAAAAAAGTAATAAATTATTATATTACTTTTAATATTACATTAGTCAGAAATGGATTTATCATTTATGTGAAAATGAAGGGGAATCCAATTATATCATCATATCACAATTTAACTTAACATATTATTTTCAATAACTATTACTAATAAAAATGAACATATTTACTTACACGAATATCAAGTGCAAGGTGTTTGAAAGAACGTTTAAGAACACCTCTTGGTCCTTTAACAGTAACCAAACGGGACCTGACTGTAACAGTCAGTCCCTCAGGTATTTTCACTGTCTGGTTGGTTACAATTTGTTTCATCCTGTAATAAATCAATATGACTATAAAATACAAGTTGAAATTACAAAATAAAGAACAAAACATTATGTTGGCACAAGTATTAATTATACTTTAATATAAATTTCTATTTGAGCAAGCAAATATTACTTCCGTATAAGAATATTTAAAGTATTCGTTTAATTGCTTCACTTCATATTTAGCGTACTAAGTAAATTCATAATGAAAAGAGAATATTAATTTGATACTTAATAATTAATTTAATCGAAAATGAAGTAGGTCAGAAGTTAAATACTCTATTACTATATTTATATTGCGTTTATTTATGTTTTTCAATAATAAAATAGTTTATAGGTTATATACGACAAATAATATCATGCTTCTTTAGAACAAAATGTATAAATTTGACAGAAAGAAAATAAATTTGATGAATGTTTACAAAAACAATGTAAAAGTTAAATGAAACACATATATAAAACTCTTTCAAATTGTTATCTGATATGAAATATTGACAGAAATGGGAAAACAAGGTTATATTTCACTATAATCAAAATAATGACTTTTCTCAAAAATAATACTTAGCCTCGCACAAACATAGTAAATAATATGCAACGATACAAATAACATATCACAAAATTTATTGCATTCTTAGATTGTTTCGGATTTTACAAAATATCCCTTCTCTTTATGATTTCTTTACCTCACACACGCTACGGGATAACCGGAAAAGACCGAGGCGGTGGAAAAGCATGTCTGCTAACTTGCTACAAGTGAAACTTATAGATCAGAAAATCATGTTCTCTTTTAATTAACTATCTTAATTCAACCTACAGATGGCGTATTTCGAAATTTCGTTTTAAAGTTACTAGATGTAAATATATCCAGTGACTTTATTTTATTTAACAACAATCAACATGTTTTATTATTTAAACAAATCTGAAAAATATATGATTGTTTATTCTAAAATAAAATATGACCTGTGTAATAAAAAAAATGATTGAGTATCGCTAGCTATTATTGATTAATAAAACGTACAATTCTTTGTATGATATTCATATTACAGAATTAAATATTGTTAAACATGTAGTTTCTTATTTTTTTCGTAAACATATGTAAATTGTTAATAAAGACTGTTATACTGGATTATTGAGATAAGGACAAGAGATAGCAATCTGCGATACATTATTTTTATGGTTAAAAGTTAGAACCAAACCTATTACGGCAAAATGGCCGATTACGTTACTGAAGTAGCTAGTCACCACTAGTGTCTTTTGTGTGTGATTTTTCAGCTTTTAGTCCCGCGCTTTGCTTTAAAGTATATGCAAGATATAAAATATTTATACTATCTCAAAACAAAAGATATCAGAATCGATTAGACATCGTAGAAAACTTTCGATGTTCTATCTATGAAATGAAATACAATTGTTTGGTTACTTTTTGTACACAGTAAATATTTCAGAAAAATCCCGAGATATCACGATTTCAAATTCTTGTAAGTAAATTTATTATATGTAACTAAACTAATCTATTTTTACATACCAGTATTACTTAATTTCAAAATATCGAAAATACAACAATTCGAAATGTTTAATATTATTTGACACTTCGTAAGTACCCGTATCTATATTCTGATAGGGACATACGTATTATTTTCTTTTCTAACAAATTTTAGTTAACATGATAATCTGTTGCATAGATTCGAGGACGGGAGTAAATTAACGAAGGGATTTTTGTTGATAAGCAATCATCGTAAAGGAATGAACACAAAAGATATTGGTTTGGCAGCATATCAAAACAAACACGGAAATCTACTGGCAACTCGCATACATCGCTAAAGTAATGTACTAATAGTCTTAAGTACTAGGGTGTACCAATCAAATCGTAAAAGTAACCCGAATTGTTTTGAAACATTTAAATCTAATTTTTTATGAAAAATAATAAAACATACTAAGCATAATAAAATATGTACATAAAAGTTTGAAAAACTTTTTATAAAATATGTTTTTCTTCAATTAACTTAAGTAGAATAAAATTTATAAAAACATTGTTTTAAAGGATTCAAAATCTTTATAATATATTAGTTTTTATATTTTAAATTTATCTTACTGTACTGATATTCAATGATTAATATTATAATATCAGTACTTATTGTACAAAACTTATGTTTTATGGGTATAAGGATATTTTGAATTTGAACACCTATCACTAGAGTTTTTTCTTTCATAGAAAGGCTTTGAATTTTCTTAAATTATACAAACATTTGCCTATAAAATATGGATAATAAAGTTCAAAGAACTTTAAATGAAAAGAAATGCATAAGTACAATGCAAAAGGATATTAAACAAGAACCATCAAACACATTCATCTCTAAGAATAATGCTAAAGTATTTGCAAATGAAATATTTGATGAAAAAGATTTGTTAATAGCACAGTTACAAGAACAAGTTGATAAACAAAGAGAATGTATATCGTATTATGAAAGTATAGTACAACTTATGAATTATAGACTCATGAAGTTGAAGAAGGTTCTTAAAGCTCATCAATTATTGGAAGAACTTAATTAATAATAATGATTAAAAAGAATATTTAATAAAGGTTGTTTCTCAAAATTTAAATGCAGTTAAACAAACTTTATATTAGAAATATGTGTATTTTTTATATTTCTACTAGTAAAAAATATGTGTTTACACATATTTTTATACATTTTTCTAATACAAACATCAATAGCTTCGGTAACAAATATTGTAATATTTTCAAACAAAATGTAAATATATATAAAGACTGATGTACATATTTTATAGAACTTTGTGTTTATTGAACTTTTTTAACCTCCTTTTAACACATAAAAAGTTAAAGTGAGCTGGACTTTTTGGAGTGTAAAATCTGTTTAACTTTTACATATAATTAAAAGATAATATTAATAATATATCATTATATAATGCATTTTTAAGAATTAAGCAATGCAAAATATGAGTATTGGATATTTATGAAATTGTTAAAAATTGATTCTACTCGTTAATCATTTATGGTAAATATCATCAAATATTTCACTGTTTATTATTGAAAATTAAATTTTTGCAATTTTATTTCTTAATTTGTAAAGAATTTTGTGCAATTTAGAACTATAGATGTCCTGCTGGAAATAATACTTTTTGTGTGCTATTATAAATTCCCTTGTATGTAGATGTTGTCAATGTGCACATACATCATTTGTTAGGGTCATGTTAAAGTTGTACATATACCTTATTTGTTCACTACTATTAATATAGTTTATGTACACTATAAAATGTTAATACAATTACATTTACTTATATAATATGAACATTGTTAAATGAAGAATATTGGAATATAATGAATACATAATTTTAAGAAAGGGCTACAAAGTCTTTTAAACAAATTGAGTATTTTCTTGGGTGTACCAAATAAAGTACCAATTTCTATTAATTTTGATTTGTATTGTATACTTCGTTGTTTGTGCGAAATCAATGTTTGCTAAATTTGTTCATTTACACAACAGTAATTAATTTGGATATTATTTTTAAAAATTGTGCGATAAATAATTTAAAGAACTGTACCAAATATGAAATAAAATAGTTTCTTTTTTCATTAATTTTGAAGAACACGTTTCAAATGTGTTGCCACAATGTTATAATGTGTTTGGATATCAAAAATTATTGGAGTACACAAAATACAAAAATTTATTTTATTCATTATTTTAAGTAGCAATATACGCCATTATCGATGTGCGTAAAAGAAAGTACTAAACACTGATACTACAAAATATAAAATAAACTGTATTTTACAATACTTGTGTACTGAAATACAATAAATAAAATTATGAGTAAAATTAGTCAATACTTTAAATGTTTAAGATCATTTTCTGTGTTCTTTGTCTATAAAACATATAATATGTCATTAATTTATTACCTAAATATTACCTATAGTTATTTAATTCAAATACGAACTATGTTATAGATTACAATAACACGCCTGCATAACATTCAAATTTGTCAGTATTGTTATAGTTTTTACACTTTACACTTGAATTTTCTTAACACATTTTATGAAACTCTTTGAACAAAACAAATATTTTTATATAGAAAAACAGATGTTCAGTTATTGCATATTAACAAAATGAAACAAACTGCTAACAATTTACGACAGAGCTATTATTACGTAAAATTAGAGTTAATATTAGATGATGAATCAAACACTTCTCTTCAACGCACAAGAATATATTACATTATAGAAATTTGGATATGCATATTCTTGACTTGTATATTGCTACTTGGAAACTTCATAAAATGCAGCATTGAAACAATGTCTTTACACTTACTTTACAGTAGTTTCATAAATAATGTAATTGTTGAGTCTTTACGATTTTTTTTCTCTTAAAAAAGACGATAAAACATAATAATAATGTACACATTACAAAATCGAAATGAAAATGCTTATAAAAAGTCTCTGCCTCTTCAATTCTTAGAATGTTATCACACAATTACAAGTCCCTCGGATTTTATATTTCCGCGCGATAGTATGAAGTTCTATTCTCTTCCAGAGCAAAAAATAGAAGTATCTCGCGAAGTCTGGTCCGCAAACAATCATTCAGCGGCAAAAATTCAAATTCTGCTTGTTATCGTATATGTACAAGCAAAGAGGTATTTTGTCAGTTTACATCCAAAATGGCATTCCTAATAGTCCGCCTGCATAGATAATCGTTGATTATTACTTGGTTTCAAAGGTATTGTACAGCGTCGTGCATCTGGAAATCTTTCATGATATCTTTCCAATCTCAGGTACTTCACAGTTACTAAATGACCTAGAAAAATATCGTACACAAAAATATTTATTAAATAACATTTGTAGTTTTAATCTGAAGTAATTAATTTCGACTATAATAACAAATGTTAAACACTCACCGTCAAACCAACATCCATGCAAAGCCCTGTAAGCTTTCCCCGCATCTTCTTGTGACATACATTTCATGTAAACGCAACCTTCTCGACTACCACGATCTACACGAATATGAAGTATTTTAACACCTTCTCCACACTTCTCTAAAATAGCATCCTGTACCTTCGTTTCCCAATCATCCTCAAATTCTCTAAACAAACAGAAATAGCATGTAAATCTTAATAATAACCTAAATAGAGAAAACTAATTGAAATTCTTACACATCAGCATCAAACATATGCCTTATTTTTAAGCACGGTGTTGGTGAACAAGTCAAACTGTTAACCGAACCTTCCATTGTTTCGAATGCTTGACCTTGCCACACTTTAGATTTTTTATTCAATACAAAATTTTGTGTGTTTGATTTATTTAAACTGTTATTAGGTAACCACCGCCATACGTGAAATTCTTCACCTGCTACCTGTTGCACTTCCCTTCGAATTCTGGAAACCAATATTATTTTACTTCATACATAGAAATATAACATTTTATTAATGAAATATAAAAAAGTTTCATCTGCTTGTCACCTAGATTCATTTTCATCCAAAAATTTGACTGCCTTCTCCCAAAGTCCTGCCATCTTTTTACGATTTTTTGGAGGTATTAGATTATCACGTACATGATTTATAGCAAGAAAGCTTTCTTGTGTACCGCCAGGTGTTGCTATTCCGGTATTTTGATGGTGCATTTCAACCATGTTAATAATCTCACTAACAAGTTTAAATACTTCTCCCTCAGTACTTTTCTTGTACTTTATATACCAAACGAACAATTTCTGGATCCCTATAGCTGCTAGGAGGCCTGAGAATATATTGTAATATTATTTATATACGATACTTTCTAAAATATTATAATATTAAATATGATAATATATACAATGTATTCTCAGTCTAATGTAATCACGCAACATGCATGTTAGAACTGTACTGTGACATTACATGCATAAGAAACTCGCATAACAGACACTATTGTAGCAATAGAGAAATAATTTACTAATGCGACATAGTTACACCATTAAAGTATTAAAATTTGTAACAAAACGCAATGCTTTAATATAAGAACATTATTGCGTTATAGAACCTTGTCATTATACTTTCAACAAATTTCTTCCCATAATAAGTCGGTCAAAAATTTACCAAGTGACACAATTAGAAGGGAGGAGAATATGGTGAAAAGCTTGTTTTTAATAAGACATTGCATTGGCAATTCCGGGTTCGTGATCACCATTCCAACTTTCCCATTTAGACGGGTTGAAAATAATTTATCCTGTAAAAAAAGTATGCCTTTTCCTTTAATCTATACATATTGTTAAAATCGACAAAATTGATGATAACAATCGAAAAACTCTTTTACAATACCAAGGAATCCAAAACTTCGCCAGGAGCTCCGTTATCGTCACTTATATCTACAAGAGAAATACCCCACTTAGGATTCTTTATGACGAGTAACTGTGCATTTTGCAAATCCTCCTTCACTTCCAAGCTTGTCTGTAAAATGATTTAATGGAATGCATAGCAGCATATATAATTTTAATTTCATTGTAATTAAATCAACATACCACTTTATTATTCGTGAACATTTGCATGATTTCAGAATCAGTCAGGTAAGGAGTTTCACTGGAATTGTCACATATCATAGACACGGCCTTTTTCGTTAAAATTGGTTGAAGCCGCTTTAACAGTTGTAGTACAGAATCTACGTTTTCTTTCATTACACAATTAACTCCAGGCATTTCAAGGTTGGCTCCAAGAAAACATAGTGGTATGTTGCTATCTATAAATTCAAACGTAAAACTAGTAGTGATTATCAAAATTTGTACAATTCGTAATCTAATTTATGTTTTAACTTTTATAAAAGAAGATCGTACTATATATTTTTAAGCTTGTATGTATATAATGTATGTAGAAGAGAAAATTATTTAACCATCTTAACTAATCAATAAAAAGCAGGATAAAATCATAATAATGGGAAAGGAAATAAAATATCAAAATTAATACATCGTTAATGCTTATTATTTTATTATACACGTTAAAAAAAACAATACATATTTTAATTAGAGTTTTACGAGATTGATTACACATCTCAATTTTAAGAAGTATCAAAGTTTATATAAGCGATTATTTAGTGACATATTAAAGTTATTAAAATAATTTCTGATATTACTGTATATTTTCTATAATTCTAATAATTTTAATACTATATCATGCAATGTGATGAACATATTCCATGCAATGAAATAATGAAATATAAAATACAAAATTTAAATTTGCATAATATCTTAATTAGATTAAATTTACAAACCCTGTCTTTAAAAGACTTAATTATTATAATATATAAATTCATGTGTACTACTTCCTAAACGTTAATAATCACTTTATTCTAATACATAAAAAAATTCAAATTTATAATGCATATTACACGTATTGCAATGTACTTAGCATTAATATTAATAAATGTATTTGAAAAGCTTTCCCACAATATTTTAGTTAAAATATATCATTTTCGTTGTACTTCTTTAAATATCTCTCTATATACGTTACTTAAACAATATTACAATTCTGAATACCTACCCGTTGAAAGCGATGGAAAAGTTTCTGTTTTTCCACCGAGTCCCATGTATATAACAGCAAGAATTCCAAAAAATAAGGCAAGTACCACTACCAAAATTACAGACACCATATTCTGATTGTTGCGCATATCTTCTCTGCTTGTAGCTGAAGGCTTAAATGTCCTGCTCATTGTTTCTCGAGGTCTATCAATGGATGATGTTACATGCCTTAAACCAAACAATGTTTATGTATCTCATACTAACATATATACTGGTCTTAATAAATATTGCACATACCTTGGATTTGATGATGAATACAATGATCTTAAGGATGAAAAGTGACCATTTGAATCTTTCTCTTTTAATTCTGGTATATTTGATGTATGGCGTGAAGATGAACCTAAAAAGTAATATATAAGATGACAAACTATTAATATATTAATATATATTATACATTAATACTTTCTATTTAAATTTACTAAAACTTACCTTTTAAATTGGATAAAGAGGTAGATGGTAAATTTATGGATGACCTTGAACTAAGTCTTCTGGTAAATTCTGATAAAAATGGAGTTTCATAATTTGCCAAAATATCTCTTTGATTTGTGTTGTCCTTTGTACAAACATCTTCCTTTGTAGACTGTACTGGAGAAATATTCAAATCAAAAAGGGATTCATTGTATTTGTTGTCTTTTATCGTATGAATAGATCTTGACTTTGAATCATATAATTTTGAAGTTTGTTCTTGATCAGATATATCATGATCATATGTTCTAGAATCATGAGATTTTCCAACATTGGACAAATATTTAGGTGGAGAATAATTTTTGTTTGTTTCTTCAATAACATCTGAATCTGAACCAGTTTCCAAACCATCAGTTATACTTGATGCCTTATTAATCTTCACATATTTTTTCTGTATAGTTTTAGTTAATGTCCGATTTGTAAAAGATGAAGGACCATCATAATCTGGTACTATAGGATCCTTAAATTCTGAATGTGTTGTCTTGTTTTTAATTGGACTTTTTGATATGCTTGTATCTGAAGATGCTAGAACTGCTGATGGTGGAGGCATTGGATTTGCCAAAGTTTGTCGTCTAGCATTAACTGTTGCTTTTTTCTTTTTACTAGTTGCCAAACTCGTGTCATCATCTGTGTCCTCACTACTGTATCTGATACACAAAACATTTAATAAAATAAAATTTTACTGTATAAATTCCCAATATTATATAAGAGCAACATGTAATATAATATATGGAATAAATAATTTGTAAACTAAAGTTTTATATACAAAGAAATCTACTAATTAAGGTAAACAAAAATAGTAGTAGTGTAGCTAACAATCTCATATTTTTAGTACTGTGTAAATCTGATACTATGAAAATGCAAATAAATTCATATCACTATTAAACGTTTAAAAATTTTAAGGATGTAAACTACTGAAAGTACCTTGCAGCCAACGAATGTCGTGACCCTGTACCGCCTCGAGTTTCAATCAAAGTTTTCAGCTTTTTTACAAGAATTTTTCTGGTAGTTTGTGTCACGGGGCCCACTGGATACCCATATTCCATCAATTTACTACGTAATTCTGAATCACTCAGAGTATCCACCGACATTTTGTTTACAAAAAAAAATGCACTCTTCTCAAAAGAACCCGGTAAAAAAGTTTCCTCGTGCACGAAACTCCCGCTAAGCACTCTTACAAAGCGTAATTAAAATTTCGCTCAATGTTAATCACTTTGTCAGATATTCACACCACCACCAGTTTTCATACGTGCCACCGCTCACAATGTCATAAACGCTTGGCGTAACACCTAAACACTCAGAAAATAATCTTGGTTAAAACTAAAAAATGGCGCAATTTTCTAACGGTCGCGGTCGCGCGCATATTCATCCACACCATTTTACGCCACTCAACCCTGTCATCCATAGTCATGGAATAGGGTTAAGCAAGATAATCCAACTATTTCATAGAATATAAACTACCCTGTTGTTACCTTTTTTATTCGACGTAACACGCGTGACTAAACGAATGACTTTGTTATTGCCTTTAATAATCGGACGATACATTTATAATATTCAACATGGAAATATTTAAGCTGCTGAATTCAGTAAAATTTGAAGCGAGTTACACATCATTGATTTGTGATTTTTGGAACGGCATTTTGGAATGTGCTTGAGCAATGTCAATGCTCATACGCTAATTATAGAATGCACATGCAATCGAATTACACGAGCTTTTATTCTTGAAAAGAGAAGAAATAATGTCATAAATAAAAATAACTGTTATAAACATCTTTACTTACTAGTAGTACTTCTAGTGTAAATGATGAGTACATTCGTAATATGGTATGTTTTTAATGAACTTAACTGTGTTACAAATAAATTTGAATACAGTTTGTTTCACGATTGAGAATTACAGAAAACTATTTTTATGTTGCATCATATGTTGTGTATGTGCTAATACAGAATCGTAACGTAAACTGTAAGTGAGAATCAGTAGGGTTCTTTCAACCATAAATTAAAATATGTTTGTTTATAAACAGTGTTTGACTTAGAAATTTATTTGATTCTAATATTGCAATAGTAGGAACTTTAATACAAGTTTTGGGTTTAGTTATCCTTTAAATTTTATTTTAGTTTAATTATAATTATTTAGACTTAAATGTAACTTAGTTTTCAGTTTACATTTATTGTTAAGGTCCTTGGTTTCCTTTAATATTATCTACTTATTGTAAATTACCTGTTTAATTTGTGAACTTTCTAATAAAACATAGTTAGATCTTATATAATTAAATTTTAATATTTTAATAAATACATAGCATTTCTTATGTTATAATATTCTGGCAAATTTTCAATACGTCCAAATGCTATTATAGCAGGACTTTGATCATAAATGTAGGTATCTGAAACTTCTCTTATTTTATTTGCTGTTATTTTCTGCAATATTTGTGAAAGTTAGTTTCTTTTTATCTAACATTAGAAAATTAATTTTTACCTGATACTCTATGACTCTCTGTTGAATGGGTATATAATAACCGTATCTAAAGATATTTTTAACAATATCAAAGAAGCGACTTTGTGGATCATTCAGTAACATTAATTCTTTCATTTTACATTGATTTATTGCACGTAATACTTCTTTTTGAGTTATTGTTGTACATAATCTCATCCATTCTTTTTGTAATACATGAACCATATGCTGTATAAATGTTTCAATGATAAAAATCATTATTAGACATAAAACAGCAAGGCTATTTAATATATAAACTATACCTCAAGACTCATTTTGTTACAAACAAAATAACATCCCCAAATACTGGTAGTCTGTGTACAATCATGAAAGAATGATTTATACATATAACATAAATCTGTATTGAATGCACAATGTGCAATGTATGGTGCATTATGATTTGCTCCATCTAGAAATAAACATACAACACATAATTTTGATTTTAAATGAACATACCATATTTTGAAATTGCTATCATTAAATAACAAGATATTTGCATACTAGAGTTTCTATCCCAGGAACCAATAATTTCTTTAGCAACTGTAAGTGCAAAATGACCTTCAACGTCCCTATAATTTGGTCCTTCAATTCCTATTGCTACATATCCCAATTCATTGTCATCATCTCTTAATCGCAATTCTGCACCTGTAAGATTTTATGTATAATACTTATGTAAGTAAAAGAATTGCATTGCTTTTAATCTTTTCACCTGAAAATCTGTATTCAACTTGTTTTGTAGAAAATAGCATTTTGTTAGAATATTCTGATAATGAATTATTACACTTTTCTGTTTTCTGAATAAAATGTTTGTGAACAATTTTTTCTAATTTTTGTAGACCAATAGAGCCAGTACAGACCAATGTCATGAAAGATGTGTTAAGCAAACGTTTTCGAAATTTAATCAAATTTTCTGTGCAGAATTTTCTAAGAATTAAATATCGTAATTAACAAATAAACATACAATATTCATTAAATAATTATCCATAAATACATTTACAATAATGTTTTGATTCTCAATACCTACTTTATTACATCAGTTTTAGGATATATACTATTTGCAAGTGCAGTATTTTGATAGGCAATACTCAGTAAATAATCCATTATAATTTGTTCTTTGGCTGATTCCATTTTTGAAAGTTCTTGTAAAATTATATACTTCTCTCTTTCAATATCTTGATCACCTGAAAATAATATACATTATATACATATGGTTTTTATATGAAAATATATAATTTACAAAAAACTTTTTATTCAACCTACATATGACACCATTCAAGATTACATCTGCAAACAATTGAACAAGTTTATTTACTTCACATGAAGGTACTGTTCCATAAAAAAGGAACATATGTCTCATAGCAATAGCAGTAACTCTGCCACCAATTTCTTCCACTGCTTTTTCCAATTGATCTTGATTTGAATGCATTGTTCTCTATATTAAGTGTAAATATTTAACATTAGTTAAATATCGTCATTTTTATAGATCTCTATATTTATAAATGTATTAACACGACAAATATTACATATTTATTATCTATTTATCTTATGTTTTTATTACATATTTCTTGTCATACCTTGAAAAGTAAATGTTCTAAAAACAGCGCGCTGCCACGTTCTTCGGACATTTCATGCATCGCACCCGCAGGAAAGAAGCATCCTAAGGTAGTGGTGTAAGAATTTCTAAATTCACATACAAGATGCATGCCATTGTTTAGATTGCTAGTTTCTATTGAATTTTCCATAGTCGTGTCTAAGTTTGTAGTCATTTTTCTAGAAGTACTTTTGTAGTCTTGAAATGTTTTGTAATGACTATTTAAGATGGAAACATATCCCTTAAAAAAAAGTCCAACATAACAGTATCTTTAAATTAATGCTTTCTGTAACTAAATTAAAAAATTAATATAATATATACCCTTTTAATGTTAAACACAATATTGTTTTTAATGTTACGCAAATATTTCAAAACAACTACCATTTTTATAGTAAATTATATATTTAGTAAATAATTCAAGTTATTATCAGATACATATAAAAACTTCTATATGTATAACAATTGAAAATACAAATGTCATTTCTGTTTTTGAGTCTACTGTAGATTATTAAATGATTAATTTCAATTACTTCTGTCATTTATATGACATATTTAAAAATGTTTATGAAATTCCAATTTAATGATTCAAAAAATAAACGAAATAAATAAAAATCGTTAAGTGTTGCAAATATAACGATTTAAATTCTATTAAACTATTTTTGGATATTATTGTCTGTATAATGGTAAAATAAAATTTTTAAAATAAGAATGGACAATTTGTAAGTTTAATGAGTAGACGTTTTATTATAATGTGACATAGTCACTAACAATATGAAAAAGTAACGGAATGATTTTCTACAGCACAAAAAATTAGTAAAATAACATTTTATGATACATCATCCTTATGCTTATATAAATTAATTTTTACATATAAGTAAGTAATAAAAGATGCATTTTCTATGAACGATTTTTAATGTTAACCTGTCCACACATTAATATTGAAGTTACTTAGTCAATCATTTTCCCAAATATTAAGATCATGTACCGTTGCTTTGAACTTTCAAGTAACCTTACTTTTAGTAACAGTTTTTAAATATTTTAATAATAAGAATTTTAAATTAAATTTCACATATACATGGTAAACGAAATATGAAATCTTAAAAATAAAACATATTTTGTTCTACACACAATTTCTTTCTTCTTGATTATTATTAATATTAGTCATCACTAACCCTGTCTTTCAAATAATGTATCTGAAGTATTTTATGTATTTCTAAAACTTCGTTTTGATAATAAAGATTTAGTAATACCAGCATAAACAGATTTAGTGTACTTGTTTTGTTATATTATTGAGTGTCGCCATAAAATTGAATGCTACTAAATTGCACACAACACATATTTACAATGTAATTGAACTGTAACACTTGTGAATAAATACATTGAACAAAGTTCACACAAAGGTAGTAAAATTAGGATATAAACTTCAAATGTTATTCCATAATATGCAGTTTTCTTCATATTTACTACTTAGTGAAAGTAAAAAATTGTTTACTTCTATTTTTTCCATTCATCCACCTTCAGTGGAAAATAGATATATTCAACTGTAAAAGTATCATGTTAACAAAGCCTTCAGAATGGCTTTGTATTTCTTGAATGATGCTTCTCAATGTTCAAACATGCGTTAAACATATTTTCAAACCATGCTAAATTCACGATTTATTATAGTTTGTTATAACTATGTTTCTTTAAATGAAGAAACTATCTTAACATTTGCTCTCTGAGATTTGAAAGTTTCAACACCATGTCTTGTAACAGAAGTACCAGTTACATCAAGGTATTCAAGACTGGATGCATTTAAAGCCAAATGTACAAGACTTGAATTTGTAACATATGGATAATTTCTGAAACATTTTGAAAATTTGTATTGTATCTATTTTTACTGATAAACAAATTAAGGACTTTTTCTACATTCAGTCATACCTAACAACCAATGTTTTCAAGTGTGGATTGTTAAATACTCGTCTGTCTTCTTCTACAACTATAACTCCTTCTGCTGAGTTATTAATTATTCTGCGATCGCATGTGTCACTTCCAAGACCACAAATTACTCTGTCTGTTATCGAGTAACGTTCAAACGAATAATTTTCCCAATGAGGTCTACCTTCAACCCAATACTAAAACAAAGAAGAAGAAAATTTTAATATCATTCTTTACGTATTGTTAGTATGCTCACTCGTGCAAGAATTCCATCTTCATATACAGGTGGATTCAACATAGCCTCTCTGTTTAAAGGTAGTGATTCTTGTTCTGTTGATTCTGCATTTCTCAAATTTGAAGGACATTCTAAATAAAGATGTGTTAAAGTTTTAGTACAAGTAAAACATCCAACTTCGCTATCACCAAGTGCTGTATCTCGCAAATCAAGAGTCTGAAATATGTAAACAAAAATTTGTTTAATATTATTTATGTTTATATTTTTATATTATGCATAAATAAAAATTATTGAGTAAAAAAATAATAATAGAAAGATATGAAGTTATTTACCTCCAATGTTTTAAATCCGAATCTTGTTGCTAAACTTGTATATGCAACACACTCACCTAAACGGTGACAAGAATTTAATCTTAATTCTTTTAATTTTGGCATTTTACTGATAACCAACAGTGAATGTGGAGTGAACCATTGACAATTGCTTAAAATCAAACACTGAAAAATATGTACATATTAAAAAGAATAAAATATTCAATGCAATTGAATATACATATATTTTAAGAGAAGACAAAATGATAATAATAGAAAGAATAAAAGTAGAACATATAAGACTATACATTGTTTCTATTTTCTTATTGTTGGAGTATTATTATTTATGACAAATTTGGAAAAAAATTATTTAAAAGTGAACCTACCAAACAAGTATTAAGTGAAAGTACTTCTCAATTTTCAATTAGTATAAGCAGTTGTTCTGTAATTTATAGAGTCGTTCATATATAGTTAAATATAAAAAGTAAATTGTAAAAAGCAATACAAACAAAAAGTATAAAAGCACTATAGAAAATTATTAAAAAATTCATGCAAATGTAAAGTGAAATTTCTTACTGTTAGATTAGGCATATGGAAATTCATTTTGAAAAAATATGATTTATTGCTAGGTAAATAACCCATTTGACAGCCCTCTAATGAAAGTTTTTCAGTGGTACGTGGAAAATCTGTTATTTGAATCTGTAAGTATAAAAAGCATAATTTTAATTAAACTTTCTTATTCTTTGTTTATATAAAAATACTTCAGTAGTTATATTTACCTTGTCTCCATTGATATAATATTCTTCAATAATTAACTCTTTAAGATGAGTGCATATAGTTTTAATAGAATTAAAAAAACTGAGTCCTGCATCTTCTTCAGAATACAAACTGCCACGAATAGCAAGGCTTGTTGTCATTGGTTGAAGAAATTTTATGTATTTTTTTAAATCATTTAATAACATAGGTGATGCACGAAAATCTACTCGTCTCCATAAAGTTTTATCTTGTGCTACTTGGCCTAAACGTTGACAACACCTAGTAATGTATTGAACATAAGAAATTTATATATTTTATCATTCATTATTAATGTACAATAAAGTTATATGTTTTCATTCTTTTTTAACTTACAAACTTATTGCCATAAGATCTTGAGGACTTAAATACTTGAATATATTCAGCAAAACATCATCTGAAAAATCTAATATATGTGGATGCAATACTAAATCATTTATTTCTCCATTCTCTCCAAGTTTTATGCGTTTCATATCATCTTCACTGCTAGAAGGTTTTGGAGACAAAGATCTGCTGCGTTTCATTTTCATTTTCTTTTTACACCTATACAAAATTAATTAATTCTACATTAAAACGAATAAAATGGTATTTTTGGTATTGAAATATTATATATCTTTAATCTTTTGAAATCATTTTACATCACATCTCATCTGTTGTTGAATTAAAACTAAATCTAACAATTTATAAACACAAAGACTTTCATATATCTGCAAAGTCATTTTTTGATATATAATTCATTGAAATTATTTAAATCACACAAGTGTTCTACTAAAAATAATTTATAAGTATATGTATATACATAAAACAAATTAAACGATTAGGTATCGGAAACGCTTCTTTTTTTAATGGTGTTAATTCTTCCTGCATGTTTTTACAATCACTTTACAGGCAAAAAAGGTTTTCTGTTTTCAAATTGAAACTGACATAAAAGCACAAAGAAAGTTTTGTTCACAAAACAGTCTAATTCTGACTGCTGAATAAGCTCTGTTTCTTTGGCTGAAACCCAGAAATAGTGATAAAATTTCTGCCAACTATATGCCATTACAAACAACAATCTGATATAATTTTCTGGAGCTTTATATTTTATAAACCAAACTAAAATTTTGAACATACTCCTACATTTTTTTTTTTAATCTAAAAAGAAACAAAAATGATTCTATTTAAATTTTAGTTCACTGTGAAATTTACAGTTTCAATTGCAAATAAATGAAACTGTGAAATTGCACATTAAAATTTATGAAAAAAAGTTCATTTTGTATTAAAAACAGCTTTTCAAAGACGTTTCATCAGAATAATTAATATTTGATAAAATTTAAAAACTGATTCGATAATATTATGACCATCATAACGTATCCTACAAAGTTTTATTTCGGAATCTTTATCAAATAAGTAATAAATTTTTTTTCCAGTCAGATTACAAAATTTATTGTATTGTTGACAAAAATCAACAAGTAACAACATAACCTTAAGGTGATATACTGTCACTAGATCTTTAGCGCTTACCTGTCTATTCTTTAATATCACAACCACGTATTATTATATTCGATGAAATATTGTCTTAGAACTTAATTCTTTTAACATAATGCAGCTAGAAATGTATACGTAATTCTTTGTGAGAATACATATAAACCGATAATCGCACTCACTTTTCTGATCGAACTTTACAACTCGCAGTAATCTTGACTTTAGTTTACCGTATTACTTTTTTTTTTAGAAAAAGAAGAAATATTTATTAAATCCAGGGACTATATTTAACTGTATAAAATATATACGAAATAAATCAGAAAAATTTTGTAAATAAATCAACGTGCTAATACATTTTCAAACAATGTCCAATAAACGTAAAACATTTTTAATATTCAAAGTTATGAATTTAAACAAAATGGTACTCGTAAACATATTAAAACTTATTTTACATTTTTATCAACCTTTTGTTAATGTAGTTTCTGAAGTATTTATCCTTAAAATGTTGTCAGGACAGATCATAAATACTATAGAATATTGATATTATTCTGCAATGCAATAAAAGAATTTTAATAAATATGAAGTGAAACTATTATAACTTTTCATTCAGTAAATTTGTTAGGTTTTTTGTTTATAAATTGTCGATAATTTGTGTTTTGTATACCTATACATTTGACATGTAAATTTAAACTATACTGTATACATGTATATGTTCAGTATAATATATATGTATAAAATGATTTTATTTTAATGTATTAATTTATTACTTAATTCTATTACTTACACTTTTTTAAATTTATATCTCATATATTACTAAATTAAATTAAAGTTCACAGTATACATCACTTAAAATATATATACAGGAAAATTTAAATAAAAATATATCATTCTTTAATTTATTATAATATATTTAAATATAGCATTAGTTGGGAAATATATACAATGTAAGGGAAGAAAATTAGACGTAGAAATTACGAAAGTAATTGTATCTGAGCAATTACCTAATGTCAATTTGTTGTGAGTTACACATATCAGGGGGCTACTGAAAAGTAAGATACCTGCATGGTTCTATACATAAATGTTTAAAATATGTGTTTTCCATGATTTGTATAATTAGGCACAAAGTATGTAAGTAATAAAAGCACTGTATCTTTGGATTTAATATTTACTTTACAAGACTTCAATATGAGTATAGGCATTCTCATGCTTCGCAGAAAATACCATTTCCTTAGGAACAGCGCACTAACAGTTTTTTGTCTTACTCACTGGACCATGTTATGTACAATGTTATTACTATAAATCTATGTACCTCCAACGTACACCTAGCACTAGGTGATATAGAAACACAGTCTTAAATTCATTACTTCTGTTTCAATATATATACAAGACTTTATGATAAAATAAAGTCTGACCAGTAATTAAAATAAATTTTTTGTACTATGGAAAGTTTTCTTACATTTTAAGACGTTTACTCTGTGAGAACAAAATTTTGTTATTGTTTATCCAATAACAAATTTACATTCACACTTAAATAAAAGTTTTGTATTTATTTTAGCAAACAATGCATGTTATTGCGCACTGTAACATACAACAAAAAATTGTGCGACCTATACCTGTCATTGATATTTATCAAGTAACACTGAACATTGTGAAAAAGGTGTACATAAATTAAATATCTTAACAAACAATAGTGATTTTGAGTACATTATGAATTTTTGTATCTACATCTATTGTGCACAAATACAAAATTTAATAAGTAGATAGACAATGTTTTAATATGATATACTGGGAACTTTTTGTTGTTTAAAGTTATATAGTTGCCCCCTGTTCTTAATCTTGTTATATGAAAAAGTTGGATAAAAAGAAAATGTAACGTAATTAGTAATATATTCTAATTACATACAGATGTAATAGAATAGAATGTGGCTCAACAAATACAAATTTTTTAAATTTTTCTTGATTTTGGTCAATATATGCTATAAATGTAAGGAATTTTAGACAATTATAATTTCACATACACTTATTCCCAAAGTTCATTGTATGGCACACTCTCATATGTCAGAAAACGACTCATTGTACATATTATAAAGTACTATGCAATATATGTTGTATACACGCTTAACCAATGTCTTAATTATAATGGAGTTAATCAGGCTAGGCCATGCCTGATCATATCTTATATTTATACCTCTACTTCAATATTATTCATCCAATTTATACATAATATAAATTTCTTTGGTCTTAGATTTTGTTTTGTATTTTAAGTTTACATACAAACCATGTAACTCTAAAATACTCTGTAAAATGGTCATAGATTGTTACAATCACTGGTTAAAAATGAAATTATTTCAATAATCTCAATAACCGATTATACATCTAATGTATATAACTATAGAAATATTGCACAAAGCAGAATAAAATGTAATTTTGCTCGCACCGGATTTTATTGTTTACAATTCAAAATCTAATTCATAATTATTTCACTTTATTTATGAAATTATTATGAAAGTATATAACACATATTCTGTATATCAGATGAAATTTGTAAGAAATTCTATCTGTTCTTAGTATACTAATCTAATTCTAATAGTAAAAGCAACTAAAATAATATATAATGTTCTGTATATAATATTTTGGTTATATACTGATTTTATATTTTTATGTTTGAAGCTAATGGAGCTTGAACATAAATCTAATCAGGTATTGGAACAACCTCATGACTATCTACATACATTTAAATTTTGCAATACACATTTTGTTTTTAATGTTAAATAACAGTGTGCATTCATATAAAACATAGCATGCATTTCATACATGTAATACTTTACTGGCAAAATATATATACAACATACTTCACGTTAAGCTTTTAAGCCACTGTAGATTACTTTTTGACTGAAGAAATTATGAACATTAAAAGTAATAATGTTTAAATCCATTTTAGACAATATTAAAGTATACAAAATTTTTGTTCGCGAATAATAACATATTTAATTAAGAAAATATTTTGGCGCGTCGTAAAGTTTCTCTTGCCTAGACAACAACAATCTTGTGATTGTTACCATTTGGCAAGAGAACATAATAGACACGCTTCCCCTTATCTCATTGAAACTCTTGTATATTATTATGGTATTGGTTATTGAATGAACCATTTGGTTGTTCAGTTTTATCAATAACATCTTGCATCTCAACTGTTGATCCATTATTAGTAGACTGTCCATTGTTATTATTTAAGTTTCCAGAATTAGTAACATTATTTCCCACTATGTTGGCATCATTTGTAGTATTAGATTGTTGTGTTTGTTGTTGATGGCCATTTACAGTATTTTGACCAGAATTATTACTATTCTTTGACCTATGTCTAAGTTTATGAGTTGTAAGATACTGTTTTACAGAGAATGCTTTATGACAAAGATCGCACTTATATGGTAAGGGATCTTGACAATCACCATCCCCAGTAGTTGATGCATGAGTTATCAAATGCATTGAATAATAATGTTTTACCACAAACGATTTTCCACAAGTTTCACAAATATATGGACCTGATACACCATGTGTTTTACGATGCTTATGTAGATTGTCCTTGCGAGAAAAGCTTTTACCACACACTTCACACTCGTGCATCTTTTCACCTGTATGAGATACAGAATGCCTAACCAAATGTTCTTTACGGCTGAATGCTTTTGAACATGTAGTACACACAAATGGACGTTCACCAGTATGCAACTTTCGGTGTTGATAAAGATGCTCTCTTCGTTTGAACGGCTTACCACACACATCACAACTAAAAAAATTATTATTAGTTTGTAAAGAATCTTCTTTGGTTCCACCATCAGAGGTGTCAGTTAAAAGGGTTTGAAGTAAACTAGACCTTGAATTGAATGATGAATTGGAGCAATTATGACTGTTCAGTAGACTTGAGGAAGAAAAAGTTTTACCACAATCTTTGCAAGTTGTATCTCTAGTTTGTGAAATGACTTGAGGATTCACAGTAATTAAAGAAGTTGGTTCAGGCCCTGATTTTATTCTTAGAAATTCTGAAATTTGTCCAATTGAGTTACGAGATATTGCATCATCTGACTTTCCATAATCTTTGAAGTCTTTTGTGTCTTCCCGAATAGTTTGTGTGACTAATGGAGCATCTTTAAATCCCAAATTTAAAAATACTTCTGGCGCAGCATGTACAGTTGTGTAACTTTGTACATTTTGTGTTGCATTTTCATCTTTTTGAGTTTCAGATTGTACTTTTTGAATGATTTGTTGATTTTGTTTAGAGTCAGGTTCTGTCTTTAAGATAATTTCTTCCTGTTTTATAGGAAATTCCTGTTGTGCAGTAATTTGAACTTGTTGCTTCTCAATTTGTTGAAGCTGTCTATGTTGTTTCTCAAACTCTCTTTGTTGTCTTTGTAACTGCTCAATCTGTTGCGTTATTTGTGTCTGATTTTGTTGTTGTTGACTAACTTGTGTTTGATTTTGTTGTTGAGAAATCTGAGCTGTTTGATTCATTTGTTGGGAGATTTGTCTTTGTGATTGTATTTGTTGATTTATTTGACCATGATTCTGTATTTGATTTTGCACTTGTTGCTGAATTTGCGTTGTTGGGCTTTGTTGTTCATTAATTTGATTTTGAGCTTCATTTGATTGAGGTGATAATTGTTGCGAAGTTTGTTGTTGATAACTATAATGTGTTTCTGCTGTTGCTTCCACAACAGCAGCTGCCATACCTCCTGGTTGCATCTAAAATACATAATAATTATTAATTACATAGTAATTAGTAACCATTTATGTTCCTATAATACTAAATATAACAAAAACTTATATGAAAATAATAATAATACTTTAATTTACAATGTTATGCCTTGTATATTAATAACTGAAATAAAAACAATACATGAATAATTAAACCTTGAACAGTAGATATTGCAGTAGATATTAAAACATAACAATGTTTAAAATTTGTGTTAATTATTAAAATTTCCTTTTTTAACAAACCTGCATGGCACATTTGTACTGTTGGACTCTTGCTTGAACTCCACTAATAATTTGTATATTAGAAGCATTTATGTTACTAACAACAACAGGTTGTTGATGTTGTATTTGTTGTTCATTGGTAATTATTTGATTTCCTGTAGTAGGTGATACCTTTTCTATTGACTTTAACACTTCATTTTCAGGTGTTGTAGGTCTATCCTTCTCTGTGCTCTTTACATAAACCTTACCCTCTTTGAGAAAATCTTCAGAGAACCGTAAAGAAGTAAAATATGATTCTAGCATACCCTCCGCACTTACAACAGTTTCTCTAAATTCAATAAAATTTTCCAATTTCTTTATACATTCATGGCAAACGATTTTTGGTAACGAATCCTCTTCCAAAACCTTGAAGTATTAATGAAATTTTACACACTATTGTTTGGAACAAAGCAATTGTCTAAATAATCAAACCACGAAAAGAATCAAGACTTATGATATAGGAAACATCCACGAAAGATAGCCTATTTAGATTTTGGAAAAACCTCACCTGTATAGGTAAACACGTTTGAATCTTTGTTTGAAGTTGTCGTCTACGACCTTCTTCCCGGAAAATGTTCATTTTGTTACCTTCGCTGCTGGTACACAATCTGCACAGTTCGTAGTAATTCACTCTTCGATATCCAGACATTGTTTTCCCGCGGAAAACTCAATTACGCGACCTTAAGAAAATCGCGAGTAACTCTGCTATCGAAGATATACACACGTAACAACGATCACTGTTGCGCTGCCATCGTTGACGATGCTGTTTTGCATGTAAAATAAGATTCCGCTTGATATCGCATCTCCGAGACTACGTAAATTGCACCCGTGGCCATTTGCAGTTTGTGATAATAGCGACAACGAAGGATAACTAGACGCGCGAAAAATTCAAACTTACTCACGAATTGTACACAAATATACACAAATTCAAAACATTTAATTATACTACACTGCTATATATTGATTCTGTATACTATTTTAATATTATTATAGTTCGCATAATATAATACAGGATAATTATAATGATATTCATCTGCATTTGTGTAATATAATAAAATAGTATATTATAATTGCGGTTTTAGAAAATTAAAAATTTTGCACAATACATATGACGACATATGTCAGACTCTAAACTTTTATTTTACATAGATATATATCATGGAAGATTGTAATTAGTTTTATTTGTTTCAAAATAATCATTTATTTTAAGTGCACATGAAAGTATGAAAAAAATGTATATTTAAAAAATGTTTGTTCAAACATAGTCTACAGATCAAAAGTAATAATTTTAGTAAAAAAAAGGTTTGCATAGAACATTCTTCATAATGATACTTTATGGTTCTGTAAGGTCCAATCTGATTTAAGAGCGAAGAGATATCGAATGAGGAAACGCGGAACATTGAACCGGATAGATGAAAATGTCATCACTAACTGGTAGAGTTTCCTGTGAGGATAGTATCGGAGATAGCTTTGGTGGGTGGTGTTTGGCCCGTTTTATCCTGTAGATTTCACGGTCGATGTATACATTCGACATGTAAAAATGCATAAAAACGGGACATGTTAATGTTAAATTATGAAAGAGAATCTATTGATTAAGAGAGAGTGTAGCAAGAAATATCACGGTGCAATAGTGCGAGGATCCTAACCTTGTTTAAAAATGAAGTCGGGCACCATGGACAAACATAGAGGCTCTACACTTTTGAAACCGGAAGAAAACGAGCAAGTCTTCCAATTAATAGGAAATCGGTGCCAGGTAAGAATTATTTTCGCAACGAATTTTTGTCCACGCTTATTAAAACTGTCATTTTAATGTACTGATTTTGACCTAAATTTTGTCGGTCGACAGATATAGATGAACATGTACTGTCATTCCAGTCTTGACGTTATTTGCCAATACCATCGGTATTATTAATTTTAAAACTAAGTTTTGATCTGTTTCGTTTACAATTAATATAATATTTGTATGAAAGTTATATGATGTTAAGAGAACTTTTCTAGTGACATATTTAATATTGTAAAAATGGATTCATATTATTAAACCCATAAAATTAATTATTTTATGTAGGAATGTTAATGACATTATGTACTTATAGATTTATATCTGAACAAAGTTTATTCTTCTCAAATACAATTGTAAAGTTTTGTTTTATATTTTTGGAAAACATGCAAATACTTAAAAATATAATGACCCATAAAATGTAAAATATAAATTTATCTTTCATAAATTATACTAAATTATTGTTTCTTAGTTTATGTTCAAATTTTGTATAAATTTCCTATTACTTATAGTTATTTGTATATAAAATTACTATTTAAAATTATATCTTAGTCATGAATGAATCAAATGACATCAGAGGATTCATAATTATGTAGGATTTTTTCCACCCATTGAGCGTATTATGTTTTTTTAGACAAATTTTTGTGGTATACTTGTTATTGTTATTGCTATTGAACAATAAGTAAATATTAATAATTTCTTTATTTAAATTTATTTCTATATTGACTGTTTTGCATGCTTATATTTTTTATCCATTTATTTGATCGATTAGTTATAATTAATTAACACTAATGGTATATTTGTATTAAATATAAAAAAATTCAATAATAATAGCGCGTTTTTTTAATTATTTCTTGCAGTGCTTAGCAGCAGGAATTATTCAATTATATTTGACTGAACCACCTTCACACAAAGAATGGATAAAGAAAACTACAGGTATTATAACATTAATAAGGGATAATCCTAGGCGTAGTTTCTTTCTTCGTTTATATTGCCTACAAAGGAAGGCAATGTTATGGGAACATGAAGTTTATAACGCAATGGATTATAAAGCACCATTAATGTATTTCCATACATTTGAGGCCGAAGATTGTATGGCTGCATTTAATTTTGCAAGTGAAACAGATGCAGTGACATTAAGGTAACTTGTACTAAAATTTGAAACGAAAGTTGCAGTTGAAGTATCATTAATTTTATAAATCTTAATACAATCTGTCAATTGTATTTGATTAAAAGGTCTTTCAAATATAAGTAAACTATTTTAAAATAGAAAGTATAGAAAAATGTGGTAATTATTATTTGTTTTCAGAAATATTCTTCTTGGTAAGCTGAATGCTAAACGTCAAAGAAGGCAACAGAGACGGTCTAAAATGGAGATAGAATCTCAACACGGTGCAACATTACCATGGAGGAATCAGAGCAGTACATCACCAATTGCATTTAGCACAGGGTCAACCTCTAATTTATTAAATGGAACTCCAACTACAATTGGTGTTAATAGAAGTGCTTCGAGTAGTTCTATGTACAAAACTAAAAAGAAAAAACGAGATAAAGCTAAACGAAAATTAACAAAAGATGATATAGGTCCTCCATCAAATTTTAGGTTGGAAATTTACCAAAATATTTTAATGGTATCATTTTTATTATTACTGACAATTATGTTTTTGTTATTTGCTCTTTTAGACATCTATCACACTTCGAATGGAATACCAAGGGAATGGGATTAGAACCAGATGATCCACACTTAAAAATTTTCCTTGATAAAGTAGGTGTATCGGAACATCAATTCAGAAATCAAGACACGCGCAATTTTATTTATGATTTTATCGAAAAGAATGGAGGCATGAATGCTATTCGAGAAGATATTTCATCATCTATTTCAAAACCTAGTATACAGCAACAACCTCCTCCGACAGCACCTCAACGACAGGAATATCCTCCTCCAGTTCCTGCGCGAACAATACCTGTTCGTACATTTCTTACAATATCACATAAAACGTATAATATATGCGATAACTATCTATAAAAGATAAATAATTTTAACAAAACAATTTTTTATAGCATCAAACAAGAAGCGCTCCACCACTACCTCCAAATCGATTTAATACGCCTTCAACACCACCGAGCGCTCCATCCAGTGCTCCACCGGTGCATAGAACATTACCATCACGACCACCACCACCTTCTTTAACCACTGCACCATCACTGCCGCCACCTCCGCCGCCTCCTCCACCAGCTCCGGCTCCACCTTCCAGAACTAATTCAACAGCACTTGTTCCACCTCCACCACCATTGCCTAATTTAGTAAACACAGATGAAGGAACTGTCAATACAAGTGCTACGAATAATAATAATAATAATAATAATAATAGTAATAATAATAACGAAGAAAATGTTGATCCCAGGTCAATGCTCATGGAATCAATCAGAAGTGGCACTACACTTAGAGTTAGTATCTAAATCGAACATTTACAGAATTCGATAATTATAATTGAATTCACTAATTGTACTTAAATTTAAATTTATGTTACAGAAAGTTGAAAAATCTGAAATTCCGAAGCAAAATCCTGTTCCAGGAGATTCTAGAAATGCTTTATTGGAACAAATTCGTCAGGGAATTGAATTGAGGCCTGTTTTGAATGAAGTAAAACCTAAGACAACTCCAGTATCTCAAGGAGGATTAGCTAGTGCTTTGTCAAGGGCTCTTGCTGAGCGATCAAGTGCAATCCATAGTGAAAGTGATGAATCGACTAGTGAAACCAGTGATGATGATGAGTGGGATGACTAACTCAGGTCAGTTACTATTAGAGTGTAAACAATTTTTTATATGTATATCTTGAAAAATTACACAATATATAAAAACCAATGTCATCATATTGATAAAAATATAAAATACCATTTCAGATGAAATATACAACCCGAGAAATACAATAATATACTACTGTGATAAATCTGCTATTGATAAACATTTAAACAGATTAGCTACTGTAAATGTATACTGTAACGATTTTGAATTTGATATCCAAAGAAGAATGAAAATCATATATAAATATTCCGAAAAAAGGAATCAGTTAAATGTGTTATCAGAAAATAAGACACAATCACGTGGATAGGGCAGGTAAGGGCAGAAAGAGGTTTTAGTATCTTGAAAAATTTGTTACATATAATTATCAAAAAAGCCGGAAGTTCACTTGTAATGATTAATTTACAATTTAGTACAGTTCCTTTATATTGTCAATAATCAAACTTTTGCCCTAGTTTGCCCTGCCCAGTACGTGCGATTCAAAGTACGCGTAATGTTAAGTTAGCAATGACGTAAATGCGGAGAGCATTTTTACGATAGAACAAACATAAACGTATATATTTCCAAATTAATTGGAATAGTTTTGTCAGTCGTAATAGAAATGAAAAAAGTATTACAAATATTATTAAATTTCTTTCCAGCTTAATACTCTGTGAAACTGCAATAATTTCGATAATGAACTATGTATAAAAGATACATCGAAACAATTTTAATTCGTAGAAACTATACTTAACATCTTCAGAGACATATACGTAATGTATCACACGTGCTGCTGTACAGGTCGACTTTAAAAATCAAACTCTCATCAATTGTAAGATTTATTGCATTAAGAATTCAAGATCAACTTACATGTCTATGTTTCTTTTTAAAAATAAAAATATAATACATAAAACCGAAAATCGACCTTTACAAAAGTATATAAGTTACACTTAAACTTATTGGTATATGAAACTTTTATTATATGGAACACACATTTCAGTATCATTCATTATTTCGTTTATTGGCACGGAAATCACTCTAGGGATATCTAAATTACGGCTTTGTATCTAGTCGCTTATAAAGCCAAAGCAGGTGCCCTGAACTGATGTAAAGTATAACGTCGCCAGAGTGTTTCCATAGTTCTTTAAATGACTCAGTAAATTAGGAGTACGACAACTTTTAATGTTGTGTTTCCAACACTACGTCTTTCTTTCTATTTTAATTTATTATATAAATTCCATCATTTGTTGACCTTCATCAAAAATATAAAAATAACGCCACATAGAGTGATTCCATTATACATTTGTTATGTATTACAATAATTTGTCATCATTGAGTAGAGTGATTCGTTCGTTCAGTCGAAACGATACATCAAACGATGCTTAGATATCCTATTAAAGTATGTATAAGGTACTATTAATAATGTAGTAAGAACTGTATATTTTCACGTGTGTGATATAGGTGTCAAGCCCGCGGAAGTGAAGCGCAAACTGAGAAAATTGTCTATGGGAAGTATGACGAGGCACAAGATAGAGTTATGCCGCTATGGAGAAATCCTAGTCACACCAGAAAAAAAAAACGAACATGTTAATTATTAGTTATTGTATTTTGTTATATTCTATTACATGATATTGTCTAACATAAATACCACGTTCGTCGATCTAAAACTTGATTCGACCGATAAAATCATACATTGCAGGATCTGTTCGGCTGCCTCAATCTTTATCAACGTGTAACGTGAGCGTAATCAAGGAGGAAAGCTATAACTGTTTGTTAAATATAATAAAGAGAAAGTAGCGGCAGATGTTTTAACAAAGACTTGTTATAGATGAGCTAATCATGTACGAGAACGTGACTCGGAGATAACAAAATTATACAATATTCAAATGCATTGCAACTGTTGTTGTATTTAAAAGAAAGAAAGAATTATAATGATCACGTACTTTCGGTCCAATTTCCTGAAACATATATTCGTCTTCTTTCGAATGTATAACGTAGACATGTTACAAATCGAATTCGGTTTATATTGTGACTGTCAAATATGAAAAGCTATAAAAAAAAATCAATGTACTTCAATATGCAACTTCCTTTTACCGTATTATTTTCTTTATATTACCTAAGATAGACTTTATATAACGAATAATTTATAGCGCAAATCTTATGAATTAATGCAGAATAAGTATTTCATTTTTGTTACTAAAGGAACAAAAATGGCACTCGTATAGAAATAAGAGATTTCATAGGCGAAGGAGAAACCTACATTTGTTATGTGTGTATATATAATTCTGAAGAAAACGTTGAATATGCGTTAAAATAATGTTTATATTATTTATTAAACGATCAGCTTTTATATATAATGAAAATTAGATTAAGTAACCAAATCGATCGGATTAAATATTTTTGCTATGAATAGAAATTACATAAATATATAGGCATGAAGTTTGTGATTAAGAACGAAAGTGGGGAAAATTGAGATTTCCTAGATTAACTCGACGCGTAATAATCAAAAATACAAAAAACGAACATATCAAATTCTTAGGAATAACAAGAGGGTGTCATTTCTATTCGATCAAACAAACATTTCGCGAAAGGGGAATCACGAATATTTTGTAAAAGACAATGGAAATGGGACTAGGGTAATAAAAATTACATTCAAAGTGATCACATTATTGTAATAAAAAGACTAACTTTTTAAATCTTGGAAAAAAGTAACTTCTTCGTGAAGATTTTAATTCCTTAAATTTATATAATTCGGTGTATGTAGTTAAGATAATTGAATTCACTTGAAAATTTTTTAATCCAAATAGGGGAATAAATGCAAACATAGAAATTCAAGGAACGACAGTTGTAACCTATTGTTATTCGAGAAAAAAAAAAATATACATAAAAAAAAAGTTATCTAGATAAAGCGATTAAATTAATTCAAGCATGTCACATTAAGTGTCAACTAAACAAATGTAAAGCTAGCATGATTAGTAGTTTTTGCTCACTAAAGAATAAGAACAGTGTTGAATTCTTTCACGTGATAAAAAAAGTACCAAATATTGATCGCATAAATAATTTATTTCTTTATTATTTGTATTTTCATTTGACTGATATCACACAAAATATATCTATATAGGACATAGACTTACATTTTAATACAAAATAGTATAGAAATATGTATAAATAGATAATTTACCACTAATTGCGTTGAAATTTCATACATTACAAAACTATCATAAATCTATCCAATACGGTTAGTTTTACATATCTTATCATTGTCCTTCTAGACAAATCGGAAAATATTATCTATATAATACTGTTATGAAGCAAAGAAGAAAAAAAAAGAGAGCAGGGTTTTCTTTATTTATTATAAATTATTATTTGAATTCTGTGAAATTTATGTCTCCGTGGCTGGAACGGATATACTAAATGCGGCTATAAACACGTTTATGATTGTTATGAGAAAAACGCCGACTACAACATAATTGTTGATCCTCCGTGCGTTCAAAGATTTCGACTGTCCTTTTATGTCGAATCGGCCTTTAAATATTAAACTGACGCCCACGGCAATCTAGATCAAACAATTAGAACAACAGTTTTTTTAGTGACGAAAAGGTATTGTACTATTGCCTCACGATAGGTACATTCCCGTCCATAAGTCACCGAACATATTGTAAGTTCAGAATAAGAACGAATTGACAGTATAAAATGAAACCAACACTTATTAATTCTTCACATTGTAGACGAAGTTTACATATTCTATGTTAGAATTTTACTAAAATATGTCATTTGAAAATAATCTTTCGAGCTAATTCTGACATTCCTATTAATTTTTTTATTTCATTTTAATTTTTCTGTAATATTTTCCGATACTCCTTCTTTCATTCTCTACAGGTTTACAATTTAAAATATATAAAAACAATAAAGTTAGATAGCGAGACTGCTTCGGAAAATTGTATTTGCACCGTAATGTTTTCCAAGTGTCCAGTGTGACTTGTAAACGGTAGTGTGCGTTTAAAAATGAAACGATTGAATCAGTTGTTGTCCGCGAAATATGATTTATCTTTGCGCAGAGAAAATCCTTACCTGAAGCATCAGACTGATAATAATTAGGCTCAAAATGACGAAGAATGTGGGACTCTTTCGTTGGAATTCGATTAGGTATCGCAATTGATTCGCGTTCGCGGTAATCAGAGCAACGTCCATCATACCTTGCGCCACGGTTTTCTTTGCAGCATAAGTGTTTTGTTTGTATTGTTGTGACCTTTTATCCGTAGTGTCGATAGACAACGCAGACTCCTTCACCACCACTTCTTCGACCACTTCCAATTTGGTCGATAATCCGTTTTCATCCATTGTTTCTATCCTTCGTCGAATTTATTTTCCACTTCATTAAAACAAGTATCAAACCTCGCGGGAACGCGAGGCCCTTAGATAACCAGTGTTCCTTTTCGCGATGTTTGTCTAAAAATTGAATATTAATCAACGGCGACGTCTGCTATCGATTTTAAACCAAATCTCGATCAAATATTGTATACATTGATGATCGATGTTCGAATCGGAAATCGATCGACGCGTTATCGAAAACGCGGGCTACAGATACACGTGCGGAAAAATAGAGAACTACATACCTAATACACTTCTTGGTTTCGAGAGAGCCGTGAATGAAAATCTCGTTTAAAAGCCAACGATTCCTTATGCGATATTAGTGGTAGCGTTAGCAGCGAAGCCAACAAAACAATAACGATAACATTTATCACGTTCTATATATTAAAAGAGAGTTCCGATGTGGTTAAATGAGACCACAAATGACGTGTGACGGAAGGGAAGTGTTTAAGGACAATAGATGTACATTTACTGTATCGATCAAAACATCGTGAGCGTGTGGTTGCATTATCAGCTTAGCATCGAATGGACGGTTGTTGAACGATACAAACAAATCTGTAGCAATGATGCAGGTAGAAAATCAACCGAGAAGCGGAAGTGTGTCGATGCGAGCTTCGGATAACCAACAATGCGAATTTGGAATTTTTGTTAGCGATAGATAAAGAGAAATTGATCCGCAACGCATTAATTCGTCGATTGCAACTTGGATTGACTAATAATATCTGATAATTGATAAATAGTGACTCACGACGTGCGACGTTCGTTGCACTCTTTTTGACATTGAAATAATAACTTTGCGTGTATTACCATGAATATGTATATAAATAGTACTTTAGTATAAAAGTTGTGTAAATTAGATAGTCCAAACGAGCATTTAGTTAAACGTTTCGGCCCTCGTGATTTCTGGGTCTTGTGTCGGTAATTATATATTTCTTTCTTCTTTCTTTTAATAACCTAAAAGATTTAAAAATCAGAACAAAGCCATAAATTTAAAATTTATTCCGACCTCTGTTCGATACTTTAAATTTCATCGACATTAATGAAATAGAATTTTAAGTTTGGACTTTTCAGTTTTAACCTTTAAACGGAAACTGTATCGTATTTAATTTTAAGTCTCAATCGATGTTTATGAGTTCCTTTATTATGCAACTATCGTTTCTGTTCTGCTTGTACATACTTTAATTATTATCATAAAAAGTCTTGTAGGTTATTAAAAAATAATAGATATTGTTAAAGAAACGATGATAATAGTAACGATCTGAAATAAAGGTATCACTCCGTATAATAGAAAGTTTATAATTATGCGATATGAATATTTCGTAAAATTTGTCTTCCTTGTTATAGCGTTAATACGAGCGAGAATGCGATTTTTCCCTTTAATCGTTTCGTATTCTCTTAATGTATAATAATTTACATATACTTGTACGAATCGTCGTTATCTGAAAGAGATAGCACAATGTTTTTCTTAACATCGCCGATGAACTTACGAAACTTTCATCATACATAACTCGTCGAAGTCTGCGTTTCACAGTTTCGTAGTGGACAATTCGTACAAGAGAGAACGCGTTGCATTTATTTCATCGAGCTACGATGCAAGTAAGTTGCATAGTAATATATATGTATAATTACAATTTTATCGCTGTTAACAAACGGAGAAACGACGCGGTGAAGACGTAATAAAATAGTCGTAATATTCGAGACGCTTGGAAAGGCGAAGACTCGCATTTGGTTCGTCTATACTGATAATTTACACGTGTATGCAAACAGGCTTGTGAAAAGTTATGGAGCGGTCGTTTCACCAACGACATCGATCCTCAATTTCATCATCTCAATGCATCAATTGACATCGACAAACGAATGTATGCCGAGGATATACAGGTTTGTAGAAGAATTAGTAAATTCGTGATAAAATGTACACGATATTAATAATATTAGTTCGACTGCACGAAAACATTTTCTTCCACATTGCAATCGATACAGCAGATCGACGAAAAGAAATGAAATATATTTTATAAAAGTAAAAAATAGAAATTAACGTTTGTTGCTGCACCTCTACTGTTCTTTTCAGGGAAGCATAGCGTATGCGAAAGCGATACGTAAAGCTGATCTTCTCTCGGAGGAGGAGTTACTGTGCATGGTGGAAGGTCTTGAAAAGGTATTAAAAAGATAATAATGATTCGGGATGGCTCGGTATCAAAATTATGAAAAAAAAAAAATGTCACGGGTAAAAAGTAATTTATTCCGTCCAGGTGAAAGCCGAGTGGGATAAGAATCAGTTTGCCATACATGCCGAAGACGAGGACATTCATAGTGCAAACGAACGTCGTCTTTCGGTACATATAAAGCCGATTATATATGATTATCGCTCGTAGAAAACTTTCGTGTCTTATAGGGGGATATGTCGTTGAGATTTCTATCGATTAAGAGGCCAGCATACTGTAGAGTGTTAAGCATGGAAACTGCTAATTTCGAGGCCGAACTTACCACGTAGTACTACGTTTTCAGTCCAAACTTATCACGTAGTACTACGTTTTCGGTTCATACTCATCCCACAGTACTAAGTTTTCGGTCCAAACTTATCACGTAGCACTACGTTTTCAGTTCAAACCTACCACGTAGTACTACATTTCAGTGCCAAATTTATCACGTGGTACTACGTTTTAAGACTTATCACAGTACTATGATTACGCGAGGACAATATATTTCATTAATTGCCTAAAAATAAGAATCACGTAGTACATAGTACGTAGATGTATTCAACGAGCAATTGCACAACATTACAATTACTTTCATACAATCGAAACCTTCACGGAATGATCAATCGGCAGGAGTTAATTGGCAATGTGGCAAAGAAATTACACACCGGAAGAAGTCGTAACGATCAAACGGTCACGGACACCAAATTGTGGCTTCGAAAATCCATAGATGAACTGCTGACGAAACTAACAAAACTCATCGAGGTATGAAATACGAAAATATATTGTCAAACATGGTGATACTGTGATTCAAATGATCGATATATTGATAGGTTATCGTTAATCGGTCGGAGAAGGACCTGGACATTCTTATGCCCGGATACACTCATATGCAACGAGCTCAACCAGTTAAATGGAGCCATTGGTTGCTCAGGTAAATTGACGACAACCGTTGCTTTTACGGGTGATACGAAGAATATTTTTTTTAATTTTAACTTTACAAAAGGCATTTTCCAATCATTTCATCAGGTTACGACTTTTCTTGTTTGTAACGTGCACGGCGGATAATCTGTATATGTACTAAATAGGAATTTTTGTACATTCTCTGTACGAGCAGCTACGCCTGGTACGCGAGAGCCGACGTCGAGAGATTGTATGAAATTCGCAGACGGGTAAACGTGTTGCCTCTGGGCAGTGGCGCAATAGCGGGAAATCCTTTCCAAATTGATCGACGTTCTTTAGCCGATGAGCTCGATTTTTACGAAATAACCGAGAACAGCATGCACGCGGTGGGAGACAGAGATTTCGTTGGTAGGTTATGTTTACACCGAACACGAATACCACATTTCAATGAAATGAATAATTCATCGGATACAAATTATAAACGCGACGAGTATTCGTATCTCTTAAAATGCACGACACACGTGTTTCATGTTTATGCTTCTATTCAAGCTGAGTTCCTGTTCTGGTCGGCTTTAACGGCGATCCATCTCAGCCGGCTGTCCGAAGATCTAATAATTTATAGTAGCGAGGAATTCGGTTTCGTGAAGTTCGCGGACGAATTTTCAACGGGCAGTAGTTTGATGCCTCAGAAACGTAATCCAGACTGCATGGAACTTATTCGTGGCAAATCCGGCACCCTACTCGGAAAAGTGTGTTCGTTGAAACTTCGATCACTTCGGCGAAATATATATGTATATATATATTTTGATTTAATTAGCGATCGGTTCGATGTTTTAGTGCATGGGTTTCATGACTACGTTAAAAGGAATTTCATCCACTTATAATAAGGATCTTCAGGAAGACAAGGAGGCATTGTTTTCTACTTATGACATTCTAAACAGTGTGCTTGTTGTCATTACGAACGCACTATATACCGTGGAAGTAAATAATCAAAAATGCGAGGATGCACTAGCACCTAATATGTTGGCAACAGACATGGCGTATTATCTTGTTCGAAAAGGGGTCCGTATTCGAAATACTAGAAATATATAATTGACTACTATTTCACAATAAATGTAACGTAATAGTCGCTATAGAATAATGCTAATACTCGCTGAGTTGGAGCATTTTTATGCGAAATTCATTTTAATACACTATAATTTTTTCCGGCTTTAAATAATATGCTTTATATAATTTCCTCCGTTATAGATTTCATTTAGAGAAGCTCATTATTTAGCTGGGAAAGTTGTAGTTTTGTCAGAATCGCTCGGTGTGTCTCTATGTGATTTGACTCTAGCACAATTACAAATTGTTAGGTAAATATTTTTGTCAATTTTCTATGAGTTCCGAAGATTTTATTAAAACTTCCAACGTTTTAAACTTTGTCTGTCAGTTCAACGTTTCAAGAAGATGTGATGCAAATCTGGAATTTCGCTAACAGCGTGGAACAATACAAAATTATCGGTGGAACAAGTACAACAGCATTGGAGAAACAAATAAATAATCTTCGAACTTGGCTGCAGCAACTTACTTCCACTTATCACGGATTCAATAATCATTGAACCAATATTTTTATCGAGAATAAAATTTTACGTAGTGAAAGATTTAATTGTTATAACTTTTTAAAGAAACAAAATGAGGGAAATACATGTTTACCGCGATCCCGTTGATTTCCATTCGATTGTTTTTACGGCCTTGAAATATGTCGTCCTTTCGAGTGTCGTAAACGTAGTACACGAAGAATTCCTTTCCACGATTTTGCAACCCAAGTAACGAATTACGTGAGATGATAAGTGAAACCATTTTCCTTATCATTCGACACATTATCCTTTGACATATGCTGAAGTGAACCGGAAATTTCGCTATCACAAATTATGTTGGTCGAGAAAATAGGTTATGCAGCAATCATATACTGGGGATATAAAATCTCTCGTAATATAATATACAAAATGTACAGGAACTTTTATTCGGCGCCAACTGTAGATTTGTACTCGATGGGTAAGTGGGCAGTTATTACGGGATGCTCCTACGGGATAGGAAAAGCATATGCCGAGGCACTCGCGAAAATAGGATTAAATGTGATCCTTGTAAGCCCGAACCCAGAGAATTTGAAAACGATCGCGAGTAACATCGAGATAATGTACAACGTGAAGACGAAAATTATTAAGCTAGATGTTTCCGACGGTTTGGAAACGTATAAAGTGATTGAGAAAGAAATGATCGGTTTGGAGATAGGTGTGTTGATAAACAATCTCGGCATGTCTTATCCACATCCGGAATACTTCCTCGATTTACCGCACAGAGAGAAAATCTATATGAGTATTGTACTCTGTAACGTTGTTGTCGTTACGAACATGTGTCGTATCTTATTGCCACAAATGGTCGTCAGAGGAAAAGGAGTGATCGTGAACGTTGCCTCGATGGTGGCTGTATTACCAAGCCCTCTTTTGACCGTATTTGCAGCTACGAAAGCATATGTCGTGAAATTCACTAGGGACCTACAGATTGAGTATGCGAGACACGGCATAATCGTTCAATGCTTATTACCTGGAACTGTCACAAACCACACGACAGATTCACCGAAACCGGGGTGGATGGTTCCGACACCGGAGAAATATGTTCAAAGCGCAATAAAAACTATTGGCAAAGAAAATGTGACAACCGGTTTTTTACATCATTCCATCCTGATCGGAATAATCAAATGGATCTATCGACTGTCGCCGAATTGCATTATCGTTTGGATGACAAATGTTATGGAAGGGAATCGGAATAACGCGCTACGTCGATACATCGGATGACTTTGTATAAATATTTATATTATAGACTTAATTTAAGGAAAAACCTACAAATTTCTTCGTATGTACAATACAATGATAATAACAAAAATTGCTGTCTATGTAATTTCTTTTCATCCAAAGTCTTTTTAAATCTTTGTCAAGACTTGTTTATGTAATTACGCATACGCTGTGTTACGTCGAACGATTTTAACAATAAGCGCTGCAAGCCCATTATCAGTTTCATGCCACTTTCAACATTATCGATTCATAATGGAATAAGAGCACAACGCTACTAGCGGTGAGATTTGAAACTAAATATCAAGTGAGTCATTTCAAAAGCAATCGAAACCTGAATCGATTTGGATCTAGTAACACTGCGCGGGAATCGAATTTTCTTTAATATTTATGCATCCATTGTGTATGAAGAACATTCAATGTATATTTTACTGATAAACAATAAATTATACATTCTACAAATCTACAGATTTCATTCTATTATAGAACAAATAATACAGTTTATATAAAATACAGTCAAAAATACTTGGTATTGCTATTAAAGTTTATGTTAATAGAAACAATGTTAATATAATTTTCTTCGTCGTTTGGGTATTCGAAAGGGATAACAGTAAAAGTGAAACGCTGATCATGACGCACCTGTAAATCCGATGTCTATCGTTACAGATTGGTCAATGGGCCACTAATATTCACAGCAGGTCGTGCAGTGGTATTTGGAAAAGCGCAAGGAGAAACGCTTACAGGAGTCACATCGTTCAAAGCTTTTATCTAATTACTTTTCTTAGACTCTATCTCATACTTGTACAATAAAAAATCAAAACAAATTGAATCACTACATGATTCTAAATAATTATAAACAATCTTTTACATGACCTAAATATTTTACATAACGACTGTATTAAATATATAGCATTTCGACTAAATTAATCTTAATTAATATAATCTAATTAATATTTCAATTTCAGGGAAATTGATTAAAGATTATTCTTAAAGGAAGTTGTCGCAAATTTCTCTTTGCAAATGTTCAGACTTTGCATAATCGATGAAATTGTAAATTACAATTATGACCAATAACAACATCATGATAATACTATGCTAATTACGTCGGACCCGAAAGACTGAAGAGTAACGGTACACGTGGCGGACGAAAGTACAGTGGTCAACGAGAGCTTCTTCCTGTAACTTTTAACAAATTGGAAGGTGAATCTTCGTTGGATGGATGGGAGTGGTACGCTGCCGCTCGTCACGGTAGCCATCTCGAGTATAAAAGCCGCTTCTGCCGCCGCCGCGCTTAGTTTCGCCCCGTAGCGACCGATTGTGAAACGACGCTCTCGACGTGAGTACCATTCACAAGACGATTGTCAGACAGACTTTATTTTATCCATTAAACCTGAAGCGATAACGAGTATCGCGTGTCGTGTGGACTCTGCGAAAGAACCGCATAAAGCATTACGTCGACAAAACTTTGTAGGTAGGTGGAGAACAGAAAAAGATATTATGCCAATGTTCGGCCGTTTGTGTTGATGCTTGATAATTTACGAGACGTTAAGACTTTCATAATCCTTCAGTGCATTGGCTTCAGAAATATTTGTCCACACTACCACAAATGTACAAACACATTTCATCTTCTGATTGGTATAATACAATTGAATCTACAAGTTGATTGAAGACGACTCCAGCGCATTTGTGGCAGTATGAACAAGCTTTCATTTGAGACTAGTGTAGGTAAATTTATCTTCAAGCCCTCGTGCAGAAAATAACAATAATAATCAGGTGTTTCTTGTTCTGAATCTTTTACTATTTATTTATGGTTCTGTTTATTATCAATAAAGACGTAAATCGTAATTAGTGTTTTTGATGAAATATCCCAAATGGACATCGACCCTAGACATTGTGTCTGTTGTGCTTAATGGATAAGTGGGTCTGAGTACACTTAAATGGTACGTAATATAATATTTTGTCGGCATAAGCCACTGTATATATTTCTTACTACTTCTTAATTGATCAATTTTATTTAGATTTTTAAATCATAGTGTATACAAATCATACTAAATGCGGTGTGCTATGTTTGTTATAAAAACTATATTTTTGAACTTATATACATTATAAAAACAGAAGAAAATACGTTAATTCGGTGATAGCTTGTGACTGAGTGCTATAACATATCATAATCATTTATTGAATATTAAATTTATAAAAGTTCGAGAATATTTCCTGACAATTATGTTTAATAAAATATACGTTTCGTTTAACTGTAGAGAATCATCGTAAATAACTTACAAATTTGCCAAAACATTTTTAGACATTTGTTAATTTTTTGTTTAAATATTTACTTTTTACAGATCTGTAGAACGTAATATTTAGGATCTATGTAAATTTATAAGAAATACGCAAAATTCATTATTATTATTATTATTATGTTCATAGAGGGCTTATGTACACTCAAATTTTACAAAAGTCTTAATGTAACCTTAAATGTATATATGAACGGCTAAACATGGATCTTAACTTTTTTCAATCCTCTACCTTACCTACGATGTTTCTTTGACATCGGCGCGTAACACTTCGCGTGGTTACCTCGTAAAAACTGTAAACCGCTTTTACTTGCAATCAACCGTTAATTAAAATACACATTGCACCACCACTACACGATGAAGTTCTTTAACCGTAAATGGGAATTCGCCCAGATAACTTTCTTGAAATTTGGTCACCGTAAATTTAATTTTCCTAAAACCACAGAATCAGTAAGAAGTAATAATTCGTAAGTCTATTCGCATAATTTTATCTTAAATTTATCGTTCACGGGAGACCGTAGTGAAAGTACGCATATATTCTTCCAAAGAACAAAATTGCCGATCATCATAAAAGTTGGTTAAGTATCAGTGTGTATGAGATCAAACTAATGGAATGTATACAGATGGAAGTAGTACAAGTTTACATAATTCCGCTTGATTCCTCGATTACGTTACAGAATTATTTGACCATTACGCAAATAGGGAGATCAACGGAGACCGTTCATCTCAATTGTTCTACGACATTTCACAACTATGGAAAAACAAATCGTAACAAAATATTATATCTAAATAAAAATGATTTTTACATACTGTTTTCAAAATGTTATTGTAATAAATTATATATTATTATTATAAATTTAAATTTTATTTTTAGTAAAGCAATCGTGTAACATTGATTTTGTGGACGTACGACCGTTTTATTTGTATAGCTTTTTCATCGAATTTTTAAGAGATCAATTTACACACTTTTATGAATTTTTATTACCTTTTTATGGTTCAAGTTCATTATCATTTCCGGTTTTCAATTCGCCTAAAAATTCGATTAGACGTTAAAAGGAAATTTCACTTTTATTACTTTACATGACATATATTTGTACTATTATTCTCTTATTATTTTTTCATTTTCACGATTAAATATTTGTCAGAATATAATATACATAGTTACAGCATTCGTCGATATAGAAAAACTGACATTGTCCATAAGAATCTTGGATGCTACTTAACCAAAGAATTATGATATTTTTTAAATTTGTTTTTTTTTTGCTTTTCAAACATGTATCTCGTGTTGTTACACTTACGCGAGTCCTCTGTTGCGACAGAAATGTGGTTGCAAGACCGGATTAAACATCCCTTTCACGCCATGATAAAATGCTTGATATATATCGCTCCAATTCCAACCTGTTTCTCGCTAAGGAGAAACGCGGGAACGTTCTCGATGTTACGCGCCATTTTCATCAAAACAATGCGTTAACAATTCGAACATTTTCTTACAACAAACCCTTCTGCATTTGATTTGTACTTGGTTACCTTTTTTTGGAAAATATTTTTAAAAAAACGTTTGATAAGTATGGAAAATAGAAATTTTAAAATTGAATTAATTTTCAAAAATCAATAAAACGATATTTATTAAATCAAATGTGATTACCCTCTTCCAGCTTTCATTTTATGCAGTTAGATAAAATCAGCATTGAAATAACTATGGTTTAATATTAAAACAATGAATAGTTGAGAATATATTAATACTTGATTACTTTTGAATTTATTATTTGTTAATATTAATCTAATATATTTGTATTGTAGCATTTTTTTACAGCATTATTTAACTAGCTATTCTTAACTTAGATCGATATGAATGGGTACGTAATTTATTTTTTGAATAATTTTAATTCTTTCGATGATAATATTTTAATGCTTAGGTCACATAGTGTGTGAAAACTCAATAGTCGCGTTTATAGAGTATATTTGCCAGGCACCTATAGGCACCAATAACAATGAAAGGGGTTAAGTATATTGCCTCCCCTGACAAATTTATATTGCAATTATATTATAACATTGAAACATACTTAGCATAAAATTTAGGAAAATGTAATAGAATACTTGCAGTACAATTTTAAAAATATGAAAAATATAAAACATTCAACCGGCCGTTATATTTTTTCAGATGGGGATCCGTATAATATTATTAACGACGCTGGTGATAGTAGGAGTTGCCTTAGCGTTTCCGCAAAAAGACGGACAGATTTTCAGTAACGAGGCTATAAAACAGGCACAAAACACGTACCTTATTCCAAAGGATGCGACGATACAAAAAGTACAAGAGGGTATAGAATTGGCTGCATACGAGTCAATTCCGGGCGATCAGAAAATCAATCTCTTTGAAATCCTGGGAGAACACGTTCCACCAGAAGTTGTGAATAATCTTCAGACACAGATCGATCAAATAGGAAGAAATTAGATTCAATAATATTTTCTTCATTCTTATCGTCGTCGTTTCCTTGTAAAAAATGTTCTAGCCTTAAGTTTTGTAACAAGTATTTATGTGATGTGATGTTTCTTTAACTGTGTACTTAGATTTTTGCACTTTTCATAAATAAACGAATAAAAACATAACTCAGTTGTACAATTTCTCGCTGATTAAAATTCAAAAAATGTTTAAATTAATGATAAAAAATGTTATTATGTTGGTCCACACTGGTATCTCCAATTTTTGAAAGTTTATTCGATCAACCATTGATGTAGTTATTTGTATTTTTCACAAACATATGTTGAAGACAATACTATAAATTTATTAGTCGTTTTAATAAATGTACATATGAAACTTATATCAATTAGTTATAATAACAAATGTTACTAGTAACACGCGATCCACATCATTTATATAAAAAAATGTAAAATTTCTTTACAGTATACCTGAAACGTTCTTGACGATTCTATGCTTGTATGAACAATTGAATAAAAAAGCATTCAAACTTTCGATTATAAAAATATGTACATAAAAAAGAATAATTTATTTTGATTTGTTTTATAAAACTTGTAATTGAAATATATTAATTTGAATTTTTACCAATAGCGTCGGTAAAAAAAAGATGGAAAATGTATTATAATATAAATTATGAATAACATCATTCATTGAAAAAAATGTGGCATTCGTAAATTGTGAAATGTTAAACTAAATCACCTGCCGGAATTATGTATGTAGCTAGTGATGTCGTGGAGAAAGTTGCAGAACCAGTAACCAAAGGTACACTTTCACTTCTCCTACATTCACGTTGTTATTGAAGTGGTTCTTCTTTGGCATTTACTATATGGCATTGCCAAGAAATTCAAACGTAACATGAAATTATTGTTAAGCTTTATTCTATTTATGTTATCAAACATACTCAAAAAAAAAAAATAAGTCAAGGGTATAATAAATTTTGCAAAGTTACACTTTCATTTTACTTTCACCTTCATGTAAACCAAGCGACATTTCCTTCCTCTTTCCTTAAATTTAACAGGAAAGTAATTATGTAAGACTTCACGGATGAATGAACTTTCATTTATACCTCATACTGCTGCAAAACCTTAGAAAGATTCACATTTCAAACAAAAATGATCAAAGCGCAATAATGGTATCGCTATTAACAATGTAATCATATGCTACATGGCAATGATCTTATTTATAGACGTTTCGTAATGAGTGACAATATTTGTACATTACTGATAAATAACTTAAAAAGTATTTATTTTGTTTACCAAGGTACAAATTTCAGAACTATGCGAACAAAATTATCAAAGATTTTGATCCGTTTCAGCTTTCTTCGCTTAGTGAGTTAATATCTATGTTCTGGGTATCTTATGTACGATAGTTATCACTAGTGCATTGTCTTGCATTGAGGGCGTATTACGAGTATACCTATAAGGTCGGCTATTCCGTTTATCGTAATTACGAATCAATGTTCATGGTTGTTCAATAAAGAACAATATCATAACAAATGAAACAAGTTTTGTTTCACATCACTACCTGTACAATGAATATTATTTGATTCTTTAATACATTTTAATTTATGAACTTAAAATGTTATTACAAATATATTTGGATAATATTAGCAAACGAACAATGGAATGAAATGTTCCGTGTTAGTAACTACATTACATAATTAAGATCGACTTTCTTAGTTAAAACAGACTTTTATGTACAAGTTACAAGTGACAAAGAAATGTGTTCGTAGTATAATAAAATTACGACAAATTATTCGTGCACAAGTTCACACATATAACATTATTATCACTGTACCGCCAAGTATTTAAACCTTGGTAGTACGCTATCGAACTTTCAAGTAATGTCAACGAACCGTTTCCTGACAGTTAAAACAAGTCAATGCAAGAAAATGTACTATTCTCATAACTAAATCGCCATACCACAAATAAGAAAGCTTTCTGTAGAATCAACATGGTGTTTGTGTTTTCATATGTGCTTTGTCTTCAATGCGTGAATAATCCTTTTTATTTTCTATAACAAAAGATATAAAAAAAAAGTATTATATAATTAAAAATTAGAAATAAACAAAGAGTAATAATAATAATCATCAATTTTTTAGTAGAAATTTTTATACGTATTTCTACATACTTGGATTTTTTCGACACCCTATCATTCCTTTCTCCGCTATCGTCGCGAGATCGTTTCTTACTACTAGACGAAGAATGGCTCGATTTATGTTTGTCATGTTTGTCGTGTTTATCGCTCTTCTTAGGACTAAACAGAAAAAAACTCAACTGTCACATCGTCAAATGGATAAATATTTATGTTAGTCACCTGTGTTTGGACGATTTGGAAGGAGACACTTTCTTGTGTGATCCCCCACTCCGTGATCGATCCGATCTTTAATCATTAAAACATTGACGTAACATAGTTTTACAGGCAAATTGTATCCTTCTAAATTCAAGGTCTAGAACTTTGAATTATTAAAGGCTTGCGAGAACCCAAAATCTTAAATCGAATCAAGTCAAGATCCCGAGAGCAATTCTCGAAGTTTCGCACAACCTATGAATTACATAAAAGTATGATTTTCTTACCTGTGCTTATCTGACGATGATGACTTTTTGTCTTTACTACTGGATGAAGATTTATTTTTGTCTTTACTACTGGAAGAACTCTTGTGCTTTGAATTATGCCTGTAAACAGCAGATGCGAATTAATAACGAACTATAGTCTTTTTGCTTAAATTATGTATTTTAAATAATTACCTGTCTTTTGACGGTGAAGGCGAATGTTTTCGATTAGATTTTTTTTTCTTGCTGGAATTGTAATCATCGTGAAATTGATCGTCTGCTCTTTCCTTATCTTCCTCAGCTGCTTCTCGTTCCAAATCTGACCAATCTTTCCCAGATTCTTCAGAACTACCTAATTCCTCTCCTATAACGTAAATAAAACAAATAGTGAAGTGTTAAATAACTTGCAAAAGCAAACGTGTTTTTTTCTCTCATTGTTTAAATAAAATTTTTCAAGATTACCTTCACTGTCAGAGTCTTCTGAGGCTTCAGAGTATTCAGAATCATCATCCGATTCCTCTTCACTGTCTAAGTCGGACGGCTGAATAATTGAAATATATATAAGAATTCACCTCGTTACATATTTTTTTTAAATTATTTAAATCATTTTCAAACCTCATAGGCGTCATCTGCCTCTTCTTCTTCATCTTCTACATCCTCATTTTCAGCATCACTTTCTGGATCCAAGAAGCTCCACCCTCCATTATCAAAGAAACCTACAGGGTCGTCTGTAATTGTTTTCATAATCTTTGTCCAATTCAAAGATTGCACACCTTCTGTGTATCTAATATCGCAGGAACTAAACAGAAATTAAACATGTATATTCCATTCCATAGAAATGGAAAAAAATGAAGAACAATGAAAAGAGTATTTTAACTTACTTCAACCATTCCTTTACATGATCCAGCATGTTCATGGGAATAGCATTCAGTACTGCAACTTTTCTATGGTAATCTTTGAAGACAAAGATCATATCAAAATTCTTTAGATGAAATTGTACTCTTTCAAAGTGAACAAGTTCAACATCTTCTAATGTGATAACAAATGGTGGCTAAAATGTAAACATTAATATCTTAATCACTTTCACTCAATAATAATAATAATAATTTTATAATGCAGCCTACCCATTCTGTGAGATTAACCAAACATCCACTAGTGGGCTGCAAAAGGACAGTACTTCTAAATGGAGCACCAGGAAATCCTAATTCTCGAAATGGTGTATCAAATTCAATTTCTTGCTTAGTCATACTTTCAACCTAAAATTAATTGTTTTTTCAAACGATCTTTTAAGTTTTCTACAGTCAAACATGAGATTTTAATTACCTTCTCACAGAAACTTTTAAATGCAGTTTTTAATTTATGCCTAAGTTCCCGCTCTGACTGTTCAGCGGCAAGATCGTCACGATCGTGCATATGTTGATGTTTTCCTAAATCTGTCGTAATCTCACCAACTTCTGTATAAAACTGTACATCCACATGTTTCTTTTTACCAAACATTATTGCATGCTAAAAAAATTCATACATGCTTAATTATTAATCACTGATATCAACAAATGAAATAAATTAAGAAATTATACATACTTTTAAGTGAAAATGAAGTAATATTATCATTTCACCATCGCATGGTTGGAAAAAGGCATTCTTAATATTATTGTAAAGAATATCAACTTTGTCTCCTCTAACTGAGGTGTAACGGAATCCATTCACATGAGCTTCTAATCCTCCTGTCATTCTTTTTGAGACTATGTTTGGTCGAATGTATAAGTCTTTTAGTTTTGGATTACCCTTATTTTGTGATAATATTAAAGTATCCTGCTTCACAAGATCTTCCTTTTCCCTTTCTTCGGCCTCCCTATTCTTAAATTTCTTTTGGACTTCTTTTATTAGTCTAAAGGCTGTATTTAGATTAGATGATGGTGCTGAAATTTCACCAGGTTCTTTGGTGTTTGTACTTCGATATGTTCTAGAAAAATAAACTTTTTATATATTTGCATAATTCATCTTAAAAATAATTTGTATAAGAATATATAAGATTCACATAAATTATATAAATGATTGAAATAAAAGTAAATTTATATACTAACACTTCTTTAACAAACGTGGCATCAGGCTGTGGATACGTTCCACCTTCGTTACGCCCCATTGTGGCACCAGGGTGAAAGAAATTTATTCTGAGATACGTATAATCTCCTTCAACAGACTGAGAAATATTTTTGATCGTAGATATGTGGAAAGGTACAGGAATACCAAAAATGGGCAGAATTACAGTCTCGTATTTTTTATCTGTAATGTAGACAACAGTTATATTATTAATTACAAAACTGAAGTGAATAAACATAAAATATATATAACAAATGCTTATATTTTCTTTTAACTTATACAAAAGTAGTCAGTACACTTACCCACATATAGCTTTAGTTCTTTTACTTCTGGTTCGCGAGGCATGTGACTTAGACTTTTGTACGATACCGTTGATTTTCGTATCTTTTCTTGTTCTTTTCCACCTGACTGTTGAGCTAAACGAGCCTTTGCAACTTCATTTAACTGCTGTGCAAGTTCCTTCTGATGCTGCTTTCTTTTTTCTTCTGAACTATGTTCTGTTCTTAACTTGGATTCTATTACTGCTGTTCTTTTTCCACGCCCAAGGATCTCAGGTTTAGGTTCATTTTCTTTTCCACTTCCTTCCTCCTCTTCCTCTTCTTCATCTTTTACAAATATTCCAACATTTTTTAACTTTTTTTTAGAAGGTGTCAAATTTGTAGCAGGTTGCCCCTAAAATAAACATTTTTAATTGCAACATTCATTTTCCAATATATTAAAAAGTTACAAGTTTTCAAAATATGATAAAAGTTAGTACCTCATTAACCATAACAGTATCACCAACAAAAAGGGCATAGACTTTTCCTTCTTTGTCAGTAGCTTCAGAATTTGTAAGATTTGACAATCCAACATTGACATTAAACACCATGCCCTTTCTAACTACTGCATGAGTTTTTGGACCAATAAGTAAAGAGCTCTCTCTAAATTCGATACCCATTGCAAATCCAAAGTTTTTGGTTAAATGATCCAACATAGCTGGTTTTTCTTCTTTTACATATTTGACACCTCCTTCGTACACTTCACTTATTTTCACTCCAGACACCAGATTTTTTAGAATCTCCTCTTCTAACAGTAAAAGAAAGTTATAATTATCCTAAAACAAAAGATAAATGTTGTTGCTACCTATATAAATATAATTTACAATTATAAATAAAATCTACCTCAATCGTTTTAGTGGGATTCACTAATAATGTTCTGACTATATTAGAACAGTAGGACTTATAACGGGCTCCAAGTGAACAAACAATGACACCAAAATGCAAAGTGTTCTTATCACTAACAACACTAAATTTCAAAGAATAATTTCCACCACTTTGTATTATTGCAGGATAACACATATCTACTTGAGTAACATCAACACCAGTTACATACTTCTTATTGGTTATAGCTGCATCAACACCTTCTGCAAGCTTTGAATGCTTAACTTTCTAAAATAAAATGAATACATAATATAGCTTTCATATGTATAATTAGAATTTTTTTAAACGATGTGAAATAAATAAAATTCACTTACCTTATCGGAATCTATAATTTCCATGATCTGATCTTTAAGGTACTTTGTAAAAACATCTACAGACACTAAACACGCTTTTTTTACAGTAAGAATTTCAGCATCTTCTTTTGGACACATTACATATGCAGCTGCAGCACTTACATCAACCTAACATTTTCAAACGTACAAAATGAAATGATGGTCTTAATTTTTGTTACACTATACTATAAAAAATTGTAATATACCGTATCAAAAGATTCTGATTTTAGAGCAGCTCTCCATGCATCCATAAAGGCACCTGGATAATTTTCTTTTGAAAAAACACCTAATGTTTTACCCTTTTTACTCTGCTTTATAACCTCAATGAGTTTGACAAAATTGCCTTTATCTTCATCATTCTTAAAAGAAACAAATCAAACAAATATAAAAATTAAAAATGATTGTTGAAAATGTTAAGAAAATCTTAAAATTTCAATTTTAATTAAACAAAATATAAATTATATAGACACATACCCTATCCCTTACAAGCAATTTTACAGGAGGTACTCCAGTTTCATCTGTCTTCTGGTTTTCAAGCTTCCTTAAAAATTCAATTTTTTTCTTACTAGCTAAAAAGCTAACAGATTCTTCTGCCAAGATCATTATAGTATCAGTTAGTTCATAACTAAGTAGCCAAGTCTATAAAAAAAAACATCAATATTATTTTTATTATTTAAAAGTGCTAATGTAACGATTGGATCTTGGATTAATAAAACAAAAAAATATTCAATACTCAATACTTAATGGCTTTTTCTTAGTTACATAATTCACAATTTATAGTTTGCAAAAGTATTTTAAACTTCTTCAGTAGACTATAATAAGAAAATATATAAATTACTTGTACAAAGTAGTAAACTCTATAAATTTCAATTGTTTGAAATTATAAAAATAAGGTTAAGTAATTGTTTTTAGACGTAAAATAGAATAACAAATTAAAGTATTGCAATATAACAATGAGAAATAATCGTCACTTACTTGCAACGCCGTTGATTTGCTATAAACGATATCTTCGTCTGTGCCCACGGCCGAAACAAGACAATCCATTTTACTAAAACTGTCATCTGTACCAACTTCTCCATCCTATTCAACAAGAAAAAGAGTTACTCCCGTTGCCTAACGATCACATGTGCCATTAATAATGAAATAAATTATCATGAATTCCTTACCTTCCACGCGGCATAAAGACGCTTCATACGCCGAAAGAATGTGTCTTTGTCAACGGATACGTTTGCCATAGCTTCTTGTTTTCAACACGCTGCTGTGAAATCAACTCGACATAAAATTATAATAAACCTTCCCGGCGTAAACGATAATGAACAAAACATTCAGACGACGCAAAATGCTTGAATATTATCACATTTTCCTTGATGTTCCTTACAAAATACGTAATACTATTAGAATTCGTCGTTCAATGTGGAGATGGCGGGATTTATAACCAAACCGCAACCGTAATCCACAGACTACAGACCACGCGGCGGGAACGTTTTGATCGACGTAAGTACTTGCCGATCAAAGAAAACAGGCAGCGCTCCCAGTTATCAGATATTGAACTATTTTAAATATTAGGGTACGTTTATACTACTGCAAATAGGCCGTGCAACGCGCATAGTTTTTTGGCATTTACCTTGTTCTAACAGGCGATTAAAGTGTTTTATATCAACTTTCAACAAATATTAACTTATATTCTAATCAAAATAAAATGAATTTATCATAATAGTAACTTTGTTAATAAAAACATGTACCTCTTTTGTGATATAATGAACACAAACTAACTTTATTACAAAACATTATTGGAAATTCATGAAAATCGTTTTAAACCTTAGTGAGTTTTGGAAATAAAAATTGACACATTTAATGGTCAATATCAATAATGTCTAACAAGAATGATAATTTTTACACATGAATGTGTGATTATAAAATTATTTATTTATTTACATTTGTAAAATGCATAAAACTGTTTGTCCTTTTTAACAATAAACACATAACATAGAAACACCTCTTTAGTTTTTTTCATTGTAAAATCAGGCATAGTGCAAAGACTAAGGGTTTGATTGCTTAAGGATACGACAACTATCCCCACTATATTGTTTAGCAAATTATTGCTACGTTTAAAAAAGAAAAGTTATTATCTTAATTTTACTAATTTATTTCATAAGAATAATTTCATACTTATTGGATTACCTATACGTTCTGCTTTTTAAAAATTGTTTAGTCATTGAAATAAAATTGAAATTGTAACTTATTTTTAATATTGATAAAATAAAAAAATTCATAATGAAGAAAAAATCAATTATTTTATCAATAAAAATATAAAAATATTATTTTAATATTGATTATTCAATAGTACGCTAACTTGACAATATGCCACGTTATTAACTTTAGTACGACACATAAAATATAAATCATAAATAATAAATATGATTATGTTGTGAAAAAGAACGTCAATCAACTATATTTCACTTACTCTATGCCTAATATTAATCACACATACATATGTCTAGTGTGATGCATATGTGTTGTATCATTGAAGTTTTCTATCAGGGCGTCAAACAATTTTACTGCAAATAAGTCTTATATCTTTATGATATAGCACAGTAGAAAATAATTATTTTAGAATAATAATACAATTAGTGGTCCACGTGTATGCATTCTTGTAATGATTATCGCAAAATTACGAAAGAACTCCGATCGTAATTCATTGACATTGTTGCTTGTTCATGCCGATTTATTAGAATGTTACCTTATATGTTGTTGAACGAGTGAAAGAAGTGCAGTTTTATGCGATTACATGTGTTTTGTATTACAAACTACAACAAAGTGATCCAGCGATTGATGCTAAACTATTTCGATGCATTCTGTTTTAATCGGAATGATGTTCTCGACCGTTAAAGTGCTAATATGCCGATATAAGAAATAATGAAAAGGGCTTTAAAAAGGAAAAAAATTTCTGCAAACTTTCAATACAATCGGGGACAATTACTGTCCTTAATGTTTTAGTAAATTGAATTCCCGAAAGTGTTAACAAACGTAACCGGTTGTTCTTCTGTCAACTGTGTAAGAACATCTGTGAAAGCGGTATTGAAAGTACTGCAACGGATCATGAATGTAAGTGTAAGTTTTACAGTATATATTTAATGCAATTATGAAACAATCACTTCAACAATAAATAAATTTCTGCATATATAATAATAATAATTATTTAGCAAAACATTATTGGTGTATGCATACATCTTCTGATTAATACTAAAGATACTTGCATTCAAAATTCCGATATTATTTCATAAAAAGTTTTCTACTATTTCATGTATTAAATAACTTCTTCTTCCATTGAGACGTTTAAAGGAACTTTTTATTTTAATATCGCAAAAATAATATCACGTTTGATTTTTGCAAATAAACTTGTTTATAACTATTTAAACTTGCTTATATCATAATTATAAATTGTTTATTAATTATAAATCATATAAAATAATTGTAAATTGAATGAACACAGTTTTACTTGAATTCAATTAATTTTTTTGAAAAGAATGATATTTTATTTTTATTTCTTTAAGACTGTCACAAGGTATTCAAATTGCCATTTAATGTGTTCCTTTTGCTTCTTTTATGTAAACTATTTTCAGAATGCCCCGTTCTACATTATTCTGGCACACAGTAGACATGAACTTGCTTATGTAACTGACGTTAGATTACTGACCCAATGAATTTATTTTCAATGACATCAACCGAATGTAATTACACTTTAAAAAGTGATTTTCAATTAATCAGTCTGTGAAATTGCATGGTACAGATTCGTTCATTTCAATTATTTTTCAAAATTGACAACATGGGTCTTGACATAACCTTGCACATATAATGAGCAAATCAGTGTCTTTCAAAATGATTTATTATGAAATATTCTTGTGATTAATAAGAATAAATAAATTTCTGCATATATAAAACCATTCATATGTTATTGCTCTTTGAATTACATTTATAGATGTTATTGAATATTATCAAAGTTAGATTCTGTTCATTTGCAATTTCAACAAATCTATTTTACTCAAAATAAAACTTTGTCACGTTTAATTTTTAATGTGCTCTGGTAATTGTTTTTGATTATTTTGCATAAAAATGTTTATGCAGATGGTCAGCATAGCAGAGAGGTGGTATCGGGAAGGTGGTTGACACGCCTTCAAATCTTTGAGATGATTGAAAGTGTATCACGTAGAGCGTTGAGTGGCTCCAGTGGGAGCTACCACGTTCGTGGTGCTGAATTAGCAAGGAATCGTAGATTAAAATCTTTATCTGCAACTGTTGTTTTTCTTGATGACACACAACATACATTTCAGCTAGATGTAAGTTCATAAAATAATTGTTCAAAACAAAAAATATTATTTTCTAGTATTGCTTATAACATATATTTGTCAAACTGTTTTAGAAAAGAGCAAAAGGTCAAGCATTATTGGATTTAGTGTTCCAACATTTAGAACTTGTTGAAAAAGATTATTTTGGTCTCCAATATGCAGAAAATGGAGCTACTGCCTGTACATATTCACCTGATATAATGGTAAAATTTCTGGTTAAATTTATTAATATTCTATTTACAAATCTGTTTGCTTTATTAATTCAATAACAATATAATTGTATTAATATTTCAGAGGTGGCTAGACCCGACTAAACCAGTGAAGAAGCAGATAAGAAGTAAGGGTAAAGATCATATTTAATTAACCCATTTACATTAATAAAAACAAATAAATTTATTAGAAGGTCGACAAAAATTTATCATTTTAGGTGGACAGTTCTATTTTAGAGTCAAATTTTATGTATCTGATCCTAGTAAATTACAAGAAGAATATACTAGATATCAATTTTATTTACAAATACGAAGAGATATTCTTCAAGGAAAACTTCAGTTACCACCCAGTACAGCATGTCTTATTGCCAGCTATACAGTTCAATGTAAGGATATTGATATATTAATATTTGTTTCATTGTAAATACAATTTATAATATCATAGTTTGCTTTGGTATGATTATAGCTGAATTAGGTGATTATCACCCTGAAGAACATGGTCCAGGATATCTTTCTAGGTTACAGTTAATTCCAGGTCAGAGTGAAGAAATGGAAAAAAAAATAGCTGAACTACATAAACTTCATAAGTAGGTTGAAGTTATGATGTGTAGAAGCATTAATAATTTATATTTTACGAGAATTATTATGAAGTGTTTATACTTTTTTAGGGGTCAACTGCCAGCTGATGCAGAATTTAATTTTTTAGATCATGCAAAGAGGTTAGATATGTATGGCGTAGAATTGCATAAAGCTAGGGTATATATTCATATTAGAATATTTTTTGTAAGTATTGATTGCTTTTGTTTTATCTTAACTTCTTGTACAATTTTTATAGGACTCAACAAATAAAGAAATACAATTAGGTGTAACATCAATAGGTCTAGTAGTATTTCAAAATGGAATAAAGATTAATGTGTTTTCATGGTCAAAAATAGTTAAAATCTCATTTAAACGAAAACAGTTTTTTATTCAACTCAGAAGAGAACAGGTATTTAAAGCAGCCAGTTTTTAGAATTAAAAAATATATATAAAATTTCATTAAAATATAGGAAAGATTGTATTGCAGTCAGAAAACTACGATACATTACTGGGTTTCAATATGCAAACATATCGTAGTTCTAAAAATTTATGGAAGGCATGTGTGGAACATCACACATTCTTCAGACTTCACAGTCCTAAAATGAGGCCAAGACGTTTTCCACTAACTTTAAGTAGTAGATTTACTTATTCAGGACGTACAGAATTTCAAACAGTTGAGGATGGAAAACATAGAGCAAGAGTAGAAAGAACATTTATACGGTAACAATAATTCATTTAGTTTTCCTTTGATTACATTTCATGTTATGCATAATATAATACCAATATCATAATTGAAATTATTTAGATCCCCCAGTAAAAGATTAGTACATGGAGTTACATCAGCCCCACTCATAGAAGAAAAAGGAAAGTTAGGCATACCTCCTGGAAGACCTCCTAGGCCATATGACAACAAAGTTCAATCTCTTGGAGCTCGTGAACCACGTCAAGCTTGGGGCGAGGGAAATCCTAGCGACGAGTTAGTCGAAAATAATTTATTAATTTCTAATTTTTAGTTTTTTTAACATACTTTTTAATTATTTAATTTGTTCCATAGTGAAGGTGGTTTTTTATCTCTTCGAGAAGAAATAACTGGTTCACATACACAAGGAAATGCATTTTCTCCTGTATTAGGTTCTAGAGTTTTAAGCTATGCAGACGATGATACCACCGCTGAAAGAAATATTTATGATCTTCCTGATTATAGTGAACCTACTAGTTCACCTGCTCCTCAGGTATTTATGTTATGTGTTTTTATATTCATTAATTTACTTTTTCTTTTAAAATGTATAATGTTAAATATGGCAATTTCTAGATAGTGGAAGATGGCTTAGTAACAATAACGTTAACACCAGACGAACAAGGACGATTTGGTTTTAATGTGAAAGGTGGTTTAGATCTTGATATGCCTATTTTGGTCTCAAGAGTAGCTCCAAACACACCCGCTGACCGTTGTTATCCAAAATTAAATGAAGGAGATCAGGTATATATTTTTCCATTATATAGCTTTCTTAATAAAATTACAATATAACTGACATGAAATATGTACTATAATTATGTTGGATAAATAGGTAGTATACATAAATGGTATTGACGTGGGTGGCTTACTACATGAACATGTAGTAAATCTGATTCGCCAATCTCGTGATTCGGGTTCTGGCGAACTGACATTAACTGTTAGGCCAAATGCCTTATACAATGCACTAGCTGGTACTGATGAAACGTCTGAAGAAGAACCTCCATATAGGTATGACATTTAATTATAAACACAATAACAATAATTATAAAACAAATCTTTTTAACATTTATTTTCTATATGAAGATATGTGCCAGATGCGCCTCATGCAACTATTGGATCAGACGCATTAGCGCAATCAATGTTACTTCTTGCTGATGGACTCGCAAGCGGTGCTTTAATTGCCCAATATGAACAGTTGTATAGAAAAAATCCTGAGCTCACTTCTCTTGAGTCTAAGAAACCAGAAAATCAAAGTAAAAATCGTTATCGAGATATCTCACCTTGTAAGTACGACAAAAGAAAAAGACCAAGAATTTCTTTTAATAACGTAAAAGACGAACTTTAAAAATTGACACATTGCACCATTTTTAGACGATGTTACTCGAGTAATACTGATGGGCTCTGCAAATGGAGATTACATCAATGCTAATTATGTAAATATGGAAATACCAGGATCGGGTATTATTAACAGATACATTGCTACTCAAGGACCTTTGTCTTCCACTGTTGCTGATTTCTGGCAGATGGTTTTAGAAGCAGGCAGTACTCTCGTTGTAATGCTTACAACTTTGGTTGAACGTGGTCGTGCAAAATGTCATCAATACTGGCCTGCACTCAATGAAACCCTTACATTACGAAATCTTACGCTCACGTCTACGGTTGAAAACGTAGAAGACACTTTTATATTTCGAGAATTCATACTGCGTGATATTAATGTAAGTAAAATCTTGTCTAATAAATTTCAAACACACGAAGTCCAAAATATTACTTCTTTCTACATGTTTCAGACTGGAGAAGAAAGAGATATAACGCATATGCAATACTGCAGTTGGCCAGATCACGGAGTACCCAGCGATTGGCGACAATTTACAACTTTCACTGAAAGAGTGCGCGCAGCTCGAACAGGAATAGTAGAACCTGCTGTTGTTCATTGTTCTGCTGGGATAGGTAGAACAGGTGTTTTAGTGTTAATGGAAACAGCACTGTGTCTTATTGAAGCAAATCAACCAGTGTACCCATTAGATATTGTACGATCTATGAGAGATCAAAGAGCGATGATGATACAAAATGCTGTAAGTTAAAATTTTAAATACTGAATCAAAACTTAAACAATAATCATACCTTTAACACTTTATGAAACAAACAATTATTTTCAGAGTCAGTATAGATTCGTGTGTGAAGCAGTCCATAAAGCTTACAGCGAAGGAATAGCTAAACCACTTCCTGAATTCAGCAGGTGAAAAGAACACAAACTGAAACACATTGTAATTACCATTTTTCTTACATTTTACTAAAACATCACATCACTAGAAAATAATTTTATACTCGGACAATAATATACACATATATTATTGATTAGCGACAAAGATATATACTATTTAAAATAGGTATTTTCTATCCTTTTGCGAATCTATTCTCCAACTAGGAATTTAATTATCAGAAAAAATTAACTTTTCGCGCCTTTGATTCGATAAAGGTTTTTCAACATTATTCTTTTAACTTATATGAGTGTAAATAACGAAGTTTCGACGAATTAAGTTTACTAATTTATATTTAAGCTAAAAATATAAATGTCAAAGTATTATTTAAAACAATTTTTTATTATAGTTTAACTATTTTATTATTATTACTGACTTTGATTCCCATGTATGAAATAAGGTGCAGAGGTACGAAAAGTTAAATTCTAGATGTTGTTAATACTCGTTTTAGATCGTGAAAATCAATTCCTTCCATTAGAAACGTTTACAATTTCGTTCAATCTCATAGGGATTTATTTTTGAAGTGTTGCTCATTGCGGAATAGTTACGGTGCACATACGACTTTCTTATGAAATCAATATAGCGCCTTAAAATCTATGAGTGGTAACTGAAATGTTACCAAAAAAATGTAGAAATATAATATGGAGGTGTCAATACAAAAATATTGCCTTGGAAAAAGCCGCAATGAAACGTTACAAAATAATAAGCTAACACAGAACTAAAAATAGTAAGATTTATAGGTAATCTATTTCAATAAGCTGCAAAATGTAATTTTATAAAAGAAAGCAATTTTCGAATACTTAAATATGTTTAAAAAATTTTGAAATAATCAAATTTGTCACAAATCTTGCTTAAACATAAAATAATTGAAAATAATTCCTTCTTTATGTAAGACATTTTCAATCAAGAATGAATACTTAATTATTGCATAAAATTGAAAGTGATACATATTCACATAATATGTAAATGAAAATTTTAACATCTAATGATTCGTCCCTATTTTTAACTTATAATTAGACATGATATTCTACTTATAGCAATGATAAAAATTTCTTATATCATATTCACAGTGTACAGTTTAATTTTTATTAAAAAAATAAAGCTTATCAAAATCTGCACTTGTTTTGCGTGAAAAGTGCAAGTTTAACAAACATAGTAAAGAAAACTGTTTAAGGAGAAAATACTAGGTGTACTAATGTTAAACAAAGTTCAAATTATTTTGAAATAAGATTGATATAAATTAAAGACGATAAAGAATTTGAATGTTCTCGTTTTAGTAATCATTTGATACAATTCAACGTAGAACAAAAAATTAAATCAAGAGTAATAAAAAGTGTATTATGAAATATTCTATAGTAAAAAGATGCCTCTTTCAGAATCATTAACGTCCTTTAAACCTTCTAATAATATTAACAAAATGCACTATTTTCTTATAACTGTATTATAATGTGTTCTACTTTCCGCCCATTTCTACAATGTCAAAATATTTTTGTGTCTCACATTTGTAACTTTTACAGAAATTAAGGTTACATCATTCATTTTATAATGTCTAAAATTTGTCACAAAATTATCTTTTAAGCACAAAAATGAGATCCTTGAATGACCTAAACGAATTTATATAAAGATCTATAAGTTAATAAACCGATTCAATAAATTATAAAGATCCATATAGTATAATACAACACAATTGTGTTTATAGTTAAAAATCTCCATATGCACAAAGCAAGTAGGATGACAAAAATTAAATAAAAGATTTTCACTTACTTCTTTATATCTAATATAAAACATTTATACAAATATGAAATTGATTCGCTTTGAAAATGATGCAACACAAATTATTTACATGTAGGTCAAGTCTGTTGTATTATAAAGAAAGTAAATACGTATATATTGTAATCCTTTGCAGTTCTTTGAAGTATTAATTATGGATAAATGATTACTTTTGTCTACATAAGTTTAATTATCAAAATGTTGATAAAATACCTGCAATTAGAATTGATTGATAACCACAATTGTTTTCTATAATAGCCTAATTTAATGAGGCTAAAAAATGGATATATTAATTCAAAATTCCATTTTTTAATGCGCAAGACTGGACTGCAAAGGGTCACCACTATGTTATTAAATATTTTCAATGATAAATAATTAAAGATTGGGTGAATCTGTTAGGCATATCATAACAGTAAGCAGGACTGTAAAAGCGCAATGTCATTTTGATACTCTCCGTATTATTAATAATAACATTTATCTAAATTATTGACAATAGTGCCTTCTACATGTGCAACCAAATCATAATTACAAAGTGAGAATGTATAGTCTTAATAACTGTTATACTTTAATAGTTTCACTTGATGCAGTTTTCTTTATAGTTTCATTCTAAATTAATATTGATTTCCTGTATATTTTTTGTATAATTGTCCATAATTTTTTTATAATTTATCTGTCAATAATTATGTAAATATATTTACGTTTCATTCAATTCCCATTTCATAAACCATTTTATATAAATTACATAATTATTTATTATGTTAATACAAATTACTATTGTGTTAATAGAAAAATAATATTGGAATTAATAGTTATTATAAGTGCAATTAGATTAGTTTGCAATGCAAACTACTCTTGACAAATGACAAAAAATTACATCAAATTTTTATTTGAATGAAAGATATAGTAATGCAAAATATCTTGTCTGAACATAAGAATATAAATGTTAAATTGATTGAGTAGCATTTTTGTTATTACAACTCTATTCAAACAAATACAAGGAGGTATAAAATAAAGATGTAATCAAAAGGAATAGAAAAATTCTGTAAAATTCAGAACTAATATTTTAGAATATAGTTTCTATACAGTAGATGCAAAATACAATAATATACATGAAATATAACAAAAACATAACATGTCTCCTTGTGTTTTTTTTTGTAATTCTCATGCAAAACAGTAATAATATTCTTATAAAAATAGTTACTGTATTTACATTGCATTTTGAAAGGACATTTACATGTATACCATATAGTATTTCTTTGATACAATTGATTAAAATGAATTTTTTTCCTACTATATATATGTACATAAAAACAGTACAAAGAGTAATAAATAATTGATTGAGATATTGAGAAGCTATATTCATTGATATTCAGCTGCGTACGTGCCAAACAATAGTACACCAACCAAGCAAATGCTAATAATAAATAAAGTGCCACAAATCTTCAGAATACAGTCAGTAGTTGTCTAGTCTCGTTACTAATTTGTACTTCTACAATATGAAATAAAACCTTTTTATAATAATTCAGCAATCATTCATTTTCCACTATCACTTTATCATTTATAATATTAATATGTATCTGACTGCAATTTTATTTAAATAGTTTTATATTGTTAACAATAAGTACAAATATTTTACAGTATCTTTTTTTTATATATCACAATTGATGCGTATAAATTAACAGCTATATATTGTGCTTTTCATAATTGTACAACATATTGTTAAAATCTTTTTTTTCATATAAAACAGTAATTTGTACTAAAACCTGTAAAATCTTTCGTTATTAAAGCCGCTGAAGCTGCAGTTTGCAAGATGATTTGCAAATTAAAAAGAAAGGCCCTTCTTGTCCAGGAATGTATGTTGATGGAATAATATTATATGTTCCAGCTGGTACATCATCTAATTCGAGATAAACAAATCCTGACCTACATTAAATTAAATAATCAGTACATTCTCTATAAATTGCTGTATATAATGCATTCTATATAATACCTGAATGGACCAGAGCTTTTCATTTTGAATGAACCGGGTGCATCAGGATTATTTAATATAACTGATACAATATTAAAACCAATTTGATATTGTTTTGGACCCTTCAATATAATTAATAAATAGTTATTATTATTTGAACTTTCTAACAGCAATTGATATCGTGGATTATTCTCGTATGTTAGATGATTACTGCATCCACCAGCTGTAATACCTTTCCACTGGCCATCAGTAATCTAAAAAATTATTACTATTAGTAGAAAAATGTATTTATATAAAATGTAAGAATAGTATACCTCCTTTTCATATTTATAAAAATGTGGTATTTTGCGCAATGTGAATGGGCATGTACCATACGCACGTAAAGTATAATATATTGTATTCATTTTTTCATACTGTGATATGACTAGAGTATATCGTGTATCACTTTGAGTATCTAGCTTTATTTTACAAAGATAGTGTGGACTATTTATTCTTACACCATCGATATGTGGTGGTGGATCATCTGCGAGATCGAACATTTACAATTAAACATAAAATCAATATAAGAAAGAATGTACTACGATTAAATTATTTAACTTACGGGGATAGTATACTCTTTTTCCATCATTCTGATAAACTAAGACTGTTATATATTCTTGATTTTGTCGAAAATCTGCGATGTCTGTAATATGTCTTGTAAGAAGGATCCATATCACTCCTGTAGCATTGTTTTGCACTTCAAGTAAAAACTGAGGATTATCACCGATATTATATGCATCTTTTACTGGACCTATTCCTGCATTCCACATTCTAAAACAAAAGTATTTTTAAAAAGTGTTATGAACGTAACAATATAGAATTCATAAGTCTAAGGAAAACAAGATTTGTAACTTACTGATGAATACAATAGGTATAGTTAAATAGACCTGGATTCCAGTTCAAATAAAAGACATCAAAAAAACTACATATACTATCGTAATCAATCCAGAATATACCATTATCAAATTGAGATGCAGAATCTGGGTCATAATTTAATATTCCTTTTAATTCATTTGTCCAATGTACAGCATCGAGTTCGGAATAATTTCCTTTCCATCGCAAGTGTGACCACGGATTTTTAAGTTGCAATAATCTTTCTCCCTGTGCAAATATTTTTAAAATTATTTATTATTTATTGCTTTAATATATTTCCAAATTCATATTTAAAGAGTAAGTGCTTACATTTATTTTTCTAACATCAAGAACAGCATATGCATGAGTTGGCACCAGACCTGTTCTATCAGCATCTAAATCAGATAATTCTCCAGTAGCTACTGTCACTAACACATCTCCTTTGTGTAACCGTGATAATAAAATGTTAAATAAATCGTCTTTATTAAAATTTGGTTCACCTGGTCTATTAACCCATCTTTCTGGTATCCATCCAGTTAGAGCATGTAAATCTATGTTCTTAAAAAAATATTTAATCATTAAATAAATGTTTTGTATTTTTGTATCAATAATGCATTATATAGAAATGAGCTTACACTATTTGAACCAGGAAAATCATAACCACCCATTACTTTCATATATGCCTTCTCGAGTAGTGAGATCCATAGCTCTCCATGATTATTAGAATAGGAACAAAGTAATTGGTTGTATCTGCTTACAGGCAATAAATCATCTATTATAACTTTGCGTGGAACACCATTAATGTGTAGCTTCACCATGTACTTTCCTAAAATAAAATACTCATGATTTATTTAATTTCGGTTGAAATAAAATTCTGGAGAAATTATAAGTTACTAGAAATATTAATAATAATTTAATAATTTAATACAATACTATAAAACTCTTACCAAATGGATTATAAATTGGTTCTTTATTTCGATTTTTTGGATAAATAATAGATGTGATTAGTCTACGTCCAAATCTTTTTTCATACTGAGCGCTAACAGCAAGTGAAGCAACAAAAGAACAATCAGACACAACCTAGAATTGAATATACAACTGAACATTTAATACTGAAAATTATTGACAAGAAAATTATCACTATTTTTTACTAACAGTCTGCTTTATGCTGTAATAATCAACATGATGAGTTACAAGCATTTTTGGTTCAGAAAATAATTCTTCTGGTCGACACCACCTTGCAAAGTCAGGCTTTTGTTTTGGTGCTAACTCTAGTAAACCATCTTTGTCAGTAAATGGAATAGCATATTGAAATTTTTCTGTGAGATCAATACTCATAAAAGGTACAAATTCATGTTCATTGATATGAGAACTGTGAAGTAAAACTCTTTTTTCTTCCTCAGTATAATTATTATTGTTACCAGTTACTTTCAAATGTACACTACTTCCACGATGAAGTGATGGTCGAGTTTGTTTTGCTACAAATTATTAATAACTAGAATTAATCAAAAAAGAAATTACTGTGTTTGTCAATATAGGAATCTTTATTACCTGTATTATTAGAACTTGTAGAAGTTATTGTTATAGTTGATGCTTTATCTACATCTACATCCAAATTTGTTTCTGGTACTGGAGGTAATTGAGATAGTGTTTTAATAATATCATTGGTTTCTTCCCTTTTTAGCCCCTTTAGAGATTCTGCTCTGTCAAGGGCAAGTCGAATAAGGGCTGTTACTTTTGCTTTCATTTCTGAATCAGTAGTTTTCTATAATTGTAATATTAAAGACTATTTGTAATATCTAATGTAAAAAATTTGTTTTTACCATTCTTAAACATTAAATTTTTAAATATTTGAAGTTAAGAAATCAATTTACATACAACATTAAGTCCAAGTTCAGCAGCATCTGTGTATAATTTCACAGCTATATCTTTTAAGCCAGCTTCATCTGCATCTTGTGCTTGATTTATAAGAAACTTACACCTCTGCAACTCGGACTGATATATGGTCTGTGCTTTGTGACGCTTTTGTTCTTCTTCATTAACTGTAAGTTATTCACAATTCATATATTATTGATTCTTTCATTCAACTTACTTTATATTTCATTACTTTGCATACTATTGATTGAAATAATAAACTCACTGAGATGTTGTATTGTTGATATTCTGTCCTTATACTCTGCAAGTTTCTGATCATATACAGAATCTTGTAATTTGGTAAGATATTTGATAGCAACATTATAATAATATAAAGCTTGTTTATATTGACTCTTACTATCAAATTGCACAGCTTTTTGTGCAGCATTCTGTGCATCTTCTAAGGTCATTTTGTACATTCACTAAAATTATACTGCAATTGCTACTCTTTCTAGTGCTTGTAAATAAATAAATACTTTCACTCTCTGTAAAATTTTAATTTTATTTATATACAATTCAAAACTTTATAAGCTTGTTCCACTTTATCAATTAACATCTTTTTCTAGTACAGTTACAATATTTTTAAAATAAGTATATTATATAATATACTGTTTTTTAATAGATTCATAATTACGAGAATTTTATTAAATAGCTTGTAATTATCAACGTATGTACTTAAATTACAATTGTTACTGTATTTTCATATAAAATATTGTTGGTTAGGTGTCATATTGTACTATTATGATTATTGTTAACCTGACTGCTATTTCACTCTTACATCAAGAATTTAAAATTGATTTCGTAAACTATTTTGTCCTTATGACAATTTAACAATCATCTATCACAGTTTTATTTGACAGATCGAAGAACAAAATTAACACCACAAATATAGCTTATTGATGCTATACGTCAATTATACAGTTTAATAGAACACTTACATGTATAGATGATATATGTACGTACTAATAGAATACTTAGTAAATTTATAAGAGATTAATTACTTCGAAATTTAATCAAAATTTACTTATACAAACTAATTACTGATTTACAATGGATGAATAACGTACATATTGTAACATTAATATTTAAAGCCACAGTCAGAATAAATACTTATTGAAACCATTAGCCTTTATAAATTTTTCAATATTTTAATTTCTATTAATTATTAACAATTTACATGAGATAATAGGTAAAATAATTGTTAACAATATCGGTGGTACAAATAAAATATTAATTTTTTCCATAATAACATTTCTATAATTGAACAAATAGTTGAATTTAAGTATTTATCTGTTGGCGCTATTCTTTAGTGGTAATAGAACCATTGTAAGCGAAAATGTTCAATCTCGTTCAGTTTTTCTGGATTCTATAAGGTAAATGGTTCATCTCCTGAAAAATTTCCTTTCCGGAAAACTGGCGACCCTTGTTGGCCACTAATGAACAATGGTGAAGTACAGTTCTTCATGTTTTCGTATTCCTAACTAGGTATTATATCGAATGAAGAGGATTTATAATAAAATTATGAGATATTTTGTTTAATTATATATTATTCTTATTCTTACATTATTTTTTAAATTCTTATGTTCTTTTAGCTAGGTATTCAATGCATGGTAAGAAGATGATTTAGAAGAAAATATTTTGTCCTTAGTAATTTCGCCTCAATGAACTTTTCTGCCAGTGTTCTAAATAAAGAGAATTTAGAATGCACGCAGAAAAGTTTCAAGGTCTCGGTACGCATTCTATTGTTTGCACCTCATCACGGCTCTTAAACGATGTATATACATATATTTAGAGTTTCTTTAGATTCATCACGAAGATGTCAAACGATGAAATTGTAGCTGCCACGGTATGTTTAGTTTTAAAGCTACCATATACAAATCTCTATACTTTGCTAAATAATCATTAAATACATAGCATATTTTTTATTCTCTCGTTCGTTTTACCCTTCAGTCATGACTGCTTAGTGTATATACAAGTGGCCGGCCGTATAGCTAGTCTAAAACGCCTGCTGACATTTTTTAATACGTCTGCTTTCACAGAAAGATATCCGGACGCCAAGGGATACGTGGAAATGCACACCTGCTGTAAAATCGCCAAGTATCGAGGTAATTGGGTACGAACTTAGAATATAGCTTCTTCAAATATAAAAATGAATATTATTTTATAACGTAGAAAACATTTGCAACGCATAAAAATATATAGTACCTTCAATTTTTTAATGAAATTTAAAAATATGAATGTAACTTTCATATATTTCAATATATTTATTTTTAATAACATGAGCTGCTTTTTTTTATCTTCCTCCTTTTTTAAATTGTAAATTTTGAACTGTCGTTTGAACATATTTCTTTTAAAATATAATTAAAGGGTGTTAGAGTTGGGTCTGAGAAGAGATGGGACAATGAATCAAATAATGATAATACATTTGTTTTTATCACTTATAGTTTTTAATTAATAAACGTCAACAACTTTTTTTTATTGTTGTTACCCTCTGATCATATGATGATGATGGTTAGTGCGCACGACACGCGTGGCGGATTGGCTGTATATATACATTACGTTTTCGAACATGGCCGCGGTGGAATACGAATCAAAAGACGACAATTCAGCGGACTTGTCAAAAACGCCGGTACTTTCGGATGAAACTGTTAAAACGATCGAAGAACATGAAACTTCGGATATACCGTTGCAATCTTCATGGACTTTCTGGTTGGACAAGTAAGAAGACTTATTTTCTTTTTACTGTGTAATATTCCAAATTGAGTGTGGCATATATCGTTGCATATCAGTTTCCTTGTTTTGTCTTTTTCTTTTGTAAAACGTCATTGAATTGTACATAAATCATTTTTGTTTTCTGATATCATTGAATTATAGTAGATTGCAAGAAAATCATTGAAGATTCAGAAAAACGAATTAGTAATGTTAAATATCATATCATTTAATTATTATCATACAAACAACAATGTTGTATTGTGCTTCCATGTAAGTACATGTATACTATTGTAACGAGATAAAGAATTGATGTCATTTTATAAGAAAAGAAATATGATAACGAAATATGCCTTAAAAATTGTACTTCAATTTACTTTGTACATTGAATTGCATTGTATAAATAAAGTAACATCCTTTATCTTTATTTAGTGTTATGAAATTGATATAATAGAAAATCATCATGAATAACATGAATCATTCTTTCCTCATAATGTGTGTATAAATTCTAAAAAGTTGGTAAAATTGACAGAGTTGTACCTGGCACAACTGTCGAAGAATATAAAGAAAATTTAATGAAGATTTATACTGTAAATACTGTACAAAGTTTTTGGGCAGTTTTTAATAACATACCAAATGCTAGTGCTATGGAGGTAGGTATATACATCCTTTATAAACTATTTATTTATTAGTATATTTTACATCAATTACTATATATACTAATTTTTTAAATTGCAGGTTAGATATAGTTATCATTTAATGAGGGATGAAAGATATCCATTATGGGAAGAACCTGTTAATCAAAAGGGTGGAACATGGAGATTGAAATGTCAAAAAACTGATTCTGTAGGTACAAAGGTTTTTACTGTTATCATAAATATGTTAATAATACGCTTGATACATGTAGGAACAGATTTGGAAAGAGATGGTGCTTGCAGCTATTGGAGAACAATTTTCTGAATGTATGGCTGAAGATGATGAAATTTGTGGGGTGACTGTGTCTATCAAGGATAAAGAGGATCTTATACAAGTAAGATTTTAATGATTTAAGTACTGTAAATAAAGTCTGAGATAAATTAGATTCTTACAGAATTTATTATTCTTTTATAGATATGGAATACTAATGCAAGTTTAGCATCGAAAGCTACTATTATACAAAAAGTACATCTTTTACTACCTAATGTGAACTTTGTAGAATTTTATAAATGTAAGTTTAATCAAATTATTTCAATTTTTTAGATTTAATTGTGATTTTAATGCTTTTCAATTATGAAAATGAAATAATTTATAAAAAACTTGTTGAAATTTATATATACTATTCATCATATTATACTATTTGCTTTACAGCTCATCAATCTCATTATGCCTATGGCCGTCGTTAAATATACGTTAAAACTGCTGAAATATTAATTGATAAATATATGTAAAAATGATGAAAAAAAATCGAATCATAAACATGATTATGCTGGCAGTTTTAATTGTGTTGGAACTTTGTAAAAATTACAGCGGAAAAGAGTTGACAATGTTTTTAATCAGTTAGCAATAAATTGTTTATTACAAGGTTATAAAAGCCATTGATATTGTATCACTTTTAAATTATCAAATATCTTTTTATATTTACAATACGTGTCTACTTGTTAACCAATATACATGTAATATTACAATATTTTTTGTTTGAAAGTCAAATTTGTAAGATAAAATTTTAAACTATATACAATATATATCGGTGGTATTTAACGCCTGCCGTCTATCATTCAGCAATCGTTTATGATTTATTTGTTTGTGCAATAACATAAAAACTAATATTTAAAAGGTATAAATGATTCAAAACTATATGAAACATTTTGAATGTAATAGAATTAATATTAACAGCATAAATTAAAAATATTTTGATGTGGAAGATAACATATAACTGTGTATTCTGCGGTATACTATTGAAAAAAGAACGTAAACGCGAAGAACTTTTTTCACACACTTTCGAAAACAGACATTTGAATCCCTAATCACATATCCATAAAACCGATTTGGTGCCCGACTAGATGGCGCCGGCTTAACATTTTACGGCTTTTCGATATTCTTCAGATTGACGTCAACCGATGAATATCTTGAACATTAAGATACATACTTGTATTGGAACTCCATTAAACTAGTTTTAAATTGCATTTAAATTATTTCCCACGTGAAAATATTTCATAGTTTACGTCAACTATATCTTAGAAAAATAGCCGAATCGATCATACACCTCCATATTTTCTGTCAGGTATTTCTGCTATGTAATATTTTGGAATTGTATAATACGTTTTTCCACTTTGAATATATCCTTATGTAAATTATCTAAGATTTGTATAATATAATTTTAACAATAATATATCATTATATTAAACGTCACTCGAGATTTTAATCAAAACAAAATTGTTGACTTCAAAAGAATTACATGTAAGTATATATCCACTAATGGATTGGCATTACAAGGCGTCCTTGTGTGTAGCCTTGCGGTACACGTGCATACGTATACGGTTAGAATTAATAAGGTTAAGTTATTGGTGTCAGCATCTTGAGAGACAACAGAATCAGAAGTAACTGCACTCAAAGTTTATCTCTAGTAATTCTCCGTTTGCATTTATTTACAAGTTTGTATTTACGTGTAGATTTAAAATTCAATACCTTCTAAATTATATTAATTCTTTTCAACCAGATATAAATTTCCCTTGTTTAAAGTTAATTCTTTACGAACTAATAATTATCAATTCTTAATAATGAATAATTTTAGTCTATTATAAAACCTTACGGTAGCATGGAGGAATGGAATTTCCCGAATTCGGAATAGCATCGTCGATAAGATTTGCGTAGGTTTCTAGACGTAACGTTACTACACGTACTGTTATATACTTTCAAATTCCGAAGATGATCGTAAAATTTATTGCACCGATATGCAAAATCGTTTCACACAAGTCGAAATCTCAGCCTTTATTTTTGCTCTACAGTTAACGTACATACATATGTACATGTGCGCAAGTTCAAACATATGATAGTGCTAAGTAACAAATGAAACTTCGAGATAAAACAGAAAAATTTGTTTAATAGAAAACTTTTGCAACGTAAAGAATATCACATTATACAGCTTTTTATACATACTAATCGAAAACTATGGTATTGAACACACAAGGTATTACAAAATAAAAGTAAAGATGATATACATACATACATAATATTTGTTCTGCATTGTAGTTTCCTGTTTTATATTTTGAAGACAATAAATCAAACATTACTATGAAAAATAATGGACCAAATTATTTTGAAAATTACAATTAGTTACAGATAAACAATTGAAATTGTTTTTGAAAATTTAACACAATATGATCGAACGGTCAACATTTCATTTTAATCAGGTAACGATAAATTATAACTTACGCTATGAAGAAGCAATGCTATAGCCAATTTAGGAACCGATTAAATTGATTTAATGGGTTTTAAATCGCCGTATTTGCATAAGATATCTATTTCTCATACCGTAGAAAAGGTTAGAGCGTTCGTAGATTAGGAATATATTATCAAATTCAAATCAAGATGGAACTATACTTTTATAATATGCAAAGTCATCAATAAAGAAATTATACGATACGTGGTGGTTTCATGTAATTTATCGCACGATATTCTTCGACAACCTTCATAGGCCGAATGTGAAATTCTTATAAAAAAAAAAAAATAATTGTATCCCAACGATGTAAACTCCTACTTGATAAATTCAGTTCCTCTTTTAACAAATTGCCATACCAATTTGGCATGTCGACCCTCTGGAATTTTCAGCTTTACTTTTACATTCATTAATCAAGCATTACATTGTTCCGTAGGCGGTGTTTCTGCATTCCTGAGAAACATCATGTTCTCACATTCATTCGCGCGCCAAAAAATTCACATATAATCGTGGTGCTGCGTGGCGCCGGTTGACACCGTTACTAACAACAAACTTGTAACTATCAATTCCTCTGTGGCGCCAATGCTGTTGACATATTACGCTATTAAACAGTTGCATGCCTGTTTTGATTCATTTTTTCTTTCTGTTTTTGTAACGTAGTTTTTATGCGATTGGAGAACTATGCGGTAAATATTTTTCGTGGCGACGCACAAAATGATTATTATCCCTTGACATTTACATTAACCGAAACATAAATCTGTAATATTTCTTTCTGTTTATTGAATATTATCACATAAATGTGAAAAATTCCATTGTATTATATTGCGGTATATTGTTAATCGAATAGAAAGTTATTTGCATTCATTTAATATTTTATTGTGACCTAAGTCGAACAAATATCTTGTGATTAATATGCGAAGAATACAAGAAATTGTATAAATTCCTTTTTTTACATTGCATACCATTAATTGTTTATATATGTATGTATACTTAACTTTTTTATTTTATTTTGCGAGAAACTTAGTAAATAGCACCGACAATGTGAAATGTGTGAAAAAATAAACAAAGAAAATAAAAAATTCAGGGAAACTGAGAAATCCTAATCGGTATATCTGTATCATGTACGATGTACTGTAATTTTTTATTCTCAATTTCATTCTTCAAAATTGAAAAAATTTTATATTACCTCTGAAATCAGAAATATCTTTTCGAGAGAAAAGCAAGAGTGGACGGGTACAAAAATTGTATCGTCATGTTTGTAATCTTTCGATTTCACTTTGTTGTTGCTGTAACCTAATGCGAAAACATTCGTCTGTTTGAAACGGATATCGTTCATTGCAACTCTTTCGTCAGAGGAGTGCTAAGGATCCGGCAACTATTACGTCAACCGGAACGAATTCCACACTTTTAGATCTCGGATGACCGTCCGATCGTTACGACGAAAAGAGGAAACGATTTCCATTTCCTTTTTCGGTACGTCGCGGTGTCCGTTTCCGGTTAACGTTCGCCCTGAATTTTATATTGACATGATTCATCGACGTATATGTATACTCAGGGTTAGATCGTTTATTGATCCTATCAATTATATATTAATTATCAATGGTTACTGTTACAAGAATTAAATGAAAATTAATCGTATCTATTTCCCAGAACGAGAACCGTCTCATTTTACTAACCTCAATGATGAATCGCTTCACTAAGCAAAACGTGCACTTTTATTCCAGCAATTGAACATCTAAACTGAAACCAAAAATCAAGATGCATTTGTAACAATTGTAAATGTTTCACGGTTTGCGAACGAGGAAAAACAGACCGTTTTGAATACTTCGTTCTATAAGGAGTTTCCTTAAGTCGCCTAAAAAAATTCTGCGTTTTGCTTACAATTATTGCTATTCCACATAGTGTTATTGTTTGCATGCAATTGATCGATAAATAAACAATCACAATTTATCGTGGGCACTCTTGATCTATTTATACAATTTATGCAATGTTGCCCTGAAAAATATCTAGTTACGATTGTTTGAATTTACGAGATTGTTCCATGAATCAAACTCGCAATAAATCCATGAACACACAGACGCAACCAGTCAATTTGGAAAGCAGAAGGACTTGAATTATTGGTCCAGCGTAAGACAAATAACAATTACATTTACGAATCGCTATATCAGAAATTCTCAATCGTAAGTAGTAACGGGAAAAATAAAAAAATTATTTCCGTATATCATAAAAATGATTTTGATTCTTTATGTTCCTTTCGCCCCATATTACATTTTACTTATAACACAAATACTTTTTCTTTGTGTATTCAAAAATAACATTTTTAGACGAAAACATGACGCCACAAAGCTTGACAAACTCTGGATCTATTGTTGTAGGATCCGAATGACATAATAGACGGATGACTGCATGCTGACTGTTAAATGTGCAACGAGCCTACGAGATAGTCGAGATTACCTGTAACGACACTGGTCGCGGTAATAGACACGCATTCGCATTGTCGGCGTTTAACTACATAAATAATGCAAAGTTCCTTACTCCATATCATACATCTGCTTCGATGTGAATTCATGTGTAAAAGCAAGTCTGCGATATTTAAATTCTCACGTCGGTCATCGTCATAGAAAAGTGTCATCGCCACTGGTTTAAGACGCAACACACCATTTTTCTTCTGTGGTTACCGCTAACCTTCTAATTACGCGCCATTTTAAATCGCGTCTCGTAGAAATTATTTCGAGCAGTTGTGACGAAATTATGCTACATGTATCGTCGGTACATTTACGTACACATTATTTATTGAGAAATACGAAACATTTGATTCGAAAATAGATGATCGTATTTTTATATATTTTTCTGAAAATACAGTTTTGTTAGAGTTTCTGAATTATTCGAAAAAAAAAATTTCTCATACGCAACAGAAAACATGCTTATGATTAAATTATAATTATGTAGGTTTGGAATGCAAACATAAGAGAGAAAATGTGAAAGTGAAATTGGGAAACAACATATAAACCTTACTTTTGTATTTCTTCGCGATGAATAAGTATTAGAAGAAACTGTGTAACTTTATCGATAACATTATAAGGAAATAATTGGTGTCGCTTTTAATTACTATTCGCTTCGTGTCTTTTAGAGCGCGTGTTACCTATGTATTCACGAGCGATTGTTGTAACTTAGTGGCATTCGTTCCTTATACATCGTAAATCACGCATCAGTAATAGAAAATACGAAACACTAACTATGTACAATTTGATATCATAAATGATGGAAATGGTTGAATTTAGGTATACTATAAAACAATGATATCTGTCTTTTGACATAAATGAAAGAGAATTATTTACTATTAAGTCGATATTGCTCGTTGAATATTAATTTGTAATTCGATCAATGACCTATGTCATTCAGAGTTATCCTTGAGCTATCGTGTATATTTTATGCGAGAATAAATCGTAAATAATGACAGTAGCGACGAAACGAAATGGAAACAAGCATTTCGAGAGGCACGTACGTTATGCATGCAGATACATAGTCTCGTAACTATCATATTTTATTATACACACACGCGCGCGCGCACTTTTTTTTTTAAGTGCAATTTGATATACTTTATTACACATAGCTACTAATATCACGTTAAGTGGAAGAATCAAACGAACAAGATTAAATCATTTCCAGGCAGATTTCGAACGATCTTAATTAAATTCCTTAATAGTTTAGAACCATCTAATCGAACTAAATTAGTAAAATTATACTGACAAAGTTTTTTATTTTTTCAAGTTTATTGCACTGAGAAAATTTACAAATCTATGTTTCGGTATTTTAAAATTTTATTATGCAATTGGGGCCATTGCTAGGGAAAACATTTTTTGTTTCATGAAAGTTTCTAGCAGACAGATGATGTTCTGAAAAGACGTAAACACTAAAACAATCCCTGGACTCTGCTCCTGAAAGTAGGAGTGGGGGACTGGAACTACGTAGACGTCACTGGCATACAAACATATAACCAGAAGCTGAAGGAGATCGGACCAGTTTGCAAAGACCATTCGGAAAGACTGGATCGTTTCGTTGTTTTGTACGTGCGATTCCACGTGAATGTTATCCAGCACCGTGATATCAATATTTGGTCGGTTAATAGATATTTTCGACCTCGAAACTTTTCTCACGTTACTTGAAGGTACATTCTGAGTCGTGAGACCGGTGTTTCCGTTAAAAATTTCTTGGTTCTTTACACACTGAACTTTATGCGAGTAATGTTTAGTGCGATAGATTGAATAAACTTAGACTAAAAGGACGTGCGTCAAAAGTGTGTTCTTAAAACTGTAGAAAACAAGTGAAACGTCAGTAATGAGGAATTCCAGAACATTTGTGATCGTCGCCGCTTTCTTGATACTGGGATGCTATACCCTATGTATCACTGGTTCCGCGATACCTATGTGGGAATTCTTGTCGCGGGATGAGAAAGTGAGTATTGTTTTAATATTCTTTTTTAAATTTCATTCGTACAATTGAACAGTCTGCAATTGATAAACAAAGAATTTAGTATAATGAAACAGTATGTAATTGGCAATTGAATATTTTTCACTTGAGGGGTGTGCTTTGTCGATTTTTTTGGTGTTTGATTCAACAGTGTAAACTTTATTTGGAAAATCATATGGACATCGATGACTTATAAAATCTCTGTTTTACCGACAAGTGTTTTCGATTTATACTTTGTATTTTTACTAGTCCAATGAACTTTTCAAGAAGGTGACGACGAAATTAATTTACATCGCGTTTATCAAATTTCAATTGTATTTGAAATATTTTTCGAATATGCTGATGTACAAAATTTGAAGTTATATAGATTTGTGTTTCTAAAGCTTCGCATAACCACAAAAATTAAAGATCTATATTCTAGATCTATAATCTATGGTTAGATATTTTGTATTACTTATCTTTTCTGAAAAAAGTGTGAACTGGTAGTTGTATTTACTGTTTTTACTAACTAAGTATCACCATAGCAAATCTGTATACGTGATATCGGTAAAATTAAACTTTCACCGAACAGAATCGAGCGTATTCGCTGAAAATGTTCTCCTCGTGCACTTGTGCAGTCCGGTCGAGTGCAATTGCGCGAGCGCACCTCGGACATTGACTTTTCTCATGACATTGCGCCGTTCTTCTTACATTACTTTTTTTACATTGAACATAAGAGTTCGTGACCAATGCTTTCAATATACGTTAAAACAACCATTTCTCGTAATGCTGATATTATAAGCAGTAGTATTGGAAACATTTCAACTTGGAAATGAAATACATATATAACAAATTCGTTTTTATAAATTCCCAATGACACTAATACATGAAGTATTCAAATATTGCCATATCTAAGTTTACTTATACAATTTTAGATATTATGGAAATGAGAGTATTGGTTTCCTACAGACGGCATATGTTAAGAGTTGAAGTATTGACACTGATGTAGTTAATCTTATTTAATTTAGTTTTTACTGTTGTCGCCTTAACATTCAAGCAATGTAGGTTCTATATGTTATTGTATTGGGAAAGAAATGACAATCGTAAGAAAAAATCATTAATGTAATTATAACAATCAATAGAATAGTGTAATTTTTGTAGATTCATCACGGAAATATAACCTCTAATATATGTACATATAGATTATCAATAATGCAGAATATTTCCTAAAATAATTCTTGAGCATTTCTCTTTGTAGATAAGTACATAGTTTATTACATAAACGAAATAAAAATTCTTGTAAGTTGTGTATTTTAGAATAAATGTATTCGAATTATATATTTGACTTATCAGAAAGTAATTGAATATTAAAACAAGATTTCGGTGTAATAAAGATAACAAATTGTTACGAAAGAATAACGTATTTTTTGCCTTCTTTAACATCGAAGAGGTTAAGTTAAAATTAGCAGTCAGTTTCTCAATTCTACGTTACAATCCTTTTCAGATTCGTATCTCACTCGAGAAGGGAGAAAAGCGTGAAATTCATTTCATCGCCTTACGTACAATGTGTATAATATGTTCGTTCGTAACGTATGTGCTGGTAAAAGCGGTTGCATGTAAGTTGAAGTTCAAGAACGCTCTCTTTATCCACGGTTGAGCTGAACTCGTAGATCGCATTAGACGATCGATTTTAAGTAGATTATAGTATTTTTAAATCTTAAGGTTGTTAATACCTGTTGTTAATTATATTTAAAAGATAAGTTCACAAGGAAAGTAAACAATAAAATAATTGATACATGTGTCAAAATTTCGTAAATATAAATAAACGAATGAAATACACGAGTATTTACAAAATGGAAAACAATACGAAGATATCCCGTGTTCTCTTTGTCTTTCCGCGCTAATTGTTGTTTATTCAACGATGCTCTCTATTCGTCTAGACTTTCTCTTATTTCCGGAATTCTTTCGGAGACAGCACAATGATCCACCATCGATCACGTCGTCAACCTATGTAGGTCAACACCGGAAATCGTGCATCCTCATTCGTGCAATTCGTTGAGATCGAAACGTATTCACACAGTATGTACGTTACATCTAAAACTAGCACACGTTTTTTCTTATTAAATCAATAATATTTTTTATTCGTTGGATAAGATTCTACTAGTGAATAAACAATCGCAAATATAATGTTGGAATTTTTTGATACCAGTTGTTAAGAAAAGATATTGGTAAAAATCCATTTGAAAATAAAATTTTATTGATTTTCGTTTGAACAGCACTCTAAGCAAAAGTAGTAAAAGTATACACATTAAATAGAATACTTTGCAAAAAATATCGGTTGTTTTGTTTTAGATTTGTAATGTACACCAAGATTTAAAATGTAAATTATTGAATTTTTCGGATATTGAAGAAAATTAATCTATTACAAAAGTAATACCATTAAGAAATATGTATCAAAAAGATTTTACCATTACGCAAATAATTTGATACACGCGTCCGGCAAACAGCGTCGGTACGTTCAATTTCGAGCGGTCGATAGGTATTACAGAAATATCATTAGAAATTCTAAGGTCGAATATTCGCGTAATCGCCTGCCCATAGATGGAGCCAAAAGTGTGTGGACATCGATCATTGCGTTTTACGTACAACACGAACGGGGGCATGTTTCGCGTCGACAGGTAGAATTTATCGTGACGAAAACGAAAAAAAAGGCGTGTATCGCAATCAGCCCGATACGTGATCTACGATGGGCCGCGGCTCGCATATATATTTGTTTGTTATAACTGTCGTGTCCAATATCCCGTGCGTTACACATTGCCGAGTTTCACCGGACGCGCGCAGAATGCATTTGTCCACACGGAATGGAAAACAGCTTTCGCGATGATCGATACTTTGAATAAGAGGGAAAATAAAATAAAAGAATTTCGCGATTTCTGTCGAATTCTAAAAATCGTTACTCGGAATAAAAAAAGAACTTCTATTTGAAATTAGTATCTTATTATATTGCGTACAAAATAAATGTATTATTGAAATAAAAATATTCGACAAATCCAGATGAGAAGAAAATTCACAATAGTGAGATGTGGTTTTCCATGTATTTTACTTCTTTTGAGAAATTTTAATGTTAGAAGTAATATTCGATTGTAATCGTATAAAATCTTTACAATGAATAGTTGCTCTAGCATTGGCTACATACTTAATAGTTGATGTTTCTTAGAAGTAAATGTTTGTATTTTGTCCTCGATCTTCCAGTTAATGAGAAACATTAATGATTTCAGATGAGCCACTTATTTAGAATGTTCAGCCAGCAAGTAGCGAAGTTCTGTACGGATTCCTCGATGCCGGACTGCAACAAGAATTTGTTGGTTTCCGGTCTCCGAAATCTAGCCAATATGGACGATACAGTTCTCGACAAATTGGATCCATATCAGCGTGGCGCAAATGAAATGAGTAAGCACGTACTTCTACAAATATTTTCGTCAACGTTGAAGTTAAAGTTTTATTCATAAAACAATTAATTATATTACGCTAATAATCGGCAAAAATCAGAGATGAAATTCGAATTAGTTACAAATGTACCAACTTAACTTCGTTCTTATTAATTTATTTTTTGCTTACAGTTTGGCACGCCATGGTAAAAAGCGGATACTCAACGAGAATCGGTCACGATCCGGATGAATCCTACTTTACAACTGGAGCGGATTCGTTAGGTGTGTATATACTTAAAATTCGGAAAGTTAAGAACTTAAAACAAGGAAGTATAAAAACTAAAATAAATCTACATAAAGTTTCCTGGACTTTTTTGTTGAGAGTTCAGTGATCTTTCAAAATTTGTCTTCATTCGGGATTAATTAAACAAACTAGGAATAACAGATACCGAGGTAACAATTAAAGAATTTGTATGTTTATAAATTTAGATCGGTTCTTTGAATACCAGATTGATCAGAAGTATGTTAATGTAATGCATCTAATTATAATAAAAAAAAAGTAGATCTATTGGCGTTTTATGGAGTTAGTTAAGTTCTGGGAGTGAAAGTTCTGATCGATGATGGTTCAAAGGAGCTTCTATTTACAATCAAGACTAGTGATCTCTTTGAGTTATATATTAATTGAGAGAGAGAGAGAGAGAGAGAGAGAGAGAGAGAGAGAGAGAGAGAGAGAGAGAGAGAGAGAGAGAGAGAGAGAGAGAGAGAGAGAGAGAGAGAGAGAGAGAGAGAGACTGAAAAGAACCTTTTCAGTAACTATGAAAATCGAAGTCACATGAAATATAAGAGAGAAAGAAAAAGAGTAAATGATTCTGAGAGCCACATTCGATATTTGCATTTCATATTGTTCATCGATCCGTGTGACCCAAAGGGAATGAAAACAAATGGTGCTGCGAGAAAGTTCCAGAGACAGTCTCAATCACGCACGTTCCACTAGAAAGTTTTTTTTTCTTTTCCCCCGAACGAGATCGTGTTTGATAGCAAAACGCTTGTTCTCAAATCGACCAGTCTTCTTCGCTGCACTTTCACCCAATCTTCTGGAACGGTTGAGAATCAGTGGAGGATTTTTCATTGTACCGAATGAAAATGATTGGTATAATTATTCGATAAGTGTCGATCGATTTTTCTGAATTTCTCTTCTGGGGTACATCCCGTGTTCGATGCATGGATGCTGGATTCGTTGAAAGGAGGTCAATTTCCTCCGGAGAGCAGAGTTCTCAAAGGGACTTTCACATTTTCTCCAAGAAATGCATCAATGTATTTATAGCTTTGTTAGAATGTTGTGTAGGGTAACATCAGGGATTTCAAGATCAGTGTTAAGAAATTATGTTCTGTAGAGATAGTAATGGAAGAAAAGCATGTTAAAAATAACTAAGACTTCTTTTTTTTAATTTGTTGTAGTTTCGAGTTTCCATTAAACTCAGATATAATTCATCGAAATTCAAATCACAGTAATGAAGTTTGTTTAAACACAGATGGGAATTACACAATAAACATTTCAGCGCAAGATTGAGAAGTTTACCATAGATATAATTATAATTTGTTTACGATAGATTGAACAAAGTGATTGTTAAACGAGTTACGTGCTAGTCTGCACGTATTTATTTGGACGCAAAGGTACTATACCATTCCATACTGTATGAATCATGTTCGTGATGAAGGCGGTTCTTCCTAGGCTTGATGCGCAAAGAAGATGCGCACACACACGTTTCGTACATCTATGTTGTAAAACGTTTGATCCGTTTGTACGGAGAATGGTTTATTTCGTTTCAGTTCAGAGAGACTGCGCTTCAATAGCGAGCATTCGAGATCGAATTAAATTCTTGCACATCTTTCTGGAAAGTTCTTACGAAGAATGGTCATCCAATCATGATCTGCCGGAAGTAGGAAATATCGACGCAGCTGACATAAAATTATTTGACATCGAATTATCATAACGCGAAGGTCACGCCTGGTTAAAAAATGACTTTCAAACCAGTACACATAACGTAAATGGGTTGAAAAGATGTCGACCGTGCTGAAAATATTTACGATCAATGATCAGTGTGATGTAAAACCGTTACGAGTAAATATCTCATTATTAAGGAAACTCCGTATCTTATTGCTTTCAGATTACATTATAATTGTGCGATTGTTTAGTAACTATACTTATTTAGATATACTTGTTTAGTAACAATTTTGTACTCATATTTTATATACAAAAAATCTATAACTTTGGATTATTTTAATTAAAATTTTAGTGAAGACCATGTACTATTAATCATATTAATAACCATTTTTCAATAATCGATGAATAACGATTATCACAAACGTAAACAAACTAAAGAAAGAAAATGAATGAATAGTCATTTCCAGATTCGGATTGTCAATAAGTGACTCCAACTATATCCTGTAATTCTTGAGAATGAGAAAGCTTCCTGAAAATTTACAGCCCGATTTGTATTAACTTATATCGTCCGAATCGTATAAATATCGACGATATTCTTAGATGGCTAATCAAGTCAAACTTCATTTTGGCTTCAGAAGCACAAAAATAATTGAATATTCAAGGTCACTGCCCTTGAGAGACGGAGAGTATATGCCTTCAGGATAGTTAGCGCTTTCTCTCTTCCAAATACGGCAGGTGAAGCTAAGCGACGGGAGATGAAACGGTGGAGATAGCTGTTTAATGATCTTAAAAGAACAATATTTTCTATCAACAGACACTGGCTTTGAAAACTTGTCCGTACCATACAATGCACTAAACACGAGTCTCTTACTAAACATGTAATGCGTAAAATATATACGCACAACATTACTACGTTATCGACAGTGCAATGCACGTGTCACGCTGCGATCCAGCCCAGCGAGTCGTCGATAACATTTGTCATTACTTTGAAATAATATTTTGCGCAGATACCTTGCGCAACGCATGCTAAGGAAGGGTTTGACCTTCTGCTAATAGTGTTTGTAGTCTTGTAGTAATATGAGCAAGTTCTTTTTAGCCAGTGTGTGAACACAATCTGGCATTTAAAGGGGACTTCCAATTGTATACAGCATCATTATAAGTACTAATCGTAGACATTTATTTTATTACAGCCACCAGTGGTAGTGAAACAAATGGCCTGGGCGAAGAAACGGCATGGTCACACGACTACATTCGACCATCCGCGGAGCACTCAGGTCCGTATCTAGTTGGGCCGATGGTGATTCGTGTATATCCCGATGGTCGACCAGTTCCAGAAGATTCCACGCGTCCTTTGCCACACGATGAAGACATCGAAGAGTACAGACACTTTCGTGTACCGTCGATCAAAGAACTCGAAAAAGACAGAAGTTTGAAAAATCGTCGACGAGTTAATCATCCACCGTTCGAAAGACGATTACTTCAACAAGTCGTCACAAAACGCAAAATCCGTTATTATTGAGGAAATACGATTCATCGTTAAGGAATGCTAAAGGGAATGCAGCTTAATCCTAAACGACTGTAGTATAATATTTTGATGCTGGAATTGTCAGGAATGATTGAGAAAGCGGTTTGTTGCAACCGTTTTTTGAGAAAGATGATAAACCTGGGAAGAAGATTGTTGTCCTGAATTCTCGCGAAACTGGTCTTTCATAATGCAGATAGAAGTAAGAAGAATTATTTGTTACATGGATAGAAACTTAATCCATTGTAGACGCTAGATGGGAGATATAAATCTTGATGCAGGAGTTCCTTAAGATGGGAATGATATGTAAGGTTTTGATTTTAAGGAGTTTGCTCGTTTTAATTTCTTCTTAGAAGAAATAAAGAAGGAAACGGCGAACGGTGATATTTTTCGATAATTTTCATTGTTAAACATGCATTAATACGTCGTTAGAAAGTAATGTTGCAAAGTTAGCGGTGCTGAATGTGAAAAAGACTGCTTTTGCAAATGATATTCATACGTTTCATGAGCGTTAATAAAAAGTCTTGTCAATCTTTGAAAGCATTTAACGTAAACCACAATAACATAGGGTGTTAATTGACGATTGGTCGGCATCAAACTTTGTATCTTCGTCATTATTAGTTTCTAATTGAAAATGCGCAATAGAGTTTTAAGTAAGCATCACGATAAATACCCCTAATTCGATTGTATACTTCACTAAAGTATATTTTTATTTGTTGGTACGCACGAATAATCGCCGACCATGAATACCTTTGATCACATGTTTTCATTCACTCGTTATTTATTTCATCATCTGTATAATTAATATTCATCTTTGCATCGTTTACCGCTTGCAGTTTCGTTCGTAATTACTATAGTATCAATAATCACAAAGACAGTCCAATCATTTCGTTGCACAAGATCATTGACCATTCAGAATCTCGATTATGTCATCGAGTTTTCTTTCTTAAGACATATGCCTTCGTGGCATAAAGGAACTTACCTCGCTGAAAATTTGTTTAACAGAGGATATTTTTATGTGTGCGATACATTATTGTAATTTATTGCAATTATACGATCGAGTTTATATGGTAAAATACTACGATTTTTACAAATATAATGTACATTTTAAAATCTGGTACAGTGTAGCTTCCCATTGAGCAAAATTTAATAATTAACAAAAAAGTTTTTGAATTAACACAATTACAAAATTTGTATCTGCAAAGTGCACGTTATATTTTAAAATGCCGCTTTAGGATTTTCTATTAACTCTGAAACGTCCATGTTTTATATGTATATATAGTAATGTAGGTTTTATATAAAATGTTTATAAAAGTGTATCAGATTATTACTAAAGCGAAAAATCTGAAAATGAAAGCAATCATTATAAATACGTGTATAAATGATTTACAATAAAATGTGATACATAGTATTTTTTACAAAATTATTTTTTTTCCTGCAAGAAAGAAATTAAAGGACGTGTCATTTTAATATTAATACAAAAGCTTATAAAACAAAATTTTATATATAAATTTCTTGTTATATTTACTATAGTCAACATATAGAGCACATGTTTGAAAACTGCATTTTAAAATACGTTTAGTAACTACAAATTTTCGTAATTGTTTTAGAAAGTATTAAGTAATTAGACATATCTATTACTATTTTATATTTCACCTTAAAATAATATACTTGTTGAAAAATTACGAAGAAAAATTTATATACTGATATTTATTTGTTTGTAATTATTTGCGCCTATTTTCCATATCCTTTACATATTCGCTAAAGAGAATATGCATTTTTTTGAATTGAAAATAGCGCTTTAGGTATCACCAGTTCGCTAGCTGTTCGTCGATCTTCATTCGTTATAATCGATGCTTCGGCTAAATAAGGCAAGGGCGGAACAAGTATTTCGGTGGAAAGCGTGTGGGGGGATGGTAGAGAAAGATACGAAAGAGGCATTGAACTGATTCCCATTGTTGAGTTTTTTCAAGTATTATTTAAAAGAAATAAACGGAATAAAAATGTCCTATGAAACAAGTAAGTGATGCGTATACATTTTAACGGTTTTTAGTATTTGTCCATCTATATATTACCATCTGTTTTGAGTGAATATCGAGTCTTTCAATTTTCCGGTTGCTTATCTCAAGCTGAATCATAACACTTCAAATGCATCAGTGATTCACATACGTGGTGTCACGATAGACTGCAAGTGAAGCATTTATAATTTGGTTCGTATTTGTTCACGTTTGCGAAATTTACCGTTTGAATATCACTTTACAATTTTTATTTTTCATTTTGATAATCGGTTTTCTGTATCGCGTTAGTGGCAATTTATTTCGCATCGTTATCGTATCAATTTTATTATCTAACTTGAAATATGGCAAATAATTCAGATAATTGAAGCTTATCAGATTCAATTTAATTCAACTTTACAGGTAAATTAAAAAAAGGATTAACGAATGATAACAATATCAGAAAGAAAGCACCAAATATGTTTTCCTTGAAAATTATTCATGTATTTAAATTTATGTCAAGAAATTTGATAAAGTTTTTATAAACAAAATTTAATGAAATAAATATATTTATTAATGTTTAAAAAATCACATTTATTAAAATATATGATGTGTTATGCAATATTTTTTATATTTTAAGATATATTAGTTGAAATCAGTTAGAAGTAAATTTTCTATAAAATATCAGGATTGGATAATTGTAATTTTAGATCAACATACAGTTTACACGCTCAAAATAATTTGAAATATTACACATTGGACTTATGCCAATAAATGAAGGAAATATATTTTAGTTTCTGCTGGAAGATATATGCTATTGTACAATTTTCTTTTTCATATTATAATTTATTAAAGAATCTAATTTTATGTTGTATTTTGTGAAATCTTTCTTTTTATATATTATATTAAGTAAAATATATTATTCTTATAGTCTATAGGATATTATATTTTGAGACATTACTTAAATGTTTTATTGATGTTTATATCATATTTACAGAGTACATATTTGCTACATTACCTAGAACACAAAGAGGACAACCTCTTGTATTAGGTGGAGATCCTAAAGGGAAGAATTTTTTATACACTAATGGTAATAGTGTAATCATTAGAAACATTGATGTGAGTATGATAACAATATTCTATTTGAAATAAAACATTAAAATGTATCAGTATATTAATAATTCTTAACTTTTAGAATCCAGCTATTGCAGATATTTATACAGAACATTCTTGTCCAGTTAATGTTGCAAAGTATTCTCCAAGTGGATTTTATATAGCTTCAGGCGGTGTGTAAAATGTCAAGAAAGCATATTTCAAGAATAAATAACATCTACATAATAGTACATTGAAAATATATACCATTCTTTGTTACAGATCAATCAGGTAAAGTACGTATTTGGGACACTGTTAATAAAGAACATATTTTGAAGAATGAATTTCATCCTATTGGAGGACCCATTAAAGACATAGCATGGTCACCTGATAATCAGCGCATGGTTGTAGTTGGAGAGGGAAGGGAAAGGTGAGTGACATAATGTATTTTCAGTCTAATTTCAGCATTAGTATTTTTCATGCCTCTATTTTTCATATATGGCTTTAGATTTGGTCATGTATTTATGGCGGAAACCGGTACATCTGTAGGTGAAATTTCTGGTCAGAGTAAGCCTATTAATTCATGTGACTTCAGACCTGCAAGACCATTTAGACTGATTACTGGGAGCGAAGATAATACTATCGCCGTTTTCGAAGGCCCACCTTTTAAATTCAAGTATGTATTGTATTCAAAAATACTTGGTTTCATGAATACCTCAAAATAATAAATTTCATTGTTCATATAGAATGACAAAGCAGGACCATACTAGATTCGTGCAGGCCGTGCGTTACTCACCTAGCGGAAATTTGTTTGCATCCGCAGGATTTGATGGGAAAGTATTTATTTATGATGGTACAACCTCCGATTTAGTTGGAGAAGTAGGATCACCCGCTCATCAAGGCGGAGTATATGGAGTAAGCAAGTCAAATATTCTTCAATCCTGAGGTCTAAAATTTTTTTATTAATAATATCAATTAAATGATAGTTTATAGTAAAAATAGTATTGTACATATTTTTAATTATTTTTTATGATTCTATAGATAGCTTGGAAACCTGATGGAACACAATTATTAACTGCCTCTGGTGATAAGACGTGTAAGCTATGGGATGTAGAAACTCGCTCGTTGGTTAGTGAGTTTAATATGGGTACAACAGTCGATGATCAACAGGTATGTCAGTTTTTAATTGTACCATTAAAATTTATAGTGCAAAATACTGGAGAATATATTCTGTAAAAATATAAAGAACTTTTATTGTTTAGGTCAGTTGTTTATGGCAAGGAAAACATTTGTTGTCTGTATCTTTAAGTGGATTTATTAATTATCTCGATGTTGACAATCCCGAGAAACCAATTAGAATAATAAAGGTAACAAAATTCGGGCATATGATAGAAATAAGTATTTTGTTACAGAATGTGTTATAAATTGTTACATATTTCAGGGTCATAATAAACCAATAACAGTATTAACTTTGAGTCCTGACAGAAGTACAATTTATACTGGATCTCATGATGGATATATTACAAACTGGAGTGCACAAACAGGAGAGAATGATCGTGTTCAGGGCCACGGTCACGGAAATCAAATTAATGGAATGAAAGCTGTTAAGAATTTACTTTATACCGCTGGTATTGATGACACCTTGAGAATGGTTGAAATTGCTACAAATGCATATGCGGATACATCTGTAATTAAACTAGACTCTCAACCGCGAGGTTTAGATATTTACAATGATATAGTTGTTATTGCAACTGTTCGACAGGTAAGATTATTCGACAAGTTTATTTTAGTTTAATGAATGTCTTTAGTCAATAGTAATTCTATTTTCAGATTACAGTTACTCAAGATGGCCGGAAGGTATCAAGTATACCTATTGATTATGAACCGTCTTGCGTGTCAATTAATCAGGAAAATGGTGATGTAGCTATAGGAGCTACATCGGACAATACAGTGCGTTTACTAAATGTATTCATGAGTAGTGTAACGAAAACATAATATCTAAATATGTAATATAATTTTCAGGTTCGTATCTATACACTGTCAGGTACAAACTTGTCTCCAAAAACTGAATTGGAACATTTAGGTCCGGTCACTGACGCCTCGTACAGTCCTGATAGCAAATACTTGGTAGCTTGCGACGCAAACAGAAAAGTGATACTTTATGTTGTTCCAGAATATAAGGTAAACAAGCTACAAGGTTTTAAAAAAGTATCAAATAAATTTTAAATTTGTACTATTTATGTACAGTTGTGAGTAAAATATTAGCTGCTTTTGAGTTAAATTTTTGGTATTAAATGGTTAATTAACGCAGTTCTCCTATCGCTATTACTACTAAATTGTTTTATGCTTTTAATGCACGTAGTGCAAATAATGTCTCTGACTAGCAAAACATACGTATAACTGCTAGTATGTGTACATCTTATATACGAATTTGTTTATAACAATTGCTCCTCCTAAATGCTTATGGAATTTTTAGAGGGTGAGTAGAGCTTTTGCTTAAGAGTTACTGCTATGTGTAAAAAAACGTAACTAGAAGAAATATTGTTTGATAAAATGCAATTTTACAGCTTGCACATAATAGGGAATGGGGTTTCCACAATGCAAGAGTAAATTCTGTAGCATGGTCTCCCAATTCGGATATGGTTGCAAGTGGTAGCCTTGATACAACGATCATTATTTGGAGCGTAACAAATCCAGCAAAACACACCATCATTAAAAGTGAGAATATTTGCATTTGTTGTTGTTTCTTTTTGTAATGCTATTTAGATTATCATTTTTAATCATTGAAATTTGTTAAACAAATTAAATTATTTTCAAAACATTTTTGTTTCAGATGCTCATCCACAAAGTCAAATAACGCGTTTAGTTTGGCTTGATGAAGAAACATTGATCTCAGTCGGACAGGACTGCAATACTAAGATATGGCGTATAGAAAAGATTTAATTAATTTTTTGAGATATTTATCTGTTTCTTCTTTTTTTTTTAAGAGCTTAACTTTGAATGCATTTTATTTATTTTGTAGTCAATAGTCAATGGATATTGTATATTATTTTTTAATACGACTCTTGAACAAGATTAATCAGACTGTACTGTGATCTTTTACATTTGGTATTTTAAAACAATCAAAACGAGTATACTTTACAAGCAAAATTATTGCAATATCTTTTTACATTTTTGCGCAGTGTCAATTATAAATAAAATTTCTACATACTGTAATTATTTTTTAGATATTTACAGTATAATATGAAAGAAACATGCAGGTTTTAATTCTTCGATTTTTACTGGGTGATTGTAAAAAGAATTAATTGTGAAAAAAATCAAAACGAAAAAATTTGTCTACTCTGTCTTTATTGAAACAGCGTAACAATAACAAGAAAACAGTAACAATTCGAACACTAAGGGTCTCGAGGAACGTGAGCACACTTTAAGTTATTTGTACATTTAAAAACAAAATATTTGAGGTGTTACTATAACTTGCCTTATTCTTAATCAGTCTAGTACTGAATGTCTCTTAGAAAGAAGATGAGGTACATAAGTTATGTTGAATCGCCTCCTAAATTCACTCATTTAATAAAATATTCAACTTTTATATTTAACAGCAATGTTTACCTTTTCCATGGAAACACAGTTGAGGGATCATATAAATCGGGGAGTCTTTATATTGCTTTGTTTTTTTAATTCATTGTACTTAACACTATATTGGACATTTTTCAACTAAATTGCGATAATATGACTGAAATGTAATTACACGGAACGTGTAACTTAAATAAGGAAGCACTTTAATAACTTAATAATAAAAATCAAAATACTTTCATAATGATTCGATTTTTTCTTAGTTGAAAATCCGGCATTTAAGAAAAATTTATTCTAATAATAAATAATGAAAATCAAAAAATTTATATCCTAACTTTCAACTTTAATTCTCAATTTTTTAATTAATAAAACACTTGAATTGAAGTTGAATAACAAAACATTCACTTTTTAGATAAATTAGGTATCCTAAAATAGGGGTGTAAATTAAACCAAAATATCTATATCAATAATTACTTCTATGGTTTTGGTGTACTATATCGTGAACGTTTTTGTGGTGAGGCCACTGGATGTCTATAAGAAACATGTTTCCGAAGCGCGTCTCGGGATCTTGATACGTGTGAACAGGCGGTACAACTATATGAACTATTACTATGAGTTTCCATGTGTACCCGCAAATTATATTGATTACTTAATTGTTTTCCACAGATAAGGCAAGTGACACTAGATTTATTGTAATTTTGTGAAGTTCTGCCGCTCACAGAGCTTGTAAGAAATTTGAAATTTGCATCCCAAACAGGTGGTGGTTTTGTGTCTTCTATTGGAGTAATTTGATCTTCTAAAATCGGCGTACTTTCATCCATTCCACTATCTGAATACCCTTGCTCAGCATATTTGTTAGACGAAGTATTAACAGAAGGAATATTAACTTTTTCCCTCTGATTTAACTTTGCATTAATGGAGTAGTACGGTTTGGTTTTCACGCAATACGGTATACTTTCTTGATCATTAAACGGTTCTTCTGTGTTTTCCGTTGCTTCTGTCGCCAAAACTGTTTCTAAAGACTCTCCGCCCGTAACAGTGTCTTTATTTTCTTTCTTTATCGGTGCTTCAGTTAACGTTTTCTCTTGTAATTGCGTTGGTGGAGTTTGGACATACAAACCATTGTCGTGTCTTGAATTTTTCTGCAAGGAAAAAAAAGAATTACACTTTTAAAAATTTAAAACATTACTTTTTAAGCTTGAATACTGATTATTGATTGTCTTCGCTTTCACACGATTCAGCTTTTATTTTTCAATAGGTATTGAAGAATATCAAATTTTCTGTTCTACCTAGCCTCAGAGATTACTTATTACTTTTTAGTATTGAAAGACGTCAGTAGATATTTATTTCTGGAATTTTGAGAGTATTATATGTTTCATAATACCTCTGGTATACAAATTTCTAAATATAATGAAGTTCAAAATAGTTTAAACTAAATTTGTTGTATTGCTCTTATTTATTTTCATAATCTGTCTTATACTAGTATGTTATTATGTGTAAAAATATTCATGCACTGCCTTTCTCTTTCCTTTTAATGAAAATCAGACTGTTAAATATTTATACATCAATTCTAAGTATTTGTTATAGCCACTCTTGACTAAAGTATTAAGCATTATTATAATGCAAAGTACATGTGTAAAAAAAACGACTTGACCGTTCTAAAATATCTACCAAAAGTTTAGTCATGTAGAGATTCTTGGAAAAAGCTATTTTAGATATACCTGTAAACTCATTCTATGGGGAAAGGTTCCATGGGATGCATCCACTTGCATTTAGTTGCAACACACACAACGACCTTGATCTCGTGGATATCGTTTATATTCATTATCGTTCCTTCGATGCACGTATGAACATAATATGTGTAGTAGGTAATTCCTTCGTGAGGTACTTCTTGAGGAACGACAGTGAATGTATTTAAGTGACCTGAACAAAACAACACGATCATAGGGTAATATAAAGATTAAGAAAGGAAGAAGCGAATATGCAATTTGTTTTAGATATTACTTTCTTATGATACTGTATAAAGGAAGTAATATTTAATCTTTAATATTGGAGTATCTTTTAATACATTTAATCGTTTAATGTTTTGCATGCAAATTATGAATATGTTGTAGGAAATGCAGTAAGTAATGGAATAATGTATTTCAAACTGTAAAAATTAAAAATTTATTGATATTTACCTTATTCAATTTTTAAACTAGTTTAGAAGATAATAAGTGCTAGTTTTTAACGTATTAACAAAGATAAATTACTTTAATAATTATTATTAGATAAATAATTATCGAAGAACTTTACTTATTTGATAAGAATTGTAATGTATATAAAGTTTGAATACCTTGTTAAATTCAGTTAACATGGTATATTAATATTACCATGATTACTGTAAACTGCACAATGAAAGCGTCAATATATAATGTGTTTTCATATTTGTGGACAACAAGTTACACAAGGAAATAACAATTACCAGCAAGGAGTTGCTAATGTTTATATAAGGCATTGAAAAAAATACATGCTTTGTTACTCATGTTTTATACAATTCACACTGAGGCAAGCTTCATTGGACAAGGAATAGTAATTTATCATATAATACTAATTACCTGTCACTAAAATATGATGCAATTGTCACTTATAAATTAATGATGCTTAATCTTAAACTGGAATTTTTTCCCAACTAAGAATGAACAATTACATTTTGTTTCAATCGGTATTATATTATTCTGAACTTTGCAAGAAATTAATTGCATAGTATTTGTACTTAAAATATAATCATGCTTTTGATATGCAAAGCATAAAGATGAGAGGTTTGGTAGAACAGTTGTAGAAGAAAAACAGATAAAAGTATAGTATACCAAGAATAAAGATATGCATTCAAACAAAACAATAAGGTATTAGAATCCTAAAATATGATTAGCTACGATGTGAACTTACCAGTCCAAAATGTTTTGTGCAACCACTGTTGTGTACATTTATTATATTAATGAAAACATAGACGAATTTCCTTACCCCAGCAATGTCAGCTAAGCCACGAATATGTAGAGTATCTGCCATAGCCAAAAGTGCAGGTAATTGTTCTTGATAAATATTCACTTCACCATTATACATAAATGTGACTAATGCGAATAAATTCGCATATTCCATGCCTGGCAACACAATTACAGGATGTTGCAAAGAACTTAAATCCTAAAAATTTATTTACATTGATGTAATACAATAGTTGTGTAATGTTAAATTTTATTGATGACAATTTCAATAGAATAAAAATATCTGATAATTTAAAAAATCATGCTATGAATACCTTAAATAATTCTTTAAAATAATAACTACAAGCTGAAAGTATAATTTTATGCGCGTGTATGTGTCTGCCACCAGCACTCAATGTGACGTCTGTTAAATAACCACCATCAAGCAGTTTAGGAAGGGAGCTCAATAACGTGTTTTGAAAATTGTGCCATCGTAAACAAAATTGTTGGCCCTCCATGCTTTTGCACTGTGGATCAAAATTATATGATCTTTGAAAATTTACTCTTTTAAGCAGCTATATCACAATTGATTAAACTCTATAATTTTGTTAGAGAATAAATTTCACGATCAACATTCATATAATTATTTCTATTAAAGACTTTAAAATAATAAAAATATAGCTGAATAAAATTAAGAAAATAAAATGATAGTATAAAGAATAATATAATCATAACAGCATCGTCAATTAGGCAAATAAACTTTCGTAAAAATAAAATAAACATCTTAATTGATAGAAAGAAAATATTAAATCATATAAATTCGAAAATACTACTTTTCTGTAGAATGTATTAATTACAAAGATATTTTGCTGAAAAGTGAAAGTACATTACATTCAAAATTGAACTGCGAACAAACACTGCACAGAGGTAACAAGGTTATGTGTCTTGAGACTCTTAATAAAACGGCAAAAACTTTCGTTACATATGATTCGATCTATTTGTGCCGGACGAAAGGGTAGTTGGGTTACTGCTGGTAGAACAGTTCGGGAGATAGACAATACTATTTATTTAATCAGGCTGCAGGTTCCAGCCAAGTCTATTATTGTACTTTCAGGTATGGCTGGAGGAAAGGACAGATATTAGCTCGCAAATTTACCAAAAACAAACTTTTGCTAGGTCTGCAAATAATTTGTATAAAATTCACCGAAATCTTGTAGTAAAATTCTAAGCCTTCATGTAGCTTATTCTTACCTCGACAAATTCGTTTGATAGAATCGACAAAGGTATTCTTTATACGACACTTCACTTCCATCTGGCAAACTTCGCCATAATCACCCGTAACGTAGAAAAAGTATAGCAGTTGTGCGACGTGTGGTGATGCCTTCTATGCTCACAACTAGAGGGCTGCAGAAAATAGCCGATTCCCGCAAGCGCTTTAAAAGAGCTTAATTTTTACATTAAAATGTTTGCACATTTAATACAAGATCTATTAGGAGATAAACCGTTTTAAATACAATTAAAGCGACGAAAATCGAATGCAAACAAGCAGAAGAAACTCCTTTCCTCTGTTCAATTCTTCTCATGTTTCAAACTAAACTTTTAAAGCCCACGTGAAATGGTGCACTGTCACCTAACGACATATTATCGAAGTGTTCAAAATGACTGAAATGAAGAACAGGATTAATTAATTCTTTGATTTTAATTGATGCATCTTTTAATTTATTTACTTTACATCTATTAATTTTTATTTGTTCATTATTACATTGCTTCGTAAGTTTATTTTTAACAGATACTACTAATTATTCGATAAAATTATATAAAAATTATATAACTTAAATAATTTCGTATGAAATCAAATAATTACCTACTTTTAAGCTATATGATATGTAATGAATGATTATTTAAATATACCATTTTAAATGTTTAAATTTGGAGGATCATATTGGAAGCAATTTACTGTTAATTTTAAAAAAACTATAAAAGAAAAATTTACATTGTCTAAATTGTATTTTGAAATTGATATGTTTCAAGTAAAATCAGCAATGATGTTATTTAATTATGAATTTTTGAATTGTAAAACATAAAATATACTAACTACAAATGTAAAATTTGCTGAATTATTTTATGCACGAGTATAGTATTCATGAGATGGCGCTAGAATTTATGTTTGTTGTAATTTATCAGAGCTTACCATGGTTCATCAGTGCCCGCCAAGTAACCAATATTTATCTTATTTTAATCAAATATCGCGATAAAATGTCGTGTGCATTATTTCACGTAAACATTCAAACAAAATGTAGTATTTAAGTAATTAATCGTTTTGCACGTAAAAAATGTCTGACACACATTCACAGAAACGACTATGGTTTCAATTGTTATGCATAATTTTGTTCATATTTCCACCGATTGACAGCAATAGTATAAAGCAACTGACGTCTTGTGAACAGAAATCTCCGCGCAGGTAAATAATTGAAAATTACTTTGTATACGTCAGCTATTTGTAACGCATTCAAATAATATTTGTTTATTTTTATTTTCTATGTTTACAATTTTATTAATACTGCTCAAATTCGAGCAAGTAATAACAAACATTAATTGTCGTGTACATAACTTTTTACTAAAAAATGTCTATAAATGTATGAAAGAAAAAATATGGCAACTAGAATAAAGAGAAAGCTTCTGTAGTTAAACAAATTATAAAACATAAGAATGTTTTATTATGATTATAAGTATTATTGTAATAAATTGTAATAAAAGCTTTATTCATTCATTTCTTCCTCTGTCCCTTGATTCTATTTAACTGTGATTGAAACCTTGGATAAATAAAGGAAAATAATTCTCAACTAAATGAACATATTAGTAAAGTAAACTTTGCAGATTTTAATTTATTCAATGTGTCATATTTTATTTGTAAGTAAAATTTTACAACTCTTATTTTGTTTAAAATGTTAAAATGAGTTTTTAACATCTTATGTTTTCTTCTAGTTTATTGTTTGTGAGTACCTTAGATGGAAAAATATCTGCTTTGGATGCTAATAATTTGGGAAAGAAACAATGGACCTTAGATTTAAATGAAGGACCTATGTTATCATCAAGTATTCATCGTAGAGAAGTATATAAACATTAAATGTATTAAATATGTACAGAATGCATTTAAACAACTACAAGTGGATGTTAAATGATTTTTTATGAAAAAATAAGAATAGAATTCAGAAAACTAAGCTACAAATAAAAAAAATTTTATTCTTTATAACTTGCTTATTTTTTCATAAAGAATCATCTTTTACCTGATTGTACATGTTATTTGGACACATCCTGTATGTCTTTAACATTTAGAAAAGATAATAATAATTAAACATACATAAATAATGTTTATATAAAATTTAATTCTTACTATTTATGTTTTACTTGTTAATATGGCTTCGTTATCTTGGTTATTTCTAATAGCTTAATAGTAAAGGACAGTGGATTCGTTTGATACCATCTTTGAGAGGTGGATTATACAAATTTGATGGGGAAAATTTAGAAACAGTGCCAATATCTGCAACACAGTTATTACATTCTTCCTTTCGTTACTCTGATGATTTAGTATTTTCTGGTGGCAAAGAAGTGAAATCGTATGGTAAACATTTTCAAATATATATCTAATATGAAAATTTTCATTGAATTATACATCATTATATAACTGATAAGTCTTTTTCTATAATAGGTGTTTCAAGTACAACAGGAAAAATATTATATGAATGTGGAATTAATGGTTGTACTAATAATACAAAAGGAGAATCATACATTGAACAAAATGTGCTTATTGTTCAGCGCTTCCAACAAACCGTAAGAGCTGTTGAACCACGTACTGGAATTGAAAGGTAAGTTATAATTTTGTGTAATTTAAAACTTACAATAATGTTAATAATACATATCTTATATTTGAATAGATGGAACTTCAGTGTTGGACAGCATGATTTAGTATTGGTCTCTAATTTTAATGATTATTGTCAAAACAAAGTAGAAGTTCATATTCCAGATATTGAAATTAAAGTTGTTGTACCTGATGGTTTAATCTGGGCTATCAATAGAAACAATCCTAAAGTCAAATTATGGCAATACAAGGTTGGTTTTAATTAAACATAGAAACAATATATTTTGTTCAAGCTTTGATTGCATTATTTGCATTTTTATTTTACTAGTTTGATTCTCCAATTGTTACCATATGGCGTGAAGATGCAAGTAAAAGTGATGGGCAGAACAATTTGAAAGAAATTAATTTATTTGATAGTATGCAATGGTCTTGGGGAACAGAATTATCAACTAACCCAAACATTTATTTGGGTATGCATGATAAGCAATTGTATGTACAAGAAAATGCAGAACTGTACAAATCATTAGAAGCATTACCAACATATATGCAGCATTCAAAATATCCATGGTATCCTTATCCTGCTATTGGTATGAAAATTTGTTTTTTTATTCTTTTAAAAAAAGTATAAACATTTATTTAATTTTTTACACAAAACTATAGTAAATCAAGATATTTCAGATAATACAATTATAAAGGTTTTTCCAGGTTTAGTAAATGATAATAAAAATAATGATGCTTTACTTGAAGTAAATGATGCGCAAAGTACCACTGCTTTATCAGTTTTGTATAATTCGGATTATGTAAACGGTATTAAACTCTCAAAAATTAATTATTTCAAATTCTGATAACAGAAGTTTTAATATAGAAATTTTGTACAGGCAATGGATTTTACCTATATTCGAAAGATCAGTTACAATTACATAATAGCAAACAATGCAATCGTACTAATTCAAACTCAACACTTATCACAGAAGAACAAAAGCCATTTACATTAAACAATACCCATGAGGAAGATGATGATACTCCTGTTCAAGTTATAATCGTTTCATTGTGGTATTGGTGGTATGTAAAATTAAGAAAAGAGATATAAGATGCTAACTTAAGTAAAAAAATTTTTTTAACAGGAAGGAAGTTTTAATAATCTCAATTACCACTGCAATTCTACTTAACTTCGTGTTATCACAACGACTATTAAATGCTACTACAGTCGTTAAAGATGCAATAATTCCAGTAAAGTATACTCTACATAATTTTAATATTGCAAAATAAATTCAAATGCATATAAATTAAATTTATGTCTTTTTTAGCCGTTAATAGTGGAGAGGTATATAGAAACAAATAAAAATAGTCTTCAAACAACTAATGATAAAGAAAGCATTGATACTTTTAAGTCTCGTTACCTCACAGATTTTGAGCCAGTAGATTGTTTAGGAAAAGGAGGTTATGGCGTTGTTTTTGAAGCAAAAAATAAAATAGATGATTGTAATTATGCTATTAAAAGAATTGCTTTGCCTAATAGGTTCGTTAAACATTTCAATAAGTTTGACTATTTTTAAATGCATCTAAAAAAGTTCAAAGTTTCTTAATTATTTTGTTTAATCCACAGTCAATCTTCGAGAGAACGTGTAATGCGAGAAGTAAAGGCACTAGCAAAATTGGATCACCAAAACATTGTGAGATATTTTAATGCATGGTTAGAATGTCCGCCGGCAGGATGGCAAAACAAACATGATCCAGAATGGATGAACAAGTTAATAATACCAATTACTTCAGATGTAACTCACACTGAAAGGAAAATTAATAATTCCATTTATATCAATGTTTCTCAAACTGATCAATTGTCAGTAGAGAGTGCTTGTGAAGCTTATAATGCATTAAATCATTCTAATTTGGATGAAGATTCCTTTATTGTATTTGAAAAATCTCATTCATTGAATCGAAATGAAAATGTAATTAATATTAGTAATTGCACTACTGGAAGTTCCAATGTATCACATACAAATAGTGTAATCAAAGGAGTACAATCAAAAATTAATGACCGTACATGCTCTGAAAGCATTGCCTTTAAAGACACAGACAGTAAATATTTAGAAACAGATGAAAACAAAAAGCATCAAAGATCATTTTCTTTAGATTTGACTAATAAATCAAATACACGTAAGTCTCCAAAAATGTTTCTTTATATACAGATGCAACTATGCCAAAGACTAAGTCTCAGGGATTGGCTGAAAAACCACTCAACACGAGATTATTGTCGTGTATTAAATATATTTCAGCAAATAGTTGAAGCTGTAGAGTATGTTCATTTCCAAGGACTTATTCATCGTGATTTAAAGGTAATATTTGAAATTACAGTATATTACTCTACATTATAAAAACTATAAGTTTTCATTTCTCATATGTAACATGAATTTCAGCCTTCAAATATATTCTTTTCTTTTGATGATAAAATAAAAGTTGGAGATTTTGGTCTTGTAACTGCAATAACAGAAGAGTACAGTGATGCTCATACTCCACCTTCAAAGAATGAAAATATTATTTTAAAAAATAGTTTACGTACTACATATGTTGGTACTCACCTTTATATGTCTCCCGAGCAAATAAAAGGACAAGGCTACAATTACAAAGTTGATATATATTCCTTAGGAATAATTTTGTTTGAACTTTTCATTCCATTTATTACTGAAATGGAAAGAATAGCTGCTCTTACAAAGTTAAGGAGATCAGTGTTTCCAAAAGACTTTGATATCGATTATCCAGCCGAGGTAAGAAAACAACAGTGCGTATTTACTTCTCTAATGAAACCTATTTATTTTGATGCAGTTCTTTAAATTAAATTAATTACAATCTTTTTAGTATAATTTATTGAAGATGATGTTGGATGAAAATCCTAACAATAGACCTACAACATTAGGTATTAAGGCAAGGCCACCATTAATAAATTATGAAATAGCCAATGGACTTGAAATTAATGAAGATTCTAAATGGCATTTTGAACTGCCTCAGTGAATAAGACATTCTTTTGGATCTAACAATAGTAGTGAATTTTGGAAAAACATTAGTTAAGTAGTTATACTGCTGTAACTGATGTAAGTACCATGAGAGATGCAGAAATACATTCCATTTATTTTATAGATTTCAATGTTATGTTAATGGGAGTATTTGCTCAATATATTTTATTATAAAACAGCATTTATTCTGAATTACTTAACAAACATAATGATTACAATTCGAACTTTTCTTATTTACACAAATAAATGGTTTAAAAGCAATTACAGTATCTTTCACTAATGTTTCGTTGAATATATCTTTATTCAACAAAAAAGATCATACATTAGATATTTTGTTTCTTATTAAATTATGAACTCTCATAATGTAGAGTTTTAAGTTGTATTGCATCTAAATGTAAATACAAGCTGCCATCGTTGTGAAACGATATTTGTATAAATATATTTTGAAAATTTTAATTCGCGTTTTAAATATTTTTCTACTAAAATCGTATTATTTCATACTACTTTAACCTACTTATTTAAGTGTATTGTTAAATGTGATTATATTTATTGTTACAATACAAAATTAATGTAAATCAATCTATCTTAAAAATACAAAAATAAGGAAATATAGATATTTACTAAAACTGTTAAAAGTATTTTTATTTTCGTTATACAATTATTTGAAAATTTCTACATGTAAGAGGTTTGTATACAAAACTTGTTGATGCTTAAGAGAACTTAGTAACCATATATAGGAACAATCAACATATAATTAAATTAATTTTTTATACTATTATCTTCCTTCTCTTGTTCTGTAAAGATTCAATTATCTTCTGTAACTCTTGATATAATTTCGTTTGCAGCTTGTTGACTACCAAGTAAAATTATTCCATCTTTAGACTGCACAAAATTTATAATGGAAGTAGAATTATCGTTCAATATGTATGGAAATCTATAAAAACCATATCTAAAAAATAATTATATAATTCAATTTATTGATAAATAATTTATTTATCTATAAGATAATTTATACTTTATTGTGCTTTACCCATTTCGAAGATCTTGTAGTAATTCCAATAAACACCAAACTGTCACAATTATAAAGCATGCAATTATGGTTCCACAAATAAAACACCATTCTTTCCATAATACATTTTCCAGTTCTATGAATAAAAGCTTAATATTTTTTTTTACAGAATGTATTTGAACAAAACATATTAGATAGACATATTATAATTACCTTTATTTCTATCTATTACAGTAATTCCAAAAGTGAAGAGGGCTTGATCTGTACCTTCAAACCATTTATTTCTATAGCGATGAATATGACATGAATAAAAATTTTCAATCTCATCACGTTTTGTATAACTTGCAATAGTAATGGTAGTAACACGACCATCATCCTTCAGATTAAAAAAATCACTGTTTGATAAATAATAAATAATTACAACCAAAATATATATATGTTTATAAAAAGTATTAAATATATGAAGAACTTACTTTTCTCTATAAGATAGCACTAGCTTATCCAATAATAACCATGTAGCATATGTTTTTTTAGAAAATGTATGAGTTCCTTTTTCATGAGGAATTTGATCATAGAAACACGATATCTTGAGCTCTTGACCTAATAATAATGATACTTCTTCATAGTAATCTAAAAACTTACAAATTTATTTTTTGAACATATGTTGAACATAATATTTAATAATGTATTAATAATTACTACCAGATAAACTAATAGTGCGGCTCGCAAAACGTTTACTCGTTGTGTCTAAAGCTGGTAATGATAAAAGATCTATATAAATTCCATCTATATTAAGATATCCGAGAGTAAAACTCATTTGTGGAATCTCTACACATTTAGGACATGTTGTTTCCTGTTTCAAAGAATATGATCAGAAGGAATGCAAGAAGTAACTCTTCTACACATTATTTACCTTAATTTCGTCGCATATAGCTCCTATGACGATATTAGTTGCAGTTATAATAATTTGTTCCGAATTTGATGGTACATATTTCTTTTCGTTCCCATTAATTTGCATATACAAAGTTTTACCATCTTGAACGATGACTACCTCAAACCATTCTCCTACCGAAATATGTTCTGTACTTTCAGCTGTGAAGTGACTAACTCCCTGATGAAATCTCAGTTTTATTTTTCCTTCTTCTAGTAGCAGTAAAATATGCTTATTTAAAAGATCATCTGGTATAATTATCACAGCACCATTTATAGCTTCTGCTCTTATTGCAATTTTTATCTAAATTACAATCATATAATATCATTTATTCTAATGAAATTATAATTAAAATAATTGTAAAATGATGTAGAAGTATTGTTATTTAAAGTATTCTTACTTGCCAAAATTCCATGTTCTTTGGACATGGTGCAGCAATTGATTCTGTTAAACCAATATAAATAAAACCTTCTTCGTCATCTCCCATTAAATATTGCACATTATTACTACTGAAAGGAACACTTGCACGCTTTTGATCATATTTTCCCTAAATAATATCTTGTGTTTCACAAATATTATACCATTTAGAAAAGACTAAACGCATCAAAATTAATAAGCATAACCTTTGGCATAAAAAGTTGAACAGATGCAAAATTAATAGCTATTTCCTGAATTTGGCCTCGAAATCCTTCTCCTACTTTCATGGCATGATCCAAATTATATGATATTGGAATACATGAAAATGTAGAAACTTTAATGCGACCATCATTAATACTTAGTATACCATGTGTTCCATATATTGTAGCTAATATCATATGCCACTGTCCAATCTAAAAAGATAGCTTGCTTCAAATATAAAATATTAATATATAAAAAGGACTCATTATTTTACTTCCAGTTTGTCTTCATGAACTAAACCCAATGTACAACCAGAAATTTCAGATAGAAGTACTACTTTTCCATTTTGCAAGAATAGTTTTACAAAATCGCACATTGATCCTTTACAATTGTTTTCAATTCGATGAACAAGCACTCCAAATGGTGCTAGTGGTAAAAATCTCAAATACATATGAAGTAAGCGTGACGATCTTCCATTTATAGTATAAAGAAGACTACTTTTTTCTGTAAAGTGTGCTACTTCGTGCGATTTAACTTTCAAATAAAGTCAAATTAAAACAATGATAATATTTATCATAATAATTGATTACATTTTCAATATACCTATGCATGGTTTACTAAAACATTGACGAATTTCAGAAGCAGAATCAGAACAGGATAAGCCATTGCCACTTGGAGAAGGATTACTACACATTCTATTTCTCCACTGTGTACCTATACCACAACTTGAAGAACAAGATGTCCAAACCGTCCATGAAGTCCACATTCCATTTACTAATAGAGAGTTATAAGTGATTATATTTTATACATTATAATTAGATCTAAGACTAGCCAATAATATAAAGTATGTAACATTATTTTGTATGAAATAACATTCTTACTGGAACAATTATTTATCGTGCAACTTTTTATCTCTTTAGTCGAACCTTCACATGAAGTTTCCTGTATTTTTGAACACGAGCGTTTTCTTATTTGAATTCCACTACCACATTGTACACTACATGTACTCCAATTATTCCAATTAGTCCAAGTTCCCACTATGAAAATTTCAATGTATGATACAAAATGCACATTACAAACGGAATATATTTGATGTACTTGAATGCTTCTTGGAATTAAATCCTACACAGCTTTTTATTTCCAAAGCTGAATCATCGCACATTAATTCAGGATGTGATGGTATAGGACTATTGCAGGTTCGTGTACGATATTTTTGACCTCTACCATAAACAGCACTACATGATGACCAAGCTCCCCAATTACTCCAACCACCATGACCTATGAAAAGTATGTCATTATTTCTATTAAGTATAAACTAAAAAAATATATAAGTTTATCTAAGTTTGTTTACTTGGACATCCAACACCATACTTGACACAGTTCATAGCATTCCAATAATACATCTTGATATGAATATATGATTAAATTCTTTCTGTAATAATTATGATACCTATATATTATTTTTCTTCCTACCGCGCTACTTCCAAGAATCTTTTTTACGAGAGAAAATGAGCAATCGACAGAAAAACACAGTTCAATTAAAGCAGGTAACTTTTTATGAATTTGCTTTACAACTTTCATTTCTCCTTTTCGTACAGGATGATTATAAACAACATCTTCATAATCATTCATTGTACATCCTGAATAAAAGGTTATTTAAGTAGATTATTTATAAAATTACATTAATCTGTATTATTTTCTCCAAACCATACCAGTAATTTGACAAATTTCAATTTGGTAATTTGGACCAATACAGGGATCACCATTTGGAGAAGGTAATGGATTGTTACAAGTACGATATCTGGTCCTTTTGCCTTTCACTCCACATTTTCCAGAACATGATCCCCATAGACTCCAAGAATTCCAACCACCATCAATGGGACAAAAATTGTCATTTTTTAATCCAAGTTCACAATAAAGATTTTGTACAGCATTTGATATGTCACCTAGAATAATGCAATTAAGAATATGTTAAATTATCGAGGCAAATTTTCCTACCGGTAGAAGCAAGGGTAATTAACGGAACGAAGAACGTTAAAAAATACATCATTATTGTCTAAATACAGTATAACATAAATGAATAAGAAAAAAAAATAGCTTTTTATGCCATGCACAAATCTAAAAACATTATTTTTTATATTTTACGTCAAACTCTTTTTAACGGTTTGTCTTTTACTAATAAACCATGAATGTATAAAACGTCTAAGTTTGAATTTAAATATATCCATTCTTATCTACAAGATAAATTACAACCAATAAGACTTACTGATTTTGCGCATGCGCAGCAATTTATATGCATACAATATAAAATTACTTGTATGGCGCGAGTTGCCAAACCTCATGAGGCGTTTTGTGTTAATATAGTTTAGAAGTAGTCGTAACAAATTGTCGTAAGTGTTTCTTAATTTAAACATGTATATTTTTACGTTCAGGGATTGTCCTACTTCTCAATGTATTTGTGTTATTGTATTATTCTCAATATCATTTAACTTTTACTCATATAAACAAGCCTAACCTTTAATCACAGTATTTCAGGAAAAACGTTGGAACATTAGTGTCATTAATAAATTGTTATAAATAGCAATAAGAAGATCAGTCATTAAATTAATAATAATTGAGCAATAGTTTCCGTTAATTGTTTTTAATGTTTTAATTTTCTATTTTTTTACATAAAATGCAAAGTATATAATTCGTAATTGTTATATACTCGTTTGAGATACAATTTTCATATTTCGTGTTAGAATTAAACCTAACTATCATGATACTTGAATATGTATTTATTATATTGATTCAGTGATATAAAATAATAATGGTTAATATTCATCTACTATTTATTTATCTTTATGCAGTGCGAATATGACACTCACAGAAATGGAACCACTTAAAATACATCTAGATGCTCTAGAAATGGCAGGAAAAGTGGTAGATACACACATTACTGCAGATAGCAATTTTCCTTTGTTAATTAATCTTATGCGATATAACGTACAAGGTAAATACTTATTATTTTAATTATATTACATTTTATTACAATTGAAATTTTACAATATAAATTTCCAAGGTTAATACATATTCATCATTTTCTAGGTGGACCAACTGTTAGTGGTCTCGATGATCATGATTACCCTAATTTAAATGGAATGTCAATGTGTTTCCCAAATATAAATCAAATGAAGCTACACAGTAAAATTTCTTTGCCTTCTGAAGTAATGGAACATTTTCACCGTATCCTTTTGCTTTTTTTTCCTCTTATTACATAGGATATAGTTCCTTAACATTTACTTAGATATGCAATGCCATTGTATGATGGGCCTGTTTACAGAAATTTCAAAAGCATGGCTTACTATTGATAGTGATATATATGTTTGGTCATATGAAAATGAGTAAATATTTATCTATTATTTTTATAGTATACAAAGTCGTTAATATTTATTGTGATAATGTACTTTTAGAACTGATGTTGCATATTTTGATGGATTGAATGAAACTATCATAAGTGTAGGTTTAGTGAAACCCAAACCTGGAGTATTCCAATCCTATGTGAAATTTTTATTGATTCTCACAACTACAGTTGAAATAACCATTCTTGGAGTAACATTGACAGATAATGGTGAAGGTATTGTAATTTTATTAATATTCTAAAATTATGTTTTTCTAAAGTTTTTATTTATTTTGATAATTTTTATAATTTTTTTTTGTAGGCACATCACCAGAAATGCAACTTGTTCCTGAACCAATTTTCACAGTTACAACAGATGGTATTGGTATTACAACAATTGCAAATACCAGTAGCGGTAGAATTTTTCTTGGTGGTAGAAATGGTTCTCTTTATGAAATATATTATCAGGTAAATATAAAGATAAAAATAAGAGCAAATTAATAATTAGTAGCTAACTATTTTACATATTAATTGTCTAGGCAGAAAGTACTTGGTTTGGAAAGCGTTGCAAAAAAATAAATCATTCAGAAGGTCCATTGTCATTCTTAGTACCATCGTTTGTAACTATAGCTTTATCAGAAGAAGAAGCAATAATACAAATTTCAGTGGATGACTCACGTAATATTTTATATACTCTCGGTGATAAAGGAACGATTACAGTTTGGGATATTGATAATGAGGGTGCATCTAAAGTAGCATCTTTATCACAAGCTTGTTTAGTACAAAATGCCGTTCATGTTGTTAAGTCCGTACATATATACAATTATTATATAATTCTTATAATGTACAGCTGTAGATGAATTAAAATTTGTATTATTTTATTTTAGAACTCTCGATAGCAATAACTTCCGACCATTGGTGAGCATATCTGCTATTACAGAATCCGAGTCAGTACATTTAAACTTAGTCGTAGTTGCAGCTACTGGAACTCGTTTTTACATAAGTTGTACTTCAGTTGCTAACCCAACAACTAGACCCCAGGGTCTTCAGTTAATACATGTTAGATTACCGCCAGGATATGCCGCTAATGCTACTGTAATGAGACCACGAAAAGTTCAAATGGCACATTACAGAAAAGGTTTATATTTAATAAATATTCTTTTATTGAATAGTGAGTATTACAATCTGTAAATTATACAATATTTTTATTACAGGAACCTTAATTCTTGTTTGTGGTGGAGATACAGAAACTGCTTTATGTTTAAGTAATGATGCTTATCCATTTACAAATTATTTAGCTGAAACTCAAAGTCCTCTATCCCTTGATAGTCCAGTATGGGCTATGTCAGAAATTCTTGTAGAACCAGCTATACGTATTGAAAAGCAAAGCAGTTCCCAAGAAGAACCACCTCTTCTTGTAAGACAGCATATGGAAGCACCCAGAAAATTTATATTTCTAACATCTCAGGTACAAATTTAGTGGTTTTCGAATTGTTAAACATGCTTAACTATCAGCCATTTGTTTTTAATCATAGGGTGCAATAATGTTTGTACAAGTTCGTCCAATGGACATCTTGAAACAACTTCTTTTGGAACAACGTGGACTCGATACAGAAGCGGTTCGCGCATACTTTCAATCACAATCTTTAGAACAGGCGTGCGCAACCTGCCTTATTTTAGCCACGCTTGAAAGTTCTCAAAATGCTGAGGTATTTTTCAAAATTGTAAATATCCATTATAATTAAAAATAATCATTTGTTTATAATGTTTAGTTGGCGGAATGGGCAACGAGAGCCTTCTTTTTATATGGTAGTCAACGAATGACGAGCATTGGATCTGGAATAGATGTACATAATAGTTTTGCTAATATAAATACAGGTATTATTGAATAAGATATATAAAGCAAGTATAAAGCTTGTACTTGATTTTATTTGTATATGTATTTATACATTCGTAAATTTTATAGATATACGCACATCGACGCCAAGAGTTTCAAATTATGATATGAGGTTTCAAGGTTTCCGGTCACGCGCTTCAGTAGGACTTAATACAGATATTCCTCTACAACAGTTCTCAGCAAAGCACAATGGCTTATATCTGTATGTAGGAAGAATACTTCGACCCATATGGAATATGCGATGTATTAAACAAGAAGTTGTTAATCATAAAACTCAGGTAAATTAATACAGATTTAAAACTATTGGTTGTGAAATGCTATTTTAATGTGAAAGTTCAATATAATTATTATATATGTACGTAATAATTTCAGATTTCCAGTACTATTTCAGCAAGACAAGTCACTTGGATTTTAGGACTCTTACAAGCATTAAGATCATTTTGCAATAAGAATACTCATATTACTAAACAGTGTGTATTGTATAGATTACTCATATTAGATCAGTAATCTTTTACAATTCATTACATGATTATTTGAATTATTATTTACTAACTTTCAGACCTAACACAACCAGAAATATAACCGATGGATTTGAAACAACCGTAACTAGTCATTTTCAAGAACCAATAGTTGAAGAAAGAAATTCTTTAGCAGCGTTAAAAATTTTTATTACTCATGCTTGTGAAGTTTTAGAACTTTGGAAAATTTTATGTGAAAATCATTTAAATAACATCATAAATTGTTTATCAAAGGTAAATTGCATATTTAAATACATGTTGGAAATTTTTGATATTGTGCATTAAAAAATTTAAACTAATATCTTTGAAAATTTTATTTTAGGATCAAATTAATCAATTTTTTACAGCTACATTTAGAGATTTAATTTTAATTGGCCATGAAATTTCTTCATTATTAATCATTCACCTTATAGATAGGTATGCTGACTCAATATAACTATTATATAGAGTTATCTTTTTATTAATTTTTGTTAATGTTTTATAGTTATCTCGGAGATAATGCATCTGTCGATGTCGTTAGTCAAAGATTGAGAGAAGTTTGTCCAAATTTGTATAGAAGCGAAGATGCTGTTTGTTCTAAGGTACAAAATTGAAATCTCTTACGTTAAGAAAATTACAATCTTAGATTTGATAGTAGAATTCTTATAAATTGTAGGCCAATGAAATAATTTTGAAAGCAAAAAATTGTACAAACCCAGAAGAGAAAGAATGTTTCTTGCAATCTGCTTTAAAGGTAAACACAAATAATAATATTTTTATATTATATGGCATTATTTATACAAGTGACACTTATTCGTACTTTCCGCAGCTTTGCAAAGAAGTTGCTCCCAGACTGAATTTAAGTGCAGTATGTCAACAATTCATTGCATGCCAATTTTATTCGGGTGTACTGGAGTTGGTCCTTTGTTGTGCAGAAAGAGTAGATCCTAATAACGCTGCATTACATTATTACAAAAACAACGAACCCATAGAAGATCCAGAGGGTCGATTTGCTTATGTGAGGAGGTATTAACCGCAAAAATTCACTATTTTGAATTATTACAAATACATATATTGTCTATCTAATGTTTACTTAATTTTTATGTACAATATAGATCGGAAATTTATAAAGAATTCATAGCGCTACTGGATCATCTCTATAATCAAAGCATTTCTAATCCATTAACACCAACTATACCCAGTAAACCCGGACCTCCGCTTCAAAATACTTCAACTATGCCCGTCAGTCCAGCAAAAGAAATAGTAAGATGTCTTTTTCATTAAATTAGTTTCTAGAAGTATTTTCATTTTTTTTCATTGATATCATGTATTTCAGTTACATGACATCATAAATGATGCATTACATTCTCCATGTGAGACACTTCACGCTTCAGTGTATGCTTGGATGATAGAACGAAGACTTCATGGAGAACTGGTTGCTTTAGCAGCACCATCTTTAGAAGCTTATCTTACACGTGTCAATACGCCAGATTTGCTTTGGCAGTTCTACGAAAGAAATAAGAATCATGCTGCCGCTGCTAAAATTTTGGATTCTCTGGCGATTAAAGAGTACATATTCACACATATTATCGTTACACAATAAATGCAATCGAGTATAAAATATACTCGATAGTATATATTACGAAATATACTACGAATAGTCATTAACATAAATATCTAATTTTTTATTCAGATCGAGTATACCGTTATCACAGAGGGTTGAATATTTAGCGCGAGCTGTGGTTTGTATGCGAAGCGATCAAGCTGGATATGCTCCATATCTTGGAATATTCTTACGTGAATTAGAAGACAAAGTAGAAGTAGCTAGAATACAACAACAGGTACAGATTTATAAGCATTATAATTAAAAAGACAATTTTGCTTAAATACTACATATAATTTTATCATTTTGTAGATATTAGATACGGTTTGCAATCAACATATAGGCGATCGACTCAGTGAAGAGGCATTTAGAGCATTAAATAACTCATTGCTTGATATTACGAAGGTGTGTTTGGATCTTCATATGATAATTTTATTTGTATACCTATACTGAACACATATAATTAATTCCTGCTAATAATTATAGTTATATGAAAAATATGCAGACCCTCTACAGTTATGGGAATGTAAATTAGCTATAATTCACTGTTCTGGTCATCAAGATGCAATGTTGGTTCAAGAAATTTGGACTAATATTATTAATAATGGTATTCATATTATGTTTTTTTTCGATTCTTTGAAAACTGAAAACAATATTTTAATCTAAATAAATTACTTTACAGAATTAAAAGATGCATCTACTGCTGAAGATAGAATGGCTATTTTAATGAGCAAAATTATATCTCTTGGACAGGAATACTCTGGATCACCGCACTGTTTCCCAGTTGGTAATAATAAAATGTTTATATGATTAAAAAAAAATTTAATTTTAAAAAGTTTCATTTATTACGTAATAAAAGATAGATACAAATAATAAACATAAATATTTTTCAGACTTTCTAATCAAGCAATTAGAGATTAAAGCGTGTAAATTAAACGTAACAAATGATAGAATTATATCTGGATTTCTACAATTAGGAGTTTTAATGGAAGATCTCTTAGATATTTATAAGTAAGTACAACACGTAAAATAAAAAGGAAATATATTTCGTTTATTTCATGTAACAAGTAAAGTAACTTATACGTAATATTCGTCTGCAGAATGATTGGTAAAGACACTCGAACATGGTTAAATGAGGGGAATGAATTTCATCTGATAGAATCGACAGCAAATTTGGTTAACTATTTTATATCGCATTCAAATGTCACTAACAACTTTATCAGGTAAAATGTTTACTGATATATAATATTTAATTATATTTGCTAAAATAAGGTAATATAATTTGCACATTAAGACACATACAAAAATGTTATCTAATGTTAAATAATGGATTTTGTTACAGACGAAAGATAATTACGAAGAGTCAGGATGTAATTTCGAAGTGTTTAACTACACTATACAACAAACCTCATGGACAAATATTAATAACAAAACTTCGGTCAATTCAGAGCGTTCTAAATCGCATGTAAAAAAGAAGTTTCTGCTGTTTGCATAACATAATAATGTAATAACATTTTATAAAATTGTATAAATTATTAAAAATTAAAATACAACGTAACAAGTCATTCCGTGAACAGCTCTGTCAAGAAGTAATAAAAAATGTAAATAGCAAAACTGTATTTGTTCAAACATTTTCTATAGATGTTTGTTCCTTTCTTAATAAAAATAACATGCATCGAAATTGTAATGAGAATCTTTTTTATTATATGGATTATTTTATACGATAATAAAAATGTTTTATGCATAAATCGTATTTTTAAATCTACAGTTTCGTACCAATCATGTTCTAGAAATTTAATAAAATTGAGTATTATTTATGCTATTCGATTTGAACGAAAAGTTCGGTCATGATCACACTATTTTATTAGGAAACTAACCAAACATGTTTCACAATGGCGCGTATTTAGATGCAAATTTAAATTTGCGTAATAGAAACCATTGTAAAGCAGCTTCAACTGATAAAGTAACGCGCAAACTATTTAGTAATTTTACATTTATGCATAATTTGTGACTCTTACAACAAATTTGTCTTTCATAAAAATACTAATTGTAAGATGTGAAACAAATTTAAATATTGGAAAACCATGTAAAAAGTTTTTTGTTAAACGTTATAAATTGGTATGAATAAAGAAATACTGTTATTACTAATACAAGTATTTTGTTGTATTATAAAATAAATATCGTAATAAATTAAAAGTAAAATAATTTTTAAAAATTTCTATCATGTTCGAATAGTTGTTCGAGCAGATATTCCAACGTATACACAATTTGTTGGTCCTGAAAAGGACCGTTTGTCTGGATAGCGAATATTTGCTTATTTAGAGCTGGTGTACTTGGTAACTGCCTTGGTGCCCTCACTAACTGCGTGCTTAGCTAATTCACCAGGCAATAAGAGTCTCACAGCAGTTTGTATTTCCCGTGATGTGATAGTTGAACGTTTGTTATAATGTGCTAATCTTGAGGCTTCTGCTGCAATACGTTCAAATACATCGTTGACAAAACTGTTCATGATGCTCATTGCTTTACTGGATACACCAGTATCAGGATGCACTTGTTTGAGGACTTTGTAGATGTAAATAGCGTAACTTTCCTTCCTCTTCCTTTTCTTCTTCTTATCAGCTTTACTGATATTTTTTTGAGCTTTTCCAGCTTTCTTTACAGCTTTACCACTAACTTTTGGCGGCATGATGACAAGTTAGAAGATTCAATGTAGAAACTCAACCAAGTAACACGTTCAACCAACGATTGTGGAATGAAGTTAGCTCGCTCATGCCCCTCTTATATCACAAAGTGCGTTGCTTGAAGCGAACCAATCAGAGCATAGTGTGAGATCGTCCGAATTTTCTGCTACGCGATTGGTGCGGTGCTACTACCGTTACGTTTGAACAATGGAATTGATTTCGTAGAACGTGTGTCGACTTATTCTTGTATGCTTTTTACGCTCTTTGAACATACAAAGTTACATTAATTTTTTATAAGAATACATTTTTCTGTAGATTCTAAAGAAATGGTTTAACATCATAAAACGGTAGTAATTCTATTTTCTTTGCAACATGATAAAATAAAATGACGTCATAAAATGATTACAAGGTAATACTGAAAATTGAAAAAGAATGCGTCAGAATTTCAATAAAATAAGAATACAAACGTAACTTGCATATTTATATAGTTATAAAATTATTAAATTATTTTCCATTCTGTGCACGGAAATATCACACAAAATTATTAACTTTGTCATTATTGACTTTACAAATTTTTCTGCTACACGAATACTTTTTTGTTAGAATACCAGATGTTGACCATTTTTATAACTGCCCCTTGAAATGTGAGCAGATGTTCATATTTCAAACATGGCAATACGTTAAAGCCTACTAACATCGTCCGCGTAGATACATACATACAAATTTGTATAATACATAAAAGCGTATTAAATAATTTCATGCATTGACGTACACAAGGTATCTAAAAACATTGTATTATTACACAACCTTGTAACATTAGAATTTGTAAACATTCAACCATTTCTAGTATACAAATCGTAAAGTTCTGTATCCTACAACAGTACTCAGTGCTAATATCGGTAATCAACATCAAGCGTTACGAATTACGCTTTCCTGGGACTTCACAAAGATTGTATCATTCTTGTTTACTTATTAATCGTTGATCGATTCTATAAGAATGCTACCGAAAGGGGGGGAAAATATGGAAGAAGTGACTGTACCTACGAAGGAAAATAGTGATAATGTAATTCTCAGAAATCGAAAAACAAAGCAAAGCTACGGAATATATATTTATAAAATTTTGCAACAAATTCATTCTCAAATGGAAATATCAAATAAAACCAAATCATTCTAAACAATTATATGAACGATATGTTTAATCGTCTCGTTATCGAATCAAGGCAGTTAATGATATACAAAAAACATACAATATTAACAGCCCACGACATACAGACTGCTGTAAAATTGATTCTACCTAGTGAGTTGGGAAAATATGCGATGAGTGAAGGTACCAAAGCTATTATGACATATAATGACAACAAATCAAGTGATAATGAAAAACTTAGTAAAAAATAAAAAATATAGTCAATCTTATTATAAAAATAATGGAAAAAATAGTGTTGAGCATTCTCTTTATGTTATTCAATTTTTTTTGAAACTACTACATTTTGAACGGAATAAAATGTCTTTTGTTCAGTTGTTACATTGTGTGGTTTAAAAAAATCCAATAAATTTTTTTCACTTGCACATTTGATCTGACCAAACGTGTTACTCAATCTTCTACTTTAAGAGGAAATTCTGTTGTTGTCTTAAGAAATATTCGAAAAAAATTAATACTAAAAAGTATCTAATAATAAAATTTGCTAAATGTTAACTATTCTATGTAAAATATGTTAACATTTACAATTACTTTAGAATAATTGATATAATGCACGGTGTGTGGGCAACTATTACTCCGAACCAATCAGAGAGGAGCTCGCTGCCTATTGGTCGGACGTGGCTACGACGGAGGGTATATATACGCAGCCGAAGAGGTCCAAAATTAAAATCCTTTTACGTGTCGAGACCGAAGGTTTCAGTGTGATCGAATTTTTGTTTGTCAACGTACGCACAAGATGTCTGGCCGTGGTAAGGGAGGAAAGGCGAAAGGAAAGTCGAAGTCTCGATCGAATAGAGCTGGATTACAATTTCCTGTTGGACGAATCCATAGACTGCTGAGGAAAGGAAACTATGCAGAACGAGTTGGAGCTGGAGCTCCGGTATACTTGGCTGCCGTCATGGAGTACTTAGCTGCCGAAGTTTTGGAATTGGCGGGAAACGCAGCACGAGACAACAAGAAAACTAGAATTATTCCACGACATTTACAACTTGCAATCCGGAATGATGAAGAATTGAACAAACTTCTATCTGGTGTTACAATTGCACAAGGAGGAGTTCTTCCTAACATTCAAGCAGTACTTTTACCGAAGAAGACAGAAAAAAAAGCTTAGAGTTTTAAAAACAACCGAACAACAAAATGGCCCTTTTCAGGGCCACAAATATCTTGAAAACAGAGGAACACAACGGTTTTCCAATTATGAATATTAATTTTAATGATAAAAGTACAACAGGAAATTTTATCTCTACATACTATCATAAACAATGCGAATTAATAGTAAAGTTAGCTTTTATCTTAGAATTAAATTTTCCGAAATAATTTTACTTGATAATTTCATAGAAAACAAATGCAACAATTTTTTTGATAAAATTGACATTACGTTTATTCTGAAACTCCGATAGTTATAGTGAAGTATTTTATTCTAAAACTATTTTTATTCATTGATGCACATTTTAAGTAAATATAAATATTTGATGGAACAAATAGTGGTTTCGTAAAAAAATATAGGATGCCAACAATTCAGGAACCATCTGGAGGGATTCTTTTTAGATACTAAAACTTCAGGACTTGCCTCCTAAAACGAACAATAAGCAGCAAACAATTTTTTAGAAAAGACCAAACCTATTTAACAATTCATATCCAACAAGCATATCGTTTAAAAAATCACTTAAAACTGACTTAAAAATGTTATGTTTGTTCCACCAACTATACACCGGGTAGCGTCAATTTCTACCGTTTGAGAGAAATACAGCACATCACACATTCCCTTCTCCTTCATAACAGGCTTTCAGTTGTTGCACGATTGTAATGATAGATGGCGTTTACAGAATCAGTCATTGATCGACTGATAGAGCTATTTAAACTTATCCGACAGTTGACTCACAATTGACGAGTCATATAAATCACTATAAAATAATCCTTTAATAATTGCGTCGCAAAATTTAAAGTTTATAATAAATTATCGATTTAATAAACATATTATTTTTAATTAAAAGTCTCTTATTACATACATATTTTACAGTATTTTAAGATTGCCCGTACACAATCGTAGTTTGCAAAAATATTAGCCAGAAAAATGATCGACCAAATCCGTGGATAAGCCTCTAATCATTTTCTGAGTATACGAACCGTTTAAAGCAGATGTTACAATCACTCACTAATGAAAATAAAAATTTTTATATTTTTCATTATATGTACTTTTATAAAAGTATTACCAATGAAACGATGAAATTTTCCCAATGAAAATGTATCTAGATGAAAACTTATTGGAAAACCTCATCATTTGACAATACACATGAAAGTACGACAATTAAATTTCGAAAATACAAGTTTTTGTACGTACAATGTAAATACTTTGACCAAACACATGATGCTACATTTCTGCAGGTCTGAATTTTCCCGCTTCGTAAGAAAGTCACCGACTCCGGACTAACCAAATTATGTAGAAGAAATTTTATTCAATTAACAAAAAGAAATAGAATTGATGTGCCAAGTCCACGTGTAGTAGGATATGGTATCCTATATAATAATTTGTTTAATTTGTAAGTAATAAGTAATTATACAGAAACCTTGTTAGGACGTTTTCCTTTTCATTGCTGAATAATATTATCTCATAGTTCAGAAAGCGTACACTTGAAAACCTTGGGAAAGAAACATTTAGACCATTTATGTGCAAGATTTATTTGATTTCCATAACTCGAAGTTCGCTTTGTACATCTATTTTTCTGGACACTATCACAAACTATATAAGAGACTATGACCAAGAAAAACCCCAAAATGGTTAAAACATTTTATTTTATTTACTTCCTTTTTTTAATTGTAAATATTATATTTGTTTAATTAAACGTATGTATCTCTTCGCTAATGATATTATTTTCCAATTTACGTCAAACAATAGAGCAATTTTGAACAAGTAAAATTTTGTTAATAGCACACAACTGTATATATGAGAACGTATCTAGATATGATTACTATTATTTATATAACGCGCGATGAAAAATGGATTTATTAAGTTTAATTACTTATCTCTAAACTGAAACCTTGAATTACGAAATAACAAGATTCATTTGTTTGATTGCGAGAAATTTATAAGCTACCGCTTGCTAATACTTTTAAGACACCATGTGTATTTAAATGAATGTTCTACTTTGCCTACGTCTAATACTCTTTCAGTAATTTAAGTGTAGGCTTAAATAATTCGAGGCAGCTTAATTTATCACAGTTAATTTCATTCTATGTGACTACATCAACAGAAAAGAACGACAGCAATTAGTTGTAACTTTTTCTTACATAGCATATAACCTGTATATCGTATATCTTTAAAAGATTTTATTTCTCACAATTAATTTCTTATTTCCATTTAATATATAACAAAAATATTTTATCAAACAATCACATTTGTATGTATGTACGTATGTATAAGCAAGTAGTATATAATGTAAATTATTCTGCGTTGGCAAATAAATTCAAATAAATTCAAATAAATTTGAGATACTAAAGAATAAACAAGAACAGTGTTATGAAAATAGTAAACTATTACAGGAACTCAACTCAGCTTACATAGGTATAAACGCAGTGTCGTGTTCAATAAAACATAGACAAATCTTTGAACGAAAGTGTAATGCAACAATTTCTCATTTCTATAAAAATTTATAGCTTTTTATTAAGGAAATATATTATAAGAAACAATATTAATTATTGTAAAATTACATCTGTAGAAATGAACAAGAAAAGAATTGAAATTTTGTAAAGCCATTTGTTCTATTCACAATGAATCTGTTGGCAGCGCTGTTCTTAAAAGAGAATTGAACATCCGAATCCGGCTTGAAGTTGCGTGTACTGGTATGTATGGACGGCAGTTTTGCTAAACGAATGACTGTTATAAAGAAACGATTTTATATGTAATATGAAACGAAGAAAATTAGTTAATCCCTAACCATGCAGTGTCTATAGTTTTGCAGTTTATTTCTTAGTGGTAAGATCAAAATCTTTTACTGGGTACATCATTTAATTTTAATGTATATAACCTTCCTTGTCAATATGTAATGTGTTAACTTTATAACATCGAAAGTTTACAATATAGAATTGTAGCTCTTCTCTTCATGTATATATAAAATAAAATAAAGATATCCCTACCTGAGTTTTATATTGTAATATATATTTATTCAGTACTTTGCTTTTTTTACATTAAGAATTACAATCGTTTTTTAATATAATTTCGTCAGTAACATGATGATAACAATTCAGTCTAAGTGTTTAATATATATATATTATTTCATAGAAATATAGACAAAAATTTGTAACATTATTAAGATTACTTGCAATATAAAAAAAGTTAATTTTGTTATTATTTTATTGGAAATATTATATATTTTTGTTACAGATAACAGCCTAACATAAATAGAATCTTTTTAACAAGACGGCATGTTCGTAAAAGCTTGGTTGCGAATTCTCACGGGGGATGAATGAGGAAGAATTATTGAAACGGTCTGCTGCAGAGCGAGATAGAATATTTAGCTGCTATGACCGTGGTAGAGAAAATGGAGCCGAAATTGATCCATGGGAAGATCCTACTTACGAAATATATCATATCACGGACAGATATGGATTTATACAGTAATGAGTATAGTAATGTTCTTAATAAATATTGCAATTATTTTTTATTATATTAACATTTGTATTCTAGTGACAAACGTTTACCACAGAAACCAGACCCAAATGAAATCAAGACTAATCGCGTGGAAATGGAAAGATTAAAAAAATGGGAAAAAATGACAAAACAATGGGACAGTTCCTCAACTAAAGAGAAATTGCGGCGTAGAATATATAAAGGAATTCCTGATAGATTTCGTGGTCAAGTTTGGTCGCTACTTTTGGGTATTAAAAATTTGAAGAAAGAACAAGCCGGTAAATATGAAGAGATGTTGAATCTTGCTCGTCAGTGGTCTACTGAAATAAGACAGATTGATGCTGATGTGGCTAGACAATATAGAGATCATGCTGATTATAGGTATGTACATTATATTTAGAATTTGCTGAAGCTCTATTGAATGATGTTATGTTTTAGTACATATTTGATATATTTATATTTTTATTTACATTCAACAGAAACAGATATAGTTTAAAACAACGATCCATGTTTTATGTCCTGGCTGCCTATAGTATGTACAATATGGAAGTGGGTTATTGTCAAGGGATGTCTGTATTAGCTGGATTACTTCTGTTATATATGGATGAGGAAGATGCATTTTGGGGTCTTTCTGTGTTGCTTGCAGATAAAAAATACACAATGCATGGTCTGAGCTTGTTTATAAATTTTAAATTAAGATATCTTTAGATCCTAGTTAAATAGATATATTTCCTTGTAGGATTTTATGTTGATGGATTTCCAAAACTAAATCGTTTTATAGAACATCATGATAAAATTATGAACAAGTGTTTACCAAAATTAAAACAAAAACTTGATAAATGTGGCTGCGATTCTATTCTTTATGCTTTAAAATGGTTCTTTGTTGTTTTCCAAGAAAGGGTAAGGAAATATTCATCTATTTGTTTTGTTAAATCAAGGTAGACTACGTCTTAAAATTTAAAAATACAATAAAATATATACCATATCTAAATGTAATTATTTATTTGGAACAGACACCTGTTAGTCTTGGTCTTCGAATTTGGGATATATTTTTATTAGATGGTGATCGTATTTTACCCGCTGTGGCATATACAATCATGAAAATGCATAAACGTACACTTATGCCAATGGAAAGTCTTGATGAATTTTGTAATTATTTGCAAATTAAATTGGAAAAAGACTTTTGCTTTGACGATGATACAGTGATAAATACTGTGGTACATAATATGGATGAACTGAAGCGTATTAAATTAGATTACCCTGGTCCTCCTTTACCACATGAATTACCACGATATCCATTTGGTACATTCAAAGAACCTACATTTGCTAGCAAGGTAATTTGTGTTTATTTAAAGTAGAGGCATCTAAATTAAATTTATGTATCTTTTTTAGAGTAGAGACATCTATATTAAAGAATTAGTATTTCAATCATTAGGTATCGAAAAAAATTACAGTATTTGAGTTTCATTCTTTAATTTTATATGTTTAGGTTGGAAGACGAGCTGAAGAATTTAGTGAAGCACAACATGTAATGCGTGAATCCATAACTCAACGTAGAGACTTGGTGCTCGTCGACGATGGTAGAGAAAGTACAACACCAGTTGAACCAACAGGTTGTGGTCTTGGCGGTGAGTTACAATATAGTGAAAACATAGTACATGGTAATATAAGTACTTGCCTTCTGCATTCTAAACGAGAAAGTATTCTTAAGGACATGGAGAAAGATAAAGACAGAGATTCAAAGATAGATATAATGGTTATATACAATACTAGATTATAAGATACTTCCTAAAAATAAGGTTCCGATATTAAAACTGTTATGTACGATATTGCTCAATTATTTAAATAGAACATTACAAAGATACTCTATAGAACAGATTTTGAAGTATTATAATCGTTAATATAATCATAAACAATTTTTTAACATTCTTAGCATCATTAAAATGAACCTGTATATGCCTCTAATATTGTACTGAAAGTTTTCCTTAATAGTTTTCGTATAAAATAGAATAAGAGTAAGAGGCAATAGACTGTGATTATTCTGTAAAACGTACACAGTATTCTTAAGAAATTTCGTATAAAGAAGTATAAGTGGTAAAAATATGTATGAATCTGAAAATCTGATATACTGATGCATGTTATATTTTTGTTACATTACATTAATATTAAACTATGAGAATTACGCCAAATTTTGTTGCCATTAATTAATTACAATTGAAATCATGGTAATACTCTTCCCATATAAGCAAATCGTTTAACTTGTATATGGATGCATGAAATGTGTTTAAGGATAGAGCCAGTTTTAAGTTGAATGTATTACACTTATTATGCGAAACTATTTTGTGAAAACATGTTTGTCCCACTATTCTATGACAGTATAATAAAAATTGAATATATGTGCAGGAAGCAAATTCTCATTTGATCCAAGCCTCGATGATGGAGCCTCTCCCAATGGCTCACGCCGGTCATTGGCAGACACATCTGTTACCTCAACAGCCGACCTTTCCGTATTTAGTTCGGCAACACGGTCTCAAGCGTTAGACAATAGTCTCGATACTCAAAGTAATATTTCTAATGCTAGCTCAGGTAGCGGTGGTTTGCCTACACCAAGAGCAACGCCTCATCAACCGAGTCCAGATGTTTTACGAATTTATGTACCATATACTTCACCTATGACTGGATCATATAAAGACGATCTTCCACGTACACTCCCACGGTCATTAGAAACTAATCGAATCCGCATACGAGTCGACCCTGATCAGACACCAGTAGTAGAGAATCTAAAACCATTTTCATTAGAGGCTCCGGAAGTTGAATTAGACTTAAAATAATCTGTTCATTCAGTAGGCATATAATTCATGTGCAAAAACAATTCATGACATTACAGTTAGTATTAAACACAGATTTAGACAAACGAAACTCTAAATCTACATTGTACCATACACAGAAAAGTGATAGTCAAAATGGTAATTACGATAGAAACGATAATAAACAATGTTCATTAAATTAGTGTGCACATATGTATGTATGATTGCCTTTTCTTTAAAGGGCCAATTATAGAATCAAGGTAAAAGCGATGTATCATGATATTTCTCGTTCAAACATAAGTTAGTGTATATTATAAGCACTATTTAGTCACGAATTACTATAACAATTCGTGTTTGACGAAAATTACTCTTACACGTTCTCTATGGCCTAATTTACGTTCGTAGTCAAACACAAACAATTTAAATATATGCAGTAGAGAATTACAATTTTCAGTCTGTTGTTTCTAATTAACAATCAACGAGATCTTCAATAATGAAATTGTATCTATATTTCCTATCAAATAATTTTAAAGATAACTGCCTAATATTTGTCATGTGTCAAGTTATAGAATAATAAGATGATGGAACTTTATGCAGTATAAAAACGAATTATGTATTAAACTTAATTGTAATATTTAGTAAAATGTCTTAGATAACGAAATTTCGAACTATTATACGAATATTAATACATACATAAGGCATTGCAACAACATTATGAATAAGAATATAAACTTTAAGCATAATGTATAGATAATTTCTGTAAAGTATGTGTTTTTTAAATCTCTCCAGCTAACAAACGTTATACAAAATATTTTGAAATGTACTAAAAATTGGCCATTATACGCGTATACAAATATGAATCAATTTTTCATAGTAAATATAATATTAAAAATAATATTTTTGTTACAATATAATAAGCATATAGAATTCTTTGAATAATCATTATTATATTTTCAATATTGTGTATATTTCTCTGAAAATTTCTATAACTATTGCATATGTCATAAAAGAATAAACATAAAGTTCCATACTCTAAAAAAATATTTAACAAGTTAAAAACTTTGCATTGTAGATATCTATAATACAACAAGTAGAAAAAAATTGTCTCGAAAAAAGTTATTCTTTGAGTAAACATAAATAGATGAAAATCGAAATAGTAATGCTTTTGGAAATTAATATTCTGTGGATTTAAAAAGCAGCATATTCAGGACTATTATATCACAAAATTTTAGAATATTCAGAAATTTCTATTTAATTTTGTCAGAATATTTGAAATTATTTATTATAGAATTTTGAAATAGTGTCAATGGATTAGAATTTTTATATTATCAATTATTCCAAGAAAGTTAGACTTTGTAGATTAGACGATTTGTTAATCACTTATTTCGGGAACAAGTATAAGTTGGTGACATAATTTAATACAATTTTGATATGGTAAAATTAAAAATTTTAGTTGATAGATTATTATAAGGTAATTATCATATTCTCCAAAAAGTTACATTCTGTATGTATGTTAAGTATTATACTGCCACAGTACTATTAATACTTTATTTATTTTAAGTTTCGTTTTTTTTCTTTTATAAGGATGACAGATATACTATTGTATATACATAATATTTAAAAAAAGGAACCTTTTATTACATTGTATTTGAAAGAGGTTCCTAAATAAAAAACTTGCAAGGTATTTGTCTGAATCTTTCCCATGGAATGTGAATATTCAAGTCTTTTAATATGCTGCATATTTATTGTTTAAATGTACAAAAACATGCTTTAGATAAATGTAACTACAATCGAAATATGCTTAATTCATTGGTTCTGTACAACATTCCTGGATATACAGTATTCCTCGATGTATATAGAATACGAAACTCATAGGTATCAATCTGACAGCAATCACTTATTACATCTAATAGCATAAGGGTAATATTTGTTAAATAAATATTAAATGTTAATGGTTTGAATCTTTATTGTATTGTAAAGGAAATCAAACAAATGATGTACAGTTCTATGGTAATCCTTGTCTGAGATTGCATGACACTAAATTATCAGGTACTTGACACGAAGTAGACTATTATAGTTATAAATACAACATGGAATTGTATAGGTATGCGAAAATCGTAAATTTATTTAAAAAAATTACATTCCTTTATTTCACATTAAAATTACAAAAAATGCGTTAGTTGTTCACTAATATTTAAGCTTATCTGCATTTTAGTTTCCGTGTTTACATAAACTACTTTTATACATTAAATTAAAAATAAGTCATGGAATTTTGCCAATAAAATAAACATCGCAAATGCTCCTGCGTTTTTTATTAGTTGATATTAATCATGCAAAATATAATACTTTTGAATTATGCATATTTAGGTTTTTTCTATTGTATACATAGAATACCATACATTGTTTTATTTTTAATTTATGAAAATCATTTTTTAAGATTTTTTTTTATAAATCCATGTACTGTAATGTTAGAGTGACCATTCATTTTAATACATAAATGAATTTATATAACTGAAAACGATGAAAAGGAGCATAATTTTATGAACATGTAAATGAAAAATTAATGGATTTAATAGCAAAAGTAATGCCTAAAACAAAGAAATTAGACTTTAGAAAACTAAAAATATCGTGTAATTTCCAAACTGTTATAGCTAGTATGTAAACTATATATTGTGCTTAATAATTCATATCACTTGTACTCTTTAAGTGATAATTCAATTTAAATTGGAGTATGGTAAAGTAATTTTATATTATTAGTAGTAAAATATTGCAATGCCTCTATTAAGTTACACACGAAGCAACACTACATACATTCACAAGCTTTCAGTACAGATTTCCTTATTTAAATATATTTTAAAATAGAAAAATATGTGTTAAAAGCACGTTGATTGTTTTGTTTATTATTTAAATTCGTCTTGTCGCACTATATGAATAAATTGAAGTTCAAATGTAATACCTGACGAAACATCTATGTAATATTTAAAATTGTAGTTCAAGTGAATATTTTTTTTATACCAGAATTAAAACTACGTAATATAGTATAGGCTTCTGTGTATTCATAGGATATTTAGAAAGACAGGTACAATCTAATAATGCAATACTCGTATAACATTTTGATGCCTGATAAACCTTGTTGTAAATGATTGAAACCATCGAAATAATAAACAATAAAGAATACAAATTAAATAGTTGTTTCTTTTTAGAAATATTGTTTCATTGTACAATATTAATTCAATTTTTTTTCGAATATTTTCAGATTTTGAAATTAAAATTTTTGAGAGACTTAGTGAGTACTTTTTTCATTAATTTTAAAGTAATTGTTAGATTTATATCCTAACAATCATACATACATTTATCACAGATGTATTTAACTATAGTTATTAATAGTAAATATGATTCATTGAAAAATGAAAGTTTTCACTAAATTATGCTTACATGTATAATTGAATTGTTCTTGTACTTCAAATTTTCACATTTATGTCTATACATGTATATATTCACAATATATTAATATATCAATTTTACTTTGTATGAAATTAGAGAGAGATCTCAAAAATCGTACAGATTTTAACACTAATTTATACACTTTACCTAATTTATTTTGTAATTTCAAAAGATATTAATTTTATTTTATTGTAGCATAAACAAGGCACTCAAGTTTGAGTCAAATTTGTAATCTTTGTTCTTCAAACAATTTAAACAAAAATATTGCATACAAAAAGGAATGTGAATTACTGAAATAATAATAAACTGTATGTAGTAATACTTGTATGTACTAAATGTGAATGTATATAGTGCAATATTATTTTGTATACTACATCAAAAGTTCTACAATTGTATTTATTTATAGAAAAAATTGTGTTCAACTTTCAATATAAAATGTATTATTTAATGGTATATAAAACCAAAGAAAGAAGTCTGTAATCAATATTAAATGCAACAAAAATTATAATCAATTTTTAGAAATATATAAATGCAATATATATTATATCACTAAATTTACCAGACAAAAAATATGTAGTGCGGTACTGATTTTACTGTTAGTCTTTCAAATACAAATTAATGCAATGTTATTACTGTGACGCGTTTCGTACATTAAAATTATTTGGCAATAGGCATCATTGTCCCATTTTTCACTACTGAAGGCCCTGTATAATAACGGCATATAAGGCTATTTCCCCTTTTTAATTGATTCGTAGCTGAAAGATGAGACCAGCAATCCTGCCAATTTTTATAAATTGGCATGTGTGGCGGAAGACCAGCAACTAACCTTAATTAACAAAATTCATTGTATTAATATTTCTTCAAATTCTTCTAAAATGTATTATAAATATTAATCACATTTGAAATGAACATACCCACAATTATTAACAGCCATGCAATGTGATACCAGCAAAAATGGATATGTGATTGTTGTTGCTATAAACTTTGGAAACACCTATATATTATATTGTATTCTTTGTATATGTTGTTTTGTACTATTAAAATATTATTTTAATAATTAACATACTTTTATAGAAGAAACAACAACTGGTTTGATATCATTATCAGTCGTAATGTATTTATCAACAATATAAGTAGACGAACTGATTAGTATTAATATAGCAGCATTTCCAATAAGACGAGGTACTAATCCTGCATAGTATCCCATAATTCCATTCTGTTTGTACACTTCCACAAATGATCTGAATAGTCCACTATTAATGCATAAAAGAAATAGCTATAGAAATAATGCATCCATGATTAGTAATGAGTACATGTGCCTCATGTTTTGTAACAAACAATATACTTGTATTTTGTTTCTCTGCCAACAAATTGTGCCATCATCCTCAGTGCAATAACGTCTAATGGATGAGTGACTATAATTGCAATTGTTCTACTAATCAGATCTCGTATAAATTCAAGTACATATTTTCTGCAGCTTTTACTAAAAGGATAATAATAACAGTAACAATAGATTCATATCTAAGTCTTATCTTATCATTTTCAATATCGACTATTCTGACACACATACATACATACCTATCTGCTGCGTCATCATCTACTTCATATATTTCATCATCACAAATTACACATGTAAGTTTACTAAAGGTTTTATCATAAGCAAAATTACTTATGGTAGAGGCACATAATTGTGGAATAAGCCCACGATAGCATCCATGGAATTTATCTACCTTGGCTATATGTCTAGCTGAAAAGTAATAAAGTAACAAAAATATTTTACACAAATTATAAAAAAAAATTATAATATATTATAAATGTTCATTTCTAAGAAAAGGAATCTATAGTTGAAAAAACGTATTGAATAAACTTTTAAAAGCTACTATAATTTAATTTCTAAATATAAATTAAAATAGCTAAAAATTTCACGTTTAATTAAAGAGAATCTAAAATGAAGTATTGATTTCGCGTAGAAAATCACTTACCGTACTGAAAAATGTTAGGCAAAGCTAAAGCCGGCTGTCCGAATAAAGTACTTGTCGGCCGTGGTGGAATTGGTTCATGTCCAATCTGTTATTATAAATTAAAGTTATAAATTTCTAATGAACTTTTACTTTTTAAATAATTTATCGATTGTGTATATTTTACCTGTATTAAAACTTTGGCGTATTCAAATGGATGTGTAACAGTACTTATTAATAGACGCCATCCGATAATAGGTAAATGATTGTCTTCAAGTGGTATCATGTTTAATTAGTTTATTTTGCTTGTGCACCAATTTTTCTGCTGTATTGTTTATTCAAGGATTCTGATTAATAAGTATGGCTAAACTTCAACGTCTGGAACACGATCCTTCTACGAACACAACTCATATTCACTTAATAAGTGATGGCGATACAATATCGATATTTTAAATATCGATACTTTTTCTTGTAAATATCGATATTTTATATACAATATTTTCCAATATCGATACTAGTTCATGTATATCGATATTCGATATAAGTATACATATTCATTCACTTGTAACATAATCGGTCCTAAGAGAAGTGGACCAATCGTGAATTTCTCTTGAATTTTGTGCTAGCATTTGACTGCTGAAGATTTACATTGTACTGGTTCTAATTATCAATAAAAAGTTAGTATGTCATTTTATTTATATAGTTGTGAACTGTTTATCAATGTATCTCTTATGCATTCTTTTCAATTATCTCACTTACCAAACCAATATTTAAATCCTTTAGTTGCTGTTTTCTTTTCAGCTTAGCTAAAAGTAGCTAAATAATTTATTTCTCTCAATTGCTGTTATATACAAACAGTACATTTTTAAATTTTCGATAACATTATAAGTTTTCGATAACAAAATTGCTTACTAAGTATGTAAGTACTTATATTTTAGCATTACCTTACAAAGTGTTTATTTTTTTAGTGTCGCTAAAAAGTGTGTGGACATTTTTTATAAAAATTCCCGACAGGAGGTAAATGCATTTATCATCTTGACATTGCATTTATCCAAAACTGGAAATGAGTTCCTTGCCATAAAGTGAAGGAAGTAATTAAATATTTCAAGTAATCTGTTGTTATAACAGACAAATTATGAACTGTTTCAGATTTGAAACTAATAAAATCTGTTGAACCTCGATGGAATTCCACATATTATATATTGGTATCTGTTACTTTATCCAAAAAAATAAGCTCTATAATAATACAATTGTCTAAAGCTGCATTGGTGTTCTGATTTGCATCAGAATATTCAGACTATAAAATTATTGAAAGAATTACTAAAAACATTTGAAGATGCAACAAATATTATACCTGGAGAAACATATCTGACTGACAATAAGATAATATCTATTGTAACTACATTATGGAGAAATTTACAAATAGTAAATCATGAAACAAAAATTGGTACTCAACTAAAAGAACTATTTATCAACAGTTTTTTTGCATAGAGCAAATTTCAAACCTGGTTCTATTCACAATCTTGAATCCTAGGTTCAAAAGGATACATTTTTTGATAAAAAAGCATGCTCGCCTGCAGTAAATAAAATAATAAAAATTGTAAACCAAACAGTTTTACAAAAAAGAAATGGCCAATAAAAAACCAAGTTGTTCAAGTATTATACAAAAAGGTTTTTGACCATACAACAAGGATTTAGTAAAACTTGCTAACTCCAAAGACACAATAAATTTAAATGAAATGTCAGAAGAATTAAAATATTATTTGTACCAACTACCAATAAAAATTTATAACTGTCCCATTAAATATAGAAACCAATTAAATAATTTCCCGCTTAACAAATTGGTAAAAAAATATTTGTTATAGTTATGCCTGTTCTATTTGAACATTTATTTTTCGAAGTGGACAATATATTGATTGAAGCCAGGAATCGCCTAACTGCAGAACATTTGCAGCAACTTTTATTTCTATGCTCACTGTCAATTATAGATTGGCATATTGAATAAAATATTTGATACTTTATACTTTCGTTTATACTTTAATATCCTGTTATTATATTTATTATTCCAAAATGGAAATTATTTCATTTACATACATTTAACTTATATTCCAATTGAATTGCACGTATCGATATCGACAATACCGATATATTTTATTCTCAATATCATCTATATGAATATCGACATGATTCAAGTGTATCGTTATCACGATTCTTATGATTTTTGCATTCACAAGCTGGTTAATGTCAGGAATATTATGTGCTAAGCAGTAAACTAAACGAAACAAATCATACATTGGAAATTTTAGTAGATACGAAACTCAACATGATTATTGAAAATACTATAAAGATAATATTGTGATCAATCAGTGACTTGTATCATTTGCTTTATTTCGTATATTAAGTTCATAAAATTTGTTAAAATATTCATTTTAAGTGTTATAAATAAAAATGTTTCTAATATAATACAAAATTTGTATTTTATTTTTATTATTTTCACGAAGTGTCATAATTATGCAAAATTAATTAAAATGCTGACAGATAAAACCAAAAATTTACTCTTAAAACAATATTGTTAAATAACAATCGTATAAAAAAATATGTTACATTTATGACACATGCTAAATATGTAATGTTCAATTTTTTGTTTTTGGACGTAATTAACTGCTACCGATGAGAATTTGTTTTCTTTCATTTAAAAAATTTGATGTTATGCCGTTTGTAGCGCTCTCTACCGAGGAAAGTTAGAAAATCATTTTTCTAGATTGTTTTCGTCATGGGTGCTAGTAAAGTAAAAAAGTGTATGTAAGGAATATCGTGCTGAGCTCATCTTACTATTTGTGATTCATCTGTTCTTGCTTCGATGGCAGAACTATATGCGAAGTAACCGAGTAGTTAATGTGATGTTTTGTAAGGGCAATAACGAGGTGAGTTTTCTATTATCTTTAATTTTAACGGTAGTACTTTGACTCGACATCTTTCCTCGTGGCAAAAGCGGATGCCGTTTTTTCGATTCTATGTAGAGTAGACGTTCGTCGAACACAAGAGCGGTAGCGACAGCAATTAAAAGAACTCGATCTAATTGCGTGTTCGAAACGGTGTACTCGTAAAATGTTTTCTACGCATTTTTATTTATAACAAAATTTAATTTTGCACCCGAAATAATCAAGGAAACATAATAATCGTTGTACAAAAAACAATTGATAGGCAAACGTTATTATTTCAAACAGATTTATATCTATAGATAAATGTTTTGCAATCAAAACGAAGTTTCCTTTCCATTTATTACTAGTTTTGTAAATTTACAAACTGATCAAATTCGTTGTAATTACTTATTGAATATAAGAATTTTTTATTCTCTTACTAAAATTATTCAATATAATAACGCGATATTTCTCATAATCGTAATAACGCAGTAAGACATTTTTTACGAATTACTTACGTATATAAGTGTTACACAAATGTACATGAAAGATTTTATGGAATGTGCATGCAATGTTTAGCCGTAAACATTACATTTTTTACAATTATTGTTGAAGAGAAAAGTATTACACAAAATTGTGAAACTAAAAATTGAAAGTAGGTAATTCTGTTTTAGAATGCCAATACAGGCACCGCAGTGGACTGAATTTCTTTCTTGTCCAGTTTGCTGTCATGATTTTGATGTGGCCATACGTGGCCCGATATCATTAGGATGTGGTCATACTATATGTCGTACGTGCCTTGCAAATTTACATCGTAAACAATGTCCTTTTGATCAGGTATGTGATACTATTAACATTTTATGAATATTATAGTTAAATAGATTTATGGACACTTCTATGGTAATTAAATAATATTAGTAATGAATATGTATCAATTGTCTAGATAAAGACAATATTGTTTGTTTTTTAAAATATGTAATATACCAAATAAATACTCTTTAATCAAAACTATAATTTGTTTATGTCAAATTTCATATTTTTCAGAGTATTATTAATACAGAAATAGAAAGATTACCTGTAAATGAAGCTCTGTTACAATTAGTAGGGAATCCTGTTCCCACGAATATTGCAACAGCTTATCAGAAATTACTACCGCCTGAAGACCATGCTAATTATTTGGTTGCTAAACGTTGTATTGAGGAACTTGCTTTATATCTCAAACCATGTCAAACAAATCCTACTCTAGCCACAGGTAATATTAATTAATAATTAATGCAACAATTTAATAGGATATAATCTAAAACTATGTTTTAAAAAATATATCAGGAGGTATGGGATTTGTTTCTCGACCAATGCAAAGAAAATTAGTAACTCTTGTGGGTTGTCAATTGGTTGAACCAGAAGGAAGAGCACGTGCAGTAAGGGCAGCTAGAAGTTTGGGCGAACGGTCAGTTACAGAATTGATACTTCAACACCAAAATCCACAACAACTTAGTGCTAATTTATGGGCTGCTGTACGTGCTCGTGGCTGTCAGTTTCTTGGGCCAGGTATATTGCATGTACATAAAATAACTTATAGAAATATGATTAGCATTCCATGTAATAGATATTTGTGATTATTATCAGCAATGCAAGAAGAAGTACTCAAACTTGTTCTGTTGGCTTTGGAAGATGGATCAGCTCTTTCTAGAAAAGTGTTAGTTATGTTCGTAGTTCAACGTTTAGAATCACATTTTCCTCAAGCATCTAAAACGAGCATAGGACATGTTGTACAATTGTTATATAGGGCAAGTTGTTTCAAGGTAATGCCTGTTTTGGTATTCATAATAATTTATTATGAAGAAATTTAAATTGTTTCTAATCATAATACCTAAGTAGGTATCTAAACGAGAAGGAGATTCATCATTAATGCAATTGAAAGAAGAATTCAGAACATATGAGGCTTTAAGAAGAGAACATGATGCTCAGATAGTGCAAATTGCAACTGAAGCTGGCTTAAGAATAGCACCAGATCAGTGGTCTGCATTATTGTATGGAGATACCAGTCATAAATCTCACATGCAAAGTATTATAGATAAACTTCAAACTCCGCAATCTTTTGCTCAAAGTGTACAAGAATTGGTTATTGCTCTTCAACGTACTCCTGATCCTGGACAATTAAGTAGTCTAAGACCGCAATTAGAATTGTTAGCTGCAATAGATCCCAGCCCAGGTATAATTTGTTATATATAGGTTGCATTAAACAAATCAAATATTTGGAATTTTCTAATTCATTATTTTTATCACAGAAACTGAACCTCCTACATTAGCAGAATGTCGTGCAGCATTAGAAGCTGTTAGAACAGTAGTTGCAGCATTAGTAGAATTTATTCAACAACATGGTAACCGGAAAACGCAAGATGGTACTCATAGTGTAGGCCCAGGTCAACCAAAATATAAAGTGAGCATGTGTCGAGATCTCGCGCTTAGAGGATCCTGCCCCAGATCTACTAGTTGCACATTTGCTCATAGCGATATGGAACTGGATAAGTAAGCATACTGATGTATATATAAGTTAAAATTTATGACTGCACATATACACATGACATTCATAATTTTAAATCATTCATTCACTAGGTACAGATCAAAAAATAGAAAGTTAAGTATCAGATCAAGTTTACCTTTAACAAATAATTTGGATACAAAGGTGGACAAATCAGTCACTGGTTCAAACAATAAGACATTTAAGCAGAATGAAGATTTATCTTATCATTCCATAAAGTCACATGATAATACTCATAGAGAGAGTGAGTATTCAAACAAAATAAATAATACAGAAAATTAAGATATATTGTTGTCACATTTCATTTTAGATTTCAGTTCTATAAATAAAGTTAATCAAATGCAACGTCATACACCAACAAATGAAAACAACTTCGTTGGATCGTTGACAAATTATATGCTACCACCTCCACAAGGAATGTCACCTATGGTACCAACTAAAAGCATGGACATGTATTGCTCTCATTATATTATGCCTAACGCACCTGTTGATTACACTTCACCTAATCTCAGTATGTGGGATTCGTCTCAAGTTCCATCCAATGTAACGAATGGAATTTCTAGTGCTAAGAAGGTAATTTAAATCTCTCTTTCTATCCAGAAGTAAATCTTGTCATTATGTATATTAATATGTTTTTATGTATGCATATTACAGCAGCGCACAGTCGCCAAAACATTGGCAATGCTGTTGCAACGCAGAATGGAAATTTTAAATCAGCTTGAAACAATTGTCAACAAGCAAGTGCCACAGATAAAAACAGTATGATTGTTTAACCATTAAAATTGTTAGTTGTTTTCTTTATATTTTTTATGATTATTTTTTTATCTTACAGAATTATGACATGCAAGGAGATACTTTATCATCAAATTTTTCTATATGGACAAACACACCAAGTAATCCCATGGTTCCTCCATCAAATATAAATTGTAACAACAATTTTCGATGTGCAGATCCGATTCTATTTGATGATGAATTTGTGCCATTTGATGCATCATCTAGTAATAAATATGGACCAATTTCCAAACTATCCAAAAGTTTAATGAGGTAACTCTTCTTCCTAAAGAATATTTGTTGGACGAAAAGTTATTTTGCCCAAAGAGTAAATATGTAAAAGACAAATTTAATACGAATGTATTATTAAACGAAAATATGGAGTACTATAACTGTTTTTAGATCTAGTAATGGCGTACAACCTACCAATTTTTATGCAGAAGGAGGTGCACCTCCTACAATATCTTCTTATCGACCCATGCCAACGGCAAATTCTATTACATCATGGTATTACGGTAATCAACGTAAGTACGATGTAATGTAAACAGAGAAATACAGTACTATGAAAGGGTGGTTTTATTGTAGCTTATGCTGCAATTGGTGCGAATGGAGGTGTACAGTCTATTAATACTTCAAGCTTTGGAGACAATTACATTACATTTGGTCGCAATTTATCCGAATCGTCAACGTACACGCAACTTTCACGACCAGAATGCATGTCAAAAGAGTATGTTATTTAATTTATGGTACTATTATGTTACTGTTAACTATTTCAAACAGTTGACTGTGATATACATTTTTTCAGTTTAATTCTTGAATCACAAAGAGTAAAACAACAATTAAAACATCTCGAGAAGAAGATTAATGATTTGAAGGTATTGTTAAATCATTCATTCTTATATTATAAAACATTTTACTTAGACATAATAATAATGAAGTAAAAAATACATTCAGCTTGCTACACAAGGAGCCACCTTTACGGCAGGGGAAAGACTGGCACAGGAGTTGCAATTAATTGAAGCTGGTATCAGAGAAAAAGAAAAAGACGTACGAAATTGGAGTCCGTATGGTACTGTACCTTGGATTCAATCGTCAAATAATTTGCTTAGTACTCAAAATTTCAATCAAAATTATAAATCGGAAGAGGTAGGTTGCACTATTATAATTCTATACAAAAATAAATATAGAGCAGTACGTTAATTACGTAAAATTTATTTGTTTTATTCATGACCTTAGGAGGATACATATGAGGCTGGCATTGCAAATGATATGCGAGAATTGGAATTGCGATGGGAATTTGAACTGCAGGAACAAGAAAAGCATTGGTCAAGTGAAGAGGATAATTCTAAAAAATAATAGTAAGATAGTGAGTCTTACTGCACTGTTTACTTCTTAGATCTGACCATTATTCATTTCATGAAACATGTTCTTTTGACATGTACAAATAATTTTTTGTGCGAATTTCCATGCATCAGCATGTTTCAATTTTCCAACGGAATGACTGAAAGTAAATAGAATTTGTACTATTTGCATAAAAAGAATTTCATGCTCTTCTAAGCAACATCAAAAGAAATTAGCACTAGATGGTGATACTTTAAACACTATCAATAGGTAAAAGAATTTATCATTCTTTCTTTGACATAAAAATTCTCCTGTTGATATAGTATAATGTAAAGTAGATTTACTACTTTTCCATGTGCTATGTTTTTACAGGTCTCTTGGTACATAATATTTGTTCTTTAACTGTGAAAATGTACTTTTTCCTGAAATTATTACCAACGTATAAAAACTAGCTGTAAATATGTGATACTTCGAAAAATTTGTTGAACACAATTTGTCAAATCCTTCATGATGGTAACTCTTCTTTAGTTATGCAGAAAGTCGCATTATTTTAATTTTTACTAGCTGCACTAGCAATTTATTATAGAGATCAGTGTATTGTAAGAAGTGAGAGTTAGCTGCCGCATTGGAATTTACATTTATAGAACCGGTGAAGGGTTGATTGGTGTTCCGTTATGAATATCATAATGAGGACATTTCATTGTCAGACAGATTGAACAGATGAGAGCAGATTTGTTAAAATTTAACAGAAATTAATGTCAGTGTTTTATAAACATGACAGGATGTAGTATATTTTGTTTATATGTTTGCACAATGAAGCAAAGGATATTATATTACTGATACATTCGGAAAGAATGCTATTTAACCTGCAACAAGGTTATATAATAAAAATATACGAATACATATAGGTGTTATGCATACACAAAATTAACATATTCTGTTAAAATTTTACATAATTAAGATATATATTGCTTCTAATTAAGATTTATATATATCTTAATTATATGTGTATATGTATATGTATATGTATATGTATATGTATATGTATATATGTGCGTGTATATATATATATATATATGTGACTATTAATTTTTAGCTGATAAAACAAAATTTTTAAAGATACGTAGCTTTCTTACTGTATTTCGTTCCGCGAATCATGTTTTCATATCTGAAAATATGTTTTTGAATAAAACACGATAACTAGTACATCGTATCGTACTTTGTTCAACTCTTACATATTTCATAAAATGTTATTGTTGATTTTACATATATCTGTCTACACAAATTGATTTGTGTTTTGTTTTGCTTTTAATACATATTTTTTCGAATAATTATTAACAACTACTTTCCAAATTATTGCAACTTACACGAAATTGATAAATAAGTAAGTTTATAAATACAAAAATTAAGAGATTTATCTTTCATATACTCTGTGATTTTTTTTTATAAAGTCAACGAGTAAATTACTTAAGTATTGCAGTTTCATATATTTAAATATTCAAAACGAGTAAAGTGAGGAAAATTCAATGGTGCGTATAAAATTTTCCTTTGTTTTCACAGTATATAGTTGAAAATTATATTCCATTGTGCCTGGAATATAATTATATTCCATTGTGCCTGGAATATAAAGCCTATAAATTCCATTTGTGCCTGGTAAAAAATATTGCATTTTATTTGCTATATCTAATTAAATGTGTTGGAACAGTGGTTTTCAAACTATAGTGTTTAATGTAAAAGCTAAATATTTTGATTTTTATTTATAAAATGTGTTTACTGAGATTTTATAGTTATATGTATTATGTACATTATAGAAATGTATGTACGGAAATGAATTTTCTGTTAATTTGGCAATTATTTTCTTTATTTTTGTATAAACTTCTTACGTTTATAAATTAGAATAAATAGTTTGAAAGCCATTGGTTTGAATCTATTTTTTACTGAAAAGTGAAAGAACTGAAATGAACAGACTGTTATGCGAGCTGCTGCTCTCACATTTGTAAAGACGTTCGATTTACGGACTTACGAGGAACTAAAACAGTCACATTGGCTTCCACTTAACTATCACCTTTATTTCTTATGATAAACATGGTTTAATTTATGTTAATATTATTGGTATACTGTTTGTCCTTATTTTTGTTCGTTATTTGTATTATAAAAAATGAAGCTAATGTTCCTCAGAACAAAAATATAATGACGTATGTACTTGATTCTATTAATAAGAAATTTACATTCTTTATTATTTTCTGCATTTTATACAACATCTGTTGATTTAAAATGTTTTTCCCTTCATCGAAAATGATCTCGAACTCGTTTCATTTTGAATTATATATCACGAATGTGATAACGAAATTTTCTCAATTAGAATATGTTGATCAAGTTGCAACTTCTTTATAATATAGTGATTTATGCATTGCAATAGTTTTTGGGTTCTTCTATTTTTTTATGAAATAATATATAGCATAAATATTAATAATTCCAGTTTTAGTGGAAGTGACATTATAGACTTTTATGAAACGTAGAGATCAAAGAAAGTTGATCTTTCTATCTTTCTCATTAAAAATATTGTTTTACCTTGCTACGTAGAACTAGATATGTTCAAGTAGAATATTTCTTTCAAACTAAAATGTGCCTTTTAAATCATACAGCAACACAAAACTGAATGAAACCATTTTACGCTTGACGCGTTAGATTTGATATTTCCAAGTTCTGTAATACAAGGCACATTATTCTGAACTGGAAAGAAATGTAATCTAAGAACATAACTAGTTTCTTATGAAAATTATAAACAATGGTGCAATTTTATTTGTTTTATTATTTACTAACACAACATTCTTTCATTTGTAATGGAATATCATGAAACGATATATATGTGAAAGTTATAACCGAAAATTAGTTTTTTTTATTCTAGCGTATGAAATCATACTTCTTAATTTAAAGAGCAGTCACGTTATTTTCAATTACGCGAAATAGTAGAAAATTTTTATATGCAAACGAATTGACTTCTAATACTTATGCAAAACATGTTTCCATTACAGATTTAAACGTGCAAAACATGCAAACACTAAACTATTTGTTCTTCATTGGAGATAACATTGGTGTTAATTATGTCTAGATTCAAAACTATATTTATGTATTTGAGAAATGTGTTAGAACTTTATTTATTTTGTTACTGGTTTCACAGATAAAACTATAAAGACTTTAAAATTCATGTAGTACAAATTTTCCATTGCAATTATGAGAATTTAATTTGCAATCACTACATTTGTAATATGATTATATTTCAAGCATTACAAACTCAATTGGCCATGGTACAGAAGAAAATGTGCTATAATATTGTAGAAAGGGGCCATATTTTGATTTTGCATCTCGAATATAATAATATGGGTATATGAACAAATATATTGTACTTTTTAGATTAAAATAGTCCTTACAATTTCAAAAAGCTACATGATTGCAAATCAAACTCTGGCGATTTTACAAATTTGGTAACAATTACCATTTGTATATGTCATAATATATAAAAGTTTTTGACATAAGAATTACATTGCGCATATGTTTCATGTATACATTCTATTCTAATTATGTTAACGGGCATTTTAGTCTGAGCACAAGGGTTAAATATGGAAGATTTAATGTTCCTTTCTGTAAATGAATACCGTCTTCACAGTTTGTTCAAATACAAAGTATATATTTATAAAATTATTAATTCCATAAGCTTCTGTTTTAAATTGCTCTTTATATTTCAAATAATTCCTTTATACGGATGACTAAAAGCTTTGTACACCTTAAATGTTTCTATCGTTTAAAGGAATTATAGTCAGTAATTTTTCTAGTGATCCATTTGTCAGATGTTGCCCTTCTATATTTTTATTTTTATTCGTAGTACGACTCGTTAATAAATGTAGAGTAAAAGCGAAGAGGGCTGTGTACACTGGGAAGTAATAAGCGCAACAATACTGTTTGTGCAAGCTTCAGATTAATTGCATGTTAAACATGTCACTATGTGTATAATAATACACGCGTACCTATGTTAATGGTATGAAGCCACATACAATCTATATTAACGTTCTTTGTTTGAACATATGAAACAATAATAATTATATACATATCGGTATATAATGCATATAGTCAGCGCGCACTTGGCACTTAACAGTACGAATGGTACTTCTGTGACACTTATGTTAAATTAATTCCCAATTGTAAGATTTTTGTTATATTAGCTATAAACATAATGGGCAATGCATGTATGTATACTTAATGTCTTTGTTACATTAAAAATCATTAGAATCGTTTAAAAAAAATCAAAATCCTGCAATGTTTATTTCATTAAATTTAGACAGAACATATTAATTGTATTTCAATGTCATATATTCGCAATGCCCGTTACGTTTAATGTAATTGTTAGTCTGGCATTTTTAATGTATTTTTCTAAAATAAATAACTATGGAAAAAGTCGCATTATAACATAAACATGTGGTACGTTCACAGAGAAACTTACTACCCTGCTTTCATTCACCATTCGAGTAGATAAGAATGGATAAACAATTTTTGCTAATAAGTAATCCATTTTATATTATCGCATTTGTATAATTACAATTGTAGATATAATTTACATAAATGTTCGAGCCTTTGTATAAAGAATACCTATTTTAAGATATGTTAAAAATGATATGTTGACATTTTTGTTTATTAATTGCACACAACCACAAGATAGAATGAAATTTAAATATGAATGCTTGATAATAGAACAACTCTTAATCGGGAATAATGTTGCATCGAGATACAATTTTTCGTATGTTTTGTACTGTCTACGAAAATCTACAAAAGTTTAATGTATTTTTTAACAAATGTACTGTAAGTGAAAGTGTAATATATTTATCTATTCAATATAAACGTGAATTTTTTTGTTGAATTTTAGTTATAGCATTAATTCCTGATCATTAAATTGCATTAACAATTTATTTTTCAATAATAACATTAAAAATAATAATAAATATCTATAAAATATTATATGATAAAATAATTGAAATGTTTAAAAGTATATTGTATATTGGAACAATTGCAATAACTTATGAAGTTGTTTTTATCGATCAAGACCATGCGTATCAATGTTTCTCAAGTTTGTCACTAGATGACCCTATTAATTAGTCTTGCATGGAGCAGGATATTCCAGTGGTACCGGACTTAGTTGTGTGTAGGCGGCTGTTCGGTTATGAACGTAGGGAAAGGTACTCTTGTGCGGTGTCGTATGGTGAATACACAGTCAATTTGGGTGGATTCATACGACAGAAAAGAGTGTGGAGATCTAAAATATTTTTCATTGCTGTTGCTGATCTTTGCGGTATAAAGTATCGTGGAAAAACGTGCTCAACGGCGTGACGGAACACGCAAGATTACATCTTGCTATATGTAGAAAGTGCAAATTATTGGGGAATCGAGGTACGCCGCTTATAAGCCACGTGTGTGGTGCAGTTATGAGTTACCTTGTAGGCGTGTATAACGATCGAAATGTTTTGTGCAGTATTCGTATAAAGAGTCAGTAGTTTACGAGACGATTATCTTCGAAAAATAAAAAGAAAAGGAAAAAACTGACGGAGGACAACGGTAACGCGCGTGAATGCTGGAAAAAGAATTCTTGTATATTTTAACAATATAGGAAGTGATAGAACTATGCCTGGTAATCGAGGAAGTGGTGTTGTGCATGGCATAATGCCACCGCACTATCTACACGAGTTGCCGGCAGAGGATGAAAAAAGACTAGAGAAAATATTTCAGAATTTAGATTTGGACGGGAATGGGAAAATTGATGTGAAGGATTTGTCTAAAGCACTTCGTGAGGTCGGAGTAGACAAATATTATGCTGAGGTGCGTATAATTAAAAAATTTACGTATTTCGGTTCGATGTAAACGTCTATACGTTTACGATCGAACTACATAATGCGGACGTTGCGTGCGACTTTTACACAACTTAAATAAGTTAAGAAATGTACAACGTTCGATTATTTTTTACTATAATTTATTGAAGTAATTCGTATCAAAAGCAGTTCTGATAGTAAATCCTTTAAAAATTTCTTAAAATTTGTAAAATGTATTTAATGTTTCGTCTTGCAAGGCGTATATACGTACGTATGCATACCATAAAATATACGCACTGCAGATGTTATGCAAACATCTTAGATTTTTTAAATAAAAAACAGCATCGTTATCGATTTTAATAATAACCTCGTGTAAGTTACAACGTGCATTTCTAATATTTTAATTTATAAGATATTAATAGTTGAAGTAAAGAAGGTGAGAATAATGACGTGTACTCGATATTATGTATCATGAAACAGTTGAAATGAACTTTATATATTGTACGAAATTTGCCATTTCGATTACTAAGGCATTGAATTCATTTCCATTGAGTTGTGTAAAATAATACTATCGTTTGATTTCGTACATAAATTACTTAGAAATTAAAATTAATTTTTGAACCAATTGTAATTAAAACTATTAAAAAATTACGAATTACAGATTTCGTTCGGAACACTAATGATTTCGCATAGATATAGTGTTTAGTTTTAAGTGGGTTGACCATTGATGTTTTCGAAATGAAAATTCTGTATTACTAATGTTTTGCACTTAACTCAATTTGTACAGTTTCATCAAGGTTAATACGTATGGTTAATGTTTTTACAAAGGTTTAATAGGAAGTGCATTACACACACGCGTGCTATATATGTTTACATGTAATTTCAATTTCCTTCTTTAAATTAATATATAAAAAAATACTTCATATAAAAACGTATAATTGCTTTCACAAAAAGGAACAATAAAATAAATTATTTGATTCAATTTTTAGAGAAGATTTCGAATTTAATGTCCTCTAACACGTTTACTGTCCCCAGACTCATGGGTGGGTCAGGGCGTTTTTTATTTCAACAAATATTACTCGTACGATTAAGCTGAAAGCGTTTCTAAAACTGCAAAACGTAGGTATATCACAGGGTTAATAGTATGTATTGTTCAGAAAAGAATACAAAATATTTATTGTTATGAAAATCGATAAAATATTTTGAACAGTTGAATTTTTTCAATAAAGTTTATTCGTGAAAATTCGTTTTTTTGGTTACTTTTGATTCCAAGGTAATTTTTTAACACGTTGAAATACATCGACATCCATGGATTATTTTTCTTTCTCAGGAATTTTTAGCTAGATCGGATAGTACTAAAAGTGGCGATATTACCTTGGCGGAATTTATACATTATGTCCGCGAGCATGAAAAAAATTTGCGTCTACAATTTACTCATCTTGACAAGAACAAGGATGGTGAGTCAATGCACGAAAGAACATTATTTGTTTGTTAGACACTTGTAAAGAGGAATGCGGTGGTGTTTACATACTAATGGTGTCTAAATTAAAACGGTGAACCAAGGCGGATAGTCAAATTTTTTTTTTATCACATTGTGAACTTGAATTTGGCTCAATTTTCGGATCACAAAAGAAATTTGATAATAAGTGTTATTATCTATTGTATATTCTAGATAGACACCTACACATCATTGTATAGTTATAGATAATGATATCCGTGATGAGGGTTAAGGTCTCTTCAAGATCACATTATGACAGTATTAAATTCATCTTTTCATCGGTTATGAAACTTTATTAAAATGGTATATGTGTGGTTCGATTTGAAAAATTCCGGTTATTTTCGAAAATACAAAGAATAACACAAAATATTTTTTGTTTGATAAGGCGCTCTAATCGGAACATATTTCTTTGGAAAATCAATCAGTTTTTGCTAAAATCAACGAATAAGAAATTATTTCAAATCACCCTGTGTACAGATGTCTTTTTTGTTTGCTCAATATTGAGAAAATTTGATTAGCGATGTTAACTCAGTCGTCAGCCATAAATTCGTTGTCGTCATTGCTAATCGTTATTTATTCTTTCGTTGACCCAAAGCATTGATCGCTGTTATTAAAAAAAAAGCCGCTGTTTAATGCCTGACGTATTATGATTTATATTTTGCTTTTTCAGGGAAAATCGATTTGGAAGAGTTAATAAAAGCATTTGAAGAATTGGGGATCAAGATGGACCGTAAGGAAGCGAAAAAATTACTGCAGCGGTAAGTTTTAATATTAATATTTCGATACGTAAACAACTAGGAAATGGGAATTTTCGTATAGTATTTATATTTTTTTCAAAATTTATTGTTTCATAAATGTAAAATGGATAATTCATAATTCACACATGTAAAAGAACAAAATTTTAAATGCATTCGTACTATCGATTTATAGAATGGATAAAGATGGAAGTCTTACTATAAGTTTCAACGAGTGGCGAGATTTTCTGCTTTACGCCCCGAGCACCGATCTTCTGGGTTTGATCGAATATTGGCATCATACAAACGTGAGTAAATCGATATGATTATATATTGGCACGATTACACTTAGGGTTGATGATGTACACATGGAAAAACAAAACAAATATTTTATTTCATCTACATAGCAACATAGGTATTTATCTATGAACAATTTCAGTATTAGTAAATTAGAAACAATTCTTAACCTTTGATGCTGTGGGGTTGAACATAAATATGATAGCGTATATCGATCTGAACAATTGAATCAACAAACAACTTGGATAAGAAATGAAAATTACACTAATCGTTCAAATTGAGACTCAACTTTGTTATTATTATATATAATCAAGAGCAATCAACAAATTTGTTTATTTAATAAATCATTATAAGAAAAAAGAATTAAGAAAGTTTAATCATTAAATGTTTACATTAATATGTATCAATAGTTTCTTTATCATCGTTATTAATGTGACGAATATACGGATTAACCGAATCGTTCGGATAAGAAGTAAAAGTTTACTTATACGCTCACTTTTCCATCAGCGGAACACAAGCGCAGTAGCGCAAATGGTTCTAAGAGTCTGCTTGTTGTATAGCTATTGTACAATGAACTTGTGGGTGTAGTTTGTATGTGTACGAATGACGATTGAGCCGATTCGGGATTCCGATTCGTCGACAGAGAGGGCTCGACCGGAGGTGTGACGTGTGGCTACCATTCGAAATGACCTTGATAGTTTCCCAGCTGTTTCCAATGTCTTCCCCACTTCGTTCGCTCTGCACCACTTCTCGTAGACTCGATTCGAACAGTCATGCGCTGTACAAATGTGCATTTTACATGCGCATGCGCCATCGAAATACCTTTTTTTCTGCGCGACCGTGTACCTCCTCGTAGTGGACGACAGGGTTGAGAATCGAACGATACGCTTTCTGAAGATGTAATTTGATTCTTTAAAACACTATCGCGTGCACCACACCACATCGTAACATATTTGAAAAATAGTGAAACTATTACTTGCAACGAACGTGATTTTGAACAAAATATTTTAAATGCAAAATAGTATTTTATATCATTTTTCTTAATTATTTTTTCGAACAACAGTTTTCTTTTCATAGCTTAATAACGTATAATTACTAAGAGATCCACATTATGCTTTCATCGAAATTAGAAAATTCGATGTGTTACATGCACTTTGATAATGCATGCGTCAATGATAAGGAATAGTATTATGCGAACTGAATAACATGCACGTGTTCTTTTTTTCTTTTTATTTAACAATGAAGGAAAATACGTCAGTGTCAAGTTAAAAAAAAGAGATAAAACAACAGTAGCCTTGTAAAATTGATTTACTATTTTCTATCGCTTATTCTTATGAATATCGTTGTTACTGTGCAACACTATAGGCAACTCTACTACTCCAGTAATAAAGTTGCTGTAATGTGTTTCAAGCAATTAATAAAACGTGAACAATAGAAAGATATATTTTTGTGTATCACTGTGTTATATGTATGTATTTATAAGGAACGTCGGTTGATTGTGAAAGAAAAAGCAAAGGAGTGAGTTTCGTGATTCATGTTTAACGAAACGTGATGCTCTTTTAACATTTTGTAATTCGAACTTAATCATAATGGCGGGATTTCTCAGGGTGGTGAAATATCTCGCAACGTTTCGTCAGCCGTCTGTGCTTGACTGTGAGGTCATCGTTTGCTGGGTAGTACCCAGTGGGTACAGAACGTTGGTAGTGCTGTACCACCGATCTTCAGACCTGAGGTCTAGGAATAAGATTGCTTGGAAACCTAACGGTTGAAAATATTAAGACCTTTAACGATCATGTAGATCGATACTTTATGCTTCCTATAATTAATCATCAAAGCAAGTAAGATATTATTGTTACCCGTATAAGTAGTATTTGATATCGAAAATTTTTTATTTTCTTATAAATAAAAAAGACTGGAGATTCCCAAATGTATCAATTGTAATAAAGTAAACATTTTTAATATATTTGTTTCAACTATACCATAATGATAATGCATAAATTTGAAATTAAAGAGAATGCAAATCGAATCTACCGTTCAGTCTGGTATCAGTTTTGTCACAAGATGACGCATTTCATTATTCCTGGTGTATTTCCGTAATGCAGCTGCGCTACTATGCTGGAACGGTTTTAATCTACATGTGCATTACGTGCGTAATACATGCAAATACAATCATCAAATTAACATAGAATGACAAAATTTCTTTACTATGTCTTATACGTCTCCTGTCATCTCTCAGAAAAGCATGTAAAAGTATTTCTCGCTTTGCAACTGGAGAAGTGCATCTACTGCTCAAAACCGGTGTCTTCTGTCTGCTATGGTATTTGATTTTCCTGCCGGAATAAGTAACTTTCACGTGAAAAGAGGACACGTAGTCACACGTTCTCCTTAATCGAGACGATTGGATAAAAACACGATTGTCTTATATTTTAATGTTTCTATAGTATCGATACTCGTGTCAGTTCTATCGTCAAACATAAAAAAAAAATTATAAATTCTATTGAGTCTCATTGGAAGAAGAATGTATTCTTTAAATTTATAATTATCACAATACAGTCTTACTGTTTAGTTATGTTCACGAAACTTCAAGCAAATAAGCTAAGTAGATAAGTAGACTTTCGATGGTGCCAATCGTTCGTATCGCGTTCATACGAAAAACTGAAACTAATATACACAAGGTATATCCGTTGGGGGCATACGTTAGTTGTATGACGTAGCTGTAGCAGCGTAAAAAGATGGTGGGGGGACTTCCCCGGATAGGCGAACCAATATCTTCGTTTTGATTCTCCTGTCGTTTCTTTGCGCTCCTCAGTCTCGAGATCGGACTCCGAGCTCTCAAATCGCTGGTTCGTGGCGAGGCTCGTTTTCTTTGATTCCGCGTATACATCGTCAAATAATTTTCATCTATCTCTCTTTACTGTTTCTATTTTCCGGTAATCGTTTGACTTGAGGATAATTCACGATTTCACGAATTGTATTGTTCAGTTCTGGCCCAATTTTCGGGCACCAGAAAAAGTTTTCGGCGAACGTTGCTATTTTTGTTTCCAAAGAATGTACACATTGAAAAATCCTGGAATACTGAAACACGAAAGCATCCCGTCGACCTGTCAGGTTTGTGAGGAATTCCTTCAAGGCTATCATGAACTCCTGCAACGGGTGAGTGGTATCTCTGTATAATAGCGGTGTAGCTATCTATGGGCACTTAAAGGGGTAACGAGTCCGAATGCGGCTAAGAATTTCACTACGATTTTAAACTGTCGCGAACCTCAAATAGAGTTCTTGTTCTCATGGAAACGATAGGGAATAAAAGATATGTCATCATTTAACATTACAGTAATTATTGTCGCTTCACAGTGACTACTAACACGTGCTCGTTTTAACCAATGTTCACTTCCAAAATATACATTGAACTACATAAATTTTAGCACCGGTAGCTGGGATATTTTGTCATTATTTTATCATTAGAAATGAAGATAAAATCCGGATAATTTTAAAACAATGTCTTTCAAATAATATACTAGTGCGACATACGGTGCTAAATTATTAACTTTCGATATTCATTATAACTTAATGACTTCTCTAAAAACAATTAAAACAAATTAAAAGTTAGAATAGGTTAGATATATCCACTTGTTGGAATGCATTGTGCGATTAAATAACGAAAATTTTTCTGTGCCAGTATAATCTGTAAGCGATTGTTGCGTAGAGGTTATGAAAAGATCTTGGGGAAAAGTATCACGTGGCAGACGGAAGGGAAAGCGAAAGTTTAAGAATTTGTCCTGTGCGTTCTTTAAAACTGTCTCTCAAACAAAATTCTTGCGAAATTGAACCGGATTTCGATAAGTGAATCGAGTATGTTCTTGAAAATATGAAACAAATAGCTTCATATCGAATAATAATTGTTAATCAATTTTATGTATTTAAATAAAGTAGTGTAAAGAATTTCATTAATTGCATTAATACATACACATGTAGAACAAATTTGCAATTAAAGAATTTATGTCAGTAAACCGGTAAAAAGTGACAGCTGCTGCAGCGAACACGTGTTTGGGAATATGTAGTTTTTTCATTGCGAAATTTTTATATTAGATATGCATTAAGAAAATTGCTTTCTTAATTGCATGTAGTTCAACATCGTTCCGTAGAATACTTTTGAGATTATTCGTGGGAAATAAATAATTCATATTGAGGGATTAATTAAAGACACAATCATGAAAAAACCGAGCTTAATCGAATAAAACGATGATTCATCACGAATACAATCCTTTCCCTTCTCCGATTTGTTCGAGATTGTTCTACTCGAGCGCGTACCTGTTACTGCGAGTAGAACTTTGCGCGGGAATATTAGAACTGTTCAAGCGGACTACTATCACAGCTTCGTTAAATTCTAATGTAGAATTTAGAAAAATAACAAATCATTGTATCACTTTAGCGAGTAAAAATTAATTCTTGTAAGCAAACCTTTTTTTTTGTGATCTATCGACAGAATAATATAATTCATGGTTTTCTCAAAATCTAGAATTTAAATTAGGATTATTGTGATCGTTTATTAAAAAACAATACTGATAATCAGTTTAGTTTAAATTGATCATAAATTGTTATCTATATACATATACTTTTTGTATTAATAAACTGTGAAAAATATTGACATAACTTCTAACTACGTAAATTGTCTTATTGCATGAATAATGATTAAAATTGATTCGCCTTAATGTCTTAAATTATTCACGAATAAAATACTATACACTTGTTATCGTAAGACGATAAAATTTTCATTCGATAATTTGTACGAATGCACTGTACTTGCGTTGTGTTTTGATGCCAGTTATGTCGTATGTTGGGAGCTTTATTATTATCAAATTAATGCTATTATGTCAGAAAATGCTTAAGTCAGAACATTGTGTTATATCAACAAAATTGTGTAATGCTTGCGTATACATAAGCACAATTAATAGTTCTATAGTTATTTGGAAACGTAACATTTAGAGGTTATCTGAAAAAAATCGTAAAGAACAATTAGACTACGTTACTACTTGTAAGAGAAACATATACTATACTTCAATCTGAAGAACGTATTGTAACCAGTGACCGGACGATTGTTATCTGACACTCGACTCGTGATATCGATTTCCTTATAATTTCTAGACGTCGTTATTTCCATTTGTATTTTACGGTAAGTGATGGATTGTTTAATGGATTAAATCAATTTTGTGTACACCTTATCGTATCTTGATTGTATTGTGCCTTGTATGTGGCAGAAAACACAATGTAATAGGGCATATCTGTAATAGGCTAACGATATTTTAAGTAAAACAGAAAGTTTTTAGCACATTAAAAAAATCTACTTTATGATATGTTCGCAAAGTAAAAGAATCATAATTATAATTTAACTGGAATTTCCAAATATTTTAATTCTACTGATCTACATCTATCATTAATCTTATCAATATAATCATTAATCTGCTTTTTTGTTTACTGCAAAATTTTGTTCTAAACTTTAAGGGCGATTAATCATTCATATATTGCATTTTATATACACTCCAACTATGAAACATATTTTTTTTATTAATAGAAAATTTTCTTTCACAGAAAAGGTTTAGCACAGTATTGTTTATGTCCTAGTAGGTTTATGTTTTACGTCATCACGAAACTTTCAAAAATTAAAAGCGAATTTTACTTTAAACGTAAATCTGTTAAATTTGTTAAAAGTTCGTCTATAAAACGTCGATCTATTTGTATAAACACTCGTTTGTACTCGACACAATTACAACAAAATATCGCAGAAAAAATTTGAAAACTCTTTCTTATCAACAATCATATTTTTCGATGTTAATTTTTTTTTCATGTCACAAGTTCTTTATACATTGGGTAACACTGTGGTCTGCGCAAAATGAAGTCGAACTTTGGTCCGAGTCAAGTGCCGTACAATGTCTGATTCGCATAAGAATGGACGTTTCCGAGTACTTTGTTCCCTCTGTTTGGCTAAGATCTAAATAATCGATCCATCTCGTGACTAAAGAATGTTCACGTTGGTAGAGAATATTAACTGAATCGAAGGAGATTTAAAGTCGACATTGGGCGTCACCCCAAGTATGTAATTTGTTGGCTTGCAGCCCGATATAAGTGCAGAAAGCTCGCACTCTTCTTCGTTCATTTCAGTCGTCCTTTGCATTTATTCGGCTTTACCTGGTTAAACTGCGACGCGAATATATTTTAGTTTTTCCAACAATGGATACTCTGGATGTCGATAATACCGGTTTTCTCCTTGTTAAGTATCTATGATCGCGGTACTCTTTTCCGTTTTCTTTGTCGTGTTTCCTAGGTACCATAACAGTTCCTAGAAAAATGGTTACAACGAATCATTAGCTTCTCAGTTTGTTTTGACAAGATCCTTTCACATTTCGTTTCGAATGCTTTCCACGAGAATTGGATAACGCTCTCTCCTTAAAACAACTTGTGTATTTGTGATGTATCTGTGTCGTGTGATTTTTAAAAAGTTTTCGTATATCGAATAAAATCAACAACGTTGTAACAAAGAACATAAAAATAAAGCTTCGATTTACCGAGTTCATATGTGTTGTGTAATTAAAATCGTCTCCATCGACGATTAGCCAATGGATTTCGAATTAAATTACCTTTGTCTTTTTTCTTTTTTACACAAGAATGTCGATAAAGCTGCTTGTGTAATCAATCGAAGATGTACAAGGTCGAAATCTAATTCAGTGAAACCTAACAATGTCGGGGCTTCTTCAAAGTTATTCCGACTAACTTTTTTCAGGATGCAAAAATTTGGAAATTATGTTTTCATTGCCATTTAATGAATTCTGAACATTCTTTTATTCAAGGTAGACGACTTCGTCTTACATTCTCTGTCGAGCAATCGTTTTGCTCGTTCGCAATCAAAATTGTGGGATATTTTGGGGTATCAAGAACTTTGAAAGAAACTGAATTTAATAACGTATTTTGTACCATGTTGTATCAATGGCTACATTTACCTTTGCCATTTATCAACATTTAACGAATTATTCAGTATAATCGATTATTTTAAAAATACTCTTTGTCTTAGTTCCCTCTCTTTTTAAAAAAGTGCGTACTGCTATTTGCCAGTGAATTATCACGAAATCGTTAACTTTGAGCTATCATCGCGATAAAAGCAATTACTTGCCGCCAACTACTCTTGTTATTAACAGATCTACAAAACTGACTAAACGTTTCCTCTTTCGTGTGTGTGTGTATATAGTGTATTTTCAGTTTCGTGGTCTCACTTCGAAATTTCGTTTCCAGCGATTACATAAAAAACGTTAACTTTCATTTAACGGTTATACGAAACTCGATTAGTTTTAAATGCTAAATTATTTTCTAAATATCGCCTTTCCGCGTACACGGTATGCAAACCTCAAGGTTGACTCAGCAGCGACTCCTTAAGATACTAACCAGTGAATTGATTTTATACAAATTTGAGAAATACTTTATTTTCGTTTTTTTAATTATTTCCTTAATTTTTATTACAACACGAAATTGTAAATGAATGTTTTTAGTATTTAATTTAAAAAATTTAGATGTCAATTGTAAGTGTATCTTTACGAAGATCGTGTTTGTCTTGTAACGTGAATCAAATATTCAAATAATCAGTGGAAATTAATTATTATACAACGTGAAAAAAGAAAGCGTGATGTAATGTCTGTGGCTGATAAAACGTTTGAAAATCAGACATTGCATGCTTCTTGATATCTATTTGAAAAGTACAGTTGATCGGAGTTCAAGATTTATCTGACACGTGGTACCGACTACTGGATCGAGCAAGGCCTAGCTGGCAGTGGTGATTTTAGCATCACCGAGGATAACTAGTTAACACTAGCTTTGAACGCACAGTCAGATAAAGACGCTGGAGAAGCATTTATTTCTCCGATGATGTTTCAAATTATTCCCTTTGGTCGTATTTTAAACGATAATTGGCAGCATTTCAACGAGAAAATTATTCGAAATATCCGATATATTTATACTGCATGTGTAGTTGGTCAACGTTGTTGTTTCATATGTACATGTAGCGACAACGAAAGAAAAATATGGTTACGCGAAACGGCTGGCTGTCAAAATGACGGAATATGACGTTTAGAAGGTTAATCGTTAAGGAATTAATCATGTACGATTTATGGAAGCAAAATCAGATTTTTCGCGCCATGATTTGTCTCCACATGCAGAGCAATGATTCCTTTTCGGTACGCGCGCTACACATAAACTCATCACACGATATATTTATAGGGTATCAAGGTGTAACGTTTATAAACCTATTTGGTTAATGGTTTCTTTTTTTTTAAGTATATGGACATTGGGGAGGATATTGGTGTCCCTGAAGATTTCACGACTAGCGAAATGGTCTCTGGAATGTGGTGGCGACATTTGGTGTCTGGTGGCGTAGCGGGTGCTGTCTCACGCACATGCACCGCGCCTTTAGATCGAGTTAAAGTCTACCTACAGGTGGGATTTGCAAAATAAAAATTATAAGTACAATTAAATCTCCGTTTTAGGAAATTAATTAATTTTGAAATATATGTAGATCATAAGCAGTTTTGTTTGATTTTAGTTTCATTTTTATAATTGATTCAAAAGAATTTACATCGATTACATATATTATTAATATCGATGACGTACTTTTCAGTACGAAATCCTTCTCAATATAGTTATGATATATTGTAATGTGTATGCAAAGATATGGATTGTATGCATTTATACTATTTTTATATTACAAATAAATGAGTTGACATTTTAATTTTTATTCTATTTCAATCTAAAGTCCATTTTATATGAAAGAAAACCATAATTCTTCTCAACTTCTATATATTTAATTGGAACTTGGATCATTAAGATGTTAGAAACAAAACCAATTGATTTTAGCTTTCTTTGTTTTATAAAGAAAAAACATACTTTCAGGTACATGGAACGCAACACTGCAAAATCATGAGTTGCTTCAGGTACATGCTTCGTGAAGGTGGACGAACTAGTCTATGGAGAGGGAATGGTATAAACGTACTTAAAATTGGACCAGAAAGTGCACTCAAATTTATGGCCTATGAGCAGATAAAGAGAGCGATTAAAGGAGACGATGTTAGAGAGCTTGGAATTTATGAACGATTAATGGCAGGGTCTTTGGCAGGAGGAATTAGTCAATCTGCCATATATCCACTTGAGGTATGAAATGAAAACAATTAATAGTGCATCATTACATTACTTATTATGTCATACTAACATTATGAATGTGTTTCAGGTACTCAAAACTAGGTTTGCACTTAGAAAAACAGGAGAATTTTCAGGTTTGGTTGATGCAACAAAGAAAATATATAAACATGGAGGTTTGAAGTCCTTTTATAGAGGTTATATCCCTAATTTGATGGGAATAATCCCATATGCTGGTATTGACCTGGCTGTATATGAAGTAAATCAACAACATAAAACAGTCATCCACTAAGTAATACTTGCAACATAGGGTGTTAATAATACTATTTTTGTTATAGACTTTAAAGAACAGGTATTTACGAACACATGACAAAAATGAACAACCGCCATTTTGGATATTATTATTATGTGGAACAGCTTCCAGTACAGCCGGTCAAGTATGTTCATACCCATTAGCTCTAGTCAGAACACGATTGCAAGCTGATTTATCGTCGGATAAAATTCCTAATACCACGATTGGTGTTCTTAAAGATATTATTAGAAAAGAAGGGTATCGTGGTTTATACAGAGGTTTAACCCCAAATTTCTTAAAGGTATAAAACAATATATTAAGCAAATGTTGATTATTTAACATACATTTACTTTGAAATGTATAAACTGTGTTATCTTTTATCATTTACAGGTTGCCCCAGCTGTATCAATTAGTTATATAGTGTATGAAAATTTCAGGGGGCTATTGGGTGTCAATATGACGTGATGAATATTTATGTTAGGTGATATTAATTTAACTAAATTATTCTTTAACTACATTTTAAGATACATGAGCCAGTTGATCATGGGCTAGTATAATAAGCAATTTGGCATGCTATGCCTTTTGTTGAACATAACGTCGCTTATTTATTATTAACTTGGGACTTCCTCAATTATTTAAGCATTTGCCATTCTACTTTTCGGATGTATCATACACATTGGCGTACACTATTAACAACATGTTTGTGAAAGATTTCAAGTAAGAAGCTAAGTGTCATAAAATGGCTAGCATAGGGGATTTGAATTACATTTTAATGAATTTATATGTACACTTTGTATATGCGTTCGAAACATCACATTAATGATTTAGTTCTACTCACTGTTATTTCTTACACTCATATTTTTCTTCTATGAAGCATGGCAGAATGACAGTGTAGATCCTTAATTTCGAAATAGAAACGATAGTACAAAGATCCTTAGAAGAAAAAAAGTATTATGACTTATGGTTTCATTTTAATTTTTTTATGTGTGGGAAAGATGTAGAAATAGATTTGATTTGTGTAATGTTAGGAAAAAGTTTTTCATACAAGTCACAAGTTCTAAAACGAATTAATATACACACGAAACGTAATCGGGTTATATTGATACTGTGATATGTATGGTTATAAGTTAAATTGGAAATGTGATTCGGTGCGTAACATCTCGGTAATTAAACAAGATTTATTTAATTTTCATCATAAGTATCTTCCAGTCCACAAGTTTGGTAGTAATAGATTCTTTATTAGAAAGATGTTATGCTCTGAGTTACGTAAAAACTGCACGTTTCACCGATCTATTTTATAGTTTGTATGTTAAAACTTGCTCCACGAACAAGTACTTCATCGCGAGATGTTACTTGTCACATATTTGTTCCAACCTAATTCATTCCCTAGCTAATGAATCTTGTGAACAAGTTGTGTATATTGTGTATATTGTGTATATTATAAATATGTACAGTTACGCTTTATGGAAGTGCATTGCGAGATAGTATTATATCTGTATTTGTTCACTTCTCCCTTCAAAATAACTGCGAGAATAACTATGAGTGACAAGTGATGGCGATAAGGAACAATAATTTCATAATGCACTCTAGGCGAACGTAAGCTACTATTCATAACATACGTTTTTAAAATTAAAAATACCTTATCACTAGTTCCATCACCATTTATATAGGAAAAATGTGATAATAAAGCAGTTAAATGCAAAATTACAGAACCCATTTTTGGGGTAATCATAGCATTTACAGTTTAGGTACGTTGTACAAGAAAAGATCGTAATTGAATGACCATTTGATTATTTTTAAGTTAGACGACAGTCACGATGTTTTCAAAAAAGTTGTGTAAATAATTCTGATAAATTAAAAAAAATTGTAAAAGACTACTATTTTAGTGCGACATGCGAAATTAAAATATTTCATAGCTTTATACAGTTTTAGTAAAACCAACATATAACTCTATTTAAAGCATGATGTGAATCGGTAAATCTTTTTAGTTCTTTTTATGGCTCGATATTCATGTACACGTAAAACTTTTGTAAAGAATAAATATATAATTTATAAATTATTGTAAAAAATTTGGTTCCTAAGTAGTTCATACGGGTTATCGAATCTGACTGGTGGCAGATATTACATGTTAAGTACATGTTAAGTACATGTTACAGACGATATTCCTGCCTCAAATTGTATATTTATAATATTAATTCCATTTAAGAGTATACACAAATGTACATCATAAAAATAGTTACTTTTTGCTGTATGAACCTATTTACCTTACACATATTTATCAGTTTTATGTAAGTTACCAAAGAATATCTTTTACAATCTACCAAACAAATATATAATTGTTTATTATATTATTCTTGATATATCTACTTCTGTATACAAATGATAACTATGATAGTTATTCTTGCAAAATAAAATAATCTTGTTGAAATTTTATGTTAATGTTTTGATAGTTATTTCATAATTTCATTATATATCTATTTGAATACAGTATTAAATAGAGATTTATTGATACTACGATAAAAATAAAAATGTATTTGTATTCATACATAAATTTGTTTACTCTGGACTTTTTAATGTATACTAATTATATGAATAATTTTTATTGATTACACTTATTATATTTTAGCAAAATTACAAAAATGCTACAAAATTACACATATTTCATTATTTATTTTTCTATGTGTTTTTAAAATCAATTTATTTCTAACTCGAGTGTAATTATGTTTAAAAGGTTGTTACAAAATAGAAGCAAATTATGGTGGACGTATTTATTATTTAAAAATTTTCTTGATATTTGTTTTCTATATTTTTTACGGTCAAATAAGAATAAATATTGCTACAATTGTATATTTCTAGTAAAGCAAGCAGATTATGATATTAATACAGCATTAATGTATACTAAATTAGTGTATACTTGTACATTCTTTAGGAACGTGATAAATTTCTATTTTAATATCGAAGATATTTCCAGTGAATTTGTAAATTCACGAATTTGTTCGTTATTTTTAGTTTATGCTATTTTTTAAATTTATTAGTCAAGATAATTTAATTAGCATAATGAAATTGCACACTTTCATAGTGACAACAAATAACGTAATACAAAAAAATCTTACTGTATTATATCTATTTAATGTATACAAATATAAATGAAAAAATAAAGTATCAGAAAATCAATCTATTAAAATGCATGAAGAAACAACCTAATATATTTTGAACAATATCTAACATTATAATAAACAAATATCACCTTTGAGCAATAAATTGCTAGAAATTTTGTCATAACTCTTTAACTATTAGATATCATTTTAAGTAAGATGCACATACATATGTATACAAAATAATAAGCCCCAGAAATTTGCTGAGCATCAAGACATGATATCAATGTGGAATGTCATACTTGAATTTATTAAATACGTTTAGGCTTTATCTAAGAATCTTGCAGCATCTTCATCTAGAATCCAATATAATTCTCCGTTATGTGGTTGGACACGAGCAGCTGGTAAATTTTCTCTATCTTGCAAGATTTTCTGTAAAGTGTTAAATAGTAACAATGAAAAATATCTTTTGCACATTATAATAAAAAATCATTTTCTTGAATTGTAATAAAATAATCACCTTAACAACTTCAGCCTTGCTAGATCCCATAATGGCAAATATGCATTTTTTTGCATTATTTATCACAGGAAGGGTGAGAGTAATACGAGACAGAGGTAGTTTTGGGGAATCATTAACAGGACATACCCATAAGCTCGATTCGTTTAACACCTTATGACCAGGAAAGAGTGAACATGTATGTCCATCAGGACCCAATCCCAAAAGAAGCACATCAAAACATGGAACACGATCAGGAGGAAAGAACACAGACATCTTTTTAATATAGTCTTTTGCAGCCTCTTCAGCTATAAATACATCAGAATGATTATAAAAAAGTCTTTGAAAGGAAAGAGACACATATGAAGATATTATTATTTTACCAGATAGGTCAGGATTAATTTTTATAAACTGATCCTCAGTTACAGGAATTTTCCCAATCAACTTTGCTTTGTATTCTCCATAAGTTGAGTCATTACTGTCAAAAGGAACAATTCTCTCATCACAGAAAAAGAAGTACCATTTACTCCAATCGGTGTTAATGGTAGGCAAACTCTGTACTAATAATTTTACAAGAGACCCCCCTGTCAGAAATAAATATTTCATTATTCAATACGTATTTCAATATAAAAAATTACATCTTTAAAACGTACAAATTTATTGTAATAGTTATAATTTACAAATTAATTGAAGTATTAAGTAAATTTAAAAAATATTATATATATCTGTATCTTGAAGATAACGATTATAACTTAGAAATAGAGAAAAAATATGTTAATTATAATTTTTAACTCATTTATAACCTATAAATTAATGCACTTCGAATGCATATAGTTCTGTAAATTTTCACTTAAAATGTACCTTATTAGTATTAAATATATTAATATACGGTATCAACAATCAATCATAATTTTTTTATTATTTTGAAAATAGTAAATCAAATCGATAGTTATTCGAGACATGTCACCTGATAATCCAACTTTGAACGTATCACCATCTACGAGTGCCTCTTCGGCACTCGTTTGGAGAAGGTTAGACAAATATGAGACCAAAAGTTCGTTTTGAGGCCAGATTAATATTTTCTCCATTATTTGTGAGCAGTTTCTAGACAAAACTTGAATCTATAAGTATACATAAACGAGGAACTCGATACAAAGAGTAGAACCAAGTAGAACTAACTGCCGAGTGTAAAGATGCAAGGTAGTTAGTTATATAGCATCGGTTAACAGTAATCAGAATACAGCATTGGACATTTCGATGACACGTGATAAACCCGCGATAACTATTGAACGCTATTATGATCGCATTTCTAATCTGTTTCACATAAATACATTTTCAATTAACATGAAATCGTAATATAGAAACGATTTATACGAAAAAAAATTTATAATTCATACTTAATAATAATACGGTTTATTGATATAACCTATATCAAGACATATCACAATATCAATGCCGAATCAATGTTTTCTGATTTTTTAAAAATTGAAGTGATTTCGTTTTTGTTAAGCAAACTTTATTCCAATACATTTATTTATCGGTTCAAGTGGAATCTAGGATTATACAGTGTATTATATTCGAAAAATGAATTTTGATAGAAATTTTAGGTTATAAAGTTTCTAACAATAACAGGAATACTTGATTCGATGGAATATTATAATCAAATTAGGATGTATAACAATATACATTTGATGAATGCAAAAGTGCATTAAATGATTATTAGTCAATTATTTCGAGGTACTACACAGCGATCATGTCATTACGTGTGCGACTTGCTCGCAGTAAACCCATCCGTATATTAAGAAGTATAGCTATGAAATGTTGGGCTTTTTCTGGAACATACATACTTGCCTGTTTTCTTCTGTACTGGTTGTATGGTGGAATCTCTGCTTTCTTTCTTCTTTGTTTTGCTACTACAAGTAAATTTATCAATCTTACATTCTTAATTTCTATAATTTTAATGATATCAAATATGTATCTTAGTTTGTCTTTACAGGTATATTGTATCATAGAGAAGATCAACTTGTATATCGTCCAGAATCGCCAGCTAGTTCACGGGTATATGTTCCTGCACCTTCAATATTTAGTTTACCTTATCAAAGTATATACACTGTATCAGGAGATGGTACAATGTTACACATGTTCTTTATTTCTCAACCAGAGGACAGAGTAAAAAAGGTGCCAACTTTATTGTTTCTTCATGGCAATGCTGGTAATATGGGACATAGGTCAGTACTTTGTAATATTTAAATCATGTAATTTTGTTTTGAAAATTAAGATAAAAATTCTAATATCATTTTAGACTTCAAAATGTAGCTGAATTATATCATAATATTCAGTGCAATATTTTAATGCTGGAGTATAGAGGATATGGATTATCACAAGGTTCACCTTCTGAAAAAGGTTTATACATGGATGCTTGTGCAGGAATTGATTATTTATCTAGTAGAACTGATATAAATACTAACGAAATCATTGTATTTGGAAGATCATTAGGTAAAATATGTCTGTACTGAATAATTTTGATTGAAAAATTTATTTTATGTACTGAATATAATGCTCAAATTATTTCTTTCTTTACAGGTGGAGCAGTAGCCATTAATTTAGCTACAAAACCAGAGAACTCTCAGAAAATTTGGTGTCTTATCCTTGAAAATACCTTTACCAGTATTCCTGATATGGCTGCATTGTTTTTTGGATTAAAATTTTTACAATATCTGCCACTTTTTCTATATAAAAATAAGGTACAGTATTATTCTTATAATGATTTTTTTTTAATAGTAAAATAAAAATTTAAATACATTGTATTGTATTTATAGTATTTGTCCATTCTCAAAGTGCAGTCAGTAACGGTACCTACGTTATTTATTTCTGGACTGACAGATACATTAGTGCCACCGCGCATGATGCAAGACCTTTATAAAAATTGTAAGAGTTCATGTAAGAAAATTATTCCAATCACAGGAGGAACCCACAATGAGACTTGGCGGCAGCCAGGATATTATCAAAATATATGTACTTTCTTGCATGAGTTAAGGGAAAATCCTCCTACTCGAGTGACATCTGGTCACTGGCAAATAGATGATATATAATTACAAATTACAAAGTTTATTTTACATCCAAAGTAACAACTGCATTTTAAATATTGTTCAATATTAGATCAATATATTTTAAAGAATAGAAAGCTCAGTTTAGTATAGTTGAATAGACTATCGATTTTTATTATTGATTTAGTTACAAATATATTTAATTTAATTTAATTTAAATTAATGGGGATCAATCTTCTATTGAAATATCTTATTGGAAAGAATATTAGAATAGTGATATTTAGAAGAATATAATGCTGGAAATTATCGAATTATTAAAATTTATATTTCGTAAAATATTTATATTGTCTCGTTTAAACTTCATAAATAGTCGAATGAAAACTTAAGTCCTTCCAATATATAGAGTACTTCGTTGATAACAATTCGACCTCAACAGATTATTCATATAGTCTTAATTTAACTAATTGCATCGAGAATCGGCTGTTTTTAATATTTAAAAATATACATAATTACATGAGTGCTAATGTATTTATATGTATGAATTTAAGACTGTGTGTCTGTATGTGTGTATGTTTGTTCTCATTTTTCATAAAATCATAATATACGTATACATGTATGTGTACATATTTACAGATATATTATGTATTTAGTATAACAACCCTTTATTTTCTTCTTATTGTTTCAGTAATATTAAATTTAATCAATGGCAAAACCATTTACTTAATTTGTATATTTAAGCATACCTTTTAAAAATTTATATTTAATATTAATTATAACAAAGTTTATGCTTTTTTGATGTTGCACATTGTGACACATGTCTTTAAATAGAGATGAAACAATAATTTCATAAAATTTTAAAAATATCATTAAAACATGATTTTATTTATTATACTTTATATTCTAATCAATTAATGAATTTACAGATTATTATACTCCTTCATTACATACGTAGAAAGCAGTGAATGAATCGTATAAGAATGAAACATACAATGACTATGCCATTAGTACATTAATTATATGACTAATGTAAATGGTTTCAGTATTACAAAATTTTAAGTGTTCAAATCAATAGTAATAATACCTAAAGTATAAATTAGTTTAAAAGAAAAATTGATGTCATAATTCATTATTTATATTTAATCGATTTAAGAAATTTACAATAATTATTTAATTACATTAAAAGCGATTTAAAGTGAAATATAAATAATTCTTTGTGATTTAATGATCAGAAAATAAGTTCTTACTAAATATTCAATTTTTTTAATTAAGTAAAGCATATAAAAAGCATGAAAGACAAATAAATTTATATAATAAGAAATAGTAAGTTTTAAAACTTTCTGTTAATTCTCCTCTTTTTCATATATAGCCTTTGTGTCCAAACGACACCTACTATTATCAAAATTGATAATACAGCTATAGCTGTACCTAAAACGGCAAGCAGACCAGGACTAGAATCAAATATTACCAGTTCATTATCATTTAATACATCAGCAACTTTTACAGTAAGCTTCTCATTAAAATCTGATACATTAGTACAGAAAACTCGATTGTCCCATTGATACCAATGTACCATTCTCATGTTTGATATTTGTGGAGGCCAAGCACACCTGACAGAATACAGTAAAATATATTAAAATAGATAGTACATTCTTCCACTTTATAACAGAACATAAGAACTGAATTTGTAGTAATTACATATTAAGATATATACCTCAAATCATCTAAAAGATTAGGCTGTGTAATATAAAGTTTTGGCACCATGTCATTTAGTATCCATTGCAATGAACAATTACATTTAAATGGATTTCCTTGCAAATTAACATTGCAGATTACAGAATTAGTGTTGCACGGAATTAATTTTTGTGCAATATAGGTAATTTGATTATTGCTTAAATCCAACTAATAATAACAAAATTATCATTCATTTGTTCTGAGATAATAGTTTAGTAAAAAATAAAATCATAGAACTTACAGAACATAAATTCATGTGTTCCAAAGCTTCTTCATGAATTGTATACAATGCTTTATTATTAGATATAATGAGATTAATACATTCCTTCAAAGGTGCTCTTAATTTTGCCAATGTAGCTTTGTCAATAATTTCCAACATACTTATATTAGATGCAACAAATAAGTTTAATTTTAAATCAGAATGAAATGTTAAGTTTTGCATAGGATTTTTACTAACATTCAGTTGAACCAACATCGGAAAATTTTTAATTGATAATGTTTCAGGAATATAAGATAATTTATTACAAGATATATCTAAAGTTTTTAAATTTTCAAATAAAATGTCTGGAAAATTCAATAATATGTTTCCACTAATATTTAAATGTTGTAAATGCTTCAATGTTGTTAAGTTTGAATGTATTTTAGAAATTTGGTTATATTCTATACTTAACACTTCAATCTCGGATGGTTCATAAAATATTTCTGTGATTAAATTATATCCAATGTGTAGCTCAATTAATGATTTTGGAAACATTTGCATATGTAAAGAAGTAAGAAAATTATTATTTATATAAACTGTTTTCAAAGAATTTAGATGTGTTAGACTATCCTCTTCCAAGTAATGAATTCTGTTAAATGACAGATCTAAATATTGTAAATTTTTCAATGAATAAAAAAACTTGTTAGGTAAGTTGGATATATTGTTATGTGAAAGATCTAAGAAATTAATCTTTGTTATAGTATTTATTGTATGCTCTACTATATTAATATGATTATAACTAAGATTTAATGTCAATAATGCAGGAAGTGTTTTCAGTAACATGTCATCAAATGTTGTTATTGTATTTTTGGAAAGATTTAATTCTTCAAGATTATTCAAGTTCACAAATATGCTTGTGTATATTTCTTCCATCATATTTTCTGATAAATCGAAGCTCTTTAAAAGTTTTAATTTTTTTAATAAACGTGCAGATAATTTGACTATATTGTTCTTTGACAAAATAAGTTTGTTAAGTGCTTCATTTTCATCTAGCATTAACAGATCAAAATTAAGCATGTCATTGCTTCGCAAATGTTTTTCATGACAATCAACTACTGGTCCTCCAATTACTGCAATGTGTAAAAGTACATTTTACTAATATCTAATATTTAATATAATTAAAACATGATGGTATACATTTTTACATATGTAACTAGTAAATAAATTCAATCAAAACTTTATTTCAAATATTAAATCTTATAAAGATAAAATAAATTTACTTACATGCAGTTGAACATGAACATGTTAAACATATGTCACATACAGAATTGGATATTATACATAAGAAATAAAGTCCAGTGAAACACAAGTAAATAGACATTATATTAGTTATAATTTAATTCGCATCAAACGTACTATACTTTGACAATCACAGTATGGTTGCTATTACTCATACTCTGAAGGGTGTAGCACGAGTTTGGCTTTACTTGTGATAACATATCTGATAATTGTGTTTAGCTGGTGATTCTGTATCTATTTCATGGTATCTACTTTATACCTGGAATTGACTTAATAATGTCAATTTTAAGATAAGTATGTATGAATTGTTTTCATTCAATAAGTGTAAAACACAAACATTTATTTATATTTTATACATAACATAATAATATTGTAAAATGTCGCAATAATAATATTTTATAAGTTATAAAAAATAATAAAATATACTATGATTTTTTAAAAAAGTTCATCAAAGTTGTTTGTTTGGTGTTTTTCTTTCCTTTCGTTTCTGGATGCAATTCAGGTGTGATAGATTTTTTTACTTCTGTGATTTCTGGTTCATCCTCTGAACAGCTTTCATAAACATGTACCTTTTTTGTTACAAGATATCCATCCTCCATAAATGTTTTATCTACCATCTTTAAGATCTTACGTTTACCACTTTCGAATTTGACTTTTGGAGGAGAGGGAGAGCGTGTCCTTACAGAAGAACATTTTTCAGGAGAAGGTACTACTTCTGACTCTTCTTCTTGTTCTTTATCAGACAATTCTGTATCACTGGAATCACTCTGTATTGTTATGCGCTTTCGTTTTTTTACAATGCCATTATCTTCTTTGCTTCGATTTCGTTTTTTTCCACGTATATTTTTTTTTTTATTGTTTTTATTTTCCAAAGTAACTTTCTTTTCTACATTTTCTTGTACTATGGAATTCGTATTTTCCTTTACTTTTTGAGATACTGAGCTTACAGTCTCTACTAAGTTTTTGCCTTGCTGTAAAAAATTATCGAGTCCACCTTTCTGTATAGTCTTTTCCATTAACTCAAATGAATTTCCCTTAGATGTTTGTTTCATTTTATTAGAAGTGTCCATTTCTAATTTCTCTCTATTAGATGAAGTTGATGAAAGAGTTTTTTGCCTGTTATTAGCTTTTTCAAAAAGATTATTAAAACCCTTCTTTTGAGTATTTTTTTTTATAACAACAGATTTGTTTTCTGGACTCTCTTGTATACCTTCTTTGATAGGTTTAGATATTGATTCTGCTTTTTCTTGAGGAATAGACTGCACTTCTGGTAAAACAGTTCCCCAACGAAGTATATGCATTTCCTCGTCACTACGCTCATTACATTCCAAACATTTAATTGCACTATATTTGACATCTCCATTTTCAGCAAGTCCAAGTATCTGTATCTCAGGAAGTACTTTTTGAAGACTATAAATATGTTCTGACACAATTTTGGTAAATTTTTGTTTTGCCCTTAATAGATCTTTCTCTTTTAAAACTTCAACATGCATGCCACCGTCATGTAATATACCCATCAATAAGAAAGCACAATCAAAATTTTTCTCTTCTTTGTATCTTTGCCAAAATTCCCATAAAATCTGTTTTGCGACATTGACATGAACTTCCAATTCCTTGCTTAACCATTTGTATGTTACCTAAAGTTATTTTAAATATTTAAACATTACAGGAACACTTTTCTTGTGATAAAATTGAGAAAATGTTAATGTAGTGTAAATTTGAGTTTCATGTAGTAAGAATAAACCTTGTGAAAGGAAATACGTTTTAAGTACTTACCAGCTTATCATTATCAAATATGTAGCCTTCTACAGTTTCTAAATATTCGTCCAGCAATTCCATAATCATGCTTAATTAAATGTTTAGTTGACACAAATATTTTTAATGAATTATAGAATTTATGGTTATCTGACGTTCTTTCTCAACAAACACGCGTGCTGTAGATTGCAAGATTGCCAATAGCTATATGAAGGTCACTATGGCATACGCGTGGCAAGAATTTGCAATTTTGTAAATACTATTTTAAAGTGCAAAACGCATAATTTATACGATAAATAACACTATTCCGTCTGATCAAATTGAGAATTTATTCTAAAAATAATTAAGAACATCGAAATGTTTACATTTCATTATTTCATAAGCAATTAGATCTTCGATAAGTATAAATTTATAAATTCGTAGCTTTTTAATGATATATTTATGTTTATGTAAAAGAATATAAAAAAATAATATTTTACTAGATATTGCAGTACGATAATTACATGGTAGTGGTAGTACTAAAGTTGGTGAAAACTTATTTCAGAACCCAAATTTTGCCAAATGAAACGGTGAGCGTTCACGTAACAAACAAACTCGGTTTCACGATTCCTCGTGGTGATCGGTTAATTAATTCAGGATTTTTGTGAGTGAACGTTGTAATATATTTATGTAAAAACGAAAGAGAAGAAGTATGGTCTCGGTGATGCAGCCATTCATGGTAAGTCGACAACGTTGAGAAGGTATACGCGTTACCGGTTTCCTTCTGCTTTTGACAATCAAGATTCATTTTTCTGTTCCCATCGTAAAATTCGAAGGGATAAATGACTGTCTGATTGTATGACAGGATGTGGAGAGCTCGAGAAGTTACATCGATGAACTGTATTCACCGGATCCCCAAAAATGCTTAGAAGCTATTATGTGAGTACAAATTACACTTAACCTCTAAACTTATACGTTAAAAGTTATTATTTATTTAAGTAACTGTAAATACAACGTAACAAAAACATTAATGAGGGAATATTGTTAGTATAATTCTCGTGTTTATAAATTCTTTCTGTACTTTTTTATTCATTTTTATTTAGTGGGGACATTATATATGTCATTTCTAATTCTGGTTTGTTCATATGTCTTAGTTGTCTCAAAAATTCTGTCATTGGAAGCAATAGACAGAAAGGTTCTGTAATAGCTCAAGGCGTGGTACCCCGTTTATTGCAACTTCTTGGAGATTCATCAGGCACAATTGGAGATCGTATAAGACTTGAGTCTGCAGTGACTTTGGGTTCTCTGGCCAAAGGAACGGATCAACATGTATTGGCACTCATAGATCTCGGTGTAGTGCCATTGCTTTTTCAGGTTTTATTATCTACACCTATCTCTGATGCACATCCACAAGGAAAACCAAAAGTATCAGATTTGTTAAATGAAGCATGCTTACGTTGTTTACGTACAGTATTTCAACATCCAGCGGCACCAGTTCATTTAATATATCAAGACCCTGCATTGGTACCAAGATTGGTGTCATTAGCAAATCGATCTGTCACTTGTCAAATCTGTGTGGCAACAATTTTAACAACAGCATGCAAAGTAAAGAGATGGTGGAATTTAAATATAATTATCAAATTATTTAATAATTTACAACATTAATTCATATTGTTTTCGTTAGACAGCAGAAGAGCAAAATGCATTATCCAAAGGGGGTGCAGTAGAAACGTTAGCAATGCAATTGGATTCTCCATTACCTGATGTGCAATTATCAGCTTTGGCTTGTTTAGCGAATATGTGTTATAAAAATTATGGGGTATGTGTTATGGTAGCTTCAGCGACCACAAGTAACTCAATGCAGGGTAGACTTGTACCTGTAGCATTAGGGCAACTAATGGGTCGTGAAAAAAGCTGCCTAATTCAACTTGAAGCTGCAAGATGCGTTACTTATATGCATAGAACTGGAGTCCTAGTACATAAAGATCCAAGAATTATCTACCGTGCTTTACCTTGTTTGGTCAGGCTCTGTCGTAGAGATCGTCTACCTCGTGAAAGAGTGGCTGCGGCTGAAACTTTGGCTTTTCTTACTGAAGTTAATACAGAATTACAACGTCTAGCTTCTATCAGTAACCATTTAATTCCCACACTTGCGGAATTTTTACGACCTCATCTACATGTAAGTCCAATATACTATTAATGTATCTATTTTATATGTTTAACATGTTAATATCTTCAGGTACAAGGTGCAACTTTAACACAAGATATGCGACAAGCTGCATTCAGAGCATTTGCATCTCTTGGTGCCAATGATGAAGATATTCGAAAACGTATTATCGAAACGGAAAACCTTATGGAACAGGTAGTGTCAGGTCTTCAGGATCCTGGAGGCTCTCATGTACGTCTAGCAGCAGTTAGATGTCTACATTCTCTCTCTAGAAGTGTACAACAACTCCGAACAACATTTCAAGATCATGCCGTTTGGAGGCCACTTATGCAGCTATTACATGGAGCAGATAAGGGATTAGAGGGTAAAATATGATACTATTTTTACCATTTGTACCTAAATAAAAAATGCATATCGCATATGACTATTAATTCTGATTACTGCATCAATATATTTTCAATTAAATTATTACATATTCTATCTTTAAAATCATTTTAATTGTACAAGATTTCTTGAAATCTTTGAAATCTTTTGAGAGTACTTAATACTTTTATATTCTTTTGAAATATGAGATATACAATTTTGAAAAAGAAAATAAATAATTATATATCTGAATGACCATTAGCAATTAAGGTAATGTTTAATTACTGCCATTAATGATTGATATGATTGTATTATATAGGTAGAGGCGAAAGTGAAGTTGATTTATTAACTGTTGCCTCGAGTACTTTATGTAACTTATTATTGGAATTTAGTCCAAGCAAAGAACCAATTCTTGAATCTGGCGGAATAGAATTATTATGTTCGCTCACAAAACGATGTACACCAGCGTTGCGATTAAACGGAATTTGGGCTTTGATGAACGTGGCTTTTCAAGCTGAACTACAAGTAAAGTTACAGATTCTATCATGTTTAGGAACTGATCAAATCTTTTGTCTTCTGGCTGATCAAGATATACCAGTTTTAATGAAGACATTGGGTTTATTACGAAACTTATTGTCAACAAAAGCGCACATTGATCGTGTAATGGGTGAACATGCTGCTCATGTTATGCAAGCTGTCATATTGGTTTTGGAAGATCCAAGACATCCAGCCGATGTAAAGGAGCAAGCACTCTGCATCTTGGCAAATGTAGCCGATGGCCATCGAGCGAAAGATCACATTATGGCTAATGAAGATGTGCTTAAAAAGCTTATGGATTATATGGTTTGTAAAAGTTCTTTCTTTTCTTTATACTTTCAATTTTATTTTATAATTTTTTGTATAATGTACTGATTATAAGTTAGAAACATTTTATCATAGCAACATCGAGAATTTATAATTTTTATATTAATTCAGATGCATAATAACGTAAAACTGCAAGTCGCGGCAGTTTTTTGTGTGTGCAACCTAGTCTGGAGAGAGGAACCAGAAGCTGCGCAGCGGCAAACACGTTTAAGAGAATTAGGCTTTTATCGTATTCTACAACAATTGCGTCATAGCAAGGATATTCAGTTATTTGATAAGTATGATAAACAATTTCTTAACGTAAAAATTTCTTTTTTATTCATATCTGAAGCCATCTAAACTATTTCAATTTTTCACTAAAAATAATTCTTAAAAATTGTAAATTATAATTGTTCCACGAAGTTTCAGTGTTCAATATAATCTTATGAAAATGTTTCCTCTTTAAGCATTTTTAATTCTTAGAGTACGTTTATTTTATTTCAGGGTGAAAACTACCATGGTACAATTCTATGATGCCTAAACTTCAAGCACGTTACCGATTCAAATTAGGTTTTGATTTAGAATTCTTTTATACTTGAAATACAATTATATTTTGGTGTTAACACTGTGATCCTGTACTTTGTTAATGCATAAGCGTTTTATATTTATATAGAAAAGATACAAAAACGATGTCCCTGATGATGTAATCTGTTTATGTTGTATTTATTTTATTTAAAAGAGATAACAGTATGCAATATTTCTGTATATTTAAAAAAGAAAAAGAAGTATGCAGTGCATAATAATTGCTCCTCAAGTTTTCTAAACATGAATTGTTCGATATAATGACGATATTAAAGAAATTGTTTGAGAAGGTTTAAAGTGACGTAATAACAAATTACAAATATTTGTACGATATACTTTAACTTCAATGAGCATATTTTATTATAAATGCAAGTGTAGGAAAGTTGATAACTCTATTTATTATCATGAAATAATGTTTTTAATGTATTTAAATGAAGTATTTGACTAGCACACATTTACAATCAAATTTTACATCTTTGGTATAGAGCTTGAAAAGATACTTACGAAAGTATTTTTTATTTTTATCATTTTCTTATTATTCTCATTAATTAAGTCTAACAAACTCGGAATGTTAAATTTAAAATAATACGTGCGAAATATCAATGTAAATGTACGGAATGGGTAATGCTGTGAACATTATCCTGTTTGATAAAAATAAACTCTTCGTCTCTTCTGATTGTTGCCATAAATTGCAACTATCATGTATCATGGTAATATTGTGTAAGCAATTTAAAAAATTAAGCAGGTGCATTACTATCACTGGAAAGATTTTCCATTGGATTGTTAGCTAATGGATCCAGTTCAGCAAATAAGTCCAACCAGGAATTACCCTTTTGTTTTCCAGTCTTACTTTTTTTCTAGGAAAAGAAGTAATACAAATTCATTAGTAATATTGTTGCTCAAGCAATTAGTTTTTATAAAATATTGTTCTTCTAAGTGGTATGATTATAATGAAAACAAAGGAACTAATACTTAGTGATTAATAAATATCAATGATTTTTACTTACTTTGTCATCTGTGTTAGTAGTAGGCATGCTTTTGTGTCCAACACCAAGTGCTGCATCACCTAAACTTTGTTTCAAAATATTCGGTGGTAAAAAAGTATCATTGGATAGTGCCTCCCATTCATTACCAATACTTTGCTTATCGCTTAGAATATCATTTAAGAGAGCCATATTTTCAGATGTAAGGGCCTGCAAAGATTGTTCTCCTTGATCTTGTATGTCTAAGGAGGAAAGATTACTTGCATTAAAATTCATAATAGATTTATCAAATATGTCCATTCCCAAATTTGGTTCCTCAAAATTTTTGTGTATTTTAAATTGATTTCCTTCTTTAGTATTATTAATTGATTGTTCACTGTTACGAGACACATTGTTATCTAAAACTAGATTGTCAAAAAGTTGATTAAGATTTTCCTTATGCTCTATATTAGAAGTGGGCGATATGATTCCATTTTTCGACGAACTCGAATTTATATTTAATCCTTCCAATTCTAGCATATCCTTTGTGTCACACTCAATATCCAACAATTTTTCATCTTGTTCATTGTATTCAAGTGAACCGTGCATGTTTGGTTTTACTTCTTCGGCTTCTTCTATATTATCATGATAATCCATTTCAAAAAATGGTAACCTATAATGAAAAATTTCTGTTAGCTCAATAATATTTTCATTATTAATACTTTTTTGATTTTATAACTCACTTATCTTTATCATCAAGATCGTCATCACCTCCAGTTTCTTGAGCCAATTTACTCGAAGGTTCAACAAGTTCTCTTACAACCATGAAATCGTATCGTTGATAGCCTTTAAAACTGCTTGCTATTGTGGAATATGCTTGTGCAGATTTTTTGGTAAAATTTAGAAGTGTGCTTTGATATAAAACTAGAGCATGACTGAACATGTTGCATCTTGCTGCTGCTAGTAAATCTACTTTTTGAAGACAATCTAAGGCCAAGTTATCGAATGCAATCTTACCTCTACATTAATAAAAATATAATAAACATAAGAGCATTGGAGTACATGGCTAAGTCAACATTAATAAATATAACAAATACTACATACTGTCTGACACGTGTTTGAACTTTACGAAATTTTTCTAATTGTTTCGATGTATCAGGATCTAATTCCTGAGAAATATTTTTCATCCATGACAAAGCTGCTCTGTACTCTGTACGAGCTTTTTCCATTGCTTGAACATTTTGCAATGTGTCTTCAATTGCTCTCTGCCTAAATGTTTCTACTTCCTGATATAATCGACCCAGTGGAGCTCTTAGTGCAAGTCTTTGTTGACCAGAATAAGACAATGATTTCCCAACTGCTGACATCATTTTACCAGCTCTAGTTTTGTCTTGTTTACCAGCATCTTTAAGAAATCGTCCCATTGCATTCTCTTCCTGTGCAAGGTCTATGTAAAATTTTACAAATTAGTTATTTTTGTTATTTTTAATGTATTCTATTTTTTTAAATAAAATCTGATTTTTTTATGTTCCTGTAATTTTAACTTACTGCATAATCTTTCTTGATATTTATCAATAACTCTTTGTAAATAAGAGCAAGACTCTTGTATGCTACGAAACAATTCTAACTTAGCATCCAATTCTGCATCAGATGCTACTATACACTCATCTTCTTTTTTTCCTAATTTCCGCGATAAAGCTTGCTTTGTAACCCAGAACTGATGTTGCATCTTTGTAATGGCAGAGTCGTCATGCATATTGGTCCTCTGTACCCAACAATCAAAAGCATTTCTTGATATACCTGGTCCAGTTCTGTTACTATAAATTACAAATACATTGAGATTAATTTATACACAATATTTCCATCTATAAAAGATATAAAAATGAAAACAATGACAGTCATAGTATCGTTCTAAATGCGTGGAAAGATATGTTATCTATTACGAGCGATAAATAATCAAACATTACTTGAAATATGTGGTATATTTTGACGAATTTAAACTTTTTTATACACGATAATTTGAAATGATCAAAACACTTACTGTGTGTTCATGATGGAAGACGCTGGTTTAAAATGCGAGTTATGGTTAATGCTTATAGCTAGAAGAAACTTGAACGACTTCTAAACACGATTTACAATAAAACAAATGACTTACAAATATCATATTTCTTTAACACACATCATTAGTACTTCGTAATTAATTAAAAGAAACTTTTTTATTTTAATACTGATAAGAACACTGACACATACTTTCGCTGTCAATTTGACAGATCGAGGTAACAGCTTGTATCTATACCCGGTACCATAGATTCATGCCACATAAAAGAAAAGTCACTAAGTTCTTTTAGCCCTTCTTCGTGATATCTAATATTGTACATTCGAGACGGTAGATGGCGTTTTTTAAGTTTTAATATTTGAATATACTTATATACTTTAATATATTTATGTGTATATTGTTTAAATAAAATATAAAAAGTATTGATTACACATATCAAAATTCATTCTCAAAATACTATAATACGCATTTCATAAAAATTTGTTAACCTATTAAAAATTGGATTGTTATACCCATTAAAAAGTTAAACCATTGTTGAAACGCTAACAATTTTTATTTTGTAACACTCATAATGTTTATTGCACATGCTGGAATTAATTTTCAAAGAACAATGATACATATTTAATAAATAATTCAATGTTTGATTTGATAAAATTTATGATCTATTATGAACTTTAAATATTGCAGAACTGTTGATAGAGTATTAGTTTTATTTCTTAGGCGCTCTTGTCTACAGTACACATATCAGAATTTATTTTTAAAACGTAATTATATATATTTAATAAGTAATAATGATAATAATTCAATCCTTGAATTGATGATCGACAAGTTTAATCGTTTTGTCGTAGATGAGATTTCGGTTCTTCTTAAGAAATATTTTTTTCTTTATTAAAAAAAGAAGTTTTGAATCAATACTAATCCATAAGTCAAAGGTTGAAAGCTTGAGTTAACGTATTGTATGCTTAAAATAATTTAAAACTATGTAAAACATATAAATAAAAACGTAAAACATGTATTTGCAGTGGATCTACAGAATTTGATGGCGCTATTTAATAGCAAAAAGAAAATTTATTCTGCAAATTCAAGCATTTTGTGTTGAAGACACTGCCTGTACTACACAATTAAAGTTATAAATATGCGATAGGGAAGCGTTTTATGAAGGAGAAGGGGTGGTAGAATTTGGCAACTTTTCTTTCATTCAGTACTATTCCATGTCATGAAGTGTTCAGTTTACTATTGTTAATTCATCATTTCCTCAAAAATGGCATACAACATGATTCTAATAAAGAAATAATTAGACATGTTAAGAATGACATGTGCCTAATTTTATTATATACAAAATCAATAATTTTTTCTCGTAGTTAGAAAAAATAATTTTACTAAGGAAAAATGTATATTACATCCTACCTTAGTCACGAAGAGTTTTGAACGAATAGGACTTTTTATTTAAAGAATTAGATGCAACTAGAAAACTTGCAGGAATTAGTTGTTTGAAGTCCTCTAGTGATGCAACTAAGAAGTGTTACTATAAAGCGTAAACAAGTTACTCCATCTATTGTTTTTAGAAAACCGTGACGAACGTTGTCACGAGCAAAAACAGCAAAAAGGCAATGGCGGTTATTCTTTAGATGGTCACCGAATTTATTATGAAAAATTTCGAAAAAATGTGATCTACGCGCCGTGTCCAATAAAAAGAAATTCAAGGTACGTGTCGGTCGTTCTCATGAAGTTTGTAATTCTGCTCATTATTGCACTTAGTATAATTCGATGAATGTCACATGCAACCACATGTGGATTTAGATTTAACGAACACTTTATCAGAAAAACATAAATAACTATAGAATACAGTTCTATTTACTTTCACATTTGTTTTATGCAATTAATATTGAACGACATGTCGAGTAAAACGGGACAGCTTTTTGTAAAATTTAATCTCATTATTTTTACTTGATTTATATTCATTCATTTCCAGATTGAAAAATGATATGTTACCTGAATAATTAGTTAACATTTATTTATGATTCGTACTTATAATACTAGTAGTCTAATTTTGTTTATTACACATTCATATACATATTTGCATATATTTTAAGGCAATAATATGATTGAGAATAAGTATTTTTATGCATATACAGCAAAGTTTGTTATTTAATTATGTTGTTATTATATACATAGAAAATAAGTTAAATATGTACTGCGTAATTATATATACTTAATAATTTATATTTTTTATAATTTCTAAAGTTTATAAAATTATATTATTGTGATTGTATTAAAATATAATTTTTATTTCTTTATTGGATGATTTATGAATAATTTTAAACAATTGTCTTATTTTACTAAATTTTGTTATTTATTGTTTTGTTATTGTTATATTATTATGAAAAATAAATTATTTTTATATACAATTGTGTTTGTCTTGATTTAAAAATTTATTCCCAATTTTTATGTATGATTATTGTATTATTAAACAACATGTGATTGAAATTAATTCCTTGTCTTATAAATTAATCCCAATAGGTGTGGTGTGAAGGCGGTGGGATGATATTGCCAGCAGGAATAGAGATGGCACACAGTATGTGCACACAATGGCGAACAAACAAATGGAGCAACTAATAAGCTCAATGAGTAATGAATGGTGGTTAATAGTGGAGCAAATAGAGAAGATTGTCGGCAGGCAGGAAGGAGTAAACAATCGAGTGTGCCTAAGTAATGAGCGAGACTCGGCATCATCTTCACTCGGTCTCGGACTTATATGCAGCCGACGAGATAGAGGTGCTTCTCTTAGAAGAGATTCGTGACCTGGAACTACCACCTTCTGCGTATTCTAGACCTGAGGATATTCAGGACTTTGAAATCGGTATGATAATGATGAAAAATAAATAATAATTAATAACTTTTAAGTTTCTATATCTTATGCAATATGAATTGCACACAAGATGAATTTGTATAAACCTGTGAATGAAACATTTTTAAATATTTCCTTTTATATAATATTTGAGGGATATCATAAAAAGTTACAGAACACTTAGAAGAAATATGAATGTGTACATTGTTTAATATTGTATTAATAGCAGGCAGTAGGACAGGGGGGCAAATTAGCTCCCAACCTTTGGAGCTGGATTCACCAGGGGTCCATTCAACAGTCCATTCATGGGACTCGCATGCTAATTATCATGGTCATTATGGCTATGATGATCACCATGGCTCTTCCTCCAATGCTTTGGCTTGGCCAAGAGCAAGCCACTTGGTTCTTTATTGTGACATACAGGGACATCTTAAAACAGCTATTGGTGTTGTTAGACTCTTACTACTTGTAAGTAATTTATACTTTATAATTCACTGTTGATCTTCAGAACAATATTAAAGTAAATTATTTAAATAGATATCATCTGCAGCGTGTTTGGCAACATTATGCAGCTCCGGCACTGCCAAGGTCAGCTTATTTATGTTGCCTTTAGTCGGGCGGCTGCGTTTCATGATCTTTGTAGCCGTTTTCTGTTTTTTGATCACTGCATTGCTCCTCTTCCTTGATATTTCGCACATTGTCTATGTTTTTCCTCTCAATTGGGCTAAATTGGTAAGTAGCTGATATGTATAATATTTTATTCTTTTAGTAATTTTAATATCATATGACTAAATGTATAAATTTTTTAATATGTATTATTAGCAATCTCGTATCTTGACTGATGTATCTGATAGAATCAACCTCTTATAGAATGCTTGGGTATTCACTGGTATAGGCTTATCTTATGCCTTGAGTAGTGCACTATTAGCATGCTCTATATGGGAATACCACAGTGGAGGCTGGGTGCCAAAACGCACTCGTTCTCAGTTGTCTGCTGCGGCAGCACTTGGTCTGTCATGTGCTATTTTAGCATTCTTACTTTCGTGGATACATGGTCGCAGCGGTTCTAGTTGTAGGAGTCCTGATAGTCGTAATCATACACCAACACAACTTTATAAACCTGTTGATAATTCTTCCTCTTCTGGGGTACGTAATTTCAGTTTTTATGATGACAAATAAATTTAAATTATTGCTGAAAGTTATGTTATTACAGGTTACTCTCAAAGAGCATAGCCCTAAGAGGCCTACTTCATGGGTTGTCAAAAATCAACAGTCAAAGAAACAAAATACTGACAGTGATACAAATACAAACAACGGTCATCATGGTAATGATAATCATGCAAAATATAAACATGGTGTTAATAGAAAAGATCATTGGGCTTCTGCAAGGCAACATTTTTTACATTCTGAGGAAAATACGGAAGATATTCAAAGAGACGATGTTGATGTTGAAAGGAGAAGAAGAAGGCGAAGAAGAGATGGTGATACTAGTTCAACAGGCGATGGGAATTTAATAAGTACCAAAACTGATAGTGGTCATATTACGGGCGATAATAAAACTAGACGAGTACCGCGAAAATTACCTCTGCAATCAGTAGAGCAATCTCGGCCTTGGCCTGGTGTTGAACACAGGGGCAGTGATTCTATACAAGTTAGAAATAAAAGTTCGCAAATGCCAGTGAACAGTAACGCACAGGGCTATTGTGGTATAAATGAATCTAGTTCTATGCAAGTGACTCAAAATGGTTTCCACTGGGAGATGGAATGTACATCCAGTAACAGCATTGAAAAAGCGGAAATAACTATGGCCCGCACTGCCATGTGGTCTGGACAATGGCATCCACCACCTGACGATGTTCAACCCTGTTCTAGCAAAACTATTGACCCTTATAGCTTTGCCTGACTGAATTTGAAAATGCATGAATACATCTTAGCAAATATTGGACTCATTACAGTGGACGACTTTTGGGAACAGTTATATAATATATAGAAGCTTCCCTGAAAACAATAGTTTTATAATATTACATTGAACTTTCTTTTTCCCGTTACATTAAAACAATGGAAAGAGTATCTTATTGTTTTATCAAGAAATTAATTCTGTTATTCTCAAATGAATTTGTCTGAATCGAATGTGTTTAAACTTTTATATGTAAAGTTTCACTGATGTCAAAGTTATGCACAGTGAGCATAGAAAACTCTCTGTGTCCCTGTTCTATCATCTTGTATATCTATGATCTGGTTCCAGTGCATAAAACTAAATGTAATTTGAAATTAAGCCATTGATCGGTTACTTAACACGAGTGTGGTTAAATTGTTCTTTGTATTTATTGAAAAGGCTACATGCAATGGTCGAGTTCGCGGGATTAAATCGTCTTGTCCAAACATTTAGGAATCCTGTATAAAGTTATTGCTGCCTTGTATATTATGCTGCCAAAAAGATAATTTTTCTTTAGTTGTTTGGATCTCGACGGTTTGTATAATAAAACCAGACTGCCCGACATTGATATACAGATGATATTATCTCATTCCAATTATATACAAAATAATATATTTAAGTAAGTTTTAATGGGGTTGTTTATAAGTGTAAGACCACTAGCACGTAAACATTGAAATATTTGTTCAATAATCATTCTTAATACCAACATATTCTGTTTTGATAAATTAATATGCATGGAGCAATTGTTTAAATTCCTCCGATTATTCTTTACTCTTGTTGCACAGAGATGGATTTGGAAATGAGTTTCTCATAATTTAATGGGTATTATAAGGCATTTTTAAAACTAAAGATACAATTTTTGTCAGTATTGTATGCATTAATAATTGAGTTTTAAATGTATATCGAATTGGATAGTTTAGAAAAAGTCCATCTCTATTTTTGTAAAAGATATATGCACTATTTTCCAATTATTGTATATAATTTCAAGATGATTAGGCAGGGAATGTAAGATATAGCAGCAATGTTGCATTACTCCTTTATTTTAATGAAAGTCTTTAGTCATTTCTAGTCCAATACTTTTAATCAACTTTGTCTCTTTACTGATTCACCAAATTAAAGAACAAAGTAATTTTTAGTACATACATATCGTGTTAGAGGTACAACTCATCTTGAAAACTATCGAAAGGTTGCGTTTTTCTGACCAATCGGTCCTTAAAATTTTTTCGATTGTATGACAACTGGCATAGAATGTCAGAGTGGATTACATTGGGACCTCTTTTTCTTTCAGTTGATTACATTAAGATAGTACTCTAATCACACAAACATAAAGAAGTTAACTATTCTTGATTAGAATCATAAGTAACAGCTACTTTGTCTTTTGATACGATATTAGAGTATATACACACATCAGACATTTAATTACATGTTGGCGTGTGTAACGCGTTAGTTGTCTAATCAATTAATTAGTATAAGGGGAAAAGTGCGTGTTCATATAGTATCATATAAAAAAGAAGAATAATATATATTATGGTAGCTTCGTTGTGGCAAATATTGATAATGTAATTTGGTTCACTTGGACACAACGAAGAAGGAAATGTAATTTTTCTTGTACATGGTATATGCTAGTAAACTAACAAAATGTTTGAAAGTGCGAATAGATTTCGTAAGAATGTAATATGAAAAAGTTACATGAGGTAAGATATTTAGCTTGCGAGTTTAAGCAAAATGATAAAAAATATGTACGGACACTGCCAGAAGAAATATAACGCTCTTTGAGTGTCATGTATATCGAATGACTTTATTACTTTTCAATAACTTAATATTTGAGGCTTTACCTCACTACAATTTGCAGTACCTCATGATAAATGAATTGTTAAGCTTATATTTAGTATATGAATCTGCAACACTTGTTAATGTTTTTCCATATGATTTTTAACTGAAAACGCTTCAAATTATAGCACAAATATTGACAAGGATCGAAATTAGGTTTGAACTTTAAAAACCTCAGTACATTATAGAATGTAAAGAACTATTTAAATATTACACATTCAGCTGAGGTGTAAATTATGTTTCACCTTTGTAAAGAGATTGTTAGTTTTTTGACAAAATTATTGTTTTCTTACTTTAGGCAAATAATCGATTATAAAATAATTCTCTTACTAATTAAGAGATAACATGATTAAAATTTTTCAAATCAAAAATTTTCTTCTGCTACTTATTATTCTTTCTTTCAATCTTTTGACTACAAATGATTTCCATTACTTATATCATATTACATATCATGTATTATTTTCTTTAAAATTTCCTTTGAATATTTCATAGTACTTTAAATTCTGAAGTGATAAAACAGTTGAAACAAAGAGGTATTTGCATTCCAAAATAAATTAATAATTATTTAAACAAACAATGCTGGTATTTTAGGTTATTGTAAAATCTAAATTGATGTGCAAACAAATATTCTTTGTATGTCTACAAAACTGGCAAATAGTAGCACTTATTTAACGCACAAAACAGTAGTCACTATTATTCTTTCTGTTTTGTGTAAACACAACAAGACAGTAATATTCTTTAAATAATTCATCTTCATTCATTTCTTCAGTTTATTTAAAATGTAATTGATTTTTTAATTTATCAAAGTTAAATTTAGATGATAATTTTGTATGTTTCTTTGAATATTACAATTTTTATAATGAATAAATTATTGTTTTTTTATAGTTTTGTGTCAAATATGTTTATTATTATTTGTCAAAGTACCACAATATTAGAAATTCATATCATGAATTAATATTCATGGTATCAGAAACTTATTCCATGATGGGCTAAGGAAGTACCACTGTATTCAAACAAAATAATCTTTGAAGCAGTGCAGTTAAATATATAATCTAGAAAAGCCTTGCTTATGCACATCTATCTTGTTCGTTAATCATTGCATTGCTGAATAATGACAATCCAAACGAGATATATGAGCTATGCGATGCAAGAATCCTTTGGCCTAACTTTTTGTTTACCAAATAATGTTAATATAATAATGTAAGAATTCTTACAAGGAAATATTGGTTGATGTGGATCCTTTGGATGTGTTCCAATTCCTACATAGATATTGATGATAAGTATTGAGAGCATCATTGCTATATGAATTCATGTTTGTGTCTTAGAATGATGCTGCTAATACTAATAATAGTAAACATTAAATATAATAATGTTTCTATTGTAGGTCCATTACAAGGGTAACATATTGGATGTTTTTGAAATAAGGAAAAATTATTGTGTGTTGATAAATGTGGTTCGATAAATTACCAAAGTTACGTATTCTTTACTCTTTAACATGTTGGTAATTTGTCGCACTTCAGAGCGATTGTTCTGGACAATAACGATCAATGATCCATATAACACCTAAGTTAGCAATTGTCGTTTATTCTTTTAAGTCATTTTGTACACTTAGGGATAAATGATAAACGACTTTTGTATAGGATAGACTGTACAAAGTCGAGAGTACGTATGATATTATATGTTAATTATGAATATATCACAAAATGTTAGTAATTAGAAGCAACTTTGTTCTATGTTAATCAAAGAACACGTGTACATTTGTTAGTTAATATGTTGTAAGTATTAAGGTTCGATTGGCGCCGGTAAGGATGTCCTGCGTATATGCAATTAGAAAAGAAATTGTCATGCAATCGTCCGAAATACAAATGAAATTATTGAAAACATTCGCGATTAATATAACACTCATAATTATTATCTTTTACCAGTGCCAAAAGACATGATAGAAAAAAGTAAGCAAAAACAAAACATTGATATGTGTAAACATATCAATGTTTCCATAAACTGTTGAGACTGGTGCAAGATAAATGAGAAAATGACAAATTTGACCCATTATGTACTTTCCTAATTCAACAATCATCGCCCACATTTTATTTAGATAGTTGCATTATTTAATGAATTAGTTTTGGGTAATATATTTTTTCCAAATTCTTTGTATTATGCTATTATAATTTAATTTTTTTGCGCGACTATTTATATAATCAAGCATGCATAAATATTGTGTATATTTATAGATGAACATATTTTGAACGTTGAAGAACTGAAAACTTCGTAGAGGTTAGTGAAAATCCTTTAATCATTTATATTAATATTTTCTATCTCTTTCAATTTTCCAACTATGTCTTCTAATTTTTTACGTTGTACACATTGCTTCATTTCCTTACTTTTATCTTGTGCAAAACATTGAATATCCACTGTTTTTACATAATGTAGTATAGAATTCCTTTTCATAAAAGGATAAAAGAATAACAAAATATTTATAACATCTAGTGTAAAAGGTACATAAAGAAAGAGAAAGAGATAATATAGTGCATAAAGTATATGATTAGAAAACTTACTCTTTGTTCCTTGAATGATGAAATAGGGACTAAAAAGAGAGAAAGTGAATAAAATAACAAAACAAATAGTTAGGAATATTTATATATTCAGATAATATTCAGCATCTCACCTGCTGTGGGATTCTTAACTGTCTCACTGTTGGATGTCTCCAATCATTATATCTCACCCAAGTGTACGGAGTATTGTATACGTTTGATAATCTTGATTGTGCCATAGTATGCACTGCAAATTGTGGGTTTACAGATAATTGTCCATGTTGTTGTAACAATTGCTGTTGTTGATACGAGCAATTTGAATAATACGGATCATATTTGGTGGAACTTTCCACAGATGATATTGCCAAGGAATTTGCCACTGCCACTATAAAACAATACACATATAATATCATATTCCGACGAAAATGTTAAAAAATGGTGAAAATCCTAATAAACCTTTAGCTTGCTGAATATTCAGCAGTGTATCATAGTAATGTTTCTTAAATGTAGCTAACTCTGTAACAGATGCAGTTTGTTGTAAAATATTCACATTATTTTGTTCTGTTTGCTTCACTGCAGATCTGAACATAAATAATTTTGTTAAGTAATTGTTAATCACTGAATATATATTAAATTTATTCAACAATTTTAATGGTACTTGTATAGTAAATTTTCCATATTGTCCTTTTTTTCACAGTCCACTGTTTGTGCTTTATCAAGAGCAATGTTTAAACTTTTTTGAAACATTTGCAATTGAGTTGGTTTTGGATAGATATTTGACAATCCTGATGCTTTCCCTGCACTTAATTTCCTTATACTATTTGATGCATTTGTATCAGAATTATTAATGCTATTTATTGAAGAATCTAATTGATTTTTATTTTCTAGGTTCTTCTGAGCTACAAATTTCCAACATTTGGATGTGGCAGAAACTGTTTGCAGTGACTTCATTTGAGACAATATTGGAAAATCTAAATACATAAAAAGAATAAATATTTGTAATCTGTATACATTACATTAAAATAGATTAATAATCAACACATATAAATTGAATTTTATTACTAATTAAAGTTTCTTGTTCTGCACGTTTTAAAAAATGTTGAAAACTAGTTTTAAGTTTTTTATGCACTATAAAATTGTCCATTGTAAAATTATCTTCTGTTGGCACCTAAAACATTATTATAAAAATGCAAAAGACATGATGGATTACTGTAAGAAGTATTATAAATACAAATTTTATTTTGTTACCTGACTGTTTATTATTGTATTTATTCCTTCGTTCCAACATACAACATCCATTTTATATATATCCTCTTGAATTGCTAGTTGTTCAGGTTTCAATGCTAGATCAAAATGTTTTTGTGTTTGTATATTAGAAATTTTATTTTCATTTGTATTGCAATTATACTTCTTATAATCTTGATCTTTATTATGATAAAATTCACAACAGTTTATTTCTGAGTTTGAAAAGGTTGTGCCAGTATTTATTACTTTCAAATTTGAAATCTCAGTTTTATCTTGTTTGTTTGAAACTATTCCAGTTTTACATAATTTTTGTTTGAAACAGGTACTTCTCTGTAATATCACTTTAATGTTTCAATTCAAAGACCACCAAATAAAAATGATTAATAATTGTCAATATTATTCAAATTAATACTAATTCATCTTAACTATGAAAAAAACAACTAATTTTACAAACCTGATGTGATATATGAGATATGTTAGCTATATTCCACTGGTTATAATTATTAACCTTATCAATGGGTAATTGAAAACATTTATTATCCACTGATTTGAGGAGACTTTGTTCGTAACTGGGTGTAGTAATTTGGTAAGCATTGTTCTTATACAAAAGATGGGGTGTATGAATCCATTTAAATTGTAAGTTTGACTGATACTGTAATGATTCTTCTTGTTTGTCAGTCTTTGATGGAAAATTTTGTCCAACATCAATACAAGGTTCTATGCATGGAATATTATAATCTAATGTATCATATACATAATTCACATTCTTTATGTGACTGTGAATCATAGAAATTTCATTAGGAGGAAAACCTCGAAATACTTCAGGTACTGAAGGTACAAACTGTACAAATGGGAATAATAATTTATATATTAAAATCAAATTTAAAAACTGATAAAAATGTTAAATTATAGTGTGAATGAACTTTTACATTCTTATCCAGCTCAACATTTTGAGAAGATGCATTAACCAAAACATTCTGATTTAAATGAATCTTCGACTTCTCAGTTAAAACTTCTGTATTAAGCTTCCATTCAGGAACAATTCTTCAAAAAAATAGAAGTATTGTTATATATTAATGACACATGATAGAATACTTTAATAACAGTCATACTTTTGACATGTGGTCATGCTATTAGTTGTTCTAATTAGACCAGTAATTTTATAAATTACATCTCTTATTGCTTCATTTGAAGCACCTTTTGGTAATGGTATTATAGAAATTATTTGTTGCTGAATATTACTCTCAAAATTCTCACACAAGACAAGAACAGTTTTCAACACTCGTTCATATGCAACTATACCATCATCAGGATGATACATACTCAGTAATCTATTTATTGCATTAATAATATTTGTGCTTTTTGAATTCTGTTGTAAGACATTCCTTGCTAATGGGAAGTTTTCAAATGCAGAAGTAGCATTTGCCATGGTATCCTTATTTTCCATAGCAACTAAAATAGAAAATGAATTATGTTAATAATTTTTCAAATACTTAATTTCAAAGTCATAATACATATTTATAAATTTTTACAAATCTATATAAATTTAGTATGAATCTGAATAAAAGGTATTTAGTACATTGAATATCACTGAAGAAAATATTGAGTAAAGTTAATGTTAAATATTTTCATTATAGATAGGTACTAAAATTATAAAACCGTATTTATTACAATTTTTAAAAACGTATTTTAAATATATTGTTACTTACTATCATTAGACTTCTTTATTTCCATTCTGATATGGACGTTTTTTATAAAGTGACAGCTTTTCTTATAAACACGGATGTATGTTCGTAAATACAATTAATTGGTAATTGCCAAATAATGAAAACAGCTGCTACAGTGTATTATTGTCGACAAACGACTAACGCGTTTCTCGCAAGTTCGTTTACAAGTCGATTGAAATCGGATTACAAGTCGGTTCGTTAAATCGTTTTGCTTTTATATTCAGTAGATAAGAAATAATGTAATAATTACTTTACTAATAAAAATATATATAAAAGAGAAAACTGTGAATTAAAAAGTATTTATAAAGAAACAATTTTCAAAATAAATAAATAAATAAATAAATAAATAAATAAATAAAAATTATAACAATAATAAAATAAAGAAATTTGAATGAAAGTACAGTGAAAGAAGTTATCTAGTTATTAATTTTAAAATAATGTAATCAATTTAGATATATTTGTCATGTGTGATGTTTGAATTAAGATCGAATAATGTATGTTAAATTACAATTGCACAGATAAGAAGGAAATTGCTTTCCTGAGCAATATAAAGAAAGCATATTGTCTAATTATAAAACACAAGTGCCTCTTCTGTATATGATGGATTATTTAAATGAGAGTATTAGTCCTATACTAATAGTCTCAAAAGCTTTGCAAGTATTACTGCTTGGCCTGTGCTATAAAAGCAACAACAGAACACAGTCCAATAACTTGGTACAAGATGTTTCTACCAAAAGGTCTCATACTTTTTCCTTCTTTCATAGTTTTAACAGTTAGTGCAGCTGTTAAAACTCCTACAGGAACAGCATGGACAAACTTTGCTTCCAAACCTGGTAATATAAACTATATAATTTATAAAATATTTTTGATTTTTTATTCACAAATTTTAATACACATTTATAATGTATGTATATATTTATTATATAAAATTTATTTTTAGTTTACTCAAGAGCTCTTGGGCCACCAACTTCAGAAATGGACACCATAACAGTGCCATACATGCCAAAATCATCATCATTGTTTCCAAAATTTGTTGATCCCAAAATAATGATTTCAAAGAAGACAGATTTATTGAGCAATTTATTTGGAGGTTTGGGTCCTGCTTATCCTATGAGTTTCAAACCATTTACGCCATACACTGGTTCAACTTTGTACAGTACTGCTGATGAATCACAACTTTTGAATAGTTTAACTAAAAGTAATATAGAAGATGGTAGTGTTTCATACAAGCGTGGAATTTTTGGACCTTTCAGTTCTAAACCTTTTGGTTCTATGAGTCCTAAGTTTGGACCTATGTCTCAATTCGCTGAATTAAATACTATTCCTGACTATAATATGAAAAGTGATTTTTCCCGTAGAAGAAGAAGTACAGATGAATCTTCCTTAACAAAACTTCGATCAATTATGGATAGTGGCAAGCCAGAAACAAAGGATTTGGGACCTCCACCTCCTTATCCCATTCTTGCTCCGATTTCTGAAGAGCCAGAAGATGAAGTTAATTTATCACTCCAAAAAATGGAAAGTGCTACTGCACCAAAACAATATTTACCAGGGATGTTTGCACCATTTGGACCAATGATAGATCCATCCATGTTCATAGCAAAAAAATCTACTTTCTTGGATACATTATTTAAAAATCTTGCTACCAGTACTCCATCACCAGCATTGACAGAAGCTCCAACAACAAAAAGTACTATTGTACCACCTGACTTTTGGTTTCCATCATCAATGGTTCCCAATCCAACCGATTATACTGAAAAGGTAGGAGACTTCTTAGACAAATTATTTGATACTTTGAAACTTAATAAGACCACAATTACAAACAAAAGTGATAGTACAAGTATAAAAAATGACTTAGCGAGATCTATCAAGTCTGATGAAGGTACTACACAAGCAAAAATTGCAAGATCTATTGATGATCTATCATCAATCAATGCTGCAAAAGATACAATTGTTAACAGCATATTGTCTGAATTGGGTGATTTGAAAAGTAACATGGTGACAACAATGAATGATTTAGTTGCGTACGAAAAATCAGCAGCAACGATATCGCCAAAAAAGCCTTTCAAACCATTTGCCTCTAGTATGTGGCCAAAACCGACTACTGATGGGACACTTCCCTTTCAACAAAAAATGACAATTCTGAGTCAAGTATTCGACATGTTGTCAGATTTGCAAAAAAATATTACTCTGGCGGTTCAAAATACAATAAACGCTAAGATCGCGTCTACTGATGCTTCTGAGGGAACAATTACTGCTAACTATCCATTAATGACTAACGATATTCTTTCTCCAACTGATAGTATACCTATTAATATGAGTTTTCTAGATGCTATTAAAAGCAAATTAGGCGCACTTGATTATGAAATGCCCGGTTCTTATACAACTTCTGATAAATTTGGACCAAAGATGGTTCGTACATTGCAAAAGTCTCCAGCATCTTTTTGGGTGTCTTATCCTGAAGATACAGCTGCTGTGGGGAAACAACAAGTTGACAGTGATACTGAGTCACTGATAAATGAAGAAAATAATTCTAATAGAAAACAAGAAACACGTGGAGTTCAAATGCAAATGCATCAGGGATATCAGAGTTTACCGACTGGTTCTATAGAGTCCGTACAAGCAGGAGGAGGATCAACACCTGGGCATCAAGGCGGAGGAATTAAATTATTTGTAAGTTTTTAAATAAAAAATGTATAAATTTAAAATATTTTTTATAATGCTTTCGTGTTTGTTCCAATACATTCATAGCATATAATAGTGATAATGATGGTTTATAATATTTAAAGATAAATTTATAATTTGGTACAAATAATAATTCTTTGCAATATATTGTGGCAAATACAATCATATCGTTATAGAACAAATGAAGATAATAAGAGATCTTATGCAACATGATATCTTCATTTGTTTTCAGATACAAATGCCTCTATTGCCTAATATGCAAGTGCCAAACATTCAAAATAATAATTACAAAAACTAGGTATGTGTAATTTGTGTACTATGAATATCGTGAACATGTTCATTTGTCACAGGACACCAGCGATTATGAGGACACAAATAAATGGACCAACTGGATGGAATATCTGAGAAACTACTACCAAGGACATAAGCATCACAATCACCATTAGGCTATTGATTCAGCAGGAATACTTCCATCATTTGTAATTACAAACTTTTGCCTTTAAACTGACCACATTCATATACAATATATAACGTGTACGCTTGATAATTTTTTTAAATAAAGTGTGTTTTGCAAAGTATGTAGACAACACAAAACCATGTGTCAGTGAAAGGCACGAGCTTTACGAATGTTACTATTTTATAATGCATGAGAAGAAAGATATTTGGAATATATACAATATGTCTTTTTATTAGTTTTTCTATTAGACTTATAATACATGCTATAATACAATTGCATACGCAACAAATGAAAAAGAATCGTATACTAGATCTATTCATCAGAATTTACTTAACAATAACAAACGTAAAACGGTAAAATTAATACGTACATCAGTCAAGCAGATACCAGCGCACATGGACGCAATCCTGCATCAAGTGCGTTGCTTTGTTTCTCTGTAATCAGCAATGCATTGCACGCAGGGTAGCGTTAGTGTGTTAGGAAGCACCAGAATTAATATTATAGCTTGGTCTTTGACGAAACAAAGGAAAAATATTTCATTGTTGTGTACTAAAATCTTCAGTATAATTTTCGCGGTAAATATATTTAATTATTTCTTATATAAAGTCATATAAAATTCTGAAAACATTGGCAGTATTGGTAAGTGTTGACGTTGAACGCCTATTTGTTTTTCTTTAATAAAAATTTTCATTTCTAATATTATGAGTAATGAGCCATCGCACATATCCTTACATTAAAGTTATTTTTCAAAACTTTGGTATTTTACTAGTAATTGTATTATACAACATTAAAATAGATCACTATCATCTGCCTTTTGTCACTCTGGATATAAGATGTTCCATTTGTTGATCGATTCTGAACACCATGTAAAAGGACGCCAGTACACTGCTTAATGTTACTAACAATCCCAAGCCCTCGAATATTAACTTTGGCGCGAAGATCTTCCAAACCATTAAATGCCGACAGTGAATCGTAGCGGCAAGCATGCTGCCAAAAGTCTATAATGTATATTAAGTTATAAAAACATTTTAATTCCAACTAATTTTAAAATTTAAATCGTTTCTTTTAGTCGCATTTTTAATGTTTATTATTTTATACTTTTCAAAATACTAATTAATTTAAAATATTATAAAAATGATAAAACTTACTCTAATTCCATGAAGGAGTGTATATTTTCCTGCGACTGAAAAAATTGCAGCATGAAATACAGAATCCTGTTCAAACAAAAGTAGTTCTCCTCTTTTCATGTCATCTTCCAAAAATTTTACTTTAACTAATTTTGGAAATACAAGGTATAAAGTAAATGGTACAATCACCAATAATGGTAATGTTGCACCTAATATAATGTGTGACCCAAATGTGTTCATTCCTGTAAATGTTAACAGTAGTCATTGGTAGAAATTATTGAACCATCAATATATAGTCATGCATACCTATTAAAATTGCTGGTAGGAAACTTCCATAAAAATGTCCACCTGTTCCTACAAAAGCAGCATCCCAATGAATGGTAGGAAAAGTTGGTTGATGCCCAGTTCCATAAAAGAAATATTCAGCTATCAAAAACCAACATAGTAGGGCAGGTGTAGATACTTCTAAAAGCTCAGCTGTTTTCAAAATAGTGATATTAAAAATACAGGATACAATATAAATTATTCATATATTAATCATATATTGAAAATACTTACATATACTGTTAGCATTCTTGTATCTCTCTATTGCAGATACGCCCAAAACAGAGGCACAAGAAATAAACATCAAGAAAGTACTAGGTGATAAAATATCTCCTAATAATAAAGAATATAACAGCATAAGAAATACACTCAATGAGATAAATGCAGCGCTATAGGCAGTGCCCAAGCCATAAACAACTGGTGTTTCATCTGCATCTATCCTTTTACGATAAATCGACTCCTTTATTTTCTCGAACAATCGAGGTACTATATTCTCATCATTGTATATATTAATTGATTCTTTCTTCTTTGGCAGTAGAAATATACTGAGTGGACGATAATAAAGAACAAAGATTGCAAACAAACTCAATGCGTACACTATGTTGGGCAATGTACTTACTTGCCAAGATAACGCGAATTTTACTTTGACAAATTTAGGTAACCGTTGAAGGACCCAATAACAACCCATGCAAACACCAATTACAACAGGACAATACTGTCCTACCAGAACACCGGGAGAAAAGCCAGAAAGATTTCCACAATTTTGTAACCACAGTCTTACGATTGTAATGTATAGTGCAAGTATGATCAAGGTGATGGCAAGTAAAACACGTTCTAAATTGTTCGATGTTATAGAACCTGCTTTTCCAGTTATAAAGATAGAACACATGCGGTATTGCTGTTCTTCTCGACAACGCCAAAAATAATGAGACAGTCTTATAGAAATGCATGCTATTAAACCAATGACTATTATAATAGTCTTCAAATTCGATCTTGTTTGCAGTTTCAAAAATGGTTTTGTTTTCCTTTCTAAATTTTCATTAGAATTTTCTATTTTTAAATTAAACGTAAGTAACCATAGAAGTGTAACAAGTAAAAAGGATAGTACGTTATCTTCTTCGACAATATAACTATTAGAAAAAAGACTACATACTGTTAAAAGAAGTATCACTCTTGTGATGTAAATCAATTTTTTAATTTTGCGATAATCATACCAACTCATTGAAATTACATCCCAATTCTTAACAATTAATACTACTAATAATACTATAGACACTGCACCAGTAGTAAAGAATGTAGTATTTTTAAATTCTTCTAAAATATCAAGAAAAAATAAAAAAAAGATTACTAGCGCAGTAATTAAATTCACTAGAATAGAACATTGTAGAAATGATGATTGAAATATCTTTGACATACGACTTTCTGGAATGCCTGTAATAAACAAGTAATAAAAAAATAGGGTGCAAAACATTAAAAGTAGGCCTTTAGACATTAGGCCAGAATCAAATTGAACCCAGACTTCAGAACATGTGTCTTTAAGCAGCTTAAAATAGCTGTTACTATTCTGAATAAATAATTCAAATTCTTCAATAGTATTTACATGTTTTATCTGTTCTAACAGATGATTATAGATATTTTCTAAATTTTCAAATTGATCTTTAGAAAATAAATAACTATCTGTAGAATATGTGTCTATGTATCTTTTTGTCTGTACAATATTTCTCCATATTGAATGTAATGAATACCATAAACCTTCTTTTGATTTTCCATTTCTTGATGAACTTGGTAGCGAATTGAGTATGACAGACCCTAAGTTGGAAAAAGGTATAGGTGTGCCAAGAATTGACGCCAATGTAGGAACAAGATCAATTTGATTTACAGTATTATGAACTGAATCATATTTTAGAAGAGGAACCACAGAATAAACAAACATGGCTGCTTCAATTTCATTTAAACTATCACCACCATGATCACCACTATTTGTCATTCCATGATCACCGACAACAAAAAGTACTGTATCTTCTTCTAAAGATTCAATAATCTCTTTTATCAGTGTATTTGTGTCATTTAATTTTCTGGTCATTTCAGGATGATTAGCACCATGTTTATGTCCACAATGATCAATTCCAAGTACATGCGCTATAAGTAGAGACCAATCTTTCTTTTTCATTTCAAAGAATATACGGTACCTAACATCTTTATCAACGCTGTCGAGATCCCAAATGTTAAAAGATGGTGATGGAAATTGGCGCTTGAATTTACCAGGAAATAAATTAGTCCAAGTATCATCACCCATGAAAATAATACCTTTAGCAATATTCTGATCAATAATGTTATCTTCGTCAATGCTTTCAGAAGCAAAATTGGATCCAATATCGATGAAAGTAGGCAGAGATCCAGTGGTAAATCCTTTTAGTCTTTGCATGGTTGTTGTTGGAGGATCTGCTATGAATTTATATAAACGCGAATTCAGAGGTTGATTTTGCAGTAATTCGTGAATTATTGGCAGCTTATTACGGTAATACAATGGGACAGAATTATTATCGCTGTACCAGTGTGCAAAATCATACTTCAAGGCGTCAACGACTAACAATACAACTCGTGTTTTTCGTTCGAGACAAGTACTGGCAGCAACTTTGGGATTTTGAAGAAGGTCTTCGATATCGCAGCTGCCAGGGTTAGTACAATATTTGCATTCTGCACGCTCCGGCCTGGAAACGCGAGTAAGTAGAAAACCGCTTGTGAAAACAAACAAGCCGGCTGCCATCAAATATGATATCCATCCTTGAAATATTAGGTAGTTCCATAGTTTGCTCATTTTTCTCGATGATCCGTTATTTTCTCACGTTAATCAAAAAGAATGCAATGTTAAAGGAACTTCGAAATAATCTTAACCTATCCTTCAATGTGAATTTGTTCTTCACCATTGTCACATTACTGCAGGAACGATTCAACTATTCGTTTAACAGTAGTTTTCGAGGGAAAATTGTTAGGAGTACAAGACAATTGACCGATTATTCATATTTCACGAAAGGTGTGTAAAATATAACTTCAAACAGATTGAAAGAACACAAGGATATAATTTCGTCCTTTTCCGTATGGCGCTAAATTTTAAGTATTACAGTATCGCCAACGACGACGTGATCGCGAACACATTAGATACCTTGTGCTTTGTATGCATACATACGTATGGTAATATCGACACATTTTTATGAAATGTTGATAAAGTAGTGTTGCATCTAGTTTTAAAAGAGTTACGTATGATAAATGAACGCATTAATACTGTCTCAAAGGAAATGTAGAATAGATATTTCATTTTAAGGGAGTGAGAGTTACACAAATTGGAATACAAATCTCGTAAAATATCAAAATGTCGGAATATAGATCTTGTAAAATATTCTTTCTTTTTCTACTTTCCTTCCATTCCATTTGTTCAATAAACAGTTATTATTTTCTATGCCTTAAAACTTTACTTATTCAGGAAACGTATCAGTAATCATGTTTTACTTCATGATTCAATCAAAATTTATTTTTGCAAACTAATTAATTATCTATAATGCGAATACAAAACTTATATTATAATATTAACATTTGAAACATGTGTAATAATCAGTGACAATCATGCTCCGAAATTAAAGTTAATTAAAATCGTCGGCCTTTATAGGCTTTGCAATATCTTGTTTTTTATTTATTTTAATTATTTACAAGTTTTAAAGCCATCTCTTGGATTTTGTTAGAATTTAGTTAAAACGAACATTCAACGTATACCATAATTACCGACTCGAAGCACGTGTTAGAATTCTAAAAACTTTATTACCTACTAGTATTTGGACTTTGAATCCATATAACTTCAGCATATACCACGTGAGATTGTATCCCAAGATCTTGTTTGCACTACAACTCCTTCCCCCTAAGTCTTGTGTCATATTATTCTATTGGATGTTTGGTTTATTTTATATCTCGTCTGTGCTTATAATCGAGAACGATTTCAAGCGATTCTTTTGTTCGTACCACTTGGCTATATTCCGATCATTAGAATCATGCACAATTTGTTTAAATTCTTCAAGTATCCAAGTTCCTTTAGTCTCATTAATTTGGCAGATCAAGTAATAGGAAACAATTTCATTAATACCAGAGACTCAACAACCGATTGTAACTTCGATAAATTGTTTAAATGGAGGCGTTTTGAGAAAGATTTTGCAAAGGCTAAGACAGTCACGAAACCAATATTTCTATTTATTCACAGACCATTGTGTTCCGCTTGCCAGAAGTTGAAACAGAGATTTTCAAAGTCTGTGAGATTGATGGATCTTAGCGATCGGTAAATATGGAAACTGTGGATTTAGGTTTATCATTGCTAACGTGTATTGTAGTGGCTTATTACGTTTGCTATATAATTATTGGAAGTTTCATATCATTAAAAATCATTTATGATTACTTACGAGTATCTATGAATAGGTAACAAAATTTTCTATTGTTACTGAATACATCATTATTTACATTTAATTATAATTGCTCACGATTATTTATAATTATTCCTACATATGACCAATTCCAATAAGTTACGACTTTTTACGACTACTAATATTTATTTGTTACTATTTAAAATTATTTGTGAATATTATCGAGTTCTTTCGACCATTTATGACTATTTATAATTATCAACCAGTTTGTATTTCAAGAACTGTTGTAGTTACCTACTGCGAGTAGGGTTAGCTTAAGGAATTGATTTCTTGTAGCGTTGCACGGGGGCGCTTACAGTCCAGAGCGCAAATCGATTGTTTATTATCAAAACACTTATTAACCATAAATCCGTTTTGTATAGTACGAAGAATAGTAAAAATAAACCGTTTAATAAATTAAGTCTAGGAATTAATTAAGTATGCAAATATTGATGTATGTATTAAAGAGGGCGCCATATGTCTAAGACCAACTGCACAGTGGCGCCAACGTTTTTTAATAGAACCATTCTCAGTCGGAAACCATTGGTTTCATTTGCGCTAAAAATGGCAGTGTTGGATCTCTGAATGTAAAACATTAACTACATATTCCTTTCCTCCACCATAATTTCTTCTAACAATATCAAGTAGTACAAATTAAACAGTAACTCGATAAAATGCGATTTAAATTATAAGTTTTGTGCTTCAAAATGTATAATACGATCACGCAATGTGATCACTAAAGTTCATTATACAAAAAACTAATAAACTGCATTATTTTCATACACGATATTCCGGAAAAGAATAATTTTTATGGAAAAAAGAAAAAACAAATTGGAGTGCATTTTTTATAAATTTTCATATTAAACAAATTTATACTAAATAAATTGTATTTGTTGGATATATAATTATTATTTTTCAGTTCTGTATCGACCATTACTCGATTCTACGTAATGCACACGATTGCTCATTTATTTTGCAAGTCTAAAACTGCGATGTTCCTTAGTTGAAAGAAAATCCCTCAATAGATAATTTTTTAATCACATCAAAATGATCCTTTCACGTCGCAAACGATGTTTTTACTTTCGATTTAATTGTCGTTTCAAAAGTATACTTTTCATTCTTCATTTTTCCGTTGTATCATTACCTTGTAAATCCACGCTACAAAAAATAAAAAACCGAAAAACTTTAGATCTTCTTGCCAGCGCTGCGTGGTAAAATCAAATCTTACAAACGGACCGCGTCTGCCCCGAAATAAAATAAATCATAAGGAAGGGGCTAATCGTCACAATCGATCCACGTTACAGATTCGTGATGATACAAGTGGACCAAGACAGCTGCAAAAACTTGAACGACCGTAAATTTCAGCCCGATGGAAATTATGTGCCGAGAATTTTGTTCTTCACTTCCAATGAAGATTTCATCGAGGACGCTTACAATAAACATGCGACCGCCGACAAAGAGCAGAAGTACTTTTACGATAATCCCTCGCAAATTGTGGAAACCATGTTGTACGTCTTGAAAGAATATTCCAAGGACCCGGTGATGGTAACTTTCCAGCACGAATCGTTCAAGTCGAGGAATTTGGACACGGAGGACGAAGAAATTTTTAACCCGGTCTCGTTCCCTTGAACAATATCTCGTAATCATCGCTAAAGTAATACAACGCGACGATTTTTACGATTTTTAATAGGATCTTTCCAAATACAAACGAAATGCACGAGGAAAGAAAAAAAAGTGTCGAATTTTCACGTTGCTATAGGCGGCGTTGGGTATTTTGTCGTTTCAAGGTCGCTCGCTCGCTCGCGCGCGACGCGACAAATTATTCGCACCACTATCTTATCTTAGACTCAAAACGGGGATCGCTATGGTCGCGATCTTCGTTTACGTTCCTCGTTCCAAATCGAATCTGTTCGCCGTTCTCTTTCACTCGCGCGTTATTTACCTTCTCGCTCTTACCCCGACAGATGTTCGTTTCGTTAGCCTGATGTCGTTGTTTCTTTCTTATTGGCATTAAATCGAACGACGGGGTGGAAAGCGAACGCGAACCGTACAGACGACAGATGTAAGTAGACAGTATTGTAGGATTTACCCCCTGAATGGCCTTGAAGGGTCTAAATATTTGGCGCTCGGTGTAGCTTCGTCAGGGGTCCGACCACACGCTGATAGCGTCTTATGGTTATCGAAGAGACGTGTCGCACATCGGGAAGCCTCGAACGTTACGCGATACAGGGTGATTTTCTCTCGCCAATGGATTCAAAGATGGTGCTTCGGGTCTGCCGTCGAAAGAATCAACCTGTAGAAAAATGTGTGTAACTTGGAAGATTTCTTGCGGTCCAATATATATATATATATATATATATATATATTTTTTGCATTCAGATGGGTAGAGAGAAAAACCTGTCGGTACTCTGTCTCGCTCTACGTATTTATTTCACGTCCTATGTATCCGTTTCTGAACCGGTACACTGTCTGTTGCACCGGATTCCGGTTAAAGGAGACAGGAGCAACGCTTTTCACGATGAAACAGTTATCAAAAGGACGATGAGAGAACGCCTCGATCGGATGCTGCGAAACCTGGCAGCGAATGGATCAACTTGGTAACCAATCTGAACGCGAGCTCGTAGCAGGCGTAGCCATTTGAACACACTTTTCGATGTCCCGAGTCTGCGCCCGTGTATTAAACACCCGTGCACATCAACCTATCCCAGGAGTAACCCTGACGGCGCTTGCGTTTGCAACTGTTGCCACATTGGGTAATGGTAACGCCATTGGTCGACACTGTCTCACCTAGGGCTCGTAGCCACGCCCCTTTCACTCTCTCCAAGTGTACTGTTGATACACGTCGCTCCACCGAGGAGCCTCCATTTCCCTTCACTCGAGGTTTGGACCGATCGAGGTACGTTGGAATCCGAATACGAATGTTACGACGAGATTAATCGGAGAGAAAAAATGGTAAGCTCGTTTGAGCTCGTGAATCGTCTTTTAGGTAAATTTCCAGTAGGTATTTTATAACAACGATTCCAATTGTAGCGATATTCACTTAAAATAGGACTTACAAGTGTATCTACAATTTGTACAAGCGTTTCGGCCAGGATACGAGTGTCTTAACCTACAAGGTATTCCATTATTGGAATTCGTTGAAACATGCGTTAGAAAAAGGATAAAAGTTTACGTAAATGTGTCTGATTCGATTTCGCCTTACAGTAATACGTACTTTGAGTATATTCCGAATCTTTCATTACACACGCGAAGTATTCGAATCCATTTTATAAACAATTGTTTGTAAACGACTCTATGAAGAAATTCTGACAGATTCCGAACTGAGGAGGTTAAGGAGCAAGTACTCGACCGTTTCTAAACACTTGAAATATGTTCAGTATTGGACAAGCACAGATTTTTCGCAGTCTTTCGCATGGGACTAAATGAAAGAAGAATAGGAAGATGATAACCTGTAAATAGAAACGATACAATTTCGTAAGTGTTCACGCTAAAGACTAAGGTAACGTTTCATCGAGCAAGTACAATTTACCGATTAACGATCGCGGATCGTAAATACGGTGCGCGATTGCTGATTGATCGCAGCGACTTTCAGTAAACGGGCGCAATAGTAACTGTGAAGTGATCAATTATCGTCTAAGTCCAACCTCTCCTTCTGCCCTCTGTTTACCATCCGAGTCCGAAACCGCGTGCGATCGCGGGAACGAGAGATCGTTGCGTGTCAGCGACACGTGTCGTCGAATACACGCACCGTTTGGAGGAAGGGATTGGACGTCGTTACCGATCGACGTACGACGTTTGCGTAGGCGAAAATAGACGGAAGCGAGCACGCATCGAATTCCTGGGCAGAGAAACGGCACACAGAGGAGCGCACGCACATGGGTTATGTATGGATCTCGGCGTGTTCTGTGTTTGAAGGGTTGCAGATAATATATAGCCCGTTTCGGCGGAGAGAGCTTTTTAGCTTTGACCGTTTCATCCGGCGTCGGTCGGTCGGTCGGTCGGTCGGCCTGCGCTATTGCGCGGCCCGTAATATCGACGTACCTATATCTCCGCGTCCGTCACGTTTTTTTTTTGTCCCATCCACCTCGGCTCGCTCGCAGCCCAGGCCCTGGCTCTCCGCTGGGCTTTAAAAAATGAGCCGGGACATTATTTTTACGCGGCCCTCCACCCTCTTCGATGCTCTCCTCCACCACCCACTCTCCTACATCTCCCTCCCCTCCGCTCCTCCCCGTCCTCCTTCCGTCCCGCCCTTCCGGCGACCCGTGATTCGAATGACCGGTCCAGTTCAGCTCTCGTCGTCGTTTCCGCCGGCGCAGCTTGCAATGTGCCGTATCAGCGAATGTGCAAAAATTGAGGGATGAGGAGCGGAGGGAGCGACAGCGCGGTAGAAGCGGGGAAAAGAGGAAAAATCGGCGACCGTTTCGCTGGAAGAAGGGGGTGGGGAGCAAAGCTTCGTTCGGGAGAGGAAAGAGGATCCGGTCGGTGGAATGAAAGGGACGGAGAGAAAAAAGTTGCGGCGAGGTGTGAATGTTGGAGAAAGGGTGGTTAGAGAGGGAGGGGAGGGGAGCGAACGAGGAAGGGAGATAGAGGAGAAAGATTATATATCTCGTCTCCCACGTCTGTCCGTTCATACAGTCGTTTCCAGGGTATGGATGTGGCCCCGTGGATATATCGGAGCCGGGAAGCCATTTTCAATTCAATCTGTTAAAAGCACGTCAAAAAGTCATACGGTATTTCACCGGCGCGGTAGATCGCGACGAGGCTGCAGGCTTCGTAGGATGACGGTACCGCGGTGAATGGCACGTAGGTATGGATCCGTCGAAATATATGCCCCTGCACGGGGCTCGGTCCCTGTCGCGAACGAACGAACGGTCTTCGTAGAATTTCGGTCTCTCGCTAAATTTCGAGTTTCGATCGGTTCGAGGCCGACGGAAGCTCGAAATTTACTCAACGTTGAATCTCGGGCACAGAAAATCGTGAAATTAAGAAAATGGGAACGTGAAACGTATCCCGTTAGTATATTTTGCTCTAAAAAACGAAGTTAACCTACAAATCTTCGCGTCACCACCTACGAAGAACTATTGCCGTCGTATTATGTATGTTTTTACAAAGCCGTGTAACTTTTGTACGCAATACTTCTTATTATTTAAAGTAACAAAGATATTAATGTTAGTACATGCCAAGTTTCGTCGAGGTTCAGATTACCGTTTCAAAAGATGAAACAGAAAACAACTCGATAATTGAGAGTTAGAATACACGACTATTTAAGGTTTTTTGGTATCATATCTGTAAACGTTTAATTCATGTATCGATACATTATCGACGGATGCAGACGAGTCGATGACCTTGTATATCGATAAAGATAACGTAGGACGAAGTCAGTATCGGCGAAATGTTTATCGATGTATTCACTGTAATCCTAATTGAAAGAACACGTTCGACGCGAGCAATGCGATACACTTGTTCCTCGTATTCTCGTGTTTGTTATTTGACCGATAAAAAGATCACACGGCGTTCACTCGTGCGAATGTCGCGATTCGTCGTGCATCCGTTTCAGACTTGGTTATGTTCGTTTATTGAAAAACTCACGCACGTTCGAAATTAATTCGTTTAAGCTTTTTCCACTCAACTTGATTCTACAAAGATCCATGTTGTTAGATACGTTTCATTAATCTTAAAGTACTTGGTTTCGAGTAAACTACTATTTAGTGACAATAGTAACGAATTCCATAGCGATCAACGAAGCGTCGAAATATACAGTCCGGCAAACAGAAACAGCGCTATCGGAAGATCACGTGGAAAGAACATAAACTACTGAAAAGCGATATCGATGGGTAATCGCTTAGCGAATTACGAAACATCGATTCGTATAGTCTGGAAAACCATGAAACGTCAATGCAATCGGAAGATCACGGGAATTGAGAATAAACTATCGAATAGACGATTAAAAATCGCAATCGATGAATGATAAAATATTGGGTCTTATAGTCTGGTAAATATTGAAACAGCGATGTAACCGATGGATCACGTGCAGCTCGAGCATAAACTATCAGTGACTATGAGTGGTAATCGGTTTGTGGGCGACGGAACGTCAAACTGTATAGTTTGGTACATGTTGAAACAGCGACGTAACCCAAAGGCCACGGTACAATTCGAGCAACACGATTTCCGTGTCAGCTTCTCTTGTCCCTGTGTTTGCCAGTTGACCGACAAACGGGTCACACAGTGTTCATCCACGCGGATACCGCGGATCATCGTGCACCCGCTTCGTACCTGCTCTCTCGTCGTTCTCGAACGTAGCGACCTGCGGTCTAATCTCCCTTATCCGATCAGCACCGATTTGATCAGCTGTTTCCGTGGTGTTACCGATCGGCGCAATGTTTGTAAACATTGTAACCCGATACAGACGCGATCTTGATCTCGATCTCCACTCCCCTGTGTAAATACCCGAAGGGGAGATCCCGTGTACACGTTGTTACATGAGCTACCTGCCACCGGCCGATAAATCGGATACTTCTGGAAACGTTCGAAGGTCAGGAGGTAAGAATCGTGGGAGAGAGTCCACGAAGGAACTGTTTCTTTTGATTTTTGAGAACCCCTCGAGAAAGTTTATATTATGTCTCTCGCTACTTCCCAGGTATCGTTGTACGTTCGCATCTTTTAGAAGTGCGTCTCGTTGTTTGAATTTTATTTTGTACGGATGCATATTTCTCGGTACAAGGGGTTATGTAAAATATGTGTGGAATTCGAATGTCATTTGGTGATTTGTGGTGATCCATTATATGGCGATTAAACGTGTAGAATAAGGAAAAATTTCGTCAAAGTTTCGAGGTGTTGCGTTAAAAATATACAATGATTGGGGAAGTGTTATAAATGATTAACGAGTTCAACGAACTCGATATAGTTGGTACAATTTATATCCGAATTCTTAATATCTACGAAGATTCCAGTTTAATATTTATCTTTGTCGTAGAAACGATTAGACACGCAGCGGGGAAAATCAGCTTTTTCTAATAATATCGAACGAATTGAACATTTTGCTTAGATTATAATCTCCCGAATCGCGTAAACGAGACTGCGGAGGGGTTGCCCGATACTTTAAAAGCAGGTGTATATTGCCATACCTATCGGTTTATTGATTTATCCATCGGCGCGTACGTTCGCTTTGAGTGGCTGATATGCCAGAGTAAAAAATGGTCCGTGTCGGTGTACACTGATATCGGCAAATGCCCCGTTTTCACGCATACCTTTAATGTTGCTCGAATCGTCATTGCGTTCTACAAATGATCGATAAACGCTTCGAAACATGCAATTCAGTGAAAAGCGTAGTTGAATGCTTCTACGCTGCGACGAGTGAATGACTTTGAATTAGAGAAAAATCGAAACTGAATATACACTGCCTTTTTAACTATTAACTACAGTACGTAGTACTACGGGATGATTGACGCGTGATTTTTCGCGATGATGAGAAATAACGAATTCGATTTTCACACTGTCGCGTATTAACCGATTATTTAAGACGACGGTGGACGTGGTACTACGTTTTTCACGAATAATTACCAAGAGCAATATATTTCAAGTTTTTCGAGTTATCGACAAAATCACGTACCTATTACTACGTTACGTAGTTCCTACTTGTATATGTCCTGCGTATAATGGAATTACAGGGTAATCTCTGTCCACTGATTAGTCGTAAAAGATGAACTGCGGAATATTAGATACTCACAACCAACCATTTGACAGCAACAGATCACGTAGTACCACGTATGCGTAACAATATACGCATAACTGTATTTTTTTTTAGTTTGGATTACTGACACCGTTTCATGCCAGTTCTTTTTTTTTTGTTTCGACTGATCGTATTTAATTTGTTTCACCGTGGAATTGGGTCAATGCAGTACAACGTTTGCGAACAATGGATTAAAGAAAATTACAAAAAAAAAGGAAGAAAAAAACGGCCCATGAAATTGAGGTTATTTATGAGGTACAAACAATATGTATATATTAGCTTTCCTGATATCAGATTTCTTGTAACGCGATGCAGCCGACAATAAGTACGAATAATCATATTTAAATGCAAATACCGGTTTCTTCGAATAGCTCCGATATAGTTACTTTCGTCCGCATGGTTAAGTCAAAAGTAATAGTACCATTGTACGCGTGGCACAGTACCTACACGGCCCCGGTATTGTGCGTAACGCGACGACAGGCAGGAGTAGGTAGGCAAGCAGAGATATACAGGATCCAAATCACAGAATGCTTAATACATAGAATGCTTTTATTCCATTCTTATTGCCGGGTAAATAACATCTGTACATTAGATCACTATAAAATCGGTCGCCATTGGTGAACGACAATAGGGCTTCCCCCCATTGAAACCTCATTGTAGAATATGATTCAAGAAAGGCTCGTCGCTATGACGGTGTGCCCGTGTGGTTTACAGTGAGCGAGCCCGATGGATCTGTAAAAGAAAAACAGAAGTGAGACGGACCGACCGCAAGCAACCGTGACCGAGCGAGCGAGCGAGCCGGCTAAAAAGAAAAATAAAGCAAAACGAACGAACGAACGAACGAACGAAAGAAAGAAGGGACATGTTCTTCTCCGAAGGGGACGAAGAAGGCGTGCATGGTTAAAAACAGTCCCGACGAAACAAAAGGCGGAGCATAGAGAGAAACGTCTGAGCATCGCTCGCATTGTGTTTTACGTTGGAACGGGTTTTAAATAAAAGAGTAATGTGTTTGTCCGTTTTGCCTCCACCAGCGCGATAGAAAATACACACGTACTGATACGCGCATCTGTACGCATAGTTTATCGAGGGTGAGTAGGTAGGTGGGTACGCGGTTAGGTATGTCCCCCTTTCACCCCAGTCAGATATAAACTCTTAACATCTTGGTGGAACAGCGTGCTCGGCCAATCGGGTGGGTGCGCGGGCGTGGCCGCGCCAAAGCGCGGCTCTGCGTTTGGCCGAAGCCCCGGGGTGGAACACTGTGGCACAGTGTTTTATTTCGCGCAACTGTGGAGGGGTCGTTAGTTTCTGCCCTATCCCTCTCCCCGCTGAATTCCATCTCCCCCTCTCCCCGCGCGGTGCGCTCTCCCTCCTTCTTTCTCCGTTTGTCGCGTCGTCCCTCTCGTGCGCCACACTTTCCGCCGCTGTCCGTCCCTTTCGCCGGGCGTTCGTTTCTTTTCGTATTCTTTTTCCCACTCGCAGTCCTTCCCGGTTCACTTTTCCACGTTCTTTCACGTTTTTCCACCGTACTTTCCGTTTCTCTCTGTCCCTCTTTCTCTGCCCTCGCTTCCTGGACCCGTTGCGACATTCCGAATTCCCCCTCCCCGCTTCACGATTTCTGTCGTCCCCTCCTCCGCGCCGGCGGTCCCCCCCACCTCTTCTGCTCGTCCGCCTTCGGCTCCCTCTTTGCTGCCGACACCACTACCGCCACCGCTTCTCTGTCTCTCCACGCTACCTGAATCGACTCTCCCGGGATGCTGCAATTGTTGACAATGCCGGAGAGCGAGAGAGAGTGCTGCGAGAGGAGTCGGGGCGATTCCGCATTTCGTACTCCGACACCCGTACGAGCGGTGGTGACGCCGCTGTTCTCTGCCGGCGAACTTTCGGAAGTGTGGGCGCGTGCGCGTGTCTGGTAGTCGGAGCTTTCTCTCTTTACCGCGCGTCGTCGCCACCACCACCCGACCTCTCGCTCCTTCTCTCTCGCTCTACGTACCGGTTCGAGAGTTTCCACCGAACAGAGTTAAATGTGATTTCTTCGGTTGAAGTAAGAAGAGCCCGTTGTGACTGGCGGTCTGTCTGCCGTTTGATTCGCGGGGCCCCAATTTTTTTCTCGCGTGTAACGATCGAGTGCGAAGGACTGGCGCGGTTGGTGCGCCTCGATACCGCAGCGTGTGCCCCTTGGAACACGGCGACGAACTGAAAAAACAGAGAAAAAGAAAGAAAAAGAGAAACTCACGCGATCCGCGGGAAACACGCACCGGTTGCGGTTATGAGGGACTTCTCGCGGTAGTGAATCGGTCTCTCGTGCGTTGTTTAGAATGAGAGCGCCGCGTGTCAGTGAGTACCGGGCTTTATGCTCCGACGAAAACGACTATTATTACCGGTGATCGTTCTTCTACTCTACGCTCGTATGTGCGTTCGACGACGATGCCTGCCGTACGTCCGTGACCGTTGTTCGAATTATCCGTTTCTCGTTCAGTGATCCGCGGTTCTTTTGTTCGTACCGTTTCTTTGGCTGGCCAAGTCCGGAACGTTCCGTCGCTCGATAACGATGTCGTTACCGCGGGGTGTCGGTCTTGGTGTCGACGTGGGCCAATTGATGCAACACCAGCAACAACAGCAGCAACATCACGTGCTACCAGCCGCGTTCTTCCTACGTGCCAGTGCCGAGAGATACCAAAGGACACCGAAGTGCGCGAGATGCCGTAACCACGGTGTCGTTTCCGCATTGAAGGGCCACAAACGGTACTGTCGTTGGCGGGACTGCGTGTGTGCGAAATGTACCCTGATCGCCGAGAGGCAGCGGGTCATGGCTGCTCAGGTAAAGTGTTACGTTACATTCCGTTCTTAAACGAAACGAAATTCAAAAAAGAAGAATACTGCTTGAAACGAAACGGATACGTTGGTAGTAATTTGAAGAATTTTTTAGACAAATTTCCGCGACTTGGGCACTTTACGAGTAATATTATTTGAACTAACCTTATTGCTATCTACCGACGATAAGACGGTGTGTTTCCGAATGGTTTCTGAATTTTGAGAACTTATTTCGTACTTGTTTGATGAAATACTCGATTTCGCATAAAATTCGACAGAGTTGTATCGTGCTTTCGTCACTCAGGAGTAGGTAAATCATAATTCATCCGTAGAAAATGATTCCAGTAAAGTAAAACATCTTTTGGAATGATTTTTGAGATAAAAGTATCGTAATAAAATTGTGCGAATGAATTTCTGCCCAGGTTTGCCAGGTATTTCGTTGTAGCGTTGACTCGATGGTCTCTCGTACACGAAAAATTCTTTTTATCGATGCAATTTGAATCGAGCATATATAAATTGAGAAATCGTTGCAAATTGTTGTTGTCCGCAAACAATCTGCACCTTGCATTGTTTAAATAATTACTATCTTGGCAGGGGATTGAAAACTATCCAGTTGGTACAATTTTTAAGTCACTTTAGCAATTTATCGTTAAAAATTAATTATGTGTACACACCGTCGATAGAACTGAATCGACGCTACTTTATTCCTTTACACTATATACAGTAGTTGAGTACGGTAGACAGTTATTTTATTCTAGGAATTACGTGGTACTCGAAACTTCGAGCCAACCGCTAATAAGGAAATAAAAATTTGCCTATTTTCCATTATATTCTGCGCTATCATCGATGAAACCTGCGATATTTTCCCAATGAAAATTAGTCCAAATACGACCCCGTTCGTACCTATTTTTTAATTATACGTACCTACTCGAAAGTTTTCTCAGAAGTGATCCGAACAACGTATAATTAAAAATGGGACGAATAAGGTCTCACCGTTTGGATTTAATTTCATCAGGAAATCCAGACCACTCCACCGATAATAATCTCGCGAAGAGACGGTGACAAATATATCAAATTTTCATTCTCGTTTGCGGATGAAATTCGATGCCGTGCGCGTACCTAATCGTTTCCGCTTAGGATCGTCGGCTACTCGAGACAACGGGTCGATCTCGCTTAAGAAACACAAACACTGGCGGTGGACAATTTCGTAACTTTTATCGAGGCGATCGTCTGGATTTTTAACGAGGAGTTCCTCGTATTACCGTTCATTGGATCCAACTTATCATCATTTAACAAAGGAATAAACTACAGAAGTTTCTGTATCAGCTTTAGTCCAATTGAATAATTAAACACAACCGTTGAATAATTGAATAATTAAATACAACCGTTGAATAATTGAATAATTAAATACAACCGTTGAATAATTGAATAATTAAATACAACCGTTAAAATAATAATGGTAAAGAACAATTTGTCGCATAGCCGTCTAAAGAGTGCAATGTATTTCGTAATTTCTTGCCTGTAATTGATTTCAAATGCTCGACGATACAAATAAGTTCCCGCAAGTTTAAAATTGAACGTTGTTATCATAGTTCTGCCCTAATAAAGTACAGTACGCGTTCAATCGACCAGTCCAAGGTAATATAAGGTGGTGGTAGATACAATCTAAACGAAGAGAGTAATGTAGGTCAAATGCGATTGAAAGGTAATCGATACGATGTAAAGGAATAAAGTAATGTTGGTCAATGTTAGTTGAACATTGTAATTCGCGAATGGTAGACGAGTACCTGTAACAAAACGCGATAAAAGGCATTCTTCTGTAGCATGCGCCAAGGGTGCCGGTTTCCTTTCCCGTGGCTTCGTGAAATGAATCAAGGAAGTGTGAACTGATTCAATTAGGATCGTCGAGAGGGTCTCTTGAAACATGTGACTCTCTTTTCTCATTGTTTCGTACGGTTTTCAAGTCGTTGGAAAAATGAGACGCGTTTAAAACCCATCGAGTTCGAGATTTTGTCGTTGTCGCGTGGCAACATTGAATCTCGACAATTTTCTGTTCTTTTTTCCTTTTTAAACGATAAACAGTGGTTAACATAGAAAAATGAAAATGGAGTAGAAATCAGACCGGATGGAGACATCACCTACAAAGCTCGTATATAAAACAATACAATATACGTGATAATTTTCGAAACAAGAGTATCGAAACGTCGCAGTTTACGCGTGTCTCACGTGTTTGCGGATGAAGTTACGAACATTGTTCTTTGATCCTCGCCCGGTCAGTAACCCTGCACCCACTCGAGCTTTCAAATCACCGGCCCTTGTGCCCTCTTATTGGATCATCTTGATATCGGCGGCTTCGCGATTACACCTGCATCGTGTCACGCGTGACACCTCGGAACGAAACGGCCGATCATTTTCCCCCCGAAATTCGTGATTTCCAACGTTCAGCGTTCCCTCTTCTACGATGGTCCCTAAAGGCATAGTGTACCACTAGTACCCTCAAAACTGCAATAGTGTACCATTAGTGCTCTTAAAACTGCAACAGTGTACTACTAGTACCCTCGAAACTGCAATAATATACTACTAGTACCCTCAAAACTGCAATAGTGAACTACCAGTACCCTCAGAACTGCAATAGTGTACTACTAATACCCCAAAAACCTGAATAGTGTACTACTAGTAGGCTACTGCAAGTAGGCCATTTCGTAGCAGTGTTAATCTCACGGACAACCACGTGTCCTAGTCCCCGTATAAATGATGTATCGAGTTTCCAAATGTCCATTCGATGCATCATTAAGTCGATTCATTGCATTGATTATTCCACGCGTCTGGAATAACGTTACAAAATTGTTCACGGAACACTGTGTCCCTGGCCTGGCAAACGACCAGTGGATCACGGTGAACAATTCGTGAACATTTCGTTCGGTTCCCCGACGATTTCAATTTAACCGAAGCTCGTGGGTCCGCAGGTCGCGTTGCGTAGGCAACAGGCCCAGGAGGAGAGCGAGGCGCGCGAGTTGGGCCTGCAACTGCAGTACAATACGGGCAGCTGCACCACCGCCCCCGTTCTACCTGGTGCGGCAACCGCGACCACGCCAGCTGGCAGTCCGCCCCCGCACCCGGCCCACGTAGCGAGTCCCGCGGGCTTGGCGATCCCAGCGGCAGCGGCGGCCGCAGCGGCGGCGGCGGCAGCCCACATCCAGACGCAGCTACAGCACCAGCAACCGGACTGCGGCCTCCTGCAGCGGAAGAGGCTCCCGCAGGATGAGTACCGGCAGCCCAAGATCGAGAAACAGGACCCGCTCGTCGGTGGTATCACAGGTGAGTGAATCCCGGAGACGAGGATCGAGAGATCGTTCGTTGTGTGCACGAGGTCCTGGAGTTGAGGATCGAGGGATCGTTCGTTGTGTGCACGAGGTCCTGGTGTTAAGGATCGAGGGATCGTTCGTTCTGTGCACGAGGTCCTGGTGTTAAGGATCGGGGGATTGTTCGTTGCGTCTACGAGGTCCTGGAGTTACGAATTGGGGGGGTGTTTTACTGTATCGGTTGTCTGTTATCGTATGTAACGATTACGCGGCTTAAGTGCGAAGTTGGCTGTGAAGAAATACAAATGGGTCCTTTGTTGGGAACAAACGAAATTACTTACCAAACAATTCGATATTTTGTCGTTTGCGTGGACTCAGGAGGTCCTGGAATCGAGGACCAGGGAATGTTCGTTGCGTGTGTCTAGGGTTTACGAGATACTGGAGTCGAGGATTGAAAGATCAGTTCGCTGGGTATGTTCACGAGATACTGAGAGATGTTCCGTTCGTTGGGTAGGTCTATTAAATCCTAGAATCGAGGATTGAGAGATTATTTGTTCGTTGCATATGTCTACAAGATCCTGAAATCGAGGATTGAAAGATCATTCGTTTGTTGTGTATGCTTAGAAGATCCTGGAGTCGAGCACTGAGAGATGTTCCGTTCTTTGCGTATGTTTAGGGTCTATGAGATCCTGGAGTCGAGGATTGAAAGATAATTCGTTTGTTGGGTATGCCTACGAGATACCGAGAGATGTTCCGTTCGTTATATATGCCCATCAAATCCTAGAATCGAGGATTGAGAGATTATTTGTTCGTTTCACGTGTCTACAAGATCCTGGAGTCGAGGATTGAAAGATCATAGGTTCGTTGGGTACGCCTACCAAATCCTAGAATCGTTTATTTATTCGTTGCATATGTCTACAAGATCCTGGAATCGAGAATCGAGGGATTGTTCGTTGCGATGTCTACGTGAACCTAGAGTTACGAACTGGAAGATGTTATACTTGTTGCATACACCTACGAGACCCTAGATTCTCCATATCTGATGTTCGTTCCTTGTACACCCTCTAAGTTGCATCCAAGACGAGTGATGAAACTTCCAGAAAATAATTCGGTCATTCACCGGGATCCAGGTTACCTTTATCGGAGATCCACACACACACACACCAATCAGTAGAAATATGCTACCACGGTTGAACTTGGATGATCGATGTACTAAGAAAAAGAAAGATGATTCTCCACATTTCTCCACGTTAAGCATTTCCTTTCTCTCTCGATCTGTGCAGCAGCTCCTACGGGGACCGTGCTTTCTACTTTAGAAGAACATAGTATCGAAGAATGTTCGAGTTTTCTAGAGACTTTCATTTATCCATCGCACACTGATAAAATTATCCATCGCGCGTCAACTCTACCAAGATGTCCAACTAGGAATAGCCATTGGGTTGTTCGGAAAGTAATTTCGTTTTTTTTTGGTGAAAATAAAACAATTTTTTTAGAGCGTATAAACATTTCATTAAATTATATATTCTCCATTTTGGAAAATGAAATTACTTTTCGAACAACCCAATATATTCTTTGCTACACACTACGATTTTTCCTCTACACTTTCCACGACCAAGTCTCTCCCGTGTCTACATCTAGCTTTGTATCTTTCTCCTACAATTGTAGCTTTGTATCCGTATACCAAAGAGTTCCTGCCTGTAAATAAATAAACCAACGTTCTCTCGACCATGGAGGTCTGTCCCTGATGTCCGTAACAATCGCGAGGAAATTCGTTCCCGGGTTCTCTTCGCTACCAAAGTTCGACACATTCCCATTGTTCGATCGTACCAAGATGTTCGTCGTTCGATCACACGGGAGGACACGTACACCGCTGTGGTCGTCTTGACCGAACAGGTGGCGGATTATCGTCGCACGGCGGCCGTTCATTGGCCAGAAGAACGAGAGCACGCGCGCACGGGTTCTTATGGGAGCGAGAACGGCACGCGTGTGCACTTCACGGAGGGCGAGAATGAGGCAGCAAGGAGAAGAAGTCTAGAAAGGAGCGAAGGGTTCAGCGAGGAGAGAATTAAAAGCCGCCACTAACGAGTACGACTTCTGCTTTGAGTGGTATAATAAGGGGAACCAGGAGTTCGGCCATTATTTACTTAACATTATGGTCTCTGGCCACTTGCCCTATTTAGCTGTATATGTTCACGCACGTTCCTAATGGCCACTCGTACGCAACTCATGCGTGCCGAACGCATGCGCTTTCTCTCTCTCTCTCTCTCTCTTTTTATTTCTCTCTTGGTCGCGTGTCGCGTAACCGTGGTACTCTCTGGATTCGCGGTTTTAGGGAATTGACGACGAAAATTGCACGTCACGGGACACCGTAAGAACTGTCTCCAAAGCGACGTACCGACGGTACGAAGTGCCGCGAATCGAAGTTGCGCTTCGATTCGAACCGCAGCTTCGAACACGTTCGAATTTATATTCGAATCGCGAAAATCGATCGAACGAGTCTACGAATTGGTAGGAAATTATTTCAAAAGAATCGTTCTTTGAACGAACAATTCTATGGACTTGAATTCGATCGAATCGGTGAACCAACGTTGTGTAACGTGTCGGTTGGTGTTTGAGGGATTGTTTGTGCACGTGTGAACGATCTGTAGATCGTTATGGAGTTCGTGGAGTTGAAAAGATCGTCCAGTCGCGTCGGTTCGAAGCGACGGTCAACGAAGAGCCATCGCTGGGACGTGTGAGGGAACTGTAAGGGAGATAAGTTAGGGTCTCGTGTATAGGTAAGGTCTTCGTTAACTTCACCCTACTCGCGACTGGGATTACCTGGGGTTTCTGTTCTCGTTGTTAGGGAATCAAAGTGGAGGGAATCGTTTCGTGGATGTTACATCTTACACGGTTTGGTTCTGTGTAATCGTTCGTGGAAACTGTCGATGGAAGTTCAAATCGAATTTTCGGTTACCTACCTAACATTTTCAGAAAGCTCAGCAACTTGGGTACAGTCGACTAATGTTGGAGTCTAATGTTGGTTAATGTATCTTCGGTCAAGGACACTTTCGTTAAGGTTAGATACACGTTTTGAGACTAAAATATAGTAAAAGACTAAAAATAGTACTAGAAAGTGTAGTTTATCTAGAAAATATAGTAAAAGAAATATCCACGTTACAAATATAAGGAAATCACAATACGAATGTTACATCTTTCCACAAATTGTCTAATGGAGTCAAAATTGACGATAACTTGGGAAGAAGGTGTAAAGAACTTCTTCCGTTATTCAATGACACCTGCAAATTACCCACCAAACTCTCTCTTTTATTTTTCAATCTGTCTTTAATTATCCGACGGTGAAGGTGAAAGGTAGCTTTTGGTATTGGAGGAGCTTCCAGGGAAACGATCAACGAAAGTACGAAATTCTCGAACACTATTGGTACCATCTATCACCTTCAGAGTTAACGAAAATACAACATTTTCAAATACCATTGGTACCATCTATCTATCACCTTCAGTGTTAACAAAAATACAAAATTCTCGAACATTATTGGTATCATGTACCTATCACCTTCAGAGTTAACAAAAATACAAAATCGGTACCATCTATCTATCACCTTCAGAGTTAACAAAAATATAAAATCTGTACCATCTACCTATCACCTTTAGAGTTAACAAAAATACAAAATTCTCAAACACCATTGGTATCATTTATCAACCACCTTCAGAATTAACAAAAATACCAATTTCTCAAACACCATTGGTATCATTTATCTACCACCTTCAGAATTAACAAAAATACAAAATTCTCAAATACCATTAGTACCATCCACCTACCACCTTCAGACTTAACAAAAATACAAAATTCTCACACACTATCGGTACAATCCACCTATCACCTTCAGTATTAACAAAAACACAAAATCCTCAATCCTCCATTGGCATCATCCATCCCTCACCGTCAGACTTAAAAAAAATACAAAATTCTCGGATACCACCCCAACAGTCTCCGGAAACCTCGGTCCGCGAAACGAAGTAGCGTCGGACAGCGAAGAAGGGTTTTTCTCCACCCCCCACCTCCCACCCTCCCCAATCGTTGAGACTTCAGAGTACGCAAGAGGCGGCGCGTTCGCTAGGGGTGGTTCAGTGGGTGGGGGGGATGGAAAACTTCGATTTCGCTCGGTTTCAATTACACCTACGCTCCTCTTGTTCGCGTTTAGCCGAGCGGAACTCGCCCCGCATCCCCTGAAAAGTCGAGGAGTCGCGAGTGCAGAAGATGTCTCTCGGTTCGATCTTCGAAACAGAGTGCTTACAGTAGTGTACAGAGGAGGCGCGTCTCCAGTCGAGAAGTTTTAGCCGTAATTGAATTTCTCGGGCCAGTGCCTACCACCGCGGGGGATTCTCGACTGGTTTGTTGGTTGGTCGGTCTCTGTATTCTTGCTAGGTCGAAGATCCTGAGGTTGCCAGGAGAGGGTTGATGCACTCTCGCTCTCTCTTACCACCGTTGGCTGTTAGACGGTGGAAGTGCCCCACGGCACGATACGGCATTGTACATCTTCTGGATGCGATCCCGCAGTTGTGTTCTGCGCTAGCTTGGAAACCCGTCGCTCCTTTGAATCGGGGAAGTTTCCTTCCGGTTGGTGATCTCTGGACTCTCGATCGCGCGAAATCACTGTACCAAGAGGTAGTAGTACCCGTTGAATTTAAGAGCGAAATTAAACATCCGGGCGCAATGATCGTTGGTGGGATTAAATCCGATACCATCGATTGCATGATTTTACCACCAACGAGGGGAAACGAAGTATCGAAAGTAACAAGGTCGTGGACTCATTACGAGGACATCGTGCCAATTGCAAGCGAGAACTGATGACCAAGAACTGAGCACACTGATGACAACTTTGGACGGTTTGGAGTAGAATTTTTTAAAATAAAGACGATTAAGAGCGATTAAGAGCGATCACTGATGGAAGAAACGATCTCTTTCTACCCTGGAAGAAACGATAAGTTTCCAATCGAGGAATGGAAGTAAGAGGAGCAGTGAAAATACGGAGAGGGAGAAACGAAGGTGTTCGAGGAAGGAGGTACAGAGGGAAATGTACGACAAAGAGGACGGTGAATGCGATAGAAGGACGAAGGAAAAATAGGGAAAGAGTTGAAAGTATAGGATTAGTCGTCTCGAAGAAAGTAGGGTACCGGGTCTCATTCTGGCGGCTAAGTGACCCTGAAACGAAAAACCAAATCGTGAAATTCGAGATTGAATTCAACCAAACGACACAAAGAAAAGGGTAGTCAATGAAGACGACCAGAGTCGAAGGATGAGACAGCTATAAACTCGACGATTGCACCAATGGTTGGATGAAAATGAAAAATATCGTTTACAAGGAACGAGGAGCTTTTGCGTCGGTAATTTTATTTTTCTCCACCCGTCCCTCGGATTGTCGTTCGATCTGCGTCGCCCTCGATCGAAATACTCGGGGGCCAGTGAGCTAAAAACACTTAAAATCGCGATTAATTTATTCATTGCGCGCACAAGATGTACATATATCCCGTGCATCGTGATTCCTTACGAGAAATTAAAATTCCCTACGAAATTACGATAATTGAAATTTTACCCCACAAATGATGATCGAATACCTACCAGAAACCATTTCTATTCAATCCAAGTACCTAGATACCACGGTGCTCCGTTTTGCCTCGGATGAGGTAATTTAGCGATCGTTCGATAATCGATGAAAACACTTTAACGCGGGATAAAATATTCTTACCTACGGTGAAGACTGTAGAGTGAAACACTGTACTTATCGCGATTGATTTAAGTCGAAGATTCACGAAACTTAAATCCAACACTCTCGAAACTCTTGGGACAACATGTTTCAACATTTTTCTTAATCATATTGTCGGACACAAAATGGCGAAAGAATTGCTCAGAACCAGGTCGTAGGATTTTCACGACATTTGCAAATCCAGTCTAACAATGAGACGAAAAACATCGGTGTCCTCTTCTACATCACTTTCTTTTTTGAAATATATCCTTCTTCCACCAAATAATAACTTGTTCGGTAAGTTTTGTCGTTTGATAGAACTTACCAAACAGTACTGTTCAATAAGATTCAATGTAGTACTGTTCAATAAGATTCAATGTAGTACTGTTCAATAAGATTCAATGTAGTACTGTTCAATAAGTTTCAATGTAGTACAGTTCGATGGAACTTATTAAACAGTACTGTTCAATGTAGTACTGTTCAGTACTGTTCAATGTAGCACTGTTCGATAAGTTTCAATGTAGTACTGTTCAGTAAGATTCAATGTAGTACTGTTCAATAAATTTCAATGTAGTACTCTTCGATAGGACTTACTGAACAGTACCATTCAATGTAGTACGGTTTAATAAGTTTCAATGTAGTACTATTTAATAGAACTTACTGAACAGTACTGTTCGATAAGTTTCAATGTAGTACTGTTCAGTAAGATTCAATGTAGTACTGTTCAATAAATTTCAATGTAGTACTATTCAGTACTGTTCAATGTAGTACTATTCAGTACTGTTCAATGTAGTACTATTCAGTACTGTTCAATGTAGTACTATTCAGTACTGTTCAATGTAGTACTATTCAGTATTGTTCAATGTAGTACTATTCAGTACTGTTCAATGTAGTACTATTCAGTACTGTTCAATGTAGTACTATTCAGTACTGTTCAATGTAGTACTATTCGGTACTGTTCAATGTAGTACTATTCAGTACTGTTCAACGTAGCACTGTTCGATAAGTTCAATCGAACGACAAAACATATTGAGCAACCTGGTACCGTTCGATAAGTTTCCTCGAAGCGACAAAACTTACCGAACAACTAAACATTATCTCAGCGAAGAGAAAAACAAGTACGATCGCGGAGAAGCCGCGTTAACAAACCTAAAAACTCCCCTAACGAAGAAGGTACGTTCCGTGGTTTCCGTGTGCCCGTTTACGACAAACTTGGGAACCCGAGAGAAGGTAACCGAACGTGTCGGAGAAACGTTTGAACCTCATCGTTTCTTTTTCATTGATGTCACTCGGGGTTAGGTGTACCAACCCGGGGGCCAATTTGGATGACACGTACGTCACTCTTGCGTATCAAAGGGTCCCGGACGTGCACCGGCAGTCATTACGTCGAAAAGGAGGACGCGGAGATTTGGTCTTTCCAGTGGATTCCCTGAAGTAGGGGAGGATATCGCTTTTGTGGAGCTCGTACACGCACGTGGAACGCGGAAGAACGTCCCTGTGTATATATATATATGTGCGTGTGTGTGTATGCGTGTATCAGCAAGCGCGCGCGCGTGTGCGGCGCACCCTTTATCCCGAAGGATCATTCCGGTGCTCCTTCGTCTACGTGGACCATTATCCGGCAGTTTCTCACAGTAGAAGCTTCTTCGAGTGTCCAAGAAACTTTGTGAAAGACCAGTCCGTTTCCGTTCTTCCTCTTTCGTGGCTGCGGAGGACACCAGGAAATTATTTCACTCGACTGTGTACGTTCGTCCTCCGTTCTTCCACCGCCCACCCCGTTGGCTGTTCCTTCACTGCAACCCCCCCTCCGCGCTAGCAGGGCGAGATGATATCGCGGCCCGTAGAACAGTCGGTGAATAAAGGGTCTCGGCGACGACGACCGAGGGACGTTTTCCAAAGTAGTAGCGGAGTGGGGGTAGGGTGGAGAGCGGCGATGGAAATTTTTCACGCGACAGAACGCGGATACCTTCTTGGAGTTCAACGACCGTGGGAGTGCAATTTTTTCGGTGTATTGTTCCCGATACGCGTTGTATCTTGTTCGAGGGATTGTTTTCCGGGAGAGGTGGTTCGATTCGGGAGGATTTACCTGGGAGGATCGTTTCGTGGTCAGTTTTAAAATTACGCGAAACGGCTTCCAGGGTCCGGACAGGTATCCTTGTTTACGAAATGGATTGATTCTGGGTGCGAAGTATTGGGGGTTGTTTGTTCGGAGAGTCATTTCGTTTTCCAAAGTGGAGAGTATATAATTTGATAAGATGTTTGTACAGTCTAAAAGAATCGTGTTTCATTTTCACCCAAAAAAAAAAAACGAAATGACTTCCCGAGTAAACCGATAGTATTGCTTTCCATCTGGACTCGTGGAATTCAGTCACCGGGCTGTGGAAAAATGACCAATGTTGACTCAACTCTCTTCAAACGAAGCACGATGGTTCGTCAGAAATGGAACTCTTCGCTATGATAATTTTCCTGAATGAAATTTACCTATACTACTTATTTAAAATAAAAACAAAATTTACTTATTCCAATTATGTAAAGTAATCTCTTCAATCTTCATAGTTTTCTAAACAAAATTTACTCATTCTATTCATCCTACCCATTCTACTCATTCTACTCATTCTACTCATTCTACTCATTCTACTCATTCTACTCATTCTACTCATTCTACCCATTCTACTCGTTCTACTCGTTCTACTCATTCTACTCATTCTACTCATTCTACTCATTCTACTCATTCTACTCGTTTTACTCATTCTACACATTCTACACATTCTACTCATTCTACTCATTCTACTCATTCTACTCATTCTACTCATTCTACTCATTCTACCCATTCTACTCGTTCTATGATTTTGTATTTTCCCGAACAAAATGTACTCGTCCCTCTCCTAACAATAATTCTCTCGATCAAGAATAATTCTCTCCGTCAACCACCCCCGCTAAAATTTCCACATTCTGATTGCAATAATTCTCCCATTACTCGTTCTCGAAACTGCCCAAGAACTCGGTAGGTAACCGCGTTTTCCCGGCGACTCTCGAAAATTTTAACGAAAATGTACTTCAACGCTAGAACTACCGACGGTGAACGTATTACTATTTGTATCAGACTACGTACGTGTATTCGAAGTTAGACGGGGAAAGTACAAATTAATTTACGAGTACCATTAGTTGTCCATTTTGATAATTGTTCATGAATATTACAGATAAAGACAACGTTGATAATTGATTGAATTTAAAAAGAAATTTGAAACGAGTCAAATTTAACCCTTTCTTAGTTCTAATGTTAAGGGAGAGCGCCATTCTGACGAGTCAAAAACATTGAATTTTTATTTCTTATTTTTTTTTTAAGTTTAAAGTGCGTAGAATTTTATGTTAAAAAGATATTTCGAAATTCAAACATTTGGCGAAGTTGCAGCGATAAATAAACTTGTTTTACATTTTTCTCAACTTAACCGTCCGTGACCATTCGATTTAGTTCAAAATTTTATAAAGATATTCTCCATAGAATATTCTACAATGTAGCTTACAATTTTTTTAATATGTTAACCATTTAATTTTTCACAAACGTTCAAAGTGGTTGGATAAAAATGATCGTCTCCTCTTCAGACTTCGACCATTTCTACAATTATTAAAATTTACAAAAAATCGTACGCTAAATTTTAACTAATACTCTCTAGTTTACGAATCAACAACACTTATTTATTTCAAACAATGTTTCACCAGAATGGGTTTCGGTCGCAGCGAATAACTTCGCCATTTTCTCCGATTTTTGCTTTCGCGAAATTGCAAAACGAAGCTGAAACTTGTATTTACATTCCCCGAAAAAGACTACATTTCACATTCGGTGATTATCTAAAAAAAAATTCGCAAAATTTACCCATTTTTCGACGTCTCGGAGCGGTGTCCCCCCTTAGCATAACCGCGGCCAAAGGGTCAAGGCAACGCACGGCTCCGGGCTCTCGTAACTCGAAGTAACTTCGTATTTAGCGCGCGAGTTTGCCGTGTACCGGCGTAGCGTCGACGCGAGGACTCGTGAACGCGGCTCGAATATTAAAATCCGACGTCCCCGTGAGGGACGAAAACCGCGCGCGAGCGCTTACGGCTACTTATGTTTTCGCGACGTGCCTGGCAACATTGTTTGCAAAGAGTCAGCACGGCTTCGCGGAACACAGTCCCGAGCCACGGGCACCGAACAGCTTAGAACCCGGCTGTGCCTATTTGCATAGGTGTAGCCGCTCCTTCGAATGCACGTACACGTGCAACGCCGCCATGGAAGCACGTTTCTAAGTGTGTTTGAACAAAACTCCTGCCAGCGTACCCTTTCTAACCTCCGTGAACAGTTTGCACGGCCGTGATCGTGGAGGATCCCCGGTGCTCTCGATCGTGGCGAACTCTTGGAAATCCTTCGAGTCCCACGTTCGACCACTATTCTGCGTGTTACGTTATTTATCGTCGTTGGACGTTTCTATTGCGCACGCGCGTGGAGTTCGGTGGATACGGATACACGAATATACAGAAGTAGTTATTATAGGGGTCAAGACGTGGTAAATTAAATCGCCACGATGGTGTAGGTACGTGGTAGAGTTTCAAAAATGGCGACATCGGTGTTACGGAAACACTTCTATAGGTTAACGGTAATCTTTCGTATTGGGTACAGTATATGAGAAAAGAAGTTTATACTTACGTGGTAATTTTTAACGGTAATCTTTCCTATTGAGTACAGTACGTTTATACTTACGTGATAATTTTTAACGGTAATCTTTCGTATTGGGTACAGTACGTTTATACTTACGTGGTAATTTTTAACGGTAATCTTTCGTATTGGGTACAGTACGTTTATATTTACGTGGTAATTTTTAACTGTAATCTTTCGTATTGGGTATAGTATATGAGAAAAGAAGTTTATACTTACGTGGTAATTTTTAACGGTAATCTTTCCTATTGAGTACAGTACGTTCATACTTACGTGGTAATTTTTAACGGTAATCTTTCGTATTGGGTACAGTACGTTTATATTTACGTGGTAATTTTTAACTGTAATCTTTCGTATTGGGTATAGTATATGAGAAAAGAAGTTTATACTTACGTGGTAATTTTTAACGGTAATCTTTCCTATTGAGTACAGTACGTTCATACTTACGTGGTAGTTTTTAACGGTAATCTTTCGTATTGGGTACAGTATATAAAAACAAAAGCTTTTACTTTTGTAATAATTTTTAACCTGGTAATCTTCAGACAATCGACACCTCATCATTCGTTAAAAATTTACCTATCTCTATCCTCCGTACATACGTCACAATTTACGACATACGTAAAAAATTACACCTCGTAGTTTGCATTACGCCTCGAAACCTGCTCACTATAAAACACAGAGCTGGTTATCTTACCTCCGTCGGTTCGGGACTCAAAGATCTCCCAACGCTCGGAACGAATTTTTCGCGACTCTACCTTTTCGTCGTGCTTTAATTCCATTATCGTCACGACAAAAGATAAGAATTTCATCCAACAATGGAGATCCACCCGCGATTCGTCCGAACTTTTCTCCTCTAAACCGAAAGCGACGAAGCTTTCGAGCGTCACTGTAGCACGTAATTTCACGACGAATACCACGGGAGCTCGCGGCCGATTCATCCACGAGAAAGATCGCGATAAACGATACCTTTACCGTGGTCGATTAAAGGGCACGGGCAACTGTTCCTACGCGGTATGTAACGGAAGAAAGAATGAAAGAAAGAAAGAAAGAAAGAAGAAGAAGCCCCATCGCGGTTGAAGTACATATTTGATTAACCGTCGCTTCTTTTCTCTCTGTTTCCAGAGCGGTTTCGGCCTATGGCTTCCGAATAATATTTTTTTTTTTTAATTGAAAGCGAAAAGCGATCCAACGGCCACAATTGTCGGGAAGGGAAAACCATCGAGAATGAATATAAAACACTTCGCGATGAATGCCGAGTTTGTTTTTTAATTCGCGTCTTCCCTAACCGCCCTCGCCACTTTTTATTTTTAACAAAATTCGCGCAACCACTTGATGCAGATTTATATATATATATATGTGTGTATGTAGAAAATATTATATATATATATATATATAATATATTGTATATATATATGTATGTATTTGTATATACACATATATATATGAATAGTCGTTCATCGAGAACCCGACGGCCGGATTCGTTGCAACCTGTGATGCAAAGATGCAATTAGCTTGCATCCAAACGTACTCGCGAATTTTGTTCGTCGAGTATTGTGGTGTGTTTACAATTGGACCAATCATGGTTTTCGTTCGTTTAATATAAATTTTTTCGATCGTTTATTTTTTGATCCTCTTTGAAATGTAATGTTATCCATACGTAGACTGTATGTAATGGAATTGTTTATACAGAGTGTTTTTAAAAGTTGACGTTATACTTTGGAGATATCTAGGACTGGTTGAAGCAGACAGAGAAGGTTTAATAATTAATCATTCGTTTCGAAATTAGAGGACTATTTGTGTTATTTGTCGAGTGTGTCGTACGTGTAAGAGTTACTTTAAGAAGTTTTATCGAATATATGGTGTATTGCAAAGAAAAATGAATGGAAAAGGTCGTTAAAAATATTCACCTGTAGAATGTATCCAGAAATGAAGAAAATCACCGAGAAACTCTATATAGATAAAATACGACGTAAAAATAACGAAAGTTTCTTGGGAGGATGTTAAAAATTACATTCTATCAAAATAAGAAGTTACTTTTCGTTTATAATGGCTCCAAACAGTATTTGCACGCTGTATTACAAGGAAATTCTTCTTACCTGTAAGATTGATTTTAATGAAAGTTTGTGTGCATAATAGTGCATATGTATATAGAGAAATTCTTTTGTCTACAAAAAATTTTTTTAAGGTGAAATCAAGTCTCGAAGGTTTTAATGTTTTTTCTTATTTTTTTTAATGCAACTTTTCTTCGGGCTTTTTTGCAACAGAATGATAGAGCTGAATATTTTTCATATAAAAAGTTTTGCTCTATTTCACACTATTACGAGGTTGTATTTGAACAATCGAAGAATAAGTGGCACTGTAAAGGCTGATTCCAACAGATTTCATTTTCTTTATAAGATAACAAAAATTCTCTTACAAAAAATTCTCAGTTTTTAGTGTGAAAACAACGTTCAACTGTGAAAAAAGTCCCCCCCGAAAAATTGCTTTTTAAATGAAAACAATGAAAAAATATTGAACTTTCAAATCTGAATTTTAACCCTTGGAGAATATTTTTTGTTAACAAAAAATTTACATTATATGCACACAAACTTTTGTTAAAATCAGATTTGTAGATTAGGGGAATTTCTTCATAATATAGTGTACAAATATTTTTGGATCCATTGTATGTAACAGATTGTTCAATAAGTTTTGTCGTTCGATAAAACGTATCGAGCAAACCTAGTACTATACTGTTCAATAAATTTGATCGAACGACAAAACTTATCGAACAACCTAGTATATTCCGTAACATTTAAAAAAAAACTATCCTTTCTTTTCTTACAATTGCTTAACTTCCTGCGAACTAATAAATGTTAGAATAAAAATATCAAACAGGAGTTCCTCCCGTAATAGAATCACGCACGGTATGTATCCAAATCCATCTGGTATACCATTTGTTATGTACCCAAATTAAAGAATTACAAAATCAACGCCGTTACTGAAATTTTCGCTCGAGTCAGCCCCCCTGAACGCGGCCCCTCCGAAAATCGAAACACGTCCGCGAACCGGGGACCTCATCGACGAGTTCGCCAACGAAAAGGAAAAAAAAAGAAAGAAAAAAGGTGAAGAAAAAAAAAAGAAAATAAATAAAATCGTGGGACAATTTCGTCCACGACGGCGTAACAAGAAATTCCCCCGCAGGGCAGAGTGTGCACGAAGCGTAAGAAGCGCGACGAGTCGTCGTCGACGTCGTCTCGGTTTTTCCACGGGATCGCGGCGACGAGGCGCGAGAGGGCAGAGAACAGGAGATGAGGGTGGCGCGAATCAGAGAAGGAGAAGGAGTGGGAGTGGGATGAGTGGGAGGAGTGGGAGGAGTGGGTGGAGGAAGTGAAAAGAGTCAGAGGTCGAACGCCGTGCCCCCTCCCCCGTGGCCCCGTTGGCGTTCAGCAACCGTTTACGAGGCATAAACGCCGAAACAAAAGGCGGCTGGGCGCGAAACAATTAAAAACGTTACGCCCGATCGCTCTCCACCGTTCTCCCTTTCCCCTCGACTTTTTTTCTTTTTTTTCTCTCCTGTCCCTCCTCGCCCTCCATCGTTCCTGCCGCTCACCCTCCCCACCCCACGTACCAGCGATCCTCCATCGTACCATCTCGCTCGCTCCTCGCTGAAAGGGTGGAAAGGAGGGATGGGGGAGGGAGGGGGGCGTTTGGTTCTTTTAACCACCCTACGGCCCCATCGAATCCGTGGAGTATATACATCCCCCACCCCCTTCCTCCCACCATGTTCGTTTTCACCCCTTTTACCGGTGCAACACGAAAACACACGGACGGTTGAACCCGGCGCCCACACATTCCAACCACCCCCCGGAAACAAAAGGGAATCGCGACGATTTAATGACTGATCGGGCTGTTGCTCGCTGTTGCTGTCGCCGCGACGTCGCTGCCTGAAGAACTCTTTCCTCCTTCGTCTTCCGCTTCTCGACTCTCCCCCCACCCCCTTACTTGTCCTTTCTCGCGTCCCTTTTTATTTTTTTTCCACTTCCTCAATTTTTAACCCCCCTCTCGTGTCCTCCTTCTTTTCTCCGTCTCGTTGCTTCGATCAGAGAGGGGGGCGGGGACACACACACGATGAGGTTGGGTCTTGTTTTCGTCTCGTACCTTGTCTGTCGCGATTTCCGGTTTTGGAAATCGTACTGTTCGTCCGTGACAAGAAAACGAATGAAATGTTTCCGTCCACGCTTCCCTAGCACACCTACCAGTGTCGCTATTGGTCGAGAATGGCGAAGAAAGTCGACAACGGCCGACGTCGACTACGAGCGCGATGATGGGGGGAATTGGAAGACCGGTAAACTATTGGGTTGTTCGGAAAGTCATTTCGTTTTCCCAAATGGAGAATGTATAATTTAATAAAATGTTTATACACTCTAAAAGAATCGTGTTTCATTTTCACCAAAAAAAAACGAAATTACTTTCCGAACAACCCAATAGAACGACACTCGTTTGCCTTCTTATCGCGGACCGACAATAGATACGTACTGTTCGACGATGAGAAGACGGTGAACGGGCAGGATTGGTCGGAGCGAAGCTGCTACACCTCTACTCGCACGTATACAAGAATAAACAAAATGGATTGTGGGAAGGGTGAGATAGGTATTGACAATAGCGTGAATCAGTGAAGGAAAAATCTATTGCTGTACTATATCCATTACACCTTGAAGCTAATACTTAATATTGTAACTTATATATCGGTAGTTGCAAATGGAAGATTGCAATTTACAGACACTCAACGATACAACGCGCAATGTATACTAATGGATTTTTCACTCATCGCCTCATCGAATGCTAATATTTACAATGCAACGTACGCATATTAATATACGTGTACACATTACCATGTACTATACACTGTATCGTAAAGTTCATGTATATTAAATTTTTATCTCTTTACCATTAATCATCTCTTCGTGCAACTTTTCTTCGACGCACTTAATGATGTATCACATCGTACACAGTATGACGTTTCACTCAGAAAATCAGGATTCGTTACCAGAAATGTCTAATTCTAAAATATATGTTCCACCGGAAATTAGAACACCGTTGAGAAATATTCTTAAAACCCCACCGTCTGGAACTCTCGCCCGAAAGATCCCAAGAGAATTTTTTTTTCAACTATACCTTCATTTATACCAACCTTAAGCAACCTTACACTTTCGTATTGTGGGTTTGATAATGTTAAACGTTTTGTCCAAAAGAATTTCCCAAAAAAAAAGTCCACTGTTTCTCCTGTCGATTGCTTATTATTCACGATCCGTTGCACACGATCCCGTTCGAAAAAAAAAAGAAAAGAAAAAAGCGCTCGTCCCGATCGCGGCGCACCCCTGTCGGTCGTCGATATCCCGGATTTCCTTTCTCGTCTCTCTTTTAACACGCCACCATTTTTCCTGACCGTCGGTTCCTCGCTTACTCGCGAGGCCTCTTTCCCTACCATCGTCGTTTCCCCCCCTCCCTCCTCCTTTCGTCTTTTTGTCTTCTGGCCGTGCTCTCGATAACTTGCTTTTCTTCGCGCCCCCGAGCCCAGCGGAGCGGCGATTTCCCTGCGTGATTTTTCCTGCCGTCAACCGATCCCGTCAGCTCGATGCTATTTTCCGAGCGTATCGATACGTAATAATGAGAGTCCTTTCTCTCGTTGCTCGGTCCCCCGGTGGCAGCGGCGGCGGCCGTATGCACACCGGAGCGCACCGATTCCAAGAGTAGAGAGCCTCGTAACTGGAATATTTCGCACGGCCTCTCCGAGCTGCTGCTTTTCACCGCATCGTCCCATCGGATTAATTAATCTCGCGGCGATCGGGCCTGGAATGTTTTCCGCGGTGGCGACCGATCGGATGGTTGGTGGGAGTGGGCGTCACGTGGTTGGCGGTTGTGGGGTGGGGGAGGAGCCGAAAGAAACGAGAGCTGTATTTCATTACGCCCGGAGTCCCGATAACGCGAACCCCCGTCAGCACGGGACCGTGCCACGGGAATTAAAGGCGAGTACGGCATAGAGACGTTTCGTGGCTCGATTCGTTCTCGGTTCTCCGTTCGGAGATACCATGCACGCACCGTACGATCGGAAATTGATGATAGAAACGAGGTTAAGGGGATTCCGTGACTCGAAACGGGATGAAAATTGTGGAATTGTGGAACAACGAAAGTGCACCGGAGGGCTTCGTTTTCGAGAAAAATGCATCTGAGAATTAATCCAGTGCACCGAACAATGTATGTACACATCGTGGCTCGTAATTCGTGGTACACGAACGGGGTCGAGGAGATTCCATGGCCTGGGGTGGAGGAGTATATGGAATTAAAAAATTGCATCGGAGGCTGCGTTTTCGAGAAAAATGCATTTGAGAATACATAAGGCCCTGCGCGTTGCTCGATTCCTCGCCACTGTCGTCGATCGCGAGACACAGCGGTTTAGAAAGGGGACCGATGACGCGTCGCTCGGCCCGCTCCCCACCACCGCGCATCGCAACGTTTCGCGCGCATCTCCCGAGAAACGAGCGATGAAGAATAGGCATTAACCGTATTGGTGTCGCGTGTCAGGGATTAACGTCTTTGGAGACGGAGTGGGGGAAGCTCTCCGAGCACCGGTGCTTCGCTCGTGCAGATCCACACGCGTTATCCGACTTGACTCGCAAATTACACGGATCACCATGGTGTTCGACGTGTTAAATTTTCCTTTTCTCTTGAACGTTCGCGTTTTTAAAGATGGTTCCTGGGAATAAATTTTTCGTTGCTCCGTGTTTACGTTCCATCAAAATCAGGGCTCGTCGATCGAAACGCGTTCAAGTTTCGATTCTCTCGAAAAATGGTATACTGTAATATGACTACGGGCCTCCGTGGACCTAAAGGCTCTCCTTTCAACAAACCCTGAGTATTTCTAACGGATCCTTTACGATCTCGTGATTATTTCGCTCCGCGAATCGTAGAAACGAAGGAGAAAGGATTCTCTTCTCCCGAAGTCGCAAACAGACGGTTTATTTTACGATCTTCCGAACAATAGGAAATGATAATTCATAGTGGGTGCTTTCTACGACCCTCGCCATTACCCGGGACGTCGAAAGGCTAGAGGCACGAAGACCGCGGTACTCGGTGGGGTTAGACCGGTAACCGACACTGCTCGTGATAACTGTAACGCCTCGAAGGGTTATTTATCGGCGGTGAATTTCGCGGTTGCGGTCGTGCAACCCCTTTTTTCCGTTCCCGACGGAATACGCAATAACGCTGTGTCATCGTATTCCCTTTGCTTCTTACGGCCCTTTTTTCGCGCTACCCACGATTTAGGGGAATAAGTGGATTCCGGACTCGATTCGAATGATAAAAACTAGGAGGGTACTTTGGCATAGATATTTGAAAAAAAAAACACGTAAAATACTCTTTAAAATCCACACTCCATAATTAGAAACTCTTTTCGATACCACACTCTCGTGGTGGAAAATTTTTAAACATTTACAGAACGACGAGTTTGAAGAATTAATACAAGAGGATTGCAAATGAACTCGACTCTTTATTAAACATATTCGTAATTATATAGATTGGTGATTACGAAAAATATTACGTACCAATAAACGTCCTAAAAAAAATAGTATCTATTAGGTCGTTTGGAAAATCGTTTCGTTTTTTTTTGGTGAAAATGAAACACGATTTTTTCAGAGTTTATAAACATTTTATTAAATTATATATTCTCCATTTTGGAAAGCGAAATGACTTTCCGAATAATCCGATATTTCTTAAAATAGAAACAAAGAGTTCGATAACTCTATAACTTCTATAACTCTAACAATGACTTTTGACGATAAGAAACATCGTGTTCTAAATAAGATCAAGGTTAGGTGGATCATTAAACGCAGTATCGACTTTGGAGATCAATTTCGAGCACGTTTACACTTGCTGTAGTTCATCTGCCGACGATAAAAAACAATCGTACGCTCGAATCTAAATACGATTGAGGTTAGGTTAACCTCCAAACGCAACATCGACTTTCGAAGTGTTATCCACCGTCACCTCGTACCGATAAACGTCCCCCGCGTGAATCCATTTCGAAAAATTCGATTATATGATTAAATAATAACAACGATTCCAAGCGCCGGAACAATCGAGTCACCGATAAAAACAAACCGGACAGTGTGTCGTCGTCCGAACTCGATGGAATTTCGATCGAGTGTGGCAATAAGAAGAGGTTGTATCGAGGAACAAACGATCGCTCCGCAGGAGGGGGGGAGGGGGGTATGGCTGAGCCTAAGCCTAATTTATAGGGATGTTTCGTGTCCTCCACAGTTGCCCTGCAGCCTGTGTCCTATTACTCCTATTCTCTATTATGCAGCGCCGCCGTAGGCCGGAAGCTCCCGATATCTATATGCCATTCTAAATTATTCGGCATTGTCCTCGCATGATTCCATTGTCCGCGTCTGTCTCCACCGTACGCTGATACGCGGCGGCGCGGGTTAGGGCGTAGACCTACAACAACGCGGCCCGTGTGCACACGCTCCAGCCCGTGTGTATCTGCTTCGAGTGCGTCTTGTCATCGGTCAAGAGTGCCTGCGGACTTGTACGCCGTGGACGTCTAATTAATCGCGCCGTTGCCGGTAAGAATGCCCCCTACCCATCGTACAGGGTGCTCCGGTGTCCGCCGCGGTGACACATGTGTGGATCACGTTCCACGGGTGTCGTTGAAAAATTGTAGAATCGACTTTCGAAATTTTGATATTTCTCTCCTTGAGAAATTCGCGATAAAAATTGTCCGCCAACGAGAAAACGAAATCGAATTTCATGGTATTTTGATCAATGGGATTTAATAGTATTTTAATAAATTGAGTTTAATAGAATTTTAATAAACGGAAATTTAATAGAATTTTAATTCAGTTTTGGCAATTTATACTGTAGTTTAATTATAATTAACGGAGCGAGCGATTACATACGAATAAAATTATTTTAACAAGAATTTGAATTTTGATTCCTGCCACGGTGTCGGTTGTGGTAACACAAGCGTGGATCACGTTCCACAGTGTCGTTGAAAAATTGTAAAATCGACTTTCGAAATTTTGATATTTCTCACCTTGAGAAATTCGCGATAAAAATTGTCCTTCAACGAGAAAACGAAATCGAATTTCATCGTATTTTGATCTATGAAATTTAATAGAATTTTAATAAATGGGATTTAATAGAATTTTAATCTATGAAATTTAATAGAATTTTAATCTACGAAATTTAATAGAATTTTAATAGAATTTTAATAAACGGAAATTTGATAGAATTTTAATTCAATTTCGGCAATGTATACTGTACCATAATTATGATTAACGGAACAATTGCGTGTAAATAAAATTATTTGAACGAGAAATTGAATTTTGATTCGTTACACTGTGCGGAGAACATCGGAGAATGTTAATAACTCGAAATATTAATTTGAATCGCGCGTGACACTGATTAGATATTAATTTGAGCGAGTTAAACTCGAGTAGACTTTTCGTTCGTTCGATGTTCAAACAGTGTGCAGTTGAGACGAAATTTGAAAATTTAAAAAACGATCAAAGTTTCCGTTAATCTCATCGATTTTCGTCCGATCATTTTAAGTATGAAACACAGAATATTCCAGAACGATTTCTGGTATATAATATTTGTCGTAATTATCAATAAATTAATTACGAATCCTAATTTATGTCACGAAACCCTCTTGTACCAGGGGGTACATAATAATATTAATCACACACAACGCTTGTTCAATGAACGAAAATTTCCATTACGACTAATAGATTGTTCGATAAATGTCGTCGTTCGATAAGAACTGAAGCTATTATCTACGTCGTTTTATTTTTATAAAGATGGTGCTACCGTTTGATGAACACGTGCCAAGTTTCGTGCAGATCCAACGACTCATTCGTCTATTTACAATTCATATATTTACATTTTAGAAAATGTATATCGACAATTCAAAGTTGAAGTGTCGTAATAATTTTATTTCCAATGAAGAAAACGACAAAACTTATCGAACAGGCTGGTATCTAGGTTTCGTTTTATAAAAATTGACCGTGCTGTAAGAGGGCCAAGTGTATATACACTTACCAGATCATTTTCAGCTTCCTTCGAGTGTTCCCGTGCACAATATCGAGCAAGGGATTCCATTCGTCCCTGAATTCGTAATAAATCCTCTAACGTTACAAAGGGGTGGGCGCCTAGCCGGTTCCTGAACGTCGAAACGAGTTTTATTAACTTCCTCGGTCGTCTCAGAGTACACCGGTGCAGGGATACGTTACGCCATAGACACCGAGGAGAAGTTAGATTTCGTCGTGTGTGCCCGACAGAGGCGAGGGTGAGACAGAGAGAGAGATTACAATAAATTGCACGCACCCTTCTCGAAATACAAGACCAACCATCGCCCCGATACGGGAACAACCGAAGAAAAAAAGAAAAAAGAAAAAAGATTCCACGCTCGCGATACTGTGTTCCCTTTTTGTGCAGCGTCGCGTCGTCGCTTTTCAGAGCACGGTCCATCACAATGGTCTCCGTTTTCACACCTTTCCTCCACCCCCTATTGATCAGAGGAAACTTTTTCGGATACAAAGAACGCGCGCGGATAATCCGTACCGGTTGGCGAATCGCTTGCGAATGTTACGTCCGAATACGGTAACGTAATTCGGCTGGTACACTTTTTCTTCGTATTGCTATCAATATTTATAAAATATTGTCTAGCACATTTTTTTAATCAGTATTTATAAAATACTGTCTAGTAAATTTCTTTTTGTCAATATTTATAAAATATTGTCTAGTAAATTTCTTTTTGTCAATATTTATAAAATATTGTCTACTAATTTTTTTCTAATCAATATTTATTATAAAATATTGTCTAGCAAATTTTTTCTAATCAATATTTATAAAATATTGCCTAGTAAATTTTTTTTAGTCAATATTTATTATAAAATATTGTCTAATAAATTTTTTTTAATCAATATTTATAAAATATTGTCTAGTAAATTTCTTTTTGTCAATATTTATAAACTATTGTCTACTAATTTTTTTCTAATCAATATTTATTATAAAATATTGTCCGGTAAATTTTTTTGAATCAATATTTATAAAATATTGTCTAGTAAATTTTTTTTAATCAATATTTATTATAAAATATTGTCTAGTAAATTTTTTTAAATCAATATTCATAGAATATTGTCTAGCAAATTTTTTTTAATCAATATTCATAGAATATTGTCTAACAAATTTTTTTAAATCAATATTTATAAAATATTGTCTAATAAATTTTCTAAATCAATATTTACAAAATAGTCACGGTCGTTTAAAATTCTCCAGATCGAAGTGACCATTTTATTCGCACAATGTTCGATAGTTTCTCGATCGGACGACTATTTGGACAAGTTCTCCGTTCAAAAGTAACACAATTAATCTAGCAAACTTTGTTCACATATCTATCAATATTTCTAAAATAATCACGGTCGTTTGAAATTTCCCGGTAACGCGAAACGCAACCCGTGACTCGTCATCAAAGAGTTCTTCGTCTCACTCGTGGCGGGTGGTCATCCAGGGCCCGAAAGAATTATTCCCCGCGAAACCGTCGCGGTAAACGCGTTTAACGCTTCGGTAATTCGTACTCATCCGCGAGGAGTTCATCGAAGTCGCGAGCCACCCTTCGTTTAATCGTTTCTTTGGTGCGCGCGGTCTCGGTGCGCCGGTGTTGCAGGCACGCGGTGGCGGGCACCCTTCCTCGCTTCAAGGACGCGGTAAACACGCACTTCGTTACGCCAGGACCGTGCAAAGGATACACACGGGGACACCACCCACGTCGCGCGAGCACCGCGCGTCTCCACCCCTTGTTTGCGGGTACGAGCGAACGGGGTTGATTTCGGGGTCGAGATACGAAGGGTCACGGGGAAGAATGATATTTTAATAACTGTCTCATAATCCGGCCGGCTGCCGGGGATCGTCTGTGACGCCGACACACGTACAGGGTGATCCTCTTGGAATTCTCCGGGCGTCCAGCGGCTACATTAACACCCGTGGACTCGATATTGCATTCCTTTCCCCCCACCACACGAGGACCGTTGATCCCCGTTAATAAAAGTTCCCGCGCGAATCGATCCTTGCATCGGAATCGTTTCTGCACCGAAGCTGCCTCGATGCAAACAATTGAGAAATTTTTAAATAAATTCGCGACAAGTGATCCAAACGAGGAATCGGGCGATTATTCGGGCGCTGTGCTCAGGCGCAGTATAAATAATTCTTTCACCGATACGACAGGGAATAATCGATTTTGGATGCTTTGTGAGTTAAACAATTAAAAACAAACAAGTGTCTCGCTGTTCGAGTGGGTATTCTCGCGAATTCAAAACGATTGATTATTTTTCTCTCTTTTTTTTTTCTTTCTTTTCTTTCTTTCGTTCGCTTATTTAATCGCGCGCATCGTGAAAATTATTCCACGGACATTTTTTACACCGTTTACACCTGCTTCTCGAAATTGGTCGACAGACCAATTCTGGGTTCTCAGGAGAGTGTTCGAGAAACTTTTCTGGACTCTTTGGAGGATCTCCTAAGCCCCTAATCGCCGTAGGTTAATTTTCGACGAGTAAATCCTCCCTCGCCGGAGGACAAGCAGACACGCGGACAGTGCCTCGCTAATTGTCGTGGTTTCTGCCTCGTTAACCGCGTCCCTCGTCCGCTCGCGTCGTTTTTCATCGTACGGAGCGATAATTTTCAACACGTTGGCATCGAATGGACAGTTTCGTTGTAGAAAGAAAACGATGTTGAGGCCCCTTCGTGATTCTCGTATTTATAACGAAGATACCTAAGCGAATGGGATCGGTTACTTTGTCTATTGGCTACGCAAATAAAGAAACGTGTTTGCACTGGGTGGAGCATCGTTGTCTCTAGCGGTAAGCATAAATGACTTGACGCGTAAAACGAAAGCTTTTGAATATGTATTTGCGAGTTGTACATGAAGTTAAGAAGAAAGTTAAAGAACTGTTAGGATATATTTGGTACAAGTTGCGCAAAAATCGATATCTGCGAGTTCGCTTCGTTTTGTATATTTTCAAATATAAACTTCCAAATTTCATGTATAAAATGACCCTCGTTAAGAAGTAATATGAAACCGGGCAGCCATATTACCACCCCCCTTTTCTTTAATGTCAGAGTGGGATCAAGTTGTGCCTCGAACGTTCGAATAATTAGCTCCACTGTCAAAGTCGGTTTAAATTGTACCTCGAGTGAGCAAGTATGGTCGAAGTTCCGGTGTACGTCAATGTGCTTGTATATAGACGACATTGGCACACTGGAGAGACCCGGAGACTTTAATGCGGTCAGTCACGGTGCTCTTTAAGTTTCTTCGTCGTCGTTACCGGCCCGCTCGAAACTTGTATTTCTGCGGGGACGATTGGGTTCAAGTGAAACGGAAAACCGCGATTCGGCTCGTTTATTTTCTCCACAGCGGTCGTTACCCGTGCCTCGTTACCGAGAATCTGTGAGAAAAATATTGGAACCGGAAAACTATTATCGACGCACCCACGACGAAATATTGGGTTGCTCGAAAACTCGTTTCGTTTTCCAAAACGGAGAATGTACAATTTGATAAAATGTTTATACGTTGTAAATAAATCGTGTTTCGTTTTCACCAAAAAAAAAAAAAAAAAACGAAACGACTTTCCGAGCAATTCGATAATTCTGAAGATTTTCTATTTTTTCGCGTATCGAACGAGACGAATACTCTTTACTTTCAAATCGGGTTAATAATCCGATTATAAATAAATATACCAGTATTCGAGCGAAGGTTTATTTGCACTATAAACAATTTCTGTATTCAAATATCATATTTTAGTGAATAAAAGGTACTATCTATATTATTTGAAAGTATTATAAATCCGTTGAAAATATTTTTGCAATGTAATGAAATGTAGAAAGTTGTTAATAGTGGATGGTAAGATTTTGTTAGAAATGTTGAAAAAAAGTGCACGATGAAAATATGAATAAACGACTGTAACAGGTAAAATGAAGCTTACAATGTAACAAAAATTCTTGGAGTGACTTTGCCTTGAAATGATAATTATACTCATTGTTAGGAGTATTAAGGAGGCGAAGCATGTAGCGAGACTTCAAATATTCTTAAACCACTGGTGGTACGAGGATCGTTGAAATCGTGAGGTTTTAAAAAAACATTTCACGCAGCCGCGACTGTAATTAACTTTCGAAGAAGACGCGCGGCTTAAATTGCTCTCTAAACAAAGCCAAGTTGCGCAACGCGTACATTTTCATTTCTTAGTGTCTTATTTAAAGTGCCTCATCGCTGGTGGAACAACTTGAATGCTTTAAAAGCGAGTTTTAGCTGGCAACGTTTTGCAAGAAGTTAAATATGATGTTAATTCGAGGAAGGTATAAATTTAACCAATATTGAAAATTTTAATCCGTCTATTGTAAGACACAGAAAAACCATTGGATAGTACAATATTACTTCTCGGGCCTGTGTACACTTATGTGTATTTTTGTACTATTTTTCAAACACTTTTCAATAGCAAAGTCAAATTTTATGCATTGCGATTGAAAAATTCAATTTCCATTTCGATGAAAGAGCAAAATGAAAAAATTAACAATAGCAGTGTGCGCTTCGCTTTATAACCTTCAATTTTTATTTAAAATATTTTTCCACACAACGAACAGTTTTCGAGTAATTTAGCCAGCAAATCTCAGTGGACCACGCTGTACAATACAGTAATGCTCGCTTGAATTTCAATAGAATTGTCTCGCCTGAATTTCAGTGACCCGTCTCTACCATTCCCCTGCTACTCGGTGCCTTAAGTTGAGCGTAACCGATCCTGTAAACAAAGACAGTGCACAGATATAGCAAGAGCAAGCGAGGAGGAAATAGTCCACCGAGCAGCGCCGACGAAGCACTTGGAAGAAACACATCACGAGTATCTAAATCTTGACACATGCACTTTATCTTTATAACAATAATGCGAACGAATCGACGAGATTCTCCCGATGAAAATGAGTTCAAACACGGTCCGAATCGGTGAAGTTTTACCATTACTCATCTTCTTACGTTATTGTCGCTATCTGAAATATTTACATTCATTAGAAACAACATTCGTTCGAGTTACATCGTGTTTGGACTCATTTCGACCGGAAGAATCTCACCGATCCACAGACACCAATATTACGAATATAAAGCGAGAACGTAAAGTATTGTAACTTTCGTAATCGGATGGTTCATTGTATCGCGATTCGGTGTCGTTTGCAACACCCGAGATCTGCCATCCCCCCCACTCCGCGCACTATTTCTGTCTCGCTAAACTTTCGCCGTGTTTACTCTCCGTCCTCCGTCGAGGGTCTCGAGGCGATTCCTGGAATACCATCGCGGCTCGCTAGGCGACAGTTTCGACATTCGATATACTTAAATTAAAGCGAGCGAGTTATCACGTTTCTCAGACGCTATCCTCCTTAAATCGAAATCGACGAGGAAAGGAACAACGCGAACGAGACAAGCGAGCAAGCAAGCAAGCAAGCAATGGCAATTAACTTAAACAGCGAGACACTTGTTATATAGTTGCTTGCGACGAGGCGAACCAAAACCTCCGACCACGACGGTTGTAGAGGCACTCGAAGCAAACCTTGTTATCGGAAGCGTGCGCGTCAAGACTCGACCCGCGAACAGGAAGGGGCACGGGGCTAGAGGGGGCGGATGAAGGACGTGGTAGGGTGGAAGGCTACATTTCCTCGCCCTACATCGAGTTTCTCGCTCTCTTCCGTTAATAAACGGCCGGTTAAACTTTTTAACGAGCGGTCAGCCGGAGCAGACTTTCTTCAGCGGTCGACGCACCCCACCCCTTGCGGAGGCTGGCTCGGGGATTCTTTCACGCATTGGCGAGGGCTCAATGGCCGTGCACGCGCATACGCCTCAGCACGTTATAACGGCACTCTCGAAACCCTGGTATATTGCTCTCAGCGACGGGGTGGCGACCGCGGTCTATGTGTACGTGGTCTCTCGCAATTATTTCTAACAACCTCGAGAACCCAGGTACAGGGTTGTTGGTTCTTCTTCGGGCGATCGAACCCCCCGTTTACCGAGAGGGGGTGGACGTAGTCCAGAATCGTTTTCAAAATCCTTTCCAAGGAAGTTACTGTGGAATTCGAGGCGAAACGGTTCTCGAATTGTAAACGAAAGCCGCCTAGGGGAAAACGTGATTAGAGGAAGAGGGTTGTGTACTTTTTTCTCGAACACTCTCGATGATAGATTCTTCGAACAGTGAATTTTTCTACGGATTTTTTCTTCTTCGCGTAGGAAGAAAATGATCCAACATTCTGACTCTCGTTAATTGTATAATATTAATATTATATGTACGAATGATTCGGACACGTGTTTGGTGATATTTTGAATGATTATCCGGCTCGTACCAAGGAGATAATGAAATCACGTCCAGAGAAGTGAACTTACGAATAAATTGTTCCGATTTTTTAACGATACGCAAAAATACTCTCTGTTCGGAATTTTGTTTTTACTTTTGGACGTTGCGTAGACTTTGGAACGAAATAAGTCGATTTTTATAACAAAATGGCTATCTTCCCTCGATAAACGAACAAGAATGCGTTCATAGTAACGAAATCGTCACACGCTTTGTACCGATCCCGCGAACTGTCCAACGGAGAGGCACGGTGCTTCAGCGGGCCCCATGCGCAGCGGTAAATACCAGGCGGTCCCCGGCAATAAAAGATGCACAACGTTTTTTCAAGGGTGTCGAGGATCCGTAAGAGTCAATTCGGCATGCGTCGTAGAACAATACAAAGTGTTTGCTCGCTGGAGAATTTCATAGGTATTGTGTGTATTAACGCGTGCTTTTTTTTCGTTCTTTTTTTTTTCTTTCATTCTTTCTTTCTTTCTTTCTTTTTTTTTTCTCTCTCTCTCTCTCTCTCTTTCTCTTTTTCAAGCGAACGATACGCCCCGTTTTGTTCCAGGCACAAAGAGGTCGAGAATCTCTGAGAGCACTACGGGAACAATGCTTTCCACGAGCGACACCGGTAACGAAGACGACCGTGACTCCGACTCCGGCGGAGAACTTCTTGCTGACCGTCCAATGGGTGAGACTTTTTCTTTCTCTTAAGGTAACCCACGACGTTAAACTGCAATCACATACGACGGACGTTCAAAGCGGACGATGTAGAGGGGCCGTATCTAGGTGTCCAGAAGTTAGCATAAAGCTAGAGTCACGGAAGATCATTTTGGAGCATATTCTAGGAATATTTTTAAACTGGAAAAAAATTCGACACGTTCGAAGCAGACAATGTAGAGGAGTTGTGTTTAGGTGTCCAAAAGTTAGCACAGACTCGCGTCACAGAGCTAGAGTCACGGAAGATCTTTTTGGAGCATATTTTAAGAATATTTTTAAATTGGAAAGAATCCGACACGTTCAAAGCAGACAATGTAGAGGAGCCGTGTTTAGGTATCCAAAAGTTAGCGCAGACTCGTGTCACAGGGCTAGAGTCACGGAAGACCATTTTGGAGCATATTTTATGAATATTTTTAAATTAGAAAAAAATCCAACACATTCAAAGCAGATAATGTAGAGGAGCTGTGTTTAGGTGTCCAGAAGTTAGCACAGACTCGTGTCACAGAGCTAGAGTCACGGAAGACCTTTTTGGAGCATATTTTAAGAATATTTTTAAATTGGAAAAAAATCCGACACGTTCAAAGCAGACAATGTAGAGAAGCTGTGTTTAGGTGTCCAGAAGTTAGCACAGACTCGCGTCATAGTGCTAGAGTCACGGAAGACCATTTTAGGGAGTATTTGAGGAATATTTTCAAATTGGAAAGAAAATCCTCTGGAACATAAATCGGCAAACATTTTCTCTCGTGGTACACGGTATATTTACAACGTTCGTTTTACACGAAGTATATTTACAATGCTCGTTTTACACGAAGTATATTTACAACGTTCGTTTTACACGAAGTATATTTACAACGTTCGTTTTACACGAAGTATATTTACAACGTTCGTTTTACACGAAGTATATTTACAACGTTCGTTTTTACTCTGCGCAACGCGTAAAACCGCCGCCATATTGTATACCCTGTATCTAACAAGGGTACCCCCATAACTGTGCTAGGAATTTTTATGACAATCAAATAACGATGATAACGGGGATGTGTACCAGGTGCCGGTTACAAGTGTGTTACCACATGAAATTTAATTGCTCGATACAAAAGTAGAGAAAACAACCTGGGTATTCGAAATCTCAAATATCTCAAGATGTCGACTTTCAATTGTTTAAAAAAAATACTCATTGAAAGTACGAAAGTAAGAATCGCTTCAATGTCGTTCTTCGACCTCTGGATTCGGTACCCCGAATAAAAAAACTTCTCAAGGGAACGTAACTGCCCCCTTCGCCGCGACCAAAGGTACCGGAACAGTGTACTTCGCGATACGATGGCTGATAAATAAATATTGCACCGTTTGTGTAACAGGAGTGTCGACGTCGATCGGATTGACAGGAAACGAGACACCGAGAAAACGATCCAGTAGTCTGAACGATTCCGAGGAAGGAAGTCCCGAGCCGGGTTCTCAGAGTCCGACGCACACGCCGCCATTGACGCCAGCGCTGACGCCGCAAAGAGAGGACACACCGGCACCGGAGAATCTCAGCCTCCGTAAAAGCGGAAGCCCACAGCACACGCAACAGACCCTCCAACCGGTGGACCTTGTGCAACCTAGACCGAGTCCACCGCTACCTTCGCTGGCGGTGAGTTGAGGAGGTGTCCCTCGAGAAGTTTCTCCGTTCACCCTCCGTTGTTTCGATGGTTGAGTACAACGAATCGAAGACAACCGGACGAATAGATCGCGAGTACGGTCGATGGTAACGAAGACGAAGGACGCATCCTTCGAGACACGAGAGTCGGATCGTTCGATCGGATCGAATCGTTGCGATTGGAAATTAAATGATTATCCTTTCATTCGTCCCGATACTGGAATTCGAGGGGACTACTTCGAAGATTACAATGTTCTGAACCACCTGTCGAGGCGAAGATACCTTAGAACTAAGTTGTCGGTTAGAATTGTTCGGTAGCGTTCAATGGTATCGGTGCGATTGTACCTGAACTTCTCGAGAATTGTAATCTCTACAAGTAGAATTTAGATCGTACCTGTAGATAGGTGTCTCTGGTGAACGGAAAGTGTTTTCGGATAGTATACTACGGAATTCCAAGTAAATTTCTTCGTAGAAGCAATTGTAACCGTTTTCGAGTGTACAGAATCGAGATGCGTCGTAAAATACAGTTTCTTGAAAAAGATTTTCAATGTACTGTCCGTTCGCTATAAAAAGGCGAGTGTACTTCCATCCTCACTTTAGTTTACAATCTACTAGCTCCCTATTGGTCGAGAAGGGTAATGGTAGAGAAGCTGGTGAACTAACGTGGGGATATAAACATTTCCCACATTATGGGGAATATAAACATCAGCCTTTTTTTCACCGACGGATAATACTTTATACTATACAGTACTTATATTATATTTTCAGGATATTTTACGACACATCTCGGTATAATACAAATACATAAACATTCGCTGGTCTTCTTCCCACGGATGTACATTGCACACCGTAGCGAGTGTAACCCCTAAAAATTGTTCAATTGTATCGAAATGGAGATATCGGGCGCCGAGATCTCTAACGACGGCACTGTGCAGGGTGATAGTCGTTCCGGGAAAGATGGAAGTCCTTTCTTCCGTTTTAGGCTGCTGCAACGGCGGTCCACTTCCCCCCCTACGCGCCACTGTACGGGCCAGCGGCCAGCTCCCTCTACTGCTCACCGGCCCTCTACCAGCACCAACACCACCACCACATGCCCGAGCCGCGCGAGATCCAGATGCAGATGCAAATGCAGATGCAGAACATCCAGCAGAGCTGCGGTCTGCAGTTACAGCAGCAACAACAGCAACAGCAACAGCAGCAACAACGGTCCCCGGTGGACGTTCTGCTGCGAGTGTTTCCGGGAAGGCGTCGCGCGGACGTGGAGGCTCTGCTGCACCGGTGCAAAGGTAGGACCCAGCAATCCGATATCCGCAGTCTTTTATTCGCGAGCAGAACTCGATATACCCCGGGAGCCGCCAGTCCCTTTTGAGATCGCGGTGGTCGATTCGGGAACGAACGTTGCCACGACGTACCGTACCCGAGTCGTTCTCGAGTTTCAATTCTAACCCCCGTGGTACGGCGTCAACCCTTTCGTGGAGGGGGGAAAAAAGGATCGCGGCACGGTTTAAGATCGTGTCGAGGGGGACCAAAAATTCTTGAGATCCCGAGGGATAGGTTCAGGGCACGGATTGAGACGGAACGGGATCGAATGGATACCGATAGAGGTGTTCTTTTCATGTACGTGTTTCCGATCCCTTTCTTTTCTTTTTTTTTTATTGCAAACTGTATAATGGTATTTTTTGAAGTAGAGGGAGTAAAAACTGAACGTACGTACACGTGCCCTTGACGAGGTTATGTACCATTTAAGCGATTTAACGAATTTCGATAACGATTAAGAATTTTCATTCTGAACTGTGCCGTGAACTGGACACGATGAAGAATCGCTGCCTTAGCCTGTACAGTAAGTCCTCGAGTGCGAGGATACACACTTTGTATACATGCGTGTAGTTGTACACTGACCCTACAGTAAGCAAGAATGCATATCTAGAGTTATTCGGATTTACGCCGATAATCTTCTATTAGGGTATACTCGACAATGTATAATCGATGTTTGAAATGAAAATTCTTAAAATACTATAGTTAATTTTCTTTGCAATTCCTACATTTGTCATTGGTCTATATAAATAGACTCACGGTAAAATATGCAGGATTGGTCGCTACGGGGAAATATTTTCAACGAGTATTTAACCATTTAATCGAATAAATCGGGTACAAAAACGTTGGTTTTATTCATTATCTTTACTTCCAATAAAATTTTACCCGTACTCGCATACATCGTGTTCGCGCAATTCAAATTATGTGCAAACAATCAGATCGAATTAACCATGCAAATCCAGGACTTACTGTACGCTCCAGCAGCGTAATGCGCGGTTCCCCTACCGGCGGTCAAGGGACGCTCACGTCGAATTCAACGCGCAGAGAACGCTCCCCTCCGGTGTGATATAAAAAAAAGCAATAATTCCAAGTAGACGTTCGCATAGTATCGACCATTGATACGTTGATCGTATTGGAAGAACTTTACGCGAAGAAACAATCTACAATAGCTCGAACTTCTTGTATACTTCTTCGTCGTTCACACGAGCTTCGACTCGCGACTCGCGACGCAACGATCCATTGTATTTCGCAACATTGCCGCACTCTCTCCGTTTAGCGTGAGCGTCGCGTACCGCCGTTGGGGATCGCCGGTAACCTGCGACGAAGCCAGTCATCGATTGGTCGCCGATCGTCGCGCGATCGTCGAGCGCTCTATCCTCCCCACCACCCACCTCTATCCTCCACCCCCTCTCCCGAGTAGAAGGGTTACGTTGACCGAGAGAACCGAAACTCCCGACAGTATCGCCGTCAGAAAGAAAGCAAGCTGTCTGTGTCGCAGGCGACGTGGTATCCGCCATGGAGGTGTTGGTCTGCGAGGACAGTCTTCAACCGAAGTCCGCGTTCTCGCCGCTCGCCGGGGCGCTGGCGTCGGCGGCCGCCGCGTCTGCCGCGTCCGCCTCCGTTTCGGCCGCTTACGCGACCCGTGCCGCGTACTGCACCACTCCGATCCCCTCGACCAGACACAGGTTCCTCGCTGCGCCTTACGCGGGCACCGGTTACCTGCCCACGGTGATCAAGCCGCCCAATCAGAGCCTGCACGCGAACGGGACCGGTGACGCCTATCGGGAAACCAGTCCGGACGACGCCAGTGACAAGACCAGCTACTCCGAGTGACCTGACGACGCGCAGGCCGCCACCTGGTCTTACCTGCAATAGCCGTGGGACGACGGACTGCACGGGAGGAGGGACTTCGATCGGGCCAATGGCGTGGCGGCTACGATCGAACGTTCGCGGTATTGCCGCGGTCACGGTGTCCGATACGAGGCTGCCCGAAGTGAGCTCTCCTCGATCTCCGCGGGTTCTCGACGGAGACGGACGAACGTTTCGAAGTAACCGCGACCGCCGGGTGACCCCGAAGAACGGTTCGAGGTTGTGGGAAACGGTCGCGCAGGGGAAATGGATAAAACGACGGTCTCGAGGGGTAATCACGACGAAGACTATGACGTTGGGGACACCTCGACGTAGGTTGTGCCGGATGATCCTTGATTTGTAGGGGAATCGACCATGAAACAATGATGATCTCCTGAGAGCAATTCTAGCGAAGTTGTGACCCTGAAGGACGATTCAAGGTCGTGGGAGATGGTCCTATAATTTCCAGACATCCTAAGTTTGTAGGGGAATCGACCATGAAACGATGATGATCTCCTGAGAGCAATTCTAGCGAAGTGGTGACCCTGAAGGACGATTCAAGGTCGTCGAGGTGTTTCGATTTGGGACTTCCACGGACGATGCACCAGTCTACGATGAACCTTCGAAATTATCTTTAATCTTTACAGTATACAGGATTTGACACGATGTTGAAGAGACCTTGAAGAACCAATGTCCAAAACCGTGAGAATCGAGGAACCGTGATTTGAACCATGATCCTGAGGACATCCTACACGACGATTGAATCGTTTCATTGGGTCTGTCGGTTTAATTGAGTGTAAGATTGCTGTAGAATCCATCGTGACAAAATGGTCTTCTAAGTTCACCCTAGATGCTTGATGGTTTTGGTTGCGCAGACTGGTAGCCCGACATTGAACGACGAAGCTCCCTACTCTGCGCGTGTACGAATCATTGAACAATCACGAAGAGTGGAAGAAAGAAGAGAAGAGACTCGATGAACGCGTGAGGTCACGTGACGTAAGGTCTACAAGGTCACGTGACGAAAAAGTGGCCAGACTCAACGTACATCCTGTACAGAGGTACAGGTCCGACTCGCGAACAGAGAACTTAATTTAACCCGAAAGGAGAGAAGCGTACTGATGAAATCGTCTTATACGTACTTATTCGCGGCGGAGAGAGATGGAAAGTGCGCCAAAGAAGCCCAAGAAATGAAGAAACAGAGGATTAGATAGATAGGGAGATCTAGGTTCTCCCTAGATACTTCCTGCCGTGTGTTTTGGTGCATGAGAGGCACCGGAAGACTTCCTCGAAGAGTACACTTCGTACCAATCCGTTTCATCCGATCCGATGTTTCGATGATAACGGGCAAAAGGTATCTATGTTAAAAGGCCAAAAAAAAAAGAAAAAAAAGTATTTCGTTTCTAGGGAAAAAAACGAAAGATGAAAAGGGCGGCCTCGCTGCAACGATATACCTTTATACATGTGTAGATAAATCGACCGATAATTAAGAAGTATGTGTGTAGGTAAACAAAAATGTATCGTCAGAATAAAGGTGAAAACGGATCTGTAAATACGCTTTAGCTAACCCGCCATTGTATTAATCGAAAAGTTGTCGCACGGAGTGTGTTATAGATTTAACATCTTATACAAAGAAAAACAGAGAGAGAGAGAGAGAGAGAGAGAGAGAGAGAGAGAGAGAGAGAGAGAGAGAGAGAGAGAGAGAGAGAGAGAATGTTTCCGAATACGCAACACTAATGTTGATCCGCGATCGTTCCAGGATGTGTGCATATAACGACGATTATACATAAGTATTTGCCTGTAAGTATAACGGCTCTAAGATGTTTAGATTTGCGGGCGACCGGACGCGTCGTTCTTCGTAGTTACCATATGTTATCCGAAGAAATGTATAGACGGAATATAAGAACAATAAATAAGATATTGATACTCCATACGCAGCCTCCAAGGATTCTATATTCGTCCTCTTCACCTTGACATTCCTTTTCGTAATTAATACACAGCATTGTAAAATACATCCACTTACCGTGAAACGCGCGGTAATTCCCTTCAAAGTATAATCCTTACCCCGGATTCAAGTAAAAGAATCATCTCCGCTGAGAGCACGTCACGTTGAATTTCATTCATCAATTAAAATAAACATTTTTGTATTTTTCATTCTACGACACTGTTCCCTAGGTTCCTGATGTTCTCCTGATAAAAACGAGTCCAAACACGACTTTATTCCGACACATCGACGCCCATGTAATGCGAGGCTCACTCGCTGTTGCTCCATCTCACTCACTCTCCATTCCCAGTGCATTTTGCTATCGTTGAGTTACTACAGAGTAAATTTAGGTGATATCTCGATAATTATTAATTCTATCGAAAATTTGTGTAGAATGAAATCGATTTCAAAATTAATTTGCAATAACTTTTGTTATTTACGGTTTTGCTCCAAAACCAAAGTTAAGCTAGATATCGTACTTTCTAAACTGCATTTTATTCGCACGCATATGTTGCAACGTAAAAGTAAATTTTTATTAAGTTTCGCTTTGCAACGACAACAATATCGCTACAATCATGGACAGATATCACTGAGACTATCGTCGCAAATATAGTAAGCAGCAAATCTCAACAGCGACCAGTACAGGAAGTAGCGGTCCACCGGTCTCGACAGCGAAACAGTAAGTAGCACGAAAATTGTCTCGAAAACAAGCACCCCCTTTCAAATTTCACCATAAACCCCTCCCTCGACCCGAGAAGATCCCCATACACGGTGAAGTAAACTTCGAAACACATTTTTCTCGAAAACGAAGCCTCTGGATATAATTTTGTTATTCCACGTTTTCGTCTTACTTCGAGCCATAGAAAATTCCCTGACCCTGTTCCTACCGCTAATTTAGCCCACTATGTACGTACAGTCGATCACAGGGTTTCCCCTGTCACGAGCAAACGATTCAAGTCGAAGGTTCCCAAGGTTGTTTTCGATCTTCCCCGAGGATCGAAAAGAGACACTTGTCCCGACGGGTCCCTTGTACTCGTCGTTCCGAACAGATGCCGTGAACAATAATGCCCCTCCCCCTCCGTCAAGGGACCCCGGTTAATTCATCGACGCAGGAAAATCGTCGTGCAGAATTTTCCAGTCGCGGGCCCTCCTACGCACAACGTCCCGCCGGCCGGGACTCGGGGATAGTGTCCAGATGGCGCTGCGGTCGAGACGAGAGACCCGACTCGCTGCGCGACCGAGGAGCGGGGATAGCCGAAGAAACACGAGATCGGCTCCCGGCGCGTGGGTACTTGCGCGGACAACTTTCCGGTCGGTTGGGAATTATTTCCGAACCGAGGACAAGGGAGCAAGCGGTGGTATCGAATGTCGGATACAGTACGCGAGCGTGGAAGATCGTACGGCGCCAGAGCGGCCAGAAATCCTTAAAATTGGATCGGTTTCACGCTCGACGTGATAAAGGGCCCCCTGGGGGGAACCTTCGAGCAGTCGACTTCCCGCGAATGGATCACCGACGACGCGGCTAATCGATTTTACCACTCGATTTGCGATCTCGGCTCACAAAAATTATCGACCCCCTTGGCCACACGGATCCATTGATTCTTGCCGTTCGAGGGGAACAACCCCGCCCCCCTCTTCTTCTCGGCGAGCTTGCAGTTGCAAACGGATTTATTCGATCTTTGCAACGCGTTTATCGATCCGACGAACGAATTATTATTTACGTGTCATTGCATTTTAATGTACCGGGGGATGGTGGTACGATTTGCGACGGATCGTTCGGATGGCTAGTTTGTTCTTGATAAATATGAAAGAGGGAAAGTTTTAGGAAGAACATTTCAAGGTTATTTTTTTTTTTTTGTTATTGAACCCGTATGTGTTTTTAGTTACATTTCAACGAAAAGAAATACACAGGATGTTTGGAATTCGAATATGTGCGTTGAGAAAATTGTTGTCGATGGATTACAATATTTATTAATTTGTTTTCGAGCGTTAACCTCTTTTCGCGAACGCCGCTCGAGAATACCAGGTTCCCGTGGTACCCGGTCCGTTAATACGTAAAATTAAGAGTTTCCCCAATTCCCAAAGACCGGAATAAAATGGAAAGTGGAGCTCCTGTGACGCCCGGAATTCACTTTCCCCCGGCCCAGGTATTTCCTCCCTCCTCCGCGGGAAATTTCTGTTCTCGAATTTTTCCTTTTGCCGCGAATCCACCGGCGCGCTCTAATTTTCTCTCTCTTTCTCTCTCGTACGTTTGTGGCCCCGGTCGGTCGATCGAGCGCGAAAAAAGGAAGTAAAAAAGAAAAGAAAAGAAAAGAAGAAAAGAAAAGAAGAAAAGAAAAGAAAAAAAAAAGAAAAAACTGTACATCGACGGTAATTAAAACCGCGCGTCTCCCCAGAAAGCGCGCCAAAAATCTTTCCTCCGGCTCGAGGCCACAACCCTTCCCCTCGCTACGCCTCCCCCCTCCTGCTCCATTTGCACGACTCTGCACGAAATTGTACGTACACGACGCGTCGCACCACCGTGCGTGTCGGTTGCCTGTGCTCGACGATAAGATGGAAAAAGAGGGTGGAAAAAAAAACAACTACAAAAAACTACAGAAATCATTTTCCAAGCCGACGGAGGTTAGGTAGGTTGCGCCACTCGAGGGTCTCGAGACTCTGCCGAGCGGGATCACTTTTCCCGCGGGCAATACCGATACTCGAATAATTACGAGGCTACGATACCCGCGCGTGCACCCACCAGGTAGGGTGGTTTTTAGGAGGGAGGGGGAGGGCGAGAACGAATCGGGTAGGGGGAGGTGGTGGTGGGTTGGTGTGTGGGGAGCTGCCTACGAGTACACGTATCGATGAAATACCGATAATCGATTGGCCTCTACAAGGCATATATCCGATAGGTCGATGCCTGAACACGCACCCCGCGTTATATACCCGGCAATTTGTACCCCGACGGTGGTGGTGCACGCCGGTGCATTATAATGCCGCTTATTATTTACGAGCCGTGGCTTGGCTGGCTCTCGGGGTGGCAATATATCGACACCCCGCGGAGTTTCCTCCTTTGGCTACTGGTTACCATTCATAATAGAGCATAATGGGGGCCCCTCCCCTCCATCCTGCCACGCCGCTCGCCGCCTGCCTCTCTCGTTCTCCCCGCCGCGCATTTTAAGCCGCTCCGCCGGGATATCGCGAAAACGGTTCCAAAAACTTGGAAACCGATTCGATCCGTGGAACGGTAGGGGGATTTATCAAGCGGAGTTATCATGTCGAGCGCGATCTGGTGGTCAACGGAGAGAACGTCGTCGCGAGAATTCGTGAAAAATCGGTGATTAATTCTTTGGTCGTGTAAAATCGGTGAATTGTTTCGTTTTATCTGTTTTGGTTCAATGACGATTTACAATTTTGTGAAAATACCATCGGGGCACAATCGAGGCACGTTCTGTCTCGCGCCACGAATTTTTAGGTTATTCACACGGTATGGTACGCTCGATCGTCTACTGCATTACTTTTCGAACGAATACCGTGACGTAACCTCCAAAAAGCGCGACACCGGTACAGTTTCGCGCGCAACGGTAAACCATTCGCGAAAAACAACGCTAGGTGGGTAGAGCGAATGTTTTCGAAAAAAAAACTCTACGCGCGTGCAAAATCGCTTTTGGGGCCGCGCGGTGAAACGAAAAATGAGAGAAACACTCGCGTTTCCCGCGATATTCGAAGCCCCTGGATTGACGGAGGGGAGCGGATACGAGCGGTGTACGTTCCGATAAAATTTCCACAAAATGCGCGCGGAGCGACGGGACACGGGACGGATCGAGAATCAACGGAAACATCGATATTTGTCGAATACTTAAAATCTCGATCCGCGGGAAAGCACCGGCTACCCGAAACACAACGAACCGGGCACCAGTGGGACGGCTTTTAAAATTTTTTTGACTTCCATCAATATTTACTCTGCCGCTCTCCTTCTCCGTTCAGGAACGCGGAGCTTCGCCCTCTACCTGTATCGACTATGTGCACGTGTACACCCACGTATTTGCTCGCGCCAGCGGCGGCCCCTAGCACAAGTGCGCATGGAAGCCAATCGAGAGACGAAAGAAAAGAAACGCGGTCCTTCCGCGGCTCTGTCCATGAATCTGGGAAGCGTATACAGTGTTGCCGAACATCGGCAAATAAACCTGCATCGTAGTTTGTTCTCATCCTCTCCCCTCCCCGACCGTACCGCACCGTATCGTGGCGACCTCGCTGCAGCGAAGAGACCGCGGAACGCGTGTGTGCGAGTAAACGAAAACGTGGTCACCGTCGGGACATTCGGTAACGGGAACCACGGTACCGTTTCTTCTCGAACAATCATGGTGCTTTTCTCGACTTTGCACGAAGATACTGTAGAACCTTCGTTATTCGAACGTTCGTCCAGAATGGGTAGCTGATTTTCTTTGGCACAGGTTATTTCCTAGGTTAACATAGATTGTTTCCTTATTCGTTCAGTACCGCGCGAATATCTTCGAACAAAGAGTTTTCTCGTCGTTCACATTTATGTGTATTATTATAAATTCCTCTGTGGATAATTATATCAATTCGATGCCAGTCAAATAACAAATCGAGGTAAGTGATTTACTTCGGGCTTCGTTTCGACACGTGTCATCGAGGACACTCTTGAGTAACCTCCAAAAACGCTCATTATTCCGTAAAGTGTTAGTAATTATGAAAAATGGGAGAATCTCCGAGCGAAGATCTTGGCTCTACCTGCGTGTATATGTCCGTGACAACGTAAGGTACGTACATCCATTATCGATATGTATTAGTCCCTGATCTCTCGGGAGTGTCCTTGACAACATGTGTCAAGGTCAAGGTCATCGGAGCTGCCTACGCTAATATAAATATTTACCCGATTCGAAATATCACAAAGCATCTCTCTGAATACATTTGTCCGGTATTATGTTTCATAACAAAAACAAATTCTTGTTCTTTGGTTCTCCCTCGTTTAGAATATTGCACGATCGACTTGTCATCGGAATCTTTGCTGCGAACTTAAAAGCGTTCAATCTTACAGATAGCGTCTAGTCGTTCAATTGTCCTTCGTCCCCTTTCAATTACGAATACTTTCCGATTCTATCGCATCTTAGCACGTTGAACGTCCCAAACTTACGATTCTTTAATCCTTGTACACCGTTTGGGTCAATTCACCACGAAATAATCGATTTACATGAAATGCGCCGACATTATCGGCATTTCTCGAGAGTCTAACGTATTTGAGAAAGAAGAATACATTTAGCATTTTTCCAATCATCGTTCCGTACCAGATAATCCATGTTCGCAACCTGGTACTGTTCGGGTCGATTCGACGTCGGTTATTTCTAAACGAATTGTACCAAGTTTCGATAAACCGTGCATTCGTGAAAGAACCGTGCTACTAAAAAAAAAGAAATCAATTTTCGTTGAGAACAGTTTCGTCGCATTCTCGGAATTTCTCGACACGCAACACGCGCTTTGTGAACCGTTTCGCCTGCCTCGTCCAGGTCCGGATATCGAGGTATTTCATTGGGCAATACTTTATTATCTTCCTCGAGCGGAGGAGTGGGGAGGATATGAAGCGGGGTGTTCGGTGGACGGGCGCTCAGGATGAAATGGTCGCGAGAAAGGGAACCGCGGAGGTTGTTGAGAGCGCTGGGGAAGGGGGAGGGGGAGATGGAAAAGGAGGAGAGAAACAGAGTAATAGACTGGGCGCGATGACGAAGTCCACAGGCACACCGTTCGTGCAGATCGCGAGGGGGCGTCACGAAACAATTCCCAACTGAATAATATTAGTATCTAACAATGGACGTGCTAAATTGAAATACAGAGAGGACTGCGTCATCCCGCATTCTCCGTACGACTCTCCTCCCTTTTCTCTCTCTCTCTCTCTGTTCCCCTCTCTTACTTTCCCTGTGCACAGTCGAGTGCACGGGCAAATTTCAGCACACGTACCTACACGAGATTACCTTGCCGGTCGTCTCTCTGCTACTGGAACCTACTGCACCTTTTTTATCCGCGTATTAGTGCAAACTGCGTCTGATTCCATACGCGCGCGGACGGAGCTTCCGCGTTCACACACAGTTGCGGAGAATAGGGTGCTCGAGAGGGGGCGAGAAATAGCATGCAAATGAAATATTAATTAAATCTATTAAAATTCCCCGTCTCTCTGCGACCTCTTCTCTCTTGTCTGTTACCGTTCTCCGTTCCCCGTTGTCTCCTTGCTTTTTGACAGGATTCATTCTCCGCGTCCTCTCGCTCGAGACAATTATTTTTTTTCTTTTTTCTTTTTTTTTTTTCTTCGCCTCGGTACGGCTCCCATTTACCTCGTTACGTTTTCGATTATCAAAGTTATTCTTCGCACGAGTATTTGAGAAATGTTCACATCGCAAATTTGTTTGTTCGCGGAAAAATACTAACCTGTACAGTAACAGGTGTCTCGGAGATAAATAACAACTTACAAAAGGATTAAACGTGAAATATCTTGAGCGGTACGATTTCACCAACCCTTTCCTACTATTTTCTGTATTTTCGTCATTTTGTATCTCTTTCTCCTCTTTCCTGTCCCTCGTCCCTTTTTCATCCGCTGTCATTGACTATCTCCCGTCAGTACGCGTGACTACTTCGCCAAACAGTACACTAGTGTTGAAAATGCGCGCGAGGTGGCGCTGAACTGAAGAAAATCAACGAATACGAAATAAACGTTCTACGTAATAAACAACCGGTCGAAAACCGATACTTGATCGTTCTCTCAACGAGAAATTGTTCGAACGTTGATTGTTTTTTTCGAGAATTGTCAAAATCAGCCAAGAAAGTTCAAATTCCGGATAACGAAGCGATTCGAATCTTCGTAGAATCGGATCTCTCACCTTTCACCCCTCCGCAGTACCCAGCTCGTGTCGTTTCTCGTTTCTCGTTCGCTGTTACTTCCCCCCACCACCTCGTACCCCCCACCACGATCCCTCTCCCGAGTCTCCTCTCCCTACCACGTACGCGTAATTCACTGTTCCAGCCGCAGTTCGCGCGACAAGGCCGCGCCACCGTCAAATTCATTCTATCGCTCCGGGTATATTCCATTAATTACTTTCACTTTGCGTCAATGGCATTTCCATTTCAATGATCGTCCGCGCCCCTCGCGCAGGCGCCATTTCCATCGCCGGGCGCGCCACCCCCGCGGGCATCCCCCACCCCTCACCTCCCCTCCCCCTACCATCGACGATGGAATCCGCTGCTCCCATTCAAATACGTTTCGTATTGTAAGTGAAATACAACGACCTATCTCCCACGCTCGAGCGTAGCCTCTTCGCCCCCCCTCCTGGTTTTTAGCCACCGAATTTTAGCTCGTCCTCGACTAGGATCGTCTTCTCTGTAGCTGCAAATTACAAAACGCGTTCGAACGCGATGTCGAACGAAGACAAAGCATCATTGTTAATCCCCTCGAGCCGGCGTTTAACCCCCGGGATGACTTCTGGCAATCTTTCGGGGATCATTCGAGAGACCCCACACCGGAACTTAAATTTCATCGAAGCTCGAATCGAAACCCAGTAGGTATCCACGATGGAGAAACATTGTCGTTGCACGTTTCGCATTCGAGGAAGCGATATGTGCGACAATATCACAAGGGAATCTTTGTCGAGTCTTCTAGCCAGTGTTCAACACCTAGGATGACTTCTGTCGGCTTCTGGGGGTCGTTCGAGACCCAACGTCGGTAATTCAAGTTTCGTCAAGTTTCATCGGAACTTGGTGAGTTATTTGCGGTGGAGAAACATTCCTGTTAAACATTTTATCGACGTAAGAAACATTTTTATCGAACGTAGACGATTATTATCTGAGGAGGGTCTCGAACACTGAGACATTGAGATTTTGGGTACACCATACTGCTCCGGATATCGAAGATCACTCTTCGATTGCTTCGAGTCGCCGGCTCAAAATTTGAATTCGCGTTTCCCGCCCAGATCTCATCGAAATGGTCACCGATCGCCGCGATTGGTCGCTCACCTCTATCCGCATAACACGGCGGATCGGATTTCTTATGTAATGTTTGACTCGTGACACGGCTTTTACGCAGGTACGGGGCCTCACGAGGGTCGTGTGGATTCTTCGCAGGGCACGTTTTACCTGCCACGGTTTCAATCGTGTCGTCCTGTTTGCCCATCCATTATGGCTACAATAACAAGGAGCGTCCGCTCCATCAGCTCCTTTTACCGGCCTCCCACGTCTCTTTCATCTCCCGGTGCTCGTAACAGTCCACGGCGATCGGTATACACCGTGTTGACCCTATTCTCCTTTAAACAGCGTTCGTCGAACCTCCTCGTTCTCGTTCACTCGAGAATCTCGAGGACGAGCCGCGCGTACCTACTGTGCGAAGCGAACGACGAACGGACGCGATCCTGTGCGTGAAAGAAGTACCTGCAACCGTTCCTGATACTCGAGCCGAGGACGTTGAAGACACTTCGGTCGCGTGTTTTTTTCGGCAAAAGGATGAATTTCGATTCTGGAATTCGGACGTTAGAACACGTCACCCCGTTAACGCGCAAACGAACCACTTAACGAGACACTTATTCTTTGTTACTAGAGACATCCAATTTCTTTTCAAGTACTTTCAGAAGTGAGAGAAGATCCCCCAGTTTTTTTTTTTTTTTCTTTTTTTAACATATGTCGGTAATATAATAAAAGGGGGAAAATTGATTCTCGAATATTATAATAACAAAGATCGATAATTCTTAGAAATTAACATTTTTAAGGACGATAAGTGTTCTCCAGAATCGACCAGTTTTTGGTTAATAGATCTTCAGGTATCAAAGGCTTAATGTAGAATATTAATGTTTAAAAATTTTTTTTTTTTGTTACCTACGTTGAAAATAAAACGATTAATATTTTCCTTGTTCGAGTCGTCCGACAAATTTTCATTTTAAAAATTATTCAACGTCACGGGGATCTTTTTAAATTCGAAGTGTCGACGGTTTGAAAAAGTTGAGAAACACTGTTCTAATCCGACCCAAAGAAGTGCACGCCTCTGTTCGAGCTTGAAACTTTGTGTCGATGTTTAATTAACCAGCCGTGAAGTCGCATCCCAATTTGGGCTTGGAGAATTGCGTTGGGGTGGTTCCGTACGACTCGGAACTGTTGCGTGTCACGTGGTGCGGCTCGATCGTCGAATTAAAAAGAAGCTACGAGCTGGTCCCGTTCGCAGACCCCGTGAGCTTCGCCCGATCCCCGATATCGAGCTACTCGACAAAAGCTCGCTGGGGTGCAGTTAATTCTAAAGCGATTAGGCGCACGCGACGGGGCAAAGGTGTCGACCTGCAATTGACAACGGGTCGAGGGTCGCGAACAGAGATCGCGAGCAGGGGAGAACGAAAAATTAAATTAGTCGCACGTTCGAAAATAATCCCAGATTAATATACGCGGTACGTGCACCGGTGGGCGTTTGGCGTTACCACGCGACACCTCGAATCGTTTCTGATACCCGAAGAAGGGTTCCAAGTGGCTTCGAATACCTAACGAAATTGATAAACAGTCTAAAAAAATTTGGGAAGTTCGGGAACCTTAGAATTTATTTACTCGAAACCTCTCGTGCCTGGAACCTTAATTAAAAACAACGAATACAAAAACAGAGTAGAACGTTCCCTGGAATTTACAAGGGCCGTAGACGTGGGGTTTAGATCCCCGCTGAAGACTACATCGCGTATTGTCCGATACAGACTTTTCAAATTGAACGAAACGAATTTTGTACGAGTTACGAATATTGATTTTTATACAATATTCACCGGGTGTAACGGGCTATTCGAATTTGTCCATGATTAAAAAAAAAAAAATTGGGAGTTCGAGCGTCGAATAAATCGTTACGTTCTACGACCGCCATTATTTCGACGTCCGTCCCGATTAAATTACTAGGTCGAAAGAAACGTCGAAGGCGCGACGGTACTTCCAAACAGGCTGCCCCGGAAATTATTCAAGCCGCGGCTCCATTACAGAAGACAATTTTAATATCGTCGAATAATAGAGGGTCGTCGATGAGAACCGAGAAACGAACCGAGAGACGGGGGAAGTGGGGGGGAACAGTGTCCTGAAAACACGATGAACGTTAAGGTCACCGTGATGCCCTCCCTCCTTCCTCTAAGTTCAAGATGGTAGACTCTCTCTCTCTCCCGGGCGATCGTGATCCACGCGATCTGGCTACGTGGCGGGCATGTGAAACGGTATTCAATATCTTTGTCCCTGGGAAGAAAGCTGGTCGGGTAGAAGGAATAGGTATGCTCATTGTCGCCGCGAAACTATTCCGTGCGAATTCGAGATCACGTGGCCCGTAAAAAGGACAATGGCGGGGGCTACGTGTCCCGAGAATCCCAAGTTGAGACCGACGTGATATTAGAGCGAAGTTACACTGCCCCTTAAATGTATATGTACCGTATATCGGGTTCTAAAAGCAAATAATCGAAGTACGTAACTCCGACAAGCAGGAATTACTTTTTCGTGAACGTTCCAACCACTTTGAGATCTCTTCGGTACATGTAGAATGAAAATCGAAGGTTATCTTAACCTAACATAGGAAAATTACATCGTATATTAATATATGGTATTCTTCCGTTACGGTGAAGAATGTGGTTGAACGAACAATGTTAAGTTCAAGAGTGAGTGAGGTGCGGTTAACCTCTTGAAGGAAGAACTTATTTTCTCAAGACGAATCGCTAATTAAACTGACATCGATTCGTGAGATCTATCAAACTTGCAACAATATCACCGTGTTGTATCGTTGGAAAATTTCATTACGAATATCAATTTACAATTTCAGCGGTTACGTTGACGTTACGATATTTGAACTAGTCAAGAAACGAAACCTACGCATACTTCGGAAGAGGTTAACTGGACCCCACGAAACGTAACACGCGAGCAACTGTGCTGCAATTTTGATGCATTTTTCGCCGAGTTTCCGTTTGCGCGAGTTCGCTGCACCGCGCAGGAGGGAAAGGGCGAAAAATCGCGAAGTCATCGAAGCGCACGCCAAAACTGTGGCTGCCGCCGGCTGCCTGCCATTTGGTACAATTTTTTTCCACGAAGTTAATGTTAATCAGTGGCGGACGTGACGTGGATGAAGGGTGCTCGACTGGGATTTCATGTCGGCCGCTGCCAGGCTTGTACAGCTGTACGCCATAAACGTGGCTGCCATAAGTACTTTGGCAATATACACGCATACATCTCGCACCGGACTCATCTATTACAACGGGCTAGCGCGATCGCGGCCACTCGTGGCGACCCACCGCGAGCGCAGAGAATTTATTTTATACACCGTTCATTTCGGAAACGCCGCGCCGGTTAGTTTCCTGCTTTTCATCGCGGCGCCAGCCGATTCTTTTTCGAAACGCGCGAAAAATGACGTTTTATTGGCGCAATAAAACCCCGGCCCGGGTGTCATTCGAGTGGACACAGATTTTCGATATTTCCATGACGATCCCACTCCGCACAATTACTGTTGCTGTTGACTGCGTTTTTAAACGATATTTATTCGATCTCATTTATCGATACTCAACGAGGAACTTTTGAACGGATTCGACAAGTACAATTACACACCAGGAACGATTATTGGATACATCATTTGCCTACCTTTCTTCTCGTTATTTCAATTACCTTCCCTCCGAAATTCGTGATTTTTTAACCTTCTTTCGCCGACACTTTCTTTAACTTTTCTTTATCTTTGAGGTTAAGTTTGGTAACAGTTCTGTGCAAATTGTTCTTCATACCGAACATAAAATAATAATAACCTACTCTATGCATATACGATAATAACCTAAATCTATTCTAATGGTAAAAAAGTCGATTCTAAATTACTATAAATTCGATTGAATTCATCGCGACCACTAACCTTGTGTAGTAATTATCAGAACAGCGAGTCGTTCTAATAGAGGTTATAAAGAAAGAAACGCACTTGAACGTCCTCGCGGTACATTAAATTTTTTCTCGTTATTCACTCATCCATCGTTATCCGACACACCGGGGCGATGACGATACCCTCCTGAGGATCTTTGTTCGTGGCGATTCTACAGGCAACAAGAGATCGTTGCACAATAAAACCCGCATGAGAGGCATTAGAAGTACGCGTTTCTATGCAGCGCCAGCAGTTTCCAGAACGAAATAAGTAAACTCGAGATTAACTCCTTTATCCGTTCCGATCCACCTTATCGATTCAACGCAACATCCAAAACAAAACGTCTTCTTCGACGAAAACAACAGGATTTCTTTATTATCATCTCAGTATTATGATATTGATTTAAAAATATGGCTAGAGATAAAACTCGATTTAATTTCGTCACATCGTAGTCGCGACACCGATTGAAGCATCTTCACAGCGTGAGATTTAGTTCTCGAGATGACAGATGTCGCGACATTCAATGTCACAGCAATGAAAGATACGACTTTATGTCAAATGAAAAGGAACCATTAAAGAAGAATGTTTTGATATGGAAAAGGAAGCGCATACTCTCTTCGCCTAATAGAACATTCGGATTGCCGTGAATAAGTTTCCATAAAATACACTGCAGACAATTTTGAAAAAGATGAACTAATATTCTGTGACACAATAATTCGATATATAAAATTTACGGCGAAATATGTGAATTACCTATTCGGCGAATTGAAACAAAGTAGCAAATATTCAATAGTCGATATAAAACAAATTACACATAGATTAAAAATGGCCTCGAAAAATGAATTTTGAATATCCTTTCTGTAGGAGTTATTTGTATCCATAATGATTTCGATACAGGAGTAAGGTTAGTAACATAGTGTTTCATTGATGATTCAAGATTCGATAGCACAGTTCAAATGCCGTTATAATTTATTATTTTACTCACTGCTGCACGAACAGGAATAGGGAAATTCATATTCTCATCCTGGCCTTGTTCTCATCGGTAAAGCGTTTCCAACAGATTCTGTCGCGATGTTAATTAATGTTTCGATTCTCACATACATAGAAATCGAACATTGATCGATAACTTGTGGGAAACAACTGATCTCGATCCTTAGCCCTCTGGTGGTTGCATCGTAGTTCGCAAAGGAGGTCGCCACGGTCTCACGTAGATATTTACGGTCCAATGACATTCCAATAATCGACGTTCCACTGTATCCCAATCCATCCAATTACAAAGTGCGAAAAGCGACTTTCGACGGTAATAGCGTCCAACTAACGGGCGATTAGCATCCCCGTGGCGCGTTAAGGGACAAGAAACGGTACCATTAAAAGGCGGACGGGCTATTAACATCGCGCTATCAATCGACCGTTCACAAAACAACTCTCTTTAACCTTCGCTCTTTCAAACGGACCCCTCTCGCCGCGCTTCTTCTCTCTCTGTCCCGTTCAGAAAATCGCATGCGTTCTTTTGCGCGCGTTCACCGTGGAGGGGGCAAGCAAAATGCACACGCGCTCGCACGTCCCGTCTAACCGCGGTCTCCCATTCATTCGCGTTGTGTAGTGTACAGTGCCATGTAAGTATAATAAATAAGAACGTTCGAGGACCCATTGTCCTGATTGTTTTCGATGGCCTCGTCGAAAACGACGAGGCATGTCGGCGGGGTGCACGCCACGGGGCACGCACACGCATACACGTCGATTTTCTTTCAGTTTCTTCCCCCCCCCCCCCTGCGCTCCTGTTCCTCCGTATACAACTCTGTCTTTCCTTTTCAGTTTCTCCTTCTGCGCTGCGCGCGCCTTCGTCACTAGCTGTTCGATTTTTTCCTGTATTTTTTCCCTTCGTTGTTTTGTTTCCGCAAAAGTCTCTTAAATACTCTTTTATAGCGGGAACGGACAGCAAAAAAGGAGCTCAGCAGGATCCCCAGAAGCCAGCCACGAAGCTGGATACTCGGTCACAGTAATACGCCGTGTACGTGTTCACCACCCGTGCACGAGTAGGTACTTGCAGCCTTTTCCTGGGTCGGTTAAGACGGCGTTCTGAAGCCTTCCGTGAGCTTCCAGTCCATCAAGCAACTGATCCCGCGCCCGGTACGGTTATATTATGCTCCTACGAGTGTTTTACCGTCGATCCTCGGCCTCGCCTCTCGATGATCCCTTTTCGGTGGATATATATCGATCGCTCTGGATAAAAAACGCTCGAGCAATTTTTGTCGATTTTGATCTGTGTTTTATCGCGGATCTTGAAATCGTTCTTTTCTTTACCTTTAATCGTCTAATGCTCGACGTTAAATCTATATATACTAATATAGAACTCAGGGCACAACTTTCTACTAATATTGATCTTTGATTAAGTTTAGACCGACATTTATTTCTAAAAAATTAATTTACGAATGAACAAATTTAGTTACACGTTATATTTTATAAATATGTTTATACACAATTTTGACTCATTTCTTTTCTCAATTCAGTACAAATTCGTAGCAGATGTACCCAAGTCAGGAGAATCGAGTACCGTGTACACCGACTTCGCAAAAATTGGCCCGCACTACCATGATTTCTTTTAGGTTTGTTTTTTCGTTTTATCTTTTATTTTACATTTAATTGTTCGCGCGATATCTTTGAGGTTAGGCTTAAATTGCAGCCACTGGCTATACGCTCGCCTCAACGCATTGCACTCGGTGTATAATATTTACGTTTTTTTTTATTCGTGCGACGAAGTTTATTACAATAATAATACATTTAATTTCGCACTTTCAGATTATATTTGGACAAAGAATCGTTCCCTCGTTAGTTGTACAGCTCGTAGAACGGTACACAGTGCGAAAGCGGAAATGTATTTTTAATCGTACCGAGGCGTTAAGGATACCGAAGAAAAAAGCGAAAAAGGACGGGCGCAAACGCGTTCTGCAAGGAATAGTAATATTAACATAAGACGACGATAAAGAACAAGCGAGAAAGGGCGAAAGAAAAGACTATATATAATTTAACGACGGAAAGCAAGGGGCCCCGGTGTCATTTTTTTCCCACCCCAGCATGGCCCGAGCACGATATGGGTGGGTTCGTTTCGCCAGCGTGCACCAGCCCCGCTGCATTACCGCGCGCGATAGCTACGTGGAAAATATAACGCGTATATAGGCAACCTTAGGTACCTACTCGTGTCACCCGTTCGGGCATTACGATGCCATTTCTGTGGCTATTATTATCCGGACTCAGATCTTAAATGCGTCTGCCGGATATTGCCTCTTCGTTCGTGCCGATAAAAATTTCCATGCAAATTATCGCGAGTTACGCCCACGACCTTTTCTCTCCCCACTGCTCGCTGCCTTACTGTCTTCTTTTTCGCCGTTCCGCCGTTTTATAATTTGATTCTAATTTGATGCCGCTATAACTTACTCGACGCGACGAATTCTGCGACAAACGCATCGATGATTTTCGATCGTTGAAATTAATGTACCATTCTAACACCGCGATAGAATTTGTTATTAAAGATACGCGGAAATGGAATCACGGAAGTTAACGTCTTCGAGTACTCGTTCGAATCATTACAGTATGTTCCATGAGAAGATGAATGTAAATAACCAAGTCACGTGATTTTGTTTAAATCCATTTCATCGACTCATGGAACATACTGTAACGATTTTCGAGTTTTCGTTTATTGCAAATAAAATAATTGATCCTTGAAGAGGTTACGTTCGTCTCGTCTAAAACAGTCTTACGAGCTTTAGATCGCGAACAACTTCTGCGAAAAATCAAGTTCCGAACAATTTGCGTAGCAATGTTTTAGAAAACGTTACTTCGCGTGATAAACGAGCGTGAGTCAGTTAAACAGTCTTCGTCATCGAAGAATTTAATTTCAGAGAGCAAGAATTTAATTTCGAACGAAGGGCGGTCGGAAAAGCTACGACTTTTCAATTAACCACACAATACTCGTTAGCCGAGATTATTATGGTAATTCCGTGTACGTCGTTACTCTGTATTCGTCGAATTAAACGGAGAATACACCGCGCGTAACCGACCGTCGGCCAATCAGTTAAGTCGAGTATTGTTTCGAACAAACACGCGAGCCGGGGGTACCCCCTAATCCTTGCAGCCTATCGAAAATCCATGATCGAAATATATCTACTCTGTCAAACGCATGCGTACCTAGATCGGGCTACCCTTTCGTCCGACAAGGATTTTTACGGCTTTCAATCCTGTCAGAATGAAGGACGTGTCGCCTCTGGATTTGCCATCGAAATCTTTGTTATGTACTTTGCCATAAATCAGGATGCGCTTCAATCGATGCCGTTATGATCGGATCAAATTGTGGAATATTAAACGAACGCCGTGTGTATTCCATCGTCGGGGTCGTTTCCTTACTAAATAATTGAAATCTTCCCCGTGAACTCCGTACATTAACGGAAAAGACGAGTAACAATTGACCAATTCTAATTAGTAGTCACGACATTAAAGATCGCTAATTATCGCGATACAATTTATCGTCGTAAATCAATTTAATTAAATTAGTCTACTTTCGTCCAATAATTGTCTCTGTTTAATTAATATCTTATCGCGTCTTAACAGTGACCCCGTTACCTAACCCCTAAACGCTCTACTAAAGGAAGAAGAGGAAGGATCTTCTCGGTTCTTGGTTATGTAGATTTTTGTCCGGCAAAATAGACGACCACTTCACTGGGTCACATTTCAAGAAACGAAACGGAAGAAACGCGGGTCGAGTCGAAAGGATATTAATGGTGGGAGGGCTTGACGTTACGTCTCCTCATTTCATGGCTGAGATTTCACCGTGGTTTTCAGCCCCTTGTCCCGGTGCGGGTCACGTGCCGTAACGTCGGATGGGAGAACTATCGTCCACGGTCGGTAACGTGGGATTACCGTGGCCAATAATTTCACGGGGTCGAATTTGTTTGATATACTATATCCATTGTGTGATCCATAGAAAGAGGCTTCCCACTCTCTATTGTGGCCACGACGGTCGAGGGGAGGAACGAAACAGAGATGGGGATACCGTGGAAAGGGAGCGAGTACGCAAGAGAGCGAGGGAGAGAGAGAGAGCAACAGGAACGCAAAAGGGTGGTTTCGTCAGACTCACAAGTGGCAGCTTTTAATCTCTTCCAGGGATAACTCAACTCGAGCCTGAATTGTGCCTCGTTACCAGCAGTTTAATTGCTTGTTAATGGATAATCGAAGTGTTTTACTGCTCGCTCGGGAATACTGACCATTGCTCTGCGGTGAAAACGCTCCACCTTGCCAGTATTTTGCAACTTCGACACCGACCGAATGAAAAGACCGCCAAGTAGCTAATTAACCCGTCGAACGATCGCCGATTTAACCATTCCAGTTAAGCGTGCATTCGTCCGACGAAGAAAATGCATTACAAAAACTCAAAGGATACAATTTAAACGTTTCTGTTTATCGCAATAAATTAGTGACAAAACCATTCGCTTTTCATCGAAATTAAACGTTAGCCGAATACATTTTTATACACTAGATGGATTCAGATCGACAGCTCCCTCTGCGATGAAACAGAAAACAACGGATCTCGTTAAAAAGAAACATCGTCCGATGGTGGAACGATTATAAACTCGGATTAAAATATCTTTCGTTCAACATGGCATCCGACTTAGTACTCCATTAATTTATAGTTGCCCGTTTAATCGCGATTAAATCTAATTTCATATAAAAACGATACGGTTTTTAGTTATAGCGCGTGCAGACACATCATATACGCGTATAGAAAGTTTATTTCAAAACGGTCGAAAATGTAATCCGTCAAAATTGTCAATTCGACTGAACACATAAAGTTACAAACACCACGGTAAGTAGATTGCACCAGCCTATATAACGGATGAGACACAGGTTGGGAGGTGCCGTGCTAATTGAACGATCAATCTTCATTAGAAAACGGCTTAATTACAGTACAAGCTCTCTTGGAAACTCCTCCGTCGTGACCATCTTTCCTTCACCTCCTTTCTTCCGGTGCCCTGGAAAGTTTAATAATTCCGAAACCTTGGCGAGATATAAATCACAGAAGGTCCTCTCTCGGCTGCGTTCTCCTTTCTTCCGTCTTTCTCTCCGCACTATGGCCATAATTCGAAAAACTTTGAAGGAACAAAAGTGAGGACTTTTGTTCCAAGTTTTAGTTCCCCGTCTCCCTGTCCCGTTGGTGGGGGCGCTGTGTTTGCGGAGCGACGCCCCGACAGTGTTTTGTTCGCTTTGTCTCTCTTCCTGTTAGGTATATAATGCCGTAACTGCCTGGGCCATCTCCGCGTACCTCCTTCGCGTCCAACCACGAAACGAAAGGTTCCGAGTTTCTCTCCCTCTAGCATTGCTTCTTAATCTCGCACCTCGTCTCTCCATCGCACATTTAACGTAAGGAGACGCGGTAAAGTACGCGAAGTACGCAAAATGTCGAGGGTCTTGCGGCGTTTTTGTTGGTGAAAGAAAGATAGGGGAACGGCACGGAGCACCGCCCACGCACACAGAAGAGAGCTCAGTGAACAAGTTCATTCCGATTCTTCTTTATACCCTTATGCGTGGCCACTACATTTTTGTTGTATGATTCGTTAACCGTTCGACCCTTTGTGACGACTTCATCAATGGTGCGCAGTTACAACGACGGGGTTTCGAGGTTATATTTCCAAAATCATTGAACTCGTTGCGTTCGAAGGCAAATCGTATCGATCGATCGATTTTTCGGGCAAACCTAAACATCGAGTTTTAGATCATTTGGTATCGAAGACTTTAATCATTTTCAACGAAATAAAAAATACATCTTCGATTGTAATAAAAGACGTATTATTTATTCCATTCGAAAAAAATTGTCTCATTGTAGCGAATGTTTAATTATTTGCGTAATTATTCCATTAAAATTGACAAAACGTTGGAAATCGTGACTATAATAGATCGCGTAACAATGATTACCAACACGGTTGGAAATAAAAGGTTAAGATTTACTTCCGAAAGTACAGTAGAATTTCGCACGCTACAAGGAGGTTATTTCCTGTGTCCATGGAAACGAATATCACGCTCGACGTTTAGGGAGAGAAAAAGAGAAATACGAGTAACCAGTATCCTTGTCGATCACGGCATCCCGTCTCTCTCGTATCTCTTTCCTTCTCGCAACAAGAGCGGTCCTCGATCATCCTCTATCTCTCATCAATGCATCCGGGGACTTCCGCGATTTCTGAATAGAAATCTCCATGGTGGCTGACAATGCAATACGTGGACAATTGCATAGTCTAATGGATCTGCCTCACATCATCGTAACTTATACGTACGTGTCGTTCGTGAAAACGATATCGACAACGTCCATTCCGCGTGTCTTCCTACCGTTCGCAAAAACGAGATCGACATTCTCTCTATGGCGGACGTGTCTTTCCGCTGTCATCATACTCTACTACGTCTCTCCCGTTCTTCTTCCTTGTGTCGTCGCGTCGTTTCGCCCGCCGAAAAACGAAAAAGGACGCACCGGTCGGTAAAAACGATCCTGTCGCGTCTGAGTGCCCTGCGTGTTCGAAGTGAAAATTATTCCGCGGTTTAGGCTGTGCCCCGCGTATCGCTTGCATCAATCAATACGATGCGTTCGTCGCGCGCGAATAAATTAATTAGGTCGGACCGTTCTCGCGTCTCTGATACGACGCGCGGTCTCGATACCGAGTTGATTAGACAAATTTCGATTGAATTCCGTGAGATTGGTTAACCGCGATCGGAAGTATTTTTAATCGAGTTGTGTAATACCCGGGTCCAACTAATTTTACCACGTTGGTATCCCTTATTGCAATAAGTCGCTCACTTTATTTCTGAGAAGCAGTATTATTAATCTTATTGAAATAGATTTATTTAATTTTTTGTTTTATCAAAATTCCTTTTCATTCTGTCTGTATTGAAGGTAATAAAAAATAGCAAACTTTGTAATACTATTTAAAATGTATTCAAATAATGATTTAGCGCAGAAAGTTTACCTGGAATTATTGTGTCATTTATTTATGCCTCTGGAAATTTCAGATACTTGAATGCATTCGGTAATCATGATGTACGAAGCTTACTGTAATCGTTGACAGAGGAATTAATCAAAACTGATACGAAGGACTTGTCGAGAACATAATCTACCCTTTCACGCGACATAAATAGACTAGGCTCGTTGACATTGGTCCTAACTTCCAAACTCCCGTACAATTCACACTGTAACTTAAAGGGGCCGTACGTTGGAAACGTATGATTTTTGGGATCGTGTTTATCAGAACTTTTTCGTTACATTAAAAGTCTAGAATACAACTACCAAGAGTTTGTGACTAGACTTCGGACTCCAACTAAGTTAGAATTGACTCTTAAATTTCCGATTCTCCGGTCAATCGTAAAAAATAATTATTCCAACGCCGTTCTAACCTACGAAACAACCCGAACAATTTCTCCGCCGATCGAAACTCCGTATTACCACGTATCGAGGAACCATTACCGGAGCTTCCATAAACAGAGGATCCTCGATCCCCTAATTAACCTAGTTCGCAGATCTCTGTCCGTGAAGTGAATCTTTGTTGCGTCCCAGTCTCGTGGAAGCGCGGGCGTGCGCGCGCGCGCGCGTGCACACAGTTCGAGGGTGAACACGGCACTGAATAAAAACCTTTTTACATGGGCACAGAAAAATAAAGAACGGTCGGGGGCGGGGGGGGGGGGGTAGGAACCAGAGTGGAAAGGAAGAAAAATCTCGGATTTCCTCGTTCGTCCGCGCCCTTGTCTTTCGCCCTCTCGAGTTTCCTGGATCGTTCTCACCACGCCCAGCAATTTGCCTTGTGCTACAACTTTGCGATCGATTATTCCTCGATTACGGTGTAACGAGATACCCGGACCGTACCGCGCGTACCCCCGTGTGCCATTGTTCGGACTGGAAACGCAACCGCGGGTCCGTTCCTTGCGTTAATGCGCCGCGCGTTACGCTGGGACCTGTCGTGAAACAATTATACCCGGTGTGCCTCACCGTTGCATTCATTTCAAATTACACAATGTGTCACCGCGGCCATTGTGAGCGCCGCGGGCTGATTGACAGAGAAAGGATACGGATAATCGGCCGGCACAATGGCCGCGCGGGGGTATCCCGGTTTTCTAAGGATTCCTCCTAGGAAGATTTCTGAATCAGTTTCGCGTCAAGACGTAATTTGGATCACAGATCTTGGGGATTTAGGGAACGTTTCCAGGCGGATCGAACGATCATCGAGGAGGAAGCGACGCATCTGTATTTTTACACGAGGAAAAAATGAACGTTGTATGGACCCTTCGGTGAACTTAAATGGAGGTGAATGGAGGCGTCCCGAAGTGATGAAATTTGCCACGAAATATGACCGAGTGATATATCTATCGGATTGTTCGGAAAATTATTTCGTTCTCCAAAATGGAGAATATATAATTTAATAAAATGTTTATACACCCTAAAAAAATCGTGTTTCATTTTCACCGAAAAAATAAAAAACGAAATGACTTTCCGAACAACCTAATATGTCCACAATAAGCGTAACAGTAATTTTAAGATAATCGGTCAATCTTGAGAAGGTCAGACGTAAAAATTTTGACAAACTTTGTAGTCACAAAACGTAACGAAACATTTTCCTCGATGGCTAGTTTGTACGATTATAAATTATCCTGTGTTTAAATTTAATCATGGAATCTTTTTTTCTTTCGTTAACAAGTCTAACTCGAATCTTAACTCGAAATAAACTTTGCACTTGCAAGGAGCTCCTCTGATCGTCCAAGGCGGCTCGACATCCGCGAAGATCGAACGGTTAGCGCTAAAAATCGACGCGATCGGTCCCGAGGGATGTTTTTTAACCGCAATGGGATTGTCATCCGGTGTCCTTTCAAACAATAACGAGATTACAATGACCAGTTCGAAATTCGCGGACAAAGCGGGTGTAGGCATGCTCAAATGGCACTTATAATGGCACTTATAAAAGGAACCGTGCCTAAGCGTACCTGTATCCCCCGCAGATACGCTCGGTGAACGTGGGTACGATTGCAAAACCCTTTCACCGATTGGATTCATTGTGCGGTTGATCCAGCACAACGCGTCCATTCTCGTCGATAACCACGGACCGGGATCGTGCAAAGCCACGCTTCGGGCACTTCTTCCACTTCCGATTATCCGTTACCATTTTTTTTTCCCCACCTCCCCTCCGTACAGATTGGCCGCTTTGATCCCACGAGAAGGTTTTTTCATCTCGGTTGGTAACCACCGCTGCCGAAAATTTAAAAACAAGAGTGTTCTTGGCTCGTTGTGACCCTTCTCGGTTACCCGAGTATCATCGTGTTCTTAAATCGGGAAGGACTCGCTTGTAGTTCAACTCGTGGGGCACAATCTGGATCTACTAGGTTGTTCGATAAGTTTTGTCCTTCGACTAGTACTATAATAGTCGTACGACTAGTACTATATCATTTGACTAGTACCATACTAGTCGTACGTCCAGTACTATATAATTCGACTAGTGCTATATCATTTGACTAGTACTATACTAATCGTACAACTATTGCTATATCATTCGACTAGTACTATATCATTCGACTAATACTATACTGGTCGTACAACTAGTACCATATCATTCGAGAAAACATATCGAACAACCTATTACATCGATTCTGTTCCGATTTATCGGACTAAAAAACTAGAAAAGCGCACAACACTCTTCGTCGAAAAGACTGGTGAATATCCGGGAGAAGATGGTCGCGGTATCCACGGAGCCATCGTGGCCGAAATTCGTGCCCCGAAAAGTCGGCGAACCGTGCGGAAAGATTCACGGATAAGAAGGGGGTCCGTTTTTGATCGCGTGCACCGGTTGAAATGAGGTGAAAACCCGGTCCCGGGTCTCCTCTCCGTATCACTTCGTTCCTTTGGCCGGGGATCGGGGTTCGAACAATTAGATTCGAACGAGGAAACCCCTTTGACGGCAATGCACCGCGATGAACACACGACGGACATATTAGTATAATAAGCGGTGGAGCCGTGTGTACAGATTGCGGGGACAACAAAGAGAACGTTAAGAGATAGAACCGTGAATAAAAAAGAAAAAAAAAAATAAAAGAGAAAAAAAAATGAAAAACGAACGAACCGGGGCTTCCCCGATTTTAATGTGTGCCCAGGTGCCCGGGAACCCGCCTCGATAAATTATTTCATATCCGTCGACCCAGTCTATCTTCGTGATCTCGAACATCGAACGGCTAATTAATCCGGAAAGAATTTACCAGATGATTATCCGAGGCCATTCTACCGCGCTCCGACCGCTTTTGAAACCGACGTTTAGTCACCGTGAGCGTGGAAACTTGCGGAGATATCTCAACCTACGAAATATACTCCGAGAAGTGTTCCATCGCTTGGAACGCCATCTTTGGAGTAAATTCATTCGGTGAAAGGGGAAAAATATACGCGTGTTATCGTCTTAGATCCATCGAGGGACTGTTTGGTGAGGTTTCCCTATCTTGGAAAATTTCCACTGTTGCCAGTGAGAAATTCAAATTTCAAAAATGTATGAGACATGCCTAGAGGTTTCGAAACCACCATTTAAAGCCACAGTCTTTTCCTTGGCGAGTGGTAGCTTCGAGGACAACCCCATCGTTATCATCCCTATCTAAAGATGTAGAGCTATGACAGTGACAAGAGTAACCAGGTGATGAGACATAAGACAATTTGGTGTGGAATCAACAAGACTCTAACCCCATTTAAAGCCACAGTCTCCTTCTTGGCAAGTGGTAGTCTCGAGGACAACCCCTATCACACGGTTATCATCCCTATCCAAAGATGTAAAGCTATGACAGTGACAACAGTAACCAGGTGATGAGACATAAGACAATTTGGTGCGGAGTCAACGAGACTATAACCCCATTTGAAGCCACAGTCTCCTTTTTGGCAAGTGGTAGTCTCGAGGACAACCCCTACCACACAGTTACTAGGTTGTTGAACAATCTATTATTATTCCTATCTAAATATGTAAACCAATGACAGTGACAACAGTAACCAGGTGATGAGACATAAGACAATTTGGTGCGGAGTCAACGAGACTATAACTCCATTTGAAGCCACAGTCTCCTTCTTGGCAAGTGGTAGTCTCGAGGACAACCCCTACCACACAGTTACTAGGTTGTTGAACAATCTATTATTATTCCTATCTAAATATGTAAACCAATGATAGTGACAACAGTAACCAGGTAGTGCGAGTGATAGCCTCGAGGACAACCCTATCACACAGTTAGCATCCCTATTCAAAGATGTAAAGCTATGACAGTGACAACAGTAACCAGATGATAGGACATAAGACAATTTGGTATGGACCAAAGACTTTAACGACATTTAAAGCCACAGTCTCCTCCCTGGCAAGTGGCAGTCTCGAGGACAACCCCTATCGCACAGTTACCATCCCTAACCAAATATATAAACCAGTGGCAGTGACAACAGTAATTAGACGATGTGAAGACCACCTAAGAGAATTTGTCACGAAGGCTACCATACTTTCAAACCGCAATTTAAAAAGCCAATCTTCTTCCGAAGATACAAGCTAACGTTACACAATCTTCTCCCCGACGAGTGATCGACGTTCAACGTCCCTATAAAGAATGCATAATCCCTACCCAAGGATGTAAAACCCCCATCGAAGTAGTAACCAATTAAAACGCTCCGTAAGGAACGACGCAACGCCCGGTAGATAACCCGGGTGGAACATCTCCAAACGCAAGGACATAGCGCTAGCTCCCGGTGATAAGAAACCTATAATCACTTTCAGCACCGAACAGCGGTACCGCCAATAACGAGGAAATTAAAAGGATCGTAATGACGATCGGTTCCAGGCGGAACGCTTATAGCTGGTGTCACGTCCCTCCGTCGTGGAATCCCCCGAGAGGGGGGGGACCTCCATTCTTCGCGGTGAAGAACGCGGGGATGAAGAATCTTTTACAGGGTTACCAAACACGTTTAAATGCGGTTTCCTTCGTGGGGGGGGGGGGGGGGGGGGGTATGCACACACGTTCCCCGCGTGTGCACGTCGGTGTGTCGAGGGCCGATTGGTCCGGGCTCGCACACGTACCCCGAAGGAAGGGAAAACGGAAAAACCGGCGTGAACGCGAGGGAGAGGGAAAGATGGTGGGCGTGGGAGGGGGGAGGGGGCGTACGGGGAGGCGGCGAGAGAGAACGAAGCGGCAGAGGAAGGGAATCCAATATAACTGCACACACGTTTATAGGGTCGATGGGAATATATTGGAGCGGATATTGAAATACTTGTTGGTAGTTTGAGTCGAAGGCGAGAGATGCCTTTCTCGATGCCATCTTGATTGCGCAATCGAGGCATCGGTCCACGAGTACAGAATTTAACGATAAAGATGGTACGGATTATAGAATCCTAGACGGGGAACCCCCTCCCCCCCCCCCCTCCCATCCCGCGTTTATCGCTCTCCCTCGCATCTCCTCGCTCTACGCTGTTTACGAGCGGATCGCACCGCACCGTCGAACGATGTTAAAAGATTCGCCCGGTTTTTGATATTATTATCAGAAGCTGGAAGAGGTGCAAAGTGTGCCGCGGTTAGTACGAACGGGTATCCGTGATACGTTCGGAATCGAGTAACTTTTTTAATTCAATTCCTTCGATTCGATCGGAATCGTGGTACCGATGTTCGACTTTAAGGTTAAGTTGGTAATAAAAAAAATTACATCTGTACACAGATTCGATCGGAATCGTGGTACCGGTGTTCGTTTTTAAGGTTAAGTTGTTAATAAAAAAAAATTACGTCTATGTACAATATCCCTTCCACGTTTCACCTTAACGTGGTTATAGATCGCGAGCGTGTTCGCAACTCCATTTTGAGACCGCGAACAACGTAAAAATTGTGCCTTGGAAACTCTCGGTACAACCTTTGATCTACTATTATTCTGTTGCACCTTTGGCCCCGGTACATCTTGCTCTTTTCTAATTAAAATTTCATCGAGAGCCCCCCATTGATCCGCCACGCGGTTGAATGCCGTGGAGCATGGAAATCTTCCATTCAATTTGCGTTGAAAAGAAATGTCCGTTCCCAATAAAAGAGGTTCCACGAACCGTTGTACACTATCGTTCCTCCTCGATTCTTTATAACATTTTATATCGTGTCTCTCCGCCGGATAAATAAATTAAGAAAAAGATAAACGATGCTCGACGTAGGTTTCACGGAATGGAGCAACGAAGAGATAAACTAAAGAAGAAAGGAGTACCTACTCGCCTAAAGGGGGTATCTCTTGAATCAAAAACATCGCTGTTTCACACTCTCTGCGCACCCTTCCCCAATCCTCTCCCATCGCGAAAGATATTCAATCTTTTGTACCCGGAGTGTATTTCGTGGACCGATGTCTTTGATTAAAATTATTATTTTTCCTTTTATTAAGAGAAGCATCGAGTTATTGACGCTGGTCTGAATTCACCCCCTTAGCGTGTAATAACTTCAAATTAGCGAGTGACGATGAATGAAAAATATTACACGGATAAAAGGTATTTCTTTTTTTCCAAAATTTCATAGATCGAAAGAGTAAAAACATTCTTGATTCGTGAGTTCAGACGCCTGCAGACAGGCAACCCGCGTACACGATGCAATTAATTTCTGTACGGAATGCTAAATTATCAGGTTCGAGTAATGCCTCATCTAATCTAGTTCGTTGAAAATGTGTACAAATTTTTCCTATAAAGTTCTTCGATAAAGACAATTTTTATCCGCCGCCAATCATTTGACGCACCGTTCTTCACGATTATCTGTGGACACCCTCTATATTGCTAAACAAAAAAGAATCAATCAACTTCCACTTGACGTTCAAGGAAATGGACAAACGCGCATGGTAAAGATTTAACACGAACCGGGTGCTCTTTAACAGTATCCGGCGCATAGGATTGGGGGAGGACGTTTTTGCATATTTCTACATAACAAAAACGAAGAGGATTAAGGGGGAAGATAGAATTCTCGAGCGCGAACGATTCTGTCGAACGGAAATGCAATTCGCGGCGGTGGCGGCGGTAGTCGAGTCTCAGCTCGAGTCGACAGATAGATAGAGTCAAGATTCAATTAGCTCTAGCTGTCAGCTGCATGATACTCGTCGATTCAATACACCTTTCCCGTTCGTGTGCCCCCGCACATGTTTCTATGCGCGTGTAGTGGGAGAAACGAACGTGCGCGAGCACAACGTTGCACGCCCGCGTGCGGTGATGTGCATGTGTTTGGTCGCGCGGATGCATTAGCAGTGTATACACGCGCGCATACCGAAAATTAACTCGGACGTACAAACGGTGAATTTTGGAAATGATTTTACCAGGAGTGCGAGAGTGTGCATAAATTTTCGACGAGCTCGATTTCACCAAATAATGAGTCCGACCATCTGTCGTAATAGAAGCATCGATGATATTCAAATTCCCAATTTGTCGTGTTCAAACGGTAAAAAGAATACCCTTTCCGATATAGGTTAGTTTGAACGGTGGCGCGTGCTAACCGATACAAAAGAAAAGTTACCAATCGCGTCGCAGTGTAACGATATTACATTTCGATATAAATCTATCAATCTAACCTAACTATGTCTTTCGATGCTCATCGTCGAGCGTCAATTTCATTGTCATTCACGTTGTTTACCGTCCTCGCGTCGTCTTCTAATTCTTATCGATATTGTCAAAGAAACGAAATGAAGAAAGAAAGAAAATTACACGAACGAAGTGTAGACAGTGTATCTTTCAGCATCAATCGTGCCCGATGAATTGAATTCGTTAATTTTCTCCGCGTGGTTTCAATTACCGCGAAGAACTCAGCACCCTTTTTATTCCGATTTTAATTTTCCTCGAACGACTGTTGATTTCAACATGGGCACGTGGTTAATATAACGTTTTAACATCGTTTTAATTGATCGCCCATTCATACGGGATTCAGGGCCGCTTTGAATGCGCGTTTCGAATACGTAAAAAAATACTGCGGAATTCTGTGGCGGCCGGTATGCGTGTAGGTGATGTAGGTATCACTTATCCGAAAGCAGGGCGATACCAACCATTTTCAATTTATTTCAAGAGCCTTTTCGTGGCGGAGAAAAGAAGGGTGCTACGACTACCGGCAGAGAGATACCTATTCAACGATCTTCGGCTTCTCCACCACCTTCGGACCACCTCTATTGCAGCGGTAACCAATAAACGTTTACGCAACCTGATATTAAGGTATTATAGTTATTTCGATAAAAATACCAACAGACGACGATTCTAATCTCTGGATCAATAGTTCGCGTCTACCGATCGAGAGTGACAATTCGGACACGTCGCGCGATCTATGATCAATGTGATTCACGATTTCGCGTAATACCTGCTTTACCCACTTTCACCGCGTCGATGATAATACAAATTACCTTCCGCGTATTTATTATTTATTTAGTAAAGAGAGTTCTTTTATTTTCATAGAAGTGGTACGTTTTGTTTTTCTCAGTTGTTCGCGATTACGTAGAACGTTTTTGGGTGAGTTTGCATTTTAACGCTGTTGGTAATTCATACTTTCCTCGGCAGAATTTCAACGTGAAAATCATTGTTGTTTTGTTTAAGCATTTTTTTTTTGCTTTTGCTGTTTCACTGAACGGTGGCGCGATTGGACTTTTCTTTCTTCGTGGAAAAACGTAGGAATGTTAAAAAGTGGCGTTCAAACGTAAAGTTGACTATTCCAGAAATTGAGTGGTATATTTCACTTCGATATACCTCGATCTACCTTCGTTAACCAAGTTAATGATACTCGTTTTTCGATAACATGATGAAATAACGGTTGAGTAGTTGCGCGCTTAAAAACCATTTCAAACGACGTGCTTAAAAACCTACCGATATTCGCCTCGTTAAATTTTCCACAAATGTGCTCTCAAAAAATACACAGAGAATATATGCTCGTAAAATTAACCCCCCCATGCAAGTATAAAGGCAGCAAGTTCGAGCAAAAAAAAAATGGTACGGGAAAAGAACCATTTTTTAGAAATATCCTCGTACAGATTTTATTTTATGTTTACGTTCATATAAACCGCAAGAACCTATGGGTAACGTAAAATAATACAACTTAAGAACGTTCGATCGTCTATGTAGATATACTGTTTGCAAACAATATATCGAAAAATAATAGTATTGTTTATGAGTAATTTTTTAAATGAACACGACCAAAAAATTTATAATTTATAATTTATATACTCAATTTTGCAAACAACTGTTCCGACGAATCAAACTTCTTTAATAGTTTCTTAACGACTTTTAATAAAACTACCTAGGTATCGAGTCGATCCGAATTCACGAATAAGTATTGAACTTGATCACATCTCTGCTTTCTGGTTCTTGCAGTAAAAATTGAAGTTTTAGGGACGTACGCATTAAACACGTATATAACAAACGCGGAGAAAGAAGGAGGGAGTGAGAGGGCGTTGCGGCCGCAGAATTATTGAACCCCATTGCAAATGTGAGAGAACAGCCGGGGGTATGGAAAGAGGAAAAGGGAGAGGGAGGCCGAGAGGAGACGTGGGAGGTGGATGGAAGCAAGAGAGTTGTAAAAATAACGCAGTTAATTAGCAGCAAACCACTTTAGCGAGCTCGAGCCCAGTGCACACACTGTAATAAGCAAAGAACAACTCACGGGCGAAAAACGCCCTCGAACGCGAGGCAACTGAAACGCGCCAAGGCCCAGACGAGCCTCTTTCCCTCTCTCCCTCGCGCTTTCCTTTCGTTTCTGTTTTGCTTCTCTCGTTCTTCCTTCTTCCCTCTTGCACTCTTCCCCATTACTCCGCCTCGCTCTTCGTTGCGTACTGTTTCCTCCTTTACCGGCTGCTCCGCCGAGTCAACCATAAATAACGAACGTTTTAACAATTTCGCTGTTGCGCGCTGCTGCCAAACTTATTGTGCAGACGAAAAAAACATGCTTCGTTGGAGGTCCATTTGTTTCGTGATTTTTTCGTTCTCAGTCCGTGGAGAATTAATTTTTCTCCGGCTAAATCTGATTTTTTTCACATGAACGACTGATGCAGAACACTTTAATTGCCGGTTGACCGTTTGCAGAGTTTAATGAAAACACGTCTTACATCTCAAAAGTGTCGATGTTATTCGTGTTTGCTTAACGCCCATGGTAATACAATGTAATGTAAAATTGTACGACAGATGTAATTTGTTTCGTTAGCCTCAACTCCCGAAATACTCTCTCCCCTTTAAAGGTTTTGTAAAAAATATTAATTTTTTTAAAATAAAATGTTCACCAACGATCGATATCCACAAAAATACAGAAAACGAAAATTTATTTATTCATCAAATGTTCGTAAATTAAATGAAAAATATCGTGTTATATATCGCACCGTAAAGATATATAGAAGGCAAAATAAAGTTTTCCTTAACAGAAAGAAAGAAATGCGAAGAGGCCAGATGTTAGGATCCATCGTACGTACAATCACGAAAGATAGAAACAGTTCGCTCAGAGAGGAGAACCCCTTCCGCGACTGCAACCCTCTTTCTGCCCTACGACAATGGTCCACCAGAAGAAATTGAATTGGCAACATCAGTAAACGATGCACGAGTTGCTCCCGCACCGCCGAAAAGAAGTAAAGAACGAGAAAGAGCAGAGTAAAGGAGAACAGCGCGTGGAAGGGGTTGACGAAAGAGGGTAAGAGAAGGAGAATAGAGTCGCGTTTCACGCCTCGTGGATTTCAAACCGTTTGAAATCCAGGTGGAAATAATACAACTTTGCGTTCCTTGTTAAAGATCAAAGGGAACTTACCCCAATCTCGATTTCGAGGTCCTCAGTTTCTCTTTCTCAGTCCCTCTCATTCTTTTTGATACATACAACTAGACGCACGACCCATGCAAGACAATCATATCCGTGCACTGTATTTATAATCATTTACAATAACTATTTATTTTTTTTCACATAACAAACGATTCCTTTGCTCACAATTTACAGATTTGAGATATTTTCGTCAAGGTTTATTCGCACGAAACGGTAAACTAGTATTGTTATGTTTGTATGTTTTATTGAGAAAATGAGACTAATATTTTACTTATTAAAGTACTTTTACAGTCTTATTTAAAAAACATTTATTAGAATACAATATACACTCAGGAGACTTGTACATACTTAGAGACTGCATACTTTCTTCGTTTCTCGATATAGCGCCATAGCTTGAACTGAAAATAGATAATTTCTTTAATAACTGGACATATTAACTAATTAATGCATGCTACAAATATTTTAATTCCATAATGTTCACTTTTCCTTATGAAATTCTAAACAAATTTGCAATTATGTAATCTTGACAGTATAAATATTATAAAAATAGAAAATTGTGTTCGATATGTAGCAACTGAATTTACATACTTCAATGTGTTATTATTTTCTTTTAAAAAATAAATCTGTTTAATGGATACAACTCTGGTACTTAAAACATATTAGTCACCTACCATAAGGATCAAATCTTGATATTTCCAGCTTATCAATTATTCTTTCTCTCTTAAGATAAATCCTGTGTCCACTTGCTACACTTTCTACCAACACTAAAACATATCTATAAAAAAAAAGACATAATATTCAATTGTTATACTTACTTTTTTGATGATCAGAGCCATCTTATAGCATGGGCATACTAGGCAATTGTCTAGAGGCCTAACAAGCTTATGAGCTTGATATATTAGGAATGAACAACAGTTTGCTCTACAACATACTTTTTTAATATTCAAATAATGATTATAGTGGAAATATCAATAAATATGTTTAATTTCATTAACTATTTACATTTTTATTCATGTGACTGATTGTGTAGATAAAAACCCTTAATGCTTTTGCTTTGTCCAGAGACATGTAATGTTGTTAAGACGGCTCTGGTTTATATACATAAAAAATGAATTGGTGTAAACAAAAATGAAAACACTCCAAAATGAATATTCTATTTACAAACTGACATGGCTTAATCAGTGTTATTAATTGAGAAATAAAGAAGTAATGATTGTCTAAACATTTTGCTCAATGTAAACTAACCTATCTCACACGTTTAAAAGTTTAAATTTAAACTATTATACACTAAATTACATATACTCACTTGCTTTTAACTTTTTTAAGCAATATATTCGTCAAGAACATGGTTTCAAATTATATTCGTCTAAGATTTGTTGTTTAAAAGAAATATGTTTTTACAGCACACACAACCAACAATTGGTGAAAAGAGGTTAAAGAATCAACTGTTATCAATAACATAGCGATCTGCTTTAGCATCAATGGGGTATGAAGAAAATATGATGTTACAAATTATTGATTGTAAATATACAACTTCATAAGTATGAAGAAGTTAGTTCATTACTATTTTCAATATTAAATCAATCATTCACAACATTATGTTGATTATTAATCTGTAGTAATAATAGAATCGTTTCTAACCTTTTTATTGTCTAATTGTCTGTTAATTCCTCTGATACAATGTACTTAAAAGTTTCGTTTTACATAGAAATATAAATTGCTATCTTACCGCCATTATAGTTAATTGAATATAAAGTTACTAATTAACATTCATTTATAATTGAAGATTATAAAACTGTTTTCTTGTCAAAAAGAATTTTCAAATTTGGATAAAACATGCGTGTTAAGAACTTTCTATATTCTCTTTTCAATAGCGTTAAGTTTAGTTTCGATATGTATAATTTAATACGTCACGCGTAGCACGAACAATTGTACCGTAAGAATCGATACTGTAGCAGATTTGATGCAGGAGAAAGAAAATTTGTAATTTTTCTACTGCGCGATGAGTATGGATAGAAAATTATACATAAAAAAGTAAGAGCAATATAGCAATATAGCACACGACTATCTCGAGTCACTCTATGTTATATGTCGCGGACTAATACTTTTTTGTAGCAGCAGCCTTGATATAGTAGGAATTATATATATTCAATGGAAAAATAAAATGTGATAAATTAATATTTATATTAACTTAAACTTGTAATATTTAACTTACAATACTTGCTTATACTATTAATACTGATGGTATATTAGGTTATAATATTAATATTATAATATGACATTAGAAAAATTAAATAAAACATATACTTCATTTTATGTTTTGAACTATAATACATGTTTATCGAATGATCGAAATTTGAAAAAAGAGTAATATTTTAAAAACAAAATACGTTATGTCCATAAAAGTTAATATTTTAACTTCGCAACTTATGTTTAGCATTAAAACAACTAAGGCAATAAGCTTTATTACATTGTAGACATTCTGTGCTTACTTTTTTGGCTTTTTTTCTAGCTATATCAATATTCTGTAAATTTGCTATACTTGCATAGCAGGAAACACATCTTTTGCGTGCAATTTTTCCAGATTCCTTTCTTGGTATATTTGTTAATTCATGAATACTACCAAGACGTTGACTTAAATAATGTTGATTCAATGTATTAAAATTTCCAAGTAATGATGATGAAATTTCTTTTGTGAAATCTACAAGTGTACATGATTTTGATACTTTATTGTAGATAATCCAAGTATTGAGTACTCCTATACTAAGTACTTGAAATATTATTTTTCTATACCACTTAATGCTTTTTCTTGCTAAGGAATAATATTTAATCATTTGATTTAGTAAACGAATGCCACTTTTAACTCTATTACAATCCACGATAACGCTTGGTCTTGTTGCTGTGACCCTTGATTGCTTTGACTTTGCTACTGTTCTCATTTTATTTCCATGAAAAGTTGAAATCATAAAGATTTCTTCTTTGTCTTGATATTTAAAGATGCGAATTCCTTCAGAATTTGACATTGATTTCATTTCACCTTTCTTCAGTTTCATAGATTTCAAACTTTGGGGAAAATTTCTTTTGTCTCTTTTTAGAACACCACAATATTCTGTGTTATGAGCTTTCAAATAAGTTGCTAATTCAATGCTACTATACCGATTGTCTGTTACAAATAACCTTCCACAATTAAGAAGTGGTTCACCTAAATCAATAACAATTGATCCTGAATAGTTTAGACTCGATCTTTTATTTTTATTTGATCCTGTATCACTATAAATAGACATATTCCAAACATAACCACTCGTATCACACAATTTGTACATTTTAATTCCATACCTGTAACATTTAACAGGATTGTATTGGTGAAAAGTAAGTTGGGTATTATGGGAAATCACACTTTCGTCAATGGATATTTCTTCTCCAGGAATATATAATTTTTGAATATTTGATAGAAGCATATCCATAATTTTAGAAACTTTATGTAATTTATTTCCTGGTGTTGCTTCTTTATTATCACAAAAATGCCAATTTTTTAAAATCAGAGAAAATCGATTATATGACATTTGAATGTGATGGAAAAGTGGATGAAAGAACAATGGATCCTTTTTCCAATAATCTTCTATTTTGGGAAGTTTGATTAGTCCAGTTAATAATATAATCCCAATAAATTTTCTCATTTCCTCTTCTGTTACTTCTTTCCATGTTTTCATTCTAGCATGTTGCGATAGATGATGCTCATTAATATATTGTTGTGCATATTTGTTTGTTTCTAAAACCATCAGCATAATTATATCATGATCAAACAAGTGTTCAAACAATGCTATTGGTGTAATATTTGATGGGAATTGTTTCTGAAGCCCAGACTTGCCTGTAAATGTTACCTTTTCTCTTTCCTCAAAATTCCTAGTCCATTGTTTTTCAGAAACATTTACGTCTGGTAAGGAGCATTTTCTTGAATATTCTGAATGAATTGTTTCTGTATCTTCTTCTTCTTCCTCTGATGCAGCTGTGTTATCATCAGAAGACAGTGATTCATTTTCACTACTACAATCTATATTATTATTGCTACCAAGAACACTTTCTTCATCACTTTCAATATGATAATCCTTTAATATTTCAAGCAGCTCCTCTGTTGTATGTTTCTTTTCAGCCATTTTGAGGTTGTAAAAGTTACAGGAATTCGAAACTTACGATTCGTATTGTTATAAATACAAAATAACATTAATTGCTGAAGTTTGAAACATAACTAAACTGTGTCACATTTGCAGAGAGAAACTTGTTGACATTTATGTACTTAAATAATTTTATGGTTGATCGATAAATGAACGAACGTTACGATTTTCAGTTTCCTTTATTATCCGGACAAAGGGCTACTCACAAGAATATTAAAAAGAGAAATTACTGTTCTAAAGTTACGTCTAAGTTGTCATTTCTTCTTTAGAACGGTCTGAAATGATGTGGGCAGAAATTTCCGCGAGAAAACCGATGAAAATGATAGTGCAATCTAACATAAGATTCAGAGCTTAGAAATCTTCTCCCACTTTGTTCATGTTAGCTCGTAGTAGCATAATAAGTTTCTATAAGAAATGCCGGCGATACCATGTTCTACAAACTCAATGTAGCATGTAGAAGAGAACAAAGTTGCTTAAGGGTTTGCACTCTGTAGACGACACTTAGTTTAGATGATTTCCTAATTTTTACATAGACATAGCAGACTTGTTGCATGAAATCTACAAGTTATATGCACATTGCATATTTTTTTTGAAACACAATATTTTGCACATTTTATTTAAATAACTAAATAACTGAATTAAAATGCAGTAATATGCATTTAATAAATCCTAATCAGTTCATTGGATTGATAAACTATTATAAATTTTAAATAACACCATCCAGTCTCGCATTTGCGCGACAAATCCTATCGAAAAGGAGAAGGAAGTATGTTTGACAAACTGTATTCCATTTAAACGGGCGAATTAAGGTACGTGCGTATTGTAGAGATAAACAAAAATCAACCCTGAAAGAGATTGCGGCTTATGTTGAAGTAAATATTTTAATTAACTTGCAACTAAGTAAAAATTATTTGACACTGTGCACTTTTTACTTATTAATGATACCACATTCCTATTGAACTAAGACTGATTTTTCTTTCTTCCTGCAATACACGTTGCTGATTTTAAAAACAGGTTGGAAATTATCTACTACTTCAGGTATTACTTGTTTGAAGCGATATTTTCAGGTTTCTATGATATTATAAAATGGAAATATATCCATTTTTTATTATACTTCTAATATTTGAATACAGCAAATAGCAATGGACGTATATTTGTATATTTTTTAAGGCAGTGTAATTTTATACAATTTAATAGTGACAATAAAATAAAATATATACGTTCCTCGCGTATTTCTGGAAAACTGTATTATGGTTACATAATACGAATTAGTTATAATACTATGAACTGATATGGGAACTGAAATATTTCTTGTGTGCTTATTTAACTTATAATTACGATTGTATTAAATCAAATATTGTTTGTATAAAAAAATAGAACTAAATCTACATTTGCTGTCTCAGATTTGATGCACTAAAACTAAATTAGTGTATCAAATAAAATTCATTGAAAATTTATGATAATGTAATTGATTACAGCAAATGCAGTGCAAAACATGAAAAAAATTGTTATCTTAATTAAATTGTGTAAATAATAATTGACTGTGTAATAATAAACTGACAAAAAAGGGATGTCATTATGTAGTTCATTTCATTACGATTTTACTTTATCATTAGCCATAATTTCTAATCTTTTAACGACTTTGCCAAGATCAACGTCTTTTTGCAATTTCAAATAATCCACTTTCCGTACGTTATGTATACTAGTCCACGTGGGTAATAATTTACATAGCAAACGTATAAGCTCTTCTAATTCATTGGGAGTCAATTTTGCTTTAAACGAGTTTTCTAATTTTCCAATCACAAATTCCATTGTAAGAACTCCTTTTTTCTCGGCTACAAAAATGTTACGTATAATCTTGGCTAATTCCGGTAGCCTTGAATACATAGAAGCTTGTTTGTCAGCATCTGGTGTGCGTGTCATTGCTTCTAATGCTTTAGCAGCTTGCTTAGCTCGGATCTAATAAATGACATTGTTAATGAATGAAGAACAAAAATCGAGTATTTAATTATAATTTTTTTATAAAAATATTTACCTTTTCAAGAAGTGCTTTGGGAATTCCTTTAAATGCCATATTAAGATAATTATTTTGCACAGTGGGTGTAGCAGGCGGAGTATCGACAACAGTAATATTGACGTTTCGTATACCACCTTCAGTTTGTGTTGAATTATTTTTATCTTTTTTTTCTGGAGAATTAGACTTTGAAGTTAGTTTTGCTTCAGTTAATCTCTGCAGAGCTTTCTCCATGCGTGTACCACAACTGAACAGAGATTTAGCTTTGTCTAAAAAAGTTAGTTTGTTATTAATAGATACAATATTTTAATAAGTAATATGTATTAAAAGTTAGCTAATAAATATATAAGACAATTCTTACCAAGAACATCTTTCGCAGTTGTTATTTTTTCTACATTAGGTGGTTGTGGCAAATCTGCTTGTTTAATTACTTTACAATTTTCAACATCAAATTCAGGATGCCAGCGTAGAATTTTTTCTTTTGGTACATACATCGGCGTTTCTAGACTGAGTAAGAATTTTTCGTGTTCATCTTTAACCATATCTGTAATAAAGAACAAACAGTATCATTGTAGACTATTATAAAAAAATAAATTTCAATGGTAAGGATTTATTGTGAGATAATATTATTACCAAGTAGAATGTTGTAAAACTTCCTTCGCCTATCAAGCAATACTCGTGGACCCATACTAATCTCAGATGCTGTTTTCAAAACATTATCTGGATCTGGTGTATTTCTTCCATTTTTTTCTTCAACAATAGGTGTAAAAACCAACTCGTACTTATCCTGTTTAGATGTAGAACCGAATGTCCGATGCTTCTCTTGAAGATAAACATATGCATCGGGGAAAATGGTTTTAATTTGTGCTACATGTTCTAATGTGAAGTTTTTACGCAATAATTCCTGAACTGCAGGCTTTAACTTCTTGAAAGTTATTACTTCCTTGCGATTGAAGAGCATTGCAGAAACCTGTGAAACCAATTAAATATTATATAAAAAAAAAAGCAACTAAATATACACAATAGAATAATTGTGTACAGAATAGTTTTTTATAATAAATGTAGTACCGTATCTAAACATCTAAATACTTCTGCCAAGAATCTATAATTGTATGGCAATGGCAGAGCAACAGTGCCACTTTCAGCTAGTGATAAATACTGTTGATAAGCTGGTGCTTTAGTCGGGCTGCCTTTTATTGGGCTTGGAATTGTTTCCTTAGGTTCAAATAAAACTCGTCGTTGAGAACTGGCTGATAATAATTCTTTACCCTTTATAGGACTTAATATTTTTTTGTTTGGAGACTTATATGCTTTTTGAGGACTACAAAAAAATAAGAAAAATATTTCAAATAAAATTAATAATCCAAACATAATAGTATAAATTGTCTTGTCATTATAAGTATCTTACCTAAGTGGTATTTCAAGTTGAATTTTTTCAAACTTCTGTATCTGTGGCTTTTTGACATCATTATGTTTTTGCAATTTCTCTAATTTTTGTTCACAATTTCTGAAGCGTGCAATAGATGCTTTCAATTCATTTAAACGGGATGATCGGTTAACTCTATTTTTGATTTCATTTAAAGACAACTCTTGCTTCCCTAATCTGTCCATAGTTGAAGCTTTCTTTGGTGTGGTACAATTAACTGCAGATTCGTCATTCAAAATGTTTGTAGATGGATTCTCTGTAGAAGTATCATTCTTTTTAGGTGTTCCTGGAGGTTTCTTTCTTGGGCTCAATGAACCTTTCTTCTCGAAAAGTACTTTGTTCACATCTAAATCTTCTGAAATTTTTTGAAAGCTTTCCCGAATATCTGTCTGTCCCTCTTGTCCAGATAATTTTCGTGAACGTGTAGTATGAACTCGAGCATTATGTTTAGTTGTTTTTTGAACATTTGTTCTGGGAGAATCGAATTGAATGTTCCGAACAACTGAGTTTGGTTTCACAATGCGATTATCTACTAATTCTGTTTTCGGAACCAGAACAACTTTTGGACTTGTTCCCATTAATTTTTCTTCCTGAACCGGTGTCAATGATCCGGATGGCTCAGAACTATTCTTATTTTTTGGATTTTGATGTTGACTACTCACCAACCTAGATTGATCTCGTTCAAGAAGCAACACCTTTGCCTTGCTCCGTAAATCATCAGCTGCTTGTCGTTTACGCGTATTAAAATACGCAGTTACTGACGGTTGAGACATATTTCTTATATACGGATATATATGTATCGCAGAAATTCGTTAAAATTTTCAAAACCTCGATATTCTGTTTACGGACTCCTGATCGCCCTGACGATCTCTATCAATGATAATACGCACAAAAGCCCGCCTTTTTTGTTAGTTTAGGCGCCAAATCAGAAAGACAGGTACTGTCTCAATGGTAATAGAGCGCGTAATTTAAATTTTACGTCCGGTATACATTTTTAATGTCACTTCCGCCATAGATAAGGGTAATACTATTTTACTTTAAAAAGAAATGAAAGTTTTAATAATTATGTAAATCGGTATGTAATATGAATCGTGTTTAAAAAAAAAATATAATCCATGATCAATCATGATTTTATGTGAAACTGAATTTAATTGGTTACCATGAATTAAGGATGTATCTAATATTTTCAAATTACTAAATGTAGAATATCATGTAAAAAAAAAGTTTTCTGCGTCTCAGAAATTTGATTATCTTTTCAGTAACGGTTTACTCATATGAGTAATTGATTAAATTACAATAATTTATAATCAAACATTGCCAATATTTGCAATGCTTATTCATAAATTAATAAAATAAAATTTATAAAACTGTTGTAATTATTTGACACTAAAAAAATATTGTAGAGCGTTCGTCACAGAAAGTATATATAAAATTTTTAAAAATATGTAAAGATGAAAACACATTTAAGTTTATCGCAATTTGTAAACACAACCTATGAAATTTTCAATTTCTTTTAACGTCAATTCCGGCATTTCATGATTATATTGATATATCTGTGCATAAAAATTGATTTTTATGAATGAAAATGTATAATCTGCATTATTTACACGTATTGAATAAAATATCTTCACATTTAATGCTGTTATGTTCTATAACCATTGTAAAACATCTTTTAAAGTATAGTTTCACGTGGCGATATTTCGGACCTGAAAGTGTTTTGTATTATAAGATGAACTATAAATTAACTGCGTACTTTAGCTTTAAAAATAGTTTTAAGCTAGATGTATCTAATAAATACAACAATATAATCTCATTAAACACTTCAATGTTTTATAAAATCTGTGTAATTATAATAAGACCTTTTGTAGTAAAAATATTTAGTTCTTAATAATACTATTAATATTAGTATTAATTTGCTTAGAATAAGTAAGTATATTACTATTTGAGTATTTGATTTTAATATCTTTTCCTTAAAATACATATGTGTATGTGTAATTTTTATAATAAAAATTTTGTAGGTTAAAAGATTTACTTCTTTTGTACCTGCTATTTAACTTTAATACATATTACATTATAGTTTCTTTTTTCAGATTACAAATATTATTAGAAATATGGGCTCAAATCTGAGTATGATACATACCATTAAAAAACAATTATTTTCACCTAAATATTTACTTTGGACAAATGTAGGAATATCTATTTCTCTCTCTGCTATGGGAGATGTTTTAGAACAACATTATGAAATATTGAAGGTATACAGTATACTTATATATGTTTTTATTCCAAACATAGATTGAATTTTCATTATAATTTTTATTGTGCAGGGTAAGTGGGATAAATGGAGTTTAAATAGAACTAGAAATATGGCTGTATCTGGTATGTCTGTTGGTATAATATGTCACTACTGGTATAAATATTTGGATAACAGATTGCCAGGACGTACGATTAATACTGTCTTAAAAAAAGTTGTTATAGATCAAATAGTTTGTTCTCCACTTTGTATAACAATGTTTTTTTTGACATTAGGCATCTTAGAAAAAAATAATTGGTCTGAACTAAAAAGTGAAATTATTAGCAAAGCACATAAGTTATATATAGCAGAATGGGTTATCTGGCCACCAGCGCAAATTATTAATTTTTATCTTTTGCCAACTAAGTATAGAGTTCTCTATGATAACAGTGTATCACTTGCTTATGATGTTTATACTAGTAAGGTGAAATATGATAATCCAATGTGCAATTCAATAAATAATAAACGTTGACTAACTCTATTTGAATATAGAGTTATAACATTTAAAGCAAAGTGTACAAAATTGAATAACAATAAGTATTTTAAATGAAAGACAATAATTCCTACTGGTTGGGTAAAATTATTGCATAAAATAAAAAATTAAAAGATTCTATAAAACTATCTTGTTTTATAGTTGTAAATTGTGTATGTATGTACAAAAATAAACAAATTAAACATTTTTTAAATTATTTATTTTCCTTATAAAAATTAATAATGAAAAAAACTTAATATGCTTTTTTGTTATATTTTTGTTTTAGGAAAATTTTATGAAAGGATACTATAAACTTATGAGCCTAATATATCTAATATTTACATATTTATGTAAACAATTTCCTTTCTACTTTATAAATGTTTTGTTTAAAACATTCCATCGTGAATACCTATAGGTACAAGGACTGCAATAAATAATAACAAATTGCGAGCTACCAATCTCCAATCATTTGGTACTGCATATGGTGCCAAAATTTGGGTTAACCTATGTATCTGGCAAAGTACAAAAAAATTATAATGTTATGATAATTCAGATTATACATGTATTGTTGCATTTGAAAAATTAAAATAGTTAAAGACTTACTTCATGACTTGCACAAATGAAGATAAATGATGTAACTAAAAGATTTAATACTGGAAATCTTGGCAATAACACTAATACACCATGTGAATCTGCTGCTAACCAAATATGACCTTGCGCGACTAGAGTTTCTAAACTAATTCGGCCTAAACCAGCCAAGAGAGCTGAATGTTTACCACGTAATGCTAACGATGCATTTCTAAGTGCAATATATCCTATAATCTGCAATGAAAAATTAATTATATTTAATGTTCACAAATATACTGAAATTTGTAGATCATTACCGGTATAAAAGCCACATATGAATGAATTTCTTCACATTCTGATACTGAATGACATAGTATCGTGAAAGTGGTATAAGCCGTCAGAGAAATTAATGCCAGGACAGAAGATAATGCAGTTCCTGGAATATGATCTATCCTTTGTAGAGCTACAAGGCCTGCTCCAAAAGTTACACCCCAGGCCACACTATATCTATCTACTCTCCAACGAGACCACCATTCACGTATGTCATCGTCTGTTGTAACAAATAATGCTTTCCAAGGTCTTGTTACAAACACTTTTTCAAAGAAAACCTATTACATGATCACACATTGCATATTGTTGTTACAATGTAAATTATATAAATTAGACAAGTTATAAAGTAATACCTCCGACATGTATAATATAGTAATCATTGATACAAGTCCTAAAAGTTTCAAAGCAAGATAAAGTAAAGCTCTTGGTCCATATTCGGTTAAACTACCAGAATATATTCTTGGTGGTAACCATGCTAAAAAGTAGATGACTAAAAACCAGAATGAGACCAATGGAACAAAATGATAAAATTGATATGGTCTGTTCATACAAAGGCATAAAGAGACTGTCAAGAAATTTAATCTAAACATTACCTGAAAAATAATAAATAGATTATAAATACCTTATAATTACATTGAACATTTTAATGCTTTTCTAATGCATACCCTAGCAAACCTCACTAGAGAAACATCACCCGTTTGCCAGAAGTAACAAAAGTGCCCATATCCAGAAAGGAATAAATAAGCAGAATTAATTAATCTTAAGTACATGTAGATAGGTAAAACAGTCTTAGCTCCAGTAACATGATATATTAACACTACTGCTTGCATTAGTCCTCTCCATTCATTTGTTTGTTCTCGATTCAGAGTCCTCGGTCCTCTTTCTCTATCTTCAGTAAAAAATAATCCAAGAGCCAATATATACCCAAGTGGTAACCAAAAACTAAACTCACTATAATATTTATTCTCTTTCATGAAGAAATTTGTTCTAAATGCAATATGAAAGCATCATAATTATTAATAATACTAGCATAATAATTATTAACAATACTAGTTAAAAGAAAATAATTTAAATGTACCTGTCACACAAATAAAAGTAAGCTAATATTGTGGATAGTAAAGCTAACGATGTCATCAATGTATAAAAACCTTGTACTTCGGGTTGTTCAATCTGTACAACTTCAGAAGTATTCGCTTCTTTAGTGTTTTCCACTTCAACAGTGGTAACACGTAAATAAGATACTTCAGTTCGATAATGACAAAACTTTCTATATATCCACATTCCACCACCAGTTATTATACTGAAATGAACTATCACTTACTTTTTGTTTAAAATATGATTGTGATATGTAAATAATTACCATAAGGCAAGTCCGGACAAACTAAGTAACTGTAATGTGGTTGCTGGTTCTGGATAACTACAACAGCTGCCATCGTCAAAATTCATATGATCATTGCAGTAAGTGTTTAATAATATTTGAACTTTGTGGCGCAAAGATAGGGGACTAGCTAGATATCCATCTGGACTTTGTTCCAACACTCCGGTACCAACAAGTTTACTACTTTCCCATAAATGAGCTTCACTATGGGACAATATCTGTATATCAATATATAAATAATTTGCTTTTTCCCAAAACAATCACCAAAATATGCATCATATGAAGTTTACCTTGCCTGCTGCTTTGTTACATAAGTTGATCTGTCTATTATCTATGCTTGCTAATTGAGCTGGTAGTCTTTCCTTTAACACTGGATCCTGCAATACCCATAAAAATCGTGTGTTTTTTTTAGCCAAGAAATCAACTGGTTGCACAAGTCTCACTAAACCCATACTGTATTCAGAATACAGTTGAGTGTCACTATTATTGTTTGCAAGAATTGTCATTGCTGCGCTGCCTGCAATAATCAAGCTAGGTGCATCATTTTTCTAAAAAAATAACAGTTATTAATACCCACATTAAGTTTTTATTGAAACTTTTATAAGAATCAGTATATGAAATGTGCATATGAGTTACCATCCAACTCCTTAGGTCATCTATCATAAAATTATCTAATTGAGGTCTCTGCAAAAATTGTACATTTAATCTTAATTGGGCATCATTGAAATTTAAATCAGAATTTTGTGGTAAATCTATTAGATCCGATGCTTTTCCATCAACTATAAATTGCGAAATAAAAGACTTGTACAACTGCCTGATTCTAGCATCTCCAGTGAATACAAAATGGTTATGGTGGCCCATGAAAGCTAGATACCTCAAACATCTGCGGCTGTCTCTATACCAAAAAATGTTTTTTAAAAATATTATTCTTTATATAATATTATAAATACTGATTTGAATTCTTACGTTTGCGTGTAATAATGCATCATACAACCATAAGGTTGCCATTCTTTGTCTCCTTTATACCTTCCTTCAGTTAATAACCATTTACAAGAATCACTACCTAAAGAAATGAATTGTATTAATGAATACTATAAATTAAATTATTTGTAAATTACAATCTAAAAATAATAGGTCACACAGTTTTGATTATTAATGCTATAAAGTAATGTTGATCAAAAGAAGGAGATTAAATAATAAATGGTTTACCATAAATAAGATGCATTAATCCATGATATAGAATAAAACAAAGGACAAGTGCAGTAGATAATTTTTTTGCACTTGCCACTGTAATTAAACTAATAAAATATTCCGCTGAAGTCATGAATAATTTATTGTTCAGTTATATTGACACTAGAAAGAGAAAATTATCTTTTAATAAACAGCTTCACTTCATGATAACATGTAATCAATTAATAAGTACTATAAAAATGAGAAGTAACAGTAGTAATTATTCATTACTCAACTTTATGTATTAATTTTATACATTTTCTTATATAAACATAATCACCCAAATATTTATTCAATCCTTTGCAATCGTCTTTTGGTAAATAGTATTACATTATAAATAAAGCACAAAGTTCACTGTTATACAATGAAGTAGAAAAGATTGTTTGAAAAAGTACCAGTTGCTATAATTACTGTATCTAAAATGACTTTAAGCACAGTTTGTAGTTCCAACATTCGCGATTCCTTCCATAGCGTGTTATGTACAGAAACAGAAGGTAGCACCTGCATTACAATCGATTTTTCAATCGGTTGTTTAAATAGTTCCCAATATAAATCGACGTTCTCAAAACAATAGCTGTAGCTTAAACTATAAAATTTGAGAGCTTAAGGCGATAATGTTTCGCTCTTTTTTACGATTTTTATTTTAGTTCTTCCTTTCATACGAAAATTTGATACCGAAGTAGAATAACAGAGGACAAATGGAAGTTGGAATAATATTTTGTTAGAAGATCTATACAGTTTAATTGAAAATATACTTACTAAATTATTTCCTAATGCAATCGCCCATTTGAATGAGACTATTGGGTGTGATAGATAAGTGTATATCTTTTGCTTATTTAATCGTATTAGTAATCAAGATTATAAAATTATCGCTTCAGTAAGTTTGAATAAAGAAGGGTACAAGGTGTTCATTTTATTAATACTCAGAATTTCTTGTTAAAACAAATATTCTAAGAAAACATAGAAGAGGAAAAAATATCACTATTTTTTGTTGTAAGGAACACTGATTTAACTAATTATCGAAGTTTGCAATAAATGTCAAATTATAGAGATAATCTCAATTTTTTTAGATGAAACTCATGTTTTCTTACAATATATATTATTATTTTAAAATAAATTTAGCGATATATGAAACAATAGTGTTCAAAATTACTTCCTGCATATATTGAAAACAGGATTAGGTAACGACAAAGGTCACCCAAGTCTATTTAAAACCCTGCTTCCAAAATGCATCAGATAATCTTTAATGTCTTTCTTTGAGCCTTATAAAAAAGTAGTCAGATTGATTTCTCTTTCACATTTTTCATGCACCATTTATGTATTAAAAAAATGCTGGGTAATAATAACATGGACACCCTGCATACCGATCGTAAGGGGTAACTGTCGTATATTGAATATTCGCCCCAGTTCGTAGGCACGGCTGTCAAGTTTGACTGATTTGCGTAGTCCCCACTACGACGCTTACAACTGTCGTGCAGTCGCATTTTTTTCTGCGAGACGGAATAGTACAAATTTTAGGAGAAAAAAATGCAAAACGCTATAATTCCTACAGTTTTACGTTCTTGAACCAAGGAACGAACAAAACAAGTAATCCATGTAAATCGCAATGAACAGCGGTTATGTTTTTCAATGGAGAGCGACATAACGACAATGGCGGCAATGTCCCCATCGAAGGTAAGTTAATATCAAAGCCATTTTAATATACGCGAAACTGTGTGTGTCTTCGTATATGATGCAATAAAATGTCGAATTGAAACGTTAAATGTTCAACATATTCTACAATGCTAAAAAATGTTACATTTGGTATTAACGAAATGAAAATTCTTTCGCGTGTTATTCGTCCAAATTTGGATGACGTTTCACGTCAAATAAGACGCGCTACCCTTCATCGATGTAAAAAGTATTCTAATTTTTTCGATATTGTCATGCAATTTTGTGCAGTAGTAACGATGACAAGGTGAAATTTTATTGACTATATTCAATGTTTCTAAATTTAATTCAATATTTCTTTGTAAATGTATTGTCTATACTGCTTTTTATTTTTATTGTGAGTTAACGATGTTACGAACATGACTTACGTAAATGTGTTATATACGTGAATTAATATAAATTTAAGTCCTTCATTATACTTTGAGCTATAATTAAAATTGTTTAAATTGTATGTAATTTTAGAATTCTAATGTGTTTAAAAATTGTTTTAGCGGAGGTTGCAGAAGGAGTTAATGTCTTTAATACGTGAACCTCCACCAGGTGTGCGCGTAGACGGAGATCTTGCTGGGCAAAATTTGACACAATGGATTATTCATATGGAGGGTGCAAAGGGTACCTTGTATGAAGGAGAACGGTTTCAGCTGCAATTCAAATTTAGTTCTAAATATCCATTTGATTCGCCAGAAGTAACTTTCATAGGTGGAAATATACCAATTCATCCACATGTTTATAGTAACGGTCATATCTGTCTGTCTATTCTGACAGATGATTGGTCTCCAGCTCTGAGTGTGCAAAGTGTTTGTTTAAGTATTGTATCAATGTTAAGCAGTTGTAAGGAAAAGGTAAGACATATTTTATTATGCCTGTTGATAAAATGTTAATAAAACTTATTGTGCACCACAGAAGAGGCCACCTGATAATGCATTTTATGTGAAAACATGTAATAAAAATCCAAAGAAAACAAAGTGGTGGTATCATGGTAAGTGTTATTTTATACATATAACCAATATAATCACATAATTTTTTTACATGTTTAGTTCACAAGATATAATTTAAAGAACTTTTAAATTATTTAATAAAGATTTACTTACAAATAGAATTATGTAGCATTTTTTTTTGTGTTGGAACAGATGACAGTGTGTAACAGCAACTGCTAAAATCATTAACAACTTGTCAATGTGCAGTTATTGCTGGACCAAGTGGAATGACATTTTTTGTGTCTTAAAATAATTATTAAAATTTCATAGATGAAATTGCTGAAGTAACTTTATCACATATTAAACAAATTAAGTGCATAAGTTAGAGCAATGGCAACATATTACTTATTACAATAAAGAGGCAATGTAAAATGCGTGAGTTATCCAGTTATAAATTATTATGATGTTATTAAGAATGATATATATTATCCCACAGTTAAATAGAAAAAGCATAAATTACAAAACGCAAATGCCGAAGAAAAAGGTGCACACAACATGCTAATACACAATGAAAGCGTTTTATTATCTATGTAGAGAGTGCGCTGTAAAATGATATCAGATTAATATATTACAGTAACCACTAATAATAGCATAACACCAAAAATATACAATGTTATCTCACTTGTTACCCCACTTATTTAACATTCGTCTTTTACTGTATTATTTTAAATAAAAGGTAAGCAATTATTTTGAATGGATCTCGTGGTGTGCAATCCAAATTAAGTATAAATATAAGTACATATAATCTAAATGTATAATATTTAGTTCCAATTATATTTATCATTTATCTATTCTATAAATTGGGACACGCAATGTCATTAGAATCATTGACTTGTATTATTATTGATCAATAAAATTTGTTCTTTTATAGAACTATGGTAAAAACGAATAGAATGAATGATTTATTTTTATCGACATTATCAGAAATGTAAGTTCGTTTACAAAAAAGCGTGAAAATAATTCATGTAATGTTTAGCATAAGAATAAAGGAAAGTTAAAACAAAAAACAAAATTATACTAATCAAAATTAGAATCATGTAAAGGTATCATTAAATGTTATTTAAATCAAGTTGCACCGAATTTCAATTGCGATCTAAGTAGGTTAGGTTAGTTACACAGTAGATTAACTAACCTAACTTACAGAACTTGCCTAACTATTCAAGCGCTTGTTGAAAAATGTATTCAAAGATATAAAAATAATTTTATCTAATAATTGTATTTAAAATAATTTATTGAAAAAATAGTTTCATGGAGTGTCCATCAATACATACGAAATATATAAAAGATCATTAAAATTTACAAAATTAAAAGTGGTACATATTTCTCAGGTTCGATGTCATCGGAAAATTCAAATAAATTAAAAATGGCCACGTATTGAACAATTAAAATGTCTCGACATGTAAAATAAAATCAAAGCAATAAGTATAATTGAAGACTGCATAGATTAGTGTTTTACGATGCATATCAGGATGAGTGTGCGTATGAGAAGAATACTTTGCTGTGGAATCGCAATATTATTAAGTGTACTGTATTTGTATACAAATCGAACCTTATATACAAATGTACGTGATAGAAATGTTTCTTTAAAGTTACTTCTTGCTGCTGCTATAAAAGCAGCTGAACTTGGTGGTTCCGAAGTAATAGCAGTTCACGATCAAGCCAAATTTAGGATAGAGAGTAAAGGAAAAACAAAAGAAGGTAATAAGCTATCTTTCTAATGTTAAAATGTATACACATACTGTATATGCACGTATTATACATTATGATACATAATTAGGTAAGGCATCAACACATTACAAAGTAAAATTCACATAGTGCAGATATAATTATAATGTGAGTAATGTTAAGCTTTTATTTCTAAATTTAACAGGTGTAAATGATCCAGTAACAGAGGCAGATTACAGATCTCACTGTGCAATGTATCATTCTTTGGTAGAGGCATTTCCAGGTATAACTGTAATATCCGAGGAAACATCAAAAGACTGTGATAAAGTTACAGTGACTGATGTAAGGGACTCTATTAATAATTTAATCGATTATAATATTAAGGATGAAATTGTGAATACAAATGACATTACAATTTGGATTGATCCTCTTGATGCAACCAAAGAATTCACAGGTGTGTATATATTGCAAAGTTAAAATTTATGATATTGTTTTAGAAAATAGTTGTTATCCATTACTTATTCATTTGTTTTTACTTTAGAAAATTTATTACAATATGTTACAACTATGGTCTGTGTTGCCTTTAAGGGAAAGCCTATAATAGGTGTTGTATATAAGCCATTTGAAACAAAAGAAAACTCTAGTTTGTTTTGGACATGGACCAATCATGCAGTATCACGAAATTTAGTATTACCCAAGGTAACAACAAAATAATCAACAAATTATGCAAATAGATACATTAAATAATATTTTTAAAAATAGCTGGAAGATGACAGAGCACCAATTTTAATTGTATCACAATCACATGCTGGCCAAGTTAATAATGTTACCAAAATTGCATTTGGTAAAGGTATTGAAATTATTTCTGCAGCTGGTGCAGGTAATATTTTCACTAATTTTTTTTTTATATAATTTTTTAATTACCATTGATCTACATTTTTTCTATGTCTCATACATTTAGGCTACAAATTTTTAGAAGTTGCAAGCGGTAATGTAACTGCATATGTACATATGACAGCAATAAAAAAGTGGGATATTTGTGCAGGCACAGCTATTCTTACTGCTCTTGGCGGTACAGTCACACAATTATTTGATCAACAAATTATAACTTTTGGTCCCAATGATTCCAAAGTACTTACCCGGGGTCTTTTATCTACTATGAGTAATCATGCTTGGTATTTAGATAAATTTTCAAATATCTAATATAAAATATGTCTTCAAATGTAATTATAAGCTTCTAAATTCTTTCTGTGAAAATAATAAACAAATCTTCCGTGTTTTAAATACTTGATATTAGAAAATAATTAAAGTAAATAGTTTAATATCTTTTATTTACAAATTTTTATGCGAAGTTTTATTTCTACTTGAATGTTCCTAGGCAAATGTGTTCCATACAAGAATTTTATACTGTAGACAATTACCATTGTACTGTTTGATATTATCGCTGTATTCTGTATTTTATAGGTATTTACAGAATTCTTAATTCTATATTCTATAATATTGTTAAGTTTCTATGAATTCTTTTTGTTAAAAAAAAAAAAAAAAAGAATAAATTTTTTCTAAAATATGTTTTACTTCACTTTTATGCACAATGGAAAGTACTCTTTACTTTTTGTTATAATATGTGCATACAGTAGTATTATAAATAATAATTATTGATTTGCATTATATTACCTATGAAAAATGGTGACAGTAATACTTATATCCTTTAAATTAAGTTAGTTTTACTTTTTCATCAGAAATGACTATTCCAGACACTTTTTTTAGTTTTTTATTAAATTTAACACGTGCTTTTTCATTTGTCACTGTATTTGAACAAAAATTCATGTATCGTGAAATGACTTTCTTTTGTAATTTCTTTAATGAAATTTCTCCTTTAATTTGTACTATCTCTAAGATAGTACTTTTCCAATCAAAAGTTGACTTTTCTGTTGTAGGACATTGATTAATAGATGATTCAGAAAGTACAGTATTTTTACTTTTCTTTTTAAGAACTGGTTCTTCAGTTTTTTCTTCCATGGAAACATTTTCACTTTGTTTTTTGGAAACTGGTTGCTCTGTTTGTTCCTCTACTGTTTCAGATAACATTCGTTTCTTTGATTTTTTCTTTTTACTTACACCATTAGCAGTGTTATTATCAGTACTATGAAATTCATTAATTCCATTTTGTTGACCTTCAGTTTGATTTTCTCTATCTATATTTTCATTATTTTGATTGTCAATAACATTATTTTCTTGATTTTCAGTTATATCTTTATTATCATCTACATTAGGATTTATTTTATCTATTTGTACATCAAACGTAAAGTATATAAATATGAATAGTTTGTTGTGTTTATAAGAAAACAGTAATAAATTAGACTTACCATTGTCTTGTTGTTGTTTCTCTGTGGTAGCTTGCAAATTATTTTTATAAGCAGTCTCCATTTTGTTCCAAACACTTTCGACTACTGCTGGAATTGTTTTGTGACTTAAGGCACTGCGTACAAAGTTTAAAAATTTTGCCTTTTTTCGTGGAATATTTTCAAATTTTGATAGGCTATTTAAAAATTTTCGCTCTGCATTTGACAAATTTGTTTGGCTGTTCAATATATTATTTACGATATTAATCCATTCTTGTTGTTTTCGTTCACCCTTATTTGCACTAAGTTTTGGAATATAGTCCTTTCCTCCATATCGTTGAGCTTCAGTTATACATTTTGTATGAGCTACATATTCCTCTCCTCTTAATATAATAAATTATGAACATATAAATAAATCATATTTATTTTGTAGTCATTAGAACTTACCGGAAATCTTTAAAACAGTCGACACACGTTAAAAAAGGCGCAGTGCGACACTGAAATTCATAATGTTTTGCAACCTTTGGCTTCTGTAACGTTTCACCGCAATTGTTACAAGTGAACACGACCATTTTTTTTTGTAATTTATATTATATCAACAAATATTCTTCTCAAATGTCAGAAAAAGTCGAATAAACAAAAATATTTATTATAATTGCGTTATGATTAACCTAAATGTTACGGTTTCGTCTAATACCACGTGTTGAACGCTACCTCATTTCAGAACTTATGCTAAAAACCAAATACTGCAAGCGAAATTACTTATTAGAGTACTAATCTCAAGCGCCCTCTTTTCAAGTAACTAAGTTATAAATTTAGAAATGAAATCTATTTCTCACAAATGTTTCACTTTAGAAACGAACGTTTTTTTTTATTGTAAAAGCTATAAAATGTTTATAAACTTGCAAAAGTTACAAAATATATTTATATTATTACTATCAGTTGGTAATGTAAATATTAGATAAATTTAAAGAAAGAATACAGACAATAGACAAGGATAAAATAGACTTACACCCAATGATGTATCAATTATCTTTGTATGTTAATCTCGTCTATGGTAGGAATATTGAATCGATGACGATATTTAGATTATTTCTAGATGATCGAAAAATCGGTCTCGAAATACAATCAGCAACAATACTTAATCTGTCTTATAATTCATATTTGCTGCTTTATTTTATATATTCCAAATAGTTCTTAATTTAATTGTTTATTTAGATTAGCAATTCGCAGAGATTACGCGGGATATTTTAAATGTTAAGGGAAACATCTACAGACGTAAAAAACTTGTATTAAACATCCTGGTGACGATTTCATATTTCCTATTCAACAATAAATACTTATAAGTATTAAATTATCTAGACTTAACCACTTAATAAATGGAATTGTTACGTATTTCTTTTAGTTTATGGGAATCGTGGGAATTGCTCAATATTAAGGGTGTCATAAACAAATTTTTCAGCCATTAAGTATGTGAACAGAGAAAGATTAAAATTTATGTTTGGAAGTACATTTGATAAGCAGTGTTACCTGGTGTAATCAAGCACGTAACAAAAGGAGGTTTGAAATAGAAAACACTATATTTTCTTCCACTTTTTTATGTTGATATTTTGATTTGAGTAGAAATAATTGTGAATTTGCAAAATTAATTCAAGGCATTATATGTTTTTTTTAAACAACAGTAGTGAATTTTGAACCTCTTCTTATAGCATTTATTTACGTTACTAATGAGTAAACATAGTGTGAACATCCTATACATGTTAGACGTGATGGATGTATGAGTAGGTACGTGAGTTCATATTCAGTTTAGAGCAGTGGTTGATTAGTAAATGGCAGTTGTCGTGGTTGCTGTGCGTCATTTCGAAAGCATGCTCTTCGATATTAATAGTTTATGTGCTTAAATTTTCATACTAAAGTTATTTAATCCTATTTATACTTTAATATAAGCCTATTGTATGATACTGCTCCCATTGATGAGATTAATAATATAAAATGTAACAAAAAATCGGCATAACCATAATCACCTTTTCGCGATTGAATAATCGCTTGATTTTATCACATTTATACAGAAATAACTATGTTTGTTATTTAAAATTATCTATTATATAAAAAAGATAATCTGTTATTCCGTAGCGAAAAAGAAGGTACTATCTTATATTCGTATTTTTGCTGCAACGTGATTTACTCCAATGTAGATTATTCTTATTGTCATAAATTCGGTACAATAAAATAAAAATATATGTATGTATTGTATGTTGCATATTAATTTTAGTTATGTGTACATAATTTTTTGATAAACATTCTAATTTTATGATTTTTATATAAGTAATCATTTAAAGTATTAAATATTTGCAGTATTAAAAATATTGTCTTGTAGGTGAATCAAAATATTCTTGTGATAAAGTATTGAAATGCCAAGTTCACATTTGTATGCTATAAATAATGAAGGACGTGTATTTGGGTTATCAACATCTGGAAATATGTGGCGAGAGTTTATGTACCTGGGTCTTGAGTTTAAACAATTATCAGCAGTACCACACTTTATGTGGGCTATAGGTGGTGATCGTCAAGTTTATGTGCACGTACATGGTTTAGATGTGCCCATAAGAATCAAAGAAGAAATATATGAAAATGAAGTATGCTAATCTTAATCATTTTATTTATTATTTTACATAGATACTTGTTCTTGACCAATGGATATTTAAGTGAATACAACTATATAACCAATGATATGTAAAGTTAAGAAATATTATGTAGATTTAATAATAGCAGGTAATATTTACAGAGGTGGCTTCCTTTGGATGGATTTAGTGGGAGATTATTACCTACAGACAGGTATAACTTTTCCAATCAAGATGGTACAGTTGACCGTAGTCGAGATAAAGTAAAATTATCATCTATGGCTTGGCAATGGGAAGGTGACTGGCAAATAGAAACTACACTAGATGGCCAACCGTTAGATCATGATGTAAATGTGGTTAAAGTTAATTTAGTTACTTTTATTGACAATATTAGTTTAATTAATAAATACTGTACTGTCATTATAATTTTACATCTTTTTTCTTTGTCGTTATATTTCTTATAACTTTATGTTTATACACAAATTTATTGTGAGTTGTTGATATTGAAATAAGGTGTAATGATTACAGAAAATTTTATATTTTGGTAGGGATGGACATATGCACTTGATTTTCCAACTACATATACCACGAAAAAAGAATGGAAATCCTGTGTTAGGAGACGAAAATGGGTTCGATATAGAAGATACAGTGCCATGAATTCATGGTGTGCTATTGCACCTCTTCATAAAGATCCAACTAAGGTAAAATTTATAATTTGATATATTGTACTAACATTACAAAAATTTGTATTTGTCTTTAAAATGCTGTGTTACACAAACATATTTTTAGGAACCATTTATTGACATATCTGTGGGTGGAAATCAAATACCTGGAGGTAAACCTGGATGCCTAGTAGTGTGGGCAGTAACCGCTCATGGGAGGGTATAACTTTTAAAAAACTTCTTTCGAAGTACTTTATTAAATTACAGAGAATTACATAAATTATACAAAAATATTATAACATATAATTCTGGTTACTGCAATAACTATAATTTTATTTCAATTTACCATAACTGTTGTTTTAAAAAAAGCTAAATTGTTTAATTAACAATGATTATAATATATAGGTAATGTTTCGTGTTGGAACTAGTACAACTTGTCCTGAAGGGCAAAGATGGAGTGCTATAAAGTTAGCTACTGGTTATGAGGTATGTCAAATCAGTGTTGGAGTAACTGGTCTTGTATGGGCTACTTTAATGGTTGGTAAAGCTCTGGTGCGTACAGGTGTTACTAGAGAAAATCCAATGGGTATATAATTTTCACAAGATTATAAAATTACTATTTGTTTTAAACTATTGACGAAAATAGGCATAATTCTGTTTTATAGGAGAAGACTGGTCGGAGGTTGATCCTCCGCAAAAAGATTTGAAATTAATACAAGTTAGTGTGGGTACAGATGCTGTGTGGGCTATAACACAGGGTGGAGGAGTATGGTTTAGAAAAGGTATTAGAGGTGACATGAGTGGAGTTTGTGAACAGATGGCTACTGGCACTGGATGGGTAGAAATGTTAAGCAAAATGTCACTAGTATCTGTTGCTCCAAATGATCAGGTAATTCAATTTATTATGAAAAGTATAAATAATTTTTGTTATCATCATACTTTTTAAGTATATTTATTATTCCATTAGGTTTGGGCTATTGGTCAAGAAGATCGATGTTTATACTACCGCACTGGTATTACACAATCAGAATTAACAGGTAAAAAGTGGAGATTAATAAATGCACCCCTTCAACTTAGCAGAGCGAGCAGTAATGCTAGCTTACCATCGAGTAATAGGCATAGTATGTGCGGTACTCCTCAACAACAGAGACATCAAAGTTGGGGATCATTGGTATTTAGCTTACAAAAGTATTAAGTACTTGAACATGTTAATTTTTCTTCAATATTATAAAGAAAAAATACTCGTTTATAGAATCGTCCACATAGTACTAGTGAGGGTACAACATTGATCAGAGAATGGGAAGAACAATCTCATTCAGCTCCAACACCAACGTCTTTAAAATTATGGCAACGTTCGAATGATAGTGCTTCAATGAAAAATCTACAGCAAACATCTTTCCAGGATATATATCTGAATGAGGGTAAAAAAAGGTAAACATATAAATTAGCAGTACAAGTTAGTTTTTACTTTTTTTTTAAAGAACATTTTATGATTATAGATCTACAAATTCGTTAGATATGAGTGATCTGACTGAAGCTAGTGTTGCAAATATAACTATATCAAACGAATCATTGACCAAAACTGGCGAATCTATAGTCGTCTCTGGAAAAGGGATGGGCAGTACTGTGAAGGTTAATAGAAAATTTAATCATATGTACTATTTGTGGATTAATAATCTTTTTTCATTAAGATTAAAGTTTCAAATTGAAATAATATAGATCAATCCAGCTGCTTGGAGTCCTGTTCACTCAGTTGGGTCTATGGTAGGCGTGGAAGCTCATCCAGAAACAGATGGAAGTATATTTGATCCTGATTTAACTAGCGATTCTGGAGTCTATGGAGAAGATGAAAGCTTTGGCGCAATGTATTGGGCTGAATGCGATGTTTCCTGGTATAAAGTAGAAGCTGGAGCATGTTTTGTTGACCCATCAAACCCTCCAAAATGGTATACTTAATGTTAGAAGTAATTAAATTATTTTACAATGAAATGTATAATTATACGCATCTATTCTAAACTTTTAGGATTGCGGATATCAATGGGACATCTCACGGAGATATAACGGAGCCATGGAGAATACACATTCTAGAAAAATTGAAGAAAAGGTTACAAAAAGTACAATTCGATGTGTCAATGTATGAAAAAGTTGTTGAAAAGTGAGGTTTTGAAAACTTTGTAAAGTTAATATTTTAATACATTATACATACATATGATTGAAGATTATTATATTTGTATAATCTATTGTAGATCATCTTGGGTAAAAAATGGTGATGCAAAATGTAAAGTTAAAGGCAGTACTTCGTATCAAGATTGCATTATTGAATTAGAGTGGATAAGTAGCGACAGTGGATCTTTAGATTCTGGAACATTAACTGTTTTGAATTCTGACAAAGTAACAACAATTGTAAGTTTATGAAAGAAAAAAGTCTAACAGAAACTTCTTTTCAAAAATTTTTCAGTATCTAATCCTTTTTTTTTTTCAGGTTCAATTTCCTATATCCGAAATTATGTGCGTAGTATGCTGCAGTGAACCAGGCAATCCCCGGATAGCAATTCATGCTCCTCGATTACCTCGTTCTAAAATTCTTAGATTACAGTTTTCAAGCGATACTGAAATGGAAGATTGGTTGGCTTATTTAACTTCAGGTATTTATACATGTTTATGATTACTTTATACAATATAAATATTTAGATTCTAAAACTCCTGTTTTATTGTTAGTTTGTTGCCAAATGAATAATGTTTACGGAGTACCGGGACCCAACTCAATTTGGACTACTACAGCATTAGGAGATGTGTACGTTTATGACCCTGCAGCTGTAGAAGTATGTTAATACATATATTATGTAAAATATAATATGTGATAAAGTTTCACAATAATATTTACCTTCTATAAATTGCTTGTAGGAAAATCAACTTGTTAACAATGCTTACGTACACGAGTTAGACGTTGCGGGAAAAGAATTGCCGTTTGAATGTATATTACAAAATGGTTTTGGATATGGCAGTTCTCTGAAAATTACAGTTTGTATTCATGACGATGCTGATAGGTGAGAAACAATTGTGTCAATTAAGTTTTTTTTTTTATATTTCTAAGTTCTTTATTCGATATTTTTGCGATCATCAGGTTAACATTCAATCTTGTCTGTTATACAACATCTCTAAAACAAAAGTCTGTGATAGATTGCCATGACGTAGCATTACATTTTAATCCGAGACTCAAAGAAAATATAATTGTACGAAACACATATCAAAGTGGACAGTGGGGCGACGAAGAAAGAAACGGAAATAGTCCATTAAGAGCTGGTTCTGATTTCACGTTAGAAATCGTTTGTGGAGTACGAGGATATAAAATTTTAATCAATGACATAGAATTTACTTTTTATAGTCATAGAATATTACCGCAAAATATTACTCATTTACGAATCAAGGGATTGATGACACTGTGCAGCATATTCTATAAATCCACGTCTGTATGTAGTAATGGAAATATCAATATGATTACTATGTTAGTTTACAATAAAAAGAAATTATAATATGATATTATTTTATGTAGCTAATCATTGAACCAATTACAATGTTTTGGAGACAAATAGGCGGGCATTTGAAAAAAGTTGAAACTTGTTCCGTTGGTGTAACATGGGGAATAGGATACGATAATATTGCATGGGTATATACTGGTGGTTGGGGTGGTTCATTTTTGAAAGGTAATATATTTTAATTGCAAACTTAACTAAAGATAGTAATGTTACATATTAATATTTACAGGATTAGGTAGCAATACAGGGATAAACCCCATGGTAGACACTCATAACTATTATGTTTATGAAAATCAACGTTGGAATCCGGTGACTGGATACACATCTCATGGTCTTCCAACGGACCGTTACATGTGGAGCGATGCAACCGGACGTCATAAACGTACTCGAGAACACACTAAACTTCTATCGATGCATTGGCATTGGGCAAGTGCACATTATACCGAAAACTCAGTAAAATATATGCTTTGGATTTAATTATCGTCATAAATTTTGTATTTCAAAATAGGTGTCAGACTGGATAGTAGACTTCCATACACCTGGAGGTGTTGATAGAGATGGCTGGCAATATGCTACTGATTTTCCTTCTCAGTATCATGGGAAAAAACAATTCACCGATTGCGTTAGAAGAAGAAGATGGTTTCGAAGGTGTCAATTAACAACTAGCGGACCATGGCAAGAATTAGGAAACACAAAATTGGTCGATGTTTCTTTATATGTACGAATCGTTTAGAATCCATTACTACATTTTTAATAACATAAATATAAATAAATAATTTTTGTATTATCACGTCTACTAGGCAACTGGAAAACCTGGTATTGATGCTCAAGTTTACATATGGGCAGTTGCTACTAACGGAGAAGCTTTATTTAGGAGAGGTGTTTCAGAATCTTGTCCAATGGTATAGACAGCAAATTTTGCTAGTATCATTAACTTAAATATTTATTTAAATTAAACAATGAATTTGTTCAATGTTTATTTTTAGGGTGTTTCGTGGGAACATATACCGAGTGATCAAGCTTTAATAGGTATTTCATGTGGTCCAGAAAATCAAGTTTGGGCCGTAGGAAAAAATGGTTCTTCTTGTTGGAGGTTAGGTATTACGGCTAAAAAACCTACAGGTAAAAATATTATAATAGTAACGTTAAGTTTCTACAGTCATTGACATTATTTGTTTGATCTTTATTTTCATACATCGCTACTTAAATATAAAGGTCAACAGTGGCAAAATGTTGAACCGCCGTCAGGTGCTCATTTGAAACAAATTTCTGTGGGGAAAAATGTAGTGTGGGTATTGGATACAGCAGGTAAATTATCCGTTCGCCGTGAAGTGCAGATGAACATTTTCCCGGAAGGAACGCATTGGCAGACACTTCCTGCAATGCCAAACGACCCTATTCACATAGGTACTTTTTAAATTTATTTATTATAGACCAGCGTTTCCCAACTTTGTAGAATCCAATAATGTCTGTAGCAATTTCCTTGAATGTAGTATATCGCCTTACTGTTTCTGGTGAAGTATTTTGCTATCTGCTTTAGGAGTTCAACTAAACTTTGTACTAACATTTTGTTTGTAGTTAGATAATAATTGAACTTAGCAAATAATGCATATAGTTTGTACAACATTGAATAATTTCACAGAGATACCCACTTAATTCCTTTCTAAAAAAGTTCCAGACAAGTATAAGATGAAAACCCCAAAGGCTGTATTTCTTGGAAAACTCTGCAGAATGCCCTTCAAAACAAGTCCTGCGTTGGGAAACGCTGATATAGACAGCACATCTGTTAATTTAGATACACTCTCTGATCCCTCTTGCATAGGTATATTCCAGGTGTCTATGATGTAGACCATAGATGTTCTGTTTCATATGAGAAAAATTAAAATCATTATGAATTTACAGAAAATTAAAATCATTATGAATTTACAGAAAATTAAAATCATTATGAATTTACTGTTAGTTTATATTATTTTATATTACTTATTGCCTGCATGCTTTGTCTCATCCACTTTAAATCTCTTCCTGTTGTTAAATAAATTAAGTAATAATGGATGTATAATTTTGTCATGTTTGTTTTAGATATGTCTGTTATAAATGCAAAGCAAGGTTTTCGACACGTTTCCGTTGCTAGAGAACAAGGCCAAGTATGGGCAGTTTCCGGCGCCGGGATACTTTGTCGCAGAATTGGTATTACCGATGAAAATCCAGCTGGAACTGGTTGGACAACTGGTATAGGGGTGAGTTGATTAATTACGTTACAGATTAATGTAATGTTAAATTACGCCTAACGTTACGATTACTCTTAACAGGCAAATTGGCAGTATATAAGTGTGGGAGGACTTGTAAATAAAATGAAATGAGTAATCAGTTTTTAGATCAATAATGATTCTTATAACGAGATACATGATTATTGTATTATTGTCTAGCAATGTGATACTCTAGCTTTTGTTTTCACAAACCAAATTTTTCATAAATATGAAAAAGTGAATGCATGAGTACATAAGAGATAGATATTTTCCATAATGTATATGGCTTAGCTTTGCAATTAACTTAATTTTATGGTGTAAGCTTGACGTATGACGTATTTGATAAATGAGAGACGTCATGTAAAACGTACAAACCATAACGAGAATTGAATATATAATATAATTGTTTTTTTTTAAATCACATTCTTTCGTTTGATTTCTGTATGACAAGAAATACAGATAGAGACGGATATGTATAAGAAGTAAAATAACAAAATTCCTACGATTACCTGTAAAATTTAATAATCAATTTTCCTCGTAATGTTTCAACATTAAAGCATTCCAAACATATGCATTTGCATAAGCACTGAATATATAATAATAATGACGTATAAATAGAGAATAGTACGAAATGTTAATTTTATTTTTTAATAATCATATACTGCTGATAGAACCATAATTTTATTGTATGTACTACATGCCTTTGCTTGTGTACAAATTATTTTAATTATTACAGTATAATAAAAAGTTCGAAATTTTACGATGAAAATAAGACTGCTAGTATCAGTATTTAGGATTGAAATCATGATAAAGCAAACAATCGTATATACATTTTTATTTTAATACTTTCTATTTATTACATGTTCTATCTTGCACAAAAAATTGATAAAAAATAATATATTTAAAAAGATTGCTTGGGAAATCCAAATTAGAGTGATAGCTTTAAATGTAAAGAATAAGAATGAATGTTTATAGATGTTTTAAAAACATTAATTATCAATTAATAGATTTTTCTTTTAACATTTATTTAATGATCCTTTTAAAGAACATGCTAAGTAAGTGTTCCTATATGAATAAACTTCATGTAGTGCCTCTAATATAGTAATGTCATATTTGTATTTATTATTTTTAGAATCTTATTTTAGAAATGAAGAAAATATCCTAAAATAGAAAAAGTTTATTTTTACAAAATGATACAAACAAACTATTGTCAAATTTTTGTAGCAACTATAATTTTGCTATATTTGGGTAGTATTTTCAAACCACTATTGATAATAAATTAATTATAAGTATTTGTTTTTTTTTTTTATTAATATTAAACATTATTTTGTTATAAATTGTAACTATTAAGCTTTATTGTGTTGACATATATTTATTATATAATTGCCTATATTAATATATATATCACACACGCACGCACGCGCGCGCGCGTTTCATTGGTAAATATGTACTATAATAGCTTTCAGTATTTCATTAAGTTATGTGAGTAAATAAATCTCATTTTTTTAAAATAACTATTCAACATAATATTACACAATGCATAAATCACAAATATTATAAATGTGAAATAATTATTCGAAAATATAAATATCCTTATATTATTTTAATTAAAAAATGTTTAAAAATAAAATATATTCAAAAATTTAGCGAAATTATTTTTTTAATTTTTATAAATTATTTTCGACTTATTTTATCCTTTGAGTGTAAGAAATTTAAAGTAAAAGTTCAAAATTACATTTTAAATGAATACACAATAACATAATATAAAACAATATATTTCATTAGTGCAAGCAGCACTTAAACAATCAATAAACGTATTAAAATTTTTTAAAGAAATATGTACATTGTATCAACACACTAAAATATATAAATATAAAAAGGAACAAACAGATTTGACACGATCTTATATACTATACAGCGGGTCAAATTTTTTTAACGGAGTAATGTTGTGAATGTACTTATAAGATTTGATGAATTAATTTTATGACGCGCAATAACTTATGCATGTATTAATGTCATATCTAAAATGGCCAGTGTTTACTGGCGTGTTGAAGATTTGTAATAAGAACTATTTCGCTTTCTAGTAATAATATGTAAAAATATTCTACACTGTCGGAATGTTAATGTCCTTTTTCTAATGTCGCGCTAACATAAATAATATATATTAATCGCACTGTAACTTCGAAACGATAATCACTTCTTGTAATACCTAAGATTTCCTCTGAGAAGATTTTAATATGTACATTAATAGCAAATATCACATATTACAACTTTATTTAGAATCTTGTTACAATCCTAACTTGATCGGCATATTTCCTTTTTATCATATCTGCTTCCACTTTATCTCTTTTCCCTTGTTCACTATGAGATATTCCATAAAGGAAATAAATGCCAAAACCTGTAAGAAATAGAAATAATTAAGTATAAAATATACTAATATTTAATTTGTTTTGTTCTCTTAATTGCTATTGGTATGCATACATACCAATAAGCATCCAAATGGAAAATCTGATCCACGTAAAAGCATCTAGTTGCAACATCAAATACAGGTTTATAAAAATACTACAACATGGAAGAAGTGGCACTAATGGTACCTACAAATAATAACAATAATTAACCATATATTATTTTTTGACTTTTTCAAAATGAATTTTCACAATACCTTAAATGCTACTTCAATCTCTTGGACAGGTTGTCTTGCAACAGCTACTAAATTCAATAATAATATTATCACAAATATGACTAGTATCACAGTTTCTATTAGATTGTTGCCAAAGGCTCTTGCACCTACATTATTAATAAACAACGCAATAACAAATATAATAATACCTGCAATAACAATAAAATAAGTATAAGAATATATATTGATTCTGTTAAGATCTTTAAGTTATAATTTAAGTGAATCAACTTACACAACATTGTAATACCATATTTTGCAACTTTGCTAGAAATTTCAGTTATTTCTTTTTGATTGTGCAAATTGAACATTTGTTTTAAGATGTTGACTGGTGTCAATTCATAATTATTCATTGTTGTTATAGAATGATTGTTAGAGACACAGTCTTTTCCTTGATATCTAATGATCAAAATATAATAAATACCTTGCAGCTACATAATATTCTATTATTTAACATATTCGCCACTTAGGGTACTTTGTTGATTTTCCACCCATTATTCAGAAAACAAATAGATTATATAACTCTATTATAATTTTATAACAAGAAAAACAATTATGTTTGAAGAATTGATTTACTTGTCAATCACCAATATGGTAGTGAATGTGTCAAATTTATTATCTCAATATTGCATTTTTAACATTTATTACACTTACCTTAATATTAGAACAGATATTGCCACTATCGTATATGCTAATAATGTTCCAATGGACATCATATCTATTAATTGTTGAAGATTAAATATAAGAGTCATAGCTCCTGTAAATAAACCAGAAATCACTGTTCCAAATATAGGTGTCATCGTTTCCGGATGTACACTTGCAAGACGTTTAAAAATTATTCCATCACTGCCCATGGCATAGAGTATACGTGGTAAGGGAAACATTGCGCCGAGTAAACTCGTACACAATGCAAATGCCGCTCCAATATTAACGATCCATTTGACGGTAGGCCATCCAATTTGATCGAATACATATGGAAACGGTGCGTCGGCATCCTAAATATATAAAACGCTTTTCATAAATGATGACTTATAATACAAAATAATACGAAATAATAAAAACTAGATTTGGCGTATCGTGTAAATGCTATTCATTAATGTCTTGTTAGAGACAAAATAAAAAATCTCATCACTTATAATAGCTCGGTTAAACATATGCTAAACTTCAGAATGTAAATAAAAGCAGCTGACAAATATATTATTTAATTCTGAATAAAAGAGGTTTAAGATTTATTAATAAACTAAATTTGATACAACGTTCAAAATGATGAGTATATCATATTCTTGAACTACTTCAAAATTTTTAAGAGTTTCAAGAACTGAATATTTTACCGAGTAATACAATTATTTAAGTAAGAGATTAACTATTTTGAGTAGTGCAGTAAAAAGAACTTTGAAAGATCTAGCTGCATGTGTGTACCTGATCATAATAAGGCCACATCATAGTTAGAACAGTAGAAATACTGAAATAGGCCAGCAGGATTATAATTAAAGATACAACAATAGCTATGGGTATGTTGCGTTGAGGATTTTTAGCTTCTTCACCAGTGGTTGCCACTGCATCGAATCCCACGAAACCATAGAAACATTTGGCCGCACCGATCATAACTCCGCTTATACCAAAAGGCATGAATCCACCTGATCCTGCATGTGTTACTGTCGCTGGTATATCTTCTATCGGTATCCTCCAATTCGCAGGATCCGCTAGAAATTCAAGAAAAATAATATTTTTTTCAATACTTTTGGTTGTTGCTTTCTTATTCTTTTCTTCAATCGTTTTATTTTTACCTTTAATGGCTCCCGCGACTATAATGATGACAATGGTTATTAAATTCACAACTGTAAATATGTTGTTTAAGATCGAGGACTCTTTTACTCCTATGCTCAATAAAATGATTAATAGTATCACTACCCCGAACGCGAAGAAGTCTGGATATTCGGATAGAAACGAAACGTGAATAGGCATAACGGAATGAAGCGTCTTGCTAATCACGTTTCCTATCAACGCGTCCAAGTAACTGCTGAGTCCTCGAGCAACGCTTGCGGTACCTAAAGATGAGAAAAATGAAACAAAGAGATTGAAACTGAGCTACACAATTTTCTCAAAGCGTCATGTTTAATCGGTCTTAACATTACTATATCATCAATCTATTATTGAACTTTAGGTACAAGAAAGTAACTTTGCTAAAAATAGAAAGTTAAATATTGTTTGTTGGTATTTCTTAGTTATATAAAACGTATATTGCATTTATTGATTTAGTTCTTTTTCGTTTCAACCTATCAGTTGGGAATTTCTTCATATTAATGAAATCAAGTTTTATGTTTCTTGTTCTGTGTTTAATTATATTTTTATAGAATATTATAGTAGAACCATACTTAATTGGTCTCCCACGGAGGTACTTGTTTGCCTCTTTGTTTGAGAAACATAGCGCGTGCTTCAATAGAACCGCGCAAAGATACGAAAAACAAAGTGGTGGGGGTATGTAAAGTTACAGTGGTGGTAACCCCATGGTGGCCTTAAATGGCCAATTGATTTTAATACAATCAAAATAAATCCAAGCAAATAGTAAAAAAAAAATCAGTATTTTGACATTTCGAAGTAAATTTGTTGTGCTTGGAACGTGAATTGTAAATACAGAAAGTGTAAATATATTTGTTAAAAATGACCACGTTTTTTTACTAAAAAAAAAAGAAAGGGTAGAAACAAAATTAATTATTTACGCACCGATTACATACTCCAAAATTAAATTCCATCCTATAATAAAAGCGATAAACTCTCCCACCGTTACGTAACTATAAACGTACGCTGATCCTGCCTTGGGGACTCTGGAAGCGAATTCCGCGTAGCACATCCCTGAAATTCAAACGAAGGTTTTTTTCATCCACACATGTATTTAATACATCGTGTAAAAAGATTTGTATGTTCATCGATTCAAATGACTATCCAAAACAATGTGCCGTACATTTGGCGCAAAAACACGTTTCATCGTTACAGACGCACGATACGCGTTTATACGCATTTCTCTTGCGCATCACGAACCTAGAAAGGACCGCTGTGGGAAACGTTTCATAAATCTGACGATGAAACGATACTTTCGCGTCAAACCTACAATTCAATCGTTCGATAATAAAATTTTCTATAATAAATAAACCGTATTCTGTTCACCTTTCGAACATTTGTTCATTCATCCAAATTGTTTAGAAACATAATTCTCTAATTGCACCAACTGATGTATCCGTGTTAAATTTATCGCTGGCTACAGAGCGGAAAACACGCTTAATAAGAGAAATTCGTATTAGCGTCAGTATACGTGATTTCCGCTAATGCTTCAGGGATCACAATACTCACGGTTAACAACAAATATTTTAACTATTTATAACCAAAGATAGGAAAAATTTGTATTTCGATAATGAACAACTTTTCATCCGTTACTTTTTTCTTCATAAAAATTAGAATTTGAATCGTATCAGTTTTACCAAAAAAAAAAAAAAAAAGATAACCGATAAAAAGTTAAACCTCAGCTAAGTACGTTCACGAGAAGTTATTAATCCTCTTACAAGGATTATTAACGTTGTTCAAAATCAAGGATCATTGTCATCGGTAATTATTCACATTAGATTAAAACCGGTTTCTGAAATCTCGATCGATAAGAAAGAAAGAAAGAAAGAAAGAAGTTGCCGATTTTCGAATGACTAACGGTCGCGGTAACGATCGCGATGACCGATTTACCGGCAAATGCGGAAGCGATGGCGGCAATGAGGAAGGAGATGCAAACTGCTGGACCGGCCGTCTCTTTGGCGATGCTGCCGGCGAGAATGTAGACTCCGAGACCGAGAGTCGAGCCTACACCAAGTGCCGTGAGATCGAATAAGCCTAGAACACGGGCCAGCTCGCCTTTGCTCTCCTGGTTCTCCTCGATACGCCTCCTGGAGAGCACCTTCCACATTCGGCTCGCCATGCTGAGCCTCCTTTGTTTCCGTTTCGTTGTTCCTTATCTGAAAAAGAATCTCCGTTTCTGTATTCAGGCATCGTTGAACCTTGTGTTTCGTCAGTCGATTTTCTTCCGACTTGTAACAAGGACGCGGGCACAGTCGATGGAAACGGGTAATGTACAGCGTGTTTCTCGTGACGCAGTCAAGCGACACGAAAGTTAACGTAGCGTACAGTAACAGAAATATTCGGACACTTGCTACGTTACTTAAGTTTCTTGGAAACATTCATCGGGAGGAAATTCTCAGAATATTGCTTTCTCGGAAATTCTCGAGTCGGAACGGTTAGGGACGGTTTGTTTACAAACGCGGTCGATCGAGTGTAGTCCAATAAATTACATTTACCCCGCTATTTAATCGTTGTGTCGTCGTTCGTCAAAACGTGTTGCATAAAAGAAACACTGAGGGTGTGTATCCAGCAGTGGTACGAGAAAACTTGTTTTCATTTTTTGAGAATTTCCGAGAAAGCAATATCGTACGAATTTTTTCTCGACGAATGTTTTCAAGAAAATTAAGAAACGATACGTGTGTCTGAATATTTCTGTCGCACACTGTATGTATATTGGTTATTGAATGCAATAATCAATGCCGGTTGACAGAGAGAAAGAAAAAGGTGTAGTGCGCGGAACGAACATAACGATCTCGTAAATACTGTAAGTAGCAAAGCCGGTAATGTCCTTGAACGCAGGACGTCAACAGTTCAGGGCCGACATAAAATGATCCTTTGGGGCGCTATGTTCTGGAGGACCCCCCTAGAGCCCGCGAGTTCTTGGAAGAAAACAAGAAACAGATTATATAGTACATATCTGTCGAACCATACGTTATTTGGTAGATCCTCCGTCTTCCATTAATTAATTGTAACTAGAATCATATTTTTAATCGATCCCACCCAAAAGAACTGAAGAAATTATTTCAGTCGTGTTCCAATCGCAAAATATTTACTTCACTGACAGATACAAATATTGATTTTTTCAGGTTTTCGTACCCTCTTTTAATTAACTTGAGAGCTGACTAGTTCTAACGTAATTGCAACAAAGAAAATTGCAAAAATTATTAAATTTATTGAAAGAAATCCTGAGTACTTCAGATCTAATCAAAGAAGATTACGACACGATCGAAAATATTGTTGCTTTGTTTTAAATTTTTATCGAAACAATTTAAAGCCGACAAACATTTTAAATTAAATCTTGACAATGTTTGATGTTCATCGGACAGGTTTGGCGATGTTGATAATTAAAATTCATATTAATTTAAATCTGAAATCGAGAAAATCGATTCGTTTGGAGGTACATTCAATATTCAGTTACGATAAATATGACATATAAAATGATATCTTACTTTAGTGCCACGTATTTCACGGTATTTTGAAACATGAGTATCTTACAATCACAAATCAGAAGTTCTTTAACCGATAATCAATGTTCAAAATTATCAGTAGATTATAGATTTTTTTACATTTATGACGTGTGTATCTATGGAAGACGTGTGAGAATATAAAAAATCTATGTAAAATATTTTCCATAAAATAATGTAATAATATTAATACTCCATTTTTTATAAGTGCATATTATATTGTTTATAGGTGTAATTATCAGTTTGTACTCAAATGTAATTCCAATTGTAATTTCGAGGAAAAAAATTACTAAGTCGGTGGCGGTATAAAAACAACTCATTAATACATATTTTCAGTTTTTTTATCATTTTTCTACTTAAATCTTCACCTTTTGCTATTTAGTTTATTTGCATTCCATTACAAAATTTATATTTTTACTTTTAATATTTATTTTATTCTTATTTTTTAGTCAATATTTGTATACTTTATCACTATTTACGTATTTAATGAACATCGGCATCTGGTTCTAATTTTGTCGTTCTTGTTTTTCGTTTGTTATGTCCTTGTATGAAATAATTTTGTTTATCCCCATTTTTCGTATCACTCGAGTGCCTTTCGAGTTCGTATCTCTTGCATCCATAATACTACAGTAGAATACACACCTAACAAATACATGGTGAAAAACAATGCGTTTTGCACCGTTTCCCATTCTTAACATGTTCCCATCGCGAAAACAAGTACGATAAAATATCTATTATTCGTAAAAGTAGAAGGAGATCAGAGAATTTTCACAAGGTTTTCGATCCTCAGATGTTTTTTTCTATTCTCTAGAGGAGTAAAGTGGAACGCCTATTATACGAACAAGTAGGTAGAGGGGATAAGAGAGTCTTTCAATTGTGTCATCTTCAAACTTTTCCTATCGTACAAACAAGTATGGCAGAACTATGACTTGGCCGAGTAGTGGACAACGTGCTTTGAAAAATTAGTATTCGTGCAATTATCAAGATAATCAATTCAGTAAGAAGGCCTTTCTCTTAAGAGGAATACTTCCACCATTAATATTAGTCGTTGCTAAACGTCTATCCTCTCCACTTACTAACACAGGGCAATGAACAGAGTTCACGTGCAAGCGTCGAAGTTGGATCTGAGATGTTACTGTACTTATGTACTTGAACGATTATCCAAACAAATCGTGTCTTCATATCTCAAGTACGCAATTGTCGAAATAATTGGTAATCAGATGATTAATGTCTACGTAAACAGAGCACGGAGGACAGACGTGTTATCGTATGCACACAATGCGTATTTATCCGTGTGGAAATGGATGAACTGAATTACAGATACCTTTCGCGTTTCTCGTTGCTCGAGGTCACAGATTTTTGTTTGTCTTTTTATCGTTGAACGCGTCAAAAATATGCTTACAGTAGTCACCCTCCCCCCCTCTCTTTCTCTACTATCACCGTTACTATCCCATCTCAAATAAGTCTCAACAATAAAATCATTTAAGGACAAAGAAAAAGAGATTTAGATAACAAATTAGCACGATGCTCTGCAATCGTTGGGCATGACTATCACAATATTACTTAACGAAGATGTAAGGTAAATGTATTACCAAAGAACCATTTAAAACCATTTTTTTTTTTCGTTCTCACGGAATGATCGCGCTAATATTATCATAGAATCATGTACCAGAAAATCCTAAAATGTTTCAGTAATTAATTCCTTACACTGATGATGTATATAATTATTGAAATTCTTGAAAAACAGTCTACTTATTTCGACGAATAAAATTATAAAGCTTCTAATGTTATTTTTGAAATTTGTTTTGCAAAGAGTCCAACTACTGGTAAACTATCGGATACATTTACCTTAACTGGATAAAAGCATTTTTTATTAATTATACAGTTTTTCAAGGTTCAAGAAATATGGTGTCTGTTTTTTCATTTGTTCAATATATCTGTCGATAGATCTATATGATACGCGCAAGACAACGAGGTAATATGAAATATATATAAATATTTGTGCATTACTCCCCGACATACGCATACAAATATCATACTCAGTTGTATAGCAATACTGAAGCTTGATTGAAAGGGGGGGAATACTGATTGAGTCATGTAACCCTTGTACTCAACAGATGGGTCGATCAATATGTCAAAGATTAATAAATTTTCGCTATCACGCGTATTATCTATTCGTCGAAATCAATAAATAGTGATAAATATACAAAAGATAGTATTAGTAGAAATTTCAGGAAAAAAAAAGCACAGTAACTTTAAAAGTGTATTTCTCGAATTGTAGTCCGTGTAAACCTGAAAGAAACTAAACATCATAAAACTTTTAAATAACTGAAATTTGTTCTTTTTTAGCTATCATATTCGCATGTTTGAACTCTTTTTTAATAACTTTCCTATCGTCTTTTGAGACAGTGAATGGATATTTTTTGTTCTGGGAGACATTCTTAAACGTATGAAAGACCCAAAAATTACCGTCTTTTAATGCTCTCTACTAAGAAGATTAGAAAAAACTGTTAGTTCAATCATCAGCCAGCAGACAGCGGTTATCGTAGTAGTTTCGAACGTAGGGTTTAATGATACACTAACGGCCTCTAATGTGTTAAAATGTTTCACGAGTTTCGGTAACTTTTTCTTTACATGCCAACAGTATCTACAAATGAAGAGAATTGCAAGAATTTCTTGCAATAGTTGCATAAATAGCTATCGATTTCCATTAGTCGGTTCGTGTCAACGTTAAGAAGCGAACGTGTTTAATATTCTTAAGCGTACATATTATCACAAGAAAGTATCGACGCTGCGAGTGCGTGAAAGAATTGCCTTATGATTGATTTACTCCACGCTGTCAGACTGTTCGTTGCACAACTATGTACTTATGTCCTAACCAGTAAGATCTTTCTTTTTCTTGCCAAGTCATCAAGTATGCAACCAAATTGCATTCAAGTACGTTTTTACGCGTTAGAACGTGTCTCGTCTGTGCAAGCGTAGGAAACCACGACGATCAAGGCTAATTTTGCGAGAACGGGATATCAACACTTTTGCGGCGTTAGATGTTGACCTCTTATTCGTGAACGGCGTACAATATACATATGTATGTACATGTCCTCGGCAGCCGAGTTGCGAAAGCAGTATTCAGGCGGCTTTATAGTACTCACAAAAGTAGACAAAAAATATCCAACCAGCGTAGATCTCCAAATGTACCTTGACGGAGATACAGAGAATTTATTACATTTGTGAAAATCAATTGTAACAAAATATTATACATCATGGTGCACAGACTAATCTTCAAGATTTTTTGATTTCGTCAATACCGTTAAACTTTTATGGCGCGATTTGAATTTTGGGTTTAAATGGAAAGTAGACGCGCTGAACACTTTTTTTTTTAGAAAGTCGAAATAAAACTTCTGATTCAAAATAACCCTCTATCTTTATTTCGCTGTATCCCCGTCAAAATTGATTAACAGATCTATATTGGCTGTATACTTTTTGAATTTTTTTATGCATGAAAGTGAACAATAAAATCGTCTATTTTATCTTAGTTTAATTTCGGACCGGATTGCGGTTATGATATAACGAGCGGTTATGAGTTAAAGCGCGTCGTAAAAAAGGATTAAATGACAGAAGACGGTAAATGGAAATTAGTTAATTGGAATAATGACAGGCGTGTAATCATTGCGATTTGTCAGTTCCACTTCTGGACAGCGAAAAATCTTTTTAAAATGGCATCAAGGATATCGACACTGATCATGTGACTACTAAATCACCTAAGATCTTCAAGTTACGACACTATTTTGAAATTGTTGTGCATATAGATGCCAATAGATTCCAAGGAGTCATTTTTCATGTACCTTCCTTAGAGACAATTACAGCGATGCTTGGGTAGAACCTACGACAGTTAAAGAGGGAAGTAGATATTCTAGGAATTTACCATTATCTATCTTTGGCTTATTCATCTCCAAGTACGTCAGAGACGAGATTGAGAAACGGCGAGAACGAATGAGATACAATTAAAATGGTGGGGATAACTACAGAGGGTGAAAAAATAAAATTCAGAACTTGAAGAGTTTATAGTATGTATCAGAATTAGATAGTAATTGATTATTTTTTAATTACTTGATGATCGAATTATGATCATCCTGTAATCAAGATAGTGATTAAATATTATGGAACGCATGTGATCATGAGGCATGATTAAGTCACTGATAATTAATCACAATATGATTAAACTTTCGATTATGATTGAATTAAAAATTTCAGAATAAAAACCTAAAACAAACTAGTGAATGCTTAAACTATTATTAGATAATTAAAGATTACATATATTATTTATAATTACTAATAAGTCTCAGTAATGACTAATATAGATAAAAAATAAAATAAACGATTTTACTATCATTGCATTAGTTCAAAATTATTTCTTGCAGAACACCTTGTACATGACAAGTAACATATTATTTAAACTTTCACAGATTCTTAAATGAAATTATTTGATAAGGATCGGTGGCATGATCTAACCGTAATCTGAATTACTAGAACTTTATCTTTTTACTTCGAAATTAACTTCTGTTGGCAATTACTATTCATTGAATACCAACACGGGCTACGTAACCACGTTTTGTTCATTGTGTTTCTTGAGATCCGTTCGTAAGAGCAATATAAAAGTTAAGGAGGGCGTACATATGTGTATAATACATATTTTTCTTTAGCTTATTTGTACAAGAATTCTCAAGGCCCCTCGATCGTTTACATCTTTGTGAATTACCTTGATCCCTTTAAGCAGCGATCGTGATCGGTAATTCAAAGGAAGAACGGACTCGTCGTTACGTATCAACTGTTTTACGCGGAACGCATCCCGATAGAAAAATTTATTCCAACCGCACGTGATTCAACCGCGATTAAGATTCTATGATAGTTTGCTATAATTATACTGATATTCGCGATATCCGTAACGCGTACATTTCGATAGATAAAAACATGACGCATTAATAATGAATTATCCTCAATAACAAGAAACAGGATTATCGTAATGGAAAAAATGCAAGTATCGAATTTCTTTTTCCTTGTCGATGCATCTTACTAGAAACTATTTCTATCGTCGTTATAAATACTTGATTGAAAGTGAAATCATTCTTCCCGGTGTTTGTTCCTTAACCTCGAAGCTAACTTCCGCGATCTCGAGCCTCGATTCTGTCCACATTTATGATGTATTATTACTTGAAATAATTAGAGATAAATAAAATATTAAGAACGAAAAAAGTAACGTATAAGAAACACACCGTTCAATTTTCTTGATGTTTACCTTCGTTCAGTCTTCGTCTTATCCGGGTATGTTGCCAATTATTTTGAACGATATAAAAGTTTTTGTATTATTGTACACATTGAAACTCTTTCGGTAACTATTATTTATTAAGTGAACAACCTATGCATCAAACAATGTTAAAAATTTAAAAACAAAAATAACATTCTGAAAATTCTAGACTTTTATGATAATCGTCAATCACCTGATGATCCCGATGTTATTCTACGTTTGAAACAGTTTCGAGGTGCACACTCGTGGTTTTGGATAAGCCGCACAAATTTTCACGTATTTACGCATGTTGATACATGTTTTGACACGGGTCTAATTATCGAAGCAAACTCGATGCAATTTTGGCCAACAGGTTTACGAGTTTTGCCTGCAAGAAGATCAACCGAAATTTACCGATCTCGAGTGACATTGGCATAAAGGGGAGCCAAATAAACCGTGTAATGCCGGTGCTAGTCAACGTGACAAGGTTACAGGCCAATTAAGGCGAGGCACCATCGTACCGTGTTCCCATTGCGCGATTCCCCTCAAACGATCCTCATCGTAATCTCTTTATTTATAATATGTACGCAAGCCAATTACCAATTTCACCAATCGCCGAATGCGACGACATTCTCTTCAACGAGTTTCGGTGAAGCACTTCTATCTGGTGTTTTGTGAATATCTGTACGGGTTTTGCACAACGATCGAGCTTGAAAACTTGAAGTCAATAATTATAGTTTGTCGGCACATGGTTAACACGTTCCCTCCTGTGCGAGTTGCACGCGCCACACGTTGGACTTCCGTTCGTGCCGCCTGAAATCTTTACTATCGTGTTACAATGGTAACGTGGGACATACGCGACCCACGCGGTATAAATGAAAAGCCACCGAAAATCGGTACGGCAGAGAACATATTAATACTTTACGAGATCAAGGATCAAAACCGAAAGACATGAAAAAAATTAAAAAACAAATTAATTTTGTACGTTATGTGATCGCAAAATTTAGGAAAACAACTTTTCTAATTTAAATAATTTGAATATTTAACACAATCAATCGTGAAAATATCAAATTTTAATCTCAATAAGTTTACGAGATTTAAAATACAATTTCTAATAAAAGTCTCATTATTTCGTTTCTATTATTCAATTTTTCTTTACAAAATAAACATTTTGATGTACTAAGAATAATTAAAAATTAAAACAATGTAGGATAAACGTAGTTATAGTAAAAATATACACGAAAGAATATCAAGTATATACAAAAAGAATCTCCATTGTTCTCTATATAATTACACTCACAAGAAAAAGTATACTGTAGAAAATTTCACACAGTATTTCTTTCCTCGAACCCTTGAAAATATCCAATGAGTTTTTAGGATTGTTTTCATCATTATACACAACATGTGACACAACTTTTACCTGCTGCGAGGAGAGTACTAAAAAATAAAAATACGTTGAGATGTTGTTGATCCCTGACCAATTCGACAGAGAAAGAGAATTGAGCACGGTGAAAGTGTGAATTCGGGAAACAAAACGTCCCAATTAAATGGAAACTAGAATTAACGAGCCGCGACCATATTTCTGTTTACGGTTTCAGCGAGTACATCGCTTCAAGAGATATAGTAAAGTATAAAATCTCTTTGGTTTGAATTCATTTGAGAAAGAAGTGGCACGATTTAAAGGAAAGTCTGGGTTAACAAGATGAGAATTCATAAAGTCATATTGCGTCGCGAGAAGAGTGTGAAAACGAATGTGTAGAGAAATTTTATTTATCTGGATTAACGTGAGAGATAGAGAAAGAAGCGTTGCGGATGTAATAAAAGTTAAGACTAATAGAATTAAATTGGATAATGTTATCTCGCGTTGGGATAATATGAAATTGAACGTAAAATAAAACCTTGTTATAATAAAACTTCGATTATCCAGGGATCATCAAATGGTATCAATTCTATTATCTGTATTTATAATCTTATACATTTGTGTGCTAAGAAGTGAGATCGTGCTTCTTTTGTTTCTCTGAAGAGGTTAAGTCCACTTAAAAAACTTGCCTAACTTTTGTGATAATAGCACAGAGGCAAACGAAATAAAGGTAAAACAAAAAATAATGACAAAAATTAAGAGTAAAAATAGCATTAAAAATTAATTAAATAAATAATTATTTCAATCAACTTAAGAAATCTAATTGGAAAAACGAATTGTTTAAAGTAAATGAGAATTATTATTATCCAAACTCATCAGATTTTGAATCACGAAAAAATAAATTAAGTTACACACCGATCGGTCCAAATCGGTTTATTTGGGAATATCCAAGTTAAACGAAAATTCGGATTATCGAGAATTTCATTAGCAATTGCTTTATCGTATGCAAATTTCGTTACGTATATATATAAAAAGCAGTTACTATGTACTGATCTCATATCCGTATAACGTCAGTTCGGTACTTGTTGATCCTTGAAATACAACGAGTCTGACGACATTCTGCGCTAAAATTGAGACCTGACAATATTTTTGTACTTCCGTAACGATTAGTAAGAGGCGTGCAACACGCTATCGAGTGCGTTAAATGTAAGGTACAAAAAGTAGAAGAAATCAAACATAAACTTCAAATGATCGTGATTTACGGTCAGAGAGTTAGCGCTGTCAAACGAACGGGCACACAGATAAACTCGCTTTTTCCGAGAACGGTGAATTATCATTACGTTGCAGCGAGGAGAGGTTACGAAGTTACAGGAAAATGTCGCAAGACTCCCTTTTTGAGATATTTCTCCTTGCCAAGGTATCAAATGTTGCGCACGCAACCAGTTTATTGCTACGCGGCCTGAAAGCAATAATGAAAGAGAAAGGAATTCTTTCAGTAGCCGCACAGCACAATTGTAATAAAAAAGGAAATCTCTAAGCACATGGTAAATGCTGTATGCATCGCGCGAAATTGTATCTCTACATGAATCTTTCAATCAATACGATGAATGGATACGGATCCAAATTGGAAAACAAATTATTTGATTATTTCTTTATTGTTCAATTGCATGATTAAAAAAAACAAGTGATTAATAATAAACGCGTTCACAGTTCATTTCATCTTTCTTTATCACATCACTCTGGGAGTAGTTAGTTAAGAAGTTGGGGAAATTGTATTAGTACCAAACTTAAAGTAACCGCAATTTGTCGCGAACGATTAATCAGGTTAAAATGAAAGTCGGTTCTGACGATCTCTATATTGATTATAGATGCATTCCATTCATATGAAACAGATGCCACTGCGAAGCCGTTAAATAACGTATCCTCAAAGAGCGAATCTCTATGTGAAGCAATTCTTTTATTTTGTTTAAATTATTAAGATTTCTGTCGAAAAATTCCTATCAAATCAATGGAAAGATAGTAAGAATCTACAGATCTGTTAAAAGCACGGATCAGTTAGACACGAATCAATGAGATAAGAGCAACAAGTGATTCCATGAATCCAAATAATTAAAGCCGTGGCACATTATTTGAATTACTTTGATTTATTGATAACATCAAAGATTAAAAACAAATTAATTTTTAAGCTAAAGCAACAATTCGCTAATCGATTATAATGATATTATAAATTATAGACAATCACTGAAATAATTTGAAATTTCACAATGCCTAACTTCTGTTAGGCATTTTTCGTACTGATTTTAATATTAATTTAATATTAATAAAATTTCGTTTCTTATTAAACTTTTTGTTTTCTGATACTAAAAGTTGATTATCTTTTAACTATTGTCAATACAAAGTACTGAATAAGAAAGTGTTTTATATCGTAAAAATATATTCAACATGTGAATGAGCCATGAACTCGTTAATTTCCATCACGATAAAATATTGCAAAAGAGTAACCTGGTATTTCTACCTTTACTGACCACCTGCTTATCTAGTAGAGAAATGTGTGTAACATATATATACATATACACATGACACACAAACATAATCTATAAAATACGTACACGTGCACGTGCACGTGCATTTGTGTACACTTTCCGCGAAATATTGTTATTACGTTTTGTATACATAATTAAAAAAAAAGGGTAAACAGAAGTAGAAATAATAACTAAATAGCTTGATTGTGTTTTTCGAAAAAGAACGTATGTAAAATATACTGGAAATAGAATTCGTGAAAACATATATGGTTCAAACACTTGTAGAGCCCGCTAAAATGACACTTTGTTACAAACTGAAGGATAACTTTTGTAGAAGATACATATCATTACTTAATATTCCTTGTTCAATTGCGCAAATTTTTAAATAAAATTTAACGACGTAATAAAAATCTTTTGGATTTTGATACCCGATTCTCAATGAATGTATCCATAACGCAAGTACAAAGTAGTCTTACCTTATTTCGGAGATGCGTATTGGAAGGGTAACCAGCCGCGTGGGAAACGTCTCATATACGAAGACACTTTATCCAGGCAGGATGGACATACGTAACTGAATCGGAAGTAGGTCGACACCGTGGAACCGGTCGCACCGGAGTACGATCGCGAACTAATAATGTGCTCTAATATAACGATGTTCGCTTCCACCTGTCTGCTAACTAATAAACTTCAATCACCTCCCACCATGATTTTAAAGCGACCGCGTTAACGCTCGAAAAACTTCAGGTTCCCCGCTTGGGGGAAATATGTCTGTATTATTTAGATTCATAAAAACAACTCCTACTCTTTTATTCCCTTTCGCTTAAGCAAACTTCTCATCACGATTACTATCGCGACGAAAATGTATTAACAAAGAAATTGATTCGTTAATTCAGAAAACATGTTACGGAAAATTCGTAAAAATTTTGATAATTAATTTTTATTTATTTAAAATGTTAAACAATGTACCGAATGGTATGAAAATGTGTTGTCTATTTGTTATGCAAATTGTCTGTTGATTTGTGTGCCGTGTGATAATATATTTATTTGGGCAAGTAATAAATTAATTAAAAAACTAATGTTTAGTTATCTAAAAATATGTTTGATAGAGAATAGTTTCTGTAAAGAAAGGAATAAACAATTATTCATTATTATTATTGTCTTTCCACTTATTTGTTCCTCTTTAATAAGAGGAGATTCCTCATATAAATGACATCAACTAGTTCTACAGTATAGGAATTCATTGTACAGAACTAATCATAGATGATCGTATTTCCTATTGAAGTATATGGTACAAGATAATTAAAATTATTAATTTTATTCTACATACATTGAGTAAATTATGTTCTGTTTATGGACCTTTGATATGTATCTGGATTTGTAGCACAGCCTGGGCATGTATGTAAAGATTCATGGATGAATATCTCACAATCTATACAAAATGTTTGATTACATTTATTGCAAATGTATATCTAGAAAATGGTTTTAAATTATATTATGCATAGGTAGACATACTTTTCTAATATTAAATTGTATTTACTAAAGCATACCTTTTTATCCTTTTGTGTAATTACTTTTTGACAGCCATAACAAGTTGAAAGGGTCCCGTTAAATACTATTTCTTTAAAAGGTTCAACTGGGAATAAATAGTGATAAGATCGAGCTAAGTGAGGAGCAGATACTAAGGTAAGTCCACATGCTCTACATTCTACAGGAAGTTCACAATGTTTGCTAAGACATTGAGGGCAAAGATATCCTGTACTCGTAAGTTTAACAGATTCATCTGCACTTTCTGCATGACTGTAAAGAATATTTCTTATTTTTATTAGGTAAGGAAAACATGCTTTAAAAATCAATAAAATATACAATTTGTTTTTTTCATAAACTAGTAATCTAAAAATTATATACCACATGCAAACTGCCATACACGTGTCAGTTGTAGAAGAATGCAAGGCATGATGAGGAAAGCCCATTTTCACAAGAGCAGCATCCAATCTCGTTGCAGCTGGTGGTGGATCTATGTGCATGTTCAACTGTTCTTTGTAATGTTTATCATCCAGTGCAACACCGTGTTCTCCACCAGTTGCTGTTGCCATTCTTTTACAAATGTATAATTCAGCAGCCAATCCTATCACACTACATCTTACACAGTCTGATTTCATGTTCTAAAACCATAGCCAGTTGTTAAACTATTATGATATAAGTATCACAGTGTGCACAATAGTGCATACTTGTATAGTTTCGTTGATGTCTCTTGGATCACATGTTGTAAGTGCTCCTATAATTACAAGTATTTCTTTACTAGCATGTGATGGTAGAAGACGTAAAGACTTTAAAGCTAGCTCTAGAGAATTTTGTAAAGAAGGTTCGCCTGCTGGTTGAACTTGTTGCATAGCTCGTATTTCCTAAAAAGGAAAAAAAAAACAGTATTTAAGAAGGAAAACAAAATAACGATATCAATTTATAAAAATTTACCTTAACATGTTTCTTTGAATTTCCAGCTAATTCGCTTACTTTTTCTGCTCTTTTATTTCTTGTAACAATTACCCCCAACTGGCTTATGGGATTTTGATAAAAAAACTCTTCAATAAAATCTTCTAAAAGCTAAAAATAGATAATAAGAATAAATAATACATCAGAACAATTAAATTAAGACTCGATTATTGTTATTGTTATGAGAAATATACCTTCAGAGAACATAAGAAACGAGTCGGCTTCAAATCTTGATTAGACATTGATTCGGAAGCATCAAGAATTATATAAAGGTGCCTCATCATTCCTAATCTGGCACCAACCTTTCTATCCATCTGACGTTTTCTTTTAGCATTGTGAATAATATCTGCGACAGATGCTTCCAATAGTCCGTGATCATCTTCCTTAATTGCTTCCCTTAATGAAGAATTATGTACATCATTTTTATAAGCATTATAAAAAAAAATCAGGAATGAGTTAATAAATATGATCAAAGTGGTTGACCAATTTTTAATATTTTATTTGCAGTAAAATAATTTGGTCACTATTATACAAACACTTTACAAAATTTAATACTACAATAATCAAATATGTAACAATTTATAATTAAACTTAAAATAAAATAAAATAATTTTAAATGTATTAAATATTAATAAATAAACGATTTAATACCATGTTTTTTCATAACCAGTCTCCCACCGATATTCCTTCTCTTCTTCTTCATCAGCCATTTTTTAATTTTTTAATACGAATCTATAATAAAAAATGCAATTTGTTTAATCCAAACATTATATTTCAAATATTTGTACCATTCGAGAACATGCTAAATTTATGTTGCTGTTTGTAAATTAAATCGCAACGAATTAGGTTAATGTTGTTTATATTAATGTCAACGTAGAAAATTACGTGTCAATATCACAATTCAAAGAGACCATGCTAAAGCATTTTGGTACTATTGAAACAATTACGATCTAATGTCGTAATTACAATAAAAATTTTTAATAAAATACAATTAATTCACATTAAAATATGCATACATCTAGCGTGCAACTTTCGCGGGTGTCTGGTCAATACAAGAATCTATTATTCTAAATTTCTCTTTGTAAATTACAGGAAACGTGTCGTAAATAAAAGCAAGGCATATACGTGTAAAATAAAAGTAACGGCTAAAGGAAAGAACAATTAATCATACACAGTTCATAAATCTGCGTGCAATAACCAATGACTATTTGCGAAATGGTCTTGACATTAATTAACATAAACTTGCCTTTTCTATACTCGATCCGATGCCGGAACATAGGCGAACCCGATGAATAAAAGCGGCAGATTTGAAATTGATAACGGAGTATTTGCATTTAAACCTTCTTTTTGGATATAAATTCTTATTTGTTCTTTGATGAAGTATCTCAAGTATAATATTCCAAACGTAAGAAATGATTTTATAAAAAAATTATCGTCGTTAAAGCAATAGAAAACTATATTAACGAGTAATATTTTCCCGCCAAAAGGTAGGTTGTGCCGTGGCGGGCAGGCGCTATGGCGCCACCGTCGTCAGACGCGATCACTGTTTTCATCCCATCTCGTGCGGCGACGGCAATTTTCCAGATCAAGAAAGTCTGATTTTTCTACGGTATATCGGGCGTAAGTCAATATCATTGGTTTGAGAGTCGATCCCATTAAAATCGGTATCGGACAAGTGTGTTCGAAAAATATTCATGGGTAGACAGGAAGTGAATAGTCGAGGAGAGTTTTCGTGACGAGAGCCATCTTGACGAGCATCGGCTTGCTCGTGATAGACAGAGGACGAGTCTGCGGCGGCGACCACGGTGGCGGCAGCAATGGCATCGTTTCTAAATGTTTCTGTAAATTCTAAACGGCCGTGTTATCTGCAGTTAGAATAGTCACTTTTATCGGTAACAATCTTTCACGGGTGAGCCGGCTACTATTTCAAGATCGAATTATCTGTGAGTTTTATTCGTTGGTAACTTACGCCACTGGCCGCGTTTACAATGACTCCATGCTGTGTCCCGACGTCTTACCATTTATGCGGGAATTCGTTTAGTTTAAATAAAAAGTTTCGCCGGATACGGTTCGTGATAGCTCTTGGAATCGCAGGCGGTTTACAAAATTAACAATGGTAGCGGTGTGTGTGCGTGTAGTGAACCTCCGAATCACCGTAACAACGGCAGTGGTGTCTTGTTAAAAAATGTTCGCAGTTCGATTTCCACCGGCATGTTGCCTGTAAATTTTTCCGAGGCCCGCGAAACTTTGAAATCCGAATGTTAAATTTTTTTAATTTTTATTCATATTCTAGCATGAAAGTGAAATGCTGATTCCTTTAAATTGGTTATTTAAATAAAAAAACATCTCCTTTTTACTAAATTCTGCATATTGCCGAAAAAATGTATCGACAAAGTTCACTGATGCATTGCTTAACTAATATGAATTAAATATGTCACATGGTTTTACTACATATAAAGTAAACATTACGATTTCAATTTTGTTGCAAATAATTTCCCTTTATTTGATTTTCTTATATTACCCATGAATTAATCAACCAATTATATACAGCTTTTGATTAAAATTTCAGTTTGCTGTGTCAGAAATTAATAATGTGCCAAATGTGTTACCAAACAGTGAATTTTATATTTGTGGTACAATATTTGTCTAATTGCTCAAACGAAAGAAAGTATTTGTATAATTATCAAATAATTGAATCATGTTATTAGTGTTTACATTTCCATTATGTAATGAATGCAAGTTTCTCAGGGTAAAGAACGAAAGTTAATTTTAATTTATAGAAAGAAACATTGCGGATAGAGACAGAAATACTATATTGAACAAAATGGAGGGAGGCGATGGCCCTTCAGCCATCAGTAGCAATCCTACTGCTATTAAAGGTAACATTTATAATTTATCTATGTTACAAGGTTAATATATCAACCGCTAGCCTTTGTTTATATCAGTCTTCCATAAAGAAATTTATAAATGTCGATATATATTAACAATTTGTAAACAAAAGAACAATTTTTTTGTGATATTAAAACTTAATTGTAAAATATTAAAAAGAAAACAAAAACAAAAGAAAATTTATTTTGATGTAGAGTCATTATTAAAATCTGAAACTTCTATGAATGTGTTCTTTTGAACAGTTTCGTAATTAGTAATTAATAGATTTATAAATAAGTCGGTAATTTATTTAGTACATAGAATTAAGGAATCTGATATACTGACCCTTCTTAATTTTTGTAAATAAAGAAATAACTTTTACATGTCTTAATGTTAATAACAAGATTTTGTTATGTTATTAGCTGCACAAGAAGAAATGGGAAGGTTAGACGTTCTTGTATGTGGACAGTGCCATTCAGTTTTTCATTTTATTGAGGAATTTCAAGAGCATCGTACAAAGGAAGGCGCTTGTACTCATATATCGCATTTTCGTGAAAATAGTAATGTTAGTAATATTTTTAAAATGTTTTATAAATTAACAATATTAAAAGACACAATAGAATAAGAAAGTCATTGATTTTATTACAAATTTTCTATAGAATGAACAGAAAGCACAAGTGTGGGCTTTCCTTTTGTGGAAAGATTCTCAAATTCAGCAAGAAGGTCAAGATAAAGACTCAACAAATTCATGGAAACTCTATCAAAAATGGTGCAAAATGGATACGCACATAAGGGATTCCTGGATTGCAGCTGGAAAAACCATTCAAACATTTACAAAAATTAGTAATGCAAAAATGCAGGATGTACCAAGACAAAATCAGAGTAGTAATGCAGAAGGTAAAATTTGTGCAAGAAATATTTTTATTGTAATTTAAATATGAAATATACTGGAATTCATTGTTTCATGCTTGTATAGGAAAGCCAGTGGTTGTCCGTAAAGTTATTAGAAATGGGCAACCAGAAGAAGCTGACAGTAAAAAAGATGGTAAGGGTTTAGAGGCAAAGAATCAAAAACATTATGAATCTTTTGATACAGAGGGGGAAAAGAAGGAAAAACCAAAATTAAAACCTTCTATAAAACCTAAGGTTAGTTAGATTACATCTAATTAATCGAATGATTCTCATTTCTATACTTATTTATAAAAATTAATCATTTATTGTAGGGTAAATCTAGTAAAGCTGGCGACGAAGACCGGGACTCGAGCGACGAAGAATATACAGTAGAAAAGATCTTAGCAAAACGTTTTAACCCAAAAAAAAGGTGTTCAGAATATCTATTAAAATGGGAAGGATATGGACAGTAAGTTTAATGTGCAAAAAATTGCATAGTAGTAAATATAAATAAATAATTACAATGTTTTTTATTAATTGCGTATAAATAATTGCAGTGAGCATAATACGTGGGAGCCTGCTGAGCATGTAGCTACGTGTAAACATTTATTGGAAGAATTTGAAAGAAATCTTGCTAAACAAAAAGAATTGAAGGCAGCACAACAGCAGGCTAATGCAAAAGCAGCAGGGCGGGGTGGTCATCCTGCTCAAAAAACGGTTATAAAAGCGGAAGCAAAACCTGGACCAAGTACTGCAGCTCAAGTAGGGTAAGGCAACTAGATTTTGCCTATTACTCAATGAACTGGACACACTTCATGTATATTTTGTAAAAATTATATTTTAAATAATAAACTCTATATGTAGGCGACCAATGCGCTCAAGTAAATCAAAAGCAATGGATCAAGTGAAACAATGGTGCGGTTCGATGAAAGACGAAGACAATGATTGTACGTATATTTTTATAAAATACTTTTTAAACATCGTAAAATGTTTGACGTACTTTATAAATATGGTAAAAGTATTAGTAACACAATTGGACATAATTAAGACATGCTATTTTTTTTTTAGTGTTAGGGAAAAGGAGAATGGACTATTCCGAGAGCGATTCTGAGGACGGGGGTAGCAGTGCTGCAAAACGAGTAAAAGGTGACACAGGTAGTGATGAAGACTGGACGGGAGAATCCGAGGAGGAGAGACTGTTGGGGCGAAGCGACGTGATTCAACGAGCATTCAATCGTGCCAATGCTCAATCAAACGGTTCTAACAGGGCAAGTGGTTCGTCTTCAGATCTTGCGACTTCGTTGGGACTTCAATCTCCCGAGGGAGCAAAATCTAACCAACCACCAGTTTTGGTGGCAAACGCCAAAGGAGTCGTTAAAGTTGACCCGAAGCAAATGCCGAACCTAACCTCTGGCGTCTACGTGATGTCACGAAAAGATGGCATCATCAAGTTGGACTCGTCCCCTAGCGGGAAACTGGCCGTGAAAGGTTCGCCAACCGCACAAGGTGTTTTGATGGTTCAAAATCGGGATAATACTAATGTAGTGAGGAAGCAAGTAATATCTGCATCGCAGTCGAATTCGGTCACGCCGGTAAAAGTGGTTTCCAAAATGGACGGAAGTCAAGTAGTAACCCAGATGAAAGTAGTTTCTAAGCCTGTCGCGGGTAAAGCAGGAGGTACACAGAAAACAGAGCCTATAAAGATCCAGCCGAAACCAGATCCGACACAGTTACCGCAGATACATGTCGTGACCGCGGTGCCGGCTCCTATAACTTTACAACCAAGAATAAGTACAGGAATACGTCCTGGACCTGTTACAGGCCAACGTAGCGCGGACGGTCGTCCATTGTTACCCAGACCACCACTGCGCGCGACGACACCAACTAGCGTGCTCGGTATCGGATCGACGATTCGCACACCTGTTAGGGCGCCAGCCCCGAGACAAGTTCAGTCGCAGCAAACGCGTCAGGTGCTACAAAAACGTACGACGGCCGTTACCACGCAAAGTAACTCGGTGAGTCCTGGAAATGTTACTCAGATTAGACCGAAGTTCACGGTTCTTAGTCCACAGCCGAAACAAGTGGCAAAGTCTGGAACTAGTCCAGTGCAGCAGGCTAAACAGCCACAGAAAACGCAAATTGGTAAGCCACAGTCATTGTTATCTCCTCAGCAGAAATTACTAATGGCAAAAAGGAAAGCTCAAGAAGCAGCCGGTATCGTTAAACCTGGCGGTCGTGGTTTGTTAGCGGGCGCTCGCGCCACCACTGGACGTGGTAGAGGGAAACTGGTCGACACATCGACGGCTACTACACCGGGAAACAAACCGAAAGAGAGCAAATTGGCGGAGGGTGACGGTCTTCACATGGAATTCCACGAAGTAGGCTCTGAAGAAAGCAGCAGTGAAGGTGAACCGGAACTGCCACCACCTGAGGCTGACACCATAACCACCGCGGAACCCGACAGTCCACCCCGACCGTTCACATTGTGTCCATTGACGGGACGTATTATCGGGCCAGACGGTGAACCCGTCGAACAGCCAGCGGAACCCGAACCTGAACCGGAACCGACGACACCGTTGTCCACCGTCAAGACGCCTACGTCTACTACAACCGAGAGCATAGATGTAGCTGCTACAACCACCACCGCAGAATTGGTTCTACCTTCCCTCGATTCTCTTACAGAGGCTGGTGGAATAATGAGAGTTGAAATGAGCCCGGGTGGAACAACAGGCACCATCGTTCAAACGAGCGAACCAGCACAAATTAACTTGTCGAGCGTTGCCGTTCCTGCTCCGGATCTTCCTTGCTTGGATGATACCGCTCCCGCCGTAGCTGCGCCAGTTACCACTGCGACGACGTCTTTAACCGAGGCGACGCCGTCCAGCGAAGCATCGATCGCGGCCGGATTGTCAACCGCCACGGTAACCTCAACCAGCACAATAGCGATCGCATCCACCGACGTAACCAAAACCGAGGAGAAAGTACCAGAAGAGAGGAAGGTATCCGAGGACGCGTCGAACTTAGTAACGATAACAGGCGAGGACGGAGTCGTTTACCAAGTGACAGGACAAGCAGAAGACGGGCAGACGTTGCTGGTGACACGTGACGCCGATGGCGAGCAGCAATGCGTGTACGTCACCACGGAGCAGCAGGGGGATGATGGTTCGGTGTTGACGCTGGACCATGCCGTGGCGGAAGCCGTGGCGCAACTGATACCCGACCAAGTGAACTTGGCCTCACAGTTTTATGTAAAAGAGGGTGGAACGGAACCGGCTGAGAACCCGATGGTGATGTCTATTATGGACAACGCAAATACAACCGACGTGACCGAGGGACAGGAAGATGGCGACGGTCACGGACAAGTTGTAGCTCAAGTTGTGCAAGCGGAGGAACCTACTCCAGGTAATGTCATTTATTTTGATTATACACGACGTGCAATCTTTGCGTGAACACTTTTATTCGTGTAACGTACGATCTGCGCTGCATTCGACGGTTTTAGCAGTACTGATATTATACTCTTCTCGCGTTATTGTCAGGTGGCACCAGAAGAGTAGTCTTACTCTTACCCGATGGGAATTTAATGATGACCGAAGTGACGGAGGAACAGTATGCTGCGTTAGGACTCGGCAAGTGAAGAAACACTTAAAATATCGACACACGAGGAAAGAATGAAACGATTCATGCATCGAACTACACAATTTACATGGAAGTTGTACGCTTAAGGGTGACCGTGGGTTGTATATATGTAAGAACGTTCACTTCGTACAATTGCAATGGAGAAAAAAAATTATTGACATTTTCCAGCTAAAACGGTCGCGAAATGTGAAAAGTTAAATATAGCTGGTGTATTGTAAAGAAATAAAAAAAAAAAGAAATAATACAAAGAGGAAGAATCACAAATACAGAAATCTAGAGTTTAGATTATGATAAATGACTACGTTTTAGAAATTCATGTCTCAGTGTAAAACAAATCCGCGGGAATTTTAATTTGTATGTTTAATTTATAATAACGAGAGCAAGGCAGATTGCATAGGGTTAAAACGGAAGGAAATATCACAACTTCGATAACAAACACCATTATACAACGTTTGAAGTAAGCATTGTATTTGTAGGATAGTGAAGTATAATCTGGGGTTTTATATTTTCCAAACGATAATAGGCTTTTAACAAAGACCTTTATTCCCTGCATACAAAGTCCAAGCTTCCGACGTGATTGGCAAACAGTGCAGCATGGATGAGTCTGCCAGACAAGCTAAGATAATTATCGGAACGAATCGGCGCTTCGAAAAAAAGTATAATGTAAATACTGAAATTGATTACTTCTATCGGGGACAAATTTTCTCGTTAAGCTTGAACCTAGTTTGACTCTGTGCTGAACATTCTCACTGTATGATCGGTACGAAACAATTATGTTTCTTTCTTTCCAGCTTGTATTGCTCTAATACGCATAAATTGTTTCATGAATTCTTAAAATTTAGTAAATTCCTTATGAAAACGCAGAAACATGTTTTGCGTTTCAATGGACTGTGTATGCTTATCTATAGATTAAATAAGTGCACTCTTATTGAAGGACACATAATTTCTGAATCGTATAAGGCTTAAAAAAAAAGAAAAAATACAGTGTTGTTTAATGGAACATTACGCGCGTCTGTCTCATTATTAAGCCCATTCCTTTTCAGCTTACTCAATAACATTAAGGACTTTTTCCGATTTTACGACGCTTATTGAGAACCAAACAAAAAAAAAAAGAAAAACGAAAGAACGCTTTTGCGCTGTATGCTTCTATCAAACAAAGTGTATTCATTTTTTGTATGTTAGATGAACTTGTAAACGATGGGATATCGTTATACAACGTGTAGTAACGTTGTAGAAGATTCATGCTCCGGTTGGATATATGTTCTGAACGATCTGTTCTCGCTTGTTTGTATTGTTAGATTGTACGAAGCGTAATCTGTAATGTTGTATACGTGAAACCGTACATATGATGTTTATGCGTGTCAAGAGATATATGAATTCAAATGGAAAGATTCTTTGTATTCACGGATCACGAATCATGATAAATAATGTAAGAAGTGTACCTTATGTGATTGTATCGTGATGTCGAGCAGAAGCAGCGGTTTTCTCGACATTCATAGGGTTAAACTAGATGCAAGCGATAATTATAGGCAGTCTGAGACTCGCAATAAACAAAGAGGAAAAAGAACTGCACCGAACAAAAACAATTATACATATATCTCAGTGTAAGAAGAAACTATTTTGCACCGATGTACGGCCAGGAATATAAAATCCTAGTATTTTACTAACGTAACCCTTTTGTACATAGAACTTCATTCTCTAAACCTTTATATAAAAATTGTTTCCAAATAAATCATAATCTTAAAACTAATATGTGTACCTTCTTCTGCTGTAGCAGTTAATCCTCATTCAGCAAGCATTCGTTTATTAGACATTAAATGCTACTTTAAACATTTCAACATGAAGTATCGAACAATTAAACATTCTTTTGTCAATTGTGATGAACTTTTGACAAAAACTAATTACACGTGCATTTGGTTAATGGTACATTTTACAAACAAAATGACTTCTGTGCGCGTAACTTATGTTGCGAAAGATGAGAAAAAGGATGCAGAGAACACGTTACAACCCGAAACGTATAATTGGAAAATATCGCACAAACTTATCAATACCGGTCAACAACAGATAATCTTGCAACACAAATCATCCTCCGTGTTGTGTGTTAGTATTTTTATAATTTTACGCGAATAATAAAAATGTCATAAAATTAAAGAAACAACGATAATAATAATATTTATAGACGCACAGAAACAAAAAGCTACAGAATGTGTGCCCGGGTGACACAAAATTATTAAACCAATACATATACAGCGTTAAAAAACATGACGAGTTGGAAGGTAAACAGAAAGAATTAAGAACTGATAACATTGACTGTGAGGAGCACGGAGATAAGTCAGGTACAAAAGTTCTTGATATATAAACAGAACTTTTATTACGATCGCCGAAAATTAACTTCAGTTCAATGAAGCAGGAGGAAAAAGAAAATGGGAAATTATTTTTTTCTTCGGACCGGTATCAACTGGCTGCAATTACAAAAATAATTCTCAACGTTTCTTTTTAGATATCGGACGTAGTGATTCGGCGATAGAAGCGCCGAAACTAAAAATTTGGGACGAGTACAGAAGATTGGTGCAATTAGCACGATTAATACCAAGAACGGAAAAGAATCGAACGCCCGAGTTAACGCATATAACCTCTTTACCAAAAATTCGTGTTAATAGGTACTTACTGAAATTTTTACTTACTTTGATTCAGTCGAATGTAACGCATTAAAACCGTGATTGGTTTTACGTCATGACAGTTCGTTGCTTCGTCGAGAAGCGCGTGACTCGTGCAAGGAAGTTAGATATAAAGAACGGAGAGGGAATAACCAAAGTGGTGGGGATAACTCGGTGGCCTTGAGCGGCTAGTCAATCTCGATCGCCCGTGTTCTTGCGTAATGAATGAAACGTTTTCGTTTCTTACCGTGTAAACGTTTTCGGAATTGCTCTCTTAAGGGGAAAATATGTCATTCTTACTATCGCTTTCGTCCGTGATGCGTCGACCGTGTTCCCTTCGATCTGTACTATACAAATTAGAGGCATAAACACGTTAACTATGCTTCTTTCGACCTGTTCTATACAAAGCAGGAGAATATACATGTCGACGCCGCATTTAAGCGTTCAGACGCAAAAAAGTATAATGAAGGTGGGAACGCAAAACGTAATATTGGTCGCGGACTGTAACTACGTAAAATTTCGTAACTTCAAATTGAACAAGTTGTACAAGGTACGCGTGAAATTCGAATAGCTCGCTAACAAAATACAATTTTGTGGGATTAATATCGTTTACGTTACCAATAGAAAAAGATCACGTTAAAAAATATCACTACATCACCGGCGAGATTTCAAATAGAAGCTAGGCCGTATCGTTCCAAGTTTCGAGTTTTAATAAAACCCATAATAGAAAACAAAAACATCGTTCCACCGGGTATGCAGGTGCAATTAATCGTGCTGTTTCGCTGCGACATCGTAGATCAGCCGGAGGAAATATTGGTGTTGAATGTGCAAGATGGTAAATCGCTGATCATCAAATTGCACGGATTCAAGGATCCCCCTATCCTGTTCGGTAAAGGAACGTAAAATACTGTAAAAAGCATCTAGTTTATCCCTAACTATAAGGGAGGTTTTGTTATCGTGAAAAATTTCGAAAAAATGTTCGTAAACGGAAAAATAAGTTTTAAAACCTTCCGGTTATGTTTCGGCTACTACGAAAATTAAATTCGATTTAAAAGAACAATTTTTTTCCATTACAATACGGTAAATCTTTAGGTTGGCGTCCGATTTATTTCACAAATGTTAAATAAACTGTCCTTCTGTATTCTCTACGTTAAATATTAAATATGTTTTCGTATCGCTAAAGATACGATCTGGAAAATGGAATTAAACAATTATTAAGTTTGTTCACTCCATGGTTTCGCAGGTTTCGTCGAAGAGCACGAACAACTGAACATTTTGAGAGACGTGAAAATGGTCTACTCGCAGTCGAAATCGGTATCGTTGTATGAGAACCCAAACGTACTTTTGCATTTTGTTTTTTTTTTTTGTTTTAAGCGCGACGTTCGTTTCTTCGTCGTGGCACAGTTACGAACGTTCTTTCGCAGATCTCCACGAAAAGTAGCTCCGAATCCAACGAGAGTGGGGACGAAGACGTTCGTACAGTATTTAAAAGTACAATCCTCGACTGTAAGAAAGGCTTCGTCGGTGAGGAGATTCACGTGCCAATAAAATTCAAGAACGTCGGCGGGGAGGGACTCTTTTTCGTAATGAGTGAAATCGACTGGGTTTCGATGCACATTGAAGTAAAACCATCACTTTCTTGTAACGTTACATCATTTGTTGCGTCGTTTCTTCGATTTTGTTCTCATTTCCAATTTATCTCCATTCTCTTTTCTTTCTTCATTATTTTTGAATATGTCTTTTCAGGATGTCGTGAATACGAACACGTTGGTGTTGCCTTCCTTCACATTACGGCCCGTGCACTTTTCGATGAAGCCTCAGCAAGTAATGACGTTGCATGTGCACTTCTTTCCGAACTGTTACGGGATACATGTAAATCTTTCGTACCTCGTGGACGGTGCTTGAACCGTTTCGGTCGATTCAACTTTCCGTTTATCGTATCTATTTTTACCAGGTTGATAAACTGTACATTCTTTGCGACAATTGCTCCTTCCTGGCGACGGAAATAATCGGCGACGGTCTGATATACGAACCGAACTTCATCCAGCTTAGTAAAGTATCTATGTTACCGTTTGCACGTAGTATAATATTTTAATCATTAATTCTATAATAATTTAATCATTAGCTAATCGTTTATTTAATTATCAATAATTAGTTATAGAGAACCTCGGTTAACCTGGGACTACGTTTTTATTGTTTCTGCGAGAATCATAAATAATTTCGTGGTAGTACATTTTCGTCGCCAATAAAATTAATTAAAGAGAACGTAGCGCTACGTCTTCGTATTCTGAACAACGTAGCACCACGTTCTCTGGCACCCTTGGACAACGTAGTATCACGTGTTCCTAAACGTAACGTATTACTACGTGCTCGTGTTCTCGTCAACGTAGTACCACGTGTTTGTACTCTGAACAACGTATTACTACGTCTTTGTGCTCTAAATAATGTGGCACTACGTTATTTCACTTAAACAACGTATTACTACGTTACCTTACTTAAACAACGTATTACTACGTTATCTCACTTAAACAACGTATTACTACGTTATCTCACTTAAACAACGTATTACTACGTTATCATGCTCTAAACAACGTATCACTATGTCTTTATGCTTTAAACTACGTATTACTACGTCTTTGTGCTTCAAACAACGTATTACTACGTGATGGTGTTCTCACCAGCGTAGCACTACGCGATCTCACTCCGAACAACGTAGTAATACGTGTTCGCATCGAACCCCCGAATAACGTAGTACTACGTTCTCGCGATTCAGCCGCTGATATTACATTGTGCGTACACGGGACTATACTTTGTCAATTATCCGTAAAATAAACGCGGATAACGTGATACCACGATATATTTACACTACCAATATCGGACTTACCGATACATCACGCACCCGCCGGTAAACGTTACGTTAATGAACGAACAAGGTGCTCGTAACGGTGACGAACGATAAAATTTCAGCAATCGGGAAAAGTTGAGCCACTCGAGACGGATATCGACCAACCTGCACGTTATTACGTAAACCTGGGCCCAAGTATTGCGAATGGAATTGGGCAATGCACGATTAGCGCGAGGAACGTTAGGTAACGCCCATTCGAAGCGATTCTATAATATTTTCGGCGATATTAATTTCATTCCCAACCAACGTGGTGTTTTCGCGCAAAAATTCATACGATACGGCACAAGTTGCCAACCAAGCGTAATTCCGTGCTCAGCGAGATAAGCATACATTATCGATGGGAAAAACGAAAAGTGCAACTCGACCGAGACGCTGTAAACAAGCCCAAAGATTTCCCCCTGGCGCTTCTTCGCGTCGATCCGGATCACGGAGTGTTGTCACCGATCACCGTACACCACTTCGACGTAACCATCGAATGCAAAGATTTACAACCGAATCGTTATTCGGCCGTCCTACGGTAAGCGTCCGAATTCACGTAAGTGGCGACGCCAATGCGAAGAAAGCTTCAACAGTCGCGTCGTTTACAGACTGTACGCGGAAGATATACCACTAGCAGCCGTTCCAGAGAGACTGCAACTGAACACCGTGGAGTGCACCGCACGACGACGTAAATGTTCAATTGTAAATAATTCCCTCCATTTATCAACCGACCCACGTACATCTTCTGTCACATCGTTTTAACGATATCGTCAGTCCGTAGACGTTTGGGTCGCCGATGTAGAAGTTTCGTTGGATTGCACCCGAGACGACCACCGGGAAATGTGCATAAATTTTAATTCAGTATTTCGAGGCTTTTGGTAAACAATTTTTCCATCGAATTCTCTTCGTTGTGCAGTGACGAGGAATTGGAAAAATCGAACGAAATTCTCGACGAGTCGTCATCGTGTTCATCGAAGGACGAGGATGAGACGAGAACGTGTTCGGACGATAGCGACGAATATATGTCCTCGCGTCGATTAGTGAGTCGTTTCGCGATCTCTGTTTTATTTTCAGTACCGATTAGAACACAATGGAACAGGTTCGTTTGGGTGACATCACAGGTAGCGGACGAATTGTTCTCCCATTGCGATACGATGGACCTAAAACGATTCAGGCCCCTTCTATGGGAACGAATAATAAGCATGGGTGTCATCAGACCTGCAAGGCGCGTAATTTGTATAACTCGTCGATGTTCGTACGAAAATTTTCGCAGGAAATTTGGAAAATTTGTACGAAAATTTTCGCAGGAAAATTGGAAAGTTCTCGTACAAATTTTTCCTCCCTTTTCCTCGATCTCGTGTAAAATTCTCGTTACCCGATAGGACCATGTACATCGGTATCGAGGAGACCTGTGTCTTGATCGCGAGGAACCTATCGGACAACACTTTGATTTACTGGTGGGGAGACGCGAGCGGACCCGACGCGGAGAAGATGAAGCTCTGCGCATGCCCCGAGAGAGGGGAAGTACCGGCCGGGAGCACGGAGGAAATGAAGATCACGCTCGTGCCGATGAAAGAGGTCGAAACCTTAACCCGACCTTCTTCTTTCTCTAATTACAACGGTTCTCGTTATATTCGCAAATTAAAGAATATCGCGCAATGGAAACAAAAGAGTTCAAGTAGAAGTTTCGAGATAAGCTAAAGATTATAATTAATGGCTTTGAGGCGTTTGTAAATACCAATGAACAAAATCGCTGTGTCGGATTACGCGCTAACAATAACTTACTACAAGGAGTTTCTGAAACAAAAAAAAAGAAACCAAAAATAAAAATTCTTGTCGTTTTCCAATCACTTCGTAGAATTATTCTGATAATTCTGTACTATACAAAAGTATCAGAATAATAAAATAGTGACTCGAAAGATGCCTCTCTGTCGAATCTCGAAAAATGCTCGTCCATCAAACCTCGAAAGATGCTCATTGCCCGATTATCGAACCGTAGGCATTTTTCGAGACTCTTACCTCGCCTAAGGGTAAAATAATACTACTTGTTGAGTCGCTCGATCCTTCAAAAACAATGTGAGAGCAAAGAGTGCAAAATTAATGACGCCTCTAACGTTTTCAGGGATACGTGCAACGCTTGCATATACCGTGTTACGTCGGAGACTCCCAAAAAATGATAATCTTGGAAATCGAATGTAACATTCAGCCGTTTCACGTCTCGTTTTACCTTCCGGTGAACAACGATGAGCCTTTCGAGCTGAAGAGCAATTTTACTCGAGTGGAATGGGGTATGGATAATCTGAAGGTTGCTCTCGATTTGGAGGAGGAATCGAGAAGTGGCATGGTATGTTGAATCGCAATCGTTAATTGACGATAATTGTTTACAATATCGGTGGGTTTTGTTGCTCTGAAATACATAATTCGAGAACGAAAGAACTAAGTCGAAGGTCAGCGGGGAAAGTAAAACCGTTAACGAGCATCTTTATAGAAACTATTGGACAAGTACCGTATGCAAGAGGAGAGAGAATTAATGAACACGAATCTGGATCAAGGGTCCCTTTTTAAAGACACTTCCGCGGGTCCTTCGGAGGCTGACGTAGACATCGAAGAACTAGGGGAACGAGTTTCGGGGAGTAGCCGAACTTCAGAAGTGGTTCAAGTGAGAGATCTTGACGAGTTCGAACGAAGTGCGGTGATCGAACCAATAACTACGATCACAGATAAGCGAGTTGACGACTGAAAGTGGAAAGGATTCGAGGGAAGATGTTGCGCCATCTGGACACGTAGTACCTTTCCTGGAAACAATTGCACCCGGACCGACGCAACCTAATGTGATCGAATTCATGGGCTTGACGTTAAGAACAGGTACGCATAGTAGCGTATTGTGAATTTCTGTGCGACAAAGGCACGGTTAAAAAGGGAGAGTGACGCGTGAAAGGGCCCCATACTGTACGACGCGAGAGATCGTGTCTCCTTTACGTTACACGCCACGCGTCAGTCCCGAGTACGGAAGCCAGATTTGATTCCCTGACTCACTGACTGGGAGGAGTGGGGGAAGGTAGTACGGTAGGAGATGTGGCGTCCCCTCCTATACGTTCCCCCACTCTAAAGCCTCTAACGCACAATGCGCGAAGGGTGGGGACGGCCCCCACCATAGTACCTTCTCCCACTCCTCCCAGTCAGTGAGTCGGGGAATCAGATCCGACTCCTGCGCCGCATGCACTCAACGAACACTGCACGCGCGCATGCATTGTATATTCTCGCGCGAAAATAATTTTTAGTGACGAAGAAGACGTTTATAATAAAAAACGAGACCCCGATTCTTTCCAAGTTCTATCTCTGCACGAAGAACTTCTATCCTGTGAAATGTTCCTGCGAGTGGAAAACGAAAACAGATCGCATCAAGTTCATGTACAAGCAGATCTACGGTCGAAACAAGGATGTAATCGGTAGAGCAACGATTTTCGTCTGTGAATTTCGAGAACTGAGATTACGGGCCAAAAGTATGGGATCTAAAAAAAAAAAAATATTCTATTAATTATCGTCTAGCTGTGCCATGAAACGCACAAGCAACGAATTAAACGATTATTGTACTTTTGGCCGATAACGTGCACATTGTGTATGTATATTCCACGGGTTCGTTTTTCCTGGTTGCTTTTAGAGGAAATTCTACGTCGGTCGAAACAATCCGAATCGGGTGTCGTTATTTACGTCGATCCTTCGAACTCCGACATCGGACCGTTCGAGGCCGTACCGGTGGACGTATACGTCTTCGCCGATACCTGGGGCATTTACATCGACGAATTAGACATTGACATTACCGGCTTACCGCGGTTCGCGCTGGCGGTGTGCGTTCAAGTCGTCGAATCGCCGATATCGCTGTCGATCTTCGTAGGGGCTTCCACGAAGTCGCACGTTCTCAAGTGCGCCGGAAGACCGTGCAGCACGAGACAAATAAGTCACCGTGCCAAGATTGAGAATAAAAATGGTTCGTCCGCCTCCGACGTGGTAGATTGGAAACGCGTGAGCACGTGGCGTTACGCGGGTGTGAAATTAATGTATTTCGAGCCCGGTTCGTTGCGATCGTGGTACGCACTGGTCCCTTACATCTGATCGTGAACGACGATATCGACTTTGTTGCATCACGAGGAGAATAATGCCCGTAGTACAGTAACGACAGACCAAGTGGTAGTCTAAAAAATTGTAATTATTTTTGTCAATTGCTTTTAGGAAACCTGACGGTAATAGAGAAATAATTGTTTGACCTAGTTCTAAGTAACTCGACGTAACACCTGTGTTGTCTGTGAAGGAAGAATGGCAGCGACAATAGCTAAATGGTATAATGAGGAGTTAGTTGTTCGGTGACCTTGAGCAGCCAATTGATTCAGACAGCTGGTCTCATCGAACGTTATTAGATCGTTCTTCTTTTGGACGAACCATTTTTATTCCTGATCAGTAAATTCCTCGGATGTCAAACCATTATTATTATTATTATTATCATTGTTGTTATTATTATCATTATCATTATCATTATTATTATTGACTACTACTATTACTACTACTATTACTACTACTACTACCACTACTACTACTACTACTACTGTTATCACTACTATTATTATTATCATCACAATTATTAATTTAATATTATTATCATTATTTATTTGCATCAAGATTTCCGAACAATTTTTCAGTAATAAGGTACACGGCATGTACGTTCGTGTGGTTAAAATTGTCATTTTGACCGTTCGTCGCTCGTCGATATTATTTAATAATATTTCTGAAGGAATGAACAAATTCTAGATTCGGAACGGTAGCGGCGGGCGCTCGTCTGCACAAGAGAAAAGTATCGATAAAGAATACGAGTGTCGTACCTATAGCTGTCGATTGGCATACGTTCTTGGTCACGCCCAAAACAGAAACAATGCCCTTTAACATTGTAGTCGACCTCTGCACTCCGTTTACCGATAAATTAGCGAGAGAATTGAGAACCAGAAATTGGAAAAGCAGAAGTGACGCCCACCTGGAGAAACACGAAACGGACGCGATTAAATCGCGTAGAAACAAAGGGTACGGTGGTTTTTTTTTTTTTCCGAAATACGCGACCAGCGTTACAAACCAGTGTCAAATACGCCGCCAAGTGCTTCTGGTGAGGCAACACGTCTTGTTACACGTAAATATTCTTACGTGACACGGTTACGCAATTGAGCCCTTGATCGAAGTAACTCTTGAACTAAGTTTTAGCTAGTTTAATTTATACGACTTCCTGACTTAACTCATAATGGAATCATAATTTGCAAATTTATTTATAGGTCCTGGACGAGGAACAGTAGCGATTTGAACGGTACTGAGTGTTCGGTTCCGTATTCGAGAAGAGGCACCGATCGACCTTCGAAGAGTCATGAATATGCAAACGAAGAACGGGACGAGTACTCGAACGAAATCGATCAGAACGAAATAAAAGGAATCGATGACACTGAATTCAAAATTTCGTTACTTCCTTACCGTGGTGCGTTGAATACAAACGCTTGCTTGGTAAGAAGATTGAATTGTACAATACTGAGTGAAGTATTCAAGAACAATTAATGATAAAGAACTGTTTCGATACACTCCAAGGTCACTCCCAAGGAAACATTTATTTTACCAAAAGACAGTGCTCTTTTGACAGTTACTGTACAGCCCAATAAATATAATTGTGTCGGCAGAGACAAGGATTTTACAGGAGAATTCTTTTGCAAGATTTTAGGCTTTCTACGAATTGCCTCAAGCGATAAGTTTGTATATGCTTCTACATGATTATATCCCCTAGCTATGAAATATTGTATGAACTCGCAGGTACTGTGATGATCGTTACTCTAGAATGGATGGGCAGCATTTAGGTCCCATAGAAATTGATGTTACTGCAAACATTATTAAACCGCAATTGGTTTTTAACATCCCTAAATACGATAGAACATTCACATGCAGTGTTACCGATGTAATACAAAGAAGATGGAAACCATTGGTGTACATAAGAGCAGAAAGCATTCCAGCATTTTTTTCAAACGAACATTGTAATCTTACACAACTTGGATAAAAATGTATGTTTCCAATTTTAGGTTGAAGAAAACATTCTACTTCTACAATAATGACAGTAATCTAATAAATGTTTCTTTCGAAACATTCCATCCATTTTATATCGATTCTATCTCAATTTATGCAGAAACAAATCCATGCAAAATTATAAGAGATGTATGTATAAGTGACCATGGATGTGCAGAGGTAATTTATTCTTCTGTACATTGAAAGTGTGCAACAGTTTTACATAATGACACTCTTATAGGTAGTGGTATCATGCATAATACAGGAAGACTTAATTGAAACCTTATTAAATACAAATAAAAGTCAAGACTTGCAGAATACAGTAGTAACACTAAAAGAGCTATTGCTCATTATACACACTGATAATAGCACTCAGGTCTAAATCTTTCTCCTTTCTTATTTTTCTGTATTAATATATGCATATACTTATTATAGAATTTCAGGAGGTGAAGTTAATTTTACGCATTTTGCTACCATCGTTAAAATTATCATTATATGCATTAGATTTTGGTCCTGTGTATGTAGGTGACACTAAGAAGTTAATATTGATTGTTGAAAACTTATCCAGTATTGTTATATTTTATGATTTGTTCAATAGTAAGATGAATTACTTTTTGCAATAATGTGATACTGTAATTAAATTTTACACAGGATGTTGTTATAAATTTAAAGTAAACCAAAAATTCAAAAACAAAGAGTTTTCAATTGATCGACAAAAAGGAACATTAACAAGTCATTGCACTAAGGGAAGTTGTTTTGCAATTACAGTTTCTTTCCAACCAAAGTAAATACATTCGTAATAAATATGACACTGTTAATGAAACTGCTATTCATGCTCAATTATTGGTTTATATATAGAAATGCTGGAGAGTCAATCGAAACATTAGAAATAATAACTAAATATCCATACAATATAGAAGAATGTGAACTTTACGGAGAAGGATCATTAGATGAAAACTATCATATACCAGGTTTATAAATAGAAAAGGTATAAAACAAATACTCGAATTAACATATAATATTATTAGGAAAAGTTATATTTTGAGTAACTTTGCAATAATATGATGCATTTATGTAAAATATATGTATGAATCGATATAAACTTCAAAGTTATTTTGAAGTTTATATTGATAATTATTTTGTTGAATAAATTTTAAAAAACTAATCTTGTTAATTACATTAAACTATAATTCATTCAGGAATAATAAATGATCGTAAAGTAGGATATAGTTTTATGTTAAATCTATATGTAATATACATTTACTAATAAAAACTTATTCATTATACTTTTATGACTTGCTAGATAATATGTTAAGTCATAAAGTAACAGTTTTTATCATAGCAAGAAATAATTCCATACATTATTAAGTTTTCTTCAATGATAAATGAAGCATTATGTATGCTAACAGTTTTTCTACAATTTTACTCATAAATTAATCTATTTCAATTTCATTACATACAAGGACTATTTCATTACTTACTTGTAACTTAATTAAGATAAAACTGAATATTTTAATCTTATTATTAAACTACGAAAATGTAAATCAAGAAATATCTTATATTTTTTTCATAGCCTAGTACAGACAAGATAGATAGTAATAGAATGTTATTTGGAGCATAATGTAACAGAAAACCCGAAAATTTTAAAAAACATTAAATATTAAAATTTTACTCCTCCCCATTAATGGCTTTTTATTCTATCAGTAAGGGTTTACTCATTCCTATGTCAACAGCTTAATTAACACGACATGCTTCGATGACACCGCACGTATATATATGTATATATATAAATATATATATATATACACGCCTTATGATATATACACATTATAATATATATATGTATATACACACACAATAAATACCATTTATTTACAGAAAATTTTTAATTTTACAAACTAAAGTAACTTTACAATTTCTGTATTAATACCTTTCTTTCTCCGACACCAATGGAATAATCTGTTTCTCTGGAATGCCATCATTGGAATTTATAATTAAGGAAAAACGCGTTTTCGCTTTCATGAGCGTGGGCCTTTCTATAAACGCACGCTCGCTTACTCACCCACACATTTATAGAATTTTTGATGACTTACCGAGTTCTCCATGGTACTGCCACCTACTGGAGTAAATGCGAATCGTCGAAGATTTCTCCGTCACGTGATCGGTCTACCCAATCGGAGAATTTTGAAGGCCCTATACGTGGCATAAGGCATGAATCCTTTCCTTGTCCGCCATTTTGACATACGGTACTTTTCGAGAGTGTTGGTTTTATGTTTTATCGTTTCTCGTGAAAATAACTTTTTTACTGAAACGTAAGTAACGCAAGTGACTTATACGGGCGACGTGACATTACGGGAAAGTTTCGGTAGTCAGACGACGTTTATAAATAATGGAAGTTTGAGCGGGGAACCTTTGACGATTTGCTGGGGAGTAGGTCGAAGGTGACAGACAACCGGGTGTACGCAGTGGCTTCGCAAACCGCACAATATCTTCCGCCTTGCTCGCAATACCTCGGTGTTGGCGTTTTAGGTAGCCGATCACGTTTTAAAAGTGCATAGATCACCAGCAAAAGACTCTAGAGTGATCCCTGACGGTATGCTAGTCCGATAATCATAGCGATGTAGTAAAATGAGAATCAATAGCGGGCAGCGTGAGCATCTCGTGTGTGCCTCTACAATCTTTTTTTTTTCTTTCGTTCGTTAAACTGAAATCTATGATTCACGTTATTCGCAATAATCTTTTTTATTGAGCGCTCCTCGTAAATGTGCAGGTTAGCTTTTTCGGCTTTGTGTCAGCAGCGTATCAGTACTTTACGCATGTTTCTGCCCGTTGGCTCTGTCGGCGTAATTTCAGTTCTTTGCGTCTGCGAAACGTGTCTTTTTGTTCACTCGTGTCTACGCGTTTGGAATTCTTCGCTCGTCTCAATCATTTTGTCTCTTTCTTTTTCATTTCGTTGAAAATTATTATTTTTTTTTTCACCTCGATAGTATTTAAAACTCCAACGTATTGTTGCACGTCGATTGGTCATACATTTAACTTGCATATGTCGAGCATAGTTATCTTTTTAGATTAATTTTATGTACTGAATTTGGACAATGTGAAGTTATAATTTCGTGTTTTATACCTTTGTGTTCTTTCAAATGATGCTCTTGCTCTGTACTAATTTGCAATATCTTATTATTTCATAAATATTTATCTAAATGTCTAAATAAGATATTGGTTAGGTATGATGCAAGATTAGAAATAATTTAATACATCATTCAAAATTAATTCCATTTTTATAATACTGTCTACAGAGGAAAACAAAGAACCAGTAACGTCATGTAGTATCGTAGACAAATAATTTGTTGGTGTGATTTTAATCGCACAATACGTATTGTATAAAATTAAAGTATACAAAGTGAAATATATGAATTTAATTTTTCCAAATTCATATTTATGATTCATTTGAATGTGTTTGTTAATAATTAAATTTTGATCTTTTATTTGTTGTTATAGGTATTTGTATAACCAACACTAGCCATGGGAAACATGTTTACAACATTATTTAAAGGCCTCTTTGGCAAAAAAGAAATGAGGATTTTGATGGTGGGTCTTGATGCAGCGGGTAAAACCACAATTCTGTACAAATTAAAATTAGGGGAAATTGTAACTACAATTCCTACTATAGGTAAATATGGAATATTGTTTGTAACAACATTCTTCATGAATATGTCTTACATATGTTTCCTATTCTTGTGTGGTTCTTTCAATGTCATTCTTTACATTGACAATAATAGAAGAAAAACATTGTAGATTCAGTGACATAGTTTACTGATCTTCAATTATAAATTTTAGGTTTCAATGTAGAAACAGTTGAGTACAAGAATATAAGTTTTACTGTATGGGATGTGGGTGGTCAAGACAAAATCAGACCTCTATGGCGACATTACTTTCAGAATACACAAGTATGCTATCCATTGGTTTAATAATTTTTTCCATATTAGTTATATTTTATTTTGTTTTTCTTAAAAATAGAAAAGTAACTTTATTTATATTTTGTAACTGACTTTTTATGTAATTACATGTTTTTACAGCTTTTTTGTGTTACATATAACCTTCAATGAACACATTCATTAATGAAATTTTCTTACAGGGACTGATATTTGTTGTTGACAGTAATGATAGGGAACGTATTGGTGAAGCGCGTGAAGAATTAATGAGAATGTTAGCAGAGGACGAACTTAGAGATGCAGTACTTCTTATATTTGCTAACAAGCAAGTAAGTATAGTTTTGAAAGTATTAATATACTTAGACTTGTATATATATTATTATATGATATAGTAATGCACAAAGAATTCTATAACTTAAGACGTGCAACATTTGTTGTGTAAATAACGTATGCCATATATATACATTGGGTATATGCCAAGAGAAAGATTTAACAATAAAAACATGATGTAAAAAGAAATCAGTTTGCATGTTTTGTAGTATATATGTTAAATAAGTATTATTTCAGGATCTCCCAAATGCAATGAATGCAGCAGAGATTACTGACAAGTTGGGCTTGCACTCTCTGCGTAATCGTAATTGGTACATTCAAGCAACGTGTGCCACAAGTGGAGATGGACTTTATGAGGGCCTCGACTGGCTCTCTAATCAGCTCAAAAATGCCAATCGCTAATTGGAACGTTGTTCTGTCAACATTCAGTTGCTATATTAACATCATAAAAATCAGCTGCACACCTATCCCCCCCACGAATGAGTAATAATATAAAAGAGGTAATACTAAGTGCAAACTGCAAGATCTCTTGGATCTTAAGTGGAGGGTGGAGAGATTATCGAAAGTTGTCATTGTGCCAGGAAGTTTTTGGGGGGAGGGGAGTGGGGAAACGGCCGGAAGCACACATTCGAACGGCCACACAGGACTATTGCCTTGTGCAACTTATTATTATAATTATTATTATATTAGCATTATAGTTATACTTTTTACACAGAGATACCACGAGAAAAGTGGAAAACTTGGAAGTAATTGTATTAAAGTACCTAACTCTGAAACATACAATACACATTCGTTAATTAATAATTTGAATATCTTTGACAAAAAAATTTAAGAACAAAAAAGTGAAGTACCCACGGTGTTGTCAGTTTGAACGCGTTGGACATACTGATTATCATAATGTAGCTGCATATTGTACATTACATTATATAAATACGATGATAAAAATGTGATCAATAGATGAGAGAATGTTGCTCTGTCCACTACATTACAAATGTCACATCGGCCCATCAGTTGACATGATAAATGCAGTGAGTGGTAACTGACGGTGCAATGACTTACTGTTTCTAGTTACAAAAGTTTGTTTCTATTTTTTTAAGTTTTCAGTGGTATACGTCGAAAAATGCAAAGCAAAACTATACAAATGGTTGTCTTACTGCTTGGCTATCGGCAGGTGCAGAAATGCACCCTCCTTCACCTGTTCGCGATAAAACTAACAGTTAGTCAACCATGTATATCTCAGTGTAAAAGAGATATCATTTATTTATTGCACCTTGATAAGGTAAAATTAGAATATTGTCAACATTCCGAAATTATGCATCGATCGTGGCGGGAAATGCAGATGAATCATTTACAAAAAAAAAAGTGAAGAAAGTGAAAGAAAGATGCTTAAAAACGTGAAGTAAAAGAAAAAACTAGGAAAGAACCTCTCACAGCAAAGAGAGATAGGCCTCGCAATTTCTAAGCCAGAAATCCAAACTGGCATGGCAATTTGCCAGATGAAGCCATTTTCGCAAGCCCTTCAATCTCCTCATGTTTTCCTGTCCTTAAAATACATTGTTTTTACGAAGTAATTTTCCCCAACTGATCAAATCGCCTTTCCGTCATATGCGAAGATTCGTATAATTATATATGAATGTTTAAACAATTTGTGAAATATACTGTAATTGTGCTTTATGTAGTCTATGTGTTATTTGCCGTTAAAATAGTTTGTTTTTGTTCTGGCTAGTTATAAATAGGATATATAGAGCCCTCCATTTGGGGTGCATGCATATTGTGCAAGGAATAATCAGGATAAAGGGATTTCTGCACTGATGCAAAAACAATAATTTAGAAATATATATACACACAAATACATACACTCTTTATATATATACTCATATACATGCATATGTATACAGATGTATATACACATACATTCATATACATTTATATTATAAACAGATGAAGCAAATGCACCTCTATCCTCGTGGCTTCGCGCTCAGCCTGCACGCATCCCTTACTCAGAAAATGGTACTTCAGTTACAAGCACGATTACTTTTTTTCGTTACTAAAGACTGCGCACCGCCCATACCGCATGTTTCATTTAGCCTTTTAAGTTCCCTCTTTTTTTATCGATCTACTTATAGTTTAGTTACAGATAAATTACAAATTAAAGATTTTTATTATTTCAAAAACAAAGGAGAAATTTGCGTAAAGATTTATTAGTAGATTGTGTGTGACAGATTTTTTTCGATTTCTAATAACGTGTGTGTGTGTTTAACGACTAGAGATAATTATGGATTTTAACGAGGATATTATTTCCCCAGCTCTGTCAGAACAAAAATAAAGAACGTAATATTTAAGGTGTACGATAAAGTTTTATTACCGACACGCGGGTCAATGACCCGTTATCTTATGAGACGCCTTCGTCGTGAGTTGAATATTTGTTTTCCTAAAATTTTATAAATCTTGTCAGCAAAATGAATACTACGACATTTAATATTCGTAGTTAATCACAAAAAAACTGTATATAACAAGCAACTGCATATTTTATGTTTCATTCATTATATATAGATAGGACAAAACTTTATAGAATTGTAAACATTAATTTTATACGTTCACTTCTTTTTCATTCGTTTTAGTGTATAAGTATGACTTGCTTAAACTTCTGATTACTTCATAGGATATTATTCATACCATTAGGTTATTGATTACAGTCGATCAGGAATCGATATTGGAATTTACATATTATACATATATGTTGCGTTATCGCCGCGACAACGATAAATGGGTTAAATGCTTATAAATTGCATTCATGACATCGCTCCTATGTGCATGACCTCAGTGTCGTGACATTTTCCCGCGCGTAACCTTCGCTGTATGAGTAAGTACCCAATACGGTGCATTGTCATTTAACATTACTGTGAATTATACGTGTGAGTAAATCCGGTTTCGTTGAGTGTTTGTTCGGTAAATAAATTAGGCAAATGTAATAAAAAACTAAAAAAATTAATTCTTAACGTCAGACAAATCATTGTAAAATTTATGATAGGTTAATCTGTAATTGAATCGATTGCTTAATCGATTCAGCTATCCAAAAGTTCCAATTCTTGACTGAAAGTAGTTGTTATTAAAAAATGTCTTTCATAATTCAGTTCCTAAAGGAAATTATTACGGTCAAACTATTTTTAATATTTTGTTACAAAAAAATTTAGAATGAACTTTACCAATAATCGAAAAGAATGAAATCACTTGATCAGAAAAAATTTTTAAAACACGAAATAACAGAAAGTATACATATATGCAGGTATGCCATTGGATGCAGTAATTTTTATTGTAAGCACAAAATTGAAAAACGGAACATATCTAAGAGCTGCAACATGGAAGATTCGCGTATTGCATAATTAATTTAGAATATACAAGAAGGTAACGCATGTCACAATAAAAGTATTTGTACAAATTTTTCGAATATTTTTTTCTTGGAAATTACAATATCGGTAATGTAATCTTCAAATACCCAAGATCAATGCTCTTAAGATCGCAAAAAACCTCAACTTCCAATAGTAAATCAATGAAAGAATAGAGATTTGAACCGAAGGGAAAATATGCGTACCCGAATGTCTAACGACTATTGGTGTACGTTTACGATGTATAAAGCCAATCACATATTTCTTCAAAAAATTTGTATCCACATCATAAAGTAAAGGTTAATGGAAATACAAATTTTAATCAAAAATATCCTCAAAGTTTGTTACACACTATAAGCAAAGTAAACGTTAGAACGTAGAGAAAGTTTTTCCTAAGAAAGGCAAAAAATGGTATGATGTTTCTATAAAAACATTTTTGTTTATTGTTCCTTTGAACAATTTTGTGTTAGAGATATTCTATATGGCGAAATGGTAATTACTCTATGTTAATATTAAAATCACAATCAGAATGAGGAAATAGATGGTAGAACATATAAAAATAAAATCTACATACTTCTGATAACTCTTTGTTATTCCGCCAACCGTGTAATACAATGCAGTATTGTGAAGTAAATTCTATTATCACCTCGTAAAATTAATCGAGGCCGTATACCGTCGTTAATGTTACCACTGACTGCCTTTATACTTAACTAACCTTTTTTCGTATCGATTAAAGACGAATGATCTCATATTGGAAACTATGATATCGATACGGCAACGAACCACTGCGCTTTTTCTTTCTTCAGAAACTACAATTACGAAAAAAAGATGGCGCTATCGATCAAATGGGGTCCACTCGTCATTCGTATCTATTCAACAGTACTTCCTATCCATCACGCTTATGGTTCCCGCGCGTCCGTATGCCGGTCGCGATGTGGATGTGGCTTGTGAAACGACGCGATGCTGGTGCCCCTCGTATTTTTAGAATTATTAACAACCTGCGAGAGAGTAACGATCACGTATTGAATGTCAGACGAAGCTGTTTGTGATAGATATGCTTCGCAGACGGCGCCAGGCATCTTCTCGTCGGCAATAACGAAGCGTTCGGTACTCGTCATCGCGGCCTTTCGGATCGCGCGTCTTTTCACAACCTCGACGTAAACCGTTGATCGCCGAATAACAAATAGCGAAGCGAAGGGTTCGCCGCTTGTGGACAGCAAGGTAAGCGCAATATCCTTCGCGAAATGGTAATTGCTCGCACGGTAACGTATGTACTTCTTGACACTGTCGCTCAACCACTCGAGGTTATCACGTGTGTATACAGATACGTGCCGTCATTCACGAGACGGTATATGAATTTTTTGGTCGAATTTTTTTACATCCAGCATAAATATACCCGTAGATTGGAAAGTAAACGTAGAATACGACCCATTTTTGCCCTGGTGACGTTTATGTATTAGTTTTTTTGTCATTATGTTGAAACGCCGTCGGGAAGCCTGTCACTTGTAGCATAAACATTCAGTGCTCATACTGCTTCACACCTTGCGCGATTATTACGACGTGTTACGTATCAATCATTTTTATCTCGAAGGATACACATCCTTTATATAGATTATCTAGATATCTGTAGAAAATAGTGCAACGAGGTTTACAAATTCGTAATGTGTGCTAACATAGAACAGATTATTGATATTTCGTAATATTTCTGTCGTTTTCATGAAACTTGTATGTTCCTAACTGCGAAATATTGACTATACTTATTGACAGAGGGCCTATAAAACAATTTAAGGACGTGTTTAGGCACGCTGTCTAACAAAAATTATAAATTATTCCGAGAAATTGAAAGAATCGAAATAAATAGCCGGCACAGTCGCAAGATACAAAGCTTTCAAAGCACGTGCTTTGATCTGAGGTTAGGTTGCAAATTCGCCGAACTTCTACCTTTAACGTTGCACTCTCTCTTCCTTCTATTATTATATGTCGTATTTCTTTGTACTTGGACAGGTATTTTTTGTTCCTCGTTATGGCGAATAAAGTCGTTAAATTGAATAAATAAATAAATAAAAAGAAGAAAACAGATAAACTACAAGTATTCGTGTTTATATCCGACGGGATCGTAAAGTTTCCTCACTTATTTTGTCCGTCGAGCGTGAAGAGTCTTAAAAGTCTCGACTTTCCTTCGACGCGACGAGAAACACTCCTGAAACGGCTCCACCATCGTCGAATATAAAAATCTGTCGGCGCGTGCAATCGTTGTTATTGGCGGAGCCTTATATTTAGACCGCGTCGAAGAAGTTTCGACGGCCTTCGCGCGAAAGCTTTAACGAGAACGATGCATCTCGCGTCGGGCATAACGCTATGATTTTTTCTCACCGCGGTCGACACATGTGAATGCCGACGGACGCGCACCCATTTTGTCCTCGCGGGATGACGTTGCCAAAAATGTGCTCTCGAAAATTCTCGACTCGACGCGCACGCGCATACGGGTGGCTTCTGTGCACCGTACGATAAACTGTTTGAGTTTACACGGCCGTCTGTGTTTTCCCTTCGACGTGGCGCGGTTATCAATTTCCCTCGGACATTGGGAAAATATTATTACAAGTCCGAGGCCAGATTGTTGTTGCTGCGGGCAAGGCGAAATTCCGAAGGGGTGGATCCTGGAATGGCCCATATTAGAATTTTAGAGGGTTCGTCGAGAACCGCGTCAACTTCACGTAAAACAAATTTCACGATGAGATTATTTTAAATTGGGTTTCGCGCGACTTGATACCACCCACGTATAGGGTGGTCCACTCGAAACGGAACGAGTAACTCTCTCAGCTTCGACGATACGAGAAAATGTTCCAGACATAATTCAATATGTTCGAAGAAACGAATACGACGGATTAGGAATTTTTTTTTAAAGTCAATATATTCAACATTTTCAAAATTACTATAGTTTCGTTCGTATTGTCAAGGGTCCACCATAATGTATACCTTGAACATTAGTATATACACGGTGTTTCAAACATAAACTCTAAGTTATTCATTTTTCGAAGCAATGGTAAAGAAATAATTTTAGGAAATAGAAATTACACTTTCTTTTTTTTTTCAAAAGTACGTCTCGAAGAATATGTTTGTGCTCCAACTAAGACTAGGAAAAAATTACGCTTTTTCTAATCGATACAATGAAAATAAACGACAGAAGTTTTCACTGGCCTGTTTTCCCAAAAGGAAACGGGAATTGTTTCTTAACTTCAACTCGGAATAATAACAACCGGCACGGTGTTGTACTCTCGACGTCTCAAATCTCTATCAGATTTACAATGGTGCACAGTCGTCGAGTCGCAAACGAAATTCGACTTGCCGCATCATTGTTCGATTGTGCCATGCATAGACGCGCATACGCATAACGCTATGAGAATGGCGCCAACATTCCCATCTGTCGACGCGCGTATACGCCGTGAAACGTTGAAGCGCGACGCGCTCGCACGGCGACAACGGTATGAGCACATGCGTGTGTGGGTGGTGTGCTACATAAAGCTCGATTCCTACTAGCCCTCTAGAAATGCAACGATCGCGCCACGTTCACACTCACAATACGAACCTGGGTACATTTTACTCGAAACGAATATTACAGCGCACACTACCCTTCAAAAATATTCGATCATGCATACAATATAACAAAAATTCATTTTTATTTAACGAAAGAATGTATTTTTGTTATATACCGGATACAAAAGAAGGATCAAGTAGAATTACGAAATAAATGTGGAAAGAAACGACAGTTACACCGATGAAAAAAGAAGAAAGAAGAAAAGTATTATAATCGCTCGTTACGCCAATGGGTCCTCGAGCATCCTTAGAAAAAAACTTGCTCGTATTTGAGTCGTTCGATGTTTTTTCTACGTAGGTAGTTTCTTCTCTTTTTTTATGTTGTCCCTTTTTCTATTACTCGTATTCGCTCTCGCACCTCTTCGGGGTTTTTCCACTACGTCGTAAGTTATATTCCCAGGAATTTCTAAACTATTGCGATACTCGAGTATTCGAATATTTCGTGCACCGATCGAGCATCCAATAAATACCTACACTCTGAAAACGCATTCCAGTATTCAACGTTCTCGAGAACCGTGCAACCACTCTCGACCGAGAACAATGCGATAACGTTACTCGCGACGCGCCCCTTGTACGCCGGTGGGAACCGACCCTAAGGAATACAAGACTGAATTAGTCGCGCTTAGAACGCGAGCCCAGAATCGCTGTTCTCTCGCCCGCGATGCAGGTAAATCCGTACGCGTACAGGAATGCCGCATAATTCAGCCATTAATTGACGCCTTGATTGCCGCTCATGCAAATCCGATTAATGCAAGTCGTCGTCCAGACGGCGAGAAATATTACGTATACGTATGTGTGTTTTCGCGTGCCGTTTAAACGGTGAGGTCGCCCTTTGACATTTCGCGTTTACCGCGATGAAAATCGACGATAGCGGGGACGCGAGGCTGGTTTTTTTTTTTTCTCTCTTCGATTTTCCACTTACCTCGGTACGGGAATCGTACGACCGAAATAACACGCCGGCACCGCATACGCGCGTTCCACTCGATTCTCGGGGCGGGTGTATTCGTGAACGCACGGAGTAGCGGAAGTGGGTTTACGAGTTCGATAGCATTTTCGCGAGTGATACGTCGCGAAACCCTCTAACCCTCGTGATTTACCGGTACGGTTCGAGCGCCGCATGCCTGGCGCGTGATTTATTTTACAGTCGCGTAATTCACGTCGCGCCGTGCGAATTTAGTGATATTGGCTGTCGGGCTCGGATGTACGCGCCCCGATGACGAAGTAAATTTCGTTCGCGAAGGCGCGAACAGTTTTCGTGCGGTTGTCGCGTCCGGCGGTGGGGTGACGCCGCGGGGGGAAGGAGAGGGGAGAGATAACTCGAAACCGATCGGTCGACGGGGATGCCGGAGCTTCATGGAGCGCGGTAAACTGGCAAATGGGGACTCTCGACAACGGCGTGGTGGGGGGAGGGGGTAGAGCGATCCTCGTAGAGCATAGGACCGCATGGACTACTCGACGAATTCTTTCGCGCTCGAATATTTGCACGCTCGAGGGAATCGAACGGCCGGTGGATTGTAATTCGAATATTTTTCGTACGATACAAGGTATTTGTCTTTCACATTTTTGCGCGTTGTTACAAAATTTATATTAGAAATCCAGGGAAGGCTATTTATTTACTCATAATTTTTTTTGATTTATGTATATACCATGTAATTTACCAAATATAATATTTTTTGCTAGGAACGATGCACTTTGTCGTTGCACCGAGTACCTCTTCCCATCGGTTTTCACGAAACTTTGCAGATCTGTAGACCTCGAGTTCAAGGCGGTGAAATTACTACCCAATGTTTCACCCTCTAATGCTATCTTAAAAATTATCGGAGGTAAAAATTTTTGTCGACAAATTTTTGATAGCTTTTTGCAGATAGAAATAAAAGAATTCGATAAGGGGAAGAAATCATTTGTATCGGTTTCAATTAAATTCAATTTAATTCTCTTTTCAATTAAAAATTCCCTACAAGTATTTTGTGGCAACATTTTCAACCGTATTACCAATTGATACTAATTTTACTCAATAAAAGACACAGTATTCATATTTTTCCTTGTATAAACAACAATGCGTCCAGTAGTGTAATCCTGTAATTATCTCCAGAGTCTTTCCACGTTCTACGTTTAAATTAGGAACTATTCGTACATGAAAGAATGCAACTTATGCAAAAATGCATTCGTACACAGAAAAATGCACCCACTTCCGACCGTTTACCGGTCAGTTACTGATTCCTCGTACCGTTTACGTTAAAGGATTCATCGACGTTTAATTCGAAACGCAAAGCTCCAGGCGTTCCGATCGTAGCCTACGCGTACCATAATCTCATCCGAGTCGGGGCGTACACGAATATCCGAGCACGCATAATGCCACGGGCGTGGACTAATAGATCCGGAGGAACGTATATTCGTGAACGCAGGAGGGCGAATGTTTCCACTCCGCTTAGAGCAGTTTACTCCGTGGACCTGGATCAATGCTCAGGGTGTGTACTTGGATCGATTATGCGCATACGTTAAGAACACTTTATTTACATTACGCGTATTTCATATTTATGTACTGTTCCGAAAGATAACCAATGCTATCGGACGAGAGAATAACTCAGAAGTGGGCTCTAGTGCGCTCCTAACAATAACACGCGTAGATTATGGTTCACGGGAACACGAGCTCGAGTAAATTGTACCAAGCCTGTATCTCGGATACTAGAATGTTAAATTTCCAGAAACAAATTTGTTGTTCTTTTTTTTTTCTTTTCATCCAGTATCGAGAAATCACATTTTCAAAAGTATTGTATCATATCGATTTCGGTTCGAGTTGCGAGGAAAAATGAAAATAATCGGTACCGGGTTACGGGAACGTTTCTTTTTATCGATCGAGTCGAATCGAGCGAGCCTCGAATTGAATTCTCTCCGCGAAAATCGAAAAGCGAGATCGTTCATCGATGTCGTAATCAGTCGCGGCCTACTGCGGTTAATTTTAATATCGATTTCTATTCTCGGCTCGGGAACGGTCTTGACGTTATCGCGGCCCCCGCCCCCTTAACTCGCATTTTGCGTTTTTCCGGCCGCGTGTCAAGCGTCTCCGTTTATCGAGGGAGCCGCGGGACTGATAAAGCGACAGAAATCGAGCGCGACCGGAGCAAATTAGAACGGAGCCGTACGCGGGGACACTAATATTGGGTTGTTCGGAAAATCGTTTCGTTTTCCAAAACGGAGAATGTATAATTTAATCAAATGTTTATACGCTCGAAAAAAATCGTGTTTTTACCAAAAAAAAAAAAAAAACGAAACGACTTTCCACGAACAACCCAATATATACCCGAACTGTATTCGAAACGCTTATTTTCATCAGTGCGTATTCACCCTTTGCACTCGAAAATTCTTTAAGTCGTGAAATTAATCTGGAATGGAACATTTTTATATATTTCGTATACGTGCGTTTACGCTCCAGAAGAACGTGATATTTAAATTCCAATTTGAATTCCAAACTACGAAGTTTTTCCAGATCGAAAACTCTCGAGTCCAAAGGGTTGATCGACGAAGAAGGGGAAAGGGTTGGCTCACCGATCTCTCTCAAATTCGAAGCATTTATCGAGGTTCTCGCGAAACCTACCCGCGTGAATTTTGAGCCTCGTAGCTCGAGCAGTTTTCGAGATATTGATCCTCGAATCTGTGATGTACTGCGAGCAGTTGCAAAGAATGCCTACGAGGGATCTCGACGCGACGAGAAACTATCTCTTTGTCAATAAATTACAATGAGTTGGTTTATGGAATGCAAAATTAACCGATAACGTAATAGTAACCTTTTACGAAAATTCTGATCGTTAAATACGAATTTCGTTCGTATGCATTCTCTCCAGAGAGACAGTATAGATTTAACGCGAAACAAGTCTCTGCACTGTTGTAAAGTGCAAAGATGTCCGGTGTGGTCCTATGTAACTTCAATTAGGGGAACTCCACTATAGACGAGCGCTATCTAGCGGAGAATATCGATATTTTTGAAATTTTATCACGGATGACTCAGAAGGGATAAAACAAAGGGTCGTTGCCATTGTTCATAGGCAAGACGGTCGATTTATTGTTCTGCTCGAAGTAAAAAATATTGTACTGGGTGGTACGGAAAGTCATTTCGTTTTTTTTTTGGTGAGAATGAAACACGATTTTTTCAGAGTGTATAAACATTTTATTAAATTATATATTCTCCATTTTGGAAAACTCCATTTTGCAAATTTTAACCGCTTAAAAGAACGCCATAATTGTGTTATTGTACGTCTTGGTAAGTATTCTGTTGTTTTTCGTATATAGTGGACCGGTTTCCAGAAACGTCTTTTTTTAACAAGCTTGCTGCCCCTTGGTTTCGTACAGAACACGCGGTGGAACGGTTTTTCGACGCGCGATCGTATATCTTCCCTTGTTTTTCCAAACAACGAAGACAGACGTGCGATCGCGCGGCAAGAATCGCTCGCCCGCGTCTGACCTAAAAATCTTAATTCGGTGACCGCATTTGTTACTTCATCTCCCTACAAGACATCTGCCAAAGAAGCGGAAAATGAAGGATTTGAAAAACCGGAGAAGGATTCGTGGAAGAAAATAAGAAATTAACCCTGTCGGAGAGCTTGTGACAAAATGCGATAGTTGTGAATGGAGCACATTACCGAGGTACGGAATGCTACGAAATAAGTAGAAGTCGTTTCTTGTTCTCGAAATTTCACAATGATATTCATTATATTTGGTAATATCATTTTACTTTATAAAATATGAAACTTTATAATAGTAATTTATTTTTTTATATATTATATTATAATGCTCGTGTAATATTTTTGAATACAATATAACAAAATTACTAAAGTATTTAAAGCGAAATACAATATTAATAATCAAGTTTCGTATGATAAAGTTCAAAGCATGGAACCACGCATAAGCCAACATCGCATTGTGAACAATAGTACCTTGACTCGTGACTATTTCCGCGTTTACTACAGACGACACATTTTCAAAATTGATTTTTTTTTTCATTCGAGGCATTTTTCATGCCAGATACTCGATTAACAAAAATATCTCGTGTGAAGTATGAAATAAAAGTATATATTGTACGAACGTATATATACGCTCTTCGTACATGAATGGTCATTCTTCGAGGGCGTGTATATACGCCCGCCGGAGCGAAAGGGTTGATTGCGCAAACATGAAAGACCGTGGAATCGTCTGGGTAATTTGCACGAAAAAACACGAATGACGCAACGCTCGCGAAGATCCCTGCCCGGACGTGTACTTCCCCTCGTTAGAGGGCAGAAGGATTCCGATCCGTGGCGGACGACCGGACAACACGGTCCCCGTGTTGATGTATAAATAGAACATTTATCGCGGCGTGGTTCCGTATGAAAATACCCAATAACGAAACCGTGGTGAGTTACGACGAGCGTTCGCGAAACGGTGTCTAAAATCGGCCATTGCTGCGTCCGACTGTACGTAGCGCCGAGGCATTATTCGTCCCACACGCTCCCGGCCGTTATATTGCGCACGACCGACCGGTCGATCCTTCCCCCGTGGTTTATGTCGAATGCGTTTTAGCCGGTGTGCGCGTGTTTATGTAAATTTCCCGCGTACGCACCGAGTGACTTACACCGCGGAACGTTATCCGCGGTGTGAACATTAAGAACGTCGGGCCGGGGCCACTTGCGCGCGCCTGACGAAAAGTACAACCTGCGCGCGCACGCCCCTCGGTGGATGCTAACCCGGCAGCCAGTGTCGGGCGCACTTTACTCGGAACGACCGAATAAAAGTTACGTACCGAGTGGCATTCGTTCGTTGCCAACGAACGAAGGATTATCGACGAAGTAGACTTCGCGAGCATTCTCTTCTTGATGAAACGAAAGTTCCAACGTTTATTTTCGCCCTCCTAGGCGGGTGTATATTGATCTAGGAAATAGAAGGTGAACGAAAATTTCAGGGGTTGGGTGGTTTGTCTCTAGTAAGAATTACGTACTGTATTGTGTCAGACGTAGTCAGCCTTCGACGGCACAAAAATTTTTCGATACCACATTCCCCCTACGGATGGTACTAGGTAAATGGTCTGTAGGTCGGCCATATTGAAATGGCTGTTGGAAGATAGCGTCCGTGCACGTATATCTAACAGTTGACTACTACTGAGAACTACAGGATGACTTGGAAGGATTCATCCGTGGAATAGTAACCCCGGTAGTCTGTAGAATGAGGTTATAGAGTTAAATACTCCCCAATCCCTTCCAAAGCTCACGGTTGACAAAGTGTTTGGGTTAGGTCACTCGGTCGAACCAATCGAGATTGAAATCGTCACGGTGGTAGTCCCGAATTGCGAGATCAAGCTGAAACGTAATATACCAAAGTACAGGGTACAATCCTTGAACGCACTTTCCGTGGTATTGGTATTGTTGGCGATTTGGTTGCAACAGGTACCGGTAGATTGAACAAAGATTCCAATCGGACTGCTGAGCGAACTACATGGAATAAAGTAGCTTAGATTAAATTGCAGGGCTCTGGAATCTGCGCTTTCTATAGCTCCTTGAGCCGGCCAATAAACGCGAATGCAAGATCGGTGATCGTGTTGTCTTATGCGATTCGACGCGGACAGGCGAGCTCGCTCCCGCGAAGAAAAGACGATAAAACGCGCGTCAAAAGTGCGGGACCACTGTTGAAAATTTATAGCTGCTTATAAAAGCCTATGGGGAACGCAATGCGACCGACCACCGGCCATACGCCATAAAAGTCTTTGGCGCGGACAACGTGTGGATCGAGTTTTAACTGCCGGTAGTCGAGGTTGTACAGTTTGCGCGGAATTGGCAATAAAACCGCGCGCGAGTTGTCTCCGATAACGGTGGGCAATTCCATTGTTTCGATCGTTCGGACAAGTGTCAGCGACAGTGGCGCCCCTGCAATATGCCTGAAAATTGTCTCGTAGGTCCGCTAACTTCCCCCGACCACTTGGGTCGACGTTAGGTGCGATACAGATAGTATTACCACCCGTGGATCACCTGAAAAGAATATACCATATCGCCAACTTCAAACCCCTTCGTTTAGGGTAGTACACTGCTCCGTTAAATCTTTTGATAAATATATTTTTTAATCTAGTCGTTAAGTACTCGACGAATTATAAAGTATTGGGTTGTTCGGAAAGTAATTTCGTTTTACAAAATGGAGAATATATAATTTGATAAAATGTTTATACACTCGAAAAAAAATCGTGTTTCATTTTCATCAAAAAAAAAACGAAATGACTTTCCGAACAAAAATACATTATGTGTTGGCCCCTGATAAAAATTTGTATAGATAGCAGACACGGAAAAATAGTTTAGATCGTTCGGTTTTTGTTTTGTTACTTTTCAAAAAGTAACGTGCGTTTAGCTCCAATGAGTGAGAAGTGAGTACGTTGTTTCCCGTCTTGAAAAGGATACGGTTGGTAACCATGGCTACAGGCTGTCGCGTCGAGCACCGCCGTTACGGGAGTGTCCCGAAGGAGCTGTTGGGTTCTGTCCCACGAACCGACGCGCATAGGCATCGCTCGCGCGAACCGTGTTCTGAAACGTTATCGGCGAACAAAAAGGATTCGACGGACCCCTCGTAAACGTCAGCTTGTTATGATCGGCAGCTTTCACCGGCGTTCCACTCGAACAGTTAATTAATCGTGTCCTGATGCAAGCGTTTCTACGCCGTCGGAAGCACGTAATTGGCTGTAAATTCTTTGTCCGTGGCGCATCGTTATGCGGTCGTTCTCTATCTACTTATCGGGTCCCCGTTGCAACACGTCGTTGGTAATAAATTTTCGACGCCTCGTTGCAAAAAGCTGTGGGGGATACCGACCGATTCGGTGAGTTGGTAGTACTGGTCAGTTGGTAGCACTACAATCCTGCGGTAGATCAGTGCCGCGTGAACAGTTCGCCTTGTTGCGCGGTAATTAGTTTCGCAGGTTAATTTCCAAGAATCCCTGGACAATGATGTAAAAGTCAAGAGTCGTTTACCATGCGTGTCGCACTAATGAATAAAAACACAATCACGTGCAATTATATTCGTCACCGCTGTGTGAAACATACCGATAGGAAACTCTTGACAGTAACCTCAAAAACGCGTTTTACAGTTCGCGATGGAACGAGTCTAGATCAAAGGGACTATTTGAATGATTTAATAGGAGATAAGATTCACAAATTTCTACTTTACAGTTCGGAGATTGAAGTGTGTGTGATATCTTACGAGTACAATACCGTTGCATTCCTCCTTTTTACCCTCTCGTTGCTCGGAAACCTGCCGCAACGTACCCTAACCTACACAAATCTTCCCGAAAAATGTCGAATATTTCATACCGAATCGCGTCTTTGAGATTTTTCACGCTTCTCTACAAGGAACGATGTATCACGACCCAGTCGCCCGTCGAGTCTAGCCGCCCTCGAGCTCGAGAATCGCGCGTCCCATCGTGTCGAATCCGCCAACGCGAGCCATGCGTCATCGTTTCCGTGAAAAAAAGAGAAAACAAAGAACGATTTTTCGATCGCCAGAAAAAGATTCCGTGGAACTGGTTTATCGAGGTAAAATTTTAACGAACGTTGCTTTATCTCCTTGCCGTCGATAGGCGTTACCAACTGTTCTTTTTTTGAAACGACGATACAAAAATCATATTATCTAACCCACTTTAGTTTATTATTTTCTGTATAATATATATATTACGGATTGCGTCAAAGGAGTAATTTTGATAAATATATAGGTAATCTGTGAAGAAACACATATTGTTATATTTTCAATTATATACTTTTATGTAGTAATATTCTCCATACGATTGATCCTACTTTTGACATAAAAACATCGAAGAGAGTTTAGTGTACTCTTTTCTTGCGATCCAGGGATGGTAACCCTACTCGTTGATGATTTACACGTAACGGAATACGTTTTGTACGTATGAGAGAGGGTACAAAGAAAAGAAAGGGACTTGGGTTGTCATAAATATCGCGTCTGCTTTCTAAAACCCGTCGCAGCGCCCCCTAAAAAACCAACCTCACCGCTGAACCTCTAAATCGAACGCGGCGGACACTGACAGCCGGATACCGCGAGCGAGCGAGCGAACGGACGCCAGGCTCGATTTCGCGCGGCCGTTCGTTCGAGAAATTAAGATCGATTTCACGTCTAACGAGCGTCGCCCTAGCCTGGTCGCGGGACAAATAAGAAGGGCGGAGGAACGGAAAGATGAGATCGAGCCGGTTGGTCGTTCAACCGAGCCAGTTACAACGGACGGCGCCCATGATCCGGTCAGTTTCGCGCGGAGGAACACGGTGAGAATAAAGTCGCCCCGAAGCGAGCGAATGTGCGACGAAGAGTGGTACGGGGCGACAGCCGCGAGAGGGACACGAGCGGCGATGTCTGGAAACGGGGAGAGGGGAGATGAAAAAAAAGCGACGAGACGGGAAAGACAAGGACGAAGCGAATCGGGAAGGTGTCGAGTGAATCGAACGAGGCGAGAGAATAGAAAACGTAGGCGGATGGAGAGAGACGAAGCGACGGTGTGGAAAACATCGAGGAAAAAGAGGGAGGGTAACGCGTACACGTTGAATACTTACGTGGGACGGATAATACTTCCTTGGCGCGTGTAATGTGCCCGTCCGGCGGCGCCGGCGCCTGCATGCGTTCTCTGTCGCTCGCTCATTGTCTCCCCTCTCTCTTTCTTCCCTCTCCCTCTCTCTTTCTCGTTGCAGTGTATTTATAGTATATTATTATTATAATGTGTTCACACGACATGACACAGATTTGATGTGACCAGATTTGCAAAACTCCGATCGCAGGACTATGCGAATTGAAACGAATCTCGTTCCCCTCCCCTCCCTTCCCCCTTCTCCGAAACGATACGTACCAAATACGAAATCGAATAGTGGTAGTGTGTGAAAGTTTCTGTTTTTCTATTTTAGGATGTGACTATCGAGACGCTTCTGGGCGCCAAAGCGTGTACAGTTGGAAAACAAATTTTTTGTTGCAAAATGTTTATCGAACGAATAAACACAAATCGCGCACGAACTGGGTCGCATTAGTAAAAGCGTTGCAACGAACATGTAATTTCATAAAAAGTTTTTTTTTTTTTTAAGTGAGTTTGAGGTATATTTAACCCAAACCTAACCAGGCCAGAAGCCATTCCGTTTATCTTTCGTGTTATTATCTCTTGTACTATTTAAAAAATGTAAATAGTGGCTACATAAATTTACCGGTCAAAAGTATTATTAACCTACTCTCACTGCAGAAATCAGAAAGTGCATATACATTATCGAGGTAACGATTTTATGCTAACATATGTATGTATGAATGCACACGTCCGAGAAGAGGATAAAACGAATAAACGATAGGTTTACGCGCAAGACAATGAATACTGAAAATGGAAACAGGTTTTCATTTCGATGCTCTTTAAAGATGCATTTCCACGGTGTACGTTTTTACGTAAACACGGCGACTGATCATCGCAAATAATATGTATTCGGGTCAGCTGAGCGTGTCTAACCGCCGAACGTTGAAAATCCGGTACATTAACCGGGAAAATTATTAATACGGGGCGGATATGTCAAATCCGAGACGTCCGGCCGCATTGCACAGATTCCACAGCGGCGCCCCCTGTGAAACCGATATACTTTCGTATGGTAATGTCCGCTAGGTGCGCCAAAAATTTCTCGCGTACCTAAAACGAGGTTATGGTTGCAAGTTCGAGCTTTCGGCGCCGTGTCGGCCTTGGTTATTCTCGTCGCGACGTAAATCGACCGTTATTAGCTGTCGATTTTCAACGAAACGTTATTCGTTGCGAAACGAAGTGGCTGCGTTACGCGTACCGAAACTCGTAATTGACTCGCGTAGCAGCGGCGAGGAACGCGCGTCCAAGCCGAGCGTTAATTAACGGTTCAACGTGATGACGATACAATCGCAGTGTGCCGAATTGCGTTGATTTTCGCGTTATTGCTTCCTCGTGGACGTGACGCGGTATCGACGCAATGAGAAATCGTTTCCGAGGTGGACCGTCACCCGAGACGCGTACATAACCTTCCAACATGCGTGAAAATTTGTCGAGCGGTCAGGAAGTCGATATCGGCTGCAGGCAATTCGAGCTACTCGAGTTCTCGCGACCGTGCTGGTCATTATTTAACACGGCGACGACAGAAACTGGTGTTTAACGCGGAAGAGGAAAAAAAAGGCACACCACCGTCAGGTCTGTGTTCATTTGAATTTTTCCTCCGTGGCGCCGTAATTAATTGACCTCATTGCCGGCCGCGAGTTGCCGACTGTTTTTTTATCCCGTTGCTTATCGTAATGAATTTGTCCCGACGTCGTAAATAAAACAACGCTATCGGGCGTTGCGAATTTTTCCCCGTTCGGTCTGTATATTCTCCGCATCGATTAAACGCGCGTTGGAACGCATGTGGAAAACGAAATCGCGTTCGTGTATCAATGATTATTGGTCGTTGCGTAGTCGGGAGATATAGCGCGTTCGCGCGAAGTAAATAAGCCACGAAGACGGGAGTACGTCGAATGTAGTCTAACAGCATCGAGCGTAGGGGGAATATAATAATAATAATAATACTACTAATAATAATAATAATAATATGTACACAACTATATTGCGCCAGAGTTGTGTACGATACGAATCGAAGGAATAAAGTGCGATGTAAGTAAGGATAAATATAGAGTTACCATGCGAAGGCGAAGTTATTAACCTAACCTAAAATCACGAGAGCCAACAGAACGCGAGAAAAGCATCGGGAGACGCTTTTGTCTCGAATTATATCTCGAATTGTAGGTCTCGACGAGCTATTTTGGAAAAAACTTCTCTTTTGGGGGTAACCGGCCGTTTGTTTTCGAGATAAATGGGATTAAAAATACCGTGCAACCGTACACGAGTGACAGTCCGGTAACGAATGAACAGAAACACTCTCGAGTTTGACCCTCGTGTAGTTTCGTATTAACGTGTCGCGCGAATACGTCCTGCGTTGTATCTCTTTTTACCTACATATATCTTCGGACATTCGACCGTGGAACGCTGTATCGAGAAAAACGTGTCGATCTTTTGCAGACGGGAAAACACGGATTATTTTTTTCTTTTTTCTCACGGACATCTGAAAACGTCCCGAGACGGGATTTATCGTAAAGTCCTCGGAAACGACGCGAATCGAGCGCGGCGAGCGTCGCGGAGAAATCCGTGAAACGCGGCGTACACGGCGTCGCCCTCGATCCGGTTTAATTAACGGCTCGTGAGGCCACGAATAGATCGACGACGAGCAATAATAATCGTTATCTCGTGCGCGGAACGGGCGATCGTTGTGGCCCGTCGGATACATAGTACGCGCGGCTGATCGAATGTAAACGAGCGGCCTACTCCTTGTTCGACGCATTTGTTGTTCTATCGTCGTTCACGATAAGGTTCGTGACAGCGCGTGAAATGAGATCGACAGGGTTAATGGTCGGTTGGCTTTACGCGGGAGACATATTTAATCGGATTCGAGCGTTCCAAGCTCCCATGTCGGTTGTTCTATTGTCGGACAACGTCGTAGATGTCGCTCGGCAAATTAACCGACCAGATACGCGCGTATCCGAAGGTAAAAGAATTCTATCGTAGAAAATATTATTTACATCGTTGTCGGTAATACATTTTTAAATCGTTAATCGTAGTCCTAGACACGACTCGAGATTTCCTTTACGATACTTAGATCGAACCGTGGATAGAGGTTAAGTGTTGCTTCGATGAATGTCACGTGACGATAAGTAACGGTTACGGGTTAGTTTTCGTAAAGGTGGCGTCACGTTCGGTGTCGCTGGATCCGAATTGATTCATCGAGCGATGTTCGATGATATTTGACGATGGTTTGAGAAGAAATACGAGTAACTTTTGAACCGATTCGAATCTCTCGGAATTACGGGAGGATTTAATATTTGTATCAAAGACGTATAGCAACAATAGTAATTACCGGACCGATTGTAGCAGTGTCGGACGTTTATCATTTCCTAATTACGTCACGTTGCGTAAACAATCGGCGCTGTCGTTGCTTCCTGTTTGCTTAAATCCCGATGGTTGAACCCTTTTTCCTCGAACCGGGTCCGATTTCAGAATTTTGCGCAACTGGCGTCCATCCAAGGCGCCGGCGAACTTATTGCAGGGAAACGGACGCAGCCGCTCGATCGAAACAGAAACATGGTACCGACTGTGTTTGATCACCGTCCCTCGAAGCTCCTCGTTTGTATTTCCCTATGTATACCCGGCTACCATCGATACATCATTCAGGTGGCGCGACTAGCGGAATGCCAGACTCGACGCGTTTGATGCACGCTACAGCTTCTCTTTTTTACCCCCCTTTGCAATGTTATTAAACGAGAGTTGCACGTTGTGCAAACAGCGTGCCGCGTCATTGAGTGTGCAACATCGTTACATTCTGTCGGTGGAAAAAGTACTTCACGGAGTAGCGGCTTGATTTACATAGACACGTTCCAAAGAGATTGCAACTGTCGCAAACCACGCCACGTCTGTGGCCATTTTGTACGACGTGGTGTCAGATTTTAACTACGCGATAATAAAGTGCACTAAATATGGAACATAGTATGTATTCCGAGTGATGTGCGGTGCATACACGACACTGATCTATAGTTCGTAAATATTTCATGATTAATGTCCAAAAATATTTATTTTCGGTAAATTGAACTTTAAAGTTTGGAAAACCAGAGACTTTAATGCTCAAGAAAAGAAGATACGTGAATATAACAATAATACAAATGTAACCGATAATTCCCATAATTTTTGCAATTGCCTCCTCCTATTTGTTTACATTTATTCTTGCGTTCTAAAATCTTTCTTTTCGTCACTGTATCTTCACGAGACCATTATCAACGGATCAGTATAGTACAAACCGATAAGTATAAGTACAAACACTGCCACATTTGAACTACTTCTAACTTCTTATAATTAAATGTTCTTTACAAATGCTTCAACTAACGTACAATTAAAAGTAGTCCGAACCCAGTCGTGTTTGGATTCATTTTCATCGGGAGAACCTCGCGAGTCTGTTGGTAATATTATCGCAAGGAATAAACAAACGTTTATTTCCATTAATGCGCAATGTACATTGTTACAGATTTCGTTCTCACGAGAGAAAAAGAGTCGTTGTTTCACCACAACGATGAAAAAATGTTCAATTCCGATCGTTTCCGTAAAACGCGTGGAAATTCTCCCGACAGCCACCCGGTGGCGCATCGAGCGTCGGGGTATCTTGCGTCATGAAAATCCCCGCATTCCGTGGAGCGCGGTGTCGACGTTCGCCGAGTGCAGCGTTCAGCTGAATGAACGAGCGTGTCAGCGGAAAGCGTTTTCAAGAATCGTTCGGCGGGAGCTGGTACCGCGCCACCGAGGGGGAAGGTGCGGGGGCAGGTGTGTCGAGCAAGGCGCCGGAAGGTCGTAAACCGATTCGGGCTACGAGGTCTCCCCTGTCGGCCTCCGGGCATTATTCGCACCTCGTGTTGTAAAATCGCGCGTACCTGTGCCCCGTCCGGTGGTAGGTAGGGGGCGCTACGCCTCGAGATCCACTCGAGGGGGTTCCCTCGGGTCGCGTGTGAACGAAATCGATCTTTCCTAGACTCTTGTTTAACATACACGTAGTTCGAGATACTAATTTAAAATTCAAAAATGCTTTTGAACGGCCCGGTGTAAATCTCGAATATCGTTCAATTTTTGAACCTCCGTCTCAACGGATCCCTTAAATCACAAACGAGTGGGTTCACCCCTACTTCGAGCGGCCCGTACGCGCAAAGGTTTATTGGAGGTTTTCCCGCGGGATAGGTCGATGGTCGCCTTTGTCGTGAGAAAAACGGTCGATCAAGTCCGTGGGTGAACTCGGGGTAAACCCCGACCGTGCCATCCGGCGCGATTGAGAACGTGCTTCCGCGCTCGGCCGCGGGATTATCCGCGGCGCGGGGTACGGCCAGGTGAAACTACCGGTATAACTTCATCCGTACGGTACGGGCCCCGTTTCAGTTTTTCGTGGAACCCGGCCATTGTCTCGGAGATTAATGGTGCCGCGGAAACGGTTTTCGTCCCGGCCCCGTAGTGGGAGACCCCGAAAAGAGATTCGCTCTTTTGTGCGACTAGACACTGGGCCACGAATACACAGGGTAGACCGAGCTAGCTCGTTTCTGGAACCATTCAAACGGACCCGTTCTCGACGAAATTAAGTCCCCGGGGTGGTTTTCGTTTTATCGTCCCGCTTTCACGACCACGGGCCTTTTCACCGCGGCACGCGCGCCCCCTGCCCCGTAAGATTTCTTAATTGGCCGACGAAATTAATCACTCGAGAGAGGAACTCCCCCTCTACCCCACTGGCCCGCTCTTTTGTGCCCGGTGCGTTCGCGACTCGACGCGTTCCAAGTAAGGTTGTTCGGTTGATTTAGTACTCGTATCTTCGAAACGTTGATTTATTTTCGTTAAACTTTCGCGTGAGATTCCACACCGTGAACGAAGTTTTTTTACTTACTCGAAAAACGATTTTCAATGTTTTCTATTAGGGAATAGATATTCTATTTTCTACATTACGAAGAGGTTAGTAAATAAATCGATTCAATTTTTGATCAAAGTAATAGAGAATAAAACGAAAAGTGGAGGATAGGGTATTTTTTTTTTATTTGGATCGATTACTTGACGGCGAAGTAGCCGATAATTCAAATTGCGCACGGGACTTTGGGAACACCCGGTGCAACTACGAGGCTCGCAGATCGCATCGAAATGAATCGGACGCGACGCGAATATTTACCGAGGATAGTTCTTCGCTTACTCTGTCTCGCGGCGTTCTGGGAGTAGTGAATGAACGCCGCGAGTGAGACATTGAAATGTTATGATTTTTAAGCGTCAGAAAAGTGAAAGTACGGGGCGCTTCCCCTTTTCGCGAAGCGTCTGCGCGTCGCGTCACGCGCACGCGGCACTCGCGTCTGCGCAGAACGATCGCCCGCGATCGGCGACGTTTCGCGAGATCAACGCCACGATCTGCGACTCGCGAGCGCTACGAGAGCGGTTCGTTGGTTCACACCAACGTATTCGTTTTAAATACGCGGACCGAAAATAGTGCGCACCGAGCGTTCAATTCGACTGCATTTCCACCGAACGCATCGAATTCGTGAATATATGTAACAATGCACAGGAATAATACATAGAAAGATTAATAATAATATAATCTTGACGTTTTCTCGATCGATGTGAAAACGTGTGTCGAGTCATTAGCGCATTTGTCAAGATTATGGAAAAAAGGAATCGCGTCGATACTTTTATCCGGTTTGTTAATAATAATATTAGAACATTAGTGATATCTTCCTTAATTTTGTCCCATTTTTCCGCACAGTATAATTTTACGATACATTTTCCACATTCTGATACATATTTTAAGCAATTCGTTGAACCGCGTTGACCCGTGCAATTGTTGCGCGACACGAGCCAACGAACCTAACCTCAATTTGGCCGTTTTTTAAAGTGACGCGCATAAAGCGCTCGGTGCGAACTGTCTCTGTCCTGTAAACGATCGGGATAGCGAAATAATGCGATCGCGTCGCGCGCGAGCGTGTGTTTTTGAATGCAAACGACGAGGCGGAACCCGCAGCGTTAATTTAAACCAAAGGTCACCCCGACATCGGCCAAGGATATATCGATCTTGTTCTATAAGCTTCTAGAGTCATATTTTAAGCTCGCAATTAAACCGGACTCTGCAATCAAGATTTCCGCATGGCGCGCCTGCTTGCAGCTTTTATCATCATTTCGTTTGACGCGTTAACCGTTAATTTCGAATCGCGATAGTTGCGCAATACGTTTCGGATAACGTCCATTTTATCGATAATTTCGAACATTTTTCGCAGACACAAACAGAGGGCAAATTTTTTGCATGCAAAATGTATTACATTTATCGCAATTATTGGGTCGTTCGGAAAGTCGTTTCGTTTTTTTGAAACACGATTTTTTTAGAGTGTATAAATGTTTATACAACCCAATAATTGCAATAAATGTAATACATTTTACGTGCAAAAAATTTGCCCCCTCTTTGGGTGTCTACGAAAAGTTTTGGAAATTAACGATAAAACGAAATTAAGTTACTTTTATCGATTTCGTCGATTCGGTTTCTTACTCGTCGGGGATAAATAAATTATGCTCACCGCGTTATGTAATGCAAATAATGCGATGCGAAACGGAAACCGGCAGAAATGAAAGTAAAATATTTGTATAATTTTTTAAACGAGATACAAGCACGCGACGCTCGAAGTAACGCTTAAACTGCCGACTTTACGAGACAAATATACGCGGGAAATATTTTTCATTTTCCGAATAAAATTCGAAAGTAAAATCACACTTTTACTTTTATTCCTAGAAGGTTGTTTCAAGGTCGACTTTTAATTTTCATTCAACCGTTCCAATATTCTAACGCGATAAAGTTCGACACGTCCCGGGCTCTAATCGACGGGCAAATATTGCCAAGTAAACTGTTTATTATAGCCCGTAGCAACGACTCGATCAATTTGCCATATCTCTGCCGTCCGATCTGCAATTTGCAACAGCATACGCAGAAGCTTGTTGCTGTTGGCCCCGATTCAGATAAATATTTACGGCCGGTAAAACGATTTTATCCATAATGTTTTTTCCACGAAGAGGATCAACCTTGGAGGGGACACTCAAATTTTAAACGACGTGCGATCGACAGTTAATTCGGTTACAAGATACAAAATTCAGCTTCGATCTCGAAATGGCGAGGTATCGAACGCTGGAGATCAATTACGTGCGGAAATCTGACGATCACCTTTATCGAGCGTATTCCATGAACGCCCACTGGCGTTCAACGCACAGACTCTAGTACCATAAACGCCCGCAGCATGGAAAGGGTGCGCTTTGACAACAATCCACGCATACTCGATAGTTTTCGTCAGAACATTTTGCTGCGATCGTCGCGTGCACGCGTCCCATGCCACAAAATGTCGATTCGCGACTTTCGTATTGCGCGATTATAATCTGGAGTCGCTTCGGATAGTTCGACGGGTTCTATTTGTTCAGTAGTACAACTGTATCCTTGGTCTGGCTCGCTCGAATCATTTTACACGGCGTATTCGGAACGTTCGGTCATACTCGGTAAAATCGAACGGGGACGAGACGCGAGATACGCAACGTAACAAAGTCGTGTTCGCGAACACGTCGAAAGGTGCAACAGACGGAACGTGGAAATTGCCAGCTTTCGTAACTTGGCTAATCTCGCCGAAGTATTCGATAGGAGCGTGCGTCATTGCTTCATAGTACATAAAATACGTTGAATATAAATGGCATTTTATACGTCCCGAGCGTTCGTCCGATAAAATCGTGACGAACTGGCAACCCGCTTGTCCATCGAGCCTTCGGTGAAAGTGGGAAAGAATTAATGGTAGATTAATTTCGCTTCTTGTAGTCGATCGACTGTGTAAGTATCTAAACGGCGCTTGAATACCTAAAACCTTGGGATTCGTTACACACTTTGGTCGATTTAAACTATTAGGTTGTTCGGTCATGTAGGTTAGGTTGTTTAAGTCATTTCGTTTTTTTTTTGGTGAAAATGAAACACGATATTTTTAGAGCGTATATAAATATTTTATTAAATTATATATCCTCCGTTTTGGAAAACTAAATGACTCTCCGAATAACCCAATAGAAAAGAAACAATCGTGCGAAATTTCCGTATACGGAAATTCGCGGACGTGATGCGTGTTTAAGCACAGGATTGAGTGTTTGCCGCGACGAGGGAATTGTACGGGACACGACACCGTGAGCGAGCGAGATAGAGTACAAGCGAGGGAGTCTCATATTACACGCGCCAGGTGACCGAAACTTCAAAGCGATACCGCGCGCAGATAGGTGTGCCCGCTGCTAATCTACTACTTTCGGTTAAAGTAAACAATTTTTATTTTTCATTGTATCTTCACAAGAGCGTTATCGGTGGATCGATGGAATTTCTTCGGTGAAGATGAATCCAAACACGTTCTTATTTGTATTAAATCAAATATTATTTTTAAATATACAGGAGATCCTTAATCTGATATATGAATTTATTGAATTTTAGGTTGTTCGGAAAGTCATTCCGTTTTCTTCGGTGAAAATGAAACACGATTTTTTTAGAGTGTATAAACATTTTATTAAAATTATATATTCTCCATCTTGGAAAACGAAACGACTTTCCGAAGAACCCAATAATATTTTTAATTACACTTAATTCCAGTCATATTTTTAAAATTTTCAACCGAGTGCAATTAAAAACGGAGAATAAATATTTATCTATCTTAGGTAGTAATAGGAACGATTCTGTCACCTGAAAATGAGAATTGTTGCGTCATTGAAGTACCTATTATTTTTATTTTATGTACCGTATTTGAATAGTTCTCGAGAACAACCGTAAAAGCTCAGCAACAGAGGACCTAAGATATAAGCGTCTTACGAAGTATGAAATCGTATAGCAGGAATGGCAACAGGGAGAATCGACGTTAATATGCGGACCAATAAGAGAATGATGGCACTTGGATGTGCGGTAAAGAATGGCGTATGTTCAGCGTGAATGTTGGTGCCAGGCAAAGGGAGATATACATTTGGCGTGCGCCGACAATACCGAGCTCCCCGCATTCCTGCGGAACGACAATAAGCATTGTGCGAGCGTTTCTGCGTTATAGGGCGAGCAACACGAAGCTTGACTTTATTTCTCAGTTCTCCTTCGCCGCGGCGAGCTTGGGATATCATTGTTAAAAGGGACAGCGAGAAGGGGTCCACGAAAGCGTTACATCCGCTCATCTACCATTCAATAGAAACATCCCCTCCTCTTTCCAAGCGTTTCTTTTTTCTTCTTCTGTGGGGCCCTCTTGCGAGCGCCCCCTAGTCGCCAAGAATCTATTAGATTTGTCATAGCCGTGCACCGCTGAATGGTCGTCAGATGATCCCTTTCACGCCCGTCGTCTCGCTTACCTCTTTCCCTCGTCTTCGTTCTCCCTCTCCTCTCTCTCTCTTTCCTCTCCTCTCTGCTCTCCTCCACCATGTCGACCTCCTTTTTTTTCTACGCCCGTCAGCCGTACCTGCGAAAACGCAAGATGCAGCGTCAGAATTCGATCGTAAAGCCAGCGCCACAAAGGGCACCCGATGATTCCCCGAAGTAATTGAGTCTCGTCTTGTTTCATTGTGCGTGTGGTCTCCGCGCAAATGATCCTCGCCCGCGCCACCGCGGGCGACAGTGGAACCAGCGCGACAGGGAATCGAAATAAATCATTTCTGTGTTTCCTTTGTGCCTCTCGGGTCGCGCCACCTTTTTCTCCCCGTATCTGTGGTTTCGATCTTCGGTCGACCGAGCGATTGAAATCTCGACGTGCACGATTTTTATCCCGCGAGACGTTCGCGAACAGACGCAAGGGTTATGTGCCGACTATTCCCTGGCCGCCAGATAGTGCACGAATTCGTCTCGATCGGATCGAATAGTAAACACAGAAAGGTTACGATGGCCTCTATCGAATATGGAAGGATCGTCGAACGTTCGAAGACGTAAGCATCGTGGGTGTAAATCTTTAAAGCGTTCGTTGCATCTTTATAGCTCTATTTCGAGCATCGTTTCGGGGACAAACTCGTCGAACGCGTCTTCGTCGAACACGGACTACCAAAAAATAGGTTAAACTTAAGACGAAGTATTGTGAAATTGATTTGCGTATACGTGTTGCAATGATCAGGTCAGCTCGTTGACAATGACACGATTCTCAGTGAATCATCTTCCATAATTATTTGTAAAATCGACCGCTTTTCAGAGACGGCGCAACATTCTTGCGACGTTTTGCAATTTATTTTCGTTCGAAACGTTCCGTAAAGGTTATGTATGAGGAATAAAATAATCTAATTCATAGCTGTCGAACATTGTTTATTTCTTCACAAATTGTTTAACTACAAATTTTGGTTCGTTGTAATACACTAAACAATGGGTATTTTAAATATATTCATTTGTTGTTTCTAAGAGCATTACATGGTTGTATACCCGCATCGAAAATCGGTATCTATTTTTTTATAAACAGAGACTACTTCGAAACAAATTCCATATTTTCCATACAATTTTTCGAAAGGAACCGCCTCTCTTCGGCTTTGAAACGCCTTCTATAATCAGCTGTTCGTACGTCCTCAAAGCACGTAACGGCCAATGGGACGCGAGTAAAGCGCGCGCGGGACGATTAGCTGCGATTTCGTGCGCATTGCCGACGCGCACGAACGCGTCAGAAACGCGTAAACGTCACGGGAAGAATCACGCGCGGGTCATCTTGGGATTAGAAGTTTTATTGGTCGGTGTCCATGTCGGCGGTCTCGTGTCCGCGAAATAAAAAGAGAAAGAGAGATCATCCCTTTTGTGCGCGTGTGTGCGTGTGTATGTGTGTTTCCGACGGAGCCTGGGCCCGACGAACAAAATCTGCCGTAAAATTCGTTTCGAGGCGGAAGATATTTTTCTTGGAAATGAATTCACTGAGCGTCGTCCACGACGAATGTGCATCCGGCTTAATGCCCGGTGCAGAACGAAGAATGCCGCAGGTATCTCACGTGGAATCTGCGAAAGCGTCGTCCCCTTCTCGCCTTCGAATGCGGTACAGACGCAGCGCTCGGTCGCTCTTCGCCATTTTTCTTTTCTCACCTTAAGGCCTACACGCACACGCTGCCACCACCCTATCCCTTCCCGCGCCCCACCTCCCACCGCCCGTGCACTCGCTCTCGGTTCCTCTCCTGTTGCTTTCCCTCGCGTCCGCTCCTTCTCCTCCTTCCTTCTCTAGTCGACCGTGCAAACGGGCAAAAAGTATAACGGCGCGACGATCAGACGGCCGCGCCACGATGTCGACAAACTGTCCTGCGAATTTTTACAAGCCGCTTAGCAATTAGTCACCCCGTCTTAGGGACGATTTCGTAACGAGTTTGCCGCTGCCAGTCCTCGAGGCAGAGGAGTACAGCCCGTGGGACACGGTGAGATCTCTCCTTTTTTCTTTTTCGGCCCATGGGCTTCGCGTCTGTCCCCTTTGGTCGATCTTCTGTGTCGAACCGCGTGCAAAGAGGGAACGGGGGGAGGGAGAGAGAGAGAGAGAAAACAAACGAGAACGGTATTCGTTTGAAGAATACCCTCGGTTTCTGCTTTTAGATTCGAAGCGATCCGTGCGAGGGAAATCGAGAATCCGCGGTGTCCGTAGAATTGTGTGTTTTTATAGGGCGACACCCTTCGAGCGAATTCGGAAGGTCGTCGTGACGCGTCATCGATCTACGAATATATAGATTACGCGCTACACCGCGGACCGCCATCGTGCATGCGACTCGCGTACCACGGATTTGCATCGTACGCGCGTCGAACGCATTTAACGTCTACGTCATTTCGACGCGTGTCGCGAATCAACGAGCCGAATGAAAACCCACCCGCGATCGCGCCTCCATTCACGGTGGCCAGCTTGGCTCATTGATGTGTGTATTCCCATGGACGCTTATCGCCGGGCCGCTCGTATCCGGGAATTCTCCTCTTTGTCGCACGCGCTTCTTTCGTAAACAGCCGCGCGCGTTCCACGCTTCGGCTCGGTTACATCACGGTGGGCAAAAAACGCCGCTGGGCGCTGGTGTTGAATTCTGTAGCGTGGTGGCGGTTTGTTTACGTTTTGTTTTTGGTTCGCGATACTCTGTCGTCGGATGTATCGACGCGATACCGGTATTCTGAGTTTCCGTACGAGGCCCCCGAACGGGACAACTGTTTCCTCGTCCCTCGAAAGAATCCGTGTAATCCGTTTGTGTAAATCACGATGTTCGAGGCCGCAACGGGAGCTTCCCCGGCGATTATTTTATATCCCCGGATGCCTGTCTTGTAAATTGCGCTCGGCGGACGCGGAACAATGCAAGCACGTGTACAGTCGGTGGAAGAGACATAGTGAACTCTTTGGGACATGGTCAAATGGTATGTTAATTTGTAACATTATACTTGAAAACTTTTTACACACGTGTGTGTATGTGATTGCTTCGGTAATTATGAAAGTGACCTACGTAAACAATCCGAATTGATTAAACATTGATTCACATTTAATAATAATAACATATTTAATAATAAGAATAAAATATTCGTTGCATTTTAATCGGCATAAGGATATCTGTGGATGATTTAACTAATTCTTCAAATAATTCATTTGTTAAAATTTCTACTCAACCTTTAATGTGTTATTTTACTTCTCAATCACACGTGTCAACAAATTGTCCATAAAATGAACAATTTCCTCCGATAAATTTTTTCTTTTGGTTTTAACTCGTCTGTTGCATCTATGCTAGTGAATGACTTGTAACATTGTTTCACATCAAGATCGGGGTTTAAGTGGCAATTGCCGTTCGAATGTGATTAAATACCACGAGGACGTACATAACCTTGACACATCGAACGATGCCTTGGTCGAGCAGTTGCAACAATGAGGTTCGGCACATTTGTTCACGTAAAAAGAGGAACTGTATAAAATTTCAATGCAAATGTGCACCTATTTTGTTTCAGAATAGTGACAGAATATACTTGTCATTATTTCTATATATTTTCTTTCCTTCGTTGAATAGTTCGTTTCATTTTGTATACGATTTTAGTCGAATATTTATATGCAGATATTATTAGAAAAGGAAATACTTCGTTTATATTTTAAACCTCCTAACCAGGACGGTTCACGATGCGCTAGACTGATTTCAACGCAAAGGGTTAATTTACGAGTTCAGTATACCCCTTCCACCGACTATACACACGCATTCGAGTCGCGCATCTTCGAGCGCCACCTTTCGCGTTGGCTTCCTACCGATCTCTAACCGCGCGAGAGCTTGGTCGTGTTCCGCGCGCAAGATTCCTTCTCTCGCATTGATGCCAGGGTGGAGTTTAGGGTTGGGCGGGGGCGGTGTTGCCGTGTGTGCGTATAAAAAGCGAAACTTTCGCAGGTGGTGGGAAAAAGGAAAGAAAACTAGCTTTACTAGTCTGCACACGAGTGAAAAATAATTCTACTGAAAATTCTGAAAAACGTACGCTACACCGGGCAATAATTAAAATTTGTATTCGCTTACTTACAAAATATACGAACAGTTGTAATCCTAGTTACTATATAAAATGTTAGACAACAAATTGGAATCCTTTTTTTTTAAGAAACTTTCTTTCGTTAATATGGAACGTAAAAATTGTCGATATCGTTTTGCTCGTGTTATCGTATCGCAACGTTCGATGTTCGTAAAAATTCGAAAATTTCGTTTGCACCGGTTTATAAAATAATGATAATAATCGAGAGAACGAGAGGAAGTGTGGGTGAGACGACGAAGAGCTAACAAGAAGTTACGTTTCATGCTTGCCACTCTCTGATACCGGTGTATTCGCTGCTCAGTGGTGCACGGTAACGCGCTTGGCGGTGGTGGTGGTGGTGGTGGTGCCGGCAGCCGGTGCGACCGTGGTGGGAATCGCGATAGTGGTGGTGAGCGGTGGTGGGGGAAGCACCCACACGCGCGGCGCGGTCTCGCACACCTCTTGGACAGCACAGTCATTCGCGACACCCACCGTGCTCGAGGTATCACACAACGGACGAACACGAGTTCTCTCGGTTAACCCCTGTTTCATTCGGTTCCATTCTTTCGGGTTTATGCTACGCGGATTGGCGCACGTCGCGACGCACGGCAAGCCTAGACGCGCGCGAACTTATTCGGTCGTGTGCGTGTAGGGATAAAGGAGGCGCGTATGTGTCGAGAGCGGGCGCGCGCGAGCGCGAGCGTGACCGCGAACGCGCACTTGCACGATAACGCGGTACATCGAGCACGTAAACGCACACGCGCACACGCAGATACGAGCACGGGTCCCGCCGTGGCAGCGTGGTCGGCTATCCCCATAAAAGCGACGGACTCGACCGGCCTGCGAACAGTTGTCATCGTTGGCTACATCGGCGCAACGTGTCTCTCTCTCCGTGCCTAGCGCATTTCGAAGGAGAGTCGATCGGTAAAACCGTTTCCCCGCTCGCAGAACATCCCCGGTTCGCACTTAGACGCGTCCCCGCGACGGATCGGTCACGCACGGAGAGACACGAAATGTCACGCGATCGCGTACGTTCGCCCGCGCGACGACACGTCCCCGCCGATCAGTGAACAACAACAGGCAATGGTGCAAGCGACCGATTTCGAACACGAAAGAGAAAACGGGAAACGATAAGAATCGTTCTCGTCTCGATAGATAACGACGAGCGGGCCGCGATTATCTCCAACGATCGTCGCCGAAATTGAGCGCGCCACGGGGCCGCGTGCGTCGCGTTTCACGCGGAATCGAACGGGAACGATCCCGGTGATTTTGCGCTCGATCGAACCGGTTGATTTCCACTCGGTAGACCCGGTAACGGCACGTGCTCGAAAACTATTATAAGAGAAGAGGAGAGAGACGAGCCGGCGATACCACAGAGTGCGAGCGCCAGACAGAGCGACGCTTCCGCGGGCAAAGACGCGGTCCTGTCTCGTCTTCTTTCGTGTGTACATAACAGCGCGCGCGCACACAGTCGCGAGGGCAAACGCGCTCGCGCGCACCAGCGGGGACCCGCGCCGCGCCCGCTCACGCGTGTGCACGTAAAGCGAAAAAGCGAATTCGTCCGTGGCGCAAGCGCCAAAGCGGAGAAGCTTTTTCGAGCGAGCCAGTCCGGAGACGGTGCCGATGATCGGATACATCGGATTCGGTGGCGGTACGGGCGTAGAGAGCGAGTCGAGTAACAGCTTCCCACCAGTCGTCACTCACGATCGGCTAGTCAGTCACGGCAGTCACGCGCCGACCGTGTCAGACGCGCACTGGCCCGTTGGTTTGCGCGGAAAGAGGCCGGCGACGAGCGAGGCGAACGGTGAGAAAGGATTTTAGTGCCAAACGACCGCTGATCGTACAATCACGAGCGGAGTCGAAGCTCGGTGAGACCGTGCGCGCCCGTACGTCGTAGCGCGGAAAATCGCCACGCATGCGCGACGCGAGTATTCGACGAGCGTCGAGATTCGATATCGTCGATGATCGTTCGATACGAGCAGCCGGCACGAGCGCGAACAAGGGCTAACCTCGTCGGTGTCCGGCCGTCGATCGGTCCCATCGGTCAGCGGACTTCGCGATTCGCGTGAACTCACGGTTAACCTAACCACGCCGTCGGCCGTGTCAGACGCACACCGGCGTTTCTCACCGCGAGAAAGAGACGACACGCGCGTTCGGTGGTAAAGAGACTGCGGGGCGGTGGTGCGCGGAAGACGACGGTTAAAACGGAGACAGAAAGAAGAGGACGGAGTAAAGCGCCAACCACGCCGCGGCTCTCTCGCTCTTTCGTGTCCCCCTGGTCGTTCCGAAGCTCGTCGCTCGTTGTGTACCGCCTTATAAAACGCGCGCGCAGTAACACGGAACGCGCGACGGACGAGCATCGGGCGAGGAAGTGAGCGGGGGACGGGCCAGTCCGTACGAACCGTGCACTCGGCGAAAGAGAGAAAGAAGGAGCGATAAATAGGCAGATCGAAGAAGCTGGGAGAGAACACAGAAGGAAAAGAATAACGATCCTGCGTGTAGTACCTTGGGCCTATTAAGCTGTCGGATGCGCTCGTTCAACGTGTCTCGAACGGTGCACGATACACCTCGGCGTTATCTGCAGTAAATATTGCAGCCAGCACGGGCTCTCCCGGCCCCGCTGATTGTTTCTAATCATTATCGTACACGTTCGCGACCCGCGTACGTATCGCCGTGCACGACGTCGTCGTTGTCGTCGACTACGCGGCGACCGTCGCCGCCGCCGCCGTCGTCGTCGTCCCCGCTCGGAACAATCGTCTCTTCTCTCGAGCGCGTCGGCCGCCTAGGGCCACGGGAGAAGAATTACGGGTGATGGTGAGACCATACAGTGGCGTACAGTGCAGAAAGTTTTGTGCAGTGAACGGTCGTTAATAGACCCAGTGCCGCGGCTCCGACGACAGGGAGAGAGAAAAAGAGATAGAAATAGAAAATACGAGCGAGATAGTAAACAGAAGGTGGAAGAGAGACGAAGGAAAACGCGCTATATGCGTTAAGCACCGTGCGCGAGCGCCCAGGGACGAGAAAGCGAAATAGAGAGAATACGTGCGCGCGAGAAAGATCGAAGAAAACGAAAAGGCGAACCGCGATAGAGTACGAGAAAAGCTGCCGAGATGCGTTACCACGGCGGTCTGCTGTTGTCGATCCTGCTTATCGTCGTTTCTTACCCTTCGTGTCTGCGTGCGCGCAGGGTCGCGCCCTTGATCGAAGACGACTGGGCCAGGAGGCCTCATCGCGCCGCCGGTAAGTCGCCATTGTTCCACTGTGTTCGCTGTTTCTCTCGTTTCTTTCCCTTTTTTTCTTTCTTTTACTTTCGTTCCGCGCGTCGATGCCCCGATCGTTTCCACGATCGAACCGGCTCCGCCGATGTCGAGCCGCGCCGTCGGCCGACCGGCACGCCGGCGTCCACGGTCGCGCTTCGGCGTCGCGATTTCGTCAGAATGCGAGCAGTTTCTTTTCCTTTAAAGGTTAGAGAACGCTCGAAAATACCGGGCTTCGCCGCGAGCCGAGTGGCGCTTTTACGTAACGTGTGCCGCGCGAAAAAGGCGGGAATCGAACTCCCGATCGTCTGCGCTTTGAATCGGTGTCGCGTGACACGGACGCGCTACTCTCTTTTCACCGGTAAACATCGCGATTTTCTTCTTCGCGGGTGCTCGCGCGAGACCGCACCGTTGAAAATTTTGCGAAGTGCCACGGCAGTGCAATTAACGCGCGTTCGCTGTACTACGCGTTGTGTATATGCGACGCCGCCGATTCTGTCGAGAGACCAACCGTTGCGTGTGTGTCACACCGATGATTTTCCATATTGTGTCCGTCCAAACGAGTGAAATGTGAACCGTGGTCGCAATATCTTTAACTTGTGCTTCGAAATATTCAATTGGCCTAATTAATGTATTTTATGTGTATGTAGTTAACAGCGCTGCGTTAGATAAAACTATCGCGAATATAATGTAGTCCGTGATGGACGGTTTACGTAATTTATTCATTTGCATAAAAATATAAAATTCCGATTGAATGGTTGCAGCGAACGCATCAAAGAAGCAGTGATTTTTCGACGAACGTGGAACGTTCGAACATTTTTTTCCGATTTTTGCTATCGGTGGTAACCTAACGCATCACTGTCCGACGCCACCGTCGCCAGTCTCGCGCGTGACCAGCAAAATATCGCATAAACGCGTCGATATGGTATCCATCGTTGTTTTACTGTTGTGGTTGTCTCGTTCGGATTAATGTGACAAACGAAATTTACAGGCGTTATTAGTATCAGAGAGTTAGGAACGAAAATCAAAATATAAGATTTCGACCCTTTTCCATCCGATGATTTAGCATATGGTGTTTCCTTTTGCGCATAACTCTTCGAGGAAAGATACAAAAGTTTTTTTTTAACGAAAATGTATTAACACGGTGTATAAAGTCCAACTTGAACATTAATTTGATATTTATTTTTATACACTATTTTCGTATATTTTTGTAAAAAGATTTCTGTATCTTTCTTCGAAGAATTATATTCAAGAGCAAACAAATGAAAATATATATTATTATGAAATTTCACGCGGAAACTCACGGTGAATAAAGAAATCTGTAAATTTCTTGTTCGAGGAAAAAATAGTATATTCGTTTAATCGGTCAAATCATTTTCAATGGAAATGTTTGATAAAATTGTCTGAAAATAATTCCTACTCGCCACCGTCGTCGTACGAGGCTATTTGAATTTATTTAAATACTTTAAACTGTACAGTTTAAATATAATTATACTCGATTGTTAAAATAAAATCTCCCACGAAAGAAAACGTTACAAAAACCTCGCCAATAAACGTCTCTAGCGAAGAGATGGAATAAGACGATCAAATTCGGAAGAGAATTGAGATGAGTGGTACTTGTGTTCCAGCAAATATAAGATTTTAGCATCATAAGCGACCTCGTATGACGCACAAGCGAATTATGCCTTCAGTCGTTGGAGGACACTCCACGGAGGACATGTGTTTACACGTTCCCAGTACATAATGTGTTAATTGTCGAAGATTCGGTATTGCAAATTTTTTTGGCAAAATCGTCGCCGGGGAACCACACGCCCGTTGAAACTTACATTCGCGAAACTCGCTGTACATTCGCTCCGCGAAACGTTCGATGGCAAAAGAGTAAAATATGACTGTTCGTGGATGTCACGACGAGGCAGGAAGTAACGTACCGGTTCTTAAACACCTCGTACTGACCCAGATGTTAGAACGAGTTAATGGATGTGTATTGTAGTCGCGTTTCTGCCGCGAAGCCACAGTTACCGCTCGAGTCTCGTAGAAATTTTCGCGTTAGGAAAAAATGTATATTTTTCGGTCGTACCGAGCACGTAGATTGATCAAAAGAGTATTTATTACCAATTTTTCCGTATCACGATCCTTGAGAAATATCCATTACGAAAATCGACTCGACGTCAAACTTCGAACATTTACGAATCGTTCGTAGGAATACTTTTGAAGAAATCTCGACGCGTTGAATAATAATTAAACGCGATAAAAAATTCTAAAAATAAACACGAGTCCGTGGTCGAGACTACAATAACGAACAGTATACACGATCTTGAAGTTTTTGGAAACAAGAACGTCGTCAAACGAAAGATACGGGGAGAGTAATCGGGATAAATGTTTAATTACTTCACCGAACCGAGCACATTGCGCAATTATAAATTTCGTTGCGTCCTCCTCCCGTCCGGATCGAACTGCTGTATCCAACGAGAGTGCAACGAATTATATCAGCGTCTAAATAGTCCCGTCGGATACGCCGTGATTTATTCTTACAAAACACTCGCACGACGCTGAACAATTTAAGCAAAAATGTTTCGAGAGGAAATGCGGTTACATAGCCGGGGATTAATTACAGTTGCTTCTAGATTACGTAGCGTAATACTTACCTTTAATAACGATCGGGTTACCAGGCGAATGAGGTATCGAATTCAACTGTCTGGTAATCAATTTAAACGCGGAACGCCGAAAAAATGACGGAATAGGGGAGAAGAAAAGAAAAAAAAAAGAAAGAATTAAAACGCGCCGGTTCCGAAGAAAATTAGTCTGGCAATCGAACGGTTAATTGAATTTATGAATAGGTGGGAACAGGTTTTCCCTGAGCCCGCGGGACGGGCGGGGTGGGGGTTAAAGGGGTTCGCTCTCGGTACGCGCCACCGCGTTCACGGGAAAAATTCAACGCGCACGCGCACCGCGGCGAATCGACACCGCTGCGCACCGAACGTGCGCGTTACACCGAATTCTAATCTATTTGTCACCGCGACACCGTCCGAGATGCGTTCCATGCGCTCGACGCATGACACCGGTGGAACTACGGTACTGTCTCTCGAGTTGTCACGCAGTAATCACCGAAGTAGTACCATCGCTCGGTACTATTGTGCAAGGTGAGCCTCGACGTGTCAATGTTCGACTATCGAGCGAGTCATCGAAGCTTGAGGAATACAATTTTTGTATCAATATTTTTTTTTCCTAACATTCTTGTCGCAAGACCGTTCCAATCGTGCACGCGAACACATTTGAACGGTTCTTAATTAAAAGAGCGATACTAACGACCGATAAGAGAGCATGAAATACACGTTACAATACCGATAAGACCGCGGTAACCCCAATGTAAACTAAAATATCGTTAAAAGGTACCGAGCGTAATTGCAATCACAATATCGCAAAGTTCAAACATCCCGTGCAATATAATTCGAAGTATACCCTCAAATTACACGCGTACCGAGAATCCCGTGCACGGTAAGCACGAATTGATATGTATTACACTTTACATGCACTCGGCTGCAACCTCTCGCGCATGGTCCGCTATGTTGCATTAGTGCCAAACTATTTGTAATGTTTTTCGCCAGATGTCACTAATTGTCGCGAAAACGTTTAAACGGGGATCAATAGTGGCTACGCGGTGTTATTTTTAAAAATTAATTATCGTGTAGCGAAAACCGTGGTACATCGATTCGTGGAGAACATAGCCTGCGAATAAATACGAAGATACGTGCGAGACTCGATTATCGAGCATCGATTATATCCCTCTCTCTCTCTCTCGCTCGCTCACTCGTACGCCAACTGACTCATTCGCTCTCACCTTTGTATACGCAAAGTCGATCCAGTCGAAGAGACAACAGGGATTAAATTTCGTCCACCTACCTCTCGAGTTACCGCAGCGTGCGACAATATGAAAGCCGGTGCTGCAATTAACGGAATAGGTATATCCGCGCGGGTTACCGCGGTGGTATTTGTCGGCGCGAATACAAAGCGCGGGCTGTGAATTACGCGTTCGTCGCTGCCCGAATATGTAAACACGCTCATCGCGATGAATGATAATACCCGGCGCGCGGCACCGCTCGTCGCGGTGAAATTTTCGCGGCGACATTCCAGCGCGCCTGCGCGTCGCGGTTCTTCCACGCTGACTTAGTTCGCGCCGTACTCACTTTTGATACGCGGACTGAAATAGTGCGCACCAAACCGTTTAATTTCACCGTGTTTACACGGAACGACTCCAACGTTTACACGTTGCTAGATTAACATTCTTTTTCAAATACTTGCGCTTGTTTCGCTTCCATAGAAAACAGTGAACGAATTTGCAACTTGTAATCGTTTGAAGAAAAAATTTATGTATATATATATATATACTATATATATCGCGAGTACGCCACGATTTGCGTTCGTGACGATTGTCAGCACGCTTGGTTTCGTCGTTTCTTCCTTTTTTCAATTTCTTCTCGAATATTTCGTCTCACTATTCTTCAAACGAACCCCCTTAGCATCGTTCGAGACTAATATCGGGTTGTTCGGAAAGTCATTTCGTTTTCCAAAATGGAGAATATATAATTCAATAAAATGTTTATACACTCTAAAAATATCGTGTTTCATTTCCACCACAAAAAAAAAACGAAATCACTTTCCGAACAATCCAATAATTACTGGGTTAGAGACCGTCGATTCTCGCGCACATGTAATGCGAGTCTCGCTCCCTGTTGCTCTATCTCGCTTGCTCTCGGTGTTCCGTCCCGTACGATTTCAAATTCGGAACTTCGCTACCTCTCGCTTTAAAAATCGCTCGTGATTTTGATTGAAAATTCATTGAAAATTAACCTCTATACGTTACGTCATCTAGTTTAAACGATAGATTAATTTTAAGATTGGTACGTATTCGTCGAATTGATTCGAAAATTATAATAGCGTATTCAACGATCGTTCGTACGGGTTCGATCGTTTATGAAATTTATAAATTTATAACTGGCTACTTCGAGCGATGATCTCTCACCGTCGTCGCGCAATAGACCACAGTTTATTTTCGTTGAGAATAAAGGAACGTCGGTTGTCTCCGGTCAATACCGAGAATCCCACGTATTGTTTTCACAGGAGTCTGTTTGTCGGCAATCCCGGCACTAGAATCTGCCGGGAGCTCGTCTAAACCGAAAGAGATCGAGATGATCGCACGGTGGTATGATCAATGCAGTCGTGTGTGCCAGCGTGAATAATGAAATCAGTCAGCCAATAAATATTCAACTCGCTCGCCATCGATGTTCGCTAAGTGTTGTGGATTGAGTCTAAATAGGTTTCGTTGGACATTCAGTTTGCGATTACTGGAAGATTGCGGTTTCACGAAATGGAAAACGGAGACGATCCGGATTCGCGGTAAAGCGAAAGTTCTTTCCACCTACTCTCGTATGTCACGAACGGGGACAGGCTTGGTTCTCGGAGCTTTTACGGTTGGACATGGTTAATCGGTTATACAACGTCCCCGAGGGTCTTCGAAAATCAGTAGCAGACTGTTCTGGGTGGAAATGCCTCGCCAATTAGAGTTAATCTTGTACAAACGGAGCGTTGTGTCAACACGGGCTTAGTTTTCGATGGTTCGCCGAGACAGTCTAAATATTGGCACGTTATGGGATTATAATGAATTATTTGGAGAAAGGAGCAACGAAGAGGAGTATACCTAAAACCGCGTACGTGTATCGTACACGTGTAATTGAATTATTTTGTTTTTTTTTGCGGTTGTGTGTCTCGCTGCAACGCAAACAATTGTAAATTCGTTGAGACAGTCTAAATATTCGCACGTTACGGGATTATAATGAATTATTTGGAGAAAGAGCAGCAAACGAGGATATATACTGCGTACATAATTCTTATGTAACCATGGTAAAAAGATCCTCAATTGGTATACTTTTATATTACAATTAGGGTGAACACAATATTTACAATTATTGTTAGCATTACAGCAATCATTCATTTATATATATATTGTATATGGGTAAATGAATTATTTTGAATTATTAAATATTGTGTTCACCCTAATTGTGATATAAAAGTATACCAATTGAGGATCTTCTTACCAACGTTCATTTATAATATATAATGTTATATATAATAATTCATAATTCACTTATATATGCATATATTGTATATATGTAAATGAATTATTTTGAATGAAAGAAAATCTATTTGTGTCGAACTCGATGAAAAAAGTCCATTTGCATCGAAATTGAAAAATTCTATTAACTTTTTCGCCCGCCAGGCGCGTTCGCGCTTTTTAAACGCGGAATACTGTTTATTATTGTGGTATTGTGTTATTGTATCGTTATATGATGTTTGTCGTGTAATTGCATCATGTTGTTGTAGTTTCGATTGTGAAGCGTATCTCGAACCTGCGTCGACAGTACGTAGAACAAGGTCGACTTGTGGAGGCGTGGCGTTAAATCCTAACGAACCGGCGAGATTCGTCACTTGTCGATCCCAAATCTTCACTGACGTCAATGCCTCGTCTAAACAAACATCGAGAATTTTTTCGTTTCCCTAAAAAAGACGAAAGACGTCCTCGCGGAGAATATATTGTGCAATCCGACGGAACAATTAATTATTCCGTGATTATTGCGAAGAATTTTTTCTTAACGATCGTGTTTACCCATCGTAGTCTATTTCTCCACTTCCACGACGTAATCGCGAATATTTTTCCATAATACGTTCCCCTTGAAGAAATTTTGAAAAAGCAGTGTATCCAGTTGCTAACTTGAGAAACATCAAATCTTAACAAAACTTGCTTCAACAACTGGCAGGAGACTGAATACAGAGCAGTGACAGACATATGGTTGACACTGGTAGGGCAATGTTTGTATATGCTTGCATGGGGCCGAATGTTTACATAGTTATATGCGTGAAGACTTATGAAATTTCTCCGTACGTTGAACAGTCCAACAAGTTTTCAAAAATACTTACACCGTTCCACAAGAGTCAACTTGTTCGAAATTAATGGAAAAATATGCCTTAAGTTACAATTTAATTAATTTTCCTTCGCGAGAGAAGACAGGAGAAAAATTTATTCAATTTCTTTATGTATAATTCAATATCGTCGCTATCCATGGATCGTGAGAACGTAAATCGTTAATAATCAAAACGGAAGGATTTTAAAACGCGTTAAAAATAATTTTCTAAATCTTTTGCGATCGTAATGTTTAAGTTTTTTTTTTTTTTTTCAATGTTCCAAGAGTGCAAAAGAAACGTTGAAAATATTATTTATCGAAAGGCAGCGAATGTTGTGCATTTAGCCGGAGCGTTCTGTACGCGACAGAAAGCTCTCGGTATCCGGTCGCGTTAGTCGTCGTGGACCGTCGCGAAGAGAGATCTAAGTGGTTCGTTCTTCTTCTTTATATGGATCTAGCAGTGTCCAGTATCGTCTCCTGGCGCAGTTTCTGCCCTCTTTCTCGCACCGCCGTTGCAGCGGGCTCTCTTGCTCTCGTTTCGTACCTGTTCCCAGATCGTTGCCTTATCTAGCGCTGGCCGTTTCGTCCGATAGAATCCGCCACCTCGAAAACCGTATTTTCCGATCGGGGTCTGAATGGTAACCTGAAACAGGCCGCTGGGACGATTTTATTACGGGATCGAATCGACAAACGGCGCCTCGAGTGCTTAGATACCGCTTTATCATCAAGTGACATCACATTGTAGCACTTTATTCGGTTATCGTGTAACAATAAAAACGAGAGCACCAGATATCCAGCCGTAAAGCAAATTAACCGATCAATACGTTGCCAATAATATCTATTATTATACAACTTACCGACATTTTAGGCTCGTCGACAAGAGCGAGCGAGACAGATTGTCGGCGAGCAAGTCTGGCATTAGGTGCACGCTTGGTGATCGAGTCAACCACTCCCGGAGAATGAAAATTTTTTTTAAAATATATTGGGGAGACTTTTCTGATAAAAATGAGTCCAAACGCCACCACTGTCGAATCACTTTTAATTGTACGTTAGTCGAAAAAAGAGAAATATTTTTCTTTTAAATTTACTTGTAAGTAATTTAAATACTTTTAAATTTTGCACACTTTCCAAACTATCTACTGAGAAAATTATTTATCTTCTATTGTGTCCGTCTACGTGATAGGAATCCAATAACTTCATGGGACGCTACCCTCTTTTGGAAAATTAGACCCCAATAGAGGAGGAAATAAACTGGATTAGCTACGAATGCTGTTGCCAGTAGTTAAACCCCATTCAAGGGCTACAAGGGGAAATTCCCGGCCCAGCTGGTACACAGCACCTGTGTGTACCTGGCCGACCTACCTTGATTGATTTCTGGTGGCCATGAGGTTAAATGCACGACTACCTGTCGACCCTGATAATTTCCGAGCGGATTACCAGCTGCTGTTGGACCCGCAGACACGCGTACAACCCAGAATTTCGGGGCCCTTGTACGCTTGTTTCGTGCAAATGACCGTTGAAGGTACGTGGTCAACGTTCTATAGCCTTAGAAGACAACAGAACAAGAAGTATTTGACAATACTTAGGTTTACTGGTGTCGTAAACGCAAGGCGCGATATTTATTGAAACGGGCGGGTCCATTGAGAAAAATAAAATAAACTAAGCAGGGTTCGATTAACGAGTGGAAAGTTCGGAACAGAATTGCTATTAACCACGCACACTTTCAGCAGTTTTCAAATTATATTCTTTCCCTAGTTTTCGTGACTCGTTGAAGTACACCTACGAAAGTAAATGTAATATTTCGTTGTAGTCTTCGCAAATTTAATAAGCATTATAACGTAAAGAAACTAATAAATACTTATAGGGTATGGCCATGGAAAAATAGAGTTTGTTGTATTATTTAACTTCTTTCCCGTAATAGATTTTCCTACTTTCGACAAAACGGAAGATACGTCTTGTTAATCGGTCATCGGTAACCGACGTGGCTCGAATGGAAAGCCTAATGGCGGACACCGCCGACCGCGTGCTAAACGTATTCTTTTCACCGCGTAAACTGCCCTGGAAACACTGTCTTGCACCATCGCGCTCGATCTTTGCGCACGTATCCCTAGGATTGGGAGAGGGGGACGCAGTTCGACAACGTAAGCCGTGAAGGACACTTCGTGTCCTGTGTCGGAACGGTTCGCGTCAAACTCTCGAAACGCGTGATCGTCGGTTGTCGGTCCAGTGTGTGCTCGCATCTCCTTTTCCTTCCCGGTTCGCTTCTCCTCCGCTTTCTTTTTCCCCTCCGGGCGCACCTGCTTAACGCAGCACGGCCGGTGCTAATCTCAATTAGTCTTTATTGCCGGCTTGGCGACGCTGGATGACCACGGGAGTTTCATGCGCGACGCGGTTAATGCGCCCGCCGCGACCTCACACGAGCATTCCAGATACGCGAAGCATCGCCGTACCAGACGGAGAAACGAGAACCGACCTCGCCGGACGCAAGACCCACCTGAATGGCCGCCCGGGGCATCGGTGACGGTTGTTCGTCAAGAATTTATCGGGAATAAATAAACCCGAGAAACGGATAATTAACCCCTCGAGCACCGGCGACGTCAAATCCGCGCGGCGTAATCGTTGAACAGGTTAGGGCGTATCTTTATTATATTCGCGTGTTTACGAACGAAACATTTACCGCCCGAAGGCGAGGTGGCGCAGGTGTCGCATGTGCGGAGAAAAAAAAAATCGAATATCGGTGAGATTGGAACGTGACAATGTTTGTCGGTCGTTCGTATCTATCCAGTGACGATATTAATACGTTTAATTACACGTTCGCCGGTGGTTTTTTTTAATTCGCCGGCAGTCGTGACGCGATTCATCGACCGAGAAATCGAGGCCTCGTGTCAGCACGGTGTGTAATCCCTGACGGGCGATACATGCGCCTCTGGAAATTAGTATTTCGCGAATTAACGGCGTGCACTCGAAATCGCAAATATCAACGGGGACGTATCATTATCGTCGAATCGGACGCGATCGTTAATTTGTGAATCGATTTACGAGCTTCCGTAACCTTGATGACTGCCATTATAGCTTGTTCAGCTCGTCCCAGCGACTGTTATTGCGCTCGGGGTAAAAAAGTGTAGCATTCCGTGAGAGAAAAAGATACGAAGGTCACCTTGAAGTTTCTTCTGTGTCTCACTGTCCGCGAGGAAACGGTCTGCGCCGCGCCAGTGTCCTCTACCAAACAACTTCCGTAAGAGTCGGTTTTGCGTATCGCGGTTCTGGCGACGAAAATATTTACGCGGGAGGTCGAATTTTGTGCAATTATCCACGGAAATAAACTCGCGGATCCCACAACGAAAACGCTAATTTGTTCGTAACACCTCCACTCGTTTCGACTATACAACGTAACCTAAAATTAGTTTAACAGTCTGGTACAGTCCTCACCTATTTTCATGGTCTTTTGAAGTGAACTATTTTCATTCACTTGCAATTTAGACGAGTTCGCAGAAACCCGCAAATTGTATTCGCAGTTTATTTACGGCAAGCAATGTTACATTGTTAGGAAATTTTCTCCACGCTATTTGTATTGTACGAGATGGCACTACTTTGTAAATTTAAAATAATCTGAATTTCAATACAATTAATAATGAAAACGTTTCAATAATAATGATATTTAATATTTCGTCTTGTCATTCGTCAAACATTAAAATATTTAATTATTCGGTATGGAAATAAATATTAGTGATTTCGGCGAGAAAAATGTAGTTACCGATTGATTAAATTAATTACTCGGATTACGGAAATATTCAACTCGGAAATAAAAGTAGAATTCATTTATGTATGTTTAATATCATTTTTATTCAAATACTGGGAACTCCTATGTGCGAACTGGAAAGGGGGCGTGACGAGCGCAGAGGGAACACCGATCCCGTCGATTTCTTTCGAACTTCGTGGGACGAGGGAATAACCCCGTAGCGCGTGCTCAAAGGTTGCTTAAGGTCTCGGTGTAAATGGATCTTATTCACGTGCGGTGCGATCTCTCTCTTCCTTCGCTTCCCGAGCCGACGGCTGTCTCGTTCCCGTGCACGTTCACCGCGATTCTCGCTACATGATTCGCGGCTAATTGGCCGCAGCCACGAAGACAACGTAGCCGTTGTGCATTAAAGAAGTGTAGCGAGCCAATGCGCGTTTTAAGTAGGTAAATCACGACGTTGCTACCGCGCAACGATGACGCTGACCACGCGAGCCTCGCTCTCGTTGCCGTCGGCTGTTCGCACGTTGTAATTCTCGCGCGACCGTTACCACGAGTCACCGCCAAATATTTCGGCCGCTCAAGGCCACTGGTCGGTTATCCCACCGTGATGCTCAGGTACCTCGCTTATACCTAGCGAATCTTGTTTGAAATATTTTAATGCTCGCACTGTTTCAGAGAGTTTAAAATTATAATTCTATCGAATAATAAAATGTTATATAAGTGTCGTTATATTTAGGAATTGCTGTGCGTCGCTTCTGGACGCCTTTTAATTTCTATTAAAATCGTGCAAAATTTGTTGCTATCAATTTTCCGTATCCTCTCGCGGAAAAGATTGATAGTCCACTCTAACGCCTATAATCGCGTTGCACGTATCAGTGTCTCGGTAAGAAATTCCTCGAGGGTTGGTATTGTCCGTTCTTTTTGCTCAGTCTGTTGTAACGTATCGGTATGACATCTCAGGCGGAGCCTGCTAAGTGTTAAGTCGAGCGAACGCGCGACAGGACAATGCGGTAATCCGATTTTCAATTTGTTACATCAAACTTATTTGCAACGCGGACGTTTTTCTTCGGTCCACCGCGCGCTGAGCGGATAATCTTTGTACCCGCCGGGTATTACGTTCGAGGCGTTGTGTGCATCGATGTTCGCGATGTAAATTCTATTAGGTCCGTTTCGATCCCATTGTGTCGTGTACGAATCCAATAATAGCGCGGTCGAATAAACAGGGCACGGCTCGTCCTTGATATATCGACCTCCTTACGAAAGCTCGGACGTATTTTTAATTCTCGAAATCACTTGACCGGCAAACGACTGTTTTCTCGGGTTACAACACTCCTGTGTGCGCGACGCCGCGTCTCGCGGCCGGAATAAACGTTCTTGTGCGTAATGCACGGCCGTCATTTGATTCGTCTAGCGACGCGTCTGGGATATTTTTTGCCGGCCGATATTCTCGGTGCCGTATTTCATTTTTGTCGATGTCGCGTCTCGCGTGTTCTAGAACGATTTTGTATACAATCTTCTCTCATCTGTATCGATGACTACTTAAAATCGAGCTCCTGTCCATTCCGGTGAATCATGCTCGTTTTCTATTCGATTCTGGTAAAATTGTGAACGTCTAACGATCGGTGTAGCGTGCGCGCAGTGCAGAAATATCGTGCCACCACCGCAGACGGACGAAACGAGTCCGCGCGCATCTATCTTGCGCATCGCAGGTCTAGGAAGGACCGCCTTTTTCACTGACACGTTTCGCGCATCCGCTGTCGCGGTGGAACGATATTTCCGCGACGAGTGTAAAGACGGAAATACGGTGGTCGTGTTCTCATATTTTGTTGCAGCGATTACTACATTCTGGCTACATTTAGTTACACTCGCGTCGTATGTATAAATGAACGTGAAACGTTGAAAAATCGTTCGTTAGAAACAGAGAAATTAATACCAGAGGTTGAAGGCACGCCGGCGCACAGTCCCTTGCGCTTTCAGTGGATGCATTTGCCTTTCGCCCGTAGCCGCGTATCGGCTCCCGTGGTGGGAGATGTTAATCACGCTACTCCACATCGCGTGGGTACGGTTAATCGCATGACAAATATATAGACATCTATATTCGCTTGGCTCGAGCCGAAGAATTTATATAGGGAGGAATGCGCGACTCAGCACACCTCAAAGGATCATACGTCGAGTCACGTGTGTTTTGCCGGGACGTGCCTCTCGATTTATGAATAGGTCTCTTTACTTACGGCACCGGCACGTGAACGCTTTGAGGAACTATAAAAATAAAGGAAACACCGGTCAGTAGACTCGCGAATATACGGAACAACTGACGACCGGCAGAGACAGAGAGAGGGCCGCGGTGGATTTAGCGCGCTTTTGAAACGGTCTAAAATAACTCAAGTTGAAGTTTGAACACTGGAAATTTAATGACAGCGATATAACTGTCTAGGGTCAAAGTTTCATAATTATCCATTAATTGACCGTGTGCACTGTGCTTGACAATTTGATCGTTCAGAGATTTTTACAAGCTGTGAATTTTTCAGGGGAATATGGACAAATTTAGCAACTTCTGCAATAAACTTACATAAAAGGCATCGATAATTCCAGGTTTAATAAAATCTAATTCTTCTTACAGAAGTGGTAATCCTAGTTACTATTTACCAGAATATTGTATTTTTAAAAATAAATTTGAAGGAACTCTTAATTTTATTTCCGAAGTTAACAATTGATCATCAGAAATTAATCTTTTTTTTCCATACTCGACATTGTTGTTTCCGTTACTTTTTAAAATAGTTAGTTAAAGAATAATTCCATGCACAACCTCAAGGGCAGATTTTATTACCCGATGGAAAATAAATACCTATCCAATAGTTTTCAATACTCTGTCTCTGTGATAAGTTTGGTTAAAAAAAAAAAAAGTGAACCGTCTACACGGTGATGTTGCTCGTTAGAGGCGCATAGTCGAGTGGAAGCAGCGGGACACACGCGCGAGGATCCTGTCTCGACAATTAACCAGTGCACCATCGAAGCGTACAAATTGCCGGCGAATTGTTTGCTAGCGAAAGTTATTTGCAACAGTGCCGGCGATATGATAAACAGAACTGTCGCGCGTTGTTTTGACTTGCCCGAATACTTCGGAAACACGATATCGCGGCTTGTTTATTTTAAGAAATCCGTCCCCGCGAACTACGTGCACGCGTCTCTCCTGAGCGGCCGGCCATTAAAACCCAACAATTGACCCCGCGGCTTCGTAGTGCGGTGGCGATTCGGATTTCCGTTGGAAGATCGCGAGCAGATCCCCTCGAAACGTTCGTCGTCGGCGATTCTCGCTTTTCCGTCGCGTGGAGATTTCTCTAAAGTCAAGATAGCCGTTAGCGGGCGCTCTCTCCCTCCCTCTCTCTCTCTCGCTCTTACCCGCGAGAAAGGCTGCATTCGCCGAGTAGAGGACCCGCGTATATTTAGACGGGCTGCAGACACAAAACGACTTACCACCACCTCCGCGACGGTTTCTCTTCGCTCTTCCCCCTTACCCCCACCCTCCTCCCTTTCTGCGCCCGATCCTCCTGCGCGCGAGCTCACGCGTTTTTTTTCCCATGGTTGTCTTCGTTTTTTCTCTCTTTCACTCCCCATCGTTTCGGTGATCGCGTTCAACGAGCCGTACCGCGTCAAATCGTATACAGAAGAAGAGAACCTCTCGCACCGTTCGTCTTCTTTTTTTTCCCCTCGACGAGAGACACGGCTTCGCCAACGGTTCCCGAGAAATTGACATATTAGGAAATAAAAGCGAACAGCTCTCGTCCGGGTTCTGCGGTCGTCGTTAACTCTTCGCGACTTTAGGAATTGAAATACAATTTAACGTCGTTGGCGTTAAATATTCGTTAACCGTCTAACCGCCGAGGTATCCCGGGCACGGAACACAGTTACTGTGTAAACGAGTGAAGCCCACGGTTGGCGATCGAACGGATCGGGAGTAAAATGAAAAGATGAGTGTTAATTTTGAGCGGAAATATCTTCGAATATGTAAAGAGTGAAGTGAGACGTTGTTGCGTGTTTTGAACACTCATTGCCGAAAGAAACTCGCGAGGAAAGGCCACTCGTAAGTGAACGAAATTAAGGTTAGGACGCAGCACAGCAATTTTCCGAACCTCGCCCTTTTTTCGTCTCGCTTCCACCGCTACCGTGTGTCGTGTTTTCGTGTACTTGAATTTTTTGTGTTCTTTTCCCATGTATGGCGAATAATGTTGTCGAACGAAAGAAATAAGAATTGTGACAAGAACGTAACCGGTGTAAGGAGATCGCGACGCGTGTACGTTTATTAGTGTCTCGACAAGCTTCGCTTGAAATTAATTTCTAGAAATAATTTGTAAGTGACATGAACATGAGAACAGTTAAAATATGTGCAATTTATCACGCCTGAAGCACAGTGCATAGACGACGAATGGTCTGGAAAGGAATTCGGTACTGTCGCGGCACTTGGCAATAATGATGTTTTGAGAAATTCTCGGAAATGATACCGTTCGCGGACGTTCCAAGGTAACCTTAAAGGTCGATTCGAGAGCGGCGCACGGCGTTCTGTATTATCTAAAGTAAATATAATAGAATTATGCAATCGGCGACGATGAAAGTGAGATTTCGTTTGCAGATTTATAGCTCATACGCGAGCATAATGCCATCTGATTAACGATTGGATCATAGCGACCGGACAGGGCACGGCAGGATACACAAAATAGGTTGTCCGCTCGCATTACTTCTCGTGCCCCGTTTAGGTGCGGTTTGCGTTTAATGCATTCCACGGTGACGATCGGTTTTCGCGTTGATACTTTTGAATCGTCGTTCGATTCTCGTCGACTCTTGCGGACTCGTTGTCGGGTAAAATAAAATACTTGCCAAGCATAGTTCAAGCAACATTGCATATGCAACGCTTGTATCAATTTTCTTTATTATTATTAATGTTATTCGAAGATTCGTTGGTAGCGTGACGTTCTCCGTGACGACTCAAGTAGCATCTACAACAGTAATGATCTATTAGAAGTAGGAACAATTGAAAATTTAATACTAATAACAAATAATAGTAATCTAATACCGCTCTGAAAGAAGGAAAAAAGATGATAATGAATCTTAGTGCGGAGTACAAAAATATAAGAAGACATTCTCCTCCTCCTCCCCCTCCACAATCGACACGCGTCACAAGTTGATAATACATTATTGCAATTCGTTGTTGACCAACAATACTTAGCAGCGACCTAGCATTGTGACACATCGATGACCCATTCACTGACGGTGCAGTCGCAATTTTCATTATCCGGGTCTTTAAAAATGACAAACCTCGCGACTGCCTTGCTCGGTATAGTATGACGTGAATTGCCGCGCTAAATTAGAACGCGTCTGAGAGGCGCCTGTCGAGTGCAAGGGGTTAATTTGCAATGTAATTTGATTTTTCCGACGATACCGTTGCTCGTTTTTCGATTAAAGATTCAATATATTGTGCTATTATTGTTTAGAAAAATTATACATTCCGAAAGTTTCGTTATCTCATCGAGTACCCACCACCGTTTTACGCGTGTACAAAAATAATACCCCTCCCTCCCTGGCTTCGGATCATCGTCTCTCGAAAAATGTCACGCGCGCCCTCTCGTGCTCGACGAACTGCACGAAAACTCGTAATCCCGTGCCGGAGCCGTCGAAGACGAGAAAACGTATCGGGAAGAGACGAGACGGGACGCAATTTGTCCTCGATCGTCTGAAACGTGGACCGTACAAAGTCGTTAACGCGTGTAAAATTTTAAAGGCTGCGCGGTTGTAAAAGTCACCGGAGACGCACGGCGCGCACGCGCGTGGCTGCCCGTTTTTGTTGCTCCTCGAGTTGGTCGGACTCGAAGCAAAGAGGACGTAGGGGGTTCGTGTTGCTAGAAGGGAACCGGGAGAAATAGGGGGCGCGAGGGGCGCGGTCAGGGGTAAGGGAGGGACAACTCGTTCGGACTTCATGAATCTAAAATTACGAAGACGTTTATTTGTCGGTTTTGCTCTTTTACAGCGCGCATGCTTCCAAGGTCACCAGACGCAACGAAACGAGATTCCTCGTTACGTATGTGCGGCATGCGCCGCGTGTACACGCGCAGCGCTGTGTGCCTTAACGTTCGCGGGTCTGCTCGCGCCAATACCGCGCCGAAGCTCGGGCACAGCTCTGCGTTAACCCTAGAAGGACTAGGAGGGAGAGGAGGGGGGTCGTCTCGAGCCCACCGCTCACGGGATCTTAAAAATATGCTATATCTCCCGTATGACGTATTCCTAAAATATTATCCTTTAACCCTTCACGTCTTTCAGATTTACCTTCGCGAATCGGTTCCGTTCGAGTAAAAATATTAATAAAAAAAAGTACAATGTAAAATTGAAATTTTACATTTACATTAGTAAAATTGTAAAATTTTACATTAGTAAATATTGTCACTGGGATGTGCATATACATCAATCGCGACAGATTTTCGGAACGTTTATAAAAGATTAGTAACCAACGAATGAATTACAAAGTACAAGTTAGAAACAACACTAACGAATGGTATCGATAAAAGAAGAAACTTGTAATTTTTTTTTTTATATTAAACTTTGTTAAAAATTTTCTTTCGCACCATTCTCGGTAGATTGGTAAAATGCACTTTTCCCTCACTTTGAAAAATACTGGTTCAGTTGGATAGTCAAAAGCATCATGGATCTTTGCGTGCTTGTCGATCGCTCCATGAGGGAGAGGGCGCTAGTATGCGCCTAGATTAACGCAAACGGTAGATCGTTCTTTCTAGAGTTAAGGTGGTCGTAGATTCTTTTTCGATGTTTTTTCTTTCTTTCCTGGTAAGACGACTTCTCCCCTCCCCCTCTCCCACCCTTTCTCCGTGTTCCCTTATCTCGCGCCGGAGTGGCGAAATTTTTCTTCAGTTGCCAGCATCGCACGGCGGATGAATGAATCCTCGCCCCGCCGTGGAAGGCCGGCGAATCGCACGCGCCACCGCGGCGAAAGAGGAATCGCGTTCTCTTTCGCGGAATAATCCGCGCTGCAAAACGACCGCGGCAGTGAAACGCGCCGTATAAACAACACGTGCGCGTGACGCGCTGAAACCTTACCGTCCTCGGATATCTGAAGCGAAGAGTACAAGAGAGACTTATTTTTTTCTTTTTTTTTTTGTTCGAAGTAAAAAATTTTATTGCCATTTTCGAATAAGTACGACGGTAACGCGGAACAATACCGATCGCTTGACGATAAGTGAAATTTGTGTTTCGACGTGGATATAAAATTTTGATCGAATAAATATTTGTGTTGATTGTTTTTCTAGTCAAATTTTGGAAACGTTTAAATTTCGTTTCTAGATCTGTTTGGGAATAATTTGTATCGTAAAAAATGTGTTCAAGAAAAAAAAAAAGAAATAAATTTGGTGTATTTTTTATTCTAATTCTGCGAGAACGAGATTTTTCAAGTTTCTTCCTCTTCGGTGTAGTGTACAACGATTGACAGTTAAATATCACCGGGCCCCGCGTGTTATCGTATCGCGGGGTTTTTATTTCAGAAATAAACGACATTTCATAGCACCAGCTGAACGTTCATAAGACTCGGTTGACTTTTGCAAGCGGGTGTATTTTTGTTTCGTCTGGCGACAGGAATCCAGTCCGCGATTGGACTGCACACTTTCCCGTCTGTTTGTCGTGGCGACTTTTCTTCGGGAGAAATCGCCATGCCCGATTGACAAAAAAGGAGACAGCGACGTATAGGTGTGCTGCGGTCCGAGGCGCCACGAACATTACAAGAAGCCCAGACGATGCAATTTTGTACTCGGAAGATGTACCGTGGGCGTTAAACGCTTCGATTAGTATTCGAAGGGAGGTCATCAAACGTGGGTACAGTGGTCAGCGTAGGATATAATCTAAACTGGTACAATATTACGAAATTGAATCTGATCTTAAAGTAATCTGCACGGATTTCGAATCGATCGTTCAATGACAGATTGAAACTGAGAATTGGAACTAAGAAAAAAAAGCATCCCCAAACGTGACGTTTTTCAACAAATCATAATAATTCTCACCCAAACGACAAAATCGGAATGCGGTCTAAATTAGAAAATTTCTACATACATCACAATATCGTTGCAAAAGTGTTACCATCATTTCGGCGATGTTCTCCCGATGAAAATGAGTCCAAGCACGACCATATTTGGATCACTTTTAATCACTCGTGTATCCAATGATTTCGAATTTTGAAAATCCGCATGTCTTCGAACATGGCCGTGTTTGTACTCATTTTTCTCGGGAGAACCTCGCCGATGCGATGACACCACTCTTGCGAAGGGATACCCGAAAAATAAAAAAAAATTTTAAGTTTCTTTAGTAAATAAGTCGTCCGGTAGATCGGCCCGGTGATTAAAACTGTATCGCACGCTCCATCGGGGTTCGACACAGCGTGTCTAGCACACCCATAAGGCACGTAGACAATCGAACCACTCTATGGAACCAAAATGGTCAGGTAAATACATGCGCGCAATCGATGAATGTAATTACGGGCCGAGACGACAATGACGCCGACGGTCGACATTGTATGCAGAGTCGCGCGTAATTGAGCCGGAAAGAGCGTCGTCAATTTCGCCTAAGTACCGGGAGAAATTGGCTGTACGAGAAGAGAGTCTGTCGAGCGTCGCGACTGGAGAAATTGCGAACGGAACCATCGCGTCTCGTATTCAACGTCGATCCTGGAATGACACGGCACCGAACGAACCGTTCACGGACGCTCGTAAGTGCAAGGTACATTGTAACCAAATGAAACAATGTAAACCCGTGGGCTTCAATCCCGTCTCGGGTTATTGATGTTCATTGATTATGTAGGCGACGCTTTCTTCGCACCACGGCTGGAGAAATTGCGTGCCTCGTACGTGTAATATCCGGCCCCGTACCGTGTGATTTCGATCTGTAAAAGGAGCATTCCGCGTGTCGCGATTCAATGTCGAGGAAAATACAACCGTGCCGCGGAATGGGTTCGTTGCAGAGTCCGGTCTGTTCGAAGATCATTCGCTCATTCGCTCTGCGATGGAAAAGGTTGAAAATTGTTTGAAAATATAATTTTCCAAGTACCGTAAAAAAAAAAGAGAAAATTTGCATATGTACACGGGTAAACCTTCTTCTGTTTATCAATATCCGATATTTTTTTAGGTAAAGAGACGTTGAAAAAATTCCCGTATCTTGTTAAAACTCGTGTTTATGTACGTGCAAAATTTGAAATAGATACGTTCGATGGTCTGCTCTGAAAAAAATCCCGAAGATCGTCGAATTTTTCGGATACCTTAAACCACGTTTCCACTTGAGGAATTAACACGGACCGGACGAAACGCCGGTTATCGAGTTTCGTGCTCAATTGCTGGAGAGAATCGGAAACAGATATATCCTCGAACAGGTTTCCGGACGGTCGAGTCGAAAATTCGTATTCTCGAGCGTTAACGAAAAAATTAACACCCTTCTTTAACCGTTTCTTTTTTTCTGCCCGGCACGAGTCCCACGAAATTTTACACAGACCGTAGTATACGTCGATTTGCTCGACAACGCATCGCGAAATCTACCTGTGGGACACTGCCAGATAACCTCCGTGCGTGGCGTCTTTCACCGGCGATTACAAAAGTTGCAGAATACGCGAATGTATTTAATGATTCAACCAGGGATCGGATACACGATTCGCTCTGTAAAAGCATAGAGTGAAATATGGACAGTAACGCAGCCCACTTGGTCCCGTAGCGTTGTAATCCGGTTTAATGCACCATCGTTTCGCTTTATTACACGCGGGCAGCGGTCTGTTCGATGTGACAGCCAAAACATTGTTGGCACAACGGAACATGACTAGCGATAAATCACGGTACGCGTCGTACGGGGCTCGATCGAATTTCCGTTGCTACTGAAACGAGAATGGTTTCGGTTTCGTCGGGGAGGAATCCGACAGGAAACGAAAACACGTCGAAGAATTCGTTCGAGAACAAAGGGTGTAATGTTTTGCGTATCGGTTGTCAGTAACTGAAACTCTGTGCTGCCACCTGCGAGGGATTAACTTCTTTCAAGTTCTTGGAAGGCTCGTGCTCCGCAGCGCTGCGGGCGCGCGGAGGTCGATAGCGCGTGAGGTTTGTTTACGTCGGGAGGTGAACCGTTACATTGGTCTCGGTCGCTGTCGAAATTAGCGAGACTGCATATTCCTTCGTATCTGAATATTCGAGCTTAATAACGAGTCGTACATTCCTGGAATATAATTCCAATGCTTGACTGTTGGTATATCGTTCGAATGCTCGGCTGTTCGCGGACTGTTCGAATTCTCGATTGTTCGAATGCTGTTCGTAACTTGCGTGTTTCTATTGGAGGTGCGATACGAGCATCTGTTCAAACAATTGGATATCCACGTTCGTGGACATTTCGAAAGTGTACGAGTGCTTTATCAAATTGGAAAATAATAGTTCAATTAATTCGAACAACGTACATAAAGTTACGTATGCGCGACAAGTATATATGTTCTTTCGTTAAACTACGTATATTTTACAATTACGATTAACAATATGTGCTAAATTTCAAATCGTGAGACACTTTGCCTAAATTAATGGGGAAAACTTACCTATTAATTCAATGATTTGTTACACGTACACATCTGTATGTACGCACGTGCATCGTGTTTACTCCGACTCACGTCAAATTCTCTGGAATCAATTAGCACGCGAATTCGGGGTACGGTTGCATTATTCGAATTCTCGTACGTTTGAATCCTGCTCGAATAATGCGGTATTCAAGTATACGCAGAATTCGCGTAACGATAAAATACAGGAAAAAAAATAATACAATACATTTATCGCGGACGTTTGTAAACGGTTAAACGTTCTTATAAACATCGCTGCGCAGAGCTCTGTTGTGGCGTACAAAGAGTCTTCGAACAGTCAGTCCTCCGTTGGTATTTGTTTTTTCCTTTTTTTTAGCGCGATTTCACGAAACTTGTCCCGATTTTACGAGGCCGACTCGTAAATAAATATAGGCGACCACGGAGCCAATCTAACGTTGCATAACGTTCACGTGGCTTGAATTATGTAAAAAAGTCGTGATCGAGAAGACAAATGTTTCTGTAATACAGGGAACCTGGCACAATCGAATTCAGAATAGAGAAGCAGCATGGCGGGGAATCCGAACGTATCTTCGTAGACCGTTTCCCTCCCTCCCCGCCACTTTTGATCGTTTTCCGTTATTACCATTATATCGTTCACTCGTCGATTCCGCGAGATATATCTTACACCGTACCCATTGCGTGTAATCTAGCGCGCTTCGTGTGTTCTTCACTTTGTTTTTTTTCTTCTCCTTTTTTTCTCTCCATCCACGGTACTTATCGGTAAAGCCAACCCCTTCAGGATGCGCGTTTCGCCCGAGGTGGAACGCTTCGTTTTCTTCGGTTACGCTCGTTTACACGGCATTTGAACGTAACTTTTTTACGTCTTCCGTCGGGTAGTTTACCGATCCTCTTGGGAAGCTTGAAAAAAGGTACCCGCGCTCCTTCCGTTTCTCGTGGACTCTCCTCCGGTCGTGTTTCTGTAACGAGTCGCTGAAAACAAAACAGAAGACGCAAGAAAAAAAAGAAAAGAAAAAGAACGGGCGTACACTGTGTGACCGAAGATCCGAAAGGAAGGAGAAGAAGTATCGAAAGCGAGACGCAAGAGAGTCTCGATGCGATTGGATCGTGCGAACCACGCCGCCCGATGCGCGATTCTCCCTTCCCTCGGCTCCCCCCTACCCTCCTGGCCTATCCCGTGTTCCCTCTTTCTCTCCGTTGTCCTGTCTTTTTTCACGTTTCTTTCCTCCACGCTTTTTGCGTCCCGTTCGCATTGCCATGCTCGGCGCATTTTCTGGCACTTACACCTCGCTTTTTTAAACGCGTTCAGCGAATCCGTTGATTCCCAAGCGACGCCTCGTTCTCCGTCGCTTTATATTCCCGTTCTTCTGCGTACGCGGCCGGACACGTGTCGGTTTGAAAACATTTTTTCCCGTCCCCGTTTGATCCTTGACGTAACTCGGATCACCGGTTTTTCTCGCGTCTTTGCTCGCGCGGTGTCGGTGTGGTTATTGGTCGAACGACGTTCAGCGAGTGGCGCCATAACGCGTGTTCGACGATTCCTCGTTCGTCGTCACCGTGACTGTGGTGTAACAATTTTGGGCCGAAACTGTACGAATCTTTCATTAGTGATCCAATGCTGTGAACGAACTTGGAATATTCGAGCAGTCGAGTAACATTCGAATACTATCGGTCGAGGATTATTATTCGTGTAAGTATTCGTATACAATACAGGTTAGACGTTTCGTGACGCATAAAATTGATACGAATAAACTGCCCCAGTAGATTCCAACCGAAACATTATGTAATAAAATGTGAAGGACAATAATATTCTTTATTCGAAGACACTTGTTCGGTACTGTACTAACCAGTCTCGACCTATTTTCTCGTCAAGATTCATCCTGTTCCTGGTCGAACCGAGACATTTGCCGTTCCCTGGGTTTTATTCGTAGATGCGCGCGGCGTACGTGCCTGGTGGGCTTCGAAGCGACGGCTACGAGCCAAGGTGAAAATGCACCAGCATGCAAACCAGTCGAAAGTTTATACAGTAAGTCTCCCAATTACGCGGATTCGTAGGTACCCCGTTATGCCCCGAGATACACCCTTACACGTGCGTACGTGTAAATTTGTACTTTGAATAGTACGAACGAATTTAACTACGTAGCAGTCCATACGAATTTCAATTCGTTCGCTCTTGATAAATCCACCGATTTGCAAACAGGGAGAGGGGAGGGGGTACGTATTATTTTCAGTCGTTCTCCGCGCGAAGGGGTGTACATGGATCTGTTTAACTCGGTTTGACGTTTGAAATTAAGATCGCCCGCCAAATGTATTCCAGGGAGAAAGAAAGGTCAGTCCAGGAAGGAATGGCGGGTCGTGTCGGGTTGGATTTGTTAGTCAGTCTTCGTAAGGCTCACGACTCGGCAAACTTTACACGATTTACTGTTTACATTCTCTACGCTTGTGTCACGCTATTTTTAGATCTTTTTCCCTACGATACAATTATTATTGAATCTCGTTGTAAAATTTATAAAATCGGATCCCACCGTGCGCAACATTCAAACGAATCGAACGCTTATGTCGGTATTCTGCAAAGTGGGGTACTCCCATACGAGGCGTCTTATAATTTAGGGTGGGGGAGAAGAAGGGGTAAAATGAATATTTTTTAAATATAAGTAATTTAAATACTTTTCTCGTTTCGCTTGGGACCTTCCGCTTCTCTCAGACCCAAAAATTTTCTCTTTTTTCCATGGGAACAGGGGGAGGGATAAAATGAAAATTTTCATAATTTGACTACTTTTCGAAATTTTAAATATTAAATATTCAAAATTTAAATACTTTTCTCGTTTCGCTTGGGACCTTCCACTTCTCTCAGGCCCAAAAATATTTCTCTTTCTCCCATGGGAACAGGGGGAGGGGTAAAATGAAAATTTTCAAAATTCTACTAATTTAAATATTTTTCTCGTCTCGCTTGGTACCTTCCACTTCTCTCACACCCAAAAATTTTCTCTTTTTTCCATGGGAACAGGGGAAGGTGTAAAATAAAAATTTTCAAAATTTCACCAATTTCAATATTTTTCTCGCCTCGCTCGAAACCCGTCGCTCGCAAAAATCTTTTTCTTTCCTTTCGCGTGGTGGGGGGCCGTCGGTCGAAAAAAATTTGGAAACCACCGGTGCAAGTCGAGAACTTACTGTAATCCCGAACGACAAGCGGCGGGCGTATTACGTGAGCCGAATACGAGCGTCACCGATGATTTACGGAGATGAATCCCGTTTGATGGGAGACACCAGAGCGAGCGCCGGGGTTCGATCGTCGTCGTCGGCGCCTGCCAAGAGTCGGCGACCTAGCCTTCCTAGTTCCCACGTGCTCCTTAAGTCCGGTTCTCACGGGGCCGGGGAATCACGGAGGTGGATCTGTCACTTGCGATTGTGGCGATTACGATTTACCGATGTTCCCCCGATCGTTAATCCGTTGTATTAGCCTGTAAAGGCGGTTCAAAAGGGATCAGCATCCGATCTTTTTTTATACGCCGTCCCGCGGAACCGGTTACGCCGATTTTATTCGTGAGATCCCGTGATTTATGAGCGATACCTATCACGGACCGAGAAAAAAAAAATGAACATCTGTAAAAATCGGATTTTCTGCCGCGTCCCGGCGAAACGTTGACGACTCTCGAGGCTTTCGTCTTTATCCCTTTTTGTTATCGGTGTACGTAAATCAGTTTATTATCTGGTACTTCGGATCGATGAAAAATTAACATTTATCCGACGAGTACCCGGTCGCGATAATTAAATAACAATTAATCGTCAGTTCGGAACGAGTCGATGTTTTCTTACCGAAAATTGCAATCGTGAACCTTTCGAGAGAATTGGCGGTAAAAACGGTAATTTTCAAACTGGAGAATTGGAGATCAACCCTTTGCGCTCGATTGATTCTTTTTTACGAAAATTGAAAACCACGAAGAGATCTAACGCAAAAATAAGAATAAATCGTAGACTCGATTTGTATCTTACGGTCTCTGTGTATTTTACGAAGCATTTTTATCACCTAAAGTTATAAAATTTTCCTTGGAAATTAGAAAAATTGGTAAACTTAGAGTGCAAAAAAATTCCATAGCATTAATTGGCGCTTCTCGAGTGCAAACGGTTAAGAAATAACAAAACGTGCGCGATCTAGCTACAGGGATCGTTGTTTGAATTGTAAATAGGAAGCAAATTATTTTGTTAAATTTGTATCGTGTTTTTTAACCGGTAATGAACAATTACTGGATGCAATGCTACTCTGGGAGTTTGTTTTTCGATTTAATGCTGGTCGAACAAGTTGAAATTTTTTTCGTCGAAGTTTCAAATCTCTTGTGAAATCACGGTTCGGTAGAAATCGCAGAAGCACGGTTGAAACGTTCGCCGCGGTTGCATCAGCCGAGCTGCAGCCAGGCAGGCATCTGTAAAAATTTTCCTTCGGTAGTCCGCCTCGATGAGTTTTCGAAGAAGCGGTATGACACAGCACTGAAGTCACGTTCGAAATCGTGGCGATTTCTCGGTAGCATTTAACGATCAAAGACGCGTTATCGGGAGCTCCAGGACGTTCCTCAAATGAGTCGCGGCCTCCAATTGGCCGCCGGTTATCTTTCATCTGCAACGAGATCGCCAGAACTGTGCGCGAACAGGCTTCCTTAGAACCTTGAGCGCGCGAAGCCTGCAGCGACGTGCTTTCCCGTGGAATTTTGCGTAACTCGGTTGATCCGTGACCGAGAACTGTTCGCGGATCGCTCGGAATCCGTTCCGTGATTCTTCCTTGCAAAAACACGAGAAAGCATTACGCGGTGTCGACCGAGTCAATTATCGCTGCGCGCGCTGGCAAATCAAATATGCGAACGTCAGCGTGCACGCTTATGTACGTTCCTTTTCGATGGAGAACGATGCACGAATATCGAACACTCGAGGAAGTTACGTTCGGAACGTTATCGCGCGCAAACGGTCAAACCTTTGAATTTTGAGACACCCGTATGCTCAAATATTTGGGTACTCGAAGGTTTGAATACTCGAACATTCGAATGTTCAAACATTTGAGTGCTTGAACCATCGAACGTTGAAACATTTGAGTGCTCAAACCTTTGGACGCTCAAACATTTGGACCGTCAAACATTTGAAAGTTCAAACGGTCAAACATTCGGACGGTCAAATATTTAAATGCTCAAATATTCGGACGGTCAAATATTTAAACGCTTAAACGTTCGAATGCTCAAACCTTTGAGCGCTCAAACATTCGAATGTTCAAACACTTCAACGCTTAGATATTCGGGCGCTCAAACATTCAAGTGTTCAAACATTCTCAAATATTCGAATGTTCGAATACCCATGCGCCCAGACATTCGAGTACACTGAAACATTCGAGTTCTCAAACTTTCAAATTCTCAAGTGCATCCGCACGCTCAAATATTCGAGTACCAAAATACCCTTAACCTTTCAATATCCACAAAACCGCCGGTACCTCCAGGTCTCGTACGCGCACCATGGTTTCCCCCACCACGATCATCCACCGCGGTAGAAAATCGTCGTCCGATATTATCGCGATCCGGTATCCTTGGGCGAAATTTTTCGCAGCTTCTTCCAATTCTCGGTAGCGATCGATTGCCGTTCCACTTTAATCCGACGGAGGTTTTTCAGACCGCGCGTAGCTGTGAATGTATTATTCATCGTCGCGCGTCCCAGCGCGTCGATCCTCGCGCGCGCTCCGTTGAACCCGTGCTGCTCGACGAGGAAAACTACTCGCTACGTAGCTAGGTGTCGATCGTCGAATGGGTTTCTTGTTGTTTCGCGGGCGTGGTAATACCTTACCGTGAAACGAATCCGGAGTAATTTTCCCCGACGCCTACGGACTCGTTTTCCCCCCGTAAAAAATGCCGCGGTCGAGACGCGTCGCGTTAACCCACTGTCCGTCCGTTCGTCCGTCCGTCCGTCCGTCCGTCCGTCCGTCCGTCCGTCCGTCCGTCCGTCCGCCACGTAGCAACGTACACTCGTCCGACTCGTAACTGGAACAATTATGCGCGCACGGTCGGGCTTTTTGCTCACAAATTGAGAGGTAATTAATCGCGCGTTGTTACGTGTTTTAACGTCAACGGTGATTCACATAATTCTACGTTCCTCGTAACGGTCGAACGGGAATAACGTGTTTGCCATGCGCTGTCCCGATGAATCTTTCTTAATTCAATGAACGTCGTCCGTCGGATCTTCGTTAGGGGTATTATTTGCTATGTACAAATTTTTTTTTTTTCTTCTTTTTTAAGAAAAAATTTCACACAGAAAATATACACGATATGTATCATCGAACACCGTTCGCGTTTAACGTTTAGCGATCGTACGAAATCATCCCGGTGATCGAGGTAAAGCGAGAAATACAAAATTATGGAGTAGCTGGCGTAGATGGCGCCATTGTAGCCGATCGAGTGCCTCCACGAGAGCGATCCGCTTGCAGCGGCGCCACTCGTTGCTCGTTCGACGTTTTTAATTGACCGGCGATTGTTCGATCGTTCGCGAACTTCTTTCACGTACACGATATTGTTCGTCATTGTCGGTTTCCGAGTAATTCGAACGGTTGGATAATACCTCGTACGTATAATTTCAGGCGATTCTCATTCGTGGAATGTAAATATTTATAGCGATAAATAACTGTTCGATATTTTTTCGATTCTCCAGTTCGTCGAGTTCTCGACGTCGACTTTCCATGCGAGTTCGTTGAAAATTGAATACAGGGAACCACGGTCGTTGAGTCTCGTTTAGGGGTCAATTTTGACCCGTGTGACGTTCACGTTCGCGATGTAACAGCTGTAATCGTTTATCGATTTCTGTGCTGCTTGCCAGACACCAAATAAACGAATAAAGAATTTGTAAACGTAATAACGTGAAACTTCGTTCGAGAACCGTACATTCGAATCAACGAAATTCAAACGTTGGGTCGATATGTACCCGAGATTCCCTGTTCGAGGTTTAAGAGTATTTCGGAATTATGGTCGCTGTATCGAACGGTTAAACACAATCGGGCGGTGTGTGTTGCTCGATCGGTCAGTTTTCTTGGCTCGAGAATTGACACGTGCCAAGCGCGAGCTTGACAGTGGTACGAATGAGCCACCCGCCGACAGCGGATCACTCGTTGGACAGTTTTGATTTAAGCCACTCTTAAGCCTTGGCATAATTCCAATACTGTTAACCGAATACAATGACCGTGAGCGGTTAACATTTCGTTTCCCGTTCAATGGAAACTGCGCGCGAATATCACTGAAATCGTCGACGAGATCGTCTTCCGTCACATCGTGGTGGCCGACTGGTTAGCAATTACCAAGTCGTCACTGTGCACCGTGTCTCCGTGATACGTGGCAACGACCGGTGAAATCGTTTCGGTGGTTGAAAACAATCAGATACGTAATTCGCGTAAAACGTGTGCATTCTATTTAACCTCGTTTCTGAGTTACGTCGAGCGGTACTGCTCCGACCGATTTCCTTTCGACTGTTTACAAACAGTACTCTGTCTTACATACGACCTTGTCGAACTACTGTTACGTCGTTTATGAATACTCGAGTGTTTCAGTAGCGTTTGAAATAGTCGAGTGTTCTAATAGGCAAGTATTTGAATAGGCAAGTATTTGAATAAGAAAGTATTTGGATAAGAAAGTATTTGAATAAGAAAGTATTTGAATAAACAAGTATTTGAATAAACAAGTATTTGAATAAACAAGTATTTGAATAAACAAGTATTTGAATAAACAAGTATTTGAATAAACAAGTATTTGAATCGGCAAGTATTTGAATCAGCAAGCATTTGAATAAGCAAGTGTTTGAATAAGCGAGTATTTGAATAAGCAAGTATTTGTATAGTTGAGTATTTGAATGGTCATGCATTCGAATAGTCGCTTATTCGAGTGATTAAGTATTCGAACAGTTGAGTATTCGAACGATCGAATATTCAGATGGCCAAGTATTCGAATAGTTGAGTGTTCGAATAAGCAGGTATTTGTATAATTGAGTATTTGAATGGTCATGTATTTGAATAGTCGCTTACTCGAGTGATTAAGTATTCGAATAGTTGAGTGTTCGATCGATCGAGTAATCGTATGGTCGAATATTCAAATGGCCAAGTATTCGAATGGTCGCTTATTCGAGTAATTAAGTACCTATTGTTGAATATTCGAATAATCAAGTATTCGAATAGATGAGTGTTAGTATAATCGAATAGTCGTACGGTAGAATATTTGAATGGTCTAGTACTTGAATAATCGAGTACTCGGACAATTAAATATTCGAATAGAATATTTAATATTCGAGTGGTCGAGTACTCGACTGGGCGAGTATCCAAATAATTAAGTATTTAAGTGGTCAAATATTCGAATAGTTAAGTATTCAAATGGTCAAGTTTTCGAATAATATTCGAATAGTTAAGTATTCGAATGGTCAAGTTTTCGAATAATATTCGAATAGTTAAGCATTCGTATGGTCAAGTATTTGAATAATATTCGAATAATATTTCGACTATTCAAATAATCGAACAGTATTTCAACTATTCAAATACAATTTGTCCACCATTCGTATAGTATTTCAATTATTCAAATAATATTCGAACAGTATTTCGACTATTCAAATACAATTTGTCCATCATTTGAATAGTATTTCAAATACAATTTGTCCACCATTCGTGTAATACTCGCCCGCCACTCGAACAGTATTCGCCCATTACTCGAATCACCCAAGTGAATAATCGAATACAGAAAATTGCATCGCAGCGGTCGCAACCCTATTGCGAAGGCACGTTGCCATTAACAAGGAATTAGCATTCCTGTTATTAATTCCCCACTGTATAATTCATTTGAATTTCTGCTACCGTTGTCAACGTACGCGCGGCGTTACCGATGTGTATCCGATATTATTTTACATTCTCGTGGAATGTTGTTCCACGCCAATAAATCTCACCGTCCGTGCGCGTTGTTGCATCAAAACCGTCGTTTGCTTGCCCCTGGTTCCAGTCACCGACGTCTCAATAAAAGAGACTCCGTACACGAAATTGCGTCAACGTTTCTCTCCACCCAGTGGAAACGTCACGATCGGATGCTTTACGCGATGTTCTCGTTACACTTGGTTGCACTCGGTTGTGCAATCCAACGTAGACGCGAGCGCGTAATGGGAATCCTTTTGGCGCCGGAAACATGAACGATGTAAGACGACCTGTACGCGTTATCTATGACACTGGGTAGATTGGACGCGAAGGGGATCGCTAACTGTGTCGTAGCATCTTTAAGATACGTTTAGAAGTATCCAGTCGCGCGCAGTTGCTAAAAATAGCGGTCGTGATTCGTTCGTTGAGAGGTATACTGTCGCATACCTTTGTCAATTTTTGTTTCTCCGAACGCACTCTCTTCGAGAGAAGAACTTTTTTTAATTTTTTTCACGAAATTTGCGTAGCGAAAAATACCCCCACTAACGTAGCACTTTAAGTTCTCGTTAGCTTAGAGTGATTTGTAATGTGAATGGTCATTAATGTAAATGGTACTCGACGAAAGGAGTAAAATTTGTTTTTGAAAATTTGCTAACAAGGACGAATAATTCCCACGTAATGAAAGTATAATTTACAGTGAATTGAAAATTGTTCCTCTCCAGTATTATCTGTGTTATTTTGTTACCAGATTTTTAGGTGTTACGGAATTATCAATGTTGGAAAATATCGGTAAAATACTGTTTTAAAAAATTTGCACTCAAAGTGTCAGACTTTGTTAAATTTTTCAAAATTTCAATATCCACTTCGACAAATTACAGTATGATAAAATTTAACAAGATCCCATTCAATGTTTTCCCAGCAAGCTACGTACTTATTTGAAAGATATAATTTATTGTCCGTGTTTGTTCACGCACGATGTAGATAATTTTTTCGAACGCTCTACAAGGTGTCACCGTTTCGTTGAAAAAAGAATCGGATCGATCCGTCGAGTAGATCATCCCGTATAAATTCTTGGAGAACTATTTTCCTCGTGACATCGACAAAGGTGTATTCAACCACTTGGGGCGAATTTTAAAAACGCATAATCCACGAAACGGTACGGTGGTGGTGTCCTCGGTATTGTATTGCGTCGAACAAAAGGTGATTCAAGGTCTTTCCGTCTTCGTTACAAAGTTGAACGTTGATGTAGTAACGCGTCGGTCTTTCAGTATCGGAAAACCTTGAGCGGCTCTGTCGGCGCCGATGAAGCACGACGAATCACTTCTGGAACGTGACTCGCCTCAGTCTACTTGCGGACGTCTCTGACTCCACGCGGTCGTCTTTGTTACGACGATTTGTTCCTTGTTCTCTTTTCACCTCCTCGACGCTTACAACCAACGAAAGTTGGTCGTACGGTGTACACGGAGGATCTTTCGTTGACGCAACAGGTTCTTTTTACGAGTTTGTACACTCGAAGGAGTACAGTCTCCGATCTTTGAGTTCCTTTCTCGTCTGTCGATACGATCACCTCTTTTTGAAAGCACTTTTTAAAAGTGAAGGAGCGAGTCACCGTGGTGGTTGTCTTCTGATAGTTGTCGAGACTTTGGGGGATGTTCGGTAGTTGATCGTAGATCGGTATTGTGTTATTTTTTCAACACACTAGTCGATACGTACACGAAGAGCTCTTAACGCGTATAGGAAGTTTTTGATGCACGTAAGGAGCTCTCAACGTGTAACGAGAACTCTTGACGTACACGGAGAGCTCTTAACGTGCACAGAGAGCTCTTAAGGCGCGTAGGAAGTTTTCAATATGCATAGGTAGCTCTCAACGTATACTGAGAGCTCTTGACGTGCACAGAGAGTCTTTAAGGGTTATAGGGAGCTCTTAACGTGCACAGAGAATTCTTATGGCGCATAGGGAGCTCTTAACGTGCACAGAGAATTCTTAAGACGCATAGGGAGCTCTTAACGCGTATATGGAGCTCTTAACGCGTATAGGGAGTTCTTAAGGCGCATAGGAAGCTCTTAACTTGCATATAGAGTCTCAAGACGCATATGCAGCTCTTAACGTACACAGAGAGCTCTTAACGCGCATAAGGAGTTCTCAACGTATACCGAGAGCGCTTAACCTACATTGAGAGATCTTAATGTACACTGGAAGCTCTCAACGTGCACGGAGAGCTTTTTCCAATATACAAGGAGAGATCTTAACCCGCGCAGGTAGTTCTCGACATACATCGTGAGTTCTTAACGTACACAACGAGCTCTTAACGCGCGTAAGGAGTTCTTAAAGCATACCGAGAGCTCTTGATGTACATCGAGAGATCTTAACGCGCATAGGAAGCTCTTAACCTACATTGTGAACTCTTAACGTACACGTGAAACTCTCAACGTGCACGTAGACCTTTTCCCAACATACAAAACTTCTTAACGTACATCGTGAGCTCTGCGCGTACACGATGAGCTCTTAACGTCCACGTGAAACTCTCAACGTGCACGTAAAGCTTTTCCCAACACACAAAACTTCTTAACGTACATCGTGAGCTCTGCGCGTACACGATGAGCTCTTAACGTCCACGTGAAACTCTCAACGTGCACGTAAAGCTTTTCCCAACACACAAAACTTCTTAACGTACATCGTGAGCTCTGTACGTACACGATGAGCTCTTAACGTACACGAGGGCCTCCAAAAGGGCAACGATCACTGCCCCTTGGTGGCACGGTGTACCAACCTTCCTTGTACCACGATAATGGTACTGTAATAAAGAAGACGCGTTAGATCCCAAGGTACAGCTCGAGGCATGCCTGTCGGAGTGACACACGCCTTTCGTAAGGCCACTTTCGCGTCCCCTGAGTGATCCACGCCCGTAACGTTGTAATCCACCGGTGATCATTTCTACCCGTGTCTCCGCAGAGGTCTCCGGGCTCTCCGATCTTCTCCACCGAATCCAATAGCGGGCTCGCCGGAACGATGATCGTTCTACGGTTACTTTACACGCATACCCGCGTACCGATCGTGTACTCGTTGCACACAGGCTGACGGGAGCGTAGGTATGCTTATCAGCACGAAACGATGGTGGGATCGGCCGAAAGGCTTGGCCAATACAAATGCATCGCATTACGCGTGCACTGACTTGAGCCGCAGCCGCAAGGTCGGCATTTCTGACGCGCGCATGACATCACGTAGGCGTGCACGATGGAAATATATCGTCTGCGCGTATAATACACCTTCGACGCGCGTCCACGACCGTTGCACGACCAGGTTCGTCCACTTCACCGATCGCCAGACTCGAGGCGTGTAGAAGCTGGTAAATAAATCTCGTCGCTCTCGGTGAGCCGTTTGTCGAATCCTTGTAATTGGTACATATGAATAATTGTAATGTACGTAATTGAAATCTTACACGACGGAGACTCCCGTGTCCGTAATAATCGGGAAATTACCGGATAATGGAATCTGTTTCTCTTTTCTATCAAACTTTATTCGTTCGAACAGAAACCAACTAAATGTTTCAGTTTGTTTTCATTTGTATTAGTTTGTTTTCATTTGTTTCGGTTTCTTTTCATTTGTTTCTGTTTCTTTCAGTTTGTTTCGGTTTCTTTTAATTTGTTTCGGTTTGCTCCAGTTTGTTTCGGTTTGCTTCAGTTTGTTTCGGTTTGTTTCGGTTTCTTTTAATTTATTTCAGTTTGTTTCAAAGATCAACAAAATATTTGTTTCATTTGATAACACTTCGACCGCTAATTTGCAATTAGGTTTCCCAACGTTTGAATTAATCGTGCAATCGTTACCAAAAAATCTGGACAATAAAACACTGGTACTTGGGTATTGGGAAAAGAGAGGTTAGGATACGAGAGACACTTTTTAACTCGTGGATACATTGCGAATATGGCGCGCTTATTTCATTAGAATAAATTTAATTTTCTACTGCTCACTACGTACACGTGATTATTCTATCGTCGTTATTTTCAATTTATCGGTAAAGATCAAATCGAAGCGATCCCAATCGGACGGATATCCGATCGAATTGTAATTGTTGTAATCGCGCGAAATAATATAAATCGAACAACAAAAAATTAAATTTCTCTTTCCAACGATTTCATTCGTATGTACAATTCATATGTACAATTCATGCGCATTCGAGGTAATACGCGATTCCGATCGAACGATTCTCGATTAAACCGTAATCTCGCGATATCGAATAAAATCGTTCGAGGAACGAAATTTTTTCTTACCACCGGTTTAATTCGATACGAGCGCACCGATCGGCGATCACTGGACCCAGCTCCCTCTGTCGGGCCGTTTCTTGCGTGTCGCGCGATGTTTTGTACCCCCTCGTACCGCCCCCCGTGCCCCCCGGTCGTCCATCGTAAATGGATCGTCCGCCGGTTCGTTAGACGAGAAAAGGATCCGCGGCGTAATTTGTAACGCGGCGCAGATGCAAATCGATGCTTTACGACCCGATGTATCCTGAACGATGGCAGATTGCTCGATGCTCTCCGAGCACGGGGCTTAATTTACACCGGGCGTCTCCAAAGCCTGATTGACGGCTGTCAGTCCGCTCGCGGTGTACGATCTCAATCTGTTCGAGTATTAATCGATGCTATTCCCATCGAGCGTGGTTTGATTTGCATTGATGATCCGCTCGCCGAGATACGGGTCCGATCCGTTCAAATGTTACTCAATACCCATCGAACGGGCTAAGACCCAGCTCACAATGATGGCTTAGTCACGGTACAGGTACCTACAATCGATTCGAACGTTTGCTGGCCGGTTTCATCCGGAGCTTGATTTACGCGAGCAATAATCTACCGATGCCTGAGTTACCGGTCTGGATATACTCTTACAGCCCCCTCTACCTTCCCGGCCGGGGTACCACCTGACCCCAAACGAAGATCCGTCATCGAAAGCCCATGTGGTAACGAAAAAGGATCATCGAGAGGTGTCTGTTAAATCTTACCGCTGCTTCGAGCCCGCTTCGACGTTGAAAACAAAATGGAAACATTTTTCAACTTTCGATACATACAATTTTTAAAATTAAAGAAAAAATAATAATTGAAAAGAGTAAATAATTTACTTTATGGTTGTGTATAATGATTCGCGAAGGTATCGATCGCAACTGTGAAATCAAAGTTTGGAAATTTCAAGCGCCGGTTCGTAATATTCGAAGACTCGATTGCTCGCGAATACGGTGCCCAGATCGGTTTTTTCTCTTCGCGCGGTATAATTTTCTCACGGCGAAGTTAAACTTTAATTACACTTTACTCTTTCAAAACGGTCTTCGGAACCGAGTTCTGTACCTCGTATGGACCCCACTCGCGTACATTCTCGCACACCTTTATCCGCAGCGGACAATAGTGAAAAAAAATATAAGCCGTACAGGCGTGTGTACATTATGAGAAGTCAGACAAGTCCGTACGACGTGCGGAGCCGCTCGAGGGAACTACAGTCTACGCGACGCGCGGTGCCCCGGCCGTGTCTGAAAAAAACTACAGTCTATGCGACGACGGACCCCCCCAATCGCGTGTGAAAAAACTGTAGACCGCACGAGGTACAGAGCCCGTAGGCGAGGGGTGAGGATCTCGGGTTCGCCCCTCCTCATTCCCTATGCACGGTACAACGCCTCCTTGATGTTCTGTTGCCCGGTTCGTCCAGTGAAACGTCGATCGACGACGCGCCGATTCGGATCGTCCCCGTTCCACCGAGACAATATGCTAAAACTCTGCGGCAGACGACGGGGATCGTTCCGCGCAACGAGCGATAATAATCGCGCGTGAGGAATTAACGGCGGCTCGCACGTGTACGAAAATACGACGCAGATAAACGTCAGACGGTGGCGATCACGCCGTGAACCCCGTGCTCATTTGTTTCCATCAGTTTCATGCAACCGGGGGGTCATCGTTGCAACCGACCGAGAGAGAAAAAGAGGGACGGAGGGAGGGAGGGGATTCGCGCGAGAGCATGCCGCTTATTCCTGAGTCACTCAATAATATAGCTGGTATTTTTACTGACCGACCTCACACGGCAACTCGCTGCCGCGACCGCCCCGTTGATGGATGTTGCGCGACGAAGACGACACGTCTTCGTCGTTTTCATCGTCTTCGTCTTCATCTTCGCCTTCGTTTTTGTTTTCGTTTTCATTTTCGTCTTCGTCTCAATCTTCGTCATCTTCGCTATCTTCATTGTCTGCGTCGTCTTCGTCGTCATCGCCATCGTCATTTTCATTATCATCTTCATCTTTATCTTTATTTTCGTCTTTATCTTTATCTTCGTCTTTATATTTATCTTCGTCTTTATCTTTATCTTCATCTTTATTTATATCTTCGTCTCCGTCTTTCTCTTCGTCTTTGTCTTCGTCTTCATCTTCGTCTTCGTCGTTCCGCGAGAGGAGAGAGAGAGAGAGAGTAACGATCCGTTCTTCTTTCTTACTTTTTGCGCGCGGCCTGTGCATTCTGCTCGCCGCGTTCACGCGTGTTGCGCGCGCACGCATCGCTCGCTATAAAGAGAGGAACGCGTGACGGCTAAATCCTTCGCGATCATTCGAGTTATTTAACTCCGCCGACCGCTCGACGGACGCGACCGCAGGGACGAGAGTCCCTAACAGAGGCGCGAAGTTGCAGCTTTCGATGGTTATGGAATTTCGTCTTCTCGATGCGCTCGACCGTTTCCAAAGACCGGAGTGAAACGGTTTAGGAAGTATTTGTTCGTCGATGGAACAGGCGAACAGCCGTAAAGGCGTCCGGCTTGAAATTTCTCACGCTGTAACTGTTTCTCGGACACCTACCACCGGAATTGAGGTTAAGTATCGACGACGAGATTTTGGTAACACTGTCGTGAGTACGAGTTAAAATTCGTACGGAAACTATCGTAAAAAATGAAACCAATCGCGAATAGCGAAAAAGTTAATATCGACTTAAGATTAAAAAAGTATATATCACACAAGATATCGATAATAACCTGATATTTTTTATGCAGACGTCGTGGAAAAATAGACTCTATCGTACCGTTTAACTTTTCCCATGTCGTTCGTTTTCCCTTAACAAATTCAAGATATAATCCGTCCCAATTCACTCTGCGCATAAACGTCCGTACACATGCACGTACACATAGAAACGGCCCGTCCTATATATGTAAGTAGGTCCGAAGCTTCTCACAGTAGGAAATCGTACAGCGATGAAACAAAATAAAACTACACCGATATTGAAAAGAAAGTACTAGAAGGAAGTCATGAATTAATCCAACAGAGCTAAGTAATATCATAATACGTTGGTCTATCAGAAATTATGGTTCACGGATCGGTGCACAGCGCCGACGTCGACCGTATGCGCAGATCCGTGGAGTCGGCGCGGCGCGGCGCACGGACCCGCGTGCCTGACGGGTTAACAGTGACTTTAAACCCGCGATGAGTGACGAGGCCAGTTCGCGTCCCAACGGCGAAGAAATTACGAGGAATCCCGGAGTCTCTGCGCCCCGCTTCGCGCATCTGGGCGGCCGAGAGACGCCCTCCTGACTTCTCTATTTCCTTGCCGCGCCGCTGTCGCTGCCGCCGACGACAGAACGTCGTCTCCTTTGAGAGCCACTCCGCCGTGACCCGTCAGCGTGAATGACCGAATCCAGCAACGGCTGCGAATTTTTATCGCGAGACACGCACGATTTAATGGACCGAATTGAATCAGGATCCGGGGGTAAAACAGACTTCTGTGACGTCGTGGCCTTAAATTAGAATTCCCGCGGTAAAAGCATCAGCGTGTAGGTTGGAAGGTCGCGATGTAATCGGGGACAACGACGACGCTTGCGTAATATTTTTTTATCAATTTATCAGCGGGGAATCCGCGCGTGCGAACCTGTCACGGTGACCGTTACGTTTAATTTAAGCAACGAGCCCGTGTCCACCAACCGCTTCGATGGTAAACATTACCGTCCTTCGAGAAGCCGGCGAGGTTATGAGACCCGCGACCGAATCGACGGCTAGAAGATTACAGTAATTTAGACGCGTTATACCGACTGGTTTCGTCTGGTCGTTAGCACGAAATATTCCTTGTTTACTGTCTTCCAGCGACCTTGAATGACCTTGCCTACAGGCCGTTGTATTCGTCTCGACTGGAGAAAAGATAAGTCGTAGAGTGTAATATTTCCGATCGGGGAAAATCAGACCGCTCTCGCGTGCATTCCGTGCGAACGTAATAGTAATATTACAAACGTAACGAAAGATTCTACGTTCGAGAGAACGCTCTCAATATATCCCGAGCGGTGATTCTGGCAATTCGTCGGAAATTACGAACGCGAGTTGAAAGTATTGTTTACTTATTGGGTGTGTTCGTTATTTTCTCCCGAACGAAACGGTCCAATTTTTGTCGCGCCACGGCTCATCAAGTGTCCGCGGTGAATTTCTGGCAGACGACGCGTTAGCAGCACGGTCGAGTAATTTCCGAGTCACGAAACCAGGCGGCGTGTTTGCAAGAAATTACGAAGAATTCCGATCGCACGGTTCGATTTGTACATCTGGCAGGCTACGGGCCCGTTTGTTTTGCTCTTCGACGAGCTATTTATTCCTTCCGCCGTCCGGTCAACTTTTTCTTCGTAGTCCTTGCTCGCTCTCTCTCGCTCTCTGTCTGTCTCTCTCTCTCTCTCTCTCTCTCTCTCTCTCTCTCTCTCTCTCTCTCTCTCTCTCTCTCTCTCTCTCTCTCTCTCTCTCTCTCTCTCTCTCTCTCTCTCTCTCTCTCTCTCTCTCTCTCTCTCTCTCTCTCTCTCTCTCTCTCTCTCTCTCTCTCTCTCTCTCTCTCTCTCTCTCTCTCTCTCTCTCTGGCTTTCGTTAATTGAATCGCTCAATTTCAAACGCGACCAGCCCCTCGACGGCGCGCTTTCAGAATATTACGCGTCGGTGTTTTACAAACCAATCGGAGACGTTCGTCGCGGATTCGAATAATTCAGCGTGAGCTGTCATCGCGTGTGCGTCTAAACGTCCTTCGTTTTTCTCGGCTCGACGCTACGGACGAACTTGTTTTCATCGTGCGTCCTCGCTTCGTCCTTTCTGTAGGTGGAAATTTGTACGATGACCGCGTATCTTTCTTTATTGCTATTTGTTATTTCGTTTCTTCGACTTGTGTTTCTTTTTTTTTTTTTTTTATTACAACACGAGCCTTAAATTGTGTTGCTTAAAATTTATATTTTTATGATCTCGTCAACTGTATTACTTGTGTAGTGCAGTAGTAAAAAATTCTTTTTTTATTTGTTATTATTAAATTACTTTTTTCTACAAATATTATTAAATCTCTACTGTGCACACGTGGGGGTATAGATATATTTGTAAACGTTAAATATAATTTAAATATAACTTAAATATTATTTAAATAAAATAAAATCTAACTTTTTTTAACTCGCGAGTATTCTATCAGGAATCATCGAGTTTCTCGTAAAAACGAAGCGCCGCATTGTTTTTCATTATTCAACTTATTTGTACAGAAAGAATCATCTCCGAACCAGGTGTAATACAATTTTATCTACAACTTCTACATATCCATAGAAATTGTTTGGGTCCCGATGGACTATCATGGGCGATTCGTACGTGGGCAGACAGTAATTCTTCCGCTACTATTAAGTCGTTAACGCACCGTCCCGTGTGTTCGGATTATAAGTGCGTCATCCGTTCTCCGTAGACTCATTTACCCTGTCAGTGCTTCTCACATTTAGGGTGCATTTCCGGAACACCTACGTGGATCGTTTCGCTGTAAAATTATTTCCCCCGCTGTTAACGCTGATTCCTTGATTAGCGTATAAGTTACGATCAATTCGAGAATTTGTTGGACTACAATATATTTGGTTAGCGTAACATTAAAGCTGCGTTTTCAATACAGCGAAGTAAACGGAACTAGGATCGAGACTATTCGAATAATTTAAAATTTGAATATTTTATCGGTATTCAAATATTACGAATAATTTAAAATTTGAATATTTTATCGGTATTCGAATATTACGAATAATTTAAAATTTGAATATTTTATCGGTATTCGAATATTACGAATAATTTAAAATTTGAATATTTTATCGGTATTCGAATGTTACGAATAAACTTTGAACCTACTATTCGAACTCTATCGATTAAGTGCCAACAATTTTTAATATACAAAGTATCTTTATTTTAATCAAATGTACATTCATTCGGGACTGTGTATTCAAATATCCGTAGTCCAGCCCTAGAACGAGACTCCCGACATTCGTTAAACGTTCCGTCGTGTTGAAAATATACGCGTTTTAATTAATACGAACTGCAAATGGGGGCGCGTGCACGCGCGCGAATTGCCAACCAGATAACGAGATTCGTGTGGAACGTTCAGCGAGCGGCGCAGCGACGCGCGAACGCAATTCGCTGCAACTGCCGCTGGAATCGAGCGATTTAATTAACGGGGTAGCGGTGGGCGAGATAATTCAAAGGGGGTTGGGAGGGGGGTACTGGACGAAACGCGACGTCCGCTACATTTGGGTGGAATCTCGGGGTCGATATATATCGATAAGAAAGATCACTTCTGTCAACAGAGGACAAAATCGTCTAGATAAAAGTTCCGAGCAACGAATTAAAGAAAAAATAATCTTCCACGCGCAGTGAAAATATAAGTTAGAATTTTAGAGTAAAACGAATTATAAAAATATTTTTCAATCCTCATTTTACCGTATCTGTACTATTATTCGAGCGTATTTGGAAGGCCAGTCCGGTAAAATTGATCAATTTCCTAGCATTTTAGTCCGGTCGATTAAAGCGATTTTTTTTTTTTTGAACAAACATCGAACGCATCTTCGATCGAGAGTGCTTCGCGCAAACCACGGGACACTCGTGCGAAGAGCCTCGCGAAGACACCGCGGCGAAAGAGGGACGAGCGACGAGGCGCGCGCGTTTGAAGAGCAAAGGCCGAACGAGGTGGGGGAGGGGGTACAGCTGGGATGCTGCGGGACGGAGTGGGGAGGAAGAGACGCTCGGTGCGCTGGCACACTCAGAATGGAGTCGAGTGCCAGAGAGTCGGTTGTCCGTGTATTTCAAGCGGCACGGGCCACTGCACTACCCCTACCGCTTGTCGTGCGTGCTATGTATACACGGCACCTTTCATATATAATGCGCGCACCCGGAGACACGTTTTGTGGGACCGATGGATAAATGCTCCGGGGTTCTAGGCGCCGACACTCTGTTCTGGAATACTCGGGGCGACACTAACGTATGTCCTCGGAATCCGCTTTCGAGCACGGTGTGGAGGGGTATAGGGGGGAAAAGAAAGAAAGAGAGAGAGGAGGAAGGGGGAGGCCGGTAACGAATGCCGCGCGCCGCGCCGCGAAACTATTTCCGTGCGAACGACCGACGATGATAACTGATAAGGTTTGGGGGAATGCGGCGCGAGCGAACAGTGTCGAGCGCGTTTTTTTCTCCCGCGGAGATTATCGCGTACGACGGTGCTCGTTTCGCACGATTCCAGAACACCGAGGGATCGATAGAGTGTTTATACGAAACGAGAGGTTGGAATATCGAACTAGTTCTCCCGGATCGAGCTAACATAACGTGTACGCCGGGAAACCGTACGCAAGACGTTACGTTGTATATAGATATGCGCATAGGAGGTTATACAGGGAAACGTTACGCGGCGGCGGCAGTATTTGACCTTGAGGCTATCGAAACATTCGTGGTCCTCAACGTACGAAACTTCTCGCACGAGACAATTGGGTGATTCCGGTTTCGCGTGATATTCGCGAATCGTGGAAAATAATTTCGTACCTCGTGTCCATTGTTTGTAGCTTTTCGAGCTGCTCGTACACAGAACGGAACACAGAAAGTAATAACACACTGCTTTCGCGTCGGGTAACCTAAAAAAGTCGCGCAAAAAGAAAGAGCATTTAAAATGCATAAAAAAATCCCATTCCGGACCGGCACCGTCACTTTTTCCACAAAACGAAGAAACGGCGTAGTTAACGCGAAACGACGACGCCCGGAGACGAAAAACACGACGCGTCGAAGAATTCCACAGTCGCCGATTTGATCTGCTCCGGTTGATGCGTGCCCGCTTAAAAAATATATTTTATACGACACAGACGGGAAGAGTTTACGTTGTCTAAAAATACCGCGTTCGGTTCAGTTCCGTCGAGAGCGCGGCCGCAGGCGGAAAGAACGCGTTTGTCAGGTTTTTAAAAGGGCCCGGGTGCTCCGCATTATTAACAATCCAATGTTTTCGCACCTTGGTACCAATAAACTTGCCTACCCCCGACTTTACAACGTCTGCTTTTGCCAGCTCCTGACGTGCACCGGACTCCCCGTTGAGCACCCCTCCCCCTACCCACCGCTCTACCGTCCCTTTTGTATCTTTTTCCGTCGTGATTTCTCACTCTTTTTCGTTCGAATTCCTGTTTCGCGCGTCTACACTAAAAGAAACAAGTAATTTTGCGGTGAGGATCTATTTGCTCGTGTGTCGCTCCCGCTCGACGCGTAATACAGTAATTCCCGTAGAACGATAATTTTTACACAGGATTCGCGAGTAACGAAACCACCTCGTCCGTTGTTTACGTTTCTTCGAAAATCGAATTTTAAACGCGAACGAAAATTAAAATTTGTAAATTCGTCGCACCACTTTTCCGATAACGTCAACGAACTCGCGAGGCTTTTCCGATTCGAACGAGTCCAAACACGACCACATTCGGACTATTTTTAATTACGCGTAATTCAAATTTTTTTCGAAAAATTTTTAATCACGTGAAATTAAAAATACTCCGAATGTGGTCGTCTTTGGACTCGTTTTCATCGGGAGAGCCTCGCCGATCCATTGGTAACACTCTCGCAAAGATATCGAGGAATGTAAAATTTGTTTAACAATGATTGTTAAACAACGATTGACCCGTGTAATCGTAAAACAGTGTACCGTGCGAATCGAATTTTCGTGCGACTTCGTTAAAATATGACTCATCGGTAGGACTGCATAAAAAAGTGGGAGGGGCTGAATTATGCACGTCGTCGAAGAAAAGTTTGAGAAGCACTGGTCTATGTACACGACCAGGGCCGGATATCGTACGTTACGTACACGCGTGGCCTGCATCGTATGTACACGTACACGCGCGCGTGCGCGCGCGCGAATATCGGTGCCGATTTTCTACAGTCGGTCGTGAACGCGTGGGTGCCGGTACATCGGATCGCTTCCAACGCCGCGCGGATAGAAAATGTTCGGGCAAGAGGTGACACGACAAGCGACACGCGCGATCAACCGCGTTCGATGTAGCGACGATTTATTCAATCTCCGACGCGCCCGTTATATATTCAGTGACCGTACCAACGAGAATCGTAATTATTCGCGCAACGTGCAATTATGCAACATACGGTCGCTCGCGGTGAGCCCCGGACTATTTACAAAACGGATAATAATGGACATTAATTTTTTTCACCGCGAAACGAGCCGCGTGGTGGGTAAGAGCCATTAATAGTAGGCGTTGTCGAGGAAAAGCAATAATGGTAGGCTGTTGGAGCTGGTCGCGACGTAGGGGATGCGATAACGCGGTGCAACGGCGTTGGGGGCATTAAGGAAAGTAACAAACCGATCGTATCGACGGGTATAGTGAATCGTGGCTGGGAACGTCTCGCAGTCGAAACAGAACTGCGCAGTGTCGTGTATCTCGTGTGCGACGTGTCTGCCGAGTTCCTGTTTACAAATTGCAGAAACGAAGGAGCAGGATGAAAGAAGAAAATTAAGTAACGGTATCACGGTAATCTTGCCGCGGAGAAACTAAATAAGTATAGATTATCGAGCGGGTCTCGACGGGGCAACGAACAATTTTAATACTTTATATTAAATATTAAGGAATGTAGTCCTTAGTTGTCGAGTATTACACATTTGAAGGTGTAATTTTTCTAATCCCGTACAGTGTGTATGAGCGGTAATTTTCTAGCGTAAGTATAGTGTAGGAGCAATCGCTGTACAGGGTGTCCTGAATTGTATCATTGGGAAATTTAGCACGTAATTGTATTTGTATATGAAATATATATTATTTTCATCATTTTTCATACATTTTTTTTCTTCTTTCAATGGAATATATAAATTTAAATTTTCGCCTCTCTTTCGTCGCCTCTCTTTCGTCGCCTCTCTTTCGTCGCTCGATTTTTATTTATTCCGGTCGCGTGCCGAGCGAGTCAGCGGGTTGTTCTCGGTAATTAAATACCTTCGAGGGACCGTGATATCCCTAAGAGTGGCGGAGATGACTCGTGTCGTTATGTAGGGGGATTACCGTACCGGGAAGGTGCAAGAAATTTCGAGCCAGCGTCGCTCGGGACAAAGTCACGGTATAATAATAAACAGCGAAGTGGTTCGCAGCAGCGCGCCGCTCCGCACCGAAGGGTTAAAACAACGTTTCCGTGAAACGCGAAATACTACGCGAGATTGAGTGATCCGAGTGCGAGAAATTCTGGACGCACGCGAGGAGAGGCCAGCTGCGCGCATGCGCACTGTACGTCCACCGTTCAGTTTCTTACAGCGACTGCGTGTGGCGGGTGGTCGCACTGACTGACTAAGCACGACCACCGCGATCCTCGCACGGCACCGCGTCCAAGAATCCTTAATTTCGCGGTTCGTTGGATAAACCAGCGTTGAAATCAGACATGTACCGTGCACGCGTCCTGCTCAATACCGGGGACAACGTTACGGGCCACCGTGTGGTAGATTTGAGGACAAAAATCGTCGGCGAAGAATAATAATTATAATTATTCGTCGGGTCGCTATTTTCGAACGAAGACAATATCCTTCGAGCGCTGACGTGGCACCATCTAGAGCAAAATTCCTCGAACCTTTTCCGACCCAAATGAAAAGGCATTTAACCTTAATTTAAGAAAAAAAATGAAAAGTAGAGAGAGACTGCACACGGCCACTAATTCCGTAGAGAGGGAGCTTAAAGACGGTGGAAAAAGGTATAAGGGAAAACTGGCGCGGAGATACGATGAAAAAATTGATAGAAAGGAATGGAAGAGAATAAAGCGGAGCGCGTGGGGTGGGGAGTGGGGGGAGGTAGTCTGGTCGGCAATGGGTTGCGGTGATCCGGAGCGACGACAAATACGGTCATAATTACGCGTGTAAGGAAGTGTAACAGCGAACCTGCCCCTTTTCTCTTGGCGAGGTTTGGCCATTTTCGGACGACGCGCTTGTACGGACATCGCGCGGAGGATTTTTCTGTCGGCGTGCCGGGTCTCGGGGCTGACTTATCTCGTCGTCCGATCTCTAGCGGGTTTCTGGCGCCAACGGTCGTGCGAATTTCAATTATTTACCCGGTCGATGTTTAATGTAACGCGTTGTCGGATTTGACTCGCCCGGCAGACTGGAATCTCTCGGGGTACTTTCTAGTAGCACGACTTCACTCTCCATGTAGGATTCTTTTGAATTCAGTCGCGCCGGCAGCAGGACGCGGTCAGTGTTCGGTGACCATCTTGGTAGGACGGTAGTGCCCGGATAGTTGTAAAAAAAACCGGGGCTTGAAAATTCCTGCGAGTATCGGGACTCTCGTGCAATTATCGAGGTAGAGCCTGTTCGATAAAAAGGGGACCCACTTACATATATACATACGATCTACGACGCGCGATCGACAATTATCTGCTCATTTCTCGAAAGGAGAACCGCTACTTGCAATTTCGCTGGTTGTTAAGTGACTCGACGAGTATCTATTTTTTTCGCTCGATGGAACGCAACGGAAGAAGTCGCGCGCAAGAGCAGTAACACTCGTTTAGATTTCGATAGAGTTGTCTCGCTTAATTTTCAACGATCCATTCCTCCGCTACTCGGTGTCTCAAACTGGGCGTAATCCAATCGTGAATAGATAGCAGACAGACGGTGAATAGATATAGAAGGAGTAAGCGAGAAAGAAGTAATGTGCCAAATTGTGACGATTGGGCTCTTTAAGAACCGCTGCGCACATTACGATAAATCGTTCAATTACAAAAATTTGAATTTCCATATTTTTCACTTTATTTTTACACCAACAGTGTCCACGGATTGGCGAGCTTCTCCCGATTAAACTGAGTCCAAACACGGTATAAATCGGACAAATTTCACTACTGGTCTATTTTTTTCGCCACTAGGTTGTTTAAATTCGTTAAGAATAAAGTTCGTCCGATTTGCGTCGTGTTTGGACTCATTTTAATCGGGAGAACGTCACCAGTCCATTGATACCATTATCGCGAGGATAAAATTAATTACATTTTTGGTAATCTTCGTCGAACAAATAAATAACTTTTTCTAATTACTTTGACACTCCTCGGCTCCGTTGCACTCGATACAATTACTCCGATAAACGGAAACGAACTTCCGTGTCGCGATTGTTGCAATGTTAAACAATTCTCGTTGTAAAAATAATCGCAAAGAATCTTATTGTTCGATCGTGATCCACGATGTGCCGTTGATTCGAAAAGGTTGAGAAACACTGCGATAGAGACCACTGCTTCGGTTCTACGCGCAACGCAAGGAACGGGGCTCGCGTGCAAGTATCGGGGTCCGGATCCCATTTAAACCAGCAGATCCGCGACCGACCGATCGCCATTTATCACTGTCGCTCGCGGAACGAACAGTTACACAGCAAACGGGTGGGGATAAGAAAATTAACGTAAAACGCAATGTCTCTCCACCGCACGAGCCACACCTACGGCCAATGCAAATCGACGAACAACGCGCGAGCGAAAACAATCTCGTACGCGGTGTCCGATCGGGCCCGAGTACAATGAAAATCTGCGAAGTCAGCGTTAACGATCGTCTTAGCGCGGCTCTCGAGCGCTCAAGTGGCAGCGATGGGCGACAGCGCATCGATACAGCGCGCGCACGGTTTGGCGCTGGTTTACTATATATGGTCGTCTGTCGCGCGCGCGCTCGCGAGCACGCAAGCAAGAGGCTGCATCAGGGGCGAACGATGACGACGTCGACGACGATGACGCCGACGAAGCCGACGTGTCCGTCCGAGCTACAACCAACGAGTGAACACCAGACGCCGCGATGCTTGGCGTAGTTGGTGAATGGCCCCTTGATCCAGATTTTTGTAGGGTGATTTTTGCACACTCAGGGCCACCTATATATAGCGCTCGGCACTCGGCATTGTATCGCCAGTTGCCGCCTCGACGACAGTGCGCGATCAGCGGTGAGGTGGCAGGCGTCGTCACCGTACTGTGCCTTCGTTTTCCCTTCCTGTTACCACGGTCCTCTCTTTCTACGCCATTTTTTTTTCCTTCTACCGTCCTGGCTCCCTTACCCGACGTGTCTCCCCTCACCCCCCTAGATAGCTCTCGATTTTCGTCTTCTTCCACGAATTCTGGCGCTCCCCCAGTCTTCCTGGTAACTATGGGAACCATCGAGTAACCGGGAACTAATATTCACGATAGTCCCTTGTTTCTTATATAATGTATCGGGTTGTTCGGAAAGTCATTTCTTTTTTCTTTTGGTGAAAATGAAACACAATTTTTTTAGAGCGTATAAACATTTTATTAAATTATATATTCTCCATTTAGAAAACGAAATGACTTTCCGTACAACCTAATATAATTTGTTTAGATTTATGTGTACGATTTTGACAAAGGGCTTCTATCCGTTTGTAAATAATAATAATTTAAATATTTCTCGATCGATTCACTTCTCAAACGTATTACACGATTTATAAACACGAAATTGAAATTGTTATCTTCGTGGAATGTAGATGAGAATTTATAATTTTTCTCGAAGAGGGAAAAACATTGCTGACTTTTAGAAAATTTTTTATTTCTTAGATTAATAGTACGTGAATTTTTTAAAACAGAAATTGTATTTGTGGATAAATCTCTATGCGATATATCATTTTGATCACGAGTGTAAATATTGTAATTGTTACAATTTTCTAATCGGTCTCCACTCGCGTATCTTTATTTTATTCCAAAGATCGTAATCTCGTCAGGTGCGCGAAGTTAAGAATCTAGAAAAACGTGTATCCGATACGGACATCCGCGCGTGACTTCCGGTTCTCTGAAGAACACGTACGGAACCCGATAGTTTCATTTTCGACCGTTTATTCGAAGGCGCCCAAATCGAGCACCGTGATTTAAATAAATTATCGTTGAGTCAATTGGCGGGTCCCTTCACGCGCAGGCGTCCACCACTCGAGTCGTATTTCTAGTCAAGAGACGTTTCTTCTACGTCTGTGGAGCGACAGTTAACATATTTCTTCGCACGCTCCTTGTAAAATCGCGCCATTTGTCATAACTCTTGATGCGCATTAACATTCCCGTTCTTCTGCGGGAGCGGGGCGGTTGGGGGGTGGGGGGAGGGGGAGGGCTTCGAGGACCTGTTACCATCGACTAGCAATATATCTTTTCTTGTTCGTTTCTTGTCCCGACGATGATTAAGGGTGCATCAACGACTCGACGACCTGCTTGCAGGCGTTTGCACCCGGTTCTTCTGACTTCGTAGCCGCGACACCTTCTTCCTCGATCGATCTTCTTCCTGTCGCGACGAAATTACGAGATTTAACTCCGTTCCGACCGCCGCGAACGCGATACCCGTTGCTAGACGGTAAAAAATCGCCACCGACCCCGGATAAATGAAACCAACCGTCCCGACTCGGTTACACTTAACCGAATTGTACTGTACAAGCGTCTTGAGATATTTCATTGAACAGAATTATTTCTTTCGTGTACTGTGAGGCGGAAAAAAATCGCCACCGACCCCGGATAATTGAAACGAACCGTCTTGACTCGGTTTCACTTAACCGAATTGTATCCTACAAGTGTTTCGTGTATTTCGAACGTGTTTAATCTACTATTTAAAAATATTTCTGGCAAAATGTGTTTACCACGATTAAATATCACAACGTAATTCAGCCCGTTCGAGTAACACTCGAGAAGTGAATCTGTAATGTTAACTTGCAAAAAGGAAATGATCCTAGCCTTGTTTCTTTTTGTTTCTCTATGAAGCGCGCTCAGCTCAATGGTGCTCCATTGAACAGAATTATTTCTACCATGTGTTGCAGCCGTTGAAAAGACCGTTTCAATGACACTTGACAGAGTCACTTTGAAGCGACCTTCAAACACGAAACATGCATTACATCTTTCAACTTCGGTGCTCGTAGAACGATTGCAATCTGAAGTACGCGCCAAATATTTTGGCCGGTCAAGGTCACACTCTGACCGTGTAAATTGAATTCGCGACCTTGAAATCCTCTTGACGCGTTCGTGTACGAAGAAAAGCAAATTGGACCAAAAAATGTGCCTCGCGAAACATTTCCATTTTGTACGGTAACATTTTCTCGTAATCTCAGTACTTTGGAAAATATTCAGTCGGTTCGCGAGAAGTATAACATTTCTGGTGTTCACGAGCAATCACCAAATAATTTTCAAACAAGTTACACTTTCTTCGAATTTGTCTTGCATCCCTGTAAAATCAGGTCAAGGTTATTTTTCCACAATCAAAGAGTCTTTGCAGTCCTAAACAGATCTCTTCACTAATACAATTCTTTCTTTCGCAATTCACCAATTTTCTAACGACTTGTAACCGAGCGACATAAAAATAGATCAAACTTTGTCAATAATTCGAAGTCGACGATATTTTTCTTCCACCTGGAAAATTATTTATATTTATTTACAATCCTTATCGGATCGGTGTCATTCACCCCGTATTCTTGCAATAGTAGGTTTCGCTATAATTCCACCTCTCGCCGCTGTGATACGACGTTAAAGCGCGACGAATCAAATTAGGAGGCGTGTCATAAGGGGAGGTCCCCCCACCACCACCACCACGTGACCCGAAACGCCGTCTCGCGTTTACCCAGGGAACTGTGCGCGAACCGCGTCATTTCCATATCTCCTAAAATGCATCTGAAGGAACAACAGGCGTGGATGCAGGTTGACAGACGCGCGATGTTTTACTGCCGCGCGAGTAACAATGCCGCTTTGTTCGGCGCGAGCGGGCGGCGCCGATTTAGAGGCGGTGTTTTCTACCGACTCGGAATAAATTTATCCGCCGGCCAGGGCGATACAGTTAAACGACCGGCTACGACAATGCCCCGCTGGGCCCGTGCAACGCGTGAAATTCGTAATAACGCACGTTGGAAAGAAAACAAAAAAAAAAAAACGGGGATGAAAAGAACAATGAATTAACTCGGTGTTGGCCGCGCTTTAGAAAATAAAGGACCATTGTGAGGGGGACAGATATCGCGCAAAGGTGGTTAAACCTATTAACCATTGCCCTCCGGTGTACGTGTAAAAGTGATTACCGGGTATATGAAATTTTTTTCTTTTTTTGTCTCGTTCGCCTTTCGCGAACAATTCCGTATGATTTTTCCCGTACCGTTAATTGTTACGTATGTATATTTATGGACACGGTTATGAAAAATTAAATTGTGAAATTAATTCAGCACCGATGGTTTTTCTTATCGCTGATTAATTCAGCAGTGAAAAGGTTAATATCCTGAATATTTATACGAAGATAGAGTTTTGTTTCGTAATGTGCACTCGGCTGGAACGATTCCGTCCTTGTTACCGCAGATGCATAGAACGCTCTAGACGCGTCCTGACCTCTGCTTGGCGATACGCACGCTGCGCTGTTACCTCAGATTTCTAAAATTCTACTTCGCATATTCTTACCTAATTCGTATATTGTATTACATGTTCAATCTCTGAACATTTGCCTTGTATATATTTTAAATGTTTGTTGAAATTTTATAATTGGCGCGTGTAGAATATATACACTTTTTAAACGTTTATTGAAATTTTATAATTGGCGCGTGTTGAATATATATATATATTTATTTATAACGAATTTCAACAGATGGGTTATAATCGAAATATATAAATTCGTATCGAATTATATACAATTTATTATGAACAGTGGAGAAAGATTTTAGCGACAAAAATAATCTTGGTTCAAAAATATTCATCCTGTACTGTACGTGCCTATATATTCAATGCAATTATAGACGTTAAATTTCATCCAAATTCGATTGCCAAGTAAAGAGAATTTATAATCGGTATATATAGAAAATATACATATATATATTAATCACGCGCCAATTATAAAATTTCGACGAACATTTAAAACGATTGTATATTCTCGAGGGTTGGCAACCACTGCTGTACATTTATGTCGCCTTATCCCGAACCGAACGTTTTAATTTGGTTCGCGTCGAGTCATTAATGTTTCATAACGTCCACCAACGACCAGAGAAAATTGCCGGAATTGCGCGTAAACGTTGGACGTAGGTGTCAGCGCCGTGTTTGTTCTCGGAATATTTCCGAAACGTGAGTACCTGCGCTTGATCGACGCCGTCTACGTGGGCAGCGTCATCACAATTTGTACATAGTCGAGGCACGCGCCCCGAAGGTGAAGCAGAAGTAACCGAGGGCGTAGATCGCCCACGCGGTACTCACCTAGACGAGAATACCATTAGGTACTTTTTCACACGGTGTCGAAATCGCGTTGGATTCGTGATACAAATATGGGCATTGAATCTCGTTCGAGTCCGATTGCCCAATAGAGAAAGAATTCGACGTTGAATATTCGAATGACGGAGTACTCGAATAGTATTCAAATAGTCAAGTATTCGAATGATATTCGAATATCTGGGTGTTAGAATGGTATTCAAATAGTCTTTAAATAGTCGAGCATTCAAATGGTATTTAAATAGTCAGGTATTCGAAGAGTACTCGAATAGTAGTCGAATATTACTCTAATAGTATTGAAATAATATACAAACAATCAAGTATTTGAATAGTATTCAAATAGTCAGCTATTCGAATGGTATTCAAATGTCTAGGTGTTAGATTGGTATTCAAATAGTTTTTACATAGCAGGGAATTCAAATAGCCAGATATTCGAAGAGTACTCGAATAGTATTCAAATAGTATACAAACAGCCGGGTATTCGAATAGTATTAAAATAGTCAGGTATTCGAATGATATTGCAATATCTAGATATTAGAATAGTATTCAAATAGTCAGTTATTTAAACAGTCTTTAAATAATCAAGCATTCAGATAGTGTTCAAATAGTATTCAAATATTCAACTATTCGAATATTATTCAAATAATCAACTATTCGAATAGTATTCAAATAGTCGGTTATTTAAACAGTCTTTAAATAATCGGGCATTCAAATAGTGTTCAAATAGTATTCAAATATTCAACTATTCGAATATTATTCAAATAATCAACTATTCGAATAGTATTCAAATAGTCCGTTATTTAAACAGTCTTTAAATAATTGGGCATTCAAATAGTGTTCAAATAGTATTCAAATATTCAACTATTCGAATATTATTCAAATAATCAACTATTCGAATAGTATTCAAATAGTCGGGTATTCAAATAATGTCCAAGTAGTCAGGTATTCGAGTAGTATTCGAATATTATTCAAATAGTCAGGTGTTCGAATAGTTTTCAAATAGTTATTCGAAGGGTACTCGAATAGTATCCGACTTATATTCGTCGCGTGGACGCACCGCACGAGCATTCAGATATCGAATTACAGAGGTATTCAACAAGTAGTCCCGCAGCTACTTAAAAGCAACGCGAAAGAAAAATCCACACGGAGAAAACCTTTCGGTGCCAAAATGACGCGCACGAGGATTAACCGAGACGCCCGAAGAGTAATCGTCCGATACTACGCAACCCTGTCCCCTGCTCACGAGTGGATTCTCTTCGTCCAATAGATCATAATGAACTCGTGGACGCTGAACCCCGGCGACAGCCGTCGTCGCGCGTGAAAAAACGAGGAGACAGACGAAGAAAAAGGCGAAACTCGCGTAGCCGGCGGACGGGAGTTTCTTGTGGGCGAGAAGTCGCGAGCTCGGACGAAAATAAAACGCGACGCCGCGCGTCCTCGTGACTCCCGGTGGAATCGCGTCGTGGCGAGCGAAAAGAAGAAAAAAAAGGAGGGAAAAAACACGAAAAAAAAAACGAGAAAAAAAAACAAAATAAAAATTGAAGAAGAAGGAGAAGAAGCGGAAAGAAAAACACATACGCGAACGGCCGAAGCAAAATAAACCAAAAAAAAAAAATAGAAAGAAAAAACCAGAGAGAGAGAGAGAGAGAAAGGAAAAAAAATAAGAAAACTAAATAAAACACGTAGCGAAGAAAACGAAGACGGAGGCGGACGAGCGACGGTGAACCAGGTGCGTCCGCGAGCGTCGACATCGTCCTTACGCAATGGCACTGGCCGTGAAGCGGCGTCTGGGCGAAGATGGGGCCGCTATCTTCATCTTCCGGTCCGATCCACGGTGCCACTTTCTCATAGGTTGCTCGAGCGTCGCGTCCGCAAGTGGGCAGACACGTAGGCGACGCTCCTCGCCGTACTTCTTCGACGTCGTCTCACGGCGTGTCTCGGCTATGTACAGGGTGTATCGCGGCACGCCGATTCGATCGATGAATGGTGTGTGTGAAAACTGTGGAGAAAAATTCACGGAAGAGAATTCCTCTATTTTACGTTCTCGCGTTGCAGTCTTATTTGTGTCGGGTAACACAACCGGATAATGTAATCGATAATTGTTGACAATTATTATTTTGCATCAGGTAACGTAACCTATTAATATTGATATCTGTCAATTTTGTCGACCGCTCTATTGAATAATAAAATATTAAGGATTTGAGGAGCAGCTTCTAGGAAGGTAGAAAAATGGCTGAATCTTGCGAATAAGGTCGAATAGGAGGATTTTTCTTTTCATTGTTTTCGTGTCCGCGATACATGGTTGAAGTAGGTCCCACGTGTTACGATACACCCTGTATAAACCGCGACGTTGCGCGGCCGTACCTGCTCTCTCGGCTACAGGTTTCACGTAGGTGTACACCTACGTGTACCTGAACCGAATATGTATTTCTCGATGCCCCGAACGGCATTAATATGCAGAGGATTTAAAGTCGAGTACTGGTCGCCTTCGAGCTGCACGCGATATGCGTGGTTCCTCCTTCGAGCGATGTAATGCAGAACGGTACGAAGGCGAATTATTTTGTCGCGAATCGCGCCAAGATACGACCGTCTCCGTCGAGAAACGCGTTCAGCACGGAGAAATATAACCGAATAGAACCGTTTCCTAATAGCGCTATCCGGGGTGGTAATGGAACGTTGGAAATCAGCCTTGATGTTAGTTCGAACGACGCACGCGAGGTTTCAGTTTCCGTGTAGTATCTTTATATTCCGTTTTACGGTAACATTGCTATCGAGAGTTGTAATGGTATATTAGAAATCAGCCTTAAAGTCGATCGTAACGGCACTCGTAAGCCACCGATTTCATCGGGTTACTTTCCACCCTCGAGTCGAAACGAGCGACACGCGCGTATTTTCATCTCGCTGTAATATCGCTCGAAGTGGGCAATGAAGCACTAGAAATCGGCCTTAAAGTCAATTCCCGACGTGTTCAGAAGCTACCGGTTTTCCCTGGCCGGCTTTCCTCTGTATTTAATCAGAACGGGCGGCGCATATTTTCATCTTAGCATAATATCGTCGTCAGTGGCGGCGATAAAACTTTAGAAATCAGCCTTAAATTTAGTTCCGATAGCTCACGGATGCTTCCCCACTTCCCGTCGGCCAGCTTTCCTTCCCCCCGACTCACCACGTGCGGTGCCGTTCGTTTCGCCGTGATATTATTGTACGAAGTGGCGATGCGGTATTAGAAATCAGCCTTAAAGTCAGCCGCGGCGGCACTCGGTAGCTACCGATTTCCTCGGGCTACTTTCCGTCCTCGTATCGGAACACGTATTTTCTTTCATCTCGCTATAATAAAGCCGTCCACGGTGGTAATAAAATATTAGAAACGATTCGGGCTTAAATACGATCTTGATCGCACTTGGAAACTTAAAAATCAACTTTCGTCTAGCTCTCCTCCGTCGGATCGGAACGAGCTGCGAATATACATTACGTTCGACGTATCGACGATCGTCCAACATGGCGACGAAACGTTGGAAATTCGTCCGAAAGTCAGCTCCGTTCCGTGGCGCACAGGCCACCGGGTTTTTTTTTCCGCCGAGAGTTTCCTCCTTCCTTATTTTTCATCCGGTTACAATGTCGTTACTCGAAGTGGCAATGAAACGTTAGAAATCGGACGACTGGGGACGTACGCACACGCGTCAAGATAAAATAACCGCTACGGGGGACTCGATGCATCGCAATGTCACGTGACGTGAGACCGTATACGATGCTAAAGGTGATGTGAAACTCGAGACGGAGACGAGCATGAGCGCGAGAGCGGTCGAGAATGAGGGACGACGAACGAGAGCGACGAGGAGACTACCGACAGGAGAACGGATAGAGAGAGTGAGTGAGAGAGAGAGAGTGAGTGGCTAGGCCAAGGGCGCGAGGGAGAGGGGCACACGACGGCCGACAAAAACAGAAGGGGGCAGGAAGGAAGCCTAACGCGCGAGATTCATGGAAAAGAAGCGAGACGGAGGAAAGGTGGAAAAAACGAGAAAAAGAAAGTGGCGTGTGTTTGTCGTTCACTCACCCGGGTATCGCGCGCTACTTCTTCTCGCCTCTTTTTCGCTCGCTGTGGAGAATATTATTTATTTTAGCGAGCGAGGACGTCCTCACGGCTCTCTCGCGAACCTACGAAAGGAGGGGGAGAGGAGGCGGTTCGAGCGCAAGCGCGATTTAAATATCCTGTCGGGCGGAAGCACGAGTCCGTAACGTACCGATCGAAAGCTCGAATTATTGCGACTCAATCCTTGCCATTTTAAAACCGACGCTCGAACCATCGGCCCGAAAATTCTCCAATGACTCAATCGATGCGAGAATTCGAACAATAGTACCTTTATTTCGCTAATTAAAAAGAAAATATATAGGCTGCGTTAATGTAAGCGTCGTATTTAGTATCTTCGGATACTGTGGCGCGTACGAACGTTGACTCGATCGGTCCGTGGCGTGCGGTAAACGCCTACGAGCGTTCAGCGAGTATTCTTGACAAATATGGCTACGAGATTTCCGCACACGGCGCTCGCTGATTCGCTATTTTTTTTTTACTCACTTTCTAATACTTTGAATTTCATTTTTAACAAAAATATATAATCACGCTTTCGAATTTATATGTGCGTTAGAAATATTTGCCCTCACAAAAACGGTAAAATTATACATTTTGTCGTACTCCTTGGAAATAATAATCGAACTATTACGCTTTCGTCGCAAGGAAGTATTCTCTTATTCGAAACGGTTCGTCCGACCCACGGAGGGGTTCGTGGTATAAGAAGATCCGAGAAATGATATTAAAGAAAACAAAACGAGGGAATCGGGAAAGGTTAGACAAGTCGCTAATGGAAATCTGTCCGTTACAAATTCGGGCACGCAAGCCGATGTTCCCGTCGGGTGCTACCGGATATCTCCGCAGTCGTTGCGTTCTCGCGAGAGGAGCAACGCGAATTTATGTAACCTGGTCGCAGACGAAATTAATAACTCGGTCGACGTTACACCTCGCGGACCGACCAACCGCGGTTTATCGTCCCCGAAATTTGTGTGTCTGGCCGCCATCGTGATCCGAACTTCGCGCGAACGAATAAAGGGAAGAAAGGGGAAAAAAAAGGAAAAAAAAAAAGAAACGAAGAGAAATTATCGCGGACCCCTTGCCAAGATCTCTTCTGCAATTTTCTGGACGTCTAGCTGCATATATTTATCCACTTTATTGAATAGCGGTGCAAATAAAACCGAAGTGAATTTCCTGTCGAGAATTCAGGTCGCGTCCTTTTTTACCGTACGTATGAAAATTTCCATCCGTCCTCGTGGTCCAAAGTTCGCGCTGGAAAAAGATTAAGGCAGTGGTTCTCAAGCTTTTCGGGTTTCCAAAACCCTTACTAAAAGTTTATGTAAATTGCACAGAGCTTTCGTCTACGTAGTTCCGTCGACGTTTACTCATCAACGTATATCCAAAATGGAGGGAAAAAATAAGACTCGCGTTTTTATTTCGTTTCGAGCAACTTTATTTTTATCGAAACGTATTGTTTCACGCGCAGAAATCCAAGTATAATAAAATTATCATGGGCAATCAAGTTATTGATTATTATTTCCAGGAATTTGTAGCAATACTGGAAGCAGTAATTAATACTTCTTATACGTGTTGAAATTTTGAAAAAATACCCGACAAGTAGAGAGATAAGCAATATCGATACTCGTTGCGATAAAAAAAATCGGATAATAGAAGACGAGAGTAACGGATTGAAAAAAATCTTTTAAAGTGTGGCTCTTGTTTTCTAGACGTACAGTGTACGTTTAATTTATCGAATATCATTAATTAATAAAAATCTGGCGAATTTTCTAAGAAATTCAGAGAATTTTTTTTCCACATGAATTTTTACTATACTGTAAAATAGTCAAGTGGTGTAATTGATTAATAAAATCGAAACGAATTTTGTAAAAAAATTCAGAGAATTTTTTGTTCACATAAATTTTTATTATAGGGTAAAATGGTCAAGTGGTGTAATGGTGTCCGCACGAACATTTTGTAGAAGTAAAGCGCGTAAAGGCGGCAAGCAACGTCCAATCCCGCATCGGACGGACGAGTCAACGGTCGACGGCTCGGATATTTTAGGATTAACAGTGGTCTATCCTGTTGTATTTTTCCTAAACGGACTCCGACGAGGATTCATCGCGGTTCATCGAACTCCCAACTTAGAAACCCGCGCTCGACGTTATCCTAGAGTAGCTCGCGTATCTGAGAATAGTGGCGAAAATCGTGTTCGTGGAATTCTCGATGAAATTCGGGCTAAGTTACCGGTCACGCGGATGGTGTCCCCACCACGAACGTCAGAAATGCTCCTATACACCTCTATATCATCTCGCATCACATAACCGACTGTGTACCATCGATTAACAATAATTGATTTTTTTTCACAATATTATAGAGTCACTCTCTACGAATCTATCAATTTATCAATTCCATTTACCAATTACCGGTAAATAAAAATAGTCGATACATCGCGAAGTCACGGATACTTCCTTCAGATGACAAATTAAATTTAACCGTTACTCGAGATAACGGCAACAGTAATTTTCTGAACTTCGTATAATTAATATTGATAATTCACTAACACGGTTATCGTAGAAATGTCGCAGTATTTTTCTCATTTCTCCGTTCGATCGACGCACATAAATAACGCGTCGATATCATCAGGGATCACGAACGATTTCCTTCCTCGTTCCCCTAAATTTTCCAGAGCGCGCCACCAGGCGCACAGTGCGCATGTCACGGTGAAAGTCCTTTGACCCATCATCGTGTTTAGTCTAAGCCAATATTTATGCAAGGAAACGATAGCAGGCGGTGCGTGCCACAAAACCGAATTATACGAGCGCGGATCAAACACGTCGCGACTGTCGTGTCGCCGGCAATCGTCCCTCGTTTTTTGCGGTCCTCGAAACGCGACTCGAGTGCGCGACGTCGAGACGTCTGTTTTCTTTGCACGCCTTCGCAACGGTTAGGTTACGTTTCTGGACGGACGTGGCTAGTGGGCCGCTCGAGCGCGCTCGTTTTTTGCGACCGTTCTTTGCGACCGGAGCTGTCCAAGTATTCGAAACGTTCGAGTAGGTTGATTTTCACCGGGGATTAAAATTTAATATTCACCTAACGCAGAACCGTATCGATGGAAATGGAAATTGTCTTTGAGAAAGAAAATAGAAAGGTTACTATCACCTTTTCAATAAATGGTAAACTCCTGTAGAATAATAAGATTAATTGTACTTTCTTTTCGCGATCGAGAACATTTTCACAGGAATACGGACAGATTCCCTCGATCGCTTTTTGACTACCGAGAATAGAATTTTATTTGTGACCCTCGTGTTTTATTTTTCTTATCGTTGAAACAAACAATTTACGTTTACGTAACAGAATGACAATTTTAATCAATAGTTTCGCTTCCAAGTTCTCCGAGTCGTTTAATTCTTTTCGAATTATTATTACCGGACTATTCGAATTTCGTTCGAGTGTTCGTAACGTTCTATTGATCCCATCTCGGCTCGTATCTTCCATGTAATTGTGTTAGGTGGTTGGAGCGTGTCGTGTTTCTTTACTTCCTGCGATCTTTCTGCAAACAGAGGGAAGAAACGCCTCGCGGGACTTCCACCGTTTATGCAAATCGCGGTCAATTCACGTACCCACCTTGTCCCCGATGCTTTTCCATTGTGTTTAATTTATGCTAATCCATTTATGCAAACGTCTGGTAACTTGCGTGAACGCTCTCGACGCCGCTTTGCCGGTATGCTTAATCGCATTACGTGTAATGCACGATAAATGGTAAATAGCCGTTAACGGGTAAACAATTGAATATTATTTCTCTGCTATTGGTACTAGGGTGGGGATCCGGCCACTTGTCGGAATTTTCTGTATTTGAATACTATTCAAATATTATTTACACTGATCAAGTATCTGAATATTCACAATACTTATTTGAATAACACCACGCTATAAATTAAGTTCTTTAAATTCATCGTAATACATTCATCGTCACCGTTCTTTTGTAAATTTCATTCTTGTTTAAAATATTTTATCAACATCTTTTGCGCAAACATTTATCCTTCTTCAATTTCTACAATTTCGGACAATTCTTTATTAGACACAAAATATTTCGAATTTAAAATAGAAAATCTTTTCGAATTAATAAAACAGTTTGAAGTTGAAACCACGGTCTAATTATTTCGAGTGATAAAAAATAATTATTCTAATCTAATCAATTCTAATCGAACATATTTACGCGAAAACTAGGTAATCGAATGTATAATATCTTGGGTCTGCTATCATTTTTACGCGACTGTCCGCATAAGTGCCTGCACTGCGCGGTTTAAACTTCAAATCCACGCACGTATATCGAACGCTATCGAATTTCTATCTCGCGTGTTGCGTTCCACCAATTCGACTACGAACCTGCCTGGACACGAAAGACCGCGGTTCGAGATAAAGCGCGCAAGATTTCACAGTTCATAAGTTACACCACCGAAGTCAACGGTCTATGAAACGTTGGTATATGGGCCAAATTAGCACCGGCCACTCTATACTCCACGCCGAGTCGACTACGGCGTCCTATTCTCATCCTTCCAATAATAGATTAAACGTTTAGCGGGATTCGACGCCTATGCTGTATTGCTGTTACATACCGTTTCTCGTGTTTTGGTTGGTATATTATTATTTACTCACCCCAGCGAGAATGGTGGATACTTGCAGACAGGAGGTAGTAAAAACGATTACAGCGCTGTATAATACTATCGTTTATTATTTACTCCCAGTACTTAGCATTTAGGGTTAGGTTTCGTAACAGCTGCTTACGATCAACCTTGTCTATTTGTCGTGATACATGGTGTCATGAAATGAATATTATTATTGTTATTGTATCCGTAATATTATCTCTTTGGCAGTGGTGTAAATCATTATTACTCTTGTCATCATCATTATTATCAATATCACTATCATCATTAACATCATTATTATCAATATTACCGGTACCATCATTATTAATATCATCAGCAGCATAATATCATCATCATCATCATCATCATCATCAACATCATTATTATAAGTATCGCCAGCAGCATAGTAACATCATCATCACTATCAATATTACCATCATTATCTTCAATATCATCAGTGGCATAGCATAATCATCATCATCCTCATCATCATCATCATCATCATCATCATCATCATCATCATCATCATTATCAATATCACCATCATTTATAATCGTTATCAGCAGCAGGATAGCATCATCAGCATCATCAGCATCATCAGCATCATCAGCATCATCATTATCATCATCATCGTCATTATCAATATCATCAACAGCATAGTATAATCGTCATCATCATTATTATTAATAATATTATTTAATCTTTCCCTCGAATGAAATTATCCCTCATAGATAGGATATTACGTTAAAACAAAAACGAACTTTCGGTACTTGCAATAACTGATTCTATTCGTGCATTGTTCTTATTAAAAAAAAAAAAATAAAATTGATAACTTTCGAGAATAACTTTCGTTCGTTGTGTCGATCGGGATTACGAAAGTCGTCGATGGTCGTAGAATTTGTAAAGTGAAATTTCGCGTTCGCACACGAAACGAATTCGCACATTTGGCATTGGCACATTTCGCAGAATATCGCGCGCAAATTCTAGAGAAAGGGGCGAGATTGGGCGCGAGCTGCGAAAGAGAACAGGTCCATTAGGCGAACGTCAGATCGGGCCGACAAAGCGCCATCAAGCGTTGCGTGCCGCGCGCCAACCGTTCCCCCGAGCTTTTCTCCGATTTCGATTCCTCACTGTCGGAACTAATTCACCCAGTGAGCTTTCTCCCCGATACGCGTGTAATTTATAAGCTCGTCGGCGAATCTCAAGCTGAACGGGGTGAGGGGGATCGGGGAGGGAAGTGGATGAAAATTTGTCGAGTACGTCGACACCGCATTTGCGGCCATCTTCCTCCCGACAGAATCAATTTCCTTGTCGCAAATGGACGGAATGTTAATAAATAACCGTGCGCGATACTCCGTCGGTACGTTGCAAATACGCGAACCACGCGACTGCTCGAAAAAATACTCGTGTAACGTTAACGCAAATAGCTTGCTGAGAATAAAAAAAAAATCGATCGAATCGGTCGATCGATCAATGTTCCAATTCGAATCATAACCTGTACGGTGAAATATTCAATTCTATATTTAAACAAATTCACCTCGATTTATTCCCAGAAATAAAATTTCACTCTGCTACATACACCCAATTACCACGTTCGAATATTTCATCTTAGATTTACGCGAAATATTACCTTCGGTATTTAAACAAATATTTATTTTTAGTAAAAAAAATTCTATTCTATATCTTTAACCACATCTATTCTTCCCTTGCGTAAAGTTTCTTTCCTCTTCCTCTTCGCAAGTATTTTCTATTCCATTTTTATCGAACACGTTGAGAATAAATCGAAAGAAAAAAGAAACAATCCCTCTGGCTTACGATCGTCGCCTCGACCGATCTTTCTTTCGTCCTGCGATATATCAAATTTCACCCGACGGGCGCGCGCGCGCGCGCATGAGATGACTCAGCGGGCAAAGAAAAACGAGCGATTAGGAAACGGCTCGTGGGCACTGTCAATAGCGCACGATGGAAGGAAAAAATGATTAAAGGGGACCGATACAACAACGTGCCGTACCGTTCGACTCGCATATTTGCGATGCGATGGCGTGTCGAGGCCCTCCTCTCTCGTGCTCCTGGTTGCTTAGGACCGACTCTGCGCTTAGAACGACTTAGCACACGCGGTGCAACGACCTCGCGCAACGAGCCTTGCCGTGTGTCTCTCCTCGTCTTTTTACCTCTCTCTCGAGTGCACAGCCAAAGCAAACGGACGAGTGGACGCGTGCGAACCCAAAGGGACCCGTGAACACCGATCTTTCGTTCTCCGTTGCACGGAGCGTCGCGACGCTCGCGTCGTCTTCTGTTTGCGTTCCGAAGAGACGTAACGATCGATCGGAAATATTACCGCAACGACCTTGTGTTATAAATTTCGTTCCACGGTGTTGGAAACGCGTTTGGAATTTTGTCCTTCAAGTTGTCGCAAATTTGCCCTCGAATATCAGTGTTCTTCGAGTACTTATAAATTTGGCAAGTTTTGTCCTTCGAGTTGTCGCAAAGTTGTCCTCCAATATCAATGTTCTTCGAGTACTTATAAATTTTGTAAATTTTGTCCTTCGAGTTGTCGCAAAGTTGTCCTCGAATATCAGACTTCTTCGAAATTTGTATATTTTTTATTTTGTCATTTTAAGACTCCGTTAATGAAATTCGTGGGACATCTTCCCGCGTTATCCGCAGACTCTTCGAGCGTGTAATTGGAATGCAAAAATAGTGAAAACGAATTTTTTCACGCGCCACGGTTGCACGCGGGACAACTAATTCCGTAGTTTCGTTTCTGGAGAAATCTCTCGGCAATGAGGCGACGCACGAGCCTCGTTACATACGATGTACCCTGGTATTTCGACGAGGAGGAAAGTCAAATAAAATTACGAAAATAGTCGGTACGAGCGTATTATTATTCTTAATAATAACCGTGTCGACCTTGGGTTTAGGGCTTGTTCGGTATAAATTAACAGAATTGAATTTCAGATGCGAGAGACAAGTTACTCGTTAAGCGTAGATCTTATTAAGAATGTACAAAAATCAGGTTGTTAAATTGAACGAAATATAATTATTTCGACCACTTGACTATCGTAGAAATATTATAGAAATAAATATAACAAAGATAAACGGAATTGAAAAGAGCGAGTAAATTAATAAACTAATTAATGCATACAGCCAAATGTTGATAAGGAAGAGTAATAATGAAAGAATAAAAAATACACACCCGAGAAGAAAATACTATCAATCTCGTGTACGAAGAATTATTAATATTATGTATCTCTTTTACGAAATAAAGTCACAATGGAGATCCTAAACACCAGCGTGGGTTATCGCCGAATGAGAGTGAACGATAACGTGCGTTGATCGTTCCGATCTGGATAGGAAGAGACGAGGACTGTTTCTCCGAACTAAAGATAAAATACAAGGCGCATAATACGTCGAAAAAAAGTCTCTCGGTCGCGTTATTTTCGTCGCTGTGGCGCGACGCTTTATTTTTACGCGGAAAAGGAAAGGACGTCGCGTGACGCAGTCATACACGGCCTAGTCGCTCGTTTCCTCTTTTCTTCTTCTACGTTTTTTTTTCTTTTCCCTTCTTTTTTTTTTTGCTTCTTAGCGGAAGAAGGTGAGACGACGTCACTTTTAAAACGAGGCAACGGCCTTGCGCGAACGACGCGCGCGCTCTTTTTTCCTTCCTACCCAGTTCGCGCTTCTTGTCCCTCCCGGCCTCCCCCACGCCCCTCCCCCTAACCTACAGTGGTCGCTTTCTTCTTTTGCCCCGTCTCATCGTCGTCTCGAGCGATTTTTAAGCGGCAACGGTTCGCTTCTTCGTGTCGGTGATTCAGAACCAGGCGATTAAACGAGAGAGAGTCTTTCCATTCATTCCGCGGTTTCACTTTTATTCCATTCCTGGACGTCGAGGAATTACACACCGGCGTCATATGTACGAACGAAATCGAAAGCTGTCTCTACTAACAGTCTCGATTCGTCGCAAAGCGTTCCCCATCCCTCCACGTTTCTTCCCGTTCGTTGATAATTCCGATAACGTGTACCGCGCGATTTGTTCGAATAACTCGACAATTCAGATACCATTCGAATTCACGAGTACTCGTGTACTTTGAGCAACGACGTTCCCTGATAGTAAAATTCAAATAACGGTATTTAAATAGTAATATCTCTGAGCACAGGTATTCGAATGGTATTCGAATCTGTGTACTGGTATTCGAGCAGAAATATCTGAGTGCCGGTAGTAGAATACCAATATCTGAGTACCGACATTTGATTAACAATATCTGAATACCGATATTCAAGCAGTTTATATCCGAGTACCTGTATTCCAGCAGTAATATTCGAGTGCCGGTAGTAGAATGCCAATATCTGAGTACCGACATTCGATTAACAATATCTGAATACCGATATTCAAGCAGTTTATATCCGAGTACCTGTATTCGAGCGCCGGTGTTCGAATAGTAATGTCCGAGTATCAGTATTCAAACAGTAATATTTGAGTACTGATATTCGAATAGCAGCGATCGAACAATAATCAAATACGTATTCGAATACTGCAAGTGTACTTTAAGTTCGAAACGTACAGCTTTGTCCGGTCTTGCAAGCACGGATACGATAATTTACACTAACAATATTTACGCAACATTGGTTTTTTAGGTTCTGTTACAAAATCTACGAAACCGCGTTGTACGTTAATAAAAAAAATGTATTCAATCGCTGTTATTGACGTTGAGCGGAATTCCGTGTTTGCGTCCTTCGTGCGTTCACCTAAATACCGAATATTGTTAGATACGCGTTTGCGCGATAAAAAAAATTTGCCAGAATTTCCAGAATTCATAGACCAATTGGAACGCCTGTTTGTTGCAGAATGCACGTTCGGCAAGCAGATACGGGAACTGGGCTCCACCTGGTTCGCGGATTTGGGCCCGCCCTTCGGAGTCATGTACTGCATCAAATGCGAATGCATTCCGGTACGTATTAAAGTGGGTGTGTCCCTCACGCATTCGCGCGTGTCCGTGTACGCGCGTGTCGACGACGGCGGCTGGGGCCTGTATTCGTCTGTGTCCGACCTTTAACCCCGACTTGTGGCACGGCTCGCAACGAACCGCGGCCGAGCGTACAACATTACGTTTCTATGTAGCTGAGCCGACCTGACGCGACTTTTACGGAATTCACGCCGACTATTCGTGTAGGTACACGACCGTTGGAACACCCTGGCGTCGCGGTTACAGCTCCTTCCAAAATTTCGTCCGTGACGAAATTCTGGGAAATTTTGTCGATTAATGATTGTTCGCTCTGTTGAGAGTATAACACCGACCTTGAAAATATTAAATCCCAGAGACGATACAAGCATCACATTTGATTCTAATATAGAGTTATATAAATAGAAGAAATTTACCCTTCACTTTTTCTCGTCTCGAAATCGGTAAGGTGGTATTTCCATCGCTCCGAGTAAACGCTGCTTCACACTATCTTGCACGTTAATATAATAAATAAGTAACGACTTCTTATCGCTCTTGAATAATTTTCGAATTAACCTATAAATCTAAAATTATAAGCAAGACGTACAGTAAGAATCGGCCTTTATGAATTATTTATTTTCTTTTAAACGGTGATTTATTTTGTGAGTCTACAGGGCGTTTCAAAATAATTGCCCGTTGAAATACTGACCGAACTTTCAAAAATCAGAGTACAGATATTTTTATTTTCAACACTTCGAAGGTCGTTTCTCGAGACTAACTTAATTTTCTGTCGCGATGTGTTACACTCTTTTCGATCGATATCTAATCACGTGGAATAAAAATTCATAAATTTCGTTCCTTGCATCATTATTTATTATTCCCTGAATCATTGTACCACTGTTCTTAGATCACCTTGTATATTGTTATCTCACTTTAAAGACTTTAAAGACTGAATTGACGAATTTCCGACGCGAACTGAGCGCACAAAGTGCACTTTTCGAAGCAATATCCATTCTATGCATACTTTTCTTCGAACAAATCATAACTATGTAAAATAAAAGAACAACGACCCAGTTTACAATTATTTTACTATTAACTTACGTCACTTCGAGGAATTAAAATTTATAATTCTGTACGTAGCAATTTTACGCATGGTCGCGGTTAATTTCCATCTCTCGAAAAGATTTCTCGCAATCGTCGTACGGTAAGATCGTTACGGTCGTTGGATAATTTCTTGGATCGCTATTTCCGAGAAGGTCGCAGAGATGGCATTGCCCTTTGGAGAGCGCTGTAGATCGACGTAATACGCGAAGCACGGACTAAATCTCGATCTGGGTGACGTGACCCACGGAGACTTGACGTGCTTTCTAATCCCATTCCTGGTCCGAGACAGACTGGCGTCCGCTTCTGAGCTTGCCTCTACCACTACAGCACTCCTGTACACAAATGCGCGCGCGTATCGTTTTACGGGTGTTTCGCGTTGCCTCGCGCCGCGCTGCGTCCTTTGAACGCTATAGTTCCTTCCTGATGCATTCTTCCGCCCCGGAATTCCTGAAGGCAAAATTATTTACGAAAACTTATTTATCGCGTAACGGACGATAATACCATTCATAGCTGCGCCTGTCGAGCGAGGTTAACTTTTACGAGATACCGAAACAATGCTATCAATTACAAAATAAATTGCACTTCGTTAATTTGTTAACTTCTCAGTCATAAATTATGTATCTTTTTAATTCTTTATACAAAACCGGACACGGTTCGTTTTTTTGACTGATGTCGGTAACGACGTACGCTTAAATGGAGTGTACAAGAAATTATTTATCTTGTATCGAAAAATAATCCGAAAGCTCGCAATACGTTGTACAACAGGTTCGTTCAAAATTGAGGTTAGATTCAAGATCGAATCGACACATCGCCCCTCACGTTACGTTTGTAATACCGCGAACTTCGCGGTGCAAAAAAGACGTTAAAAGGTACGAAAAGAATATTCACATCCGTATGGGAACAGTATCGTCGCGTCTGTTTTGTCGGTGCGAACGTGTTCACGATGGGTTGTCACTCTCGTATTTCCGACGCGGTCGTCACGGGCCGCGCCTACATACGTCGTTCGGTTGTACACTTATCGCGCGCACGCGCCCTTCATTTTTAACGAAGCCGTTCGCACGACTCGCGAAATACGTCCGAATCGAAGCAGTTCCGTTACGGGTAAAAGTAAACACATCCAGGGGAAAGGTTGAGCGAACGTTAGCGAGTGAAAAAAATATATATAGAACAAAGAATCGAACACGATTTGTTCCGCGTCCTCGCAGTACGGAATTGCTCGAATTCCTGCCCGATCGCGCAATAATCGTCGTTTGCATTCCGCGCATACACGCACGGGGGAGACACCGCTTTGTTTTGCGTCCCATACGCGGTCGAACGATGACGTCATAGTTCTCGGACATGTCCCTTGCGCGCCACTAGTCGATATTCTTGCCCTTCGGCGATTTCGCGAAGATCAAACGTCTCGTCGCTACACTTCCGTGTAACGTTTACCACGAAAATACGTTCCAACTTTAACGATTGGGCGTTATTAAAGCACGCGTAAATTTCGTTTTTTTTTTTTAATACACAACGAGAGCGATATCCACATTTGTAACATAATCTGCAACTTTATATACGTACATAATTATGCGACGTTCATTGAAAATAATAACTTTAGTTATTTATACAACTTTCTTACACAGTCACTGTAATCACTGTCCGATTGAAAACGAAACACAAAAATTAATAAATATTTCAAAGCCTTAGCGAAATATTGAATTTTCCATCGAATGTTCTACAAAATTTGTAAAGTAGAGTTAATCTCTAGACGGAAAGAAAGTTCAATACTTTTTCATATATTTTGTAATTCTATGATTTACACTTGGAGATTATATAAACGAAAGGAATGAATATTACTACGTTCTTACTCGATTTTGTTCAACGAGAGACTTATACAGCACAATTTAAGGTTAGTTTACCAGTATTCGTTGTGGCTGCGTATTACCTTCCGCGCACTCGTATATCTGTCTTGTTACACGTACTTTTTTCTCGTCTTGTTGCGCAAGACGTTTATTATTATTACTTATTTGGACACCCTGTGTATTGCAGACCGTTACGATCGAAGAGCATTAACGCTCGATACGCGAAAGAGCCCCGGTTGCTAAATCAGGCGTTTTTCTTATTGACTTTTCTTACAGACCCGTAATAATAGGCTCCGTATTAATGAGCGTGATTTTGAGCAGATAAACGCGTGGCTGAGGTCGATTAGCTCCGTTCAGCGGCTGTCTTCCGGACTTTCTCGACGAAAGGCGCGGACCTAATGTTATACTCCAGCGCGGCTAACCTTAAAGTGTACCATTAGAGTTTAAAGCAATTAATCTGTAACCTAAAACTCGTGAAAGTGACTATACACTGAATTCGAATTTTACGCACGGACAACATTCCGTTACAAATCCAAGATGTGAACAACGATTAGAGAAACGGATTATTCGAATTTTACGATACTTTTTTCGACAATTTCAATTTTTCTCGACGAGTGAAACCTACAATCGGGAAACGAATATTCTAGGTTAAGGAACTTTTACACTCGATCGAACTCCCGTATACTGTTCCAACTTTGAAAATTTGTTTACGAAGAATGAAAAATGTTAAACAATACGCATAAAAATTGAAATTCGATTAGTAACATTTCCGTTATATTTTATCATTGTTTTAAAATTGCAACTAAATGCGTAGAAAAATATCAACTAAATCCTAGTAGCATAATATTGGATTGTTCAGAAAGTGATTTCGTTTTTTTTTTTTTGGTTGAAACACGATTTTTTTAAAGTGTATAAAATTTTAGAGTGTATATAAACATTTTATTAAATTATATATTCTCCATTTTGGAAAACGAAATGACTTTCCGAACGACCCAATAGATGATAGAAGGTGTTCCGTAGATAAATTGTCGAAATGTTAAAATTTGTTTGTTTAATATTTTCCGTTCAGCAATTGATTAACAATTGTTGATCGTGGGAATCCGTTCGTTCCCTTGGATACTTTCCAAGCGTGGAGTTTAATTAACGCACGACGAATTCAGATTTTTATCGGGGGCGAAACACCTTTTATCCAACGCGGGAACAAAAGCGCCGTTAAACGGAGATCCTGTCGAGATTTCGTTCGCACCCACTCGCGCAAGCGCGTGCGCGTGCGCGATCGTTGAAAAGGGACGCCGATGTAAGGTGGATACACGAGAGGGCTTTCGATGTCCACGACTTGTCGAGCGGCTTGTATCGTCCAACTATTAAAGATACTCATCTCATTATACAAGACCCACCGACACCTCCCACGCGTTATCCGCGTTCATTCTTCTTCGCGCCATTCACCTTTCTCCCTCTTTCTTGCCCGCAACGCCTCAAACCGTACGAATCCAACGTGTACGAATCGAATTCACGAAATTCCCAATTTCCGTACTGGACGAATTTCATTCGAGGCTCCATCTCGACATTTTGCTCGCGTGAAAATTTCAATACGTCGAATTTCGGGAGTTTCGAAACACCGAGAATAATTTTTCAACCCACGTTTCCAAATTTCATAGAATGAAAATTAAAAATACTTTCGAAAAAGTACGTTAACGAAAAGTGTCGATTTTTAACGATTTTTATTTTTCAAAATGATGTGAAATGTATCTTTGATATATTTTTATATTTTGAAGACTATTTAAAAAAAAAAAATGAATTTGAAATAACATGAAATGTATCTTTGATATATTTTTATATTTCAACGATTGTTTGAAAAAGAAACGAATTTCAAGGTCATTAATTATTTTTTTAATAATAGAACGATATATTCGAAGTTAAGAGCGAACGAATTGAACAATCGAATAGTTAAAATTTCGAGGTTGAAAATCTACGCGTCGTCAGATCTCCGTTATCCGAGTCTGAAGTGATCTACCAGCTTCGTGTGTCAAATTTAAAATAGATTACGTTGCTCGGCGTTTGATGTAGTATCGTGCTGCGCGTCACGAGTCACGGGTTATTCGACCGGAATGAAGAATTGTATCATCCAACGACGGGGTGTTAACAAGGTGGACGATAAAAAGTGGTTTATGGGAACCAGAAGTTAGCCCGGCCGAGTCATCAGGCGGGGTTAGTAACACCGGGTTAATAACACGACCCGTGGAATGCTTAATTGTGGGTTAAGAATGTGGAAATAAATTCGAGGTCAAGCATAAAACGATTCGAAGCCCTCGCCGTTGCGCGGTTCAATTGATATTCTCTATCGTAGTAACGGGCTCTGTCCGCGCATGCATACGTCGTCCGGACAGAACGGTCTGGACTGCCCTAATGGAGTTTAATTTAGCCAATCATCATAAACTTCGTCCTTGAGTGGCTACCGTTCTTACGTGTTTGCCTATAATATCGCGTTAGGCTCGTGTTCGTTTCTATTCGTTTCCTTGAACTTTTCAACGATTTACTTGCAACGATAAAGCACGAACGAAAAGATTATCGATGTTAGCCGCGTATAATTCCGCCGTTCGAATCGTGTTATTTCGATTCGGCTAAGTATTAGCCACGGCTACCTCCTTAGACAGACAAAAAGTCCCCTCTGGAACGAAGAACAGAATATCGAAGAAGTTTACTCGATATTATCCCCTGTTACGGCCGGAGGTATTAGCGGCGTATAAAAAAGAGTCTGCTGGACAGCGAAAAGTTGCGTAAGGCACAGAAAAACAGGGGAGGAGCTTGGGTATAGATGCGAGGGGGAGAGAGCGATGTAAAGAGGGATAGAACACAGAGTGAGAAACTCTGGTACGGGACTGCTCGGACTAGCGGCTTATGGACGGACGCGCGAACTCTATTTTTAGTCTTCGGAGGAATGACAGTCCCTCTTCAGTGTATATGAGGAGCTATTGATAGGTCGCGGGCTTCGTTGAGAGAAGCGGGCAGACACGTCGCGTGAATCACACGAGACGTCGTTTCTTTACCTAAAGTCATACCGGACCGATGTCTACCGTTATGTACTTCGCTTCTGTACAGTTACGTTCTAGACGATTTCACGTTTCATCCGTGAAATTCAAACGCGGGGAGATATAGTAATCTAACGTACAATATTGTCCCGTACGATTAAAGTGAAACTCAGCGACAATTCGAAGAACAAAAATTTCGGTATTTGCGTTAATAGGGGCCACGTGGCAACGCGTTAGCAGTAGGATTGCAAGTGTTCGTATATTTTAACGGAATTCGAGCGCTACAAACGTACTTCGAGTATTCGAGTATTCAAGTATTCGAACATTCGAGTGTACGAATTTTCGTGTACTCGAGCATTCGAATATTCGAATTTACGAATTTTCGAATACTCAAATTTACGAATTCTCGAGTACTCAAGTATTCGAATACTCGAGTGTACGATTTTTCGAGTACTCAAGTATTCGAAGACTCGAGTGTACGAATTTTTAAGTACTCGAGTATTCGAATATTTAAGTACACGAATTTTCAAGTACTCGAGTACCCGAGTATTCGAATTCCAAGAAAATTCGGCTAGTTCGAAGTATCCGAAGCATCGTCCTGTACACACGTGAGCGTAGCAGTGAATACTATAAATCGAAGAACGAAACTGTACTCCCCCCGTTGGTTAATATATTCTCGTGTTGCGGCTCGGATCAAAAGTTTTTTTTTTTTATTGGGAATGCCTGAAAGGCGGCCCACACGCGAGACCCCACGCACGAATCGACGCTAACTTCCGGCCCGGTCGGTCGAGCGTTCTTCGCTTCTATCATTACTTCTACAATAGTGTCAAAATAATGAATGGCTACCCCGGGCAGAAAATCGTGGGTGGATGAATCACGCCAGCCTCGGTTCGTGAATAGCGGGACGCTTCTTAATCGAGACGATCGTCCGGCTCGACGTTCGCCTCGCGAAAACGTTCCCATGACATCGAACATATAGTCGGTGGAAACGATACAGCGTACTCCTGGGAACAGACTCGAGCGGGTATGAAAGTTGACATCCTTGTCTCGATTACTGAACACGACAGCTGATGTCGGCTGATTCAAACGAAACGGAGACGCGGTACGCTTGTTTGCGCGATTGTTCATCTTCCTTTTCGATTAATCCCGTCTACTTGTGCGCACCTTCATTCGCGCAACACTTCTCCTCGCGTATCACGTTTTACCCAAGATGGACTTCAAAGAGGAAGATAATATTCCTGATGGTGAATATTTTCATTCGATTCTAAATTCTAATTTCGAAGAACGTTATTAATGCAGGAAGTCAAATTTCTATAAAACATAGTACTACGTGAATTTCAATAAAACGTACTAATACACGAATTTTAATAAAACGTTAGTAATGCATGAATTTCGATAAAACGTAGCAATACGTGAATTTCAATAAAACGTAGTACTACGTGAATTTTAATAAAATGTAGTACTACGTAAATTTCGATAAAACGTAGTACTACGTGAATGTCAATAAAACGTAGCAATACGTGGATTTCAATAAAACGTAGTAATACGTGAAACCCTAATTTGTTATGTTATAGTATCATGCAACGCGGTTGTACCTATCTATTGTGTTTCCATGCGACCGTTATCCAAGGGGCAATTGAATACTTTTCGAGTATATCGAAACGTTCTCGGTGCAAAAGAGGTTCTCGCTTCGTTTTTTACATTCCGCCTTATCGTTATCGTCCCCCGAGTTTCTAAACCGTTTGAAAGTCTCGTGGCGCACCGGTATCATCTCGCAGTACTCGCGGAAACGTATCAGAAGTTGTCGGTACGTGAATCGCCCGATATCTGAACGTATATCTCCACGCGATAAAAATTGCACCTACTCCGCGGCACCCGGTGGTTAACCGTCTCGCGGACAGTCGAAGGAGGGAGCCTCTTGAAACACGAAATTTACTTCTGGCGCCCCGATTCTCGTGTAATTCGAAGTTTAACGTCTCCGACTGGCCGCCGTCTCCTTCGGTTGTTTCTCCCTCTCCTCTTCCTTTTTTTCCCCCCCGCTCCCTCCGTCTGTTCGGCACTCGAATCAACATCGAACATATCGTTTCGCGTTCCAGGAATGCCGTGCAGCTCTATAAAACCCTGAACTTAATTTCTGCTCCTCGGCCGTTGTAACAGGAACCTCACCGATCGGCGTCTACGATCCCTTATCCTGTCCCTCAGTCGGCGAACCGTCGGGAAAGAATTTCACGAGATTGGCTTTTCACACCAAGAGATAGCTAGGCGCCGCAAATCTGCTGTAAAGTCGGATATTTATCGACCGGTCGACGCGTGTCCGTCCGACCGCAGGAAATCCTACGCCACTTTGAGTTTAAAGCTCCTACATTGAGAGGTCCCTGTTCCCCTATTCCATGTATTGGTTTCCTACTCTTTTTTCTCCGTTTCATTCTTAGAAAGTGTTCCGCGTGTAGGTGCATACCGTGATTGGTCGGTACAAGAGATTCTGTCTTAACCTTTCGACGACCACGCGATTTTTTCTACCGCCATGGGGTCTATAATTAACCTCAACGAAAAACATCACGTGCTGAGAGGTTCTCTTTTTTTTTTTTGTTTTTTTAGCGTTCATTAGTTAGGAACTTATTTATGCAATGAAGAACGGCTGGATCAATCAACACCGTTTCTTGGGAGAAATATAACGGTACGAACATCGGAGGAGTGAAAATATTTATAACGGCGAAGAAATGTAAAATTTTATGCGGTTCATAAATAATTAACGTACATGTTTACTTCGGTTATATCCTAAAAATATAATTCATAATTTCTACGAGAATTCGATACATTCAAACCCATAAAAAATAGTTGTATAATTAATCCCAAAGGTAATTACGCAAAAATGTAATATATTGGATACGTAAGGTTCCACGTGGAATTTTTAATCGACCCCGAGCATAAATTATTTAATTTCAGTCGATTCGAGATAATTTAGAAACATATAATAACAGCGTAGGATTGAAGAGGTGAAAAGAGAGGATTACCTAAAATAGCAAGTATCATTAAGTCAATGAGTTATTAAGAAAATAATGAGGCTGAAGTTGCTCACAAATCTTGCGCGGTCGTCTAAAGGTTAAGTTACGACTTACCGCTGCAACTGACTTCTACTCTCGCCACTAGAGGGTTGCCAATATTATCGCGAAACTTCTATTTCTGCAAATTCCATGCATAATGTAGCATTAAATATTCTAAACTAAATTCAAATGTTTCCCCTTTTGTACTGTTTCCTCGGTATCAATTACAAGTTAGCAGATATGGAAGATTGTTTAAATACAGTTAAATGATATTCCTATTGAAAGCATTTGAATAGATTCCACCGGTTCTATGAAAATGTGGAGGGAAGAAAGTCTCATAGACGAATATTTACGGTCACCGGATTGAATCGTACCATCGAGCGTGAATGTACTGTAAAGAACGACACAGGGGACCGTAAGTAAGACGTCCTGAAAGCGAAATACCTCGACCAGAAACGACAGATCTATAGTGGAAAGTGGCGATCGACGGAGTCACGGAATATGAATTTATAAGGCGCACCGTATTGTAGTACACATTGGTAACGCCACCATTGACCGTGGTTAGGAATAGTTATACGGTAGGTCGGTGATTCTTTTCCACGACAGACCGTTAGAAAGTTAGCGAGCGACAGAGACATTAAATAATAATTTATATTACGCGGAGTATTGTAAATCGTGCCGGAGATAATGGCACTATTGACCGTGATAAACGAGTCCTTTGTGATCAATAACACCTACCAATTACTTTGTCGATAGATTTATCGCGTGCCGCGTATGTAAACGTTACAACTATCGTCAGCGATGCGTAAAGAAGTAATAAACATGTGAGCACGTTTATAGGCTCGAAAACATTACAGTCGCACTTTCAAACGTCACCGCGAACATGTCCACCAGAAACAAGCCGATAGAGAAAGCCCGTAGAATTCGCATAATTTCGAAAGAAAACTACTAATACCGCCCGCCACCTATCGGCATTTCAGAGACGGCGGCTTGAAATGTACGAAACAAACTTTCCGGTACAATGAAAACCATAACCTCTTTCGACTAGAATTCCCACACTCTCGTTCCATCGTGGTCACTAACTTTTATTTTCGAAACCGCGGTAATATTTCCAGTAGTTTTACTTACAGAGATGTATTCTGTTTTCAGGTGCAAAAGAAACGACGAATCGTGGCGAGGGTCCATTGTCGTAATATCAAGAACGAGTGTCCGAAGTTGACATGCGACGAGCCCGTTCTTCTTCCCGGCCGTTGCTGCAAATCATGTCCAGGAGATTTCAGTAAGTAGCGCCACCTTTTGTCTCATAGACAGTGGTGCACGGATGCTCGAAACCACGAGACTGTTGAACTTCGGGTCTGGTCGGTAAAACTCGGGCGAGATCGAGCGGGCTTCTGAAACCACGAAACTTGTCGAGACCTCGAAACTATCCAATTACATATGAACATCATAGACTGTATAATTCTTCGACATTATTATACAACCGTATTATTATCATTTGAAAGTAAAATTATTTTACCAATAATATCTTCAAATTTCCATAAATTAATATTTGTCTACGGATATGGATATGCATTAAAACTTTAATACGCATCATATTTTGGAGGGCTTGCCCGATTTCATACGATTTCTCCCGATCCGACCCGAGTTCGAAAACTCAAACACCTCAGACGCCTAGACTATACTCTAAAGCTGCGTTCCCATACGTGCAACGCACAGTCTGGAACGCATTGTGAGCTGTGCACTGCACACGTGGAAACTTGTCTTTACGCTGTCTCGTTCGAGACTAAAGACGAAAAAACTCCACAACGCGGCACGCGTCGACTAATAAGTCGATAAATACTGTTGAACGCGGTTTACACCTGTAAGAAACGCACAGAATGTCGTGGAGAAAATGGGACGCACGTCAGTATAAACACGACAATGTGTCCGAGATAAGGGGGTTGACGTCGTGGGATCGCGGGACTCGAGCTTTGTAACAATCGTAACCATTGACGCCCCCTTCCACATATGTATATATTTTTGTTCACGATGCACGCGTAAATCGAGTTTCGAAAGAATATTAATTACCGATGCAATAAATAAATGACGGCTAATTAAATCAGTCTCGAACAAGCTATTTTTATTTACATCGTGATCGATAAAATTATAATTATAAACGTTCGAATGAAATGGTGAGACCAGAAACAATAATATTAAATTAGGAAAGAAATTATAAAGTACAATAATGGTAAAAAAGTATTAAATAAAAAAGCAAACGCAATAAGTAATTTTTCCCATTTGGATATTATTGCTTTAACTTCTGCAGTGCGTAAATAAAAATAACTTGTTTTGAACCGACAATCGTTTTTAATTGAGCCATTTAGAAGTTAAGCTTAGAATCGATTGTCCGACGGGCGAATGTCAATTCTATGAATTGCGTGCAGTCGATCTCTCTTTACGAGTTCCCATAAACACGTCAAATAAAAAGAATTGTCCGCGCGGTGTGACCGACAGAGACTAGAACGATCAAAGCACCGAAAGTACAACGATAAATGGCGAAGTCCAGTTACTGGCAGCGAGCTTAAAACGATCGTGGCTCGTAAACATCGCGAAAGGATATAGACGCAACGTATCGGGACTGGAGGCATTAATGAGAGTCAAGTGGCTTGCATAAATCATTTATCAACGATCACCGCCTCTTTGTCCGTATCTTTCTCTTTATCGGCTTCCACGGGGCCATCTTTCTCTTTCCCTCCGTTCACTTGGAGCTTCCTCGACCGTTTCTGTCGGCTGATCGACCCGATAATCGTATTTGCAACGCCATGTAATCATGATCGAGCGTTATCGCCGGTACCTTTATTTTTATTATCGCCTGGATGCTCGAGTGCCCTTATTAACGGATTAACGGATCAGTGAGCGCAGGTTGCTTGGAGACCGTGCAACGGAATGGAAACCCCCGTTCGTTTCTTTCCGAGAACTTGTCGTTTTTCTCCTCGCTACGCCGTCGATTTAGGTTTCACTGTTTTGTTCTTACGGGAGGCCACGCGCGCACTGTTCCTTTTCTGACGAGAACGTCGAGAGGACGAAAACAAACGAGCGAACGAACATTCGAAACGTTCACCGAGTTTGCAATGTTTATATTTTTAATGTATCCACTTTCCAACGACTCGTGTGTTTACGATTACGAAAACAATGTATGATATTTTGTATCCGTAAAGAAGTTTTTAATCGGTCACGCTGTGTCCTCTACTCGAACTGACTAATGCGACGGGTGCTGTTGCTCGCTGTAATACGTATTTTTCATTGTAGATGGCAGCTGTTTAGGTAGCGAAATCGAAGTAAGAAAATCCCTATATGGTCCGGGCAAAATTACGGTTCGCGTGATGCGTATTGCGTCGGTCTATGAAATTCGTTGATTCGATGGCCGTTATCTTCACACCGGATAGAATATTATCTCGCAGATGTGCAACTTTCACTGGATACGCAGCGCCGCAGCCGAATTCTTCGTACGTTCGCTCGACTTGTTTCTTTTTCTCCCCCGTGATTTTCTTCTCTCTTTCCCTCTTGTTCGACCGATTTCTATATCGCCGTTAATCGCCATAGAATGCGGATGGAATAAACGAAATGGTCAGAATACTTGCGCCCATTCCTGCAAGGCTTTTAAGTGGAAATACAAGGAGCAGTGAAAAATGAAGGCCGAGGATTTAGCACTGTCTCGCGAACGGGGTTCTAGCCGAGCAACCGAGCGTACACGAGGTATTGTGCATGTACGGACCCCACATGGTAGGTGAAACCATTTAACAGTCGACGATAAATATGCTACGGACCAAATTGTTTGGTTGCTTTCGTAAAATATGCATTTCTCGGGTCATTGATCAGGATATGAAATATTTTTACGGTATCTTTAATCGATGGAATATTTTATCTCAAAAACGAGGTAATGAAAACTGAAACGAGTTCCTTAACGAATGTCATGAATAAATAATGATTCTTTTGATAAACATTGCTACGGGAAAATTATTCTGAAAAACTTGAGCGGAATCGCAAAAAATGATATTTGCGCTCGAGGAAATTGCGCTACGATTAAATGTGATTATAATAATGGAATAATGTTCAGTCGGTCGTGAAGCAACCGAGGCGATGTGTGACGCGTGCGCGAGTGCAAAAGAAACCCAAGTTGCAAAAATCTAAGCGGACAAACACGCGCCTAGACGCCAGGAATCCTACATTTTATTTACGAATAAGGAAGCTGGTGTCACCTTTTATGAGCTTTTCTACAATGCGGTCGAGGACTGGCGGCGTTACGAACTCGAATGACGAAACAACGTTGCAATTAATGACATGATAAAGAATACGTGTACGCGGTACTCCTAGGTTAGGCGGGCGTCTATCTCTCTTTTATCGAATACAGAAATGATCACAATACACTTTCTCCGGTTCAACGACTCGGTGTTAAAATGAACCACGCGAAGAAAGTTCATCTCGAAATAGTTCGTCAGCACGTAGTAACACGCGAAGTCCAAGTTTGTCATTACGTTCATTAGAACGTACCAATGCGCGAAATCCAAATTCCTTAAAACAGAGGTTCTCAAAGTAACTGTCCGACCCCACTCGTGAGCCGATTTTAGGTTTGTCGCGTTAAATAGTAAAATACGAGAATACTTTAAACGTTCTTAATTGACAATGAGTGCATCCGACTAACAATTTTGAAGTAGCAGAAAAATATTTTTAATTTCCCTTTTTTTTAAATATACATTGCAAACGAAAAATATTCGTTTTCGAAAGTAAATCTCGACTGGTGAAACTTTGAAAACTCTTGCATCAGAACGTAGTAGTAATGGGTAAAAATCGACTAGCCACTCGAACGTAGCGCTAGATTAAATTTCAAAAAGATGTAACGCAAGTTACACAAATTCAACGCATCGTAATATCGCGTAAAAAGAAAACAGATCGCACTACACGTTACGTTCCGTGCAGGAAGCACATCCGTGGATTAGAAAATCTAGGAAAAATAAAATGTAATTTATTGCACCGGTATCGCGTTGATACCGCCACGATTATCAGTGAAGCTTGACGTTTCATTATTGTCGACGAGAGGTATCGATTAAAAAGTCTCGTTTCCACGACCCGTTGGAAAAGCGTGTGGATCTTCGCCCCGCGACGACGCGTCGTACGGTTAACGCGTAACGAATAGATGCGAATGATACATACAGGGTGTTCGTTTGAAAACTTCGCATTTAAATATCACGAAAGCAACGCATTCTCGGGAAAAATGTTAAACACAAAAGTTTCTAGATTTCCTCACGAAAATAGAAGTATCCTATTTATTATTTATTCTTATTTAACGTTGAGCGTTCTCAAGGTTATTCGAAAGTCGATTACATTTTCTTAAACAAAAACCTATATTTTATATATTGATTCTTACTCCAAAAAAAAAGAATATTTGATAAAATAAATGAAAGAAATAAAGAAGTTTCATGTTTGTTTCATTTAATTTTATATTTTAGTAAATATCTTTTTAAGACAGAGTCTGATGAAAAAATATACATATAAAAAAGTGTTTCCCTTTTCTTGTAGAATAAGAATTCGCGAGTAAAAATATAGGTTTCTATTTAAATAAATGAATCCTACCTTCAAATAACCTGGAAAACGCTCGACGAATAAAAAATAAACAAGACAGTCGTATTTCCTCCTCAAAATCGAGAAACTCTCGTATTCGACATTTTTCCCCGAAATTGAGTTGTTTACGAGATATTTAGATACGAAATTTCGAAACGAACACCCTGTACATATATATATACCGTCCGGACGCATGCGTGCGGCGCTATTCACCGCAACGCTTTTGCAACGCGGGCAAGCGCAATTTATTGGTTACTTAGAATCAATTAGCGAACTCGCATTTATTACCCGCGGACAAGTCCCCGCTGTCATTGTCCGCGCGCTTTCTACTTCCATTCGGGGCGCGCGAGATTTCTTTATCGGGCCCCGTGGAACTTTAGTGCGCAGCACACTCGGGGCACCCGGGTTTTATTACGCGCTTTTTCCTCAAGCCGTATTAATATTCGCGCGATCTCGTGAATGGGAATCGCCAGCCATCACGGGCGCAGGAAATGTCATCGGATTTCATCTCGCGTTAATCATAATCGGCCCGTCGTCTCTCCGCGGCTGACGGGATGACAAGTAGCCGACGATAAATCACGTCGGTACGTTGGGGAAAAAAAGAAATTATTACTGCTCAACGGCAGCGCGCACGATTCCTCAATTTTATCGGTAATTGGAGAGATCGTAGTTACCCGCGCCCGATAGACTGTCCTACAAAACGCAGTGGTATGCGATAACTCGGATGGCGCTACTCAATATTCAATTACGCGTGGACATCGCGTTCCCTGCGTACATAGATTAGCAATCGAACGGCCGTCTATCTCGCGTAAATATTTAGAACGTGATACGCGTTGGCGAACAGCTCCTGTTACGCGTACACCACTGTAAACGTTGATTTTCCTTTCGTAACGCGAGCCACGATACTATGCCAAACGGGACGTCTTTCGGGAAACGAATTAAAACTCGGTTGGTTCGTATTCCACTTACCCTCGTTGTAGGTCCGTGACCGACGATCAGTGCCGATCGATGTCGGGTTGAGAACAGGAATGGAACAGAGAACAGTTAAGCCCGTGAGATCGCTTCGAAACGGTTAACCTTCAGACGGCGGACGTCAGGTCATTTGTGACTTATAGGATTGTTGTGTCTCGGAGCAGACCCGTGTGTTTACATTGCAGCCCGTCCTTCTCCCCTATATTTTTTTTACAACAGAGCGATTGGATTATGTTTCTCCCGCGAAAAGAACACACATTCTGTTAATATTACGTACTCGTATAATAATTTTTCTTTCTTCTTACAGTGCTAACGATCGCTACAAAATCGTAAACAATTATTGTTCTTAATTTTCATTTTTCACTCTTTCTCCACCGTGATTCGAATTCGATAGATTCGTACATTGAAAATTTTCATTCCAATTTTTCTACATCGAAAATATAACTTCGCATCGATCGTAAGGTTCGATTTTCTTTCGTGCTCCTCCACTAGAGGTCGCGTCGACCAGTTGGGAAAACACTGCTGCCACAGTGGAAGGGTCAAAGGTCTCCAGTCTCGATCGAACGAAGTGGCCAGTTCGCGGACGCGTTTCGGCGCAGCATCGAGGTCTCGAAACGGTTTCGAAACATCTCGACGCCACCCCGTCGTCCCGCGTGGCCAGATAAGCGACATAACAACCCGTGAGAGACCGAATTAGCCTGGTTGGGTTAAAGCGGGGTTGGGGAGGGGGCGTAGATGTTCAGCGAAAAAAGTGCGAGGAGAAAAAGGTCGATGATAAAGAAACGGGTAGAGACCGCCGAGGGAAAGAAGAAAGAGAGAGAGAGAGGGGGGAGTGAGAGAGAGTGAGTGGGGTGTACGAAGAGGAGCGGAAGGTTGGCGGACGAGAGGCGGAAAGAGGAGGGCGGGGGGGAGAGGTCGGGCGCCACGGTTTAGCGCCATGGCGCCGGCTATATTACCGCATGGCGTCACTTCGATTAAGCCGTGCAATCTAAATGTAAATATTAGCATACGTAATGATCGGGCATAACGCGCGCGCGGGAATGAGAATAGACGAGGAGTCCGTACGGAGGGAGGGTTTGGGAAGGTCGTCGGGGGAAGCGTGGGAGGGAGAGAGTTTGTTGCGAGCCATTCCTCTTCCAACGAGGTCCAACCGTCGTTCGTTTCCCGTCTCTTCCGTCACCTCTTATCGTTCCCCGCCCGCTTTTGTCGACTCGCGCGCTTTTGTCGCCGCTAATTTTGCGTCTGTCTCCACCTCACCCGTCTCCCTTTCCCCCCTGTGCTCAGTGGGGCGTTACACTGCAGGCGAAAGACATACGAGACCCTGATCGCAGGGGGCCCCTGAATATCGGTCGCTCAGAAATTCGTCGAACGCTAGGTATAAACAGAGGCCCAAACGTCGGTATTTCAAAAATTGAGGAGTGTGAACAAAGTGAACGGTATTTGAATACCACACATAATATATGTGTGGTATTTGAAACCGAAGAAAAATAGTCGAACAACTGTACAAGAACGTAACCGTAACTAGAAATACCGATTTTGAATTGATTTTTCAAAAGATCGATTTTTTTACAGATCAATTTTTTCTATCAATTTTTCCGCGATCGATTTTTCAGCAAATCAATTTTCTGACTCCCGATCGGTATCGATTCGAAAAAGCGATTTCTCGACAAGAAATTTCGACCCTAACCTAACTTTTGCGCACGGAAAACCCGCGGAACGGACACGTTTCATACGCACTGTATACTCTTCCAACGATTTGCACGTACCCGTTATTTATACTCGCGAAAAATCCGTCGAGCCTTCGGCCGGCAACTTTCCCATCACATCGGCGACCGGAACGGCCGCGGTCACAATTTGTTTTACAATAAAACGCGCGGTCACATCGCCTGCGGAATAGCTACGCACGCGATCAACGCTTCGTCTCGTCGTTTCGAAGTATTGGTAACGCGTGTTGGGTAACTGGCGCGGTATCGCGTCGAAATTCTTGAAATAACCTAATGACCGATACGCGCCGGAACGGCGAAAATCCACGCCGGAGAAATTCGTTGCCGCGAAAGGCGTGACGCGCATTAATCGCGAACGCGACCCGCTATTTATCACCGCCCAACAATTCAGACGCGCGTCACAGGCGATACGCGCGTTCCTGGCATTACATTCTCTGTGCAGCGAGTTCCTCGCCCAGGTACCTACAGTTTCCATTCGTTCGACGAGATTACGGTAGACGTCGAATATATTGGCCGCTCGAGACCAGTACCCCGACTGTAAATGACGTCAGAAACTTCTCTCTCACGGTACCGGTATCAGTCTCCGTATTCGATGTAGAGAGGGCGTACGACGAAGGGTTTACGCGAGAAGACAGTAGATGGCGCGACAGACCAGTTAAACAACGTATGTCCTGAACTATGATCGATCAATTAACGAAAAGGAAACTTAATCATATAAAGTATAATAGATTCATCAGTTAATACGTAATAATTAATAAAAGACAAGACTAATTAGTACCAACTCTCAATCTCTTCGTTCTTTTCTTTCTCCTTTGTTTTCTCTAAAACAATGAAGCACGTTCAGCGATCGAAATTGATAAAATTGCGTCGATGAAAATTGTTTCCGAAATAAAGCTGTCTCGAATACCGTGACGGTGCAATCGACCGTACAGCGACGGTTTTCTCTCGTGTATCCGCTTCCCCGCGCTCCGTGCTTGCGATCGTCGCGTTGGCCGTCGTCTGGCAGGCTCGTTGCCCCCCGCTGATGGAAGGTGAAGCCGCCAACGATGACCGCTGCGCGTCTCCCTTTCACGCACCGCGATGAGAAACTGCGACCCGCGAGCCCATCGATTGGACTGTCACATCGATTCTCATCGGCTCGAACGACGAAAACAACTGTCCCGGATGCGACAAGGGTCGCCAGCGGGGGGGGGGGGGGGGGGGGGGTCCGGCTGGCCGGGCGGTAGGTAGGATGGGAGTAACGACTGGACTCGTTCGAATCTCCCGCCTCGTCGACGGTTCCCCACTACCCCCCGCCGTTAGGTGGTATCGCGTTGCGTTAATACGGGAATTATGGCGTATCGCCCGTTTAAAGAGTCGCGCCGAGGCCTTTTTGCCGGCGCCGTTCGCTTGATTGCGATCATTCACGGTTACTCTCGGTGCCGACGGGTCTCGAGCCGTCGCTTGAATCGCCGCTAATTTCGCGCCCCGTGGGAAAAGGACGTCGCCGTGGACAGAGAACGAAAACCGGGGCGACACCTCGCGCAAAAACGTGTGACTAAAGAGCATCCATCCGACGCACTTGTCGATCTCCTCCAGGGACAGTGACACGTGTAGGTTATTTAACCCTAAACCATTCGTTATGTACGCGCAATTTTCCCGATTATTGTTATACAGAAAGTAAGACACCGCGAGTATTGCACTTTTATTGGAAAATATTTCACAGTTACGCAAATTGGATATAAGAAAACATGTTTTTGTCCAAGTATTAAAGAACGTATCGCGTAGAGTCTGTCAGACTCCGTATAAGCAGTTAAGGATGAAGTTGTGCTCTTTTTTTTTCCAAGTTATTTTAAGCATCGTAAGATAAAAGTAACCGTTACGATCGTCGTGAAATATTTGTAATTAAGTTTTCCAATGATGTAACCCGGCAATAACGTCGCAGAGATCGATGAATGTCACGGGACGATATTAACCCGAATTTCTGTTTATTTCGAGCGAAGTAATGCGACGCTAGGCGCTCGTAGCTGTGCAAACGAGACTACGATTTACGATTATTATTATTAAATGTCTTTACGACACACGTGTTAAGATATAAATATATGTACTTGAAACCTAACCTTAATTTATCTATCCGTAACAATCTTATAATGTACTACTGGAAACTCGGTACTATTTTATAGTATCGTTATTTATAAGCTGTGACTTTTGAGATTGAGAGTGTTCTTAAAAGCTAACCTCAACTTAATATTCTCTGAAACTCTGTAACCACTTGGCGATATTATTTATAAATTGTACGTAGAATTTTTAGATCGAGATTGCTTTTAAAACTTAACCTCAATTCGGCACTAATAACTTTATACTACCGGAAATGTTTAAATTGTCTACAATTATCTGCAATTGACAGTGAGTATACGTAGAACTTGAGAGTGGCCGTATACATAGATTCATATTAAATTTATAACCTGTATCAGTGTTGCTGCCAGGGGTTGTGGGACGGTCACTGGTTAATCGAACACACGCGCGCGCCGCGCAAGGTTAGGTTCTGTGGGAACGCGTGAAAGGCAGCCTGTTGGTCGAGCGCGCAGATTTTGGCGCCGTTTTCACGAACGCATTTAATCCTGAATAACGACCGTCCTTCAGTCAAACGTGCCGCTTAAAGTGCCGGTTCCCGTGTGAATGCCATTAAACGACCGCAGCGTTCTCTCTAGCCACGGCTACTTGTCGTAAAATCATGAATCTACACCCTAGGCTCTCCGTGAACGGCGTATTATTTTTTGCGCCATTGGTCGCAAGATTTGCATCAGTTGTTCCCCGAAGGACGAAAAAAGTGGTCGAACGTTATCGTAAGAAAGAATTACAAATACCTGCGTATAGACTCTTTTATTTCTCGATCGAACTTCTTTTTACATTTAGTCCTCTTTCGTGCACACAGAGATAGTATTAGAAATTATTATTTGAATTTTTCTATCGTAAAAACAACGTGCGTTGGTACAGTTTGAAAATCGTTGGTTGTCTTATTGAATTTATACTTATTTATTTATTTTTCCTTATACTTTTTACGTAAATTGTATAAAGCAAAATTTTCACTGAATTATTTCACTCGAGCCTGAAAGCTTTGTAGACTCGAAAGGTTTAGGTTAGTTCTGGTGGACAGTACGAACCTGTTCGGAAATATTTCGGTCTCTAACTATTTCGCGCAGAACAGCGCGCCGTTCATCAAAGAAATTTACGATGCGACTGGTGGTGATCTCTCCCCCTCCCTCTCCGTGATCGCGAATATCGATGACCGCGCGTGCGTATCGGGGCTGACGTAATTCGTCGAAAAGTGCAGCCTTTTCGGCATCTCGTTCGGCTCCTAATGCGCGGGAGATAAAGAAGCAAGGCGCCACGGGCCACATGGCTTTTTCTCCGGTACAGTGCGCGAAATCCATGGTGATTTTAATCGGTGAATCTCGATTTCAAAGTCGAAACAACGGTCGCGACATCTGGCCCAATATAGACGAATTGTCTTGTCGATTGACAAATCAATATCTACTCGTATTTGATCGATAAATTATCAAAATATTCTTACCGGAATTAAACATTTTTCAAAATCGTCAGAAACGTTCGATCGAAAGTTGCATCTGTGCGCAACCGTGGTGTACTCGAAGCGTATCGCCGATAATTTAAAAAAATATAAATGCGAAAATATCGGACTTAATACAAAGACAAAAATATTCTCGATAAAAATCTTATTAATATTCCTCGAGTATACCTCGGTTGTATACAATACGGATCGAAGGATCGTATAAAATACGATACGCAGATGTAGAGATAAATATACGTTTACGATGCAAGGATCGGTTACCGACCTAACCTATAATAAAATAAGCGATAATATACAAAGTTCGAAGGCAAAAACAAACAGACGTTCCGAGAGTCCCCAACGTGCGTTAACCTGCGCCGACAAGTCCAGGGTTAAAAGGTGAACACGACGGTCAGAGAGGTGAAACGGCGTCGCGAGTGTTTCGTGGCCGCTGGTTGGCTGTCACTGGCCCGTACTGTACGTATACCAATTAACGTGTCCGCGCGGCTGGACCGGCGCGGTATGCGCCATAAAAGCAACATTCAAAGTAGCGGTGGTTGGCGCCAGCCGCCTCTTTTCCTACCCCACTGGCATTCTTTATGGTCCGTACACACGTCGCGGCTGAATGAGGATCCACGGTTCCCCCACCTCACCCTCCTTTCTTCACCTTCCTCTCACTCTCTTTCTCTCTCTCTCTCTCCCCCCTTCGTTCTAACCGCCCGTGTCTCCTCTTTCCGTTTCCAGCGCACTCTGGCTGGTTATTTTTGTTTTACGTTCTACTCGGGCACACGATGCCGCCTTATAATCGATACGCCACCATGCTGGATCCCTCGGCCCTCTTCGGTCACGATCGACGCGCATACACGTGCGACTGGACCGCGCTGAGGTCCATTATTCGAGGGATGCTCCATCTCTGGATCGATTTTCCAGACAGTTCTCAATTTTCTATTTTTACACATCGTTTATTGCACGAATATTCAAGTCTACCGTGCTATTTATCGATTTTATATTCTCGAAGAATAATTGGAAAGTACGTGGAATTGTTCGTACGTTAAAATATTTCTGTGTTTATTCACGGAATGTACAAAGCTGTTTGTGCTTCACTCGTTGATAGACGAATCATTTATTCGTAGATGGAAATCATTTTTATGATCTACTTGGACCGTGAGTTGGTAAAGTAGTTAATTTAATTCTTTTTTACGATAGTAACTAGAGAAACGATTTTTCAGCGAACCGATTCTACACACTTCCATTGAAAATGGATTCTTCGACAAGAAAGAGGTTCTCGAGTTTTTTCGGTTCGATCGTTTTAACAGTTCGTGGCTCCAATGGGCGTTTCGCTGCGTGGTGTAAAACCTCGGTATATATCATCGTCGCTTAAGGGACGAACTTTAACGAGGAGCTTCTCGCTAGAGGGAGCTTCGGCGTACGGTGGCGCGCGCGAACGTCTACCGACCGATTTATGAGCTATAAAGGCATTTTTGCGCATGCGCTGTACTTTTTGATGGTTATCGCGCCGCATCTCGGGAAATAGGAGTCGTCGTTTTGGGGTACGTCTTGCGCATTCGATTACAAAGCGAGCGTTGAATCGAACGTTCAATGGTAGAAATCGTGTCGTTTACAAGGGGAACCGAGTACAACTTGGAAAAAATATTTACGAGCGTTAAACCGGTAAAAGCATCTTCGTATCCCGTGACCAGTATACGGGGCGAGTGAAATTTAACGCGCGATGAAGATTTATTTCGACGGTGTTAGATTAATGGAAAAAGATGGGAATTTTTATCAAAATATTGCCTTTGGAATTCTTCCGTCTTTGTGCACAGTACCGTACTTATTATTAGTTATGTCCACGTTTAAAAGAAAAAATAAATCAATGCAATTATATCAGCCAAGACATCCAACTTTCTTTTCCCTTGGAAAATTATGTATTGTGAGAGAGATATGGGTCGAAAGTGACCCGAAGAACGCACTTATTATTAGTTACGTCCACGTTTAAAAGAAAAAACTGAATTGATGCAATTATACCAGCCAAGGCATCCAACTTTCTTTTCCCTTCGAATTAATAATCTTTTTCGATCCTAGCGCGTTTCTCGGGTCACTTGCGACCCACATCTCCCTCACAATAAATAATCTTCCAACAATTAGAACCATTACACCAAACGCAACTGTAAGTTCTTACACCATCTTTGGTCTACTACAATACAAGTATTAAAAAATTAAAACACACAAGTTACGTACGTTCCAAGCATTTTCTCATGATCGTCTTCGTTGACTGTTCCAGGTACGGACATAGTGCAGGACTTGCCAGCCCAGTTGACCTCGGAGGAGGAGGAACGGAGCTTGAAACGTAATAAACCAAATCTCGTCCTTCGTTGTCACCGATATCGCGATTCTAATCAACCCCCGACCTCCCTATTCCAGATTTCGGGACCCTGTTGACCGGTAAAACGTCCCAGGCGTTGCGTCGCGACGAGCCCACCCCAACGTCCATGTACAACAGCGCCTACAACTACCTGGCAACCGGACGTTTCACCTTCCACCGCAAGAACCTCTACTACTCGTTCTATTTATCGACATCCACGCCCCGACCGCGTAGCATCCAGTTCGTCGATGGCTCCGGGAGCATCCTAGAGGAGCAGACCATCGACCCCATAGGCGGTGTATATCAGAACGCGACCGGCAAGCTTTGCGGCGTCTGGAGGCGAGTACCCCGCGACTACAGGAAGCTACTCCGCGAGGAGCGTCTCCACGTGTCGTTCATATGGGAACCATCGGCCACGTTAACGGGACAATTGTCTCGTTACCGTGCCCTCTCCACCGAGCAGTTCTCCTCGCTGCTGGAGCCCACGATGGGCGTGGATCGGTCGTTGATGTCCGGCGCGGGAGCCACGGCGATAGTCTCGGCGTCATCGGCCTCGGCGCCCTCTATCCACGTGTCTTTGGTCTTCAACGGTGTCTTTCTACCCAACGACGTGTCAGACGTGCCGTTGATAGTCCAGCTGGAGCACATGGAGAAGGACTACGTGGTCCTGCGCGAGGAGTTCGCCGTGAAGAAACCCTCGAACGAGTTGAACTTCGGCGAGGTGCGGAGCGCGCTGTCAGGAGCCGATCTGCGTTTACTGACACGGGGCAAACTCTCCATCAGCATCATGTCCAGAAAGGATCCACAGGCCTTGCGATTGGCGGGTGTGGTCGGCCCGCGAGCCACCTGCGACATGTACCAAACGTTGCTCTTGTCCGAGACACCATCGGCCGCTTCGGGACTCGCTTGGGCGTTCCTGGACCGCGCGGGATCGTTGCGTTACGGTGTCCAGTTGATCGGTTTGGAAGAGGAGAGTCCTCTGGTGACTCTGGTGGACGAGGGTGGCAAACGTCGAACGGAACTCGAGGATCTGACGCCCTCGTTGGTCGGTGGACTGGCGAACGGGTCTCTTGATCGTCCGGGACCACGTCTCTTGGAACCGTTGTTCAACGGGGAGTTGTCGGTGGTGGCTGCTTCCCACGTGGGCTCGGTGTTGCGCGGACGTCTGCTGCAGAGACCCGTGGCGGACGCCAGAGACACCGCAGCTCCCGTGCTGCTCAGAAGACCGTCACAGGAACCCGTGCATCCCGGCCCAGTTGGATTAGTGTGGACCGCGGTCGATTTGGATTGTTCGCTTCACTACGAGCTCGAGATCGCCGGTTTTCCTCAAACGTCCGCCTCCGGCAACCACGAGCCGCGCACCTTCCGTCTGTACTTGGAGACCATGCCCCTACTGGCACAGGGGGCGCCGGTTGCCAGAAGGAAGCTGGAAGAGTTCAACGGTTACGTTCTGGAGGGTTCGGTGACGGGACTCTCGCCGGTCGAGCTGTACAGAATCGAGTCGGGTATCGGGTTCCTCGAGGTGACGGACAAACAGGCCGAGAGGATACTTAAGGCACCGTTCAAGACACGTGCACCACTCAGTTGTCTTCCTCATTACGCGGACAACGACGTCGCCTCGGTCGTCGCGTACAATCTCCATCCACCCAGGTCGGATATCGAGACTGGAGCATGCTTTCACGAAACCAGGTTCTACGAAGAAGGTACACAGTGGACATCCAGCACCGATCCCTGCTCCATGTGTCATTGCTACCGAGGACTGGCCCAGTGCGACCCAGTCCCCTGTCCAGCACTCACGTGTCCCCAGGGCAAGCAGCTCAAGCCTCCGGCCGATCATTGTTGTCCTATATGCTCAGGTAGGCGCTGCAGGTTGCCAAGTTTCTAGGATTCCTGTATTTCTTAACTTTCGGAAGTCTTCGATATGGGAGATTTCTTGCAGGTTGGCACTAAGGTTAAGATTACTCGATCAGAGTAGTTCCTTCGAGTGTTACAATATTTTGAACGATTCATTGATGTTCGAATACTAGATTGTATTAAATAAAATTTAATACGAATATTATTCGAACACTTGGAACAGTAGCCCTCTAGTGGCGAATTCGCGTCACGAAGATGTCGCCACCCATCTTTAGAACACCTTGTACAAGTGTCAATGACCCCACTTTGCTACTTAGCCCACTTTTCATATTTCTTTTTCCTCCCAGAATATTTTGACCGCTTCGTCCCTATTCGAATACTCGACGAATACTGTTCGAATCCTTGTCCATTTGAACGGTATCCGAACACCAATCGAACACTTCGGTCAACAGAGCCACCTGGTGGCTACGTCCCGTCACGAAGATGTCGCCACCCGTCCACGCTCCGGAAAACACCTTGTACAAGTGTCAATAACTCCACAATGTTACGAATTGCGTCACGAATGTTTTCGTTTAACCTGTCACATTCTTCTCTAATCCGTAGGGATTACTGTCATCGAGGAAACGCGACGTTCTCGTCGCTTGGGCACGGAACCCTTGTTAACTCGGATAACGCGTGCGACGACCGCAGGATTAATTATCCTTCCCTTTCGACGTTGTCGCTCGATAAACCGTACCCGGGGAATTAAGGGAACGGCCGCGTGTCCGTCTGCGGTTGATATTAAATCCGATTACCCGTGTCACGCTCCGTGAAAGTAATCGCGTAGAATTAGCTACGCCTATCTACAGCCAGTTTCAATTACACGACTGTTTATCGGGAGTTACCCCTCTCTCTCTCTCTCTCTCTCTCTCTCTCTCTCTCTCTCTCTCGCGCGCGCGCGCGCGCGCGCGTACGTTTCCAGCTGTCGTTTCAGCGCGCGTACGATCGTTTTTGCGAACGCACCGATCGAACAGTAGAAAATCGATGGTCGTTCCACTTTGTATTTTCTTTTTTTTTCTGTTATTTCTTCCTTCATTCTTTCTCACCGTTCAAGATCCCGATTATTATCCAACGCAGGACACTCGCTCGAGGTGTAACTTCGCTGCGCATGCGCGTAACTAAATCGCTCCGAGTCCCGTTCCGCGTAGAATTTCGCCCCGTTAGAACGCCGAATAAATAAATAAATAAATAAATAAATACGCGTAGCAGCAACCTTTTCGATCCGTAGTTTGAAATAAGAGACACTTGCCCCAGTCGCGTGACTGAACGTGTACACCGAGCGCGACGAGGAATCATAAATTGGTCGGTTCGGGCGTTCCTTTTGCAGGTCTCGTTACCCAGGCGACTAATCGGCCAGACAAATCAGAAGCCTTGCTTCCACGCGACGTGTTCAAATGATAGAGACGTATTACCCGGCTGCGTGTGCACGCGTGTCGGGAAAAACGTGTCCCGAACGGAATCGAATTAAGCCAGGCTGATCCGTCATTTTCTTCAGATCGTATCTGCCGATGCATTGACGTTTAACTGTATCTAATTAAAGCCGGTCGTCCCTCGCGCGAACGATGTTCCGTTCGCTCGGCTCCGCTGTCCGTCGCGTTGTTTATTGGCGCTCGCTCTCTCGCTCTCTCCCTCGCTCGCACGCGCGACTGTCTCTTGTCCTTGCGTTGTCCTGCACGGGGGATAGACACCGCTACGCGCACCGGGCAGAATTAATTTTAGATAAACGCGCGTCCCCCCCTCCCCTCCCCCTACCCCGGTGCGTTGTCGCTGGTTTTCCCGGAGGATGCGTGTCTTTCGTACGAGGATCGTCGTGGAATCGCGCACTCGAGTACTTTGATGGAATACGTGAATTGTACTCGAGTAGTTTGGTCGAACATCTGGTCTATAGTGAACCGAATACTCGAGTACGTTAGTGGAGTATCCGAGGTGAACTGTGTACTCGAGTACTTTGGTGGAATGTCTGAATTGTACTCGAGTAGTTTGGTCGAACATCTGGTCTACAGTGAACCGAGTACTCGAGTACCTTAGTGGAGTATCTGAGTTGAACTGTGTACTCGAGTACTTTGGTGGAATATCCAGATTGTACTTGGGTAGTTTGGTCGAATGTCTCTGGCCTAAGTGAACCGAGCACTCGAGTACCTTAGTGGAATATCCGAGTTGAATCGTGTACTCGAGTACTTTGGTGAAATATCTGCATTGAACTGTGTACTTACTCGAGTACTTTAGTGAAATATCTGCATCGAACTGTGTACTCGAGTATCTTAGTGAAATTTCTGAAAGAAACTGTGTACTCGAGTACTTTTATAGAATACCTAAATCGAACTGTGTACTCGAGTACTGTGATAGAATACCTAAATCGAACTGTGTGCTCGAGTACTGTGATAGAATACCTAAATTAAACTATGTACTCGAGTACTGTGATAGAATACCTAAATTGAACTATGTACTCGAGTACTTCGATGGTATTGGAAAATCCGAACCGAACCAAGTACTCGAGCGTTATCTACTCATCGAAGTTGAGACTGTGTACTCGATTCGGTCGGACAAACTCGAAATGCGAACACGACGCGTTAAATCGTGCGAAGATTCTCTAAAAATGTTCCGCAATCTCTGTACACAGGTCCAGGAATCAACATGAACGCAACGGGGAAAAATGTCACCTCGATAACGAGAGGCTGCACCCTGGCCGGTCAGTTCCACTTAGCAGGAGCGTCCTGGCACCCGTACTTGCCGCCAGTAGGATTCGACACATGCGCAGTCTGCACCTGTGACGTAAGTGCATCGCGATCCATCGTTCCGACAATATTCGAACATCATCGCTACGTGTCCACTATCCGCGATAAATCCGTCTCGCTTTTTTTCATTCGCGTTCGTGCGCGAGTCCGACATCGAGCCGGACCGACCACCACTCTTCTACATTGTCCGTTCACGTTGAATTTCGAAACGATGGAATTTAAATTACTCCGGTATTGGGAACCGAATTCCACGCGCGCGTTACGTATTTCCAGATTCTTTGTTTACCTCTCTTTACCATACGTTCACTCGGGGCACGGTTTCGTAACGATTCCAACATCGGCTGCGATCCCGCGACGTATATTATAATGCTCAACATTATAAGGCCGTCGGTTGAAAAATTCAGCCAGACACCGTTGCGCCAGAAGAATGCGGTTGCTCTCCGTCGGGACACGAAGCACAGCGCAGCCCGAGCGATCAGCAATCAGTGACAGGCCTTTCTAAATAGATATTGGTAAATTGTTCGAAGTCATGCTTGAAACGCGTTGCACAAAGTCACGTTCATTACTAGAGATAAGGCGTACAGTTTTGATCCATTGCTTGTCACTTAAATTGCGCTTGACCGGCCCTCTACGCGTAAACGCGTCGTCCATTAGAAACGCGACGCGGGAAAAACACGTTTAAACGCGTCGACGAATAATACTTCAACGTACTGGGTGTCCCACTTAACCGTTATCGCGTCGAATATCGTTGCATTTTTTTTCCCTCCGTTTAACCCGGGCTCGCTAATGAAAATAAAATTCTTTTCGGTTTACGTTGTTGGGAAATTTAACGTGATGAATATTTATTCGCAATTTCAATCGTTATTTCTGCGTTAGGATAGTTCGAATCACTTGGAAACCGAATATATGTAGCGCGTTCTTGTATCTCCGGAGAGGTTAATATTCAGTTCCCGCTAATATTAAAATTTTGCGGGATCGTTGAAAAGTACGCGAAAATTCGATAAATATGAACGATAATTACAGGGTTAATTTTTATTAAGTGACGCGAAAGTTGAATATATATAAATAGTATGAATAAATATCCATAATTGAATTTTCAAACGGTGCAACATTGTTGCAAGATCGGTGGTTGTCCTGGTTCAGTATCTCGCTTACGGTCTTTATTTATTTATAAAAATATAATTCATGCCTCGAGAGATAAAGGAAGCTTAATTGAAACTTTCTCTATGTACACAATTCTTTTCATGTAAAAACAATCAAAATTGCAGAAGGTACAAATACTTCGGTACAATCCCTTCCGTTGTGTCTCCGCCATTAAAACGATTCCGGGCGTTCCGTTCATCTGAAAAACTTAGGAACCATTTTATTCCATACGAACGTAACAACAATCGGTACAAAAATTGTACAAAAATATTGAAGCCAAAAGATTCTACTTCAAAATTAAATAATCGATTTTCTATCGGGTCCAACAGGGCCGAACAACGAGATTCAAAACCCTCTAACAATGTCACGCGTTGCGAGCATTCTCTTCGTGACTTGGTTCATTTTTCAAACTCAAACGATACCTTTGCCAGAGATACAATATACCGTGAATACACAATAGTATATTCTCTAGATTCATTTCTCACCGAGCGTGTACTCTCTAAATCGATTTTTTGCAAGTTCTAGACGAGAATACCGCCCTGAGTTCGGAGTTCGGGGGCAGGTTGCCCGTTTGCCCTCGGCAGAGGGCGCTGCGACGATTCCCATAGGCGCGAACTCGGCGTTACTTACCGACCGTGGTTCCCAATTTATCTTGCAGCCCATCACGCTGGAGGTGAAGTGTCCGCGGGTGCAGTGTCCGCCGTTGGACTGCGACGAGAAGCTCGCCTTCAGACCGAGCAAGAAGGCCTGCTGCAGACAGTGCCCGGTTACGACACCCAGCACCCTGAACACCGGTGTCGCCGGCGACACGACGCGTCTGCCGCGGGACCAAGCTGCGCCGTCCACACGGCGCACCGCCGACGAGATACTGGCTTCTGGCGGTTGCAAGTACCTCTTCGGTGAACCGTACGAGAACGGGATGGAGTGGCATCCGCGCGTCCACTCGCACGGCGAGATGAAGTGCGTCAAGTGCAGGTGCAAGGTGAGAATCACCGGCGATCTAGCAACAAGCGCGATTGGACACGAAAACGCGTTTCCAAATCGCGTCTCGACGTGAGATCCGCCAAGTATCGCGTACAAACGAAAGTAGAGTACTCTTAGAGAAGGTTCGACGGGGTAAGGGACACGTGGTGTGTTAGCGTACCTAGCTTAGAATACAAGGCACGCGAAGTGTCCCCTTCCGATTGCAACGTGCTTTCGTAGGTTGGTAGAGTACAGGCACCTGTTACTGTGTGTAGAATATCAGGTGTATATACTGGACGGTTGCGAAGATATAAATAATTAAAGTTACAAGGCTTTGTATCGTTCGTATACGCCTAATATTTTGTACATTTGTACGGGGATAGGTGCTCTATTGCCTTGCAAAAGCGCGTTGAAATCGGAGGGGGACACTAGGAAACATCCTTCGGTGCAAGTCGAGGAATCAGGTCTGATGAACACCAGTCTCGGACACGCGAACCGCGAGACGACCGGTGTAACTTCACCGTGTACACCTTGGGATTGTAGTGCAAATTAACGCAAATCCCCTGCGCACGAGTACCCGCTTGACAGTTGCAGCCACTTTGTACACCTATGAATTAAGATGATTGCAACCGCACGTTATCGCTAAATATACTTTACGATCGCGTGGAATTTATAGCGGCTCGCAACGGGCAGGTACAGGTAGAAAAGGTGCGAATTCCGCTCGTTCGAGTCGCGGTGTCAGAAATAGTAGCACAAATTGCAACCGCGCGAGGCGCGCCTATTGAAACTGTCAGCGTGATGTACAACGATGTACACTCGCGGCGCACCGAGTGCAACCGTGTGGACATTAGCGCCGCTTTGTGATCGGAGGACTCGCGGAAGTTGCAAACGTCGCGAAAGAACGGACGAACGCGTGGGCTAGGATTTGTAGTTGTCGATAAAGAAGGGACCGACGACCGACGGAGGTTCGAGCCGCGGTAATCGATCGCCCCCGGCGCTGCATAGACACAAAGCGGCATTCGTTGGACGCGTACCGTTGAGAACTAGTAGCACGAGATCGTCACGGTACTTTACTCGGGCGAGCGCGACAATTTCCGGTTTACACGATCGCTCTTAACCCCCTCGTCAGCCGCATTCCACGCGTGCCTGAAGTTACTGGCCGACACGATCCAGAAGACACGTCTTTACTACCTTCACGGTGTATCGCTTACGGACAGACGCGTGATCATCGAGGAGGTGCCTACCTCCCTTGAAAATGTCTCCGTTAGCGGGACGCCATTATCCAAATTGTTCGCACCGACGTGCACCATCATCCACGAGTTCGAGGCTGGCGAAACGTTATCGATCTTCGAACCAGTGTAACTTCGTGAAAAATGGGGCTACGGTGGTCTTTGTGGGGTCATTTTGAAGATGAAAGTTTCTAGTTTTATATACGGACGTTAAATTCCCATGAAACCACTCTTGTACCGGAGAGTGATGGAAAGAGTGAGGATGGGTTTCTCGAAAAACATTGAAAATTTTCAACCGCTTCCAATTGGCTTGAAAATTATTTATCGGTCTAAAATCAGCGTCTACTCATAGTTCGAAGTCTCCTCTTTACGATGACCCTCAGAACGTTGGTGTACGATTTTTTCTCACCGTGTTATTACACTTCGAATAGAAAGTGTCGACATTGAAAGGCAGTTTGGTGTCCATAGAGAGTCGTTGTTGTTTAATGTTGAATTAGTGTTGTTTAACGAACTTGTTTAATGTTGTTCTAGTAATGGTAATTTTTCAAATTCTAAAATGTTACTCAAAGTACAAGAAAGTTATAAAGATTGATTTCAATTACTATTTAAAATGTTTCACTGACATTTGTGCTTGTTGGGACACTTTTTGTTCGAAGTGGAATAACGCGTTGGAAAAAGAATTGTGCAGGAACATACAGGGGGTCGTTACAAAGTACTGAAATTCGCAAAAAAAAAAAAAAAAAAACAACTCTCGTACGTATAATTAAATACCCCGTACCAGTCCCCGTCGTCTCGGCAAGTCAGGTTGAAACTAGGTTGACCCTGTATATCCTGTGTTTCTTGTTACTTACGACCTCAAGGGGAGGTAGAGGTGGGAGGGGGGAGGCACTATTCACAGAAGTTGTCGAATAACGCTGAAAGTTGAAAGTCTAGTCCGGTTGACCTAAAAATTAAAAGCCAGTAATCCGCGAACTCGACTAGAATATGCAACGGAGTACAGATGGCGGTGCGATAACCGGTGTCCGCCAGAAATATTTCTGTCCTTTTAAACAATGTGAAAAACCGGTTCGCAGGCAAAAGTCGTTCGGCGTCAAGAGTGTCGTTGCACGGCGGAGACAGCTTTCTTGTGAATGGAGGCATACAGGAAATTTCAGGGGCACCTTCATTTTGTGTGTATATATATATACATATATATATATGTATATGTATGTATATATATATGTATATGTATATATATATATATATATATTTTTTTTTTTTTCATTTTTATTCCGCTTCGAGCTAGTGTTCACGTGTCCTTTCTCAGCCTCGGTGCGACGACACTTGTTCGGACGTGTTCTGCGAACCCAGAGCAAAGGTCGTTCAAGGTCATGGGAGATGTTAAGTTAACGAGTCGTTAACTTGAGTCGCCTAACGAGTCAAGTGGCTCGTCCCGTGGAAGACTATAAAAGTAACGATCCTTTGTATCGTTCTCGCGGGCAGGTGCGTCGCGGAAACACTTTTTCGGCCTTCGATCGGTAACCCTTGAAACTTGTTACGAGGACAGCTACGGCGTGGACATCGGCCTGTCGAATTTTTCCGCCGTGCGAATACATTCGAACGTCTCTGCGAATCGAATGTTCGGCGAATATCATTCGATATTCCGATACTCGGATACTCGAGTAATACTATTCGAGTACTTGAATAATAATAGTTAACTAATCGAATACTTGTGCAATAATACTCGACTAATCGAATACTTGAGGAATAATAGTCAACTATTCGAATATTTGAGTAATAATACTTGAGTAATACTATTCGAATACTTGAGTAATAATACTCGAGTAATACTATTCGAATACTTGAGCAATAATACTCGACTATTGAATACTTGTGTAATAATACTCGACTATTCGAATACTTGAGTAATAATATTAAACTATTCGAATACTTGAGTAATAATAGTTAACTATTCGTCTACTTAAGTAATAATAGTTAACTATTCGAATATTTGAATACTCGAGTAATACTACTCGAATACTTGACCAATAATACTTGAATACTCAAATACTCGAATAATGATATTTGAATACTCGAATATTAGACTAACAATATTCAAACACTCGGATGTCCGAGTAATGAACACTCGGATGTTCGAGTAACGATATTCGAATGCTCAAGTATTTGAGTAACGATATTCGTGTACCCAAATGCTCGAGTAACGGGATTCGTTTACTCAAATGCTTGAATAACGATATTCGAGTACTCTCGAGTGTTTAATCAACGATCTACACTACATATACTCACCAATTCCAAGCTCCTCACTGGTACTCGAATACCGATAAAATACTCAAACATCGATTTATTCGAACACTACCAAGCCTTGATTCAACCCACTGATGCACGAACAGAAGGTCGAATCTCGACCAACGATGTCCCGCTTGTCTCCCCGTTTATTTCAATATCACTCGTTTCCGAGCAGTCATCCAACCGTCCATATCCGTACGAGTTACCTCGATAACGTCCGAGCGGCACGAGTCTGAGAGAAATAATGGCAATAACTCCCGCCATTATTGTCGCGTATCAAGGTATTTCTTCCGCGGTTCGACGAATAACCGCCGGTCGCGGTTGTTTAGAGGGCAAGAAAAAGTCCCGGGGCGTTTTCGTTCACGGTTTCATTATTATGCGAAGGTCTCCGCGAAAAAACGGCCGCGGCTCGCTTTACTTTTGCTCGTTGCCCCCATACTCGATAGAAGCACGCCAGGCGCAACCTCGTCGCGAGACCTTTAAGGAGAAAACCTTTAACCGGACTCGTTCGCCCGGACCGGCCATTAAAAGGGTCCATCCATTACGATGAAAATGGAACGCGGCCACGGATCGCGCCGTCCAGGCCAGGCCAGCACCGCGCCGAGAAAAAGTATCGTTTCGAGTCCCCGAGATCGCGATTACCCGTAAAGATACACCACGGTGCTCAATTCTCTATCACCGAGAGCCTCTACAGGTGGGAGAACGAAAGATCTCGCCTGGGTGGGCGGGGCCTACTCGCTTGAATATTTCCCCCTTTTCTTTCCAATATTTATAATAATGGAAGTTACGCTCGCTAATAATAACTTCGCGTTCAGATCCGATCTAAACCTAAATTGCATTTTGCGTTTAAAAGTTTTAATTGCATTTTGCCTTTAAAATTATTTAATTCGAACATTTACGATAGGAGCGGTGAACATTTTTTTGGAACACTCGGTACAGCATTTCTGGTACAGTGCGTACTTTTATGAAATTTTCTGAGTGAACGTAATATTGAGTGCAGAAAAGAATGCATATATACAGCGTACAAGTATCCGGTATCTATTGAATTCAAAATTTTGATTTCTCGTGAAAATGGATTTCCACGCGTTTAACCCTTCGCGCTCGATTAATTCTTTTACGCGGGAAATTGAAAACCTCGAAGAGATTTTCTAAATCATAGAATCGGTTCGGATCTTACGTCTTTGTATATTTTGGAAAGCATTTTTTTTTCACCTCGAGTTGTAAAGATTTCCTTGGAATCTTTGTAATCTTCTTGGCGCATTAATTGGCGACCGAGAGTCGCCTCACGAGTGCAAAGGGTTAATGTTGTATCGCGGGTAGCGTGCCCCACCTGCGCGTAAAATTTGAACCGAATTGGCGCGTACCCGAAGGCCGTCGAGTCTCACGGTGACGTAGCGTAGGCATCCGCGCAGGCAAGAGACTCAGAAACGCGATACGCGGCTCCAGGGTGAAATGGTGTCGGGGTCTAAAGCGAGGCTTTGCCGTGTGGATTTTTTTGTTCGCAGAACGGCGAGGTCAGGTGCGACAGGAAACGGTGTCCACGGGCGCTCTGCAACTCGATCGCGCATCAGATGAAACGCGGCGAGTACGTGGCGGACGCAGACGACTGTTGCACGGGGCAGTGTCGTCGTGCGAGGCGTCATCATCGCAACAATCATCATCCGGGTCGGCATTCCGTGACGCCGCGCGAGCTCAGCTGAGTACGGCCCAACGGACGTGCCTCCTCCGAACTCTCCCGGTCTACGGATATACGCTCCTGGGCCTTGTTTCGTAGTCTTCGGATTCGCGATCAGCAGCCATGCTCGTCGTAGTCGTCGTCACCGTCGTTTTCCGTTCCGACGGTAAACCTAACGAGCCAAGCGACCGGACGTACTGAGAATCACGAGCACGCGAAACGCGCCGCGTCCCTGATTTAACTTCACTCCGGATTGATCGAGACCGGGGACAAGGGACGCTCTAAAACAAGCTGGTTTCGGAGACCACGAGTGGGTTACATCGGTGTTCCAGTTCCGAGTCGCGCAGAGACAGCAGTATTGGGAAACGAGAATAATTCCTGCGTGAACGAGATGTAACGCGAGGTCGGTTTGTACGCGAAACACGCGTGTCTCGATTAACGCGAGAGATCGTTCGAATTCGAGCTACGTCTAGGCGGCGATCAGTGAAGACGAACTGTGCTCGTCGATTACCTTTTAGGTTGACCGTCCAGTGTTCCTTCGTGTTCTTCCGCCTACCGTTTTCAATCGAGGATTTCCAATCCGTAGAAAATTCTAAAAAGATCCCGAAGATGCAACGCAAGGAGAGAGGTCTTAAGACCGTGTTCGCGCGAAAGTAACGATGCAACGTATCACGAAAATTCGTCGTTATGAGAGACGCTCGAGGCCAACTGAACGCTGGACGCAAAAATATCGTTCCGTCGCGCAGCTGCGCGCGTCGCGCGTCCTTCCTAGGCACGTGATGCGCGAGGTAGATGCGCGTACGCACTTCTCGCGCGTCTGCCGCGGTGGAACCATATTTTCGCGTTCGATGTTCCTCGACCGTGTTCGATCGCCCTCGAGACCCACACGTAGTATTCGTGCATCCCCGGCTTCGATTCACGATTTACTCCGATCGAGTACGAGAATGCCCGTCGGGGGTTGCGTAGTAGGAAATTCCTTCGCAAACAAGATTCGCGTAAAAAAACAACGGCGCGACTTCGTTGTTACTGCTTTAACTGCCGGGCGAAAATCGTGCGCGTGTCACCCAGGTTTAACGTGCGACGACAAAGCACACACGACGGTTAAAGTGTTAAGAGAAACTCGTGGACGGTTAGTTCGTTGTTCGTGTATCGCGGGCGGAAGATGGTAATCAGCGAAACAGAAAGATTCGCTGCGGGATGGAATGATCGGCGAGCGCGCAGGAAGTCGTAATGATAATAATAACAATAATACACGAGCCAGACGGGGAAGGAGAAGATCGTTCGTCGGATGCTATTCTTATATTCCCGTCGCTTGGTCAGTCGATCGTTCTGGAGTCCACAGCACCCACAACCACGCGGGCCAGACGTTCATTAATCAATTGGCTCTCATCAACGGCTAAACGGACCGGAAGCCAACCACCGCTCTCTATCTCGAGTGACCTAACACGGTACGAGACGGCTGCTCGGTGAAGCGGAGAAAAACGATAATCGTTGGAGGGGGAAACCCGCGGTAAAAGAGAGACGACCAACCCTGAGAGGGATGGGGAAGGAGGGAGGGGGACAGGAGTTTAGTCGCGGCGGTAAACGCAAAGCCCTATCGTACCCACCAACCTCACCAAGTTACCCAGCAACCAAAGAAGACTGAAGAACCTCCGATGGTGGCATCAGTTATCATTGCGCGAATGCTAACGTTTACTTTTAACTTCAACTTATTATTATTATTATTATGATTATTACGAGTAATTATCGGTAGGATTAACGTCATTGACATTATTAACCGTTAATTTAGTATCATTCTCATCGGTCCATTCGCTCATCGTCGCTGCCAATCATCGTTCTCATTGTCATTGTCGTTATCATTGTATCTATTATTATTAATAACGTTTCTATTACTATTTTAAATAGTATAAATATTAGTGCTACTATTATCGTCACTATTGTCGGTACCGTTAATGGAACTATCGCGATTGTTATTGTTAATACTGCTGTGGTTGAGCACGACACCTGGAAACGGTAATGTACTCGCGTCGGTTTGATTTACGGCGTTTTTACTTTCGTCGTTTTATCGTAAATCATAGAGAGAAAGAGAGAGAGAGGGGGAGGAGGCACTCTTTTTGTAATTTATAGGCGTATTTATTGTCAGGCTCTTTAAGTTATTCGATAGCAAATTGGAGTTGCGTCAACATCCGTGTGCAACTTCACAGGTCGAATTTAGAAACAGAATATGCATTAAATTAAGTTAATGCTGATAGTCGCTATCGTCACGTGTGCATCAATGATGCGCAAAATCGCATGTGTGTGTATATGTGTGCATGTGCGCGCGCGTGCTGCGTGGAAATATTGTTAGCGCAAGTGTGTGTTAAGCGTGCGTCAGTTTTTTTATGCGTATGCGAATCAATGAAAGCAAAACGAGTGTAAAGTAGTAGAGTTGTTTTTTTAAACGAACCTTGACATAGACGAATATAAGACAATAAGAAAGAAGAGTATTTGTAAAAAATTCAATAGTGTTTCTAACAATTGTATTTCGTGCGATAATTTTGCCAGGCTTGACGGCTCACACCGTACCATCTTTGAAAACGTTCAGAAACGAAGTGATAGGAAAAAGTCGATGACGAGCGCAGCAATGAAACATTATAATCGAAGATTTTAGATATCAAATGGAAAAGTTCACGTTTGCTGGATCTTTCAAACATCCCGTAAACATCGATTTGTACTGTGTACCATTTGGTCTGTCGATTCCTCGATTATAATATTGCGTTCCGTGCAGAAAATATTCATAATTTCATGGCTCAAGATTACAGAACCGCACCGAAACGCCATCTGTCGGGCGTTTAGAAAACTGAAAGCACGAAACTACGGATAACGCTATTCGAGTAGTTTTAAAATAGAGAAATTGAAAAATTAAAATACATCGAGTAAATTCGAATAAAATTCGAATGTATGTAAATAAAGTACTAACGGTTCGAATAAATTTGAGTCGAATTCAGGCAGTTCGATTTTTTCGAATTAATTTTTCAGAATTTTTCCGTAATTCGATTTGTAATTTGGAAAAATGTCGTTGAATGTACAATATTTTCTGCCACGAGTGCAAGTTTCATCGCTCACGTCGCGACAAATGTCCCGCGCTGTATCTCTCCGTGCATTTCTTTATTATCTAGTCTAAGACTCTGAGGTATCTTTTCAGGCGAACTTACGGGAAAAGAGCGGTGATTCGATCGGTGACGAAAGACGAGAAGGAAACGGGGGATAGCAGTTTGTGCGTAGCTACGGCAGCTGGCAGGCCTGGTTGCTTTGAAATATTTCTGATACAGTACTTTTACCAATAGAGCGTATCACGAGGCGAATAACTGCTTGCGGAAATAACTGGTGTCGAACACAAATTAATACAAAGTTCCTCTGTTTTGTTTACGTCTGCGTTCTTTTGTATTTTTCCACTTTAAGAACAAAACTTTGATATTACTAAATAATGGACTACCATTTTTGTTATTAGGAATATCGATGGTAAGAATATTAATACATTCTAAAAAATAGAAGATCATTATAAGATACTTATTGAATGGAAACAGATATTTTTTAAATTTTGTTACTGCGTTCAAAAAATATATGAAAATTCGGGTGGACAAATACTTACAAAGAGTGGATTTCATTTAAGAATCTGCCCTAAATGAAAGGTTAGAGTAGAGTATACAATTCAGAGGAAGCAGTTGGTATTTGCTTCGTGTCACATGATGCTACCCTTTGTGGTACAACGTCATGTCTGAGCAATAATGTTTAGTCCAATACATGCAAGACTATACACGAAATTTCGTAGATCTTTACGGGAAGCGTTGATTCGCTGTTTGCCGTTTATGCCTTGAAAATCGTGTGCATACACTTAGTCAACGCTATTAGTGTTAGTTAATCGCGTAGGGGCCTTAAAGACGATTTATTGTCAACGTTTTGTACATAAGCGCATCTAATACGTAACGAAAATCACGACTACTATTAATGGGTTAACAATATTGCGATTATTATTATTATTAATTATTATTAATTATTATTATTATTATTAATTATTATTAATTATTATTAATTATTATTATTATCAATAGTATTTATATATTACTATAGTGGATCTTTTGAGCACGTTAAACTCGCAGTTTCGACGGTGCTCGTCATTATTAATATTATTATATTTTATTATTATTATTACTATCGTCACTATATATAAATATTATATTCACGGTTATTTAACACTTAGCCGCGGACGTCTTAATTGTTAAATAATTGAATATTTAAAATTTCGAAAAGTTAAGTCTGGACGATCCAATTGGTTAAAATTTCGACAATTTTTTCGCGAATAAAATTTCTGTTATAAATTTTTCAGCTTCTTGTTGAGTAGAATACGTAGAAATGAAAATACGTTGACCTCAAATTTCAAGTTTAGAATGAGTTTATAGCTCAGATAGTTTAGAGTTAATCTTTTTTCTTTTTTTTTTTTTTAAATATTTTTTTTTGTACATTTTACACGTGCAGAATGTAGTTCTCTCCCCGTTAGCTAAGTGTTAAAGTCGTCCTCGTAAATATGCGCATGTTATCGATCTTGACGGAGAAGCGTTAACATCGCCGTTAAGAGATACTGTATCGTCCTGAAATGCATTACGCTCGCGTTATTTTTCTTACTGTACTAACTCGCCTAACGTCGTTGCTGGTTTACATAGACACCAACGGTGCAAGTATTGAAATAACGATTGTCGCGACACACGTCGTATGTATTCGCCAATACGAGGTTAAAATTATATGCAAACGTGAAATTATCAGCGGTCGAGCTCACAGATGGCGTTACCGTACCGACCGAATGTGCCTTGTTAATCGATGACTTATCGATGTAAATCGAGGGTCAGGTAAAGCGTATTTTGAATAGATATATTTTGCGAGAATCGATGTTTATATACACGTACGAACGTCAATTGCAAATGTATATAAATTGCGCTGGAATTGCTAAACACCGTTGTTAATAGTGCCTTAAGAAATTTAATTAACAATCGGAAGCGATATCAGTACGAAGGTGTCCGATGTCGATGAGACAGTATTCAATTGCCACGCTTTATTTAAATTTCATTCGTAAACGTAAACGTAAAGCACCGCCGAGAAAACCAAAAATGTCTTCCGAGAAGTGGCAACTTACATTACGCGGTTACACGATACACGAGCATCGACTAATATTTCATGTATAACACGAGACAAGTCGTGAATTTTATATGTTCGAAGAGAATGGATTAAGTACGGAGATCCCACGTTGTTCCGTACTGTGCCAAAACGATTGTCAATTAAATCGTAATTAATTAATAATTCGCTAATACCGTCGTTACTTCAATTAACTTGTTGTAACTGCATTACATGTATGGTTGGTTATGTATGTATCTTTATTATTCGATGAATAGCAAGCCAGGGAACGAGAGGGGGGAGAGAATGAGAAATCGAACGAACGAGAACGAAAGTGAGAATAATCAGTTGTTGATATTGCTAATTACTGTAATAAATCGTATAATTGAACGTAAACAGATAATTATATTAGAAATAATTGTATGCCGATTTCAGTATTTCCATTAATAAACAGATACACTCGACTGAGTCTCGTTTGTGTGACCGGTTTATTGATCGGAACACGTAACATTTAACGATTTCACGCAACTTTTTTTTAAATATCGATATTAATATGCGCCTATAGCACCGTAACCTGCAAGACATTGATGAAAATAATGTGAATTTTATGGTTACAAGCGGTACAGCAAAAATAACTTCGCGAAATAGCGACTTTTTATTTTGGAACATACAATCACAACAAACTATTCGTATATTAATTCACTTGGCACTGTACGAAAATTATAGTTATCTGTATAACCTTAAAAACAAATCGACACACGTATCGTCCTATTCATACGTTTTATTTGCATACCTAACCAAATAGTATGAGCATCTTACTTAATGAAACTTTTGCCTCCGATGAATTTTATGAATTATTGATGACCGACGTATCGTTTAACCAAATCAATTTTTCTTACGAAATGGAAGACAAAGAAAGAACGGAACGACTGAACGAACTCTCCGCCATCTGTGCGTATGTTTATCGAACAGTTTGATCACAAACGTTATGTTGCAGCCTCGACAATCTGTATGGTGTTAGAAATCGTCATTCAATTGTTCAAAATATTTGAAAACCTTACAAAACAACTTATCAATAAGTATAATAGAATAACAATCATAACAATTTGCATGTTTATTGAACTCTTATTAACTAACAATTATTATAATGTAAAAAATAATTGAACACAAAACTTTGTTTACGACTAAATAATAATGCTTGCTGAATTTTCGTTATACTTTCGACCGCAAAGCATGTCTCAACCCTTCATCGAAAGCACGTAGAACGAGGTCGACTGTTTCAAACGTGGCGTTAGGTCCTAATAAACCGATTCGCAATACTTTCCCCGCGGTAGGTCCTAAACCTCTACTGATTTCGACTTTGTACCTGAGAAAAAGAAGAACCACAAGAATTTCATCAAATATCGACCGAATGAATTGCTATTCTTTCTTTTATCACACTATAATTGGAAACACGGCGTACTTCTCCATGGCTCGTTGCACAATGATTCTGTCGTCGACACCAGGTGGCAGCTCTATAACGGTCAGCGTGGATAATTGATACTGTGGAATTTTCACGTAAAACTGCATCCCCCGTAATTCAAAACCCTTCCTTAATCTGGCAGCTGCATCGGCGTGTCTGGACCAAATTGCTGGAAGACCCTCTTCAGCGATTTCAGCTAAGGCCTCACGCAAACCGTACAGAAGCGTAGCGCTTACCGTGTGATGATACACTCGATCTTCGTTCCCGAAACATTTCCAATAAATTCCGAGAATGTTCATGTCCCAGTAGAAGGAGAACGGTTTCGTCTTTCTTCGAAACAGTTTCTCTCTGTCGTAAATGGGATAAAAAAACAAAAGTGGTGTAAGTAGATCGCGACGAAATTACAGGAAGCATTCATATTGCCGTGTAATCGATAGGCGTAGAAAATTAATGATAAGGAATTAGTGGTAATAACGGGAAATTAATGATAATAATAGGGAGTTTCTGATAACAGATGTGCAAAAACCTAATTCGAAGCAGCGACACGATACGAAAGTAAACTCTGCGCATTAGTAATCATTAATGCTGCGCGACAGCGCTACAAAACGATTGGAAGTTGATAAATCGACGAGGTTATATCGTTTCGCGCACAAAACCCTTCGGTAGAAAAATGTGAACGTTGAGAGATCGTTACGTAAGTATTATTGTTAGAATATGTGGCCGTTACGAGCGATTCTGCCCGATTGTTCTTTAGAATCTAGAAATTAAAAGATTGTCTAGAAATTATATCGGTCGGCACACGATGTTCGGTGATAACGCGTACCTGACTAATGCGTAGTTAATTCGAAAGCCGCTAGAGTGTCGTCGAATAAAAATTCATCGGACATCCATGTTATGATTCACGGAGGAACCGAATGAGTCGCGAGTCACCGCGATGACTTCACGAATTCGATTGATATTCCATGCGGTTAACTTACAGTCCCGATTCTCAGACCATTTTCTCAATGATTGTGAATTGCGGTTAAAAAAGAAAAAGAAAGAAACGAAAACCGCGAACCGCCGATTACGTACTCTGCCCGTCGACTGAACGAAATAGGAGTGAGCCCTGGTGGGGCGCCGAGGACCTTCTGGGTGGCGGCGTAGACTGCATCGATGCTCCAGGAATCCATAAAGAACTGCTCGCCGCATACTGATGCAACCACGTCGACGATCAAAAGGGCATTGTATCTAAAAGAAGTTTTCGCTTCGTTGTATTTTATTCGTGACTAATTGATTTTTTAGATGAAAATTATCTACACGAATCGTATATCTGAGAAACTTTTTTTACTCGAAGTGTCGCAAGATTTTTAACAAATACAGAAAATTTGTTCGTCGTAAAAATCGTATGCCTGTGGATCTACGCGAAGGAACGGAAGACAAACAAACTAGTCGAACGCAACGGTGGCCAATTGATTTTGTTCCGACTGTAGCAGCTCTCGAGCAGCTTTCAATATTAAATTTAACACTCGTATTAATTAATGCATGTTATTAAGCGGTCGTTATCCGCGTTATTAATATTAATAACATAATGGATACTGTATCCTATACAACGTAATGGACCGTATCCTTTCTATAGCGCTTAAACTTTGATCTTTACAAATTTTTATTATTATCGTAATAGAAAGAAAAAAAGAGAGATCAATACTTGTGAACGAGATCTCCAAATCCTTCCAATGGTTGTTTCAAGCCCGTGGATGATTCAGCGTGAACCATGAAAACCACCTCTGGTCTGTACTTCGCCAAGGCGGTTTCCATTTCGTCCAACGTGATAGCCTCATTGAACTTTTCTTCTAGTACTTCGATCTACGGTAAAATTTGTGTACCGATTCAGTCTTGACGAGAACGAGAGTAGTCCAATTTTAAAAAATTGTGCCTCGTACGTGTGCACCGAGTCGATTGGATATGTCGGCCGCGCGTTCACCCCAGATTCCGGATTTGACAATGATTATGGTCTCGCCGGGTTCGAGTAAATTTCCCAAACACGCTTCCAGGCCGCCATGGCCCGATGCGCTCAGAACCAAAGTAAGTCTGTTCCTCGTTTGGAACACGTATTGGAGACCAGCCTTAATTTCATCCATCAACTAAAAATCAATTACGAGAAGTATAATTAGAACGTTGGTTCTCGTACGATCGCATACTCGATCGCGACAACTCGAAGGGGAACACAGTCGGAGACTTTCCAACCTACCCTGATATTAATTATTAGATAAATAAACAATTGAAAATAAAAGTAACGAGTAGTTGAAATCCGATACCAATCGAAATATTAAACTCACAATTTTATTAGCAATAAGAGCATTTTTTTAACGAAATTATTTCTCGTTTCCAACGCGAATTGGAGATCCGCCTTTAATCTCGTCGTTCGTTTTCTCAGTTCCATTTAACGAAAAAAACGATCGGTGAAAATGTTTACCGTCGTCGTCTTTTAGGTTAGAATGGCGACTTTCGCGCGTATCGAATTCGATCCCCTCTTAAATGAATTAATGCACGTTAAAGGCCAGCCTTAACCTAAAATTAAAGTATCCACCTATATCGGAACACTCTCCATTTTGATTGGAATGTAAACGCGTCCCGATACCACTTAACGATTAAAAGCCAATAATTAAGGTAATGCTCTTGTGTATATTATGGTAAGTGAGGCTACTTGGGGCGAGTATTGTAAACCCGCCTCAATCTTCCCCTTCACGTGCAACGCTTACATTGTTCGTAATGATGATAATCGGTTCAACTTTATACCGATTGGCGACCTTTTTTTTTTTGCACGATGAAAACGAACCGATTACCTGACAAATTTCAGGATGAAGAGGACCAAGAACTTGATTCTGCAGGGACGAAAGAACTCGCTCCGAGCAATTAGTTGGCCCTGGACTCGTTAACGTTTTTACCGGTAACTGCAGTTTAGTATTAAGCTCCCTCGGTGGCAGCTTCTGAACAGCCAACTGGTTCCATTCGCGACTCATCGTTCTCTTTTCCTCCCAAGGGTCTACTCGAAACGAGTATTCAAAACAGTCGAGATCTATCCGATAGGAAACATACGTTAAACATATTTAAACACGTCAAATTTGACGAAACGTACGATTCTTTTTACAAATCGTTCGTAAACGATTCGCTTCGTTACGATCGTAAATCTTTTCGCATCGAGAACAAACGTCGCGCAATCCCGTGATACAAAAACGTGTGCCCGGTGAATAACAATTTTTGCCGATAGATTGTGTAATTAAAGTTAACGGAAGTCACGAAAGCTTATCTAAGATACAAGGTTATCGTCGGTGACGGTCGGTTAATAAAATTTGATTATTATTGACGACGAACTTTCGTCTCGTGTGGGCTTGTTTACTTTACTTTCGTCGCGTTTAAATTCACAACGCATCAATAAATTGTTACAATTTGGATCGACGTAACGTTTGGTTTTGTATCTGTCGTGTCGAAGAGCACTCAAATTTACGAAGAAATAAACTTTGTTCGTCGAAGTTGTTCATTCGATTATTCGGTTTTTGAACGTGACTGATAATATGTATTGTATAATATAGTATGTATAGTATAGTTTTGTATGTATAGTTGCATGTATAGCACTCAAATTTATGAAGAAATAAACTTTGTTTATCGAAGCTCTTTATTCGATTATTCGGTTTTTGAACGTGACTGATAATATGTATTGTATAGTATTGTATATTTAGTATAGTTTTGTATGTATAGTTGTATGCATAGCACTCAAATTTACTAAGAAATAAACTTTGTTTATCGAAGCTGTTTATTCGATTATTTGTTTTTTGAACGTGACTGATCATATGTATTGTATAGTATAGAATATTTAGTATAGTTTTGTATGTGTAGTTGTATGCATAGCACTCAAATTTACGAAGAAATAAACTTTGTTTATCAAAGCTGTTTATTCGATTATTTGGTTTTTGAATCTGACTGACGATATGTATTGTATAGTATAGTATGTATAGTTTTGAAAATTCTGTATAATGGTGTGCTATATATATTAATTGAAAAATGTTTCTTAAATCGATCACTTACGAAATTATCGACGAACTGTACGATCGTTGGAAATTGTAGTAATCGTTTGAACGTTAGCTACAATACACTATTTACGCGGCCACAGTACACAGCACACTGAAGCCTCCTTATTAGTGCATTTAGGTTTTGACTTATGGAGATTACGTTACTCGATCAATGAAGATAACGAAATTTACGAATGATTTCGATAGACGAAAGAGAGTCAATTGTACATAGCTGGATAATACGTCACTTATATATATGTATATATGTATATACATATTTATCCCTTTCCTACATAAGCTTTATTAACAAACAGTCTCACCGATTGATCCTACGTGCGGTTCAATTTCCATTTTAACGCATCATTTTACCCAACGAAGGTACAGATTTCAAAATATTTATTAGTATATAAATAATAGATTACTAATGAGAAAATAAACAAAGTGATATACAGCTTTATCAATTTACGGAGAGAATGAGAGCACAAAGAAACCTCTTCATTGAAAGACGAAAATAGCTTGATAAGTGAGTGCGTCCTGATAACCTTCTGGATCCTCTTGACTTACGTAAATAAGACGAAAGTGATCATAGTTATCAGCGAGTGTAGAAAATGTTTACCGCAGCTATTCGACTCTCCGTCACTACATCACACCGAAACTTGATAGTTCTTAAATTAATCGAAGTGACTACTTTTACAGTTTCCATTAAGTCTGTTATGTATATTTAAATTGGATCTTTAAAAATGATTAATCTTTATCGTATTCGATTGGAGAGGAAAAAAAAAAATATCTAATGTATCAACTAGTAACGTAAACGAAGGGAAGAACCGAATACGTTGCACGTTTTCAGACGATGGCTCTGGATCCCCTATTAGCTTTTTAAATTCGTAGAGCCCTTATCAGCCCCGTTTCGAGTTACGTTTATCAGGACCGTTTTCGTGGCCGTCTGTCAGGCGTGTGTATCAAGGCCCCTTTCTCGCACGTGTTCCAAAACACGTGACCGTAAGAGCCACGCAGTAAACGAATTACATACGTATAGGTTGTTGCAACGAACGCGCTTTCTAAGAGCAGCGCGGGGCACAATTTTATTCGAACAACGAATGAGAATAACGGGGAACTTTCTAATCGTCGGTAACGAATAAATTTATATTGTCTTTTAACTGTTACAACCTTTTATCGTACCTTTCGATTTTCGTTCGAATTATTTATCCGAACAATAATACGTAAACACGAATCAACTTTCATTCGTTACTTAAAAAATTTTCTTAACAGAAATTTCGAGACACCTTGCGCGTCCATAGATGATCGCTTACAAGTTTGATCAATTTTCGAAAGGAACAAACACTACGATTTTCACTATTTATTTCGTTTCGTGCGTTATTAATTTAAAAAATGCATCTTAAAGACGATAGAAATTTCTGAATAAAAGAAATAATTTTATCCGAAACGTCTTACAAAGTTTCGATAACGATCTCGGTGGTAACTTCCGGTAACGCTTAATGGCGTAACATTAACGCAACATCGACGCGTGTGAATTAATGAGACGGTGGTCGATTGTCTTAGCGGTAGAATAATTTTGAGCATCGTTGAACACGCAGTTTCCCTATTCGTCGATTACCATAGAAATTTGTTTGAGTTAAATTTATGTGCAAACGTGTCATAGAGGATCTCGCGGTTAAATAGGTACGTGAATCATTGGATGCGCGAGCGTGGGTAAAAAGTGATCTATGTGGTTCATGGTTCTAGCAAGAACAAATTCCTTAACGCGTATTCAACGCATCTAGAAGCTCATAACGGAGCACTCGCACGGCATTCCTTTCGCTACAATGAAAATAAAGTACGCGGTGGATAGACGTTAGTATTAACTTCAGGACAAGAATTTCAAACGCCGCGTTCATTCTATAAAAGATTCTTTCCACCGGTCGATGTTCTTATGTTACAGCTATTATCTTACATCTGTAACGACGCAATTACTCTTGGTGTTACATAGTTATCGGTGTTGCGATGAAAACCGTCGCTTTCGGTCGCATTTGTGCAAGAAAAAAAAAATTTTATTCCGCGTTACGATACATGGATGTGCTCTAAATGATAAACGTCGAGAACACTGTGTTACGTCGAGGAGAACTGTTCAATGTGTTTTGTATCGTAACCGAATACTGACAATTTCCAAGAAAAAGAACTGTCAAGAGTACCCTCTCACAAAAAAGCCATCGGCATGAAATTACAGCACAGTTTTTCTCCATGCAGGTAAATACATTTTCCCGGTGCTTAAAGTCGGAAACTTTTGCGAGTGGTAAAAAACTCCACGAGATTTTCTGTCGGCTAAGCAAACCAACGAAAATGCAGATCCACCGAGGGTCAAGTTCGGTTGCTCGACATCGCCTTCCCCCTCCACCGTTTCTACTTAGCTCCCAGTTCTTTCCCCCTCTCCGAATCCACTTCAGTTCCCTTTGCGTACCTTCTCTCTCGTTCGTCTCGGAGCAACTCAGTTTCTCTTTCTCTCTCATGCCGCTTTCAGCCTCCCAACGGGGGTCACCACCGGTGTTGAACTGCTAATAGTAAATACCGTCCCAACGACGGTGAAATTGCCCGAAATGACTGGCAAGGTCGAGGAGAAACGACGAAGTGGCAAGAAGGGAGTACAATAAATTTCCACCGGTACTTCGAAGCTCTGATAGGTTTCTTGTTCATGAGAGACTCGAGAGGATTGGTGAGAAGTGTGTGAGGACGGGCGAGCAAGCGAGCGCGCGCGCGCGACCATAAGTTAGCCAGTGTGTTCGTGATGGGTTCGGGTCCGGTAGTAACCGGACTACGACATTCATACACGAACGAGAGATCGTGCGTGACTGGTCGGTCGGTCGGTTTATAGCGGAGAGCGTTCGGGCTGCGCAGCGATGTGTGTGCGTGCTCCCTAACCTGCTCGTACGTGTGGGAAGACTGGCCGTGTGTTGGATCGGGCGTGCACGTGCGCCACCGCGGCCGCGTCTCTGCTCTGTGTGTCTGTGTGCCACGCTCCCGAGCCAGGAGACAACGAAACAATGGAACGTCGTCTTGGGCCCGAGTAAGCGAGGCGAGCGGGCGGATCGTACTTGCTTGACTTGCTCGTTCGTCTCGTCCGTACGTCCACTAAAACTGTGCACGAACGGGCACCGGGGATTTCTGAAGACGGTTTTCAGGCTCCCGGCTTCGAGAACCGCTTGCTCGTGACTGCCCCCTGGCGTACTTGTTTCTCAGTAGAGGCCGGGCCGCGACCAAGGAGGAACGCTTTGTGTGTTGGACTGGAAAAAGGGAGATTCGAGAAACGCGAGAACCGCGAGTAGCGCCCCGTGCACGTACGTCGACGCGAGTGTGTGTGCCTACGTGTGTTCCGCGACCGATTCTTTCGCGCGTCGATCTCTTTTCGGTATATACTCGTGCGGGATCGCGACGAAGAAGGGTGTTTCGATACGCGTGTGAGAATCGTCGATCGATATTGGATCACGGTATCCAAGGAAACGCACGACGGTGGCTGTGCGCACCAACGAAATCCGCGTGTTTACCGACCGGGACACACGATTTTCGTGCAAAATCGGTATCGTTCGTCGATCCTCGACCCTCGAAGACGTATCCGCGGGTTGCGACGCACGGATAGACCGAGCGCAATCATCACCGAGTAGTTGTCACCGGTGGTCGGTGTTCCCGTGGATCGGGAGGCTGTTTTCTACCCGACACGAGTGATCATCGATCCGCCGCGAAATAAGTGAATCGAGCGAATCGAGTGTTACCGAGAGTGCTCTGTGGTTAAGAAATCCGTGCGGCCGACGCGCTTCCCTCGGCTGTGTCGTCGCCTCGGTTACTCTCGCTCCTTTCGTCTTGCATTCCCTTCGATCGGCCTGTCCCTTTCTTCGCTTTGCGATCCTCTCTGTCTGTGCTTCTCTTTCTCCGCTCTGTCTCTCCTTTCTTTGCTCCATTCCTCGGTCGACCGGTCTCTCAAAGGGGGCGTGCTTGGCCACATTCAACAATGAGCGAACGCAAAACTATCTAAGCACGAGGCACGAACGAATGGTTCCTGTGTTTTCTGCCTGTGTGTGGCCCGATCTTTGCCCCGCGAAGTGTTTACGCTGTGAAACGGTCGCCCGACCTTTTTCCCGTTTTCGAATGGATTTACAACGGCCGACAACTTAACCAGTAAAGGAATCGTGTCTTTCGGGTACACCGTTCTCCGAGGTAAGTGTATGGATGTTATTAACGGCGCTGCTTTATTTCGGTGCGATCTCTGTATACTTTGCGATCAGTTTTCAACGAGCGAGCAATATCGCCGTTCATTAAGCGAACCATCTATTTCAATTAACTTTTTAAACGGATAATTCGACAAACGAACCGAAATTGCGGGATGAAGGAGGGAGTCTTTAACTCGATACAAAACTGTTAACCGTTCAAGGTTTTTCCTTCGTCGTTAACTCCGAGCGTTGAGTTAACCCACCGACGCGACGGGACTGCTCGAGAAGAAATTTTGTTGAAATTGAATTTCTCAATCCGTCCTGCGTGTGCAGTCTCGTTTTGCTGTTGCCGGCTTTGATTCATAATCGGTCGAGTCAATAGGTATCGCGTTCCCATTTCGAAATACCATTGCCTCGTGCGATAGATCGTGAGAAAAGTTACCGGGTACGAACTCGGTTATCCTTCTTAGAGAGATCGATGCGCGACGATCGCAGCCGACAACAAACCTGTAATCGTTCGGGCTTTTTTCTTACTCGTTCTCGAAATAATCCAGCGAAATAATTGGCCGAATAGAGGCGAATAATTGAGCGCTCGAGCACGTGCTCCCGAGAAAAGTCAGACTTACCAAATTGGACACGCTTCAGGCTCGGTCGTGTCCCTTTCCTCTTGAATCGGGATGAAATGGAATAGACTCGGCGTAAAAGCGTAAGAGGCTTTCCAACAGAGGGATTAGAGCGGAGTAGAGAGCCGTGTTTTCGTCCACTCGTGGAAGTCGTTACGCGGTCGCAAAGTATTTTCGGTGTGTCGTACGGAGGGAATCAACATCATCGGCCCTTCTTCTTCCTATCGTTTCGGCAGTTCTTGGATCGCTTCCAAAAATACACAGCGTCCGCCGAAAATATGTGTATATTCGTGGCCCCGAGACAGAACATACCGGAAATAATATTTCAGTTCGTAGAACTTTGTGTTTTTGATCGCAACGAGTGATGTATTTCTCTGTACGCTGGATCCAATGATATTGACGCGTCTGCAAGATAGTATATCGATTAGAAATAGAAATCATACGGATCATCGAAATAATGGATTCTTTTGTCAATGGTTATACAGGGTGTATATTGTAAGTTTGACAACCATGTTTCAGATATTTTCACTAATCTTCCAAAGAAATGTTTTGAACAAAAGTCAGTTTGCGATCGGCTACACACATAGATATTAAAAACTACCAGAAGTTTTTTTTTCCCCCCATAAGGTAACCGTTTTTAACACCATATATTTATGACTTTACAGACATTAAGACAAATTCAACGACCTATTATACTGTGACCTTGAGATAACCTTGAATTCAGTAATCTAGGTTCGATTAACAGAAATCTTAAAATGGACAATTATTTTATTTCAATTGTATTATATATTTAAAATAAGACCAAGACGACCAAAGTAATAAGTTTATTCAAAAAATTTATCAACAATAATGCTACCATTTTACAAAACATGTTACAACAAAGAATCATGAAACTTGAGACTAGTTGAGCTTGCTTGACCGATTTCAACAATTCGACCGTTACTATTATATTAAATTAAATTTACTAATTTGTGAAAATTACTAAATATGTATATATATATTAGATTTAAATATTAAAACGCAAATAGTGTTTATCTCTACTACATTCTACGCTCTGAATACAGTAATATTTAAATATACAAGTCCCTAAGAAGAGTAAATATTTCGTAACAAATTTATGACAGGCGCGTGTAATTCTACGTATTATCACAAACGATAAACGTATCCAGGTGGAGATGTCATTTAAATAGCTTTATTCCCTGGGTTTTCCTTCGCGTAACTCGAGTAAACATTACGTGTAAACTAACGGCAGCTGAGAAGGCTGAACACTGAATGAAAATTGTTGATATTCGAATACGAATCGCGCAGACGTTGTAGCAAATATTTACAAATCAGAATTCGATCGTTGGGAATCAGTGTAACGTGTTTCCGTGGAATTATATAGTTTTTACGAAAATTTGAGAACAGTAGTTGTTTTGAGCCTGAAAGTCATGATAGAAGGATACAGACTATGTAATTAAGGCAAATGTTTCATCAAGTTGGATAACGCGGGCGGATGTGGCGAATTCCTTGATAGAACTATGTACACTGTTGCATACTGTTTTAACTATTGCATAGCAACGCATAAGAAATATTTTCCTCGCCAATTTACTTTTTTCCAATATCGTTATAAAAGCGTTACCAAATTAAATACACGTAGTATAATCAATCTATATGAAAATAAAATGAAACCATCATCTTTGAATTTCTGAGGAAAATAAATTCATTCAAATTTTCGTATTCCTGAAGACAAGCTTAGTTAGCTTGTTTACACTTCATTACACGTTCGTTCAGGCATACGAAATGTTTAAGGACTAAGTTTCACCAAGAACGATCGACCGTCTAAACTAAGTTTTTTTGCTTGTTGATTAACTCTATAATACGTGCCTGTACTGCTTTTATTTCTTTCGATTGTAACCAGCATGCATGAATATCGATGGTGCAGGTAAGGGAAGCGAATAAAAGATATAAAGGTTATGTTACTGTTCATTTTATTAGAATACCATACCAGATTCACAGTTGGCAATATTGTACTACGAGTCAGACTAACGACACAAAATATAAAAATTCGTAAGCCCGTAATTTACAATCAGACTATCATCGTTATGCCGCTGTAACTATTATAGCAACAGTTAATGCACTAAACACGCGCGCTACCTAACCTCGCGTGGGTGTAACTGGTCAATCGTTTTCAAATAATAGTCACGATAAATGCAACTGTCGAAATTTTAAAAACCTTACGGTGAGCAACCATTAACTATAAACTGCAAAACATTTTTCTCCGAAGCCCAGATTTGTAACAAATAACGCAATGCTTTATCATAACGTTGAATCACAGTCGAGTGTCAAATTGATTTCAACGTAACTTTACATTTACGTTTAAATCTCAAAAGGAATTCGATTTTACACAAAACGTTTGTTCGTTGCGTTGTCGAAATAATTATTTTCTTCGACTGACACGATACAAAGTAATGCGTCGAGAACTATGGTGTCGTATTCGTCTTTGTTAATTCTTCTCTTTAGCGAATACATCTTTGGGAACCACTGGTGTTCGCGAGATGGTAAAGTTTGAGAAACCCTGATTTATGGCGCGCGTCGTACATTTGATGTATCGGTCACCAGGGGTCGTTTCTGGTCCTTTTCTGGTCAGTTCGAAGCGGTTATTCGAGCAAAATAATAACGTACCCATGGAAACAGGACTCTATGACGCGGTAGAGGTCGTCGCCAAGCGACAGGGGGCGGGAGAACCGAGGGCAGAAATCTCACATTGTATCGTGCGCGCGCATAATCGTCGCTTGCCGTTGGTAATTTCGATCGACGGTGCTCGATCGAAAAAGAATTATGACCGTGGCCGAATCACTTTAGTCGATAATTGACTGCATTAACGTCATGTGGGCAGGTGAAGATAGACACCGGTCGTTTATCATGCGAGGCCTAGCTAACACACGCCTTGTCTTTAGTCGTGGCGTCCGCGTTCCCATACGCCACCTACACGCAGTGAGTTTCGAGTTCGTTTTCCGCGGAGACAGCCTCGTTACGATTCTCGATGGTTTTTACAACGCGCAGGGTCAATATCGTCATCGTCGTCGACGACCTCGATTCTCTTACATCGGACGCAGCTATGTTTTTTTTTTTCTGTCCGCAAGGCCCGAGTTCCACCGGCGCACAGTGTCACGCGTTCATGGGAGTTCGGGACAAAAACCATAACTCGTGAACCGATCAATTCTCGACCTAAGAACCTTGATACTTTTTCCGGGCGATACGAAAATGCATCCATCGATGCGTAAAAGTATATATAATCAAAAAAATTCGAACGACGGTTCGATTTCTCATCGAGTGTAACATTTTCTGCCAGTTTTCGCTATTGTAATTTTTTCTCAAGCCAATACTGACTAACTTTTTGTTCGAACAATTTTTTCATTGGTTTAGTCGATAAACATTTAACGTACAAACTTGGGATAAATTGTTAATATTATAAAAAAATTTGCTACCTGTTTGAAAGGTGTTACGATACCACATACATATATTAAATGTCTTAATTCTGGGGCGCTGTAAGCGCTCATCCGAACAGCGTGGCACGTGCGGTGAACGCCGATGGGCGTCCGTCGAGTATATTCGACGAATACGACTATTAAATTTCCATATACAGATGTACGCTTGCAGTCCTTCATACCAAAAGGGTTGAACGTTAACGATTTCTATCGCCTTTTCCATCATTTTGAATAACTTTCTAATCTTAATCCGTGGCTTTTGGTTACTTCCTCGAGCTTCTGTACACGTTGAACTGCTTTTTAAAATTTCATTACGCTTCTGGTGTGGTTTTAGAAATTTCACCGATCTTTGGGTAGCTTCTGGAGAAATGGTAATTCTTTGAAATCCTATCGAATTTTCAACGTTCCTTCGAGACTCTATTGCGATGTCGGTGATTTTATCGTTATTTCCCGTGCTTTCCACAGTTTTTAAGAACTACCTTACGAGCGCATTTTTTTTCCTTTTTACAAAATGAGGGCAAAAAAAAAAACATGAAAATGCGTTGCTGCGTCATAAAAAAAGAAAAAGAAGAAGAACTACGTCGGAGATTGCTTTGCCCGAAAGCGGAAGTTTCCCGCGGTTATCACGGAGAAGAAAAACAAAGTCGGAGAAGGGGGGACAGTGGAGACTGCGTAAACGTGAGATATGATCGGGTACAGGATCCGTCAGAAAAAGAATACAGGTGTGGGACGCGACACGCCGGTGATTGAGATTCAAACCGTAGCATATAATTCGCGAACGCCGTATACGCTCAACGACGTGTAATAATCTCCACCGGGTGTGAGATCCGGCTAACAAGATAAATGTGTTGTTATTCGCGACGCTGGCATTTTGTGTTTCCCCGCGTGTCGCGACAATAACGACGCGACTTAACCTGTTTATCATTGGAAACGGTGCGTCTCGTATTAAATTGTATCGACTTGGTAAAATTATTCACGAAAATGCGGAGAGCTACCAAAAGGTCATAGCTGGAGAAATTATAACGCGAATCGATAAAGTCGACACGAGTTCGTGTATGATTCGAATCAATTCGGAAAAATTATCAACAGAGCTTCGAAATCTGTAACGAAGCTTTGAAAGCTGTGAAAGATGACGAACTACGGAAGGCACGGTAGAAGATAAAAAATTGCGCGGCGATACCTCCCTCGCTCGCCACCAGAGGGAAACCGAGCACTGATCGTTTCCCGCAAGTTCCCGTAGTGGCTCTGATTGATATATATATACGATCCTTACCGCTCTCCCAATATCATGGCGTATAAGGCAGGGTATGCTAGGATGCCTTACTGATAAGTATTACTAGCAGACTCAAGATGAGAAATAATATCCTCTCCGTTCCTTTTTCTATTTTCACTCATCCACTCTTTCTTCATCACACCCTCTAGAAGTCGCCATAATTGTTAATGAAGGAGTTTTGAAATCTTCGATAAAGTACTAAAAGCATGAAAGTGTGTTGTTAACCTCTTAAGTACTACCGAAAAATACGATAACAAATGATAAAAATCGGGGATGGTAGAGCTTCTCGAAAACCTTAAAGCTCCGCGAAAGACTTATCGAAAGGGGTGGAAAATTTAGAAAATGCGATGGAAGGCAAAGAAAGAGAGAACGATTTACGGAAAGCTTTTCAAGTGACGAGAACAGAACCCAACCAACCCCTATGATCGATATAAAAAATAATACTTTGCAACCGTTGTATTTAAATAGTTCCTTGATAGAATTTCGGTAAATGGCGTTTCCTTCGTGGTCGTGTTCGACAATTAACGAAAATTAGCAAACATTTTCAGATTCTGAAGACTACTTAATAAAATTTTAAAGACTTCTCTCGGTGAAGTGCAATAATTTTCGCGTTAAATAATTTTTACCTTGCGGGGAGGCTTATTCTTTAGAGTACATCTCTGTACGTAGTAGGTATAATGGTGGACGGTAAAATTTTTTGCAGAAAACTGGAAAAACGATGAGAAAGAGGCGCATTAATTAACTGAACGATGCATCATGGCCTCGTCTTTAGGGGGACCAGGAATGGCGTCGGGTGTTCCGACACCGCGAAGAGTCAACCTGGAATTTCCACCACCACCGCCTTATCCACCTCCTCACAGTCAGGTATAATTTCCAGCATGGAATGCTAAATCGTGTACGCGTAACTCTCGGTGGCTTCCAGCGCATGTTGCTTTAACCCTAGTGCGTTCCTCGGGTCTTTTTCGACCCGTCGTGTCCTCGTAATATATTCTTTCTCCGTAATTTTCAAGCTAACGTAACAAATTGGACGCTCCTGTATTTCCTTTGTTTCCTCTCGTTTGTATTATTATTAAAGTTCAAAGTTCACGAGTTTTCACGTTTTCGCGCCAAACACCACGTGGGTGCAATCGAACGGAAGAACGCATTAAGGTTAAACGAAAAATGTCGTTGCCTGATAATTTGTCACGTTTATACCTGTATAAAAAAACACACACACACGCGTACCAAGATACTCGTAATACTACGAAGTAATAATCTTTCGATTACGGTTCGAAATATGAATTTTCATTGTACGTAAAAACAGCCTTAAGTGTTTCGTATACGCGTTACGTAAAATAATTAATTAACTTGGAAAGCACATATTTTGAAAATATTAGGTTGTTTGGAAAGTCATTTCGTTTTTTTTTTTTTTAGTGAAAGTGAAACACGATTTTTTTAGAGTGTATAAACATTTTATTAAATTACATATTCTCCATTTTGGAAAACGAAATGACTTTCCAAGTCATTTGTTAGAATTGTAAATTAGAATTAAATATAAGTTGGAATTAAAATTTTCTATTATTGTACGTATTCGTCGCTCGGAGAAGTATTTTTAATTCGTATTATTCACCAAGATTTTGTTTACAATTTTCTTGAAATTTCTGTCCGCCAATTGGTTTAATTAACAAAAATATTACAATTATCGTCTCGTTTCTCGCAGATGCCTTGCACGGGACTGGCGGACCCTGCAACGGTGGCTTCGCCCATGACGAGCTCTTCTCACCAGCATCCCCTTCAGGATTATTCGTACGCTTACTACGAACCTGGCCCGAGCCGACTGCACGGCGCGTATCCGGCGGAAGTAAGCCTGAATCGTGTTCAGCAGCAACAACAGCAACCACTGCGACCGGAACCGTTCAAAAGGCACACATACATGACGCGATACGGGACAGAGGAGAACATTTACGAGGAAATCTCGGAGATCAAGTGAGGGACTAGATCCGTACAGCAATTCGTTAAATATGGGTCCTATTTGGTCGAGAGTACCCACAGGCCCGTATTTCCGCGAAAATAGTCGAAAATTCTCGACTCGAACGTCTCAGAAATCTGTAACCGTAGCTTAGAATGCCTTTCGGTGATTCAGTTGGAGGGTAATTTCACTCGCGATTTAATCGCCGGGAAATTACACCAGCGCGTGTGAACGTGAGTGGAATAAGGGGTTAGAAATGAAAATGAGATCAGTAGCAAGAGTAGTAATTTCACGAATAAGAATTTCAGAATACAGCGCAGGAATGTTTTTTCTTTCTTTCTTTTTTTTTCTTTGGAAGCGTGACAATAAATTTATCGGCTAGAAAATAACGTACAAAATTCTAGGTCGAATACCTAGCAAATTCTATTTCGGACGACTGAAATCGGAAATTGTCTCCGGGTCGGTGTCTTTTCTGTTTTTTTTTTCTTTTTTTAGAATATACAGTAGAATTCTAATAGTGTAAATTTGGGTCAGATTCATTCTATGGAACGCGTGTATAAAGTTTACGAAAATTAAACGCGCAAAGAACAAATAATAGACACGAGAGAATATTTACCGTTAACGATACCGGTACATTGATTATTCGTAAACCAGTGTAACGTCGTAACATCGTTTTCGTATCTCTGCTTCTAATTTGGGTTGTTCGGAAAGTCATTTCGTTTTCCAAAATGGAGAATATACGATTTAATAAAATGTTTATACACTCTAAAAAAAATCGTGTTTTATTTTCACCGGAGAAAAAAAAAACAAAATGACTTTCCGAACAACCCAATAATATACAATTACCTGCTTAGCGGTTACTAACTTCAAAACGCTCGAGTCGCGTCAGAGCCATGTCGTGAAATAGATCCGATCGACGACACTCACCTCTGGCGGCGGTTACTCGAAGCTATACTCTCGGGACCGATTCTAAGAGTCGAATTTCTTTCGAATCGGCCGACGAATCGAGAGAGCCCGCCGCTCCCCGAGGAATCGTTTCAATTGAACGCAGTACGTTTTTTCTGCGAGGTTTCCGTAACCGGAGGAAAAACCAGCCCGCTATTAGATACGCGCCCGGTCGCGGAGAGGGTGTTAATTTTCAAAGGGAGTGGTCACCCCGCGGGCTTCCTACGGATCGATACGTAGGGTCGATGATACCGCGCGCGGGATAACGTTTCATTCGGTCTAAATGGTTGATGAATACGCGCGTACGTTCGCCCGGCGCGAAGTGAACCTCACCGACGCGAGTGAATGCAGTTTTAAGTGGACAACAAGCTTCTCCCGGCCATTTGGCCCGATTCGACGCGCCGCGCACCGGATGCCATGAGACGGTGATTAACTCGCGGGACAATAAGAAAACAACAGTCGTAGATTGTCCGTGCAGCATCCACTAAGTCATTCATCGGGACAGGATAAATACCCATTCAAATTGAGTCCGATTCCCGGGTAAATTATTATGCGGCACTTGCTGTCCGTTTTAACCGTTGCCGTGAATGGGATACGTTACCCGGGAGTGTGTTTAACATTTGGAAAAAAAAAAGAATACAAAAATGGAACGACGTGAAAAAAATCTCCACGTCGATAGAAATGAAAGAAAATTCCTACGGTGGAACTACCGCGGGAATTCTTGCCGCTTTCCGTTTCTTACCATTTATCGTTGGTTGTTGTTTTTTCAACATTTATTTCGACACTGAATGTCGCATCGATCGCTTTATTTTTTGGTTTTCTTCGACGATCCCCGGTGCACCGACGAGGTGATTAAAACGGTGTTTTTAATCTCTTCGAATAAATCTCATTGTTATTTTCTTTTTCTTTTTTTTTTTTGTTATACATTGCTGCATAATCGTACTTTATCTATGGAAAATGTAAACGCAAGGACAGGGGGACTCGATGGTAAAGAGCGCAGGTGAGAGTATTCGAGAGGCGCGAGAATAGCATTAAGTGGTCGCTCAAGGTCGCCGAGGAACTGTCCCCGCCAGTACCGTTTGCAACTCCATCTGTTGGCCGTTGATACGAACTTGCGGGTACGCGCCGACTCTCGTTCGGAGAAGTTACGTTGCATTTGAAACGGTGCTGTACCAAATGGTGGAACGGAGGTGAACGGTGACCTTGAGAAACTAAAATTTAATATTACAACGGAGTATTGATATTGGTAACGCCAACTGGTTATTCGTACACTAATTGTCTCAATTCATTAGCAGACAATGCCATCGAGCGTTGCACGGCTCGAGGAGGTCCCTGGTGGCGGAGGAAGTCCGTCGAGTCCAGTCACGGCATCGCCGGGTACTGGGGGAATTAAACCTGAGCGTGGAGGCGATGTTGATGCCGACCGTAGCCGATAATAACGACGAGGATGAGCCCCAGGATCAACGCGGAGCGTCCACGGAGGAGCTGTTATCTTCGGTCAGTCCCACTGACGACCTCCTTTCGCCTGTTGGCTGTGACATGGACAGTGGCTTCAGTGGAAGCTCCAGTGCAAGTTACAGGTTGATAGAAATTGTAATTATAGTTCTAAGGCTGACCGTAGATTCGATACAAATTAATAGAAAAAACTTGCTGCGCGCGACACAAAGTATTTTTTATTTTTAACGATCGCCCGGTCGGTTCTTTTTATTTTTGGACCCCTTCGGTGACAAACAAACAACGACTGAAATTATTTTAAACGAGAAATATATAGCGACCGATTTGGAAGGGATCGAAACCAGATCGAAACGTCGAGAAATGTTAAACTCGCGATAACAATTGTACTCTGAATAATCTAACAAATTCCACGTGTATCGAACGCTGGATCTGAACTTGTATATAAAATTTCTTACATTCGCTGAAGAAATATTTTCAGGTCTCTATTTTCTGCACATAGCTGGTATCGAGGACTGCGTATTTAGAATTTTACAAAACTTCCACAAATGTACGATTTTTTTTTTTATTGTTCGTAAGACTTTACAGAAATTATAATTCTAGTTTCGAGAAATAGCTACGTAAGAACCGACACCGATTCGACGTAGCAATTCTACGATCGTGAAAGTTGTACATATATTTTTAACTGTTGTTTACTTAGGTCCGGACTAGGGTCCTTGAGACGAGGAATGGGTAAAACCAGTACGCCGGAATTGGTGGGTGGTCAGCGTAAGACGAAGGCCGCCATGATCTGGAAAAAGGGCTGGAAAGGCTGGAAAAAACTGCATTCGTTCGGAAGCAACAGCAACAAGACTGGTGAGTCATACGCGAGAGCTATTTACCCGCCGAGAATTTCTACGCTTGCTCGGATTCGCGAATGTTACGACAACCGATAGAAATGCTTCGGAACGAGTTTACGCGTCCTCGTTGTGTGCATGCATTTTTCGCGCAAGTCTCCGGCCAAATGTTCGATGAGACTTCGTTCGCACGATTGAACGCGGAATAATCAATGCGACGATCGAACGCAGACTGTACGATAATTCGTTTGAGCGAGCTTTCACACCGAATTCAAGACGCAGCACCACCCTCTGGTGTGAGATTCGCACACTGTGAAAACTCGTGTCCAAACAAATGTTATATTTTCTATCGAGCGCGGGTGTGAACACCAATAGGAATCGCGCGTAAATCCCAACAACGAAAGTGCAATCGACGCTGGTCAAGCTACGGTCACGAACCACTCACGGCCACGAATTAATTGTACTGTGACTTCGTTAAAAATTCTCGTTGCGCGACCTGTGACTCGCGTGCCACGACTACGAAGCGAGAAAAAGGGGGAAAGAGAGGGAGAGAGAGAGACATATACAGGATGTCCAAAAAGGTTAGGTTCGAACTCGTATCGTGTGTCACTGAGACCAAATAGACGAGAAAAGAAAACTAGTAAAACATTTTCGAACATATGTTTATACGGACTTTTTTCATCTATTCAGCTTCACTAACACGCGATAAAAATTTGCCCCTAACCTTTTTGGACACCCTGTACATACAGGAGTGGCGTTCCTTCTCTGCAAGTGTTTCGAGAAGCATGCGAACGCTCGACACCTTCAGTCATGTGCGACCAACACAGAATGTATAAAATAATAATAATAACAATGGAACTTTAACAATGTGGATTCAAACAGTCCCTTAGGCATCGAATATCTATCCGAAACATTTTCGATTCTAGCAGGTATTTCTTTCTTCAATTATACACAATTCATAAGAATAATATTAAAGTGAAAATAAGCATATTGGAATCAACTATAGAAAAATAATTTTTTCGTCAAAAAGCATAGCCATACATTAGGTACGCGGGCGAGATACAGCCACGTGTTGTTATTAACCTAACCTCGCTTTACCGAAAGTATCGGAACCGTTAAGATACGAAATTATTCGACCTACTCGATGCCCCAATTAATTACAGTGTATCGTAATATACTACACACGGCGTACCTGATGAAGTATTGCAAACCGGGGCAATCGCGATCAATCTTTGAGCGCAACGCACCAACGCACGCACCGCGCGTTCAGATCGTCGGGGCACCTTTTGTCCGTCTATTTCATGGCCCTTTGTCGCGCATAACTGCACAAGTATGTACGGGCCTTTCTTTCATGGGAACACTGGCCGGGAGTATGACGCAAGCGTTTGGCCCCGTGCGCTCGTGTGCATTTGGCGCACGAACAGAGTTAATTATTGGTACTTGGAAGGGGTCAGCCGCGGGGTCACTCGGTGGAGAAGCAGATGCGAGACCACGTGCACGCCCTTCTCTCGCCGTTTTAATCTCTATCTCCCTCGGTTTCTCTCTCTCTGCCCGCCCCACGACTGCTTGGATTTTGAGCTCGCCGTACAGGGTGTCTCAAAATAAACGCAATCCGAAATAACCGCTAATTTCACGAGGCGATCCGTTCTTTTCTATTTTTAGGTTATGGAATATTGTTTCAAAATAGGTTGGATCTCTCAAATAGAATTTTGCGTTTCTTCCTCGGGTAAAAAAAAAAGACCCAATGAAACATTTCGAGTAAGAGTACTAAAACTAGTAACCTGCGACAAAATACGTTTCATATTTGAGCTTAATTCTCGAAGCCTAACATTGTTATACTAATCCGTATAACTAATGCATATTGTCGTTACCTACCCCATAGAAGAAGAAAAGTATTCTCGTGTAAAAATAAAAATACGGGTGACCTTGGGAAACTCGGATCAAAATAGCATTGAAAAAAGCATGTCCCTTGCGGTGTATTCGTCCTTTAAAATTATTCACACGCACGAAGTATTTTTCGTATTCTCGCAACTAGACGAATAGGTGATCCGTTTTAAGCGGGACATCCTGTATGAAAAATATCATCGCTGGTCGGTCCTGTAACAGCGAACACTCATAGTTTACTTCGACTGCTTATGGACTCGTTGGACTGATTGGGAATAATTTCATCTAGTACAATTTTCTCTAATAGTGGTACGTTTAAAAACCATTTGTGTCGCACAATGGACTAAAGTTTCATTTTGCACGTCTGGCGGGTCGTCAGATGCTTACCCGAGAACCATTTTTTTTTTTTTTATGGTGGCAAATTCTGACGATAGCCAACTGAGATTGTAAACGAAGAATTGTGGAGGGTTTCGTAGGACAGATGTTCGGAAAAGAGCAGTCTCTTTAGTCAACCATATGGTTTCCGGGATCCCGTCGAGATTCTTGAACGCCTCGGGCCTACCCTAATCTCTATACCGAACTTGAAGGACACTCGCCTAGCGCACGAAACAATACCAGCTTTGTGGCGATCCACCGGATGTTACGACTCTTCTCGGTATTTCAAGGTGAAGTCGACGAACTCTGTAATCGCGGTGAAAACACCGAACGGTAATGATATCGATAATCGCTTTCCGAGCAATGTCCGTGCTACGCGCAATTAGCTTCTGTCGTAAAATGGGGATGCAATAAAAGTCGCGATTGTAATGGAATTGGTAAAACAAATCTTATCTGTAAACGAATTTTTCATTTCAATGTGCATTTCATACGAATAGTAAAGTAACAAATCCAGGCAGAATATACCTACCTCTTGCAAAAGAATTTATGAATATAAGTAAACATTTTTTGGAAACCATATAAATGTAATTTAGAATCTGTGCTTTGGTCTGCATTTGATAGTATTTATAAAACTAGTCAGGGCTTACTTTCGAGAAATAAATGCAGTCTGTAATCGTCTAGTGGTAAATATTTAAAGCGTTAAATAACCATTTTTAAGTTTGATATTGATAGTTATTAGTTGTTAATTGGCTTGCTATAAGCGAAGATAACATTTTAACATGTTAGAAAAATATCGATCCGCGTGAATAATGAAATCGAAAGAAATTTCGTCCCGAGCTATTCTCGAAACTGAAAAAATATTAATTATCGATCGAGTGAGGTTAGTTACGTTTGAATGCTTGCACGGCAAAATACGTGTAATCGCCACGATAGAAAACTTCGTTTAAAAGTAACAATACGGTAATTTGTCCGCGATAGGAGTCATTGAAAGGAACACGAAACCCTTCGCGAGAAGGAAGGTATGCGAAAAGTATTGAAAGAAGGCTAAACGCATTATGAGTCGAGAGAAAGGCGCCAGACGAGACTCGCTCGCGCTATTATCGCGATACTTTATTGGTATTCGTTTCGACAGCGTGTAATATTCGTATCGTAATCGATCTACCTCGATATCGTGCTTCTCCTGCCTTCGAACAACTCTATGATCAGTCGATTCCGCCGTTTCTTTTCGCTCGTGTTCACCGACTTTTTCAGCGTCGCAATACACCGATGCTGAATGAACCACACTGCAAGAAACGTAATCTCAAGTGGTTTCGAGCGACAGTGGCGCCTCTCAGTGGTCAACGTAACGTAACCAACTCCATTTATTCTGGCTTACTCTCGGTCCACTCGACAGAATTGCATGATTCTTTCATAAGTTTTAGAGACAAACCAAAGATTTCTATTTGCTTCTATTTTCCACGCTAGGACTGGTCAACTCCGTTCGTTCTATTTTGCAACTATCCTCAGTGAAACTTAGCCTCAGAATTTATTGAATTCATTTTTGCGCGATGAATAATTATTTCGTATCACGCTCGAAAATATGTTGGTGCAAAAGGAACAAAAAATTACTCGTAGAAGCTTCGCATTTTGATCCTTTTCCGAATACTTTGTACAATCCTTTTAAACATCAAAATTACCGGTAACAATTTTCCAATTGTACAACCGACATTGCAAAGTCCCTGTTACACTGTTTACAATAACCTAAATAAATTTCGTATACTCTTCTATTATTATTTTAAAACGAAACAAAAATTTTCTCAGAAACGAAGGTTTCTCAGGAAGGTACAAAAATGGTAAAATGTAAAATGTTCAAATTGATTCTCTACCGGCAGTTATTCTACAAACTTTGGAGAAAGTATTAAATGCAAAGTGTAATACCAACTTCGTTTAATAAAAGGGACACCTTATAACGTAATTTACAGTTAAACCTGTCGTACGATTAACCGATCGATATATTGCCGTTCCTAAAAGAGAAAAAAGAAAGATATATTCGAATGTGATCCTCCTCGCACCGTGCAGCGACGTCACAGCTTATTGGCAATGGTTTCCACGGCGTGCATCACTCGGATCATGATGGATCTATTCTCCTCGTCCCGTCGTTTGATATACTCGAAGATCTGCTCGATACGACGATCGGTCCGTGACTCGTGATCCTCGCGATACGGGGCCCGCGTTCTCCTCGACTTTCTCGGTCTTTCCTCATCCTCGTTACGCGCCGCGCTCGCTCGTCCTTTGTCTCTGGTCGAATCGACGACGTCGTTTCCCCGTAACCTCGACAAGTCCTTAGAGCAGTCCGCCTCCGACGTCACTTTTTTGATCGTGAGCTCCGTGGCGCGCGGCAGCCGCGGCATCAGCACTGTCTTCGGCTCGCGTTTCCTTCTCGCGTAACTTTTGCTCGTTTGCCTGAAAACGAAGGAGGCTCTGATTTTTCTGTCGACGTCGCTGAAACAGACGGGTTACGTAAATCGCGCGACGTTCGTTTCTAGCGTGGCAACCGAGCCGCGCGAGGAGTAAGGAAAAAATGCTATTGGAATCCCATTAAACCCGTAGAACGCCCATGGGCATTCACCGCGCGCACTGTAATTGACCGAACGCTGACAATACCAAACGGGTTACCGCGACATTGATCTATTGAATTATAGATCAATATTAGTAATAGAACAATCTTTTTTCACTAGATTTTTTTACCGCGCAAATGATAGACGAATATTCTCCCTGGATACCTAACTTGAAGGTCCTGTCACCTTACTTAATAGATCAATATTACTAGAACAATTTTTTTCAGAAGTTTTTTTACTGTGCAAATAATACACATATACCTTTTCTGGATATCTAATTTAAAAGTCTGTCAGCTTACTTGATAGATCGATATTAGTAGAACAATTTTTTTTTTTTTTTCAGAAGTTTTTTTACTATGCAAGTAATATACGAATATTTTCTCTGGACACTCAACACGAAAGTCGATCGCAACTCGTGACTCTTGCAGCTTTGTTAATTATTGTAAACGTCGATCTTCGACTCCTGTACCTGGTGGTTTCGCGCAACGGTATTCTCTCGATTTGAACCGTGTCGTCGCTGAACGTTCGTAGCCTATGATCGGGGTGGAAGTCGTCGTTACGACGCTCGATTTCCGGGTCAGATCCGACAGGAAGCGCGTCCACGGAGGAGGTGGGCTCTTCCGGTGTTACGGAGACGCAAAGGAATTCGTGGGGATCGATGTACTCGTCGTGGTTCGGCGTTCCACGGTCGTGTCCCAGGAGCTCGTCGATCGCGCTGTAAAAGGGCCAAGAGACGTCGTCCGCCTTGTTTCTGTCTCCGTGTACCGGGTTCCTCAGTTCCTTCAACAGATCGCTGTGGCAGATGCATAGTAACAGGACGAGAGCTAAGCGAGTCGTGCTCGATCGTGTCATGTGTGTATGTATATGTATGCGCGCGCGCGCGCGCCTGTGTACGCCTATCTGTGTATCCACACGCCATTTGTTGCTGAGCCGACGCGTTCCTCGAGTGCCTGGCGTTTACTGATTTTCGTCCAGCTTCGAATCCTCACGGATCTTTCGAAAGCCGGATACTTTACACGACCAGGAAGTCGGTATTTTCTAGGAAGGACGTGCGCGTAAAGAGTCGGTATTGTATCGATATCTTTCGATCGGCCATCGTCGACACGGAATCGCGTGGATAACTTTACCGACACGTGAACAAATAAAGCGATGTGTATCGCAAAATTCCTTTGTAAAATGTGTACAGTGAGACCTCGATATAACGACTGTCGGATATGCTCGCGACGTTATATTGGGGGTGGGTAGCGATTTTCGTCCGAGAATTGATGTTCCGTTCGCGACCAAGACCGACGATAAACTAGTGGCGTCATTTAGTAAGAAAAATGAAATTTTGTAAATTTTTCACCGTATCTTCCGGAGAGTATCACCGTTGAATTCGTGAGATTTTCCCGGTTAAAACGAGCCCAAACACGACCCGAATCGAACTATTTTTAATTATACATTATTCGAAGTGCTTGTAAACAATATAGAATTGCATGAAATTAAAAGTGATCCGAAGTAGGTCGTGTTTGGACTCATTTTCATCGGGAAAACGCCACCAGTTCGTTGATAATACTTTTAGGAAGATATATTGAGAAAATGTAATAATTTTTGAACATTGTTAAATTTTTAAACATTGAACGTCTTCGAGAGACCATAATGTCCCCAATAGTGGAGAGAATGATTCGTTTAGTTATATGGAGGATTTATTGTATTTTTTACAGATGAAAGAACGTGGAATAGGTTTGAAACAAATTAAACCTAGTATTTTTTAAATATTTTAGTATACCAATCATTTCGTCCTCGTCGAATGGTACATGCAACGCTCGGTCTTAGATCGAGATTAAAACGATCAATTACTGGAACGATATAGCCTCCGATACTCGTTAAGAGATCCAAGTTTAGGACTTTTATCGAGGAGTTATCGCGCAAGAGTAAGAAAAATTGTCACGTTAAATGGATTAGATTTGCAACAGTCTCGTATCTTATTGACTCTTGTTCCCTGGCGGTGTCTTTTCCTCGGCGACTTGTCTGCTCGTTGTAGAGCATGTTTATTATCCTTAGGGGGAGAAACGCAAACGAAAGACGCTAAAGCAAACTAACGCGCGCGGGTAAACGAGCGATCGTGGTTAATCGTGGGGTAATAAAAGGCATCTGCCTCGTCTCACTTTGTATTGCTGCAACAGGTTCGACCATTTCTTCTTCAGCACCCTGTAGTGTACGTTAGCCATAATGGTGGGAAATTCCTCTCGCATCTGTTGCAGAATGTATCTACGAAATCGAAACAATAACAGAATAAAAGGCTCGTGCATTGAAAATTTGCATTATTGGTTTCAACGATCGCAATTATTATTGAATTAATCATTGTTTTATTCCATGCGATTTACTAAATGGACAAAGACTCGTTATTGTGCATAAGTCACACACTCTGCACAAATTATAGAAATATAAAGCAGGAAACAACAATGATAAAAAAAAAAAAACGTGTAATTATTCCTGAAAAAAAAAGAAGAAAAGGGGAAAGAGACCGAAATGTGTAAAATTTTATTTTTACAAGATTTTGAAAAAAAATTCTCGCGTCTAACAAACACGTTAAATTCGCTTTGTTGTCAGACTTGCGAATGCGCGCGCATATTCGCGTTACGGTATTCCGAGAAACGAACACTGAGGACACTGTTCGCCAGAGAGAATTAAATCGGTCTATTGTTTTGCTCTTATCGCGAGCGTACGTTTCGCGCGATAACGAAACCGTCGAAGACGAACGATCGATAAGTGACGGACGTGGTGATGGTCGTGAGCTGGATGCAATTCTGCGGGGCATTTCCGTTTCCGTTCTAACGATACATACATACGTATGTTTCATTTGGAACAGCAATGTCATCCTAACATTTCCGAGTTTTACATAGATGTAAATCGTAGTAAGTGGACCGTGGCTTTTCTGCATTTATGACATATATTATCGCGGTAAACGCGCGTAGAATATATTGCTTAAGTTAGTATAATAACACGAATATTTCAAATTATGTATGCGCGCACGTTTTGCATATCGTTCGCATACGTTCGCACTCGCAAATCCCGTAAGTGCACAAAATTCACGCAGTATGCTTAAAAGATTTCATTTTTTATGTAAATAAACGGGCGTGTGTCATTACACTGCGTTGAGTAAAATGACCGCGTATGTAGAGTGGTCTACGACGGACGGTTAAATAAAATAAGCGGTGTATTTAAAACGATATCAGAAAAGATACTCCTATGCATTATTTACAGTATTAATAGACTCGAGACGTTCAAGTTATCGATATTTGTCTATGATAAAAATTATTTTTTGTGCCTCGTTTCTTGTCAGTCGCACCCGCCTATTTTGAAAAACATCGGTCGAGCACGTTCAACGAACAGAGCATCGCGCGAGGAAATTGCGGTAACGATTTATAATGCAACGATTAGACCACTGACACAAGCCGAACTCGTTTTTCTTCCAATTTTCGTCGGGGCCGTTAATAATAGTGATTCGCCGCTCGCGTCCCGATATTTCGGTGTCACAAACTATTTTCGTCCCCGCTGATCCTTTGGCATAGTCTCTTTTTCGGTTTCACGCGCTACTGCGACTCGCCCGAGGCGAACGTTTAGCTTTCCTACGGCCGTTAAATCCCAATAAGGAAGTAAAACGTGACGGAACATAAAACCAGACCGCAGATTGCATTTAAACGCTAAGAAAGCAATCGTTCTGTATTTTTCTATGCGCACAGGTTTAGGATCCGGTTCAAGACGAATGTTTTGCCAGCATTTTTCCACTTGCGCGGAGAAAAAGGAGTTACAACAATTTTATATTCCTTTTGTATCTTTCGGTAGCGTAGAATATTCTCTCCGTATTACCAGAGAGATTCACCGAGGGGCGCTAGGTGCGTTTCCACTTCCGATTGGTAGAACGAGATTGGCGATGCGCATTCGACCAATCGGAAGTTGAAACGCGCCTAGCGCCCTCGGTGCATCTGTGGTGATGCGAACAGAATCGTTTGAGCTGCACGACATTTTCGTGAAGTTGGCGCGCATTGTTCGTTTATATTGTCGAACGTGGAAATTCTTGGACATCAAGAAACAAAGAAATCGATGGCTGATCAGTGAAATACGTTCAAAGTATTCTGGCGTGACAAGGAATTTCAACTACCGAGACAAAACACGTTACAATGATTGCAAATAATCGTCTTATTATGTAATGATATTTCAGAGCAAAAGATGTTTATTGAGAATAGAAATTCTTTACTATCGTGTAATTTTATTCGCCATAAGACATAACAAAATCTAAATTCAACTATATGAGTAGAGAATGTAAAGTAAAAGGGTGAGGTTCAACGAGCTGCTGTTTTGCAATCTAACCTTAATTTTAGGTTAATCGGAAAAGTAATATTCAGCCTTGACAAAACAGAATTTCATTTGCAGATTAATAAATTATTCTGCTTCGTTAGGAGTGAAGTTTTTACTATAGTGCTAACGTAAACAAGGTACTTTTTAGAAGAGAATTTTTTCTACCATATCCAAAGATATTCGCGACTTGGAAAATAATCTATTCAATTATCTTACATTCTAACATGGATGAGCTTCAATTTTTTACACGAAAATTTATCTTGCTAAATTTTGTCGATACTTGCTGAAATACCTATTCACCAAGAACAATTGTTAATGCAACGATATTTTAATAAAGTCGTGAAAAGAAGAATCGGTGATTCTGAATAAGAAAAAAAGACCTGTTGATATGTCCAAGGATACTAGAAATTCTCTTCCAAGGTTACCTTTGAACCCTCGAAACCGTCGCTGTCCCAAGGAAAGGAAACACAGAAAACGAAGCGATGTTTAAGACGATGGCCGTATATACTTACTCCCATCCTGCCTGGGCGGAATATTTGCGGCCGGTGAAGAGCTTTCCATTTTCCTTTCTGAGCTGAATGAACCGGCAGGTGAGATTCTCGGTCCCTGTAGACATCCGTAAAAGGGGGAGGAGATGTACAGCCGGTGACTACCTGCGTGACTCGCGATTATTATCGCGTACTCGCGGCAACGATTCCTCTATTAGACGCTTATTATAACGCTGGCGGAATGTCGCTGACTCCGTGGCGACCGGTCGCAGGCGTAAAAAAGTATTCACAGGGAATAACAATAAATTATTTTGGCATTAGACACTTTAAGCATATATATTTTAGGTAATGTTTACGTCTTTTGTTATAGATCCTCTTAAACGTATAATAATTTATTACTGTACAATAAAAAAAATTGTAAAATGATATAGAACTATGTGTCCAAGTATATACAAAAAAAAGTGTAAGCGTATTTGATGCTTGGTATTTACAATCTATCACGTATAAAGGATTAAAACATTGTCTAATATTTTAATATTAAGTAAAACGTGTATTACATTAATATTAATATATCGAGTTGTTTTAATTTGTAAAACATAACCTTGAAATGACTAATGACAAATTGAGTCATTTTTTTTTTTACGAGTCATTGGAATATTTATTTGGAGAGAATAACAATTGGAATACGCGCAATTTAATACCGCGGGAACACGTGGACGAGGGCGCGGGCGTTACGCGCATTCCATTATGCGTTTCTTTGAATCACTCGTGTGCATCGACACAGTCTGATCGTAAGAACGGGAGTAACAATTCAGTTGCGCGCGCGAACGGAACATTGCGGCCGCGTGTAATGTGGCCGTTGCTATTTAGGTCGATATTTGAAAGATCTCTGAATTGGATATTTAGCAAAATCTCTGCAATTACTTACGGTTGTTTATTCCCGTTCGAGAACAATTATTATATTAGTAAACATTTATTTATGAAATTAAAGTTAATGATTTTGAGTCGGAAGTCTACATTCAAGTATAAAAATATTCAGTACAAGTATATTATTAATTATTTATAAGAAAGGTTTCGACCTCGGGTTTACGAACTGTTTTGGTATAATTGTTTATATATCTAAGAACAAAATTATACAAAAATTAACAGTCAAGAATCGAGTTACAAATATAAATAGCTAATTTCGTGGTATTAATGTAAGTCTGCGTTTAATTAATTTTTAAACCCAGGGCTTAAACATTTATTGTAAATAAACAATCATTTGCTTTTACTGACTATTTTTGTATTTAATTGGATTTATTTATGAAATTTGAAAAGAGTCATCGCAAAGAATATTCCATAAATTTAAATATTTGGGAATTTCATAAATGTAAAATATTGAACAGATGATTATGTGCGAACTTTCTTTGCAGCTGCTAAAAAAATATTCCGTTAACAACGGAACGTGATTAATAAACATCGTATTATCGAAAAAAAAAAAATTTATTATTACAATTAATACCTTTCCATAACAGAAATCTTAGAAAACGTAAACAAAACACATATGGCACATGCATTTTTATTTGCGCACAATTTTGTTCCGACGAACACGCATTCTGTGTGTACAGGAAAAACTACGCGTCCTGCCGGTAACAGAACATATACAGCATAATTTTACACGTCCCGTCGATTAAACGTTAATAACGAAAGGATACGAGAGGTAACATCGAAATCAGTATCAAATGCGATAGAAACGATAAAATACTACGATAACCGTTCCGTTAAAATTTCAAATGAGATTGTGGAATGGTCTGATTGAACGAAGGAAGATGGCAAAGTTCAGACCGGCACAAAGCAAGCATTACAGGGACGATGACGCAAGGAAAGACAACTACGACTCCGCACTTGCGTATCACTGTGAATCTACGTAGCAAAATGGATTACCGTGACTGACGTATGCGTACGCGGGACTATTAAAACGGGAACGAAGGGAACATCTCGAGGTATACATACGTGGAACGTTTCTGTCTATTTCGCACAATCGTTGACTGTAATGATAATTCGACAACGAGACACAAAAGAAAAATCGTACACGTGTTCATCGAGACACCGAGCATTTCTCCATTCAAGCCAGAACTCACATCGAAATTTCGTCTGTTGTGAAGCCTGCGTCATGTTGACTGTTCGATAAGAATCTACCGAGGATGCGATCGCCCGTGTGAAACCTCCTCATAGTCGAGATTCTGATGCGTACTAAAATCTAGACCTGGTTTCAGTCTTCACCGAGAACTAGAGGGGAGTACGTAGAGTACGGGCTGCTACCGCCGTGGTGGAAGCTGCAAACATAGATTTGGTGGGGACGCGATACTTAGACGGTATATACGCGAGTTTGTCCGTGGACAACGCGTATAACCGGCTGCTCTTTGGATGCGTGCCAAGCAAGAAAGGAAAACAAACCGCGTCGCCATCTCCCATTAGAGCTACACAACAGCTCTTTTTCCTCTTGCTCGGCCAACCGTTCTCTGTTCTCCACGATTCACTGTGTTATCGACCACAGGATTCCTAACTGACGATATTGATCCTTTAATCGATCGTTGACAAAAATGTACAGTATCTCATATAATTCATAGTTTGTATAATCGATTTTCGACTTTTGTTCTTGTTTTTAATACTCTAGTTAGAATTTTAAATCTAGATCGAGTAAGCAGCATTCATCTCTAATAGAGGGTTACGGCAATGCGAAGCATCGAGTACAGTGTTGCCAAGATCGAAGTTAAAGAAAATTTCCATAAATACAATTAACTTGTAGCCTTGGCTATTTGCCTCTTTGGCAACACCATTCAAACAACATATTTTGATCTCGGCTGAAACTTTTATTTCTACTAGATGGCTCACTTGGGTCGTTTCGTAATGCGGTGTGAATTATACTGCGGAGGTTTTTTTTTTGTATCGCTACGGTCTAGAAATATATGGACAACATTTTGAGGATGTGGAGTTATCACTTTCATGAAATGGTTTTGTTTTATACAGTACTTACGTTGCGTTTATGCCCGAGCGATATCGAGTCCAGTTTTTCGTGGCAAACGTGTTTCACGCACACAGTGAACTGGTGGACTTCCGAAACGTGTCGTGTTTCACTTTTATAAGCATTCTTTGCTGTCAACATATTGCTTAGTTTAGGTTTCACACAAATTACAAATAATACGTATTTTGCACCAGTTGATATCCGACACTAATATAATTTTAGCGTTAAACGTAGCATGTATTTAAACAAATCAAATTTCGATTCCTGTAATCGTGTCTGACTTTATAGTTGATAATATTAATTGTCCGTATATAGAGTTTAAATTTGAGAATATTTTCGTGTATTGTATATTGTTAGACCCTTTACGTCGCTTCAGAGAAGTGGTATACATATTACTTATCGTGAAGTTAAGATCTGGGTGCATGCACAAGTTGAACTTCCACTAAGTTTTCGACATGAGATTGACGTGTTTAGTCTCGTGAAAATATCTAGTGCCGTGGTCGATAAATCCGATAATGTCGGTATGCGGCCATACAGTTAAAGATACGTCGATGCGTAACACATATTATATAGTTGCGTTAAATAAGCAAACCCCACTAGTGAAGGCATCTGCAACACGCCAAAAATGTATACGGTTATCCCGAAAATTTTCTCCGGGCGACGAATACAACGCGATTTCTTTTTCTTTCCACGTGGCTGCAAATTTTCGTAGAATTTTCCAGGTTTTCCATTTGTTAAGTGCAGAAGGCTGCGCATACATTTCCAACGAGAGCCCTCAGAGTCCAGCTGCCACACGCTTTTACTGTTTAACAATGCCCCAGGTCAGAAGATCGAGCTTTACCAGGGCCGTCAGGCAGCATAAGTTCTCGCAGCCGTAGCGAGCGTTCGAAGTGGCGCCGCTTTGTGGTCGTTTCGACGAACTACCACAAAACGATGAGGCGGTCTCTGTTTTCCTTTCTCTGCGGTGGTCGTACCCTCTCCTTTTCTTCTCCTTCTCACTTCTTCCGTTGCTACACACAGAATCGTCTACTCTACTCTTACTCGCTCTGTCGTTGTCTTTCAATACCGGCCTGTCGATCTCTCTCTTTCCCGCTTCCTCTCTAGACAGCGTCCACTCTTTCATTCTCTAACTTTCTCTCTCGTTCGCAGCTTGCAGCACCCTCTGTTCCATTCTCTCTCTGCGCGTCTCTTTTCAGTCGGACGCCGCGAACCTCCATATCTCTGTCCTGTTCTATCTCTCCTCCGTGCCCTTCGTTTCCATGCAACCTCCCTCAGTGCGTGACGGCTCCGCGGGCCACGGAGAGCCAGAGAGGCGCGCGCGCGCGGCCATGTTTACTCGGTTTCGGTGGCGTTTCTTTGTCGGACAGGACGCATTCTTATCGGTGCACGCCGCGATATTAATTATGCTCGCGGCCAGCCGCCGCGCGAGCACGTGTGTGTCGTGATTCGCCCGATCGTTCTTGGCCAAAGTGTCGTTCCGCGGACGCGGTTCTTTTGGAACACGAGCGTGTGCTCGCGTATGTTGGTCTCCAGCACGGTCGTGAGCACGTTGCGGAGACGCGAGTGAGACCCGGTGCTCGATAAAGAATCATCGTGGTTTAACCTGGAGGACGATACGCGAGAAAGATCGCTCGCCTCCGCGAGATGGAGGAGCTGCATAACGGTGTCATCCTGATCAAGTGTAAGTTTCGTTTCGCGCGTGCCTGTCAATCCTCGCTGACCGTCCGACCTTCCTTCTCTCGTGTGTTCTGAGTGTAATTTCGCGTCACATGCACGCTCGGTGACGGCGTTCAACCAGAAACAGAGCGTTCACCCCTCTGTCACGGGCGGATCTAAATTCCTGAAGCGTTGGGTCGGTAAATTCGCGACACTTTAACCTATCGCAAAATGATTTTTGGGCGAATTCAGTGGTACGCGATGCACATTTTTCTCGGAACGTGGTTGACGTAACGATAGAAGGAAAATGTTTGTAGACCGTTTCGACGGTTGCGTTTTTAGTGAAGCGGTGAGGTTCGAAATATTGAAGTGACACGGTGCAACGGATTCTGTTGCGACACGGTCGATCATTGTTCCGGTAATTGGCATCAGCACGGTTGCGTGGAAACGATGAAATGCCCGTATCGTGCGGCGTCAGCTACAGGACAGTGCCCGTTCCGCGTTCTTGGTGCAACGTCCATATGTCTCTTTCTTACCTACTGATAGATTCCCTCACGAAGAAGTTTGCGGTGTCTTCAATCAGCAAACATTCGCCAAACGCATACGAATAGTGCAGTTCAGTTTTTCAACTGTTTTAAAGCACGTTACCGAGCAATACGAAATAGCGCATCAATAAAAGTAATCGTAGAATTACGAATAACTTACGAACGAATCACTTCGTCGTTCGATGTCGCTGTATCCAAATTGATACATTTAAACGAATATTCGTGCGTCAATTTTTAAATATTCTTCAACGGACACGTTGAAGCGGACACTGTGCATGAAGTGTCCAGTGCGTAGTTCCATAGTTCGTAAACGCTCCCGGGATATGGATTTTGCAATTTTATTTCTCTTTGACAGGCTTGCGTCGTAAATCCGGTAACTACCGACCACAGGCGGACCATTATGTCGTGAAACAATAGTACACGGAATGAATAGTCGTACGTTGCGTGGAAAGATTAACCCTATGTTTTTAACACGGAATCGAGGCGCTGTATCGTAATCGACACGCCTCGCACAGTTCGATCGTGTGTGGCACGACACCTGTGAAACATCGATTGTAAAATTGCGATTCGTCTTAATTCGAGATCGGGACGTTCAAGCGACCCGCTCGGGACACCTCAGCCGGTTAGTTAACATGGTAATTTATGCCGAGTGATGTATTGCCTTATAAACCGCGCGACCGGTATCGAATGTGTCTACTAGATCATAGGACCTGTTATTCACGCGTGGGCGTGCTTTCTCTTATAAAAGTGCAGATTGAAATGTCATACCAGCGTCGGTATTTCTCCGGTTATTAAAAATGTACCGTTTGTATTCCGTTCGCTTATTGTGCACGTAGATGAACCGGTTGAGATAGTGAAAGGGAACAAATAGGTACTAATTTGTACCTTTCGAAACGACGCGGATAATTGTACACTGAACACGTCCGATTGAATACTATATTCATAGACGCGAACCATACATCGTTTTCCGTACGAGAGGTTATACGGTTCGTCATATTCGTCAAGGCGTGACCACGTGGATGGCTCTCTTCGCGCGTGTATTTCGCCCGGTTATTCGCAGTTAACGTTAACACCGTCTTCGCTGGTCCGAAACAAGATTTATTGCGCAAGGCTCGGGCGTCGTAAGCGGAGCTTCGCTTTTCGCGCGGTCAGATAATGGTATCTCGACCAGCTTCGTTCTTCGTCATCGTTCCGACGTCTAACGCTTGAAATATGTATAGTTCCTCGAAGCGAGTGCGAGCGCGCGCGCGTCGTGTTACGTAGCAGTCCGCGCGAAGGTGGGAAAAAAATCTACTCGCGCTGTAAATGTATACGTACGGTTGTCGCGCGAAAAGGGAGCAAAAAATGATAATAAAAAAAAAAGAAAAAAGAAAAAAAAGGAAAGAACATGTGTAACGAGAGAAAAATGGGACACTGACCGTGACAAGCATTGCGTGTCTGTAACCGCAAAAGGCAATTCGTAGCGATAATGGCGCGGCAGATATATGTAATTCGATACAACCTGTATTATGCAGGATGCGAGTTACTCTGATTTTCCTAAAACCTGTTTCGTTTAACTTTTCCTCTCTCCCGTGGATACATCGTTAACAAAGTTCAATGGCTCTAATCACATGTTTACCTCCAACGGTATCGATTCACAAATTTCTGAATATCGTTCTTAAATTAACATACGAATTAATTTTCATTTAAACATATACGCGATTATATTTATTTCCCGTACCCGAACGTTTAGCGTGAGTTACATTGTTCGGAGATCAAGATCCCCGTCGTTAATTCATAGGTCGAGAAAAGAAGCTTATAATCGCGCTTCGAACTATTGTTTATAACGGGTCGAGGTCATCGATCGGTTATGTAATACTGGCCCGAAGACCTCGGCGTTCAAGATCCGCCTATGGTGGAACTTGTGCGCGAGGTGTGCGCGCGTCCATTGAAAATCAAAAGTTGCAGTTAACTGGTGCTGCGCGACGTTGGGGAGAGAGAAGAACAGTCGCGGCTAATCTCAGTTATGCGTGTTTAAACGCGAACGATTAAGGGGCCAGGGATAAGCGGGCGCGTAGTCGCACTAAATTCGGCTCCCAGCTAGCGAAAAAGGAAGTATTCTCGTGCCGATGACTCCTCGAATCGTGGACTCTGTCGTCAGAAATAAAGTTAGTGGGGAGCACGTGTGTCACTGTAAAAAGCTGGCCTCTCCGTGAGCCGCTCACACGACTCCGGCACAGCTACGTACGCGCTCACAATGAGCATTCAAGTGCTGCGCTGTTGCCAGACTTATATTAGGCCCACACTCTCCTATATGGTCGCTTTTAACTAATTGACGCGCCCTAAAATTAATGCCCACACCGTGAACACGAAACACTGCTTTCTCTCTCTCTCTCTCTCTCTCTCTCTCTCTCTCTCTCTCTCTCTTTTTCTCTCCTGTCGTGTTGATTTTATACCAGGCTTTGTTTAACGAGTACCTCTTCTCACGATACTTTTTATCCCGAGTGTGCGCGCGTACACGCACACACAGACACGCAATATATACACATGTTCCATTGATATTATGCAAATCGAATACCACGTAACGAATTTGTCGACATTCGCAATTCAATAGACTGTCGTAAAATACATGTTGTGAACGATAGTGCAAAAACGATTCGTAGTTCAATTTTCGTATCCTGTTTCGTTCGAATGTTAACGTCTCTTCTCGCGAAACGATACTCGTCTGAAATAGTGCTCGATAAAATACAAAACGAGAATTTTTTTTTTAACAGCAAAGTAGAATCGTGGTTCGTTGCAAAGAAAACACTTTTGCGACGGAAATGTAGAGCAATTAATTGCCACGTTGTTGGTGCACTGGTACAAACAACACGCGTGGTGGTTAATTGAACGTGTAGGTATAACACAATTTGACGCGTGTACACACCTGTGACGCAACACGCATTACAAGACTCTTCCGGAAGACAAGGACGGTATTGTATATCCTCCGTTTAATTGAATTGCCCTCGCGGTTAATTGCGATTCGCCACCACCCTCGAATCGTCACGACTCATTTAATGTTTCGTCAATTTTAATCGTAGTCTCGTACTCGTCTCGACTCGCTCCGTACTTTTTCCCCACTTATTGCCGTTCATAACGCGTTGTTCAGCAACGCGACGATCGTCTCGAAATTGCCCGCGTAAATATTTACAATTACCCCGGACTTCGATCCGCTCTTAAATATTTTATTTACAGTCATCCATGATTACGATCTACTCGTAATCGATATTAACAATTACCTCGAACTTTCGTCCATCTGTAAATATTTACAATTACCTCGGACTTTGATCCGCGCTTAAATATTTTATTTACAATCATCCGTGATCTCGATCTACTCGTGATCGATATTAACAATTACCTCGAATTTTCGTCCATCTGTAAATATTTACAATTACCCCGGACTTCGACGCGTTCATAAATATTATATTTACAATTTTCTCGTCGATTTGTACAATTTCCCGAAATTGTTTTTATTCCTGCCGAATTACCGAAATCGAACTCGCAACGGGAACCAAGTGCACTTGCGAACGAGAAAGTGCACAACACTGTGGTGTGTATGTGTGTGTGTATGTGCGTGCGTGTGGGATGCATCGTAGAAATTGCGGAGCTACCGTACGGCCCCTGTGAGAACGGCCGTCTACCTGCAGTTTGTTGTGCATTGCCGCATTGCACCTGCACGGTATGCATTATCCGTACGGTGTGTGCCCGTTCCTATTTAACCGGCACTACGGCCAGACGCCGCGATGCATTGAAGGGAACCCAGTCAGTCAAGGGGATGCGTCCCCGCTTCTATTTTCGCAGAAAGGAAACAATAATATGCGGCCTCGTAGGCGAGGCGCGTTTACGTAGGTGGTTCGGTGGAACGGGCGCGCGGTTAACTGGTTCGACTGGCATGAATTGTCTCTCGCAGGTTTCGAGAACGTACCTAGGCACGCGGCCGAGGCGTGCGCCCGGCCGATGTGTCTCGCGATAGAGTTCGCGGGCATCTGTTCGGCGTATCGTGCATATACAGTTACGCGCAGAATGCACCGCGCGTGACTTCATTGATACGCGTAACAATTACGGGCAAAAGAGCGTTAACGCGACTCACGCGTTCGAACGGAAGCCGGGTCGATTATTTAGGTGAACGCATTCGGGGATAAATAACGAATCGGAAAACGTGGTTCACCGTGCAGCGGGACTTACCGATAACGCGGATTTGTTTCCCCGACTCCCTCCTGTTTACCGATTGATGGTCTTTAACCTTTAGACCGAGCAGCATAGCAGCACCGAATTACGTTATAAATTGATCGTAAAGTGTACATGTGTACAATGATACATACAGTATAATTTTCACGTACATATATGTACAGAAACGAATGTTTCTTTTTTTTCAATTGTTTAAATTTTTTAAACGATTTTTAAACTTTGTACCGTTGGAATGACATATATATGTATATATTTTACGGTACAAAATTCAAAAATTATTTAGAAAATTTAAGTGATTAAAAAAAAGAAACATTTATCTCTATATACATATATTTGAAAATTACTCTCTCTCTCTCTCTCTATATATATATATATAAATTAAAATTGAAAAATTAAATAGATTGTTTATTTAGAAAAAATAATAGTACATAATACATATATAGTAGAGAAATAAATGTTTCTCTTTCGATCACTTAAATTTTCTAATTGATTTTTTAAACTTTCCACCGCAGGAGTATACGTAGAATACGTACCTGGTACGTAAAATAAAACTTCCGGTTAACGGTAGACCACATATTGTACGCGTACATACTTGTGTTCTATCTAAGATTTAGTGGACGCGTGGGTAGACAATTTTTACGCGGATTCGAGGACGAATTTATATATTTTTTTCCAAGTAGAAGAGAAACGGTTTGGTGTACCGGGTGTAGGCGAAACTTATCGTCGCACCTGCGCGCGACGCTTCCTGTTTGTTTAAAAGACTTCGTTTACCGAGGACTAAATCAAAGACGAAACAACGCGGACCCGACCTGCCTGCACCTGCTGCAACGGCTCCTCGAATGTTATCGTGAGCGATAAAGAGGGAGTAACCCGAGCAGCGCGCACGAAAATTTTAAACAACACACGGTGCGTTCGACCTCACGGATCGATTTTTCGGGAGTCATTGAACGCGCGACGATCAACACGTTAACGCTATATTTACCAACCAGTCAAAATCCAACTACTTCTACAATGAAATTTATTAGGTTGTTCGGAAAGTCATTTCGTTTTCTTTTTCTTTCTTTTTTGCCGAAAATGAAAAACGATTTTCTTAGAGTGTATAAACATTTTATTAAATTATATATTCTCCATTTTGGACTTTCCGAACAACCTAATATTAGAATTCACATCTTGTAATCGTTTTGGAGAATCGTTACTTTGGAGCGTCTCGAGAGACCACCGTGGCGTTTGTGTTAAAGTTTCAAACGGTTCCCACACTGGCCACCGCGGCTTGGAAATTCTTCGCGGTTCGAACGGTGGCAAATATGCATCTACGATTCACCCAGTACGCTCCCGAGCGCACGTGAACTGGAAGGAAAAGTACCCCGATCGAAACAGAACAATGGCCACCGGTTTTCTGTAAACTGTTCCCGCGGAAAATTAAACGCGCTCGAATTAACCCGAGTCCCTTCCGCTCGTGCGAATCATAACGATCGTAGAGGATTTGTAAAGGAACTCCTCCGTGCGACAACTCGGGCACGTTTCTTTCGTCACTTGTGCAAGTAACGCCTGATTAACGCTAGGTTCACGTTATAATAAAATTGACGCGTATCGAGAAACGATAGATATACCGCGTAGAGAGAATTCAAAAATTAGAAAGCTTCGAAGAAAATAAATTTCGACATTATATTTGTCACGTTAAATGAATAAAAGTACAAGTGTTGGAAGAAATGTTGTTAAACGGTTTCGGTAATTTTCCTCGTCGTTCAAAACGCGTCGAAAAGTGACGTATTCCGTAAACCTAGTGTGAAGAAACGGGCCGGTAATGCGAGCGACGAAACGTTACTCGGGACCGTATCACCCCGATGCGTCGTCGGTAACAAGTAACCCGTGCAAATTACCCGTACGCGCGAACCGATACGAATCTACGGGGATACGTGTCGCGACACGTGCACGCACGCGAAGATAAACGAGAGACCGGGGCAGCGATGGCCGCGCATGCGCGATTTTGATGTACTTAAAAGTCGCTTTGTATTACGCTTCGCGTAGGGTGTTTCCTTTTTCGAAACCGGTTCACGATTAATTTTGAGGTGTATCGAGGATACACGTTTGAACAAAGGTTCTCGGTGGACGTTCCAGGGTTTACGGTGGATCGGGATCGTGATGTACGTACGAGCGAGTTGGCGTCTGCGCGCGAGAGACCGCGTAGATGATCCACGCCTTCCGCGGGTAGCAGGTTCCGTCGTGTACCTACCGTGGAAAATCGCTCCCGTGACTCACGCTCGCGGAGCGAATCACCTATATGATCCATGCTCGGGCGATATTCACTAACGCGATTCGCTCGAGTGATCCACGATTTGCATTCACTCGCCAGACTGGCCCACGATTTCGCGAAACTCGCTCGAGCAATCCACGATTTGCATTCGCTCGCTCCGTATGACCCACCGTTCCTCGACTCGCCCGAGTGACCCACGATCCACGCGCGAACGATCCACGTTCCCGAACCATTTGTCGGGGTGACCCACGATCTCGCGAAACCCGCTCGAATGGCCCGCCATTGTTTTTTTACCCATCCGGGTGACCTACGATATTCAGACGATTCGCGCGAACGGTCCATAATTTCGAACCACTCGTTGGAGCGACCCACTATTCGCGTTCACTCGCTCGAATGACCCACCGTTCTCCCTCGCTCGAATACACCGCGATCTCTACGCAACTCGCGCGAACGGACCATAATTTCGAACCACCTGTCGGAGTGACCCACGATGTTGGAACAGTCGCTCGAGTCGTCCACAGCCACTGTATCTTGCCCCAATGACCCACGGAGTCGGATTAACTCCCATACGTGACACACGCGACTGTTGGTAAATCAGTAGTCCTACACCGTCGCTCTAAATCGTTTGCCTGTTACTTCGAACCAATCGGCTACAGTGATCCACGGTAATTCGTTCCATAACTATAATTCGTGTAATTTATAATCTGTAACGGATTAATCCTATCGACCGATAAAACAATACTGTTTCATTTTTCTGTATTGTAGTTTTACAATTTAACGGCTTTCAACTCTGACGTCGGGTCAGCGGCTAAATCGCGGTGTTGCAAAGCGAAAAGAAACACGTGCCACCGATAACGCGTCTCCTATAATACCCCCTTTCGAGCATAAAGACCATCGATCGTACACGGAACGCAAGGTGAACACGTGCCCGGTGAAAAGCTCCGTACAGATGTAACCGTTACGCGTCGTCTTCGTCGTTGCTTAGATACGAGTACCGTGATCGATCTCGACATTGACGTGCCGAGGATGAAATAAAGTTCGAAACGAGAGAACAATGCGAGAGAGAAACGTTAAACCGATAAGAGAGCGCAGTATTTTCCCTTCCCCTCGGCCGTTGGCGTCGGGGGGATCGTTAAAGATTCATTTCCACCCTGTCGTTGGAGTAATCGAAGGTACGCGCACAGAGTGGTCGCATCGTTACTTTACAGGCACTTACACACGCGGGGAGACGCGTGAAACGCATGCGCCCGCGCTATCGCGTGCATCACGGGAGACAAGCCTCGTTCCGCTGTCTCTCTTCCGCGAGAGAGAACGCGTGGGTCGGGACTGCTACAGAGAATGAGCGACGCGGCTCGCGGACGAATAGTGTCGATCGTGTGCTCCAGCTCGGCGGTCGCGTTTCTCGTTTCTCCGAATTCACCGTGTTTACATTCGAATCGCGCTGTTGCGCGCGCCATCGTCGAGAATCGTGGACCGTTTTGCGGACCAGTGTCGTCGGTGTTGCGCGTTCGTCGATGCTTCAAAGAAATACCGCGATTCGTCGTGCACGAACAACGATATGAAACGAATCCGTGGCAACGTGTCTACGCGCGTACTTGTTCCGACGTTGAAAAGAAACTGGAATTAGCGCCGTAGCCAGTGACGGCGAGGGAACTGCGAAGTTTCTCGTGTTTGTTGTGATCAGTGCGAGGATCAGTTCCCCCTCGAGATCTTCGGCTGTGTGTTTCTCCGAACAGCACCGCCGGACCGGTCAGTACGAGTACCCGAGGCTTACAATGTAGCAAAGTTGAAAACATTACGGACTCGTTTCCCAGCGTGCGGAGAGGTACGCGGCCAAGTGGGTGCGCATTGGACGCGCTTCTTGCGTGTCTCTCTCGAATTAGTCCCACCGAATCGAATTAATCACCCTCGGTGTGTCGAACGAGTTCGCGCGAGCGGTACGTTGGATTTTATTCGCAATACGTTTTAAGATTTCTCGGATCTATTCGAAATTGAACAAAAGAAACAAGCCCCGAAATTGTTTAAAATTCTACGGAACGGTAACACGTTTACGAGGAAGACGTTGTTTTTTCTTTTTTCTATTGAATTTTTCTCCCCTTGCGAATAAACGGAGTAAATTTACTTGCTAAAAAACATTTGTTGCGTTAGCGCGTAAATTTTATTTACCATCCAACAACACAGACTCCTGTTTCGCCCTGCAGAATTGTCCGATAAAAGGATCGTTGCTGAGAGGGTGGAAAAAAGAGTAATTACAATCGCGAGGGGTAACGTACATGTTACCACGATAGAGTTTCTTGTTACATTTTATAAAGTTTTGCGCTCCAACGACGTGGAATTGTGGACACAATTGAACGTTCGTTTCCCCATATATTTGCTCGTGAAAAAGGGACGAGTGGGTAACCCGATAGAAAAGGGAACGGACCACTAGTATTATTCGTGTCGTATTAAACCGAACAGTTATATTTATTCGATCTCAATTCCGTGGAATACAAAATAGAACGAAACACGCAGCGGAGCTTCGGAATGGAGAAAATCGATGTCCATATAGACATCGATGTCCACCAACGTTTCTCCGTACAGGATGCAATATTTCACATTTTCCCCCCCTTCTCGAACAATGAAGACGTTATCCCGTAAATTTCGTTCGAACGTTGATCTTATTTTATCGGGGAGAAAGAAACAAAATGCACGCGTGCGAAATTACAATTTTCTCGCGATACAACGGAAATTCTCTTTGCTCTTTATAGAGATTCTTGGACCTTCAAACGCTGACCTCAAGAGCACTTTGTGGCACGTACTCGGATGAATAAGCGGAGAGTTTACACACTCACGAGTTTCTCTCGCGCATCGTGTGTCGCGGAAATACTCGAATTAGTTAAAAAAAAAAGAAAAAAGAGAGAGAGAGGGAGAGAGAGAAATTCCACGAATATTTTTCCATGTAAAAGAGTACACGTGCTTTCGTCTCTATGCACGCGCTAGTCGATACTCCGTTTGTACTCCGTTCGCTCGTGTGTATGTGTGTGTGTGTGGCTCGGCGCGTGGGTGGATCACGATAAGTTTCCAAACATTTTCATTTGTGAAAGTTCGTGCGTTGCAACACCGCGCAGAAAAAATAATTCGAAGGGTCCGTTGAATCGTGGAAACGAGAACTCGTTTATTTATATAATGCAAAAATTGTTAATAGAAGAACGCACGCGGCGAGGTCCGAACCGATAAAATTAGTGGTAGGCCGTCGAGACGCGAACTAATAAGAGACAAATCTAAATTGGTTATTACTATTAACAATCGTACACGTAGGTACAATGTACGTCTATTGTCATACATGGAATAACTTTGCACAATGGCACAGCCAGAGACTGCTTTCGAACCTAACCTCAAGGTTATCGCACAAATAAATGCAGACAATTAAAAATAAAACCGAACGACACAACGTAAGAAAAAAAAATAGATCAACGAAGGATCCGAGAAATAAAGAAGAAAAGGAAAAAGTCCGACGATAAAATTCGTGATTCTTTTGTCATCGTAATGCGGTGTCTCCGTTATTATCTGGAAGCGAGGAAACCGTATATTTACATCCAGTGATTTCATGACCCAATAGACCTCTCGTAACTGTCATCGAAATGATTCATGTCCCTTTTCTATCGTAATAATTAATCAGTTCTGTGTAAAATGTCCCCGGTGCACGGGGAATTTATTCGTGACCATAAATAAAATTAAGCACATTTTAAAGACACCCTAGCGGCCGTTCTTCGCATTATTGAACATGATTTTCTTGATAACCGTACGCGATGCATGGCGGCGCGATAATCGACTTCCTGCGCACGAGTAAACGCACGAAGCAGAAGGGGTGTCTCGACCGGTCGTGTTTATCTCCGAAGACAGTAATGACCAAGTCTGCCAATGGTGGCGGTTGATGATTTATCCTTTAAGGTCCGGATCTACGAGTCGTCGTTTTTCATTCCTCGAAGCCCCGTTCAAAGAGCATCGATGCATTGTTTCTCCCGTTTCACCGAAGGATTGATAAATGTTACGACAAAACGTTGCGGTGATAAACCGAACGAGAACTCACAGTTTCGTAACGACCTTATCGTCGTCTCCGAGGGTCTGTAAACTTGAATTATCACCGAGACGTTTCAATCTCGAGAGAAAACGCATAGGCGCCAAGGAGGCTTCAAGGAGAACGAGCGATCGCGAAAGAAAAAAAAAGTGAAAAGAAAGAACATTGAAAAAATTTAGTAAATTTAGTAAACTCGAAGAACGGAAATACGTAGAATTTAGGTGATTAATTTTTCGTAGAATTTCACGTTACTCGGACCGACAAAATTACGTGTTTCGCAAAAATGGAAAATCGTGACTGTGTGTTCCCGTGAATACAGAAATCTTGTGTTTATAGCGTTCGTCTCTTATTTTCAGCTCGCGCGAGATACCTGAGTTCTAGAGGCAACCGCGCGTCAGCCTCGAGGCCAAACTGACGTGTCGAGCGAGCATTCTGAATGCGTTATGTGTCGTTCGTGGTGGTTTCCGGTTTGCGAGAATAAAGGATACGACGCGAAGATCGCGTCCTTTTCGTCTATGATGTTTTCATCCTTGAACATTTAACCTTCTTTGGTTGACTGTCCGGGTTGATATAATCTCTGCATTTGAACTGTTGTTCCATTCACTCGATAAACGTGGATTCAGATTTTGATTCACTTGTCGCGTTCGTTCGAACGAAATTGGTGTCGTAACTTATAGGTTAATTCATCGAATATTTTGTTTGGAGAATCGCGAACGGTACGGTTATGTTTCTCGAAAGTATTGTGTTATCGCGTGCTTTTGGAATATATAGACTTCTTTATTGCCTCGAAGAAGTAAAAAGAAGAAAAAAAAAACATAAATCGACGACGCAGCTGCGCGCACAGAAGCGTCGATAAATCGTCGTTTCGGGGTTGGTATCTCTGTCTACATTGATACGAGATTTTTATTCTTCTCAACCGGCCTCGAGGTGACTGAGATTCAATGTGGTGGATGCGAACGTTTGAAAACATTAGTCTAAAAAAAAAAAGAAGCGAAACATCAAATCCAAGCACCCGTTCGAAGTAAGTTGTAACGCGACACTACTTTACCTATTCTCGTCTGCACCATTTACGGAAAAATGACGCAACGCAGCGTCGTAAAACCTCGCATATGTATGCATCCGTCGATATATTTTTCGAAGTCGCGTCATTGTCCTATGAGCTGGATTTTTAATAACCTTCTGGCAAATGTCGGAACGTTTAACACGCTCGGTTATAACCGTATGAAGATTAGTTTAAGAACGGTCTTATCGAGCACGCGAAAAAACTTAAATTCCTGTTTTATCGCATAACAATACGATCGTGAGTGCAAGGCGAACGTGAATTGTAGAGGAGACGGTCGAAATTTCGAATAACTTGGACGTGACACTACGCGTTTATTCTTCGATATTCCTTCGATTCGGTAAAGTGCGATCTCCTCTATCGAATAATCGAGATCGATCTCGTGCAGTATTCATGTCAGGCTAAAAGTGTCAAATGTTTGACGAAGCTTGCACACGCTCCGACGGATTATGCACGAGGAATTATGTAACAGCGCAACGTGACGAATGTCCAGTGGCTAATTCCATTAAGATACAGATCCAAGGTTCCTGGAATACCGGTAAAAAAAAACACTGACACGTGCATCTGGTATCGACTGTGCAACCCTGATGTGTTTTGCGCCAATCAACGATGGTACTGAACATAACGTAACGGAACGTGGCGGTAAAGAAAAATGCGTACGGATTTATTATCGGCAGAAAACCACTTTCTTACCATAAAGCAGCACGGTCCGCCATAAGCACCGTGGCTTAGGACGTCCCACTCTCACTTTTTTTTTTACCACAGTACAGTTTTTACCCGCGAACAGCACTGTCGTGAAAGGTTAAACGAATATTTCGCGCGGTTCTAACCTAAATTTCGTGAAACGATGTGAAGCTCGGCGATACAACACGTATTTGTAATATCATAGTTCTTCTAACGAATTCAATGCTGTAACATCTTCGACGTTGTCGACGTTGTTACTATTACTGGCATATATCTTACGAATGCCTCAGTTTCAATTGATTATGCACGAAATGCACGTCGAGTACCAGCTTAATGGACGAAACGTTGATTGAATATCAGTGCCCGCAGTCACTGCGTTGGTCATGCCGCTTTCTAGGGAGCGATAAATAATCGTTGCATACATGCATAACACGGTCGATCGCATGCAATTCGCAGAAGCCTCACAATGTTCGTTCGTACTTCTTTTTCGTTGGCTTTCCCTCGAAGATTAAGTTTATCCCAAAGTTGAGGTTATCAAATTATTCAAATTTATTGTAACTGTTGTGAAACCCAAAATACGTCTGTAAATTTGTTTACAACGCTTTAGGATCGTCGTACATACTCGTACAAGTGCACACGAAATTCTAAAATAACGCATTGCGTTTAGTTTTTGGTCTAGGCATTGATCGATATCGCGTTGCAACAGAAAAATAATCATTTCCCTCGGGATCGTATGTTTGTGAATTTTCGATGCACTCGGATAGAACCAAGAAAAATAAACAAACATCCCTCGGATTGGAAATGTACTCTTCGCAACGGTACAAGTTAATGATATAAAATGGTTCGACCCGGTTTTACAATATTATATAATGAAGACCATTCGTGTCAAATTATTCGTACCATAAATAGCCTGACACCGTTAGCGTAGATAGTAACACGATCATTAAATTATCACTGCTGGAAAATGCACGTGAAATTGGCCGTTTCAAAGACTGGGTCTCGGCGTGGGGTACTTCCTTGTTTCACTTGTATATTTTTCCACGCTGCTTATACGAAGTGGCGCGACGAACGCGATATATTTCACGCTCTTCTCGTGATTCCGTGATTCCGTGAATGCGTTCACTCACGCGAAACGTCTTGCAGAAAATTCGTTGGATTTTCGGAACGTAAGAAGTTGTCAGGTTATTTATATTGCAAGCGGGCTGGTACACTTCGTGTACTCCATCATAGCGCCGCTGCATATACTGTGCTCAGCATAGCGTTCATTTGAGTTTGTATCAATTTCAGCTCAATAAAATAGCAGCAATAAGAATTGAACAGATTCTTTCTCATAAATTGCTATAGTTAAACTTTAATTTCCGACGGACAGTGTATGTCAGCAGTTAAACGTTAAACCTGCAACATCCTCATTGGGAACTGTTGCATTTGCATAATATATATCTACAGTATTGTAGTAGCTTTCCTACACTTAACATCCACCCTTTTATGTTAGCGCGTCTTCCAGATTTTCTTCTAGTGTTATCTACAATTATATATTCCATGATCCAAAGTATCCTTTTTTTCTTCGATTAAGTGGTATCCACTGAAACGTTCTTTTTACCTGTCTCGAGTCAACTGATCTCAATACACGCCAGAACCGCTTTGCGTGTTTTGCAAAAAATATTTTTCAAACTGTCTAATTTTCGAAACTGGCCACTGCTTACAAAGTCCACGGCTCTTTTAATTTCATACGCTGTACTGAATATTTTCACCGGTCAATGAACCGTATAAATGAATAATATTTATTTGGACGAGTTATTGGTTTTAAATTTAAATTTTACATGTAAATTTTAAGTCCGATCGGTGTTACTTCAAACACGTGTTCTACGGAGGATTAAATATTACTTCAATTCGACATCGTTTGCATTTGCCACGGGAATGTAATTCATATACGATTGACGATCGAGTTGTTTGGGTTCAGTGGCGCCTCTCTAACTGTCGCGTTCTTATCCCCCTTCCCCTGTTTAACTGTATCTCGCTCGTTCTTACTATTTTCTACACCCGTCCCTGTACGCAGAGACCAGCAAGTCGGAGATAAATAACAATGCTCGATTCCTGGAACACCCCTCAGTCCCGAGTCGTGGCCGATAGCAAGACATTTACTAAAAATATTCCAATAGTTTAAGTAACGTAAACAATTTCAATGACTCGAAAACAAGTTTTTTGATCCACAAATTTTATCCAATATCTTTATTCGTTACCCACAGACTGAAATACGCATAAATTTCCCTTTTCGTAAAAAAAAACATTTTCTTAGATTCGCATCGTATTCGTAATTTTTTTATATACAAAAAAAAACTAATCGTTACGAGTTTAGGAACAACTGTAATTAGTGGTGGGGTTTTGCAATGAGACACCGATGTCCTTTGAACTTGAACTTAGGATCCTTTCTCTTGGAATTAACAACGCCACGATGCTGCCGGTCCCTCGTGCGGAAGTGGCAGGTTCTACGCGTTTGTCGGTTTTATTGGACCTTCCGGTGTGCGTGCCGCGCTCAAGTTACTTGGGCGTTAACATCAGGGTGACTATCTGGTTAACGCGAGTTTGTTCTGTCTTTCGTAGGCTCTTTCCCACATTTATAAACGGCGCGTGAACGTTTTTGCGTACGCGGCGCGTTCGGACGACGCCGACGTAAACACGGCTTGTCCTTTTCGTCCGCGCAAGGACTCTCGAACGCGATTCCTGGTACGTTCGGACGTTCAAACTATTTTAACCATAACAAAGAATCGAATTAAATTATCTGCTTATCCAATAAATCCATACGATCTCCAACGTAGGATTTTTATTTCCACGAAAATACTGAATAACGTTTAATCTACTGTGTATTCTCCTCGTAAACTATTGTTTATTCTTCTTAACGCTCTGAAAATTTTCGAACGACTTTTTAAGCCACTTACACATCACTGTAGATGTTTTTTTTTTTCTTTTTTTTTGGACATTCATTTTTAATTGCTCGAAATAGTTCTTTATTTCGAAGCTATTCCGTTCTTGACGCGAAATAAATATTTCCAGAACAATTCTGATACGGGAAAACGAAAGTTATGATATATAATACAGTACAGGTAATTATTGTTATCGGAAGAATTTTATTGTGAAATGACGACCACTCTAACTTATTGGACAACCTAATAGTAAATCAAATTGGTTGAGAAATTATCACGGCACGAAAATAGCTACGATTCGGACACAAGGTCGAGTATTGAAAATCGTTCGATATCTCAAAAGTTGCAAATATACATTTCTCCGCGAATATTAATTAAAACAATTAATATTCGATCTTGATCGTTTGAAAATTGTTTGGTACTTTGAAAATTCCAAATATTAAGTTGTTCGGAAAGTCATTTTGTTTTCCAAAATGGAGAATATATAATTCAATAAAATATATATACACTCTAAAAGAATCGTGTTTCATTTTCACCAAAAAAAAAAAAAAACGAAATGACTTTTCGAACAACCTCTAATATATTTGTGTCTCCGCGAAACGGACGAGAATGTAATACGAATATGCACGAAGGAAGCATCAAGTAGGAAACACTTTTCATTGCGAAATCGATTATACGATGACGTTCGCGAGCTTCGAGAAACGCCAACGTTGCGAAACGATCTCGAAGACGCATAATTTTCACCGTTGCGCATTTGATCGTCGCTGAACTTTCGTAGAAAATAAAAAATATCTCGACAGATAACCTGTATACACGCAAGAGTGTTTCGATGCCGGGACGTGAACGTTTGACCATGATTGTCGTCGACTTTCGAAAAAAAGAAAAGGATGATGATCGAATCTTAAACCGATTGACACACGTTGTATAAATAGAGACTGTTGTCACGCGTTTAACACAAATATAATTAGTCATAAGGCGTATGGTAATAGGTTGATCTCGGGGAGGTTGTTTAGCTTACAAAACCTGTACCAGTTTATTTTTTAAATTATATTCTTACCGTAATACGTTGTAAGTTTCGTTCGTAACGTTCTATTATATTACTCTCACGATCTGCTTCGATTATTGAAATATCGTACAAACAAAATTCAGTGGCTTTGTATCTGCAATTTATAAATTTTTATCGGACGATTTTGCACATTCTTTTTCTTTTCGTATATAATTACAAAGTGTATAGATACATATATATATATATATATATTTATATTTTTTTTATATATATATTAAATCCTTGGCGCGCAAAAAGCAATTGAAATTTGTTTGTACACCGCACTGGCTCGATCTCGGTCACTATAATCTTGTAACAATAGATTATTCGATATTGTACTGTACGAAGCTGAGAAAATTTCTCCCGGAAGGAATGTAGGTTCTATCGATCAGAATTTTTACACATCGTCTATTGGCCGATAAACTTACAAGAGGGCGCGTCCAATCGTTCCGACGAGCGAATCAAATTCAAAAAATTAAACACGAATCCTGAAAACTTCCGATGATTTGTTTCATCCCCATTGAATATTTATTCGGTACGTTTTCCACCACTTTGGTCGTTCTAAAACGGTGAAAAGTATTCACGATTAGTTAAGAATGAAAAGTGAATAAAATGTTTAAATTAAATTTTCCGAACTGAAGTTACGCGAGACTTGAATCGAGTTATCGAGTTTCGAAATTTGAAAAAGTTCTCGACGAACGTGTGTATACACCAGAAACGGGCATAAGTGTTATTTCAGCATCGCCAGTTCCATCGCGACACTCGCGTGTCGTGGTTACATTTCAAAATAGCGCGTGTCGCTTCGTTTCAGATGAACCACGTTCAAGGTGCAGATCATGGGATGACGTAGGACCGACGAAAATGGAAACTGTCGGCCAAACGCACAGACAGCACCACCCTTCCCTGGAAGCGACCAGGTCCAACACCTCGACGCAGTCAGCCAGAAGCGAGGATTCCTGGTGCTCCGCGTCGGACCATGACCTCTCCTCGGACGACGAAAGCGAGAAGAGTAATATCAGTATTAAGTAAGCGTCAAAAGTATCAAAGATAAATACTTGTTTTTTTTTTAGTCACACCTCGACCTTTGGTAAACAACGATAATTGGATTAGTTTGGAGAAAAGAGCTGCCTAACAGTAACAATTTATTATTTAATTATTTGGTAATTAAAAATTAAGTATTCGTTGTTTAAACGGTAAAGAAGATTCTGGATGTCGCTGTGTGGTGTCCTCTCGAATATTTTAAATATTTCACAGTGCACAGTTTACATGGATAGTTGAATCGTTGAATAAAAATATAATAATTAAATCGAATCGTTAAATCGTTCCATGGATATTCGATCATTCTTGGGTAAAGGGGATACGTTTGTCGATCGATGCGAGTGTATATGTATTACACAACATTCTCGACCATGAGATTTAGGTCTTCTTCGGTATAACGATTATTGTTAATTCGTTGCAGAAGTAATTGCCAATTGAGGAACACGTTGCACAAGGCGAGGACGCTCTGCGACAAGTGGAGGTCGCAGAATATACGTATGAACAATACCGATCCGTTGGACTCGCCTGGAAACCATGGAAGACTCTCGAGATGGTTCAGCATTCGGCGAGGATCGACACAGCAATACGATGTGGATTCTTCGGACACGGTGTCTCTCACGAGCCCGATCAAGGCGCCTCAGATGCCGCAGCTTTGCGAAGTAATCATGTCAAAGGATCGCTGGAATCCTTATTTCTTAACCGATAAGGAAGAATCGCGTACTGGAACCTCATTTTTCGAACCGGGTTCGGGTTAACCTCTTTCGTGACCGTAGCGCCCTCTGGCGTGTGTATTTTTCTAGCCGGAATTATTTGGACCTAATCGAGTAGTCGTAAACTTCTCGATGAAAGAAACAGCGATATAGTCAATCTCAACCAAGTTCTTTGGAACCCCTGAGTTTTGATTCGTCTTCGAAATATAGATAATAATAGTAACCTAAAAACAAAATAATGCAAGTGATACATTCAGAAGCGAAGAACAGTAACGTACAATTAATAAGGTGGTTAGAAATTTAATAAAATGAAATAAAGCGTAATATATGTTTATGTTGGGGTCCGAATGAATCTACCACCGCCACTTGCGTAGCTCTCTGACAATTCATTGTTCACGTGTTACTATGCTTAAAAGATGTTTAAATAACTTCTAGTTGATTTAGAATTAAATCACAGTTTTAATGATAGCGTGTATTTACGTATAAGCGATCGAAGAATACGATTAGAACGAAATCTGCACGATTAACTTTGGTTAAGTTGTTTTCGCAACCAATGTCTCAATCGTTCGACGCACCCCGTACGAAACGAATATCTGTATATTTAAACACGATGTAAAAATCTGCTTCAGATTGAAGAGGAGAACAGTAGTGCGATGGTGCAGTTCCAGTGCATGCAACAACGCAGACAGACTCCGCCTGCTCTACCACCGACACCGCCGAATTTAACCCCGCAGCAGTTGAAACGTCGACACATAGTAGCTGCTATAGTACACTCTGAGAACAGTTACATGTCAACGTTACACAGGCTAGTGAACGTACGTGTAATCGACTTTGCGTATGCCGTTCACCGACGTTTCGCGGAATCCAGTGTTTTTCCGTTTAAAAATACACCCTTCCGTTTCAGGATTACAAGACACCATTGGAGGAATCCTCGCCGCCCATACTGAGCCAGGCGAAAATAGCGACGTTGTTTCATAGATTGCCGGAGATACTGCAATGCCACGAGATATTTAGAATCGCGTTGGGGGAATGCGTGCGTTCTTGGGATAAAAACGAGAAGCTGGGGGACGTGTTCGTGGCCAGCTTCAGCAAAGCCATCGTTCTCGACATTTACAGCGGCTTTATAAATAATTTTTCGGTAGCCATGGACTTGGCTAAACAGGAGTCGAAACGAAAGACCGCGCTTGCCGACTTTTTCAAGGTAGACCGAACAACGTTTCCGGTTATGTGGATGGCGTATTCTAGTAATCCGGCTTCAAAAAATCGATTTTTCTTCCTACTCTTTTTTCTGGTACGCTAAAGGTGAAAAGGACACGAAAAAATTGATATTTGTACTTAAATACAAATTCCATTTTTTTCATTCTTGAGAGAAAGAAAGATCCCCCTGTGGTTCATGCCACAGTCACTCTCATACTGATCAAGGTATCGTTTGGGTTTTTCGTTTCACATAGGCAGAACGACGGGAGTCGCGGCAGCCATTCGGACTAGTTTTTCCAAACACGCTTCATCTAAGATTGTTTAATTCCTGCAGTTTGTATTATTTTCATTGATAAAAAATCATGATTTCAGTATAAACACGGATAAATACACCCGCGAAAATTCCGTGTCGAAAAATCGTATAGTTTTTATTTAAAAAAATCAGGAAGAAATCGATATTTTTCGAGTAGATTATCAGACTACTCCCTTAATGCTCGGTGAACGATGGAAATTTTCACGCGGTGAATACATTTTGTGCTTCAGGTTAAACAAATCAGCGCGCACGACAGACTATCCTTTTTCGGATTGATGGTGAAACCCGTACAGAGGTTTCCGCAGTTCATATTATTTTTACAAGTAAGTATACAGTGATGAGGCTATGTTAAAGTTCTGCTCGTCGACGGTTGCATCGAATTGACGTAAGGCTATTTCGCTAGGACTTATTGAAGCACACCCCGCAAGGACATCACGATAGAATGTCATTACAATTAGCGCTGACCCAATTGGAAAGTTTGGCGGAAATGTTGAACGAGAGGAAACGCGAGGCAGAGCAGTTCCAAGCGTTCAAAGAAATGTTACGACACGTGTCCGGAAAATTATCTCATCGTCCTCTTTCGTCTTCGTCGAGGTATCTCATTAGAGAGGATAACGTGACGCAGTTGGTATGTATAAAGTTTTAAAGGAATTTGAAATAACTTACAAAAGTTAGTATACGTATAATAATGTGTATCGATGAATTTTTATAGGAATTTAATCAAAATGGAATGATAACAAAATCGAAAAGACGAAGATTACTGCTACTGAATGATCTCGTAGTGTGCGTTTCGGTAACACCAAGGTCCGCGGAAGACTTCAGCGGTAGCGAAAGACTTACTTTGAAATGGACATATCCTGTATCAGATATCGAGGTATAGCAATGATTATGTACACCTATATGTAACGATATAATTATTAATACAATGCAATACGAGTTATAGGGATTAATGGATTAAAAAAATAATCAAATATGACTATATAATTCTAGTATACAGGCTGGGCACAAACATAACCTCGATATTTTTGTTACAACAATAGTTAAATACAGAATACAATATTACGTACAACAATATGTTTCAGATTCAGGATACAAGTACCTCACCAACGCTAAGCCGTTTATTAACCGCTGGTCTGAACAAAGGTGGCAGCTTGAAATCTGATAAAAGCGGAGAATGTGGACAAGCGGGTGCAGACAATCTCTGTGTAGAAATGAACGATCTTATGCACGACTACGAGGTAATGTCCAGGATAAGCGATTTAGTTGCACAACTGAAGGGTAAATACGAGGTAAGGAAAGATTTGTGTACAGGCAGTTAAAAAGTATAACGTAACGACCATTATAAATTAATTTGTACATTTAATTTTAAGGGGATGACGCTCGAAAAGACTAAGCAAATTTTACAATCCATACAACTATCGATACAACAAAAGGACGAGGACATGGTTTGGGCCGACAGCTGCTGCTTACAGTTGGTAACGAAACAAGGTCAGATGTACACGTTCCAAACCGAGAATCCCCTGGTGAAGAAAGACTGGATAACTGAGCTTAGGCTAGCGCAACTGGCGCTGGATCCGAACAATTCTCCCTCTTGGGAAGTACCTGAACAAGAACAAAGACCATCCACCAAGATACCGCTTTTTGTTAGCTCGCAACAGGTGTATCATTCGCAACATCAGACAGAAGTAAGACGTTAACAAAATATTCGAAAACATTAAACGGTGACAAAATGTGTAAACCTTCGTAGTGCATTTCTTATGACTGAAGGAATCTTTACATTAGAAACGCTTTTCAATATGAAACCTTTTTAGGTACGTTGCGGCTGTTATTATACCACGCAGAATCCACGCCCCACCAGGCGCCGCGGCAGAAGTCAAAGTTACTTATGGATATGTACAGGGGACGGTATATCCAGTCACGTGACAGTATTCGGTCAGTCAACAATAGCTTCCGCGACTTCCTTAAAGCAGATCACAGCTTTCGACCTAGTAGAAACCAGAGTGGGTGCTATAGAGTTTGTGAAGGGCACCTCTTCCGATCCGTTATCTTTAGCGGGTGATGTTGTATGGATGGGTACAGATTCCCGTAAGATCATCATCTACGCCGCCTCGGAACCTGAGAAACAAGAAGAATTAGGCAACTATTCCGTGTCGGGACCGGTGATACAAATCAAGTACCACTGCGATAATGTTTTCGTTGCTTTGGGTATCGGGTTGCTTCTCCTGTTCAGAAGGCAATTAGACGGCACGTGGAACCTCAGAGATCCATTTGTGATATCCTTGGGCAGTGAACCGGTGTCTTGTCTGATGCCGATCAACGCGTCTGTCTATGCAGCCTGCGGGAAGAAGGTTTGGGTACTTAATGGGGTAACTGGTGACATCACGAAAAGTTTCAGCGCACAGCACGAGCACGTGGGTAGCGTGAAGCTTATGGCGCACTCTGGAGTGGGTCTCTGGGTTGCTTTGAAGAATTCGAGCACCGTCTGTTTATACCACACAGAGACATTCAAACACCTGCAGGACATCAACATCGCGTCTAATGTGTTAAGAGTGACCAGATCGAACAACGCCTCGAACTCCTGCGGCGACAACTTGAATAACAATCACACTACTGTCACGGTGACAGCGTTGTTAGCATGCAAAGGCCTTCTCTGGGTCGGCACCAACGTTGGCATCAGCCTGACGATTCCCCTACCGCGATTGGAGGGTGTGCCAATCATCAGCGGCCGCGTTAACATCTCCTATCACGCGCATTTCGGTCCTATCACCTTCTTGCTGGCTATTCAGAACCCGAAGAACTCGATAAACTGCGTCACCGACGAAATTAACGACGAGGATAGCGTACAACTGAGAACGAAAGAAACCGAGAACAGGAGTAGCAGGGATAGGGCGAGCTTGGACTCGTCGATGTCGAGCAGCATCGTGAAACTGAAGCAACAGTTGGCCGGTAGTCCGGTGATGTTGAGACGAAAACGGAGCAAGGAATACGAATATAGAGGTTCGAAGACACTGCCGAGAGGGCTTGGTTCCGGAGGTGGTTTCTTATCGAGTTCAATGTCTGGGTCGCAGAGCTCCGGTGAAAATTGCGACGTTTACGGACTCTACGGTGAATTGATGTACGTGAAGGATTACGAGAACGAGAACAGTTCAGGCATAGATCCAATTTACGAGTCGTTGAGGAGAAGCGACCCGGAACTGGCAGCCATACCAAATAAAGTTAGTACCTTAGACCGTAGACTGAAGATGAAAATCACCAGACCTAGGTCCCTGGATCTATCGAATTGGTCGGTTGACTCGCATGCCAGCTCCTTGTACACGTCCTCTGGCTCCGAAGAAAATCTGTCGCTGAAGACTGGAAAATTGTCGCGCAACAGCAGCACCGCCAGTCGAAACGGTCCGTACGATACGACCACAGCCAACAGCAGTATGGTACAATCGGTGACGGAAACGATACCGCCGACAAGCAATATGAAGCCAAACGGGAAGAAGATAAACAAGACCTTGCAGCAAATAGAACAGCCTAAACGAACTGTTCTGACGCTGATGGGCGGCCGGGGTTACATTAATTGGAGACAACTGAACGCGCAATCCGCCACCGATAAGGCCTCGAAGTCGGGTTACACGTTCAAAGATCCCAACAGCAACGACGCCCACATCGTGCTGTGGGAAATGAAATTATGATACTCAGTTATGTTAGGCCTATCATTACGCCTACGTCAGTATGGGTAGAAATGTTAATACTTTTCAGAACCGGTTACGATAACGTTCTCGTAGTATCGGCGAATAGGACCAAAAAAGTACTATCGAACTGATATCTCTTTAAGTAATAAGGATATTCGATGGTAAGGATTCGTTAATTAATTAGCGCAGTTTTTAAGTTAGTCGCAAGTATTTGTTAAAAACTATTTTGAAACTAAACTGATACTAGGGCTGGGACTTACTGAATTTCCTCGTATTCGAGTAGAAATTCGAATTTGTGGATTGATTGAATTTACGAATATTTATAGCATTCGAGTAGTTCGATACAGACTGTAAATCAAGTTCTTTAAATTTATTGTACTTTTTTAAATTCGTATTTTCATTTACGATATTGTGCAACATTTATATTTTGGTAAAGAAAAACTAATGCGTTTATATTTTTTTCAAACGGTCACACGAGATATTGTGATCCATCATACTTTACTGTAAGACACAAACCTGCTGTTGTATTTGTATACGATTATATACAACTATTTATTTATTTATTTATTTGTTCGCATTTATGATCCGAATCAGCCGATAATAAGATGTAATATTTAAATACATCACTAGTATCCGCGTTATTTAAATAGTGCAAATATTTAAATACATTCTTATTTGAATAATGATAGTCAAATAGTTATATTCGAAATTTGTTCCTAATATTCGAATACCTACAAAATATTCGAATAGTCCCAGCCTTGGTTGAAACAAAGTTAATCGATGCGACAGTCCTTACCGTTAGCTGTAGTGATGGGACTATTACCGTATCAAATAATAAATTATCATCTTGTATTGAATTGTGTTGATAACTACACAAAAGTATTGATACGTATCAATTATATTCAACATGAATTCGAAAATAATTTTCAATACCGTGACTTCTATAATGAATACGTATGAATACCAATGTCGCATAAAGTAAGCATCGATAGTTTTGTAAATACATAAAGCATTAGATATAAAGTCTAATCGGTATGAAATAAAGAACAGATACAATTTCAAATAATTACTTTTACCGGTTAAATTTTTAATTACTTAAAATCTGTCTCTCTGTACTGCTTAGTTCATACCGATTAGATTTTGTTTATTTTGTATATATTTACAATAATATCAATACTTTCACGGCATCGAACAAAATTGGTACCGACTAGTATTACTTCCAAAAGTATCGGTATCAAAATTTGATATCGCGTAACCGAGATTTTGATATTTTTCGATACTTCCATTAAATACTTTGGTATCGAATTGCCTGAATATCATCTATATGTATCAGTCCCGTCACTAGTTAGCAGTGCAAAGATCTAGTTCTCGCGTAGCTCTCTGAAAACAAACGTTTTGTATTTTATAACACGCTTCCATCCTGTAGGAAAGATCGTATATTTTGTTATAGACTGCGTTACCGTGTACGCTCGTATACGGTTATATAATCGTGTTTCAGTCACGATTTTTTTTGTGCAAGTTTAATATAGAAAAATTAGAATTGATCAGTTGAGTGTTATGAACGATTGGAAAAATAATGTGATGTTAATAAGCGTCTCGATCAAAATGAATCGAAAAATTGATATACGAGTGTACGCGTTATTGGAGGAAAAGTTAGTTTTCGAACGTGTATTTTAATAAATATTGTTATTTCTAAAGTTAAAATAATTTAAAGCAGCGGTTTTCACATTTCAATGATATAACGGAGCCTATATGGAATTCAAGGGTTCTTCGTAAATTAATTTGGAATAAGATTTAAAATAAAACTGCAAAGAACGGAAACGAAACGAATACCGCTGTTTTAAAGTTTGATTATTCCGAGTTTTATTTGCTCGGTGGCATTCGTGTGATATGCACATGAGTTTGTATGATATGAATCTAAAACGTTCTCTTAGGCTTTGTACGCAGGACGTTTCGTGTCGAGGGAAAAGACAATTGAATTTTTAAGCAGTTCACGTTTTGATTTCATATTATGTCATAAAAGTTTATAGAACCCCTTTTACATGGGGAAATAAAAAGCACAGAGCAGCGCCTGTGATCTATTCGTTTCATTCGTTAGTCGCGACTAACATACGATATGAATGATGAAGATAAGGTATCATATGATTAGAAATCAAATCTTTAATTGGCAAGAGAAACAGATGATCTGAATATCGTCTTCCTCGTCAACCCCACACATGAAAGGTTAACCTATATATGCTCCCCGATGCGCTGGCTTTGTAGACTTACAGACAGCAAATTTCTCCTGCCTCATAGACTGTGGCACTTGTACAACTCACAAATCCAATGCGATTATGAAGTCTAATGGAAGTTATCTCTCAGGAGACAGGATATTAATTGTCGTATCTGGCATCACAATCAAAGGTGCTTGGATAGTTGAACTGTGCACGTACTCCATAATTTTCGTAAAAGCTCTAGATCTCTCTGATAAAGATTCTCCGACTACCTCCACTACCTGCTCGCGACTAACGCGAATCTGACAATATCAAACATTACTTTTTTAATTTCTTCTTGCTTCGATAAATAAGAAAATAATTAAAAAAAAAAAAAGAATAATATTATCCAAACGTTCATGTGAGCAAGTTTATCGAATACGTTTGGTTTTTGTTTTGTAAACAAAATAAAAAGTAAAATTAAATTTGAAGTTTAGTTTGGATGTGTTTTTAATGGGAAAAATAAAATCTCATTGTAATTGCACTTTATAGAATGACGGTAAGAATCGTCTAGTTGTTTAATAACATTTTTTGAGGGTGCGTAAGATATTTCATATCTTTTACAAGCGTTAGCACGTTGAACTTATTTTACTGCCAAACACGGTAAAGATTTCTCCGAGGAGAGAGGATCGGCAAAAGAAAAAGGAACGTACAGATGTGATCCGACGATCGATGACATGCGTTGTTTGTTTTCTATTTGTGATAGATCGAACGTAGACGAAAGTTAAATGGGGGGAAAAAGTTTATATCAGTTACCCAGTGAGAGAAGTATATCGTAGTTTTGTCGCAAATGTGCTGTTAAGTTTTCCGCTACCGGCATGGACGAACAAAAGTTGCGTGTACATATACATTTTCCGAGGAAATTAATTTTTATATCAAATTGAATCCTGGATAGATTTATATTTTGTACACTACTTTTTCTTTTTGTTTAGGTTTATATAAATATATACATATGTAATCTTATTTTGTATTTATACGAATGATACACACGTGGAATAATTATTCAGCAATACTTTGTTACACGTACGTACACGCACACATTAAGCACACGTGAACATGTATTTATTACTTAAAAAGTCGTAGGCATTGTGTCATTGTTATATATGAGTCCGAAAATTTTGTTACGTTAGCGTTCGGAAAGACTCTTCAGTACGATAATTTTTCACTCTTTGTATGGCTACATTGCTGAATATTAATAATTATTTAAAAGCGAACACGAGGTTGTTTAACCCCCTTTACCTTTTCTCGCATGTATTAAAATTAACTTTGGTTGCTTAAGTTTAAATGCTTAAATGATATTTTGATAATTATACTTTTTACAATTTAATGGAAATCATTGTTACATATCAAACAATTCTTACAAAAACTGTTATGTAAAATCATTCTTTTTAAATACATTTTTATTTATATAATGGAGTTCATGTCAAACACAGGACAAAGTTCTAGTTTTCTGATATATATTTATTCTTTGTACAATATTACGATATGTTTACATTGTAATATGGCGCATAAATAATTTCTTTGCATAATTTGCATAATTCTACTATAAAATGAATTTACAATTTCTTTGCTCTATACCTTTCATGACACCTACTACGATATGCATGGATAAGTACGATATGTGTACTATACAATATGAAATGTTCATAAGTTTAGAGTAAATTATGTTCTTCTACTTGTTTGGGATAATATATGTGAATCTATCACATACAATGATCTCTCTACATTGCAATTTTTTCTGTTGTAAATAATTGTAGAGAGTTTCCTTCGAACTATTCAGGATGTAATGTTTTATTACAATGTACAAATTAGGAAGTAGCTATTGTAAAACAGTTCTCTAAATAGAAGTGTTTCTCCATCGTGTTCTTTAAGATATGTAATTTCAATGTTACATTAATGTAATGTTAATGTCGTCACAAAGAAGTATGAAAGAAGTTTAAATAAAATGTATTTGCAACATTATATATTTGTTATTTTTCTATTAGTTCATTAAAAAATTTTTTCATTTTTACACGATAGAGAAATGACTTTTTTATTTGAGACTGTATACATATAACAAATAACTGTAATATTTTTTACTCTGGTATGGTGCTCTATTAATTCTACATTATATCTATATTTGCTTAATTACACAATTGCCTTATCTGTTTGCTCATAAATTGTATGTTTATATTCCATAATGAGTAGAAAATGATGAATTGTTATCTACATTGCAATTCTAATACAGAAATACGAGCTTATAACAATTACTTAATAGATAAATACAGTGGTATTTTATAGCAGTGGCTGCAAGTTGGAAATTTTTCATCCATGAAATTGAAGATTTAATCGTGGATTTTATTGTGTAAGCAATTCATAATCTCAAAAAACATAGCTTGTAGCTTAGTGTTCTGAAATTTTAGTTTCAACATTATCTTCTTTTCAACAAGTACCACTGACATTCTAACACTGTTAATTTTATGGCCTCCTTCTTTTCTTAAAAGAACAGCAAAGTAGTGTACATAAGTAGACTGCAAGTTGTATTGTACTCGATTTGCAATCACTTGAATCCTTCTTTTGTTGATGTATGCGCTTGACTGTATCATAAACTTCTTAATTAATATATCAAGGATTCTCCTGTTTTTCCATTTAAACAGATTTCAATACTCGGTTACACTTAGTCTTATGCAGTATTCTATTTCAATAATAGCACATATCAAAATCGAAAGGCGCAAATTGACAGTGTCCGGCAAAATAGTAAACACACTGTAATTCTTAATTTTAAAGTTCTTTTCCCTTTTAGAAAGCATGATTGATCTGCTGTGTTATGCGAAGTGCATGTATGAGTTTTATTTCCTTTGGACTTCTTTTTAGAGTATCGCAATAACTGCATGTGTATCATTCTATTACATGTATTTATAAAATACCTATATATACATATACGTACACGTATGTAATGCAGATAACATAATAGATAATACCTGCCCGAGCTGCCTCTATTCCATCGCACACTTAAATATTTGGTGCTGTGTTTAACTTAAAGTGTATTCGACTTATAGGGAAATTTAATTTCTCCCTACAGACAATGGGTAAAAATTATAAACGTTTGTTTGATTTAACTCAAAAAAAAAAGGAAAAAAAAGAAAAGAAACGATTACCGAACAAGAGTCACTATAAAATACATAATACTGCTAGAATTTATATCTTTGTCCAGCTATATTTGATGAATCTTCAATACCATCATTCTTGCTTATCATAATATTGAAAATGTCATCAAAAACTTCATAACGCATACATATGTCAGCTCTCACATTGCATACATGCTTTGTTAAATGTCAGTAATTTAGCAAGTTTACTGTTGATATAATGACACATATTAATTCTTTTCTTTCTGTGAAATAAAGGTAAAGTATTGGAAGTACTGGAAAATTTCAAACTATTATAAAAGTTCATACCAACTTTGCGCATATTTTAATTTGTACAATTATTTTTGAACGTTTCATTAAATTACATATCAACAAAGGATAAATAATCTTAATATTTTCAGTCATTTGAACTGCCTTAAAAAAAATTTGCTGCTATTACTAATGTAACACGTAAAATAAATATTTTGTGTAAATGAACACAAACATCTTAATCTTATACTATGAGGTGTACAGGAGGGACAACAGAAGTTGGTCTCCTCTAAAACTAAATTAAATCATATTTTTTCATTTTGGAAGAATTACAGGAAAAACATTTTTCCTTTACTTTCTTTCATACACTTTTTTGGAATTAAAATATTCATAACTCAAAACCAATTGCACTTAAAAAATCAAAATTTATCAGAGGTAGCATTTGTATGTTTCATAGTACAATAAAACGCAGTCGTATTTCCATAAGAAATAAAGGAAGACTTTAGGATGAATAATATATAAATTTAGTGTAATATAAAAATTAATGATTTAGTCATTAGTTTACAATTACACCATAATAAATGCACATACATAAGTTGGATTTTTTTGCATAATTTTATGATTCTTTAAACTGATAAGAATTATTTTATCTCCAAAAATATGTTAAAAGTCATTAAAAATATTCTTATTCATAATCGACGAAGTGTGCCCAAGCATGCAATTTTTTTAATATTTTTATTTTTCCACACTCAAGATTGATTTTACTGGAATTTGTATGATTTTATTCATATACTTCTGTGCGTGTATATAATCACAAGTTATGTCACGTACAACAATTTTTTGGCCAAAATTTATTGCAGAATACGTGGAAGTATAAGTTATGAACATTACTTTCTCATAATGTTATACCAAAAATACTGGTAAATGCTACAATAATATAAATCATTTGATTAAAGCAAATATCACTTTCAATAATAGTAAGAAGAAATAAATGAAAGCAAACAATAAATTACTAACATCTAATATATATAGATATGTAGGCGTGTATATGTACATACTACATATAGAAAATATACTACAACATAATAAATAATAACTAAATCAAAGCTGCATATTTTACGCAAAAACAAAGATAAGAATCAATGATTTATTACTTGACTAATGAGAGGCAGTGTTCTTTTCCTATAATCATATTTTTAGCTCCTTCTGATTGAAAGTTTTGTTCTAAGTTTTGAATTAAAGAAGCATCAAATTGTTAAGTACCCAAGTACTATATGCTATTTAAAAAAAAAAGCAAAAATCATTCTTAAACATGACAATAAACTGTAAACGTAGATACAGTAAATGTTACTATGAAGTTACAAATACTAATAAAGTAATTTGTTTACATTTAAAAAAATTTCTTACCATTATGCCCTGAATCAGACAGTAATAGTAAAAGCGGTATTTGTATCAACTGATGTTTCACAGATAAGTAACGCAGCATTGTAATAGTATCAAAAGTTGATTAATAAATTTAAAAAATAATGTAAATATTCTATATAAAAAATATTTGTAGTTGTATAATACACATAAAACAAAATACTACAGTAAACTTAAAATAGCAATGGTCCCAAAATTGTTGATATGAGAAATTGGAAATTGATAACCAATGAGTGAACTAATCACATCTCAGTCAAGTTGCAAACCCTTTTTCATCAAATATCCAACGACGGATTGATTAGATGTTTTGTACATCCTATATCGAATAGTTAAGTCCAATATATGCTGGTGTAACAAGTAGACTACATATAAAAACCATTCACTCTTATACGTGTGTACGTTTTTTCATGAATGTATCAAAATGTGAGGACAGAAAAAGAAGAAATTAATCACCTAGAGAACAACGTCGGGCAGGGAGCAATGCCACTAGGCTAATTGCGTCCCACTTCGTCCACCATGATGTCCCATGCCAATCATAGAACCTCCGCTACCAATATCATCACGTACAATCTTTCTTTCTTTGTAATAAATCTCCTCACTTTCTTTATCGCATAACAACAACACAGCTCCACCAAACAAGAATATAGCTGCACCCCATCCAACTCCGTACGCCCAACCAAATTCCCATATTGTTCGGTTTCCTGTGAAATAGTTAATTATGATAAGTTTATTACAATAATACTTATAAAAATACAATGCAACTTTTCAATACTATTATAAAATAATAAAACATTTTTTCTAGTTTTATAGATTTGACTTACCAAGATTAAGTTCTGTAGCAAAACACACTGGGTATATAACTAAAGCTATCAAGAGTGATGCCACTGAAATACAAAAAGACAATATGTAAAAATAAAGAAATGCCTATGTTAATATGCATACATAGTCTTAAATTGGCATACTTACGTGCAAAGCCCATGCAGAAAACTGCAAATCTATAATACTTGTGCTTGTCACGATTATCTTGTGACCTTAAACCAAGACCTGTGAGAATTGTTGCAGCAATATCTGTTAACAAACATACTACACACAAAGCAGCAGCTGCCTTTATATAAGCTATAAAAAAGATAAAATAAATAAAAGAATATAATTTGTCTTAATAACTTCATTGAAAATAAATATTTGTCGTACCAACGTCTCTAGCTTGGTAACATCCTGCTGGATCTGGCATATTAAATGGCAAAGGTGTGGGTGCACCCTCTTCGATACAGTGTGCAAATAGACCTTGTCTCCATCCTAATGCCATTAACCAATCAGTAGATGCCAAACCCATTATCATTAACAGTATTACTATTACCCCACATATGAATGCTATCACCTATAACCAATAGAAAATAATATCTATGTGATCATTGCAACAAAGAAAAATTACTATTCATAAAACAATTTAAGTTATTAATGACAATAGTATTATAGCTATAAGTATTTGTAAACATACAATACCAAAATTTTTACTCCTGTCTTAAAAGTGTGAATACAGAAATAGATAAAACATGAGTATTAAGTATCATGTTGAAAACAACACAAAATTATTGATGTATTATGAAAATTATTATTACATTCTAAACAACAATCAACAAAAATTACATTAAAGTTATCAAGATTTTCTCGAAACAAGAATGATATAAACAATTGATTATTATTATAATAAAAACTTTTATTGTTGTTGCCGCAACAAATTAGCGGAGGAACCTGAGTGTACCTGTGCGATTTCGGTATCGCCCATGTGATCTTCCGCGACTGTATACATGATCATCGTAGATCCACAGTATATTTTTAAGATAGTCCGAACGGACAGGATTGGAAATCTAGTATTTAATTAAAATTGTTTCGAACTTTTTTACACTTTCTTCAGCCTCTTCGAGTACCATTTACGGGACATCGTATACTGTTCCGCGAAACACCCTCAATAAACGGCAAGGAAGCATTTAGAAATCGTTCGAAGACGCGAAACCTTCACAAATGAAAAACACCTTCAAGGTAAACACCAACCAAACTTTTATCGCATTTTTGTCGAATACGTGAAATAACTTTTAATCACATACAGCCTCGAGCGTCACGCATGTTTCACTATTGCAACAAACTTTCCTCTCAGCATTTATCAAAAGTATCAGAAGATTGTTCGTTTAGCGAGGTCAACCAGGGACAAAGTCTCTGTCCGAGGTTGGGGGAGTAATTGGGTTCCAGGGAGGCTGCGCCCATTAAAGGTCGTGGCGCAGTGCGCGTACGTGGTAGAGGGTGCTTTTTAGTGCAGACGAAACTTGAGACGCACACGTTCCATTTATAAAACTATTTCTTAATAATACGATCGTCACGATGGTTTACCGCAATAGATATCGATGATTTACTTTTCATTACTTAATAATATTAATAGCTTATTTTATTAGTATTAAGAATGTAAAAGTAAAAAACTGGTTACGGTTAATAAATAACTAGTAATTATTAATTGTAACTTAAATTTAGTTATTTTAATTCAACATTTTAGTCAACTTTAATAAAGATATTTGCATTTATACAATCAATATAAATATATTAATTTTTATTATTATTGTACTAATATTATATATTATAAAACAAGTTTATATTTTTATGAGTCATAACATTGGTAATATATTGTAGTTTTTAACTTTGCAATTTACTTAAATAATTTTACTTATTGTATTTGTTAGTTTAAAAAGAAAATTATAGAGTTCATAAAATAGTCATCTTTTTAAGTACTTATACCAACAAAGTATTTTTTATTTTTGAATTACGATATATAAATTATTATATCAAAAGTTGAAGCTTACCTTCAATGGCCTTGTAATAGTGATTGTTTCAATGGTGGTTGTTTGTGCCATTGTTGTTTAACTGTAATAAAAACAGAACAAATTCATAACTGTAAAATAAGGAAAAACTATAATATTAGTAAAGAAAATGTATCATTATTGTAACTAAACAAAAAAAGAAGACGATAGTATACAAAGGATAAAAAATATGAATAACTTGTTAAATTGAATGCTGAAATAAAAGGTTATCCAGGTAACTCGTACATCCTGCTAATAATATTTATTCTATATATTTTACATAAGTCGTAGAAATTATATCTTTTCTGGATATATATATATATATATATATATATATATATATATATATATATATAAATTATTGCATGTAATTACATTGTAATTGTAATATTAGTAGTCGATGATTAATAAATATTCTTAACAATGCATATAAAATATTTGTTACATTATTTGTCTACAGTTGATAAATGTTTTACCACTGTAATAGAGTTACATCCCAATTAGTAATAATGTTTGTAACATTCAATAAAGACTAACAAATTACAAAATAAAAAGTAATATACATGTATAGTACAAGTTTCAAACTTGGAAAACACCTTGTTACATCGCGAAAGTTTTATTGCAAGGTTAACAACCAAGAAGATTAGTCACATTCAATACAATTCATATCTCAAATTATATTAAATATGTTCTGGTTTTTCTCCATCGAAAGTGTGATGTCGAATAGAAAAGTAATTTTCACCTTAACAATTACTTTGAACGAAACAGTACACTTACAACAATGGATATATTCACTTTAGAACACTATCAATCTGCAAACGCATCAAGCATTAAATGGAAGAAAGCAATTACAGAATTTGACAGCTAACAAAAAGATCGCGTATGAACACAATGTTCAGAATATATAAACACCAGTACGATTCAATTTCGTGGGTTATGTTACTGGAAATGTCAACAACAGGTTTCAATAATATACTCCTACTCGCTCGCGTACTGCTGACACGCATCAAGGAGCATGCAAATTACTTCAATGAATAATCACTCGAAAAGCTTATAAAGGACGAACGTTCTTATTGGCTCTCGTTGCGACGAGATTTCTAACCTCGACACTGATTGGCATTTTACGCGTTTTCCTATTCGACGAATAAAATTCTGTAGTTCACCGTGCTTGAATATGTGTGTCCAATAGAAAAAGTGATCTCAAAATTGCAATCTCTAAACGACCAATAGAGTAACGATATCTTACTTTCTATTAACAATGCGTACATTGTTCTCTACGATTATCAAATGCGAGCATGACATGAGGTCAACGAGTTAACCTTTTTTTAAATAACTTGTGTATGTTTGGAGAACCATTTTCGGTAGTAGAAATGCCCACTGAACGACTACAATGTTTAACATATATGAAGTTGAAAACATTGTACACCTTTCACTAGAATAGAAAATATGTTTGAACACTAACATGAAATAAGCTGATCTTTTAGGATCAAACATACATATTTAAATCTTTTTATCAATTTAGTAATTCTTGCATATTTTAAGATAAAAATCAAACGTAATATTTTTATTAAAATATTGAATTAGTTCACATCGGCGTTATCTTAGATAAAAGTTAAGATATTTATTGTCAGACAAAAAAAATGTCAAATAATATAATATTGAGATGGAAAATAATTGGAAAATAAGTACATACTTACATTATTATCATTATCACAAATCCAAACAATTTTATCTGCAATATGAACAATTATTCAAAGAAAAGTGATTTAGCGGGGTAAATTGGCGATCATTTTTTTTAAGATTATAGTTTTTGAGATTTTTAACTTATCAAAGTATTTTCAAAAGAAATTACAAATATTGTTTATACACTGCTACAACTATATAACATTAAAACGGATTTAATCTTTGTAACCTCAAAATGAGATTGTACAGGAAAATTTTTACCATCGAAGCAGATTCGGTTTGTAATACAAACACGAATTTCGCGGGCTTAACTAAAAATGAATGCCGCTATAGAATTGTATGTACTGTGTGAAGCTGCGTAAACACATGTGAGTATACAACTCGGATCCACTCGCTGGAAAGAGTAAGGTCGTTATTATGTGCAACGATCGAAATTTCTCATAAGCTTGTATAAAAGCGGTCTCGGATTTCGACGTAAACTTTTGCCTGCAAGTTACTGTTGTTTAAGCACACTTGTCTAAATTCGTCTGATGAAGCTTAATATTTGGCTCAAACTCAAACGTGTTCAAAGCTTATTTTCGTGGTAAAGAAGAAAACACTATTGTAAGAAGCACGATATTGCCATCTATGGCAAAATGCCTAAATTTGTAGCAAATTAATCCGCTCTCTTCGCCACTAGATAGCACAGCTAGTTTATATAAAATCACGTTACAAAAGTAAGGGTTGAAAAATATTTTCTCCATTCAATTTTGAGATATCTATATCACTGTATCGCGAAAGAGAGGGAGGAGCGGAACTTTCTCTTCACATGGAACAAATCATTTTTACCGGCTGCATAGTTGTAAAAACATATGTACGTCCATATAAATATAATAATGACGTCATTGAATGATGTCAGCACCACACACGTTTCTTTGAACCATCACATAATTATACGAATGTGCGAACTGTTATGCACTCTATGTGCATTTAAATAATCTAATTTTAAATATGTAACGTGTTTTTTAAAAGCACGTAAAAAAACATATAAGATAAAATTCACTTCCAATCTAATACAAGATAGATCCGTTAATTACATTTTCTTCCACAAGTTATTATTTTTAGCAATGTACATATAAATTTTGTTAATATGCAGTGTTATATCGATTGCTGATTTTATACAATTACATAAGCGCGTTAATTTCACGATGCACTTGATTAGATATTATTTTTATATATAATGCAACCTTTAAGAAAAATTCATCAAAGTGTTATAGGTACTTCGAGTACAACACGAATAAAAGGCAATGTGTAAAACAAAAGAATTAATCAGTTGAAAACTGTCGTTTATGGATCAAAGCGAAATAAACCAAAAGGTTATTGGTATAATGATTATTATCTCATGATAATACAGAATGAATATTACAAAAGCAAAATGAAAAATGAAAAATTGAATGACAAATAATCAAAGTAAGCTTAGAAGAGTATGTTAACAAATGTTAATGTATAAAAATATTTTATTTATAAAATTATACAAATTTTAAATGATAAAATTTTGTTGCAATTTATATAATTACACTAAAATGCGAAATTTGTTGAGTCTTTGAGTAAAATATATTACCATATGAACTTTTCTTATTTCAATATATAAAAATCATATAAATATAACGTTCTTGTAAAATTAATCAATTAAATATTCACAAGGAATAGTATGAATATTCACTGTGAATGTCGTTAAGTAACAGTAATTAATTATCTTTGATTTTTAATCATTCTATTATTAATTATAATATTGTTCATAAGATGTAGGTAATTGTACAACTTCGTAATCTTTATAGAATAAAACATATCCATTGGAAATTATGTTGTGATGAAAGAAACAGGTTATATTTACACAATCAACAATAAAATCGCAGAGTAATTAACTTAAATAAACATTTTAAAATTATTATACTTCCTAATGTAAATTAATGACATTCATCTAAGAATATAGTTTAAAACAAATAATTGAAAAACCAGAGAACAACTTCATCTTCATTGTACTACATACCTGAACAATTAAAACATTTGACGTTTTCTTAATTACTTATAGAAAAAGATAACTATATAACAATATATTACGTAGTAAAGAAATGAAAAGAATTGATAACAATGAAGTAAACATAAGTTGATTTAATGTTTTAGTTACAAGTATAATTGTGAACCAAATAATGATCAAGCACGGCCATTCTTTACCATTGAATATGTTAAATATGTATGTAGCTACCAACAATCTTAGAATGTTGAACAGAACTATTCGATCGTATTATTATGAATTAGTAATTGAATCAATTGATGTGAATTTCAATTTATTTCAGATAGAATTTGTAGGAAACGAAATCAGTATCGGTCGCGCACGAAGATATCGGTCCCATCACTATCCGATGCACGATCAGTTTACGAGGGGGTGGAGGAAAACTGGCGGCCATCTTGATCGTGACGCGCAGCGCGGAGGTCGTGGGCTCCACCAGTGACGAAGCCACTGGAGTTTTGACGTGGCTGCTACGTACCTGCCCGTTTGCCCACTCCGATTGCAGCAAAGTTGGTGACGAGAAATACGTAACTGGTAAGTACCCAGCTGGAGAATAATAACAACCGGGCATGGACCACTGCACTTACGGTACATCCGAAATGCTGCCGAAACTACGAGCATTTGATTTCATGATACCAGTACAGACAGTTTTACGTCTGCTATGGAATATGCCGTAAAATATGGCGCCTTAAGAAAGATGTACGAATTTCTCGAAAAGGGCAATGGGGGTTACGTGATGATTCTGACATCTCTTTTCACTGCTAACCAACACTTGGAGATACCGATCGGTACAAGCCCAACCACGTTGAATTGTGTTTTCCCTTTTTATGACTTTTGGCTCTTCAACTACGCACGAAAGCATTTTAAGTGTTTATTGTTCTCGTATTATTTTTAGATTTGCTTATGTAAATGACGCAGTAGCACCGCCGATCGCTGACTGGCGGGAAATTTAAAAATTTTTGCACTTTAGTAGGTAACCCCAATTTCAAATCGGTACATTTTCAAATACTCAGTCACATTGGTCTGGTGGTGTTTATCTTTTGTTGGAAGTTGATTTATAAAATTTCAAATATGCATAAAGTTGATCTTTTTAAATTAAGAATCATATGCATTATCGTATGATATTTTTTATTTGCTTTTGTCTTGTAATGTAAACAATATTTCCTACTAAACTCAGTGGTTTCAGTAATATTGATTAGTATGTTCTGTATATTTGTTTTTTTGCTTAATATATTTAGTAGATCTTTAATATTATAAGTGTAATTTTAAGAAAGTATATAAAAGAAATAAAGAAGTAAGTGTAAAATTAAAGTTACAAAAAATATGTAAATTTACAAAGACTGATGTATATATATATATTTTTGTAAAAATATTTTTTTCATAGGGTTTGAGGTTCCCAGGCTATGGAAAGTATGGTCGAGGAAAATGGATCAGCTGTTGACCCATTGTCTACAGGTTCTCAAGGTGGTGATGCAGCACCAGCAATAGCTACATCGGTACAATCTCTCAATAGAACACATCAGCAGCAAACTCATCATCTGGTAGCTTCTACCAGCATTGTGCAATTGACGCTACCTTCGTCAGGGACAACACAGGTATACAGGAGAAATTCCTGTGTATCTATGTCTGATCATTTATTTACATCTTTTGTTTCAAAGCATGCATACATAACTTATTTATGCTTTAATTATACTTGTAAGGTTAATCATTTAATCAAAGAGCACTGTGTATGTATTCAATCTTGCATAATGCTGGTTCATCTTTGAAAACTAAAATTGAAATTTAATTTTTTTAATTAATCAATTTGAATTTACTTGTTTCTTAATTTATTGAAACTTTAAACTTACTATGCTTTACATATCTTACCTTTGTAATGAATATATTGCTTCATAATTATTTCATAGTGACTCGCATATGCATGATAATATTTGAAAATTATTAAAGGATTACTTTTCGGTCATATCTAAGCATTTTACAAATATTCAAATTTATATATTTAATAAAAAGAATTATCTTATATGCATTTCATTTTATGATTTTTATCTGTTAATTTAGGTGCAGTCTGTTATACAACCTAATCAACAGTCAGTAATTCAGACTGCCACAAATATTCAGCCTGTTGCTATTTCAAAAGGAAACGTCATTCTTGTTAGTAAACCCAACTCTGTTATTCAAACAGCTCAAGCAAGTTTGCCAACACTTCAGGTATCTTTTTCTTATTTTGAATATAGACAATATCAGATAATACGTATATTTTAAATTCAAATTGCACATTCACTACATTATTTGTATTATTTTCTTATGAAAATAACAATTGAATATATTTATCCGCTTTTAATAAGAATGTTAATATAACAGGTGGTCGAGACAGGGAGTGATGATAGTTTTTCGGACTCTGAAGAATCTCCAGAACAGAGAGGAGGCATTCTTACCAGACGACCATCTTACAAGAAAATTCTCAATGACTTAGGTGGTGGTGAAATTACAGGTATAGTAATTTTTATCCTGTTTAAACATTGTATGAAAATAATTGGTCAACAAATTTTTTATAAGAATTAAGAAAGAAATTAGAATCCTTTACCGTTCCAAATTATTTTTGCTCTTGACAATTATAAATCATCATATAATCAACTTTTTCCATAAATTTTTCAAGCTTATATATAAACATCTGTTAACTTTAATAATATACCAAATCTTAGAAAATAATAAAGTGCATGTCAGTTCATACAATTACTATTATTTTAAGCACATTTCTTATATAATTATTGTATTAAGCATTATCTTTCATTAGTTAAAATTATTTTCCATTTGAAAAAACAAATATAAATATTTATTTTGTAAATCACTTTCTATAAAGTAAATATTTAAAAATATTAAATTTCTTTAAAGTTATAAAAAAGAGTATGAGTGTGACACTTTATACATTTTTAATATGTTATTCTATGTATGTAATAAGAAGGAATGCCATGCCAAGCTCAGAGTGTGAGATATTGTGATAAAATTTAATTTATTAATAATAAAAAACCTAAAAGACAGTGAACTTTCCTCTAACCGCTACCTGTGTGTGCATAATATTGTATAAAAAATCAACAAATGTTTTTTATCGAAGTAAATGAAATTCCATATATATTTATGTTAATAAAATAGGTACCTTATTACTTTAAAATAATAACAGACAATATTGATTAAACTATCTCAATAATTCCAATTTGGAAACTTGTATCTTCTTTACTTATAGATTTGTTTTAAAGTATAAACTTACGAATTAATTAATAAAGATAGAAAATATAAAAAAAAGTAATAAAAAAATTTTAAGTAAATAAATGGCAATATTCATTTGTATTTATTCTTTTTAATTTAATTTTAATTGTTCTGTTTCTATCAGAAGTAAATAATTATTATGAATTTGTTTGTTTTTTTTACACTATTTAACCTTCATTCACCTTTATATTTCTCATTACCTCAATCTATTTCCTTTTTGTATGAGCTGACTGCACAGCATTGTAATAAATATACATACAGCAGCCAGAAAGGAAATAGTATACAATTTTATTTCTATTCTTATGTTTCCTAATTATGTAGATATCATTTCACTTTCTGGGTGCAAATTAAAAATTTTTTGAGTATGAATTTGTATACTCTTATGCAATCAGGAAAGTTATTTCAGAAGAAATATTACTTGGAAGATTGTAGTACCGTTTCTTCCTTAAATTAATATAAAATATTTATTTGTACAAATATTTTATAAAATTAATGTTACTTTGTGGGGATTATTTAAGTTCATTTAGATTGAATTAAATTAACACCGATAACAATTTTAATATAATGGGGGGTTGTACTGATTCGGTGTTACAGACGGTCGAATGCCCCCCCTAGAATCATCTTCTGAGTGTGATTCTAACGTGGACAGTGAAGTGTCTTCCCACTCGCTCCATTATCAGACAGGTTGGTTATTTTTTCTTCTACGTATCTTTCCTGGCTGTCCTAAATATCATTCAATTCTGTGCATATTCCAACCTTTTATTTAAAAAAAAATAAAATGATGTTTGAGGAATCAATTAAAACTATTAAATTAAAGCAATTCCTTTTATATTTGTGTGTACTGCTTAACGTGACATTTTGTATTATATTTGCTTGGTGTGGCATCCTCGCTTATGGGGTTCATAACACTGTTTATAGATAAGCACATGCACACACATTACATATACAGAATTATGTAACAAAGTTACAGATATAATAGTTAAAATATTGTTTACAGTATTTATATTTAATACACAAAATATTATTTGAAAAACCTTTAGCTAGTCATACAATCTCTTTATTAATTATACATAATTGAGTTTTATGGTCATCCAATAGCTCAAGTTGATATATTTTACAGTAATTCCTGCTGGTACCATTCAGATTGCAACCCAAGCAGAGGGTGTCCCAGGACTTCATACATTAACTATGAGTAATGCAGCAACAGCAGGCGGAGCTATAGTACAGTATGCGCAAGGTCAAGATACACAATTTTTTGTCCCAGGTGCGCGCTTTTTCATATTTCCTCAACATTATATTTCTCAGTTAAATGTGTTGTTGTTGATTAAATATATGATATATAATCGAATCTGTTTTAATAATATCAAAAACCCATTTCTAAGTTTAAGTTTTAAACATTTATATGCTATTTTAAAAATAACTTACAAACTGATTAACAGTCAAAATTTACTAATTAATTATAAGCAAGGAAGATACAAATTTAGAGAGTACAGTCTCTGGCAATGTTCCAGCTTATACAGGACACGGTGTTGTAGTAGAAGATGCAGCTAGAAAAAGAGAATTAAGGTTGCTTAAGAATAGGTAAGATCGAAATAAGATAAAAATTCTCCAAAGTTTCAGTTACTCTTGACGGATTTTTCGTTTCATTATTTTATATTTTAATTTAAAAATATGTAAATACTTTCTTTTTATAGAGAAGCAGCGCGCGAGTGTAGAAGGAAAAAGAAGGAGTATATAAAGTGTTTAGAAAATCGTGTTGCAATATTGGAAAATAGAAATCAGACGTTAATAGAGGAACTAAAATCCTTAAAACAGCTATGCGAGCCGAAAACTGACTGAGGTTGGTGTTTAATGTTGAGACATTGTATCAAAACTATTAACCAGCTAAAAAATTTGTACATGTCTTCTTTGTGTACATTATCCTAAACGTTGTTAGGTAAGCAATGGTGATGTACATGCATTCTTATAAATAAGTGTTTCTGTAACATATTGTATTTAAGTGCGAATATGAAGGCTTGTGAAACTTGCTATTACTAAAGCGAGAAGCCAAAGGTATATGAAATACGAAGGCAGCAAACTTATAGGCAATATTCAGGAAGTCAATCTATATTTTGCATAAACTTAACAATCATACAAATTCAAATTAACTTTTACATATTCAGAATATGTGTTGATAACGAAACAGTAACATTAATGTTTGAAGCACATTCATTTAAATTACAATGAATATGTGATGTTGAACAATACTTCGGTAATGTTTTACTTATACATGAACATTGTATTCGTGTAGTTTCGCTCTACTTTAGGGAACTTTACATTAGCGAGAGTTCAAGAGAGTTGTTATAAAAACCAAGAAAATATGTTTACCTGTAGTCAATTGATAAAAAATAATTGATCGCTGTAACTGATACATCAAAGAAACGCCTTATACAGAATATTTGCTAACGCAATTTAGAATTTATTAGGTACAGCTGCGATTTAAAACCACATAGTTCTGTATGTAAGAAAAGGTATATTTGTTAGACAACAATGTCTATAATTTTTTTTTCCAGTTTCTTGATTTTTTTGTACTTGACAAAGGCAGAACCATTGTTAAAACGAATCTATTACGAGTTTTTAAAACTGTAATACACGCTTGAAGAGATTGAAGGTAATTGTAAATAGATCAAAATTTTACTGAGTTGATCATTGCTGCTGTAATATGTATGTGTATAAAATGTCTCCTCAGTATAAGTTTTACTGTAGGGAAACATGCTATAGGAAAGCTCTAGTTGAAATGCTTTCATTTGATTTTACTTTCTATCTTAAGATGCCTCAAGTGCGAAAAACTGAAGAACAGAATTTGTAAAATATGAATGTAATATATATCTGGAGTGCCTTGAAGATTTCTGTATACTTATTAGTATACAAATAATATACACACCGCGCGCGCGCGCGTTCACATACGACACCACGCACGCACGCGTTCACACAAAATGTATGTATGAAATTACGTTTTAGGTAAATATGGGTACATACAATATTTTTAAACTATGTATTACATTATAGTTTTATGTCCTGCGTAAAAATCATAAAGTTGTGTTAATATTTGAATTTTTATTCTCATATTTTCTAAACTTAAATAAAATCTTTGGACTATCATTGTTAATTTACGCAGTGTACTGTAAATTAAACGCAAATGTGATTAAACCAATTTTATGTTACAATAGGAAAAAATGAATCGATAGTAAGATCAATCGATTTACGTTACAATTTTTTACTTCATTAAAAAATCTCTTTTTGTATATCCTACACATATTTACCATCATAGTAAGAATTATTTTCCAATGCATTTTTTCTTACAAAATGGGTATTCTATGACCTAAGTTAAAAACTATTCGATGTATAATTTTGATTGTTATATGTTTATAAAAAATATACTTTCATATATTAAAGATCCAGTTTGATCATTCACTAATTTGATATAAATTATTTTATGTTTTTCAAAGTAAGTGTTAATAAAGACTATAATTTAATTTTGTTTTTATGCCATACTCAAAAAGTTTACACAATAATTTCTACAGAATATGTGATAATGAAATTGAAATGCATATTATGTATATACATATTCTTATTTACAAAAATAATATACACTTATGAAATTAATTTTAATATGATTGATCAGACTGGAAAAACTTTTTGCATAACTTGCTACATGATTTTTCAGCTTGGTTTTCTTTAAATTTTTTAAAGATATATGCAACTATACACTTTGACTATACGTTCTTCTTATACATGCTTGATGTGTAATTTACAATTATACAGTTTTTATTCAATTGGGTACTAGATCATTTCTGAATTATTCTCTATAAATTGAAAGTACAATGTACTTATAGTGACGTACTATGAAACAAAAGCGATTCACTATAAGTTCAGTTTTTCTTATAAATTAAAATTCTAATTGAAAAAATCAATTCTCTCCACACTTTCATCTGTGTTTTAATGTTGATCATATGTATGATATATGTATATCTTGATTGCTGCACCGATATTATGAAATATTGTATATAGATAATATATGTATTTTTACATATCATCTGCCTTTAAAAAATATAGTTCATAAACCTCTTTAAAGGTAGTATTATTTCTACGAATATGTAGCTATATAGAAGAGTAAAAAATACTAAATATATTTATATTTTTATTTTTAATAATAATTTTAATTAACCGTTTAAAATAATACAAAACATGTACAAATATTTCTTTATAAAATTTTATCTATCATATATATGATTATTTTCTCCAACAAAGTACAAATTAGATGTTACAGCTTTGTCGAGTTATCTTGTTACACCTGAAACACAATTACATAAGAAAATACATGTTCTTAAAATTCTACTACTTTCTAACTAGATTTTGAAAATCAGTTGGAAGTGCATGTAAAAAATAATCACTAGTTCATAATTAGTGGTTAAAATATCATCATATGTTCAAAAAGTACAGTAATGTTTGTACATAAAAAAATTAATACTAACCATGAATTCAACTTTATTATAATTTCTTGTGGTTCCTTTCAATGTTTCTATTACCAAAGCTGGAATGCGTAAAATTGAATTAAATCTTAGCTAACAATTATAACAATGAATCGTTTTAAATAAAACAATTCAGTTGGTAGTGCATGTATTAAACAATCACAATATCATGTAAGCGATTAAAGATTTCATCATATACTTTTTTCTATAATAGAAAAATAGAAATGGTTAAAAAATATTTATTTCAAACTCTAATAAATAAAAGGTGTTAATCAACTACAACGATATTGTACAATTATCATAATTAATTGCTGGAGATGTATTTAGATGGAAAAATTTATAAGGAATATGAATCCATGTTGTAAAAATCAACAAAATAATTTTTCTACAATTTTACACTTAAATGTGACTATCACTCTATAAATACATTTTTTAAGAACGATTAATAATACAAGTTACATTCTATGATTTTTATGTCAAGTTCCACTCTTTTAGATTAAATAAATTCGTTTTACCTCTTACTACTCCCGATAAAAAGTTTTCAGACAACGTGTTACACGATTTTACGCGAAGCTGAGATCGAAATGATCGAAGATGATAAACTAAGCAGAATTTTCAAGAAAATGCCTGTTTTTGAGATTGGGCCGATTTTAATGTATGTGATGATCTAACTTATACAGATCAAAATATATATTTATGTAATTACAGGTCGGAAAAGAGATATTATAAGATATATAATTAATCACATAATTATTTAAAAAATATATTTTAACTCTATTGATTCTGTTTCAATTCAACCAATTAAAAGTCACTAGATTTTGTTGCATATCTATATCTACCATAGATACATACCTATCTATGTACTACGTATTCAATTACGGTAGTTACAAGTGTCAGACTCGCAATTGAGATTTGACTGTCGCTTGGAGGAGACATGGACGTAATTGTGGGATGTTGCAGCATGATCCTGAATAAATTTAAACTTTGTTGACTGTCATCGGTTGATAAGAAAGTGACTATTATCAAGATCAGAGCACTTAAGCTTAACATTGAAATCGCATGTGATAGTGACATCAAACAATATTAATGATATTTTACATTATCACAGTTATCTATTGCAAACCGTTCGATTCCCGAATTTATTTTACTTTGTTATAAATTCGATAATACACTTTAATTTAGAGCAATGATGTGTATTCGAAGCACTGTTTATAAAAGTGGTTCGTGAAAATTTAATAATCTTTCAAATCAGTGTAATGATCGTCAAAGTGGTAGATGGTTTATTTTGGATGGCGAAATTTCAAATCAACAAAATCCTCATTTATTGACACAGGCGAGAGGAAAGTAAAAATGATGGAGAGTTTAATAAATGAATGGCTAGCAGACTATGCAGATGTTTCACGGTCTGAGCTTCACACTTTTGCTACCACTTTGTTGCAAGACAACGAAATAGTTACAGCGCTTTATATGCTCTTAGAAGAACGTGGTAAATATAGTCAGGTAATTTGCTGTTGGTATATATTATGCATATACTTTAATAGAAAAAGATAAATTGAAACTTTTCGCAAATAGTATTCAAGTTGCATGTATTATTTCTTAGTTTTGTTTAATTTAATTTTCAACTATTTATTGTCTTTAATAGAGTGGAATGTGGACAACGATAATGAAATTAGATATGTTCTTTTGTTATTTTTGGTCCTTATTAGCAAAACTATACTTTTCTAAATTATATGTCATTTATCTGTATCAATAATTTTTTATTATAGCTGGTGGATACAGTATGCGATCAGTTATACAATTTCTATCGTTCTCGGGAAACGGAATTGCAAAGGTTTACCTTGCAGTTTTTGCCAACGTTAGTATATATTTATTTAAATTCTGCAGCTCATGGTGATATCAAGGTAAGATTATGTAATTGAAAGAGACAACATGATTAAACATGAATGTCATTAATATTTTATGTTTGATGAAGTCATTACATCTGAAGTATGTGGAAATAATGTTATATAACATTGATCAACTATAATCTAAGTTTGAATTGCATGGAACAACAATGTGACATTTATTTGATTATAGAATAGATGTATCAAGTTCAAACACACAATCTATCATTTTTACTTAAAGTATTTTTGTACTAGTAATTTAAAAATAAAATATTTTATATATATGGAAAAAATACATATGTAATCTTAATTTGTTACTAATATTTGTTAATGTTTGTATACTTTGAGCCAATTGCTGACATTAATTTATGGAGCAATTATAATAACTGATATTTTTCAAACCTTTAAGTCTTTACTTAATTTCTAATAAATACCTTTTACAGAATTGTCGATCTGTAGAAACATTATTGATTGGATTATACAATCTGGAAATAGTGGATAAATCTGGACAACAGAAATCTATTTCTTTTAGATTACCATCACTTGCCATGCTTTCCATATTTCATGAGGTATATACTTTGTTGTAAATGAATACTAGTAAAATACAGTTATAATTTTATTTGTAACATTTATTACTTGTATTGTTTAGCCTGAAAGCCTAGCACATGCCTCTTTAACAGAGAGTGCAGTACGTAGATTTGAAGAATGCAATACAAAATTAGTTAGTTGGGGACCATTACAACAAGTAGAAACACTAAATGCACAGAATAGATTGAAAGTTATGACTGCTCTTCTCTTTATCTACAATCAACAACTTGGTTACATAAGTAAATTTGCTTTGGAACAATTATGCAAAGTTGCTACCAAGTAAGATGAAATTTATCAGTTTTATACATTTAATAAAGGTATAATTATATTCTTGATAATTTATTACAGGCTTGTGACTCAAGGATTTATGAAACCTGGACATCATCAACGATCTTCATATGGAAGCGAGTCTAGTTTTGTTCCAAGACTTTTACCTCGTATACCTGTATCCAGTCAATTTCTCCTTGAATTCTTGCATGCTGTATATTTTGCTATGTGCGTAATATACTCATTTTATAGTAACTTATATAATATAGTTCTCTTTTTTTAATACAATGTATAGAGTATTATACATCTAATGAAAGTAACTTCTTTTTTAAATAATATAAGTATATTGACTAGAATCATGTAAGTAAGGAGTAATATATATTGGCAGGTATAATGACTGCTGGTATTTAGGAAATCAAGCAGTGGAAGATATTCATAATCGAGCATGTTATGAGGCATATCCAGATGTTATGCTAGTCACAAATGCTATACGTAATTCTGCCAGTTCTGGGCCATCAGGTATATGAAGTGTCAATCAAAATATTTTAATAGCCAGTAATAAGAAGCACCAAGTATCAAAAATATTTCATACTTTCAGGTCATCTTAGTGAAGGACCAATTGGCATTAGTGTTGCGTTATCGCCAAGTGCAACCGCGACGGTATCTAAGTCTATGATCACAAATGCCTCTTTTCGAACTAAAAAGTTACCAGGTACGCTTTTACACATTAAAAATGGTTTTTTAACGTCTAATAATAACTATCATCGAAGAATAATTCATCAAATTAACGCGCTCAAGTTTTTCATTAATGTCTGTTGTGTAGTATCTTTGGCACAATTTACAGGATCTGGTTTTTTTTGTTAGATTATTTATAACTACCTAGCATGTTATTAATGTTCTCATATTGTATAGCGATTACCAGTTTGCACTAAAATATGAGATGAATAACAGTAAAAATTTTACATTGAGAAATTTTGTTTTAATAAAACTTTAAATAAATATACTACATACATACAGAACTCGTGTACAGAATCGAACATGCATGAATACAATACATGTTTATTATTTATTATAAATTATTTCGCATGCAGTATTGTCTTTGTAAATATATTTTAGTTTATGTCTAGAGGTTAGTGTACATAAAAATTGTTAGTTATTTATACGAATCAAAAGTTTGTTGAATTCGTATCAACAAAAATTATTTTCTTCGTATAAAATTATTTTTCTTTATAAGAAACGTATTTTAATGATATGGAACAGAATTACATTTAAATATTTATACAATTACAAACACATTTAACAAATTACTGGATTCAGCAAATATGCATTGGTTGCAAACATGTGTCATTAGACGATCTGGATGAGAAGTTATTCGCACCTGAACCGAGCAGCATTATTCTACATGAAAGTCATCAATCTCGAACAATATCAACTATGATGTGGTTCCCTTGGGAGTCGAAGCGTTCAATCGAGATCACGAGCGAGGAAGACCTCAGAATTAAAAAAGTCAGTTCTTCCTCATTGGAGGGTTCTAGACGTGGAAATGTGTGCAGTACTCAGAATTCACCTAATAAATCCTCTTCTAAAAGGAACAAGAAATACATGAAAAAATATACATCTGAACATAACAAAGATTACACTTTGAAGATGGACTTGCAAATGAAAAAAGAACACAAAGAACACTCTGATTCAGCTTACAACATAAATAAAATCAACACTGATTCACATTTATACAGTGTATTGGAAGAGCAAGTTCTAGGGGAGTTGATCCACAAGTCAATGGAAAATTTATATTTGGAAGGAAATAAATCAATCAGTTATCATACAACTGCTGCTCTATCAACGAATACATGGTATTAGTGGTTCAGTTTCAGCACTTTAGGATCACCAAACTTTCTTCAGTAAACACGCGGCAGATTAGCTGTTACACTCTGTAACATTAAGCAGTTTAATTAGCTGTAATTTATGCATTTACCGATAAATTCGTTTCAGAGTTACCATCATCTACAAACAATAAAATTACGTCTAACAAATTGTGTATATTGAAGTGCACATAATGGGAAATTGCATGAAGTTTTGGCACGTTAATTTGAATTGGGAATATTAAATATGTTTTAATGCAGGTTCATCCTAGTTCCTTCACGTTTCCTTTCCTACTATTACTAGCCTACATTATTTTATTTCCGTGTAAAAGCACAAATTAGTATATGGCATTACAGTATTTGAACAAAAACTTCTGTAGACAGTTTTGTCTATTTATTAATTATGTATCAAATTATTCAGTCGTGCCAATAGAATTTATATAATTGGTTTTTTAAACTTAGAAAGCTTAACATTGTAATATTTAAGTTAGTTTTTGCTTTACACTAAATGCCTGATCCATGTATTTGCTTTCTTCACAGTGTTTTAATATATACTTTAATATATTTTTGTTGAATCATAATAATAATATACTTCTATTTTTTTCTTTTCTGTTTTTGTTTAGATGATATACCAATTCAAGTAACAAAAGAAGATTCTGGAGGAGAAGGTAAGAGTAATCTTGTATCAATCACAGAAGAAGAAGCCACAGAGCCGAACAGAGTTGGTTCAATGAGACAATCGAAGGATCAAAAGACTGCTTCAAAGATAACGAATTTCCCAGTACTTGGGAAAAAGCCACGGGAAAAGGATGGGAAGATAACTAAGAATGCTCATGTCAGTGCATCCGAAAAAGAAAAGAAACTCGGATCTCAGACAACTTCAAAGGAGAGTATTAAAGGTAGTTCCTCAATGTTAAATAGTGAATCAACAGAAATTGATGGAAATCGAGACTCTAATGTGTCTTTAATCGAGGGAGAACGTCTCGTATTAAGTAGCGATATAGATAATACTAATTTGGAAGCTCCTATTAATCTAAGAACACATAATGAAACAGAACCATTGACTTCGTCTATTCAAGTTAGCTCTGTTTAAATTATTAAAAATAGATTTGAATGAAGTCAAAACAACCAGAAAAATAGAAGTGGGCTATACTGAATGACTACATTTTTCTGCCCAGTCAGTTGTGTATAGTTTATGCTTTTCCTATTATTAAAAACTTACACAACGTGTTTTACGTATTTCATTAAATCACAAATATAAGGAGGTTCCGAGAAATACTAAAGCAGCATTTAAAGAGATATTGTGATTGGAAATAAAGGATATTGTACTCAGAGTTGTTTCAGAAATGGCTCATTACTATACCAATCTTTGTAATTAGTTTAAAAAATTGAAAAAAGAAGGGGAAGGGAACAATAAAATAACAATGTACGTTTTCCTTTGATGGATGTATATAAATGTATATTAAAAAGTTCTGTTAATTATCTTTATATTTTAATGTATTGAATAGATATATGCCTTTTACAAACCTTTTTACTTATGATTTTTTTATGATTTTAACAATTAGGAAACAATAGACTTTTATATTCAGAAAAAGAGAAACCTCATAGCAACATTAGCTGTTACTGATCTAATATTTTAACTTTTAAATAATTTAAAACCTAAATATTTTAAAATTAAAAAAAAAGTACTTATTATATTTTCCTTTAAATTATATTTATCGTCAAATTAAACAGTGTTACTTTCTATATTTAAAACATTTAGTTGTCATATTTATGTCAAAATTCGTTTGCAAAATGTAAAGCACAGCACTTGAGAAAGAACAGCTAATAATTGTATAAAGGCCAGTAATATAATTCTATAGGTTATGGCAAAAAATAATCAGAAATGTTTCTGATAAAATGAAAAGTATAATTTATTATATCTTTAAATTTTGAATACCCTGTGAATGGAATGGAAGACGACTGACTTGTCTTTTCAGGCAGTATAAAAATAAATTTAGAAAAACCTTGTAATTTTCTTAATAATTATATTTTCTATAATGTATCTTTATGCTTGCTTATATGCATAAAGTTGCCTGTAAGTTGTGTTTAGATGAAAATGTGTTTTTGTATAAATTTCTATGTAAAAAAATATTTTTAGCTGATGTCATGTCAATCTTGTAACAAATTCAAAATGATTTATATTAACGTTTTCCCATAATTTTAATATTAATAGATCTAAGGTCTTTCAATTTATAGATTTTTATTTTATGCACGATTGTAATTAATATTTATTTAATATATTTATACGAATTATGTTGAATTATATACAAAGTAATACTTAAGAACAGAATTCCTGGTATAGTATTACATTATTTGAAATCAACAATATATTGAGTAAAATATCTGAATTCATACACTTGTAAATAAATACTATTATTACAGAAATTTGTTTAACAGAAGTTCGTTTGAAAACTGTACACTGTTTTATTTTCTTATCTATGGTAATGAAAAAGTATTGAGAAAGATTAATAAACATTACATAATATAAAGAGAATTTTAAAAGATATATATCTGTCAACAGAAATGAAATCTTGAAATTTATATTTACTTGAAAAGACTGTATATTGCATCGCATCACATCATTACTGTTGATTTTTTTTAACCAATCAGAGTGTTCAACATATAAAAAATTATATGCATATTAATATTATAACAAAAAGGAATATACAATACATATGCACAAATGTGTGTTTGAACTAATTGTTTAATTCTTGTAAAGCTTCTACAACTTTTGAACGTTCATATAGTTCAGTCATTCAAATAATGAAAGAAGGCTGACTTGTATCATACTCTTTAAGAAAGCTTAAGCTATATGGGTGCATAGCTTTGTGTATTATCATTGAAAGAAATGTTATTTTTGTGAAAAAGAGTGTATATTTTAATCTTAGCTTTATTAAAAAGTTGTGCATATTATATGGAAATAATCATTAATTAAATTCTTGAAGAATTTGTTAATATAAAAGATTTTAACATATTGTGTTGCAATAAAATATTGAAATTGTTCTCTATTCCTATGTATTTTTATAATTATTGATAATACATAACATATTTTGTATAAAAATATAGAAATTTTATTTCTGTTTTTTTATCATTAGCAAATATTATGCAAGCTATTAATTGCTATACTGTTTTTTGCATTATATTTCATTTGAAATGTTAGATGTATTCAATTAGGAAGTCCTTTATAAGCAGTAAGACTTTGAAAAAAATAAACCAACTCTTTCTAATACATACATTTGGTATACTATCTCAAACAATGACAAATTTGAAACGAATAGTTTTTTATGTCATTTGAAAGTCCTATATGAATAACTTACCATGAATAAATAATCTCCAGAGATACATGTGTAGAAACCAAGTTTGTAGATTAATTTATGTTAAAAACAGCTAGAATTTAATTTTCTGTATCACTGCCACATAGAGTAATTTTATTAAATGAATTGTGTCAATGACTTAAGTTTACAAATTTAGTTGAGTGTATATATTGTGTTTAAATTAAATAAACAAGGAGAAATGCAGATTATAAAATGTACTAAAAGTTGCACAGAGGAGAAACTTGAATGGTATTGTGATGATAATAAGTTAAATGTTTATTAAATTTGTTGAAAAAAATTATACTCTTACCCTATCAATATTATGTACTGTAGGAAACATCTGAATATTAAAGCATTGAAAGTCATAAATATCGAAACTACTTGTCAATATGTGTAATAAAAATATTTAAATAAGCTATTAACAGAATCGAAGTACTTATATTATTTCTTGTATAAAAAATATTCATATATTGTTACTGTCTGGAATATTTATTATCATTCCAAACATTAATGTTTCATAGTTATTGAATAATACAATAAATTAAGTACATTTAGATAAATAGGTACAGTTATATATATATACACACACACACACACACACACAAATGATTATGTAAGAATACTGTTAACACATGTAATTAAACAAAATATAAGATATTAACTTTATTTGCACTTTATTTCCTATATATTTGCACCTTTTTATTATTTACATAATTTTTATGTAAGAAATATATTGTAAACAAAACTTTACACATAATATCAATCTTTCAAATATATTCTAATTTTAACTAGTTAAATATGATGCTGTTTTTAAGAAATTATGTGCTGTTTGTCATCTATTCTATGTCTGTGAAATTACACAATAACGACATTAACACTTACGAGGATCTTTTGTCAATATAGGTTTTGAGTAAATGTCATGCAGAAATAACTTAAAATCTTTTAAACTTTATATTTGTAAAAAATAATTTTATCTTAGAAAAATTATATCTGATTTAGTGATTTATCCATGTATTGCATAAAGCTTTTTCCTATAAATATAAACAAAATTGAAAAGAATAATATGCATTTAAACAATATTCTCTTAAGCAATTAAAAGAGAATTTAAATGTATATTTTAATTAAACTTACAATTGCCATTTCATTGTCGTAAAGATCCTGGTAATTATTAATAAGAACTACTGTCTCTTCTTCCAATTTTTTGGTGACACTTTGCATTTTGTTCAATTTTAAGAAATCTTCATTGTACTGAACTTGTTCTTCTTTTAATTTTTCTTGACATAATTTTTTCTTACTGTAATTAAAACAATTTTATATACTTTTAAATAAAACTATCAATATATTATTTATTGTAATACCTTAATAATTGAGTATTTAAATTGTATAAAGGAGAAAGACGTTCTTCATATTGTGCTTGAAGTTCATCTACTTTATTTTCTCTATGTTCATCTTTTTGACTTTTTAATCTTGTTTCAACTTTTCCAATATCTGCTCTGAGCATTTCAACTTGCTTTTTAACATTGTCTCTTTGTGCATATATACTTCTAAAAAAATATACATACATATGAAATATGATGGAGTGATATTTTCTAAAGTTGTAATTATATGTATATGAAAAATATAATTGTATAAATACTTTAATTGCTCATTCATATCTCGCACTTCACCAAACTTATCTAATTGCTTTTGAATGAAAGTCAGAATAACTTTTTGTTGTTCAACTAAATGTTTTTTATCTTGGAATGTCTCTTGCATTATTTCACGCTGCTTGTCTTTAGAACTCTGTTGTTTTTCCACTTCCTTCAAACGTTTTTTATATTCTTCAGGAGACTTTACAATTTCTGATTGTAATTCTGTTATAGTTTTGCTTAACTGTAATAGCACAATGCTACTTATATTAAGTTTATTGTACAGAAATATATGTATATACTTTCAATTGTGTTTTCATATTTTAACTTGCCTTTAAAGCTTGTGCTTTGTAAGATCCACAATGTTCCACTGCTTGTCGTTTTTTCTCTTCTACCGCAGACATTTTTGACATTAATTCAGCATGTTTTTTGTTATTATTCTCGAGTTTGGATTGTAGTTGTTGAATATCAATGATATACTGAAAGAAAATAAGATATACAAAATTATATATGTAAATTAAATTTCTTTGTTAAAAGACAATACTTGATCCTTCAGTGATAACTGTTTTGCTGTATGCAATGCCTTGTCATTTATCATTTTTAATAATTCATTCTTCTTTTCTAACATGTCATTCAAGATTTTTGCTTTATTTTTAATTTCATTAACTTTGTCCTTTATGTCTGTCTCAGATTTAGTTGTTGCATATAGTATAAAATTTGCAAGAAATTTTGCTTGTTTGCGTACTCTTTTTGAACCTAGTCAGTACAATTATTTTTTATGTAATTATTTTATTATTCAAAATTTTTAATCTTAAATTTATTCTACAAGATATATACCTGGACTAATAATATCTGTAATACATAACTCTTTTATATATATTCGTTCACATATTTGTCTTATTGCAACATGTAAATTTAAGAGCCCGATTATTTCGGTATCTTCAATGTATGACATTACATCTTGTTGCTCCATTGTTGGCTATAATTTAAATTGATATAAAACAATGAATTTGAATAATACGTAGTAACTAAAACTAAAAATGTTAAAATCTTACTTTATCTATTACGCTAACATCAATCTGAAATCTCCTTAAAAATGCGGTGATTAAGCTGACTACATATTCCTCCGTCGGATTTTTCAAATCATTTATACTTGATGGAAGATGAGCATCGAGCACAATGTTATGAATTTGTTCTATATCTGAATCCATCTTCTGAAGATATAATTTCTTATTTTCTATATTCTGAGTTAAACCTGTCAAAGTTAACGTAAAATTATGGTATGGTTGCTTTCAATGTATTTAAATTTGTGACGCTTGCGCAAATAACACCATAGATATACTTTAAGGTTGTAATACTTAGATGAGCCGAATTTTACTGGTACATACGACCAAAAACAATGCATAGATACATAGCCAATAATAAGACGTCTGTTAGGGAGCCCATTACGAACGACTAGATTTAGTAAGATTGTTACATTATGAATGTACTAGTTGCAATTTCCATGATAAATTTCAGAATGTGATCTCCTTTTTAAAACTCCCAACAATATATGCTTGGCTTCTTTGAAATATTTTGTATAATTTCTGTCAAATAAAAGTTTTATTTTGGAGTTTTTATTTCATCAAAGTACTTTATTGATGTCATTTTCTGTAAGGTCTATTTTCAATTTTTATAGAATTTCCTATGATGCTAAAGTTGTTCTTTTTTATACTTTAATTTATGAATCAAAAAGTAACATACGAAAAGTTTTACTTTGTCAACTGAATTCCTTATATGGAGCATCAATTATTTAATTTATATTTTGGAAATTTTTTCTGTGCCTTTGAAATTCCATATTTTTTATAATAAAAATAATAATATTTGATTTAAAAATAATAAATTATACACTTTATTAAAAATTTAGTCATTAAAGATAAAGAGAATAAAGAAGATAATCAAGAAAGTAATTAAATTGTAATGCAAATTTTAATGGTATTATTTATTAAAAATAAATGCATATAATTTTAAAACAATGCTACCCGATTTCGTACTAAACATATCAATCGTATCAAAATAAAATTGATCGATATTGTAAATCAATTTCAAAATGAAGATTGTTTTATTTAAAAAGTATCATTTACATTGGTAACACTGAACTAATCGTAAGCATACCTGAACTTTTACATATGATAAGCTACGTCACCAAAGAGTTTGTATAAACTCCTGTGTTACATATTTTTCTATTTCAATTATTAATTTCTACACAACAATTGCTTTGATGGTCTTTATTCCTACAGACCAAGTAACTTAAGAGACTGGTTCATCAGAAATGGGATCTTCCCACAGTATCGAAATACCTGGAGGTGGCACAGAAGGTTACCATGTATTGAGGGTAAGAAAACTTGTCAGAATACTTTAATTCACTTTGTAAACTGACATTTTTCCTTTTAATAAGAAAAATTTTAATGTAATCACGAATAGTAAATCATTTTAGAATATGAAAATTAACAAAACTTTATTAAATAAGTAAATACACAATATTAGATATTGGATTGTAATTTTAATATTAATATATTCTTACATTAGTGTAGTTATTCTTTTTTTTATATATTTAATAAATTTAAATTAATTTTATCTTCACAATTAAAACAGGTACAGGATGGTTCTCCTGGACAAAAAGCTGGCCTTGAAGCATTCTTCGACTTCATTGTAGCCATTGGAAATACTCGCTTGGTATGTTTCCATTGTTTTCGTTTTTAATAACAATTTTACTTTTGTAAGTCACCAAATAAATAAATTATATTTATAACTATATTGTCATTAAATATATGTATTTTTAACATTAAAAATTTAATATTTTAATTCTGATGAATTTTTATAGAATCAAGATAATGATATGTTAAAGGAACTTCTTAAAAGCGGTGTGGACAAAAAATTATCAATTACAGTGTATAGTAGTAAAATGCAATCTGTAAGACAAACTGTTATAGTACCAAGTCTTACATGGGGTGGACAGGGTCTTCTTGGAGTTAGCGTAAGGTTTTGTTCTTTTGAAGGTTGCAACGAAAATGTTTGGCATGTTCTTGTAAGTCTATATTGAGGAACAAGGTGTGATTATGTAATCTTTTGTGGTCCATCTGTCTCGTATAATAATCTACCAACAGATTTGACTTATTTTAAAGTACTGTTGTATCTATAGGATAAACAAAATAAAATTTATAGATAATATTACTCATGTAATTAGATATGGATTACAGATACAATTGGACTACAAAAGATTCAATAAAAAATTATAGATGCAAATAATACTTTCATCAATCGCATGTATGTATTCTGTAGGAAGTGCATCCATCTTCTCCTGCTGAACTAGCAGGATTACGACCATTCACAGATTATATTATCAGTGCTGATTCGGTGTTACATGAATCAGAAGATTTATTTACTTTAATAGAAGCACACGAGTTAAGACCTTTAAATTTGTACGTATATAATACAGAAGATGATACTTGCAGAGAAGTTACAATTATTCCCAACCATACTTGGGGTGGTGAAGGAAGGTATTTACACTAATTTCTTTAAAAGTGTATATGTTTCATAGTCTTAGTTATTAACTTTCATGTTTTTTTGTAAATATTTTGTTTAATGGTGTTTTTAACACATTTGTAGTTTGGGTTGTGGAATTGGATATGGATACCTTCACAGAATACCTATTAGAAATGTGCAAGAGCATAAACCCAATAATTCGTACATGGTACACAACAGTATTTTCTAAGTATTGTATTAAATATCTTAAAATACTTCAATTAATGGTACTTTTCTGTTTGTTTAGAGTAATGTTAAGCCTATTGTTCCGAATCAGATGGCAACAAATGCTACTCACACAGGAGGAAGTAACATGGTTATAAGCATACCCCCAGGTTTTTCTATTCCACCTAATTACATTTCATCCCATGAAAGCACTACAAAATCTGAACTTGAAACAACTACAGTGCAAACTGTGTATACACAAAGTATGCAAACATACACTGCTCCACAAGTAAATCCTACTACTGTCGGAGGATCTACAACTACTAATTCCGTACCTCATGCTGTATCTAATCAAGACACTACAAATATTGTGTGTAGTAAGTATTTATAAATAATTGTAGAATAGTAAGTAAGTAAACATAATAACAATACAAGATTCTTGTATTTAAGTTAAGTTTATAGTATTAGAAAAGTGAAAAGTTATTTTTAACTTTATTCTTATTCAGGTAATAATTCTTTACCTTATCAACACACAATGCCGAATATACCTGGAATGCCAACTACTCCATCTTTACCAACATTCACTACTAATGTAACACTTTTAAATGAAGCAACTGGTATTGAATCGCAAAAAGATTTCACGACTGTACAGGGTGCAATGTCACCTGAAATACAATTTAATGTGCCTCAGTCTCATGTAGTAACAACACCGATCTCGTTACCTGGCATGCCACCTATTACCGTTAGTGCAAGTTTACCACAGAATACGTCTTTTTATACACCTGTTCTTCAGCAAAATCAGATGACTGGTGTCGGTACTGCTCCTACGTCTACAGTAACATCAACGCAGTAACGATTATTATATTTCTAACGAGGACGTATTTTTGTTTTCTAACAAAATATTTAAAGAATGGAGATAAAATAAAGGCGCAATGCATATATTATAACTGTACTGTCTCATCCTACTTTGTGCGCTTGTATTTTATTACTTATCTAAACGCAATGTACACAAATCTTTGAGTATATGAGAAAAAGTTATGTAATTCTGTATATAGGTAAAATAATCACTTAAACTAAAATTGAATTAAAGCATTTAAGAGGAAAAAGAAGTATTATCTTTATACATAAACTATTTTACTTCTTACAATTTTTGTTGTGCATGTTTGTAACTATATAATTTTTGTTCTCGATTATAACATAGATTAACTTACGAAATAGAACTTAAGAAATAAGTATATGACAGTGTATATGTTAAATTTATATAATATAACTTATGATTATTATGTAAGATTATAAATTCTACTTTATTATGAAATAATTAATTAAACATTTGTGTATTATTAATTGAATGGTAAAAATCAATAAATTTTGAGATCCATGAAACTATATAACTGAAAAAAATAATTTGTTCACAATGCTTCTAATACAATAAGTATGAAATTATAAAGGTACATCTGTCTTTATGTAAAAATGTGTATTCTTTCCTGGTATTGTATACCTTACAAATATTTTGAAAATTCAAGAATAAAATACTTTCAGTTGTAATGAAAACTATTTATTGTACATTATACATACCATTACAGATTGAAATATGTGAATGAAATATGTATGTGACAGTAACCTTGTAATCGATGTAAGAATGCTAGGATTGTTTCTCATTTACATATACTTTATCTAGATGCCATTTATATAATTATCTCAGTATTACCTAATTCCTCATCAGTTGGGAGAGTAAATTTTGATGGGTCTATCAAATTTGGATCAAGTAGGGGCAAACCATGTTCTTCTCTGTATCGAACTTGCAAATGCGCTTCTCGCTGAGCCCAATCTCTCAATGTTGGATCTGGTAAATAAGCTAGCACAAATGCTCCAAATATTAAAGCAACAGTAACGTAAGAGAAATATGTTGCGTGCATATAATGTCGATCTTCTCTCTCATTCGTTTCCGAAAATCCATAACTGACCCACGTTCGTTTTTGTTTAAACGGTATATCCGGGACGTCTTTGTCTTGTTTTGTCACTGATGTACTACGAAACACTGTATTGTACACTTTAACATCTTTTGACACTAAAAAAGTCAACCTGTTCTTGATTCCTTCCGAACGAATGAGTCGGAGCAGCGTTGACATGTTTTTTTATATCAATGCTCGTGTTTTTCTTTTAAATATATATATATATATATATATATATGTGTGTGTGTGTATGTATATATATATATAGAGAGAGAGAGAGAGAGAGAAAAAGTTGTTTAATTCTAATATGTGTTCATTAATTGTTACCAGCCGTCAATGTATCGTAACAATTTCAGAAACCAAAATTAGGCAATTGTACATATGATACGTAAGAGGAATACACGATTAGCAATACAGGTTGGAAACTTAGTAGCATTCGTCGTAACCTACAGCAACATTTACCACAAAAATATACTAGGACACGTAAATTTGAAACTAGAAATATATATTATCGGCATATTACATAAATTATTTCTTCGAGATTTTAGGAGATTTGACATTCTTTTTACATTTGGATCTTAAATTTTTTTAATATTTTGTTGTTCTGTCACAGCATATATAGGAACATTAAACCACAATAATTACGAAGAATCTGAAATTTTTACATATTTTGTTTAAAATTGAATCATTAAAATGAAATTCCTCTCTACTTTACCATAATCAAGTTTTCAGCCCTTTAAAAATAACATATTATAAACAATTTAAATTTAGTAACTTATATACAGAGGTGTTTTTATAGTGATATTGTTCCAAAAGTTTTTAATTGTCAATTTTCTTTTATTAATTTATCGAAAGAAAAAAAAATTTAATTACAATAGAAATGGGCAAGATATTTTTAATAAGATTAATATTACCATGAAAAAGTACATAATACATTATTTATATTATAGTTGTATATTTTTAGTAAAATATTAAAAATAATTATTTTTTAAATATATTTAACAATAAAATGAGAAATGCATTGTCTTCTAAAACACATATCTAAACTTACATTTAGATAAACATTTAAAAAGATTTTATCTTATATTTTGATTGTTATTAAATATGATAACAATAATACATTAAATATGGTCTAATATTGTTAGTGTCATTAATAAACTGTGTACTTCTTGTTTATTTCATATTGTAAAAATGTATTAATTATTTTATTATATAAGAAATGTACACTGAATCTTAAAACTTACTTTACAAAATTAATCAATAATTCTAAAACAAAAATCTTAAATTGTGTATATATTATGATTATTTATTCTATATTTTCTTTGTTACATTCATCTTCATTTACTTTATGAAGTGTTGATTTGTATATTTCTTGCCACAAAAGATCAGTCAGGTCTTTAGTGATTTCATTTTTATAAGAAAAATGGTGAATGAAATCTCTTTTATTTGACACGACTACTAATACAATTAAGGATAATATTTTCATAAAATCACTATATATCAATATATATCACAATTTATTCTTAAATATTAGATGTCCCATAAATAAGAAATGTCATATGAGTATATTGATTAGTAATTGATTAAAAGGATACTTCCTTTCACATTTTCTTTAAGATCTTCATAATCCCATCGAATGCGAGTTAATTCTCTATACAACATATATTTCTTCCTATAATATATAATTATAAAATGCTAAAAAATTTATCAGGTACATAAATGTAATATAAATGTAAAGAAATGTGTTAATAAGACAATATATGATATAAACCTTCCTTTTTCCAACAATTCTTGATCTTTCAAATTTTGTTTGCATGCCCTAAATTTATTTTTTTGTAATTGTAGTGATTGATTTTCTTCTAAAAATTTGCATTTTTCTGTTTCTAATTTTGTCTATAAAGATAATGTATTTTATTTATACTTGTATATATATTTGAAATGCAAAATTATGTTGAATGAATAAAAATAATTACTATGTATTTTAAATGTTTGGTCAAATCATGATCTTTATACTCTAATGTTTGTTTCTCAGATTGAAGATTCTCCTTCATAGAGGTTATTTTTGATACTAGATCTTTAATTTTCATTTCATCTTCTAAAAAAAAGAATACATCATTTCTTTTATATAAAAAGGAAAAACATAAGCAATAATACAATTACCATCAGAATGTTGATCCCGATTATTTTTAAGATAATCCATTAACTTAATTTTATTTTCCAATAATTCCTTTATCTGTGACTCGGTATATTTCAAATGTTTCTTCTTGGAGATCATTTTATCATCCATTTTGCTTGTGTTATTAGATATTTGTAATAGGATTGACACGAAAAAATAATTTGGTACGTACAATTTTGACAGTTAATTTAACGCAGTAATTCAAATTGTCACTATACATTGCTGCCAATGGCAAAGACTTAAATTTGCAAGATTTAAATGCTTAATTAAAATTTATAAAAGTTGTATTGTCTCTTTTAGTCGGCTACATATTTGGAGTTATTAATAAACTTTATATAGCACCTATTACATTAAACAGTGGAAAGCAAATATTTACATTTTTTAAATGCAAAACTAGAAAATGTGTTACATCTTATTTTACTTTCTGCAAAAAATAAGGGTACAAAATAAAGTCTTTTATCAAATTGTTATTTTTTTATTACAAATTTTATGTTGTATGCAATTTATCGTAGTATATTAAAAAACTGATCATATTTAAGATTAATATATTTCATTTGTGGGATGGTACTTAATTAAATTTTAAAATACTAATTACAATGATGCATAAGTATAAAACATAATAAATTATAATGCTATGTAGATACATATTGATGAAAATAATAACATGAGGACATAATGTAGTTACATAACCTTATAAATAAATAATGAGTAACATTTACTAACTCTAAATGTACAAAATGTTTTTAATACAATATTTCAATAAAATTTTCGAATTTTACTTTATCTTACACTACTTGAATTATGTAATAGTTATCTGAACAATTATTCCAATCTTAAGTTATTATGACATTTTATAATTCATGATATCATAAATATTTGAAAACTAACAAAAATTGATGTATACATGTATCACATTTCTGAAGTTTGCAAATATTGCATGTTGCAAACTATTGAGCACTTTATATTGGTAATCTCGAAATTATTAATTGTCACAATAATTATTATCAAACATGCTAATAATAAAAGAAGAGTATTTCTTTAATATATAAAATGCTTGTATATAATTATAAGAAAATAATATATTATTTAATACTTAAGATATACAGAAACCCTTTAACTATTTTGTTTTAATTTATGCTTCTGTCAAATCTTGAAACTGTATTCTTCTTTTTAAAAATAGTACACCATTAAAATCAAGACTGCAAAAAGGAAAGCAAAAATGAATAAAATGCAATAGGTCATAATGCTCGTAAATGCTATGATAATTGAAGCATAAGACTCGTATAAAGAAAACGAAAAGAAATTAAAATTGTTCTTTAAGCGTATTTGAAATGCTTAAACATGAGAAAATTATTATGTGCATTTTATAAGTTAATAAGTAAAAAATGTCGGTAGTCAGTTTTGCTTAAACATTTGTTGACTAGATCTTTTTAGCTGACAACCTTGTAATTTACGATATTTCATTTTCTTTTTGAATATGAATTGTCTTCAACTATTATGACCAAATTGATAAAACAAGATAAAAAATTTAATTATATTATATAAATACAATATTCAATATGTTACCATTTTCTACTTTTTTTAAAACAAAATTTTAATATGCAAAAAATCTTTACCAAATAATTCAATGATTCTTTCTTCAAATCAGGCACTTGCGTGATTTAACTTTACATTATATGTATATCTTTCAAGATCAATAATCGCTATTGAGAACATTTACGTTCATAGATATTGTTTGAGCGATTAAAATATTTGAGCCCCGACCACGTTCTCTACCATCTTGAGCGTTATTTGATTCAGATGTCGAATCATTACTATTATTGTTGCCATTTTCTTCAGTTGCAGTAGACGAAGAAGGGTTGTTCCTTTGAACGGCATTAGTACTCACTTGTTCCACTCCAAATTCTGTTATGTTACCATTTACTATTGTAAGTGGCAATTGTCTGCAAAAATACAATTATATAATCACCATGCATCTACTTATCCAATGATAACTGAAATATATAAAATTAATCAAGTATAGTGATGCATTTTCTAAAAGTGTTGATCATTTACTTACTGTGGAACCCAGGTATTGGCATTATTATCAGCTGGTGGTAATTCCATGCTGGAATGCAATTGGTCCAATGCAATAGTAGCATCATCATTTGAATTGCTTTCATAATCTGGATTAGAACGAACCCAACTGGGAGCTTTATAAGCAGCAGCACATACTAGTTTGTTTTTATCTTTTACATTTTTATTATTATTAAACGGTAACCTTTCTCCACAATCAATAAATGGTCCTGTAAAATTAGTTGATGTATAAAAGAACATGTCAAATATTGTGTTAGTGCTGTTAATATAATATACATAATTCTATGTAAATTATTACCGCATTTTGAACAGCTCACAGTTAATTCAGCATTCAAGTAGGTAGGCATAGTATACTGTAATGAAATAATTGCAATCTTCGTAAAAAATTAACCGTTTTTATTCACGGTTAGTAATTTTAAAATATAAAAGATGTTAAAAAGTAATCAATTGAGACAGAAAAGCAAGCTACAGTGCTCATACATTTCTTAATTTATGCAATACCATCAATTTGTTGGTACTTTTTTTCATAAAAATGTTTTGATTAAAAACAAAGACATTAAATAAAGTATCTTAAAAAAAAATATACCTTCAAACAAATGGTAAACTTTAATCTACTCATTCATTAATAGCAAATTCAATTACTAAATTTTGTGCCTTTTTAAAAAGTATGTCTTATAGAAGTGCTGCATTAAGTGATGTGAACTGCGTGCCTTAAGTGTGAACAAAATTCACCAAAATATTTATATAATACTCACTACTTTCAATTGGTGGAGCGCTTGGTTCTACCAAACAAAGATCTCCACATTCTTCTATATTATTGTCCCGTCCCTTCGACCTTCCTAAAATATAACATTTAACATTTTTTTCAATTTATTAAAATATACAAATTATTATTTCAAAAAATTTATGTTAAATTATACATTTCACTTAAAGAAGTATATAACATTTCTACTTACTTCTTTTTAAAAGTATAGCAAAAAGTGCAATTGCTGCAAGGAGAAGTACCACTCCAATTGTTGAGTAAATGATTATACCATTATTTAATCTCCCAGCTTTTGTATAAAAAAAATCAGAATTATAATAAACATCTAAATATTAAAAGTTTAATTAATTTAGTTTTCTTTGTATAGATTTTTCTTACCAGAAACATTTTGATATAATTCTGCTTTTTTGCACAATAGTGCCATTTCCCCTGTACCAAGTTCTTCTGTAGTATAACTAAAAATAATTATTTTATAATTAGTAAACACATCAAAACTAACCTCTCCACTACTCTATATATAGATATTAATAAAAGAGGGAAATACATTACAAAAAATAGTGTTAGTAAAATGTAATTACTTGGGAAGACATAGTCCGCATTGCGAAGGATGTCGAGATCGTTTTTTGTTTTCTTGTCGATTATATCTACTGCATTGAGTATAGTCGACGCATCGTCCAGATACATTATAACAATACTGTTCCGAGGAACAGTGAGTATCGTCATGACAAAATTGTCCTTCCTCTATCGTAGCCTGAGAAAATAATTATTGTTAGTTTAGAATACATTTTTTGATCTACATTATTTAAATAAACGCTATTTCGGTTACTTAAAATAAGTTTCATAATTATAAATAATTGAAATATCATATGTAGTGCGTTACATGAATTATGTAAAATTTTCATGTCAATTTTCCACTGTAATTGAATTTAGCAAAAGATATAAAATTTACATATCTTAAATTAAAAATATTTCAAAAATTATACAACTACACCATTAAAATAATAAAATTTATAAAAAAAATATTATGTATAACTTTATTGAATTTTCTGAAATAGTCAAAATTTAGCAGGCATGGCAATTTCGTTTTGAATTCCGAGAAATTTGTAACATTCTTTAAAACCTATGTATAATCGAAACTTAAACAAAATAATTGTTCTCTAAACACAGCGATGTGAAGCTGTTTCCAAATTTAGATTTATTTAAGGAGTAAATATTATAAAAAGAGAAACATGAAATTTATTGCTAATTCATTGTTAATTTGTTTTAAAGACATCGTTTTATTCTCACTAAATATACACGGTTGGCCTGATGATTACAATATTCCTAAGTATATTAATTTTGTAAATGATAACAATTGATAATTCATATTTTTGTTAACAAACATATAAAATTTTTGTGAAACAGAAAGATTAATGACAATACACACTTTTATTATTATTTTTAGACGAATTCTGTTTTTAACGAATCAAATTAAATCATCAATTAATGTTTCATTTTGAATTATTTCTGGAAAGTTATAGCAGGGTCAAAACATTATAAAAAAATGCAAAAAGCAAAAATATATATATAAAATGAAGTTTTTCACATTTGTATAACAATTTAACAACTGAAGTATATAATTTTCGTACTTGAATATAAATGCGTAGTTAAATAGTGTAATAGATCAAAATACAATAAAAATTCGTTTGATATAAACTCTCTACTTGCGGAAAGTATTCATAAATTATACCTTTACCATCATTCTTTATTAGTTAATAAAAGTACGATAGGGTGATGGTGCAAATTTAATGCGCGTAGACTGCCATTTTGTTTGAGGTAACGGGTCGCCATTTGAAACTACGAACGTTCACCCTGTAGTTTAGCTTAGATGATGTTGGTTATAACATGATGAAATTAAGTTCATTAGACACTATTTCATCCGTAATAAAGGTAAACGCGTGAAATATGTGGTTGATTATTGTTTATAAGATCAAGTACGTACGATTTTCCTAAAATACACACTTCATAATGCAATAAGATAGGTTTTACTCTTTACTTAAAGTAAACAATCCTTTTCAATAATCTGAGCAGTATCTTTTTAAATATTATAAACATTTAAATGTAATTTAAAGTTTAAGATTTTTGAAATTCTAGTAAAATAAAGTGTACATGTAATGCGTTCGAATATCATGAAAAAGTATTAACTAAAGTTTCCCAAAATTCTGTAACAATATTCTTTGCATCATCTGATTCAGTTAAAAATAATTTTTTCCGATGTGTATCTATGAAATGTTATCTTCAAAAAAATCACATATTATGCTATAAAAATTATAATATTAATACAAAAAAATTGGAAGAAATGATGTAGCTATCATGTAGTGATTTAACACTGTTTTTCAGTAACGTAGTGACAATTTAAATGGGACAAAATTAAACGTAAACAAAACAACAAAAACACGTGATCTTTTCTTATGTGTCACATAATGTGGTCCAATTAGTCCAGCAATAATATTTTGTTTCAATATACAATATTTATTAACAAAATGAATGATGTTCGATCGATAGCAGTGGAAATTATTTATCTGAAAAGCAGATACAGCAATTGGTTCCTTATTTCTTTACGATATCTTGTTCCTATGATGGCTGCGGAGATTCCCGGGCGAAAAAAAAAAACGGTGGTTGCGTGAGTCATCGGCGTGCTCCCGATGTGGTACCGAGAATTGTAGAGCACATATTCCGGTTCTAGTAATAAGACACGATGCGATTTGGATGAAATATTGCGTACTAAATTATTTGAACATCTTTGGTTTTTTATTTATAAACGTCACTTCAATTATAATTAAAAAAAAAGGGCTGCATTATCGTTGATAATTATATTTTTCATAGTTGCGACAAGAAGTTATTTTTTAATGAAAAAACAAACATAATTAGTTACATCAATCTCTCAACATAAATTTTTAGGAAAAATGATGAAATGATGACAGGAGTTTACAAATGAAGTAAATGAAAATATTAAGAAAAAAAGTTAGCAATCGATAGAACATATTTTGTTATCTTGATCTGGTAGCATGTGTTACAACTCAAATATACATTGTACATGACTCGCACTCACATCTCGATGACATGTATATCTCTGGCGTTCAATTTTACCACTATTTGACCATCGTACCAATTCGTTATAATGATGTAATCGCCGTTGTTTCGTTTAACTGATAATTTACACTTAAAAGATTACCGAATTCAATTTTTTTATTTTTTTTTATTGAAGACTGTCAGGTACAAAACAAAATTTTATCTAGCAAAAATATTGTCTACTTACCATTGGAAGATGAGATGTGGATATAAAGAGGATCCAAAATATGATTATAGTTGCAATCGCAAGCGCGTAATGTTTGTTTGAAGACTCTTGACAGGTTCATTCGCGTGTAAGGTTTTGCACGTGAAGACACTTGCTCTTCTCGAAATCCACCTGCGGTCTAACGCTGTTGCTAATCGCCGGGACTGACGTGCACTGAACATGTTCAGACCTGCTCGCGACAATCAGGTGGTGGGGGGTGACGGCAGTAGCGTAGTCATATTCTTGCAGGCCTTCGTTTCTTGGGAACAATAGACAACTTGCATTGAAGTAGTTTGGAGTAGAGGGGAAGGGTTAATGCAGAAAGAAAATCTTGGCGGGATGGAAAATATGTATACAAAATCGATATGGGTTTACATCTTGAACTTGATGTAAATTTAACTTGTATTTTTATAAATTCTACAATGGCATGTTACTCGGAGTAAATTTTACGCTGTTGAATTTTAATAAATTGTATGCGTGTGTGTTGTAGCTGAATATGTCGATCGGTCTATGTTTAGAAAGAAGTATTTTTACACTCGTTTGACAATATCGACAAAAACTAAAACTGCAATTGTAAACCACCGACTACGAGCACAACATTCTGATAAACGGATAGTCATTTACACGACTGTACTTGTCAAGCATTTTATATCTTGATTAATGTTATTTTATATTCTTACATTTTTATTTGTTATCTTATATTATTCCCAGATCTTACCATTTTTATATTCTCAATATCAAATAATTTTATACTACAATTATAAGTAATGAGAGGTAGAGGTAAAGGTAAAGCATTTGAAATCAAAATTTAATGAAGTAAAAACATAATGTGTATTTCTCATTTTAGTATATATGTACATACAAGGATAAAATGGAAATAGCCTTCTGACTATTAATTTACGATACGATAATAAGCCATACTATAATAATACTTAAAGTATTAAACACAAAATTCCAAACGTTTCTAAAATATCATAATACAATCATATTCAAATTACAGTGACCAAGAGCTAATGCTGTAACAGTTTTTTTTTTGCAATAATAACCCTGGAATTAAACATTTTTTGTTTGAAGCACATATTAATTTTCTATTAAAAGTTTCCTAACAGAAAATCTATTAAATTTAGCTTAAAATTTATATATGTTTTAATAAATTCACTTCTTTTCATTCAGACAAATTATTTCTTTCACAATAATGCATAATAAATTATTCATGGTTGTTTTCCAATGCAAGTAATTATGTATACATACTCAGTAATAAACAACTTCATTCCCATACAAATTTTAAATTGTCACATTAACCAACATGTTGCTATTTTTCAAAAGGGTTCTTTTCAAGGGAAATTGATTAACATATACTGTACAAAAGGCTCCCATCTTTTTAACACTTTTCTTTTGAGGTATCCAAATATATGAACCGTTTTAATCTTGTTTCCAGGTACTACTTCATTCTTCAAGTTACGAGCTGCACTAGCTGACTCATTATTTTCAGTAAACTGCTATTCATATCACTTCCATGCTATTGTGTGTACTTTCTGTGAAACCCAATGTAGATGTTGGTGCATCCTGTGAAGTTTCTTCTAAGGACTGTGCATCCATGCCTTCTGGTACATTGTTTGTCGTTGAACTCGCTCCATCATCCCAATTTATTTTGAATCTAGTGACACGTGGTTTATCACCTAAGATATTTCGTTGCACTTTATCAAACTGTGGTTGAGGTGGTGGATTTTCTCTAAGTTCAGCATCTATGTATTCATTATTTATAAAATAGCCAACACGCACAAATTCATGTCCTCTGTACGAACAAGTTAACAATACAACTGTAACTCCTAAGGCATCATTGATTGGTATCCTACTAACATCCGGAGGATCAGCCTAAAATTAAATAACATTGTTATATTAAAGAGATTCTGGAAAAGTTACTTAAACACAAGTATTTGGATTTTAAATAAAATTACAGATGATTTTTTACTAGTTCATTTTACTTTAAATAAATTTATTGAATGATATATTGAATTTACCTGAAATATAAACATATGTCTTCCTTCAGGAATTGGACCAACATAAATTGTGTCTAAAACCTGGTCGAATTCTTCGGACTCGGCACTGCCGACATAGATCATCTTCCATTCTAAATCTGCAATTCCATTGTTACAAGCATCATATTTAATGGCGTATATTTTCAGCGACACGATTATTCAAAGTTTCAATTTCATTAAACAAAATATTTAAACAGAATTACACTAATATATATCTTAACAATACAATTGTTTTAAAAAAAACCATTAATTCGTCCTTGAAAAATACATTACTAAACTATTAAAACTAACCTAACAAATTGCCGAGAACATTCGAAAACGGCTTTAGTCGAGTAATATTAACGTAAATGTACAGTTGTATTTGGTAATACAAATAAAAAATTAAAAAAAATACCTTCTTTCAATTCTTCAATACATTCAAAAGTGATTTCAAATTGAAACGGATTTAGAAACGGCGAAGGATTGTCCAGTACAGCTACGTTTGCCAGCTGAACTTTGGCCATCGTCGACTTTGTTAAATGATAAATTTTACCGAAAGACGTGAATTTCACTACAACGATTTGAAAGAATCGTTTCCCAAATCGCACTTTTTAAATTCAATTTCTAAATTAATCTTGGAAGTGGCAAAGGATCTTGAATCAAAGGATAAACAATTTCATCGCTACACACAACTAGCTTTGGCGGCAAACGAACCAAAGGATGTTTCCGGTATTTTGAGAACTACTGAAATTCTTACAGTGTTGTACACTTGTATGAATTTAAAAAATCGCTCGCCTTAATTTGGTGTAGATTTTAAGGAGTTTATGTAAAATTTGATCGATGATCATGAAATAAATTTTGAAAATCCTTTCGTGATTCTTGCAGCAGTTCTGTTGTTTGGAAAATATTCGTTAAATAAAGTTAGCTTTTTTATTGAAAATACTAGTGTCATGCAATGAAATTTCCTGTTTTATAGTGAAACCAAAATAACAAAATATACATTTTTATTAATAAAGAAGGCAAATATATTTAATTATTTATACCACATAGAAGTATGATTCAACGAAATTAAATGTGTATATTTCAAAAACAAGTTACTGAAAGGAATCGTCCTTAAGGGCTATTTACAATAAATAACTTGTTAATTGGTAGATTTGCAAATTATATAGATCCAATCATAAAAGGTAATAACGGTCGTAAACATTGAGTGACACAGATTCTTGCCGCGTGAGGAAAAAATCACCAAGTCCTGCTATCACTTCACCGTCGATAAGATTCTTGTTATTGTGTGGGATGTAATATTACATACTATTATTTAAAGTTTATAATAGGTTATCAATGAAACCAGTAAATTATTATTTATTAAATACGTATTATTGGATTTTAACGTTTCTATATTAAATAATTTGTATTTTAAATAAAGTATGGAAAATATTGGTAACATGTATCAGAATTCATTTTATATACGATATATGTATTTAATAAAAATCTGTTTATTTGATCGATAATCTGTTAAAAAAAAAATACATAATGAAATGGTATAGCCGTCTGGCGGTGAACAAACTAAACTACTCTCAAAGTTAATTCTGTAGTAGTGTAGTATAACAGCATCCCAAACGGTAATACATCCAAGTTCTATCTGTCGATAAATGACGTTACTAATTTAGTAACTGATATCGCAGCGCATCACTTATTCTATTTCTTTTTACATACAGACACAATTTTCATCGTTTAAGCAGAATGTACATTAATTTATGGATTACTATTGATTATAAGGCAAAAGTTATAAGTTTAAGTTAATACACATTATGTTTGAAATTATGTAAAACTGTATTCTTGTATGCAGCGAAGTATATCTTGTTCATAATCTTATTACTTAATATACATATATATAAAATTGAAGTATAAAATCTTGTGTCGGTATTAACTTTTTACTCACTCGTTTGTAAGGTATCGTTTACATTTATCAATAGATGGCGTATGTTGGTACACTTTTAGAAGCATAATCTCCAAAAAGTTGTTGATTGCCGCAAAAAACAGTTTCACTTGTCATATTTTATTGTATTTCCATTTCATATTCAAAACTTCGTTACCATTATCAATAGTTAAATTTATATTATTTTGACGGATATAAATTTATCGCCATCGACTCCTAGAACTTTGACTATACATATACGCACATACTCACGCTCATGTAACTAGAAAACTTCAAGTATTCAAAAATTTTATCATTTTCGCGGCATGCATTGAAACAAAGAGAAGTGAACGTGTAAGTTTTATTAAATATTACTTTTTATTTACATTATTCCTGTCATATTTGCGCCTTCTATACAAGATTGCTTCTTTTACATCGTGATGTCGGTCGACGGAGGGCAACTATCTACAAATATATTCCTTTCTTTCATTTCTCCTAATTTACGTTACGAATTAAACAAGAAGCAAATAAATAAACGCTCACAAGTCATACCGTACTTTGTTGCAGCAGCAATATTTGATTTGTAATCAGGTCACAACAGTTGAGTTCATTTCTGTCTGAATTAAAAAAATTAAAAGTTTACGTTCGACGAATACTATACTGCGCAACACAGATCCAATTTGACGCAATAATAATGCGACACACGCAGGCGGGAAAACTTTAACTGAAAAAATGTGCCAAAATTTCGTTCCCTTTTATAAGTTAGTCCTTAAGAGATCTTCATAACTGCTAATTAATCAAGTCTCGACGAAAGGAGTGCTCACGATTTATTTCGCCAATTAAAGGTATAAAAAATTCTTTTGTATGTTAAAAACATAAGAAGTTCCGATATTCCGTTCAATGTACCGATCGCAGGTATCGTAACGTGTCACGTCCGTTTCATACGCTGCTTCGAATTTTCAACGTTCGAAGCAACCGAACTTATCTCACACGGGTGTATGTAGGTACAGGAAACACGAAACATCTTGACACGCATCGATCGACAGTACCACATGAAATTAGGATAAACATATAAGGTGTTTCGCAAAAAAAGCTTTTATTTACATTTGTTGTTCCTCTTTCTTTAGCGCTATTAGTTAATCTAAAATTGCAATAAAATCCCACAAAAAAATCGGTCGCATTCAGACTGATCACCTTTGCTGTGGAATGTTTCACATAATAAATACAGCTTTTTTTTCTTCACATAAATTAAAAACGAGTCTTGCATTTACAACTGAGAACGATGGTACGTGTACGACTGTATATGTGTACATGTGTATAATGTGTGTCGTGTCTCCTAACGCGCATTTCCTAGCGCTAATGAACGGTGTTCTTTTGTACGTGTGAATCCCGGGGTACGTTCGGATAGAATCTGCACGATTTCTATCGCAACGATAATATCTACTCACGACGAGCCCGTATACCTTATTTACAATGTCCATATAAACATATACACTGCGCTTGACCGCTTAAACCTATTATTCGATATACGAAGTTGAGAAGAAGGTAGAAAGTACTATTTTGTACCTTTACAAACGTAGGTTCCGGGAAGGGAGAGGGGAGTAACGTATACAGAAACAGTGTGTGGGATATACGCGAGTAAATTAAAAACAAAGATAGGAAACGAACCTAATGCTGGCCTGTGTGCGAAGTCGTTCATCCTTCGTAGTCTCCGACGCGGAGAGGGAATATAGTTACGTGTGTGCTTGGTCGCTCGGCGTGTTGGATTCGTTAAAAACAAAAATTGCTGACATCCGTCCCTACAAGCGAACAAGACAGTAGCTCCGTACCGGCTACATCGACGTAACTTTATATATATATATATAATTATATATATATATATTATATATATATATTTAACAGGGAATTCTTAATTCAACCTTAACCGCTAAATAAATCTTACAATTGGACTGAGTGATAAATTATTATCGACTGTACAACGCCCGTAGTCTTTTTAGTCTTTTTCTTTCTTCCGTTTAGCTCGACGTAGAGAATCGCATAGATCCTGAACTTGTTCGATTCGTTTCTTCCCCCCCCCCCCATAAACCGTAACAAATTTTCGAGTTACGTTCGTATCTGTGTACACGTGTATGTCTCTGTATGTGAATATGTGTACGTGTGTGCGCGCGCGTGTGTTTTGGACCACGTGAATAAGTTTCCACTTTTTTTTCATCTTTTTTATTCATTACAAAATATACTTCCTCCTGTCGATCACTAAGCGGTTTTTTTTTGTCGTCGAACGTGCGCGGAATCTCGAGAAAGGAGAACGCGTGTATCGGTTGTTAAACAAGGTGATTTCATTTTTCACCACGGGTACTTGGAATTTGCGCAGTGTCCCTGTTATGTTCTTTTCTTTCGTTTTATTTGTATTCGTTTTTGGAACAATTTAACAAGCGTGATGAAAGGAGATTCGCGAATTGCTTGCGAGTGCGTGCATCCCTAACTCCCTCGCCCCACTCTCCTCATTCTTGTTTATAGGTCATTAAATTGTTTCAAAGTTCACCAAACGCCGCGAAGCTTCCTGCCACGAGGACGCGCGGTATTAGGAAAGTACCGATGGCAAAGGAACGACGAGCCATCGAGAGTTCGCACCGTGCCCCTGTTCACCAAAAATGATCACGCGTTGTACCGATACGTTCCACAGCCGAGTTTCTTGCTACTCGAGGTAAGGATAAACGAAAGAAAGCTTTGTCCCTATAGGTTTCGCGAGATACAACGTTTCGTTAATCACATGAACCCTTAATAAGTACCGAGTGCCTAATATAAGGTCAAGATTTGTGATACCCTGAACTACCCACGTAACAGGTAGATGAACTCTGAACGCGAGTTCGCCGTATACTTTTTCCTTCGCTTTTCTTACACGTCTTCTTTATTCGTCGCTTAATCGAGAACGTCAAATAAATATCCATGCCGTACGGCTAATGGTTCGTCGGTTCGGACGTGGATGCGAAGCAGGAGAATGCGAATGGCAAGTAGGTATCTATACACAAGGACGTATCTTACATAGAATAAGATAAAATTAGTTCTTCAAATTTTAGACCGTAGTCGCGACAGTCCCGGAACATACTATTTATCGTCGTCGACGATCGTGATGAGCATCTGCAACAGAACAATAATCGACGATTAGAGATTATCTGGTAATTGAAACATGGAACTTTTGCACATAAATTTAAGACGAGGTGTCGTTGCTACGCATTGTGTGGACGTGTATCTTGGTTCGAGCAAATATGTCGTTCGATAATATCGGATTGAAAGAGACTTAAAATGTAGATGTCAATAAGAGTGAAAAAATTTTAGAATATTAACTGTTAATGGATAGTCATGCTTTAAATATTTGTTTCCTTAACTCTGTTTTAGAATTTAAGCAAAGAAAACTAATTCTTTTACACGATATTTCTCAGTTTAGACTAGTGAATCCGATAATGTTACAGTTTACAGTAATATTTTAGGGTTTTATGTACTTATCTACATACATTTTAAGTCTAACTTCAATTAGAACGAGTTTGTTTAGATTACGATCTCTTCTCGTTAAAGTTATATGTTAAATTTGCTCTACCAGACCACTAACATTTGCATTAATTACTATAAAAATTAATTTTTCATTCTTCAACTCATAATTACCGTTTATATAATTACCATTACATCAAAATAAAAACAGTTCATCCCCTGTTAGCGTTAAACTACAAAATCTGCTAAGTATCTTTCCTCTATCTTCCACAAAAGCCAGACTTCTTAAATTCATGGTTTCCATTAAATTACATTTAACGTTCGGGGAACAGGGGATGAACTTTCATCTCTTTCATTAGGTGAACTTTTTTTTTATAAACTTTTCAGCAAGACGTAGCAACCGCGGAATTCTTAACTCCGACGCGTTAGTTCATTACAGTTTTTATGCTCATGCGTTACGACTTTGCGCACTGCAGTGATTCTCGTTTTTGGTTGATGATGTTCGAACCGTTGATTTGCTTAAAAACGTGGTAGGTAGCGATTTTAACATTAATAAAAATTCCGCAATCTAGTAATATGTATCGTGAATGAAAAAAATATATTCAGTAATAATTCGTTCGTTGGTAAGGACTGTTCTCACATTTTGATCAATAAAAATACATTCTATTTTACACGCTATATTTACAAGGTGTCCGATTTAAATGGATAAATACGAATTCATTCGTTATTCGCGCACATAAATCTTATAAATTTATTCGTTATTATTTATTCATTTTTCTAAAGAAAATTCGCTCGACTCTGTTCCTGGACTTTTTTCAATAAAATACTATTCCTTGGCGACGCACGGAAAATACAATCGTTTGACGCTCGATGGCTCGAACATCGTCCTCGAAAGCGAGGAATCACTACGCGGAGGGCCCCGGACGGTCGTTACTTCTGATTATGGCCGCGTGCACTCACCAAGTCAACGGGGAGGAGGGGGAAACAACTCTCTATCATCTGGCCGTACAACCGAACTTTACGTATTGTTGTACAGCTGATGGTGAGCCTGATGTTGATTGGGATGGGGATGTTGAAGCGAGTGTTGATGCTGAAACTGATGCTGATGCTGATGGGGATGGGGATGCTGGTGTTGATGCTGGTGTTGGTGCTGTAGCGTCGGGTGTCTCGCGTTAAATCTGACGCTACCGGCCAGTGAGCTTCCCCTGCCATGGGTGCCAACCGCGCTCGGCGTGTCGGAGAGCTCGTCGTCCTCCGCGCCCAGGCTACGGAACCTGACGAAACCGTCTTCGGCTACCAGCATCGTCGAACCTGTGGTCGGCGTTTGCTCGTGTAAACCTTGCACCGGCGTGTGTCTACCGCGACTTTCGGAGTTCCTCAGAGTTTGTATCCCATTACCGTGCCGGTTTAACGAGCCGCGACCTTCGTGTGGGAAATGGCCCATGGTGCCCGACTTGCGAATGGAATGTCTCTCGAAGGTGCCTGCGACAACGACACAATATTTAGCATACCACCGTCCGCCCTTTGTGCCACTGGGGCTAAAAGAAAAAAAAAGTTACATTCTTATTCTCGTTACATTCTTATTCTCAGATCTCGTACGCGGTTCGTGTACGCGCTCTACCTCGTATGGGCGAACGTAATGATAACTTCGAGTTTCTCCGTGGAATAATTACACGGTGATAGTTGGGGGGTGGGGGTGGGATGATGGTTCCAACCGAGGACAATATTGCATACTTTAACGATTCAGGGGAAAATGTAAAGTAGTGTATTCGCGGTGAATAAAGAGAAATCAATGTTCCGGTTGGAACGTCTCGGGGTAATGATACGTCGATTAGGTGATCGGGAGTCGAGATTGCGAACGACTCGAGACAGGGGGAGGGGTCTGGAAACATTTTGTACCCGTGCCACCTAATTTATCGGTGCGAGTGAAATTCGACGAGTCAGGTAGAAACTAACCAATCCATTTACCGACACATAACGCGTCCCCTCCAGTGGTGGAGGGGAGTACCTGTACCTCCTCCCACGCGCCTACTTAAGAGTCAACCTTTTCACTGGTGAATTAATCAGTGGTTGAAAAAGCCTCCAAGTGTACCGAATGAATTTCACAATTTACTTTCCAATAACTATACTCTCATGAATATATGTAAAAAACCAACGAGGTAAAAATCTTGCACCGAATTGTCCCCGAATGCCAAGAAGTTCGCGTATACCCGCGTATAGACAGTGTGCGTTTCCTTTGACTCGAACCTCTGGAATAATTTTTTTTTTTTTTCCGCTCGAGCGTACTCGAGTCCCCGAGCAGCGAAGAGGTTAAGGGTTGAAAACTATTCCGCGCCGCTCGAGACCTTCGCGGAAGACCACCACCTATATTCCAAGTAAGTGAAAGAGGTAAACGAAAAAGGAAAAATAACGATGAAAATAAGTCACGCGAACCGCGTACGAGAGCGAACGGATATGATTTAGGTCCGCGAACGCTCGATTAGAGCCCGATACCTGATATGTTCAAATGCTCGGGTAGCGTGTTCAGCGGGAAGCTATCGTCGTAAACCTGTTTCCCCGTTCTCATCGTGTAATTCTGAATCGCCTGGTTGGTGCTGCAGATAGCGGGGTAAAGCACATCGTCCATATTTTCCGTGGAGGTGGAGCTACCGCAGGGAAACAGAGCGAAGCCGGAATGCACCGGGTGTTGTTGCAGCTGTTTCTCCCGCAACGGATACTGGGACAGGCTGGCTACCCAGGCGAGGAGACCGCACACCGCGAGTTCCAGCAGCCTGACGGAGAACTGCCAGCCCCACCAGAGCCACGGATAAGACTGTGGTCGTTCCTGGACGTTCCCGAAGATACCGTACAGTTGAACGAAACCCATCAGGATGAAGAACAGCGCGGTGGCGATACTGGTGGTGATCGCGGTGCTCAGCGCCGCCGTAGTCGGGTCCGCCCCCACTATGTGATTGGCCCCCGCTGCTTTGTTGCTGGCCACGTGGATCTGGGAGCGCACCACTCGGTACACGTACATGTAGCCCAGGCCCAGGGTAACGCAGACGATGATGTAGATGCACTGGCAGATTAACGGCAGTATCTTCGCCTCGTCCTGGTAGCCGAGCACGTGCGTGGACACGTGCAACGAGATGCAGAGGACCGCGTGCACCGTCGAGGACATCACCAGCGCCGCCGGCGATAGGAACCTGTGGAGACGTTCGAGAATGTTTTGCAAAATTCGGTGGAAATTTTCCGGGGTGAAAAAAAAACAATCGAACCCTTTCGCCGTGACGGGGAACTATAGTTACTTTTCAATAGGACGTTGTTCGTGTACGAAGGGTTCTCGGTAATCTGCGTTTGCTGAACAGTTGATCAACGAAAGGAAGAGGATGGTACACGATTGGTCGTAGTGGATTATGGTTTGTTAATTTAATTGAATAATAATAGATTTATTTTTGTACGTAGACTTCTGTAGACTTCTGTATATAGACGTAGTCGTAATCGTAATGTATTATTTGCCGAAATGGTTACCATCCAGCCAAAAGCTGAATTCTATGTGTAAGAAGTGGGGGTTACGAAAGAGTGAAAGGTAGGGGTTGGGCGGAGTCAACGAGATGCCCGCCTCTTGCCTCTGTATCCGCTGAATCCTATGTGTAAGAAGTGGGGGCTACGAAAAAGTGAAAGGTAGAGGTTGGGCGGAGTCAACGAGGTGCCCGCCTTTTGTCTCTGTACCCCCGCTGATCATCTTTCCAGCAACGCATAGTACATTAAACCGAACTTGCCGCCTTTCGGTGTTCGATTGAAATAACTTTATTACGAAATCATAAATAGAATTGAAAGTCTTTTCTAAAAGTGATCGCCGAAGTATTGGGTCGTTCGGAAAGTCATTTCGTTTTCCAAAATGGAGAATATATAATTTAATAAAATGTTTATACACTCTAAAAAAATCGTGTTTCACTTTTACCAAAAAAAACGAAACGACTTTCCGAACAACCTAACTTTCTTAGGTGTAATTGGAGAGGACCGTTGTAGCGAAAGGGTTAAACGAATTTTTTTCTTTTGAATCGAAGTACAGAAAGGTAAATTCCGGGACCAAATTCGCTACCGTCCCCCCTTAAAATGTTTCGTGCGGACTCAAAGGCGTACCATCAGGAGTGGCTTCCTCTTCCCTTGCTCCCATAGTCGGTCATTCTGTTCCCCCCACTGCTAAAGTCTCCTGCCAATTGCGCTACGAGACGTGACTGAGGATTTTAAGTGGGGGGGAAAGGGTGACACGTGACTCGCTAGACGGCGTCAGTCAGCCAATCCTGGCGTACGTATTAACGCGGGGGCTGTACTTACTGTACCTTGTACCGAACGACAAAAATCCTAACCTGTTGTTCAGAGCTGGCGCCTCCGAGCAGCGGGCAAGGTACAACACCAGCGTGGCGAACGCGGTGGACAGTAACGGGGCGGGCAGGTACATCAGGACCCGTGATAGTGGCTCCGGCAGCGAGCGTCCTAAATTGTAAGCGTCGTAGAAGAGATGAAAGCACCTGAGCGTACAGACGGTCGTCAACAGCAGATGAACCGCAAGGAAGTACGACTGCGTCAATAGATTCGTTGCCTCGTTGAAACGAACGATCTTGTAGATCGAGTATAGTGCCATCAGTGTGAACATGATCGCCGCCACGTACACATGGAGGGACCAGGCGATCCGCCACGTGGACTCCAACGAATGGGTGGTGACCTGTGGCACGTTACGGTCCCCATCTTCGCTGGGCCTCTTCTTCGGGGGTGGGGCGGGCGGTTGGGGCTGCGGATACGGCAGCCTCTCCGTGTCGACGATCTCGATGTTCTCAGTCTTGTAGCCGTTCTCGTTGCGCAACCCGTGGTAACCGTCGTCATCGTGCCGCCTGGTGTTGGGCAGGTTGAAGATCGTCGGTTGGGTGACGGACTTGGAGAAATCCAGGGGGCTGGACACCCGGACGGTGGTGGTGGACAGTGTGGTCATTTTCTCGGTGGTGGGTGCCACGGGCGCGTTGTTCTGCGGCGGGGTTTTCGTCGGCAGGGGCTTGAGCAGTATCTCGGGGATGTTTTGCTTGCGACCGTTGCTACCCGAGAGTATCCTGGAGATGCTTGGATAGTGCAACGTGGGCACGAACTCGTTGGTGTTGTTTCGCCTGTCCAGTTCGCTACCAGTCTCCACCGCGTTGTTCTGCTCCTTGCTGGGGGTGTTGAGCGGTTTGTTCCTAGAATGGGAGTGTCTCTCCGGGATCTGGGAGGGCCCCTGAAGATCGGGAGGCCTGATGGGTATCCGTTCGTGCGCCGGGGTGCCGCTAGGCGGCGGCACCGGTCTCTTCAGGCCGGAGTGCGCGTCCGAGTTGGTGCCCCTCAGGGTGGGCCTGTTCGCGAACGGGTGCAGGTACTGGGGCGGTAACGGTGGCGTGAACAGGGCGCGGGATGGGGGAGCGTAGGAGGGCAATTCGCGGAACGCGGGCGAAATGGTGGCACGGGGGACGGGATAACTTCGAGGAGGTATCGAAGGGCTCGGTGTCACGGTGGTGGTCGTGGTGGTCAGGGACGAAGGGACCGTCGACAGGGTGGTACTGGCGGACACCTGGGCATCATAGGCCGGCACGCTTCGTTTTGTCGTCGCGGAACTGTGCGCCACTTTGCTGAATATCGCCGCCAGGCTCTTCTCGAGGGCGGTGTTGTCCAGGTTGAAGTTCGGTCCGCCGTCGCCGCTCGCGGTGCAAACGGTCGCGCAGGACAGTGCCAGCAGTAGCGTCGATAGGTGGATACGCATCGTCGGGGTCATGACGACGCACGGCGGTAGAACCTGGACCACGTAGGACAGCCGAGTACGGCCGAGCATCGGTTCATTCCATAACCGACAACGTGGCGCGGTGGTAGTGGGGGGATGGAGAGCTCCTGTCCGCGGTGGACAACGACGACGCGCGCGCGCGCGTCGCTCGCGAGGCGACGCGTAGCCGCTGACGACGGGGGATTCCCCTGTTTTCTTTGACCGACGCGCGTCCTTCAGCCTGCTTGCGGTTGTTTACGGTGTCCCAGGTCCGAATATTACATTCCTAAATGGGGTCCAACCTTCCCGTGGATCCCTGTTGCGGGCCGATTGCGCTTATCGTCGGCATCTGTTGCATTTCCCTTTGGTAGAGAGCGCGCGACTGTTGGTATCACTGGCCTGATCTTTGGGGGGCGGTTTCGTGGTCGATTTACTTCGGACCTCCGAACGGTTGGATTCCTCGAGCTTAAACGTTTTGAATTCCGAGGTGTGTGTGTGTATATATTTATGTATATATATATATATTTTTCTCCTTCACTCTCTCTCTCCGTGTCGAGCACACAGTGTGTATCTACATTTTCGCGGGAGTTTTGCGGCAACTTCCAAACGATTCGCCGGTAAACAGCAGGTGAATGGAAGTCGTGAATCTGTATCGGGTGAGACCGCTTCGAAGGTCGCTTCCTCTGGCACGAGTGTGTGCGGACACCTAATTCGTTCTCCGCGAGCGTTGTGTGTCCAATTCGTGTGTCCCTCGATTCGTTGCCTCCGCGGATAGAGATGGAGGAGAGGATAGGAAGAAAATAATTACCTCCTCGCCTCGTGTACTCCCATTACATCATCGGGATTCAATAAGCCTCGGATTATTTTCGCCGCGGTAACGGCGTTACGTTGCCTTGTCCCGGGCAGAGACTCGATTTAAAACCTATCTACTTACACGGACGATAGAACGTCGGCGTGGTGCTTCCTATCGGCCGGGATTAATCCGATATCATCATTGCTCGAAGCCATCCCAGATTCGCGGGAGCCTCGGGCGAAACCTGAATTCCTGGGGGTACATTTAATGTCTGGAATCAGGCCGAGCAGTTCCTTTTGGATGGGATGCTCCCGTGGTTACCGCGTCCATTCATTTCCTCGGAACGCGTACACGTGTGCGTGCGGGCGTGGTATGTATATGTGTGGTTTTCCGTGTGTGGTGTGGTGTGTGTGCGCGCGTGTGTGTACGCCCACGTTTCGTTGCGACCGGCTCTCTCGTCCCAGCGCCGCGATACCACCAACACCTGTGAAAAATGTTCCTTGTTAATTCCTTCGTTGTCCCGAGTGGTGATTGGTCGTTGAGTTACGATACAAGAGCGCTCGAGACAATTGTACGCGCGGGGTGAAAAAGAAAGAACTGGGTAGGAGAGGATCGGCCCGATTGATTAACCGGGGGGATTTGAAACTTTGATCTTTCGTTTGACGGACGACTGCTCTACAGATCGAGCAATTCGCATTGGTGGGAAGATCCCCCTTCCTGAACGAGAAAAAGGGAGGACCATGAAGCTGAGAAAATGTACAGGGTGTTTGTTAACTGCAGATACGAATTAACGTTCAGAAGTTTATTCTAATCTTTTCGGGGGGAGAGTAACAGTATTAGTATTAGTTTTTTTTTTATGCATTATTCAAATACGAGTGATAGTTCACTGCCAAACGAATCCATCTAAATGTTTAAGGAATTGAAAAAAATTAATAGTTTACGTCCAATGAATCTAAATATTTAGATAATGGAACAAAAAATCGACTAATCTTTGCCTTTTATTCCCATCGGTTTTGCTAGAGAACAAAAATTAGTTTTCACAATTTGCGACAATGACGCAAACTTCGACGGCGCTATATTTAAAATGTATTTTTCAACTACCCGACGATCTACGTTAGTTTTTCATATTCGTGGCGCTGTACCTCTAACCTGACCGGGTGCAGTAATATTTCTAACTATAATAAAATCCGTCATCGTGCGAGACTAATGTCCGCCGCGCCAGCAAATTGTTCTAATACCCGTCAAGGGCACACGTTTTATGACACATTATACACGATAAACTACGATGCTTGCTTTCAACCGCAAAGGACGCGAAAATATGGCGCCATCTGCCTCCGAAGTTTTACATAGTAACCTCTGAACAAACTCGACGAAGTTCGATGATTTAAGTCGAAGAGAAAGAAGAAAGAAAGAAAGAAGAAAGAAAGACGAAACGAAGATACTTATGAAATACAAAAGGTCTGAAACGTGTTCGCTTTCGAGTCGATGGACGATAATGAACAACTTCAGGGATGAGAGGATTGTATCGCTGGTACGAATAAACGGGTCATAGAGCACAAAAATTAAAAGATTGCAACCGTTGTTCTCGATGGGCTGCGGGAAATGTAGGTCCCGTTGCAATAGCACTTCCATAGAGTATAGGAGACGGGAGATAAGACACGTAATGCCAATACGAAGTAAGAAGCGAAGTCGGTGGAGAGATCCACTTACAATTAGAAGAGGCCTCATCGCTGACACGATACAGCCGGTGTAACCCGATATTTATAAATGTAATTTTCACGTCGCGACTATCGATCGCGAATTGAGTCACAAGCCGGTCGACAGGAGGTATTACATTTCGGGTATTGAAGTTACATTGAAGCCAATTGAATGCAGACAACTCGGGACTATAGGGGATACGCACTTGTAATAGGAAATTGCTCGATCGGCTAAAAGGTAATAATATGCGAATGTGTCAGTTTCGATTGGTAACGGATTGTCCGTCTCTACCAATTATAACAAGGTGGATTTCCACGAGACGGATTCAATACCAAATGCAATTTTCATTTCCCGAAATGACCGAGAACGCCGTGATATTACCACGCACGAGGAAAATACGCGAGTACGCGGCAAAACAGTGCATGATGCGGGTTTTAAGCTCGTAATCGATGATTAACGTGCCGCGTGGATTACGCCCGATCACGTGTAAGCATGGAAAATCACTATCGCGATAAACAATGGGACTCTGTTGGTAAAACAGATAACGACGACGGCTCCACCAATACCAGGTATCTACAGAAACGACTGAACTTGTTGAAACCTGTCAGCAATAATGACCGAATGGTGTACACGCAATGTAACCGAAGTAATTCCGTCACATTATTTGTTTTATCCAAATGTAATTATGAAAAGGTATCGAGACTTTGTGAATCGGTAAACTTGACTCGATAAATTCTTCTGTTAATTAATTAAATCCGTTGTGTATCGGTTGAAGATGGGTCTATTTAAATCGGGCCTCGTTTTTGGTAGAAGATAGCAAATAAAATGTGTTTCCATGGAATTTTTAATATGCATTCTATTGCACAAACGACGAAGACTTTCGAAAAGGATTGAAACATGAAATCGAAGTAACTGTACCGAAACTAAAGCATTGACGTATCTGACTCGACAGGCGCGACGTGAGATAAAAATAGAAATAGGGGAATTCTCGTGTTTCGTGGAAACGAACCCAAACCAATGTCAACAAATAGTTCCACGAACTGCGCGAACTCTCGGCAGTTATTATGTCCTCTGTGCAGATCATGGCAGGTCCTCGGCTCGCTTTCTGTCACAAACCGGATGATGTTTCCCATATTGGTCTAAATATTAAACTCCTATCGTCACCTGTTGATTACTTTTCGACGGTGCTGAAAGTAGTCAGGCGCGTAAAACGTTTCGTGCAGAATATAGAACAGCTATTTCGACCGGAACGTTTCTGCACGCAAGATTCGCGTTTAAAATTCGTCATCGTGCGGTACACAAAAATTCTCAACGCGCATAAATTCGAGATATAAATTTAACAGCATAAATGTTACTTAGCCGCGTAATAATTCTGTTAAAAACTGGACACGGGCAGCAACAAATTCTAATAAATAGCGCGTTGCGCTGCGATCGTTACGCTTGTGCATTCGGCCATGTTTGCTATGCTAACGCAAATTTACGTCGAATTTCTATGGACCGACGGTCACAGAAGCGATTTGTTTCTCTTAGTGGTGCAAACAAAAAATTAACGTAACATATAATCCGAGCATCATTTCTAATCAATTTTTGTCACGCGATTTATCGATTACGTGAAATAGACCGAGTTATCAAAATGTAAACACTTCGTTAGCGTACAATTTTTAACAATCGAACACAACGTATTCTCGCAATTTATGTCTTTGATCCATATAAATGTATTCGCTCGCGCGATCGAGTATAAAAGTATGCGATAAATATTTGCGAAATTCGACAAATTTTCACGCGTTTGTCCCAATGAACTGTGCGCAACGAGTGGAATTTTTACGCTTGAATTTTTCATATGACGCGCATATGATGATCGAATTTTGAGATCGGATCGATCCTTTCAACTATTGGCGCAGAATTTTCACCGAAAATATTTAAATGTATATATTGTACGACAATTGAGTTAAATTACACACAGAGTCGGCCACAAAAAAAATTCACGATCCGCAAAGAACAATGAGAAACGACCAATTGCGATTGTACACTTTTCGATTGTTTGGTTAGAAATGCTACACGGTTTACAATGATCACCCCCGAAGAAACGTTACAAAAGAATATTTTTTTTGCGACGAGGAAAAAGTGTTTCCATCCCGAACGTGACGACCGGATAGCATTTTGTTTTGGTTCAGTCGATGAAGTACCGCGAATTGGCGATATTAACGTAATTCGACGTTCTTACAGTTGCAGTTCAACGCTCGGCAGCTGTTTCAAAATTTCGATGTTTTCGAAGCAGAATACGTAACGGAGAGGATTCGAGTGTACTCGAATATCGGAATTCGATGTAATTTCGTTTCGCGGAACACAGTCTTGGCGTAAGCGAACGATACACCCAACGGGCGCTGGTGCTGCTGCGGCGTCTACGTTTCAATCACGGACACACGTGACTTGTGCCCGCAGAAAACTGTTACACTTCTTTACTTTGTGGAGGCGCCACCGATGTCAGTTCCGATGTAACGTGAAATTCGTTAAACTTTTACAATTACTTTACCGCGTCCGTTCGAGTTCAAAGTAAATTTCGAATTCACCGTGCACACCGGGCGAGTTCTCGGAAGCGTGAAAAATTTAATTAAAATTTACTGCAGACGGAAATAAAGTTAAACGATTTAATTCAAACAGAGAGCATTTTAGGCCTGTAACGGGGAAATAAAAATGAACATCGTGTACAATTCGAATACTATTTTCGACGAGGTGCCGGTGACACGCTCTACCTGTAGTTTTCGTGCACGTGTGAAGTTGCTAATTCTATCTGAACTTGCTGTAACTATTGTCAGTTCCCTGAGTCGCATTCGAGAATTGAGGTTCACGCGCTCGAATTCTCGCGTCGACGTGAGAAAATTATTCGAAGAGAATGATAATCATTTTCAACAGTAATTGATTTGAATCGAATAAACCGAGATGAACAATTTCATGTATCGCGAAAAAATTAATCCGATAAATTTTTTTTTAGATAAAAAACCAGAAATGTATTATTGATATCCGAATGTCAATGAAAGTAACTTTTTATGTCGTTGGTTTTACGAACAAGATGAACGGAGGTCGATTCTTTTGAAGCACGAAGATAAGCGTCTCTTGAACCGGCCTTTGGCTTTGAAACGGAACATGGTTTATCGGCCGTGATTTTGCGGCTATATAGTTAGTTTAGTTTGGCAAACACACGCGGTGTTCGTTAGTTTGCGCATCTGTGCCCGTCTCCCCTCCACTTCAACGAACCGTCTTTGTCCCTCTTTGTCATGGCAGTGTCGAACGGTTTATATCGCGTGACCCAAGTTGTCGGGTACTGCAACACGCATGGAGAGTCCGCCAGCGAAAATAGCGAGCAGATGAGAGGGAGATCTATACGCGATTAGTTTCGAGACGATACAGATAATAATACGCAATTAATCGTAGCTGGTCCGTCACGGTTCGACCGTAGAACGAGGATCGTTTTGGCCACACTTCTTGCCCCGGAGGTGAGTGGTTCGTGGAATTTAAAGGCTCCGAGCACTCCTCGGCTAGTTCGTGGTGTTTCGAGAATGAAAGGAAACAAGCTGAAACAACCTAGTCATTTATGAGAGAAGGCGATGTAAGTGGCTACTTGGTGCGTTCGTTGAACGGGGTGCAAAGGTGTGCGTTTTCATGAAATTCGAACGAAGCGAATCGAGGGAACGTAACTACAAATAGAATGGATATCGGTTTAAATTGATTGTAGAATGTAGATTGTTCTAGCGACACGGCGGTGCTGAATATATGATATGCGGGTAAATATTCGCCCGAATGTTTTGTTCCGTTTCACACAGATCGCGCCCGCGATCAAACAAAGGAAAAACCACCGACGACCGGCGCGTAACGAACCGAGTCATTCGTGTAACCGAATACGAGAGCTTTCACACTCAGCGAACCGGGTGGCTGTTTAGTGTACCGAGCATGTTCCCCGAATAAAAACAGCAACTCGAACACCACATCCTGGAAGAGCCACGGAAGACGGGCTAGACTTCGCACGGAACAAACACGCGTTTATTCTCTATTGAAATTACACAATACGCTACACAAACGAACACTCGAACGTATTATATTCGGACACTATATTTCGAAGAGATTTGTTCGGAGGTAACCCACAAACTGGGAATCTCGTCGGTAAGTGACCGAACGCGGAGAAACAACGTTTTACATGTTCAATGAATCTTTCTTGATGAAACCGTGTAATTCTTCACAGGAGACTAATTTCAGCTCGCATGAAAAACTACCGCAACGGACCCGTCCGCGAAACAAAAAAATAGAGAAAAAAAAACGAGCACACGCGAGGCAGCAGATGCAGTGGAAGACGAATTCCCGTTAAAAACGGCCGATATGGTCGAAAATAATGGCTTGGAAGGAATGCATTTTGGCACGATGTGCGACCAGATACCATGGAATGGATTTGAGCCAGGGAGAATGATATCTCTTAAACAAGTTTTGCACCGGTGTTATCTCGCCGCGTACGGCTCGAGGACTATGAAGACACCGGGCCTTTTTGTCACCGTATTTTCCGTGATACACAAGCACGGGTCGGTAATGTCGTTGCACGCAATTATCCCGATAACCGCGAGCGAGCTCCTTCGACAGGCGGTGCTTTTTGTACGATGATCGCGCGTCGCGTCCGCGACCAACGCACGCCTGCCCATAAGGGTACGTTTACACTGTTACGACAAGCCGCGTTGCGCGCGAGGAGGGCGCAGGAGACATTTGAAACGCTGAACACGGAAAGTAACCGCATTCGAGCATGTGCACACGTCTGCCCATATTATATATTGTACCCTATGCTGATATATGATACTGAAGATGTACAAATTGCCTGTGCCTATTTTAGAACAGACAGTTACGCTCTTAATACCGTATAATACTGTAATTTGAAGAAGTAAATATCATTTTCGAATCCTTTTTCCAAGAATAAGCTGGATCAAGATACTGTGTGCCCATTAATAGCTTCAACGAAAATATTTTTTTATTCAATGTATAAATTAACCTTTTACATTAAAAGAGTAGTACTTACGTATGATATACGATAAAAATTGCATGTCATGAATATTCCTTAGGTAAAACACGAAAGGTATACTATACAACTGCTCTTTCTCGGGGAAACATGATATTTTTAGAAGTATTCCTCTCGTTATTAAGCAACAACTTGTGTTAACAATGTTCATTTCCTTTAAGAAATTCGTCGACATAGTTAAAAATAAAGGTTAAATTATTTGAATTCAAATAGAATTATAATTTTCCTTTCAAACAGTAATCGAATAATATCCGATTAATATGAAAGGATATTTTTAGTAAAATATTTGCGGAAGTTTGTTTATTTAAAGATTGAAAAGTGCGCTAAAATGTGACGTGTGGGACAACGTTGTATGTAACAATAAACCCAATAAAATCAAGTTACATACATTGTTTGGTTACGATTGATCGGGGTTGCGTCCTTGAGCGATCAGTTTTATTTTGTTTCGACTACACCATCAGGACGCATGGCGAAATGGTGAAAGTGAAACTCGTGTGCGGCGTGATTCACAATCGGTGACCTTGAACAGCCGAAATCTTTTGTTTCTCACGCATCGTTCGCAGTTTCTTTCGCGTTGTTTTCGTACCCGACGAGATTCACGGTTCGTTCACTGTGCGCGCTTTCATCCGCGCTGTCCCGTTGAAATCGGCCTCTTTTTCCGGCGTGTTCTATGGTGAAGTGTTACCAGCGGTGCAAACGTACCCTAAAATACACGTGCTGCAAAACTCGTGCGGCTAGCTGGCTGCATCGGGCCGAGCGGACGGGCCGGTCGAGTCACGCGAGGAATTCAGCTTCGTAGCGCGAACGCGAGTGGCGCGGCTGATGCGCCGCTGGGATTAGCAGCGTTCACTTTCACGTGCAATTATCTGCCTTTACGAGCTTGTCTCCCGGGAAGCATTATCGCGCGAGGGAGCGAGTCCTCCTCCTGTCCTTCCTCCGGAGGGTAACAAAGACGAACACAGCCTGTACGCGAGCGAGAAACTTTCCAATTCTACTTTGTTAGTCGTAACAGGTTGTTCTCTCGTGATATCGAAGCGTTTACACGCGATCGCTGCTTTATGCCGACACGACACGAACGCCTTGGGAATTTCGTTTGACGGAGTGGAAGCGCGGAGCGTATCAATGTGCACGGCACGATTGTTTCTGGCGAATAATATTGGATCGTTGCAGACTGATTCTTGGGGATTTACGGAAGAGGTCCTCTGCATCGACTGCGTGGAATAAAAATAATAAGACGACGGTTGATCAACAATGTCAAGTTCACTTTGTCACATTTATCAGATCGAATAATACACCGACTCGTTACAAACTGATTTGTAAGGAATTTATAGAAAAACCTCTACGTCAATTGTATTCCATAAAATACGAAAGGCAGTTATCATCGATCAATGATATCGAGTTCCATTGTAATGTTTTTAATTCAATGTATAACAATCTCGCGGGGGATAAACACAGCGGTAAAAATTATCGTCGACATCGCACTTACATCGTATCCATAAAGCAACCACCAGAGATTTAGCGAATCGTAACGAATTCTGTTACAGAGCGACGCAAAACCACACGCGGCAACAGAGACCTCTAAAAACTTGCACCAATTAGCCTACAAAGTTCCTCCTCGTCCGCCGTGCTGGCCGGACTTCTCTCGAGCGCAGATTACCATCTATTTAGAAGTCGGAACAACTTTCTGTAAAAGAAAAGTGTCTGACGAGCCAAGAAGTCGCGTTCCTTAAATCAGGGATTAAAAAAAAAAAAGTTGCCGAACCGTATAGAAGCTAATATAAAGGTAACGAACTTCCGGTTAAATTCGTATTACGCGGGATATTTTCAATTATACGTCGCGAAGTTACCATCCAATGTTCGAAAACGGTTTAACGCGTTACCCGTCGCCGTGTCGGTCACCGGTGACCGGCGGTTGTTCCTTTCAATCGTTTACGATAAATTCTGAACTTTTAAAAATTAGTCCGGTCTTGCGTAACAACGAATAGCTGTTGCGCGAGACAAACACAGGTCTCATTAATTGGCAATTCTCTTTCTTATAACTGCGGAAGGCAGACGGTGTACCTCCAACGCGATGTTTGTAGAGATACGACCGTTTTCATTATCATTTCATCCCGCTCGTGCTTCCATCTTCATTGTCGTCTCGCGTATTTTACGAGTAACATTTTTTCTTTTTTTTTTTTCACCGCGCACGGTTAATGTTCCCCTTTCAACTGTCCCATCTTTGTCGCCCCCCTCTCCCCACCACCACCAATGCTGTACTCGCGACGTGTACGCCCGGCAACCTCGTCGCTACCCCATGGAAGATTATCCCCGGGGCGTATTAAAAATTTTCCCTTCCAGATGCTACCGGGACAAAATTTCCTTCGTAATGGAAGTCACTCTATTATCTTACCTCGGATAATTAGGTCGTACGCTCTGCGTATTTTCTTTCCCTTTTTCTTCTTTGTTTTTTCTTTCTTTTTTTATTTTTACCGCGACGCGGCGGGGATAAATTTGGATGTGGTGAATTAATGCGGGAAGAAAGTTGAATAGAATGGTGGGGAGGAGAGGCGGGGAGTGGGGGGCTCAGGTGGATCGAACGGGGATTATTTTCGCCGGAGGTATAAAATTACACGGAAATTGGTTCGATGTCTTGTTTTATCAAATGCTGACGTCCGAACTAATTCCCCTCGAGCGAGGATGCGTGTAATACCGGGAGAGGGAATACGTTCTTTGAACTCCCCTTTTCGAAACCGACGAGATCGTAAAATTGATTTTAAATTATCGAGGACCGTCCGCGAACAAAGTAGCCGCCCCCTCCCACACTCCCCACTCGCGGGACAGGTTGAATGAATTTAACGAACACGGTGAGAGTTCGCGTCGTACGGTTTTTTTTTTGAAAATAAATTCGAAACGTACAATTGTCCCGTGGTTTTGAGGTCCACGGGGTTATTTCAAGCCGAGGCTGGGTGCGCGCACGTATCGGGCGACGCGTTTTGTTATTGGCTTCCGGACAGTCGACGACACCGTTGAAAATATTTTCGTTCAGGTTTCATAAATATCATGGAACCTTCCGAGCGTGGGTCACGCGGGACGCCCAGATGGATATCTTTCCGCGCGGTTCCAGAAAGTTTCGGGATGAATAATTCCTGTCCGCTTCCATCGTCGAGTGTCATCGGGGAGATTAAAAATGTCTTTCAATTTCGGCTCTATTTACGAAGAAATCTATTTGTTCGCGGCACCACGTCGAAAACCGCGGCACCACGTCGAAAACCGCGGCGAAGTGGATTTCGCGACAATTAAGAAGAACCAAGTGCCACTTACTCGAATGAGATTAAACTCGATCGGTGTAAGCAAAAGTGCGTTAAAATTGTTTATTTATCCGGGTGGAAACCAATCGTTACGAGAGTCGACGGGAGGAGGAAAAAAAAAAAATTGGTCGACGATAAGGATACTTTGAAAATGTTTCCAATTTGAATCGACGTCGAAGCGTAATATTATTTAAACTACGCGTCAATTATTGTTCCTCTGTTAACGAATTTTTTTGTAATTCCTCTCGAGTCGCGTATTTTTGACAGCGGAATGTATGTGCTTCGTGTCCATAAAGGAAGAAGTAGAAAAATCACATTTTACGCGCGAGACAACTTTCTAGGTCACTACGCCAATGTGTCGCGTGACTCGTAAATCGACATTGTCCCTAGGTATTCGGGACAAAATGGACCCCCCCCCCCCCCCCCCGTAGTTTTCGTTCCGAATCGTGCGTAGAAAATTATCGAGTGAGAAGCGTTCGACGACAAAGCCCAAAATTCCAATTATAGCCGGTCGCGAACAAACAATACGCCGAAAACGTTTCGCGGGAGCAATTATGCGATGCAGTTTTGCCACTGTTGGGAAACGCGTTTCGTACGAGGGCTGGAAGGGAGAGGGGGGATGGGGGAGGTGGTGGCGATGGTGGTTAAAGCGCAACTACATAGAAAAGAACCGAAAGATAACGTCGACGTGGGTCCCGCGCACGAACCTTCGCAGAACTTTATGCTATCCAGTGCCACGCCCAGTTTTGCGCGCAGATAGCCGGAAAAAAGATACTGGGGAAGGAAAAGCACGAGAACTCCGCAGGGAGGAAAAATGTGCGACGCTCCGACGTGTTATCCTTTATCCGTGACAGTAACCGAATTAGGTTAGAAATCGCGTACCGTCCCCGGGCTTCGATCGGTAACGATGCATCGAGGGAGCGGTTCGACAGGTCGCCAGAGCCATCTACCATCGACGATTAATTAGGTAAGACGGATTAGAGGAGCTTCGGGTCTATCGAACTGTGAAAAGTGCATTCTAACCAAATTGCGCACACGGCCGAACGACGAAATTGCATCCGGCAACGATCGATACGCGTGAAATAAAAGGAAGAGCGTGTATAAAGAGAGAAAGAGAGAGGTGAAGAGAGAAAGAGAAAAATATCGCGCCGAGATAACTACGAAACGGATGGAAATTGCACGCCGACGAGATCACTCGATAGATCGGATTATGAAATGAACCTCAAAGTGACGCGCGAGTGAGGTACGCCGAAAGACGCGTCGCTCTTAACGATACCGATTATCGCCCTCGACCGATATATCGATAGCTCTCGCGGAGACTGCTCATTAATCACGTGAACTCTGCCGCGAAAAATATTTGCCCACATTACGTTGAAGAGCGATTATTTGGGTTTTGTTCGGTCGGAAGATCAATCGTGTGCACGAGAGCGAGATAGAGAAAGGAGGAATCCCCTTTGAACTGGCACTCGGTGTCATTTTTCGCATTTATTTACTTTGTGAGTGAGACGATCCGTGTCCTTGAAACGCGCGTGGATCCGCAGGCGTTAAGAGTGTTTACTTATTACGAATCCACGTTTATTTGGTTAGCCGAGAACGGGACTGCTTTAAATAGCAGAGAATTTTTAACGCGACGAAGAAATCTAGTTACAGGGGGTTAAGTGAGTTAACATTTTACGTACTTTACCGAGTTTAAGAGAGTAAAAGTATTTGATGAAAAAAATTACTCTTCGTTAAAACGTATGAAACCAACGAGTCTGTATTAAATCTGGATTGACTCTCGTCCGTGTCGTACTTTGTAAAAACATAAGAGAACATTTTCTTGTAGAACAATACGTGTATTTAGATTTTTGTACATTTTACGATCCACCAATATTTTCTAACGTGGGGGAGATGATCAAAAATTTTTAACGCAGACAAATCCGGATAATTTAAACATCTCTGTATATTAATACACCGATCGTCGGAGTTTAACAACTATAGAATCATATTTTTTTCGTAGCATTTTTACTAAACTAAAATTCTAACTATTATTGATCTACAACACCTACCATTCAATATAATGTATATATTAATACAAGTCTTTCACTTTGAATAATCTTTTCATGTTGCACCAAGTAAATGATTCGATGATTGAAAACAATCTAATTCCGAATTGATTAAGTCAGAGACAACAATAACTCATTGTCCATAAATTCTGAGCAGAGAAATTTTACCTTTATTTTAGAATGGTGTCTCGCAGCAAGTCTGGAAATCACTCGTTTACAGTGTTTAAATTAGAAACACGTTCTTCGGTACAATTACGAAGTAGTTAAACATTAGTAAAGTGGTCGTGTCATGTCCTTCAGACGGAAGGCGGTATCACAAGGGCGTCGATAATTTTGTTTGTGCGTCGAGCAATATACCAGGTGGAGATAATTAATTACACCTGGAAATAATTAACTACGCCACTGCAACAGAACTATAATGAATTCACGGTACATTTACCTTCGCAACGAATTATTTCCCCCTTCTGGGGGCGGGGGCGTAGAAGGAGGAGGTTCCAACGGCAGAAGGCGTCGGCTGCTTTGAAAAACAAAGACGGTGCAACGGACACCCGACGCACAATAGCACGAAGCTCGTCCGAGTAATAAAATTAAATTCGTTTCAATTTAAACTCTCCTTTGTAAACTTTCGCGGAATGATTTTAAATCTTCGCAGGTATCATTGTAATCGCGCCACGAAAAACAAAGATACTCTCCCTGCTCTTCCCCCAATTCTTCGCGCCACTCCTCGGTTCATTCTTTTCTTTTCGCTTTCGTAAATCGTTTCGTCGAGAACAAAGGTTAGAAACGGTTTCTCCCGCGCTACCCGTTTGGGCAGAAACAAACCGAAAGGTTACGTTTTACGCGGGACACTGCCGCAACAGTTAACGATTACTGTTAACACGGAGACGACGTACCATTTTGTCGCGGCGAATTCGCTGCAAGAAATATACAGTAATTCTCGTTTATATGCAACCGAATCGCTTCCGCTCTGTAACATATATCCGAGGAAAGTATAACTTTTTTACGAGCATCGATCCTTTGCATCTCGTGCCGAGGTCGAGGCAAAATGAGCCGAATCTCATTCGGCTGATTTTTAATTACTCGAATTTAAAAAAGAACATTTAATTACGTATACTTAGAAATATTGGGTTGTTCGGAAAGTCATTTTGTTTTCCAAAATGGAGAATATATAATTTAATAAAATGTTTGTACACTCTAAAAAAATCGTGTTTCATTTTCACAAAAAAAAAAAAAAAAACAAAATGACTCCGAACAACCCAATAGTCAAAATGGGGTTATGTTTGGGGTCATTTTCACCGGGGAAGTATCGCCAATCCACTGATAATACTTTCATGAAAATGTGGCAAATAATGATTAAAATTTTCACCGGTGCATGAAACTCGTTCCAGGGTACGATACGGATTGTTCCTGCCTGAAACTAACTTGTTAATAAACAAAAACTTCGTTATCTCTTACAAAAACATCCACAGAGTACTCCCCGCCCAGTTTTTTATGGAACTTCGCAAGGTTTGCATACTGGCCAGAAATATGGAATTTTTATAACAATGCAAGTTCACGAGATGGAATTGCCCTCCACTAGAGAATGTTTACAAAAATTTCCTATCGTTAGTGGATGAAATATAAATATTGACCGAAAAATACACGTATCTCTTATTTTTGTTGTCGCTCTACAAACATGGAAAATTTGAACAAAACTAGGAAAAGGGGAGGGCACTTGCACGAATACTACACGCGTTCCTTGTAAACGCGTGTAAATTTGTAACGTACAAGCGAGGATTACTCCGCTCCATACATTTCAACAATACAAAAGTGGAAAGCCCAGAAGGTGAGAGGATAACAAGAGGGGGGAGTGATTCTACCGAAACGAAATTTCTGTATTTACCCCATCGCCACCATAAATCCGTTTGACGCTCATTATCCCCTTGTCGGATTTGTTAATTTCGTCCGTAATCCGTTAAATACCCGCCGAGCAGAAATCCCGCTCGTTACCGGCGCCAATGCAACACAACACGTATGATCTCATTACCTCGTTCCGATTCGTACGACACTCGTGTCGTTGGGTTTTGCAACATCCCATGCGGGGTCGGTCTTCTATGAATTTTTCGCGACGCTCAATACGCCACCTGGCGGAGCGCGCGACACTTCCTCGTAAGAAAGTCGAGAGAAACAGAGAAATGCACATGCGCCCACTCGATCGTGTGCGTACACGTATCTTCAACGTGTCGGTTATCGAGCCGCGCGCTGCGTTCTCAGTATAGTAGGGTCAACCAATGTCGTAATCGTTCTTCCTTCCCCTAGCGTGGAAAACTCGCAGCTGATTGGGAGAGTCATCGTTAAACCGTCTCGTTACGCGCGAGGAAAGTCCGTAAGTCGTGGATAGGGGGAGTAATCGTTGCACGACGGATTATTGCGTTTATTTATAGCCTGACGAAAAAATTGATCGCCCGGACGATCGAACGGCTCGAAGACGCGCGCCCTAGACGGAATAGTCGGGGCCACGTGACGCACTTGCCTCTCTCTCATCCCAGGCGATTGGTAGGCTTCGCTCGGGCTAATCGAGATCGTAATGCGCCGATAGCAACGATCGACTGAGAATTCTTAGCCCTTGGTGAACACGACGTTCGCGAGAAATTTATTCGAAGCAATGTCAGGGGATACCAGTCGTGTTTTGTAGCTTCGGTACAGGTAAGAGGAGAAAATGGCTGGGGATTCCCCATTGGGAACATTGAACGGTTTAATTTCTTTTTTTAGGCGAGGAAAGATTTTTTGAAATTACATATCATATTTTTATATTGCTAAAATTACGTCTATCTTTTTATTCGATCACACCTAAGAGAATTGCTTGTTGGATTTCCGTTTCGATATTTTTTAAGTTTCAATGATTTACCGAACTGATCACCTTCTTAATGGGAATCTCCCCTCTTCAAGGAAAAGCTGGGTCGCAGTTGCACGAAGTGCGCCCGAGTTCGCCTTGGTAAGTTTTATCGCGAGAAGTTGTGTCGCCGTCGAGGAATTCGAAATTCGATTCTCCCAACTCGAGAGCTTATTATCGCGAAACGAACGGTTGTTTGACACCCCGTAGTCGACGAACTATTGGTTCGTAGAACTTGGAGAAGTTACGCGTGTGCAACACGCGTTAGTTACGGCCGGTTACATTGGAAATGCCGGTGGAACGAAATAATATTTAATCGCGAAAGAACGACACGTCACGAGCCTTGAGAAAATCGGGGAGAAATGTTTATCGTTCGGTGACCTAGATTCAGTCGGCAGGAAGTCGGTGCATTTCATTGAAGGTCGGAAAGCTGATACGGTTTAACCGGTTTTCAGCCGTAGCACGCGCCGATAAAGTATACACGGTTTCTTGTCTGTAATAGTACTCATCTAAACGGCACAAAGAGAGCAATGTAAATTCAATTTGAACGCGTAAACAGGTTCCTAGGTTATGTGGTCGCGCGTAATTGCTGCCCTCCTGAAACGCGCGTATCGTGCAGCATAAAAAAAAAAGCAAAAAAAAAAAAAATAGTAACAAACCCCCAATGCTTCGTATACGGTGTTGTTTTCGAAACGAAAAAAACGTATCACAGTACGAAAGTAACGTTTGTACTTTTTCCGGTAAGCCTCGACCGGTGCAATGATTATCGAGCAGATAATAAATCTTCGTACAAACGCGAGGACCATTTCACTCGCGACACATTTTACGAGACCCACAATCCCTGCGGAAGGCGCGACAAACCATTTGCGGGTCGTTTCACATCGATTCGCCGCTGCTGGGTACGTCTCCACTGGATCAAGCGAGCAAGAACAAACATTTGCTGGCAGTCGTTTACGGTTCGCCCGTGTTCGCGTAGTCGTCGCGAGTCTTGTAAGCTGTTTTTCTTCTTTTGTTTACGTGACAAAGGATACAGACCGAAATTTATAGACGTAGAGTTCTTTCCACGTTCGACTGACATTACTGTGGAATTAAATCGCGTACAAAAGATTATTTAACGAAAGTCTCTGGTCCGATTAAACGCTTGCTACATAATACGCCGACGAGTCGAAAAAAAATCTGACCGCATTCCGCTTTAGTCAATTGTTTTCCAGTTGATATATATATATATATATATAGTAGTAATACTTCAGACGTGTTTTGTTTATTATCTGAAAAACCGTGGTGAGAAGAGAAGAAAAAATCTGTTATCGAAAACGTGGGTTCTAAAGCTCTCTCGTACGCGAGCGCGCGCGTCACAATTTTTACCGATGGTTTTCTAGTGGAAATGCGTCATTACGTGCCAAGCACTTTCGTAGAGAGCAGCAGTGTCGTCTCTCAGTGGTTGCCCGCCGCGATCTTCGCGAGCGGCTCATGAAATTATTTAGGCAACTCTCGAGCGTCGTTTCGGATTCCATTACACGCGGCATTTAAAACTCTTACAGCGAAGTCGGCCGGCGGTTTATAAAGCCACGGCGAGCAGGCAACGTACTGTCGATATTACGAGCTTTCCGCGGGGATAAAAGCTCCCGTCGCATTTTACTTACGTTTTCAGTACCAGACTCGCCTGGGTTTTATTAAACCGTCGTTCACGTTTATAAGGAGAATACGGTGCGGCAACGAATAGCCCTTTTCGCGTGGCATTATGCGTTCCTACCTCGATTTACCAGGTGCCCATAGTCCAGCGAAAAGTTGAACGGGAATTAACCAACCTCCTGCGCCCGCGGTATAGGGCGCGATGGGCGTGCATATAGTATTATGTTGGCGCTGCCATCGCGCATCCACAGTCAAAACGCGTTACTTCGGAATTACCCTTCTTTTTTCTTTTTTCTTTTTTACCCTTTTTTCTTTTTACAGCTTACGCGCCATTCACGTGGCGGGTTACGCTCACGATTTCTAAGAACGTGCCGCATGCAAACAGGCGGAAAAACGTTTAAGCGAAACGAAAACCTTTTGAGCCACTCTTTTCATTCGCTTCACTCGTTTCATTTCAGACATTCAAAACAGACTCTCGATTTTCTACACTTCTTTCAATACAAGACGAAATGAAACTTGACGAACGGATTTAACAAGTATTGTGTAGTGGTGAGAAAATTGAGAACGTTTCTTTGCTAACCTCTAAGAGTGTTGCAGAGCTTACGAACGGTCAACAATGTAAACGGTGGTCCGACCTTGACTGGCAGCGAACCATCGGGGGGAGATCGTTCTCGGAATTGATCAACTGGATAAATACCGATGGAGCACGTGCAGTCGGTCAGTTATTAATCGTCCAGGGTGTCGCAACTATAGGTAGAAATTCTACGGTGATTTAGTTAAGCCCTCTAGGTCCTATTCACCGTACTTAATTGTATAGTATACATAGTGCAGTATCGTTTAAGATTATTCTCGAGTAATAGGTAAGCGTTTCGTGAATTAGCGAGTGTAATCCTTCGGTGAGTGTACAAGTATCGGTGTGTAAGCAAACGAGCGGGTAATCGCCGCAATCCACTACGATTGTTTTCGTGGCAAATTTGAAAACTCGTGGTATACCGGCCCTCTGGTAATCTGATCACGCGGAATAGACTCGGAAAAAGGCTATAATTTTCAGGAAATATTTCGTTACAGTGTGTCGGATAATTGAGTTAACTGGCCGAGAAGATGTGCGGCAAGAGGTAAGCCGAAGCCTGAACGAAGCTCGGGGTGAGGATAGAGAGGAGCCAAGTTCGGGCCAACTTCGGATCGGGTTCGGGTCAGAAACCTGCCTGGAGACGAGGCGCAGACGAGCTAGAAACGGGACTCTTCTCTGCTCCTCTCCCCCAACATTATAAAATTACGCTCCGAGCATTCTCGGGGATGCAACGCACCACCGATACAAAATTTTCGCCGCATATACATCCCATCTCGTCGCCAGGCCATAATTTAGCATAAACTTTCTTATATGTATACACATAAATATAAATAAATATATATATATATATATATATATATATATATATATATATATATATATATGTATAGATGTATATATACGCGTTAGGTATAATAGTGGTTTTGCGTTGACTTTAATCGTGAAAATTTAAATCAAGCTGAGCCTAATTTACGACGCTTTAAATTAAAGATACCCGACGGTGTCGAGCCTTTATAAATTGAACTTAGCCGCATTTGAATTTTGCAATGTCCGCTTTTGATGCGCGGTACACGGTCATTGGGAACCGTGTTTGTTTATCGTTGCGCCGTCCGTTGATAACGTTAACTCGCAACGTTATCGTCGGTAATGAAATCGAGCCGCGCTCTCCCAAACGGCGTTTACACAAAATATAACGATGTAACTGATATTTGTGTCATTTGGTTGAACAGGATTTTATTCGTGAAATATGTTTCAGTTAGAACGCGTTTTAAAAACCCATCATTATCGTACCGCGTTTCGAAACATTTTTGGTAATTTATGCCACCCGAATTGTTAACCGATACTTCGTACGCAAACAGGTTGGATAAAAAATGTTTCCGTGTAACCGACCATGGTTTCTTAATGAATTCGTCGTAATATTACAATGTATTTATAAACATTACTGTGCAATAGGTTAAGTCGTGCAATTGTAAAACAAAGAAATTAGACAACAAAAATAATAAACAGAAGGAAAATATCGTTTAATTACATTGTAACCTTGCTATAAATTCGTTACAAAATTTCAGTTCCATTTTGTACCCGGTGGATTATATTCCAGGATCGATGAGAGCCGAACAAAAATGTTAATTGAAATCTCATCGCTTCGGGCAGTAATTTTCTTTCGATAAATTACACGAGTGCCAGCCAGCCCGGCACCTATCTCATCCGTAAGAAATTATTAATTACACTGATCAGTCTAACTTGCATTACCGTCCGCCCGTAATCGATGATAAGTTGTAGTCGACTGATCGACGGTAATTTATGGGCGCTTAATGTAACTTGATATTTTTCTTATCGAACGCACGAGCACTAAGTACAACCCTTCATCGTTGAATGCAGGAAGTTACGCCCCCGATCTCCTCTTTCTCTTTAGTTGGCCTTAATATTCTAATGCGAAAGCCCATCTTTCCAGAAAGCTCCGGATATCGTAGAGTCTAGGCACTGAACACACGAGGAAAGGGGGAGGGGGGAGGGTAGGAGGCAGGAGAGGGCCAAATACAGAGAAAGAACAAAAAGGGGCAGAGACTAGAGGAGCGCAAGGGACGGGCACAAAAACGAGGAAAAAGAAGGAACGGCGAGCACTGGTAAAGGGGTACGAGGGAGAGGTAGGTAAACGGTGAGGACCGGGGCGAGGAAGTAACAGCGAAGAGGAGCGGGAAACAGGAATCGAAGCAATAGGGCGAGAGAGCAACATAGTCGAGGGTCAGGTGGAACGAGACGCTAGACGTGGACCGGAGTGGTAGGAGCGAGAAAGAACGAGATCGGTTAGAGCGAAGGAAAACAGGAAGAAGGAGCGTGAGAGCAAGGGAGAGGGTACACTGTGGAAGGAGTGAGGTAAGGACCGAACGAAAGCGAATACAGAAAGATAAAGAACGTTCATAAAACCGGTGGAAGAGGATGCCGGGGGATAAGATGTACAAGCAGGACCGCCGAAGAATGACAAAACGAAGTAACGAGAAAAGATCGAACGAAAAAACGAGAGGGAAGCGATAAGAAGCCTTCCGATACGTAACTTGTCTCGTAGTACAAGCATACGCTACGTTTACTTTAGATCCGCAGCGCATACAGAGTGCAGACAGGTTTTATTAACCCCCTCGACCACGCCGCGGACGTGTACCCCGGATATATGCGTTTTCCCTACGAGTTGCTTCCTCGATGTTCAACCCAAAGCCACACGCGGCTGGGTATACTTGCAATCGATCGTTGGCACGATGCCACCGCTGTTTCTTCTTCTTCTTCGTTCCTTCCTTTCCCTTCTTCCATCTACGTTTATACTTCCCCTACTTCGCGGGATCCACGCATTCCTTTCCCACGAGCTATGAATTTGCTTTCGATGATATTGTTCTAGCGTCGCTTGCACGCTCGCGATAAAAATCTAGGATCGTTCACAGGAGAAGACCCAGGCATTATGGTAACCGTTTCTGATACCGGGGTCGGAAACTGAATTTTAACGAGGAATTTCGGACGATTCCGTGAACTACGAGCGTTTAAGATTTCAATATTAGTCCTCTATGATTTACACGTAGGAATTTTTCCACCGCGATCAAATCGCATCCCTAACCCGGTGCTCACACGTTCCCAGAATAGGAAAGATTAAACGGGTTTTCGTTAATGGTAAACGTGCGCATGTAATTTTTACCCCTTCTCCGTGCTTGCACGTATCAAAGATATTTGATAAATCAGTCTTAAATTGTTCGGTGATCTCGAATTGCAAAAAGTAACGATTTTTTATTGTAAAAAAACAAACTTTTCTCTCTCGTGTAAATTTATGGTTATTTAGATTTTATTGCGCGACTTCTTTAAAACACGAGGTAAGAGGACTTGTATACTTCATTTTTAATCTCAATAAACTACGGTTAAGTTTTTTTTAGGTGTAACAGTTACGGTTCAAATGTACCGAAATTGTCGAAATTGGATCTTGTAATACAATATCCGAAGTAGTCCATATACAATAGTTGTATATTCATTTTTATTTGGGTGTAACATTGTCTTTGTTACGATTGGAACAATCATCGTCTTTTTTCGAATTACCATTTAAAAACACATTTGTTGTTTGAGAACGGCCGTAGGCAAACAACTCCGTGTCAACAAAAACACTGTACACAAAGGGACCCGTCGGAAGGAGAATAAATATTTAGCCTTACAGAAAGTATGCTGATACGTTTTGAACGCATTAAAAGTTATTCAAACGCGTTTGAAGGAGGTCATTGTTGCCGAGTACTCTTAGCGCATATTCCGGGCTTAATTGCCCCATGTAAATCACCGCGGGGATACAAATATTTTCCGCCGATGGTTCCGCTTTAATCGCCGGACGGCGCACAAATGGTTACTATGACAACTTTTGATTAAAACGTCGTTCCAAATTGGCTTTGTGCATTTGCACTTAACAAAGCCCTCAAATACATTCCCTTCGCTGCGAGAGTTTAATATAATAGGTATTACCGATGTTACAAGAGCTACTCGAAGGGGTTGGAAATATCCAGTAGGAGGCACTCTCCCGGGGGGTTCCCAACTGTTCGAACTCCTAGAGGGTTCCCGTGCTGAAAGATCCCGCAGAAAGAGATAGCTTGAAAAGGAGACAAATAAAAAAAACTTGAACAGGGGAGAAGAAACGAGAGAGAGGAAGTGGAACGGGTATCCGATGGCAGTGAGTTGACGAAAGAACGATGCAGAAGAAAGATGGACACACACGGAGCGTGAGACGGGGACAACCGAGAGAAAAAAATGTAAACAGTGCGAGAATTACGACTCAAGACGGAGGGGGATAGAAGATGCACGAAGGAGGGGAGGAGGGGATGATCGTGTCGGCGGAGGAACGAGAGCCGACCGAAAGCAAGAAAAGGATATTAAAGTAAACAGAACTTTCACTTCGCGAATAGAGAATCGAAGGTCGAGACGAAACACGAGAAACGAAAGCAAAGCCGACCCAAAAGGAATCGGCAACGTTAAAGGAGAAGGGTGCAAGAAGAGAGTAGGGAAGCCGGTACACCTCTCTTCTCCCTTGTCGAGCGGCTTCAATTTTAGAACCAGTCGGATCTAAGGTCTTCTATTTTCCAACCTGTTGAATTTTCCACCTACATGGCGCACGATTTGTTTTCTCGCAACGTTACCACCGGGATTGCTCACCGGTACTCCATTCTGTTAGGGCGCGCAAATGAATATAAAACGCGCAGAACGAGTAGGAGATGGATTAACGACGTTGCGTAAACGCCTATATGTATAACACTCAACAAGTACAAATCGAAATGACGATTCCATGAATATTAACCGCAGCACTTTACATATTCCTGGTTCGATAGGTTGTAATCCTTTATCCGCTTTAATAACGAGTGTAGCACGAGTCTCGCTTCATTGCGTCGTTCTCGCGCGAAAGTGGTGAAACACGAATTAGCAAGAAAACTGCGACGAAAGCGATCCTGGTGGACGATTTGTTGTCTCGAGACAATTCCAGATGGCGCTGGTACCGGGAGCGTTAAACGGACCACGCTTGACTAGCGCGCATCCGTGTCTCTCTGTTTCCCTCCCTCTAAATCCTCTTCTAACCCCACGTCACTCGCGCCGTGTATTTCTCGCTCTTCTCCACCAGAGCGTCTGTATATATTTATCGTTAAATTACCTTTATACAAACGCCCCCGGTAAGATAGATCGGGCGCGCACTGTGAACATCGCAAACGCGCTCTTTGCTTGTGCAGTAATGCTTGCTGCTCCGGGCGTAACGACCTGCCGGCATATCTGGGCTGCGCAATGATAGCAACCTCTAAATGGAGTTGGCAGCTTTCCTTGGCCGTTTTCACGATAAAGACGCGAAGTTGTTCCCGGAGTCTTCCTACCAGACGGAGAATTTCATTAAGCCGGGCGATACTCGCCCGGAGTTCAGGAAGTTAGTGCGAGGCCCTTATTCTAACCAGCCGGCGCGCGAGCTTTACCGTGGAATTTCTTCTATAACGGTCGGCGGCCAACTCGCGGAACCATCGACAAACACCCAGAGCCCTTTACGCCACTTAACCACGCGACAAAATACCGAACCCGAGAATTTATCAACTTTCTTTATTAAGTTCTACACCCGCTGAAATTATCAGTCCCCTTTCCGATCGACGTGCCTCAAGCCACCTCCTCAATTGCACTTGAAAAATTGTCTATCTCAGTGCTTCTCAAACCGTACCGTCTCGTGAAATTTCTTACATTACTTTGAAACTTTTTACTCAATTTAAATTAAATAGTTATTAATATTGTTAATAATTAATGGTTATTCAAAACTTTTATATTTTAGTATAATTTAATAAAAACTGACGTTGTAAGTATAAAGTATTGTTAATAAAATTATACAAGCTCATATTTCTGTGTTAAACGTTTTCACTATTGACGATAAAAAAAACTTTTCAATGAATGATTTTAATAATAAAATATTACAGAAAGCATTTTTTTTATTTCAATATTGTTTAATAACTGTTTTTTCTTCCCAGCTTTTACAGACTAGAACGGGAGAGGCGCTGTTCCAACTTCTTGTTTTCTGCTAAAGAATTTTCCTCGGGGTAACATAGACGCTCGTTTCGAAACGAAAGTTTCACGTCTTTTAGAAAAACAATTATATTCTGTTCTCGGTCGCGAACATTTGGAAAACTTCGCACGAATCGTAATCGTGTACATTCAGCTCAAATGATTCTATTCGTGCTGCTCCACAGATGCTTGAAAGGCGCAGAGGAGAGCGTTCCCATTACCACCCCATTGGTAGAATGCGTGTCGCCAATCGGAAGCCTTCCGTGCATCTGGGATTGCATGGACTGAACCGTTTGGGCCAAATGTACAATAAAGTGTATGTAAGCAAGTGTAGATAGGAGAATCTACTCCATTGTTCTCTATGGACGAAATGTCCTGCGTATAGATAAGCTGCTGCTGTCTGATAACGATCGGTAAATGGATTGCGTGTTCTACGCTCGGTGTAATTGACTGACGTTGCAATTATTAATACGATTCTAGAGCTGGCACAAAATATACGACTATTCGATAGAATTGACAATTCTATCCGGAATATTTGTTTCGTAAAATAATAAATATCAGAGTGTGTCCTTTTCAAACAAGTACGATTCTTCCAACCATTGGATATTTATCACGTCTCTTTACTATCCTTAATGTGTAAAGAAATAATATTTATTATTATCACTCTGCTAACTCATGGAATGTTACTATAAAAATATTACTTAACAATAGTGTAATTCTCGACAGCATGAAATTTCAGTCTTCGAAATTTCCTAACCTCAGATTCGTAAAAGAAACGGGGAACGGTGTGTTGATACCCGGTGACAGTTATGTGAAAACGGTCAGCGGCAATTGGGACGCTACAATAAAAGAAATCGTCGGGGCGGTTTTAAAGCAAACATAGAACCTCTTGACGGTAAACGAATCGAATTCTTCTCCTGGGAATTAGGTGAAATACACTTCCGGATCGGAGATCCGACCGCAGAGTCATTGGAAACCCATGAAATTTCGAGGAGGGTCGATAAAACAGATTTCAATTCCCTTTAGGTTGCCGACCGAAGGAATCGTGACACGTGCGAAAAGATATTTCAGTTTCGTGGTGTTTGCCGCTACGACTCGGGGGCTTCGCGGGTTAAAATATTTTCTTGCGAAAACAGCCACACGAAGACTTGAAAATCCTCTTGAGCGTCGTTGAACGACAAATCTGCATGCATATCGCGGGGTTCGATCTTTAATTCGATTAACCTCGTTCGAGTCGCTGGGGCGAATATGAATTCCATTATCCATTTTTTCTCGAACGAAAATCCTCCTCCTCGTTTTCCACTATTCTCGTAAGTTTCTCATTCGGTCAGCAGCTTTCCTTTTGGAAACTCGTTTATCCATCGACGTCGAAATAGCGCTTACGAGCAGGCGCGAATGAAACAACATTGTCTCGTTTTTTAATTATCCGCCGGGAAGTCGAAGGAACCGGAATGCTCTCGCGATACTTCAATTACATTCGCAGCGTGTATCAACGCATCGGGGTCACGTTTGCATAAACAGCGGTACTTCCATTCGGTCGCGCGCGGATCAGATTATTCCGCTTTTGTTTTCAAACATTGTACGCTTTTTCATGATTTCACGTGCAGGCGAATCCGCGCGTCAACGATCCTCCTTTCTTTTTTTTTTTTGTTTTTTTTCTTGCATCGCATTAATAAGCCCGGGTGTGTAATTGTGGTTAATTTAGTATTTGAGCTGTTTCGGTGAAGTCAACGGGCAAATTAACCGCGATCGTCGTGGCGAGCATTCGCGATATACCGACCATCGACTGCCACTGTTTACAATGTCGCAGGCAAACAGTGCTGATTGAATGTATTCCGTAATAGATCGGACGAATGAATGCCGCTTGGAACGTAATGTCGCGTGATAATTTTCACGAGTACACATTGTGCGAGCGATTCGTGCGGTGGTTCGTTAAAAATAATTTCGCGCGCGAAATTAGCTTGTTATTTTACGGTTTAAATTATTTCTAATTACCTGCAATTGCCTTTGAGCGGAGAAAAATCGGTTTCGTGTAAGCGCGGAATATTATACGTTAAAATGGAATAAAGAAATTGAACCTTAGATTAAATCACGGACGCGGAAATTTTTTTTCTCGTTCGAGTGGTCCGCCTTTCAAAAAGTTTGGAAACCACTGCTCTACACCAAGATGGTAGTCGAGGGTCGATCAAGGACTGGATATGTGTTAAGGTTAGGTTCGACTGCGACTAGCGCGTATACGTCGTGATCCCGACGAACCGGATACATTTTCAGCCAGACGTCTGCCTTTTACGTGAAATCGTTTTTCATCGCTCCTCACAGTCCGCGTTCTTCTTTCGTTCTCATAAGAACGCCGAAATGAGTACGGGGGTTGGTTTAATTGTAGGAGCGCGCCAAAATACGCACAAAGCGACGCCGCTCCGTCTTATGTACAATTTTGCACCCTCAGACGTCGACGTTCTGGCGAGAAGTATACTCTTGGACCATTCGCGCGATTACACGCTGGTTCAGGTTCCGGGCGTACAGATAGCGTCTGGTTTCCTCCTTTTTTACCTAACCGAAACCGAACCCTCGCGAGAGATTGATGTACGTTTCGGTCAACATTATTTTTCATTTCGTGTCGCAAATTTCGCATGTTTCGAAGGATTTAATCGAAAATTATTCTTCAACAATAAACCGTGACTGTGACATATTTTCGAACGATATGAATTTTTTATATGAAAATTTCAAGTCGCGAAATGTCCCATACGTTTAATCACGCGCAGCGAATAGTATATCGATTTATTATTTTTTCTTTTTAGGAAATATAATATGTACGAAAGAGATGAAAATAGAAAAGAGAGATTTCAATCGGATTAGTAAACCTTCGTTTTTCGTTAAAACATTTTCTGTGTTTGAATTCGAAGATATTTGATAATGGTAACAACAGTCGGTATTGTAAAATGATTATAATTAATATATCGTTGTACGAGGAATAAAAAGCGACATTTCTTCTCTGATGATGTACACAACGCGCTCTGTCGGTGTCGAAGGATATTTATATTTTATATGTTGGCCTTAAGGTCCATCACGCGCCATTGTCCTCGTACGGACGCAATTTTCGTTGGCTTCGTCATGATTCGGCGTACGAAAAAATCGTTCCTTTCCCTCCCGAACCACTCAGCACGTCAGATGGGAATGTCGTATCGACGAGTGATTAAAAAGGGAACAAAAAGTGTGTCTAAAATGGCTGCGCGCCTTTGTCCTCTTTCGATCAGTGTCGGACGCTTTTATGACAAAAAGCTGAAAAAGTAACTTATCGAACGCGCCGGTTTCTATTATTATCGACGGTCGATATTAAAACTGCCGAATAGTTTAGGTGTACGTTTGTCGTAGGGAAAAAAAAAAAGAACAAACTAGTCCATTTCTCTTGCTATTCTATTTTTCGTTAATACATATTCATACATACGTCGGTGATTTCAGTGGAACACACTTCTCGTTCGATAAATTTTATTTGGAAAATCGAGTGTTTGTAACAGACGACGAGTAATTTCACCGAACATATATAATGTCTTCGACAGCAGTGAAAAGGTTAATGAACGTTTTGTCAACAACTTGTATAACTGCCACTCCCATTTACACGCACTCCGGCTTCTAGCGTTGCTTTGTCTCGGTTACTACTACAATAATAAACAGACGTGATTATAGAGCGAGCGAGAGGGAGGGTAGGTGAAAGGGAGGCGAGATAAAATATAGAAGGATAGCGATAGTACAAAGAAGGGTCTCCCTCCTTCTGGAGAACAAACGCGTCGAACTGATTAAATAAACGAAGTGCTATTTGCGGCGGAGGTCCTATATAACGATAATTGTAGCGATGCGTTGTACGTATAATACTCGTGAGTGTAAGCACATTGAAGTGGTACTCAATTGCAGCTCAGGAATCCGCCGCGCAACGTGGAAGCAGCACTTACGCTCACAGCTAGACGGCCTCGTCGCACACACGCATTTCATTCCCGCGAATTTATCCGTCCGCGTAGAAGCCATTTGTTGCGGACGAAAAAACACCACCGCGGACTGGTGACATTGATTCTCAAGAATGGAAACACGCGTCCACAATGTCGTTAAAACGACAAAAGTCCAATAACAAAGTTTGCCGATTAAGAATACGACCGCATTAACGATCCTTACGAATACCTCAGTACGGTGAATGTAAATTTAAAAGAGGAAATAAGTAACTTCGAATGCAGAAGTTTCATAGCACCCCTCTCTCTCGTTTCGAGTAGAATGAAATTTACTGAAACTAATAAAAAAAATACTGAACGTAATTCACGTTGGAATTAAACATCGGTTGCAAGATGGAAATTATTGGGTGGAGTTAATTACACTTCTATTTACATAATTTCATTGCCGCGAACTATATTTTACACGTGCTTATTGCTCGAGCAAAGGTATCACCGTCCATGTTTAAAACATATCGGTTAACTTTGAGGTTAACCGAATATCATTTTTTACCTAAGTAGTACACGTGACAATGTTGCTACGCCGACAAAGTTGAGAATACATAAACCAGAGATTCGAAGGCACTCTGGAGTGAAAAATCGCAGAGCGTAGCAGTAACTGTGTCGAAAAATAGATTAATGCTCATATTTCAGAGTTCGCTTGATGCGTTCGGTACCTACGCTCTTAAATCCTGCAACCGATCCAATCCGTAGCTAGAAATCACCGGGAGAACTCATAAATTAGAATGAAAAAAGGGGATAAACGTACACGTGCGAAACTAAACACAAAAAGTCGGTCGTTGTATTTATAGTTTCTCTCGCACTTTTTTGTTACTACGTTCCCGCTGAACAGTCTCACATGCGAGGGAAGCTCAAAATTGACCGGACGCATTTGTACACAAAGTCACCGAGTAAAATCAAAACATCGTCGGACTACGATGGTTTTCGTTCGGACCAGGGTCGAGTTACCTTGTAAATTTATAACCCATCCGATTATAATATAACGTTGTTTTTTAACACATTGAATTTCGAATCGATCAAATGCTTACGAAAATAGCGATTTGTCATAGTCATGCAACGCCGGCGAACGTGTTAATGGCTGTACTTATCCTGCATAAGTCCATAGAAAAATTACTGCGCCGCACGAACGTTACCATTTCTCGGTAAGGCCATCGATACAAAAGTGTCGGGTTACGCTAGGTAAACGATCCTTCGCGGACTCGGTTTACAAAAAATAGTCTTGCCACTTTCGTGGACTCGATGCAGGGAAAAAGTTTTGTCACATTCGCGTCGCTCGCATTCGTGTGCGTGAAACTGTCGACTCTATCCGTCGAAGTACGCGCGGCACGCGTGTTCACATACAGTCGCATGAAATCTTTCGCGGCAGAAGGACGATTCGTGTCGCGACGCGGCACACGCGGCAGTCTCGTACAAATAGAAAGTTTATGCATGCAGGTCGCGCTGTCCTGCACGTGGAATACTGCCACAGGTTGATAATATCGGCCGGTGGGGAGATAATATCGAATGCGCGGTTCGCGATTTTTCTTGTCTTGAAATTACGCGGCGGAACGTTGAACCTAACCTTCCCCGAAGGTAACACTTTCGGTAATTCGACTCTTAGAACAACGAAGGAGTTGGCGAAAGGAGAGAGGAAAGAAGAGGAATCTCGAAATTGTTAATATGGTATTGATCTGTCTTTTTTGGAGGTATGCTCTCGTGATGCGGTTTTTGTAGGTTATTGCGATATATTTTTAAAACACGTGGTACGTAGAACATTGAACTGTTAATTAGAAGCCCGGGTTCCTAGGCGAGAGACACTGACGTGAAATTAGACTCCGCGCTATAGTTACGTACCGATTAACCGCGGACGCGGAGAAGTTGGAGGAAGGAAGCGGAGCAGAAAAGAGAAGAATATGTGACGAAAAGCGCCACGTTGGAAAGTTAGTGCGCGGGGAGGAAATTTTTTCTCATTTCGGTGCAATTTTCCGCCTTAATAGCTAAGAATACCCGTGGTTTAATCTAATGGGACGGGACGATTTCTCTCCATTAACATATCCCCAGGTTGGATTATAACGGGTCGCGTTATCGTCCTCGCCGATTACGTGTTACACGCATTTCCTAGCGAGCGGTCGCGTGGCGATGTTACGATAAATGGATAATACGTTCCCATAATAGTGCAAAGAGTTGGTGACATAAGTGTATCGTAACCGAGACGCGTGGGAAACGGGAAAAACAAGACGGAAATTGCCGGCTACTGTCCTAACACGACGTATTTCTTCTAACGTCAGGTAACGTCTACGCTTCGCGTTAACGATCTCGTGTCTCCACTTTTCGCGGACATAAATGGTTACACGTTAACTCCTGTCAGGAAAGTCGTAAACAAGTGAACCTCGCCCATTGTTATTACATTACGATGGCTACGTCGAGTCCCTTCTTCCAAGGTGAATCCAACATGGACAGGTCTCCGTAAAATACTTTCATGGGCAAATACGTAAAATTTTTTATTTATGCTTTCGGCGGTATATACATCACGTAGTACTACGTGTTTGTGAGATCTATTGATAACGTAGTATTACGCTATTCTCAAGATACGGATTACACAATAATCTCTTTATCCGACGAAATTTCGAAACACGTAGTACTACGTGTTATAAAATCCGAATATAACGTAGTACTACGTGATTTGTGAAATCCGAAATGTAACGTAGTACTACGTGATTTGTAAAATCCGAATATAACGTAGTACTATGTGATTTGTAAAATCCGAATATAACGTAGTAGTACGTGATTTGTAAAGCACAGGTTACTTAATATTATCCCCCTTTGGAGAAACTTCAAATCACGTAGTATTACTTTTTTTTGGTCTCATGGCGAAATGGTAACTATTGTTATAGAAATTTTTTTGTCGCATCGTGGTGAGTCGCACGGATCACGTAGCGTGTCGTGTTTTTGTTACCAAGCGAGAAACTATAAGTCACGTAGCATTACGTTTTTGTCGCTTAAGGGAGAGTTACACGGTGCTGCGAGCACATTTGACTGGCTGTGATTTAAGGTATTCGAAGCTACCAATTGTACAACAAACAAATGAATGTTGACTTTTGTCTTTCAAATTACATAATTACATTGTACACCTGTTCTTGAACTTCCACGAAACAGCAATTTTTGCCCGCCATGGTATATATATAACGTGGGACCGGCTGCAGGCAACGTGTGAAAACATTTCCCACAGAAGAATTGTTATTTTATATTTTAACAGTAGCAGCAAGCTCTTTGGTGGGAATTGTATATGTTTGTGCAGTGGTTTAAAGACAGTTAATGTTTCTATAGACCGGGTGTGAATGAATATTACGTAAAAAAATTCTAATCTACGCGATATTATATTTTGAGTGTTTGGCATTTCAGTCACGACCATAATTCGAGTGTCCTGTTCAGCGGAGACGGAATGTTCTTCGACTAATTTTAAAATTTATTCGAATATTGTGTAATTTTTAACTTACGAAGTCGAGATCCGAATAAAATGCACTGTCATCTTTTTCTGAACTTTTTTTACAATATATTATAAATAAATTAATATAATACACACAATACATCCCGACACGTCGGTTAAATATAAATTTTCATCGAAGAAAGTAATTATTTAAATAAAATATTTTCATAAATATATTAATTGAAAAATTTATGGTAAACAAATGTTTAAAAACAACTCGCCAGGCTCGAATCGAAATCTTTTTATAAAGGTGGCTACCTGTCTACCGCTTTACGTACGTTCACATATGTTCATCCGACAAAACATTTTGTTTGCTAATACATAGAACGCGATAAGAGAATCTTAAAACGCGTTCCTTTGTTTGGAAAAAAATGTTTTTGAAATTTTTTACCGTTAGAATACTTGCCTTCCTCACAGGTTTGAACGCAAAAAGAAAATTCGCGCGAACGAAACAAATTTGCCGGCCGCTATTGCGAATACAAACGTGTCGTCAGTGCTTTCGCCATTTAGATACGGCGCTTCGCCGAGTTTCAATTTAAACCAACGCGAAAAACATTTCCACCGCGCGCGGCCTTTCTTTTTTTTTTTTTTATCCTGTTTTTTGTTTGTTTAAACGCCATGTTTCTCACTTCGACGAGTTTTCCGGCTCGCTTGCCCGGTTCACAAACGCGTGGAAACTATTCCGAAATGAAACACCGATATAGCTAAATGGGCATTTTCTCTGACAACTTTTGTTCTTGTGTGCCTTTCGTAGCAGACGTTATATCTAGAAGAACTTTCATAATAACGAATTTTTGTTCCTCCGATTGTACGGACTTCATCGCGTTTCCCCGACTGAAATTATCATCTAAACGACGCCTGCGTATTTCAACCGTCAAGGAATTTGTTCATATTTCGAGCGCGTCTTAGAAGAAAAAAAAAAAATAAAGAATTCAACACCCGCGCGTTCTCGCAACTTGTTTTCGTCGTCTATTTAACGCCGCGTGCAATTAATTTTCCTTTTTTTCCCCCCAGTCGTGTTATTTTTTTTATAGACGCTCGTGAAAAAGAACTGTATCAATCATTCCGCTTCGCCGACGCTCTGCTCCGTTGCCGTCCAAGCATCCAACACCGGGTTGCTCGCTCTCCTCTTCCTTTTCATCTATCTGTGCGCCCGGTTTTTCTCCCCTCTTCTTTTCTCTGTCCCACGAGCGAGGAGAGTCGGTTCCCCGAGCGGAATCAAACGAAAGAAGGCACTTCGAGGTCCACCCAGTCATTATCTAAAACGTTCCGAGGTAAGCTATTAAATGCCATCGGTATCTTTCTCGGTGGCCCGCTCTTGTCGCGCTTGTCGTTCACGGTCCTTTGTGCGGGCTGGCTCTGCGCTGCTCACAGCGCCTTCCACGATCGTGGCCTAGACATGGGTGGCCTTTTCCTTCCCTCCGCTCGTATTATAAAGAACAGAATCAAGAAAGGGACGACCGTGGAGAGGAGAGCGACCAGCGGACAGGTACAGAGAGTATCTCTCACTACTGAGAACTGACATTCCAGCCGCCTATTTCGAGAATGACTGGACCCGTTTTGTGTCGCGACATGTACCCCTATTCCTCTCTTCTTTTACCGTTCGTTGGAATCGCGCCAGTTTCGCCGGCAGGAGACTCGCCCAGTATTTCCGTCCTCTTTCCACGTTCTCGCGGCAACAACGCGGCGTTTTCTCTTCCACCGAGTCCCCTTCTTTTCCATACTGTCCCTCTTTCTCGCTCCTTGTAGCGACGTTTTCGTTCGATACCAGGGGCGCGTGCGACTGCACACCGAGTCGACAGCGTATGTCTACCTCTTCCCCACCCTATCTTCCTATTCCGCTCTCGTTCGTTCGCTTTTTCTATGGTCCCCGTTTTTTGTCCATTCTTTTCGCTCTGATCACCGAGCAAGGGCAGCAAATACATATTAGGGTAACAATTATTACCCATTAGGAATAACTCGGTTCCCATTTCTTCTACGTAAGAAAATACCTGACGCGAACCGTTATGGGGCAACCGTGTTTCGCGGCCGAGCATTTTTTCTCATCACGCGGAGTTCGGCAGCGTTAGGGTCTCGTCCCAACCCCTTAAAAGGGGCGTTGTGTTTTCCTCCAATGAAGTGACGTGTTGGACCGCTGCGTGATATATTTCAATTTTACCACTGTACAAGGGAGAATCCGCTACGAGCTTTCAGCTACGAGATATTCGAGCGTGGAATATGGTTTTTGAAATGGATTCTTGGGATTCGCGCATACCGTGGCCTAATGGTACCGAAACTGAAGTAAAATATCGCGAGTAAATCGTCCATGGCTTCGCAACACTGTGCAGATGCGAACCATCGTGATCGTTAGATAAATCCCTAGGGTGTTAGGCGAGTATGGAGTTATTTAACGCGTTTTCTGTCCGCTACGTTATGTTTACATGGTTCGCGTTCAGCTGCAAGGGTTACTACGTGTATGTACGTAGCTTTTATTATGATTTTGTGGAAAAAATAATATATTTTCAGAAGAAAACACTTTTCGTAATAAAATTTCAAAGGAGTGTAAAAATTGGAGATTTCTATGGTTCGTTTTGCATGCAAAAATCCGTACTTAAATTCGCTAAAATACGCAAACGAAAAAAAAAAAAAAAGAACACGAAGTTGCCGACGGGAATAATATCAGAAAAACCTGCACACGGGCAGCGTAAACTTTTGCGTCCGTATCCATTCGTATAACGGATCAAGAAAGTGGAATTAATTTGACGTAAAAATAAAAGAGCACTAAATTCGCGAAACAATACGAAATATCAGATATCGACGCCACTGAACGGTTCTTTTTTTCCTACGGTAACAAGGCAACGAGCACTTTCAGGAGGTAATAGTTATCGCTCGAAGCCTGTATCCTCGCGCCCCTTCCCCTTCATCCGCCTGTCCCCATCTTTCTCGCACCACCGTCTCGTGTTCCGATGAAAAGCTCGGCTCGGTCGAGCACAAGCAATGGCGGCTATTCAAAAGTGTATTGCAAAAATTCTGCCGATAGAGGGTGAAGTTCCCTGCTTTCTCTCTCTCTCTCTCTTTCTCTCTCTCGATGCATAGGCAAATCCCGTTGGATGAAGTGACTCGAAAACGTAATTTCGACGGCAAGCTGAAAGAGGAGTGGCGCTGAAACCAGCCGGTATAGTTAACCCTGATATTCACCGGGATCTCCCTTCGACTTTTCCTAACTCGATGTCGTTATTGGCTGCTACGTACACCTCCCCCTCTCACTCCCGGCTTACACCCAAGCTCGCCTCATTCTCCGCGCTACTGTCCCCTGTTTCTCGATAAATTTGACTTCTCGTGCACCTGCGGCTCTCGCGCGTAATAACGCAAACGCTGGGGCGCTCGTTTGTCGCATTTCCTCGAGCATTTCGAACACAATCACTTTATATTCGTTTGCAAGCGTGCGTGCGTCCGTTCGTTCGTGCGAGCGAGCGAGCGAACGCGCGAGCGCGCGACCATGGCGGTACAGTTCTCTCTCACCCTTCCGCTCCCCGGTTCCCCCGCTTGCGGAGAAAAAAAGGGGGACGGGCGACTAGGAAGGGAGAGCCCGCGACGAACAAGAAGAGCGGGCGAAAGAGAGTTATGAATAAAGCATTTAATTATATTTTTTCGAGTGTACTCCTTTGTGCAGACAAGCATAACCCTTTATCCGCAGGATTCGTTAAGTTAAGTGGTTTCAGCAGCTGCCCCCTCCCTAAGCAGACGCAATACAAATGCGGATGGGAGGCGTGAGCGCACCTATAATTTATCCTGCACTTGCTTATTTACTACGTCCATTATCGTCTCGCGAATTTCAACGCGTGTAGGAAGGTAGGGAGAACGATCGAGGGGAGAGGAGGGTAGAGACGAGAAGTGAAAAGGGGAAACAAGACAAGAGGCGGGACATTGAAAACATTGTCACGGTCGGAATAGAAACGATCGAGAGAGAACGCGCGACGAAACGGTGGTCAAGGGCAATTAGCGAAAAGTTACGAAATTTTTCTTTCCCCAATTAAAAAGTCTACGGGTAGCTTCATTCCGCGATGCTGTGCCGACGACACTATGTCTGGGAAGATGGAAGAATCTTTTTACCCACGCGCCGCATTTAACGGTATTAATATCTGTCTAAACAATTTACGGGCCGCGAGCCGGCGGCAGACTGGCTGCGTGTTAATAATTCCCGGGAACCAGAGCTCGAATATTTTTCTCGCGCTCATTACTCCCGTGCTAGCGCAGAAATAGAGGAATTCGTCAAGAATATTTCACTGTCGAATAACGGCGAGCGTGCTGCCCCCCGCCCCGAGTGGCTAGAGTTAACAGAAACGAGCGAGCGAGACGCGAGACACGAGACACGCTGCTGGACCAGAGCCGTGAAAGCTACACGGTACTGGGAAAAAAAGAACTTGACAAGGAGGAAACAAAGAAAGGACGGAATTATGAAACGAAAGAGGTACGCACATAAACGTACATGTGTGTGTGTGGGGGGGGGGGGGTGTATGCTGTGCCAGTGTGTGGTATATATACCTACTTTTTTTTTTAAAGGCCGACGGTCTTGCTTATTGCGGTCGTCTGGTATTCAACGGCAGCCTAATAATAGGAGGCCATTTTCGTGGAAGGAAGCGAGGAAAGTCGTTGCTCCGAATTATTCCGCGCCTCGGACCTGCAACAAGGCGCATAAAACGAAATTAATGCGGCAATAATCGTTTCGAGCATAGTGTAATTCGCTAAGCCGACCTCTCTTGAGGCCAGTTTAATTCTACAATAATTGTTCTACACGGCAACTAATCACTGCGATATTACTTGCTCGCGCCTTGGGCGCGTCTGTTCAGACGACACCGAATCCGTTTCCTTTTCTCGTCTAGTATCAATTCCTACGGATTGTCCTCCGCTAATGAAGAATCGTACATTGTTTCCCCCCGTAGATGGCGTTCCACGGCACGGAAAATAAGTGGACTTTGTCGCGCAGCGTGATATTACGGAGACCGGTGCCGTGAATTCGTTACGTTTTACAATGTACATATGTACTTTTCATTGTCAGTCCGCTTTGTGTTTTCAAGACCACTACTTTATCGCGGCGAGCCGCGACGAGCGCTTCCCAAGCTAAATATTACAATCGGACCCAACGACTTCGTCTTCGCGAGCAGCAGCTAACCCGACAACACGATCAAACAGAACGTGAAACGCGATATAAAGTGTTGGTCGCGTGTAAAGCGAAACACTTGTCTGCTTAGCTGGAAAGAGTTTCCAGAGCCGCGAAATAAACATCGGGACGCCGACAAAAGGGCCAAACATCGATGGGAGTGAGAAGGAGCTCTTTTTCGTGTCTATCTTTGTGGGATCTGGAATACCGGTAGATGTCGCTGTATTTTCACTAGAGCGCCGACAAATATGGCGCTCGGTGAAGTAACATTTGAGAGTGTGACTTTGCGATTATAATACTTGGATGAACTGTACAGGGTGAGTCACTTGAACACAATGTTAATGTATTCTTTATCGACGTTAAGCATTGACCGTTAAATTGATTTTACAAATAATATTCTAGGCCTTTTCCCAACGACCTTCGAAGATCTAAATTCCTTAGAAATTTTTTTTACCATTCCTTTGTACCATAGACCCAAATGATGGTGCTAAGATGGCCCAATTTTGGCCAGCCGTGTTTATATACAAGTTTTATATACGGAGAAATGTTTCGATTAACGAAATTACTCGTAAACAGCGCGACTGTTCGTATGGGGATGAATTATATCCGGTGGAGTGCATCCAATTACATTACATCGGGGGCCATTATGGCCGGCGAGCCACGACGCATCCCACGAGAACGGAAGTGCGTCCACCTCCAGGAATTCAGATAATTGTTCTCTCTATTAAACTTTTATCCGGAATTTACGGAAGGTGCATCGAGAGACAGAAGGGGGGGGGGGGTTGGTTCTCAACGTTCTTAACGATTGGTGAACCGAACACGCAACATCTACATTATGCATTCACCGAGAAATGATGAAAGAAATCTCGTCCACAGGCGGCGCTGGGATCTCCCTATCCGTGCGCGTCCTGCATGAAATTAAATGTTACTTTCTCTATTTCTTCTCCGTTCTCGGACTACAAAAATCAGGACCAAAGCTTAGAGAACAAAAGCACGGAGCGAGGAAGACGTTAACGAGCGAGCATTGCTGAAAAATTCTGAAATTGATAATTAACTGCAGTTATATTATTATTTCGTACTTTGCGATACGATCGAAGGAAGTGTACATTTTAATGCACGATCCGCGTTAAATATTCGCAATATAACTTTTGAATAATTAAATATAATACACCAGAGACTGTTCTCACAACCGATAAAGTTTGTTTACTTATGATTTATATTATTAATCGTTTGTTTAAATTGTCAAGTAAAATATTAATAAATTATTTGGTAGATATTTGAATTTGCATTGATTATTTAATCAAAAATAAAACATTAACGGAAAATGCTATTTTATTGTACCTGACTGTAAGTCGGACATGACCTGTATTATCTCTACTACCGACTAAACACCCACCCGGTTATTTGGACCAACGACGTGATCTTCAAACACGAGACAATGGGATGCGCGTCGTATCCGATTTCGCGTCTACGAAATTGCGTTATCTGCAGTCAATTCCGATGAAATCGCTATCGGGGCTGCATTCGCCTAATTAACACTTTAACTACAGCGCCATCTATATTCAGATGACAGCGAAAGTTCTGAATAGACCACTTATCACGAATACTTATAAAAGATCTTAGTAGGCATTTGGATGTATATTCTACGGGATATAATAAGGCTGTTAAATTATTGTAAAAGTAATACAAAAACGTGGTTTATATAGAAAACTATTTGTAAGATTTTAAAACATTGTATATAAGCTGAGGTTGGTCAGAGCAATTGGGACAAAAAATTATCTTCTTTACGTTTTAAATTACGTCTAATGCTTATTCTAGAAGCATTTTTTCGAAGGACAATATTATGCTGATATTGTAACTAATAAACTGCAGTATGTTTACATAGCTGTACGAAGTCAAGTTTCAATCTTAGAAGTACGCTTGATATAGCGGAGCGCGTGACCTGATTGAGATTTCCTTGTAAACACGCACGGCAGTCAAAGTGTTAAAACAGTTCCATGCGTCAAACACAACACTCCGATGAAACTAAAATATCACCCGATAAACGTATCTGCGATACAACTAAATTCGGATCGTTGAACTACAATGTTAGTACTCTGAACATAATTATTATCGGCTGTTGTTACATATACAGTTACAGCGCTTTGTGTCAACTTAGAGAAATATCCGCTCGCTGCTACCCCCGCCCCTTTTCCATCACTGACCGTCGTAGCCGCGTATGCTACAGTATAAATATAATACAGTTTATTCCTTGAGAGGCCATGGCTCGAAGTTGACGCATACCACGTAACAGAGTAGAGAGACACCCGGTCACCGATCGGTTGTTTCTAATTTCTTTCTTACCGAAGATCAGAGAGAGATGTGGAATGAGAACGAATCGGAAGGACTGTAAGCGGAGAACAGTGTGAATCAGAGGAAGAAACGTTATGGCGCGCAAAGGACGGAGCACTAGACATCCGAAAGGCGGTGCGAAACAGAGCACTGTCCCTGTAGGTGACCTGTTTTGTTTATCGACACCACTTTTCCTAGAACTGCTAGCACAGTTTTTGTTTCCCTCTCGCTCTTTCCCATCGTCGCCCCAACGTATTCAAAAGACGAATAGTCTAGCGAACAACTGTACGGCAGATATAGAATTACTATTTTTGTCATCCAGATTAAATATTCCGAAGAATTTGATTCGGAAATGGGGAAAATTCTTATCTCGATACTTTTGCTCCGTATTGGAGTCTTTTCTCAAAGAAAGTTAGGAATTGTATTTCACATTGAACGAAAGACTATTGGTCCAATGAACGTTGTAAATAAATGGCTACAGTAACTGTCGTGTAATCGGTATGACTCTGCTCGCCACGTTATTTGTGGAGATGGGGTGGCAACGTGAACCGAGAACCACAAACTCCTCAAACGGGAACGAATTACCCGTGTGTACCGTGAACTGCAACGAACTTTGTCGTATTATTAGAGAGCGTCGCACGAAGTGATACGAACTGCGCGCCATCTACGGAACTTCGTCATCTCTCGTATAATTAAAACGATCTCCGCAAGGTCGAGCACGGGCACAGGCGATTGTAAAGTTAACAGCAATGTAACAAAAAGTGGACGCGATAATGGTATTCGTTGACCCAATCGAATTTTAATCGCCGACGGAATTGTTATTTCCCATCGAATTGGACCATTCACAGACCACCATAAACTATTCGCATACCAGACCAATTGACACGCACTCGCTACGCTTCCGTTTACGAAACCGTGGCGGAACCCCTCGATTAAATCCTCGTCTACAAAACCGCACTACCTGCTAGCTTCGATCGCGCTTATCCGCATCGATCGTCGACCCTGATTAAAATGGTTTGCAGAAGTGGGTGGGGGGTAGGGTGAACACGAAGTGGCCGAGGATGGATTCGGGTGCAGCTCGACCGGGGTCCGGCTATCTCGCCAATGAGATAAGGTTTCGAACGGATTAAAGGAGTAGATATGGTTGATGCGGGGAGATGGCGATACCGGCGTATAGGCACGGAAGATGGGGGTGAAAGACGACGCAGGTATCGGACCTGCGAATACATTTTATCTCGATCCATCGAGGTTGCGTTACACGCTCACTGCCGCCGGAGCGTTTCATCAACGTCGTTCCCTTCTCGCCTGTTCCTTCATCGACGAGGGATTTCGTTGAACCTCTTTTTCTTCGGCGCTGGATGACTGGTATATATGTCTACGATCGCGGTCGAGACGCAAGACTTTTTTCTCGCCGTTCAAGGTCACTTCGCCTGAAAATCACGCCACAGACCTAGCCAGATGAGCTGTATTTTTTTTTTTTTTTTGTAGCGACGCGTCTCAATTCTTGACGCGTTACTTATTTATTAATTTATTTGATCATTTAGCTAGGTGGAGATACCAAAATAGATCATACAACTAAAAACCAAATGAAGTTCCTAAGAAAAACTTTCGTATCATTAAAAATAGTCCGACTGTAGTCATGTTCGGACGATTTGTCGATACTTTCATGAAAATACAAGAACAATTAACAAAATTATATCTGATCAGATTAAAAGATTGATAATACTTCCATAAAGATAAAATAGAAAATAGAAAAATATCCATTTATTCAAGATAGGATCGTTTCAATTATTCATCACCGTAGTTCGGTAGGAGTATAATCGTGTAACAGTCTTCGACTGATTTTAACCTAAAAATACGCTTTTGATAATTACACCCGAGCCATTTCTTGAAAACACGAACTTCGTGAAATTGTTCAACATAAATCATCGTTGATTCAGCTCACAGATTTCTTTGCGATATATCACCATTTACCTAACTATGGGACACAGTCGTGCCGACTCATTCTCTATGGACGAAGGCGCGTCTGATTCGTGTGTCTCGTTTTCGCAAATAGAAACGCCGCCGACTCGTGTTTTAGATTGTCGAGGTACACGCCGTCGGGTGTTATTTAATAATTAACGCATTTTGCTCGGCCTCGTTGTCCCTCCCCCTGCCCTTCTCGTGGATTTAGTCGTGTCACTGTGCACAAATTTCAGATTGAATCGAAGGTATAGCCACAACCAGGGCACAGAATGGACGTGTCCATCAATGCTGATTTTTGTTGTATTATTTTCTAGCTCTAGAGCTTGGGACGTTAATAATAACGTAGCTGGGGGGCTGTATAAGAAATTCCGCGAATAAAAAATTTTAGAATTTTAATAGAACATTTTTGTCGATTTTCGAACTTCGTTTTCGGGGAACATGATAATTTCAAGGGTTTCTGGAATTGTGATATTATTTCCAAAGTATTCGATCGATAAACGGCCGGTGTCGTTTCAAATGCGAACAATTTTAACACAGAACGCGCTACGAAACCACTGATTCTTTGCGAGGTTACGGTACTACTTCGTTTCGCGCGACATCAACTCCCCCGTAAGGCGATGCGACTGAACCACGCACGTCTGTGGTAGAAGCCACACTGACGACGGAACGTTACCGATCGAATTAACGCCCTCGCGGTCGAGGCGCTCACTGCCAAGGACATTCTAAAACTTCAACTTGCACCGCGGGGGATCCTATCGTCATGAATTTAAATGAAAAAGACGACTACACGGTTCGCAAATATTGCCAAAGACGATTAAAGTTTGCATAGAGAGCGAAACGGTAAAAGATCGAGCGGATTGGAAAACACGAGAGATTACGAAGGCAACTCTCTCCCCGTCCCTCCTAAACGCTACAATATATTGACGATCGGTAAAAATGATTCTGTTAAATGGATCCTCCATCGGTTGCGCTATTTTATCTGTGCGCTAATGAAAATTTCAAATGGAACTGCTGCGATCGTTTTAATGAAATCTATAAATCCATATGGGAGAACAGGAGCTTAATCGAAACTGGACTACGGCCGACGTTCTATCCGTTTCGTGGATATAGAACAAAATTTGATTGTCGAACGCTGCGCGGTGCAAATTGGGGGAACATCTCAATCCATTTTACGAAGGATACATCGACGATTTAACCGTCCGCGTTATTGTGTCATACCGGATCGTGGGGGAGGGGGAGGGGGGAGCGGCACCGTAAAAGGAAGAACCGAGTTTTCACGTCGCTGCTTGTGCGGTTATTAGCCACTCCGTTCGTCCGTTTAATCCTCTTCCTCGCTCTGTCCAATACTATTGCAAATACGTGGAAACGACAACCGCGTTTTCATCTAACGCATTTTTTCTCTTTCTACCATTTTCTTTTCTTTTTTTTCTTCTTTTTTTTTTCATTTTTCGAAGAGGACACGTTATGGACAGATTGGACGTAACATTTAAAAGGTAAAACCTTTTAAATTTATTATTCGATGGAACGGGCGTAGCCACAAGCGAGAAATAATTTTCCCGGGTCGAGAGTCGATGAACGATATCGAAGTAATTACAACGAGATATTGAGTCGCGAATGGTAATAGGTAAAATACCCTGTTCTTGAGTCGAACGTTTCGCGGAACGTTTTAATATTCACGCTGAAAAGAGGCTTTTGCTGTTCCCGTCACACGCCGGCTTAACATCGCGCGACCGTTTGGGGGTGAATATCAACGACCTCATCGTATAATCAGTTATCCATTTCTGGTTCAACTCGCGCCAGTTGAATTGAAAGTATGGTGACATCTGGGCCAGTCCGACCCAGCTAGTTTCTCTTCGGACAAATTTGAGGTTAGATCTCGCGTCAATTTCGAACAGAATAAATTCAACTAATATACCTAATCGACTTTTGAGAACGGATGTGGTAAGAATTTTGTAAAGTTTAAAATTGTCCTCTATCCAGTAATACACATATATAGAGAAGAATATAGTTTGAACAACAATCTATATAAACATGTAAAAGGCAAAGTACATCTAGCGTTGTTCTTACATCTAACCTCAACATACATATACTTAAATTAAGAACTAACATGTTCCAAATCTGCATTTTCAACTCATCTACACAGTCGCAGTTTGTTGTGAAATTACTGATTGCACAAAGTATATCAGACATCTGGGTTCACGTCTGTTCCGCTAACTTCTGCTCCCCAGTGATATTGGATTGTTTCAAGGTAACTTTACTCCAGTTACTAGCAACCCGAATCTGCTTAATTGGTTTTAATTTATACTTTTACGATAGTGAAGTAAAATGTAGCGGGTATGAAGGTAATATCAAGGTCACTAAGTTGTTTTTACCCAGAATATTTTTCAGTACTTACTATTCTGACATACATTTGGATACATGCCAATGTATAACGTGTATATTAAAAAAAACAAAAACACGACCAAGTGTACTTCGAAATTAATGGAAAACGTGTTTACTATTTACTATTGGTCGACGATAACATTGAAAATACATCGCAAGTTCTAAATAAGTTATTTTTGTACCACCCGTTATCGTGACTTTTTATTTCTATTCAATGAATACTCACCTTCCCAACCGAAAGAAGAGCATGCTCTTCCCAACTCCTGGTACATTCTATTGTCTTCGGTAATTTGCAGTTGCATCATGGGACAAGAGACGAAACGCTTTCGAAAACGACATCGATAACTCGACGTAAGAGAGCGCGATTTCTATCCGGACCTGACAATTGAGCAACGAAACAGAACCGACGGACGCGACGCGACGTGACGTGACGCAGAAACAAAGAAAAAGAAACATCGCCTACCGGTTGAAAGAAAGATTCGAAGGAGTATGTCTCGATAACGGGAGAAAAGCGAAACAACGAGCGACTCGTCGTCGAAACTTTTGTCTACGATCGTTCACTGGTACGAGACGAGGGCTCATTTTCAGCGAGATTCGACTTAACGAGCAAAGCGAATAAAGATGAACGAGTGGAGCGCCGCTCGGTGAAACTGGCAACGACACTCGGGCCTAACAATCGGTAAACACGATCGGGTCAAGTGTGTGCCCGCCTTCCGCGAGAACGTCCGACTGAGCATCGACGATGAGTCTTGTTTAAGTTTTTTTCTCCCTAGCTCTCCTTCTACCGTTCGCCCGCCTCCTCTTTACCACTCGTGGGAGAGCTCGTTTCTCGACGATTTAAGCGAGCGCCAACTATGTAGTTAGAAGTTTGAACTACCGTGGCGCAATAACAATTCGAGATTTTACGCTTCAGGTAGCCGCGGTTGTTATTGCACGTGTCGCGTGTACACGGAATATACACAGGAGATTGGATAAGGGGCGCGACGAGGATGATTCCGGTGAACGAATAGTGGAACGAGGGACGGAGGGAGGAGGAGGAGAAGGGGTAGGGGCACCACGTGAATCGCGCGGAACTAAACAAATCTGTCGATCCAGTTTAGCAATTGCACTTAACCCGTTTTCGACCCGGAAATTGCGTCCAGAGTGCGTGTTATTACTATGCGAGTGGTTTTAGAGAAATTGAAAAATTGAATTTCCGCCGGCGGAAAAGCGGATTTCTTGCCGCTTCCCACAACTCCCTCCCTCCGACTATTCACCATCGTACAAATTAAGGTCAACGGCGGGTGGTTGTGTATTGAAGTGAAATATTCTGTCGGTTCGTATCGCAAATCGACGATAATATTGTTGTAATTTAAGCATTAAAAATTCTTCGAAATACCGAAACTCGATCCTCGTCGATGAATGCAATGGACAAGGAGAACACATTTACCGATTTGTATCAAAATTATCCTGTAACGAGAAATACCGAACATCGGCTCGAATCTCGTTCACTCCAATACCTGACTTCCAAATAATGGTATCGGAATGAAATCAACCTTGCAATCGAAGATGGGAAATAATATTATCCAAGAGGAAATCGAAGACGCGGTAACGGTTTTTTTTATTGTTAGCTCGTACGAAATAAGTTTTAGTTTTCTTTTCTATTTAATTTTTAATCAGATGTCATCCAACTGTTTCAGCAAATCGTTGTATTGAAATTACCCTCCAGGCACGAATCTTGGATACGTAAAAATAGAATAAATATAGAAAAAGCCTCGAAAAATACTTTCGCTTGCCAAACTTCGAAATTTGTACATCGTCTGTTCTTCTAATTTAGAATAATTATTTTTCAAAACTGTACGGTGAATCGTAAAAAGATTTAAAAAAAAATTCTTTTCTACCGTTTGTAGAACACTCGCGTTGCTATTTTTAACTCGAATCGTTCTTTCTAATTGTGAAAAGATTTCAGGTTGGTACCGGGAATGTCTTTATCGACCTAGAATTGAAATTAATTGAAATTAGCGACACACCGTCGAAGATGCAAGCGTTTCGATCAAAGAACTCCTCCACGATGACACAGAATTAAACGACAACATTTCAGTATTCGCGAATTGGCGGATATTTCTGAAGCACAAATAGCGTTCGTAATTTCAACGCGTGCATTGAGGGGCGAGCGAGCGAGCCTGTGCCACGGGTACGTGTTAGTGGCGCACACGTACGCTGCGCGGTGACTGTAATAGAACACTTGAAACGGATTTCCAGTGGAGCGTACGGTGCAGTTAAAACAGCGACGACAGCTTTTAATTGAGGCTAGGATACCAAGTGAAATATTGGAATTAATCGCGAAGCCTGTGTCGGGGCTAACGAATGGAGAGAGCCATCGAGTTAGATCGGTCAACGAATAATGGAGGAATCGATACAATATGTTGCCTCCCCCATTGGCGTTCGGTGGACCCACGCGTTTTTGTTCGCTTCCTCGTCCGACGCGTATTTAAAGCGCGCTAACTGAGAATTCAACAATTTTAAAAGGAAAATCGTCACACTCTATTCCCGTTTCTATGAAAATCCGTCATTGTCGTGTTCGTGGCTCGTCGACAACTGACTCATCTTCCGTCGGGAAACGATCACGTGACCGTGGAATAGAAAGGCTGGCGAGCCCTGTTATTATTTTAACGAATTATATACGTTACGTGTCGCGTGCGATAGATGGCGCGATATAATAATGCGTTTTATCAATCTCGGCCGCGGAGCATCCGATTTTCGGCTGGTAATGTGAAATTTTGCCCGTTCAACCTCGCGTGACAGTTCCTCGACCGTAATTTGACGCTGTTGGCTCGAAACGCGGGATTTTCAAATTTTAATCGAAACCCGTCGCGCTCTCCCCGTCACGTCCCTTAATTAAACATTGTACGGTAAAATCGCGTCTCCGATCCGTAAATATTTTATTCCGCGCGAATCTGCGGGAGACAGCGCGAGAAAATGAATTATTCTTGCAAACGAAATATAAATTACGGCACGGTACATTAATTACAGTACGTTACACCATAAATAAAAATCGCTAAATCGGTTAATTGTAGCTCTGAATAATTCCGTGTTTCGATTTCCATTTAATTGGTGCCAGCGTTTCGGTTGATAATTCGAGACCTCCGTCGACGAGCTTTGCAAAGCAACCGCCTAGTCACGTGACACAACCGTTACACACAAGAACGTATCCGATTTCTAAACCGCGCAAATGCGACCGATAGCCGTTGGTTCGTGAATTCGAACACGATACATTCCATATCGAATCGCAGAATATTTGATACCTTATAAACAATTTCGGACAGAAATTTTTAGGGTTGCGCTTGTCGATACAACAATTAAAGGAACGACAATTTAATTTGTCTTGAACCGAGCTTTTTGTTTATTTCTGACGCTCGAATTTTGTCCTCTGAAAGGATACTAAAAATTTATAACACATAAAAAATATACGAAAAATAAACGAAGAATGTATAGTTTCTAAAAGAAAATCTATTAAAAATATCTAACGGTAAACAGAAAATGTATATTGATTTATTTGTCAATATTCATAGTAATAGCGGTATCGTAGCAAGACATTTTAGAAGACCATAATTTTGCCATCATTCGTTGGTGATATTACACGCATCAACAAATACCACCCAGATACGTCCGTAAACGCAACCCGACAGAGCCGTTGGTTTCGTGAACTCGCACGCGTGCGCAACAAAGTTGCGAAAAAAAAAGGTCGGTCAAACCTGACCAAGGGGGCACACCGCTCGTCACCCGATCGTCCGTCTTTCTCAATTGAGCGAGCCACCCAAGACCATACCCAATGTCTATTCTCGTTTCGTCGAAACGATATCCCGGCATAGCAATGAAACCGCTCTTCATTTCTTATGCAAAAGACTGGCGCGTACTTTTAAACGTGCCGTAATAATACCTTACGAGAAGCAATTAAGTGCAAATACAACCGATTGGGATGAACGTGCGCCAGCGGATGCATTCAGGGGGTTAGACGCGGAGATAGGATGGACACGGAGGAAGTGGTAGAGAGTGAAGAGAGAGAGAGAAAGGGGGAGGGAAGAGGGTAGAGAGAAACGGACTGAGAGGATAGAGCGAGGAAGGCGGATCGGAAATTGCTTCGAGCATGCTCGCTCACAATAATACCACGCCTGCCTATGTACGCGTATACCAAGAGCCGGAGCTACGTGTCTCTATGTATATCGTAGCTGTGCGCGTGTGCGCAGTACACGTACGGACGCACCAATACGACGGGGTAAGAACAAAGCCGACGGCAAATGACAGCAGTAATTTTCGCAAACTGTTGTGGGATACGCGCTGAGGCATTCAAGGTACTGTACCGTCGTTGCCGCTGCTCGAAATGGTATTTCTCTCTTCCTCCGACGCAGTCTTCTTTCGTACCCACCTCGCGCCGCCTTCCTTGTCCGTGAAGTTTCACTCCCCGATACTTCTTCTGCTCTTCCTCTCCTTTCGTTCTCCTCCCGTACCTTTGACGGATTTGTGTTCTCCCTTTGCTTTGACCCAACCTTTATCTTAATCTTTTCCTTTCGTTCTATCTGGTTTTATTTCGACACGTTGTTATTCTTCACCATTAGCTTTCTCCGTTCGACGATGGCGCTTCGGTAGACAGTCCCTTTCTACCACGTAGAATCCCCTCTACCACTTTGTTCCTTTGATTCGTTCCTTTTCCCTTGTCGTTCTCATTCGTCCGTCTCTTCCGTCGCTGTTTCTAACCGCGTACGTGTACGCATGCCGTGTGCCCCGGTTGGGTTGGTTTCACGGCGAAGTTGGAATTACATTTTGGAAGTGGTGGAGCCGGTGGTAAACCGAGGGTCCAATTGACCGTCGAACAGTTACACCGTTTTTTGTAAGAGCTCGAGACGTGAAATTGCAATGGACACACTAGATGAAACTAACCTTCAAACATTTTATCGCGACGCGGTTGCGACTCGCGGGCGCCCTGTTTTTCTTTCTATTCCGGCGATTGTTTGGTCAGCAATATTTTTTTTTTAGAAATAAATTCAGAGCATAGTGAAAAAATTGCCATCCCTGTGTCGGTCTTTGTTTACCTACAGAAACATCCTTCGATTCTTTAGACGACGAAAGTGAAAAGAAATACATTTCGTGACGATCGCGATCAATTTTGATGTATTTTTGTGGAAAGCAACGATTTTCATCGTATTTTATATTTTCCTATATTTTGTATACTGAAGAATGAATTCGTTCAGAGAAAAAATGTAAAAAATTTACTTTTCTATTTCGGTAACTCATCGGTAACCTCAACCGCGAAATGTAAACAATGTCGAGACCCGTTCCATGCGGAACAGTTCTGAGAAGTGTGACGGCGATAACTTCGTAACCATCGAAGAAGCAAAATTTTTAACCTTGAAGGACATTGCGGTACATCTAAAGAAAAAAAGAGACGGGAAAGAGACAGACGCGTCCGGGATTAATAAGCTATAACACACGTCGCGAACTTCGACGAATGGCGAGGCGAGAAAACACCAACGACGCTCTTAATCCGTCGCTATGCGGTGTGCACGGGCTCCGTAAATATTTCAGCGCGTTTTCAAGCAGCCGCGATCCATTATTCAACCGGGGACCCCCGATAGCTTATACTGCAATAACGAAATAATGCCGTGCATTCTTCCGCGTAAAGAGCATCGTCGAGCTTGGAAGCTCAGTCGGTAGAATGCTCGCAGCATTAAGTCGTTCGACGTCGATGCCAGCCAGGCCAAGCCTAGTATCTTGCACATGCAGAACCGCACGCGTGCACCTGGATGCACTCGCGTGCCACCACGTAGCCAATCACGTGCCCGCTTTACAATACGCTGCGCCGGGAATAATGCCCAATTTTACACGAGCCAAGATTGACGGCTGTGCACGTCCTTACGGGCGAGACGAAATCCGCTTAAAAGTTTCAAAACCTGCCTCGGGCCGCGCGCGAACGAGGAACCGACGAGAGAACTTGAGAAGTAATTGGAGAGAGACGGACAGACAGACGAAGAACACTAAAAGAGAGAGAGAAGGAGAGAGGATCGACAGAGAAAAAAGGAAAAGCTTATTTACTTTACGTTATATAGAGAGACAGGTATACATATGTCCGCGTTACACGCGCAAGTACGTATCCTTTCCATGGTGGTATGGCTTCATCCATGCGTTAAATTCCTCCGGGGGATTCTTCCTCCTTCCTATCCCTCCTCTGTCTCCTTCGCCATGCTTCCCGCACCCCTCACCCTTTCCCAACCCCCCTCGCGGTACTCGTCTTCTGTTCACTCGTGCTCACTTGCAAGAACAGACCACTACCGCCACCTCCTCAGGCGGCGTGTCTGTCTGTCTCCTTTCCACTCACTTGCTTTTAACGTAACAACTTTGATCGGGGCAACAGCTTCGGGTATTTCCGATGTATCGCCTATACGAAGAAAGGTAGGGAACAGGGAGAAAGAAAGAGAGAGAGAGAGAAGAAGAACGGAAAGAGAGTTTTAATTTCTTCAGGGGTTCGCGGTTTAACGTCCGTTTTCTTCGTTTCCTCTTGAAAACCCTATAGCGTCAACGTGATAGGTAAAGTAAGTATTCACACATCAATTTTTTTTGCATTAACTTTTTATAAACAAATATGATAACATCGATTCGAATTGCTCTCGTTCGGATATTAGTGGGTTTATTAATTTTAACAGGAAAACAACGAACCTTGTTTGATAATAGAAAATTATTTTCAAGAAAATCGTGCTGGCAAATACTTTTTTTTTTACACACTGTAGTTGAACTCGGATTCCCGAACCAGCCATGAATTATTCTTATCGCGACACGTCGTTATCGGTACAGTTGTAAGCGATAAATGTCGTCCGAGTGGCAATTATTTTATCAAGGAACACGACGGCACCGCCGTCCAACGGACAAATGGCGTTTCGAATTCGATGTAATTGTTGGAATCGAGCGAAACGAAATACACATCTTCCATTATACACGGTAAGAAAACAATGCTGAGTCATCCATTTGACCTTTAGGTAGTATGTTATACCCTACAGCGCGAGGGATACGTGGCTTTCGCTTTTTTTCGACGAGTTCTCTGACATAAGAAACAGAGACTACGAGACGCGCGACGAAGAAACGGTCGGTATGGAGCGAAGGAGTGAGACGACGCGAGGCACGCGATGACGAACCGATGTAGTTTCTCTATATTAAACGTTCAGGGGCGCTTGAGTCGTGTATAGACCGGCGAGCACCTGCCTTTGCACGACTGAATGCACGAAGGGTTGGTCAATCCATTCCCGTAGTCTGTTCTTTTTCCATTTGATAGTTTCTAGCCGATAGTATTCGCATTCCAAACGTCAGGAAGGAGCGTAACGCACGCTTCCCTGTAACAGCCTTTGACGGTTGGTTGGGACAGCGATGTTAAGTGGAACGAATTTTTGTCGCGAGCCGTTACACGTCCCGCTTGGTGACAGATCTCGAACACATGACAAACACAGAACACGATCGCGTTTCAGTTTTTTCTCGCCGATTCGAACGTTTCGTGAATACATCCGACACGCGTTATAAACACACGCGGCTGTTTACCTAATATATGACTATGCGGGCCGAAATGTCGCGCGTGGCGCGGTCAAGATGGCAGCACTAAAGTATAATATTTGCAATATTCGTATCAACGGTTCGGCGTATCTACAATATTTATTCCGTAAAGTCTTTTCTTTTCAATTTTTCTGTAACTTTTTCCACCGTAATTCGACACTGCGTTTAAAAGGTAAAAGGAATTAGTCGAAAACTCTCCTGCCATCTCTCCACTTTTTCCCCCCCGGTATAGCTGCGAACGAAATGATCGTAAAGTCAAACCGGAGCGGCGCATCAAACATTATTTGATCTATGACTACGAACATTCGCTTGCTCGCGTTTAATTCCCTGCTTTCGGCATCGAGCATAAAGTGTTTGACAAACAAACCTGGCCCGGGCAATAATCACGTTCGCATCCTACCTCCGAGGTAGACTTTAATGCAATTGAATTAAAAAACGGTATTTTTCAGCCGGTGGATATCCTTGCTCCGTGTTTTCATTCCAGAGAGACTGGGCTCTCTCCCTTTGCCAAGTTTATTCAATCCGAGGCGGTGGCAAAACAAAAGCAACCGCGCAAGGACTCGCCCTCTGCGGAAACGCGTTCAAATTGAAAATACACGTAAACGAAGAGAAACAAACATGGAATAAAAAATAAAAAGTCTGAAAAAGCGGAAGGAGAGAAAAAGTTCACCGATATACATCGTGTACACGTAACTATGAATCCTCCGCGGAGTTTTCTTCTTCTGCATGCATAAACAAGAACGGATAATAATAGCTGGGGCTCATGGTGTCGTTGCGTAATATTATATTCCCCTGTCGGCGTTGCGAATCAAACACCGATTTCGCTCGACGGATTGTTTTTCCAATTCTCACGTTGGCCAGCGACAACGATCCAGGTGGATGGCAGATGATCCTGGTAATGGTGTTGAAACGAACTCGCGCATGCGCGCGAACACTCGTACGACGAGATATATTGTACTGCGATTTCATTTACGAAGGAACGCGACTCGTTAGCGCGAGAACACTGGAACCGTGCACGAATGATAATTAGCTGGCCGTCCAAAGCCGGCGAGGTACAGCTATGTCGCCTGAATCTCTGGATGCGTTCTTGTATTAAGGAGGGGAAGGGTCGCGGGGTGGAGGAGACGCAAGAAACTCGGGTGTCATGTCGAGGTCGGTCTATTCTTTCAACTTGGAAATCGGAACGGTATTTGGTGCTTCGAATTCATTTGTTTTCGGGGTCAACTTGTTAACCCTTTTTCACCGTTTTGTATTATCCCCGCTGTTAACATCTTTTCGCGTCCGTTTCTCGCAAGACAAGTCAACTCGTCCCGTGAAAGTCCACGAACAAATTAAATGTATCATTGATTTATTGGGTTGTTCGGAAAGTAATTTCGTTTTTTTGAAACACGATTTTTTTAGAGTGTATAAACGTTTATACAAAAAAAAAATGTATAAACATTTATACACTCTAAAAAAAATCGTGTTTCACAAAAACCAAATTACTTTCCGAACAATCCAATATTTTCAGTCCGTAATATTAATAATTGGAAGTCCGTTTTCTTTGAATTTCATACTTTCGTTTTGACTCTTTGATAAAGCGTTATCCTGTGCAAAATATTTTTTTCTTAATTTTACGGGTGGAATATACCAGCGAGTACAGTTTGGTCGAAAAATCGTGGAACACGCTGTTGGATTTCAAAAGGGAACTGTAGTTTTCAAAGTTGGCCACCACGATCATAAAATCTGCTTTGCGTATTCCACAGTTGTTATTTATTATATATTACCTTATCTATTTACTTATATTTAATGTGAAAATGTTATGCTACATGCGCATGTATGGACGATGTAATTTTGTCCGGGTTTGAAATGACCGGGAAAATTTATATAATTATCAAATACGGATAATGGATAAATTTATACGGATGAATTTTTTACCGAAATTCAATTAGCGTGCGAGTCCGTGCGTCGTAATTATTTCACTGAAATTCAATTATCAGAATTCATTTTTTAATATCCGTATGGAAAGTTAATTATCAATCTGAAAAGGATGATTTATCGCTTTGGCGGTAAAAGAAGTAATAAGGGCAGAGGGGATTTACCGCTTGAAAAGACTAGAATGCCGCCGGTCTGCAAAGTAAAACGCGCGTCTCCGGTAGGTTCGACGAATAGACGGGTAAGTAATTTTGTAATTTTCTTAAACACGTAAAATACCACCCGGATCGGCCTAGAAATTATTTGTCGCATCCCGGTAGCAATCGTGAGTCTCATCGCTATGATACGAATAGTAATATCAATTTCATCAATTCCTCTCGCCGACCGTTCCGGTTACGAAACGATGCTTCTCGAATGTTTGTGCCGTAGCAGCATCGCGATAGAGAGGCTTTTTAATTAGCGAGCCGGGAACAGAAGTAATCGTGAGCAATAACGGGAAACTAAATGCGCGCTGGGGCGGCGTATATAACGCTAGGTTTTTATGATCCGTGTCGACGGTATGTATCGTTCGCTTCAAAACAGCCGCTTCTCGTCTTCCGAAAACCGTTGAAAAGATGTTCGTAAATATCGAGAAAGGCTTTCGCCGACCGTAAAAACATAAGCTTTGTATACGGCCCCAATGCCTCTGGGCATTAAAAACAAGCCGTCTGCGGGCGATAGGCCAAGGTATGCAACCGAGCGGGCAGGTGAATATATCGACGAGAATTGAGAGAAGCGCGGGTGAAGCCTACCACCAGCGCCGCCGTTCAGCGATAAAGACGGACGGATGGAGATAGAGATAAAGGGGAGAGAGATCCTCGATGCGAGGGAGGAGTGGGCGAGAAGAGAGAGGCAGGCCGGAGATCAACGGTGCAAGGAAGTTCGCAAGTGTGGAAGAACTGGTGGACGTTGGCGTGGAACGGGGCGAGTGGGAGGAGGTGAACCGAGGATCCCGATTATTCAGCATCGACGACATTTGCAATCGACATTCTCTTCCTTTCGCCGCTCATTATTGTGCCGTTCGATCCACGCGGATCTCTTCGCCCCGTTCTCTCTGCTCCACGATCGCTTCTCCGAATGGGGGGAAAACGAGAGGTGGCGTGAAGAGGAGCGGCGCGGGGCAGCGGAGAATAGGGAAGGGCGCGCGCATCTCCGGGGCCTCGACCACTGCCACCAATTAACCGTCCTTCTCCTTCCCGCGTCGCGAAGCCGCTGAAAATAAGAGACGCGCCTCGGGTACGGAGGAGAGCGGAGTCCGGGATTGTATGGTCCACAAACGCAGGACTCCACGGGCTTGAGACAAATCCGTGTAATTGGTATTAAACAAAGGGAAGGAAAGAAAGATGAGGAGAAGTCGAGTGGAAGGGAGAGGGAGTGAGGCAACGGTCGTTAGGTTTTGTACAAACGTCGACTCCTCCTAAAGAGGCGTTTTCCTCCTCCGATTTCAAAGACGAACGGTTTTTATACATTCCCCTGACCGTTCGAGGCCGAAACAGTGGAACGACCTCGCGTTCCACCGGCAAATTAATTTCTCTTAGAGGAGAGACCCGTCCCATTCCCGAGCGTATCGTCCCGAAAGTACCCCCCACCCTCACTGGTTATCGATACTTCAATAACGTTAATCTCGTTCGGGTTCAATTGCCGTTTTCCTTTTTTGTCGTTAATTGTCGTTTTACCGTAGCGTTCTCGCAAACGATTTGAAAAGGCTCTCGAAACGCGCCGAGCCAAAGTCACGAATACAAAGATCGACTTCCGTTTGATCGTCGCTCGTCGCTTTCACGGAAACAATTGTTTTGATAAATTCCCGGCGAACGTTATATTTCTTTTCTATCTCTGCCGTGTGCTCGCAGGCGTTCCATCCGTTTATGTAAACGGAAGAATCCTTTTACGGCCGTATTTACACGACTCGATTTTTACCTTCCGACGCGTCTGAAACCCGCGACTGCGTTTCGGTACGCGTTGACAGACACTCTCGAAGAGTGTCGAGTTTCACAACAAAGAGGGGAAAAAAAACAACTATTTTTTCTGCGGCTCGCGTCAGTCGCGGAACCCTAGCAACCGACCAACGATAAACAAGATACTCTGTCGCATCAGTAGCTGCCCGCCGGTGGGCGTTTTTTCTTCCTTTTTTTTTTTCTTCCGTTGCCTTCTGCGAGTGTGTGCTTTGCGCGCTTAAAAAGTTTGAACTTCGCTTTATAACGAGCTTAAGACCACGCGCGGTTAACGAGGAATGATTTACCACGTTCCATGCCATATGGCAAGCACGAACACGCCGACGCTGGGCGCACACGAACGGATTCGTGTGCGCGCTCCAAGACCAACGAGTGTATAAATCACGGCCTGGCGTACGGGCCTAATATAATCGCGCCTAATAAAGTTGGCAGCCACTAAATTTTCTTAACTCGGCCCCCGGTCGGTATACCGGACCGATTCAACGACGTAATTCGAACGGGAGCCCCGTCGACGGGCGAAGAATTTTGCGAGTCGACGAAAAGGGCTGTGGACGGGTTCTCGAGGAACGAATGAAAATTAAGACTGTCGCAAATGGCTGAGCGCGGAAGATCCGTCTACTTAGCCGAACAAAAGAAGTCGAGTCTCTTTCATCTCGACGGTCGCCTTTGAATGACACACGCTTGGTGTCTGGACGCAAAGGAACCGAGTGGATTCGTTCTCTCGGCTAAGACCGAATGTTGAAAAACTCGTTATCACGGTTACTCTACGTAATCGTTTTTCGAATTGTTCCATAATTGGTTGGAAATTATTTGTGGAGATAGAAATCTTGGATTCGAGTTCCTTGACCTGTATTCACCGTTCACCGATGGTGAACCAGTTAAAAATAGATATTCGACGAACGATCGACCCGAATAAATCCCGAAATTGTTTTATTTGAAAAATAAAGAAAGTAAGATAATTATTGGTCCCGACGGTCCAACCACGGTCACTTAGTTCAAACAAAGAATGCTTGATCGAGAGGGAGAAATCTTTACACTGGAAGAATATCGAAATGCCGTAAATAAGTCTGTTCCCAGACAAGAACCGCTTTTCGAGGGACGGCTTAGTTAAGGGACTGAACTCGTGTTTGGCTCGACACTAACCCAACCGTGTATTTACATGGGAGATTTACGGTACGCTGCTACCGATCCCTACCATGTATATTCCCGGTGCATTAACGCTGGAGCGGCTGCAGAACGTCGCCAAGCAGAAGCGACTAGCTTGACCTTTGGACTCCGGTTCCTTTCCCTGGGAGCTATACACAAGCCACTCTCGCTCGGTAGGCGAGGGGACGGGAGTCACGTGATTATGTTTTCTTTCGTTTTTCATCAATTCGACGAACATGGCGGCGCTCCGTGCTCACGAATCGTGTGCGTCCCAACCCCCTTCCCCTCCTTATCGACTCTCTTCTCTTTTGCCGTGACAAGCGTTTACCGTGGAGAGTCGCGGGAGAGAGTTCGATCGAGCGCGTCAATCCGATAATAAAATAAAAGTCTAATAAAATTGTCTCGCGTAAGAATTCAATTATTTCGTCCCTTACTTACTTTCCCGCAGCTGTCGGATTATTATCTAATTAATTCGATAAATCCGTCTGCGCGAATTTTATCGCTCTTCGGCATCGTTGTCGACATCGGCGACATTCGCTGGGAAAAGAAGAGCGACACTCGTACGAAATTAATATCGTACGAACGAGATAAGCCCAGGGCCGCCAATCACGAACGCGTACATGTATATATCTCCCGCATCGTCGGCTGTCAGATGTCTATCGATTACCAGGCCAACATTGGCCACGTACTAAGGCAACGTCGAGGCTCGCGGGACGAGTCCAAAAGCGGTAGGGTAGAATAAATGGAAATAACCGATTCTTGGTTAACACATTGTACGCGCGGGCTATTTGGCGCGTCCCTCGTTGCGTGACGCGCGCCATTTTTGACGATCGACTGGCGCTGCAAACGGTTTTCTAGAAACCGACGTGATTACTAGATTACAATTCATTTGTATTCGATCTTTTTTTAATTTTTCGTTACAAACGGCCCGTCGACAATACCTTAAATAAAGTTTTTCAGTACAGGTATATGATCTACTACAAATAGGAATACTTACAACGTCGATGGTTTTATTGTTAAATAAAATGCGATAAAATACAAACTCGGTGGATTTACGTTAGCGTTTATTTTGAAATGTTTATTCTGTGGACAAATAGCGATCCAAAATTCAACCTAAATTCCAAACAATGTGTTAACAGCACGGGAAAAAAGAAACCGCAATCTACCCACCATTGACGCGAGCGTAAACATAATGCGTACATACGCGTTCCCGGCTTTCAAAAGAGGTCCGAGCGGAGGGGGAGGGGGGTTTCCCTGATCCTTTCTCGCGGACCCTCGTTAATTTTCAGAGGCTATGATTTTTAATACCGAATGCTCGATGACTGTCGGAGGTTTCTGCACGAGAACACACTGGTCCTGAATAGGGAGGACCTATCAACACTAATAACGATACGTGACCATCAAAGCCGCTAGATCTCCAGACTGGACCCATCGAGTTGCAAAAGGAAATAAAGTAAAAGCGAGCAATTAAAAGCCAACGAGTCTATCCCTCTTCTACCTTTCTCCTCCTCCTCCTCCTCTCTTCGTCTTGCCTGCCCTTTCAAACCTTTGCATCATCGTCCAATCAAGGTAGCCGCGTTTCTACCGGTAGCTCTGTTTACCTGTGTGCATGGACAGGTCATGCACACGTACACGCAGTACACGCGCGCGCAAACACGTTTCTCTTGTGTGTACTTGATCGGCGACGGGCCTCCGTTTGTGTATACAATCCGTCGGGATCCTTCCCTTGTTAGGAGTCATTTCAAACATTTGCCATATCACGATCGTTCGGAGGCATTTCTTGTCGGTCAGAGCTAGAATGACATTCTAGAGGGAGTCCTCCTCTCTCTGACGTACAGCATTACGGGAATTAATTTCTGGCCGGTGAACAGTCACTTCTTAAATTGCTTCGGAATTCGTCCGAGTTTCTCTCGTTGAATAGCACGGCTACCACTACCGCGCAGTGGTTCTCAAGGACGGGGTACGCGGATGTTGAGAGATTAGTCGAAGCTGGAGGGGGTGTGGGAAACGAAGACATCTCAAACACGGTAACAGAGGCAGCGAGGCTTAACGAAAGAGACGCGCGCTCGAACTCTTTTTTCTTTCTTCGTTTCTTGGCGGATAAAGATCGTAATTAATGAGAAACTACCTCCATTCTCTAAGGATGAATTACATTTGTGAATTAGAAGAACAACGATAACTTCGAAGAAAATTCCGACACGACTGAAAAAGGAAACGTCGCTTCAACGTCTCGAAAAAGTTACTCGTCGAAAATAATGCCCGACGAAATATTAAAATATCAGTTACAGACACTTAATAAATTAATCGAGAGTCTTCGAAAGTGTACGAATATTTTTCTCACCCGGTATATAATATTATGACAAATAACGAGTTTACCTTTATTTGTTTCTGTAAATATTCCCGGGATAATACGATATCAATTTTTCGGTTACGCCCTTCGGGATTTATTTGATAATTTCTCACATCATTTCGTTCGACAATTCATACGGTCCTCTTCGGGTAAACGCATCCTGAAAAATCGATAACGAGGAAATTGTAAACCCGCCACGCCGAACATAAATCTCAAACTTCTTACCGATTTGAAAAATTTCGATCTCTAAACGCGCAATATTTTCCAAGACACCCCGATACAGAACGATCAACATCGGAAATGTGAATGGTTCCATTGTACGAATCCTAACCTTCGTGTTCTCCTCGTTAGCTCGCACAATGGACGTTCTAGCAGACCTCAAACGCTTCGGAAATACCAAGACGAAGACCGACCCGTGTACGACGTCCGAAGTTTCTTCTTGGAACAAGGCCAAAACAACCGAGCAGATTTCGATGCGTCGGGAATGTCGTTTGAAAATCGAAATGTCATCGCGACCGGACGAGAATCGACCTCTCTACCGGCCTGCCTGCTCTCCCCCTCCCCCGTGCTGCGACAAGCACCACCGCAACGAATCTACTGACCCATTCGCCCTTCCAGTCTGCGTGCATCGTTTCACAGCGACACGTTCCTTCCTCTCGTTCGTGCGTCGTCGTCGTTCTTCGCCGATTCCTTCAGTATTTTTTCAGATTAACCCCGTCGACTCCCGTCTCCGTCACCGTGGTGAATATCAAACGAGCACACAGGTGAAAGTATAGACGGTCGTCGCGCCTTAGTCATCCTAGACGTATTGTTGAACGTCGAGTAGGTAGAACAATGCCTCCATGCGTCATGACGCCTGGACGTCTGCCGCGAGGTGCGCGCGGCCGCCGAGAATAATTATCGTTGTTTGCACTTCGTTTTCCCGTCCGTTCCACGGGACGTTAACATTTTTCGGCCTTAATTGATGTGCCGATAATGGTCCGGGGGAGGGGGGGGGGGGGGGGGGGGGACGCGGAAGAAACGCTCGTTTGGTCGGAACGCGACGGTGGCTCCTCGACAGACAATTCTGTCGTGGAATGGAGATGTTCAAAATTCTTAACCATCGAGTCGTAAGTAATTGCCGCATTTCCGTACCAATTTTATTTTCCTCTCGAAGGAGTTGCGAAACAATTTAATCTGAAATATATTCCTCGTTATTAACACACTGAACGTCGTGGTGATGATGAACGAACTTTAAAGTTTCTTCAAAGCGTATACAAAGAACGAATCCTATTGCTCAAACAGTAAGGTAAAACCACCCTTTAAGAGAGGAAATTTGAAGTAGTAAGATTATCGATAGGAAATGAGATATCGAATTCATTGAAGTAGTTTTGTACCAATATAAGGAATAACTGAATGTAAATTTACAATATCCCCACTCTAGTTTATAGTTGTTACCAGCCGAGAATGATGACTACTATCGACAGCGACCAATAGCGATGATACGTGCAGTGGTGGGGGAAGACAGGTAGACTATAAAGTAGAGTGGGGATGAAAATACTCGTTAGCCTTCTTCTCACGGACAGACAGTACTTGATCCATGCTTTCTGACAGCTGTTTTTACATTATCCAACCCTCTGAGATACAGTAAAAGGAAGTGCGGGTTATTTAAAATTCCTCAGAGAGTTTACGAACCGCCACCTGAACAGTCAGTTACATACGGCTCGATCCAATAGACGAAAATCTTGAACAAATAAATGGACGACTTTGTCTATCCGTTGCTCGTCAAATAAAAATTAATATTTGAAGTTACAAAATAAAATTATACGCATCGCATTGATCGACTCGGTCGAATCAACGTCGCTAACAATTCACGGACCCCTTGGCTTTACGTGACTCGTTCGATTCGAATAAAATTTTGCCGATCTCCGGCGCAGGGAATTGAACGCGAGCGCAACGTCGCTCGATCCGACGCCAATGAGCGACACACAATCGACGATAATGTATTCCCTCTGGCGCGGTTAGTTTCTTTTGTTGCGAATGTAAGATGGATGAATTTTAAACGAGGAATGGTATGTGCTTGCTGTTTGACTATATAGCCGACTTCCCGTCACGCTTCTCTTTCTTATTGATGCACCAGCCCTATAAGCGGGGTTCCATAAGCGGGGTTCGAGTTTCCGCCAGTCATTCGATAGACGGGGAACGATACAAGGAGACTGAGCGACATTGTCTCCGGTAACGTCTCTATTTTGTTACATACTATGTAAATATTCCACAGATACGTAATTGAACGTAGGAACGCTGCAGTGTGCAAAACGGCCAAATTTTTCTACGAACGGAATACGACGAATAAAACCAACGACGTGTAACAATATTAATTCCATTAAAAACTCGGATGAATGTTTGCCCGCTCGGCGCTGAATATATCGTTCTATAATTCCGAGTGTAGTTTTCGTTCAAGCAGCGATGAATAAAAAAATCGTTTCGCCCGTGTTTCAGACACACCGGAATGTTATTGTATTAATAACAATGTTTAAAAAAAAGAAGGAAAAAAATTGTAATTTGATTAACGATCACCGTGCGAACAGGCCCGGTGATTAACGATCGTGATTACTCGCTCGTTAATAATTACGATTGGAACGATAGGTCCAGCTCGTAAAAAAATTATGCAATCTGTTTTTAATATTGATGGCCAGGGAAAGTTTACATTTGCGCTCGCTGGATCGAGTTCTCCCCCCTCCCTCCTTCTCCACTACGACTGCTCTCTTTAATCAAACGTCGATTGGCTTCGATACAAATTTTATCCAGTTTCAGATTTTCTTTTCGAGAGATTCATCGAAGTCGTCCCTTTGAGGATGAGATCTCGTCGTTCGATCGAACGACCAGTGATGAAAGTTTGATTTTTCCAGACTCGCGAACTCGTCCCCTATCCAAGTATCCCTTATGGTTTTTACGACGTATTAAACGTTTCCGCATTCGGTGAACCGCGCTCGCCACACCTCTCCGGGGGCAGTTCGTTTTTATGAAAATTTATTAAAATATCGAATTCGATTGCCGCGACTGCACGCTCGCGATAAATAATTCATGAACAGCGAGCGCACGGGACACACACAATCGATAAACGTCGCGCGGCGCCCACCGACGAAAATCCACGCGTCCGTCCGTCCGTCTGTGATCCCCTATTAATAGTATTAACGATCCCGTCGCGCGACAAAAAACAATTATTATAATTTTACCGTCTCGACGAGCGCGCGAACCGCGCGTTGTTTCCAATGATTTTTCAAAGTGGAGATGGTAGACGTCTTGTTAAAAAAAATTTTTGCATTAACGAATATGAATAATTTTAACGTACAATGTGCGTTCCAGATACTCGAATATTGTTATTTGAAACGATACGTGGAAATGTTAGAAAAAATTGTGGAGCGATGGAAAAAGTATTTAATATTTTACGAATGCTTTAATATGCTTTTTTCTTTCGTTTTTTTTTTTTTTTTTTTAACGTAGAAGCGTAGAAGAGATATAGGTCAATTTTTTTTTTCTTTTAATGAAACTAAATTAAAGTCAAATATTTCAAAAATGGAATATTTCCCTTTTCAAATACGTTTCGAAAAGTGAAAAAATTCAATCGACCTATTTCGATAAAAATATAATTCCGAAATAATTAAAACAAGCGTAACGTACAATGTACTTTTCACTGTAAATTTTCCAGCGCGGAGATGTTTTTCAATTTTTTTTTCGCCCAGAGGTGGGGGAAACGCCGTTGAAAATGTTTGGAAATCACTGCGTTACATCCTCGTAAATCGAATGCGATAACACCAGAAGCGCAGAGACAAATCTTCATTGTGGATTTTAACACCGTGCTCGTAACCGACGGGGATAAATTAGTGTACCCAACGCTCAAAGGTGGCAATTACGACCGTCAAATGCTGATTGGTGCAACGGTACGGGCGCCAGACTGTTTTCGAAGAACAACTAATTTCGATCAGCCATGCTTTTAACCGTGAACGATAAACGGGAGATCAAAATCATACAAACAGACCATCGACATCATCCGGAATCCATTATAAAACGAGTAATTTTATTGCTTACCGAAGGCATTTCCTATTTAATCTGAATATACGATTTTTTATTTTTTATAAAATAAAAGAATAAAAAAGTTTTTTTCTTATTTTCATAAAACGAACAAAATTATTATCGCGAACTTATTGCAAAAGTGAGACACAAATGTATCATTTATTAACAAATGTATCGTTTATTGCCGACAATTTATATTTCTTTCTAAATACTAAAGAAATTCGTTACGGATAAATTCAGGATATTATTACAGAATAAATTTGTTCTTAATACCAACGAAAGAAACATGTTATTTTCTACTTTTCTCGCTAGACGAAAAAATGAATGAACATTAATTTTTTGAAATTTATTTGATACCTTTGAACTTGTTTATATGCATTTGGTGACCTGTGTCTTGAAACTGGGTAGCGTGTTACTACACTGTTGTTATACTATTACACATACTACTATTATACACACTTGTTGCAATACTACTTCCCGAACATTTTTTTTTTTCATTTAACAATCTCATTTCGTGAAATCGTATCCACGAGAACCAATGCCCACGACCCATGATTCCGCGATATTTCTGCGACAGGAATTACGCGAACCCAGGGAATGATATACTAACAATAATCAAGCCAACGTGAAATTCAGCGACCGTTAATTTGCATAAGCGTCCGTCGTTTTATCGCGTATGCGCAGGGTCTCGAACCAGACAACGTTTTAAATATTTTACGTTTCAACCAGGTAAGCTTCACTACGGGTGTAATTACACCTGTTATTTACGACACATCTGTCGACAGGGGTGGGAGGGATGTGGTCCCCTGTTATCCAGAACGAGCACAATGCGCAAGTCCGTGAAACAAACGGTTTGGGACCTACTACGTTCGATTCGAATCTCGTCTCCGGACCGATGTGACTGGAAAGTGTGGGATTATTTTTAATCGGAGGAAAATCCGTCAGATGGCGACACTCGCGTTTCTATTCACTTCGATTACAGATCGTACATTGTTTTTCGTTTCTAGACAGTTCGAGAAGAAAATTATTGGGTTGTTTGGAAAGTCATTCCAGTTTTCCAAAATAGAGAATATATAATTTAATAAAATGTTTATACACTCTAAAAAAAATCGTGTTTCATTTTCACCAAAACAAAACGAAACGACTTTCCGAATGACCTAATATTTAAATAATTATTGTTCTTTTAAAATATATATATTGACACGCCAAAATAATCATCCTCGCCCACCGAATTTCATTCGACTTTCATTTATCAGAATTATCACAAAGCTAACGACATTTCGGGTGGTAAGATACGATCCTAGAATCTAACCAGAATCTAGATACGGTACTGAGTAGGGCCGCAGACCCAACGAAATATATTCCTATCGCGTAGATATTCCCTAACCTATGGGTATACGTCTTTTGTGTTCGCTGAGTCGCGGTGTACGTACGTACGAGCAGAAGAAAAGACGAACGTCCCTGTACAACATCGAATCAACAGTTCATTTAAATATAAACGAGCTACGCGAACGAACACTCGGTCGCTCAATGAACACGTTATATACCCTGACGCGTATAATTCAACATAGAACCGTGGCGACACGGCTACCTGCTAGCGAGTATAATGCGAAGACATCAAGGATACACGGTGTATGTATTTACATATCCAGATGCGTCCAAAATGATTAAAAAACGTTCGCGTCCCCCGCGTTGTATGTAAACGAGAAGAACCCAACACCTTGAATAGGTAAATTGAATTTTCGACCCTGTATATCTTCAAGTGCAAATGAAATTGTTGGTTCATTCGGTTCTATGTAAATTGAGCGTTCTTTAATGAATAGAAATTAATCGGGGAGAATGTCACGGGTCCGTTTTTAAATTTACACAGGCCGTGACACAATGACGCAGTGCACGTCTGAGGAAAAGAAAACGAAAATACACGGTCTGGTTCCTCCCTGGGGTGGGCTCTCGTATTGCGTATCTTTAAGTAACTTGAATTCGAGACAAATATGTACCGATATACCAGAAATATTAATCGTCCACAAATATTGATTTGAAATTGAAATGTCCCAACCTCGGATATTAATATCGAAAAATATTGACCATCTTTCTCGAATTAACTTCACCGATCAATACGATACCGAATATAAACCGCCGTGAAATACGTCGAATGATTTGAACCGGTTCTACAATTAAGTCAAAAATTCGTTAGTTAAATACGCGAAGATTTACGAAACGATCCAATACTTCGGAACAGCCGTCCGCGCGGCTTCTCGTTCCCCCTTCAAAACGCACAGGTCAAAGAATTTCATGCAAGCCTGGTTGTAATAACGTTCTCTCATTCCGATGCACCAACGACGTCGAAACGACAAAAATCGCTGGTGCTAACCCCCACATGTTGCTCGTAACCAAGAATACAACCGGCCAATGAAAGGGCCGCGGCAGCGGACTCGAAAGGTCAGTGGTGCATACGAGTAGCTGGATGGTCAACGCAGCGTTCGTTTGCAGTGTGTGGTACGGGTTTCTGCGCGCACAGGCAGAGACCGGACGAGCGCGTTGGAAGCCCACACGAGAGAGAGTAGGGGGCACCCTGGGTCGTCGTTGTGCCTTACGGGTCTCCCTTCTGTTTCGAGTTAAACAGTTCTCCGAAAAAGGAGCCTACTCAACAGTCCCCTCCGTTTTCCCCAGGTTTTATCGGCTCCTATCGTCGCACAAAACCGTAAACTCTACTCGCGTTTCGCCCGCCCGGAATAACGAATCGTTTGTCTCGGGGCCAGGACCGACGGAATCTTATCGCCACCGCCTCGCTTTTTATGCTCTCCGTTATGACCGTTACGTGAACGCAATTTTTTTCAATACGAAAGCCCGTCGTCGCTTGTGCGGTCACCGTCGCGACCATTCGACCGTGAACATAATCCAGTCCCTTCGAGGAAACGCGTTTCGGGGAAAAAAACAGTGCGCCGCGCGACACGCTTCCTCCCTCCCCCTCTCGTTCGTTCCCGATGTTACCCGTGACCGTGTATTTTCGTCGCAGATACAACGATCGGTGCGCGTGCGCATACTCGATACAGGAGAGGCTGACCATCGGTAAAGAGTTTACCGACGGATCGCACAACGTACGCCAGTACGTTTTCTTCTTCAATTGGAAACGATGTATTGTACATGTAACACCGTATTATCTTCCGTGCAGAGTGGTAGTTAACCGAAGATCTCGCGGTATTTCTTCGGGAGATGGAATGTAGAAGGTACACGGCCACGTTCTGGCCCAATAACGACGAACACAGAGGTTAGATATTATTACGGTCTCCCGGAAAATAATATTGCGCGATTTACTTCGCGCTTCCTGGTATTTTTAAAACGTCGCTCGGCACAAAGTACATCTATTAATACGTTATTGGAAAATTCCTTTTTGCGCCGATAAAGAACACTTTTCTTCTTGTCGTACAACTAACTCGTCATTCCTTCGTTTATCACAATGTCGAGCTTCCGATATTTGAAATTATTTTTCCTATACGGTCGTGCAACTGACTGAATTAAGATCGCGAAAGGAACAATACTCTCCGAAAGACCCTAGCGGTACGTTTGTTTCAACATGGACGACAGCTATTTCTGATGACGTTTCGGGAAAGAATTCGTCGACAGCCCGGATGGCTGAACCGTGTAGCGCGAAGAAAAGAAAGCTCGCGATAGTACGTCGCTGAAGTACAATGACGTACAATAAAGGAGAAAAAAAAAAATAAGAAGAAAAAAAAAACACGAAACAGCGAAATACACGTTCAAGGGAAAGGCAGTCACGTTCCTCACGGGGGCGCGCGCGTTGCGAATAAGGTAGTAGTGACGCGCTTCTACCTCTGATATCGTTACGCGAATGACAGTTCCAGGGCAATCGAGGAAAAATGATACAACAGGTGTTCTCGGGTCGGCGGCCGCTGACAGGTAGGTCAGCGAAAAACCCAGGTAAAAGCATCGTCGACAAACCGGGTTGCGCGCGGCTTCTAAGCGCCATTGCCTTCGATATCGTAAATTCCCAATTTCGTTTCAGCGCGAACCGTCCGCCGACGGATGGAGCAACGATTTAGCGCTGACTTTTTTTTTCTCTCCCCCTCTCTCTCTCTCTCCCCCCTCTCTCCCCGGATACGGCGGAACGACCCACTTAGCCGTGTTGCACAAGGTAACGCCCGAGAATGGTTTAAAAAAAAAAAAAAGGAAAAAAAAATACGTGTCATTGCTTCTTCTCTACCAGACTACGGACAACTCGAGTGTTATAATCGGTCGGTTCCCCGATGGATTCTCACCGATTATCGCGCGGTCGAGTTCGTTCTTTCGAGCGAAACCGTCGACGGAGCGGGACAGGGGAGGGGGGCTCGGGGACGGGGGGGGGGGGGGGGGGAGTCTCTCGACAACGCCATTTCATTATGGAAATACAAAACGATGGCGGGAAACTTTTTTAAAGTTCTGGCGCGTTGAAAAAGAAAAACGGAAGAAAGAAGAAAAAAACCCACCGGAAAATCACCGAGAAGCACGCGGCGGTATTTCACGTTTATAAATCATTCATGGAGATTGTGAAAAAAAAGTTCATCTTGCTCGCTTCTTCCGCAAGATTGACTGAATAAATAATACCCCGAGTTATAAACGCGACTTGCACCTAACGCCACCCCCCCCCCTCCACCATCTCTTGCCAACCTTCTCTTAGCTTCCTTGTCGGGGTTGTTTGCACGCAACACGGAGAATGGAACGCGTTGGAAATTCCCGTCAAAAGGAGTTTGTTTTTGCTCGTAGATGCTCACGATGTATAATATAAACGTTCGAAGGTAGCCATCTTTTACGCGTTTTTCAACGATTGAAGAATTCTGAAGAGAGGTAGGTAATAAGAACGATATCACGAAGTATTATCGAACCGTTGGACAGTGTTCCGTTTTTAAATTACAACCGGATCTGTGTCTACGATCTTTAAAAATAATACACGTCGCGTGTGTGCCACCGTGTGCGTGCACGCGCGTTCGCAAATCGGATTGTAATCATTTTTTCGCGACGCGTATGCAGCAAAACGCGAAAAGCAACGCATTTTCGGGAAAAAACGTTACATGGAAATTTCTTCAGATTTCAGGGTTATTTGAAGTCCAACTTTATTTTCTCGATTAGAAATAATATTCTGGTTGCACCAGAATTAGAAATTATAATTGAAAATTAAAAAAAAAAAAAGAAGGGAAAATCACAATTTGTTCTCACGGTTACACTTAAATGTGTAAAAATCGACATCGCTAGAAAATTTCAAAAGATTTCTTCTTTAGAATCATTTCAATACTATTTATATTCAATTCCGAATTTCCACAATTGGTCAAATTGAGCATTCATGGCTCCGACACAAAGGGGGCAATGTGGCGTTCGTTATAGTATTTTTCTCAACACGTTTGCTCTCGCGCGCATACGAGAATGTGAACTTTATTATCCAATATTTAAAAAAAAAAAGCGAAGAAGCGAATTTCCATTCGTTGTAAAGTCCGAAACCGAATTAGTGAAAACTGGGGCCAAAACAATGCGTCGCTTGTCCGCGTACGATGTTGTCACTAAATACGAGTCAATCGCACTAACAAAGAGCATTTCTCTTTCTGTGGACGAAATTTCTCTTTTCTTCCGCGCCATCGGAATCGAATGGTCCGCACGGACCCGCCCGCCCGACGCGCGCGCGTCATAAACGAAGATTACACAACTCGCTCGCTGCGAACAAAGGGATCGATTCAACTGAAAAAGTAACGCGTCCGTCCTGTACGACGCACCATCGAAAAATCTGTCAGTCAATGGGCCCCACTTCGTTCAACGTATCCGCAACGATAACATTTAATGGCCGTAAGCACCTAGGCACGTAGGTAGAAGCAACAATTGCGCCCCGGGATTTAATTAAACATCGTCCACGCCCCGTTACCGCTGAGGAAAACACGAAAAATGAATCAAACGACCGCGAAAACAACGAACCGTTAACGTTTCGACCGCACGGGACAATCCATTTTCCTTCAGCCGACGATATGTTCAATGAACGTGGGTGGTGCCAATGTTGCCCAGAGATTTTCCATTTGGCGCACCAATTTCGAACTACCTCCCGATCGCGAAGAATATTCGTGGAAACAAACGCGAACAGAAATCGAGGAAAAAGGAATTCCTCGCGCGCAACGGGTCGCGTCCCCCACTCCTCCGCGCGCCGTAGTTTATCGCGGAACTAGTTTTCACGTAGGGCAGATTTTATAACTGCTTCCTGCGATGCCATCTGTAGCCAGAACTGGAAACGTATTCGACCGGGGGGGAACTGTCGCGAGTGTCGCTAATTCCGGGTACACGATTCTTAACGCGACGACCAACGTTTTTTATTTCTCGAGTTGGCGAATCTTCCGGGGAGTTTTGTACAATCGAAAGTAGTGCCTTGTTAATGTTCGACGTTACTTTTTTGTTCGGTACGGTCGAAATTAACGGTCACGGCAATTTGAAAGTTAATCTTGTACATTGGGTGTACGTGCGTATTAAAAATGAAAACCGATAATCGTGTTGCGTAACACGGGAGCGGGCGAACAGAGTACCGAGGGTCGTGTTGGTCGTTATCGGTTCGCTTTAATTATCGTGTCCCTGCTTGTTATGAGTTCGTCAAAATATATTTGCAATTTTTGTACAAAACACGCGCCGCTGAAAAAGTGTGCGAGGGCGGGGAGAGAGAGGGGAAAAAAAAATCGTTGCACGAATTCTCCATACCATTCAAGTTCGTGTATGCACCTCGTCGCGCGTCGACGCCTCTTTCATTCGACGCTGAATAAAATCTGTTTCCAACGAATTCACATTTTTTTCCTAACTTTGTCCCGCGTGTGATCAATATGAAACTGAACAGCCATCGAACGAGAAGAGTCGTCGACCCAGTTGAAAGGAAGGGGAAAAAAAGAGAAACAAAGAAAACGTGCTGAATCGCTCGAGTGCATCGTTCGTGAAACGATGAAACGAAGCAGACGGTTAAGTGCGGCAGCTAGGCCTTTGCGAGAGCGCTGCCACTCGTAGGCGAGCGATCGGTCAGAACTTCCGGAAACCGAGAAAAGTCGAACGTGGCAATTCTATCGGACGCTACGGTCGCGGGGCTCCAATTACTGGTAACCCAACGGTCGAGGGGCATGGAAGAAAAAAAAAACAAGCTTCCGCGACAAGCGTACCTCCTGACCGTATGGCGTCCGTTCTTTTCGAGGAATCATGGCGAGAAGGCTCTCAACGTTCTCGTTTGTCCTTGAACGTTCTGCCGAGTCCTCGAATTTAAAAATTGAACGCACGAAATTTCGGAATACTTTTCTCGGAAGACATTACCGTACTCGTCGTTTTTAAATTCTATGTGTACGTTCGAACTAGCGTTTTCGCATTTTGGAATTTTTTCGAGCACACGAGGCGTGCAAAAAATATTTGTCTTCATTGTCGGAAACGAAAACATCGTAGAGATCACACAAGCGTGATGATCGAATAAAAAAGATCTGAAATTTGCACAAAAATGGTAACATCCTTAAAAAAGAGTTCGGTTTCGGTAATCAAATTTTGCGACCCTTTCCCGGGATAAAAAAAAGCTTCATTCGTTGAGTTTTGTAACGGGCAATAGAATTCGTTTTATGTGCAAATATAAAATTTCAAGTCAATCAAAAAATAAATGTTGCGTTAAAAAATATACGTAAACAATACGACCGTACAACAAATACCATCCAATTAGAATGCCGTTCAATGTCATAAATCTGAATTGGAAGCAATTTTTTTTTTTCATTCGGAAGCAAAATTTAGATTCTAGATTACAATAAATTTTGTACCAGGAGCTACATAAGCATTGTATTCTCGATGTAATTGTTTCTGCGGCGGTGATAATTGGGTGTACTATAATTTAAAACAAAATTATCCAATACCCGGATAATTGTTACAAAGTCAATTGGTCGTCCAGGGTTGCAGATAGGTTACCCCCACCATCGCAGGAAGCTCACGTGGCGCTTGATTACGGTGCGAGAAAAAAAGTTTCTTTACCTCGTGGCACGATTCTTGGAGATCATAAACGGATAAGAACGGAAAGAATTATGTGCCGAGGGCGTACTATTATGGGTTGCCTAACCCGAGGACCTAACCCTATTTTTTTGTCACGAGTATAAAAGATAACTTTTTATCACGAAACATTCGTCCGTTGGGCGTCCATGTGTCGTATACACGCGCCCTCGCGCGTGCCGTTGCGGTATTCCGATCCCCCGAAATGTTCCACAACGAAATTAGTTTCGAAAGCGACGCTCTTCCATCGAAAAGAGAGCCGTCGACGACGTTGTCCGATATTTATATTTGTCGGCTCGTTTGCGTCACGCGAAATTTCCAAGAGGCGCCGGGACAAAGGAGGCATCGTGAACGGTCGTTAATTCCGTGGTGCTTCGTGTGGGTTAATTCGATTTGCTTTATTTTCGGTACAGTGACGGCCATTGTTCTTCCGGAAATCTCTGATGAGCCGAGCGAGCGAGCGAGCGAGCGGTCTATCGCGGTGCGCAACGTCGAAGGCGCAGGAAACGGATCTCGTAAATTCTATCAATTATCGCTCCTCGTGTGCACGACGCGAGTCACGTTTTGCATCGTCTCCGCGGTAAGTTCGTTCCACTCTTTGTCGAACGAATCAAGGTCGCTCGAGGGGTATTCGTCGGTACGGGTCGTTGGATTTGCTTCGATATCAGCCGACATAACGCGCACGAGAAACAAAGAAAAAAAAAAAGAAAACAACTGCAAGCAACTATTCAAGCGCGATTATTCCATTGTAATCGGTACGATTAAATCGCCTGAGATACTTGTACATTTAACCACATCTGTTGTGTTCGAGTTAACTGAGTCGTCTCGATAAACGGGTGAAATGATGTTAAGTTACATAAGTAATAAAGGGTGAAAGTTGTAAAACAATATTTGAGCAAAAATATTTATATATTTTTTTACTACCTCTACATACTTCATATTTGAAAAATGGAATAAAACAGCGTTGAATGTTTTTTTCTAGATTAAATATGAAAAAAAAAGAACGGCAACGTAGACGGCTGGAATCCAAACAGTTGAACCGAGCACGACGACCGGATGAGTCGCTTTGTTTTGAACGTGAGCCGAGCGTCTTATTGTTGCCATCGCGCGTCCGAATAGTCAGTCGACTTCTGAGAATCGCACCAACGACGCTCATGCGAAAAGTTTTCAAAATCCATCGTCCGTTTCATTAACACGCCTTTAGTATTTCATCCATTACATTCATTTGTATCGGTCTGTGCATTAAAACTGTCGTTAAACCAAGTGCTGCTATTTTCACGTCATATGCTTTTAAACTTAATACGGATTACCGTTTTTTTAAATGCTTTTTAACGACGCAAACGGATCGCTGATCCTCGCAGCATCGTGTGTGTGTGTGTGTGTTCCAGTAATTAATGCTCTTCTGGTAATCGATACAAATTAATACAGCTGGCGCTGTAAATACGACGCGTACCGTTGGTACGCTGTCGAAGCCACTTTCAAATCGCGTCGTTAAATCAGCCCCCTTTCGGGAAATCCAATTTAACAAATGTCGCGTATTTTTCAAATTTCCCGACGGTGGTAATCGAATACGATATTCGGGTTGGTCTCGTTTGTCAAGGGGTCTAACCGAGAATCGTGTACCGTTTTTCGGAATGAATAACGCGAACAGATCGTTGGAACACCATGCTTATACGTCTCGGCCGGGGTTTCACCACGTTCTGCTTTGTACACGCAATGATAAATGAATGTTCGCGAAGCGGCGGTTCTTCGCCGCGCAAGGAGCGCACGCGCGCATGCGCTTCTTTCGTCTATCCGCGGTGGTGCCGACTCGTGGCGATTTTTCGAAGCGATCTCGGTCGCGATTACACGTTCGCGCAACGTCAAACTTTTGATCGCGGGTACGCGTTGTCTCGGCGATACAAAATTCGACGTATACGTGCTCGGATTTTATTGAGAAAAAGGAGTGGGGGAACAGGACAGGGGAGGTGGAGAGTCGGCCGCCCGTCTTCGCAAGGCCTTAATCTCCTCGATTATTTCGTTTGGGGATGCCGCCAACAGATGGTGGGTTCGAACCGAAGAATCAATTTCGAGGAATCAGTCCCCCGGGGTTCGCGTTTCGCTTCTTGCGGGGAAACATTGGAAATTGCCTCGACGCCAGTAATTATACGGCCGTGCTTCTCGAATCGCAGGAAAGGTTGCGAACCGGTATCGGAAACGTCCATTATCCTAATTTCGCTTAAACCGCAAAGAAACAGTATAGCATTTCTTGAATCCCTCCCGAACGATTTTATTCCGCTCTCGAATATTCTCGACAGCGTCTGAAACGTTTCCGCCACGAACACGATTGTATTTTTAAAAATGAGTTTCGTCTTTTGTTTTTCTTCATCGAAGATGTTTGTGTCGTAATATTTTTATCCACGTGGATTGGATTGTACGTACACTGGAACTAGAAGGTCACACACAGCGTGGCCCGCAATAGTTGCAAACTGTCGACCACGGTGGCTAATGGCACCGTAGCGAGTACTACAGATTATGGACGCTGAACTGCACGGGCAAACATTAGGTAGTACAAAGTCGGACACTACATGCTAGAGCGCCATAGGTCATTGATATCTAAAATCGTAATCTCAGGAGTAGTGAACTCTGGAAACTGCGGTCGTCACAGGCCATCCACTTTACAACCTGTAGACTTCATAAGATGACCAAACTATAGAAACTGTGAACTACGGTCATCGTTAAATCTGAACTCTGGATATGTACTCCCTTAACAGTGACGCACCCTGTGTGTAAATGAACGATTGTCGGTGGATTACCGAAGTTTGTAACACGTTCGTGGGGTAATTCGATTCAAAATTTGAACTGCACGATTTCGCCAAATTTTTCTCCAGGAGAGAGGGGGAAAATTGTTGACGACGTAACTACAATATGTACGTTTTTGAAACTTTCTATTCTACGTAAACTTTTTACGAATCAACAGTAATCGAGATATCGACTCGACTCCTGTTTGTATTTTCCTACAACAGTGTCTCTCAACCAGTGGCCCGAGGATCAGTCTCCAAATTAAGGTGGTAAATTATAAAATTTGTTTGCTATTTATTCAGTCGGAACATTGTTTAAACAATGTTTCCTGTTACAAACAACGACGGGTAATTTGGGTAGAAAATAATTTCACTTCGCTCATCGGAGGAAAAATCGTTTAACTCGCTTCTGCAAAAACTGTTTCGCTTATGCGGAAAAAATTCTATCTCGCCTATCTGGGGCAAAACCGTTTCACTTACCCGGGGCAAAATAGTTTATCGTTAATATTATTAAACTGTTGTTTGTGTCAATATTGCAACATTGTTACAGTTATTCGAATATTACAAAATTACAAAGTGTAATACTATAATAGAATTTAATAAAAAAAAATATCACCTTACGTAGGACTAAGTATGCTCAACGATTTCGAACAATAGTTTCTAACCCAACGTCGAACAATTCGACCGGTACGCGTTCTCGAAAGTTCCACGAACCCCGCGAACGGGCAACAGAAATCGAAGACACGATGATACACGATTTCCTCTTCCCGACTCGGAACCAGATTCTCCGCCGTCCCCGACGTGTCTCGAAATACCGCGGACGACAACGTGTTCGCGTGAATCATTGCGCGGTTGAAGCACCGGGCGTTCAATGAACAGCACAGACAGGCGTGCACGCGCGCGACAGCCAGCCAGCCGGGCACACGCATGACGCCTCTTCTCCTCGTCCTCGCGCCATTCAGCCCGACGGAGTTAAAACTGTTTCACCAGAAGTGGCGTGGCACGTGATTACGCCGGTTATTCTTGGCTCTGGAGTCTGATGCACGCGTCTCGTGGGTAGGGAAGGAAACGCGTAACTGGAACACGCTTCGACGCCCGCCGTTACCGCCACCGGAAGAACAACACACGGCGAACAGAAAGTAGAAGTAACAGCGAACGAACAGAAGGGCGAAACGAAGCGAGTAAATGACTCCTGTTAAATCAGAGAATTTATCGCGCACGCGGAAAGACGAAAGTGTGCCACAGGGGGCGACCGTGCGCGCGCTGCGAGCGACCACGTTTGTCTCCCCCTACCGATCCGCCCGTGTCCAGATATTAAAATTCTTCCCACGCTCGCGTCGTCGTTACCCGGCGAATGTTTTTCTTTCTTTCTTTTTTTTTTACCTCGCTCCCTTTCCCCGATCCCGAGGTTGACGCGCGAAAAAGACCACCCGAGGTGGCGAAGTTTTTTCATCTTTTTCTCCGTCTATTAAACGAGCCCGTCAGAGATTATCGATTGCTCTTCTGTTACTTACCGGGGAGTATTGCGAGCGAATAAACAAAATTACGGAAATACGAAAACTTCCCCGGAGTCGCGAGAAGTTTTTGCTCCGATATAATTACAGAAACTCGTTCCCCCTTGTTTGTTTTTTTTTTTTGTTTCGTCCTGCCCTTCTCGTCCAATGGGATAATAAATCCTTCGTCGGATTATATACACAACGCGCGTTTTTAAATTCGCTGAACGTTTTCAATTACTAAACACGGGAGACAAGAAGAACACATAACCTTATCGTTTTTCCGTATCAACTCCATAACTGTTTAATGTGTGGAGGCTTTTGGAGGGCATTGAAGGAGGAGTGAGTGAGTAAATATAGGAAAAAAAGACAACCTAGCAGACCTTTCCATATACATCGGGATATTGGAGATCGGTAAGGCGCGTATATATATATCGATTGGAACCGATACGGGGACTTGTGAGAAACGGTCAGCGGTCAAATTTCCCTCCCTCTGGTGACGAGTATGGGAGGTGTCGTCACAGATGAGTCGATAAAAAGTTTTTTTCGCAACAGTTTCGCAAACAACGCAAGATCGCGATTGTTGACTACCCATAATTACAAACCACGGCGAACGATGATTGAACAGGCAAACGTACGCTTTCATATTACCTTCCCTTCTTCCCATTCTCCTTTTACATTTTTCATCAAGCCAAGTCGAGAGTAATGGAACTGTATAAGCTGAAAAGGCTGCAAAGAAACATGACGGGAAGAAGATGAAACTTTCGACGGTTTAACCGATAACGCTCCCATGAAGTGAGGAAGAAAGCATGGCGAAACGGAAGAAACGAGAATCGCAAGATGCAATTACCAACGTTCACGGAACAGGGGCAACATCCGCGAGAAGCTGTTCGATAAGCAAGATGACGTGCGTGACAGGGACGATTTGCTGCACGGATCCATGGAAATAGCACTTCGGGACTATAGACGACACGGAAATATGTACGCAGGATGACCAACGTCTAACGAGATTCGCGATCGTATTACGCGTCACGGAGAGATTCGAAAGTAACCGTAAACGACCGATCGAGTCTGTGTCGAATGCGCAATATGGAACTTCGTCGGTAACCGTGCAGAGCTTTCCGTCGCGGGAATAAGACAGCTGACAGAGGACTAGATCTCATCGTCGAGTGTGAATTTTCAAAAAAATTCACCATCGATTATCTCTTTGTTCGTCGAAGAATCGTGGAAAAAGTTTACATTATGATATACCAGGAACATTCGGAAAAAAATACTCGAAACAAGACGAAGATATCGAAGGAATATCGAGAGTCACGAAAACGAATATGGATAAAAATAAACATCTCCCACGCCAACGTTCGAACCGGTGCAAATAGAAAGTCCATCGAGTTTTCGCGTTCGCTCGCAGCATCTCGAGTGTCCATAATTTAACGCAGCCAGGAACTTTCCTTGGGAGCGCAAACACGGCTCAAAAGAAGCGCTGTTTCACCGCTCGAGAGAGCGTGCCGAACGAAACTGACGATCATTTCTCGCCGACGTGCAATCTGGAATATCTCGAGGAATTCTCGAGTTTACTTCCAGCCCCGCAATCGATAAGTTCGTCCTGTGCCCCTGGCCGCCGCTGGCTCGTTATATTTTATTCAGAATTAGAGTGGAAGTTAACGAACCTCCTGCTGCCGGACCGTTTAAAACGACGCCCGTGCGACAGTATTTTTCCCCTCGTGGATTCCTGCGCTCGAAAACTGTCCGGCAACAGTGTCGCGCCGTTTCTGTTTACATTCGCGGAGTCCCCTCCGGCCTCACCCCACAAGAAAACTTATGTAACTCGATATCGACGGGGATATTGCTTTCAGCCAGAAGTCGTTTCGACGATTAAACGGAAGCGACCGAGCTGTGGACGCCAAGGTGGGGGGAAACGGGAGGAGTTGGAAGAGTCTTGGGAAAGGTTCTGTGAGGACAGCGTCGTCTACGTTGCCGCGAAGCAATTGGAAATAATGGGATTCACGGAATGAGAATGAAATATCTGCGAGGTAGCGGCGAAAAGGCTGCGATTTAAAGCAAGAGATTGCTGCATAATAAGCAGCGAAACGTCCCCGCCTCCCCGCCACCTTTTTTGTTCCCTTTAGCGCCAGTTTGTCATCTCCTCGAATTTTTCTTCCCGTTCCCGTGTCTCCGGTCTTTCTGCCTCCCCCGACTACACTTTGCCGTTTGCCTTTATTTCGTTATTCTCCGCTACCTCCTCCGGCCTGTTGCCATGCTCTTACGATTTTTCTCGCCCTTTGTCTTTCTCGTTGCATAGCAAAGATTCTCTTCTTTCTTTCCTTTGATTTTTCCTCCTTTGCCAACTTCGTTCCGCATCTTTCTCGTCTTTCACCATCTCCCGATACCTACTTCCTCCTCCCCCCATCTACAAGGCACTGCTGCTCGTTTTGTCCTTATTTCCCTCGCTTCGACTATTCCTGCGTCTCGTTCTCCTCGGCTCGACGATGGCCGCGCGCGAGCGCGACCTAATAAATAATTCATTCTTGATTATTTCCTGATATTCGATTCCGGAATCTGGGCACGTACGTTCGACTTCTGCATAATTTATTCCCGGTAAAGTGGCGCGTATAAATCCCAAGGAAAATATAGGAAGGATCGGGAGAAGTAGGCGAGACGCGGGCGCGCGAGAGCGTACCGAAGATACCCGAGCACAGTCGATTGTACGCGTAATCGGCACGCTTCGGGTCAAACGCATCCGGCGCATATCGCGAGCATCCGGTCGAATTGTGTTGTTTGCTATGTGCATTGATTTAAATCCAATTAACGATGAACGAGTGTGTGCATCAATACTAAGTGGGTTTAGTCGGTCCGTGGAGCACGTAATGCCGAATCAAAATAATTATAATTGCCGTGACGACGTCCCGACGCTTCACGCGCGCGCGCCGCTCTGACTGGAGAGACGAATACGGTAATTGTGTGATAACCGTCGCGCGTTACTGGGTCCCGGTAATTTGTGACACGCGAATTCCGATGTAATTACACCTCTTGCGTGCGACGAGAGTCGTGCCGCACCGTCCTCGAAAAAATTTCAAGTGACAAAAAGAAAGAACTTCCCCTTCAAATGATAATTTTTTATTAACATCTCTGTTCCACGAGTAAAATATCATATACGGTAACTGTTCTCTCAGATAACAAAATTATAAGCTTGTTTGAAAGTCCTTTGCACAAATATAAATATTGAATGGAGGAAAATGATTTTGTTACTTGAATCTAGTTTTAAATATTCTTACTTCGAACTAACAATTACCGTACTTGAAACGCACTTGTGTTTCCGAGAGAGAATAACAAAGGGGAGATGCCAACACCTGTAATCAAGTAATTAACATTGAAGCGACAGCTAGTGCACGGAATATTTGAAAAATAACAAAAATATCGAATGCAGAACCGCATCGACAACGTTTATAAACCATTTATCGTAAAACGTCAGAAAAAAACAATTTGCACAATTTTTCGTGTTTGAGCGGCGATAAAAATTGAATTTCTTCGGAAATTAAATAAAAAAGGCTGTGACACGCAACGTTGCGGGCAATTTTTCCAAAATTCGATGGGGTATCGCGCTGCTACGGGACGTTACGGTAATTCGATCTCTGCAAAAAATTCGTTTGAAAAGAATACCGCGATCACGGCGAGTCTTATTCGATTAAGAGAATTAAGGTTACCGGGCAGTTAGCACGTTACGAGTACGGCGCATAAATATTGCCCCGTTAGTGGAACACACCCTGACCACAGCCCTGCGGATCGCATTACTGGCCCTCCGCGTGTATTAACTGCTGGTGTGATCGCAAACAAATATATTTGTCCGAGCCAAACTTAATTAAATGCAACGCGCCGCTGGTTCAGCGGCACCGATATGCAGTTCGTACGTTACTTAACCAATCATACGCGTTATCGATTGCGGAGCAACGCGTCTGTCTGTAAAATAAGTCAACAATGTGGAAATCATTTTCAAAGAAACGCGAAACCGCGCGTAGAAATACATATAATTCTGGTGGGTATACTTACACGCGTAACGTTTTCGTCGCGAAGCTGTTCCTGTTCTCAAATAGGGTTGACCTTCCGAGAAGGAGAAACGAAGCGAAGCAACGAACTAAATCTCGTCCGATTTCTCACGGACGAAAAGGGAAAAAGAAAAAAATATTCATCGCACGTGCGATTGGCGCATCGGTTAAAAAAAACTACCGAACGAGTAATAAGCCTCAACTGGTCAACAAACAGATACGGCAGAAACGAAGAAGCCACTTTGGGGCTCTTTTTTAACGCTGAATAAGCAAACACTATCTCCGAATGCCTTTCCAACGAGAAATGTAAACATATCGAATATCAAGCGATACACGCAACGTGTGCGCGCGCACGCATAACGAAGATCGTTTAGCTCACCATAAAAACAGGCTGTGTCTAACGGCGAGCAGCAGTGTGCCAAGATCACGTGATGGTATGGAATACGGGCGCGTTGATTTTCAAAGTAAATGCGCAATAAGTTGATATTCATCTTACGACTGCTGTTCTCTTTCTCTCGAACGTCTATGTTTAAATTCTCGTTACGATCTGAATCACTGATTGCGAAGAAAATACTCGCCGATAGAATAAATAAATGACGACTAATTATCACCCCTCAATGAACTACAATGAACTACTATTATGTTTTACAATTATGTAACTTATGTGTATAACAAAATTAATAATTACGAATCGGAACGTTATATGTAATAGAAATGGCTTCTTCGAGTTTGATAAATAGTCGTTATGAATCACTAATGCTCGGTTCGGTGAAATGTAATTTTCTTTTTTACAAAAAAAATACGAGACACGTTTTTCCAAAGTACCTTTACATGATCGATAAAGTTGGTTAGCGTGACATAGCTAGCTAAATACATCGAGCGAGACTAGACGGTATTTCTTTTTGTGTAGTTTACAGATGATAAATTACAAGTTACTAATCGACTTAGATGTGGACAATGAAATATGGGAAAAGTGAATTACAGGAAGAATTACAAAATGCTGTACACTGGTTTTAAATCAATTACAATTCTCTACTCTTTTTTTTTTCTTTAATCGTAATATTATGCAGCTTAATTATGATTGTGCGCAACGAGAACGGCTCCGTCCATTTGTTTCGCTCGAAGAGTCAGATCGTACGGATAAACCGCCTTAAATTGCTCCGTGTGGAGTGAATGGAAAACCGAGGATGTATGGGGCTTGAAACATTATCATTACCCCGAAGAATACCTATTAAGATTCCTTCTAAATAACACTGACACACTTTTCCGGGTGTATCGAAAATATTACCGAAAAAAATTAAATTCCCAGACGAACGCACGCACCATTAATATCGAACGTAACTTTCGAGTCCCTTCGATTTCAAGGTACGCTGGCTCCCATTCCCTGGGGAGGAAGAAATTAAAAATAATCGACGACGATTTCCTTCGGCGGGACGGTGCCTGGCGGTCACGGATCACAGATCGTCCGACCGCGTGGAATTCCACGGGATGTGCTTCAAGATAAAGCATTTTCCGTGTGTTTAGTCCGCCGGCAAGGAGATCGAAGCAGGGGAGGGGGTTGGATATGGCGAGGTGTACGTGGGGGGTGCGAGGGACGGGGGGGATAGCACACAGAGAAAGGCAGAGATTCACATCGACGGTCAGGCATTTGTTCCAAGATGATTCCCAGATGCTTGATCGCTCAAGCAGATATAATCCCACGAGCGAGCAAACAGGATGATTTTAAACAAAGGAAGGCACCCGTTGAAGCATGATCGAAGTTCGCCACGGTACGTGGGGCCGTTCTTTACCCAGAGCCTTTTAAACGCCTTCGAAGCAACGGCAACAGCGACCGCGGAACCAACGCTGGATACTGACCGACGACGTGCCTTATAGCCAAAGCTACAGTGTACCTTCTTCTCCCCTTTCTCCGAATCACTCTTTCTATTCACCGCCGAGCTTCGGCTTTCTTATAATCCACTGCCCGAGACTCTACGACGACTTTATCGACTGCTCGTCGCATTAAAACAATACAAGTGTTCGATCAAGGACATCCTGTCGCGGCACGAATATTCTTACATTGATTATTTTATTAGGACGAAACCTCGGTTCGAAACGAAGCTTGTCGGGACTCTGCTGTTCTTGACCGTGGACACTCACGACACACTTATAACTCTCCCGGTAAGCGCGGACGGCTCGTGACATTCTGTAACGAATCGTACACAATACACGCTTGATTCCATATTATTCCGTTTCCTTTCGTGCAAACTGATCTAGGTTAGGTCGAGCGTTTATATTTGATTGCACAACACGTGTGTCGTACAACGAGGATTGTGTGTGTGTGTGTATGTGTGCCGGAAAACAGGAACCATTTGGAGGTCGGTTAACGAGAACAGAAATAATTTTTTTCCCTTTAGCCGCGCGCGCCCAATTAGACGTGGTGAACGCGACGCTGCGTGTTTCTAGAACGTTTGCCGTATTTCGAGCGGCGCGAGACTATCTTGCGCAAATCAATCGCCATACCCGAGGAAAGAAAGCACGACACATTAAATCCCGTACTGGATCTTTTCGAATTGCGGTTTTCATCGTTTTCCAGCGCGCTGGTTTTATTTCCTAGATCCCAGCCGTTCAGCTCGGTGTATACGTGGCTTTCTATAGCCTCAAAAGCACCGCGCGCACGGTACAGGTAGGTAGCAACGAGGAAAAGAGTACAGACGCGCGCGTCGATCCTATATACTTCTCGGGGGACGAGGGAGAGGAGAACAAAATTGAACCCTGCCACACGCACTGGTCTATGAACACGGTTGCGTTAACGTTATATCGACATCTTTTGACGTCCTCTATGCACACAGAATGGATTCCAACTTTTGTAAAGTAAGTGGACCGAAAGAGAGGCATCGATTCCATTTCCGATGGTATTTACATACGCATCGTGGGCACGCGATCCCGTGAAATTTCTACACTTGTTTCTTTTGTGAACGCATTAAAACAATTTTACTGCATGCTCTTCGTTTATTGTCTCGGTATAATTTATTGTAACGTTTAAATATAAAATTTACGAAAAAAAGTAATAAATAAAAAAAAAGATGAACCAATTTATTCCTTTCGCTACTGCGCATTCTCGAATCAAATTGGAAAAAATCGATACCATGACATTTGTGGTAGTCAATAAAAAATATTTTACGGGACAAACGTAACATTAAAAAAAAAAAAAAAAAAAAAAAAAAAAAACGCTGCGGCTCTTGTTAATAACCAATTACTTTTCTAATTAATGTGCGTTTTAAGAAAACATTCGCGGAAAAATATCTCAGCGCGATAGTAATTAACCTAGCATCACGTTTCGCGTTATTTTAATCCCCTTGTTTATTTGTTCTTTTAGCTGTACGAAATTGCCGCGTGTGTACACGTGTGAAAAATTGAGTTTCGCGAAAGATAAAAAATATTCCATCAAAAACGCTAACAAATTTCCGCGTACACTATTTTCACTTTGATCATTCCGCGAAATTGTTGTTCTCGGTACCGCAGTTATATGTCGATTCTTTTTTTTCTTTTTTTTTTTTTTTTGCGCCGATAAAATCAAATTCCGGGGCTGGGGAGTACAATTGTTCGCGAATCTGAAAAAATAGCCTACGGCTCGATCCCATTACTACTAACCAAGACTTCAAAGCATTAGCTCGAGGTCTATGGATTTCACGTAAAGCCCCGCCGTGGAGTTCGTGTTACCTTGACGAGGCTGGCTCTCTCGACAATGCATCACCACCGTCACTGCTAGAATCGTATTTCGTTTTTCGTTCGTAGAGGTAGCACCACTGCCACTCTCTCACGCAACTTGGCAACTGCGTTCCCCGACGAACACCGAGCAAGAGAGAGAGAGATACCATCGACGATCGAATGTTCCTCGCGAGTGGCTGGCTATCGGGTCTGGCTTTTTGTTTTTATCTCCGTTGCCTTTTGTCTTCGTTTTCTTTCTGCGTTGTTTGCGCATCAGTTGAAGCGTGGTACGCTATTTCAAGAACGAAGCGCGACCGAAACGATTCCCGGGCTGCCCCTCCCCTTCCTTGCCCTGCCCCTCGTTCTTCACTCGACGGTTGCAGTGAATTTTTCGACGCGAAAACTATGAGTCGGTGAATTCAAATTTTCTTTCAGCTTGGAAATATTTTGCATCTCTAATTGAAATTTTGTACTAGTGCGTAGTGTTCGTTAATAACATCCCCTCTGTATCAAAGATGGTTTTTAATAATCGGTCGGCACGAGAATCTACGTTTATTGTTGCTACAAACAAAAAGAAAAATTCTATGCTGACATGTACAGCACGCACGTGCACGAAATCTGGAAGCCGAGTGGGGTGGGGTCATCGAATTCTAATGAAAACGAATAGAACAGAAAGCACGATAATCTTGACTACGTTGTAACAGTGTCTCTCAAACTTCATCTTCCGGTGCCCTTCCTTTTGGCGGATCTTCTAAAAGTGGAATTGAATTTTTAATTCCTTTCAATATATTGGGTTGCTCGGAAAGTCGTTTCGTTTTCCAAAATGGAGAATATATAATTTAATAAAATGTTTATACACTCTAAAAAAATCGTGTTTCATTTTTACCAAAAAAATGAAATGACTTTCCGAACAACCCAACATTTTAAAATCGATTTCAAGAGAAACGAATTTATATTTTAAATATTCTTATTAAATTTAATTGGTTTCATTTTTATTCTTTTTCTTAATTGAATAATTTTATTATATGTAGGTTACTAAATCAGTGCACATAAATAAATACGAAACAGAAAAAGAGTTAACTCACGTGGCCCCTTCTTGGGATTTATTCAATATTAAACTCCGGGTCAAACCACAGTGACCTTTAACTTGTGCAAGCAACGATACACGCAATAACATCGTCGACACAGAATCGCGGCTATTACTCGAGACGCGTGACCCTTCCGAAGCTTTTTTGCTCGTGGACGAGTATAGTCCGTGCAGATATTTAATAGTTTGAGAAACACTGCCTTATGCAATCTGTATCGAAGTACAACTAAGCCTGTTAATGGCTCGATTAAAATATACTCAATTAAAATTGTTACATTTCGGTAAATTTTTTACGCATACTTTGGAGATGTTAGTTACCCGCTTAATGCGTTTAATCAATATTCGTGGACAATGAAATTCCAAGCATCCGGATTCCTAGAAGCTACTTAACAAGTTTACCCAATACCTACGGGCAAATAAAATTCCTTGGCGTCCAAACTTCGAGAGCCAATCTACCTCGCAGATTCGACCCAATCTTAATACACTAACAAAAGTTTCGATCAAACGCGACCCATATATCAAGCGAAATAAACCTTAAACGACACTCGAATAAATCTGCATCATCTTACCGAGAAATAAACCCGCCGACGTTTCTCATTACACCGCTGTTGGACTCCGGGTCAGACCACTGGTGACCTCTAACTTGCGCGAGCGAAGATACACGCAATAATATCGTCGGCACAGAATCGCGGCGATTACTCGTGACGCGTGACCCTTGCGAGGTTTTTTGCCCGTAGACGTGTATAGTCCGTGGAGGAGATATACAGTCGTAAATCGAGCGAGGCGCGAAGAGGGGTGCGTATAGACGGACAGAACGATGAACCGACGAAAGAGAGCTAAAACAACAAACGAACAAGGTCGTCTCTTCCTTCTTTCGCCCTATCTGTTCCGTGGCCGAAACGAGAGTATCAACTTTCACGCGTCGTTCGAAATTCGCGACGTCCCGAGTAGTTTTCCACCGAGCTGTTTCCAACTACACGCGTGGAATTCGAATAATAATCCGCGAGCGCGTTTCCAATGCACTCACAGCATAAATACGATACTCGATGCTCGCACGTGGGGGGGATATATAACGCTTTCGTTCTTTCACGGAGACCGGCGACCGTGTTGTTGATGACGCGAGAAGAGCACATCATCCATCGAGCTGTTACCCGGCGAGAGCAAGCGCGGAGGAGTGGTGCCGCGGTGCTTCGTCTTCGCCTACCTCCTGCCCCTTTTCAAGCCTTTTTTCTCCCCCTCGTTACCTTCGACTCCCCGACATTTGCACTCAGCTCGACGAAGAAGGCGCGCAGCACTTGTGCCGCCGCGCCTTTTGTACGAACGGGAATGGCCAGCAAGCGAGGCCAGTCATCGACAGCGTGACTCAGCCCGGCCGAGGATTCGATGAAATCGAATTTACTCCGCTGTTCGGTTACTCGTCTCGCACGCGCGTTTCGCATTACAATTCACGCGTGTTCAACTTTCGATATTCTGACCCCCCGCTTTATCTTCCTTTCTCTTTTCGCGGACCTCGCGCTGGCCAGTTAGCGAACCTTAACCCATTAAGAGGACCCTTCCTCTGCTTTAGAGTACTAAAAAAAGAATTGTAGATCTTTTTACACACACACATACACACATTGTTGATAACTTTTACAAATTTCGTATATTTATTTATACGTGTTTCGAGGAAATATCCGCATTCTTTTTCGCGAAGAAATATTAATTCTTCGGGGAAAGAAGTTTGCGAAATTTAATTCTCGTAGAAATATTCACCGCGTGGAGGTTAATTCACCGTTACGTCGACCAGTAGTGACCGATACCCTTAACTTGGAACGAAACGTTTGTAACGTATTGCCACTTATATGTGTACGACTGCGGCTATGATTGATAGCAGAAAAGGGGCTACTTATAGGGCATCAAATACATTCGTGAGCACCAGTGGACATAGTTTTATCTAAATTAGTATTGCAATCGACTTACGTAATCTAAATGTGTCCTGAATAAGGATGCTAAGCAGCGATGTGGTCGAGAAGATTAACGATAAGTCAAACGGCAGCGAACGTGTTCAGATTACTGTTATTTAGTTCTGCCCGGATAAAGTACTATCGATCATTCCGTTTACCTTTTTTTTAAATTTTTACCGTGTATTTATATTCCCATTTTGCACTCGGCGAAGACGTTAATTGCGAAAAGCAAATTTCGAAGTAAACCTGGTGCATATTTAACAAGTTTAGAACAATACCAGCTTGGAAACGAGATTCACCGATCCGTTCCTTCATTTTTTGTTACTATCGTGGCAAGTATTGTTGCTGATTCATTAACCTTTTAACCGCGGAGAATCGAGTGTTACGATTGTAAGATGAATTGTAACGAGTTCCTGACGAATTCAGGTCGACCATTATACTGCACGTGAAATGTAAAATTAAAGGCGTCGGAGAGATTGATATTTATACAATCGTTATTGTGTTCACTCCGGTATGAAATCTCACTTTTCGTACGGCGGATTCGCACACCTTAGGAAAGTTTAAACAAGAACAATTAACAAGAAAAAAGCACGTTCCGAGAACCCGAATAACATTCGTTCCTGACAATTTTTCGCATCGCGACTGCTAAAAGTTACGATCGAAGCTGAATAATAATTTACCACCTTGTGATAAAAATTAAACGATTTTCGCTCGTCCGTTCACGATCGTTCGTAAATTTCAATCGTCGTGTTTCGTTAACTCGTGTTACTCAATTAATCGAAACGGTCGTGTTTTGCAGGGGGGGGGGGGGAAGGGAATTATTACATTTCGTATAATTTTCCCCTTATTAATTTCGTTTAATTTTACGAACACCGGGGAAACACAATCGGTACCGGTTTTATTTTCACTTTTCATCGGGAAATACGATTGACTACATTTTCCAAACGAAATAATGCTCGTTGATTTTTATTAAACAACGGTCGCGCGATCAATTGTTCGTTAACGAGTGGCAATTATCGCGAAAATATTTACCGACGAACGTTGACCCGTTTCGATACGGAATTTTCGTTTTTCTTTTTTTTTTTCTTCTTCCGAACGTTACCCCGTTTTCTAATTTATATTTCGCGTTTTTTATCCGTTACGCCACGGTTTCGAGTAAACCGAACTCGCGTTATACTTTACATGCCGCGCACGCGCGTGCCCGTAATCGGGAGTTGCAGGTGAATTCGCTCCGGTAAATGCTTCATTAAATTCGCATTCTCGAGGTGTTTCAAAATGCAAGCGTTCCTAACAATCCCCCCGGTTGTTGCTCGCGCGAACAACTCGTTTAACTCAAACATGGGAAACAAAGCGCGGAAAAGCTGCTCCTCCCACTGTAGGACTCCACGGCTGAAAAGTACAAATTATGTAATTTTAAAGTGCACTTAAAAGCGCAAAATAATTTACGGTGTTTCGGTACGTTGGTTAGAGTAACGAACAACGTGTCTACGTCGTTCTAGACGGGGTGTCCGAAAATTTCTGATTCAATTCTTCCTCGAGATGATGAATTTTACGCCTCGGCGCGTATTTCGGTACACTCGGTAGAGTCGGAACGCTCGATCACCGCGCACGATGCACTTCCATTGGACGGGACTTCGTTTCTCTGAGGGGAGAGAGAGAGAGAGAGAGAGAGAGAGAGAGAGAGAGAGAAGATTCTTGACGAAATCGATGACTCGCGAGCCAATTAATATTTCGCGGTGATCCGATCGAATTTCTCTTGTAAAATTACCCTCGATAAATTGTTCTTTCAGACCCACGTCTGAAAGGAACCGAACAGCAGCTCGTTCATTTTTCAAGTCTTTATTGCGAGATTTTCGATACGTTTAAACTTTACTCTAGTTTCGTCCCTCCCCTTACGGACACTAGTTCCCCGCTCGTGCGATTATTTTATCGCTTTTACCCCCACCACGGTGGAAATTCATCATCGCTGCTCCCTGAACACTTTATGACATTATTCCCGTTCACACGTGTTATCACTGTCAGGACGAGGAGAATATAACAGAGAATTTAATTAACCGATATCGCGGGGTATATTTCAATTCCAGGAATATTTGGTACACTGGTTGAAAACAATTATTCTTTTACCGAGAATTCATTGTATATATTTGAAGTTCGTTGAAAAATTCAAAAGAATACTACATCCGGGCGTTGTGTGTATTCCTAGCGTAAATGTTATTCCTTTGTACTTCGTAAATACATTTTCCCTGATTATTATTTATTATTACTATCATCTAATACTGTTATTCAGTCGGCAGAAGAATATTTTGTTTTCCTTTTAATGGGTAGTTTGGCTGGTATACTTTTAAAATCGATTATTTTATATTTCTTCTATCGCAACGTTTAGTTCGTTTTATTTGAAATCAAATTAAAAGAATCTAAAAAAAGAAAAAAAAAAAACCATTCTTCCGTTCAAATAATTTATATCAAACAGTAGAATATCCTAACGATTATTACTCAAATAATTTATTTGAGTAACGCCCGAGTCTGTCGCTGCATCGTAACAAATAATTACAGTCCGAAGAGGTTCGTAAACGTTACGTTAAATGTATGTTCGAGTCGACTAATTCTCAAGCGAGTTATTTCTATGCGACAAGTATTGTCCAGCGCTACCGAATCGTTAACCGACTCGTAAGAGCACGCCCACATCGCTCTGCTATGTACACACAAGTGGAACAGTTTTAAATTCAGCGACCGCAGATGGCCGTAGGAACTCGACGCGATGGGACGGGACGGGACGGGACGCGAGTTCCGAGAGCGACAATTGATTTTCGAGCATCGTTCGACGATTCTTTCCCGATTCCTGGCGGTTTCGCGTTGCTTGCGCGTTCCCCCTATCGGAGAATGTATGGTTCATCTTTTCTCACTCATTACCCTCGACTCTTCGACATTTGCACTCGCCTCGGCGGAACGGCCACTCGACGCCAACCGAGGCCTTTTATGCAAGGAACGTTCGAACGAGAATCCCAAGGAGACGTGACTCAACGCAGTAATATTTCTTGGCAACTCGAACTCTCGAGGGTTTCTTTCGGCGTATTGCTTTATCATTTATCATTAAATTCTTCCACAGTTAATGGCTAGGAAAAAAGGCTGTGAATGCAATCGAAACACATTCCACGAAGCTCGGGTGGGCGCTCTTCTCGGTCGCGACCCGCCTCCCCCTACCGTCTAACCAATCGAACACTTCTCGCTGCTCGCAGAAAGCGAGAAATATTGGAACGCGTTGACAGATAACCGAATTTTCTCTCTTCGGATCGTTCCCCGACTCTCGTGTCGGTGCAAGGCGTTTCAATATTCTGCGAATACTTCTTTCCAGCAAAATTCTTTGATATACGGTATACGTTATTCCGAGTTTCGCTACGTGGGCGATCTATATTCGGAAAAGTATTTATTATCGCGTGTTTGTTACTCTCGAAAACGTCGCACGGACGCGTCCAAAAATCTTCGCGATATTGCGTAGATACTAAGTTAGGGACGAACAGAGAATTCCATTGAAACGGATAGACAACGAGTAAAAATTCTTTCCAACTATTCGTTCGCAACGTTAACATTTATTTACATTCAATTTTAAACGCAATTTAATAGTACGATTCGGATGGTAATTTGTCCCGAATGAATAACGCATCGAAAATTGTTAAAACGCTATTAAAAAAGAAAAAAAAATTGTTTCACTTTTATAAATTTTCAATACGTAATCGCGGTCGTGGTTGTACCCGCACTCGAATTTCAATTTCGTATTTTCGTTTTTAAATTAACGGTTTTCCATTATTCGTTCGGGTCCCCGTGACATTTTAATAGGCGTCCTGTGACTTTTCCGCCACCGTGTACATATCAAACCGTCCCGCCCCAGCGTGCCCGTGAACGAACCAGTTTCAAATTCTGTTATTAGGTGGTGCGCGCTCCGCGCTTAAACAGTGCTTACGCGGGTATGTAATAAGCTAACGTATATACAGGTAAGTAATAAGCTAACGCGTATCCGGTCTCCCATACGGATTTCCAAATCCTACATTCGATGCGCTCTCATCCGCATAAATCGAACAGTGAACTACGTATCCGTAATACGGAGATGAAACAGTATTACTCGGGTACAATACCGCGCTTTGAAATTCACAGACGCCAAGCAGAATGCGTCTGTACAGAAAGATTCCGATGCATGCGAGATACCGAGGATCAAAGCACGAGGGAGACTCGCTGAAGAGTGGGGGTAAAGGGACTCGACGCGAGCGAGAAGGAGAGTTATAGAAGCGCGCGCAGAAGTGAGAGGCATTGCCCCATCCTTAGCAACGACAGTATGCCCTAAATGGACTCGACCGTCGGAGAACGCGCGTATTTTCCACGGACGTCTACGACCCTAGGCAGTCGATCGTAACGCGCTACGTGCAATGATCACGATTCTATGCGCATTATATGCTCATTAGCGTTCCCGTATCTCCGCGGGGTCCGGGGTCGAATAGAATTCGACCTCCCTACCACCTAACCTCTCTCACTCTCTCTCCCTCGCCCCGTTGTACATAATAACCAGCTGCTGGCGGACTCCCACTTCGATTACGTTACATTATTTCCATCTAATCCATCGAATCGATAGGATAACCCCATCCATCACTGTTACGCGCAATCCAGCTAGCCTCGGGATTCATTAGGAATGCAGGCCGAAATCATGTCTTGATAAATGTCAGGCCGCCGGCGGTGGTGGCGGCGGCGGCACCGTCGGGCCTCAATCGAACTCTGGGTCGTTTTGTGAGCCGAGAATATTCGTGGAGTCACGACGGTGATGCATGATGACGTTCGTCATTCGATTGTCTCCGCGACGACAACGCTGTCTGGGTATACATTTCGTTCCTAGAACTACCGTGCGACTTGCTTGGTCTTTCGATCGAGAGGGTCGATGATTGCCGGGGAATCTTGCGTTGTGCAAGATTATTCCGTCTCCTTCGAAAATGATGTACTCTTTTGTTACTTTTTTTTTTTAAGAAGGTGGAGATTCGAAAAATTGCTAAAATTTGTACCTTGCGCACAGTCTTCTCCGTTTGTGCGCGATCACACTTCTTACGTGACTGTTGTCACAAAAATCTTTCGAATCGATTTTTTTTATCAAAAAAGGTAAAAATACTTGTCTCGATTATTTGTCATTAGATTTATCACGCATATGTTACCAATAGTTTGCCGAGATTTTCCCGACGAAAACGAGCTCAAACACGACCTTTATTCAATCACTTTTAATTACACGTTGAACGAATTGTTTTTGAAAAATTTCCAACGTAATTGAAAATAGTTCGAATGGGATCGTGTTTGGACTCATTTTCAAGGAAAAAATCCTGGCAACCTATTGGTAATGTTCTCACGGACATATAACAAACATGTAAGAAATTTTCATCCCGTTTATTTTTGCTTATAAAAATGCCTAGAAAAAAAGATCACCTTCCCCGAACGTGTACAATCGTTCTAATAATTTCTCCAAAAAATCGCGAATACAATATACGCGCCAATATACTTCGCGTCACCTCGCTCTCGTAACCGGCGAATTCTTTTCATTGCTAATATTGTTGTACAAGTAGCGGAGAAAGGTACGTTTCGATATCCGCGGGAGTTATTCCAACATCGATAGAAAAATCGTTCGCCGAGTTTTGATTCGTTGAGAAGTTCCCTGAACGCCTAATATCGTCGGAGAATCGGACGTAATCCGAGCAGCCAATGACCTCCCTTTCGAACACACAAGAGGAATCCAAACCGTTCCAATTACTGTTACATAAAAGTAGCAGTCGGTACGTAAGAAATCGATTACCACCAACATAGTGAGCGAAGCCCCGGGGACGACACGGTTCCGTCTCTGTTTATCGATGGAGATATTTTTATGAGTTGAATCGGTCCCTTCTTCTTCCTCTTACCCCCTCCCCGACCGCTCCTCCACCATAAAATCGCATTCCGATTTCAATGCACTCGCGCTACCCCGTACTTAATATCTCGGTCTACGTTCGGCCCTGCACGTTCTTGGTGCGTTGCCAGTGTGCTTCTATATCGTTGGGAATACGAGGAAAACAGAACGCGCCCGGTCACGTTGCAAATCTGTCGCTCGCGTCGGCCGCGATTGTCTCGACGACTAGCGGAGAGGTCTCTGGTCGTCGACCGTGCATTTACTGGCTCGCGCGCGCGACTTTCCTGGACTTTTCAATTGCCGTATAAATGTGTAATGGTTATCGACGGTCGGTCGCGCGAGAGGGAGACACCCCCGGCCGAGAACTGTAACAACTTCGCTACACCGAGCCAATTATGGTATTAATATTGAAGCTCTATCCGCGGTCTACGGACGTGGAAACTCTCCCTTGAATTTACGAGCTAACGAAGCCCCGGAAATGATGCCGCCCCCTTGGCGTGTCTTCGAGACCGGGACAATACCCGCGACTTGTACCAATTCTGGATTAATAATTTCTTGGAGCACCGTTGTGAGCGATTTAGATGACTGTGGCGCGGCGTTCAAAGAATACGTAATTGGCCCGTTGCGAGCCACCGCGGTGCAAGTATTTTACTCGAATCGTTCGGGAGTGGAAAACATTCCATTGGTATTATTGTTACGGTATTATTATTTATTATTATTATTATTCTTTGGAGTCTTTCCAGAGTCGAAATTACGGTGATTTAATGCCGTATCAACGTTTCAAAGCTTCTATTTAGAAACTCGCCAGGGAATACTATTAAAATACTTTGTATTTAAAATATACGTGAAATGTAAACGCGATAGGTTGAAAAAAAAGTATAAAAAGTTAAATTTACGGACAATTAAAACGGGTTAGTGGGTCACATGTTCGTGTTCTAAGAACGACTTTACGCCTGATGTAGCTGTACGATAAAATGTACAGGGTGTCCCGGTAACTTTCTTAAAAGACGATATCTCTCTCCGTTACTCTTTTAACGATACACGGAGACACCGATGGAATAAATTGTTCGGCTAGAAGGGACCGCGTATTACGGTGGGAATCGTTTACTCGAGGTCGTATTTTTCGAGATTTCAAGGTCACTAATGTTTTTCTTTTTCAACGGAACTACGTATCTTTATCGTTCCAACGTAATAACGAATGTCAAGGAGAGTCCAATAACTGTAACAATACCATAACCTGAATACGACTTTGAGTACAAAAAATTCAAAAATTTTTGGGAATATTTCCACGAAAAATTTAGTTAGTTCCTGTTCAGGCCGTTGAAATGAAATTAAAAAGATATCTATTTTTTTTTTAAATTCTAGACTGCAATATCACCTTAACGCCAAATTTACCAACCAGTAAAAATGACTAGTTCCAACTACAGTCACAAAGAAATTTAATTTAAATTTCATAATCTTTCAAGAAACGTTACGAGTTTCTCTATTTTATACATATAATCAATTTCATAAGTTCTTCTCTTTCCTCGATTATTAATTATTATTTACTCTACATTTCTTTTTAATAATCCTTCAGAGCATCTGGTGAAGCATTCTCCTTTGTGGAATAATATTCGGCATTATTTATAACTATATATAAACAATATGGTTTCGCTTTTTTTTTCATTGGACGAATAGACTTTAGATTTTTTATCGGGAATTTCTTCTTGCTTTTTTTTATTATTATTTCCAGTGTATACTGTTTGTTATATTCGTTCAACATCCATAATCACATTCATCGATTATTCTTCCATCGTACTATATATAATTTCATTACAGAAAATCGTTGCATTTCATCTCTCCATCGTTAAAAAAATTCTAAATTCTGTAACGTAACAAGAAATTCAATTTAAAAAAAATTAAAATGGAATATCTCGTAACCAAGCCACAAAGTACGATTTGTTGCACACGATTAATAACAACACTGCTTCGAGTAATATAGTGCACGAACCATTTAGGTCTTCTGTGCATCACGAGCATTTTTCTATCGGTTCCCATCGAACCCTCGACCCACCGGCAGAGAAGCACGCCAACAACCACTTCTGGTCATTCTAACTACCAGATGCCGCAGATGGACGGACCTGGTCTGGTCACAATAGAACGTGCTTCCTTTTGCCAACGTTCCGGCACGTTTACCTGCGATCCTTACCGCCCGCGGACCGACCGTCTCTCCTTTTACAATTTCTGCCAGGTAAGCGAGGAAACGCGCGGGCGCGCGTGCGCGTTGCCCGAAAAATTTCCAATTTCGGTACGGGGTCTTCTTTTGTCAGTTAACGGACTACTACTGCGACGACGACAGGAAGAGCCCTCCTCGCGTGACGACATAATCTGGCCAGGCCTGGCTTACTCCCTAATACGCGGCGCGTCGTATCTCTCCTCTTCGCTTCCCTTTTCCCTAAAACGCTTTCCAGCTCACCATTTCGCCGTGTTAGCCGCGCCGGTTCGCTTTCAAGGCGCACCCGTGGATTAGTCCTTAACTCGTGACACAGATTTCGAGCAAGTTTCCACGAATTTATGACTTACTGTCGGCGTGTCCGGCGCTTCCTGGCTGCTTACGCTCGCTCGAGGACACCAGATAACATTTACATAGTCGGATCTCAGTGCGTTCTGTGTCCCTGGTCATGGAAAAGCTGATGTTTTATGTATCCCTGTTCTTTTTCTCGAGCCGCTCCCCCCCCCCCCCCCCCCCCGCTAGCCCAACCAAGTTCCGCTAGAAACACCTCCAGACGATAAATCCCCGAGTAGCCTTTTGTAACGAGCGAAAATGGAACTCGTTTCTTGTTGTCTAACGTAAATTCGTTGCGAATTTTAATACACTTATTCGCGCGCATACAATAGAATCGTGAGAACGTTACTATTTATCCACCGCGCGAACACAATGGAGAGCAGAAACCCCGTGTAACAGGCGTTACGATACAAACGAACAACGCGAGGCGCTGCGCGACCGACGACGACAACCGAGCGTGTACGCGAAGAAGAAGCTCCGGGAAATATCATCAAGCGCGCCGTACCGTTTCGTTTTCTCATCGACCTTCTCGATACTGAATTTCTTTTCCTGGATAAGAGACGCGTGTTGTTTTCTTCGAGCGTACCGAATTATTCTTTCCGGGTTCCCGATAGATACGATCGAATTAAATTAGGTACGACACGTGCACGTGGAAGTTTAACGGTTGCAGTATTCATCGACTTATTTTTAGCGTGTAAGTTTGTCTAAACGTAAAGGAACACTTGTTAGAGGTTTTATGTGAAGTATGATTTAAACGGTCTGGAATTTCAGAAACATCGATTCTTTTTTTGTTTCATTTTCTTAAAGGACTTTGAAAGTACACGTGCGACACCATTTTGATGCTACGTATGAAATTGATAAGAGAAGAAACTTTAAAAACGCGTTAGTGAACTCATTGATAGAACAACCTGGTAGGATACTGTCTCATACGTCGGGAAAGATCGTATATATACCGATCGAAGCTGGTACGAGAACTCGTGAGAAACGGTCATCGGTGGGTTTCCCTCTGGTGACGAATATGGGATGAGCCACCGTATACTAAACGCGAAATAAAGCTAAAAAATATAAATTCAGAATTTAAAGTTTGAATTTTTATATTTCTTCCCCGGTTGGTTAATAATCAAAAATCGTAACTACGCGGTATTTAAGTACCGTCTGAAAAAAGATTAATTATTCTCTATTAAAATGTAATCTCGATGTCCAAGCGCGTTACAATACACGTGGAATAGCCACGGAGGTTAACCGTTGCATTTTTCAACGGCGTGCACGCTCGTTGAAACAGCTCTTCGCTTTTACCGCGCTGTCCGCAAATTAGTCCCCGCGGAGCGCGCGTCGAAGTCGCCCCGCGGTGCCAGCGGGCGGTTGAAGGTCGTTTTTAAAATTTTCAGACGCGCCAACGCGGTCCCCGCTTTTGAAACCGCTCGGTCCGACGCGCTGGAACTTTTAGGGTCGCGTGTATTATGAATGAACGCACAGAGAGCGCTCGCGAACCATATGGCCGGGAGAGGCGCACGAACGGAACAGGGGAACGAGCGAGAAACACCGAGGACCGCGACCACGCGCCAGAGAGAGACGTACGCTCGAGATTACACAGAAAATAGAGAGATGTAAACCGTAAAGCGGAACGTCGACACGTTGAACGATGGCGCGACGGCGGTCAATGGCAAACTTAGGGCCGTTTTATACAGAAATTCGACGTGCCGCGTAATGCAATTTGGGATGTGACAAATGGTCGGCAGGTGGAGCCAGAAGCGACCGTTTGAGGTACACGTGCGGCCCGCGGTCGCGCATTGTGGATTTTTCGTCGCTCCCGTGAACGCGCCACTTTCTCGGAACCGTCGAGCGTCGCGAACGCGTCGAAATGATATATCAAACCGAGACGTTCCTACCCGTGTACCTGGAGCGGACTATTTTGGATCCGGAATGCGCGGAGAGGTCTTTCCGCACGACTAACAGCGGTACACAAGCGAACATACGATTGTTCGCGAAGAGGTGGTCCGTACTTTTTCTTTTCTCTACAAGTTGTTCGCATTATTGGCGCACGGTACGTTTCTCCGTGATGGAATGGCGTAAGAGGAAAACGGAAGAGGGGAGAGTTTAATCGTTTCTCGCGTGGAAAAATTTTACCGATTTCGTTGCATTTTATTTTGTAATAAATAAACTTAATTTCATAGATTTTAATTCTTTTTTTTTTATATTATATGTATGTATATATATATATATATAAATACATAATGTTCGTTGCTCGAGCTTTGAATCTCGAAATACTTTTAACACGCGAACTTTTCAGGTTCGTTTATTTGTTACAACGTTTCCAAAGTTCGCGTAACGAAAAAAATCTACGGTCGTTACTACGAAATGTTCCGGTATAAAAGATGCATCAAAACGAGACGGTATATCCAATTATGCGCTCCTGTGTACCAAATGTACGAGTTTTGTCCAGTGTATTCAACAACTAACCGAGATACAGTTCAACGAGTTAAAAGATAGCTCGATTTTGCTTCTCTTTCGTAATCTATCTTTCGTCATTCTACTTCTTTTAATCAGAATCCGATGATATTCGTCATCCACACCACCAACCTGGATAGCCCAATCATCCGGTCTCATCGTTGTTACTCATCCTCAAACGGTCACTATCTCCGGGGTCTTATTAACCTTGTTGAGCTACACAAAGAAAACAGACGATTGTTCGCCGAAGTGTTTGCCTCTTTTGTGTACACAGGGTGTTCACAATATCACCGTATTTTCCTCCCGACCGAATGGCGTAACGAATAAATGGAAAAGTTTCATTTTTTTCTCCCCCCCACCACCACGGGACACGATGATACCGAGTGCTTGAGTTAAGTTTAAAGACTCGCGGTAAATTTCAAATTACGCGAATCCGACACGAATCCCATAGAGCGTAACGAAAAAAAGTGCCCCATTAGAGAAATGGGATAACATTAGTTCTGGCGCGGCTAAGAAATTCATTAATTAATTGCTCGACGAGCGGCGAGTCTCGCGGTTCACCCGCGAGATACTAATTTGAATTAAAGAACCGACAAAAAAGAAAAAAAAAGTGTGGACGGACGGGGGGGGGGGCGGTACGGTAAAAGAAACGTTGAAACGAATGTTACGCTTTCCAGTCAGCAACACGGTTCTCCTTTTTCGTAAAGAACCGTTTTAATTAACGGTAACGCGTAATTCCCTCCGTACGGGAGGTTATGGTTATCGATTGATAGAATCGTGGAATGCCATAGGGGTTAGGTATTTTTGCACGGGTTTTTCGAAAGAGTGCACACATACGCGCGTACGCGAGCACACCGATCGTTTCATATTTTGGGAATTTCTGCGTGCCGGGCGCGCCAGCCAGTCGCTGTAATTATTCGAAGACCGCGGTCGGCCGCGACGAGTCGCTGTAAATTCCACGTGAGAAGTAGCGCGTACTGTACAATTTCGCCCATAATAAATACGCGCCGCGCGCGGAAAGGTAACTCGCGTAAAAGGGGTTACGTAGCGGGGGACTCCCCTTAATGCGGTTTCCAACGATGCGTGCATCTCCCGCGAGTGGGATGTTCAGCGAAATCGCCGGTACCTGCGCGGTGGTAACCGTAACGCTCGTGAAATACGTATTACCCGAGATTCGTAATTTCGCGTTCGGTGCCCGCGCTGCTCGATACCACCCAGGTAAGATTTTCGAATAAGACTTACGAATTGCGCGAAAATTTCCCGACGATCGTTTTTCTGCACGGAACTGTATCGAGAATTATTTTTAAGTAACAAAACAGTTGTGGAAAATAATTCGAGAAGATTATTTCTCAAAATTCGAATTTTATCGATTTTTGTAACCCGAGAAGATTATTTTACGAAATTCGTATTTTATCGATCTCATTCTATCGAATTTTGTAATTTAAGAACATTACTTTTTGAAATTTGTATTTAAGTGATTTTATACCACCGAGATAAAATTTTCGGATAAGACTTACGAATTACGCGAAAATTTCCCGACGATCCTTTTTTTACACGAAACTGCGAATGATCGAGAATGATTTTAAAATAACAAAACGGTTATAGAAAATAATTCGAGAAGATTATTTTTAAAAATTTGTATTGCATTGTTTCTATTCTATTTGTATTACAGCGTCGAGTATAATAGAAGTAAAAAGTGGAAAATAATAAACAATAAAGAAAAAAAAGATGAGATTGTGTATTTGTTATGTTCGTTGTACAACGCGATTGATATTGTTTCGACGAGGCCATTCGCTATTTTGGTTTCGATACCGTTGAAAAATAAATAGAAATTAATTGGCCCATGGAAGACGACCTTGAAATCAAATAACTGAAAAAATACACGCAATTACAGAACTTTCGTTTCTTTGGTTCTTCGACCTTCGTTATGAAAACAGTGTACACGCGGTGTTACGTTACAACCCATAACTGTTAAAAATACGTACGGATACCAGAAATAATTTTTTTTCACCACAATTTTCGTATCATTTTTCATCCAACGAGTTTTGTTTGCATTAAAAAAAAAAAATGCATGCAGCAAACCGTTATACGGACGAAAATCGAAAATCGATTGGTCTACGCTTTATTCGCAGAACATATTCGGAGTTTCCTGTTCAAACTTTTAGACACGGTTATTTGCTTGGCGGCTTTGAATCGCGCGAAGGTCACTGTACACAGTTTACTTAATATATCACTTCTGGTATTTTTACGCAATTGAAACAGAGACACCGTAACCCGTTTGTGAAACTCCGAGAGACCTTGAAACGACCTTGAGGAGTTAAACTGTTTAGTGTAAGGCAGTATACGTATGAAAGTTATTAGAAACAAAGCCACTGGCATTAAATATCTCCAAGTATCGAATACATTATTCCTTCCGATAGACGAGCCGATTAAACAATATCGAGCCGCGTATTATCGATATAAATAAACGATCGATAATCGTCAATTGTGTAGACGCGTCGTGAAAGCGTTCAGCGGTTTAAACTCGTTTGAATAAAATATGTATTTCAGTTGTCTATTACGAATCTCCATCGGACGTCTCACCGGCGCTTTTTATCGGAAAATAATTTTCAATCTCATCGCACGAAATACATTCCCAAACAGTTGCATTATAGAATTTCGTTAAACCGAATTATCGACCCCGTTGAATTTTTCGTAATTTCGGTGACTTCGCTCTCTGCTCCGCCCCGCTTTAATATCGAATTGTAAATTACACTCCCCCAATTCTCCTGAAAACTTTTATTTCCGGCAAATACGATCACGCGGTGAAATCCAACGCAACGCAAAAGCCGTTTAAAATGCGTCCACCCGCTCCCTTCCACCTCAACCGGTAGGAGCTTCCAGTGGTGTAGGAATTAAGCGACCGATGATTCACGGTTGCCACTATGAAATACAAACAATGGTATCGGTATAACGAGTATTCTCCTTCTACCAACGGGTATCTTGACCAACCCTATTTGCATACTCGACCCGACGAGTCCCAAGTAGAAACAGGCGGCCTGTGAATTTACACTTGAAAAGCCACGCCGAATTATCGTACGACAAATTTCTTCGAAAATTGTCTCGCGCATCGGGTCAGCCGGGCGCCGAACGATGTTAAGTTACGTGTAACGAACGCGCATCATTGTGCGCCGTGCGTACGCGCGTGCGCGAAGGCGACCGGCCCACAGAACCCCCACCCCGTGCGCATAAAAGACAGGATTAGCAGGACTTAGAGCGCACAATGCGATGGGACACGGTGGTTAACCTCGTTCACGGAAATGCCGGCTTTTTAAAGTTTTACATCGGTCGCGTGAAATTCGAGTATTCAAGGCGCGTCGAATTCGTCACTCCCGCATTGTTAAACCGACCGGGCATTATCATGTTCCAATAACACCGGGAGGATCTTAATTAGCGATGCATACAAATTCCTTGTTCGAAAACTTATTCATCCTGTCGCGGGCTGCATGGCTGTACTCTATTATTCGTTCGCGTTCGGAAACGGAGACCCGACCACTTATATCGAATCGTGTTGACTCTTTTGAGGGCATAGTAGGTTAAGAAATGTCACACCTTTTAATACCCTAATATGCACAGTGGGATATTTATCAACCCATCCTGAAAAATTAAAATAATTCCATACAAGTTGCACGGTAAGAATGATATTATTCCATCTCATGATTAAATATCTAATTTATCTAGTTTTTAGTTTTAGTTATTTTATATCATTTCACACGTTCGGTAACTGTGCCTCAAACAGTTGAAATTATTTCCCTACGATGAGAAAATACATCCTGTATAATATGCGCATACGTGACGACGACAAACAGAAGATGACAGAAGAAAGTAAACACACGTCGCCCGACACGTGCTTTATCGAATGGGAAGATCTCACGGTTCTTTCACACCCACGATCCGCATTATATGTATATAAAAATTTTTGCGAGAAGAGGCAATAAAAGTTGCATTTTTACACAGGGTTTCCAGTAATTCCTCCGAGCAGCGTATCGCGAAAGAATGTTTTATAAACCACAGAAACAATTCGAAACATCGAGATTGATTTTCATCGAAAAAACTTCACGAATTTCATTCCCCCGTCGAAAATTAAAATTTTTGCGCTCGTTGTTGTATCTTCGCGGGCGTACCGTCGAGGTGCTCTGAAAATGAATCCAAACACAACCTTGTTCGGACAATTTTTTATTACACGCGAAAAAAAGTTTTTTGGAAATTATTCGTGCAGGTAACGTTTTATTACAAACGGTCTAAACTGGGTCGTGTTTGGCCACATTTTAATTGGAAAAATCTCATCATTACAACGATAATACCCTTACAGTAACATAACGTAATTAAAAATATAATCACTCGATTTCATACAACCGAGGACTAATGTACTCGTCCTCACTTCGTTTTCCACAACTGAAACAATCTTTCACAACTGTTAAGCAACTGAATGAGTCTCGAGTTACATAAATTTCTAACAGTTCCCTACCATACACACGTTCGAGTATCGAACACATTCGTTGAAATTTAACCTCGGATAACCCCTCGCGCGCGAACAGTAACTCTGTACGACGAAAACGTACAGCTCCATGAAAAAACGACGAGAACAACAACGATACTCGAATCTCGCGAGCACGGGACGTCGTTATCTTCGAAACCGAAGTAATTTCAGTCGGAAACGTTTCATTGAACGACCAACAATTCCAAAGACAACTACGCGGTGAAACACGAAAGTGGGACACTTTTTGTGCGCAGGCTGGTTCTCGCCTGTAAAAACGATGCGCCCGGGACTGTCGCGGCTTTTACGTTGCGCGATACGACAAATCGACCATACTTCTCTTCCACAATTGTCACGCAGAGCGTAATCGGACAAAAACAAAAAAAAAAAGAGAAGAGAAAAAAAAATTGAGAAAGAAGTACACACGTGGCGAAGAAAGAGAAACCATTCGTGCCGCGGTGTTTCGCCGGTCGATTACGCGGTCGACCATCGAGGAATTCCACGATGAATTATCCCGATCGACACACGAGCGAGCGCGCCCGCGCACGAACCCGAGTTGCGTGGGGAACACATAAAGGGGAAACCCCGATGCGTGGCGCGCCCGCGCACCCAGCGTGCACACCGCTGTGAGCACACCGCGCGCCGGCCGATATGCATCGCGGCCGAAAAAGCTCGGAAACCGGCCAGGAGCAGGCTCAGCGGCTTAAGTGATTTGCATGCGCGACAGGTGCACTGCGGAGTCGGTGTATTACGTGTTTAATTCACGTGTCTTGCATACTCGGCACTCCGATTCTACTGATTTCCATAATACAACCGGCCGCGAGTCGAGCACCGCTAGATCCGATGGATTTTTCAGCACGCGAAAACGCCCCACCGCCACGGCCCGACCGATCGTTTGCGCATATCGACCGCGCGTCCCGCGACACGTCAGCGACGAGCCGCTGCCAACCGCGCGTCACTTCTTTCGAATTCCGCGCGTGTCTTTTCGATTTCCCTCGTCGCGGTGCACACTGGTATCCGAGCGATCCGAAATGCGCGAGAAAATCGAGTTTCCGTTACGACACGGCAAACTTGTGCGTCGTCTCGTTTATTCTACCGAGAAAATTATCACTCTTTGATGACCCGGACGGAAAATACTGTTGATGTTACGAGAAAATTTCGTCCGTGGGAGAAAATACAGTTCAAAGCCCCTACTGACCACCACCATGTTGCGCCAATGAGAAACGAAAAATTTATTCCGATTTTATTTCGCGGTATACTCGGATCCAATTTCGGTATTATCTCTGTACGAAATTAACGTCTCGACGAAGATTTATATTTGATCACTAGTGTAAATATCTCTACCGTTTTATACTGTAATTAACTTTCAAAGCGTAGAGAATAATTTGAATAGATTTTTAAATATCTTTTTTTTTAATTATCTTGTCCTGGTTGGGTTTGTTATTTTGATCAAAATTATCACTAGAAAATCGAGCTAGAAAATTTTTGTGGAACAACCACAGTTTTCATAATGAAAAATGGCGAAGTGTATTAGCCCGGCGAGTTTTTTTTTATCGCGATTTTAGGGGAGTCTTAGCACGATGTGTCGCCAGAGACACACATTTCCCCTGGAATGACTGGGAACAAAAGTAATTAGACGAACACCCGGCCCTACGGCGATTTCACTCGCTGTATAAAACGCGCGATTGATACACGATGTGTTTACCATAGTTCCATACGCTCCAGGAATTGAATAGGAACAATCGCCGGTCGGTAGCATAACGAAAAGATGTAAATACGTTATTGTTTCGAGGACGAAACTGGAACCGATCGCGCGATCGAGTTTAAAAGCAAAGAACGTCGATTCTCGATTCTCGTGCGTAAAAGTGTCTAATTCGCGACGGCGGGAACGAATTCCTCCCAGGTATTTCAACGCCATCTATACGATATTATGTTTCTGTTACATCGTATTATCGACAAGAACGGTTGGGAATATTGCACGGATAAACTTTGAGAAGGACTTATAAGCGGTAAGACGGATTTGTACGTAATTATGTATCATCTGGGAACACCGCAGACTCGAAACGTTCCTGGAATATATCGCGAAATTAATATGGAAACATCATACCTAATTCCACGTTGCCTCAACCCGCACACTCCACGGAATCATCTATTCCAACGAAGGTCATACTTGAATATTTAAGAGACTCCTATATGCGCCTGGTTTAACACATATCTCGAACATTCTCCATAGAAATTCGTGTATGCATACTCTCCTGGTTGTTTCTACGCGGTGAACTCATCGCGAGGAGCTCCGGTATAAACTCTGTACGTTTATTAACGGTATGCACGCGCGTAATTGTTTTTGCTTCCCCGGAGCCGAAACCTCGGTGTTGTTTCGAACGCGAAGCCAGCCGCGCGAGCATTACTGGAAAAAAAAAAGGGAAACGAAGGAGAGAAGGAAAACCGGGGGAGGGGAAAAAAGAAACCGTGAAACAACGCACGTGTTTCCCCTCCAACGTTTCAAACTTCTAACGACCGGTCTTCTGTTCGATAAAGCATGTACACGGGTATACACATAGGTGAACAGGCGCGTCTGTGTGCGGCTGAAAGTCCACGGGGTCATCCACCAGTAGGGAGGCCGAGGCCAGGATGCACCGCGCTGGAATTACGTTCTTCGGGATTAACGTACCGAAAACTCGTTTACGTGTTTTCTAATTACTACCAGAAGCATTCGAATGGCACCGATACACGGCCTCGTGAGAATCGAGAAACGATACCGCCGGACCTCTGCACTCTTCGGCCGTGCCGTGGCTTTTACGTCGCACGAGCATTTCCCCCCACGAACTAACTCATCTTTCTCCCGGCTCAACAGTGTTGCGTTGCTAACCGCGCGACGGCGGATACCGAAAGGGCACGAGTAAAACCAAAACACGAGACTACGACGAACGGACGAACGGACGGACGAACGACGAACGGACGCACAACGTTCCGGCGAAAACGGATAAAATATACCGGCGATTAGACTCTCGTTCATCGGACGTTAACGATTATCGGGGAATAATAATCAAGAAAGATCGGAACGGTTCATTTCGAAGTATTAATTAACATTTAATTGATCGCGCGAATTTCGAGCGAAAACATGGCACCGGGCCAGCTCCGCGAGTCACGTCGCGTTGTATTGGTAAAATGACTCTCTCTCTTTCTCCCTCTACGCGCGGACGTGATTGATTTCTGAATGGCCGATAAAAATATTTGCAACTTCTGTTATTCGTAATTGTCTCGAAATACGGTTTCAATTATCGCGCCGTAACTTACAGGCTGCGCTTATTACAAATTGCGATCCGTACACAATGCGGGAAAACTACTGCACGGTGTTTAATGAGAATTAACTAGGAACTGTTATATTACGACCGTTTAATATTGAACAACGCAAACGAGAAGTAAGGTTTCGCGGTATAAAAATTCAGCACGCGTACACGGTTAAACCGGTTAAACTTAATGGTCTAACTTTTAAAGGAGTTCCGGTGATTCGATGATTCTAACCGGGAATCTTAAATTTTACACGACGACGGATGTAATGGAACCGAGCATTTATATTACCAAGTTAAACGTTTTAATTAAACGGCCTCCATATTTCATGTTTCAAAGTTCTGAAATTTATACAGGTGCGTCAATTAACCACTTAACGACCCCACCCGAGTTAACTCGGGCAACAAAGTCGTCGAGTAAAATGAAGGGCGAGGGATCGGAGGGGAAGTTAATCGTAATTTTGCGCCAAATGTGATGTTCTTGAATCTTGCGCGGTTTTTGTCATATTTTTCGTCGAAACGAACGTTTTTCCGCGAATGCTTAACGAATAAACTAGCAAAGAATAAAACAGAAAGAGTATAACAAATAAGAGTAGACATTTTTCAATGTACTTTTGTAATAGTGAAATAAGAAAGACGAGAACTGCTTCCGGTACGTGTTTAAAAAAAACCGTACGATCTATTTTAAGAAACGAAATGTGTAAAAAAAGACTATCTGGACAAATAATAATCGTATTTATACGGTAAAGTAAATACACTGGCTTGCGGGTTATCGCGCAGCCGATAACGCACGGATGCGTGACTCACGCGTACGTGGGGATAGCCGCTTAAACGATAAAAAAAATAGAAAGAAAGAAAAAGGAACAAAAAAAAAAATTCGTATTATAGGATCGGAAGGGAATACAGCGAGGATACAACGGCGAATATTTCGATAAAAATGCGACACCGCGGTAAAGGGTTAGTTGAAGCGAGTCAGTATTATTCCGCCGCATGATTCGAGTACGTGGAATAACCGCGGAGGACGCGAGGAATGCAAAGTTCACGATACCGGGGGCACGATTGAAAAATTTCTAAACGGATCCAGCATCCTACATTATGAAAAGTTTCCACCGTCCTGTATATACGATTCCCCCTGTGCTTCTGCGCCTCTTCCTGGATTCCTGGCGAGCCTCGTGAAGTTTTAATATGCGCGCCCCGCTCAGAGCATCGATAACGCGTCCAAGATAAATAGAAAATGGCGGGGAAATGCTTGTCGGCCTGCCCCGAAGTCGGGACGAACTAATTGTACACGTTAGAGAGGCTCCCTCTCCTCCCCCCTTTTCCTCTCCCCTCAAACGAGAAAGAGACGACTCGTATCCATGCAACGAGGGATTCCAGTTTCTCCGTTAGCCGTGAGACGATACTTCGTAGAGAAAGAGAAAGGAGGATGAGCAGCGATGGGAGGGGGAGGGGGAGACACAGCGAGAGAGACGGAGGAGTCCGAGGTATACGGCAAGCCAACAGCCTAACTCGTCGAGGTCGGGTCGAATAATAAAATAAAAGAGTACGGTGGATGGGGTGTAAGGTGGTGGCGTGGCAAAGGTAGAAGAAACTTTCTGCTACGGGAACACGATGGGCCCCGATGGCCGCCGCTGCCGCTGGAAAAAGATGCGCCCGACGAATCGAGCGAGCCTCGAGGGAGAAAGAAACAGAAGGATCCGGCGTTGCCACATGCTCACTGAATTTCCGACCGGTCAAATATAAAGGCCGTCTTTATACGGACCGCCGTGCTATGCAACTTGCTTCGAAAACTCGCATCAAATTCTTGACGTCTCATTAAACATTGTCGGATTTCAAGGAGTTAAACGGTGCGCTGCTCTCCTGCTGAACCCCCCGCCACCCATTACACCCGTCCAGCTAGCCACCACGGTGCTTCGACGTGCCGAAGTAACGAATTTCTTTTACACGGAGTCTCCTTTACCCTTCTGTTTCGTTTTTTCTCCTTTCGCTTAACCGACCCGTCCACGCGAAGACGCCTATTCTTTCTCTTTCCCTGCATGCGCGGAGTGTGTTTACTTACCACGGGGACTACAAGCGAACGATCGAAACGCTGCCAATGACTCGTTTGAGTCAACGGGTAGGCAAGTAAAGGCACGATGTGTCTCGTTAGAAATTTTTATCGTCGCGCGTGACATTTACGACACTATAACGAACGGGCGGCCGCCGGGTCCATTACTGTTATTGTTGGGCTTGCCTCTACGGAAAAGAAACGTTAATATTCGCGTCGGCATTAGCGTATATTATCGTACTCGATTTGTATACTCGGTTTTTTCGGTAAAATATAATTAAATTCTTGTCGCTGGACACATCGTTGATTGTTCCACTTGTATTCTACGTTAATAACCCAACGTCGTGTGTGTTCCGACCGATCTAAAATTTATTCTAAATTCGCTCGTCATTTTCAGCCAATTCCTTGCGCAATTTTTGCTTGCACTCGAGCACGCTAAATTGAATTTTGAAAATTCGACTCAAAATACAATCAACGAAAAATTCCCACCACGCGGTTAAATAATTTTCATCGTTAAACGTATTGGGTAGTATCGATAAGAGCTTCCGCTTTAATGGTGCCTTTGCATAAATCATGACAGATTAACAAAGGCTACCGAAAGCACGCGATAGAACTTTTGAAAGAGCTCGAGCCGGCCCCGAACGATTCATGCCGACGAGGGAGTACATGCAATCAACGTCAGAAGAATTTTACGAGAGGATCGTCAAATACAGTCGAACCGTCGTCATCTGCAGCTCGTTTCGTCACTCGAAACCAAGTGCTTTCGTATAAACCGATCAATAGCCGCTGGTCTTTTCATTAGCCGCCTTTTGGCTAATATTTAACGTAGTCTCGGTCCACTCGAAACCAGGAAATAATGAATTCCGACATCTTCGCGCGAGCGCTGGAAACGCGATTTTAACTTGACCGTTCTATGGGGAACGTCACCGCCAACAATTCTGGAACTAATTACTGGCTTGTTCGGAAAGTCATTTCGTTTTTTTTTTTTTTTTTTTTGGTGAAAATGGAACGATTTTTTTAGAGTGTACAAACATTTTATTAAATTATATATTTTCCATTTTGAAAAACGAAACGACTTTCCGAACAACCCAATAATATGTTTTTTTATTTAATGGGGGAACCGAAGAAGGGACATGACAAAATTTACATTCGTATTCAGCACGATTTAACCAAGTCTTAATGAACATGAATTCGCAAAGACCGAGTTCAAATGTTACCGACGGCCACTTTAAGTTATTGCATTACTTCATAGTAGGTGTTCTGCGAGTGGTTTCCATTGGTAGCCACACACGCGCGCGCGCGCGCATGTCCATGTGTCCTATTGTTGACTACGTACGCGTTCAAAATTGGTCGAATTGTACTCGGATCTCGTGCATTTATCAAACATTCCTGCAATTCTCAAGGATTTTGCACCGATCTATAGCATACTATGGATTTCATACTGACCCCCCCCCCCAAAAAAAGGAAAAAAAAATACTTTTATGAATCGATAAATATTAGCGTCAGTTTCTTATTTCCGTGGTATAGGACACTATTGTTAATTTTCCGGGATCACTTTTTATTATCCATTGTATTTCAATCATTTCTACGTTCTGCTGTTTCAACGTCGATAATTAATTAATATTATCTATAATAAGCCAGACGGTACGAATTATCCAAGGTAATTTGTAAATTGGGAATTGTCACGTATTTTCAATGAAATAAATTTCGATTTACCGTGTACGAACGAAATTTTAGTCAGTAATTGCCACACGCGCTAAGTTTAGGTACCACGTAATGAAACAGTGAAGTTCACTTTTACGTTGCATATCCGCTTTCACTCTCAAGGTTGGCGGAAAAGTCCCGTTAGAGAAGAAAAAAAAAGATACCGATTTAAAAACTATTAAATCTCCTCTCTTCCTCTCTCTGCGCGTGCGTGTTTTCTTGGATATTTTCAAACAATTTCACCCCGACGCTAAACATTTCATTCATCTATACCAACGATTTCATATTAAACCAATCTTTAAACTTTCACGCTTCGCGCAAACTTTTATGGTACGATCTCCGCAAATTAGTTAATGAAATTACATGTTCGCCGACGAAACACATAAACCCCGCTTATAACTGGCGATTAAGGAGTTAATCCAATTGGGTTTCATAAAGTAGAACATTTTTAATACGTGGCGTATAAACCAAAACGTGTGTTCCGTTTCGTTCTTGCTTCTGCAAGGTAAAGTGCATTGAAAAATTAACAGGATTAAGAATATCGATCTCCTTCACGAATTAAAAAAAAAATTTTTTTTTCTAATTTTTGGTATTTGATATCCCAATATTCGATCAATAAGTGAACGTAAAAATTTATCAATATTAGCCGCGAAACTGAATTAAATACTCAACGAGTGTTTCGTCAGCGACACGTGTATAACGATCTATTTTGAGGCCTGTTACGGGTGTTGCACATTATGGCAAAATATGCGAATGGAATCAGATCATAGCTAACGCAATGATTTTCCCGTTATCCCAACGTTCGATGTAGTGTTTTACCAATAAATATTTCACCGCCGGGACAAAAACGTTGTCGCGCTCGTAAATGAGTGGTACTTAATACAGTTTTCAGTTACGCGAAGCACACGTGTTTGTCTTTTGCAAAAAGGCTGGAAAAGCAATGTGGGGGGGCACCTGTTACCCATTCGCGATATATTATTTTTGCGATATCTTAACATCGCTATTAAACTCGGGGGTAAAAGGTCGTTCACGGGAGACCGAGCGTTTATTTTCGGGTAAATGGGATTCTGTCGAGTACACTTGTTCGAAAAGAATACGCCCATCCACGGTAATCGCGGAGGACAGATGATGCTGCTTACCGAAAACGTAGGTAGAAAACCGACGATTCGTTTCAATACCGTAAGCTGACACGTATTCGACGGGCTGTCACGCTCTTCGAAAAATCATAGATGATGGGGAAACGATCGTAATACTCCTATAACGAGACGAAGAGGTAATTCAACGAACGCGCTCCGGTTTCCATAGAAACTGTAATTTATCAGTTGGTCCGTTTACGTGGTGTGACGCTTAATGTGCACCACCGGTGTACAGAGTAGGAAAGAAAGGAGAGATCCGCAAGAAAGTGTAGTTGAGAATATTTAGCAACAATAAACTAGCACGGGAAAGGGTGGTGCGACATCTTTTGCAGCGTGGTGGTAGATCTTCCGAAATTGATCGTGCTTCGCAACGCGCATACTCTCATTACTACCTGCATATGACAATAAATGGACTTTTCCCCCATGGGAAAGGACGGTGGGTACATGTGCGAAAGATCGCGTAGCGAATACCAGAACTGACACGAACCGTGTAGGTCGTAGGAATTTTTACGAAGGAAAGCGCGTGCCGGTAGTCGATGACAACGCGACGACGATTGTTTTTGTACGGTGGGAAAACCGTCAAGGGTGCGTCTAATCGTAGACGAAAGCATCGATAGACGATCGTTCACTTGAGGGGAGAGAATGACCACAATGTACACACACGCACCGAGGATGTTAAGTCCCCTTCGACGTACGAACAGATCGTCGACACAGGAGCGCGATACGAGTTTCGTTTAACTGTGCTGTACTCACCGATGCCACGTTCGTTTATCAGGAGGGTAGAATCCAAGAGGTGAAACGAACAACCGATATATCCAGTGTATTCAACGATTCGCTGACCGGCACACTACGATGCACGCTCGACAATGGCTGGCACACATTTAAGTACACTGATGCACTGGTTGATGTACACGCACTCTTCCTCACCGGGGTGATAGAAGCCCACGATTCTGAACGACAGAGCGGCAGTCCGACACGCGTAAATCAAATTCACTGATCGTAACTGGCGAATAAGTCGTCCCGTGATTTGCCAGCGTTTCGATCAAAGAATTCGAACCGCCTCCACCGCTATCCTAGGCCCACGGTGGCCATTACACTCGTCGCCGCGACGAGAGAGCGTGTTTTCCTTTTTTCCAAAGGGACCAACAACTCGCCCGCTACGAGGCCGTGGAAGCGACTGCTCTCGGGAGATTCGCGGTGCGGTCTCATCGACCAATCGTGGACCAGCTTTCACCGAGCGCCATCTTGCCTACCCGACGCACAAAGGGGCCAAAACCCGAATGTTTGCGTAAACGTCCGAACCTTAGCCACCCCTACCCAATCGACGTATCCTCCTCTGGCTTTTCTCATCCCTAACTTTCAATACGGATTTTATTGTAGGATTACCCATATCTCGTTACCTAATTTTTTCTTTCAATGTGAATCAATTCGAAATTAAAAATTGTATTTTCAGCAACGAATCATACAACATCTCCGTATTATTTAGAAGTCTTTCGAAGGTAAGTAAATTAAAAACATATTAATCATTATTCTAACGTCAAGCGGTTAAAAAGGTATTGACGTTGCTTTTTTTTAACTTATCCACGGATAATGTTTTTTCATTGTTTCTGAAAGTAATTAATGAGTGTCGTTTATGTTTAGATTCATTTTTATCCAATATTTTGAGTAATATTACGATTTTTGTCGTAAATGCATCGTGAACTTTTTTATTAAAAAATTAATATAGTACTTTTGTTATCACTTTTATTAAATGTCTTAAAATACTGTAGTCGAAAAACAGGTTTATTACAAAAAATTGTTAACAATGTGTTTAAAAAAACGTAATAATCTTTTAAATTCCTTATGATTATACAAATAGCGCCATCGTTAGGACGGAACAAGAAACAGACTCCGCCGGTAAAAGATTGTAATTTTACTATGAGGTTCAAGAATGACACAATGCATGTATGTATGCCACATGACGTTTTGGAGGTTATATAAAGAGAAGTAATTTTTAATATTATGTGCACAAACATTTGTATGCTTTTATATTTAAACGTGTAATGTGAGTGGATCGAAGATTATTTATATCTGTACATTCTTAATGGACACGTATAAAACGTTAATTTACAAAATCGTTTGACAATGGAAGAGACAAGTGAAAAAAAGCATAAAACTTGGAGTGATAAGGAACGTTTAGAACTTGCTTCGAAATTAGACGCCGAATTAGATGAATATATAAATAATTTGGAAAAAAGGAGCTATACAGAAGGATGGCCAGAACATCGATGGGAAGAAGAAATGGAAAAACATCCTTTTTTCATGAAAAAACCACCTGAATCTGGGGAAGAACTTTCTCCTTTAATGGAAGGGTTGCAACAACTGAAATATGATGAAAATGAGAATACACCTGAGGGTTCGAATTCATTTTTTATTGTCCGTGCTTCAACAGTCATATAAATCTTAATCGAATAATAACTTCAAATTCTTATTTCTTTTATAGAATTAGCAAATAATTATAAAGAGGATGGAAATTTCAATTATAAGCATAAAAAATATCGATTGGCTATTTTAAGTTACACAGAAGGTATAAAGACCAAATGTAAAGACAAAGATTTGTTGGCACAGCTTTATAACAATAGAGCTGCTGCACATTTAATGTTAAAAAATTATCGGTATATGCATAGAACTATATATATTATGTTATTCATTGTGGCTTTGTTGGAAGTCTAAAATATTTTAATATAAATTACAGATCGAGTTTAAATGATTCAAACCATGCTCTAACATTAAAACCAAACTATCCTAAAGCTTTAAACAGAGCTGCTACTTGTTGCTTTCACTTGAAAAACTTTGATCAGTGTATTGACCTGTGCGATCAATTTCTTGAACATTCTCCAACCGATAAAACAATATTAGGTTTAAAATCACAGGCTGTAGCTGCAAGAGTAAGATATGTTGTATACAAAACTTGAAAATGTGTTGCTCAAGTACAAAAATTGTAATTTTAATATTTACAGGAATGCTTAAAAAGAGACAAAAGGAAATTAGATAGATTAGAAAAGAAATTGGATAAGGAAGAAGAAGAATTACTAAATATTATCCAAAGTAAGGGTATTAATTTAGAATTGATTGATGGGAAAAAAAATCCTGATTTAAAAGATTTAGAACCTCAAGTACCACAAATAGCACAGAGTAGAGTTCATCTAGATGCAGAAAACAAACTTATCTGGCCAGTAATGATTATGTATCCAGAAACACAGCAAACAGATTTCATACAAAACTTTCATGAGAACAGTTTGTACGTTTTTACATGACAGATAAGAGCTTTAAATTGTATCTAAATTCAAGGTGCATACATTTTAATAGTTCTGCTTATTTAGGTTAATAGAACATTTAGAACAACTCTTTAATGAACCACCAGAGTGGGATTCAGAAAAACGTTATATTCCCCAGAATGTAAATGTTTATTTTGAGGGTAAAGATAAATATTCTCTGCATAAAGTGAACGTCCATCATTCTCTGGAGAAGATATTACGCGATTCACGGTAATATCGAAAAATGAAATGTAAAAAATAGAATACTTAAAATATCTTGATAATCAAATTCTACAAAATCAAAATCAAATAAATTTCAGATTCGTCGTGCGTGGAGGAACTCCTGCGTTTTTTATATTCGTAAAATCTAGCGAAGCAGAGAAGCGATTTTTAGCCAACTATTGATCGTGTAAATTATTTGCAAATATATTTATTACAAAAGTTGGTAAAAGTTTAATTATTGTTCACTCCTTTCACTCGCGTGATCGAGTCTTTGGAAAATATGCAAATTGTTTTTAAGTAGCGCAGTAATCGCTCCTACCATTTGTAAAAGTCCTTTGCAGTTTTTTAATGAATATAAACCCGCGGCAAGTAAGTCCCAGTTCGCATTACATGGAAGGGACCGGTAAGGAAAGAGAGGCTAACTCTCGATCGAGAGGTGGTGCCACCTGCACCACCTGCTGGAGCCAGGTGGGCATAAAGAGTCAGGGCCTCAGTCAGAAATTCAGTTCAAGAGACGCTCGAGAACGTGTAGATACGTCCCGACGCGGTAACTCTCGAAACTGTTAGTACGTTGAAGCTGTGCTGGTACGGTGACGAAAAAGTGCTGTGCAAGAAACACGATCGGAAGTACCAAAGATCAATTCTACGCCCGTGGATATTGAAGGTCATTCGTTTCAAGTTTGAATTAAGGAACAAGGGGACCTTTACAGCGTGGGAGAGAAGCGGAACGGGACGCAAACGATGCCAAAGCAATGCAGGCAAAATTTTTTCCTTTTTCGCTATTTCTTGCCATTGCAATATCTTTCTGTTGAACAACGATATATTCTAACGATCGATAGTTGCTTCTATTGGTCACGCGTTACATCGACGATCGTGAGATGAGAACATCATCCTTTTCTTGCTAAAAAAAATAACTGAATGCAATTTTAGATTATTTGAAATTAGTTTGGTGTCAATTTCTTGGAACGACAAGAAATTTTATTGGATATATATTGTAGAGATCTATGTTGTTCCTTTAAAGTGAGGAAACGATGTACTTAAAATTGTTTTCAACTTTGCAAGAATTATACACTATTTTATAATACCAAAAATAACGTCTCACGTAGTTTTACGAAATCATGTGAATGTTGTATTCTGTCGATATTGCAAGGTCGATAAACATCGCACGCATCCGGGTTCAGCTGGTTTAAAAGAAACAACAGTTACGGATGACCGAATAGAAAATAAAAAAGAAGTGCATGCATGAAGTGAATCAGTGTCAGATACGCTACAACTGACGTGATGTTATTAGTACATACCGATGAGACAATGGCGCGCGTTAAATTATTCATGAGGTCATTGTTGCATCGTAACGCAGATTCAAACGTCGAGCAGTTTGAGGCGTGATGAAACCCCTGGCGTTTGACTCTCCGAAATTCGATCGAAATTGCCAGCAGTTTCCATATTACTGGCTTTAATCGAATTTCTTCTCGTGAAAAGCTGATCCGCATTAATACCAGAGGCATTTCACACGACGCAGAACCATCTCGTGAGAAAAACTTAATATAATCCAATTATTTCTGGATAAACCGTAAGGATATAATACGCTTCGTGCCATCTATATTCTTACCACCTTTCTCTCATCTTCCCCCCACTCTTTCTTTCTCTTATTTTTATCCTCGCAAGATGGTTGTCCTCTGACAAATCGATCTCATCCGGCCGCAATAAGGGAGAGACTGTAGACTAGCATCGATCGCTCACGGCAAATCGATTTAGTCGAATCGGAAGAAGTCGATACTATCGATGCAATTAATGCAGTTTATTCTGTCACAGCGATCTTAACACGCTTTATCCTCGCCATCTAGGGAGGAACGAAAATATTCATTTATCGCTCGAAGATAAGGAAGTGTGCGGTATCCTGATTGCACATTCTTGCGAGTGCATACGTGCTCGCGCGAACTCGATGTAGCCTGTTCGACCGAGAACCGGCTCAGTCGGCACAATCGCTCCTAGTCCGGGTATAAATTGGAAATCTGTGCGTTGTGTGAATTCTGAAACGTGAATCAGCCTGTACCCGTAGCTTCATTATCTCTGAAGTCGCGTTACGCGAATCTAGTGGACAGGGACAAGCAAGCAGGCTGGTTCTCGAGGTGGTAGGGGACGGTTACGTGACCTAGTTTCGCAGGCCATGGTGGACCACGATGCATCTTTGTTACGATGCCCCGAAGCAAACGGTCGGCATATGTCGAAAGAGTTGCGTCAGCCGGGAAGAAAAATCCGTGAACCGAACCGGTTGTAACGACGAGTCAATCCGTCGAACTGGAGAAAAAATTTCGAGATATCATGCGCGAGATGGGGCATCACGTTACTGCAGAAAGACATACCAAAGATCGTTGTCTCGTCTCTGTGGTGACGAACAACAGCAAAAAGAGAAATTCACTGTTAGAAAGAAGAACAGGTTCGCTGGGAAAATTCTATGCCAACGTACCCTGTGAATAATAGAGGTTGGTGAAAAATGGTTAAAAAATATCCACGATAAAAATTCCATCGTTATATTCGAAACCAAAGTAAAAATCTATTTCGGGATAATGATTCTCAAAATGTTGATCTCTGCGCTTTGTTGCAATTAGTTTATTTTGAAACACGTGTGAACTAGATGCAAAATGTCCATTTTGCCAACAATTAATAAAAGTGAACAAAAGGTTGCAATTGAATAGGAGAAAGTCGAATGAAAATCAAAATGATCCTTTTTGCAAATTGCTTATTTTCCTATTGTTTCTAGAAGAACGATCAAAACAAATGAAACATTATCTCGATAAGGGGCATGTGGGCAATACTACAATAGAATTACACTCGAATGCGTTTCATCTCATGCAAGACCGTGATGAGGAGACAGATTGAGATCGGCGACGGCTCTCTCTTTGTCAATCTGTCTCTGTTTCCCTATTTTTATGCCTTTCGCTTGGACGCACTCTTCCTCCCAGGTGATGATGTTTCACACGAAGCGTAGCTGTGTATACAGTCGCATCGTGACACGGTCTAACGGCATTCGGTCGACCTCGTCATCGCGCTTCTCCATAGTTACCACATTCCACGATTTACCTTGCTCTTAAATATATTTCTGCAATTTGTTTGCTAAATATTACATTGGACGAAAAGTCTTCTTATTTTATTTCGACATTTATTACGTTTCGTTTGAATTCCACGTACGTATACATAACCTAATAATGGGCATTATCGCATTTCTTAAAAAAATAGTGTCACCATATTGATCGTGCTGTTTATTGTCTCGTATCGGTTTCAATTATTTTGAAGAAAAAGAGAGAACATACTGTCCAACCCAATAATTCCACCGATAACTGTTGTTTCGAACTTTAATTGTCGAATGCCAGTGTCGATCGTAAGAAATAGCGCGATCGCGCTTAATTTTATTTCGTGCCGAAAAATGCCAAAATAATGAGGTTACAGACTTAGGTTATGTGCTTTGATCGGAGACTACAGGGCAGTTTCCATGTTTTATCGAAATCGTTATTTGGGTTGAAAGCGTTTAATACGAATAAACAAAACAGTGTTGCGTTGTGTTCATTCGGTGTGACTTAACGGTCGAATATATTAGAACGAGAAAAACCATTATCCTTCGAAATTGTTCGAGTGCTGGCAACGTACGGTTTAAATCAAGATAATACGAAATACCATCGAGGATGTATTAACGCAGTCAAGGATATATTATTTATCGCTCGAATTGACTATTCTCACTCTATCATTAATTGCTGATTCTCGCGTAATCGTTTTTTTTCTCTCAATGAAAAGGGAAATGCTTGCGCGGGAATTAATTTATTCTCGACCGTATCTCTTATTACTTCGTTTCGAGATAAATCCGATCGGCGACCGTCATCGTTCCCCATTAACATAACTGGTATTAACGTTGCCGCTGCCGCGTCAAGGTTTCGATTACGAAAATCGATGCGGTGATCATTGAGACCAGTTGCTTTCCAGTTTCGGCGTAACTTGCCCCCGTTTTCAAGCGTGAAAGCACCGTTTTAGTTATCTCGGACCGCTCGTCGGAAATTTGCCGGCGGATCGCGGTTTTTGCCGCGGAATTAGTTCTAGTTACTTCCGGGCGATGTAATCCCGTCGGAGAGTGGTGTGGTCGGTAACGGTAGAATATTTAAACGATTTGTAAAAAGCGAAGCGCCGCGTAACACGTGGACGCGTGAATGCAATATATTACGTCGGTGCAATTGCTGTTCCAGTTACGTCAAGAATGCTACTCGGCGGCGTTATTCATGAATACCAACGTAAACTCATTTCGGAAACATTGACAAATAACTTGAAAAAGGGGAGGTATAAAAGAATTGAATAATTTTTAGCGAGCGAACCGTTACTTATTTGTAGAGACACGCTCGATAAACTGACCGATATATAAAATCATTTATGTTTTCAATGTTTTTTTACATGTCTATCTAATGTTCAAGAGTTCATACAGGGGGTGGTTTGCATCATTTGTTTGCATCATTAGCGTATATATCCGCGCAATTTTCCAGGCCATTATCACCAAAGCGTATATATACGCGCATTCACATCGTAAGTGAATAGTAATAGCCGGGCATAGGATAACACGGTTAAATTGCGTTTAAAAATATTTTCCATTTAATATCTAGGGAATTCCCCTGATTCGTCGCTAAAATACAAGAACCGTATTTTTGAACCAAAAGGGGACAAAGAAAATATACACATACGTACTTTTTTATTTTCATCCATCAAATATTTCCGTAATATCAAATTTGTAACACTTTATGAAATATTTCTTCTCGAATATAAGAAAAAAAATTTATATTTTACATTACGTTCGTACAATGCGAATCGGTCAAATAACACCAGACACTGGCCTCGTAATCGACCTCGGTGAATTTCTCGTACCGTGACAAATATCTCGTCCGGAGCGACAAAATCCGGTGCACCAAATCAACCAATCGATAAAAACGACCGGATCCAATTGCTTTCATAAATGATGGAACTTAAAATTTCACAACATATCTTCGGAAGACGTTACCAATTTTTTCTATCACGTACGCGCGACCAATTTCACGAGTTCCTCATTTTCCGATGATACATATATCTCACTATACCGGAATCTGTCGGTAGTTCCGGCGCTAAAAAATTTCAAATTTCTCCGGAGCTCTGTCTCGCAATTCTTTCTCGCGAACATCTCCCCCTTCCCTTGTCTCGCGCGGTTCTATTGTTACGTGTGTATCTCATTTTCGGGCGCACGACTTACGTGCACCGCCTTTGTTTACAGTTGACATAACGACGGCCCCGCTGTGAGGAGGACGGGCCGGAGTGGAGGGGCGGGGGGGTTAGTAGAAACGGGTACAGCGTTTCCGCGAAAAATCCAAACTCCCCGTTTATACCCAAGAAGAATCTCGAAGCGTCGTGGATACGAAATCGCTCGACGCGACACGACGCGACGCGACGGTCCGACACAATAACTTCCAGCGTTGCGCGACGGGTGGGGGGGTGTGGTGAGACACGGCGCGACCGGGGCCAGCGGAGCCGAGAGACGCGGTACACGTCGTGACACAATTTCCCGTCCGTTGTACGTGTACCGCGTTCGCTGGCCGCAGATTCTGCAGTTTATTACGGATCGAAGAGCTCACCGAGCGAGACAGAGATAGAAAGAAGTGGAGGGAAAAAGACAAAGAGAAAGATAGACAGAGAAAAAGTGGATAGAGCTTCGCCCCGTTCTCTTCGAATCGTCACGTTTATCGCTAAGCCTCGCACTTATCGCCACTTACGGGTGGGGAGGGGGGAGTGCTCGACCCTCCCCTCCCCGCCTAGCCCTCGAGAGAAAAAAGAGTACACGAATTAACCGACACAAACCCCGGTGCTACGGTGATTTCCGCAACGGGGAGAGAAAGAAAACACTTGCCTGGGTGTTCGCGGAGCTTTAATTGTTACCGATTGTTGTTATGCGCAGGAAGCTCCAAGCCGCGGTCCCGGTGGCAGCGAGACTTTAATACGAAACGGACGCTTAACGGTTCTTTCGGAAGACGACGGAAAAAAGGCGATCGCGGAGAGGATGGTCCTTACCGGCATGACGTGAAACCAGCCCGAAGGATATTCATGAGAAAACACCGTGGAACCCTACACGTCCACGTGGATCCTGTCCCTTTCTCATTCGAAACCGGCGAGGAGGGAGACGCGACTCGCTGTTGCACGCAAATACACGGCGCGTGTCGAGTTAACTCCGACGTTAACTTTACCAGACTCGCACACAGACGCGCACGGGTTAATTAACGATCGGGCCGTACCGGGAGGGGGGCAGGATGATTTTCTTGTTCGACGGTGGATACCAGTGGAAACGATCTCGTGCCTCGACGCGCCGCTGAAAAATTTAATCGCGGCCCCTGGAATCCTCGAAGGAGCTGGATAGAAACGCGAAACAGCGGTCCGGGTGTTTCGGGGGAGGGGAGGGGGGGACGGTTCTGTTTGACGAGAGCTGTCGCTGGAATTAATAATAGACACGGTCGGTGGAAACGGAAGCAATCTCGACTCGATCGGAATAAGAAGAATGGTAAATCGTTGGGATACTTCTTGCGCGTTTCGATAAAAAGATCGCTCGAGGGGGAAGGTTCGCCGCGTAACGGTGAAAGGGAACTCGCTCACGGTTAACGATAAATCGTTGCGTCTGCTGCTCGACGAGCGCATAGTTAATAGGAAATAGAGCTTAAATTTGAGAGAGAATTGTGGACGGGGGGAAAAAAAAGAAAAAAACAAAGGAGAAAACGCGTTGCGCAACGAAATTTGTTTCCCTCGGAAATTGAGTCTCGAAATCTTCGTCGAGTAAAAAATTGTTGGATTATACCAAGAAAGAGAGAGAGAGAGAGAGAATTTCTCGTGGTTTTCTTTGTTCTTTCGATGGTCGGTGAAAAGAAAGCTCACGTTTAGACCGAAATTACGGTATCTATCGGCCGTAACTGGTAACGAAGAAGGAAATTTCGGGCTTCGAAACGGTGAAGAAGTGGAGCAAGAGATCGTTACGTAGATTCGTAAAACTTACTTTCCATCGAGGGAAAATCGAATGCCGCGAGTCTGGAAATCTCCGAGATCCGTGGGCTAAGTGGGAAATTGTACGAATTTGCTGCACGATTCCGAGAGAAAGAACTCGTTAGGAGAAAGGGACTCGTCTCTGTTTTTACAAGCGGTGAAAAGGAACCGTCGAGGTCTCGGTTAAGAAGAAATCGGAGTCTTTGAGTTTCAAAGGGGCCGAAAATTCGCGTTTCCTCGAACCCGCCGTACCGTTGCAATTAAATTACCAAAATTCGATATTGAATTATTCCGAAAAGGAATCGTCCGACTAGAAATATTCCCGAGGGAACATCTCACCGTTTTTTTTCCAAACAACTAAAAGAAATTCTCGAATTCCAACGAGGAAATTTAATCTCGGTAGGATCGATTCCGAGGATCGAGATGTAAAGTCGAATCTATCGAAACCGTGTTACTCCGTAAAAAGAGAAACAAATCCAGAAAGAAGTTTCCGTTTTTTTTTTTCTAAAACGCTAGAAATCGAGCTCAAATTCCAACGTAGAGAGAAGAAAGATCAAAGCAAGATAAAAACAATTTATACTCGGTTATCTCTCGGACTTGGTTAGGTCTTGGTTAGGTCTTGCTTATCGTTTTCATAAAAAACCGGTGAATTTAAAAATTAAACAATTTACACGTGGACATCTCTCAAAGTTAGATCTTTTTTTAGAAAAACGGTGAATTTAAAAATTAAACAATTTACACGTGGACACCTCTCAAAGTTAGATCTTTTTTTAGAAAAAAGGTGATTTCAAAAATTAAACAATTAATACCTGGACATCTTTCAAACTCGGGTTATCGTTTTTTCAAAAGACAGTGAATTTAAAAATTAGACAATTTATACCCGGACATCTCTCAGACTTGGTTAGGTCTGGGTTAGGTCTTGGTTATTGTTTTTCCAAAAAACGTTAAATTTAAAAATTGAACAATTTCTACCTAGACAACTCTCAAAGTTAGGTCCGGGTTAGGTCTTGGTCACCGTTTTTCCAAAAAGCGTTGAATTAAAAAATTAAACAATTTCTACCTAGATAACTCTCAGAGTTAGGTCTGGGTTAGGTCTCGGTCATACCTAAACAATTTTCAGAGTTAGGTCCGGGTTAGGTCTTGGTCATACCTACCCAATCAATCATACCTACACAACTCTCAAAGTTAGGTCCGGATTAGGTCTCGGTCATACTTAGACAACAATTTCCACCAAGATCAATCTCAAAGTTAGATCCGGGTTAGGTCTCGGTAACCGTTTTCCTAAAAAAGAAAAGAAAAAACCCGGCTAAATTCGAAATGCTCGAAACCAAGCTAGAGTTCCTAACGATACGTTAAAATCGTTGGAATCATCCGCGGGAGGGGAGTTTCGTTCGTGAAGATTGTGGCGTACGCAGCAAGATACCGAAAGAAAAGTCTCGTACGGGAGGAAGGACTCCTCTCTTGTTTTTCAAAACGGTGGACACCAACACACGAAAAACGGCGAACCACTACGGTGTCCACTATACGGGCTCGTACGCGTACAGCAACGGGGCACCGAGCGTGTACAGCAGCTACCCGGCGAACAGCGGTTTCGCGCAACATCATCTCCATGAGGACTACCGGCCGATTTACTTTTACGTAGCGCAGCCGTACACTATCCCGTATACGTTCGCGAGGAGACCCAGGCCGTCGTCACTGCTCAGGCCGGGCAAACCTCGGGGCAACTGCCGTGTGAAGTTCTCCAAGAGGCTCGGCAACGCCGACTTCTCGCAGAAGGTCAAGCAGGGCGAGTTCTCGAGGAGTCTGAGCCAGGTGCACTTCGTCGAGGGCCAGGGACAAGGTACGTGATAACGTCGCTAGACAAGGTTTCGCTTCTTTGCTCGATGTTGGTTCGTTGCTCGTCGATTTGCTTCGCTCGTGGCAGGGGATTGTACCGGGAGACACCTGTAAATAGTTCACCGATTAACGAGTAACAAGAATACGGGAATTTCCTAATGATTCGGGAGCGTTTCGAATCGTGGATTTACTCGGAGGTGGTACGCGTTAGGTAGTCGTACCATGCGTTTCAAAACGGGTGGAAATCGCTCAAGGCGGATTTTCAAACGATCGGGTACCGAATCAGTGAGTGGTTCGTTCGTGTTAAAGCGTTACGACGGGAACGCTGGAATTCTTGCGCCTGTGCCGGTGAACGAGCGTACCGCTTCGGGGCCGATTCGCAAGCACGAAAGAACGCTTTAAGGCTCGTTTCCATGTAACCGGATTTTTCAACGACCGACGCACCGTTTTGTGTCCACCGGGTGTGGGGTCGTCGATTATAGGAATTTCGTGGAGGATCGGTGGCGGAAAGAAATCGCCTTAAGTCCAGTTTCCACGTGATGTGATCTCGGATATAACGAACAGTTGTATCGGTATAGATTCTCGCGGGAATTTATATTGAGTAAAGATCGCCTTAAAGTCAGTTTCCAAGTAACCTGTTCGTATCGTTACATCATCCGTTTCGTAGGCAGGGTTATAGTTTTGTTTTTTTAGTAACACTATGCGGAATACGAGCACAGAGTTTGATATAGTACCGGTAACCAATTAGCAGATAACAGCGAACGAACGAATGTTAATAAAATGTAAATAATACTTTATGTTGCACTACAATGTAGAATGTATTGGGTTGTTTGAAAAATCGTTTCGTTTTTTTTTTTTGGTGAAAATGAAATACGATTTTTTTTAGAGTGTATAAACATTTTATTAAATTATATATTCTCCATTTTGGAAAACGAAATGACTTTCCGAACAATCTAATGTATCGAATGATAAAAATACATTAGGCGAAATGACTTGGGTCTTCTAGGCAAACCTTGATTATTAATCGATGCTATTGTTGGAGTATTTAATTTGAGACCGGTGGATAAATCTTTCAATTGTTGTTATCTAGTTTTGATAACTGGTTTCAAGTAAAGTAAAAAGAAAATGTAATTTACGTAAATGTGTTTGTCGTTATGCATTTAAATACATTTTGAAGGTACGGTACAAAGTGGTTAGGACACCCTAACCTTTAACTTTAACGAACATGTTAAACATTCGATACAATATTACTGTATCAGAATTATCATCGTGTCTCTTTCGTCCATGAAATTTTATACATTTCTCTAGATTAATCAGAAACGGGATCCTTTAATTGCTTCGAGCAGAACACAGACTGTCGAGCAACACTCAAGTTTCTTTAATTTAGGTTCACGTCGAATTTCGTTAAAATAAATTGAATCTAATAAATGTCCGTGATCATTGGATAAGCGTGATACAGCAAATAATTTTATTTCCATTCCAACGATTTTGCTCCAATTGATGGCACTCGCGTGTATTATATTATTTCGTTCTACCATTAGAATTAACCGACAAGAACCGAATAAAATTGTACATAATACTTTAGATGTAACGATTCCCAGTATTTGTACATACTTGTTAATCGTATGTAAATATATAAATAATTGCACGCAAGGAAAGCAAACTTTTGACGCAATAACAAGTTTCTTATAAATACTAGCGTGTACGATAATTTCCACCGCGTTACGAAGTGATCTAACTACCTCTCAAAGTTACAAAAACGTTTTTTTTTTCTTTTTTCAGTTCATTCAATACTAACAAACTGGTTACTCGTGTGTATATTTTGCATATAGTTATAACCGATCTCTCGACCGTTAAGGTTCGGTTCGTTTCGCTTTATATATATAAACAAGTCGCGTTACGCATGCATCGTTGCTTGTTTAACCGTTTATTCTCAAAACGAATCTCGTTACCGATTCTCCGTAACCTTCGAACCGTTCGACGTTTCTCTCCGAACGATACCTCGGGAGGTTATGTTTCTGTGCTAGGGACCGCGAGGCACACGGTCAAAGGGACTGGAACAAAAAAAGAAAGAACATAGTCGAAATGTCGAGCACTTTGCTCTCGCAGCGCTTTCACGCCCGTAGATTCTTCTACCAGACCGGATAATTGTTGCGAAAGCGGCATAGTTTCTGCGGCATAATTTAAATAGTTGCTGTCGTCAAGTAGACTACCGATGCCTACGCGGAGAGCGTCCTGTTCCCGTGTGTGTACGGGCATGCGCGTCAGCGTGCGCGTGAGAGTGCGCACGCGCACGCGCAACGTCTCCGCCGGTACGCTGAAAAGAGAAACCGCATCGGGAGAAAGGAACATTCTCCAAATATGAGGTGTCATTTCAGTCGCTCGACGAAGAAAACGCTGTTTCGTATTTGGATAACAGATATGCACAAACACCGAACGCTTCGCGGTTTTTGCACGAAGGGAAACGGAGACGCTTAAAGCGTTAATGAGTGACGCGGTTCGAGTTAAAGACCGGAAAAACAGACGAGACGACATTTTAGCGCGTGGTTTTTGCAACACCCTAATGATTCCGTAGCGTTCGACCGTGAATGGACGGAAATTTTAGTTTGCCAATTATCAACTCCTCGTCGAGAGCACAGATTTAAGCGGCAAGATTACGGAGGAGATGATCCAAGATGTTTAAGAGGCACTGCCACGATGAAATCGTTTTAATTGGGATGGGCTGTGAATTTATGAGAGGCGACACGGACGATCGAGTATTTATAGAAGTACACATGGGAGTCTCGTGGGGGTACGGTATTCGCGATTCTTGAACCGTAAGGATCGCTGACCGATCTGTTACGTATGAAACGCGACTCTCGAGACCCGATACCGATTACTTTGGACCCGTAGGACCCGATACTGGTGATCTCGTAGTCGTAGGATGGAATAATGATCATCTGGGGCAGAGCTGTGCAACTCGGGCAACGGTGGCCAAAGTAACATCCCCGCCACTGACACAGGGCCTGCGGGTGAGCCACGAACGAAGGAAGTGGAATAAACGCAATGATCGAGCGTGGCTATCGGATCGTCCGTTTTGCAGATCTAATTTAAGGGATCCAGGAGATTCCAATAGTCTCTGAAAATATTAGATCCCAGTAGTCTCTGGAAATATTAGATCCCAGTAGTCTCTGGAAGTTCTAGAAGGTTTTAGCGGTCTCTGGAAGTTCAAAGAGGTTTCAGTAGTCTGTGGAAGTTCCAGGAGATCTCAGTATTCTTTAAAAATACCAGGAAGTTTTGGTAGTATCTGAAAGTACCAGAAAGTTTCAATACTCTCTGGAAGTACCAGAAGATTTCAGTAGTGTTCAAGGAGGTTTTAGTAGTCTTTGAAAGTTCCAGGAGGTTTCAGTAGTCTTTCAAAGTTCCAGGAGGTTTCAGTAGTCTCTGGAAGGAAGTACCAGGAGATTTCAGTAGTCTTCTAGAAGGTTTTGGTAGTCTCTGGAAGTATCAGGAGGTTTCAGTAGTCTCTGGCAATATCAGGAAGTTTCAGTAATCTCTGGAAGGAAGTACCAGGAGATTTCAGTAGTCTTCTAGAAGGTTTTGGTAGTCTCTGGAAGTATCAGGAGGTTTCAGTAGTCTCTGGAAGTACCAGGAGATCTCAGTAGTTTCTGCAAGTACCAGGAGATTTCAGTAGTGTTCCAGGAGGTTCTGGTAGTCTCTGAAAGGAAGTACCAGGAGATTTCAGTAGCCTCTGGAAGTACCAGGAGATTTCAGTATTCTCTAGAAGTGCCAGAAGATCTCAGTAGTCTCTGTGAGTTCCAGAAGTCTCGAGAAATATTATCAGTAACGATTTTACGATTTTCGGACCAGTTGTATCAAGGTTGCACAGGTCCGAGACCCTCGGTGGTTAGCCTTCGATGTCGTTGGTATCGGGTCTGATGCTTCCAGGGTCATCAGCCATCGAGTCTCGTCGATCTGGAATCGTCTCAAGGTCCTCTACGGGCCCAATGTTGTCAGCAAGCGGTCTCATTGCGGGTCCCACAGCTTCTTCGAACTTTCCTCTTCGTGGACGAATCGGGTCCAAGGAACGATTCTTCGTTATCTGGTGAATTTTAAATTCTCATAAATTCCAGAATCTCGAGATTCGAGATCTCGTCGAACATTGAGTTTACAAAATTATAAATCGAGAAAAATAGCGAAAAATTCGAGAGACTTTTCACAAGTCTGGATCCAACCTTACAGATTCGATTCTAAAACGCTCGGTGTGTCCAGGTACGATGAAGGATCACCATCGTGTCGATTCTATTCCCTCGTGCAACCTTTGAATTGTCAACTCGAATTGTCAATTGTCGTTTGTATTCCCTGGTGCAACCTTCGAATTGTTATTGGGTTGTTCGTTAAGTCATTTCGTTTTTTTTTTTGGTGAAAATGAAACACGATTTTTTTAGAGCGTATAAACATTTCATTAAATTATATATTCTCCATTTTGGAAAACAAAATGACTTTACGAACAACCGAATATAATAATAATAAACAACATTGAAGTTGAATTCATCGCACTGTCCCTATCCCTGGAGCATGAACCTCATCGATCGGGTTGTTGGGTACACTCGGAAAAAAATGAACCTGAACGGTGCATCCGGTATGACATGCCACTTCTCTCTCCTCTGCGCAGTGATCTCAAACTATCCGAAAGCTGGACCGACGTCGCGTGACCCAAGGATGACGTCCATGTTCCGAAGAGGCACGATTTTCGCCACCTTCTTTCTATCGTTGCTGGGCGGTGGACTGGTCTGCGCTGCACTCGTAACGCAACACTGGGTCGAGGCACGACCACTGAGAACACCGAATCCTCAGGAAAGCGCCGGCAGGGTTCACTTTGGCCTCCTTCAAGGGAAAAAAGAGCTGAACGTTGCCTACGGCTGGAGAACGTATCACATTTCCGGTGAGTTTCTGCTTTTGCGTGCACGAACGGTTTCGTGGTAAGGATAGTTGCTCGAACGACTACTTAAACATAATTTCACTCAATTAGACGCGTAACTTACCGGTAACTTAACTGGCTACTCACACCTAACTCTGATAAGTTTCTGCTTTTGCGTCCAATGAGTAGTTTCGTGTTAAGGATAGCTACTTGAACGACTACTTAAATATAATTTCACTCAATTGGACGTGTAACTTACCAGTAACTTAACTGACTACTCACACCTAACTGATAAGTTTCTGCTTTTGCGTCCAATGAGTAGTTTCGTGGTAAGGATAGTTACTTGAACGACTACTTAAATATAATTTCACTTAATTAGACGCGTAACTTACCGGTAACTTAACTGACTACTCACACCTATCTCTGATAAGTTTCTGCTTTTGCCTTCAATAAATAGTTTCGTGTTAAGGATAGTTACTTGAACGACTACTTAAATATAATTTCACTCAACCAAACGCGTAACTTACCGGTAACTTAACTGACTACTCACACCTAGCTCCCGTGAGTTTCGAATGAATAGTTTCGTAGTAAGGATAGTTACTAGAACGACTACTCAAATATAATTTCACTGAACTAGACGCGTAACTTACCGGTAACTTAACTGACTACTCGCAACTAACTCAACTTTTTTGTATATGTAATTAACTAGATCTTGGTACGACCAAAATTGAAGAGACTCGATCGCAACAATGACGAACCAAACCCAATTATTATCGCAACGAAACATACGTAATCGTAAGACCAACCGAAAGACTTCAAATTGATTGCAATTTTAACCGGAAGTGCACGAAATGAACCAGAGACACCTTGTACACCTCGACTTTAGATCTAATTACGACCCTAACGCGATGATCTTGACCACGAGAATCTTAACAGTGCAATTCAGGATTATCGTAGCTTCGATAAGTCCTCTTGGTAGCTCAAAGGTTGTCGCAGTTGGAGCAATTTCAACATCGGTCGCCAATTAAACTCTCAATCCTTTTTTTTTTCCTCTGTATTTAACGATCAACGTAAGTTTGCGGAGTGGAAGGATCGCGTTTAAAACCGTGTTAACGTTCCGGGCGTTCAATTAATATTTTTAACGATTATACCGGTTTACTTATTTTCAATGGCGTTCGTACGCAGGACGTTGACTTCGGCAGTATGAAACGATAATCCGTTGTTTGTTTAAGCGCCGAGTTCAAGGTAGGTTTATATGTTTTAAGATATCCCGAATGAATGCGGGTTCGTATCTCGGATACGGTATTACCGACTGTGAAGATTCTTCAAATGTGCTGGTACTGCTCAACCACTTCGATTCGTGATCGAAGATTACGAGTTCGTACACTGTCCAAGGGTACGTGTAATTTTTCGTTACAGTTGCGTAACGTGTCACTGCGGACCCAGATACATATTACATTATTCTACCTCTTCTCGACTAACGAATTTGCATTTCCGATGAGACCTCTCGTCAACATAGTTTTATGTATCGACCTGACCGTGGAGAGATTTCTATTTCGTTCGGGTACATTTTTCGATGCCTCGATTTTTTTTTTTTTTCAAATTTTATTCGAATTTATTTGGAACGCTCAAATTTCACTAGAATTTACTCGAGGCGCTCAAATTTTCTTCAGAAGTATTCCGGGGGCTCATATTTTACTCAAATTCTATCAATCTATTCAAATTTCCTTAGAATATTTTGAAATATATATTCAGAGGTATACTCGAGTAGACATTCCAGCCGAGTATGTATAATACATGCTCACTCGTTCGAGTGATAGTTTGAGTGGTTAGAATTTTAATTTTTTTACTCAAATTGTATCAATCTACTCAAATTTCCTTAGAATATTTTGAAATATATACTCAAAGGTATACTCGAGTAGACATTCCAGCCAAGTATGTATAATACATGCTCACTCGTTCGAGTAATAGTTTGAGCGGTTAGAATTTTTATTTTTTATTCAAGCTCGAATCGGTTTCAGCTATTCCAATTTTATTCCAACCGACTCGAACTGTTACCCGTCTCTCATATTTCAAGTACGGTATTACCTCGTTAACTGATCGAATTTTTCCCTCATTAGTCCTAGGAGAGTCGCGATATCTACGAGATACGAAGTTGAAAATATTCACGTGTAAATTATAAAAATGGAAATTATTATAACGTTGTGGTTCAGTAGCTTCCTGGTGTATGTATCTAATGAACGCATTGTTTCTTGTTTGTTTCATTTATAAACCGGATTATCCAGTTAGATTTGATTTTCGATTAAACAAAACGGGATTTAACGTTCCGCGTCGTTTGAAACTACGTAGACTTCCTACAATCGCAAGAAACCATAAAACTCGACCGATGAGCCATCTATCATCGAAAACAACACCAAAGTTCTGGAAACAAAAAGAAAAAAAAAAAAAAAAACTTTTTTGCACTATGTGTTATTCATCCGGGAAGACTCGCTTTTCAAGCCGTTTCCGCAAGTTTTGCAACAGTTATCCATATTTAGAGCATGCACAAGTAATTCGTGCAGACTGTTTAAATGAATAATCATTCGTAAGAAAATAAAAGAAAAAATTCGAAAGATCCCTATCAATTTTCTTTCACTCTGTGGATGAACATTTCGTATTTCCAACTGTATGATATCACGCACACTTTTTTCTCTTTTCGTCGTCCGTGATATTTAAACATCCCGTTAATATTGCACGAAAAAATTCTCTCTAACAATCGTCACAATTTTCCTTCCAAATTCCAAATAATTAACATATACGTATCTCGCAAATCCCACGACCCATCGTACCCAGTACCAAACCGCGACACCCGATAGGGTTAACCTAACCATTCTTATTCTCTCTAAAATTCTACTTTTCTAATCTACTACAAATAGAGAAGTTCTAACACTACTAGAATAGTATAACGTATCTGAAATTCGATCAGTCCACTTGTCACGTCGAGATAAAGGTCAAATTCCTCGAAAAAATGAGCCTACCCCGTTAACTGAATGTAAACAGTCCCGGTTCCCGGTCAGTTATCGAGGCAACGTTACTCGAATGCCTTCAGTGCCAAGAATACGGCTGTTCGGTTCACCTCGAGCGTAACTTGGAGCAATATCAATCGACGACGAGTTATCATCGCGAGGAAGATTCCCGCGTGTTCCAGGTACCCGGTGTGATACTGGGGCCATAAATCCTACCGGATGGTTGGCCAGACCGGGGAATCTCATTCGGCATAACTGTACCTGCACGCGATCTCTACAGCCGATGGTGAACGGGAGAGTCGCGCGCGTACCCGCGATAAATCTCCCGTTTGATAATCGCTGTCGGATCAGTTTCGTTTAACTTCGCTGCTTGATCCACGGGATCGTTTTCTGTTAGTCACGAAACCGTCCGGCTAATCGGGTGTAGATTACACATACATACTTGGCGAACGTCCCTCCGGGTGGTTTATCTACCATCGATTTCTTTCACTACGTTACCGGCGATATTGACCATCGCCGTTGGAAAGATACCACCTACTCGCGATCTCTCTGGAAACGGTTTCACAAGTATCTAGACAAGTTTTGCGTATCTTCGTACGCAAGAAGAGAAAACGGATCGATAAAAATATCGGGGGACCAAGGAAAAATCCTTTCTGCCTTATCTAAGATCCTTTTAGGATTTAATCCATATCTAAAAATACCTGGGGATCAAGGAAAAATCCTTTCTGCCTTATCTAAGACCCCTCTAAGACCTAACTCAAACCTAAAAATACTTGAGGACCCAAAAAAAATCCTGTCTGCCTTATCTAAAACCTAACTCTGACCTAAAAATACCTGAGAACCCAAGGAAAATCCTTTCTGCCTGATCTAAGATCCTTCTAAGACTTAACCCATACCTAAAAATACCTGAGGACGCAGCAAAAATTCTTTTTACTTTATCTAAGACCTTTCTAAGACCTAACCCGGACCTAAAAATACCTGAGAACCCAGGAAGAGTTTTTTCTGCCTTATATAAGACCTAACCCGGACCTAAAAATACCTGAGAACCCAGGAAGAGTTTTTTCTGCCTTATCTAAGACCCCTCTAAGACCTAACCCGTACCTAAAAATACCTGAGAACCCAAGAAGAATTTTTTCTGCCTTATCCAAGACCCTCTAAGACCTAACCCGTACCTAAAAATACCTGAGAATCCAAAAAGAGTTTTTTCTGTCTCATCCAAGACACCTCTGAGACTCTCATTGGTTGGTCTCGGGGCACAACGTATCATAGGTCTCCTCACGGAAAATTGAACACTATTTCCGCATTCCCGATCCTTCCACGCTTATTTGTTATTTCTGAATTCGAGATTAAAACGTTCCGTAGATCCTGGACACAGTACCTATTGTGCCTAACGAGGAACGCGCGATCCCGGTTATCCCATAATGAATTTTTTCCCAGCTTCTTAAGCGACCGGAGTGCCGCAAGTTGTTGCGGTAACAGGACTGTTTATAATGCTCGCGTGTCCCGTACTCCTGATACTGAAATCGTTATTGCCACGGGGAATTGTTATCGTGCTCTAACCCGTGTGTACAATAGCGTGGTCGGAGCACTCGAACGAAAACATCCACTGGCCCTGTAGCATCTTAGCCCCCCCCAGAGGTGGACCGACGATACGCCGTGTTAATCCGTGGGGCATGCTCCAGCCATGGTGAACATTTGAATAGCGTTTTATAGGCGCGCCCGTTGTAACGGTCTTGTCTTGCGTACACTTCGGTCGCGCGCATAATTTTTCGCGAACACCAGACGCAACAAAAACCGACCAGCCTCGCGCGAATAAGGAAATCGTTATGGAACACCGCGCTACTTTGCAAGCCAAACGCGAACACCGGACTATAATGATCGCGGCAACTCCGACACGCGCCTGCTCGGTATCGCAATAACGTTTTGTCCTTGTTAGTTATTCCGAGCGTTTTGAAAAAATATTTGTCACCGTTGCACGCCACGGTGCGCGACCACTTCGTTGTATTTACTTGTGCGTGAGATTTGCACGTGGGCTGGTTCGGATGTGGACAACTGGAGGTAACGTCTTTCGATGGAATTTAACGGGCAAAAATTTTGGAAAAGTTGTTTCCCTCGTTGGTCAGGATTTCGTGTACAAATCGGCGACTAAGAGCGTTACTGTAAACGCATCTCGCGACCGAAAAAACGGATTCCTTTCGTCATAGCTCCTTGCGGTGATCGGTATCCATAACCTTAAAAATAAAAAAAAATATACGTATGTAATGCTAGTTGAAGTTATTCGTGTTCGGAATCCAACGATACTTTTGTCGATCGGTCAAGGTTCTCTTAGATACAGTTAGATTCTTTTTCGCAGCTACTTGTACGACATTCAACCGTTACGATACTCCTCTCACTCATCTCGCGCGCCCTCTATGTACATTCACCCGCCTTAATTCAAAATTAGGTACGTTAGAAAATTCAGCCTTGGGCGAATTGTAATTTGTTCAGTGATCGATAAGCGCGATACCTGTTTGATCAATTTAATGATCTGTAATTATGATTGATGAGTAACGCGACCGGTCAAGGCGCGTGTGATTATTTGACACGATTGAATCATGAACATTGATCGTCACTGTTATAATTACATTTTCGATTAGGAGTGAATCGGTAAATTAATACAATGAAGGAAGTTGAAGTAATTGGCCGTTAAATTATTACAAACGACCCATTCGCGATTAATAATTATGATTTTGTTACTACCCGATTCCGGAGGCGCAAAAGTGGAACGATTTCAAGTTTGAGAATTTCTTGAAATTGCTCTCGAGCCACTGCATCGAAACTCCATTTATAAATAATTTTTTCCAGCCACTCTTTATTATTTCTGAAATTTCTCTGTCAAGAGTTGGTGTGAAAAGAACGGTCTCGAGTTACGAAAGTCGTCGTTCTTGAAAAGTAAACATTTCTCGGAATTATTATCGACTTTCTACAATGAAACTCCATTTGGAAAAGTCGGAGAAAATGTTTCTTCGTCCCTTCTACGTCCACTCGAAATTTAGACTTCCTTTTGCAAAAGTTTCGCGCTCGATATTCAATCTGTGGAACCAATTTCCTTGGGACGTTTTTTCCTTTCGTGATATTCGTTTCTTCTACAGATGTTCTGTATCAGAGTTGCAGTCCAGCGAGACAATTTTTCTTCCTTTTCTCTTCCCAACGAAGAGAATTTTCTACTTTCGGGATCCCGAAATTTGTACTTCTAATAAGGACCGCAAACGCTCGACTTTCAACCGGAACGCAAATCTAACCGACTTGTTAATACTTACATATTATTACACTCTATAATCGATGAATTTTTTCCTCTCAGCCGATTTATTTATCTAAAAAGTACAAACAACATTTTTTCAATTATACTTTGAACCGACATATCTTCGACGACCGCTTTATATTTTATTATACATTCCTTTTTTATATATTTAGTATATGTGTGTATCCCTAAATTTGTTTTTTTGGTAACAAGAGGGTTATTACTCTTTTAAATAAATAAATAAATATTTTAGTTCGATATTTAGCAAATATGGTAGTAGGATATTTTTTAGGAATACCCTGTAGAGGCCAAACGACAGATGGAAATTAAAGGATCTGCCCGTAAAGGTAATGAGGCCAGCGTTGGCCAAGCAGTTCGACCCAGTGGTGGTAAAGCGTCGAATAGATCGGCCACATTAAAATTCTTATTGCGGACGATTTGCATCGCTTATCCGAGCACAAAGAATCCGTTATTTTTACAAGCAGATTCCGTATTTGCGCGCTTGCGAACGATCGGGTTCGAAGCGCAATGTTCAACCGTCTCTACCGATAAGAACAGTGGGGATGGCTGGCACGCGTCATGAGAAACGTTTCTCTTTCATCGAGGCGAGCAATAGTTCCGAAGGGACACGCGACACGTACGACAGTCACGTACGCAACGATGGTCGCGTGCATACACGCCAAACTACACGGGAAGTCAATAACAGCCTCTACCACATTGTACCTGTATCCATCCTGGCCATTGGTATGCGTGTTGCGATGGAGTCGATGTAATCGCTTATTAATCTCCCCGACATCGTCGACCGATAGTCACGAGGAAAAAGTTAATCGTATCGATGCTCGTGTGCTCTGTTTGATCCGATTGTTTGAGCCATGCAGTAACACGCTGTGACAATCACGCTCATGACACAGAACTATCGTTGTTCAAATTATAGATAGAATGCAAGTAAACAAACAGATCGTCGTTTAATCAGACCTCTCATTGGTCTGTTATATCTTGGGTTTGACCAGGAGTGGGGTTAAGGTTCATCGTAGAGCTGGTCGAAATACGAAAGAACGTAACAAACGATTGAAAATTCGACGGTACAGTTTTTGTTTAAAAAATTATTGGAAGTGTTAGAGTTATCGAAAGCAACTAATGATATTACTATAGATAGAAGGTTATATAAATACTATGGTATTCGTACCTATTCGAAGTTAACGTTCCGCCAATACGCTCCTGCCGAAGTCACGTGGTATTATTTACGCGTAGTCTATCTTCGAATCAAAGGAACAATATGTACATACAAATCTTTGTAATATTGCTTCATTTGAATTCAATTATTTGTAAAGAACATTCTACATTTGTTAATTCAATCCACGTCCGAATCACTTCTATGTCGTAAATTTAATGCAACACATTCGACTCAGACTTCGTTGCGATAATTCGAGAATTAAAATCTCGCAAAGTCCAATCGAATTACGATCTACGGATCGAAACGTTTCGTCAGATATGCGCGGTGTGATTAATTCTATTATACATGCGCAGTGATGTCTCGAACTATTGAAGATTGAAGAAGTTGTTCAAATTGGAGAGGTTAATACAATTTCAGACATGAATTTCTCGTTAAATCGAATGCGAAGGTTATGTTCGTCGAGCGTTCGGGTATCTATGGTAATAGAAGCGCCCGGTTTCTGTGTTCCGTTATAAATCTGACACTACTGATGAGGGGGATCGATGAATGAGTAACTTCGTGTTCGATTTTGCTTTCGAAGCACGCACTGTGAGTCATATTCGTCGTGACTGTTTCCAATTTCTCTTTAGAATTTCATCGACGAAAGTTCGATGACGCGTCGCGTTACTCCTACGTAGCCACGTGCACATACGTAGTAAAATAAAAACAATCTGCCCGAGGGAGAGATTCCGTCTGCGAGAGTAACCAGCGGTTGTAACAATAGGAGCAGAAACTGGTTTCTCGACGCGCAAAAATTCTCGACCGTGCCTCGTGGTCGACTTTCACGTGCGCGCGGCTGTTCGTATCATCGGCGCTGTTGATGCTGACCACAGGGAACATTAAAATCTCCTTTTTCATGGAAAGTCGACGGTACGATGGAAAGTCGTGTATCATGTTTCTCACTGTCACGAGCGACTCGTCACCATTTCTGCTGTCCTTTTTGCATTAACACAAGGTGATCCACTAAACTTTAAAGCAACGTGTTCATAAGCATAAAATATTGTATCTACGCAGGTCTGATTTTCATTGCTACATGTGGAAGTTGAAACGTAAATTTTCAGTCTCTACACAAATGAATCTATTACATATTTCTCTAAAGTATGTAATGTATGGAATTATCCAAAAATACATATCGGGTATTGTCTTTAAGAAAACTTAGATTCCAAAATTGAATGTTAATTCAGAAAAGGACTGGTATTTGAATTGAGGAAACGTAACGAGATTTTAAGAGTTTTGGGATTGAAAGAAGAGAGTGATAGGTTAGGGCATGATGTAGAAAATTTCGGTGGTAAACACCAAGGTTAGGACGAAACAGAGTTGGTGACAGGTTAGGGCAAGGTTTATAAAACTTGAGATGGAAGACATGGAAGAATTTTTATTAAGTTTTAGATTTTTTATGAATCTCGAACGAGGCACGCAAGACATTTCAATTAGGTATTAAATATGTAAAACGACGACTGAATAAAAAGTTTGTTATTAATTGGAATTTGTAGGCGCTGGAGATCCCAAGATTTTATACAAATGGAATTCGAAGTCCTGTAACTCATTGTCAAGAATGTATCCATCGAAACTTCGAACACTTTGAAGGATAAAGTTGCTTCACCGAGAAACATGTTGCGTCTATCTACTGGATGAGTAGTTCACGTGTCGCCAGTCCCATACTTTAAGTAGATCCCAAGGATAAGTTTCTTCCGAGGAATTCTTGGGATGTCCTCCGGTGGACGCAAGCTGCCAACTTGGCGATTCGCTGAGAACCTCGCCCCGGGCTAATTATCTAGTCCGCTATTTGCGACGCAATATAACTTGAACCGGCCAAAGCGAGGAGTATTTGCTGTGCGCTTAATTATTCATTACGCGCCACGTGAATTTCAATTTGCCCGCCGATCCACCGTGATTTGGTCCCTTTTTGGGAAAAAAAGATGAGTTCGTAACGGACAAAATTATACTCGAGTACTGACAGAATTCTCGTAAATCGTTCAACGGTAAGTTTCACAATTGCAAAAATAACGACTCGCGTGCAAATATCCGGGGTGAACCGCGCAACTCGATCACTTTTGTTATTTTTATCGTTACCGATCAAAATTTTTCTTTCACCGATAAAACGATCCTCCAATATTCTTCAAAGTGAATTTGTCATTTTTTGTTTGTTTGTAGGTTTTACGGTCACCTTCAATTCTTCTGCGCACAATTCTACGTAACTAATCTTAGGAACTGAAGAGATCTGTTCCGACGAATTAGAACATCCTCTTAATAGATCTTTTTAACAATAGTTTGCAAATTCTTTAAACTTTTTTCGAGCGATTGTTTAACTAAAGATACTTAACAGGTTGATGTTAAATACCGTTATTAATTGCAGAAAATTATATTATCCGTATTTTGTTCCAGTGCCTCAGATGATCCGGCAAGACCCAACAGTGATGTCCTGGGGACTTTGGATCAGCACTTTGACGACGACCTCGGCGGCTCTCGTCACCGCAGGTCTCGCCGCGCTCCTCGCTGTTTTGAACACGGCCACATCACCCAGGTCCAAAGTCCTCTCCGATCCAGGGGTATACTTCATAAATATTTTAACGCGTAAGTTTCGAGGACAAACATCATTCAACGGACCTCTCGCGGGACCAGAAGCTTTACGAGCATCCACCCTGTATCTTTTATTCGGTTGCAACATCATTTTTCGTGTTTCATCGACAAATGCAATAGAAACTTGTTGTATCAACTCGAAGGACCTGATATTTTCAGTCCAACGTTGAAAATTCATTATTTATAGTTTTCTTTTCCATAAAGGAATAATTGTGCAACACGTACTTTGTATAATAGAGTTCAATGATATGTAGTTAATTTTTTGGAAACAATACTTATTTCTCATACTTTAAAAAGTAAGGACAAAACATTTGCCTGAAATCTTGGTGACCAAGATTTCAGGTACATGACCTGCCCGCCCGGAGACTCGATTATTTAAGAAAATGCAAAAATAAAGTTTTTTAAATTTGAAATTACCAGACTGACCGTACCTGAATTATTTGTTTCAGTTCTAATGTGCCTAGCGAGCACGAGCACTTGGCTGGCACAGTATTACACGAAGCTGTACTTCAACGTGCTTCCGAAGGAGGACATCGGCAATATGTGGACCAGTGAAGGTTCTGCTGAGCTTGGTTATTCGTTTTGGTAAGAGACCTTTTATTCTTCGCTCAATGGCAATGGAGCATCGCGTGCACGAAGGCTCGCGAGCCGGGCAAGCTGCACCGATGATTCCATGCTTCACGGATGGCAAGTTCTAAAGCCCCGCTGTCCAATACGATAGATGTTTTTCTGCTTTCTGTAAAGCACGATGTTTTCTGTAGCGATCAGCAGTGGCGAGCATGAGAAAAGGCATCGTTCGGGTCTCGACGAGACTATAAACTACACGTATACAGTTTTATAACATACAGGTTTTATTTAGCCACTTATTTTCGCGTACGTCGTTCGATTCAGATTGGAAGAAATATTTTTGAAGATTGGTTGGACAAATAAAATCGACAAAAATGTAATAATAATTTGTTACAAAAGAGCCATCATTACGAATGATCAACTTAAAAATGAGCATTTTAATCTTAATTCAGAGGCATGCATTGCTCACAGAAATAGGCAAAAAATTTCCTGTTAACATAGATCTGCAAATTAATTTGATAGGAGATAAGACGAAATGTATGGTGGTTGCTTCAAACGAGAATTTTGCTTCGCGTTTCTATTATCCAAAAGACGTTCAAATCTATACAGTTCTATAGAAAATCAAAATCTTGGCATGCAATGAGAAGCATTTTGGTAAAATAAATAAATAAAGTAGTTCGATTTGAAAATCTACATTAGTACTATGTAGTAAATTCTCAACTGTATTGCATGCTTCGATCGTGAAATATTTAATTTCGGTTTACAATTCGATCAATGAAACTGTGCGGGCTATCTCTGTTCAGTTTCATCGCTTTGATGATAATATCGTGGTATAAATGTTTTATGGAAAGTCGACAGTGTTGATTACCGATGACCGACGGTAGGCTTTTCGTTCGTGTAACTTCGGTTTACCGGTAATCGATGTTATTAAATTTCATCGAAATATTTGTAATTTTTTGTTATTTGTAACATACGATTCGAATTCCAATTGATAAGGAAAAGAAAATGGTAATAGAAACGATGGTACAATGATATGCTGTGAACGAAATGTTTGCGTCGGTCATCGGTGACCGACATGGCGTCGAATGTGTTAAGTTCATTTTTCTGCCATCGTTTCAGGCTCGTCGTATGCGCCGGTGTGGTGCATTTAATCAGCATAGCATTGGTTGGCTGGGGCTCTGGACGAGATAAAATTGAACGTCTGGAAACACTTCCTGCACTAGAAGAGAAGACCGCCGCTGCAATAATGCTGTATTAAATATGAAGATTCTCGGAACGAAGACTCAAAGGGAGATCCATTATAAAAATGAAACAGCGCTTGCGTCGTTGACGCGAGTCGAATACGCGGAATGTGAACTGTAACGGTTTCTACTGTTCGACAACGTATTTTGTAAAGTTCCTACATGTTTGCTGGTATGTTTAACGTCTTAACATTCCAAGGGCGAACACGTTAACGGAATTAGCATTGAATCACGAATATATAATTTTAAACGTAATATCAATTACGATTTATTCGTTTTAAACGTAAGATCAAAATTCTAAGAACATTTTATGTAATATGAAAACGATTAATTTTGCAACGTATAAAAAAAATATAAATAAAAATGATGAAATCGACTGTGAACGGATAGAAAAATTTACGAGGCAACTATTTTTATATGACGATACGATCTTCGAATAAACATTTTATTTAAAAACTATGACCGCGGTGCTTTTAAAGCCGCTAAAGTAATTTGTGAGTGGATATCAGAGCGTGTAGTTGAGTGTTTTTATTATGAACGGACATTGTAGTATCGTGCGATTGAAAACGTAAGTGTATATTACGTATCGTTAAACTATGTTACAATTTCAAGTAAGAAATTCGACGAGTATCGCAATATGAATACTTAAACGTATCGACGATACAGTCGCGACTCGTTCTAGTATAATAATCTAAATATACTTGTTAGTTTTATATCTTTCGTGCGTTTTACATACCCGTTTAGTAATTTTTCTGTTCGAAAATTTTTGACGGCTTTAGACGATACAATTAAAAATCAGAATCGTAAGAGATATTCGTGTGTTTTGCCTTTTACGAAAACTCGTAAAAAAGTTGTGTATTATAGTCGGTTCAAAATCAATTGACCACTCAAGGCTACTAAAGATGTATGTCCACTATCTCACATGTCAGAGAGGTAAACTAGTACGGCATAAAAATAGAAACTGTTTAGTGTGATTCAAAGTTGGCGAGCTGATCTTCAACTGAGTTTCAGACTACAGTGTACAATAATCTTTAGGTTTTAGTCTTTAATCGTTTGTATAAACGAAAGAACAAGATGGCTTACGGCTTTGTGAATCTTTTACCAACTAAGTCTTATAGGATGTAAATAGAAACGGAGTTTGATACTCTGTAGTGATTTATTTATTACGTAGTATCGTAATTCTTAATTATATCATTAATGTAATAAAACAAATAAAAAGATAATACGGACAAGATGCATAGATCTTCGCTTATACCCATAATAAAGAAGTCAATTCATATGTTCATCTCAAAACCGATGTGTATCATATAAACTAAACTCACTGCCACAAACTTATGCGGAAGAATACGATCATTCAAAGCCACACCGCTTCGTTTCCCCTCCGACATATTCCTAACGATAAAAAGAAAGTTCAAAGTTGATCAATTGTTGGCCAGTTCACATGCATTGGGGGAAATAAAACGTAATATATTAACGGACATCGATAAAATTGAGTATTTATGATATTTTTAAAATTATAGAACGAGATTTTCCTAAATTGGTCATACTGCGTTATATGAATTAGATTTACAAAGAATCAAAAACAGTTTGAACAGTATATATATTAATTAGTATATAATAACTGTATGTGAAATATGAATCAATGTACAGAGCAGAAGAGACAGTGAACTGTATGAATGCCGAAGTATTGAATTGGCTAGGTAGTCTGGAGCGCAGAGGTAAACAGTCTCAAAACATCAATAAAGTTGTTTTGTATCTTGATTCTTTTAATAAAACGGAATACGCCGTGTCAATACCTCTCCCTCAAAAAAGAAAGAAGAAAAAATCGAAGTGATTGTGTTGAGAATAATAAACGTCTCTATAAGCAGTTTTTGAGCCCTATATTAACGCCGGCTAACTTGCGACCATCCGTCATCTTCTTGAGGTCGTCTTCTTTCTTCGTGTTTAGGTGGAAGTCTGTCATCTTTGGGGTCCTCTCGTCTATCAATGAAAATGTGATTTTTAGTATACTATATATCAAAATGTAACGGTTCAACAATTCCGTTTTCAGGAGAATTTTATAAATATTTTTCCAGTATATATTTTGTAAATAATAAATATTCTAACTTTTTCGGTTTTGGAACTTTTAGATCAATTATATTGATTTGACCATATGGGTCATATCTGTAATGCATTTACTATTTACTTATCTTGAAATTTTTTACATTTTGAGAGAAAAATTTTATTACAATATTTTACGAATGATTTAAATGGAAACTGTATGAAATGCTTGTGAAGAGTAATTTTATTTAACTACTTTACTCCTACCCCGAACTATCTCATCAAAACCGACTTAACTTACAAGGTAAGGTCTATTTCCAATACATTAACTTATTCTCTAACAGAAGTATGTACTTACTTTTCATCGCGTCTTGGCAAATCTCGAGGAGGATTTTGTATCACCTCGGTTTTGTCGCGCCAATTTTGATTACTGTTACGCACTGTGGTGTCATCACGACGATGGCCTCCACTTCCGCCGCTTCCGCCACCACCACCGCCACCACCACCGCCACCACCTCCTCCACCTCCACCTCCACCTCCACCTCCTCCTCCTCCTCCTCCACCACCACCACCACCACTACCACCGCCGCTACCTATACCGCCTAGACCACCAACTCCGCCACCACCACGACGTTCAGACATCCTGCCACGAAAACGAGATCCATCTGATATTGGATCACGTGGAATATCACGCAGTACATCACGTATCTGTGAAAATAAATATATTTTTATGCGCGTTTCATTTACAAACATGTCTTCTTAGTATCGTTGTAATACCTACCGAACGTCCATCAATTTCACGATCTTTATCTATTCTATCCCTGTCTTTGTCCCTTGTATCATCTTTATCGTATGTGTCTTTTCTCCATTTATCTGTCTCGCGTCTCTTCCAACGCAAGGAATCATCTTTAGCACCTTCTTTAATATCTAGGATAGGTCGACGCCACGACATTTCCACTGTAATCATAGAATAGAAACAATCAAGTATATAATGGACTAATTTCAATAATTATTTCATCTTACAAATAATAATTAAATATATTGAAGTAAGATAAGCTGACAGACGTACTTGGTTTATCTTGGATACGATGACGCTGATCTCCACGCCTCCACGTGTCTATGTCCCTGTCCTTTTGTCTATCTTTTTGTCTGTCCTCCTCCATTTTTCGCTCTATCTCGGCTTCCTTAGCTCTAGCAATCTGTGCCTGTTTCTCAAGCTTAGCCAAACGTTCAGCTTCCTTTGCTTCTTCTTCGGCACGTTTTAGTTTCTCTTCTTCCTCCTTCTTGACTCTCTCTTCTTCCACACGTCGTTTTTCTTCTTCCTGTATGATGCGCAATTCTTCTACATGTCTTCTCTCAAGAGCTTCAGCCCTCTCCATCTCCCATTTCGCTTTACGCTCAGCCTTACGTTCCATCTTACGTTTTAATAATCTACTAGCTCTCTCTTCATTCAAAATTTTCTCAAATTCTGTAAATTTTTCTACATAAATACTCTTACGTTCGGCCAAAATCTTCGATAAGAAAATATCATGATCCTCCTTCATTCTTGCCATGCGTTCCCGAGTTGCGACAGCCTGCTGTCTTTCTTCAATGGCCGCAGCGATTCGTTCTGCCTCTTGTTGTTCCCAACGTTGTTTCGCCTGTTCCATTTTCTCTTCTGCTGCCTTTATAACTAATGGTATTTCTTCTAAACGTTTGGCACGTTCTAAATAATCTATCTTCTTCTCCTGAGATTTCAATTTCTGTTGCATTTCCCGACGTTCCTTTTGTAATTCTTCAGCTTCGCGGGCTGCGATTTGTTCGGCGTCTAATTTTTTGATTTCATCTTCGTCTAATTTCTTTAAAACTTTTTGACCATGACTAGTCTGAGAAATTTGTTGCATTTTTTCTTTAAGATGACGATCTTTGATCTGTTGAATTTCACTCTGTTGCCGTTTCCTCTCACGTTCTTCTCTTTCCTGTTCAAGTCTCTTCTGCTCAGCCAACATTTGTTGTCTCTGTAATTCCTCCTGTCTTCGCATTTCTTCTTCTTCTCTGACAGTATTAATGTGCTCGATATATTCTTTTCTTTCTTCTATGATCTTGTGTCTCCCAAGAATTCTCTGATGTTCTTTCAACTTGGTTTCATGATAGTAGCCTACCATGGCAGTACGTAATTTTTCTCTCTCCAGTTTCTTTTTATTTGGATTAATAATATTAATTGCTCTATGTAATACAGTAGCCATATTTACAAGTTGACAACGAATTTGTTCAGACGGCATTGCTTGTAGAACTGGACCATCAGGATGATCCTCCCTTTGGGCCTCTGACAGATCAACTCCAAAGTGAACACATTTCTTTCCATGATTTATTCTTATTTGCATGTCATTGTACCTTACACAATCAACTAAAAGTCGTTCAAGATGGAAGTCTGTTGTAAATTTAGCAAGTTCTAAAAGCCTGGCAAACTGTATGGTTTGATGAACCTGTGATATTTGATGAATCAAACGCACAAGTGTTACATCTTGTAAGGCTGGAACATATTGAATTAAAGGACCAGTCTCATCAGTCTGTAGTGTTTGTATAACTGAATCTACTCGACTACACAGGTCTAAAGGATGGAATTCAACTTCCAGCCATGAATATAATTCTTGCAATTGTGAAGATGCTAAATTTACAATATTTAAACGAACAATATCTTTAAGTAAAGAAACTCTTGTTGGCGGTTGAGTGAGTCCTAAAAGTGTTGCAAGTTTTTGAGCTTTTTCTAATGGACTCTTATCTGTTTCAATAAAACGATCAAATTCAGGATGAGCTGATGGCAATGGGATAGATAAAGTAGCCAACAAGACACGATTGGCCATTCTCTGCTGCTCCTCCAGTGACATATTCTTTTTCATTTCACGAGAGAGCTGCAGTAATTTAAACAATGCAGCAGCATGGAAAAGATAGTTTCCTGCTTTCCAAAAAACCATAGCCAATTTCTGATAATAGTTGGCCATGGTTTTTGGTACTGGAAGCTTTTTAGACAAATTCATCATGCCATGTACATCTTCAGAGGATTTGAAGGCCTCTTGCCATAATTCCATTTGAATTGCAGAGTCAAGCTGATTCAGTCGTGTTTCTAGATTCAATTGTTGCGTCTCAGCTCTGTTCATAGAAACATTAGAAACAAGTGCTGGTAATTTACAAATTTCTTCTAGATGTTTCCTCAGTTTCTCACATAATTTACGAAATTCAGTCTTACGGTTGTATTCAAGACAAAACTGAAAAGCCATACGTGCAATATCATGATACAACGTTTCTACATGTGCATTGGTTCTTAGTAATTCTAAGCACTGGCAATAAGATTCCCATAAAAATTTCACCCAAGGTGTTAGAATAGTGCGATCACTTCTATCTTGTGCATCTTCTCCACTGACAGCTGACAGCAAAATACTTTCAGGTGTAGCTAAATTGTCGAGATCATCTATATCTATAACAGCTTGTTGACTTTGCTTTCGAGCTTGATTTGTTTTTTCTTCTGCCATACGCAAATATCCACGTATAACATTTTCCAAACTTCCAACATTTACTGACTGGAACATGTTTCGATATTGAAATAGGCCTTCCTTCGCTATGTGTGATTTTTTTAAATCTACACAAAGATCTAGGTATTTGAACATTATAGGTTCTAATACCGATTCTGACCAGTTGTACGTCCATTTTTTATTGCGGAAGACTTCTTGCAAAGTGTCTAAAGCCCGAGCTGGTTTTCCTACTTCAATGAATTCTGTTGAAAAAAAAAACAAACATAGTCATTGTTAAAATTTTATGTAAAGTGCAAAATTAACTGCTTTGATATACTATAATTCAATTCAATACATCCATTAAATATACCTGTTAATTGTAACTAATTGCAAGTTATGTGACAAAATAGTTTCCAAGGTTTATATAACAGAATAAATACATGTCTCTATTGTCAAAGTCAGTTCAATGATATTAGTGTGAAACAATATTTAAAAAAAAAGGGCACATAACGCCCAATGTACAACAAAGAAAATTTAATACAAATTCATTTTTGTCAATACTAGAAAAACACGCGCCATATAAACTTATCTAACATAAATGGATACTCTTTTTATTCAAGTAATATTCATGTAGAAAAGGGAAATGTTATATTTCTTTCATAACGGTTAATCGTAATGGGTTCTTTTTTGGGAGTAACAGTTTGCATATTTGTTTGGCAGATGCATATGGTCGAATAAAATATATATTACAAAAAAAAATCAGACAGACGTGACTGTAGGCAATACGAATGTTATACAAGTAGGGTTTTTGTTCGTAACAATTAATCAATGCTACAAAATCCTCTGGTTGAGCGAAACGGTGTGTACGATCGAAAACTCGTCTAGTGAGATAAAACATTTTCTGAACTACATATAAAAAATTTATCGGCCATGTCATATCGTTTTGTTAACGAGTAGTATACGTACCGTTCGCTCTTTTCAGAGCATTCTCTGGTCTCTGACCGTATCGCGCCATTTTTTTGCACGAGTATAGTTAATTTCACACCATACACGTTATCGCAGAATCCAGTAAGTCTATGTGGAAAATCTAGAATTTACGTTTTTAACGACACGACGTTTGTCACAACGGACTCCGACCGCGTGTACCGGATGAAAGGCGGCCACTACGGAAAAATGGCTTCCTGTAATATGTAAGTCAAAATAGCCAACCTTATTTGCAATGTCCTGAATGTAATCGATATAAGTAGGCAGACTCATAAGGAAAAATACTATTTGGTTTATTACTGTTATGGTAAATTTATATCACATTTATTATATTCCTATCAATCGGACATGAGTAAGGATAGAAAGTGGGCTTGGCACTAGATGTCGTAAGTGTCTGTTTTCAATACAGTGTTGATCAAGTGAACCAATATATCGTTTTAAATTTTATTATTTCAATTTTCTTTTTTTAAGATAAAATAATGATATACCATTAAACGATTATTCTATACGTTAATTACATTTGTTTAGTAGGTATTATCGTTTATATAGAAAACTGTATATCAAATTTTTGTTTACATTTGACAATATCTGTTGATAATTTTGTATTAATTTGTGTACATTATATAATACTAGAGTTGTCAAGATATTCCAATTAAATGAATTTATTTACAAAATTATACAATTAATTACAATAGAAACATATTTTCTGCGATGGCCAAATTGATTAAGAAGTTTTCTACAGCCGGTGGTAAATTTTTTTCTTTTAATGTTTGCGCAGATACCATTTTTCTTCCATCAGATCCTTGAATTACAGCCAAGGATGTTAGTTGACTCAATAAATCTTGGGTTTTATCGTTTATTTCAGATATTATTTGGGCTTCCGAATAGGTTTGATTTTCACACAATTGAACCATGAATAGAGCTATTTCTTTGTGTGTTTTTGTCATTGTAAGACTTTCTAAAAACAAATACGGTATTCACAGGTTAAAAATATTTAACAGAATATAAATTTCAATGAATTTTTCTTTACCTTTTGCATGTGAAGCAACAGTAATTTCTCTAGCTGGAATGTTTACAAGTAAATCAAACAGATCTGTTCGCGATGAAATAGAGCTATTTCTGCAGCCTGCAATATAAGGTGAATGCCTCTGCAAAAAATTTACATTAGTTCAAACTGACATTTGTCTTTTACAAATTTAGATTTTAAGGTATGTATTAATCAATGTACCTTTAAGTCTGCTAGTTCATCATCAATCAGATCAACCCAAGGAAACAAATTATCAGTGACTTTACGATGCTTCATTAATGCAGGAAATAACCCAATCCATTTTAAAAGTTGTTCCAAGCTATGATGATAGACTATTATTCTTTTCTTCAAAAGAAGTGCTGTGTATATCAAAATTGTTTCTAATTCAAAAGTTTTAATTAATTCTTTGATATTAGTATTCACTGTAAAACGGTGACTGTTAAAGTCATCAGAGACAAATGTTCCATTTTCTTGCGTAGAACACGATCCTTTTGTAAATACCGAAAGGTATAGCTGTAAGATTTCTGTTGGTTTTCCAGTTTTGCAATACATTTTGCTAAGAACTCTTGAAAGTACTTCATATTTTCGTGGATTAAAGTCTTTTGCAAATAAAATCAATGCAAATTGTTTTACCTGTGTTGAAGATAATTCTTGTTTGTTTCCAATAACTTCATTGCGTGCATGTATCTTCAATAATACAATTACATAGCTATTTTATATTTCAAAAAAATCATTACTTACTTTTGGTAATTTGTCTGAATCAAATACTTCGCTACAATGTATGTAGAACCAATCATGTTTATGTCTTGAAAATATAAATACTTGAGGAGAATTATATTCTAATTCTAAGTTACATTTCCTTTCAACAACAATTTTTTGTGATTCCAATATTGTTGGGTAAGACCATGTCCACAATACATCACCATTAGAATCTTTTTCTGAAATTTAATGAAAATAACAAATACCGAAAAATAATGAGTTTAAATATTTATTAGTAAAGATTACCGATAATGCTACAAGAAAGTAAATCCGTAAGGGGAGCCATTTCAAAATAGTGATTTTAATAGCTCAATCCATCAAATTATGTGAAAACAATTGGACACATAATGAATAATTTAATCTTCTTTAAAAATTACGCATAGTAAGTCATTTTCAAGTTTTGACACAAGTAATCATGCCATACATATAAAGATTGGAATTGCCAAGTTTGACATTTCTTAAGGTTATGTTTGATATAACTAATTTAGCGAGATTACTATGTGCCAGAATGTGCTGCTTTCTGTACGAAAAGTGACGAACCATTGAGGAGTTCAATGTTGGTATACCCGATGCCACAGAACAGGCAAGATATAGAATAGACTTTTTATATAACAAAAGTTGATGTTATACTATTTATGTAATTAATTAAATTTTGACTCTTTTGTGTAAACAGTGCCATTTCTATGAGTTTCATTTAAATTATAAAAACTAAACGAATGTTAAATTAATGTATTTAATATACAATGATTGCTTTCCATGTTTTAAAATCTCGGACAAAATTAATTACTGTAAGCAAATTAATCATTTACAATGCATGAATCAGATGTGCCGATCTTGAAAAGAGTTGATGTCACACGATCTGAAATACCGACCTGGTAGAATGTTAATAGTCTTTGAGAGACCTCCTCGTTTAAGAACGGTAGTTTTAAGAACACTCTTCAATTGACTTACTGAGTCGGTAAATGTAGTAAACTTGTTCTACATATGTATGTACATATTTTGCAGTTTTAATTAATCTATCAATATCCCGAACTTTCCCGAAAAATGGAACAGATATATATCTTTTATACTAGATATATTTAAATTCATGTAGTGTTCATATCGTTTAAAGTGTGAAAAGAACCACATATGTTTTTTTACAATATAGTTTATTTAAAATGTGCAGCAAGTTAACGTTTAGAACACTAATTACGGTTAAAAACAGTGCACCGAAAGGTATATGAATTTGCTTTATTAATTTATTTAATAATTTCCCTAGTTTGTCCATATTATAACTTATGTAATCTATTAATTCATATTTTTTATATTTTTCAATAGCGCGATGCCAACGACTTTCGTCTGTTCTTATCGGTTTAAATTTTTCTGTTGTATTTGTATATATACATATATATATATATAGCAATTTCAAAATTTTGTACAAGAAACTCAACGGAAGAGTTTAAACAGTCTTGACTAAATTGAGAATAAAAGAAATAATTGTTTATCACATACGATTTCTATGTACAAAAATATTTACAATTTTCCTTAATTACGTCAACGTAACGCGGTACGGTAATGCATATACATACAAATTACTAACGATGATAACTATGGTACCGCAATGCCAAACAATTGTACGCGGGATACGATTAACTTGTACGAAAATGTGCATACTACGCGATACCATGACAATGCTTTGTTATAATAAATTAATATTCGATATCGTTTCTACCCGTGCGTTCGCATGCACGTTTAATATATGCGATATTTTTACGTTTATGAAAGATCGTGACAAATCGCGCGACGCAAATGACTAATACTTCCGCTTCACTTCAGAGGGCATTACTTGATCATTTTTAACGAGCAAATTGCCAGTTGACTGTCCGGTGCTTTTCCAAAGGGTTTCGTACCATCAGGGGCATCGTATTTGTTCACTTGGTAAATTAGCATCGTTTCGTATCCAAACACGTCCATTCCAAGTTGCTGCAACATATAATCGATAATGTATGAAAACAAATTTCATTTTTAAATTAAAAATCGAACGCGATAAAATTTATTAAATTATAATATAAATTTACCCAGTCTTGCGACGAGAGGTTACAAATACTTTCTTTTAGGATTATAATTAAATATTGAGAGAAATAAATGCAGGGGGGGGGGGGGGGGAGAGGATTAGTGCTTTTAGCAACTTCCACGACTGAGAATTTCAAAGACGATTCCGAAGTTAGATTGCTTCCAGCAGCAACGTTCGACGCTTTACTTAAGAACTTTGTGTCAGATAATACTGGGAACGGGTTGGAGAGCTCGAAGGTGTCCGCCATAATACTAACAATAAGCAAAGCGGTAACGGTCGAACGTTGTTCCTCGAGTTATCTACTTTTCACGTTTAATCCGGCGAGGTCGACCTCTTTAAAAGAACGACCTCGTTAAAAGAGATTCCACAGTGCAAGGTGGCGAGATCTTGGAATTGCAAAATTAACTGAACCTTCGGTACGGGCGTAGTGAAAGTTAAAAAAAATCGATGATGATTGTAATTTGTGCTGCGCGATTGAATGAATCTTGGTATAGTGTAACGTGACGTTTGGGTTTCAAAATCGGTTAGAGACACTTGGCAAATCATAGTCAAAGTGTTAGAGTACTTAAACAGCAATTCCTTGGTAACCTTCAACGACTTAAGTAAATGTCCGCCTTCGAGTGACAAAACCAAAATCGTCGGTACGCCTGAAAGCGGGGTGAGTAACGATTTTGATTTCAAACCGATACCCAGCCTCGCGTATATACTCGAGCAGGGAAAATGAATGGGATGCATCGAGATAGAGGCAGACACGTGTTAATAAAATCGTATCGTTGTGTCGATAAAATAACAATTCCCATATTTTTTTATTATATATTTACGAGAGTGTTGCCAACAGATTGACGGAGTTCTCTCGATGATAATGAGTCCAAATACGACCCCATTTGGACTATTTTTCGATTACTCGTTACGCAAACAATTTTTGAAAAATTGTTTCACTCGTAATTAAAAGTAATCCGAACGATGTCGTGTTTGTGCTCATTTTTGTCGGGAGAATCTCGCCAATTCGTTAACAACGTTACCATGAAGATGGAATGAAGAATATAAAAATTATAATCGCTACCTGCGTAAGCGGGCTGGTGTTCGTGGTGAAAATTCCAGCGTACTCTTTTCTCTTGGCCAACTGCAAACAATACTCCTCCATCTCTTTCATCACGAATACATTTTCGGCCGGGTTTAAATCGCTGCTGGTGCTCATCATGAAATTGTGGATAATCTGGCCTTTTCCCTTGGGCAGTTTTCGTTCACGGATCGGCGCCTCCAAGTATTCCAAGAAGTCGAAGACGATCGTTAACTTCGAGTCGAGTATCAGCTCAGGTTCGTCCCAGAGATCGAAGTTTAGGCCCACACCGATCGTTCTGCCATCCAGCGACGATTTCACTACAAAGCTCAAGTTTTTTTCGACCAATGGCTCCCATAAAATTTCCATCATCAGGTGGTAGTCTTCCTTCTCTATGCCTGGCATCAACCATTGTTCTAGATCCGCTTTGCTGTAGAAACTCTCAGTGATAATTCTGCGAAATGAAACAATTTCGTTCGCTTTATCGGCCGTTTAAAATATTTTCCTTAATTCGATTAATAAAATAAACAATCTGTATCGAACAGCCACGCACATTGCAGTGCCAACTAGGAGAGACTAGAGTGATTCTGGTCAGCGGGTAATACAGGTAACTTTTACTTTTTATAGAAGGAAATGCATTGTTTGTCTCTGTACGGTTCTGCCATCTGATAGCGATGCGATGAGTTAATATTTATCGATTTCGTATCCTGACAGTCGTTTGTTTCCGCGTGATCTATAAAGCTGTATTTTCGAACATAACCCTATAAGAGAGATCAATTTTTAAACAAAGTACGTCAGTACATATTTGAAATCGATACAAATTATTGATATTAATCTGATGGAATAATGGAATGTTTCCACTTTAAAATTCAAATTTGATTCTTTGCGATACTTAAAGTCAATTCAATGTATTGCTTCAAATATCTTAACGTAAGATACAAGGTGGAATTGTTAAAACAAAAGAGTAATTCCTTGCACAGTGCGTCGATCTTATTTATCTGACTTAGGTGTCATGGACGTACAAAAGAATTATGAATAAGACAAACTGGATTCAATTTCTGTAATCAAGGTTTTTCATCAATTTAATAGCTTTTTTAATCCTTTTTACGAATAAAAATTGTTTCACTACACTAGTGGCGTAATTCCGGTCAAATTACTGTTTTTAGATTGTATTTCTGTTATATTGAAAATTTACTTTCTCGACTAATACGAACTGGGCCCTTTAAGCTGTCATTTAAGAGAAAATGCATAACGAAAATATACGTCGTTCAAATTTCATGACAGTTCTCGATCTCTTACTCGAAGGTTAAACTAGCCAATTGTACGTACTCGATCGTATCTTCTTTGTGGGTGTCGTTTAGCATTTCGAAGAGGTGCTCCTCGTTTAGATTGTTCTCAGATGGCGCCTCGTCCGTGCTGATCCTCATACGATTGAGCACCTCGGCTAGATTCTTCGCCGTGATGAATTCCGTGATGCCTATCTCGTAACCTTGATCTCGCAGCTTCGTTACGGTGTAGATCGAGTTCAAGGAGTTCCCGCCTAGCTCGTAGAAATTTGCATCAAGCGTGACGTTTGCACGCCCACCCTGGCCTATCACAGACGCCACAGTGGGGAACAGGACTCTCGCTTTTTTAAGGTCCTCTTCCGGCACGCCAGTGTAATCGCAATTCATGCACTCGTCACTTTCTAGAGGTGAGTTATGGTACGGTGGGACAAACAATATTAAGAACAAATATAATTTTTTGAATACCAAGTACCACCGATAATTATTGTGGAACGATTAATTATTTATTTTTATTCACAGGTACTGTAAATACAACAATTTTTCTCGAACGATCTTCGGATGTTTTTTTTCTTTATTAATTCGAAACAAGCATGTAAGTGAATATATCGCGAATACGCATGTACGAAAATGAACGTTTAAGGTTGAAAATCTCTAGAATTTTTAAAAAATATATATTGGGTTGTTCGGAAAGTCATTTCGTTTTCTTTTTTTGATGAAAATGAAACGTGATTTTTTTAGAGTGTATAAATGTTTATAATATAATATAAATGTGCATAAATTTTTATACACTCTAAACAAAATCGTGATTCATTTTCACCAAAAAAAAAAACAAAAAAAAACAAAATGACTTTCCGAACAACTCAATAGAATCAAGTGAAATGTCATAATTATAATAAAAGAAATATTCTCTATTACAGTCTACGTCGGTAACGTACCATTGTCGATGTTGGAGTGCTCGTACTGCTTTAAGAGGGCCTGTCGATCTGTCTTCCCGTTTGTTAAGAGCGGTATATTATCCACGATGATGATCCGTGGCAACATATACAAGGGCAAAGTACCTCGAAGATACGTTTCGATGTTCTCGGCAGAAGTGGATAAACCGTTTGCCGTGGTCGTGAAGGCGATTAATGCCTGAAAAAAGTACAGTGTACACTGTTTAATGGCTTCTCAAAGTTTACAACGAAATCTATGAATCTCGTTAATAATTTGTGAAAAATAATTCAGCGTACATTAACAGTGTTCGTGTACACGAAGGAAGCTCTACATACTTTATAAATTATACGGGAACGTGTACAGTAAATTTTCATTGTTATTGTAATCGTTGTACGATTCCTGATCTTAAACGAAAAATCTATGATATATATCCGTTCGTTCTCATTCTCTCGGATTCGCTCTTCCATGTTCTTTATTCGTTTTCACTCTTTCTCGCACGCTGTCCTTTTCTCTGACCATCGTTCATTCTATCTCGTTCGCTCTGTCCTTTTATTGCTCGCGTCGTACACGTTGTAAGCCTCCCCACGGTCCCGAGTGGCGATCATGCAACGAGAATTTACTGTATCCGGGTAATGCATTCATACCTGAGACAATTCCCCCGGCTTGTAACAGAGAACGACCACTTTGTCGACACCCGGTGCTCTGGAGACAGCTTTCTCCACTTCCGTGAGATCTACACGATGCCCACGGACTTTTATCTGTGAATCCACGCGTCCCTCGTAAATGACAACCCCTTTCGCTATTCTGGCGTAGTCTCCGGTGCGAAAAATCCTCGAATACTCTGTACAACAAATTGTTAGAACATTAGTCGCTGCGTATAGACCATTGGTGAATATCGTGTAGGACCTAAGAAGTATGGAAATGGTAGTACAGCAAGGAGCTGTAGAGAATGCTCCTGAGCGATGAAATTCATTTTGTCGTCCGTAAATTGCGTTTTTACTATAGTAATGCTATTGGTCGTTATCTCGTGCCATATGAAATCCTGATCAATAGTGAAATAACCTTTGCAGAGGCATTCTCTCCAGCTACTCGGTAGTAAAGACGGGGACGAATGTGCAGTGTAAGGGGATCGGTCTACGACAGGTGATATAAGAACGTGATAACGAGAGAAGAGGAAAAAACGACAGCGAGGATCGTTGTTCTTAGATCGGGATCAGAGATGAATAAGGGGAGATATTGTGGAGGAGAACTGAAAAGGACATATAGAATTGCCAAGGAAAAGAGAAACGTTCTGAGAACACGTGATGTAGATTAGAATGAATTGGACACAGTATCTCGCGCAGCGGTGATCAAGACTCGGTACTTGAAAGAAATATCGTGGTTAAAGAAAATTATCGCGCGAAAAAAAATTTTACACTTTCAAATTTTTATTTTATCTCGATGAAAATAGTACCAATGGATCGTTGAGATTTTTCCGATTAAAATGAGTACAAACACGACATGAATCGGACCAGTTTCATTAGTGCATAATATACTCGATGCAGGTGGTAAATTAATTATGCACTAATGAAACTGGTCCGATTCATGCCGTGTTTGTACTCATTTTAGTCGGAGAAATCTCAGCAATCCACTGGTACTATTTTCATCAAAATAAAATGAAAATTTCAGAAAGTGAAATTTCCTTTGTCGCATGGTAATCTCTTCTAATCGCGATATTTCTTTGAGTGTCGTTTGCTCGATGCACTCTATCCATTTCGCTTACTTTTCTTATTTATTCTTTCAGCTTCGTTGACATCGTGGCACCACTGTATCGTGAAAATAACCTAGTGTAGGTGCAACAAAATGCAGGGACAAGTCAGTGCCAGAGTACAACAACAATATAATAGTTGAGTAACGAGTCAATGACATTAGAAATAAGTTGTAAAAATAATCCTCGCGATCAAAGTTAAGATGCACGGTGGATAGCAATTACTGGAAATGCGGAAGTCGTTTCCAGTCGAGCGTGAGATGGTAAATAATCGTTAAAAGCATCGAGCAACAAACGACGAACAAAAATCTCGATTTTTCGGTCGTACGACGACACTCGTAGTCTCGTCCTCGTTAATGATACGCGTGGCTCGTACAAATGGAAAAAACGCAGGATTTCCACGGTTACGCGTGAATCGTTCTCGCACGGAGTAAGGTCGCTTTCGAGTGTTACATTCTTAACGAGATTATGCGTGTAATGTGGTGGCCAAGAGAAGAGAGAGAGAAAAAAAAATGCGTCGACGCGTTAAATCATGCCACGTGCTAGGATACATACACTATGTACGCTTGTCGATCCGTTTTCGAAACTTCCTCTCGCGCAAATGCAAAAAGGTAACGAGTTCGCGACGCGCTAAGGACTCACTGTCCTTGATGAACAGTGAGCCCGTAGCTACGTGACGTCGAGCGAAGTGAACATTTCCGTCGCTAACTGGAGGGTATCCTTACGAGGAACGACTTCGAAGCGAAGGAGACGAATTGCACGAAACCGAGTGACCGAGAACATCCTTTATACGACGTACGAACCGCGTTACTGCCTCGTTAATTGATCGTGAATCGGGTCCGCTACTGTTCAATTACCGTAAAAACTCGTACTTTGCGGTAAATTAGCAATAGTCACGAACGGAAACACTCTAAATATACATAGGATTTGTGTACGAGATATTTTAGGCCTTAAGGTGGATTTGCATCGTCGAACGGAGGAAACCGAAGCGGTTGGGTACTATAACGATCTTTATCCGAGGTTGAGTATCGCAAGGAGAGTGCAAGAGTTCCGAGTCACGGATTTGGTCAAAACTTTGCGCATTGGTAGATTTGGTCATTCCGTTTACCAAAATTAGAGTACCTGCTCTACCATAAGAGCAGATACTCGATAGTTTTTTTTAAATGTTTACGATCGAAACTTAAAATATGTATTTTAGGTGCAGCGACTAACATTTATCGAGGTGGTACGATTGGAACGTATTAAAAGTTCTACCCCGGTTAAGTAAGGTTCAATTCCGATAGGGCACCAAGGGATCAACGAGAGCGAGCGAGAGAGAGCAACAGCGACCGAGCCTCGCATTACATATAAAAAAATATTCTCTTTTTCGTTGTATCTCTGCGAAAGTATTACCAAAGTATTCGCGATGTTTCCCCGATGAAAATGAGTACAAACACGACCACATTCGGACCATTTTTAATTTCATATTATTCGAATTTGAAAAAAAAATTTTTTTCGAGTACAATTAAAAATAATCCGAATGTGGTCGTGTTTGGACTCGTTTTCACGGGGAGATTCTCACCGATCTGTTGGTGGTACTGTCGTGAAAATTGAACGAAGAATAGAAAAATTATCAATAATTAGTGAACACAAGGGGGATGATTTTATTTCTTGAATTCGGTGTAGAAATTGTCGCTCGAATGTGGGAATCACTGTATAGATTATGGTTGTCACTATTGCTATTTATGTGACCAATATTGAAATATTGAAATCGTAGAAGTTACGAAAAAGTGTGACGTCAACGAAGAATACGCCCCATGAGCGTAACAGGAAAGTGTCAAACCGGTCCCGTGGGAATTTCCATTTTTTTCTTTGATAATTCTCGGTGATCGTTCATGGGCAACAATCGTACCTGGATCGATGGCATGGGGGTTGTTCAGGAACTTGCGGGAGTCATTGTCACGAATATACCCTGCTGCCAAATTTCTTCCAGCCACTATCAGTTCACCAACGTCCCCTTGAGGGACCAATCGCATTTCTTTGTTCACGATGTAGACAATACAGTTGTCCAATGGTTTCCCTGCGATCAGATCAGCGTTACAAATTTGTGCGAAGCGTTGCAAATTTTTATTCACCATTAGAAACTTGCACCCAGTGACGTATCTAGACATACATCTCTATTCCATTCTAAAATTTCAAGTGCAACGTATTCAAAACCGAACAGAGCAAAAATGCATAAAAAATTCTCTGTTGAAAAGAAATTTGTAAAAATATCAAACTATTACAAATTTTTGTATTTATACAAACCATATTGTTTTTTCTAAAACGAAACTAATTTTTCTCCCACGTTTCGACCGTACAGTTAAATTAAAGATCAGTAAATAAGGAGTTCTTGGAGTCTCTAATTGTCTCTAAAATTTATTTCTTGACTATAAATAATTTTCTACCACCAGACTCGATATACCTATAGGAACTTTTTCAGCCGACTGCAGTTGACTCCTGTTGCTCAACAGATGGTATGTGACGTCCCCCATGATTTCCGTGCTTCCATAGAAATTGGCCAGGATCTTGTCGTTATCGCGGAAAGTGGCAAAAAACTGATCGGCCAACGAGATTGGTAGCGTTTCACCGGAGCATATCCAGAGTTTCAGTGAACGTAGTACGTCGTCCTTGTCCTGAAACGTGACGAGAGATTAAATTGAATTTCAATATGATTGACAGTGAAATTGGATAGTCGTTGGTATAAGGAGGCGTTTAAAGTACAGTCTTAGGTGTTAATTAAGACGGCCGGTTCGTAATCTGCGTGTCTAATTTAAATATTAAAACGAGGAGTTGTCGAGATTTATTATCGTGTAAGCGGATCTGTATTCAGACGTTCGTTGAGCCTATCTGGTCGTTGTGGGTCCACGATGGAAAAAGTAGCAATGGGTTTCGTAGTCGTATCGGTAAGTATTTTTAAATTTTTAGTAGATCTTAGTAGATCTTTTTAAACTTTTAGTAGTAGTTGGTAGGTTTTTAAAACTTTTAGTAGATCTTAGTAAGTCTTTTTAAATTTTTGGTAGATGTTAGTAGATTTTTTTAAACTTTCAGTAGATCTTGGTAGGTGTTTTTAAATTTTTAGTAGATCCTAGTAGGTCTTTTAAAATTTTTAGTAGATCTTACTAGGTCTTTTTAAACTTTTAGTAGATGTTAGTAGGTCTTTCTAAGCTTTTAGTAGATGTTAGTAGATCTTTTTAAATTTTTAGTAGATGTTAGTAGATATTTTTAAACTTTCAGTAGATCTTAGTAGGTCTTTTTAAATTTTTAGTAAATCCTAGTAGGTCTTTTTAAACTTTTAGTAGATGTTAGTAGATATTTTTAAATTTTTAGTAAATCTTAGTAGGTCTTTCTAAACTTTTAGTAGATGCTAGTAGATCTTTTTAAATTTTTAGTAGATGTTAATAGGTGTTTTTAAACTTTTGGTAGATGTCAGTAGATCTTTTTAAACTTTTAGCAGATCTTTTTAAACTTTCAGTAGATCTTAGTAGGTCTTTTTAAACTTTTAGTAGATCTTAGTAGGTCTTTTTAAACTTTTAGTAGATGTTAGTAGATTCTTTAAAACTTTTAGTAGATCTTTTTAAACTTTCAATAGATCTTAGTAGGTCTTTTTAAACTTTCAGTAGATGTTAGTAGATCTTTTTAAACTTTTGGTAGATGTTAGCAAATACTTTTTACTTTTGGTAAATCTCAGTAGGTCTTTCATACTTTTGGTAAATTTTAGTAGATTTTTTATACTTTTGGTAGTTCTCAGTCGATCTTTTACACTCCCGTATTATAATATTAATTTTTTCATATTATTCAACAGCGTTAATAAACACGTCGTAAACAGCGTTAACCATGAAACGAACGAAATAGACATTTGCTACACCTCTAATGTGCCTTAAGGATTGGTACAGGTCTGCGTAGAGCTATTTACATATTGCAATGGGTGTAACAAGTGCCATAGACGTGCTACTTACCCGTAGGCTCAAGTACATGAGCATGGAGTGTAATAAGGACGGCACCAATACCAATCGTTGAATCTGAAACCATGACGAAACATTTATGCGTGCACAGCTCGAAAAGCAGTCGAAAAGTGTCCAATTGTGGAACAATACGAATACACAAATTTCGTTTAACATTAACGGAGGAAAGTTGAGTGAAAAAATTCAATGTCACTGAACAATTGAGAATTGTCGTGTCACAAGCATTGTTCAATATCTTGCGAAAGCCAGAATTATTGTATCACAATAAGTACCTAACCTTGTGCTTGTCCAATACGCTCACGAATCTCTCTGGGTCCCTTGTCACGTGTTTGGGGATAACCACCAAGGTACGACCTTGTAGAAGAGGTCCCCAAATCTCGGAGACACTGTCAACGAAGGTCAGGGACGTTTTGAAAACGCAGTGTTTCTCATTCGTTGCGTAAGGTAACTCGTACCATTGCCATTGTAGACGGTTTAACACTGTTGCGTGCGGTAAGAGCACACCTTTGAATAACAAAAATCAATAATTATTCCAATATCTTCTTCTTCGTTTCTCTGCTAAACTGTACTTGTTCAAATTTTATTACGATGTGTCCGAAAGAGTTCGTCATTTTCACGTTAGAAAGATAAGTGCAGTGCTGAGAAGGTGGATCATTTAAATTGGAACATTTGTGTAAATTTTTTTGTTATTTACTATTACAGTTTTACGTGAGAACTTTTCAGGATAAAATTGCACCGACTTTCGAATAAAGTATTGTATGAAAAAATATTGATCTTCGTTTTAAAAGTTCTCGTAAAAAAATAACCTTGGAAAAATAACAATTCACCCTTTTAACGATGCAACTTTTCTCGAAGATTTTCTCAAAGAATAAACGACGTGGATTATTTAAACGGAAGTAGTTAAATATTCTAGAAATATTCTAGATTATTTAAATTTATCCTGTTTCATCAATTTTAAGTTTATTCTTCTCTCAAAGAATATTTAACTATTTCCGTTTAAAGGGTCCAGCATTTTAAATAAATCCACTCCAAGAATTAAGTACGATTTGAGAAACAAGAAGAAATTTCATTTTAATGAATATTCTTTAAATATTTCTAGAATATTTAAATATATTCTTTTCCATCAATTTTAAATTTATTCTTCTCCTTCAAAGAATACTTGACTATTTCCGTTTAAAGGGTCCACCATTTTAAATAAATCCACTCCAAGAATTAAGTACGATTTAAGAAACAAGAAGAAATTTCATTTTAATGAATATTCTTTAAATATTTCTAGAATATTTAAATATATACTTTTTCATCAATTTTAAATTTATCTCGTTATTGATTTTTTTTTAAATTTATCAATTTTAACTTCTCCTTCGAAGAATACTTGACTATTTCCGTTTAAAGGGTCCACCATTTTAAACAATCCACTCCGAGAAACAAGTACGATTTAAGAAACAAGAAGAAATTTCATTTTAACGAATATTCTTTAAATATTTCTAGAATATTTAAATATATTCTTTTTCATCAATTTTAAATTTATTCTTCTCCTTCAAAGAATACTTAACTATTTCCGTTTAAGGGGTCCACCATTTTAAATAAATCCACTCCGAGAATGAAGTACGATTTAAGAAACAAGAAGAAATATAAATACCTTTCGGTGTGCCCGTGCTACCGGAAGTGTAGAGAACGATCGCGAGTTGTTTGGGATCCTGTTCGAGCTCCGAGTCGTCGGTTTCCTCGCAGTGACTTTGGTCCACCAGCTGATCGTACGTGATCGCGATCGTGCCATTGTAGATCGACGAATCCGCTGCAAGATTTAAATTAGAACGTTCGTGGTACCGTAAGGACATGTGTCCGCTTGCCACACGAGGAAATCGGCCGTTTTCTAATTCCTAGTCGAAGAATTTTGAACGGTCTAGTACATCGGATTTACAAGTGTAACGGTTGTTAATTAAGTAGCGTTGGTCTCAGGACATGGACTCAGAAAGTTGTTCCTGGAAAACCGTGCGCTGAAAAAAGCGATTATCTGCTACGACCTTAAATCAACGTGATTTCCATAGACGCCAAGGTTCTTCCGTTTACCGCGACGAAGAGGAATCGCTTTGACACGCCAAGCGTAAAGGTGAGCTACTTTCGTGCGGTGTCGAATGTATACGAGTTGTTCTATCAATCATCGAAATTAATTCCCGTCTGTCTTTTTTTATTATTAGAGAGAGATATGCTCGTTTCGTTCAGAGAAGTATACCCGAGATACGGTCAACAGTCTATGAGCATTTAACGAAGCATCACTTCCTTTAAATCTATTGTTAAATATAATAAAGAAAAAAATACAATGAATTTTTCTTACTCCCTTTTATTAACAATAAAAGAAAGTAGGTGGGGATTAATTTTCATAATTTTATGTAGACGTTCGATTTTTCAAGTTGAATCTAAGGTATGGTTAAGGGACTGTAAGCGAGCATATAACGAAGAATCACTTTTTTTAAATATACTGTTAAATATGATAAAAAAAAGTATATATAATTATGGAAATTAATTCTCAGCTACTTTATTTTATCGTTCGAGTAAGAAAAATTCATAATTTTATATAAATATTTAATTTATAACATTAAATCTGAGGTATGATGAAGGGTCTGCGAACGAGCATATAACGAATCATCACTTTCCTTGAATATACTGTTAAATATAATCAAAACTAAAAAAAATGAAAACTATACACTGAGTAAGAGGAACGATGGAATTATTATGTATTTAATTTATGATAGTAATATTTTTATCGAACGACTATAATTCACAGCGTTGGAACTTGTACAGTATTGGACGCTTTACCCAGCGTTGAAGTCTCCGGAATAAATTTCCTAATTCTATCGAGTAGTATGTTCTCGGGACTCGCGAAACCAACTCGTCACATTGCATGCACCATCGTAGGAAATTTTATTGTATTTTTTCGAGACGACAGAGTACAATCGAAGTACTTTGATACCGCGACTTGTAACATTTATAAACAAAAGGAGTACAATGTACAATAATTTTCAATTTTTTGACTAAAAAGACACAGAGCCACGTCGAAAGCTATACTTCTCAAAGAAGGACCTCGACAGTTGCAAGAAACGAGCTTGAAGTCCAAGTATGGAGACTCGTATAATTATCGAGGTAACCAATCCAATGAGACCTCCAGTTGCACACTACACCCCCACTCTTTACGGTTGACCGTCTGTGGTTCGTTGTCTACCCCCACCACCTTCTCCACTACCTATGGCACACTGGTTACTCCCACTACTCCTGTTATTTACCCCCACTACCTCTTACGTACACGTCAGTGTCTCGCCATCATTCTGTTTTCGTCCCAAACAGGAATCGTTGGATTTATTACTAATCGTTTCTTATCAACACACTCGAGGAAACGAGTTTTGCATAGAGATATCGAGGTTGTGTTCCACCTTTGAGACGCAAAAGGACACAGTGTCACCTCGACAGCTTTCCACTTTTGCGAAACAAAAAGACCAAGCTTTCCACGTCGAAGACTCCTTTGTCCAATGAAAACACCCAGTATACCCCTGTCAACAATCCCCAACCGTATGAAAACAATCGGCCACACAGGACACTCTGTCGCCATTTTCCAACTTTTGGAAGCCAAAAGCAGCACCAACATCATCGATCGTGACTACGTACCCAACCTTTCAACAACTGCGTTCAAATCAAACAAAGGGGTTAGCTAAACTCTCCTCCTCGCGTGATTCTTCGTTCAATTTTTCATACATTTGCAAGCAAACGATTATTAAAAATCAATCTCGACACCTACTTACCAGAAACCTCTTCTAACCTACAGATCCCAGTACCTAGCTTAGTGACACTGCTGCAGTGGTATCAGCTACGTTAAAAGATCATCGAACAGGGAAAATGTTCTAAAAAAAAAGAATTTCCCGCCAAACGAATCCTCCTCCCTCTTTGATCCACCAGCAATCATTCGTACGTGTTCATCGTTAAAAGGACACCCCGACCGGTTCATAAATCATCGAAATGCAATCCACGGGAAAAATTAAAAAGAAAAAGGAAACGAAAGGAATGGAAAGTCGTTTACCTTCTTCCTCTATCAGCACCATGAAAGGTCTCGCCTCTTGGAGAACGTGTTTCACCCTGGACATGGGGAATTCCGCGTCCAGTGGGAGATACGCCATTCCAGCTTTGATAACCGCCAACAGAACCGCCGGTAGTCGATGTGACGATTTCATGCAAACCGCCACCAACGATCGTGACGCGTTTTCCGGTTTCTCGCACTTACGTAGGGTCCGGGCCATCTTGTCCGTCAGCTGATCGAGCTCCTCGTAGGTGAACGTGTGCTCCGCGCCATTGTCGTCTGCATCGGTGAAACACCAAATTTCGTGAAAAGAATACACCTCGTGGTGTTTTATAACAAAATGATAAAATAACACGACAAAATCAAGCACGTCGATTGATTTTCCAACGCGTTTTTACCAATGTTTTTCTTTCTTTCGGAATGGTCTTTTTTTTTCTCTCTCTCGACACCGATCACGTCTATCCCCCACTGTACCCCTTTAGTGACACGCCAATGGCGCACGTACCTTCGTAGTAGATCGCCAGATGACTGGAATAATTTGCCGCCGTCTCTTTGAATAATTTATGAAGCAAATCCTTCTCCTTGATATCGTCGGTCTGCCGGCCTTTTAAGACCGACTGTTGCAGTATGGTGCCCATCTGTGGGTCAGAAATTTCTTTTCTTTAACCTAGATGGAATTAATCTTTCGGCAGCTAGAAAATTGATATCGTGGGGTTTCGATCGTTTACGTAGTATCGACAGAGACGGATTAATCAATCGATCGAAACGGATTTGTCCAGCTGAGATCGATGCTGGTGCAACGCCTAGAACCGTTTCGTGATTTATTAACCGCTTTCGAATCCCAAGTGGCAAATCGTACGCGGGACATTGAATGCTCACCATCGACGAGCTAATTTTTTGTACGTTTAACACAATTAGTGGATTGTGATCCAGAGGGAGATTTTGAGTCTGTTCTACCTTGGTAGAGTCGAGGGGACAAACGAGGGGGAATTAAACAGAGAGAAGATTTAGAGATTTCTTCCGGTTAATTTTTTCGATTATTGTTTTTCGATTAATTTCGTGTTCAGATTGAAGAGATTAGGGGAGTTTTTCCAATTGGTGCCATTGGGGATTTGGTGAAATTTGGAATACTTTAATGTTTGATAGAAGTTGGGAATTGGAATGGGGTATTTGTTAACATTGAAAGGATTTATTGTAATTTGGAAAATTCAATTATTTGGATTCTGGGTGGAGAATAGTTGAGTGTTTGTTAACGTTGATACTATTGGGGATTTGGTCAAATTTTAAATATTTAAATGTTAGGTAGTATTCGGAGTGAAGTTAACAAAATTAGTTGTTTGTTATAAATGGTACGATTGAGTATTTTGTGAAATTTTAACATTCAAATATTTGGTAGAAATTGGGCTTGAAATTAGAAAGGGGTATTTATTTAAATTGAAAAAATTCGAATATTTATTGTCATTTAAAAAATTCAGGTATTTAGATTCTAAGTTAAAAATATTTGAATATTTGTTAAAATTGATACGATTTGAAATTTGGTAAAATTTAAATATTCGGTACAATTTGGAGTGAAGTTAAAAAATTAGTGTATTTATTAAAATTGATATGATTTGTGATTTGGTAAAATTTAAACGTTCAAATATTCGGTATAATTTACAGGTGAAGTTAAAAAGATCCCTGTTTGTTAAAATTGAACGTTAAATAAAATTTTAACATTCAAATTTTAGTTAAAATTTCACAATTCACCAAAATAGGAAAGATTCGACCGTTCATTGAAATTTCAAACATTCGTATATTTTGCGCTCGAAAACGATTTAAGTATTTTCCAAAATGATAAATATTCGAAGGTGTTCGTTAAAATGAACAAAATTCGGAAATACCAGAAGTGAAAAGATTCGTGTACTTAGGTATTAAGTACCTAATACCGACAAAGTTACTAGAAGATATTGTTTCCAGGTCTCGTGACACTTCTACAATCAGACTCGTAAGATTTTTCATCTAGGCCTCGATCCTTGAAATGATTCTACGTTTTTCCCCGCTTTATGATACTTACATACGTAGATGCATCACCGATAATGTTACTTTTACATAATTGCCCTAGTTTTGCATACGATCAAGGTGTTTCTAAGGACTTGGCACTTTATAAACGCACGATAACATCCATAAGAGAAAGATCGGTTGTTTGTTCGTTTTGAAAAATTTTTGACTGAAAAAAAAAAAACGAATTGTTCACGAGAATGGAAGATTTTGAAATTTTGCAACAGCTTCGTCAGTCGCAGCGCAATCTGCTAGCTGTGCTCGCGAAAGCGAGCCAAATCGTGCTGGCTCACCACTCACCTGGTTTCACAATGCACGAACAAAGGGAGTTAACAATGAAATCATCTGGCAGGTAGGGATAGTCTGGGTGTATCCTTCGTGTAACAAAAAAAAAAAAAAAAGAAAGTCGCTCTAAGGTGATCCAGTTTCGAGGCAACGTAATAAGAAAAATCAACCTTTACAGTCAGGTAGATCGAGAACTCGTTCGTTTCGATCATATCAATAAAGGATGTTACGAGGACAGTTATTTGACAACCTTGGTGGATAAGTCAATAAGAAAAGTGACTAAGTGCTCGTTTCACGAATGTTCGACGAATAAATAGCGATACCGAGATACTTATAATTGGTACAAAATATACATCCAGATACAATCTTTCAGGTGATTTAAGTTTCTCCTCGGTTAGGTTCGCTGCCATTAGCACGCGAAGATATTAGATTTGTATCTAAAAGACACATGGTCTAGAAGGAGTTATGACACGTCCAGATGCAATCTTTCAGACACCAGTTCTTAACGTCTCCGTCCTTTACCAAACGAACAAACAACGTGTTCATGGAAGATCACTCTAATCTCTTCTCTTCGTCTACAACCACCGGTTAAAGGTATTTAACGATTGTATCTAAAAGACACGTGCTCTGAGTTATGACACTTGTAGACACTCTCTTCCAACGATAGAATCAACGATAGAAAAGCATTTTAACGACTGAAGAAACAATGTATTCCTAGAAGATGAATCCCGAAGAAAATTATTTAAATGCAACCTCTCCTTATCTTCATCCACGACTAGGGGATAAAGACGATGGAAGATTGTGTTTAAAAATACACATGGTGTGAAAGAACTTATGGCATTTTTAAATACAATCTTCCAGCTATCAGCTGTCAATGTCTTCGTTCTTCACCGATTGGAGAAACAATCTTTTTTTCGAGAAGATAATTCCTTGATAGAATCTAAAGACGATGCAATTAGATGCAAGATTGCATTCAGATGCAATCTCTTGTTATCTTCATCTGAGATTAGTTGACAATGGTATTAAAAGGTATCGTATCTAGGTCTTGTGACACTTCTAGACACAATCTTTCAGGTACTTCTATCATCACAAAAAATTGACCTAATTGATGCAAGATTGAATTTAAATGCAATCTCTTGTTATCTTCATCTGAGATTAGGTGACAAAGGTATTAGAAGGTATCGTATCTAGGTCTCGTGACACTTCTAGATACAATCTTTCAGGTACTTCTATCGTCACGAAAAGTTGACCTAATTGAAGAATTAGGTTCGCTGATCCTCTTCTCCTTTCGAGGACGATTTCACTGAAAAGTATTATCGTAAAAGACGGGCTGTGATGAAGAATACGTTCTCCTTGAAAACTTTCTCCATGTGCAACGTTACCAGAGACTATCGTGAACTTTGGTAACCCCGTTAAATATGATCCTCTCTAATGTAACACACTCCGTTAATGCACCGACTATTCACGAGTACCTGACTCTACGTACACGGTGTCAAAAAGAGAATTGGAAAGTACGCAGATCTGGAAAGAATTCAATACACTTTCGAACAATTGCAAACATCGAGTGTCGAGTGCAAAATATTCTAATAAAAATTTGTTAAGAGTGCAAAATATTCTAATAAAAATTTGTTAAGAGTGCAAAATATTCTAATAAAAATTTGTTGAGAGTGCAAAATATTCTAATAAAAATTTGTTAAGAGTGCAAAATATTCTAATAAAATTAATACGGAGTGTCTCGAAAGTTTCTGAACATTTTTGGAAAATAGAAATAATTTTAAAGAAATTTCACCACAAAGCGTGTCTACGTACATTTTTTCACGAAGAAAAAAAAATCTAGACACGGTTGAAAATTTGAATCATCGTTCGTGAAATTTTCGAGGAAATTCTTCTCTGGAAAATATTCACCTTCGATTGTCGACGAATCAGTTACGTGTTATTTTTGAACGATTTTGACACATCGTAAATATTTATATTTCACGCGTGAAAAAACTTTTGGACAAAGACTTTTCGGACACCCTGTGTTTTCAATAAGTACAATCCGCGCCCTGCGAGTACCGAACCTAACTCTTTTTACGTCTCATATGTTAAATCAAACATTTTGTTCACTAATCTTTACATCTATGTAATACTCGTTTATCATTCCATGGTACATTAATTGCACGAATTGATCACTATGCAGCGATAGAAATCACGGTGTTTCGTTACCGTGAATTAACGCACAGTATTATTTTATTGCCCAATAGATTGTGTTAATTAAGTATTTTTCGCTCGGTTCGGTGAATAACTTGTCTTTCGAGTCCCTGAGCCGTTTTTCTTTCTTACACTCTGTATATGTCGTTGAGGTTCCCGACGAAAGTTTAGTCGTACGAGGAAAACAATGGAAGGGAAAAATTCATCGTGAAAGATCTTTTAGAACGTGCCTTTCGATTCGAAACGAGACCGCGGGGCCACACGTTCGAACGGAAATTGGCAGCGTGAAATATTATACAAATGGACTTACATAACATTGACTATGCAATCGTTAACGAAGAAAAGTTCACGTTCCGCTCGATGAAAGTGTTCAGCGGCACGATTGCGTTTATACGTTTTTTGTAACAATTTTCGGCAATCGATAAAAATAATATTCTAGGTTATGTCGTAACACGTACCGAACGAAGCGTTTTGTTTGAGTATCGAACGAGTAATGTTATTTTATTCTACTGTTTCCTTATTAGAGAAGGTCTGGAAAATTTTATTAGAAAAGTTTATTTCACTTCTTTACGCGAGATTCAATTCTCTTTAAAATTGCTTGGGAACGTTTTTAAAAATTGTTACAATTAATAAGAATTTTTAATTTTTAATTTACGTATAAATAGTTCGCACACTGCTTCGTTTTGTCTCCGGTTATCTTGCTTTGATATTCGTTGGTGGAATTCGAAAACGAAACGTTCTTTCTTGGGTAACAGTCACGGGTCATCGATGACCCACGCCGCATCCGGCGCGTTCGATCTATGAATCATCGTTTCTTTCGATTCTATGAAATTTGGCTTTCAATACTCGGGAAAACGTAATATTCTAAGCTATCGACCTGATTTATTACCCGAATTAAATTTTGAAAATTTATTACAATTTTTGCGCCATTTATCATATGAAATTTACGTTCAATATATTATGACAGAGAGTAGGAATATTTATGGCGAATTCATCGGAATGTTAATCATACGTGGTAGAGAGTGCCTTGCGCATATATTGATCTAACGATTATTGCAGGTTAAAGCGAAAGGAACGAAAAATGTTTTACCCCTGTATGCGTCCAGTTGAACGGTGCATTGAACGTGCATAAGCGTTCAAACTTCCGTACGCGACAAACCGAAAGGGTTTTAGCGATAACCGATTGAAAAATTATTCGATAATTTTTTTTCATCGAGGAAACTTTTAAATTATTATACCATTAAGAAAACTTTTAAATTATTATGTCATTGAGAAAACTTTTAAATTATTATGTCATTGAGAAAACTTTTAAATTGTTATATCATTGAGAAAAATTAAAAATTATTGTATCATTGAGAAAACTTTTAAATTATTATATCTTCGAGAAAATTTTAAGATTATTGAGAAAACTTCTAAATTATTATATCATTGAGAAAACTTTTTAATTATTATATCATTGAGAAAAGTTTTAAATTATTATATCATTGAGAAAACTATAAAATTATTTTATCTTTTAGAAAATTATAAAATTATTATATCATTGAGAAAACTTTTAAATTATTATATCTTCGAGAAAATTACAAGATTATTATATCTTCGGGAAAATTTCAAGATTATTGAGAAAACTTTTAAATTATTATATCTTTAAGGAAACTTTAAAATCATTGAGAAAAGTTTTAAATTATTGTATCATTGAGAAAACTATAAAATCATTATATCTTTTAGAAAATTATAAAATTATTATATCATTGAGAAAACTTATAAATTATTGTACCATTGGAAAGACTTTTAAATTATTATATCATTGAAAAAATTTAAACATTATTATACCATTGGAAAGAATTTTAAATTATAATATCTTCGAGAAAACTTATAAATTATTATACCATTGGAAAAATTTTTAAATTATTATACCTTTGAGAAAATTTTAAAATTATTATATCATTGAGAAAATTTTTAAATTATTATACCATCTTTCATGTAAAAACAACTGCAATACTACTTTTAGTAAAATAACCATTCAACCATTCGTTGATTACTAAAAATTCAATCGTTCGATATTTATTCATTTCTCCCAAGTTTTCGTCGATAATAATTCTCCCCCAAATTCTAGCCCAATTTTCTTTCGTTCATTCTTCAATTCACAGTTATTCCTGAATCGATCGTTACATATTACTCGCTGTCACGTTCGCGGTTTAAAGTTTACAGGAACACGTCAGAGCCGCTAAGAAGAATTGTATCAGGAAAACCGCTATCGAGACAAATGTTTGCCTTCTTTGTCACTAGAAACGGGAAAAAATTCTTACGCGGATAAAAATATTGAATAACAAACGAACGTGAATAACTCTTTGTCCGTTACCGAACAAAAAGTATAATTTCAATCGCGTCGTGGAATTATTTCGTGGATCAAAAATTTGTTTCTCTATTGTGCTTGCATTCCACATCTATTATTCGTTGTTCGACAGGAAAAAATTTCGAAAATATTCCACATTCTTTTTGTTATCCGCGTGACGCAGGTGAAAGCAAGTGCGTCAAACGCTTCCACGAATTGTGCAGGAAGTGAAACGAACATAAACTTATTGAAAAGCGTGAAATAAACATTTCCATCGAACATTTTCAGATTTCTCATCGACGTTTTTCCACGAACGGATCGCAGCGATTCGAAATTTTATTCATTAACCGCGCGATTGACCGGACGACGACGATGAAAACGAGTTAGTATCATATCGCATGAGAGCAGGCGAACGTCGTTTTCATAGAAACATGAACGTCAGTTTGCAGTAAATCCGTAGGACTTCGAATGATTTAACCCCCCGAGGCATTCGCGTAATTTATTTCCTCGTTACACTTTCGCGAACCCATTCCTCCTAATTTATCGTAAAAAGTAATACCATTTCGCGTATACGTTTGACCTTCTTGGCGGTTTAAAAAAAAATTATTCCTCACGAATTCTCCATGCATCGAGGTGTCGATGAGATACGAGAAAGTATTCTTACTTCTTTATTACCAGAACACAGAAATGTTGGTTTTGTAGGAACAATACTTTAGTAGTACTTTTTGACAAATCAGTCGAAGAGTAGACTTTGAGAAATTTGGTCGAATAATACTCTTTGTTTAATTGGTCGAAGAGTAGACTTTGACAAATTAGTTGAAGAGTAGATTTTAATAAATTAGTCGAAGAGTAGACTTTGACAAATTAATCGAATAATACTGTTTGTTAAATTAGTCGAAGAGTAGACTTTGACAAATTAATCGAATAATACTGTTTGTTAAATTAGTCGAAGAGTAGACTTTGACAAATTAGTTGAAAAGTGGACTTTGATAAATTAGTCGAATAATACTCTTTGTTAAATTAGTCGAAGAGTAGACTTTGATAAATTAATTAAAGAGTGGACTTTGATAAATTAGTCGAAGAATGAACTTTGATAAATCAGTCGAAGAGTGAACTTTGATAAATTAGTCGAATAATACTCTTTGTTAAATTAGTCGAAGAGTAGACTTTGAGAAATTAATTAAAGAGTGGACTTTGATAAATTAGTCGAAGAATGAACTTTGATAAATTAGTCAAAGAGTGGACTTTGATAAATTAGTCGATTAATACTCTTAGTTTAATTGGTCGAAGAGTAGACTTTGACAATTTAGTTGAAGAGTAGATTTGAATAAATTAATCGAAGAGTAGACTTTGACAAATTAATCAAATAATACTGTTTGTTAAATTAGTCGAAGAGTAGACTTTGACAAATTAATCGAATAATACTGTTTGTTAAATTAGTCGAAGAGTAGACTTTGACAAATTAGTTGAAAAGTGAACTTTGATAAATTAGTCGAATAATACTCTTTGTTAAATTAGTCGAAGAGTAGACTTTGATAAATTAATTAAAGAGTGGACTTTGATAAATTAGTCGAAGAATGAACTTTGATAAATCAGTCGAAGAGTGAACATTGATAAATTAGTCGAATAATACTCTTTGTTAAATTAGTCGAAGAGTAGACTTTGAGAAATTAATTAAAGAGTGGACTTTGATAAATTAGTCGAAGAATGAACTTTGATAAATTAGTCAAAGAGTGGACTTTGATAAATTAGTCGATTAATACTCTTAGTTTAATTGGTCGAAGAGTAGACTTTGACAAATTAGTTGAAGAGTAGATTTGAATAAATTAATCGAAGAGTAGACTTTGACAAATTAATCAAATAATACTGTTTGTTAAATTAGTCGAAGAGTAGACTTTGACAAATTAATCGAATAATACTGTTTGTTAAATTAGTCGAAGAGTAGACTTTGACAAATTAGTTGAAAAGTGGACTTTGATAAATTAGTCGAATAATACTCTTTGTTAAATTAGTCGAAGAGTAGACTTTGATAAATTAATTAAAGAGTGGACTTTGATAAATTAGTCGAAGAATGAACTTTGATAAATCAGTCGAAGAGTGAACTTTGATAAATTAGTCGAATAATACTCTTTGTTAAATTAGTCGAAGAGTAGACTTTGAGAAATTAATTAAAGAGTGAACTTTGATAAATTAGTCGAAGAATGAACTTTGATAAATTAGTCAAAGAGTGGACTTTGATAAATTAATTGAGTAATAGTCTTTGTTAAATTAGTCGAAGAGTAGACTTTGGCAAATTAGTCGAAAAATAGACTTTGCCATATTAATCGAACAATACTCTTTGACGGAACAGTTCATTTTACTTCAAGCCTCCCCCTTGGGACTGGTTTTGGAAAACAAGTGACTCGAAATCGGTAAATTATGCGAATGTACAACAATGCGTTTAAAAATTTTCCTCACGTCGTGTATGTTTTTCTAAATAGGGATTATTAAACGCGTTCAGAGTCCGCACACGTAAGCGCGAATACCATTCTTATTGCGCGGAAATTTTATCGACTTTCGTGACAATAAATATTGCCCCGTGATATAACCTATGTTTTCTAGCCTTAGAAAAGCTTCCAGTTGAATCTTACGGGCGATATTTATCGAACTCGGGTCCATTCGCGAGGCCAGCGGACTGTGAACGCGTTAAAAACTCTACCAATTCTTGGATATTGAAATTCACTCGGACTCGTGAGTAAAATGGAACTCGATCGCATCACTCGTGCGCGAAATTTAATTCGAATCACGGATGACGTATAAAAACACCCATTGGTGACTTATCCCCGACGTTCGTTCGATTTAATAATAATTATCCGAAAGAAACTTTCATTCGTTCGTAAATATACAAAATATTTCGATTTTCCAATACCTTGGAGTATTGATTTTCCAATATCTTGGAATTTCACTTTTCCAACATCTTAGATTTCCAATTTCCCAATACCTTCGAGTGTAATTTTCCAATATCTTGGAAAATTATCTTACAATTTCGTGAACGTATAGTAAACTTTCATTTGTTCGTAAATAAACAAAATATTTCGATTTTCCAATACCTTGGAGTATTGATTTTCCAATATCTTGGAATTTCAATTTTCCAACATCTTAGATTTCCAATTTCCCAATACCTTCGAGTGTAATTTTCCAATATCTTGGAAAATTATCTTACAATTTCGTGAACGTATAGTAAACTTTCATTTGTACGTAAATAAACAAAATATTTCGATTTTCCAATACCTTGGAGTATTGATTTTCCAATATCTTGGAATTTCAATTTTCCAACATCTTAGATTTCCAATTTCCCAATACCTTCGAGTGTAATTTTCCAATATCTTGGAAAATTATCTTACAATTTCGTGAACGTATAGTAAACTTTCATTTGTTCGTAAATAAACAAAATATTTCGATTTTCCAATACCTTGGAGTATTGATTTTCCAATATCTTGGAATTTCAATTTTCCAACATCTTAGATTTCCAATTTCCCAATACCTTCGAGTGTAATTTTCCAATATCTTGGAAAATTATCTTACAATTTCGTGAACGTATAGTAAACTTTCATTTGTTCGTAAATAAACAAAATATTTCGATTTTCCAATACCTTGGAGTATTGATTTTCCAATATCTTGGAATTTCAATTTTCCAACATCTTAGATTTTCAATTTCCCAATACCTTCGAGTGTAATTTTCCAATATCTTGGAAAATTATCTTACAATTTCGTGAACGTATAGTAAACTTTCATTTGTTCGTAAATAAACAAAATATTTCGATTTTCCAATACCTTGGAGTATTGATTTTCCAATATCTTGGAATTTCAATTTTCCAACATCTTAGATTTCCAATTTCCCAATACCTTCGAGTGTAATTTTCCAATATCTTGGAAAATTATCTTACAATTTCGTGAACGTATAGTAAACTTTCATTTGTTCGTAAATAAACAAAATATTTCGATTTTCCAATACCTTGGAGTATTGATTTTCCAATATCTTGGAATTTCAATTTTCCAACATCTTAGATTTCCAATTTCCCAATACCTTCGAGTGTAATTTTCCAATATCTTGGAAAATTATCTTACAATTTCGTGAACGTATAGTAAACTTTTATTCGTTCGTAGATATACAATCTCTTTGTCCAATTAATACCAAACACCCTACAATAATTTATTCATTCGACGATAAATATCATTCCCAAATAAATTATCGAACAAACACATCCTACACCGATTCGTTCGCGACGCTCGGATAAATTTTCATTCGTTCGACAATAAATACAATTTCATAATTATTAACGAACAAACGACAAACCTACCCTAATTTATTCTCGATACACGTTCGAGTGTAAATTATCATTCGTTCTATAAATACAACTCCATCGACGATCAATTGTAATAATTTGTTCGGTAAATTTTGTCGTTTTTTCCATTGTAAAAAAGAATACTACGACACTCAAACTTTGAACAATTGTAAATATACGAACGAGTCGACTATACAAAACTTCGCACATGTTCATCAAACAGTACCATTGTTAGAAAAAAATAAAACGACGTACCTGACAGCTCCATTTTTATCGAACTATTAATCCCATTTTACAATTCTCATCGAACGAACAAAAATTGTTACTCGAAATTCGTTACTCGAAATCCGTTACTCGAAATTCGTTACTCGAAATTCGTTACTCGAAACTCGTTACTCGAAATTCGTTACTCGAAATTCGTTACTCGAAATTTATTACTCCAAAATCGTTACTCGAAATTCGTTACTCGAAATTTATTACTCGAAATTCGTGACTCGAAATTCGTTACTGGAAACTCGTTACTCGAAATTCGTTACTCGAAATTCGTTACTGGAAACTCGTTACTCGAAATTCGTTACTCGAAACTCGTTACTCGAAATTCGTTACTCGAAATTCGTTACTCGAAATTCGTTACTCGAAATTCGTTACTCGAAATTCGTTACTCGAAATTCGTTATCAAAGGTATCTCCGCGATCACCGATCGTTGCACATCACACGAAAAACAGTGGCTCGTCGCGTGCCAAGTAGCCCAGGTTCGATTCTCGTTCACTCACCTCAGAAACGTTCTCTCACCGGATCCAAGTTCTGCTTATCTTCGCCTTCTGGTCTGCTCCCTGACGCGGTAACGAAGTGCCCGATAAAACGAAGTGGTCCACGATTTCGTTTGAACGTCACCGTGCACTTCGTGTTCGGAACTATCGAACTCAGCTGTCGGCTTTCACTGTAACGCGCGCGGTTTTCAGCGAACACACTGACTCTCGGTTCCCCGTCGTGGAATCTTTTCCGGTGATTCTTCCCCGTTTACCTCGTTCCTTTACGTCGCACTTTCCTCCTGTCCTCGTTATCCACGATCAATCGTCATCGATCCCTTCTGTCGATTCCGTTCACTTTTCACGGATCCTCTTCGATCTTGTCCAACCGTCTTCCACGATCGTTCTCCTCGATTTCCTCGAATTTCACCGATCCTCGAGTAACCTCTTTCGCACTTCGAGATTCTTCACTCCTCGACAGTTTGGTATTTTTCTTCCACTTTGTAAAAATTTTATTCGCCGACAGACTGGACCGTTCACTATCCGACGTTTTGCGTCTTTCTATTCTTATGGTCGATTTTCTCGATTTTTGTCTTCTCGATAACTTGGAACTTCAATTTTCCAATATCTTGGAATCTTTATTTTCCAATACTTTGGAGTTTCAATCTTTCAATACCTTGGAATCTTTATTTTCCAATACCTTGGAGATTTCAATTTTCCAATACCTTGGAATCTTTATTTTCTAACACCTTGGAGATTTCAATTTTCCAATACCTTGGAATCTTTATTTTCCAATACCTTAAGATTTCAATTTTCCAATACTTTGGAATTTTTATTTTCCAACACCTTGAAGTTTTAATTTTCCAATACCTTGGAGTTTCAATTTTCCAATACCTTGGAGTTTCAATTTTCCAATATCTTGGAACTTCAATTTTCCAATATCTTGGATTTTCAATTTTCCAATACCTTGGAATTTCACTTTTCCAATACCTTGAAATTTCACTTTTCCAATACCTTGGAATTTCAACTTTCCAATACCTTGGAATTCTTCTTTTTATTTTCCAACAAACTGGAATATTTACTTTTCGATACACCGTATCTTCCTATTTGTCACGATCCACACGTACTTTCGACACTACGGAGTTACGATCTCCTCGATAACATGGAACATCAATTTTCCAATACCTCGGAATTCCAATTTTTCCAATACCACGGAATTGTTATTTCTCCGCGCCTTGGAATTTTTAATTTTCCAACACCTTGGAATCTCTATTTCCCAATACTTCGGTATCCTGGAATCTTTATTTCCCAATACCTTCGATCGTCTCGATCTTACGGTAGCTCGTGATATTTATTACCCAATATTTTCAATCTTCGTTCTTCGATAATGTACATCAATATCCGAAATACATTCGATCGTTGAATTTTTCCCGACACTCGATTCTCGAAATTTAGACGGTACGAATTTCCGTTAATTCCACCGTTCGATAAAATCGTCTATACCACGTTTCGATCGCAGAATGCCACGGATCTGTCGCGATTGATCTATCAGGTGTACCAAATCGAACCAAGGGGACGAACAACGCGGTTCCTCGGAACGCAATTCGATGACCTTACGGTTTAGTCATCACCGGTCCGATTACTCAGTGAGAATGTCTCCTCCCGTTGACGTGGCATGTGCTTTTATATGGAACCGGTTACGAGGACCCTGAATTGTTCGTTGTCCCCCATCCTGCCACCACCATCTCTGCATCTTTTGTGCCGCTGTTGCTGCACCGACTGGCCCCTTCGACGTCGTCCACTTGCATCGAACCGCTCGCTACTTCCTCCGTAGTTTCCACTGGTATCACGGTAGTTTCTGATTCTCAGGTTTTCCATCGTGGCTGGCGTTCCAATTTTTCCGATCGTCTTAGATCACGACCGATCAAGAATACCACGAAATTATGTTATCGTTCAATTTCGATCGATGGCTCGTTCAGTTTTGGTCGTTGGGCCCGTTCATTAAAATCTAAAGTTAGTTCACTCGAAAGAGGTATACAAGGTCTCGTTGTGAACCGTGAATTACTTCGTTTCTCTCTGTTGAATTTGTTCGAATTATAATTGCAATTTTGATTGTAATTTTAAGTGTGATTTTAATTTTAATTTAAATTGTAATTTTAATTGTGATTTTAATTGTAATTTTAATATTTGTGACAAGTTTTATCGAGTTATTTGTTATACTATTTCAGTTAAATGAAATCGAAAGGGGAACATAAGGTCTAGTTGTGAATTGTGAACATGGAATCCTTTTGGTTCTTTCTGTTGAACCTGTTAAAAGTATAATTGCAATTTTAATTGTAATTTAAATTGTAATTTTAATTGTAATTTTAATATTTGTGACAAGTTTTATCGAGTTATCTGTTATACTATTTCAGTTAAATGAAATCGAAAGGGGAATATAAGGTCTAGTTGTGAATTGTGAACGTGGAATCCTTTTGGTTCTTTCTGTTGAACCTGTTAAAATTATAATTGAAATTTCAATTGTACTTGTAATTGTAATTTAAATTGTGATTTTAATTGTGATTTTAATTATAATTTTAATTGTAATTTTAATTGTAATTTTAATATGTGTGACAAGTGTGCTCGAGTCACTTGTACTATTTCAGTTAAATGAAATCGAAAGGGGAATATAAGGTCTAGTTGTGAATTGTGAACATGGAATTCCTTCGGTTCAGTATTATTTTAGTTAAATGAAACCGAAATGGGAACATAAGGTCTAGTTGTGAATTGTGAACGTGAAATTTCTTCAATTCTCTCTATTAGACTTGAAATTTGAATTATTGTGACAATTTTTACTTTTCAGAGTCACGTGTGTTACTATTACAGTTAGTAGCACGTTCGGTTCGTTACGAAATCTTCGCCCAATGTTTCAAACTTTAACATTATTGGAAATGTTAGCGGTTCGTTTTGACATCGGTTGTAACACCAAGCCCGAGGTTCTTCGAAACGGAACAATAAAAGAAACCAAATTGCAAAACGTGAACTACGGTCGGAATTATTGCCATTTTAGATGCTAATAAATTCCGCATTTAATACAGTAAACGTTTCGTTTTCAGTTAACAGATCAACGTGGAAATATTTCCTCCGAAACCAGTGTGGCAAAAAGTCGATCCGGATCGTTGCAATATTTAAATTTATCGATGGTGCGATTCGAAACGCGAATTTATCGTAAATATTTCGGTGCCTAAACGAGAACGAGAAGGCAAATCGTTGTCGCGAAAATTTCTCTTTATTATTTTCGACACAGTTCGTTCGAGATCACGAAAACTGATAACTCCTTCATTTTCCAGCGTGCGCTGAAACCGGGATACTGAATTTCAAATTAGGTTGCTCAAAATGATAAAAAAAGCAAAAATACAATCAAAGATTAATGTTCTTCGATTGCTCGGGGAGTTCTGTTTTTAATTAAATTGTTTACGGCTAATTTATTTCATTTATTAAACGGGTGAAAATCCATTACCGTGATCTAGTTTTCAAATCTAATTTATAGACCTACGTTATTGCATACATGGTGTGCAATTTTAAATATATTACCGTAACTCCTTCTATCGGAAAGAAAATTGTACTAGAATTTTTAGGAATTATTTTTTATCAATTAGTTTTATACTCTCGAAGACATTTCATTATATATTTATAATATTGTTTATACAGCTCCAGAACAATTCTATAACATACTTACAATAAATTTACTCGAGGAGGAACAACATGAAAGTATTTTTCATCGAATACTTTTTTTTCTAAATTGTACTCTCAAAGACGTTTCATTATATATTTATAATATTGTTTATACAGCTCCAGAACAATTCTATAACATACTTACAATAAATTTACTCGAAGAGGAACAACATGGAAGTATTTTTCATCGAATACTTTTTTTTCTAAATTGTACTCTCAAAGTCATTTTATTATATATTTGTAACATTGTTTTTAAAGCTCCAGAACAATTTTACAACATACTTACAATAAATTTACTCGAAAAGGAGTGACAAGTTCTCATCGAATACCTCCACACTTTCAAAAACATTATATATTTATCATAGAGTTTACATATTTACATATTTACATATTTATTTTATTATACATTTACTATATCATATTTATTATATAATTACAACATTGTTTTATTTATCATAGAGTTTACATATTTACATATTTACACATTTATTTTATTATATATTTACTATATCATATTTATTATATAATTACAACATTGTTTTATTTATCATAGAGTTTACATATTTACATATTTACATATTTATTTTATTATACATTTACTATATTATATTTATTATATAATTACAACATTGTTTTCAAAGCTCCAGAACAATTTTACAACATATCTCCAGTAAATTTACTCCAAAAGGAGTGACAAATTCTCATCGAATATCTCCACACTTTCAAAAACATTATACATTTATCATATATTTTACTATATATTTACATATTTATTTTATTACACATTTACTATATTATATTATTCATTATATAATTACAACATTGTTTTCAAAGCTCCAGAACAATTTTACAACATACCTCCAGTAAATTTACTCCAAAAGCAACAATTTCTCTCCATACCAAAGTTCATTTCATCAGAAATTTTCTCCATTGAAAATTCTCCATATAATTCCCAAACAATTCCATTAGATCGTCAGTAAAGTCATTTCCTTTTCCAAAATAAAGAATACACAATCTAATAAAACATATGTACATTCTACAAAAATCGTGTTTCGTTTTCATCAAAAAAAAAAAAAAAAAAAAAAAAAAACCAACACAAAACAACTTTCCAACTAACCCAGTACACATCGATCCACCGATAAGATTCGCGATCGGACGTATGTCAATCATCGTCCGAGTACCTCGCGCGGGGCAGATTTCGAAAAATGCGCAGCAATTTATCGCCCAACTCGATACGGTCGTCGTCGATCGTGCAAAGTGGTCTTAATAGCGGGGTCAACGACGAGATCCCGCCATTGATTGAAAAGGGCGAACCAATTATCGTTCCGAGCGTATAAGGCCCACCGAATTTGCGTGCCGCGATAATCCTTGAATTATGCTTAATTACACGGCCGCCACCTTCTCCTCCCACCAACCAGCCCCTCCCCCACGAAACGCATAATTTGAAACGAATGTCAGAACGACCTTCCGGAAACCAGTGGATCGTAAAATTATTTCATTTTATCGTTCCATTAAACTTCCACCGCGTCTCCGTTTAACGCTATATTGGAAAATGATCGCTAGTCCGGCTCGTGGATATCACTTTGTTACGGTAAATCGCGGCTACAACGGATCCCAAGGGGATCCAAGGAGATTTATTATAATAAATATCGCCACTTACGTAACCTCAAGGCAACCTCGTGGCGCAACATCGATAACGTTCTGTAACCATTATACAGTGATTCATTAGTTTATTATTCGATACGCGAGCGCAACATTTAAATACGATCTTCCCGATGGTAAATCACCATTTACAACGGTCACACGACGAACGGTCGAGTCACCCCTGGAACGATCATATGCAAGGATGATTAATTAACTACTGATAGTGTTCGTACGAACGGTAGAGGATAAATATTCGAAGGAAATATTCGCGATTATTCTTGCGGTGATATTTGCGGTGGATAGGGTTTTAGACAAATGAATGTCGGAACCAGATGTATTGGAAGATCGTGGATTATTTGATTCTTTTTTTTTTTTTTTAATTGGTGTGTTGGAAATGATCGAGAAGGTTGGATTAAGTTCTGGTAGAGGGGATGAAAAGTTTCAATTTTTTCTGGGGTGGGAGAGATAGATTGTTGGGAAAGATTTGGTGAATTGAAAGTTGGAACGAGTGTATGGAAGATTTTGAGTGTGAAAATTCAAATTTCCCGCGGTGGAGAAGACGGTTGGTTAGAATTTAGGAAAATAAGAGAAGTTCTGGGGAAAAAATATAAAAATTCAAAATTTTCCTTGGTAGAGACGTTGGTTAGGAAAAATTTAGGGAAATGGGAAATCTTCGGGTAAAATGTATGGAAAATTCAAATTTCCCGCGGTGAAGAAAATGGTAGGAAAGAATTTAGAAAAAGAAAAACAGGTTCGGTAAAAGATATGGAAAATACAAATTTCCCGCGATGAAGAAAATGGTAGGAAAGAATTTAGAAAAAGAAAAACAGGTTCGGTAAAAGATATGGAAAATTAAAATTTTCCTTAATAGAGAAGATTAGGAAAAATTTAATAAAATGGTAGAAGCTTCGGTGAAAAGTATGGTAAATTTAAATTTCACTCCATTTTTTTATAAAAATGAATGAAGTTTCGGTAAAAAATATGAAAAATTAAAATTTTCCTTGATAGAGAAGGTTAGGAACAATTTTAAAAAGTAAAATAAGTGTCGGTAGAAAATATGGAAAATTAAAATTTTCTTTAACAGAGATAGCAGTTGGAGAAAATTTGGAAGAATAAAAAATGTTCCTGTAGAAAATATGGAAAATTAAAATTTTCCTTGATAAAAAAAAACGATTGAAGAAAATTTAGAAAAGTAAAAAAAGTTTCAATAAAAAATACGAAAAATTAAAATTTTCTTCGATAGGGAAGGTTAGAAAAAATTTATAAAAATGAAATAAGTTTCGGTAAAAAATATGAAAAATTAAAATATTCCTTAATAAAAAAGGTTAGAAAAAATTTATAAAAATGAAAAAAGAGTCGGTAAAAAATATGGAAAATTAAAATTTTCCTTAACAGAAAATGCATTTGGAGAAAATTTATAAAAATGAAGAAAGTTTCGGTAAAAAATATGGAAAATTAAAATTTTCCTCGACAGTGAAAACGATCGGAGAAAATTCATGAAAATGAAAAGAAAGTTCCGATAAAAAAAACCGACCATTCGCAAAGTAGGGAGGTAGCTCGTCCGTTTAATTTTTTCGTACGGTAGAGTGGAGCGATCGTTTTCATAATTTTTGTTACGTGAAATTTAATTCTGTTTGAGGACGCGTCAACGCGCGATCGGCGGGGCTCGCCTAACTGGAAACGTTCTCGTTGATCGACTTATTCACTTGGAAGTTCCAGATTCCATGGGGGATCACCCCTTTTACCGCTTCACACGCAACCAGATCGCGTGTTTCATGAGAGTTTCATCGCACGTCGACGTACTCTAATTGCATTGTCATGCTTCACGTCTCGTTCTTTTCTGACGATATCGTGGACGCGCGTCAGCACCACAGAGGAGATAAACTAACAGGAAAAGGTTGCTCCCAGAACCGTGGCATACGGCACTCTAGAATCGTCAATCAACCAGAGGAATCACCGGTTCGCGAATTAACGATAATTTCCATTTAAATGTAAAATTATTCCTCATCGGATGTTTTACTCGTTGTGTTTATGTTTATTCAACATTCAGGTCATGAGTCAACCATTCTGCGGCTACCAAGAAATTCATCTTCCGATGAAAATTTGTCCTATCTTTATTAACAATCAACGAATAGGTAAACATTTCCTGGCGAGAGTATTTGAACGATTTTTAATTCTACGTAAACAAAATATTTTCCATTTGGAAATAATGTGTAACAATATTGCGCACGATCGCGTTTAGGTATATTTTCGTCGGGAAATACCTGTTGATTCATCGAGGACTCAATCTTGAATCACTTGGGAACTCGTAACTGAAACATTGAAAAATTATCAGGGGAAATGGTGAACATAACCTTGAAAATTTTTGTCATTGTGTTTTCGCGAAAATATTAACAACAGATTGGTACGAATTTCCTCGTGAAAATAATGTCTAAAATTGGATGATTTTTAATTGTACGTAAATCAATTATACAATTGAAAATCCTTGCAATTAGAAAAATAAGGAAAAACTTAAAAATTCATCGGTAATACTCTCACAAAAATATAAGAAAAAGTATCCAAATATTTATACCACAGGAGGTTTCGATACATCCGAAACTTCGGATCTTGGAACCGAGATTTCTCGGTTATCAGTCCTGTTTCATCAGTACTCGTTGCAGACGAGTCGAAATTTATCTAATAATTAACAATCTGTGTCGTATCCACTCGAAATGCTAATAAAGTTCGACCTGGTTTTCATCAGAGCACGAACTTCCGGTCTAGATCACCCGTTGTTCGCTATATCGAGGAAATATCGTCGAACGATACCGTACGATCTAACAAATACGTATCGCAAGAAAATGATTATAAACGAAACGTAAAGTCCCATGAGCGTTTCAATGAGTAACGGAGTAAAAACTATAGTCACGTAACTTGAATGTACATATGTATGATAAACAAAAAAAGAAAAAGAAATCAGATCGAACGAACACTCGGTAGTAGCTGAGTCATTCTAGCCTTGCCCGAGACTTATAACGAGGTAGCTCGCGAAAACGGTTAGGCAAGTTGGACCAGTCGGTAACTGACCGTAGAAAAGGCCTGTATATTGTACCGATCGGGTCGAAAATGCTCCAACGTTTCCACGAATCTCGTACCAACCGAGAAAATGCCATTTGCGGGATTTTCTTGCGACAGATCCTTATTTTATGAGCTGGATCTTGCACCGAGACACCCGGTAAACGTGCCAGGACTCCGTGAACGATAAATCATCGCGGTGAATAGAATCGACGAATTCCCTTCCGGCATATTGTGTTGCATTATGAACTGAAACTGGCACCGTGGAGAATGCCACGACTGAGAACGAGACTCGAAAATTTCATTCATCCGTACCGTGAATTCTTGGATGAAAAATTCGGAAAAAAAAATTCGGAAAAAAAAGAGGAATACGTCGCTCGAAATACACCGTTCCGAGATTCCAAGGATACGTTCGATGCGAAACGGATCGTCGCGATTGTAACGTAAAAATTGCGAGGAACGTGTATGGTAAAAGCAAGAAAAAAAAAAAAAAAAAGAGGAAAAAAAAATAATGTAAATTTCAAACGCGATGCTCCAAGATGGAACGCGTTCGCGATTCGCGTAACAGGAAATCCCACGGAGTGTGTGTTCATGGATTCAAGGTTGACGCGCACGCTTCGTCGAGCCTGGTCTCAGTTCGATTCACTAATGATTCTCTGGCGTAATTAACCCTCTCGATTCACGAGATCGTCGTTTTCTTTGACGTTGAACGGTTTAACAGTTACGTCGTATGGTGATCGATCGGTTGATCAACGGTCGATCGGTGCTGTTATTCGTTGCCTGTGTAATCATCGTGCATCGTCATCACGATTATGATCAACGATCGACACTGTGATCGAGCCAGCTCGTTACGTCACGTAACGAGCAACCGTGTGTGCAGCTCTCTTTCGTTCTCGTTTCCAACGAAGGTTGACGTGAATAAAGGGTGTCCAGTGGCGATTTTTTCAACAGTTATCTTGGTAGGATCCATCTTTTCGTTGGCTCGATCGAGGGAACTGGGATTCTGTGGCGCGTTGTTGCGTTCGTCCCATTTGCATATCGCGTTGCGCACACCAATAATTGCACACGATAACCGATAATTTTCTTATCTAACGAGAAATCAGCTTCTTCGTAACATTTTGAAGCTTCTGCTGGATCTTATAAATATTCACGACACCGTCTCTGTTACTGGCTGCACAATCGTTTCTTATCTTTACTGTACCTGGACGAGTCCAGAAGATGAACCAAATAGCTTATCAGGACAAGTCAGGAGGATGGATCGAATCTTTGAACTACCTGGACGAGTCAAGAGGAAGTACCATGTCTCTCTGCACCTGAACAAGTCGAGAAGATAAACCAAATAATCTACTAGGACAAGTCAGGAGGATGGATCGAATCTCTGAACTACCTGGACGAGTCAAGAGGAAGTACCATGTCTCTCTGCACCTGGACAAGTCGAAAAGATGAACCAAATAACCTACTAGGACAAGTCAGGAGGATGGATCGAATCTTTGAACTACCTGGACGAGTCAGGAGGAAGTGCCATGTCTCTTTGCACCTGGACAAGTCGAGAAGATAAACCAAATAACCTACCAGGACAAGTCAGGAGAATGGATCGAATCTCTGAACTACCTTAACGAGTCAGGAGGAAGTGCCATGTCTCTCTGCACCTGGACAAGTCGAGAAGATGAACCAAATAACCTACTAGGACAAGTCAGGAGGATGGATCAAATCTCTGAACTACCTTAACGAGTCAGGAGGAAGTGCCATTTCTCTCTGCACCTGGACAAGTCGAGAAGATGAACCAAATAACCTACCAGGACAAGTCAGGAGGATGGATCGAATCTCTGAACTACCTGGACGAGTCAGGAGGATGTACCATGTCTCTATTGCACGTAGACAATTAAGGAGGATGGATCAAATCCTTGACTCGTTTGAACAACTCAAGAGAACGAATCAAATATCATGCTTATAACGTGTTTTCAAAGTATAATACATTGCAATATTCACGATACTGGACAACTTGGCGAGTGTTGAAGTCAATCGAGTACATGGTCATTCAATTATTTTAAATAATCACTCTACATTTACAGACTGTCCATGGTTAGTGCATATCTAGATTTCTAGACTGTTCATGGTCAGTGCATATAGTATCTACATTTCTAGATTGTCCATCGTAAGTGTATATACGATGCTAATTAATTATGGCTACTAATATATTACGATTGCTATTAACATTTTATTATTATTTTTATTTTCGAAGAGAAATACACTTTGGAAATTTTCAAATGCACGAGATTGATGTATACATGATTTTTAATAGCTTAATTAGAGTCTAGACAGCTATTGAATGTTACTGTTGCTACCTTATCTATAATTGTTCATTTATATTCACTTACATTCAACATTTTATCCAATTAGTTAGATGTCGTGTGTCTATAAATACCTATGTCGTGACGTTTGAGTGATCTCGGTGAGGAAACTGAAACGGTTTGCAACTTTATAATGCGAGGTATTTACTACGTGCCACAACTCGTGTTTTATTTTTGCTACCGTGTATTTCACTTCACTGTGGAACGCGTTAGACATAAGAAGTTGGTTTTTTATACGATAGTGATTTTTCAAAGAAAGTGGAAATTCCCACGAGACCGGTTTGACAGTTCCCTGCTACGCTCATGGGACGTATTCTCCATTGACGTCACACTTCCTCGTAACTTCTACGATTTCAGAGGTCATTGCCTGGCCACGGAACGAACGAGGGAGACGTCAGTAGGCGGTGAACGATCGTGGCCTCGGCGAACTCGAGAAACAATTGGTAAAACGAGGTGTCCGCGAATAAATACGCTTTATATTTCAATATTAGTCACATAAATAGCAATCGTGACAACCATAACCTATACAGTGATTCCCACTTTCGAGCGACGATTTCTACACCGGATTCAAGAAATAAAATCATCCCCTTTGTGTTCACTAATTATTGATAACTTTTCTATTTTTCGTTCAATTTTCACGACAATACCACCAACAGCTCGGTGAGAATCTTCCCGTGAAAACGAGTCCAAACACGACCTAATTCGGATTATTTTTAATTATACTCGAAAAAAAATTTTTTTTCCAATTCGAATAACGCGAAATCAAAAATGGTCCAAATGTGGTCGTGTTTGGACTCATTTTCATCGGGGAAACCTCGCGAATGCTTTGGTAATACTTTCGCAGAGATACAACGAAGAGGAGAATATTTTTTTATATGTAATGCGAGGCTCGGTCGCTGTCACTCTGTCTCGCTCGCTCTCGGTGATTCCTATTCACTGTTCTCGTCGGTACGCGCGAGACTGGGCCACCAATCTTTACTCGATTGCTTGTAATTTCTCCGTTCGACGATGTAAATCCACCTTAAAACCCGAGGTACGACAATCGCGAATCCCGTCTGTGTTTAGAGTAATTTGCGTCCATCTCTATTGCTGTAAAAGGCAAGCTCCCCCCCTCCTCGTTATCTCCGTCGTGTTGTCGCGGCGGTGATCGTCGTCGGACGAGTATTTTGCGTGTTACGTAACCTTGATTGAACGTCTGATTGGGTCAAGTGGTGAGAACAATAGTTGGTATCTGTCCGTCTCTCCTCGCTGGGCATAACCCTATTTTACAATCTTAATTCATCACATCCGTGGCAACTTTACCCCGCCGCTTTTACTATGAGCGCGCCTGCACGCCCAGGGGCTACCTCGTTGCCGGAAGTGTCACATTGACGTCTCGTTTCGCGACCGATAATCTCGAAATTAAAAAGAAACCGCAAGGTCGTTTCTATAACTCGCATTGTGCCGCGTCCGTTCAACGTCGTTATCGGGACACTGTTACTATTGTTCGCATAATCTCACATCCTTGGTCGCGAACAGTTTCCTGTTCTGTCAATAATCTTTTCTTCTTTCCTTTCGATTACGCAATCGTTTCGTGGTAATGATACGACCAACGACGAGAATAATGATAATTTTCCAAAAACAAGCGGCGATACTTTTGAGAAAATTCACTGTCAAATCATTTTCACGAATCTTGGCAAAAGTGACTATTTCGAGGTTAGGAAAGGGAAAGTGACTGCTTCGAGGTTAGAAAAATGACTACTTTGAGGTTAGGAAAGTGATTACTTTGAGGTTAGAAAAGTGACTACTTCGAGGTTAGGAAAGTGACTACTTTGAGGTTAGAAAAGTAACTACTTCGAGGTTAGAGAAGTGACAACTTTGAGGTTAGAAAAGTAACTACTCGAGGTTCTTTTGTAGTTATGACGACCAATGTTTAAACGAGAGACGCGAATATCTCGAAAATTATACGAAATGGGCATACCTACTAAATTGTAGCTAATTTATACAAATTTGTAATGTTCATTTTGATCGAATTTCTAATTTTGTGATTCACGTTTATAAAAAAATAGTGAAATATAATTGAAGGTCTGTTTTTTTAATTTTCCTTTTTTTTAGTATCAGTGTTTACTTTAGAAGTTAAATCGTATTTCGAATTGCACATTGAAAAATGACAACTATTGGCGAAAGTGCAAACAACATATCTACTGCGACGAGTGCACGCATTTTAATAATGCGCATCCATTATGCTACAATCGATACACTGTCGTTCGAGTATACTTCGGGGTGAATCGTTCGCACATCATCGATTATCGATTCGTGTAAAGTTTATCCGACATCGGTAACGTTTGTCGAACCACGTTATAGACGACATTATTTATGTGGATAACGTTTACTGGATTTATTATTAAATTGTTGTCGTACATCTGTATCCGTCAAATGTATTTAGTACTCGTATAAATACTTAATCGCATTAATACTAAACACATGCTCACGTACAATTGATCGATGCAAGCGAGTTTCATACACGAGTACAATATTTTCAATTATCAACGGACCAGAAGAAAACATTTTAACATTTAATTATTTTTTTTTCACAAATTTTCTATGAAGTCAACGACATCGATTTCTTTTAATTGTATGGCCAAAACACAAGACTGATTTCGTTAAATACTCCAAGTTCAACGAAAACAAGTTTCCTTGCAAGAAAACATTAAAGTATGCATTTTTCTTTCAATATTTACATAAATGAAATCGTGAAAACTGAAAGAGACTTTATTGCCTGGAAGACCAACGAAAATACAATTATTTTGGCGATGCGTTATCATATAAAGTAATCATAGGGCAACTAACAAAAAAGATTTGGAATTTATGCTTTACCAATTCGAACTGAAAATTCAATGGAATTGAACCAAATCTGATAGATCGATCGGTATAATCAGTCAATATGAATTTTTATAATTTGAACAGAGTATATGGCTTGTGTACAACAATAGGGTTTTATTCGTTTAATAAATAAATAAATAAACACATAAATAAATAAATAAATAAATAAACAAACAAACAAACAAATAAATATACAAATAAATTTGAATTAATCGAAATGAAAGAAAATCAATTCGAATCGTACAGAAACAATTTGAATTGGTCCGAACCGACTTGAATTAAATTGAAATTCATGTGAATTAATCAGAGACGATTGACATCAAAGCAAACCGATCCAAACCGATCCAAACCGATTCAAACCGAATCAAACCGATTCGAACCAATTTAAACCGTATCGAAACAATATGAATCAATCGTAACCATTCGACAGTAAATCAATTCAAACCGATTCGAATCAATTCGAATCGCATTGATTTTAATCAGTTTGAACCGAATCTATTCATATAAATCCAAACCAATCGGCATTAAACCGAACTGAAAACAAATTCAAATTCAATCGAACGGATTTGAAACGAAGCCGATTTCGATTCACACGAACTGCTCCGAACCGGACCGGTTCGAAACTCGCTCGAAATTAATTTCTACGATCGATTCGTTTTCAGGTTAATTCGATTCGGTTGAATGCGCGACTCGCTTCGATTTTTGATACTTGTCGCGTTAGAATCAGACGCTTCAGACGCTCTTCTCGGATATGGTGCTTCTGATGCTCCTGTTGCTGTCCCTCCTCTGCAACGTACGAGCGTGTCTCGCAACGCGGACAGGTGGTTCTCTGTCGCTTCCCACTCTCCTCAGGCTGGTGTCTCTCTCGACGCGAGCGTTCTTGGATTGCACCGGTCCACGGATGTTCGAGTAGACCACGTAGACGGCTAGAATGCCAACGACGAACATAGCGATGCCGACACCGCTCACCGTGCCAACCTACGATTCGTTATTCCTCAATACGTTTCGTTCACCGACGAAAATTTCAATTTCCATAAACAACCTACACACCTTCGCGAAAGTGTCATCGATGGATCCTCGAGATCCTCCCGATTCGATCGAGTCCAAACACGACCGTCGTCGGACCACTTTCATGGGTAAAAAAATTTTTTGAAAAAAGAAAAATTCAACCATCGCGTAACCAAAAATTGTTCAAATGTGGTCGTGTTTGGACTCGTTCTAACCGGGGCAACCTCGACGATCGGAAAAACAACATTTCGTTCAAGTTCGCTCGATATCCTTCATCTATTCGTAAAAATTGCTATCGCGACTCGTTTTCCTACTGACCATGGTCCACCACTCGTTGTCCTCTATTTCCGAAACAAGAATCTGCGCTGCCTCGTCGTCGTCCTCGTGCAGCAATTGTATCTCCTTGGCGGTGGTGGCGCAGCCTACGTGCGTATCCTTCTCCCTGGCGATCAACTTTTTGAACATTGGCGGTATCTCATCCTCCTTCTTGTTATTTTTCTTATTGTTCTCGTTCTTAGCATTGTCGTCGTCGTCGTCGTCGTCGTCGTCGTCATCGTCGTCGTCCTCCTCCTCGTTGCCCCAATGGATCGTTGCCTTGTCCTTGTGAATGACCACGTCTCCCAGCGTCTCCAGCATGTCGGTCTTTACTTTCATCGATAGCTGAAGGGACATGGATGCCGATTGCAATTCCATTGCATAATCCACCAGGACGTTCGACAGGACGTTGTTCCAGTCGACGGCGTTCACCTGGATCTTACACTTCTTTTTCTTGCTAACGGTGTGGTGGGGGAGAGTAGGCGTGACGATCGACGAGGGATGGAGCGGTAGTGGGGGTAAGGGAAGGCAGGTAGGTGGAGTGGGGAGGGGGCACAAAATAAAGGAGTTACTCGATCACGATACAACACACGTACGGTAAGATCGGCGCGGCGTTTTCGTAACGTTCGAAGACACGTTCGGTGCGCGTGCGCGGAATTCTGGCGCGACAGCTCACTCCCCGCCCCTCCCCTCTCCCGGCCGGCGGTCGTTTCCGTTACGCGCCGCACTTAACGATGGATATCCCCGTGAACGGCGACGAAACCCCCTTCTCGGACAATTTACGTCGCGGCACGCTAATTCGCGCGCTAATTGACTTCGTTAATCAGCGCTCGGGACAAAGAGATTTAGACGTCGGCTACGCGAATCGACCAGACCGTTACAATATCGGGCAATTAATCTAATTGCGCTCACCCGAGGACAAATCTTCCTTTTACATGGAAAATTTATGACTAAATACTTTCCGCGTAACGTTTCACCGTCCTGAAAATCCACGGTTCTTGAGCTTCTCGAGTTGTTCAAGAACAAAGTCATGCATCGCGTAGAATTGTATCGATTACAATTTATTTTACTTCGATATGTCGATCGATTTGTTTTATCTCGATCAATTTGTCGCTCGGATTCACGATCGGTTGACATACATTTCCGCTCGAAAGTCGTGTACGAGATATCTACTAAAATGTAAAATTAAATGAAATATAATAATAACAATAGAAATCGTTGAAACGTGCAACAGAGAACAATCTTATCTCGTACAATAATTAATGGAAATTGAATTCTTTTTACGTTGATACATACTCTGACAGAATACCATCTTTTCTTATACAATAATTAATAGCAATTGAATTCTTTTTTCGTCTGTATATACTCTGTGTGCTCTAAGTTTTCCACGAAATTTTCACCTTCTAGCGATTAGTGATTTTTTTACAACATCTTGATTAATACCATTCTATTCGTCTCGTAGAATTCCACAAACGTTCGAATATATTTTTCATTATTGAAAACGAACGAACGACCGATTATTTTTCTACTGCATTTAACGAACATTGAACGTACATCTGTAATTTCAATAATTATGCAATCGAAATTCGTTATAAAATGTTCCACGACTTTTGAACGTGTATATACACCCGATTGTACCTCGCTTGGTGTTCATCATCCGTGCCTCGCATAATGATAATCGTCGGTCTCGATTTTCCGACATCACGTGAGACATCGTTCTGTTTTGAAACAACAACACCATCGTTTCTTTTCTAGTCAGAAAACAACCGTTGGATAATTTTCATCCTTTAATTTACGCGAACTTTCTACCATAAATCAAAGATTTTCCGTTTCTTCTCATGACATTAACACGCTGCAATTTGGTAACATGTGCACTCAGCCCCGTCACGGTTCGAGTACCTAATTTTATTCCGATTTCTAACGCGAGCCAACGATCAACAAGTAAACAAATCTCCATCGTGCTTACCACAGCGTGTCCAACGCTTTCGTGTAGACCTTTACCGCCGAATCGAGCCACCTGACATCCCTCAGCTCCTCGGTGTCGTAGACTGCGGTTTCTTTCGAGGTCCACCATTTCGATTTCTCGACTCTTGCCTCCAATCCCGCAAATTCGTTTCTGATGCAGGACGAAGGACACCAGTAAGGATCCTTGGGATTTTTTTCTTTTTTTTTTTTTTTGAAACAAAACTTTCGCTCGAGAAAAATAAAATTTAATATCCGGTACACGTGGAACTCGATCGAGAGAGACACCAAAGAAACACAATTACACATACCGAGAGTTTTATCCGCTTTGTTATAGTAATAGTTACTTTTTATCATTTTGTGTTATCAGTTTTCTTTCCCCATCTTAAACAAACTACTTTTATTAGAAAAGAATGTTCTTTTTCCTTTTTAATTCTTCTTTTTTAATTCTTCAATTTTTTAATCTACACATTACTTGCTTCTCTGTATAAGTATTCCTCTCTTTGGTCAACCCTTCTCTTTTCGAGTATTTGCGATCGTAATTTTTATTCAACGTTCACGGAACAAATACTTTTAAAAATTGATCGCGTCCAAATGGAAATAGTTTGTTGAAAATTTACGATACAGTCTTATTCGTTATGAAATTACACCCCATCGATGTTACACCTCTTAATTAACAGCTTCGACTAAATAGGTCTAAAGTTGCGCGGTGAATAAATGGTGGACAGGGACGTTTAACCGGGGAAGATCGTGAGATGTAGATCCGCGATACAAAATACAAATGTTCCGGTATGATAGCGATCAAATTACCAAAGACATTACAGCGCGCGGATTTGCAATTGTAACGGTTGTTGTTGGAATGATGGAACGCCAGCCATGTGCTAATGAACTCGGTAATCGCGTACGTACCGTTTGCGTACGTAAATAGTGGTATTTCTATTACGAACGGCATTATATGCAATAGCTTATAATTATGCGATTAAATCTGTTTTCATGAATAATAATCACCGCATTTAATGACTAGATTGAATTTAAACACGTCTGATAGACGCAACTGGTAACACGTGAACGTAACTAGTTGTGCCAGAACGACGCGAATGCGAGAAATGCCACTTTTTTTTCTTCCTTTTTTTTTCTTTTTCTTCCTTTACAACGCGAGGAACGATGATGCATTATTGTCAACACGATGATACCGATTCTGCCAATCGATGAACCTTTCAGTATCGATTTTTAAAGTTTACAATAGGTGAATCACCGCCAACCACCGGAGCATGAAATCCACGATTGGGTAATTCTCTTGAACACTGTATTTTTAGTTTTTTCTTTTTTCTTTCTTGTTATTGCTTTCCTAATCATAGATCGCGAAACGGTACGACTTTCGATCGCGCAGGAAGGATACCGATCTATATGTATCGCGCGGTGGTACATTTTTTTCCTTTGAAGATACAGTAATTGGCACGCGGATGTACTAATACGTACGTGGTCGGTCTTAATCGATCGAATACCGCGAAATTTTCAATTAATTAACGTTCATCGATTCGTCATTAACGTGTTTCTTTTTTTTCCTTTTTTCGCGTATCGATTTTCCTTTTGTCGATTGATTCATCAACCACCGATCGCAGGATGCAGAATCGATCGAACAGGATACCTGTATTACGCGGTGCTACGCGGCAAAAGGGATATCCGCGTAACGTAGTACTACGCGGGACAAAGGATATCCGCATAGCGTAGTACTACGTGGGACAAGAGAATATCATATAACGTAGTGCTACATGGTACAAAGGATATTCGTGTAACATAATACTATTAGACACAAAGGATATCCGTATAACGTAGTACTACGTGGCATAGAGGATATCCGTATAACATAGTACTACGAAGTAAAAAGGATATCCGCATAACGTAGTACTACGTGGGACAAGAGAATATCATATAACGTAGTGCTACATGGTACAAAGGATATTCGTGTAACATAGTACTATTAAACACAAAGGATATCCGTATAACGTAGTACTACGTGGTACAAAGGATATCCGCATAACGCAGTACTACGTGGTACAAGAAAATATCATATAACGTAGTGTTACATGATACAAAGGATATCCGTGTAACATAGTACTATGTGACAAAAAGGATATCCGTAGAACGTAGTACTACGTGACACAAAGGATATCCATACAACATAGTACTACGTGGCACAAAGTATATTCACACAACGTAGTACTACGTAGTACAAAGGATATCCGTACAACGTAGTACTACGTTTTTCTTTCCAGTGTAAGACTCGATCCGTCGATGTATTAATACGTTCGCGGTATTTTATATTGAAACATTACGAAATCCCCGACCACTTGATATTCGTAGGTTCTCTCAAAAATGACAATATCGCCACGTTTTCTAATCCACCGATTTTCTAATCGCACGTGGTTCCATATTTTTTCCCCACCGGCACAGTGCAGTAATTAGTGTAACGTTGTATATGATTAGGGCAAGTAATACGTTCCCGCTCGTGCGATATTATCAGCAATTACTTTGCAAGTATCCGTTTCTCCTTGACCGACAGCTCTCTATTTTCAGCCCTGAGACATTCTTTTATTTCTTCGATAACTCTCACCATCGATCAGGAATTACCTACGATACCCGTGGTATAATTACGTTAGTCATTGGTCGGGTTACCTCCTCCATGTGCCAAACTCTCGTTCAACGATCGTTACGGACAAACGAAAAATTCCGAGATCGTCGAAACGATGTCGGTGGCACCGGAGGTGCCCATCGAAACGACCGTTGGGCAAGGGACACCAAGAAGACCCGACATTAAGGATGAAAGCGAAAAGGATGAGAGCGTAATCGACTATGTCGGGTCGATCGACGACACGGCGGATGAAATGTCAATTTTACTGTAACGATCGCTCTGGGTGACCTTCGCGAGACTGGTATGTGGGTAGCAAGTATGCAGTGTACCGTATGAATTCTTGGAAATCATCGCGCAGGAAATTGCAATAGTGTCATGACTCGTAATTTATCGAGGATTAGCTTCTTGCGAATAAATTCATATCACGACGTACCGTGTGGATTATTATGTATTTATCCGAAGAGGGTCGCGAAAATTGTTAATCGAAATTATCTACTATTCATAGTAAACTATTAGTTACCTATGGAATGAACCTTTGAGTGTAAACATTGTACAGATTCATCGAGTCTGAATCTTGGTAAAACTTGCCACGAGTTTTCTTGCATAGTACTTTATGCGAGGGAAAAAATATCAGGGATTGGAATATATTATTTTGGATAAAATTATTATCTTCTCGGTTGATAATAAATTTAGAATTTAGTATTTAATTGTTTTCGATTTGTGTGAAATAGTATCGATGAGAAATTATTTAATAATATATTCAGAATTTAGTATTTAATTGTTTCGATCTGCGTGAAATGGTATTTTATAAAACGATGGCTCCCGATGGTAAGGTATCACGGTTCATGGTGAGGAATTGTAAAAAATCGAATGAAAACACGCTGTATAATATGTAATTAGAATGATTTCTAGAAAACATTTTCCAGCGCAGTGAATCGTTAAAAATGGCCAGTATGCGAGTTGCACTTGAGTTGACTCGAGCCGCATAGGCGTAGGACGAACAGGTGAAATCGTTTTGGAGTTTCCAACGAGTGAAATGATAAATATTGAAACGAAGGCAATATAAATATTGCAGGTGAAATTTTTCGCGATATGAAAATTGTCGATGAAAATTGATTCGATCGAATGGTTCAATAATTTCGGTTAAAGAAGTTGCTCGATGCACTTTTTGCAGCGTTGCGTTAAATTTTGGTAATAATCTGATTAATTAATATCGGTATAGGTGTTACCTGGAATCTTCTAGAAGCAGTATGTTATTCGATGAGTTCACGCGATTCAGGTGTGCTTCGAGGCGTCCTTCACTGATGATCAGGACGGTCGAATTTATCAATTTCTTAAAGAATCCAATTTCCGGTTTACCGATGTGCACAATATGACTCGTAAAATCTGAAAACAAAGGCAACGTATACGAACTCGTTACGAACCATTCTGAGGTTAGGTTAACACCATAGTTGTGCTTCCGCCATTGTATCCTAACGTACATTTATTGTATTTTATACTCGTAAATATTAAGTTTCTTTTCCCTCGATAGTAGTAGAAATTTATTATTGTTCAATCTACCGGGTGTGCCACTAGTCTGGTGCTTGTCAGGTGTTTCGTAAGTCCGGTGCTACAAAATCGATGCACACGTTTTTATTTCGCTAGTTTAACGACACCCTTTATATGGAATTGCATACTTAAAAATACGTATAAAGTTTCTTAAATTACAACTTCGCATTGGACTCCCCTCCCCCAGTAATTTTTGGAAACTGTTTCCAATATTTAGAAAATTAAAATTCGTACGTAATTGGCGAAAACTAACCTACATCGAGAATTGAAAATTGTTTCCAATATTTAGAAAATAAAAATTCGTACGTAATTGACGCAAACTATCCTACATTGACAATTGAAAATCAAATTTTTGAAAATTGTTTTCAATATATAGAAAATAAAAATTCGTACGTAATTGGTGAAAACTAACCTACATCGAGAATTAAAATTTTACCCCTAATAAATGGCCGTTGGAATTAATTTTGATTCAGATATACGGTGTAGTAAATTTCACAATGAGACATTTTACACGATTGTGCTGGATCGTGAATATAGAGCTCCAACTAAAAGAACATTTAATTGCGTGGAATGAGTCGAAAACGGGTCAACGGTGACGTAGAAATTATTAGCGAGCACGCTCGTACGGTTAATGCAGTCGAATTTACCACACAGCGAGGCGTTCGAGTGCGAACCAATTTTGAAGTTGTTTTTTTTTAATCGAAAGTTCCGAGACCGTGATCCTAACGATCATCAACGAAGTGTTTACATACCGTCACTGTCACTGTCGTGCACCAAAACACAAAGACCCTTCTGAATAGCCGCCATTGTCAGTTTTTTGGCGATGTTTTGCGAGTCGTCCTCTCCATCAGTGTCTTTGTTCGCCACCAGAGTGAACGACTTCCACTTCAGTAGATTCACGATCTTCAGTGCACCCTGAAACCGAAAGTATCAATACGATGTATTTCGAACAAACGTTACGGACGAACGCGAACGAAAGTGAGGTTATGTCGACATCATTGCTGCAACACACCGAAGGGAAATTTACGTCTCGGTTCGATATCGTCACTCGTTGTATAAACGGTTTTTCAACAATTCTTTTGAAACGTGAAAGTAACAGAATGTAGGATTATTTTCTTTTTAACGAATAAAATTTGCAAGGATTATCGCGGTACCGATAACAACGCATTATAAAAATCGAAATTTATTTTTGGTTATTTATTTTAAAGTGTCAAATGTGTAGAACGTTATGCCGAGAAGATATTTCGAAATTCAAACATTTAACGAAATTGCAGCGATATATAACACCTATTTCACATTTTTCTCAAAAATATATTTTTCAACATGGCCGACACGAAATCTCCGGAACCGCACATCCGATTTACTTCAAATTTTGTGGAGATATTCTGCATAGAGTATTCCACAATGCAGCGTACGATTTTTTAAATATGTCAATTATTTAATTCTTCATAAACGTTCAAAGTCGTTTTTTTGCATAAAAGTGGTGTTTTCTTTTTCAAACTTCGACCATTTCTACAACTATTAAAATTTTCGAAAAATCGTACGCTACGTTTTAGATAATAGTCTCTAGTTTACAAATCGACAACATTTTTTTATTTCAAACCTCCCAGTTCTTGTCAACTATAGCAGCCAATAAACAATGTTTCACCAGAAATGGAATTTTGTTACACAGCGAATAACTTCGCCATTTTGTACGATTTTCACTTTCGAAAAAATTGTAAAACGAAGCTGAAAGTTATATTTACACTCCCCCCCAAAGACTACATTTTTCATTTGGTAACTGTTTAGAAAAAAATTCGCAAAATTTACCCATTCTTCTCACATCTAGGAGTGTCCCCCTCAAACGACCCGAATATTCACAGAAATATTTTTTTATTATTTTTCTCCCCTAGATCTGACCTCCGAAATCGCGTCCGGATATTATGAAACACCCTGTATAGTCATTAGAGAGCGTAAAACAGCCACAGGAACGCAACTAGAGTCTAGTTGCCGCTAGTAGAGTTCTAGATGTCGCTATCTTTAAAAACCTACTGAGGAGAGATTTTTGTAAAAGAAAATGTATCATTTATATTCACTACTACAATGTGGCCTCGTTATTGGGAAACTGGTAGCGGCGACTAATGAAGTTCCTTTTTCTTTTTTTTTTCAGGTACTTGGCTTGTACTTGTTCAGTTGCCCGATTGGCGGTACTCGTATGCATGATTACCTGAACTAGATACGAATCGGATTCCTTCTTGAGATGATGAAGAAACGGGGAATTCGATTCATGCCTCACGATATGCGGCACCTTCAGCACCGCTGTAATTTTATGCACCGCTTCTGCGTTCGTTGCAGTGTCCGGTCCGATAATGCCTACGTGGAAGAAGAATTAGTCGAACTGAGGTAACCGATGGTGATCTCAATCGGTCAAGAACCAGGACAGCTCGAGAGTCTTGAAATATTTCTCGACAGTGTTAATAATAATAGTTTTAATAATAGTGATCTGGTGACCAGTATCAGAGTGTGTTACGTATTTAGGCCCAAGGATCACTGTTGTGTTATCGATTATTAAAGAGCTCTCGACCCTTTGCACTCGAGGTTTTTTTTGTTACCAGAAACCAACGCTTCGAGAAAATCCTTCAAGTCGTAAAATTCATCCGGAATGGAACATTTTTGTACACTTCGTGTGCGTGAGTTTACACTCTACATGAACGTGATATTTAAAGTCCAATTTGAATTCCAAACCTCGAAGTTTTCCCGGATTGAAAATAGTACATTAGGTGGCAACTCTCGAGTCCAAAGGGGTAAGTCTAGGTTGAAAATATTATCGTGAATACTATATGTATATAATAAGTACAATAAATAATAAGGAGAATACAATAGGTTGCTCGATAAGTTTTATAATAAGAAATGTAGCTACTAGATTCGTCGTTTTATTTTTCCATTTTCAATAATGTCGTGTGAAATTTCACGTGGATCTGAACTTATCGACCAGTTCGTGTATTTACACCTGTTCAAAGTCGAAGTGACGTAGTATATTTCTTTTCACAATGGAAAAACGACAAAACATATCGAACAACCTGATCCGGTAGTAGTGTAATGACTCATTGATTGAATCAGGGTTTTTCAAAGTTCACCGTCAAACGAGATTATCCAACGAGTATCCTTTGAAAAATTCCCAAGAAAAATCTCAATCGGAGCATGATTGAAGAGATCAAGCGGAAACTGTGTTCTTAATTTATCAAGAAATTGAAATAATTTGAAAATAATTGTACGAAGCTACATTTTGAGTATTTCTTGGAACGAAAATTTGCAAGTTTGGTTGAGTAATCGAGTGTCCTGGAAACTTTAATTTCCAAAATGGAGAATGTATATTCGGAGAATGAACATTTTATAAAATGTTTATACACTCTGAAAAAATCGTGTTTCATTTTCACAAAAAAAAAAACGAAATGACTTTCCGAACAACCCAATATATAATAATGTACAATAAGTGACAAGTACAATATAATAGGTTGCTCGATAAGTTTTATAATCCCTTACGAATCTTCTCAGGAGCAAGCGACTGAGGATTCTGGAGGGGTGGAAAAATCATGGCAATATTCTTCGAGGGTAAGGTTCGCGAAAGTGTCTGAATTTTCTCGGTTCGTTTCAGCCACGAGGAATCTCGTGATCGATGTTCTATGTCATCCGGTGCAAACGTTTACCTAAGAAGAAAGGCGGTTGCAAACAGTTGATGTCCGCTGCTACAAGAGCCTTCATCGCTGCTTTCAGAGCGCCTGTTATACTGCCGCATGTGTCCATGACGTTCACATCTGCAACATCATCGTCCACGATCAATTCTGGCTCTAGATTATCTACACGAATTTTGATTATTAAATTACTTTCGATATAATTTTAATTGTGACATTTAATACATCGTAAAATTTTAATAATAGTGATCTGGTGACCACTATGAGAGTGTGTTACGTATTTAAACCCAAGGATCTCTGTTGTGTTATTGATTATTAAAGAACTAGGTGTTAGGCCCAAGGAGGAACCCCCAACGTTTAAATTCTTCGTTGGTAATCTTTTGTTGCAATTATTAGAGTTATTTCGTTTTATGTACAATTCCTGAAAGTATATATTAAAAAAAAATGAATTTTAATTATTAAATTAATTTCAATGTAATTTTAATAATATGGATCTTGTGACCATTATTAGAGTGTATGTATTTAGGCCCAAGGATCACTAATGTGTATCGATTATCAAAGAGCTAGGTGTTAGGCCCAAGGAAGAACCCCCAACGTTTAAATTCTTCGTTGTTAAGATCATCGTGTAGTTACTTCGTTGGTAATCTCCTCTGGTAAATTTTCCGTTGCAATTATTATAGTGGTTTCGTTTTATCTACAATTCGTGGAAATGTATGTAAAAAAAAGAAGATTGATGCCTTCAAATGTGCTTCCTAAGGGGGTATGAACGAACAAACGACAGCACCAATTCGACACGAACAATCATTGCGTAACTGATGCGGAGGAGTCGATTAGTTTCGTCGTTGGACGTGGGGGACGATTTCGAACGGTCTGTTCCTCCTCGGGTAACAGGTTCGGAACTTTCCTAACGATTCGGTGGATTTCACTGGCACTGTTTTGGGCTGAGATGTTTCCATCGTGGAAAGAAAAGGAGTTGCGGGAACGTAAAAGGAAAGAGAAGTAAGAGGTGAAAAGAAGTCGTAATAGAAGAAGAGAATAATGATAGTAGAAGAAAAAATAATAGTAGAAGAAAGAATAATAGTAGAAGAAAAAATAATAGTAGAAGAAAAAATGATAGTGGAATAAAGAATAATAGTAGAAGAAAAAATAATAGTAGAAGAAAAAGTAATAGTAGAAGAAAGAATAATACTAGAAGAAAAAATAATAGTAGAAGATTAAATAATAATAGGTGAAGAAGGGAGAATAATAATAGAAGAAGAAAAAATAATAGTAGAAGAAAAAATAATAATAGGTAAAGAAGGGAGAATAATAATGGAAGAAGAAAAAAATAATAGTAGAATGAGAAAAAATAATAATAATGAATGAAGAATAAAACAATAGGAATTGAAGAGGTGAATATAACATTAATAATGGAAGAATAAAAAATAATATTAGAAGGAGAAAAAGAAGAATACTAGAAGGAAAAAAAGTAATAATAATTGGAGAAGAAAACATTAACAATAGAGGAAGAAAAAAAAATAGTAATAGAAGAGGAAAACAATAATAATAGAAGAAAAAAGGAATAATAGTAGAAGGAGAAGAAAGAATAATAATAGAAGAAGAAAACATTGATAATAGAAGGAGAAGAAATAACAATAGTAGAAGAAGAAAACATTAATAATAGAAGGAGAAGAAATAACAATAGTAGAAGAAGAAAACATTAATAATAGAAGATGAAGAAATAATAATATTAGAAGAAGAAAACAGTAATAATAAAAGGAGAAGAAATAACAATAATAGAAGAAGAAAACATTAATAATAAACATTAATAAACATTAATAGAAGAAGAAGATATAATAATAATAATAATAAAATAAGAAATCAGTAACAATAGAAGAAGAAGAAGAAATAACAGTAATAGAAGAAGAAAACATTAATAATATCAGAAGAAGAAATAATAATGATAACAGAAGAAGAAACCAGTAACAGTAGAAGAAGAAGAAATAACAATAATAAAAGAAGAAAGAACGATAATGGTAGAAGAAAACATCAGCAACAGCAGGAAATGAAGCGGTAACAATAAAAGAGGAAAGAGTGATAATCGTGGAAGAAAAGGGTAATAGCGATAAAAAGAAGAGAAAAAAAGAAGTTGCACCGACCGGAGCAAAAAAAGGCTCTCCCCCCCCCCCCCCCCAGATAATTACCAATGTCGTGTCCGTCGGAGTTGTTGTTGTACTTCTCGGAGATCAGCTTGGCGGCTTCGTACATCAGAACGCCCCTCGGCGACAATTTTCTACAGGACGGATCGTCGTGGACGCTCGTCAGCAACGAGATCTGCGCGCGACTTCCGCATTCCGTGCGTCCGCCGCAGGTGCACGCGCAGACGATGACGATAATTAACAACAGCGCTCGCGAATTGGCCATCGGGGACCATTAACGACTCCTTCCAACCAGGTGATATCCTCCTACGAACCGATAGACGTTCACGCCTCTGGGATCTTCGATCTCGCGATTGATATCTCTTCGTGCGATCTAGGCTCTCCTCAGTGCTTCCTGTGGTACATTCCGTCCGAATCCAGCAATGTTGCAGCAACGTAAAATCGCAGCCAGCCCGTTTCGAATGCTAATTAACGTTCCCCGAGTCGTTAGGCTCCGCAACCTCGTCGTTTGTTATCTATGTTTCTTTTCCTTCCATCTGTGTGTGTTTCTGCATTTGTGTGTATGCGTGTGTGTGTTTTATTCACTGAACCGACTCCGTTTGTCTTTCTGTCTGTCTCACTGGACGAAGTCGCGTAGCAACGGCAACGCCGCTTCGCGAGTATGCAACTTAGTTCGGCGAAACGATTCGTTTCGTCCGAACGCGGTCTAGGTTATGTCTGACCTGTTCCACGACGCCTCTTCAAGCACTGCGGACCTTGGTAGTGAAAACCGGAAGCTTTATAAAGAAGCGAATGTGACATGTATTACGTGGAATTTCTAGGGTTTTAGGCTTCATCGACCGAGCGACAGACGGTCTCGCGGCGACCTTGTTGCGACACCTCGGTTAGGGTTACCAACCGTACCCTTTTAAGAGTAATTGTACAATTTTCGAGGCGACGATTAGAGAAAAATTATTCCCGCGATACATCGAGACAATTTGTTCCTCTTAAAACGATAAGACGAGGGGGCAGGATTGAGCGATTTAATTCAATTTATGATTTTTTAATTGGTATTGTTATTTAGGGTCTAAAAGACGTCGAGGATGCAATGGTGAATCGACTTGGTTTCGAGGTGTTTCTGCTGGTATTAATAGTGTAACTATATTACACGGTGATTACATTGCGATTGGTGTCTTTTGTCGTTCTCTTTTGTATATTCTGACGAAAAAGGAAAATTAGTATCGAGAGGAGGGTGTGGGTGAACTGTACATCCTCTCTCTGGCAATCTTGGAGATTATCGTCCACTTTAAAAGAGCACATTGTTTACTTTTATCCTAGGACCCAGGGACGGTAACTTTGATCACAGTTTAGACAGAACAAGACCTAACCTTTCGAGTGCATCGTTGCACATACGTGCACAATTTCCAGGCATTGTAGCACAGTACTAACCACTAACTGCATCGTTTCGTTGGTACCATGACCAAGATATGGATCAAAGTACAAAAAATAAGAAGAAAAAAAAGTATGAATATTTCCTACTGTTCTGTACCACACTAACCCAGTGGAGAAGAACGATAATCCAGGATAACGTGTTTACCCCTGTCCTCCCAAGCTGACGTTGGTATGTGTACACACGATAAAGTCAATAATTTTACGATGTGCAATACCCATGTACACATTTACCCACCCGTATGCGTTGCACGTACGTGTGCACTTACGAAACTATGGAACGATCTTTCCCAATATGTTTCACATCGTGCGATTATAATTTCTTTTTTTTTTTTCTTGCCTGGAAAAAAGAATCATTAGTAAACAAAAGGGTTAAAATCAGGGATGTTCCTCGAGGTTGAATCTTCGTAACGTGAGAACCCCTCTTAGTCATCAGTAAGCTCGTTAGCATATCGACTGCAAGACTGTAAATCCTTGTTGCACAACCTTACCCTTGCATAACTACACGATGATTGATTGAACGCCTCACGTGTGTAAATTACACACACGGTTTCGATTGGAGAACACAGGTCCACCAGACTGGGATATCGCGCGGCGAACCGTGGCTATTCGGCCTCATGGACTCATGCCATCCCCACTTGTGTAGGCGTAGAATACGATTACCCTCTACGGATGTACCGTACCTTGTGCGATTAGCTTTTTAATTATCTGTAATATCGTCACACGGTGGTGACGTAAATAAAATACGGATAATTCTCGTGTAAGATGGTACTCGAACAACACGGTTCTCAAATTTTTACCATTATGTACTCTATTTATCCAGACAAAAGGGGAAGGATGATTTCTACAGCCAAAATCAGCCCTGAAAGGAAATATAACCTCTACTGAAGTATCTTTTGTAGGTTATCACGAAAATCAGAAGACATCTGTTTCAAAATTTCGACTCCACGATTCGAGGGGAGAAGAAACATAACCTCGAATAAAATATGATCACAGGAATTTCAAATTTTTATTATTATGTACTTTATTTATCCAGACAAAGGAGGAAGGATGGTTTCTACAGCAAAAATCAGCCCTGAAAGGAAACAACCTCTACCGAAGTATTTTTAGTAGATTATTACACAAGTATCTATTTCAAAATTTCGAAGTCTTCTTCGAACAATCCTCCAAAACTTACATCCTAATTAAACGTACTTATATTTATCCCTTGGTAAATTTTGAATACATTAGACAATTCACTCTATTAGCACCTAACCTAATGATTGGGATAATAAAAATGTTACTATCATATTATCATAACGAACAGTATTTCCCCCAAAACAACTTCTCCCCTTTGTCTGGATAAACAAAGCACACAATAATAAAAATGTCAAAACCGCGTTGTTCGATAATATATGATACTTATACATTATAATATTTTTTATATATTCCTAATTTGACTCTATTGCAGGTTGTTCAGAAACTATCTGGAAACCCTCGAGGGGAGGAGAAACATAACCTAGATTAAAATATCCCCGGTACATAACGATTACAAGAATTTCTTTTTTCTCTTTATTAATATTCTCGTCCAACTGGTTCACGATGTTGATAAATAAATAACACGACGGGGACGAAATGAAAATCGTGTATTATCGAAAACAGAATATACAAATCGCGAGTCGGATGAAGACCAAACGTGTAATTGAAACCGAAAGGGTCAGGTGTTGTGCGTGTTGCTCAATTGGCACCGCTGCCTTATCGCGACACGATCGATCGGGGCGAGACATTGAAATCATACTTGCAAACACGCTGGGGAAACGGTAAATCTCGTATTGGTCGCAGATCTATAAACAGAGGCTGCATCAACTGAGAAAAATCGGTTTGACAATCGCACGGAAGGCGTGCATACGCAGTTCCTCTATCTCTCGCAACTGATAGGAACAGTTTCATCAGATCGCACGTCACCGATTTTCATACCGGCAAGGTAGCACCTGTTTTTGTCCTATATTCCCGCCCACACTTCCAAACGTCCCTTGTGTATGTGTTTTTTCTGTTTTTTTTTTTTTTAGATTCACGGAAATCTACTCGAAAAGGAAAAATATTTTCCCGCGAGGACTCTATTCTCAACGACAGGAATTACATGTTATTTCAAAGAAATAAAGGAATTTTCCAAGGTTCGAATTTTTTAACGGTCCTATTATCACCGATGGGAATTAAACGGTACTTCAAAGGAAAAGGAATTTCCCAAGGTTCGAATTTCCTTTGAAGGATCTATTATTACTGACAGGAAGAGCGGTGTTTCGAAGGAAAAAGAGTCACGGGAGGAGAGAAAAAAATTTCGAGGGAGCGATTACAGGAAGTGCAAATGTGTCATTGATTTTTTGAAAATTTATTTTAAATATCTTTTTCGTTTGTTTATCTTGAATCCTTTTTATTTCAAATTCTTAACTTTTCGAAGAAAGTTACTGAAACATAATTATGATTCAAAGTAACTGAAACTAAAAAATAATTTAATTAGATATGTGTCTTCAGGATCTTTGGACTGTTTTTCAAAATTTTTGGTTTGTTTATCTTGAATCCTTCTTATTTCAAATCCTTAACTTTTCGAAGCACAGTTACTGAAACGTAATTATGATTCAAAGTAACTGAAACTAAAGCATAGATTAATTAGATACGTGTTTTCAGGATGTTTGCATTGTTTTTGAAAATTTATCGTAAATACGTTCTCAAAACTTATCGCCTACTCGTCCCGGATCTCCCGATTATACTCCTCGATAAGGATTCAGCAGTTTCGCTGGAACCTATTTCCAGATTCCACGAATAAAACTCACCGGCGCGAGATAGATGTTATCAGTAGCCATCTAGTGGCGGATATTGTAAACCGTTCTCGCAACAGACCTTGGAAAATAATGTAGGTTTAACGATACTGTTTTCTACTTTTTTTTCTTATCCATGGAAAAGTTCAAGCCGAGTCGAGCCGAGAAATGAACACAGTATTGTGTGGTAGAACTTAGAGAGCGTACAGTAACCAGTGAACCGAATAAAATACATTACACTTAGTCTTATTACACATAGAACTTTTTGTTATTAGCACTTAACCTAATTCTTATGGTAATAAAAATATCGTATTATTACTATTATAATTTTTATCATATTTTTCCTAATTTGACCTTGTTACACGTTGCTTAGAGATTGTCTCGTTTTTTGTTCGATTTAACAACTTTTTGTTATTAGCACCTAACCTAATTCTTATGGTAATAAAAATATTACCATCGTATTATTACTATTATAATTTTCATTATATTTTTCCTAATTTGGCCCTGTTGCACGTTCAACAACTTTTTGTAATTCGATGTACATGTTGCATAGAATTATCTATTGTTTGTAACATGTTACTCAGTTGCGATGGGATTACGTCCGTGCTAGATAGCACCATTAGTGCAATTACCTTACTGGTTCTTCATATTCTCAGTACACCTCAAAGATCTGCGTATTTCTATACTTTTTCTCTTATTGTATTCTCTTCGTATATTGCGCGCACAATTGTACACGGCTGTATTTACTAAGCATGTCATTTCATCCTGCTAATGATCATTGCGTGTAAGAGTTAAGGGGTGCCGGTGCAACACAAAGATGAATACTACTCTTCTTCACCTTGAGTCCTTTCCACGACAGTTTCTATACCGTGTGTTTAGGAAGTGTGCTTCTTAACTGAAATCCCTCAGGAATAAGAGATTTATTTATTTACGTAAGACAATGTTTCACCGCGTTCCAGGCGTCACTGTTTTATAATAGAGCTTTAATCCCATAAACTTGTACTGTCTCGTTCAATTAACGAGGGACCCACGCAGTGTGCAATACTTTGCTGTGAAACAACTCGGTTGAAGTTTGAATTTTAGTACTTTCGTACTTCAGGACTCGGATCGTCGTGACAAACTTTGAAAACAACAGTGGGACACAAAAAGAAATTTATCGGGATGGTATTAATCTTGATCGAAAAGAAACGACTGTTGTAACTTTTATCGAGGGATCGTCGTCTGTCGATTATAATTCTCGAAGCGTTTTATCTACAAAGTTCATTTAACATGTGGAAAATAATATTACATTGTATATAAAAATATCGAAATATTTTAATGTTGGCAGTACTGGGTAATTAATAAAGATAATTGTATACGATATTTGTAAGAATCTTAAATACAGAAGAAACAATTGATGTAAACAATGTATGAAGAAATATTTAATTGTAAGATACAAATGTTTTTTTTTTTAAGGAAGAAAATAAATTCTGCAGTAGATAAGAAAGCGATTTCTATTTTAATTGAGCTGTTATATTTATTTTTTGAATATTGGAGGTTGTTAATTTTAGAACAAAATTTTTTATCTTTGAAAGAAATCCAACACTGCGTGTACTCGAAAGATTCGAATAATCGCTGCATTCGATGCACCAATGAAGCAGGTGGCAGTACAAATCAGTCAACTATTGAACCGTATTTGATCGAGGAGTTCTCGTTAGCTGGCGCCACTGACCAGCGGCACATTTACTTAACCTTATCGTTTATTTGTAATTAATTCTCCGAGTAATCGATTTCAATAAAATATTACATATTTACGAAGAAAATTTGCATTCGCATTTAACGGGTATTCATACGTAACGATTAAAAATTAACTTTGAAGAAAAATAATAATCCAATATTGAGCGATGAAAGAAGGAACAGAATATATCGAAAGTAAAAATTAAAATAAAGTGTATATTTAGTACAGCTATATACCTAGTATTATCGATCTAACCTCAAAAAACGAAACGAAAGAAAAATAATAATCCAATATTGACCGACGAAACAAGGAACAGAAGCTATCGAAAGGAAAAATATATATAAAGTGTACATTCGTTATATACCCACTGTTATCGATCTAACCTCAAAAAAGAAAAAAACGAAAAAGAAGAGTGAAACGAAGTAAAACAGAAACTAAGAGAACTTTACCAAGAGAGTAAAACGACAGTTCCATTGTTTCTCTACCGGTGGAAATACTGGAAAAAGTTCAAATAAAAACTAATAGCCACCGTTGAGAATGTTTCACAACTTTACTCCTCGGAGTAAAGTTTCCAGGAAATTGGCGATTTAAGGTGGCAAAGATTGTCCCGAATGGCCGAATGCGGGAAATGATCACCGTTCGAAGAACCTGGACAATTACCAGGTACTCAATCCCGTTCGAAGGAATCGTTTTGGGTCTCTGTCCGTGCGACAGGTTCGATCATCGCGATCACGCAACGGACACGGTCCAACACGAATAATTCCATCATCGAGCCCGGCTCGCCTCACTCTTCTTCGAAGATGAACGGGTACAAGAGAAAATTCAAAGGAGAGACAAAAATGGCGGCAGCTGGGGGGGAGTGGGCTGATGTATTTGCGTCGCGGAGAGCATTACTTAGGTTGGCGCGGGACCAACAATAACAGTGAAAACTTTTAAAAGGGAGACTCGGTTACTCCCCGAACCCCCTTGGACCATCCTCAGGGTGTACGCGGGGCGTGGATGAACGTTGTCTGTTTATCCGTACGTCTATCCGACGTTCTGCAAATCCTTCGGCGAATCCGCGACAATATATCGCGGAACTGTATCCCGCTGCACGCTCCACGAGTAATTTACGAGGTTCCGGTGAACCAGCGGTTGCAACAATTCACGTTGGAGACGAGTATGCGTTTTTTCGTCGGGACGGGGCTTCCCTGACCCTCCATCTTTGGGGATCTCGGAGTCCGTTCGAGCAGGGTCGGCTTAACCTCAAAACGACCGGGTTCACGAGGACCTTCGAGGGTCTTTTTCGTTGCAAAACGTGACTTGCAGGGGATTTTCCCGTTGCAAAACGTGCCTCATAACATGTTCGTCATTTGTTTTTTTTTAACAGGATTGCCAGGTCGCTCGATAAATGTGGTCGTTCGATCGAAAATGGAACTGTTGGGTTCGTCGGTTCATTTTTCCGAAGATGGCACCACTGTTCGATGAACACGCGTGAAGTTTTTCGTAGATCCGAACTTATCGACTTGTTCGCGTATTTATAGTCGTTCGAAGTCGAAGTGTCGTAGTATTTTTTCACAATGGAAAACGATAAGACTTATCGAATAATCCATAAGTGTGAACCTTTCGTGACTGGTACTTTGCGGAAATTTTTTTCGAAGTGGAAAGATTGAAATTCTGGGATGATCTTCTGAATTGCAAATTGATTAAAAAATACTCGATTTAAAAAATTTCATCTTAAGATATCCTTAGAAGTTTCGAAATATTGGTTGTTTGGAAAGTCATTTTGTTTTTGATGAAAATGAAACACGATTTTTTAAGAGTGTAAACAAAATTTTATTAAATTATATATTCTCCATTTTGAAAAACGAAATGACTTTCCTAATAACCCAATACTTTGTATCACTTCGGTAATAGATCTTGAAAATATTGTTCAGTCTTCGAGACTATGTACAAAGATAAAATTTAATTTAGGGTGCTCCTGAAATATAAAAATTTGTAGTTTTTCATTTTTATCATCGCGAGAACGTTGCCAGTGAACAAGGCGTGGCAAAAAATGACTCGTAATGAAATTTTCCTACGTCCTTCTATTTCGATGAACCCCTCGTACCGTCTACGAATAACCTTGTTTATCCGAAATAACGTTTGGGACTTGATTTCGGAAGCTGATTGCCCCGCAGAGGCGGTAAACATTGTTCCGTACAATGAACGGTTCGTAATTCCAGATGGAACGTGGCTCAAGTTTCCATCAATTACTGGCGCGATCAAATTCTCGCGTATCGGTCAATCTTCACCTTCAAAAAAGAAAACACTGGGTAACTGTACGCCACTTATCGCGAGGTTAATTCACGATTGTGTTTCGATCGCCACTCCACGTTGGATGCATTTAACGGTTTGCATCTCGCTTTATGTAAACGGACAATTTCCAGCGAAGTTGAATCGCACACAGTGGAACTTTGATAATTGTAGGATGTTAGGGTGAATTACACGTATCGTACTTCGTGCTATTATCGAGATAAGTAATTTAACAACCAGTATCACTTACCTGCACAGTATATATCTCTGATAATATTGCCGTCACAATGACTCGCTAAGAGTCCAGAGTTTCACCTCGACGAAAATTTCAACAATGAAAATTACAATTATCGTGTCATTGTACTATATATCTTCACGGGAGTATTATCAACGAATCGACGAGGTTTTCCCGCAGAAAATGAACCCAAACACGACCCAATTCCGACTATTTCTTTACACTTAAAAAAATTTTGAAAAATATTTCGAACAACGTATGCAATCGAAAAAATCATAAGAATGGGGTCGTGTGTGGGCTCATTTTCATCGGGAGAATCTCGCCGATTCGTATATCTCTGATACTATTACCGTCACAATGACTCGCTAAGAGTCCAGAGTTTCACCTCGATGAAATTTTCAACAATGGAAATTACAATTACTATGCCATTGTATTATATATTTTCATAGAAGTATTATCAACGAATCGACGAGGTTTTCCCTCAGAAAATGAACCCAAACACGACCAACTTCCGACTATTTCTTCCGACTTAAAAAAATTTTGAAAAATATTTCGAAAACTCATATACAATCGAAAAAATCATAAGAAAGGGGTCGTGTTTGGGCTCATTTTCATCGGGAGAATTTCGCCGATTCGTTGGCGATACTCTCGTGAACGTACAACGAAAAATATAAACATATAATTGCGTTAAGAGAAAATTTTTCACGGATCGAAAGAGCGTGAATTTCAAAGCTTCGAAATTCAAATCGTCGAAGCGAACCGGGCACGAAGTATTTGTAACGGATTGTTGAAATTCGTTATTCGTCGATCCGACGACGATTGGTCCGAAAAGCAACCGGCCAAGAATAATAGTATCGACGGCCTTTTTTTCCTCCCTCCCCCGTGGAGCATGGCGAAACCTCGCGGGAATTCGTATAAATCATGCGACACGAGTTGGTGCTAGTCGTTGCTCGTAAATCAAGTCGTCGATTTTAGGAACGCCGGCTAGAAAAACACGGACCAAAGTGATAGCTACAGTTGAGAATCCTGACAGCGAACGGCAGGTCCGTGTCAAGCGTGATGTTCGAGGCTGGCCGACATTTCTTTTCTCCGAGACCGAATATAGTTAGCTCGGCTCGGATTCGTGCGTAATATAGGGCCAATCGGTTCGACTCTACGAACGTTGACGACAAGACGGCACCGTGAATCATGCCACGATCCTACACGACAGTTAAACACATTTCTGTAAACGAGATTCTTATCACACTCGGGCAGTGCCAACATGGGCAGAACGCGAATTATATTTTTCAAATTCTAAGAACCAAAGGTAGCACGAAGATGGAGATTTTTTATTGCGTTTCCAGAGTCTAGGAGATGAAAGTTAGAAAAGTGTTAAAAATTCTTTATTATCGTTCCAAAAGAAATACAAAATCGTGTACAACAGTAGTGTTGTTCTCGTAGATCCTAGAATGGTGCAAATGCCCTTTCCGCCTTCAGTTCTTGCGTCTTATCTAACCCGATGATAAGGCTCATTTGCAAGAAAATGCACCAACCAACTTGTACACCCAGCGCGAAAGAACTTATCCACTCTACTGTCACACTCGATCGCGTTACGTGTCCAATCGCGTTCCAGCGATCTTTCAACAAGCGTGTACTTATTTGTGTCCAAGTGTCCGGTTTATACGATGTTCCTTCGTACTAACGAAGCTAACGAAACAACAATTGGGGTCACGAGTCCCGAAACATCGTTCGGCTCTCTTTGGTGAAGTCCCCGGTGTTGCGTCCGGACCTACAATACTCGAAGTGCATTGTCAGTTGGACAAGTCCAAGCTGTTGGGAACTATTACGGACCTACCGCAGCCACGAAGACCTAGCCCCGGTCTTCCGTGAATCTCGTCCTTCCGCGCGGACCGTAGCGGAACCGACCGTAGCGAAACTTTAATTGAAAAGCCATAATCTGAAGATATCCACAAAGAAATGATCCTTTTTCGTTCGATGATAGAACGAAGTTCACTTCCCACCGGGATAACTTTCCTCTTTGCGAGTAGGTTAGGTTATCGGGGGTTGAAAAAATCCAATTAAACTTTCCCCGTCGATATCTCGTTACACTTATATTTAATAACTTCGATATTCCAGTTCGCCGGTAGTCGGCGTCCCAACACGATCCCTTTTACCCATCTTATCCCGCCATTAATATAGCATTCTTCTTCTCTGTCCGATGTCGGAGTCGGTGATCCGGAGTTACTCGACCCGGCACGGTTCGGGGACTCCTGAGAAGTTACGCAATGATCAGAGGTTGACGATTAACGGTGAATATCGTTACTTTTGCAAACTATTTTTCATGTGTGTTTCACGTTTAACGTCGCATTGATCGCATTAAGGTGGTTGTGTGAGATGATTCGACGCTTTAAGCAGAGGAGAAGTACTCTTCTAGAGATTGTATCGTTTGTGTGGTTCCTGTTCTGAAATATTCTTTTATAGAGTGTATTTATGTAATTCATCTGGTCGAATACTCTTCTATAGTGTGTTACGTTTATTTAGTACCTGTAGAGAAATACTCTTCTATAGAGTATAGCATTTGTGTAGTTTCTGTGCAGAAATACTCTTCTATGGAATATAGCACTTATGTAGTGCTATATTCTGTGCAGAAATACTCTTCTATGGAATATAGCATTTATGTAGTTTCTGTGCAGAAATACTCTTCTATGGAATATAGCATTTATGCAGTTTCTGTGCAGAAATACTCTTTTATAGAGTATACCGTTTATTTAGTTCCTCTGGAGAAATACTCTTCTATGGAATATAGCATTTATGTAGTTTCTGTGCAAAAATACTCTTCTATGGAATATAGCACTTATGTAGTTTCTGTGCAGAAATACTCTTCTATAGAGTATGCCGTTTATATAGTTCCTCTAGAGAAATACTTTTCTATGGAATATAGCATTTATGTAGTTTCTGTGCAGAAATACTCTTTTATAGAGTATACCGTTTATTTAGTTGCTCTATAGAAATACTCTTTTATAGAGTATACCTTTTATTTAGTTCCTCTAGAGAAATACTCTCCTATAGAGTGTAACGTTTATTTAGGTCGTCTAGAAAAATATTCTTCTATAGAATGTAACGTTTATTTATTACCTCTAGAGAAATACTCTTCTATTGAGTATATCATTTATGTATCTCACAATTCCTGTGAAAAAATTCACTTCTTTGAAGTCTATCATTTATGTAGTTCCCGTGGAGAAATATTCTTCTACAAAGTATACCGTTTATGTATCCCCCGTGCCCGTAGACAGAAGGCGAGATATCGTCGATTCAGTTTCTCGGATAATTCAATGCTTATTAGGTGTCGTTCCACTTTGTTCGGGTCCCGGTACGTTATAGCTACGGTAAAATGATAAAAGATGAGTTCATAGGTACGACGTTTGCGAGATGAAGATACTTGATGGACGCCATCCTACGCGGAGAAATGGAGCTTCGCCTTGTAGACATTATTCAGAGTTCAGTGAAGTGGCAATCGTAAGATTGATCGACCGCGTGCTCGCTTAAAATAGAGTTCTTGACTTCCCACTTGCTTATTCCATCTACGTGCAAATTTCCAATTTCGCAGAACAATCAATACCGATAGAAACGTCACCGGCCCGTGTGAGGCCAGATAAAGGGGGACCCCGATATCACGGGACAGGATAAAGACGATACCGAACCTGTGGAGCGCAACAGAAGAGGTCCTGAAGTCGTCCAAGCTGCTACAGGTGTGTAACTCCTCGCCAGACGCGTTACAAACGATCTTGGATTCGCGATCCCCGGCTGGTGAGACCCGATAACGACCACAAAGGCTCCTGGAACAGAATACAAGCAACCTGGACCCGTGAGAGTCGATATATGCGACCCAATTGGTTCCAGGGGTCATTGGTACTCCTCGGACCTCTGAGACCCTGGAAACTCTCGATACAGCGAAACTTTTGGAAATCTCTGAGACTCCCAAAACAGTCGAAAAACTCGAAATAGTCTTTCACAAGTTCCTCGAACCCTCGAGACCCTGATCGTTGAAACTTCTCAGAGAGTAGGAACCTTTGCCTCATCTTTCAGCTACCACGAATACGGACTCCTCTATTTTAGCTCCTAGGAACCTTCAAATCAAATTTCCATTATTTTTTCCCAAGTTACAGGTCTCTAGAGACGGTACAATCATTAACGGATAAATTTTATGTACAATATTTATCGCATTCGAAAAATATAATACATAAAAGTATCACGAAGATGGCTCCCACTCAAGAACAATATAGACTTCTTTCAATTTAAAGAATCTCATCCGTAGTGGAAACTCGGTCCCTGGAGTCCGTCTCCAGGCTTCGTTACGCCAATTGAAGATCAAATCGATCGTTCCTACGACAATCATTATTTAATATCTTAGCAGTCGGTGGTTCGGATAATCTATTGTTCGGAAAGTCATTTCGTTTTTTTTCCAGTGAAAATGACACACGATTTTATTAGAGTGTACAAACATTTTATTAAATTATATATACTCCATTTTGGAAAACGAAATGACTTTCTGAACAATATTATTACTAATATTATTACACGCGACTTCGTTCGAGGATTCTTTCAAGACCGATGAGTTCGCGTGATTGTCCTCTTATTGGGTGATTGACAAGGGACCCGGTGGCGCTCTCGCGATTTGTTCCCGCGAATTCGTGGTACAGAAGGGGGCGTGACCATCGGGCGGGTCTCTCGGCCGTATCGAGACGTGCGGTCGCTTCCAAATTTCTCCCGGGATTCCCGACACCCGTCCCCCATTTCGTGACCCAGTTATCAACAATTTGCCACCGGCACCCTTTTCCACGCGACGTATCGACAAACAATTTTCTCGCGCATCGACGTCTCCCACGCGGACCAATCCGTTGTTCCAACCGTCACGTGGCGATCGTACCGAAGTTTAACGACTCGAATTCGCCCGAACGAAGTTTGCATGGTCGTCGACGGTTATTACGAGCACTTCGAATTCCATATTTAACGACGAAATAACTTTTCATTACCATCGATGGACTCGTTTCTGTTTTCTGATTCGATCGTTGAAAAAGACGAAAATATTTGAAAAACGTACAAAAAAAAAAAATACGGTCACTACTTCGAAGGTGGAGGATTTGTTTCCAAAAATTGTAAAATATATATTTTTTGTAGAGATATTGCAAAAAAATATCAAACAATACACTGTACCGATCGTGACTCATTTTTGTACTTGTTTTATATTTTATCGCAATTTTTTAAATCGGTGTTGACGACTGTCATTGGCCTCGTCATTATTACGTGGTAAATTGTTCTTCGATTGTTTATCAGTGTTAGTACCATTTGCCCCGAGCGTGAGACACTACGTTTGAATTTTTAGACCCGAAGACGTCGGACGTTAATTTCACGTAGTCCCAAATTGAAAATTCCGATGACGGTGGAAAATTGTCGGCGCATTAACGAAAGATTATCTGATTTGCCAGAGCTTCATGAAATGAAACAGCCTTGGGATCCGGATGAGAATCACTAGTCCGAAGACGAAGGGGACAGAGTCAAAAATTTCGACCGAATTCCACGGAATCCTGAAGAGAATGCATCTCGGATTACGTCACGCGGGGACATGGTATCGGGACCGTCGAGAAATCGATTAATTTCACCGGTGAATCCATCCTTGGCTGGCTGTTGAATTTTTGGAAATGACGACGCGGAATAACGCAACGATTGAGTGTAGACGCGAGGTTTACTTTAACGTTATTCGTTTTGGTTGAAAAGTCGTAAACCAGAATCTAGATCTAAACGAAAAGCGCCAGCACTAAAAGCTCGCCGCCAAGAATATCTCGATATTCAAAGAGCAAAGTGTTAATTCAAAGCGTCTAATCGCAGAGTGGCCTGATAAATCTATCGAACGTAAAATAATAAAGCTAATGAAAATATTTATTGGTAAAAAGATTAGCGGAATTGATTCTGGATATTGGACACCATTTTCTTGGACACGATTAAGAAACAAAAATTATTTTAAACGATATTTTCTTTTACGTATGTAATGTATCTTGTAAAGTTTACTGATAAAATCCAAGCAGCGGAGTAGTAATAATATTAAAACTATCGTTTCTTGTTAATTGATCGTCGCAATAGTTGTAACGTGAAAATTATAATTACGTTTATTATATGATACGTTCAATTGCAAGTAGACGGTTGAACGACGGTTACAAAATGATAAAGTCGCCTGAAAAACAACTTTCAACGATAGGTAGCGGTAATAGGATGCAAATTGGCGTTTATTACAAGCGGCGAGAGGGAAATCGATACAAAAGGAGCAGAGCCCGGTAAATGATGCTGATAATGATGGGCACGGAAGTTGCGAGAAATTATCGTCCAAGAGAATCGTGCCAAGCGTCGCATTCTAGTCAGCGGCATAAATCTTCGACGAGCTGCACTTTCAACGACATTAGCCTGCATTCATACTTACGCGGCCTGTTGACAGAGCCATTTATGTTCGTAGTCGAGCAAATGAATCGAGGCTTCAGTTTCGCCGTACGTGCCTCGTGAATGCGGATTATCGACGAGAAACCCGAGCAAACGAACCGAGGAAGATGAATTAATATAACGAGCTGTATAGCCCCGTGCTTCAAAGGACGGATGCGACGTATATAGATACGCGGGATGCAATTTGCGCGAGTGTACATAATCGAGAGAATTCAACGCCCCCCCCCCCCCCACATGTAACATCGGTTAAATATACTTTAATAATGTTCGGCTGTCGCGACGCGACGAGTTTCTCGCTTGTGACGCTAAGAAACGGTTTACCAGCGATCGCGATATCGATACCTACGTTCGAACATAACTTCTTACGCTCGCTCTCGATGTTATGAAATTGGCAATAATGATACATGGTTGAAGCGAAAGGAAGTAGACGAAGACTCTCGCGCACATTGAAAACTATTTTATTGCCTGCGATACTACAAAACACGATTCTTGGACAGCTGTACGTACGATGACAGAAGTTCGTGACAACTCGGGGTATACGGTCCGTTTGATGTTACCCCTTCCCTTTCTCGACACGTGCCACAGTCTCACGCGCCAAGGCGCTAGACGGCTGCGCGACGCAGATGCGCGTAATCATTGTGTCTCGAACCACGCGACAGATCGGATCGCATCTTCTCAACCCTATCGTCCGTAACGCAGACTTTAGTCGACATCCATTCGAGGCCTTTCGGAACCGAGTGACGATTATAATCTGCACCTATGTACCGTGTCATCGATCCCAGCGCCGACTTTGGTCGGCTCTCGATACTTTACATTGTTTTTACAATAATTATTTGGATACTATCTACAAAACGAGCCCTTGCGAACAAGTATGGTTCAAACATTTAATGTAAATACAACGAATCGTCTGAATAAATGTGAAATAACATCGGAATATATGTATAATACATAATGCAGGGAACGCATATTCTAATGTAGTTTGCATATTCCGATGATAAAATATATGTAACATTTATACGTACGTAAAATATGCACATATGAGTTACACGTATCAGAATTCATTCTCTTAATTAGCAATAGTGTATCCCTGAATTGATAACCTATTTTAAATTTTGCGTGTCAGAAGGGCTTGACAAAGTTGTCGCGTTATTGTGTTACATCATTGAGAAATTTTATAACGAATATTCCTTCGGTGTTTCAGCAGTTAGATTCATATTATAATATTTAAATTAATTTAAAAACTAAATGTCTACTCACGTACCGGTATTCCTAAAGAGGTTAGAACGATCCGTTTCACCAGCAGGGAAAAATTCTGCCACCAAAAAACAGGTGGAATTTACGTCAAGTCCTTCTTGCAAGATTGTAGACAAATTCTACAGCTGGCTTAACGACATAGTTACAAGCGTGTTTTCCTGTCCAGCGGACATCAATCTCACCGTATAAAGTTCCGAGTAAATGCACCTTGCGTGTCGAGGAATTTAATTTCATGCCACGTGTGGTGCCAACACCGTGTATTTTCCAACATTTCTTGTCGATTTGACTTTCCGTACAAGGTGTTTCATTAAGTGGTGGATCTCTCTCCAAAATGACACGAGTGAAATACGTGTGAAAAGAGAAAACTTGCCGGAGAAAATACGCTTGAATTAAAAGATTCTCCGATGGTTTCTCGACAGGGTTCGTTTGATCACTCTCCTCGGTGGCAGCACACTTAAGGCGGAAACGCATTACTGTTACGTCACGTGGGCCCACGCAAGTTGGAAATCTAAGCGCGAGTTCTTTTTTAATTACATGGAGACGCACCATTGTTGCCGATTGCACGTGGCTGGCGTCACGTGATATGCAGAGCAGCGCACGTCTCGTGCGTCTTTTCTTTTTCTATCGAAGCACGAGTGTCGTGAACCACAAATCATCAGTCGTGAATCATGAATCGTAAACAATGGGAGAATTACTCGCAGAAGAAACGCGCGTACACAAAGTGCTAGACAGTATAAAATTTCGTAATCGAAATATTCGGGGAAATACAAGTAGAGATTTAAAAGTGAGAGATCGTGTGACGCTACTATGTATCTCGTAAGTGATTTCGAGGGTTATTGCTTTTAACGAGCACCGAGGGAGAACGAAATGAATTTTTAATGATCATAATTACGTTAAAATCTAGATTTACCGGACCTTATTAGTTGAAGGGCTCTAAATTGATGGGGACGAGAAACGTGCCGTTCTCGCAAGATTTCTCTCGCTCTCTCGATAAAGTCAGATAACTCTGGATGTGCGTGGACAATGGATGGGTTCCATTACGACCAAAGTCGGACTCAAGCGTCCACGGTGGCGCTTCGGAGAACGAACGACCAAATCCTTTCGCGTATAACCTGATATTCGTAGAAACGTTTAACCTTTAAATTTCGAGAAAATTGAAAAATTAAATCGTGGAACATTATACGCGAGAACGGTAGGTCAGATATATATATATATAAAGAATAGCGAACGGTGTGTCGAATGTAAAATAAAGCGTGGAAGACCGCACGGAAATATATTGCTTCCAGTTCGAATCGAAAATGCTCGATGTAAAAAATACACTCGGGGATAATAGTGTCGCAGTAAAATGTGTAACCATTGGAGTGATAAAAACTTCGCGAGAAATAATATGAAACGGGTGTCGAAACGTGGAATTTATCGTTAAGGATGGACGATGAAATTACAACAACACCGGGAAGGAGCTCAAAATGGTAAAATCGACATATCGTCGCGCGTTGATTGCCTGAATAGAGTGGATTGTGAGAGCCAAATGGAATGTGCCTGGATTCCTAATACGGAGTTCCATTTAACACGTGACCCCTTCCTTCTTTTGTACCCCGTCATCACTTCGTGATAGAGGTAAAAATGTACACGGACACCGAGGACAACGTTCGTTTCGAAACTTCGGAGAAGCCAGGCTGTAAGAAGGTTAGTCTTCTCTGCATTTTAACCGATTGCGAATGCATACTATAGAATTCGTGACGCAAGACCGGATTTTAGAAAAAAATCTTTATCGCGCCGCCGCCGGCTATCAATACGAAGCTTCGTTTCTTAGGATAGAACTCGCTTGATTAAAAGTTACCGACAGTTTGAAAAATTGTTCGAGGACAATTCTTCGATCTTTTCGCTACAGGACCGACGCGGTAATTGCTTTTTGAAAATCTATTAAACGATACAAAGAAACACGGAGAAGGATATACGTTCTATGTATTGTAGAAAGAATTGATTGCCTAACCGGGAACAAAGGGGGAAATGATTTTTAAAAAACAAAATCTTTCCACTCTTCATCTTTTCTCCATTGGACTCGAGATCTATCGGAACAGCTAGAGTCAAACTTTCAACGTTCAATCTTTTCCGCCATTTCAATATAATCCGACGGAACTTTTTCAATCGGGCCCACGCGCGCGTCAATATACATAAACACCGTGTATTAAATTCTCTATCCCATCTGAACGTTTCAATGCAGGCGGTATACAGAGCTACTCGCTATTGAACTCCAAAGCGACTCTTTTTCATCGACGAAGAAGCACTGGCGAATGAAAATTTCCGGTTCTTGAATCCCGTAAACGATTGATATAAAATGATCAAAAAGAACACCGACAAATCACCAGGAATTTCATTCCCTTCGTACGGAATGGTGAATTTCTTCGTACCGCATTCCATTACGCGCGGTTACTTTCGTAAATAATTTTTCAAACGGGGTCACAGCAATCATCATCGACATTCCGTATTTTTCACTCGTTCCCTCATTAACGATCGCTTTCTTACCGGTTTTAACGTAACTTACCGGGCTCCCTGTGTCTACGTGTTCAAAATCACGACCATCGACGGGATAGCAAATAGAGGCTACTGTAAAATAGGAACATTGAAAAATTACCCACCGGCAGAAACAAAAGAAAAATAAACGAACCCGCAAAATTGCCTTTTTCAATTAGAAGAGCATACAGTCTGTCAGGTACGGTTAATATCGTAACAAAAACGAAATTGACGCTGTTATCAAAGCGCGCGTGCGAAGGGATCGAAGGAAGAAAAAGAAAAGCGCGCGTGCGCAGTGTAGGGCAGCGCGTTCGAGAATCGTGGCGGGCCGAGCGATATTCATTCAGTTCACCGGCACTATTTGCTCGTCATGGTTGTCGTTCTTCGGGAAACCCGGTCACCTCGAACTTCCTCTCGTCACGTGTTGGCCACGATTGTCGCGATTCCCGAATTTCGCGTGCCTCGATTCGTAAAAACTGTCCCGGGACGAACCCTTCGAAAGGAGACGTGACCGACAACAACGAGCATTGACAGGTGTTTGTGCACAGAGCGTGGATCCCGATGCAATCGTTGAACTTTTTTTCGTTCGAACGCATCGACGAACGTAAACGGAAAATATTCGCGATGTGTTCGTGAAATTTCGCCACGAGGCGACAAGCCCCGACAAACTCCTGTAAACGAACTGTGAAAGGTTATGTTAGAGTCCGATGCGGTTTCTCTTTGTCGTGCCGCGAAAACTCGACGTTTTATGGTCATTGTTCGCGGAACTTTGCAGGCGGAAAATGAATGAAAAGGCTGGTGTCAAATTTCCGCGTTTACTCGGGAGGAGGGAGGGGGGAATAAATAAAGGAATTGAAAAGTCAATAGATTGTATTCGTGTTCGGATCGACGTATACTTTGTAAGGAATAACAGGAAATGGTAAAGAAAATAATTGTTACGATATCTCGACGGTGAACGAGGGTAAATAAAGTTCGATATATAATGTGCAGTGGTGATTGTCGACGTATTATTTATTTCTCGTTTTGTTGAAGAGAATTGAGTGAGAATTCGTTTCAAATGTTCTTTAAAGGCCCGAGAAGAAGAACGACTGTGCGATAAATCGAAATTGAAAGAAAGGTTAGTGGGATGATCATGTTTCTTTCTCCCGATCGTGGAACGAAAACGTCGAAAGTTATACGAGGTATTTCGAAAATCACATCATCAGGGTTGAGTAATTACGAGAAAGGTAACGATAATAGGTTATTGCAAGAAGTTTAATTATCACGAGATAATTAATGAGGAATAATGTTTCGCTTTTGGTTCGTGCTGTTCACCGAGTTGAAAAGCGTGGGTTGTAGATTGTAGTTGATACTCGATAAACAATCGTTGCAAACCACAGCATGGAGTTTGGAATGATTAATTTTCATTGTTCCATCGGTATGCGCCAGTCAATTAGTTTCTCATTATTGAGAAACATGATTAATTCTGAGAATAGATTTGTACGTCATCGCGAACTAAATGTTTATTCTTATTGAATTATCGTCGCATTCGTTTGTTTTGCAATTGTAAGTTTATATTGCAGAGAAACATATTAAAAAAGTTCCAGACCCGACTGTTTCGTCAATTAAGTAAGAAACGAGCTATCTGTTATGAAACAATTTTTTTTTATAATTTAAAACAAAAAGCAGTTACGAATCGTTCTTTTTTTAATCTTTTTTAACGTTTGTTGTCCAACGAAAGGGTTAATTTCGCTTCGAAACTATTGACGAAATCGAACTATGTAATTACCACGCGAAGAGTTTATCCGCAGAAGTGAAAATTGGTGAAGCTTGTGTCGTTAGGGCAGGTCGTTTCACGAACGCAATTCATATCTCATTGACACGTACGATCGACTGAAACGAAGTAGAATTAGGTTTCGAATAGATTTTGATAGCACGAAAGTTAATTGGTGTTAACTGACCGTGCCAAGGTAAATACTTGAGGTGCCGCGACCCACATACTGCGTTTATGAGTGATAGACAGGATAGACGTACAAAGGAGACAGGGTGAAAATATTTATCTCTCGTCGATGCGTCTACCGCTGGAATAAGATACGATTCGACGGTGAATCGTAAACCGGCTGCTATATTTATCACGTTCGTTTCAAAAACTCGCGGCGCATAGGTTATGTCTCGAACTTTATTTGTAAATTCAACTTTTCCAGCGCAATCGTACGATCGATAAATCCCCCCCCCCCCCCCCCAAAGGAACAAGAAAAGAATAAAAACGTATAACTTCGCGTTAAATTTAATAACTCGCGAAACTTTGATTACACAAAATAAAAGTTCGTTCAAAGTAGGGACAATATCGAACGAAAACCCGTTAAAACGTATAGTACGTGCGGTCAAATGAAAATCTGTCGCTCGGTGAGAAAAACGAATCCAGTTTGCCCGGAGCAACAACAGGGGGCTAAATTGATTAAGTTCGAATTGGCTGTTCGAAAAGATTGACGAGTGCGCGACTGAGAACGAGCCCCGAGTTCCGTGGGTGGAACGACTGATTACCGGTTCGAGTATAACCTAACCCTCTTGGAAGTGTCACCTCGTGGGAGCGAACCGAGTCACGAAGAAGCAGTTTATAATGTCACTTAATACCACAGTGTTAACGAAAGCCACGATCGCCACGAAATCAAAGGAAATCGTACACGACGATCGTTCAAAGAGCCCGGCGTCTCTTTCACGATTCCCGATGGTTTTTCACCGCGCGTTACCGCGTGTTTGGCAATACAGCGTCGTTCGCGAAACGTTGCCACAAATTCACGTCGAGTCGAACGTGAAGCTGCCCACGTAAGAAGTTACCGACCGTGTGACGTACGCCCCGTGAGGATCGGTAACCGAGATCTGTAAATATGTAACTTGACCGCGTTCACGCGGAGTAATCGTGCGGAGAAATTTACGTAGGGTGCGCGAGTGTTCCGTGTATACATTGAAACGCGACGCAGTAGAACACTGCGGCGAGATATAGTGGACGAAGATGGACTGTTGATGATACGGAAGTGGGAGGACACGCGATTGAAACGTTTCCATCCAGCCAACCTCGGGACGAAAATGTTGTCCACGGTGTCCAGCGTCGCGCTCGAATTGAATTCTTCCTACTACGCGACGGTCGTTGGAAACGATAGTCACGATGGGCTGTCCGGTACGCTGACGTGACGTCACATTTGAATTTACTGCGCTTTGCGATCGGTTCTTTGGAATGAGATGCACGTAGGGTTGCTAACTGTTTCACGTTGCACAACCTGAGATTAAGACGCGAAACAATTCGCATATATAATTTTACAACTTGTACGTTCGACTGAACATTCAAGAAACAAAAGTAACGCTTTATCCAAGACGCATTTGATATTCAAAATTCTCGTACTTGACTAACCAGTAATTCGATGTCTCAATGTTACATACATTTTGAAAGACATTGCGCGTTCAACGATAGGTGGCAACCCCGTCGTACAGTATTATATTGTTCAATTTTGTATTTTTAAAATTCTCGAAAAAAGTAATCGAAGCTACCGTTGCTTCAAAACGTAGAATTATTTGAAACAAACGAAACGGTTACAAACGTTTCTCGTTTAACATTAGGAAATGTTCTTGCTTCAGTGATCGAGTCTGAAAATTCGACCGCAAACCTCTACATGTTACCTGCTTACATTCGCACGACGTCCATGGTGGTCTGCATAATAGTGATGGTCCTCGGCATAATAGGGAACCTTATGGTAAGTTCTGCGGTGGATTTCACAATTCATTCTTTGCATATGTTTCAACGGTGCATAAAAATTGAACGTAGTCGGAATAACTGTGCACTCGGGCGCTATTACGCGATAGTTAATCGCGATAAACGGGAATTGTTCGTAACTTGATAATTTAATTCGGAAAGAATTAAATTGCAAAAATTCATAAAATATGAACGTGTATTTTTTTTTTGACGTAATATTACGTATATAATACCTAATATTATGTCAAATAATATTTCTTAAGATGCAATACTACGTTAAATAATATTTCTCAAAACGTAATATTACGCCAAATGATGTTTCTCAGGACACGGTACCACGTCAAATAATTCTTTCCAATACCTACGTACCTCTACGCGATATAGTACACCCCCGTCTTTTAGAAGTTTTATATCGGTTGTTCTCGTCACTATTCCGATCGCCGTAATCGTACGTTCTCGCGAAATCTGATCGTCTTCACGTGCAAGCGAGTTACGCCTTACATTGGCCATTTTTTACGTCCCCAGGTGCCGTTAGTCGTATTCCGGGGTAAGGACATGCGAAACAGCACGAACATCTTCCTGGTGAACCTGAGCGTGGCCGACCTCTGCGTCCTCCTGATATGCACGCCCACCGTCCTCGTCGAGGTCAACTCCGGGCCGCAAGTGTGGCCGCTCGGTGAACACATGTGTAAGTCATGATACCCATAACACGTGACGTAGCTTGTACCTATTATTACACGCCGTGATTCGGGACGTTGGTCGATCAGCGTTCGATTTGACCGTGTATGCGTGCCTACCGACAACAAGAACGGAAGTTGTATCGAAATCAGTACTGCCCTTAGCGCCGGGCAAATGGGGGCACTTGCTCCGGGGCACCGTACTTAACCTCAATTGCTTCCACATTTTAATAAAAAATAAATAAATTACTAACCAGTTCTCTAAAAAATTTTTTTTTAAGAATTTTCAACTTTGTAGTATTCTTTCGATAAATTTAAATTAGAAACTATATCGACGGGTCGTAAAATGTGGTTTTTTGAAAAATATAGATCTTTGAAGCAAATTGGACACTATAACGGTCGCTGTTTGATAAATTTCTAATTAGAACAAAATAAGTGTAACGGATTCTGGGGTATCTAGTTGCCTGGGGCCTCGCAGTCCCTAGGGGCGCTCCTGATCGAAAGGGTCTTCAGTAATTGGTAGTTTAACTACGCACGGCATGGATATCGAATGTTTATGTTAACACCGATGCTAGAAGGAACGGCGCGCTTGTTTATTTGCGTAACTTTAGCAATATCGGAAGCGGCACGCTCAAAGAAAGAAGCGGATGATACTCGTATTTTCCGGTCGGGTTGCTTTTCATAACAATGGTGAAACCTTAACGATAAGGAAACGTTGAAAAGAATCAAAGAGTGTCAGGTATTTCTCATAAACCAGCTTTTGCACCGACAATTTTGCAACGTATAGGAAAAAGAATTTCTCTCGAGAATGTATTCAAGATGAACTATTCGACGAATTGAATTAATTTTTGTTTTTTTTTTTCGATTGAAAATACATTGTAAATTGTCGGAGAAAATTGTCGAAATGTACGAAAATATGGCCGACAAATTAAATTCCCCACGTGCATGCATTCCTGCACTTTATGCATGACTTCGATACACACGGCGAACCAACGTGAAAATGGATTGAATTTTATTCAATTTTGATTGTGTTTGCCGCGACCGGTCGTGGTCAATTTTTGAATTTCAAATTTCCAACGATCGACGAACACACGCCATTCTAAAGGGCAAAGTGACTCGAATTTTAACTCGTTCGTTTATCGATGGATAAAAAAAAAAACTGAATAATTAAAAGTCGATTTTACAAGTTCGCGGTGGCTCGTATCACCATCGTGAAATCGCAACGAAATCGTCGAGAAGAGGTGGGGAGGGGGTGGAGCCAACCGTTCGTTCGGCAATTAATTTTGCTTCGAGTGCAGTACCCGACACTCGTCCCCGTCAACCGTTTCAACCGAACGCGTATTCTATTCGGGTAGATCAGAAAATCTACGGTATTTTTAATTTCAATCGAATAGTCGGAGTTTTATCGTCAATTCGCTGGACGCTGTCCAAGAAAGTGTAACCGTTCGAGAGCGTTTTACAGTTTGAGTGAAAATACGACGACACTCGCCAAAATTTAAAGAGAAAAAAAAAAACACGGATCGTTTGGTCTCATTCTACTTTATTGCGTGCACAGTATCAATAACCGAAGATAGGCGCTCAAAATAATGCCCGTTATCTTTTAGAATTACTCACCGATGAATAACGAAGAGATCGAACTGATATCTACGAAACGATTTGCGTCAATTGCGCAAAATACAAATTTTTATATTTTCAATTGTATCTTCGCGAGATTGGTATAAAGGAATCGGCGAGACTTTCCCGATGCAAACGAGTCCAAACACGACCCTGTTCGGACGACTTTTAATTCTCAAAATTTTTGAAAATTTTTTTCATGCATAACTAAAAATAATCCAAACATGGTCGTGTTTGTACTCGTTTTCATCGTCAGAACCTCGCCGATTCATCGACGATAGTGTCGCGACGTAAAAATTTTAATTGTCATCGGTGGATGAGATTATTGTTCCCGTCGAACGAAAACGGTGGGGATACTTCGATTCGGTGTAAAGAATTGGTACTTGGTAACGCGAAGAAACGACAGATGGGTGTTTAAAAATGTATCAGAGGCTGGAAGACGTCGATGTCGACACTTTTGCGAGGTCGTCTGATCTCCCGGTAGTATTTTCGAGTTAACCGAGCGCGAAATACCCCGCACTCGTGTAGTTAGCGCCGAATCGCGTTACGTTCGTCTTACCTCCGCGACTGAACGCGGCTTTTATTCCAAGTGCACGGTCATTCCGAGAAGTGCTTCCTTCGAACGTGGAAAAACCGTCTGACCTCGTTTTCCATACGACCGAACGAAGAAATCTGGCAGTTCTCATGAAAATCGCATAGTCGTAGACGCGCGACAACTTCTACCGAAACAATACCACCGTTTAGAAAACTTGGTCTAGAAAGGTAAATAGGCACGGGGATCGTATCCAGGGGAAATAGTTTCGCGGTGAAAACATTAAGAAAGTTTCGAGCTCAAGGTTGGTCTGTTTTACGGTGCAGTGCCTCGCGAATCGATGTCGAGAATTCAACAAGCCGAGTTCGATCGCTCGAACTTTTCGAAGGTCGGTCGACGACATTCGTTTTTCCATTCCGTTCCCACAAACGCTCTCGTTATTAATTCAATCGAACAATAACAACTTGGAGAAACCATCGACGAAAAATATTAAGTTCGAAAAATCATTTCGTTCTCCAAAATGGAGAATATACAATTTGATAAAATGTTTATACGCTCTGAAAAAAATCATGTTCCATTTTCACCAAAAAAAAAAAACCAAACGACTTTCCGAACAACCCAATATTTTCTCCGCCCAATTTTCCGGACGCTCGTGAATAATTTTTCGTTAAAAATCGGTTTCACGTTTCTCTCGGTATTCACGAACGAGCAATCGAGTCAATTGTAAAATGTCGATCGTGAAATTGTTCGAAAGGAACAGGTCGCCAAGTGGACCGTAATGTTCACCGATTCCCCACGAGATATCAATGCTTGATTCGATCAATTATGGAGAAATTCGCCCCCGCGTTTAATTTTATCGAGAGTACGGAAAAATCGACGCCCACGCAACGATGACGCAAAGACAAAATCCTCCAATGAGGAGGAGGACCGGTGCACGACGGTGGGGCGCGGTGGGGTTTGCTTCGGTAATTTATTAACGCCACGCGATTACGCGAAACGCGCGTAAGTATCCACTCCCGCGAAGAGTTACCGGGTTTTAAGTCGGGTTCCGTTTGGAAGTCATAATTAATTACGTCGGAGTGGCGTCGCTGATTCCGCGCCGCGTGAGAATTTCAGTCTTCGTTAAACGCCGGATGGCGCGGCGTAAAATTGAAAGTTTTAAAGCCTCCATCGGCTAACGTGAGCCGAGTACGAAGGTTCCACGAAATTCATTAAACCCACTGGCACACGTCTGCGCATTATAAAACACCTCCGAGTGGAATTCTTTGGAAATATCAAAGTTCGCGTAATATAAATTCCGTGACAACGTTGGGGAACAGAATTCCCGCGAAAATCAACTGCTGGTAATTCTTGAGAATTTACAAAAAGAAAAAAATACTCGAGAGAGAGAGAGTAAGTATAATTTTCTTCGAAATATATTTTCAAAACGATCACGAATTACTTCTCAAGTTTTTTTCTCCGCGTTCTTAACGGTCGATGTTCGAGACATTCCTCCCCTCCATCGGTGGGCGTTCCGGTTGCGCGAGCCGGCTGCGCGGTGCGTCTAACTTTCGAGGCGCTGCTCTCACCCCGGATTCGAGCAACCGGCCCGCTTCGTTTCTCGAAAGCGGGGAGAGTGGTGTCTCGTCTCCGTCGAACGACCAATCCACCGAACGAGATATCTCTTTTCTGTTCAATACAGTGTCCACGTGGATCTGAACAATGAAAGAGGCGTATCTTTAAAGATACGCGAAATCCTCGGTCAATATGCACCGCTTCCAGCGATCTGCGGAACGTTACATCGTGCAATATTCCCGGGGCAGTCCCTTCTGTGTTACGTTCGCTGAAACGCGTTCCACTTTTCCACTCTGATAGCTTCCGACGGGGCAGTAGGGTTACGTCGATATGCGAAAGGACAATTTCTAATGTGTTGCGCAACACGCGGGCTTCGAACAGGATTTCACGTGGCGCTTACTCCGGGCTTGTAAAATCAACGATAAACGCGTAAACAAAAGTGACGACCTTCCTCGTGATCTTGGTCCGTTTGGAAATATTTTGAAACGCAAAAATAGTAAACTTCTTTCTTAATTCTAACATCACTCAATTTGCTTGATCGATGACTGACAAATATTCTTAATCAATTGATACAAAACTTGTGTGTAAGGCATCTGGTGGTCTGTTACGATCATTCTGAGTGAATACGTGCACTCATAAGGGCACCTTACGGTGGTGGATATCGCTTTTGAGACGGTAGTAGATGCAAGTTATAGTAAATACCTAGTATGTAAAAACCCTAAAGGGTTTCTTCAAAATGGTCCTTCATTTTCGAGATATTTTGAGTTAAAGTTTCATACGCACATAGTGAATGAATTACTCAAATATTTTGAATAAAATGAGTTTTGGGTACGTGAGTAGAACGAATGACTACGAAGCTGTTGATAGTGGGATCGAATCCAAAGGCAATACTATATGTCGTTATTATTTTTTTTTCTAGTACAACTTTGAAATGCAAAAACATGTTTGCTTTATTTTTGCATTTAATGTCAATGCTATATGACATGAATGTTAATACAGAAAACCTTAAATTTTTAATATAAAAAATAGAAGTAAATACAGTAGTGAAATAGCAGTATATGTTGCATATATTTTTTGTGTGTTATTCATTCGTTTAAGTAATTCGTTTACTATGTACGTATCAAGCTTTAAATCAAAATATCTCGAAAACAAAGGCCCATTTCGAAAAAACCCATTAGGAATTTTTAATACTAGGTACGTACTATAACTTGCACCTACTACCGTCTCAAAAGCAATGTCCACTACCGTAAGGTCCCCTTATCAATGACGATCATAGTGTCCAATATCGTGAACATTGTCAACACTGAGAAATCAAAGTTATTTATTTCAGCGTTGGACATTCTCGCGTTATTTTGTTCTTTATCGTGCAAAATATGCTTCGTCCTCTCGCAGTACGGCAGCCATGTTGGTACCGCGACGGAACGGAGATGAACCGGAGTAGCTGAATTTAAACGATACTAATGCCAATTCTCCCGATACCGAGCTGTTATAAATTTGTTACGGTACCGTTTCCCGATGATAGGCAACTCCCGACGACTCGAGAACGTTTCTCCCGGGAGCGTCGAGGATCTCAAGGAGATTTGCCGCGGTAGCGAACACACGAGCAGCGTGTACCGAGCCAATCCGGTCCAGTCTTTTATCTTATGGAAACTTCACGATCTACTTACGCCCCAAAGATCCTCCCCGAAGAACTGGCACGATACAAGTTATACCGACAGTAACAGGAATGTTCGTCGCGTGTCCAGGATTAAAGTTCTGTTAGGTATTACGCAAACCACCTCTGTAAAAGGATCGGACCTTCCCTCGATAAACGTCAGTCGAGCTCGTGATACTGCACCACTACTTTGGAGTTCGAAATTTGCGCACGTATTGCATTCGGTTCTCCGTTTACTCGAATCGCGCGCCATGGGGTGAAAATCATTGCACGATCGATTAGGGGATGAATTCTTCTTGTAAATGCGCATCGAAAACGTGGGGTGCAACTTTTTCGTACAGTGCTCTGTTTTCGAGAAAATTAAGTTCGAATATTTCGTCGCGTGTCCAGGATTAACGTTCTGTCATGTATTACGCAAACCACCTCTGTAAAAGGATCGGACCTTCCCTCGATAAGCGTCAGTCGAGCCAGCAATACTGCACCACTACTTTGGAGTTCGAAATTTGCGCACATTTTGCATTCGGTTCTCCGTTTACTCGAATCGCGCGCCATGGGGTGAAAATCATCGCACGATCGATTAGGGGATGAATTCTTTTTGTAAATGCACATCGAAAACGTGGGGTGCAATTTTCTCGTATGTTGCTCCGTTTCCGAGAAAATTAAATTCGAATATTTCGTCGGCTGCGCGCGCACTACTACTCGGCGCGTCTGTCCATTGCTCGCTGTTTCTACTTGTGTCCGACTTCGATGAAATATCGAGCGTACGGTATTGTTTGGCTTCTGTTGGTCTTGTTAATTTCTGAGTAGTTAGGACCGGTCAACTAAGACGTGCACCGTACGATAATTAATGTTTGCCGACATCGATGCAAGTGGAAACAATCGACAATGGACAGACACGAGTTCGTCGAGGTATTCGTCGGCGCACGTGTAATCGAGGAATTTTTAAATAAATTTTCTCGAAAACGGTGACTCGTACCAACAAATTTTATACCACATTTTTTATCTATTTTTGTTACGAAGAATCGTGCAACGCTCAGGTGTACGGTGAATTTCGCATCATTTTGTATAAATTGCCCGTAGCTTTCTATTCGATACACTATGCTGAATTTATGTCCACCATATTTCTTACGTTCTTCGAGATCGTTCTACTTCGCGCTGGAGACATTTTTGAGTGATTTATCCGTAGCATTCTCCACGACCTTTTTCACCACTTTTATCTACCCTTTCTCTCTCTCTATTCTTTTTTTTTTTTCTTTTTATTTCCGCGAACCGCCGCCGCAGGCTTCTTTCAACGAGCACCAAGTTTGATAAATATCCGCAATTTCGTTTCTTCTCCGCTGCCTTCGTTGTTTGTTCGTTCTTTTCCAGTTCAAACAATACCGATTGCAAGAAACTAGACGTTGAAAGCGTCTAATTTCACGTATACGCTCGGAATTATGTTGCACTTTATCGCGAATTCGATGAACAATACGCAATGGAAATTAGAAATTCTTTCACGGTTATTTTCACGCCGGTTGCAAACGCGAACGCGTAGGCGTTTTGCGGCGTTTTAATTCTTTGTGTACTCGACATCTTTATTTCGTAAAATATGGTAGCACGGGAATACGGTGAACGAATATGAACAGGAAGTACACGAGTGTGCGAGGGTCGACGTGCGGCCAGTAACGATGAATAACGATGGTAGTAATGAATATTGATAAAATATTTATTAAAAAACGGTGATAAATTTTCGAAAAATATTGACCATCGTAAATAAGAATATATGGGGACATTAGAAAAAGCAAAACGATCTAATACGTGGCTTCAACGAAGATAATTTATCTCTTCGAAAATAACTACTACGCGAAAATATATTTAGAGACACATCTTTCGTGCGTTATTTCATCCATTAACGTCTAGTGAAAGTAAATTATTTTCCTAAATTCAACATGGTGAGTCAATAATGCAATGTGTTATTTTTTTATATTTTTTTTTTTTTTTTTTTTGATTCATTAAAGTTTCTTCAAGTTAACTATTATTTTTTTCTTTTTGTACACGTAAAATTTTGTTTTATTATTTTGTATTCTGTTTTCTTGGACACGTCAAATATTTTTCAAGCTATCCATTATTGTTTCTTTTCTTTTTCATTGTTTTTGGAACACGTCAATTTTCTACAAGCTACCTATTATTTTGCTTTTCAGACACGTCAAATTTTGTTTTCCTTGGCCATGTCAAATATTTTGCAAGTAATTTATTATCTTTTCTATTTTTTTTTTCAATATTTTGAAACACGTCAAATTTTCTACAAGCATCCTATTTGTTTCTTAGACACATTAAATTTTCTTCAAGTCACCTATTATTTCTTTTTTCATACACATTAAATTTTCTTCTATCTATTATTTTGTATTCAATTTTTTTTTTTTGTACACATCAAATATTTTGTACGTAATTTATTATCTACTCTTGTTTCTTTTTCAACTTTTTGGAGCACGTCAAATTTTCTACAAGTACCCTATTACTTTGTTTCTTAGACACATCAAATTTTCTTCAAGTCACTCATTATTTCTTTCTTCATACACGTCAAATTTTTTTCTATCTATTATTTTGTACTCAATTTTTTTTTTTGTGCACGTCAAATATTTTGTAAGTAATTTATTATCTACTCTTGTTTCTTTTTCAACTTTTTCGAGCACGTCAAATTTTCTACAAGTTCCCTATTATTTTGTTTTCGAGTATGACAAGCGATATACACCGCACGTAGGGTATCCACCGTATCCGTCAACGCGGACGAGTCCCGCGTTTCGTGTTTCGGGTCGCCCCGTGTCGAACGTCCCGTAACACGGTATTATACTCTTCTTTTTTTGCCTCGCGACAAAGCGTCGGCACTTTCTCGTTACCGTTACCGGGAAACCCGTGGAACGATTGAACTGATGCAGAAAGGGGGGTCTGACGGAATCATGCAGCGAACGAGCATCGCGAAGGGTCGGTGGTTACATTGGGGTGATGGACGATGGGAATAGCATTTAGGCGTCTGGACTTTACGAGGCAACGTAAGGTTCGCTTTAAGTCGATGTCCTCGTCCCAGGAATATTTCTCTCGCGTGCCTCGATGCCATCGAGATGTATTGTGGAGAGAGAGATCAGTCATGAGACGAGGGGGGATATGGCGTTAGGTGTGAAGAGGGGTGTGGTCGGTGGTAACGTTTGAGAGGTCCTAACAAAACCACACTAGGGGGGGAAGTGTTGTCGAAAGCCACGAGTGTGGTGGACGTAAGAGGAGGGTTTAAAAAGAAAAGGTCTCTCGAAGAGCTGACCGAAACATCTGAGTCAATACGAGTGACAATTCCTTTCAGGAACGATCTTTCTTCTATCGTTGGAGCAGGGTCGTTTCCAACCTAACGTCCTTTTTCTATTTCCACAATTTTCTCACCGCCGGTACAATGGAATCTTAACGCAAGATCCGATACTTGCAAATCCTTGTTCATTACGTGGTTCGTGGAAACGAGAGACGAATTGTATTATTTTTACGAAAATGAAATTCACGATGGTGAAATTTGTTTTCAATTTTTATGGAAATTTTAGATCATCGATTGAGAAAGTATTGGCTACTGTTAGTGTGGGGTATGTACAGTAAGTGTTCTTTTCTATTCAGTCGATTACCCCCATAATTGCACGAGTCTTGATACTTGCTCGAGTCTTCAAACTCGGTTCAACTATCGAGGATTTGACTATGATTGAATTAAAAATAATACGTTTTTGCCTTATCTAGAAAGTTTAGGCTACAAGTAATGTGGGGTATGTACAGTAAGTGCACGAGTTTCGATACTTGCTCGATCCTTCAATTTTGATGCAACTATCGAGGATCCTACTGTAATCGGATTAAAAATAAAACGTTTTTGCCTTCTCTGTGTACACACACGCAGACATCAGAAATATTCATCTATTATTCATAAATTCATCTACTTTCGTAATTATTGTTTAAATTCGGTATTTTCCACGTTACACGTACCGTAAACAATATCGTGTTATTTCGATGATTGATTTATTTTGTGAAATTACCCGGACGTAATCACCAATATTGTCGGCGACAACAAATGTTAATAAACAATAAATTCGTTGCTGTCGTCCAGAAATTCTGCTACACGTAATTTTTATAACACATTGATATTGTCCACTCTGTTGCAAATCGAACGTTTTATAAGCGTCGAACTTTCAAGTCTCGTGAAATCCTCTTTCTTTTTATCTATTGTCGAACAAAGACCATTGTTATTTAAAAATTGAAACGTCGGCGTTGATAAATTTTGAAAAATTTTATTTTCAATTTTTCCAAGTCATCTTCGATGATTGTCACACGAAGTTGTTCGATTTCCTCCATACACTCCCAATGCTAATTTGTTTTCGATTGAAACTTTTAATTCGATTACAGCGCGATAGGATAGCGCGACGTTCATTGGAAAACAGTTCGTTGAGGTAATTTCGTTTCGTTGGCACGACCGATGAGCGCCAATTAAAGCGCCGTTAAACAACGGTGTGTTGTGTCGCGTACAACCGCGATTATCGACGTCGTAAAATTTCAATTTTGTCGCTCGCGCACTCGACACCGCTCCCACAGCGTGAAACGCTACTTTAGTTTAATGGACTGTGTACAGGCGTAACGCGCCACGCCAATAATCGCGTTAATTAACGGATCGTGAACGTGGTTGCTGAAAGTGTTCACTTTGATCCGAAGATGTAAAAGAAAAGAAAAAGAAATGAAAATTTTTAACCGGTTATAATTTCACAACGATCGAGAAGAGTGGCTCAGCTCCGTGAAGCTACTGCGCACCTGATTGCGCAGCTTCCACGCCCCCAGGCGCGCGAGACCAATCGCGCGGTGAGGAGAGGGGGTAGCGCGACGAGGAGAGGGAGTAACGCGACGAGGAGAGGGAATAACGCGAATTTCTTGGATAGCAAACGTTCACGAGACCAAGTATACATATTTGCACTGGAAACGCTTTAATTTTATAAAGTTTGTTTTTCAATCGTTATTTCTTTCGTTAAAGATAATTCTAAACTATAAATACCCCACGTGGTGAAGAATTTTTTTACGAGCCACATCGCTACGATAATGAAAACACTTGGTCTCGTTTCGAGGAGTATCGACGTCTTTGAAATTTTATAAAATATTTATGTTTCGGAGAATTTCTTCTCAGGGAAATATTCTAGATGTTCGAGTTCAAGTCAATTCAAGGACTTGTAGCCTCCACGATTATTCGAGTACCGTCGTAAATTTTTCACGAAGTCGTGGGCGGTCACGAGCATCGGGAATATTTTCTTCAAATCGAGACAATCTCGACCTCAACGTTTTCGGTTTCGCTCGTATTGAACGACCGGAAAACGATCACATTTGTTTCAATCTCCAGCGGTTAGGTATCCGAAGCTTTATGGAAATCTTGAAGGAAATTTGATCTTTAATCTTGGAACTACCGCGTAGCTTTTAAGGACGAAATTCACGAATAATTTCTATCGAGTTCGAAAGTTCCCCGCACACCGTGGACGCTTTTGCGCGCGAATGGTAACGTTTCGTCACTCGAGACCGAGACAGGATCCCGTCTCACGCGAACGAGAACTTCTGGAAGCCTCTTCCGCCTCGATTTAGCGAGGGAACTCCTGGAAAACTTCCCGACGTCTCGTGTTTCGGTCTCACGGTCTAAAGTCGTAAAAACTCGTCGTGATCCACCGGGAATCGTATTTTATTTCGCGGTTGGCTAAAAGAATTCTGCGCCACAAGGATTGGCTCGACGATTGCCCTTAGCTCGCGTGTTTTCGTCGAAAATAAAAAAAAAAAAAACAGTGAAAGACACAGTATTTTGTACATTTTTTTTCTATTACACAGTAGTTCCCCGTTTGAAGATACTCGATCGAAGATAAATCGAGGATTATCATTAACCGAGGATCGTTGCGGAATGTGTGGTTTCTCCTTTGTTGAATAACAGTAACGACTACGTACGACACACTTTTCAAGCTCGATCGATAAACATTTGTGCAATGTTTCGTAAAAATTTGACGGCTCTCGGTCCTGCCTTGTGAGTAATACCAAGAGGAGTAGATAAGATTTGGTAAATTAAAGAACGATAGATAAGTGTCAGGAAGTGAGGTATTAATTCTTGCAAAAGTACTTGACATATTTCTTTTTATCTTCGAACCACCGTGATTGTATTTCGTCCAACGACTCTGTAATGGTACTCGGGATCTCTTAGTTTTCTGACCGTCGAGATTGAAAATTTATAGTAGCAGTGTTCATTTTACTGATATTTTTGTTTGTTTGACTTGTCGCGTGTAATTCCAGCCCGACGATAACCAGTCTTGGTCGTACAGGGGAATAGGCCCGACACTGACCAGACATTTAATGTTGAACAAATTAGAAAAAATTTCGCTCGAATTAAGAGTCGTCTTCATAGGGTCACTGAAATGTTTCCTGGCGACGTTTCCGTCGTAAATCATTGGTTCGAGCGATAAATCCCCCCGTTACGTGTTAAAATTTATTGTCTCGCGGGTACGCGGTCTGTCCGACAACAATACGTATTTTCGACGTATCGAGTGATTTAAGATTGGAATGAAACATTGACGAACTCTGTTCCAATTTTACTACCAGTCTCCGAATAAATTGTCGGTGCTTGCGAGAATGTGGATACTGTGCAATTAGCGAGATGGCGTTCGTTTGAAAGAAGATTATTTTATTTAAATTGCCGGTTCAGGGATCTTAGATCTTACCTGAAAGAAGGTCAGAGATCTTCTGGATAGATACGTAGTACTACGTTCTTGGAGGTCACGGGGTCACATAGTATTACGTTCCTGAGGTCACGGTGTCACATAGTACTACGTTCCTGGAGGTCATGGTGTCACATAGTACTACGTTTCTGGAGGTCACAGTGTCACATAGTATTACGTACCTGGAGGTCACAGGGTCACATAGTACTACCTTCTTAGAGATCACAGTGTTACATAGTACTACGTTCCTGGAGGTCATGGTATCACATTGTACTACGTTCTTAGAGATCATAGTGTCCCATAATACTACGTTCTTAGAGATCACAGTGTTACATAGTACTACGTTCCTGAGGTCACAGTGTCACATAGTACTACGTTCTTGGAGATCATAGTGTCACGTAGTATGACGTTCTTGGAGGTCACAGTGTCACGTAGCACTACGTTCTTAGAGGTCACAGTGTCCCATAGTACTACGTTCTTGGAGGTCACAGTGTCACGTAGCATTACGTTCCTGGAGGTCACAGTGTCACGTAGTACTACGTTCCTGGAGGTCACGGTGTCACATAGCACTACGTTCTTGGAGGTCACAGTGCCACATAGTACTACGTTCTTGGAGGTCACAGTGTCACGTAGCACTACGTTCCTGGAGGTCATGGTATCACATAGTACTACGTTCTTAGAGGTCATAGTGTCCCATAATACTACGTTCTTAGAGATCACAGTGTTACATAGTACTACGTTCCTGAGGTCACAGTGTCACATAGTACTACGTTCTTGGAGATCATAGTGTCACGTAGTATGACGTTCTTGGAGGTCACAGTGTCACGTAGCACTACGTTCCTGGAGGTCACAGTGTCACGTAGTACTACGTTCGTGGAGGTCACGGTGTCACATAGCACTACGTTCTTGGAGGTCACAGTGCCACATAGTACTACGTTCTTGGAGGTCATAGTGTCACGTAGCACTACGTTCCTGGAGGTCACAGTGTTACATAGTATTACGTTCCTGGAGGTCACAGGGTCACATAGTACTACATTCTTAGAGATCATAGTGTCACGTAGTGCTACGTTCCTGGAGGTCACAGTGTCACGTAGCACAACGTTCCTGGAGGTCACAGTGTCATATAGTACTACGTTCCCAAGACCGATCATTTTCTCGCAAAGACCTACAGAGACTCCCCGTGCTGCCGACATTTAAAGAACGTACTGGTACGTTTTCCGTTTCCATATTCGAATATTAATACCAGCTCCCGGGTCGGCGTACGTTTCGATCCGCGCTCCGCGTTTGCAAAGTAGAAACCATTATTGCGTCGAACGGGGGAGCGAGGAAAAGAGTGACGTTCAGCGAGCGGAACGAGAGTATTTCGCCGCCCGGCTCGAAATTGCGTTTTCGATCGTCGAAGCGCAGCTGTCGTTCCACGGGAAGATTTTCTTCGATGGGTGAGATACCTGACGACATAATCGCAACGTTGGTCGTTAGCCGAGTTGCCTCGTAAAAGAAACAAACAACAGATGCCGCTAACAAGGCACGAAACGTCCGGGGAAAAATAAACGGGAACGTAATGACTGACGGTGGCATTTTATCACGGGACTCGAATAAGTACACGAGGGTAGGAGAGGGGAGGGGCAGGGTTAGGGGGGAGGACATCACCATCGAGGCCTCTCGTCACGTTTCGTGCGGTTTAGTTTTATTTTTAAAAATACGACCGTCTCGTTGCACACGACGTCGCGTGTCCGTGTTGCAATTAGTCGACGTGGTTAGCCGTCGGATAAATTCGCATTTGTTTTAAAAATAAATACGCGTATCGTCACGCGTGGAATTAGGATCGATGGACCCCACTTTGACGGTTCACAGACTTCGAAACGGTCGCGGTAACGCGATCTCGTAAAAAATGATTTTACAACTGCCGTGTCTTTTTCATTTCCTTCGGGAGGGACACGTAACGACCAATTAGAACCACTGAGAGAGAGAGAGAGAGTGGATCGCGATCCACCCACCAGCGTTACGGCAAAAATCGTACGTTAATTTAAAATGGAAATTAAACTTTGTGGTATTGTGCGTTCGACGCGTTGCAAAAACGTGTGCTCGTTCGTTGTACAGTGTCGACGTGTCGGGACGTTTATTTCAAATTCAGTTTCTGGTATTCACCGATAAAATGAGATATGGGCAAGAAGAATTCTTTCGCGCGATACGGGGTTATTAGGATGAATGGAAATTTCAAATGGAAATTCAGATTTGTAGTACGTTGAACGGGTTGCGAAAACGCGTTCATTTCACATTTTAAAATTCGTTCGATAGACACGAATTTTATTTTAAATTCAATTTTGAGACAGCTCGTATAGCGCTCGCGGGTGAAACGATTCGGATGAGAACAATTCTTTTGTGTTTTTAAGAAAAATTAGCGCGTATGGTTCCACGTGGTTGAACTAAATTCCATTTAGATTAAGTGGAAATTCATCGCTGATCAGACGTGCCAATTTCTACTTCCATCGAATTAAGTAGAAATGGATCGATGGTCAGACGTGCCAGGTTCTACTTCGATCGAATTAAGTAGAAATAGATTGATGGTCAGACGTGTCAACTTCTACTTCGATCAAGTTCAGTGGATGTTGAACGTTGCTCAGACACGACTATTTCTACTTCGATCGAATTAAGTAGACGTGGCCCAATGATCAGACGTGTCAACTTCTACTTCGATCGAGTTAAGTGGAAGCGGAACGCTGGTCAGACACGACCATTTCTCCTTCGATCGAATTAAGTAGAAATGGATCGATGTCAGACATGGACATTTCTACTTACTTCAATTAAAGCAAGTGGGAATTGATCGTTGGTCAGACATGATAATTTCTACTTAATTCGATCGACAACAATTTCTACTTAATTTGATCAAATTAACTATAAATGGATCGGTGATCAGACGTGATAATTTATACTTCGATCGAATTAAGTAGAAATGGATCAATCGTCAGACGTGTCAACTTCTACTTCGAGCGAATTAAGTGGAAGCTGATCACTGGTCAGACGTGTCAACTTCTATTTCGATCGAATTAAGTGGAAGTTGATCACTGGTCAGACACGACCATTTCTACTTCGATCGAATTAAGTGGAAGTTGATCACTGGTCAGACACGACCATTTCTACTGCAATCGAATTAAGTGGAAGTTGATCACTGGTCAGACATGACCATTTCTACTTCGATCGAGTTAAGTGGAAATTGATCACTGGTCAGACATGACTATTTCTACTTACATCGATCAAATTAACTATAAATGGATCACTGGTCAGACATGACAGTTTCTACTTCGAATTAAGTAGAAATCGACGATCGATGGTCAGACATGAAAATTTTTACTTAATTCGATCTACAAGAATTTTTCAGCGAAAAATTCACCATCTTTCGTCATCTTTGCTCAAGAAGTCGACGACTCGAAAGACACGGACCCACACGACAGACATAGTCATCTCGTGCAGTGGTATGCACGACCTAATATAAACTTCTCCTAACGAGGCTCGTTTCTCGTTGTTTTCCATACTCGTGGCCCATTATAAATTCCATAAACGAGGCTCCTGTTTCTTTAACAAGCTCTTCGATAACCGACCAATAGCAATTACGCCAAAGCTGTTTACCTTCCATTTTCTTGACCACGAGCCACTGATAGCTGACGGTGAAACAATCGCTGCAACTCGCAACAGAAATTGTTCCTTCGCCGCACTCTTCGACGAAAAATGCTCGACTATATTTGGAGACGTGCAAACATGCAGCAAGTGCAGCCAAAATCGAGGAAAGAAAACATGGTCACTCTGGGAACTGTTTACGCTCCAAACAAACCCTTTGACTCGAACATCATCAATTTACCCCTATTCCTTCCTCGAGTTTCAACGAATTGTTTTTTTTTTTTTCTTTTTTTCAAATTTTAAGTGTTCACTTATCGGGTGACTTGCGGTTGCATTTTCTTAATAATTCATATCACTTTATACAACGAACACTCTTCCATAAAATTTTAATAAAAGTTTCGTATTTTATCATTTATTAAAACTTTTCGCAATTACTCTTGAACGACGACAATAGCACACTCTGATAATCTCGAATGGAAGTTTGATATTTTATTATTTAACAGAAATTTTTTAAATTACCCTTACTGGAATTGTTCGAACACGATGGTCAAACTCAACCGATACTGAACGTTTCGAACGACGAGCGCACTCCGATAAAATTGAATAAACATTTTATATTTTATTATCCGTTAGAATTTTTCAAACTCGACGATGAAACTCGACCGATACTGATCCGACGATGGTATCGCAATCTGATAAAATTGAGTAAACATTTTATATCTTTTGTTCTTTGTTCGTTAGAAATTTTATATCTTTTGTTAGAAATTTTATACCTTTTGTTCTTCGTTTGTTAGAAATATTATATCTTTTGTTCTTCGTTTGTTAGAATTTTTATATCTTTTGTTCTTCGTCTATTAGAAATTTTTATATTCTTTGTTTTTCGTTTGTTAGAAATTTTAAATCTTTTGTTCTTCGTCTATTAGAAATTTTTAATATTTTGTTCTTCGTCTATTAGAAATTTTTTATTTTTTGATCTTCGTTTGTTAGAAATTTAAAATCTTTTGTTCTTCGTTTGTTAGAAATTTTATACCTTTTGTTCTTCGATTATTGGAATTTTTATATTTTTTGTTCTTCGTTCGTTAAAAATTTTTGAAATTACCCCTCGTTGGAATCTTCCGAAACTCTCGTCGAGCTCGAATCGGTACCTTTTGATTCGACCGACGATAGTTTTCGATGAAGTCAATAACCAAAGTGGCCACAATCGTACCAAATTATATACATCTACTGAAATATATATCTAAATTTTCCACATCGTTAAGACACCGAAAATGTGTATTTAAAGTCGAATCTCGTGTTCGAGAATCCTCGTGGAACGAGATTCGAACACCGGTACCCGATCCGTGGATTCTCCGGTGTATTCCGTGGAGATCCTGTCTAATTTTTCATCGTACCCTATTTCGAGACATCCGGGTATCTTCGTCGTCGAAGATACCCAGTAGGAATTTCAATCCTTCCGGAAGGACTAGACGCCCGATGGCCATATGTGGCACTGCTGGAAAATGTTAAAGGAAATTTACGATCCATCCAAGGGGGCTGATTTCGTTGGGGTGGCGCGTGACGTAGATGTTGGCACCCTTGGTACGAAATCTGCTCGGCCACACATTGTACCCGTGAAACCGTGGCAACGTACGAATTCTAATGGCCGCGTAATTTATGGTCCGTTGCGGTAAACTGTGAAAATTTATCCTCTTCCTCGCTCGACGTCTTCATTATGCAAATACACAAACGTGTGACAAATGGAACCAGGAAACACACGTGTAACCTCGAGAAACCAAACCTCGAAGTATCTTTTGAACGTGGCGAACGATGCGATTTTCATTATTTTCTTTATCGTTTCGTTTTAAGTGGCGTTGATAGAGTTATTTGTTTACTACATGGAACAATATCAACGTTGTTTCTCTATGAGTGTTTTCTTTCCAAACATATTAATCATGGTGTGGATTTTGGCTGAGAATTAGTGCGTTGAGTGCGAGCTCGACCGATGAGTGTTTATGGAAGCGTGAACTTGATGAAACGTACACTTTCAAAGTACTCGAATATTCTGTGTAGGTGTGTGTAAAATTTATAGACAGTTTATTTATTTGTATATACTTGTTAAGAATTAGTAAACTGTTAGAGTTTAAGAATGGAGAGTTAAAGATTCGAGTAGTATTGGAAATGTATTCTAAGGAGAGAAAAAAATGAATTCAGAGCTAATTTCTGCTCGATTGCAAGCTTTACGAGAACTAAAACGTGTGACCCAATTCGACCCGTAATAACTTCCAGGATTATTCTTTCTTTCTTCCTGGAATACATCGGATCACCATCTATAAAAGAGAGACGACATGATCGTCGAGTAATTTTTGCTCAATTGCAAGCCTTACGAAAACTGAAACGTCTGACCCCAATTCCAATTCGTAATACTTTCCAGAATTGTTCTTTCGTTCTCCCTGGAATACATTGGGTCATTGGATGGAAAGGAGGGACGACGGATATCATTGAGTAATTTTTGCCCGGTTGCAAGCCGTGTTAAGATTGAAACGTACGATGCGATGTTACAGAATGTATTCTATGGATAAAAGAAATCAGACCTGAGTTAAAGTGAAGCTACTACTATCAGTAAGTAGAATGTGTAATTTTCCCTCAATTGTAAATTTCACGAAGACTAAAATACATAATCCAACAATTCGCATCGTAATAATTTCAAAAATTGTTTTTTCTTTCTCCCTAGAATACATTTGGTCATAGTTTTGAAAAAAAGAGACTGAGATAGTCGAGTAATTTTTGCTTATTCGCGAACCTCGCTAAGATCAAAACGTACAACACGATGTTACAAAATGTATTCTATGGAGAAAAGAAATCAGACCTGAGTTAAAGAGAAACTACTACTATCAGTAAGTAGAATGTGTAATTTTCCCTCAGTCGTAAATCTCACGAAGACTAAAATACATGACCCAACAATTCGCATCGTAATAATTTCCAAAATTGTTTTTTCTTTCTCCCTAGAATACATTGGGCCATAGTTTGAAAAAAAAGAGACTGAGATAGTCGAGTAATTTTTGTTTATTCGCGAACCTCGCTAAAATGGAAACGTACGATGCGATGTTACGAAATGTATTCTATGGAGAAAAGAAATCAGACCTGAGTTAAAGAAAAGTTATTACCATCAGTAAGTAAAATGTGTGATTTTTCCTCAATCATAAATCTTACGAAAATTTAACCTAAGAACCTCTGACCTAATTTACATCGTAATAATTTCCAAAATTGTTTTTTCTTTCTCCCTAGAATACATCGAGTCATACTTTTGAAAAAAGAGACGAAGATCGTCGAGTAATTTTCACTTATTCGCGAGTTCTACGAAGACTAAAACATTTAACCCAATATAACTTACGCCACGAGACGGTACGGTTTTTTCTTTCTCCTTAGAATACATGTCACAGTGCGAAAAGCGTGACGGGTATCGTCGAGAAATATTTCACGCTATCCGAATCGTTTCGCCGCGAGGGAATGGCAATTGGTTCTCTTCCCCAACGCGGCAAATTTGCAACGTGAAACGAAAAGCTCGAGGAAAAATTCGTTGTGTATGTGGAAAAGTCCCCGGTGAGTCCATTCGACCGCGAGATTCGGGCTTTTCGAAGGGTATCCCGTGTAGAATGTATTTCGTTTCTCTCCACTGAATAGCTGTGATCACGGGCCAACGTAATTCGGTTCTTTTTCCGCGGTTCAGCTCGGCTCGACATAATATTTCGACATTAATCGGCCTATTCATTCTTTCCGCGTTTTACACCGGGAAATATCCTTTCCGCGCCATTTTCACGGGATTATTTGCTACTCTCGAACGACCCGATTTATCCGTGAACGATTAATTGCCTTACGAACACGTGAAGAGCGAAAACTTGGTACCGTATGAACTTTGTCGCGATTGTTTTCATTTGTTATCGGGTCGGTGAAAAATTCATTTCCTTTTTCTTAGATTTTTCTTGGTGACAATTGTGAATTAAATGTGAACTTTCTACACTTGAAATTGAAGTCGATACGTGAAAGGTTGAAATGGGTACGAAATCGATTCAAGAATGTAATTTAATTGAAAAGTTTAATTTTGGTAAAAATTACTCCCTAAGATAAGTGAAAAATGTCGTACGTATGTATGTCTTTTTCATTTTGTGTAGATTTATTTCCTGAAGTATAGACATGTATTCCTGGAACACCTTGTATGTTTCTACATACAGTGAATATGTACTGTTCGTCCATGAGAAGAATGCCAGCGAGTGTTTTCATCCCCACTCTGATTTACATGGACACTCTGTTGGCTCCGCCCACCAGCGTGCCATTGGCCCACGTCGATCTTCGTAAGGGAACTAGAGTGGGGATGGAAATGTCTGCCTTGTTATCACTGATGGATAGTACATAATAGGTTGTTAATATTATACTGTTAGTATAGTATTATACTATAGTAATCTAGTACTATATGGAAAGACAAATTTATTGAACAACCTAGTAAACCAAAAATTATATTTTCACAGTTCTCTCAAAGGTTCGTATTTATTTATAAAATGGAACTGGTAGATTGTGAACACTCGACTGCCTTCTTGTCACTGACGGACAGTACATAAACCAAAAATTATATTTTTACAGTTCCCTCACAGCTCTACATTAAATCATAGGGGAACTTGTAGACTGAACACTCGACTGCCTTCTTGTCACTGACGGACAGTACATAAACCAAAAATTATATTTTTACAGTTCCCTCACAGCTCTACATTAAATCATAGGGGAACTTGTAGACTGAACACTCGACTGCCTTCTTGTCACTGACGGACAGTACATAAATCAACAATTATAGTTTTACAGTTCTCTCAAAGCTTCGTATTTAATTATAGGGTAGACTGTGAACACTTGACTGCCTTCTTGTCACTGACGAACAGTACATAAAGCAAAAATTATATTTTTACAATTTCTTTACAGCTCTGCACTAAATTATAGTGGAACTCGAATACTGTGAACACTCGACTGCCTTCTTGTCACTGACGGACAGTACATAAATCAAAAATTACATTTTTACAGTTCCCTCACAACTACACACTAATTTATAAGGGAACTGCGAATAATGTTACTCATATAACTGTTTTACTGTGAACACTCGACTGCCTTCTTGTCACTGACGGACAGTACATAAATAAAAAATTACATTTTCACTCTTCCCTCGCAGCTTCGTATCAAATAATCTCTGGCGTCCAGCTCGTGGTACACGGTATCTCGACCTTCTCTGATCGATCGATGACGCGTCACACGATACCGTACCACGTTTTCGTAGCTACGCACGTCACGGTTACGTTCTCGAAACCAAAAATTTCCCACCGCGTAACGCAACACGTACGGTGTAAATCGATTCACGCGCTATTACGTTTCCCGGATCATTTAGTTCGAAACGCGCGGGAGATAGACGCATCGTCCCATCGTCAACTTTGAATCGTATCCTCTGCCCTGTACGAGCTTTTCGTACTTTTCGCGAGCGCGCGCGACGGAACAGCTGTCGATACACGTTAACAGCGAAGGTGATATATTATCATCGCGTCCACGATAAACGTATGGAATATCATCTCGTTTTTGTTGATATTCACCGCGTAACACGTTTATCCGCCAAGGTTCGCGAATCTATGTACGTCGGCCATTGTTACCAACCACGTCGTCGTTCCAATCTCACGTGAAAATTTGAAAATTATTTCACGCCTTTACTACCCTGAGGTGTCTAATGTACTACCCTGAGGTAAAGTTTGGGAATTTTTTTCATAGATAATCACCACACAAAACTTCCAAATCTTTTTGTACAATTGTGTGGTAATCGTTAGCTTCGTTCTCCAATTTTTTTCAAGCGAAAACGTTACAAAATGGCGGAGTTATTCTCCATTTTCGAAACCTCTTTTGTTGAACCATTGAATCACCTGATCGTCATTCTTGAAGAGGATAGGAACGTTCGAAACGTTAAGTTCTTGTCGATTCGTAAAAATTTTTCAAAAATTTCAATAATTGCACAAATAACAGCGGTATTATTTATTTTTTGGTTAGATTTACGTCGTATTATTACTACACGAAAATTCATACCACATTGGACACACACGTGTACAACCGAACGTTTCAACGTCGAAAGGATAAGTGAAAACATAGAAAAAGTTCTCCTTTGTGCCGCGATACTTGCCTCGTTCCTCTTATCCGATTTCAATTCCACCGCGGGGGCTTTTTCGGCTCCGAACTTCGACAAACATCTCCCGGCCCGCTTACTACAATAACGTTTATAATACCATTTAATAGGATTCTTTCAACGGGGCAACGTCGTTTCGACATTCTCTTCGAAAGCGGCTCGAGAAACGCTCGGCTTGCAATCTGTGCGTGCACGGCGAAGATACGATTCAACGTCGGGCTGAATTGCATCCTCGTCGTTGCAGTTCTTAAATTCCCTGCACTTCTGGGAACAGTCGCCTCCCAGTCGTCGAACTACGGTGAAAGCTGTGCGTTGTCGCGAGAACGTACATTTCCCGGAGAATCTTTTTCCTTTTAGTTTCTTTACCCAAGACCTCTCCCATTGAAATTGTGCTACCGCCACCGTGGATTAGAAACTACGTTTTCGTAGAAAATTGACTTCCTCTCGGATTAATCGAACGACACTGCTCGACATCGCTGTGCACTCTTCGCTTGTTTTCACTGATAATAGTTCTTATTGTTTTCTAGTTACAGGGGTGGCAGAAAATTCGAATCTTCTTCATCGTTCGTCGTAGGGTCAACATCCACTCTCAGGGACTCTTGACAGGGTTCTCGAATCCAATGGGTTGAAAAGAATCCCTATTAAGGGGTTAGCGCACCATTGAGGTCGCATTCACATATTTTTCTTCGCGACAGATCAGTTCCAACACTCGAAAGGGTAGAGTAACCTGAGCTGTCTAATATGGGTAAAGTTTGGAAATTTTTGTTCATAAATAAATCATCGGACGAAACGTTCAGAACTTTTCGGGCGATAGTGAAAAGTTCGCGCTTCGTGGGCGCCTTGAATATAAATAAAACAGCTCGTGTGTGTATATAGATTTTTTAACCTTTTTTTTTCGGTTAGATTTATGTCGTGTCGATATCGAAGTTAGCGACCTATCGGTTTGGTTTTATTTTTAAAAGTTCCTTTTAGATAATTTAAGTAATTAAGAGTGTGTTTTACGATTTCTTTTTCAGTATATTTTGTACATTTAAATCGACGAAATTCGTCGAAGAAAATGTTTCGAAAAAAATTATTAATTCGATCGAGAGGATTCGTTGGACAAACGGAACCGTGTATTAAGAATGATTTACCCCACGCAGCGAGAACCCGTGAGAATAAATTAAGAGCACCTCGAAAAGAGAAAAAAAGAAAGAAAAAAAAAGGGATAAAGAAAACAAAGAGGAAGTTCCATGAAATCGCAACGAGAACGATAATGGACGCTGGCGGACGTCCAAACTTGTCCAGCGCCGTTGTACCACTCGAGCTTCCAGTAATAGTGCAACTCTTATGTAATTTAATAATTCCTTCTCCTTTTGTACTTGTGACAACCGCACGACAAATGATAACATTTTCTCTACCGCCTGCAAACTTATATACGGACGGAAAAAAATTCACACAACTACTTGAGTCATGTGTACACCCCTGTCTGGAAAATTTTACATTTATCTGTCCACTTGTTCGGCGCAAAAACTTATTTGAAATTTTTATAAATTTTCAAATTTCACGTAGATTCGAATAAATTGAATTTTCTTACAGCTAAAAATCTTACAGCTGCTCTGGAAAAGTTGATTTTTGGAGGATAGAAAGAGATTTTTGTTCAAACTGCTGCCATTCGTGCAATTATTGAAATTTTTGAAAAATTTCGCGCCATGTTTCGAATAATAGATTCTACTTTACGAATCGACTAGAACTTTACGTTTCGAATGTTCCTATCCTCTTCAGGAATGACGATCAGGTGATTCAATGGTTCAACAGAAGAGGTTTCGAAAATGGAGAATAATTCCGCCATTTTGTAATATTTTCGCTTGAAAAAAATTGGAGAACGAAGCTAACGATTACCACGCAATTATACAAAAAGATCTGAAAATTTCGTCCGGTGATTACCTTTGAAAAAAATTCCCAAAGTTTACCTACATTAGACACCTCAGGGTAGTCTACCCTTCGAGCTGCTCACTAGATTTAAGTTTTCTTAATATTCCGGTTTAAAAAATCACTGAAATATTGAACTCGTAATAATTTTTCAAATATTTGTACTTGGATTAAATACAAAAAAAAAAGAAAATTGCAACGTAAGGGAATATTTTTCATTCTTGAGAACGATGAAAGTGGATTAAGATACGGAATGATCGGATAGGTGATACATCGCGTGATAATTCGTGTTTCGTGCTCTAAACTGAAGCCAATAAGGATCGTTCTCGCCCGCAGCCACGCTACGCAAATACCAAGAGTGGGGAAGCGGGGTGGGGGACTGAAACCGTTGCTTGAAAGCGGGAATTACCGTATTTACGGAAACGAAACGACCTGGCTAGCACGGATTAGTGCGGTTAACCGAGGGAAAACGCTCTGACGAGCCAGAGATTGTTCTGATGGAACCACAGGGGCGAAAAAGTATAGTTGAAAGGACAGAGACGAATGTGGTTTCACGGAGACGAATGGCTGACCGCGGAAAGCGCTGATGTCCGCGCTTTCCACGTGGCTGGTGTTTAAGACCTCGTTAAACATGGACCTTTTAAAGCAGTGCCCTCCAAAGCGGGGTGGGGTCAACCTTTGACGGGATAGATGGCTTGTATATTCGAATGGTGATAGAGAAAACTTCGATCTAGAAATATTACATTGGTTTATCGATCGTCGAAATTTGAAAAAATTATGTAAATAACTAAATACATTTTTAGAAACAGAAATATATTTTTCTCCTAGAAAAACAAAGGGGTGGCTTATATTTTAATGAGGGTAGGGAAAACTTTAATATTATATTGATATTTATCGGTCGTGAAAATTTTAAAAAGTGTGTAAAAAATTACGTACATTTTTAGAAACAGAAATATATTTTTCTCTTAGAAAAATTAAGTGGTGATTTACGTACCAAGGGGAATAGAGAAAATTTTTCAAATATACTACAGGTCACTAGTGGTCACTGAAGGTCACGTGAGGTCACGTGGGGTCACTGGTGGTCACTTGACGTCACTGGTGGTTACGTGGGGTCACTGGTGGTCACGTAAAGTCACTGGTGGTCACGTGGGGTCACTGGTGGTCACTTGACGTCACTGGTGGTCACGTGAGGTCACAAGAAATCACAGAGGACTATCAGATTAATGAGTTATCCGGATTATCCGGAATAACGAATTATCGGATTAACGGATCATCGAATTATCCGGATAATAATTATCCAAGGGGAATAGAGAAAATTTTTCAAATATCCTATTGATGCACTCGCCATCAAAATTTAACAAATGTATGTAAAATCAAGTACAAATATTTGAAAAAATAGAACTATATTTTTCTCTCCGAGAAATTGGGGAGAGGATAACACCCAGAATAAGTGACTTGTATCTCCTGGTGGGAGGGAAAACTTTAGTTCAAAAAGATCCTGTTAATTCATCATCGAAATTTATCAAGGGTGCATAAAATCGAACACGAATATTTTTAAAAGTAGAAATACATTTTTCTCTTAAGGAAAGTAGAGGAGAGTGTAACTTCGAACTTAACCAGCTCTCGAGATTGGAATTCTTTTCTTTCTTTTTTTTCACTCGAGCGAACGTCTTTGAAAAAGATTGCAAACCACCGGTTTAAAGTCAAAGGGATAAAAACGACCGAGGATATTACTTATTGGGCGACACATAATACCTATATCCGCGTACCGATAAACGTCTGCTTGCACAAATCGATCCTTCGTGCTCTAACGACATCCCGTTGTATATCATGGTAACAGTTACGATGATGACGAGATATTGTTTTGAGTCATAGGCCATTATTTGCGTAACGGTTGGAAAAATCGGTGTCGTTACCCGCTGACACGAAACTGGGCAATGGAAGTGACTCATTTAATTACTTAACCATGGAACATAATGTATGGTCGTCGTCGTATGTAGGTTTCTTTTTCGCGCGATTGGACTTTGAGTGAGTTGCTCTAATTTAACGAATAATTGTCTCTTTGGAATCAAGAGCTTTGATCTGTGACCATTATCGATTCGACAATATAAAATGCATTATTACTGTTAAATAGTATTAAATCGAAAATAGTAACTTTCTCAAAATTAGAAAATAAAATTGTACATTCCTTGAGATTGAACTATTAAATACGTTACTCTGATTTTTAAAAAAATAGTTTAAAATATTATAATATTTTAGTGTTAAGAGCATTGATAAATTTGTCAATATCATTGATCTGACAATATAGAATACATTATTATTATGACAGAATTATTTTGTCACCGAGAGTAAATAAAAAATACTAACTTTCTCAAAATAGTAACTCTAACGAAATTAAAAAATGAAATTGTATATTCCTTGAGACTGAGCATTAATATGTTACTCTGATTAAAAAAAAAAAATAGTCTCTTTGGTGTCAAGAACATTGATAAATTTCTCAATATCATCGATCTGACAATACAGAGTACATTATTATTATTATGACAGAATTATTTTATCACCGAGAATAAATAAATAATACTACCTCAAAATTATAAAACAAAATTGTACATTTCCTCGAGACTGAACATTAAATACACTACTCCGATTTAACAAAAATTATAATCAATTCACGAATACGATCAGTTCATAAAAATCATCGTTCTGACGCTATACAATGCAATATTATAACTGCTCTAAATTATTTCGTATTAAATCCTAATACTACCACGATCGAAATTACAAAATAAAAACGACGATAAACTTCACACGGATTCGACTCTGGTGAATAGTGTTATCGGAATTATCGTTGCCCTTTGATTCATCGCGCGTCAGGTGAAAGCGGTTCCGATCTGCATAAGGCGGGTTTACAAGGATCCACGATTACGCGTACAACGGACTAACCCAAATAGATAGCGAAGAAATCAAGCGGGCTCTATCGCTTACGTTGTTCGGCCGTGTAGGCGCAACCCCTCGCCACGTGATAACACGAAGTTAATGAAAGTGACGCAATCGAAGTTGCACAGCTCCGCGCGTACCACTTGCCGCGAGCTTATCAACGCGTTTAGTGCGTTCGAAATAGCCACGATTGATAAAAACCATCGTTCCCGAAACTTCAAAGCGAGACGCAAGCGATTCCCCGCTTCGCGGAACTCGTAACCCCCGATATTCTTCGAAACGACTATTCGTGACGGGCACTCGCAAATAGGCGAGAAAAGCTGTCAATGAGAGGCAAAAATTCGTTCTCATTTTCATCATTTAGATTCGAGGCGAACGAACATTTTTGTACAAATTTTTATTTTTGATTACATGGAGGGGTATCGAGGTAAATTTTGAGAAAATTCTTTATGGAAAAATTGCACGTTTTGATAAATATTGTATTGAAAAAAGAGGAAACACTTTCTTTGTTAATATGACATTTTATTCAGTGCAGCATATTTGAAGCAGGTTTTCATTGGAAAGAATTCTGATGTTTTTTCGTGTATATTTTTGAAAGTTTGTTTGTAGTTTGTTCAATTTTTTATCAATACCAAAGAGTACTTAAGAAGCACTTATCGAATGCACGGTGTAAAGTTGGTTAATTGTAATTGTTTATTAATAATCGTACGACGAATGTTGTACATCTGTGAGTTCTACTAATATGGAGAACTCGCGGAGTGTTTCGTATACGTTTGTAACTAGTTGGTACAATAAAATTATTATTATGTTCTGTATAATTACACGCATCCTGTATACGTTTAGCATACAGTTTTCGTGTTCTCGTACGCCGTAAATAGATACTTAAAATTCGCTGTCTGATAATAATACTTCTGCGCGGACGGTAATTAACGAAAGGACGTGCATTACTAAATAATGGGAGATAGTGCCTATGGAAAGTAAAACGTAGTACTACGTGCCTGGAATATCGCAATTATGAAACGTGTTACGTACTTTAATCTCCGGGAAACAGAAAAAGTTCTCGTATCGAAAAATGATCTTTCTTTGGAAAAAATTATTACCACCGGTTATGGAATTTCAATGAAGCACGTAGCACTACGTGACACTTCAAGAATTAAGAAAAGAAAATTATGTACAATTGATTTATCCTGAATGGAAATTTATAGTTTCGTTTAATGAAATTTTCTCAGGAAAAGGTTGAATTTGTCGTTACGTGACTAAGAGAGCGTAGAACGTAGTACTACGTGTGTTCCAAATTTATCGATCGTACACGTAGTTCTACGTATTTTGACGAAATTTTCTCGAGAAAGGTCGAATTTTTCATCGAATAGTTACCATTTGCACCGAAATACGTTACTGGCCGATAAAACGTAGTACTACGTGTACCGTGAAATTACTCGAAGGAATGATAAATCTGCGTCCGTAGCATCCCCTTTTCGGAATATCTTCTTCTTGTCGGACCATTTGTTTAAACGACGTCCAAAACAGCTACGAATCGAGTGTTTGATTTTCGGCGCTTAAATTTTGCGAATTTTTTTTCTAAATAGTTACTAAATGAAAAATGTAATCTTTTTCGGAGAACATAAATATAACTTTCAGCTTCGTTTTACAATTTTGCGAGAGTAAAAATCGTACAAAATGGCGAAGTTATTCACTGTTTTATTAAAAAAGTAACACAAATTTATTTATCACTGCAACTTGGCTAAATGTTTGAATTTCGAAATATCTTTTCAACATAACGTTCTACGCACTTTAAACTTTAAGAAAATAAGAAAAAAAAATTTGATTTTTTTTACTTCTCATGGTGGCGTTCCCCCTTAATGGAGACTAATTTAATTTCGAGTCTCGTTTTAAAAGCGAGTTTTGAATACTTGTTATAATCCACTGGGCGATGATACTTCTACGTTCTTTGGTTAACACGTTCGCTATCGGAACTCTGTTGGAAAATCGATCATCACGAACCATGAAAATATTATTGCAAAGTCTTTAAAGACGACGAGTAAAATCAACGTACATCGAATACATCGCCACACTTTTATTTCATTCGATATTTTCTTTATTAAAGAAGATAGAGAAAGAATTTACTCAACCTCTTTACGTAATATTTAATCTTCTTTCAATAATATTGGAGAAAAGTTTTCAATATTTTTCCAAACATACATTGACGAAATTAAAAAATTACAAGATCATTATTCAATAATGAAAATTATTACAATAAAAAGAAAATACTACCTCCGATTAAAAAAAATCTCAGTGACTCTCTTTTGTACCCCCCCCCCCCTTCAAACATCATCAAAAAAACAATTTATTCATTTCACATTAAAATTTATTATCTATTTATCTGTTTCTCTATTTATCTATTTCTCACGTGAGATGGTGTGTGAGGTCACTGGAGATCACGAAGGATTAACGGATTATCCGGATTATCGAGTTCGTCCAGATTATCGAGTTCGTCCGGATTATCGAGTTCGTCCGGATTATCGGGTTCGTCCAGATTATCGAGCTCGTCCGGATTATCGGGTTTATCCGGATTATCGAACTATCGAATTAAGGGAATATCCGGATAAAAATTAATCCAAATAAAAATGTTCATATATTCGGATTAGTTGCGTAAATTTCCGAAAGAACAGCCTACAACATTTCATTCGACACACCCGGTGTACATCTATACCGAACAACCGAGGAAAATGCACGAGCCACCGCCCATGAAAATATAACGAGCGCTTAATAAGACGAATATCGGGATATTTCATAACTTTCGAAACACGGGGAAACTTCCAGCCCGTTTCCACGTGCCCCCGTAGTTACGTCAGCATGGACGAAAATGGTATTCGCGTAATTTATTTGCGGAAACTCGGCCCGGGCTCGGAAGTTGCCAAGATATCGAAGTTGATGCCCCCGTACCTACCTACCTATCCACCTACCTGGCTGGGCTTGTCGCTCCTCCTGTTTACCATATTTATCGTCGCGCAGTGGCCGTTGACTATATTAAAATAATCAGACGATGGATAGAAAAGTTCTGTCGGAATGTCACGGGTGTTGCGAGTCGCATGCCGCGCCGCCTGTTACGGAGTTTCGTAATTTAACTTAGTTTCCCTCGATATTGCGCTCGGATTGCTACTCGCGCCCCGTGACGCGAGACGTTGCATCAAGTCACAAGATACGGCCGTAACGCGTACCGGTGGCAGCTCCGCGGGAAAAAGGGGTGTCGAACGAAGGAACTCATTGCTGTCGGATGCTTTCAACGAAATTGCATTCCGTGGAAACGCTTGCTAATTGAGAGAAACGCGAGAACGCATATCGACGCGGAAACATCCCTTTTGTTTAATTTCCACCGGGGTCTCGCGTTTCATTATTATCGGATTGAACATTTTTGGGTCAATTTTGAATCGACGTTACGGTGAACCTTCTCTGTCCTCCTGTTCCAAATTGGTTTCGTTGTTGGTCCGAGAAACGGAGACCGTTTACGTACATTTTTTTTGTTTTTGTGTATCTTTTTTTTTCGCGATAAAAACATTTCATAGGTAACACGTTTTCCGAACTACACCGTCCACGGAACCAATTATATTCTTTTTAGGGGAAGGGTGAAATTCAAGTTCAACGGAATGGAAAATTCGGTCAAAGTTGCACCTACAGTACGTTCAAAGAGACGAGATACCAATGTTTATATTAACACTTGCGTGATCAGTTAAATGATCTGTTACTGTTGGTCTATTTTCTTGAGCTTCAGGAAGTATTTTAGAGGGTTGTGTTTCTGGTCAGAATAAATTCTTTCGATTTCCTGTAGTAGTAGTAGTCTAAACAGTGATTCAAAATAAATTTTTAATAAAAAAGAATTAAACTTATTTCATTTATTTCGTTGTCATCTTATATCCATTTTATATTTCTTTAAGAAGCGATTGTTCGAAAACACAGTTTCTTTATTGTGCGTGCCGTTGATTATACAAGTTATTCAATTGTAGGTCAAATAATGTAAATTGCAAAAAAAATCACAATGAAGCGTAGAAAAAGTGTTCTACGTAATCAGTGGATCCAAATATTCATGCACTTATCACGTGTAGTCGTTGTATTCGGTATCTTGTCTCATTGGACGAACTATAGTCGGGAAACATTTTCAGGGAATTTTGTAATAGTTTCTTTTGTTAAGCTTCGGAATAATGTAATATTTCCGTTGAACTTTACGGTTATTGTTTCTATCGAACATTATGTGAAGTATATATGAACAAAGATCGTATAAGTTTCCATTGTACAGGTCGAGAGTTAATCTGCAGTGTAATGGAAATTGTTTGCAATTGTTCTTTGTGTGGAAGTAAGTCGATGATGTGGTATACAATTTTTTTGTACGGGCATTAATTTTAGAGGAAATTGGCTTCGAAGAAGTGTGCGCGTGTCAGGGCAAGATTAATTGACCGCTCAGGGTCGCGGACAAGGAGCTACCCCCACCACTAGCCACCTCGTTGCCCTGTTTCTCTACGCGCAAACGTTCAGTCGCGCGCCCTCTGTCTTACTTACTATATGTTCTGTAAACTAATCTGCTGTAAACTAAAGATGTAATTAATTCTATTCACTTAATCGTATTATCCAATCGTATATTTTGAGAACATTATGCGAGTATTTTTTACCAATTGTTATCGTTGTAGCTTTTTTATAAAATTATAAAATTTGTATGTTTAAAAATCACAAAATAGGTACTGTTGAAGAAATCAATAACAGAAATATGCCTGGTGGCAAAAAACTTCAAACTCGTCCTTTTTTGTTTTTTTAATCAGTTTTCACAAAGTTTGCAAATATCTGCAACGTGAATTTAAGGAAAATTCTTAATTTATTTGCTCGTTTGGATCGTAAAGATTAAAGTACAAGGTACTTTATTTCGTGGCAGGATTCAAAATTATAGCGCTCCGTCCCGGATCTGCTAATAGAACTCATCAGTGAGGCTTAGTAAATCCTGCCTTAGACGACAGTTTCGGATAGAAAACGTCTTCTACGTGTGGAGAGATCCTAGGTCAAACTCGAAAATTGTGTCTTAGGCAAGATCCGCTAAGCCTTACTGATGAATCCTATTACGGAATCCGGGACGAACCGGGGGTAATTTTTGCTTATATAACGAAATAAACTAAACCTCTTGTATAATATATTATCACTAATATTCTTAATCAGATTGCCTGTGACGTACAATTTCTCCCAATTAATTTTCAAAATGTAACGAGAACTTTTCTGATAAAAGAGACCACAATTTTCTACAATTTTTGAATGTTGAAAACGTTGAGAAATATATTCAAAAATAATATTACTCAGGTACGAATTTTTGAGCGAGATCACCGCCATTTTGTTTACTCGTTGAACATAAAAAAAAATGTTCATTTCTAAGCTGTGGCGCATTCGTAGTTAAAAGAAATTAATTTCGATCGGGTTTCCTGTTGTAAAAAATTCTTAAAGATAACCTCTGTTTCGTCGAGTGGCTCGAACCTAACCTCTCAAAACAGATTTCCAAGCGCTATACTAAACACTGTACGGCCAGTTACTTCATTTTGTCTCGAGATTAACCGACACTCGTGCTCGTACCAAAATCTAAAATCTTGTCTCTCTCGAGTTACCGGGCCACCACTTGAGTTATTATAGGGCTCCTTGTTCCAGACGCTCGTGCCAAAATGGCGACCGTAATAACTACTTTACGAACATCTTGCAACGTTTAATCCCGAACAGAGTACAACGGTGCACATTGCCCGTGTCCATTTCGTTCGGTGAATTTATGATCCGACCCGATCGTATACTTCGAGTAGGTTCATTCGATTCGCGTATCCACGAAATATTTGCTTCTCGCGACAAAGTAACAGGCGATACGTCACCCAGTGAATCTTTCTCCCATTAAAGGGCCATTTCGGTTTGGACCGCCAAAGAATCATTTTCAAGAATTTTTTTCCCGCGAAAAAAGGCTAAGATTTAAATACGAAAACTCTGCAGCCATATTTGCATATTTTTTATTGCACACGGTCCTTTAACGTGCTCCTTTTTATATCCATATACAGGGTGATACGTTTAATTGAAAACGGTCGAATACAAATTGTCAAAAAAATGTTCTTACAAAAGTTTCATACACAGGAAGACATTAAATGGTACAAATAATTTTCACGTAGGTGTAGCAGTGGTTCTTATCAGCTGGTATAATTAATATTCACGTTGGTATAGCAGTGGTACTCATCAACTAATATAAATAATTTTCATACAGGTATAGCAGTGATTTTCATTAGCTAGTATAAATAATTTTCACAAAGGTATAGCAGTGATTCTCATCAGCTGGTACAAATAATTTTCACGTAGGTATAGCAGTGGTTCTCATCAGCTAATATAAATAATTTTCATATAGGTATAGTAATGATTCTCATCAACTGGTATAAATAATTTTCATATAGGTATAATAGTTGGTATAAATAATTTTCACATAGGTATAGCAGTGGTTCTCATCAGCTAATATAAATAATTTTTACACAGATATGGCAGTGATTTTCATTAGCTGGTATAAATAATTTTCACAAAGATATAGCAGTGATTCTCATCATCTGGTACAAATAATTTTCACGTAGGTATAGCAGTGGTTCTCATCAGCTAATACAAATCATTTCCACGTAATGAATATATCACGATGAATACTGTAACTAGAATAAAATGGAGTAAAGGAAAGAATCTTCCTTGAAATTAATTACCAAAGAATTTATTTTCGAGTAATTTGACTATTCAGTCCCCTTGAAGCCCCAAGAAACACCAATCCCTGACCTCGTGTCACAGATTAAGCGACATCGGCTCGGTCGAAATTTATGGTAGAACGTTTTATCACAATCCGGATCGGGTTCACGCGCGATCGAGTTCACGGAGGATCTGCACGGAAATTCGAGCAGGATTCTCCGCGACCATCAGCGGTCCACCATACCTGGAGTTGGTTGTGAAATAAGAATAGTCGCGTTAGAGATCCTTTTATCGAGTGATTTATCAAGATCAGGTCACGGATGGAGTCTGAAGTCCCATTGTAAGCACGTCGAGGGTTTACGAAAGAAGATTTATAGCGAACCATTTAATTGCAATTCTAGACAATCCGTTCGGGGATCTCACTTCGTCGAATTATTACCAAGTGATTTATTAACGGTTAAGAAGATTCTATCGGATGTTCTCGCGGTTTTTTTTTCTTTTTTTCTTTTTTCTTCTTCTCTCGAAAGCTTAGTACGATTCAAGGTAAAAATTCTTTTCTATTCGAGAGTAGCTAAAAAATGATAAGTTCTTCGCCGCGCGAGGATGAAAAACAGGTTTCCACGTCGCGATTCTTCTTCGGTGGGACATACCATTTGTTATACGGAGAATGGGTTCGTTTTTAGAGTTTCAAAGATTATCCAATCCAAGGGGCTCGATTTATCTCTGTTCAATTTATGCAGTTTCCACGGTTCGGTTTTGCGGGACCTTATTTGCATGTAACTCGAGATCTTACTGTAAGTTCGAGCATTCTCGCTCGCTTGAATACGTTTCCATTGAGATATATACACTTACCGAGGTGTAAAGTTGATCGCTTAAAGAGGTTGGGCTTCTATCCTCCTTAAATATTCGTTTCTGAAAGATAAAACAATACCAGATAGAAAACAAATTACTCAGTCTTCCAAAAATAAAGTCAGAGAAATTGTCAAAATATTTGAGAAAAAATTCCACTTTTTTTATACTCTTAACAATAAATATCCAAATATCAAGTATTGAATAGAACTCTAAAGAACAATTAGAAGTTTATTGACACGAGTGGCGACATTTTTCAAGTATACAAATAATTCATCTTCCATGCTTTCGTGATAATTGAGTAAAAAAAAAAAAATCATCAAATAACAGCAATTTTTCAAGAGCAAAACTAATTTGATTATTCTCTAGGGGTTGAATTAAAAAACTGATTAAATTGCTACCTCTTGGGAGCCCTTGATCTCGGTGATCTGCATTCTACACGAAGAAACCATAAACCTTAATAAAACAAATTTCCATTCCTTTGAGGTTAGGTTTGAAAGCATCCTTTGACCGTACCCCGTTTTCATGAATTAACGCAATAACTCTCCGTGTTACACTGCCCGCAGTTGCAGCTGCACGAAGACGTAAATACAATAATAATAATAATAATAATAAAAAATAATAATAAACCAAGATCGACCGCGTCGTATTTTTCACGAAAATGCGAGGACACACGTAACGTGCTTCGAACCATAAATTCGATAGAATCTCACGAGTGTAATATCTGTGGATTTCAGCGGTATTGTAATACCTTCCGGGACCAATATTCGTTTCACGGGAATCGTTGTTCTTCAAGCGGGGAAACGGTGTTGCCGGGTTATCTTAAATTTGTTAAAAGGAGGGAAAACACGGGCCAGCTGAAAAGATTCAAACACTTTCCACGGTATGCCCTTAGCGTGGAATTTCCATTTGAATGCAAAGCACAAAAGAGTAGCACATTCTACGAGAAGTGGTCCCGAAGAAAATTGTTTCACCGTGTCAGGCAACCGGTACAATTTGTTAACCTTGTTTCGCGTTCGTCGTTGCGTTTGGGATATTTATGAGAGGGATGTTCGAAATACAGTTTCCGCGAAACCTGTCCGACTTCATCGATCATCGAGAACGATCGAAGCGTTTAACAATCTGTTTTTTTTTTTAAACTCTTACCTCACGGCCAACGGAACGTTAAAAATTGTAAACAATTCAAAAAATTTGTAAAAAATTGTAAGAAATCGTAAAGAATTAAAAAATTTGTATAAAATTGTAAGAAATCGTAAACAATCGTAAAAAATTGTAAGAAATCTTAAAAAGTTGTAAAATTTTGTATAAAATTGTAAGAAATCGTAAAAAATTGTATAAAATTATAAGAAATCGTAAAAAATTGTAAAAATTTGTATAAAATTGTAAGAAATCGTAAAACATTTAAAAATTTGTATCAAATTGAAAGAAATTGTAAAATTTTTAAAAATTGTAAAATTTAGTACGGGAGAATTTTTTTTATTCCTCGACGAGCGTATCGAACTCTCCACAATTATTTTAAAATTAACATTGTCGAGAAAAAACGGTATTTTTGACGAAATCTTCACGTTTCGAAAAAAATATTAGAGAGAACTTTTTCATTGTTGTCGAAGAGCTTGCTGAACTTTCCGTAATTATTTTAAACTTAACATCGACGAGAAAAAACGATATTTCATTGAAAGAATCTCCAAATTTTTGAACAAGTGTAAGATTTCTATTATTTCTTTTTCACGAACGTATCGAATACTCCACGATCATTTCAAAATTGACACGGACGAGAAACAACGATATTTCTGACGAGATCTCCGCATTCTGAATGAAATATTACAAATCGAATAATTTCGTTTAAAACGGAGCGGAGAGGCTCGCGTAAAATGCGTCGAACAATGCGGTAAAACCGGGTCGATTGTTGAGACGTGAAATCGTTCGATGAAACAACGTTAAATCGTGGTAAAATTTAAACGAATTTTTTCATTCGGACGATAAAAGGGCGAGGAAAATTTCTGGGGACACTGCTTGCTCTCTATTAATGATATGTTTAATTAACGTGTGTTTCGAGGCGCGTCTACCTGCGGAATTTAATTCGCATTGTTTTTCACAATTAATTTGTATATTGAATTGCGAACCGGTATGAACATAACTTTTAACGATGTGTAAACAGCCAGCCTGGTAACGTTCAATCTATACCGTGAGACAAACGAAATGTAAAACGTAATCATAATTACGCCATGAAGTTTGATTCGCGCGAAGGGAACAATGGAAATTCACTATCAGCGTGTTACTCTCAAAATTTAATTCTCAACAGAACGTCGCTTCACCGTATCGACTCATTTACCTGTAAACTATATCCTGTATAAAAAAAAAAAATAATCTTTCGAACGAAAATAGTACAGCATCTACGAGCCAGGAATATCTCTTAACCGAATATCTCACCTCGTGTATGTATTTCGGTAACTGTTACAATTGTTAATATTTTTCATCGAAAAAAATTGCGAATACTCTCGAAACACGTACCAATGTGTGACAAAATCGTTGCATCGGAAGGTCTTACGGTTTCTTCGGAAAAAATTGCCAAAGAACTGCTTTCTCTCGCGCCTAAAACCAGAAGATCCACTTAAACTCAACCGTGTATTTACAACGCACAGTGTTGTAAAATTGAGTCGTAAGACGTTAAAAAAAAAAAAAAATGCTTTTCCTCGCGTCTGAAACGAGAAGATTCACTTAAACCCAACCGTGTATTTATAAGGAACAATGTTGTAAAATTGAACCGTGAAACACGGTTTAAATCGTCCTCGAAGAAAGGATCCTGCACCACCTTCCACTTCCATCGATCCTTTCACGTTTCTTCGTGGCTTTTATTCAGCGCTAAAGTATCCTGTCAAAACCACCGAGCCATACCGAGATTTCCATATCAATGGTACTCCTCCACTCCTCGAAGAATGAAAGGATTACACGTGGTAGGGTTGATAACGAGGAACCTCGAATCGGTAGACTGGAGTTGGTTCGAGTGGAACCTGACGATGCTTAGGGCAACTATGTTGGCACAATTAACGACTCGGTGACAGGAGTTCGTTGTCCCGTACGATGACGAAAATGTGACCGTCAAGCGGACACGTTTACCCTGGACAAACACGTAAATCTCGTATCGGCACTTTATGAACACACCTGAATCCCTGTTGCTCTTTCGTAGAGAGAAACGTGTCGGAGAGCGAAAGTGAGAGAAAATTTTCGAAGGGAAAGAAAAAATTGTCACAGCGTGGAGAACGTACGAAACGTAAAAGAAACGATGTGGTGCTTGCGGACTGTGTGCAATGATACAAAATTAGTAAATAAAATCTTAAACGACTATTCGGTTCGGATATTGGACGATCGTGGAACGATTTGTTCGATTGTTGAGGTACCGAGGACTTCTCGGTAGTCTCAAAGTCTCAGACTACATCGAGGGAGATTGTTTAACCGTCGAGTACACTTTCTATGCTTCGATAGCCCGCAATAACGATTCTCCGAGAAATCGTTCCAGCGGGAGCCGGAATATCCTCGGGGCCACGCGTATATGAAACGTTTCTATAACGGATTACAGTTTCGAGCATTTCGTTACGAGGAGAGAACGACGAAACGAGCTAAGTGAATTCCGAAAGGATCGAAGAATTATCCGTGACGAAAACGGTACGCCACGGAACATCGAAATGTGTTTATTTTGTGCTTCTGTGTCGTGCGAAAAAATTCGAATTAAGCGTACAATGTTCGGTAATTTTCTCTCTCGAGCGATAATTATTGTCTATTCGAGCAAAGAAATCCACCTCTCCGTCGTTTATATTCTTATGGTGCGTCGAGTCGAGCAATGGTCTTGTCTGACTGCGATAAGATGGAAAATATTCATATTCAAATTTTGCATACGTATGGTTTTATCTTCGCAGGAATACGATCAATGAATTGGTGAGGTTCTTACGATGAAAATGAGTCCAAACACGACCCCATTTGGACTATTTAATCGTAGATCAAAAAATTTTCCAAAAAAAGTAATTCGAAAATTGTATAAGTCAAAGTAGTTCGAATGTGGTCGTGTTTGGACTCATTTTCATCGGGAGAACCTCGCCGATTCGTTGGTAATATTCTCTCGATGATATGAAATATGTATCAATTTCGTATTCTATATCAATACTATAAAAAACTTCAAAAATTAACTAAAATCCAATTTAAATCTACCCGAGAAACTCGAAAGCAAGTTACGAGCATTAAAATAATATTAAAAAGTCTGAATCAGTTTTCCAATAACCCATTGGAATCCCAGTCGTGATGATCCATTTCTTTTTTTTCGACCAGCAACTCACATCGTATTGAAAGTTCCCTGATCGTGGCAGTAGCTGACCAATTTTCTTTGGCCATTTTGCTGGCCGTGAAATTTAAATGCAAATTTTGATACCGTCGCATGTTCGGTCCAACCTGGCCGGCTTTGAAGCGTCACGTCGCCGGTCACCGCTAAAATCTGATAAATCTAATTTCGGGTAAACGCAGAGCATTGAGAACGTTTCCATGCGTTTAATAAAACCACGTCCAACACGGTATTATCCACTTTCATCAAATTCAGTTTCCGTGAAAATGGTAAAGTTGCCGGGGCAGACTTATTTTGTAGCAAGTGATTCGATATAAGGATGTAATGCGGCAAGGGGGTGTATACACAATAGAAAAGAGGGCGATCCTTCGTATAAAAATACTACCAAAAATTTCCATTTGTATTTCACACGATCACCGAACACGTTGGCGCATCTTCTCTTCCCTCGCTCTGCAAACATTATTCCAAATCTCTGTGTAAACGAAAGAGAAACTCGGCAATTCGATCGGAAATGTTTTTTCCAAAATTTGCTAAATATTCTGTTCGTATCACACGAACTAAATAATATATCCCCAAAAAGGAAAAAGACACGACAGATAATTTCCTTTCGAAAACAATCGTCTGTGAAATAAAAATTAAATAAAATTCATCCAGGTCAATGGAAATTCGTTACCCGTTAGCTCTCCGTTGGCCGAGTTTTGGGTCTATTTTGACCCACGAGATCCTCATCAATCTCCTCACCACTCGACGAGTAATCGAAGCCGAGAACCGTTTACTTCGGAACTGATAAGGTGAAAGTAGAAAAAAAATTGGTCCGGGTCTATACTGACCCACGCCGACCGGTTAAAAGCATCGATGAACGGTTACCGATTTCGTACTCGAGAAACTGAGTACAGTGTAGGACACGGACCATATTATCCTAAAGGTGACCCAAAAGGTAAAGAAAGACACCGGTGACGATTACCAGAAAATTCACAGCGTCAAGGAACGCCTAGCCTGGAGGGGGATGAATCCTAATTTAATAAATCCGTCCGACCCTCTCCGCCCAAAGCCTTTTATCCATCTCTGGGAGTCCTTGAAGACTCGCCGGAGCAAGGCTAGGGCAAGGTGGAAGCGAGAAGGGCACGCCTTGCGAAACGTACACGGCTCGAGGTGCTCGCCAACGGTGGACAAGGTTGATGGGGGCTGGAAACGAGTAGGTGTACGTCTTACCACCCGCTAAGAATTACCGTTGCTCTTAGAAGCTGTACCGCAGCTCGGAACATTTAATGCTACGCCCGTCGTAACACCGTCCAGTCCTGCCGGCTTCCATCCAATTCTCTTTAACCTCCACGGCAGGAAATACAATGGAGTAGGCGCCGCCACTCCGTCATCGTTGTAACCGAAACGGATTCACCAGGGCGACACCGATGATGTTGACATCGTAGTCTGGCAAAGTGTGCTGAACACGACACCGTCGCTGGAACCGAACAAGAGGGACATCGATCGCTCCAGGAACGATCCACGAGATCGAAATCTGTCGAAATGGCGGCAGTTTTAATAGTAGGGGGCGCCACTGCACCCGTTAGTGGCCCCAAGATCGTTACTTTGGGCTCTAGTTTTGCACAAAAGATCACATACTTCTTAGTTGTCAGGTCTGACATCGATCTAGTATCTTTCGAAAGTATGTGTTCTCTAAAATAGGAGGGGGGCCCCCCTGACAATTTAAACAATCGATTAGATAGTTGTCTAATTGAGCTGAATGTGACACCATCGTGAACAACAAATAGAAAATATATTCTTCTGACGGTCTATAGAACGAAAATTCACAAAGTTACGCACTTTCCGAAGTAGGGGGCATATCCCCCATGGGGGGGGGGGGGATATTGATATAGTATTTTGGTAGAGTGTACCACTATCATCAAGATGGATTAATAAAAGATTCTTGATGAATATCTCCAAAATTATACACTTTCCAAAGTAGGGGGCACCCCCCCTCTCCACATGGGGGGATATCGACACGATATTTTGGTAGAGTGTACCACTATCATCCAGATGAAATAATAAAAGAACCTTGATGAATATTCCCAAAATTATACACTTTCCAAAATAGGGGGCACCCCCCCTCTCCACATGGGGGGATATCGACACGATATTTTGGTAGAGTATACCACTATCACCAGGATGGAATAATAAAAGATCCTCAATGATTCTTCGAATGATCCCCCAAATTAAAATTTCCCAAGATAACAATGTTTCTCAAGGAAGAGGGTCTGGGCCCTAGAGGGGGGCAAGAGCAACTTTTTTCACGTAGAAAATCATTCTATCTCTATTGACCGACTCCCCATTGTCTCAAGGATCGTCAAACGTGCAAATGAGACTCCTTGCACCGAATAAAGAAAAGTGTGATAAACGAAGGAACACCAAATTCGAAAAAAATGAATAACAAATCTCGACAGGTGAATGGTCAAAATTATCGCAGTGGTTACTCGCTATTTAAAATATGGTGAAAACGATACAAGGGAAATGCAAATGTTGCATCGATTTCTTCTCCCGGAATAAATATTTATAGCCGTGTAATTCTTCACAGTCGGGTAGTACCGAACCTGTGGGAGGTGACAAGATGGCAACACGTACGAAAACGTGTTACTCGCCGGATCCCCGAATTAAAGTCCCTTCTCTGGGGTAATTTCACCCCACGCGAACGTCAAGGATTGTAAAAATGCCCCTCCCCCCCTCCTCCCATGGCCCCGTTTATATTCAACCTCGCCTTAATTGCAAGACCAATTCGAGGTTAATTGTTTCAAATTCCACGAGTTTCGTTCCAACGTGCGGTAGCTTCACGGTCTCATGGTTGTGGAATTTTTGCAAATGAGCTCGCTCCGAAATAAACGCCCAACACGGTTGATACTGTTCCTTACCCTTTGGAATATCGTGTTCTTTCGATAACCTGCCTTTTATCCAGCACTCGAAGTGTCTAAAAATCCGTCGATTCGCGATAGATGCTCCAATGTCCCAGAAACTGTCACAACTACAGCGACACTGTAACAGCACCTTAAAAACAACCACTATGGAGCAACACAGAACCACAACTGATTCGATGTTCCTCTTGGAAGCTTTAAACAGTTACATAGATTATCCAGATACACTTAAACCGATCGAACTATACTCCCTGGAAATAACCACTGGATGAAAACAACTTTTTTACATTGCTCCCTATATCTGATCATCGCTAGGACAATCGAACTGTATCAACAGGATCTGTTCCCTAGCAAATAACTTCATAAACGAAGTTAATGTCTACCCTCAAGACTGCATAGCCTCATTTAATACTGAAACTACCTACAGATATCGGAATACTAAGGTACGTGTCACAGGTATCTGAAAAAAGGAATATACAAATCGATGAGAAGGAAGAGGGATTCGTAAAACTGATCACATGTGTAGAATAGAAAAATTCATAACGTATGTCAGAAGACACGCTATGGAATTTCAAGTAAATTTCATTATCAATTTTAACGTTGCGCCATCTATCTCAAACTTCGTCTGGAATTGAACCTCTCACGAACAAACCTCGATCGTTCCAGCTGAACTGTTTATGTTATCTTCGTATACAATATTCCTTTCTTTCGTACTGTACTCCGATATAAAGGGGGCTCGCGGCCGTAAATAAATATTATTATTATTCAAATATGGTTCGCCGAGTATCCACGAAAGTTTCACCCTCATCCCTATCGCGATCAGCTGCCTTATTTTTTCCCAACGATAAGACCTGTATCGAGGAATACGCAGCCACTGTCACCCACGCGTCTCCTCTCGTATCCCCTAAAGCCTGGATGTAGTCTGGTTCGAAACGAGCGGTATGCCTTACCAGCTACTCCCGACAACGCGAAAGCTATTTCTCTAAATTTGCGTAGAGCCGTAGAGCCTCCTTTCCCGGAGCCACCGCAATGAAGTTCTTATCAGTCCTCGTTAACGAGAAGAACACTGTTAGTTCGGTCCTGGGAACTTGTGGCCCGATAAGACCACCACCGTCACGGCTTAAGAGGAACGCAGTATTTTTCATTATCGTTGACCTCATCGGAACCAAATTTGTCGTTACGATTGTTTGTCGGGGATCTTTGGACCAATTTCTCGTTTCACTGGGACTGGAGTGCGTGTATATGTAAACGGCCCGCAAACGAATCCAAATCTCGAGCGACGCGGTTCGATATCGAACATGGTCGAAGGGGAGAAGGATTCTTGAACATCTCGAGGATCTTCGAACACCGGAAGAGTACTCTTCGTCGTCATCTGTATTTATTACAGCTCTTTGCACATCGTCCTCTGACACTGGTGTACCATTGTTTGACTCTTTCGATATTTTTTAACAGTCTTTTTTATCGACTGTCTTTGCAGTGTACTTGTATTTACAAAGAATCCATTTCTATTGTCTAACATCTTTCTGGAGGATAATGAAAGATTTCCCAGGCCATTTATAGAGAATATTGTCCAACACCATTACTACTGACCACTTAAAAGACAGTTATAATAATTAGGATATAACATTAATAAAGCGTTTAAGATTTCTGTTATTTGGCTCCTATTCGTTTGGCTAGCTTGCCCCTTCGATTGTTGTCAATGTGGAGAGGAAGGAACATGAATGACAAAGGAAAAGATTGCCTCAGGGAGGAGCAAAATCTAATGGTCGAGAAGCTACGAGATAACCAAAGCATGCTGAACATTAACTAATAATACATCTAATGTAGAATATCACATCGTCGAAGAAAAGGACCATTTTTACCAAGCAATATTGTATGTCGCGCCAACATGATGGAACTCTTGCGCCACGATATCGACGGTGACCTAAGACATGGTTTCTGGTTCAGAGAGTTTCCATGGGCACTCCAGCAAGGTTCGTGTTTCATTGATAAAGGCCGTGCAGCAAGGATAATTTATAACATCGAATCGCGAAAGCCAGCACCGAACATGATCGATCGGGGAAATAACTTTTCGCGCCACTGGGCATCCAGCAGCTGGAATTCCCCCGAGTGCGATACTCCCTCGTTAAAACGCACACCGACAGATCCATTCGGAACGTTTTAAGGAGGAATGGTGGCGAATTTGTTCCGAGAATCGATCCTTCGTATCTGGAGTCGAACCTCAAAGTGAGAATATCCATGCGACAAACACCAATCCGACAGGCTCGAAAGATAAACGCTTTTATCTTTCCCATTGTATCCCCATAAGAATATTACAGACGAATCGGCGAGATTCTCCCGGTGAAAACGAGCCCAAACACGACCATATTCGGACTACTTTTTCTTTCGCGTGGAATCGTTTTTGAAAAATCTTTTTCATTTCGAAAAAATAAAAATAGTCCGAGTTGGGTCGTGTTTGTACTCATTTTTTAGGGGACGATCTCACCGATCTATCGATAATATCCTTACGAGGATAAAACGAGAAATACAACAGTTTTTAAATTGTATTAATTGACTTTCACACGTATACGCATATTGATCTATGATTCATAGTTGATCGCTCGAGCTGAAGAACATAAACCGTCCTTTCGCTCATAAAATACATTTTCTCTGTGGATGCTATCAGTCATTCGTTCATCCGATACGAAAAATTCATTGAAAAGTCTTATAGAGGAATGTGTTGACGATCGTTTGTTTCGGTCTGTTTTCACGGTGGGTGGGGTTGGTAAATTTTCCACCCGTCGGAATCCAACCAGGCAATTTCGTGGTTTCGTTGAAGCGGAAGTTAACCAGCCCCGAAGCGACGTTTCCTGTTGCGCACGGTCCGAGGAAACGGGGAAAAATGCTGAACGCATTATTGTTATCGCTCCGTTGGTGGTGGTGCTGGCTCAGGCCAAAAAAAAAAAAAAAAACAAAAGGATAGGTACATAAACTGTTTCTCAATCCGACAGAAAATAAGTAAAAGCTCGTAAAAGCGACCAAAATGTGACAAAATACAGGAACTAGGCACGATTTTTCAAGGTCCTCGAAACAATTCTTGGAATTTCAATACAAAAACCCCATTTTACATAAATTTAAACGAACATCGCCAAATTATTACATTATGATCTATATATGTAACTACAAATTATTATTAAAGAATATACAGAGTGGTTGAAAAATCGTGGTACAACCGATCAGGGATTAATTAACGTAAAAAAATAAAAAGGAAATATAGTATTCAATTTTCCCATCGGAGACTTCCTTTTCGAGAAAATCGAATTTACGTGAAGTCTCGTCAAAATGAATCGACCGATCAAGGTCACCGATGAGCCATCCCCACCAATTGTACCACAATCTGCTCTCACGTGAAAGTAGGCGTATTTGTTACGATTCGGAGTGGGGATAAGTGACACCCCGAGCGTCCAATTCGATTTAATTGAGAAGAAGAAGAAAATTAAACCTCTGTTGTTTCTCGACCCGAAGCCGATTCGGTGGGACACTTTTGGCCGGTTTTCTGCCAGCGACGCGAAGGAATTGCGGCAATTTGTCGAAAATCCGAACACGTTCCAAAGAAAGAAGAGAAACGGGCCTTCTTTTTCGTTCGTGGCGCGACGCGTGATCCGCAAAGGTCCGGAGAGACGCGAATGGAATCCGTAATGAAAATCGGAAGACGATAACATTGATTTAACGACACTCCACGAAACATCGATTTGCAAACCACGGAAACACAGATCATCCAGAACGAGAGTCATCGATGATCTCGCCGATAGAAAGATACCGAAACGAAGCAATCGATAAACTTTATCAACGTACGATTAAAAATATAAAAATAAAAAAAAAATAAATGTATTTACAAAAGTACGTAACTTGGACAGTTTCGAGTCGATTGTAATTTTTTCTTTTTGCGAAACTTTCACAAATTTTCGAAATCACCTTCGAACGATACGTGGCCGCCATCTTAAGAAGCAACAAGTGACGGAGGAAACATTGTGAAAATCCTAGAGAAATTACCAAGCACGTTTATTTCGTATTTAAGCTTTAAACGACACTCCCCGTTGCAAGCAGCATCGTAAACCGGGATTTGGAGAACGCTCGGAGTCGATTAACATTCCGTGACAGTTAATAATTCTTCGTGGGCTTATGTTCGAAGGGCGTTCAGAATTTTTAGCGGTGTTGAATACTTTCTTCGAATTCTCCCGTCTAAAGATAGATCCAAACATCGTACACGTTTCTAACAGCTGTCTACCGAAATAGAACTTCGATAACCGTAATCCGTTTTTAACCTTAATCCATTTTTGAAACGACAAAGTATGTAGAACCGGGCCATCACACGAACGAAAGAAACGTGCACACCTCTGAATACCTAAATACTCGAAGAAATGCGGTAGTAACTCAACCGGGCAAGTACCTAATTCACAGAGAAGGAATGGCACGATGCAATTTATGCAAATGTAAGCTATCAATAAGGGATGTACGCCCAGAGCCACTGAATTACCCCCACCACATCGTTTAGCGGGCGTGACGCGAAAGCGAGGGGAGTGGCCAATTAGGCTCCGCCCAGCTAAAGTATGTTTTCACGAAAACTTGCAAGAAAACATAAAGAACACTTCGAAATACTTTAACCTTTAATGCTAGAACTATTACCTAGATTCCGGTATATTATTATACCGCAATTGAAAAAAAAATAAAAGTTTATTAAATTTGTACATAAAAGAGTCAATAATTCGTATGCATCTCAGAAAAATCAATGATCGAGAAAAAAGAGAAATTCTTCGGAATAAAATGGAAAAAGTTAGTGTCTCGAGGAAAATAAAATATTATTATAGAACAATCGAAAGTTATTTGAACCGGTTGATGAATCCACTGTTGATAATAGTATAGTTTATTACACTGTTAAAAAAGATACATGAACGAATGGTACACAGGCAAAGCTCAGATTAATTAAAGCTAACCTATGGTCCACCTAACCTGAAAAATTGTTACGAATCGTGGCAACATCGAGGGCTCACCTTAATCTGGAGGATCCAAGGTTCGAACATTAAGGATACGGGATTATACCTCGAAACAAACTACGTCGGTCACGACAACGACAAAGTGGGACACGTCTTCCCAGACATTTTAGGTAAACACGGATGATATATCCACCCAAACAGGAAGAACAAGAAACGACAACGGAAAACAACCGAACACTTAGCCTGCAAAAAAGTTCAAACGGAACAAAGTTCCACGAATGAAGATCTTTCGAGTTTCGTTGTTTCGAAAACAAGGACCACTGGTCGCGAGAAATGTTCGCCAAAAAAGACGTGTGGTGGCTAATGTGTGAAATTGGGAAGAGCAGAGAAACGAAACGACTTCGTCGATCTTGGTACAGGGGACATATGGGCGAATGGAGCTAAAGTACACCGGAAAATAAGTGTCCAGGGCATTGTGCCAGTGTGTGGAGATATCTTGACAGTCGGACAAGCTCCCTTTCGGAGATCGTAAATCTGGAATTATGAATCTTCTTCCGTTGAACGAGAGAATTAACCTTGAACTACCGAGACATCGACCACGAGACCGCAAAAAAATTCAGGAAGTCGAGAATATCCAGACTGGGTACATTAAAACGACTTACTAGTATGGCACTCGAACGACAACATGGCAGAGCTGTACCTGGGTACTTCGACGTCTAGGGAACAATGGAACACAACGTGTATCGACCATCCACTTTATGATAGATAGTAGAAGAATACTTTGTCAAGAATTAGGTATCTTGATTGGTATAGTTACATTTGTTTATTTTTTGTTAAATGTGGAAGTAACTAACAGTAAGTACAGAGCTCTTTAAGTGAGGGGCTTCTTAGGTGAAGGAGCACTTTAAGTGGGGTGCCCCACAAGTGTCCTGTTTGCTCGATGTTGAGAGCAGTATATTATTTATAATAATAAATGTTTCAATCTTGAATTTAGGTCACATTCGGTACAACATATTGTGTATTCAAAAATAAAATGATACAGAAATTAAATATGAAACAGAAAAGGTATATCGATCGAGCAATTTTTTTTATGAGGTTATGTCCATCGATGGACTGGAAACTATAGTTTCATTAATTTTCTCCGGTTTAACATCGTTCAATTCTAGTATCTAAATATTCGAGTAGACTCAGAGGAATGTTGCAGAATTTATTTGGTCGATCGGTTCGTTCCAATGAATTATTTATATTCCCAAGGGCAAATATCAGCGACAAACAAAAGTATATTGAGCTTCCAAAGGTTCGATTAAATTCTTAAAATATTGCACGTTTCATCGTAAGGGTAAATAATGTAGCGAGCGAAACGGTACGTAGAAACGTATTAATCTCGATCACTGTTACATCGATGCTTGTTTATTTTTGTTTGTGTCAGAGAACCCATTCATCAATTTTTCAAAGCGCATTAATTGCGAGAATCTAGACTTTAATAACCAATCAAATGTTTCGGACGTCATAGGCATTAATAGTGGGGTGTAATTATTATTTTTACGAGCCATTCGTTTAATCGTTTCTTTGGAAAAATCCTTCAAACTTCCCGAGGAAGTGAGTACCTGTGAAAAAGTGAGAATAATATATCTATTCCTTTGATTACAGGTAAAGCAGTACCGTTCGTAGAGTTGACAGTGGCGCACGCTTCGGTTCTTACGATCCTGGCGATCAGTTTCGAACGATATTACGCGATTTGTGAACCTTTGCGAGCAGGGTAAGTAAAAAAAAAATACCCAAAATTACAAAATATTTAAAAAATACATTAAATATACAAACACTTTTATATCTCTCACTGTATCTCTGTAAGAATATCATAGATAAATCGGCGAGATTTTCCCGGTGAAAACGAGCCCAAACACGACCACATTCGGACCACTTTTCCAATCTTTCGAAAAACCATTTTTGAAAAATTTTTGATTTCGCGAAAGTAAAAATCGTCCGAACATGGTCGTGTTTGTACTCATTTTTGACGGGACGACCTCGCCGATCTGTCGACAGTATCCTTACAAAGATAAAATGATAAATACAGTGGTTCTCAGTTTCTCTCATTGACCGTAAATACCTGCCCGAACAAAATACATTTTGTGCCGCGATACAAAATGGTGTTACTCGTTACTCCAAAGAAAACTTCTCAGCCCCTGTCAAATTTTCGAACCGAATTAAATTTCGTCCCCTGTTTTTCGTGTCTCCAAAATTTCATTAATTTGCACCCGGTCTCCGGTGCAACAAGCATGACACTTTTAACCACGACAATTGACGATCGTCTAGCCACGGTGACACATCGCCAATCTTTATGTCAGTCACGACGTCGACTTATCTCTTCATTTACCAGCGGTTTCTCTACGGTGTCACCTCTACAGTCGCCGCTTTCCCGGCATTACCGTCGCCTACGATTGGTATTAGATCCGTGTTTCGCGTCAATCCCAGATGTCAGTCACGATTCCGTGGGACCCAGTTCGCGAAACGTTGCTCCTACGATCGCTCGATTTCTATTCCGTTTTTTCCAGATACGTGTGCACGAAGGCTAGAGCGACGTTTCTCTGTCTGCTGGCGTGGGTGGCAGCTGCGCTCTGCACAAGGTGAGGAAAACGCAAAAATAAACGCGTAACGGGGATGCGAGAGGGTGGGAGGGCGGGAGGGAGGGGGGTGAAAAAAAAATAAAAAAAAGCCCAAAAAAGTAACTCGAGCATCGACACACTTCGGTTCGGTGCTTTCTTTCCTTCGAGCTGACGCTTGGCTGCGCTTTTTTTCGTTCGCTTATCTCAGCCTTTCCTCGTCCACCCTCTTCGCCTGGCGCGAGGCAGCGTCATTTTTCAAGAGGACAAAAGAACTCCAATTTTTTCGAACCACGACGAATATATTAGTGACCCGCTTGTAAGATATCGCGTCGACTCGTTCGGTTCTCGACAAGCCTTGCATTTTCAATCTTTTTTTATAATTGCAACAATCACGAAGAAGGACGAAAAGCGTGATCATTTTTGTCTCATACGTTTGCACAAACATGTACAAACCGTACACGTGTCGGACGAGAGATTTTTACACCCGTTTATCACAGTATCGCGCAAAAACTATTTCTATGGTTTTTTATTGCCCTCGATCAACAATCATTGTACTTGTATTATTATTAATATTTTGTTTAGACTTTGTTTTCCCGGAAGAAGAAGCTTATCGAGGACTGAAATGAATTGTCACGATATTCTGACCACACGACTCATTTTTCAGCTACTTGTTGCTTTTTTTTTTTTTTTTTTTTGAAAGGAATTTAATTTACATTTTTGTTTTTCTGTTTGTGATCGAGATTGTTCGTGAGTTTTGTTCTCAATTGTCGCGATTCGGTATAGTTACGATCGGTTATCGATTCCGGGTCCCTAAGTGCCGCCATTTTGGAACAGATTCTTGACAACGGGTTATTGAAAATTGGTAAATTAATTTCGAAGTTCGCGTCATCGAGACGTTTACATCGTATTGTTTGGAATTACTCCACGATAACGAGTATAATTGGCCGGGGTATGTAAACAGTGATTCGAAGCATGGAATGTCGAGGTGTGAAGCTCGTGGTGAATCACGCGGCCTCACGCCGCGCAGTGGTTAAACACGTGCAATAACGTTTGTCCATTAAACATGGAGTGTTTACTCGCGTGTACAGTGCACCGCGTGAACGATGTCCGACGTTTTCAACCGATTATATATAATCGACTATTATTACATTTTTTCACCGGGGTTTGTCTCGCTCCCCCTATTTACTGGGTGCCTTCGTACAATATGGTCCTCGAATGGACAATGGACCATGCTGCAAAATGGAGCGAAGAAAAATTCTATCAACATGGATAGAAAAACGTATCTCCTAATGGTGTGTTAAATTTTTAAAAAAATTTTTCTCTGCCAGAGAAAATGGAGAAAATGTTTACGTAAATTTAATTCTCTTTAAGATTCGTTTAAAACACCCAACATCTTTACAAGTATACAACTACCAAAGTACCTGAAAAAAAAACTACAAGAGGTAACTATGAATATAATTATCCATGGAGCGACTTTGCACAAAATGAAAACAAATTTCGATACGAGAATATCGAACTTATAATTATTGAGATCAAATTATAATTCGTGAGATCTTTTCAAATCGAATGAAATTTACTTGCAACTTCGAAGCGAGTGGAAATGAATTTTTTTCGAGACTTATCTACGCGTTTGAACATATTTGAACCTGTTTGAACATGTTTGAATCTGTTTTGGACGTGTTTGAATCTATTTGGACATGTTTAGATATGTTTGGACGTGTTAGGATATGTTTTGGACCTGTTTGGACTTGTTGGGACCTGTTTGGACATGTTTGAACGCGTTCCAGTGAACCGGAGGCGGAAAAGATTCAGCCTCGCAATTTTGTCGCGAGAATTACCATCGCTTTGCCGGTGTGAAGGGTCGGGTCGTATGAGAATAGATGGAATCTCAAAGGCAAGCTGTTCCACGCGATTACAGTATGTCGCGTGGGTTTCGCAGATTTCGCACGGTGCTCGCAATCTTCCGCCATGTGTTACCATCGCGCACTGTGCACGCACGAATGATGGCTTCCCCTGCGTGGTGTTTGCGAGGTCGTAAGAATCGATACGGGCCGACGATGATAACAGAATCACGGTGACCCGCAAAACCTTAATGGCGTGTGAGACACTTTCAGGAAATTTCCAACTTCGCACCGGGGAATGGTAGAATCATATATATATATATATATATATAATATAATAAAGGGTGGTAAAAAAAAAATAGTGCAAGACTTCAAGTGGATATACGACTTCACCCAACTTCCCCGATGTTTTCTAACTTTGCACTACGCAGAACAATCAGGGAACCATGTTTCACCGGATTGAACAAATTGTCTATCAATGTACTATAATTGAATAAAAACGATAATATTAATAATTCACTAATAATACTTTCGTTGAGATATAACGTAAAACATAGAAAATTTTATTTCTCAGAAATACTAATAATCCACTAATAATACTTTCGTTAAGGTATATCGAAAAGTATAGAAAATTTTATTTCTCACAAATACTAATAATTCACTAATAATACTTTCATTAAGGTATATTGAAAAGTATAGAAAATTTTATTTCTTACAAATACTAATAATTCACTAATAATACTTTTGTTAAGGTATATTAAAAAATATCGAAAATTTTATTTCTCACAAATACCAATAATTCACTAAGAATACTTTCGTTGAGATATAACGTAAAATATAAAAAATTTTATTTCTCACAAATACTAATAATTCACTAATAATACTTTTGTTAAGGTATATTAAAAAATATAGAAAATTTTATTTCTCACAAATACTAATAATTCACTAATAATACTTTTGTTAAGGTATATTAAAAAATATAGAAAATTTTATTTCTCACAAATACTAATAATTCACTAATAATACTTTTGTTAAGGTATATTGAGAAGTATGGAAAATTTTATTTCTTACAAATCCTGTTAATACATTAATAATACTTTCGTTGAGATATATCGAAAAGTATAGAAAATTTTATTTCTCGGTATCTAAATTCTCACCACCGAGAATCACAATTTTTAAAATCGATATTACACTGTTGATCGCCCTTGATCGTCGATGAACGTTAATTACCCCGGGGCCGATTACCCGAAGAAAAATGGTCCCGTCGAAACAATACGGACGCTCTTCTGAAATTACATCAGTATTCTTCTTCCGAATAAGCCTCTCTCTCTCTCTCTGATACAGCAATCGCTTCTGGACCATTAAGTAGAAACGCCACGCGCGAGCACTTTGTGTAATTAAACGTATCGGCAAGGAACAAATGAATCCCGATCGCGCCATGCCATAAATGGCGCGCCGATGCTACCTCGGTGGCTCGGTCCGGAAAAAATGGCACAGAATGGCACTCACCGCGATCAAACCGAACACCAGAGTGTCGCATCATCGATAACAATTAGTCCCCGGATCCATCGTGACAATTCCGCCCGCTATGGCGTGATCGGGCACGATAAGACGCCACAGAGCTATTTATGCGCCAGTTCGCTGCTGGTCCCAGGAGAATCGATGTCGTTTGAAATCGATCAAACACAATGGACGTTATCGAGGACCGCTGCTGGTTCCATTTAGGATCGCAGGAAATCGATTTCCGGTCGCCCGTACAAAATGATGGTTCTCGAGTCGCTGGAAAGTCTGTAGATTTAGCCAATCAGCGACAGACTCCGTTGATCCAAGAACATGTGTTCTTTCGACATCGTACTACTTAACCTTCTCGATGATGAAATTCGAAAACTCGACTGAGAATCGTCTACGGAAATTTCGTATACGTATTTCTTGGGTACACCCCTGTCGATAAATATCGGGACACTGGGGAATTTTTCACCCAAAATTGGGCGAAAACAGGTTCGTGGAAAATTTGACTCTGATTATTTTTGTCGATGATACGACTTTTTCAATTTGACCATTTTTATATTGTTTTTTTAGGGTTCGAATTAGAGTTGTACAGGATTTTGAAAAGAAAAGAGATTTTAAGTAAATAATAATATTAATATTTACTGAGAGGGGTAAAAAGTGTCCAATTAATGTTTTAAAGTTTGATGAAAAATTGATTTTTATTACATATGAAAATTATTATACTGTGAGTGAATAATAAGTGTCCCGATACTTTTGAACTTGGCTGTACATCGGGGCCACGCCCATGGGCGTTCATCGCGCGGATTGGTTCTATGATATGGAGGGGGGTTAGATACTGTTAGTCTTGTAACTGTCCCGTTTAGAGTCTGAAGAATCTTAATGCAATTTGCATGGAAGAGAAAACTCCAACGAAGCGAATACTGTTTGCAGTAAAATTGATGCTAACTTACAGGTGGAATAAATCGTCATTTACCGGGACGATTAATGGACACGCCAATGGCAATTGGAAAACCAATTGTTCGAAATAAAATACGCAATAAATTTCACCGAGGGCCGTAAGTTACACTATACCTACTGTTCTCCCTTCGAATAAATTCTGTACTGTTTAAATGATACTCGAGTGATACTATCCCGCGTTCATTCGGCTCAGCCACAGTTTTTGAGGTTAAGTGTACCAACGGTACCTTTATTCGATCACTCTGGTACGATATGTACAGTTTCTTATAATTTTCAATTCCTTCTTTTTATTAACGAAATATCAGTTTCAAAAATAGTGGAATAAGAAATGTAGGTTTTGTTTAAAAAAGAAACAAACTTAACCTTAAAAACTTTTTAACTTTTTCGGTTGGATAAATAGTGCCCGAAATTAAAAAGAACCAAAAAAAAGGCAAGGTAACTAAAAAGCTAAAACTTACCTGGAAAATAAAGTCCACGTGTTGGGTGACGTTTGTTTTCTGCCATTTCTTATCTTCAACCCGGTAATATTTTTTATTTAACACACTTTGTGTACAGTGGTTTTACCTGTGTCTTCATACTTCGACTCCTGAAACACTGACGGTTTCACAGGGTCGTTTTATATATGTAATATATAAAAAAAAGGAGGGCTGTTGGCCACGTTGGTTCATCCATATGCAGAAAATGCAATAAGGGCTGTTCACATGTTCATAAAACGAAGTGCGTCGTTGCGCAACCACTCGCCACCGATCGAAAGCAGTCAGGAGTCAGGCTTTCAACACAGATTGGACGTATTTAAGATCGATAAACGAAACGAGTGGTCCAAAGTGTCGCCATCACCCCTCCTCGTAAGTATCGTTCAATAAGGAAAGTGAATGGCACGCGCCCAGAGCAAGAGAAACAGAGCAACAGCGAGCGAGACTCGCTTTACATCCGCTCGGTGGTCTTGATTCCAAAATTGAGTTCTTCGATAGATTGGCGAGGTTCTCCCGATGAAAACGAATCCAAACACGACCACATTCGGACGATTTCGAATTATACTCAAATAATTTTTGAAAAATTTCTTTTTACTCGTAAGTGAAAGTAACCTGAACAAGGTCGTGTTTGGACTCATTTTTATCGGGAGAACGCCCAGAATTCGTTGAACATGGTCTACAAACAATTTAAACTGTTTTTAATTTTCATTAATGAACGAAACTCAGTTTCATGTATTCTCGCCTTGTTCGATCGCTCGAATTGAATATAGATATCGGTGGGGACGTTTCCTTTGTAAAAATTGTCTCTTGAAAACGGAAATCGACGCATTTCCTTAATGGACAATAGTTCTTCCGTGCTCGTACATACTGGTTCGTTTCTCGGACACGTTATTTCCAACGTGAAATCATTTCGTCGCGACAATGTTTTCCTTCTCTGTGCCGTAAATATAAAATTACTTCTTCCTTCCGATCGATGCGTCTTCGGGAAAACAATTTAAACGTTCGATCGATCGTCCATCTTACACGGACCGTCGTCCAGATTCCTCGTGACATCGAAAAAAGACTCGATACCTTCTTTACCTTTTCCCTAGATTCTCTCTCTTCTTTATAGTGCTACCGCTGGATGTAGACAGTCTCTTAAATCTCCAAGTGACTCTTTCAAACCTTCGCGTATACTTCCTAATTTTCATTATATACATATATATATTTTTTGTTCTATTTTTAATTTTATTTTCACTTTATAAGAATCATAACCAAACTAAAGTAAAGTACACGTTGTTCTGCAACCTAGTCCAAATATTCTTCCTTATTTCAAATTATAGTAATTTTCTAGTTTTGTAAAATTTATTCAAAATTTATCCCTCTTGTTCAAAAAAAACTACACAATATATAATAAATATTTTGGTAAAATACATGTTCTGCAAATTAACCCAAATATTCTTCCTCGTTTCAAATTACATTAATTTTCAAGTTTTGTAAAATTGATTCAAAATTTGTCCCTCTTGTTAAGAAAAAACTATACAATATATAATAAATATTTTGGTAAAATACATGTTCTGCAACTTAATTCAAATATTCTTCCTCGTTTCAAATTATATTAATTTTTAAGGTTTGTAAAATTGATTCAAAATTTATCCCTCTTGTTGAAAAAAAACTATACAATATATAATAAATATTTTAGTAAAATACATGTTCTGCAACCTAGTCCAAGTATTCTTCCTCGTTTCAAATTACATTAATTTTCAAGTTTTGAACAATTTATTCAAAATTTATCCCTCCCATTGAAAAATACTACTATATACAATGTATAATAAATATTTTTGTTATACAAGTAAAATACACGTTTTGCAACTTAATCCAAATATTCTTCCTCGTTTCAAATTACATTAATTTTCAAGTTTTGTAAAATTTATTCAAAATTTACCCCTCTTGTTAAAAAAAAAACTATACAATATATAATAAATATTTTAGTAAAATACATGTTCTGCAACTTAATCCAAGTATTCTTCCTCGTTTCAAATTGCATTAATTTTCAAGTTTTGTAAAATTGATTCAAAATTTATCCCTCTTGTTAAAAAATACTATACAATGTAAAATAAATATTGTTTTGGCTCGACAAGATTGAATAACGATTTAGATTTTAAAAAATCGTTCTTCTCTCCGCAAAAGCGATCTTCCCTCGGATTTTCCCTCGAAACAACCATAAATCCAGTCAACCGGAATCGCATAATCTTCGAACTTGACAACCACCCTCCCAATGAACTACGAGACAGAATAGTGTAACCGACGTGTAAAGATTTCTCGGGAAGTGGTTCACGGGTAATATTCCTTTTACTTTACTTTTCGGATAATACAGACAGGGAGGTTCTCATTCGGGCGAAATCGAACGTGAAAAAAGGAATGCTCGCCGTGTGGACTTTACGATCCAAAAATCGAATCCTTTTGTCCAGGTCTCGACGTCCATTCGCTCGAGTCTCGAACCTATCGTCAATGGAGGTCAATCGACCTGGTGAATTTCATTTTGTGCATCGCAGAAGTCCATCCCGTGTAAAAATCTACTCGAACGTTACGAGTAAATTGTAAAATTTATTTTACATCGTTTTAATTACAATAAACAATTTTTCTTTTTTTTTATCAAGATACTCGTCTATCGTAGATAGAACGAGAAAACTTTCTAAGGTTGTTTCACCTTTTGAACTCACCTCTCGTGCCAACTTGAACTGTACACCTTATCAATTGTAAACAAAAATCAAATAATTTACATTCGTCCAGAGCAATACAAATTTTTTCTTATATTCGTTACAATCTGTATTGATCCTATTTTATTTCGTTAAACTTACACTCGATGCTTATTATTCCCTTGAGAAAGAAACATTAAATGAAATAAAATAGAATGATTAATAAAAAACAATTGATCTGTACATCCAGTCAATTCTATGCGAAAATTTCTAATTAAATAATTTACACACGTCCGGAGCAAAAATACATTTTCTCTTGCATGAATTATAATCTGCAATAATCCTATTTTATTTCGTTAATGTTACACTCGATGTTTATTATTCTCTCGATAAATGAGCATTAAATATAAGATTAATGAAACGAAATAGGATTACTAATGAAAGATTAACGTACTTTGAAAGTGTCCGTGCAGTGTGACAATTGTCGACCATTTTCACTGATGACGTTGAAATTTGAGATCAACAATAATGCATGCTTCTACCAAGAGTCGAATGTTTATCTCGAAAAACAATCGCGAGCGAGAGGGTTAAAGCGAACTCGTTAACGGGGTCAGGAAAAATTGTATCGAAAGCACCCTCTGAAATCGTAATCTCGGATATTCAACGGGACGTCGTTATTGATGGCGACAAAATACCTAATCCGGACCCGCGGAATCCGTAGATTATAGGATTAAAGGAGGGTCTTCGATCGTGGAAAAATTCTGTTATCCTTGCCCCGTGGAAAATTCCTCCCACGAATGGAACTCTGATCTTTTAACGAGAGAAGAATCTGGAAAGCTCATTTTGCCCCTTTCTTTCTGTGCAAAAAGATTTCACGCGATCCGAGGGGAATATTTAAAATGAAAAAAGTAGCGAACGGTCCTTTCCACCAGCGAGATAAACCGAAGATTAATGTAAAATTAACCGAGAAACAATCTAATATATTTCACGTGTACAATGAATAAATTATACTTTGTGAAATCATTTTTAGTAGAACAGATGGAGAAAAAGTTTATATAAGAACGATGTAATATAGTTTACGTGTACAATGAATAAATTATACTTTATGAAATCTTTTTTAGTAAAATAGATGGAGAAAAAGTTTATATAAGAACGATGTAATATAGTTTACGTGTACAATGAATAAATTATATTTTATAAAATCTTTTTTAGTAAAACAGATGGAGAAAAATTTTATATAAGAACAATGTAATATAGTTCACGTGTACAATGAATAAATTATACTTAATGAAATCTTTTTTAGCAAAGAAAGATGTAGAAAAAGTTTATACAAGTTTCTAAGGAAAAACTTATAATACAAAAGGTAATCATCGTTAACCATGAAGCAATGCTCAAAATATTGTATAATCAAGTGTTAACAGAGATATGTAAATCCAGAGATTTGAAATTCTTTTCCATTGGAATATATTTCCACAATTTTTCTCGATAATAATACTTTTCTCTCCAAGTCGGTAAATAAGGACCGTGATTCTCTTATCGTCGATTATAAACATATTTCGTGGAGCAGGCGGCAACAAGTAACAGTGAAATTTATTCGCTTGTGAATGTGTGACCGGGTCATCTGTTCTTTTCAGGTCGTGAAGGAAAAACGTTCAAATATTTAACGAGAAAAATTCTCTCGGAAAGCTTCTCCGGTAATCTTTTTGAGTTTCCTCCGCGTTATAAGCAAAATAATTTCTGGTACGCGAAAGGACGAGAAATTCGAGATTTCTCGCGAGGGAAACGAAAATAAATAAAGCGTTGAAAATAATGAAAACCGTGTTTCCACGGTGCTTTGTGCAAAACGATCGAAATAATTATTAATAACCCCTTTCAAAAATACGGCGCATCCGCGGTCTCTTGAATTTCAAAGCAGCATCTTCGTGTTCCCCGGGCCCTTAACCCGTTACCATAATATATTCTCGTTACCCACCGTTGGAACGGGAGTTCGAAAGGGATCTTGAAACCTAAGAGGGCCTCTCTGCACCAACCCCCGCTTAAAGGCTTCGTTCGAAAAAGGAAACGAGCGAACACTTTTGTTTTTCCCGTCTACGTTATCCGAGAGATGGAGATCTCTCTGGTTGGCCGTTCGTCTGATTAACTGCTTGAATTTCTTTGGAAGTTTATTCGGCGGTAAAGGTGCGAGAAAGTTGGTGGCCAAGGTCCACGGAACTTCGTTCCGACGATAGCGAATTACATGATTCAAGAGCCTCGAGCACTCTCCGCGGAGGAGTTTTTCGCCGCGCCATAAAGGTATAAAATGCGATTGCCCCGGCAACGTGATAGCCAAACGGTGGAAAGTTTTATTTTGATCTAAAACTTTCGGGGATAAAGATCTATCGTTCGAGTGCTCGAAGAGAGCCGTAACTGTAGCGAATGTAGCGAAATTGTTAGAAACCATCGTGCACGAATACCTTCGTGGAAGGTATCGTTCAAGTAAGTTCGAAATCGTTCGAGAAATGAAAGGATAAAATCGATCGACGATATGGTGGTTATTGTCACTCGCGATATTACGGAACGATAAAAACTCGAAAGGTGGAAAAATTACGGGGACCGAAACGGAAGGAAAAATTCGAGAAAGTTACTCGACGGTTGCTCCGGCGGGAGAAATTCGAACGCGGTGATGAGGTGCGTGACGTCATGCGCGAATCGTGTGCGCGGCGCGTCGAACGTTGTTTCGGAAGATCGCGAACTATTGAAATGTAAATTCGCGGGAAAGAAATACGCGGTTGGAAACAGTTTGAATACAAATTTCGGGAATCTCCCTCGAAAGTAACGGTTGTGCATAAACGTGAATGCTTTAGGACTTACGCGACTCGTTCCACGCGCATAACCTAACCATTCTACGCACGAGGCAAAAAATCTCGTATACTTGTCTCCATCCCGGTAACAGTAGTTTTTTATTATACAGAGAGGGGAGGTCGAATCGATCACCTTAAATACCTCAGGTATTTTTACAAATATGAAGGAATTTCGTTGATAAAAATTGTACGTAATCGTTTTTCTACAGTTGGTAAACTTTCGGGGAATTCGTGGTTACCTCGATTATTGGTCATTCCTTCATACAAATATGAAGGAATTTCGTTGATAAAAATTGTACGTAATCGTTTTTCTACAGTTGGTAAACTTTCGGAGAATTCGCGGTCACCTCGATTATAGTATACATACGGTCCTCGTTAATTGTAATTTATGATCAATTATAGTCATTCCTTCACATAAATATGAAGGAATTTCGTTGATAAAAATTGTACGTATTCGTTTTTCTACAGTTGGTAAACTTTCGGAGAATTCGCGGTCACCTCGATTATAGTAAACATACGGTCCTCGTTAATTGTAATTTATGGTCATTTATACTTATTCCTTCGCATAAATATGAAGGAATTTCGTTGATAAAAATTGTACGTATTCGTTTTTCTACCGTTGGTAAACTTTCGGAGAATTCGCGGTTACCTCGATTATAGTATACATACGGTCCTCGTTAATTGTAATTTATGGTAATTTTAGGCTCAGAGGAACTTTTATGCACAAATTTTTGTTTATTTCTGGAAGCCAGGAATTATTTTCGGAAAAATTCTAACGAAATTACCATCCGCTCGATGTATAGAAAACTGAGCGAAGATCAGGTTGAAAGTTGGCAATTGAGGCAAACTCGAGCCAACAGGAAGTCGAAATTTATCGAAACCGGAAGAACTGTTGCTTCGCAAGAAAGTGAGCTCTGCTCCCGGAAGCTGAACAAGTAACGGAATTCCTGTTTACTAAGCACGAAAGGAAGATAAATGTCCAACGTCGCATAACTTAAAGGTGAGCCCTCACGATGGAATTTCGAACGTTCGCGGACGATCCTGCGGCACAATACCATTGATGGATCACTGCCCTGGGCTCACATCGTCCGATCTACGAGGCAATTTTGCAACCAGCGTTGACAGAATGACGTGGAGTTCCCTGCAAGTGCGAATCGCTTCTTTCTTAAAATAACTTACTCGGTCCCGATAACAGTGTGTGCACAAGCCCTCATAAATTATTCCTTCTTCCTGACCGGTCCCTTGAATCAGAATTTTTTCCCTGCAACTTTGTACAAACAGTCATCAATTTCTCTGTCAGATATTTAATGGAGTCAGATATTTCAAATAGGGAATATGGTAAGGACAGTATATCTTTTTTTTTTATTACAGAGTACAGAGTAATTCATCATCTAACGTTCTTTAATATTTTTTTGTCACGTTTTGTGTATTAAATATTAAAGAAAATTTCACCCCCCGTGCGAGTGATATTTGTTCCGCCATATCGACCAAGAACCATTGGTTCGCGAGTACGTTTCAAAGTGAAACCTCGATACTTGTTCACGAATCCCTTCCACGCTGATTTAAAATAGGGAATGCAGTAAGGACAATATTTCTATTTTTTTTTTATTACAGAGTACAGATTAATTCATCATCTAACGTTCTTTAATATTTTTTTGTTACGTTTTGTATATTAAATATTAAAGAAAATTTCACCCCCCGTGCGAGTGATATTTGTTCCGCCATATCGACAAAGAACCATTGGTTCGCGAGTACATTTCGCGGTGAAACCTCGATACTTGTTCACGAATCCCCTACACGCTGACAACCGAAAGGAATGGTCGCTTAGCAACGAGCGACGTGGAAGATACGAGGAACAATAGTTCGCAAAGGTAAATGTCTCTTGTGATCGAAAATACCCGTTATATTGATAGTGTTTGCCCGAAAATCTTTCTACAGAGACCAAGCTGATAATGTACACCACCGGGAATCCTTCCGTTCTTCCCGAATAGAGGAAGTCTTCGACCCTTGACAATTAACGAAAATTGCGACGCGTCGGGCTTCGATGGGAAATCAATACCACGGTATCATTTTTCGCGCGATATTTGGACCCTGGCCAAGCCGAAGAAGAAAGCAACAGGATATTCTGTTTCGCTGCGTGGGAGATCCACCGTCTGTTGGCTCAACGTCCTCGACTTTTCTAAATCGAACTCGAAGGAACTTCGAAACTACTCCACCACGTGAAAAGGGATCCCGATGATCAAGACGAATTACCACAGTTTTTCGTTGGGTAACCGAGAATACGTCCTCCGTCCTCCATCTTCAACGTGAAATAGATTCGAAGATTGCAATCCCTAACTCGAAAACTATTAACTTCGAAACAGATGTACCCCGATACTTTCATTCTTACAACTACATTTCCCGTTGTTTCCCTCTAAAAGTACAGCATCTCAGGTTGGAAAAAGTTCTGGAGAAAATTGCAAAAGTTTGTAGTTTAACAGCATCCAAGACATGTCTCTTGAGACCTCCAGGGTTCTCCCATTTCTATCCGAACCTTGTAGCCACACATACTCGGTACGTGGCACCTGTGAGCTTCCTGGCGAAGAAGTTATCGGCGTTATCTCTTTAGCGTCGCACGGTATCCCTAACAACATGCTGTGTGGTGGGGAGGGACCAATCAGTGGTCCCCCACGTGCCTATTTCCCCCTCCAGTCGTCCCTAGGTAGAGACCCCGTCACGGGCCTGTTCCCCTTCCAATTGTTCCTTTCCCCACGCGACATACCTCTGGCGATGCTACAGTCATCTACGTGACCGATCGAGCATCAGAGCAATGCCTAACGAACTCTTCGAAACTGAGTTCAGTAACAAATAAAAGTGGATAACTTCTTTTTCACCATATGCCTCTACTATTGGTCACTCCATTCGCCCAAGTTCACCAACGATCACCTCATGAGCCACAGTAGGGATTTAGATCGAGCATTAGAGCAATGCCTAAGGAACTCTTCGAAACTGAGTTCAGTAACAAATAAAAGTGGATAACTTCTTTTTCGCCATATGCCTCTACTATTGGTCACTCCATTCGCCCAAGTTCGCCATGTGCCACAATAGGGATTTCTTAGCGAAGGCAAGTGGGTGGGGAAGAGTCGCACTTGGTGCGAAACATCGCCACGTTCAGACCCCACAGTCGTCCAGTCACCTGAAACACCTTTGCATCCACCATTTGCCAGAGAACAAATAAATCGATCCACGCATCTACCTCGAACAATCCTTCCTCGTGTCTTGGGGCAAACCAAGTGCCCCAACTCCCGGCGGCAATGCGTCGTTGCAATACAATCATCCAGCTTGAGCGAGGAGTCCCGGTTTGGTTGAGGGGCTGAGACACCGCTTATCACATTAATCATAAGGCACCTAGCGTTTTCATTTCGATCAACTCGCAAAGTCCGTCCCGCTTGCAACGAACACGTCTACCCACGAGACGGTGATGCGGATCGTCCAACATTCATTTTCACTGATTGCAGTCCCATAATCTGGGTCTCACAGTACCGTGAGATGCGCGTGAAGGAGACCAGGAGCGATCAGGACGCGAGGAACTTTGTCCCGGTCTGTCTGACAATGGCCGACAACACCGCCACGGTGGTCTTCTTCCTGCTACTCGTCCTCTTGTTCTACATCGTGCCGTTGCTGATCCTCCTGATCCTCTACGCGTTCATCATCAGGCACCTGATGCCCGATCCCTCGGCCAGCAATACCAGCGACACCTACCACGCCAGGGCGAAGAAGCACGTGATCACGATGCTGATGTCGGTGGTCGTCAGTTTCTTCGTTTGCCTGTCGCCCTACAGGATCCTCATTTTCTACATAATCGTCGCCCCGGCCGAGCAGATCGTTGCCATCGATCGCGACACGTTCTTCGCTCTGCTCAACTTCAGCCGGATCATGTTCTATCTTCACAGCGCGCTCGATCCGATACTGTACAACCTGATGAGCAGCAAGTTCAGAAAGGGATTCCTGGGATTGTGTCGTCTGACGGGGTGCAGAACTGGTAGCTCGAAGAGTACCGGTACCAGGAGAACGGACACCACCGAGCAGGAAGAGAACTTCGTCTGACGTCTGTTGAAAGCAGGGAGCCATTACCGGGTAACAGATACCGTCTGAACCCAAGGAGACCTGTAAGTGACACTTGCGTCGGTCGCTGAATAAGCAACTAATCGGATAACGAGGGCACACAGTGTCAAAAACAATTGATCTCTGACCACTCCAAGAACGGAGATCATGGATATTACCGATGACGTATTGCCTTTGACCAACACCGATTTTTGTGTAACGCGATTCGTTAAATTTTAAGCGAACGAAACATCACACCACCGTCGATAAGTTCAACTTTATCGCCTTAACTGTTTTTCGAGGGTATACACCCGGAAATTATAGTACTTTGTTACGCCATAATTGTATACGACAGTGTTTCTCAACTGAGGTGAAAAAGTATATAGTGGAGTAAAATAATGTGCCTCCCATAGTATACTTATTAGAAAGATTCCTAGTTAGAAATATTGGATTCGCTGAAATCCTTTACGCTTTAAACGGTTTACAGTTTAAATGGTCAAGTTTGAGAAACACTGGTATACAATACGAATTGAAAGTTCGTATATACCTAACGTGTGAGATAACCTCAATAGAAAAGTTAGAGAACTTGGCTCAAAATCTGACGTGGGACAACTGTTCAAACTACAAAAATTCTCGTTACGTAGTTCAGCCAAACTTATTAACAATAGTGTACTTTGCACATATATATATATATATATATATATATATATATATATATATATATATATATATATATATATATATTAACAGTTTATAATAATGAAGTTGCAGAGTCACATCTTCTTCGCTAACTATAAACAAAAATCCGTCCAATGCGACGCTTTGCGTTAAAAGTATTACGTCCTGTACGAATTGATAAGGTAGAAATTGTACCAGTTGAAACAAAATCCATCGGTCTCTTAGGGTCGCTGTGCCGTTTACCGATCCTCCTACGCCATCTCTGATCGTTTAATGGAAACTTGCAAGTACACGCCCTCTGACCATCGGACAGAAAACTAATATGGTACATCGCAATAGTAGATACCATTACTGATGCGATTCACGGCGAGAGAAACGACTTTGAGCAGCCAATTGATTTTGTACCGACTGCAATCGTCAAAATGAGTATTTTGTTCTATTTGTAAGATGTATTTTATAAGTGAAATTTTCATTCAACGAGGAACGCGCCTTTCACGACCAATTCCAAAGACAAAGGCCACAAAGGAATCGAAAAGTTTGAGGATGGGCCCAAACCCGAGAGAAAATTTTCGAACCACGATAGTATTTCAAGTTACTATACGATAACGAAGTCGTTAAGTATTCGATGCACGTGTAGATGCACCGAAATACTCTGAATTGTAGTTGACACTGATTAACAGTCACCCATCAATCAGTGATAAACGATGATCTCACACTGTAGTATTATAGACGGTTACGTATGATAATTTAATTCGACAGTCGGTGAGTTCTACATCCGATGGGAACGTAGCTTGCTGTAATCCTCGCGAGGTATAAAGGTATTTCTCGTTATTTGTTATCGGCCGATGGTAACTTTTGACAAGCTTTTAAAAATACCGATGCTATTTGAGCAAATACCGATGTAATAGACTCCAATGCTATTTTGTGAACAGATGCTACTGTATTAAGGACAACAGAGGTGTATTAGTCGATTGAGCGAGAATAAGATTTTAAATGCGCATGCGTAAACTGACGGGTGCGAGTAGCACCGAGTCCCATCCCCCACCACTTCCCTAGACGCTGGAACATCCTACTCCTGCGGTTGCTTCCCAACCAATCACCTCTCACAGTGAGGTCAATTGGTCCATAATCGTGGTCAGCCAATTGCTCGTAAGCAGAACCGACACTCTTGCTCGCGAGGACATCAGTCACTCGTCCCCAGGTCTAAAACAGATCCCTGAGATCTCGCTCTTGCTCGATCGAACTACATCGAACCTCTGCTCACCTAGAACCACATCTATGAATAAAGTTTCTTTGCTTCTCAAGGGTCTAGAATCACTCGTATCACCTTTAACATCCTTGAGACATAGACATTTTAGAACTGGGTAGTATCGAAACCAAATTCAGACCTACGAGTCATGTATTGCCTCAAGGTGGTCCACTTGGTCCTCGCCAAGTGCACTCGGTCATTTGTAGCCAAAAAAAAATTTGGGGAAAATTTTTCTTCCAGAAATCGCTCAGTCGGCCCTAAATGTTTGTTCACAGCCCCATTCTACTGACCATCAGCTACGAGATGGAGGAGACACCCAACGGTACGTACATTCCCACCTGCAACACGGAGGCAAGCACCGACTGGATGATCGCTTTCTTCTGTACAACGATAATCGTCTTCTTCGCAATACCGTTGCTGATCCTGGTCGTGTTGTACACGGTGATAGCCCGCCACCTGATGGCGAACCCGACGATAAGCCGTGGATCCTCGAACAACATGCTCAAGTATCGCAAGCAGGTGATGCTGATGCTGGGAACGGTCGTTCTCTGTTTCTTCTTGTGCCTGCTGCCCTTCAAAGCGCTCACCCTTTGGATCCTGGTGGTCCCCCGTGAGATGATAATCGACTTCGGCGTAGAGAGATTCTACACCCTCCTCTACTTCTGTCGCGTGATGCTTTACCTAAACTCCGCAATCAATCCCATTTTGTACAACCTGATGTCCACCAAATTCAGAGAGGGATTCCTCAGGCTGTGCGGCCTGGGGCCCAACCGTAGGAAAAAGAAGAAAACGTCGGACCGCACCGGTACGTACAACACCGGATCCACCAACTGCAGCAGCAACCACTCGGACTTCTGGAGGCGGCACAGCAGCAACAAGAGCGCCGGCGCGAAGGTACCGTGCAACAACGCGACCACGGAGAAACAGATTAAGCTGCCGCTTCAGACGGCCGTGGTTGCCGGATGTATCGTTAGGAAGAAACAGGAGAGTTACGTGTGAAAGGGCAAACGACTAACCCCAGACTGACTGTGATCACGATTCATTCCATAGTACCGTAACAATATCGGTGTTGTTCTTTGCGGAATGTTTGCTCGAGAATAATTTACCGATCCAAGAGAGACACGAACCAACGCCATTGAAATCGGAGACAAGTCGGATCAAGATGGACCAGCACCTCGAGTTCACTGTGGAAGTCACTCCTATTGGGTCATTCGGCCATTTTGTCCCTCTGTCTCCAGATTTACAATTGCGTTATCACGTGACCTTCCATCGATCTTTCTTAACAACGATCATAACCTACAATCGGGATAGAGCGCTCAGAATCATTAAATATCACCGCGGGTATCGTCTGGACAAAGTCACTAGATATACTAGAGTGTATCGTAACGCGTGGAGCCTACTTCAATGGATCGGGTGACACGAAAACAACGAATACGTGTGTCCCGCTTGATTTTGTTCCCAAGTTACACACAGTTTTGTAATTCGGGTAAATTTAAATCGCGAACTTGGTCGATGTGACCGGTTCTACTAGACTGTTCGTATAGAACGCTCGAATAAGTCCTTGATATCTCTCTTGTTGATTAAAATGTTCTGTAATATCGAAGAACTCGAGTTCGAAAACTAATCTAGTCGGTATTAGTGACAAAGCGAGGGTGAAGTTCCAAATGCGCGTGCGCAGACCAAGGGAACGTGCTTCTTCCGCTTCCTGTTCTGTGTATGTGTTGAGCCCTCGAAGAAATAAGATGTCTTTCCCCTGGTGAAAGTTTCTCTTCCCTCTATGAGACCTCATTCTCGCTTGGTCGAGCTGTGCAAACGTAATATAATGTATAAAACGCATGAACGTTTCGACTGTAATTTTTGGATCGCTTCTATTCTACGCTAAACGTGCATTTAACGTCTACCGATTGCAGAGCACTCGTGATCGAATGTTGTAAATACTAGTTCCCCAAATTCGATCCGCTATTTTCCAGCAAACTATAAATAATGCATTGGCTTAACCAAAGACAGTATCTATCTAATGACTTTACGTTTGACTGTTTGTATGTCTAGTAACTTAACGTCAGAGATGGGAAAAGTTTTGTTCGAATAAAAGATGACAAATAAAACCAACCGTGTATAAAACGAACCGTTCGTCGTGAAATATTTTGTTCCGTAATTCAATTTCTAATCTTTTCGACGAGTTACAAATGAAAAGTTATTCATCTTCAATTCATTATTCAACTTTTATCCGGATACAAATTTTGCCCACCTCTGCTTCATGTTCGGGTGTTTACATATCTAGTGACTTTATATTCGACTGTACCGCAACGCCATCTCTGTTGTCTTCGTGGTAAACTTGTAGGGTTTAATGTATCAAAACAACAATGGCGACGTAAGGGTGGAGAGAGTGGCCTTGACGGGCCAATATCTTGAGCGGCTATCCCAGCATTCCTAACCATACTCTTCGACTACTTTTCTAGTTTTCGTTTCTTCGCTACACGATTCTAGGCATCCTATTCAACTTCAACCGACTGCAAAATCATTTTAACTTCTTTGAACGATTGTTCCTGTTGATGGTCGCGCTTCGATAACGCTTATTGTTCGTTGTTCGAACCGTTACCGTTCGAGTTTGTAAGGTTGTGAACGATACATTAGAATCAATTTTGACGTAGTTTAGAAGTTTTGAAATCTGTGATTAATTAAGTGAACGTTTTACGTGTAAGTATTATAACAGCGTTCCTAGCGGGAAGAGGTTGGAAACCACTTCCTTGTGGACGAGTATGACTCTAGTTTTAGGGGTTCGAAGTTTTTTGCAGGATTATTTCTTGGATAAGATGATGAATAGAGGTATAATACATTTCTAGACGCAGACAGGATCTCATTGTTTCGTAGCTTTAACGTACTCAGGCAGCGTTTATCTCTTCGAACGTTGTCTCTTCCCTTCTAAATTGGTACAACCATTAACGTTGACCATTATAACCATCAATGCACAATTGTACTGTGTCCGAATAGAAGTAACTGTTTATGTCCACTTAAATGTGTAGAACAGCTGTGTGAACCTTGTATACGAGTCTCGAGTTCCTATATGCTGATCAGCGTAGCTGGACCGAGCACTGTGCTCCTTGATCATTGATATTAACTGAAATTTTCTGTTGCTGTATTTTAGGAATCAGAGATTCGTTATTCTTCTGATGCAGCCAGTGATAGAATGGAACGACAGAAGCATCACAGTAGTAAGAGGAGAGATTTCAATTCCTGAAAGCCAAATGCATTGTCGCCATGAACCGAAAAACTACAGATGAACTGAATAGGTATTGAAAATTGTTGATATGAAAAACCATTGGCAACAATCAGTGGAAACGATTGTGATGTACTTAGCGTTTTTTTTTCTTTTTTTGTTTATGAATGATGACCGAACAAATCCAGGCAATCAAGGTGTGTGTTGCGATCATTGCGTCGATTGTTAATACCCAAACACTGCACGGGCGTACATCGACACTTTTCTCGTAAACGATAAAAATAAACGTTGAGGAACACGTTCAATGATTAAGGAAGAAATTGAACGCTCTCCTCGCATTCAATTACAGCAGCTATACGTAATAGGGTAGACAAGTATCTTAAACGTTTAGGTGTCCTTTTTTTTATTTTGATAAATCAAAAAGTATGAAGGAAAATGGCTGAAACTAGTCTGAAAGCTTTAAATAGTTACTTATATTTCATTACAAGTCGTAACGGAATGTGTAAGTTAATTGTATTTTTTATTGCAATCGCGAAGAATTATTAGAACTTTGTTGCTAATAATGTAACAATCGAACGGCAAGTTGCTTTAATCGTATATGAGATCATTCCAGTAGTTTTAAACGCGCAATGTACGACGTTTCCTTTAGCAAATTATTTCCCCTTATTGGGCGCCCAGTACAATTAATCTGCTATAAACACGAGCATCGAGAGAATTACAACGAATCACAGAGAACCAGCTAATATAACTGTGTGAGAATTTTCTCGAGCTATACGAATCCATTCGTTGCTAATTATGTTTGCAGAATATTTATTTTCCATCATTTATAAATTATACCGACGCAATCTTGTGCGAAATATCTATAAAGAGACACTTTATTTTATTATGCAAAACGTATGTTCCTGTAAATATTTGTAAAATAAAATGAAGACTAATACTAACAATACCACAGACTTTCACTGGTATTTTGGTACATGCGTACTAAGGAATACTTCACCCAGGACATTTTAACATGCTTCACCGATGAAGCATTACATCACAACAAGACCTGACGCTTAAATAGTAAGACTTAAATTAAATTGAATACTGTCCACGTTACATTCAACTGATGGTTTCAAGGAATGACTTATCAATTTTACAGTGCAAACTAAATGAATTATCTAACTATTTTACATGAGATTGCTACTAGGAATACGTTTGAACGTCTATTATAAACATAGAGAACATGTAACGCGTCTTATGTCAGATAAAGGAACGAGATAGTAGTAATCTTCTATTTGTCTAGTCCAAGAGTACTCTGGAACTAGACGCTTCGTCGTCGCGTTTTACAAATATTACGTCATGGGCTAATTTATCGGTTCTTACGACGAAAGAATAAACACTATAGCCCCTGGACTCCATAAAATCGATCAGCTCCTTGCGACCAGCTTCAATGTGAGAAAATTCCACCGAAAGTGTCTGAAACATTTAACCACTGTTACTACTTTCATTTGTATATTAAATGTAAAAACATTCCTTAGCAGTAAAATTTAAAATTATTTAAATTAAATTCATTACACGCTTCATCGTTAAAAAAGGACACACCTCTATATTTATCATGTCGAATGGAATCGTTTTTAATACTTGTAACTCGTTGCCTTCTATATCAAGGCTGAAGTAATTAACAGTGGTGATGTTAAGCGCCATCATGTAATGTATAAATGGAAAACACTGAACAGTGATATGAACACCACTGTGGACCACATCCGGAGAATTTGGCAAATGGCTGTCCGTGGCATTCGGTTCGTGAAGACGTCCCACATTTTGGCCCATCAAGAAAGAGCTCTAAAAGTGGATGAACAATACAGCGCGCGTATAAGGTATGAACACAAGCTACTTGAATCTAAATTTGTGTTCAGTAATTGTTTGCCACAGATTACAAATTCTCGTACCACCGTGGGATATGGTTCAATACCAAGACACGTGGGTGTCAAGTAAGCCTTCCTGTTCTTCAGTAGCATTTTGCTAAAATTTATAGGATCAGCTTCTACCAGGAGACCATTCCAACCGAGTTTTCGTTCCAGGACCAACGTGTTACTACGCATCTCTCCATCGTAGGCGCCACACTCCACGAAAAACCCGTTTTTCTGTAAACATAAAATGGTTTTATTCTTTGAAGAACTATCTCGTACGATTACCATCATCTACAACAGAATTTCAACATATTAAAGAAATATACAGTAAATATTGGCCGCTCAAGGTCACTGAGTGGTTACCCCCACCATACTGTTTGAAACGCCATCTTTCCATTTTACATGGCAACTGACGTTTAACAATTGATACTTTCAATTGTATCGATTCAATTACATTTTATCTAAAGTTAACTCACAAACGTCGAAGTGACCTTGAACAGTTAATAACTTCCATTTGTACATTACGTCGTACATAATATTCAACAATTACTAATTACAATATTGCTGCTACCTTATCCTTGAGAATTTTACGAATAACACTGGCTTGACCCATCGATTGATCCTCGATTTCAGGATTTTCAAGGTTGTACGACTCATTCGGATTGTGCTTCCAAATTATCCAATCCCGTCGAAGTTCTTCCATATAACGCTCCCACTCTTCCGTGTCCAGCACCGATAATTTTTTATTATTATACCATCTAACACCTACAAAAATACCGGAAAAAAATTTGAAGAATCAATGATCGAGACAATGATAACATAGATATATCTGTAAAATCAATAAATAAATACGGTAATACGGACCTAGTGCCCTTAACCTATTTATACCTGAAAAATATACTACATAACAAATTCTTGATAGTTTGATAATGTAGAACGAAACTATCATCTCCAGGACATAAGCAATACTAATTACTTTATCCACAAAGACTTTCAGTATATACAAATACGATAATCAGTCGTTTCCTATGAAAAAAAAATATTCTATTAATCGAAAGAATATTTTCTATATCCAAAACGCAAGTCATAAATGGATTAATACATATTTGACACTGGTAACGTGTACTCACGAACTGGAAGAAGCTAGGTAAATATAGACTGTAACGTGGCTTAATTAAATTAGGAATTATGGGTCATGGAAACGTCACGAATACCTCTATAAGCAACGTCAATTTTGAATACGAATTAGAATACGATAAAAAAATAAAAGTTACCTTAAATTGGATATTTCTTATGTTTAAATCTGTTGAATCCCATATAACTTATGCAATTAATGCTATTCCTAAATAATAAACATAGCTGGTTCCGAAAAGTATAATTAAACTTTATTTAGGTTGACTTAAATAAACAATCATATCGTCGATTGATTACTAGTATCATTGATTACTAGCTGTGTTGCACACTTACGTAAATACCAGTCACACTAATGTAAATACGCATAATGTATGACGACTACTATGCACTGCTAGTATGCATCTGCGTAGTACGGTCAAGTTTTCTTTGACCAAGTGCACAGTTCAATTCGAGAAAATGTGCGTTGTTTATATCATATATTTAGGTTCAAATTAATCTGAGACACAAAAATTCTTAAACAGGTTGAAGGACTTCCTTACAAGTCCCAATTTATTATTCCTGTCACTAACGTAAAGAATTTTTAAGTAAGTTGCATTTGAATTACAAATTTATATCGAACAAAATCTTATTGAAGACATTTTTGCTTGGATTTTATTCGGACGAGTGTGTACCTCTAATCTTGTATAAAAAGTGCCGTAATAATACATACGATTTCATATTAGCATTCATCGTGTAGTGTGCACTTACATATATTTACATACTTTCATACGACATTCAGCTGGTACAACAATTACATTACAGACATCGTCTAGAGTGCACAGTTTTCTCGTAATAACAGATACGGTGCTCGAAAAAATATAATCGTTAACTGTCACGACTAGATACACAAACGTTGAAACTTACTTGCGCCACTTAAGCTGTTAATAATATACAAATAATGTTGCTCGTTGCCCGTATGAATGTTGAGAATCAACATTGCAAAATGTTCAAGAACGTAAATTGACTCACATAAATGATTATATATTGAGGTAAACACGTGGGACGTAAGCAAATATCATAAATTAATTAGATGTTCGGCTCACTTAAAGGTTAGAAAAGATATGTAAATGAAAGTCGACATTGAGGTGTATATTTGTAAACTTGTGAAACGCAGTCACAGTACTAAAATTATAAAATTGCACAAGAAATCTAAGCAAGTCATTTTACTTTTTATTGTCGATGAAACTGTAAAATTAACAGTGTGCACTAGTCTAAACGGTTTACTATATATAATTGACAATTATATCACGCAATCGATGAAAAACGGAAAGAAACTATGCAATCAGACACTATTTGCAGGAATTTAAAACCATAATACCGGTTATTCTAAACCTTTGTAACGAGTGTTAATCGCAGATAGATATCGAGTGAAATTAACATTTGCCGAATGACATAATCGGCGATAATCGATACACAACCGTTACAAAATAATGTGTGACTGCTACGATGTTTTTATTTTTACGTCAGAAAAACTGTCCGTAGAAACAATCCAAAGTGTCAGGAACAAACGTTAGTAGAATTCTATAGCGTGCACAATTCCATAATAAATGAAAATTGTCTTAACCCTATTCCACCCTATTTTACCTTTAACTATTGTAACTACTAACTATCTTCATCTAAGGATGTGATTTTTCTTTTGGCATTAATTTACCAGGAAAAACGAGGTTTTAAAACCGTACAATTTTTATCGGACATAAATAAAAAATAATCGATCGTCTAAACTCACCGTCGGTAAAGTTGTACCACTCAGCCAAAACTGCAACAGTAACAAACATTACGTTATAAATAAAATGTGACACCATAATGATTTCAAGAATAAGTATGTATGTCGGTAAAAATATTGTCACATTTCGAAATAACGATATTCCAAGGATTCACTATTTCGTAAACTATCGAAAGTACTTAAAGTGAAAAGAAACATAAAATATGTTTAAATATTTTTAAATATTTCTGAAGGTCGAATGCAATTATGATTTTCCACCGTGAAAGGCATATTTTCAAGATTAACTCCTAAGAAATTTATTTTCAAATGAGAATTATTGCCTATTGTTCCCATAGTAACGATAAATCAGATAGTGGAGGTAGATGAATGTGACTCGTTGAAGTTGATAAAGCAAAGAAAACAACAAAATTTGAATAAAGTCGTATTATTAATTCCATTACTCTTCAATTCATTTGCATAATGACACTGCACGGAACATTAAAGGAATTATACTTCAAATAAACAGCAATATACGTATGACGTCAGACACGTGTCCACCTTGTATGTACATCATTTTAAAAAGATATTCTCGATATTAACGAAAAATAATACCGTAATATACGCAAAAAATTTTATAAAAAGAATATATTATTATGTATGTTTATATTTGATTTTTATTTCATTTTGTATTCTCCACTATTTAAACCGGATTTTTAAAAGTGATCAAGTCCATCATTGCATGTTTTAGAAAACAAAAATATATAATAGTCTATATGGACAAGATTTTTTACTAAAAATGAAAATATTTTTAATGCTAATATGCAAATAGAAATATATATACTTCTAAATTATTTGGATAACGTACTACAAAGTTTCCATAATGTCTTGACAATATTGTCTGAAATATTACAGACATTACTACAACTTATACGGAGGCGGGAAAACGTAAACGTCGTGTATAGCGGCATTTTAGAAATATTCCTACAATATTCCGTGTTGCATAGATACGTAAAGTACAAATGGTTTATCTATGAAACGTATATACATACCATCTTGATAAACATTATTCTCCACGTTGTACGCGTGTGTGGCATGCTTGTATAAAAGACTAGACGCGCACTGGAGTATTATAAAAATAATAAGCACAACGACTATTAGCCCGACTAACATGTACCATTTGTGACGCCAAAACGGTCTAAATGATATATTCAAGCACATTTTTTGACAAAAATTACAAGATCTAGCCCTATTGTGTTGTGGTTTACCAATTCTTAAGGTTTATTTATATAACCAATAGACGGAAATCGTTCGATCTTATTTATTTAGACACGGTTTTGGAAATATTGTCCTTTATTTATTCGTATATATTACAATTGTATCGGATTCTTCGATATTATTTGTGTTCACAATACCTTAAACTTCACGGTAACGGTATCACTAACAGTTACACAATCTTTTCGTTGTAACTGAACGTTAATTAGTAACTGTTCCGATCACTTTGAAAAAGTAAACGAAGGTTATGGTGTGCAAACAGAACAGATGTATAACTGCTGACAAGATGCAACGATTTTCTTCGCTGCTTCGTATTGCACGCACATTGAATGATCACAGAAATATCATTAGTCGCGCGAGAATGAGAACTGTAAAGATGAATGAAATTCGATGCAAAAAATGATACAACCACAAGATAACATTACACTCGCACGGTATTGAGAATACTGACGTCGCGTATACGGCTGCGGTGTTTAAGGTACGCCGGTTTAAATTTAGTTCGGACGGTCTGGGTTAAGAGATGACAAACGATCGAAGAACAAGACTATCATCGAAGAGGAACGAATATTGGCCTTCCTAGGTCGCGTGCTCGAAGCGGTCTCTTTTCGTGGTATATATTGGATGCACGCAGTGGTGTACCTAATAAGGGTGACAGTTAGAAAGGGGTTGCTATCGAAAAAATTAAAATAACAATACAAATTACCGAACCGAAGACATTTATTAAGACTAAAAAAAATATACCGTGTTATATATTATGATGTGTTCAATAGCAAACTCCATATCAAAACTATTTTCATAATTTATAGGATTATTATTTCTGGTTTTAACGAAAATGCAATATTATTAAATCGATATGTTTTAATGTTAATACACGTAAAAGGTATATTTAAGCTTAAATATAATTTTTTTAATATCTTTAAAAACCATATCATCCAAATATTAAAAATATTTCACAATTTTGTGCAACATTGTAATAATTTTATACGAAGTTAAAATAAACTGAAAATATTGCCAAATGAGAAATCTAAACTATAAAATAAATCCCATCACAAATCTTTGCCGTTATAAGACCACATTACATACACACATACATATGTACTCTCCAAGAAAGTAGGTACACCTCACGTGGATTCTCCGCAGGATACAAATAGTGGCTTTCGTAGTAGCTACAAAACTAAAAAACTGCTATAACTATTATTCCTACTCAATTGCTACTGCTACAGCTGTTAATATGACTACTACAGCTATAATTATTTATTTTTTGTCTTATTTATTTTCCTCAAATTTTCCTCCTTCTTTTACGCCACTGAAAATGTTCCGAAGTTTTGAAATTATAATATCATTTCCAAAAGATTTCGAGAATTCAAATTTTCGAATTTTTGTTAAGAAATTTTCGCAAATTTTTGAAATTACTATTTTATAATTAATGTAACTAAAATTATATAACTTAAAAAAGTGATAGAAGGAAAGAAAGAAGGGTCCATAGTAATTACAAAACAATCGTAATACTCGAGATACTCGAGATATTAATGATATATTAATATTATTCCATATGTCGTCCGTGTTGATAGGATACATAGAATATAAAATATTTTTTTAGTTGCTCGTTTTAATTGTCACCGCAATAAGTGCTGTAGTATAATTTGATTCTGAATCGAAAACGTTGGATGTAATATGAAAATGGTAAAGGATTCTAAAGCCTCCGGGTCGTTGAACAGAAAATTTCATTGAATCTCCGGTCTATACAATACCTCGTGTACGATAATGTAAGAAAAAGATTTTGAACTATTATTTAGTTGTTAGGTTATTCTTCGATTCTACTGTATCTTTCACGTAATATTTTAACAGAATCATAATTGCTTAAACAATTGTTTAAGATGGCGGAAGAAAATCATTGTATGTATTTTGTAAAAAGAAAAAAACGTTACTGTCGTATGACAGTTAAAAAAGGAAATGAGTATTGTGGTGAACATCAAGGAAATTCATTGGATTCTATGCAGTCTAAAAGAGTGAAATGTCCACTTGATCCTACACAGTAAGTGAAGTTCTAGTAGAATGGTCATAGCATATTTTCCTACATGTATATAAAATTTATAGATCGTTTCCAGTACATGTTATGAGTCAAGGTTGTCCAAACACTTGAAGGTGTGTAACGCAAAGAGATTACTCGACTCACAACCTTCATTTATAGTAAAAGGGATTAATTTAAATGGAACATTTGAAGCATTACAACATGTACCACTCTGTGAACTTAATCAACTTGTGATAGATACAGTTATAAACAAAGTGAAAGTTGCTTATGGTTGGTAATGCATGTGTTTTTATTTTAAGATTCAAAAGTATGACATTTTTTAAAAATATACTTTAAAATATAAACTTTTTAAATTTTATTTTCAGGAAAATTACCACAATTTCCAAAAGTAGTATTGGAACATGATGTACTCCAGGGTAAAGTACACGATGAATATTGTGGGAGAGCTGTTAAAAAGCACTTGTTACAAAATTCATCATTACTGTCACATTTGGAACATGCAGGTCTTGTACAAGATAACACATGTTTCATTGAATTTGGAGCAGGAAAGGGCAAACTGACTTATTGGTTGGGACAAATGATAAAAAATAAAAAAAATAGTTGTATTCTGTTAATAGACCGTTCAAGTCATAGACATAAAAGTGATAATAAATTAAAGAATGAACACTCTCCACTTGTAATAAAGAGAATACGAGCTGACATTGCTGATTTGAAACTGAATGATATTACAGAAATTCAGAAATTTGATTGTAAAGTTGGCATTGCAAAACACTTATGTGGTTCAGCTACAGGTATAAGACTAACAATATATTTTTACATATAAATATTTTTAAGACATTTAATACTATACTATATGTACGTGAAGTGTATTATAAAAAATGTTGTTCCACAGATTTGACTATTAGCTGTTTAGACCAAGCAATGCAAAATGAACCTAAGTGCAATATTACTGGCTTAGTAATTGCATTTTGTTGCCATCATAGATGTGAATATGCATCATATGTTGGAAAACAATATTTGGAACAATATGGATTTACATCAAACGAATTTACAATTTTATGTAGTATTGCTAGTTGGGCAACTTGTGGATCTACTTTCAGTAGTACAGTTACAAATCAAAATGATCAAAATGATTTTAAAAATACAAGGTAATATTTCTAATGTTTATCTTTTATCATTGGTCAGGATTTTATTTCTTCTTATTTATACATAAAATTACATTATATTTTTCAGAATAGGCGCCAAAAATTTAACTTCGAGCGAAAAAGAAAACATTGGTCATAAAGTAAAATTGTTATTAAATTGGGGTCGTTTGAAATTTTTGGAAAGCATCGGATTCCAAAGCAATTTAATTTATTATACGACTACCGATATATCCCTGGAAAATATGTGTATAATAGCTAAAAAGACCAAATACACTAGTTTATAAATCTTATAAATAAGAATAAACATTAATTCTAGCCACTATAATAATCACGAACTTAATATTTACTAGAAACTTTCTAGTAGCAATAAAATGTAATTAAATCGAAATCGATTTAATGTTTTAATCAAAATGATGTATCTATTATTAAATAAATACGATTTTATTAATATTATGGCTTTGCATAAAAATAAATCTCCATTATTGTCGGTTTTAATGTACTTGAAAAGAACTTTCAAACAGAATTCAAGTGTAAATAAATTCTTTTTTCCAATGTTTTATAGTAAATTTTTATTTTTCAAAATTGAATAATTTTCAAAAAGAACTAATCAGAGATCCTTACGACAGCCGTTTTTGACGCGCATGCGCGAAAGACCCGATCTGCTGGCAATCCAGCCTATGAATATACAACGCCCCGCCCAAATACAACTTAGTGTAACAGATTCCAAAGCATCAAGTGATGCGTCTCTTTGAAATGACTACAGCGTTACCTTATTGTTACTAGTGTTGAATTACGTACGTATTAGTTATTCAAAATTTCATCAACAGTCAAAATAAGGACGCAAGAGAGGCTATAAATTACTTTACGGTATGTAGCGTATTAATATGTTGACTTATTAACCCACTTGAGGTTCTCTAAATTCCTTCTTTTCAAGAGCTTGTTTCACAAATTTTAAACTTTATCGAAAAGATTATATTTTTTATTAAAATCATTAACGGATGCACAGTATCATTAATATTAATTCTGATACATAAAAATCATGCGGTTTAAGTAACCCTAATTTCGTAATGTTGATCTCACGCCACGCCTTCGTTTTCTTAAATACAAAACGCGAGATTTGTTTTTCCTTCTAGAAAATAGTTTTATGAATTATAGAATTATTTGACAATGTCTACCGTCCTTATTATATAATTCCTGCAGGTATTGGATGTAATTGTTTAATATTGCCAATCTTCAAACATGTTTTTTTAATTTTAAATGAAATTTTCTATGTTTGAAAAACGTTTAATTAGTTTTATTCTCTTTAGTCAATTCATAAATCCATAAGCTCATTCAGAAGTTCACGTATTGAAGGGAAAAACATCTTTGTCTTTTTCAGAAGAATCTCAGTCTAAAATTTATAAAATGTCCATTTTAGACGAGCGAGAGGATTACCTGAAGAATCCCTTCTTTGTGAAGCATGAGTACGGTGACTTCACACCATTTTATATTACTGTCAGCATCTGTTCTGTACTATTTGCATTCCTGTGTATTTTGAACATTGGATTTTGTTTGTGTTCTCGACATCGAGGTTATTGGCAGAGTCCTCATACTGGTAAGTTTTTAATAACGTTTATCTTAAACTGCTTTGTTTCCTTGAAATATTTTATTTACTTTGAGCTCAATTTCAAATTGATTTCACAGTTATTTCATATTGTTCTTTTTTTATCAGGAAATAGGTGGATTCAACCATTGTGGACAGTATTACCACATAAAACACCACCTATAGATTTAACTGAATTAGAGCCAGGACGTGCCTTTCAGTCAGAGGCACGCGAAGTCTTGCAATATCACAATCCAAAATCATACACAACTGCACCACAAACACAGGAATACATGGAGATGCAAAAACGTGAGAGTGAAATTTAATTAGATGCTAGAAAGAAAAAAGTAATTAGATATTAGATCTGATATTGTGTGCATAATCAAAGATTACAAAGTTTGAAAAGTATTAATATCAAAGTACGAATATCACTTTTGCTTCACTCTTATATAAACTAATACATTGTTTAGCCAAAGCTAAGAGCTCTGAAGTGTACACAGTACACAGGATAAAATTGTAAGATTTTTGAAAATAGTTTAAGTAGACAATTACGCCAATATGGGACTGCACATATTTTGGCCAGCAACCACATGTCTGACTCTTTTTGTTGTTTGTGTTTTGATAATTCTACTAAAATATGGATCGCGTATTTGTAAATTACGGCATACAGCACTGCCGTCCGATCAGGAGTGGGAGGGAAAAGCATATTCTCGAAAACTTTCTGTCTCTATGGCGTAAAAATAAGTAGATATCACCATATGTTTTCAAAGATCTGTTTGCCTTACGTAGAAATTCAAATGAAAACTTATAATCTATACAAGCATATTTGCTCTATATCCGAACGTAACATTTTACATTTAAAAATTGTTATAGATGCTGTTTAAGTAACTTACTTAAATGCATATATATAAGGAAATATCATTCCTCTAGTTTAAAGTAGTATAGTTGCAAATCTTAAAAATTAATGCCCTATATCTTTTATACAACATCTTTTTATGTAGTGTAAGTAACATTAAATAATTCCATCCATTTATATAAATAATCAAGATTGTTATTAAAATTTTATATACGATTTGTGTCGCAAAAATTGGCAACATAATTGTTCATTGAATAATCACTTACGTTACCTTTTCATATAATATACCAGTAAGTTGATTTAGACATGTTCGGTAATTTCAAATTTTGGAAATGCATTTTGTGGCACAAAATAAAAAGACAGAAAATATGTATATAAAAATACTATATGACTATTGAAAAATGTCAATTTACATTATCTGTTAAAAGCAAAGATTCCATCCTATGTAATATTGCCTGTATAATAGCAATATTATTGTCCAAAAACTTTTGTACTTTTTATAACCATTTTTTTGACAAATAAAAGATGCTTGTCTTTATGTAAAACGTGTGTGTGTCCAGGTCAATTAAAAATGATGAAGGCAATCAATGTTTTATATATAATATTTAGTTTTTATTGACAACATTGGATTTTTATTACATGTGTAACGATTACACAATTATTTAATAAGTAGATACATTATACAATTTCTGCGTTCAGTTATAACATCAGCTTGTAAATAAACCACTGACGATTTTCCACGAACTACGAGATATTTGATTTAGGAAATGTTAATTTGATTCGATTGCCTATGCAACTAAAATTTTAGCGTACTTTCTATCAATACATCTTTCCCATGAACCTTCCCTCAATTAACCAACATCAACGCGCATTTGACTTGCTGCAAGAACCGGATGAACCAACGAAATCGCCGAACAAAATCCTTCCTCGCGATGATCGATTCCGCTAACGAGTTTAAACTAGTAACATGATCAATGATTAAAAAACTTTAATGGCGTAATCGAGTGACTGTCACCACTGTTTGCAAAGGCTTTTGATTACGTTGCGAGTACAGCGATGGATTAAATTTGAAAAGCAATTAAACGCTTCTTCCTTCATTATGAAACGATTAAGAAGACGATTAACTTCTAATTGGTAGCGTATTTCTTCTATCGTTCTGCTATGTTACAATGCAGTTAAAACACGGAGAACTTCCATCAAGTTCCACACAGAGGTGAAGCAGTGTTAATAATTATGCTTAGTAGATGTTTAATGATAGTAATTAGAAGAGACCATAGAACGTAGACAATGCTATCCTTACCCTAGCGATAGATTCGTTTTTCCTTCATTTTATGTGTAATGATGATATGGTGTGTATATATGTATATATATACGTAATCTAGCTATGATCATCGACACCGATCAACACCACCACTGAATCCGTATATTCTGCGTTCATTGAACGTTTTCACATACGAATTTATCGTGTGCATCCGGCATCGTAATCTGAATCAGCTGACTTTACTTATCGAATTTTTTTGTTTGTATACATCTAGACTTAAAAACAAATACAATCTTGTATTCGGGGAAAGGTTTGATTTCTATAGTTTCAATAGAACGTTTCGTAGGGACGACTTCTAATAATTGATATTATTAGTGTTCCGGCTCTACGAAGCCGCTTGAGACTTTCCGTTATGTTTATTTGATTTTCATGCTCATTTGGCTTTCGTTATTATTTTAACTTTTCCATTCAGAGATAATACGAGACACATATAACAACTGTATACAGCGACGTTTCTTTTTTTTTACGCAAGGGATACGTCTTGTCGAGAGGAGTCGTTAATACAATATCGGAGAAATGGTAGTAATTATCAAATCGTACTTATTACGTAAGGCAGCGGTTCCCAAACTTAGGGACGTGACAAAATTCATTGAAAATCTTCGTTTGCACATTCCAACGTTATAGTACATTCCACAAGACAAAAGTGAATCCAAACAAAACCACGTGACTATGGGTAGAGCCATATCGGCAAAGAGACTATTCCCCGAATACATACAGATACAATAGGATTTTGTCGGATTTACAATGCATCCGTGGGCCAGAGCGTCATACTGACATAACGGACCAATGAAATTTTGGTCACGTGTCAAGCTCTGTTTACATCAGACTTCGTCGTCTCATGGAACGTATTACATGGTGTGTAAATATCTTCCAATTCATTCTTTTTTTTAACGTTCGCGAATATTTATAATTTACGTCATTCTAGCATTCATCATAGAAAAGTCGCACTTTCTTTGTTTTTTCCATTAGCATCGTTGATTAAACTTTATAAATACCGTTGAAATTGCGATCGAATACTAATGAAAAGTCCGAAAAGTTTAGAAACCGTTGGATGTATATAAGACATAGTTAACATCGAACACTGTATATTACCTACGCGAAATTCGAGAAGATATATCTCTATCCACAAATATTGTACCTGGTTTTAAGTGTAAACACCGCAAGTCAAGAAAAAAAAAAACCGAACGGAGCGTGTCAGCCTGAAACAATCGTACGACAGGAGTGTGCGTGAAACAAAAATATGATGGGATTCAACTAACTACTGAACGCTGGCTATGGACACCATATTCATTTTTTCCCTTTTAACCCGAGGAAGACAAAGTTAATGAACATCTTAAAAACATAGAGATCGTATGATCCCTTTTCTTTCTTCATAAAACTATTTTCTAACTGTAGGGATGTCTACGCACGCTACGATGGATAATCGTATAACACTGAAAATTCGAATGGGTTTTTAATGATGTATACTTTAGTGAGAATATCTTTCATACAGAATCTCAACGGCAGTCGTTTTATATTAATTTTTGAAACTCGAGGTTTCTCTTTAATCAATCATCGAGACCGTAACACGGTGTTATAACGCTCGTGAATTCTCAAATTACATTTTTAGATACAACTGGAACAATGTTTGTCTCGTTAGTTGTACGTTTCGCCGATTATATTTACACGTAATAACACGGTTTGACTTCGATACTCGAAGAATATAATTTCTTCGTACAAACATGACAACAAACGGTAATGACGAGAGGAGAAAAGAAAGAACAATCTTTGACGACTTCACTATGCTACTGCGTCGAGAACATGGTTTAATATTCACACGTAAATTGGTACCCAGTAATTTCAGCGTCGGCAGAACCATTAAGAAGAGCATTATCAGGTTCAGCTATACGCTTTAGTACGTCCGCATCGCGATTAATGACATTTGGCCACGCATAATGGAAGTGATTCTGAAAACAGCAAACACGTACTATCGATAATTGTTACCGACAATCGGACACGTACCGACAGCAACGTTCGAGAATTCGGTTTCACATTGTTACGTGTACAGTTACAAATGTTACTTTTCGGTTACTTTTTAGACAGCATTCGAAAACCTTTTTTTTTTTTTTTTTTTTTTTTTTTTTCAAATTACGATCACTGCCAGTACTTTGGAATGCAGAACGTTTCCTGTTATCATTTGTTCGCTTGACACGCTAGACAGTATTTATTCGAAAATTAGAGTTTCACGTCAAAAAGACAAAATTGTGTTTTCGTTGCTTGTTGCCGAAACAGTTTGCCGCGCACCCCCTTCGAATGATTGATCGAAGATTTTCCCAACTTACTGCTTACCCGACTTCTTGTTCGATCGTTCACCTGAAACAGATTAAAATTTTCCTTTACATTTGTTTCTGGGGATATATCTACGACATTCGTAAAATAAAATTCCAAAAATTTTGTACATTCTTTTGATCATCTGTATGTTTCGTACGAATTAGATGGCATAGCATCAACCACACTCCTCAAAAAAAATGTAAAAATATACCGTTTTTTTTTTTTTAGAGATTTTTTCATAATGTTAACAATTTTATATTCTAATTAATTAAAATAATAATTATTTCATACACATTATGATTCGATACAATGTCTACTATATATATTTGGCTAGTAATAAATTTTACATTGTAACGTTAATTACCTACTGTCGGTAATGAACGTGTAAATTCTTGATTTATTACTAAAGAACGAGTACGCTTATTTAGGCGTTTGTTTTGCAACGAAATGATTATTATGAGATACAGAAACACGTCCTCCTTGGACTGAAGTTCTCCTTTCTATTCAGACGTTTACACGGCACATTTATTGCTTCTTTTGTCCGTGACCCCAAGGAGACGCTTCAATAACCTATCTTTAACTCCATCAATGCCATCGTCAAGCGTACTCGACGAAGCGAGGTGTCGTGACACTAGTGTCAATCTCAAGTACAACTAGAGTACAACAGACCACTGAGCCTCAGACAATGGGGTTGTTGGCGTTGTTCAATAATATCTCGAGGAACTTCGTTTTTACGTCATTTTAGCAATGACAAATTACTTTACTTTACCGCTATACATAAAACTGAAACTTCTTTTTCATTTCGTTCTGTGGTGAGGAACGTGTATCGATTTCACATGTTTCGATATGATAGCCGTCGTGACAAAACTGTACCGGGTGTCTAATATTTCGTACTCGTTGAAAAATATTTAGGAACGCTAAAATAATTTACAATGAAATTTCACCATTAGTCTTAGACATTAAAAGCCTGATATTTTTTTTAAACTTGTGCAGGTGTATTGTGAACCTAACTACATCGCGATTTAATAACTGTATATTTACGACAACACTTTTCGTACTTGCCACCAGAGGGTCTTCCGTACGGTTTCATTTCCGTAAGTTCTTGCTCTCCAATAGCTGTCGTATACAAATCCTTTGTTCAAGAAAGGAACATCTTCGAGGTTAAGATAGGGTCTGTCTGGTAACTTTATTAATGAATACTTTGTGTTAGGAGCAGGAAACATTGAATGTTAAAGGTCATTTTAAGTGACTATTTTCACCGTATCGATTGGCTCATTTGGTAATGGTTTGTGTATGATTATGATGCATTGAAAGTGAGATATGTTACAACGAATTTAATCCAGGCACAGTTTGAACTCAATCTTGTCGCGAACTCGGTATATAACAAAAAGCAATAGGAATACCTTTGGTGGTCTTCTTAGTATTGGTCTCCGATTTACACCTCTTGGTGAGTCGGCGCGTCTGCTCACAGGCGGCATCGCTGTTCCCCTTCAAATTGTCTACTCTTGTCATCAGCTGATTCACGCATCCGCTCCACGTGCCCTTTTCGTACCGGCAAGCTACGCTCATCGCCACACAGAGTTAATCGCGCCGCCATAAACTCCATTTACGTTCACCCACGGTACAAGTTAACGCGACAATGGTGCATCTTGTGTTACGAAACGGCGCGATTGGTTGTTCCCCAATGAACCCCCTAGATATTTCCGAAGTATTCACAATTGCGTTTGCACAGATGCGAGGAATTGTAAGGGAGAATTGCCAAAACCGTGCCACCTAACGCTTCAACGTTGTGTTACCGACGGAAATCGTAATAACATTTTACAAAATATGTTTAAAGCTACATAAATACGGTTAAAATTTATAATCGATTGTAGCTGAATTTATAAAATGTTTATAGTATAAAGAAAGTATGATCTGTCAATGTTTTATCTATAATTTTCTCTATTCGGTTATTTTATATATTCACCACTAGATGGTGTTTATATTCGATAATTATAGCGACCTTCCTTGTCAATTTAACAGATAATTAGAAAATTATCGGTGTTGTTTCTCATTAATTATTGACCAGCAGTCGATTTATACATATATGACTTGATATACAGATATCAGCTAACAGGATGTTTAAGGTTAGGATCTATTAAATTGCCTTAGTAATGACTCTATTAGATTTTGAGACGAAAACTCTATTGTTTTCGAAGAGATACAGTTTTGGTAACCAGTATGTATTAAGCAACTCTCCCTTATCTAACACTACGACTACTTCGAGATAGAAATATCAGTGCCAAGTATTGATTCGAAAATGATGTTCTCTTTAGGCGCAAAATTGCATGCATTTGCCGCACAACCGGTGCCACAATTACCACCAATACAGACAACCTTTCTCTTCAAAGAACACGTTGCATTTACAATTCGGTGGTTATTCGAACGTGAAAGCCAGTAGATCAGAAATCTAGATGTCGCGTTAAACTCGATCGAAAAGGTACGGCGATCAACCGGCGTCCATTAAATTAAAAAGTCCAACCACCACCCATCCCCGAGGTTTCTGCATGCTGAATACAACGAGTCTGCGTTTGATGGCGCAGCTCTAACGAGTTTTTAACCGCGACCATTTTCTTTCTTTTTTTTTAGCGCACTTCACGGCTTCCCGTACGTAATTCGACGCGAACAATAATTCCGTAGATAAAAATTCGAGCGATTGCTCGATGTAAAATAATTATTAAACTCGGTTATATCCCTTTGAGCACTTTCTTTTTTTTTTTAACGAAAATTTCTACCGATTCAATCGAGCTCTTTTTCTACTTTTATTCACCGGATTTATAGATAAATATAATATGTATGCAGATGATTACTTCACAACTTTTATTCGTAGAATTTTAGATTAATATTACGTACCGTTGTGCTTTGTGCTTTCGTCATCTGGATTTTGGATTAATATTTTGTATCATTGTTCGAAGAGACATTACCGTGTAATAGTTAATTATAATTCTACAGCCTTGACGGTCTGATCGCGATGGCGGCGAAGAGTCACGAAATCCTGTCGTCTCGCTGAATGAATCAAGCTGATTAGGCGAAGCGGATGCACCGTTGTCCGAAATCACCGATAACTAGGACGCGACGTGTCGTTCTTTTGGCTCGTTTAATTAATTAAGACGTTCCTTTGGGGAGGGTTCCTCGCTAATTAGCCGAGTCCATTAAGCCTCATTCTATGTAAAGAACGCGGCTATCCAATCGTGCCAGTCCCGGTAGATTAAACCGTATTAATTAGCGAAAGACACGTCGAGCTGATTACGATCAATGGAGAATAAACGTGTCCATTCGATTCTTCCTACTAGGTACGTTCAATTGATTCAATTAGTCCTGGCAAGCTGCTCAATTTATGAGTTCCTAACGAGGTTCTCGAACATGTTGGCTACAGGACGGGAATAAATATTTGCTTTCAGAGACCGTATTTGTAATCGATAGGGATCTATTACCAATTTTTTTTCTCCGTTTCTACGTATTCCACCGAACGCGAAGGTAAAAAGTTTAAAAGGTGGAGTGTGTTGCGTTTAACAACGTTTTCGCAACAAAAATTGTTAAAACGTTGACCAATTAGATCGTGCACGAAAGCTTCACGGAACGAAGGACTTAAATTTGGGAGAAGATTTCGCGTGGAGGGGGTTGGGAGTGTGGAGAAGGGGAAGAGGTCGCGCGGAGGGGGAAACGGTTGCGTGGAGGGGGAAACGGTCACGTGGAGGGGAAAACGGTTGCGTGGAGGGGGGAAACGGTCGTGTGGAGGGGAAAGAGACCGATTAGAGAAGACAGAAGCCACGCAGAAAGGAAGCCTTTTACTCCTAGAAATAACTTCGTGCGATCTAATTGATCAAATTTTTAACATTTGCGAGAAAACGGTTCGTCCGCGACACTTGGTTGCATTTGATCATTTTATCGAGCCGAACGTATCTAGGAAGCATTGAAGAATTCGAGTTTCGAGACGAATTATAATAATATTTTTGTACATTCTCTGATGAAACAATTGAATAGGTAAAAATAGCACACTACGTACAATTGTGCAATACGGTCTATAAAAATTGCGATACAGGTCGAAAAAGTCCTCGAGCAGCTTAGCAGGGTTGATTATACGCCTCGATATCACGGATGCGAATAATCTTTACGGAGATTGGAAATGCGATTCCTCGTCAACGGAAGTACACGGAAACTAATGAAGCAACCGGGCGAAGATTTTTTTCTCTTTTTCTTCTTCTTCGTTTCGAGGTATTACGCGTTTATAAGCAGAGATCCACAGGAAGCGTTTCAACGAACGAGCAAATATTTTTAGAACAGGGATAGGTACACGTATTAACTCCATTGCCTCGCGCTTGTTATCGGCGGAATTTTCAAGCTGTACCGTGTAACGAACGAACCATTAATAAATAATCGAAGCATAATGAAAATGGTCGATTTCGATACCAGCCGCTCGAAACAATGTGCAAACTCCCGTAGTGTATCGCGGTGCGTTTAAAATACTAGACGTACCATCATCGATAATAACACTGTTATCTATCGATAGCGTTACCCGATATACTATTCGAAAGACCGACTTCATTCAACGTGGAGATTCTCCGATTGTTTCCAGCGACCGAAAAAAAAAAAGAAAAGAAAAAGAATGTCGATCGATTTTTGTCGATTACTTAAACCATTCAACCTTCAGTTATTCCGACCGTAATGATACTTTTCCACTTGGTGCATACGAATGGAAACCATGATTGAAAATTGTCCGCGATCGACAACCACGAGTTTTACACGTAGTTCAGCCTGAATGGGTTAAGAGAGGTGATCGAGAACGGTGTTAAAAAATAATAGATGCGAAGTTTCGTACCTTTCTTGCACTTCTTCTCGATAGTCTTGGTCTCCTCGCAGGACTTGTCACCCTTCTTGAGGTTCAGTGTACGGGACCGTGTGTTGGTTTTCGAGTCGCAATCCGACCATTGACCCTTCACGTATCTGCACGACGCGGTGCTGCCGGATGCTACGTCAACAGATGTAAAACGTCAATGGAGCTAATTGAAGCTGCGACCGATCTCAACGTGGACGGTGAAATTCTCCGTGGACGGTTTTCTCGATCACGGAAAAACGTCGAAGAACGTCACACTCACGCGCGACGTGCGCGCGCGCGCGCGCACGGACGTCGGGTCAGGAGTGACCCACGCTCGAGCCTCGGCGGGAAAAATTTAATTCGAAAAACAGAGCAACGAATAAAAATATTTACCGGGTGACGAATCAATTGCAACGTTTTATTTAGAAATGATAACAATTTGTTTGATTCGAAGCTTCGTTCGTTTAACGTGAAATATAATTTCATTTTGTTATCGTGTTGAGAACAGAATTAAACGAAAAGTACGAGCCTCGAAATTCATTTTTCGATATTTCGGTCTATCACGATTATTCGCGGAGCTCTTGATCACACCGATGCAATGCATGTATTTTGTGGTGGGCATTATTCCGTGAACTACCATGGTGAAATATGGATTATGTATCTCATTAGAGAATTATGGTCACGCAGTATGGTGCACGCGGTGCGAAAAAGAGGAATATGCAATGTTTCTTCGAAAACGATAGAAGTTGGTTCGTCGATGCACTGTTCTTCTTCGATGTGACCGAAGAATTTTTTTATATTATTTTTTGTTACAAAGCCATATTGTCCTGTAATAACACACGTACGAATATTTTACCAGTGTCGAATAGAGACCGGTAAAAATTTTCATCCGGACAAATATTTCGCATTCAATGTATATTTTATCCGTTACTCGTTAAATAAACATTAGAATTTGAACGATAGAACAAACATTGTCGATAAATATACGTTTTTATTCGTCGTTATTTATTCAAGCAAAAAATATTCCCTTACCGGTCAAAGGGTTCATAGAACTAGAAACTACAGTACGTTGTTATATATCAAGGACTGTCTACATCCCGTTACGCAACCGCGTTATGGGAAACCGTGCTATAAGAAACCGAGTTACAGAAAGCGCGAGCGAAGGGGACTCACGGTAACGTGTTGGCCGCGCGTAACGCGACGTTGGTTCGCGGGTTCCTATTATGCTTGCTCGTACAGAAATAAAGTAGAAAATCGTTGCGCATGCGCGACACGTTGGTCCCTTGCGAGGAATCGTTGGTGTTACGCATAGATACGTACGTACGTGACGCACGGTTAGCGAACGTGTTACGATTCACTTTTGTACGTTTCGGAAGATTTCCAAGATGGATGGAGGAACTCGGTACGTGAAAGGAGAGAAAGAGAGAAAGATAGAAACATAATAACAACCAAAAGAAGCGAATTGGGTGGAAAGTTGTCAGCGAGTGAGCGAGCGCGAGGTGCTATGGTTCGACGCGATACTCGAAGTCAGCGGCCGCGCATGCGCGGACGTAGTAGATGGAGGGGAGCCATCGGTGAAAGGACGCTGCGAAGAAAAGCATCTCTCCTCGGTGGCCCGCAACCCCCTGATCCTGGACCGAATAAATTTCTAAGAGAACCAAATGATCTTTTAGTCGACAATGAGACACACCGCGCGTACTGGATGATATTTCAATTGTATTCGCGATTCTGGCCGCGGGAGAGGAAGAAGCCCGAAAGATGAGAAAGAGCCGCGGGAGAGACAAAAGGGTTTTTCATCTATACGACGACCGGAGGGGTCCATGTTTTTGCACTCCCCTCCCCCGCCACTCCGCTCTTCTACGCCCCACCATTCGCTGGTGATCGTCGTTGCGAGCGTACGGGGTTATCGACGGGAACAAAAAGAACGCGAAATCGTTGAAACTACCGTGAAAAAAGTTCTGACCACCGAGCATAAAACTGGAATTGCTTTTTCAAATAATACCCTTGGTTTTCCGTAACCGACCGACCGTACCCCGCGATTGCTTTCAAAAGCTTTTCCGTAAGGTGAGATCCGTTGATAAAAGGTGACTCGACGAACGGACGATAGTGTGTTTGCACCTTTTCTCATTGTGCACTTTTGTCTTTTCGTACGTGCTTCAATTTCGACAGAGTTTCGCTTAAATTTCAACGGACCGTCCCTACCATTCCTCCGCTACTCGGTGTATAGAGCTGAGCGTAACCCGATCCTATGAACAAAGACGATAGACAAAGTAAGAGCAAGCGAGAGAGAAATAGGATGCCGAGCAGAAATAATCGCACGCATTACGACGAATACTCCAATTACAAACATTTTTATTTATAGACGTTTCATCTTTGAATTAATGGTGCCAATAGGTTGGTGAGACTTTTCTGATCAAGATGAATTCAAACACAACGTATAGTGGACAGATTCTACAACTGATTTATTATTATTGTTATTTGGAACGTTTAAATTTATTAGAAATAAAGTTCGTCCAATTTACGTCGTGTTTGGACTCATTTTAATCGGGAGAACCTCACCGATCCATCGATGCCGTTATTATAAAAATAGGGTGCAAAATTTTAATTACTATTTCTTTTCCGCTTACTACGTTCATTCTCTTTACTCGTCGAAACAAGCTCGAAACAATCCCTGGGATAAAATCGCCACCTGCTCCGCGATAATTTCAACGGTAACCCCCAATTTGGTTAAAGTTAAGCGTTACCGTATTTATTCTAGTATCACAGGCCAAGGTAGGGTAATTTTTACCACCGCCCTTTATTACACTTTATGAGTTAAAAAGAGGAATCAGACCAAGTTAATTATGTTAGCACGTATACAGCATCTTTTTCATTTTTAATAGTAGTTTTATCTTCAACAGATCCTACAATTATTTCGAGCACTGTACCCTTTAATTACCCTTACATATACTCCCGTAAACAACGTTCATAAAGACGGTTACCGACAAGCTGAAAAATTCGTATCTCGACCACCCAATTTCCAGCGCAGAACGCGCATAAATGTTTCAAACCCCCACGAGACGGAGGATGTTGTTCTTGTATATCGACTTACTGAAACGTTAAGGTACACCGTACTCGGACTAATAGCGTGATACGAGATGTAATGGAATCCCGATAATTACTGGAAATAAGAGCTGAAAATCCGTACAGTTCTCGAGGCAATCAATCCAATCAGCAAGCGCTCCACTTACATGGTACACTCCCCACCACTTACAGTTATTACTACCTGTTACACCCCAAACGTCACTCGTTGCTAAGTAACCATCCCTTCCACTTGTGAGCACAATGCAACGAACGAAATTCTCGCGCAATTATCGAGGTCTCGCTTATCGAGGCTCGTAAAAATTGCAACGGAAGATAAAAAAATTGCTTTCGTCGAGACAAATAATCGCACGTGACACACCCGTGGAAATTCAAAATTTTGTAAAACGGAATATCTTGCGTTCGAGTGAATATTGAAGGTAATTGGTCGGAATAATCGTTTGTTAAAATCCACAGCGAGAGACCGATGTTCGCGGAAAGAATTAACGAGGAGAACACGTTGATCGATAATTGACAATTAGAATTTTTTGTACTCCGAGTTTTTAAGGATTTGCATCGTCCGGTGGACGAAGTACATCGTGCCCGAGGACGGAGGTCGGTAAATTAACGCCGGCCGTACAACGTTCAATTATATTTAACGCTGGCGCAACATCTCAAAGAGCTAAAAAATTCGAGGTACGAAAGCCGTTAAGACACTCTCGTATAAATCATCGGAAGTTTTATAATTGGCCGTTACTTTGTTAAAAATTTATCGTCTCGAGTTTCATCGGCCCCCGTTCTCCGCTTTATTCACGGGCTACCGAAAGTCTGCCGATAATTAAATCACAGGAGAATATTCGTTGCCCCGTTAAAAATAAGCCGGGGAAACACGTTTCGTTTGTACACACATCGCGTAGATTTGTTTGGGCTTTCGTTGAACGATTAAACGCAATATGTATCGCGAGCGTTGATGAAAAGTGCGCTTCGCGCTAAACGATAATGGGAGATTACGGGTAGCAAGGTGTTGCGTTATTATAGGAAAATAAATTTCACGATTTTAAAAGAGGGCGGCAAGCAAAATTTGCCGCCGGTGGCGAGTATTAATCGTCGACGCAGGGTGTCTACGAAATTAATTATAAACTTTTAGGACCCACGTTACTCGTCCGAAAATATAAAAAATCTTACACTGAAAGCATATCCCGAAAGCGATACGTTTTGGAGTACGAGGGCAGCTCTATATAGTAAATACAAATGGAAGTCGAAAGGAATGATTCTACGACGAATGTTATTGGTCTAAAAATTTAATATCGGTGAGGAAGTTTGTGTCGAATTTATATATATACAAATAAGATAAAATAACAATGAATAACAAAAATAATAATGTATTGATAAGTTAATAATATACTGCGAGATAGAGTAAATCGAAATCGGGAACAAATTTACGAATTCGATAATAAGTACTTTTGCTCTAAGAACGTTTATCAGTAAATCACTGCGATCAATTTTAATTACAAGAATTAAAATTTTCCACTTCATCCTTATAACAACGGTACTAATGACTCGGTGAGGTTCCCCCGATAAAAATGAGCCCAAACACGACGTAAATCGGACGAACTTTATTTCTAATAAATTTAAACATTCCAAATAGCGACAATAATAAACCGGTAGTAAAATTTCTCCGATCTGTGTCGTGTTTGGACTCATTTTGCTCGAGAAAATCTCGCTAATCCATCGACACCATTGTTACAAAGATAAAGTGAAAAATGTATAAATTAAAACGTTTACGACCGGACGATTTTTGTAATACCTGCGGCGTTCCTTTAACGAGCTCGAGTTCGATCGTCGCTGCTCGGCGCACTATTTCGTTCTCGCTTAAACTTTCTATATCTGGTCACCGTCTTTGTTCATGGGATCGGGTTACGCTCGACTCGAGACTCCGAGTAACGGGACAACGATGGGGATGGTCCGTTGAAATTCAAGCGAATGTTACCGTACCGCTATATAAAATCTCTTTCGAATAGAAAATCATCTTGTTGTCCGTTCCTCGTATTTTTTAACCTTTTCGCGTTTAATTTGCGGATACGTGACGGACAAACGAATCAATGTAATCCGGCTTCAGCAGGATATACGGGTTCTTAATTAAGCTTCACATTCTAGTACCTCGTTCTTTGGTGCCGCGAACGGTTCGCACGAGAAGCTCTCCGTCATCCTCCCAGAGATCGAACTCCGCCTTGGCGTTGACGATGATCATCAACAGGGTGACACCCACCAGCGCTAAACTCCACCACAGCTTCATTCTGCGGGAATAAAGAAGAGAAAAGGGACGCCTCGTTAATCTTCACTTCGTAATTAGCGTCGTTTTAATGATTACGCGTCGCGACACCGAAGACACGGCTGGTTGGGCTCGTACAACGCGTAAAAAGAAGATCGTGTCTGCGACGGCGGCTCGTCGTTTTTCGCGCGACGATTTCAGAAATTACCGTTTCACGACGTTGTGTGGGATGCAGTGGGGCTGACTGCTCCTCGACGTGCGCAACCCCGATTCTTGCACGAGTACCCTCGTTCGTTGCGCTGCGAGTGGAAGGGGGATTGGTAACTTAGCAACAATTGAAATCGGAGGCGGAGAGGGACAGGCGGTAGCAACCGCTCTCGAGCGATTGGGTGTCTCGAACGTTGCGCGTGTTTCGATACTTGCACGAATTTTTTTCTTTTTTAGATCGCGCGCAACTATCGGGGCCGTGCTGCGTTCGCGAGCAATTTTCGATGAAATCTTTTCAAAGAGTTGGGTATTCTCAAGCTTGAGATAAGTTCAATTGAATGCTTCTTTTCTGTATCTTTTCTAGAAGGTTTCCGGTTCGAAGAAAATTGTTTTATTCCAGTCTGCCGGGTAAATAGAAACGCAAGGATAATTTCGCGAACGTTTAACAACGTTTAGTTGGTATTTTTCCACGGGCAATGGTTTTCATTCGCTTCGTTAGCGTCTCGTGGGACTCACGCGGTTGGAAACCTGATATTTTTGCAGTTACGAGATTCCCAGAGGTATTGTTCTCCAGACTGGAACTAGGTTGCTGTTTTTCTGCCTTAAACGCTGATTTAATCGATCGAACAACGACCTTCCACTCGCTACAAAAGGATTCCTCGATCAATCAAGTTAAAATGTGACTCTACATCCAGTCACACCGCGTAGCATAAACGACTTAACGTGTATCTCTCTCAACCCTTGAGCGCGGGGTCAAACAAACGACCCTGGGTCTTCCAAAAATTCGTATATAAATAACCGTAACAATTATCCGGGGTTCGGTGTAATCGAGCCGAGTCTTTTTCGACCGTTTTTATTAATTTTTTACAATCGAAGCTATTACAAAATTAAAAATACAATTTTTCCACATTTGGAATATCTTTGATCCAGTCTTTCAATGCATAACATTAGGTTGTTCGGAAAGTCATTTCGTTTTTTTTTTTTTTTTGGTGAAAATGAAACCCGACTTTTTTAGAGGGTACACACATTTTATTAAATTATATATTCTCCATTTTGGAAAACGAAATAACTTTCCAAACAACCCAATAGAAGACTTCTCAAAGCTATCTTCTATTCAATAATAGTTTAATTGTACAAGAAATTATTGCACAATGTTTTCATCAAAAATTTCCATCCCCCCACCTAATGGTATAATTAGCGAAACGATCATTTCCATCTCCATATGGCTGCAACCTACTCTCCAGCGATCTTAACGAGGGTCCATTTTCACCAAATACGGAGCCATTTTGCGCAAAGGTTGTTATCAGAAAGATCCACAAAATATACATTTCTTGTTGTACAGAAGCGCATTTTGCAAATTGATACGCGACGTTCGGTACTCGTTACTGTGGGACGTTTTAATAAATAATTAATACGTACGATGTGAGCACAGCTTTCGGAATAACGAAACAGGATCGATTGAATGATCTCTCGATGATTTCCAACGGTACATACGAATCGAGCGGAAAGAGGGGGGGGGGGGGGGACAAAAAATACGCTCCCGGCAAAAGAGAGCACAAATTCGCGCCGTAAATATAATTCAACGCGGAGACCAATAATGGCGAGAACTGGAAGCTTTAAACGCTTCCCTGATAATTATTGGTTATCCACAGAAGCGCTGCGAGGCGCGCCGGGCAATAATTAAAGCAAAGACCGGTTAAATAAACGCGAGAGCGTTTTCTCTCCCTCGATACCGAACAAATGAAAATTTACCGCGCCCCCGCGTGGAATATTAAATATCTGCCCGCGCAAACGGTTTGTAATGCAGATGCACGTGTACGGGTTAAATTGTCATGTTAATTAATAGGGAAGTGCGGGGGCGAGAAAATTATACAGAAAGAGCGATTCACTCGCCCCTGCCGACGGGAGGAAACGTTCGTTTGTCTCTTACGCGGCGCGGCAATTACTGAAATCTTTTCCATTTGCGTCAACGATTTCGACAATCAATCCCAATGAAACAATGATACGTTTATCTCGTTACGTGAACCTACTTTATGGTATAATCGATCGAACTTGTTCGGGCAATAAACCTCGTGGAACAACGCTCGCGCGACGATCTCTCCGCCGCTCGTCGTTGAAAAAAAAAAGATGGCGACTTGGTGTATGTATTGGAGGGAGCTGAAAAGAATGCACCCGGGACGGAATTTTGATCGCGATTTTTTTATTATCACCGTGCTCCATTTATTCGGATATTTAAAATCTCTGTCGACTGGACGGATAATACTTTTAAGACATTCTACGAAGTATCGAGTTGTTCGGAAAGTCATTTCTTTGTTTTTTTTTTTTTTTTTTTGTGAAAATGAAACACGATTTTTTTAGATTGTATAAATATTTTATTAAATTATATATTTTCCATTTTGGAAAACGAAACCCCATTCCAAACTCCATTTTTTTTTTACGTCTTTTGCGAAGAAAAATTATGACCGTGCACGAACTACCCTTCTAGTGGAGTAAATTTCAACCGAATGATCTTCTCTGATGTTGAGGTCCAATTTTATTACAAACGTGAAATGTTTTTTCGGTCGTAGTAATATAAACTAGACACTCGACATAAAAGAAAAATGCAAATTTTGTTGAAATTTTACAGCATTTCTTTCTCAGGTGGTTGGAATTACTATAACACTACTATATAAATTAGACACTCGACATAAAAAGAAGTAAAAAATTTTGTTGAAATTTTACAGCATTTCTTTCTCGGGTGGCTGGAATTACTCTGCTTTCCCCTATCGTAGTTTATTTATTGTACGCGAGTCTGTAAAACGCCAACCGATCGGGCGAAACGTTTCGTTCGAGAGTGTATCGAGCCTGGTACGCGGACCGACACGACTGGAGCGAGTATCGCCTCCGAACCGATGTGACTGGAGCGAGTATTGTCTCCGAACCGACACGACCGAAGCGCACAGGGTAATAATTTATTCTCCGTCGATTCTGTCCAAAATAATTAAACGATTCGAGAATGTTTGTCGTCGAAAGTTTAACCTTGCAGTAATTAAAGATTTTTATACATTGTACACGAATATTATTATATATAGTGCGATTTTCCGAAGGGTTCAGAAATAATCAGTCTTAATTAGTAATCTCGCGACAAGAGAAACGCGTTCGTTCGCTGGATAGTAATCCATCACAATTTCAGAAACTCGAGTCGAAGGCTCCGGTACCGCAACGGTGCATTGAATTAATTAAATCTTGCAGTTCGCGATGAGTAATTAAAGAATCCTTTAATGTAACGGTTTCTGCGAAGGTAAACACAGCCGCGAAGTAAGCTCCGTGACAAATAACACCGGAAACAACGGATGGAAAAACCAACAACGATAAAGAAACGTGTTTCACCGTGGAAATGCTTACACGCGAGGAAACGCTCGGGAAAAATTGCCACGGTCGCGAAAAATTGAATACATCTCGGGAATTAAATACTAAGTGTCGTTTAATTCTCTGAGAGAAACTCCGGCCGGGATAATATCGATTTACTTGCGAACAGTTGCCGCGACTTGTGGACAGAAGGGTGAAAGGAGGATGGCGAGGTGGGGGGCGCGAGAGGGGCGGAGATACTATGCAAATTTGTATTGTTTCGTGTCGCGGAGTTAATACGAAACCGTTTCCGCCGATAGGCTCTCTCCTACGGGGTGCATTACATGAAAATTCATAATTGTTAATCAGCGACTAACGTCGGAGCCCGGGTCTCGTGTGTAGAACGAACGATCGCGTATAATTAATAAGGATTAGCGTGTCGACTCGGTATCGTAATGACGACACCGCAAGTAGCTTCGAGTCAGGCAGTGAGGGGGGTTGGTGGGAGGATTTTCGTTGCGTTTTCGAGGGAATTAAATTAATATTCCCGGCGGTACCTGCACGGAGGCTTCAGCTCCTGACATTAATGCTCTCTAACGAATCTCGTTCGGAACACTAACGATGGATTACATTAGACTCCTGCACGCAAAACGTATATTTCGGTCTTCCGATCGAACTACGAAGTTGCGTCAATTTTCCAATAGAAATGATCTTTGGACGTTGGACGAGACTTAAAGAACAAGGTTTGGCAAGAATTTGGAGATCGAGCGACGCTCGGAACGCTCGTGAGTGCTTGCAGGTCGCGCGAAGAGGCGGGAAGTGGGCGGAGTAAGTCGAAACGGTTTGGTGGGGGAACTCCCTCGGTGGCCTTGAGCGGCCAATTGATGACGCAGCTCGGGAGCGATCGAGATTGTTCACGCGAGTGTACGTTGCACTTTGCACAACGAAGGCGTGCATTTACTTCGTGAAAAGGCGCGCAGCGACTTATGGCGTCTTTTCGGTCATTGTGTACAAACTGAATGTTACAAAGACAATGATAAAAATTAATAATAAACTACTCGCTCTGGGTAACTCTCTTTGCAAAGTTACAGTAGTCTTTCTCAAAGTATTGAGTCGTTCAAAAAGTCGTTTCGTTTTTCTTTTGGTGAAAATAAAACACAATCTTTTTAGAGCGTATAAATATTTAATTAAATTATATATTCTCCATTTTGGAAAACGAAGTGACTTTCCGAACAATCCAATACTAGCCGATCGATAAATTCATCGATAGAATATATAGTGTCTCATATACGTTGACGCACAGATATATGTCCTATAAAATTAAAAAGAAAATGGAAAACGTCTTTTACAATTTCGAGAGGGAATTCGAATGGCATTATTGGTTGTTTAATATATTTTACTTCGGAATCCCGGTGTGCGTAAAAGTACGCGTAACTTTTGCTTAAAATATGTTTTTTACCAAAATGATAGTGTATACTGAAACGAGAATAGTACCGTAACGGAAACAAAGGGGGTTTGTCCACATATTTTTCTCTTGGGACGTCTACGGAAAGATTTGGAAACCACTGGGGTTCGGCGAAATATGCGTCGCCCGCGTGTTGTCCTTCGCTACTGCGTCTGCGCCAAATACTTGGCTTTGTAGTTCCCAGTACCATTACTCTCGTACCCTGACAGATGGCGCTGAAGTCGACCACATGACTTCTACGTCGCCCCCGACTTTCCAGCGAACAGAGATGTCGTCATTTTTTGTTTTATTTTTTTTCGACTATCACGGAAACGCAGAAAAGATTGCTAAGGAGCTTGGATCGCGAACGAGGTCATCCTCGAACGACAGGAAAGGGCGATGATTTTTTAATGTCCACGGGAACTGGCTGCCGTCGATCGTATCGTAAGCTCGTTTCGACGAAAGGGACGTTAATTAATCTCAAGAAGCGACTGTCTTCGTCGGCGCGCGCCGCTGCCGAGCGAGAAACTAGCTTACAACTTTTTAAATTTATAATTAAACCGGTTCCACTCTCGTTCTTTCTTCCGTTGGGGACATTTACATCGTACTTTGCTTGAATCTTAATAAGCTCAAGACGGAAAAGTTTTCCATTTCCGAGGGCCTCGTTAATATTTATGCCAGGATACGTAATTGTTCGAGTACGTAGACAATCTTTATCGTCTTGTTAACGTTAATTGCCGAACAGTGACGGTCCCTGCGTGTCAACGTCTCGCGAACCCCTTCCACACTGATCGCGCATATGGCGTACACCCTCGCACAAAAGTCACAGTACACGTATCCACTTTTAACAAATTTTGATTGCAAAGTGCGAATTATTGAAATTATTTTGCCTTATCCTTGACGTATATTCATGGATATAATATATTAGGTAAGTACAAGCAAGGAAAAAATATATAGTCGTTCGAATGTTTTAAATAATGGAAAACGTATTCGAATCGTTGAACAAAAAATGTTTATAGTTATAAACAGAGTGGAATCATATCAATCGAAGAGTTAAGAACGTTAAAAAGATCGTCAAAAGATTAAATTATTATTAACGATTTTGGTGAGATTTTGTGTAAATTATTGCACAAACTTTTTATTCTACGCGTAACTAATACCATAAAGTATAAAAAAAGATTCCGTTAAAAGTTTCAACGATTGCGATGCTACGTAAATTTCACGACATTTTATGTTCTTCCGCCAACAGGAATCCATGGAATTTTATTATCTTTTCCGTCAATTTTAAATATCAAACTCATTTTTTACCATTGTTAGTTGCGCTCCCAATTGTTGTTTACAATTATTATTTTTCAGTGAAAACAGTAAAATAGAAACGATGAACTGTGAGTGATAAACCAAAGACGGATAACATTTTAATCAAATAAAAAATGATAAAGTCAACGTGTATTCTTTATAACATTTACTCGACTGGAGAACGAAATCTCTATTTATTCGTTGTAAAACATTTCATTCTAGAATATAAATTCTTATTTTTATTCCGACGAGTGACGTACATCAAAATTGTTTATCTTTCGTTGGTTGTAATTTTATCTGAATACAAATTTTATCCACCTCTGTAACACACCCACACGAAAAATGTGTGTTACATTCAAATGAAATTTGAATTTGAAATTGTAGTCCGTGTATTTTAGCAAAGTAATGTAAACACGAGATAAACACGAGAAAGAATAGAATACCAGGGGTTCGTTGACCCGTGGTACTTTAGGGTTAAGTTCAAACGTTACCCACATATCCGGGCGTAGAATTTTAAACGGCCCACCCTGTATATAGTGCACGATATATATTCTCCGTTCACGACGCGAAACAAATGATGTAGTCCGAGCGACTGCACTTGAAGAGGGATTGCTTCGAGGGCTGAAGAAAAATTACCCATTCAAATTGTATGTAATGCAGGCAGGAAACCTGCACCAGCATTTTCGCGGGGTGCATTCTTCAAAAAATAAATCTTTCCTTGTAGTCGAATTAATTTCTCACCGATAAAAGAATTGAAAAGTGACAAAAATTACGAAACTCGTGACTTTGCACTAATCGATAAAAATATACGGATAAAATTACATTACGCGTGTATTTTTTAAACAATTCGATTCCGTTCGATTTCTCACCGATAAAAAAAATTAAAAGTGACAAAAATTACGAAACTCGTGACTTTGCACGAAGCAATAAAAATATACGAATAAAATTACATTGCTTGTGTATTTTTTAAACAATTCGATTTCTCACTGATAGAAAAAATTAAAAGTGACAAAAATTACGAAACTCGTGACTTTGCACGAAGCAATAAAAATATACGAATAAAATTACATTGCTTGTGTATTTTTTAAACAATTCGATTTCTCACTGATAGAAAAAATTAAAAGTGACAAAAATGACGAAACTCGCGACTTTGCACGAATTGATAAAAATATACGGACAAAATTACATTACTTGTGTATTTTTTAAACAATTCGATTTCCGTCAATTTCTCACCGATAAAAATTCAAAAGTTGAAAAAATGTCATAAACTCGAGACTTCCCGCCGGTAAAAAATACCGATAAAATTACACTGTGCATACGTACGCGCGTTTAATTGCCGAGTAATAATTTTTTTAATTTCGAATCGTTGTTGTACAGAACGCGCGAAAACCAAGAACCGTGAAATTTACGATCGAACTTCGAACGCTCGTCGGTGATACATTTGTAACTCCGGTTAATCGCGCTGGCTTTGTAACGAGCAATTTAAAATACAAAAAAAAAAAAAGAAAGAAAGAATCGGTAGAGCGATTGCTCGACAAATCGAAAATCGCGAGATCTCGAACGCTCGTGTCTGCGCGAAATTTAATTGGGCCAATTTCTCCTTTTAGGTTAGGTTAATAATAGCGCGCCACCGCACACTTCCACCGTACATGTGCACACATATACCGTTCTACTTTCGCGTGTCCAATTGCATTCAATCCCCCGATTCATATTGCGCAATAAATGCGTATTATCGTTATCGCGGTCCGATATTCGTGGAAAACGGTAACAATGAACCGTCGGGTTGGCTGAGGGGCGAGACTCGCGGTCTGAAATTGCAACTCGCCGCGAATTAGATACCGAGGGATCCTCCGGAATCCGCCGGCGGGATATATCGGCGCGGAAAGTGGCTGCGCGCCGCAAGGAACGCCCGAAGAATGAATTTTAACGAGGTAGGCGCGAAGAGAATGGCGCAAATCGGCCCGAAACCGGCGACGAAAAGTTTAATAACCGCGCGTTAATGAACGCCAGCTGCAGTTCCGCGAATCGTGCCGCAGCCGCGCGCCATTTCGCGCCGCCTGCATTCTTATGGGGTGAAAAGAACGACCACTGGAGAGAGAGGAGAGCGGAGAGAAAAGAAAAAAGAAAAAAAGCGAGCGTCAGAGAAATGGGAAAAAGGAAAAGGAAGAGAGAGGTCGGGGGGGAAAAAAAGGTCGCGAACGCGGCGCGACGAAAAATCGAGAAAAGAAAAAAAAAAGAAGAAAGAAAGAAAGAGACGAACAGAAGGGAGAAACATGGAAGGAGCTGGGGCGGCGTAGGGGACACGAAATAAGGGTACGTTGGAAAAATGGGAATTACCGTGGAAGGAAATCGTTTCCAGCAATTTCGTTAACGAACTGAGTAAACGAAAGTGTTCGTATCGCTGAAACAAAGAATTTCCGTGACCGTGTTTGGATAACCCTTTATCGTAAGATGAGTGGAATATGCTAAAGTTTGCACCAATTTCGCTCGCGGTGTTGTATCTCGCCGTTATTTAGGTTATCTTATTTGCATGTTGGTCGTTAAAAAAGAATCGAATACTTTGAAAAATTTATTCCTTGGTATTACGAAAGACAATTACCGTTTCGATACACTAATTTGGATTTTCTTTAGTGTGGAGAAAAAATGATTAGGTTATATCTGTGCAGGCAATTATAGGGGTTGTTCTTAAAGTCATTTCGTTTTCCAAAATGGAGAATGTATAAGTTCGAGGGTCAAATTGCTAAATAAGAAATAACAAATTCGAAAAGTAATAGATTTTCGTCGAGACCGGCCTTTATTATCCGTGGTGTACGAAGGGAAGAAGAAATTAATCCCGCCTATATTAAACTCGTGACGAGGCCGATCTAATGAGAATATTATATGAAGCCGGTTCTCCAAAATGGCGCAGTCCTCGGGGTCCACTTGCACGGAAATTTATATTCCCGGGCAGCGTCAAATTTTCCCTCATTACGGTGCTCGTGTTCTCTCATCGATCTCTTAAAATCAGACTGACAAATCCGGCATGGAAAACCAACGTTCCACGAATTGTTTCGATCGATCATTCTTGTAATCAATTTCACAAACGCGAATACTCACGACGACTCGCTTCGGTATGCAATCGGGCGTTCCTATCGGTACAAAATATTCAATAAACCGTAATACATGTGTAATACAACCTGGTCATGCCGGAAATTTAATACGCTACAAAGAACACGTGCCGTTGTAATTTCCGCTACCCATCTGTCACGATAATTATTCGATGTATTAATTTTCAAAATTAACGTTCGACGCGCGATAACACATTTAGTCCCTCAATTGCGAGCACCATTTGTTCATTCTTCCCATAAATAATCCCGTTTGTTCGTCTTTCTTTCAAAGAAACACATTTACACAACAATATACATTTTTTCATCCCTGGAAAAAAGTGTTCCCTTCGTTGGCCCAAATCAGCCAAGATTACTCGCGAAACGACTCGATAAGTTCGAGATGGCACGATCTACTGTCTATACGTCAAATATCGATCGATTATTTTTTTCTATCGTAAGAACAGTTTTTTGTTTCGGTCGCAACACCTACTACAAATTGGACAGTAGCACTTAACAGATTAATATCTTCGCGAGTGTGAAAAATGAAACGATGTAATTCGTTACGTACTTCCTACGAAAATAATGACAGAAAAGATATTAACGCTATTTAATGGCCAAGTTACCAGATGACGCTACCGCGGACGTAGAGTTGGAAAGTTAACGGTTATTACAGTGTTGAGAATATTCCCGTGCGTCCATTAAGCCATTTTCCATTAACCACGCTCCGCGTAATCTGGGCACGTATAATTATTCCCTTTTTAAATCCGAGAAGTCAGCGAGAAAAAAAGAAAAAAAAGAAAGAAAAATAAACGCGACGATCGGCCCGAATTCCAGCCAAGAGCCCCCCGTAACGCGTCGGGTACGTAAATACGTAGAACAACGACGGGCATACCGAGACGAAATTGCAACGTTGCGCGCATCGGCCCTGACCGATCCCGGCCGCGGAAGCAGCAGATTGATTTGGTCGCTAAAGGGTGCGCGACGACACGCATAAATCATTGTTTCAAGGTCCTTCCTTGGCAACGCGCGCGCACGCCAGCCGCTGGGCGCGCATAATCTACAACGCTCGGAGAGCACGTCTTCAAAGAGACTCTTGAAATTGATCCTCTGGAGCACAGTCGCGAATACAGAGGGCGAGAGGAACGGGACGGGGAGGGGAGGGGATGTGCTCGTGTGCAACGTTCGAGACAAGGACGACCCTGTGCCGAGAGCTCGTTACAGAGATTTTGCGTTCGGTTTTTAGTTCAGACGACCTCCCGGGCGTTTGGTATCCAGTTCAGACGACCTTTCCCCGTTTGGTTTTCAGTTCGGGCGACCTCTCGCATTTATTTTTACCGGATTTCCGACAGTAACGAGCACCACGTTTACGAAGTACGGCGTACCCGGCTCTCTGCGGCTTCAGGTACTCGGTACGCGAAAAATTATAACACGAAATCCAGAAATTACATAATAATAATAATAATAATAATAATAATAATAATAATAATAATAATAATAATAATAATAATAATAGTAGTAGTAGTAACGCGAATACGTTATTGTACCGGAGTCGCGCGGTAATGGCCCGCTTAAATTTAAGTAAATCAGACGGCCGGCGTTGAAATTATCGCGGTGCAAGTAGCGATTTTATTTCAGAAATTGTCCCGAGCGCGAGTCACCGGGCGCTCGCATCGAGGAAAGGGATAAACATAGCGGGAATAAGCGAAAAATGAATAGCGCGCGGAGCGGGAACAAACGGTCGAGCTCGAGCGTTTCAAAGGAATGCCGCGCGTACTATACGATGGATAAATCAACCAATTATAATTGGAATTACAATTTTTCATACTATCGTTCTATCTTCGTAACAATAGGATCAATGGATCGGCGAGGTTCTCCCGATAGAAATGAATCCAAACACGACGTAAATTGGATGAACTTTATTCGTATTGAATTTAAATATCTCGGAGAGCGGAAATAATGGAACAATGGTAAAATTTCTCCGATTTATACCGTGTTTGGACTCATTTTGATCGGGAGAAGCTCGGCGATCTACCGGCGCTATTGTTACAAAGATAAAGTGCAAAATGTAGAAATTAAAATTGTTGTAACTGAATGATGATTCATCGTAATGTATGCGACGGTACTTGGAAGTGCTCGAGCTTTAATCATCCCTGCTCGGCACAACATTTCTTTTTCGCTTACTCTCAATGTATCTATTCGTTGTCTTTGTTCATATGATCGGATTACGTCCGGCTCGAGACACCGATTAGCGAGAGAATAGTGGGGATGTCTCGTTGAAATTTAAACGAAATAATTCTATCGAAATTTAAGCGAGCCTTTTTATACAAAATATACGTAATGTACGTATGCATGTACGTAAAGTCTAGCTGTAGACTGATCCAACCTAACCTGTTCTCTCTTGAAAATCATAACACCGTTGAAGTCTAGCTGTAGACCGATCCAACCTAACCTCTTCTCTCTTGAAAATCACAACACCGTTAATAATCATTCGATGATACCGATAGCTGACCTTTATGCTACAACTATTCGATTGTACATTGTTTTTATAATAATAATCAGAGATTTTAAAAGAAAAGAAAAAAAATCGCTTCGTTTCGTGCGTCTACATTGGGAACAATGTCGCGAGCGAAAAAATCCCACGATGGTTCCTTCGTGCTATTGTTCGATGGAAATTCACGTGGTTCGACATCGTTCCTCCCTGCTACGGTGTTTCTTGAACCAAACTATTTCTCGTCGGTCGTTTCGTTCGCCCGCGTTCTAGGCCAGCGCAGCCCCGGCTAACAATAGTGATCTGGCCAGACATTGTACACGCGCCGGTGGTTCTTCACATCGATCTTCGCGATGTCGATACACAGCGATACACACGCGGGCAGGGAGAAAATATTATTCGCCCCGTGTTCGGTAACGGATGAGAGCAACAAAGTTATCGACAGATGAAATTGTTACCCCGCGCGTGTGCGCACTCTGTGGGACGAAAAGTAAAATATATGCAACTTTAAGGTGGGGAGGGGGCACATTTGAGTGAAAACGATTAAATTCCAGCGCAATACCGCGCTGTATACCGATTGTTCGATTGAATTGCGCATCGATGAAATTTTAAATATTTATTATAAAGCTCGGGGTAAAGATTCGCGTGTACAAATGGGTGCGGGCAATTCGATGCTCGATCGAATTGTCCATAAGCCGTGTTATATAGAATGGTCGCTTACCATTGCGATCAAACATTCTTTGCGCGAAAAAATCTGTCAAAACGGCAAAGTTTGGTAAACTTCGAAAATCTCACCATTCGTTATCGCGATTGCGGTGCACGATCCACAGTTGTTATCAAATATTTCAGTGGCCCGTTATCGACGCGTTTTGAATAAATTTTCGATATTATAAATAGAGATAAAAAGCCTTTCATCCTCAAAAGTGACCGATAAATATTATATTGCTCGTAGTAATTACAGCGATATCGATAGAGCCGGTGATACACACGCGTTTGGGAAACTGCATTTGCATAGTGGATGGGTATTACATTTTGAAATATCGTGTACCCGAAAAACTATGAGCAATAAAATTTTGTTATTCGAGCACTCGTGCGTGAATCCAACTGTAAAATAAATTTTCATGAATATATATCGTTAATATTTTTTTCTATATCCCTTTGCTTCGCCCATATGTAAACGGGGGGTCTCCTTTTTTTCAGGAAATTCGAGTTTGCGGTACCATGCATATATTCGATGGAAAATTGCATCGCGTGCAAAGGGTTGAAGTTCGTAAACACGTTTCAACGGAGTCAACGATCTCGCGTAATGAAATCTGCAACGAAATCGAATTCTTTCGGCGATTCCACCGCCCGTTGTCGCGTCGACACATGAAAAAAAAAAAAAAAAAAAAAGAACTTTCGGTGTCGAGTTACCGCTGACACCACACAATGGCGTTATTTGCGCGATTGAATTACCCCATCCAAGAATAACGCCAATTAATCACGCGAGACAGAGTTCCAGCGCGCACCGATCCCCCTCTCTTCGGAGCTTGGCAACGATAACGTAAAAAATCGTTTTTATCCGATTCCTGCACCCCCGAAATGGACAAAATGGCGCTCGATTTCGATCCGACACGACGACCGGTTATCGTTATTTCAAGTACCGAGGGAACAACGCGAGAAAACGGAGTCCGACGATGAGCTGCATTTTATGAACTACGGGAGGCGCTATGGTCTCTCATCCACGAAGCGTCGACGCGTTTCAACGGCTGAAATAAATCCAGTGTCTCCCCAAAGGCTATAAACTGAAATTTTTGCACGGCAGCGTCGTTCGGGAACGATTATTATTACTGCGACAATCGAAGAAATCCCCGAGGCGAATTTTACGGGCTCGACCTAACCTGAACAAAAGATGTCGAGAGTTGAAATAACTGCGTGGATCGTTAGAAACACGTGTCGTTCGACGAACGATTCTCGGACGTGAAGGAGCTTGCCTTTGTATGCGAACAATCTACGCGGCACATGCTTCCCTGTGTTGTGTACTGTATATGGTCGCCTGTTGTCCATGTGTGCCCAGTCCTTGGGACAAGAATTTCTCAGGATGGGTTCGAATCTCTGTTTACCTCCAATGTAAACATTCACAGCAGATTGTTTTGCGAGAGGTCGAAGTGGCGCACGAAGGCAACTGTGTGACTCGTTTTAAACGTACAACTGCGCGTTTAAACCAGCGATGGGAAGAATTTGTATTGTGGTTAAAAGTTTCGAATAACGTGTAAAAAAATAAACAATTTAACGTCTTTTATCCATGTGTATTATAATCCGAACGAATAGAAGCTTATACTAACTGTTTGTTTGAATAAACTTTGCAAATAAGTCGCTACTGACTGCTTTAATTATTCGTTATCGATTATCAAGGTTGGATTAATAAGAGCATTTAACTGTACTTCGCCTTTGTACCGAACGTAGACATAATTTTCTTTTCTTTTTTGTCTTTCTTCATGCAATACTGTATTATTTTGTTTCATTTTTAATGTATACAATCCAGACACAATCGAGACAAATTATGGTGGTTATTATTATTATTATTATTATTATTGTTGTTGTTTGTTCGAATAAAATTTTTTTTGAGTATTACACTGATAAGATAATGTTCTGTAAACGTATTTCCGCAAATACTTCTTTTTTATATTATTATACAAGCATTGGTGGTTGAACATTAATAAAATGATTTTACATATTGCTACTGTTTTAACTAATTTGACGATCGTCTAATTCGGAAACACCCTGTACACTAGGTAGAACACGAACGTGTTGGTAACTACTCGCGAAGCTCGTGGAACAGATACCTGTTTTCTAGATAAAAGTAAAAAAAAAAAAAAGAAGGTGAAGTACACGGAGTAAAGTGTGTAGATATGGAAGTACATACAGGGTGGGAGAAACGTAAGGGAAGAGGGAACGAATCGTTGGAAAAAGTCGTCAAGGTGTACCTCGCGAACCTAGAAGAAAAAAGTGGCAAACATGGTGCGCAGAAGTCGATAAAACCACTATAGACGGAAATGTCCCTTTTGCTGGGGGAACTGCGTTGTTGATTTTTCTTTCACGTCACACGGGCCGCGAACGGAAAGGGGACCAGTTATAATATCCATTTCTATGGAATCGACACCGGCGACTCCTGTATCGAAATACCATCGATAAGTGCAACGACGCCGTGGCAGAAATTGACCAAGGCGAAGTCAGAGATTTTTGCAACGCAATAGCAACCCCTAGCACGTCAACCACAAACGTAACACAGTAGAACCTCCATTGTTCGATCTATAGGAATTTTTAGATAACAGAGAATTCGTCATACGTTTATACAACATTACTTTTGTATTTTATTCAACGACTTTATTCGCCATAATGAGGACAAAAAAATATAACGAGGTAATAAATTAAAATCTTGCAAATAAAAGAATTGAACCCTAATTATGATAAAAATTTCAAATTTGATATTTGTTGCGATTCTCAAATGAAAGTATCTTCAATAGATTGGTAAGGTTTTCCTGGTGAGAATGAGTCCAAATACGATCTCGTTCGAACTAGTTTTAATTATACGTAGAAAAAATTGTTCAAATAACGCATGAGCAAAGGTGGTCCAAATTGAGCCGCGTTTGGATTGATTTTCATCGAGAAGATTTCACCAATTGTTTAATAATACTCTCGTGAAAACATGTCAAGTATAACAAATTTTATATCATACATTCTATTCACTTTCGATACCTACCCCGCTTTCGAGCGAATTGGTGGCCTCGATTTTATGTTTGGAAACTGTAAAACTGTAGCGAATACCACAGTATCGGTGATTCGTATAGCTTCGGATAGAAGTGTACTCGGATAATATATAGGTTCGCATGAAGCTGCGAATTTACCTCGATTTTCATGGCGTATCGCCGGAATATGGAAACGTGGATAACCTCTATTCCCAAAATCGAGTCGACACTCTTATTTTCCGTGTTGCGCGCATAGCATTGTACGCTTCGAAGACGGAAGTCGTATTTCTCGTTCGACTGGTAGCCACCGGAATTTGGCGAATCTCTAGCTTTCAGGATTTGCGGGTATCGAGGATGTACAGGGGGTCTCGACCGGATTGTCCACGGCGTATTCGTTGAAAAATCAATTTCGAGGGGGATACAAGGTTGAATCGGAAGGATATATACCGGATGATTGCACAGACAAACAGCTACGTTATGGTCAATAGATCTCCGAACTCTAGACGAATGCACGCATACGTAATCCGAATATAAATGGAAAGAACTTGATATAAACACACTCGTATTTACAATATTGAGTAAACGTCACACTGGATATACACTTGTTCCATTTGAGAGGCAGTGACAGGGGGTATCGGCCCTACTGAATGTCAAACGGTGTTTACAGGTTGTAATTTTTCCATTAATCCAACATTTTCTTATGGTTATAACGTACAGGAGTGCTGCCATCTATTTTAGAAATATCGTGTACCTTTTATTTGTATAAAAGAAAAAAAGAAAATGAAAAGAACGCGTTGCACGTTAGAAGACGCTAACGTTATTTTTGCATTCAAAGAATACTTCCCATCCCGGACGAACGTCGCGTAACTCAGCTAGTAGTGTCCATTAATTCAACACTTCCCTAGGCTCGTACAAAGGCGAGCAATATCACCGACGTCTCAAAAGGAGACTAGCACGTGTTCCGTGCACGTGACCCACCTATTATCATCTCCGTCTTCTTAGGACCTTTTCAAAGAATCCGTGGAACACCGCACACAAAACGTCCACGCGGCCGCGCACTGCCTGATGCTTTCTGTTTCGTCGAAATACCGCCATACATGGGGTTTTCGTTTCTCCGTCTTTTTCGTCGATCGCGTTTCTACACACCCCCCGCTCCCCAACCAACCAGACGTCGTTTCTGTTGGTACGCCTCTGTAAACAAAAGCAAAGCAGCGCGCTGCCGGGCTTCACGACGCTCAGAGAAGAAAGGACACGAAGGCATCACGGGCTGGAGGACGGCAGAGGGCCGAGGGGATCTTTTAAAAATAGCTTTCTCCGCTAGAAAGCCTCGAGTGGGTTTCTCTAATTAAACAGAATTTCCTTGGTTAACCACGCCGACAAGTATCGCCAGGATTCCCTTCTGGTCGTTGCCTGTACCGGCGCGTTTACACCAGCGTCTGTCGGTTCTCGGCCACGACGACGCGAAACAAAACACTGTTTCCTCACGGGTCGCTATTTCTCACGGAAATTTCATTTCCGGTCTTCTTTTTCACCGTGTGTCTTCATTCGAGCCGGAAATACTTTGTTAGTTGAAATTTTTACAGTTTTTGAGTCTCGTTTTATCATTGCGGTAACATCACTAATTTCAACAACGAAACTTTTATTACGGTAAAATACATTTTGAGACGCTTTGATGGCGTTTTCACTTTTGAACAAAAATTTTTTGTGTTCAAGTGGGCGTATGTTGCGTTTACGTGTGTATGTGTATAATATTTGTATTCTCGTCTCAAAATCCGAATAGATGTATCTTAAAAAGAATTAAATTTTACATTTACTCCCTTTCTATTTTATTAATGAAAAAATTTAAAAATTTTTAAAACTTTAAAATTTTTTATTTTTTATTTTAATTCTAGTCTCCCAAACTTTTTGAAGATTTTTCATTCTTTAAATGTGTATATCATAAATATTTTTAATTAATACATTCGTGAAAATCAATTAATACATTCGTTTTGTGCAAATGGCTACTTATGGCACATGTAAGTATACGATAGAGTGATTGTTTAATTACGTAAATGCGACGGTACAATCAAAACTTGCTTTCAGACCTAACCTCAAACCTCTTCGCGTTACTAAGTTTCTGTCTCTGTTTTTATCATGTTTTTTTGTTTCGTTAGTGGTGTAATTGAAGGGGAAAGGACGTTTCACGGGTAATAAGGGCGGAATCTCTTAAACGCAGTTTCTTACGTTTCATGTGAAAAAAGCTCGAGCGGACTTCCGTAATTAAAGAGAATTTTCCGAGTGACACGCCAGATTAACTCGACGACTTTCGTGGTCCGCTACGTTGGAATTTCCTTCGTCTTTTTTCTTTTGCAATGAGTTATGCTCTCTCTATTAATTTTTATTATTATTTAGTTTTAAGTTACACAACACTTTCAAGTGTATTCTACCATCTTAAATCGAAAGAAGTCCTAATTACAAATACGCAAACTTCTCGTTCCTGCGATAGAGCCGATTTGTTTCATTACGAACGCGTAGTAGTGACCGTAATTGCAGAAGTAAACGTAAGAAGCGTTCAAAATGGCCACCATTGGCAAGCATACGGGTATTCGTACCGCGTATCAATAATCGTTTTATATGTTTGGAAATATTCGGCGTATTTTATAATCGTGTTCCATACACGTCGAACGTGTATATTCGTAATTGTCCAATATTTTCTACTGGCCTAGAATACGCTATTGATTTCAAGTGACCTCACGAAACAAATCGAGAGGATTTAAATCGGGTAATCGATGCGGCTCTACCATTGGTTCACCACGACCTATCTCAGCGTTTCTTATTCGGCACAAGCAAACACCGCTCGGACTGATTCAAGAATCTCGTGTTAAAGAAAATAAACTAAATACAAAGTTCTAGAGAATTAATCAAATAACGGAAACGAGAAGATACTGTATTCTTCCAGCATTCCTACTTTATATTACACCAGTGTATCACACAGAGGGTGTACCTTTACCAGTGGTACCCGCATTAGGTTTGGACAGAGGACGAACAAAAACAAAAAAAAGTTCCTATAAACTTGTGATTTATTCGACCTTGTTTCTAACTTACGACCAATTCCACGTTTCGGTACTCCTTTTGACAAATCGAGCTCTCGCAGAATTGCTCTCACTGAATTGTTTACAACTAAAAACTTGGCATTCCATCCATCACGCTAATTACTTTGCAAACACTATCGTTATACTTTTCTATAACCAAATCAAATTTCCCATTTCGAGTATTAAATGCACAGGTGAATGAATACGACACAAAAATAACTAGAACTTAAAAACGAGGGAAAGCGGATAATGAGTATCGCTTAACCTAACCTCGCGCGTGTCAATTTCTGGCTTCGAGTAACAGAAATCAATTTGCTTGAAAGCGGGCACTGCCGTATTCCCAGATAATAATAACAACTTAGAAACGTTGATATGGAAAGACACTTCACCCTTTGTTCGTAAATAATTCTGCACGTTCGTTCGATGATCTCTTGTCGCGATCGAGACGGCATTCAGGGCACACGGGAATCCCCGGGTTCTTTTGCAATTTTGAAACGCGTGGCGCGGCGTACGTGCGTGTATCTGCCATCGAGTGCAGTGACAATAGCCATCGATGAGACGACTGCTCGACAAAGGGAGAAGGTTCGCGCATTGTCTTCCGGCTTCCGCGATACCAATGCCCCGATAATTTCGTCAATTCCGTCCGGCGCAGCGCCGTCGCTTTTTTTTCCCCTCCAGAGAGATACGGGCCAATAGTAACAGCTTTCAATTGCCATTCACGACGCGCGGATGTTTATTGTCAAACGGCACTAGATTTCTGGCCTGTCGCCGCGTTATTGGCAGTTTTAAGCACCGTTTCCTAAAAATCGAACATTTTCCAGTTTTTTTTCCAACTCGTTTACTTCCGCCCCAGACAATCCCGTGCATCGTTTTTTTTTTCTCCCCCCTCGTATCACGTGCTCGAAATATTTGTATTTCACGAGAACAGTGTTTCGTATTAAAAACGATTCTATTTTTGTCCGTTTTTCGATTTATTTTCTCAAATAGAATAACCATACCTACGATCGCACCGCACGTGTTTCGAAAAATACTTCGAAATCGTGGCGTAAAAATTTTTTTCCAACGAGTGGAAAAAATTTCGCACCGCTTGAGAAATCTCGCCGTACACGTTGATTATGTTGGCACACGATGTGTTAGAACATACAGGATTCGCAGCTAGCGCGCGTTGTAGCTCGTAAAATTTTAAATCTAATTTTTTCAGAAAGCGAAATTTTTTCAGGAAAAAATTATATTTCCTATTTTCGACTTATCCTCGCCCGTAATATCGCCAGGACAATCTCGATCGCTTCTAAATTGGATAAAATAATTTTGTCGTTTACGATCGATTACAGTGTATATATGTGTGTAAATAAATATTTTTGCAATCGTATCGTAATTGTCTATATTTGTCTATTCGATTATGCCTATAAAGAAACTGGAGAAAATTTTAATGCAAATTTCAATTGTTGCGGATGGTACGCACCCACATACACTCACACATATATTTCTAATTTAAGACGATAAACAGCGCCATATTTAGATATCCCCTATCAGTGACGAGATAACGCGCGAACGTTCCCTTTGTCGAACTTCCTACACGATTTACCGAGCGCACGGGATTTCAAAGTAAACACGAACCCGCGTACATTCGCGAAGCCATTGACTCGTGTTGAAAACAGACGAAAACAGTGACCACCGGCCGAGCAGGAAATGTGCCGTGTCCCACTTGGCAACGCTCCTGATTTGGAAATGTTGCCATACTTAAACGCGATAAAGGAAATAAAAAGGATGAGATTGGAGGAGCGAACGAGACCCGCCCCTGAGGTCCAATTAAATTAACGGGGCATCAGAAACGCGTGGAATTGAGAAACACCGTTTAACTGATAGGAAATTACATATTCGCCACTCGATAGGGGAGTGGGAGGGGCGAGCCTATTAGAATAATTTCATATCCCGACATTCTGTAAATTTTCGATTACATTCCGTGCACGAAATGTCGCGTTTTCATTTATCGACGAAAATATTGTTTGCAGCGTTCGGAAGTCTTTTACCGGTAAATTAAATCGATGAATTTTTTTACAGATGACATTTCAAATATTCAAAAGTAATTACATTTATACAAAAGTAAGTATTGCCTTTTATGGGGTATCATCCGTAGCTCGAAGAATTATAATTTTGAAACGTACAGTAACATATTTCCGTACCAATTTCCTTTTTCCACCCTGTATTCACGCATTCGCATATCGCGAATATTTATGTAATCGAGTAACAATAAAATATTGTTAAATTCGTTAACAATTTTGATTCCAAAAAAAAATCGATCAATCGTAAGGTAAGAATATTCGATACGACATAAAATATATACATTGTTCGACCGATAAAACACGCTGGAATTTTCAAATGTATTCGACATCTAATTCGATGACAAGGTCGTTCAGTCAAACGAGCTCGTAATTATTCTCGACAGTGTATTTCGACCGTTTGAATTTTCTAGTTCTATTTGTTCCAAGCCTGATTATTTGGACACTCAACAAACACTCTCCCGTCGGACCGAGCCCCGGAGGCTACTTAACAGGGAATTGATCCTTCGCCGCTTGGAAGCTGCACCGAAGTTCGTTCGGCCGAACTGTCGTCTGCCAGACGGAATTGACAAAATTATCAGGAGCAACGGAGTGGAGACAGGGACAATGAGACAATAAACGCGCGTTTCCCTTTGTCGAAGTTCCTCGTCGATGCTATTGTCGTACGATTCCGCGCCGGTACGTATATACTCGTGGCAGCAGTCATCACTTTCCGACTCTACGCCACGCGATAGAGGTGCAACGAGAGTGCAATCGGAACAGCGATGCGACGAGAATGAAGAGAGCTTCCCGGCAAATGGACATACAGCGATAAATAGAATACGGTTCTTTCTCTGCGCGTCGGTATCTTAATTCGCTTATGTGCGAAGCAAATATCTTTTAGATATTTTCGTAAGTCCGACACTAACGACGAAACGAAATTATCACCTCCGGGATGTAAACAATAACGATTACTTCATCCGCAAACATCCCGTGTATGTACACGAACACGGTGCTGAGCAGAAACGGGCAAAATTATTTAGATTACCACCGCGCTATTTCCACCTAACCTACATAGCCGCATAAACCGTTTGGACAAGCTCGATGATAATTTCGTGCGAACAGGCGTCTCCCAAATTACTCTAACCCTGGACGCTAATACGATAATTTTTCGTCCGTTAACAACCACGCAAAGTATCGCTCCGCGTTCTAGATTCGCCCCTGGAATATTGGCACGCCTATTAAGGATCACACTATACGTAGAAGTCAAAGGGTTTTCGGGGCCAACCGGGCCGGCGGCGCATAATCGACGAAAAACAATGAACACCGAGATAAAATCGCGGGAAACGATGGGGGCAAGAAATCAAAGAGAAGAATGTCGAAAAGACTGCCGCGACGAGAGAAATTGGATCTCGGGAGCGGAGCATTCGACGCGAGGCGAAAAAATTGAAACGTCAATAAACGAGAACAACAAAAGGAGCCGTAGGAAAAAAAAAAGAGAAGAGACGGGAAGGCGGGCCCGGGAGGTTGGGCTGCACGAAGAAAAGGATGGCCACGCGACGCAGCAAAGGACGCGGTGTGGCGAAGGGAGATAAAGGGTCTGGGAATAGAAGGGGGGGGGGGGGGGAGGAAGAGAGAAGAGTAAAAGGAGGGAGAGGGAAAGAGACGTATCGAGAGTGTCGGGGACAACTCAAGTAGGATGCAATACAGAGTGCTGCGGGCGGCAAAGCAGATAATGCGTCGTCAGATATAGACTGTGCGGTGTAGCTGGATGCTGGGAACACGCGGCACGACATGTCCAAGTAGGGGACGTTGCTCCTGGATCCAGATATACGTGTGTCCCTGGCGTTTCGTTCGCAGTCGAATGACGTCTTTCTCGGGAAAGACGCGACGCGACGCCCCGACGTGGGAGGATTCGCACAGCAGACTTTCGCGTAACTTTGGATGCCAACGCGCGCGCACACGTACGCACCACACGAGAAACCGTTTCGGAAAGAATGAATTTCAGTGACGTTGACGATAGCGCTGGCGCGCCTCGAACTTTCGCGAATAGTTCGGAACAGTGTCTTTCAAAGTAAGGGGGGTAAGATCCCCGGGGAAAGCGCCTCGGTATCCTATTGGGCGCGAAAGTACATTTTTAATGCAACGAAATACGAATAACATATCTCTTTTCGTCGATACATTTCGGTGGATAAAAAATTCGACTTAATTCGCTCGTTTCTACATTTTACTTCAAGCGTAGACAAACGTGATAGTTGAATATTAACGATTCTCTTTTGTAAGATAAGTGCGTCGATCAACGATTGAATTTTGATAAACTTCACTTTGGACTAACAGAGAACATAATGGAGAATTTCGAGTATCGTTTTTTCCAGGCTGCAGACATTTTCTTTTCTTTTCGAGGTCAAAGGGAGACGCCTTCCAGAATGTTTGGGAATCACTGGGTTTAGAAAGTACGCCGACGATGGAACAAATAGTGATATCGTCGACCATCAAAGAGATTTCGAGAATGTTTTCCAGACCCAACCTAGACGCAACTTTTTCTCTGTATAGAATATTTCGCAACGGATCGGGATTGATATGCTCGCGATAGAAACGGATCTGGGGATAACGGGGCTGCATTGGCGTTATTACACGGTATTCGTGTATTTGGACGCGGATTACTCCATGGATATCGAAGTCATTAGACGCAGATGAAATCCGACCAATACGAACGGCGATGTCATGACTCGCGTGGCGCGAGCTTTGCAATCGGCTTGGACACGTACGACGCTATTACCTAGACGTTATTAGTTCTGCTACTGACTATTTCCTATTAATTGCATTCATCTATTTATTTTTTCGGGAAGGATCGCTTCTTTTCTTATACCACCAGTACATTTTGTAACTCCACCAAAAAAATGGTATCGAATCCTGGAAAGTGTATTATACGAGTTCGAATAAATCAAATTGTTCCCAGTGTCGGTCGCGAGAATTTTATTTCAACGATAAAATGATTGTTTCCGTTCAAATCGCCGTTCGATTGTGAAACATTAACAATTGCGTGCGCGCAGAGAAAATGCAGACAAATATTTCCCTTCGTCCAAGGCGTGCGTCATTGGTACGTGCATTTTCAAAAAAAATTCGGATGTAATCATCCACGAGTGCCCTTTGAAGTCCGACCATTTCTTTGAACTAGCTCGTTTCGAGCTGTGTGCCCATATATTTTTAGTTACCAGCCTCTCTTTTCTTGTACATTACCACGGTGCGCGCTTGTGAAAAGGGCCGTTTTTGCCTGTGGTCCGAATAAATGGCAAAGTGGAGCCATGCATGCCACTCAAAGCCGTACTTTTAAATCTACTCTCATCTGCTACCATTATATGTAAAATCTGATTTTTTTTTTCTGGTATCTATCTCTCACACTGCAGTTGAAACAAAAAAGTATACTTAACAGTGCCGTATACGTCATGGTACTTTCCGACGAAAATATGGTTTACGTGTGCATTTGATTTTCCAACGATTGGATAGAATTGAAAGAAAAAAAAAAAGAAAAGTTTATTCAACTTTCTTGCGCGAAATTCTCCTCGAGATTTGTTCAAAATATTTTTAAAGAATTTCAAACATTCTAACGACGCTGGAAATTTCACTATTGGTCATTTCGTATCGCAGTGACTAACGATTAACGCTCACATGCATTCTTTAGAGACGCTCACAGTACAATACCCATATTAAAAACAATTTTTTGTTTTTAATAATCCATACGCGATCGGGGGATTTTAGAACGTTGTTTTTCCTGTGAAAGTTCGAAAGTTTTCTTGATGAGAATAACAAATACTTGCTAAAATAAAAAAGACCAGAGAAGGAGACGCAAAAGGAAAAAGATCGCGCGTTCAGTGAAGTGTCTCGCGCGAACAGCGTATCGAGCATCGTTACACGAAAAACCGTCGAAGTATCGTCTGCGCTGGGTATCTCCAATTAAAATTTTCCCTTCGAACGTCTGCGAGGTATGCAAATGCACCGCGAGAGAAAGCTCCGTAACTGGAATCCGTCCGTAACAGAAGTACCTACAACGCTTATAAAATGATGAGCCCGAACATCATCCACGGGTTTCCCTTATCTTTCCCCATTCTTAGCCTATTAATAATGCATAGACGGAGATGAATAATAAAATGTTATGAATCGTCGTACTGTGTTACCCGAGTGCGCGTATCCAGTGTTTTTACGTCTCGCTTAAAGACGATTACACCGTGAAACGAATTCACCAGACGTAATACGTACGATGTTCAACGAAACAAGATGGGTATCTAACGAACGCAGTTCCAAGGACTGGTAGAAAAAAAATTGAATATATTTTTCGCGCAAAAACTGTTACATTCTTCTTGGAATTTTCTCAATTATTACCATATTCTTTGCAAATATTAAAATACCTTCTTTTTACACCCCTTCTTTTACAATGAACGGAAGAAACGATATAAATGTATATCGTCGATTAAATATAATAAAATTTGTATCGACACGAGTACCGTGTAATATCATTGTTTAGAAGATGAAAGAAATATCCGTACATAATGGAAATCTTACTAATGCCTTTAATCCTCTTAGCGTGAAATGTAAAAATATTATTAGCGACCCGAACAGAACGATATTGTATAAAATGAGGTTATTGCAGTGGATGGGTAACGTAATTATGTTATGCAGTGCATACATACGTGTCTCTCGTGTTTGTAGAATGGACCAATTTCAGAATAGGAAATTCGTGTATTTAATATCGCACGTTTGTTGCCAATTATTTAGGTTGGACAGTACGAGATTCGCGCAACGCTCCTCCAATTATTTCGAGAAAAATATTTATTTAATATATCGACCGTATTTCCTTTATTTATTACCGGCTTCGCATCCCGAAGAAAGCACTAAAAACGACGAGAAATCACTCGAGTCGCACTCCGAACGTTTTTCGACCGTGATTGATGGGAGGAACAAAAAATCACGTTACTCGTCGAGAGGTTAAAGATAAATCGTATCGGGGACACTATCGCGGCTGCTCCTTTTCCCTCGAAACGCTGATACACAGCTTTTGCGCTTCACCGTTCTCCTTTTTAACCGTATCGATACACGAATGTCAAGGTTAATTGTTACTTGCTCAATTGTCTCTTGTTTGTTGCAGTCGCCGATAAACCGTATGCAACACAAAGTGATTCAACATACTCGGAATCATATTATCCAATAAAGCTTAATAATAGCGTTCAGAATTCACCGATTACGGCAACTCTTGCTTGAGGAAACGACGCGTTTTAATTTCCAATTTTATGGGTTGCGGTGAATGAATACCGTACAACAGTTCAACACCAGTTTTATAACGGTCGTGCATCGCGGTTTGTAAATACGTAACAAGGAACGGTCGGTCGTTTTCGAAGTAAATATCAAATACCAAATATACTCGATACTGAATACTCAATGCACCGAGTACCGAATGTCGGATACCTAGTATCAAATACGCATAGTATCGGGCGCAAAATATCTTCAATACGAAGTACAAAATACGCTCGGTACAAAATATATAGAATACCGAGTGTTGAATACTAACCGAGTACCAAATACAGCTTTATACAAAGTTTGTATTATGAAATATCCAAAATACAGGATACTCAAAGCAGCGAGTACTTAGTATCGAGTACCAAATAGCCAGAATACCAAGTATCGAGTACCAAGTACCGAGTACCGAGTACCGAGTACCGAATATCTAAAATACTGAGTATCGTGTACTCGAAGAAGAGAGTATCGAGTACCGGATACTCTGAATACCGAATGCTAAATGCTAATAATCGAGTTCTAAGTACTCAAAGCAGTGAGTACTACTGAATACTTAGAATATCGAGTATCGAGTACCAAGCACCAAATACAGATGCCGAGTACCGAGTACCAAATACCCAGTACTGAGTACCACGCACCGAATAACCATCCGAAAAACGTAACAATTCAATATCGAACACCTCGAGTACTGTCCACCGAGTACTGAGTCCAGACTGTACATTTGAAACGTATGTAAAAAAAACAATAATTAAAAGAACCACGCAGTTTCGTATACATCTGTACATGCATGTCGTCCCGCGCTACCGATCAAAGCGACCCCCCCCCCCCCCACAAAGAAAAATCGCCCGCCAAATCACAGACATTCTTTCATGACCGGGGGGGTGTTACACATTCCCCATCGATTCCGAGTTACAGTTAACCGAGTTTAAAATTCAACTCGTGTCGATAAATTGGCTCGAACGTTTGCACCCTCTGCGCGGAACGTTCGAAGCTCGTTACGTAACCGCGGGAAATCGGGAAATCATTTTTCCAGTTCGCCTACCCGCCCGATCGGAATCACGGGAAAGCGGAGGTCACGGCGAAGCTGGAATTCCATGTCGCGCGATGGCAGGGGTGGTATTGGAAGGGGACACAGGCGAAGAGAGAGGGTTGAGAGAGGGGGAGAGGAGAAGAAGGGGTTCGATAAGTTCAATTTAATCGGGAGTACGAGCTCGCGAGGCCGTCGCGTCCAAAGGGAACCGGGGCTCAAACCCCCTGCCCCCCTCGACCTAACTCTCCCCCTCCCCCCACCGCCCAACCACTTCTTCTTCCCCCTCCTCGTTCCGGGTGTGCTTCAGAGTCCATGAAGCGACACCGAAATCCGGGTCACTGCACACTGTCACAAAGAATCCGGGTCCACGGCCGCCCCGCCATCGCGAACGTAATTTCGCGATTCTGCGTAATTGCTAGTGATGGCTTAATGAATTCCTCTTCCCTGGCCCAGAGCCCAGATGCTTCTAACGTTTTTGGGGGAGGTGGAGAAAGGAAGGAGAGCGACCGACCGAGCGAGGGAGGAGGAGGGGGCGGGACGATGGGGGGCGGTCCTCTGTTCTTCTTCGAGGCTTTTGACGCGCAACGTCCCCTCCCCGTGGTTCCCCGCGGCCGCTTTTTCCAACGTTACTCGTTCGCGGACCGGCTCGCGGGAGCTCCGGTTTTTCACGAACGAAATACAAATTTGTCCGGACGTGTTTGAAAAAGCACTCGAGAGGTACACGGGCGCGGAAACACGAACGCTTCCGGTGTCCGGTGAATCATTTATCCACGTCGTTTCGTCCTGCGAATTCGCGACGACGACGGCGACGACAACGCGATTCTTCCATCGTCTCAACCGGATGCGACGTTTATTACGTTTACCGACGGTATTCTTACCCGAGCGTCTCGAACTCGTTTTTTCGGCTCGGTAGGTCAATTTGCGGTTTACTTACTACCGTGGCGCGGGCCAGGAACAGAATGATATTGTTTTGCGGCAGAGTAGGTAACAGCTCGTCGATGTAATAAATATTACGATTAATTATCGTTGAAACGAACGAACAGATATATAAGTATAAAAAGAAGTAGGTGTGTTTTAAAAAGAATTCCTTTCGTTGAATATTATTTCTTTTTTCTTTGTTACACTTGACATTGTTCTGCTACGTTCACGACAAATAACACGGAAATTTGATACAAAATTGATTCGATATTGTTTTTTGAAAATTAAGGATAGGTTTTCGTTAGCTCGATTCTAATCTTTTATCCGTTTTGCGCTGTTATTCGTTTTTGTGAAAAGTTCTAAGTAAAATATAACGTAATACTTTGTGCGATAAGAAATAACAAAAATATCATGTCGACCAGAAAATCCAATGGATCGGGGTCTCGTGTTCGACGTGCCTGTTGTTCTTAGCCGTTTTTTCTTTCTCAGGTTTACTCGACCCTGTTAGGTCTCCCGGGACCACGCATTCGTAGATTACTTGTACCTTATTTTATTTTTATCTACAGTAAATAGAAAAATATCTGTACTTTTTTATGTGGTAACAGTTTTCCCTTCGGTTGGGCTCCAGATAGGACGAGTCCACGTAACTCATTACTGATAAAAATCTAAGTTTATGGAGGCTTTGACTGACCTCGAGAATCGAATTCCACAGAGATCCTCTTAGGATTGGGTACAATACCTCTGATACTCGAAACACGATATTCCATATATTTGATATTTAATATTTCGTATATCATTTATTTAATACTCAGAATTCACTGTTCGGTATACAATTCGATATTCGATATTCGATACTCAGTATATAATTTAGTATTCAGTTACTCAACGTGTCTAAGATTCGGTACTTAGTTACTCGACGTAAAAATTCGGTATTCTTAAACACTCGACATATTTAGAACTCAATACTATTTTAACCAACTCGATAATCAATATTCGTTATATTCGTTTTCCCGTATTTAAAATTCAGTATTCAGTACCTACATAAAGTATTCTTTATGTACCATCTATCCAAGTGAATCTTTAACCAAACAGGGTAACATATTTTACTTTGTATCTGGATATTAATTTACCATAATATTCTTATAATTTTTATCTTTCTTCTCACGGTATAACTCGACAATTTTCGTTCACGTTTCAAAAGCTTGAAAATGTTTGTTGGGAACAAAATAGGCGGCGTTCGTATTTCCTGAAAATTCAGTGCACCCTTCGATCGATAACAGGGTGGTTGGAACAAAGAATGGTAATGATCGCGTGAAAATTTCAAATTCGTCGCGGGCCTGTAATTATGTACGTCGAAAGCATGTTTCGACGAGGCGGCGTGCAGCAAACGACCGTACGTACAGTACCAGACACTTAAGTCGTGGTAGAAGGATGACGAGGAAACTCGTTCATGCAAATTGACATTAATATGCAATTGGAACAATAGATTCCAATTAATTATCTCTGGTTAATTGGGATGCCGGGCCGCACAGAAAGCGTCTTAACGAAGTTACTATGTATGCCCCTCTAATTTGGTAGCAAAACTATGCGAAATTGCGCGACGTTAACTAGAAATTAATATTTACAACTGTAATTTAAACACCACGCGCGCACACCTTGTCCCGTCGCAATTTCTGCACCTTTGGGAATATTGCGATTACTAAATTGGTATTACTGTTACGCGCCACCGGTGTTGGGTTATACTTATTAATCACATTTATTAAAATATTAAATTAACCGTCACGTATGGATAAATTTACGAAATTACTCATTAAACCGCGTCACTTGTGACACGACAATGGAAATTTTTCCAGCTGAAACGCACCAATTTCGACTGTAAATGTTAAACGCGACAAAGTCAAATGGGTCAACTGTTTGCAAGCACTTGCTTTATTTTTTTTTTTTTTTTGCGTGCTCCTACTTATATTAGCGTAATACGAAACACCTCGTATACATCACGGAACACGCAAGGTGTATTCTTTGGTAACAGGAGAACTGTACCCGAGTGAGTTACTACGAATATTTTTTTATCTACTTGAAAACAATATTTTTAAATCCAAACATTTTAGCTCTGCGCGCAGGTATTTTTTCCGAGTAGTTTTTTCTTCAGCGAGTTTGAATGAACCTTTAGTTCATCGAGTTAACCCATAGAAATATGATCACTTCGTAAAATGAAACAATTTTCTCGTGGCTTGTGATAACTGTTAAAATACGAGATCATACTACCACTGTGTCTTCGTGTACAAAGCTGGTATACACTGTGAAAAAGCAACCAGTACGATTGCACACTGAAAATCCGTCGACGCCTCAAGTGGGGATCAAAACCGGGTGTAAATGGCTTCATCCATGGACGACATCGTTTCGAACGACACCAATTGCTATTCAGCACGGAACACGCTCGCGGAATCGAGCGTAGCGGCTGAACGAATCGAGCGTTATTACGGGTAACGAGATCACAGGGTTAGCGGGTCCAGCGTGGAACTCAAAACCTCCAAAGGAGGCACGAAGAGTATGAGAGAGAGAGAGAGAGAGAGAGAGAGAGAGAGAGAGAGAGAGAGAGAGAGAGAGAGAGAGAGAGAGAAGAGGGGGTGAGGTGGGGGAAACGAAGGATCCGAGGATCCATGGTAAGTCGATAGGTAGAAGGGGGCTCGATTATCCAGCGAACGTTGGAAATCCAGATGCTGGCGATAAAGGTCGAGCGTCGAACAGCGTCTGAAAGATACGATCGACGCGTCGATGCCAGGGAGCACGTCGTCGTCGGACGACGACCCCCCACCACTCTTTCTCTCTCTTGTCGGTGGGATGGGCTGGCGGCGTAAGAAAAGGAAAAAGAAAATCCCGTTAAGCCGCGATAAGAACCGCCTTTACGACGAAGATCGTCACGGGACGATCCATTTTCCTTGCCACGGCACGAAAAAGAAACGCGCGCCCCGAAACGACAAGGAGTAAGCGAGAGCCGCTCGTTTACATACGCCGGTATTTCCGGTAGGATGTCTTCCGGCGATTCGACAAGACCCGACAGAACCTGGGCCACTCAGTTTTTTCTCCGCCCGCGGGCAACAAGCCCCCTACTCGTCGTTCCATCGTGACGCACTAACGGCCGTCGCGATTCGAAACATCGCCACACCGGCGCGTACATCGAGTAATATCGCATCGATGATAGTCAGGAACATGAATATTATGTCGGCGATGGTTGGGAAACGATATTGCATCGATAATAGTAATCAAACGCAACGAAAAGAAAAATAGAAAATACTTAAGTAACGTTCGCTGAAGTATAATACTTATATGTATAATATTTATATGTATGATACTTACATGTATAATATTTATATGTATAAAAATTATACAGAAGTATAATTTGTTTTGCCAAAAAAAAAACAGGCATTTCCAACAATTTTTAAAACGATAAAAAAAAAATGTTTGATCAAAGAGTAATTTTATTCAATATGTTATATTTTAGTATCTCTGTCCATCCCTTAGTACCTAGTGTAAGAAATTGGAACAGCAATTCGAACAGTATAGTGATTAACCTTTGGACGTGGGCGTAAGTGCGATTTGTATGCAAGTGTACGCGGATTCTATGAATATTTAACATTGATTTTTTCGAAAATGAAACCTCCCTACGAAAAAGTGTCACTTTACATTTTCGATTTTTTCCCCCCATAGATTCACGCCCTTTCGGCTTGTATCACCAGTTCGGTAACACTTTGAATATTTTCAATTTTTTTCCTTACACGATATATTCCTGATATATTGTGCAATCCTGTACCCGTACCCGATCAATATTGTCGAAGAAATCATACTAAGAAGCGATGACTCAACAGACGATTCATCATTATTGAGACAAAATTTCAAATTTGTTCTCACACGATATAGATATGTACATAAATACGTGTAACATATTCTTGGTATATTGCGCAATACTGTCTACACACCCATCTGAATATATTGACAGAACTTCGATAATATCAAACACTTCTCGAATGCTTCGATCAGAGATGGGCAAAATTTTATTCAAATGAAAATTGCGTGAAATCAACGTATACCGATGTATTCGTGACATTTAATCGATCGGGCAGTTCAAATTTTATTTGTTCATTGTAAAATATTCCATTCTAGCGTTCAGATTCTAATTTAAAACGAGTAACCGATAAAAAGTTGTATATTTTTTATTCGTTTCTCGAAATTTTTATACGAAAACAAATTTTGATCATTCGGTACATTTGATATATCCCCAATATCGTTAATATCATTCTGCAATATCGAATATTGGTTTGTGGATACCTTCAATTAATCACAAAAGTCTATACGGGTACAAAACCGTTTGAAAATGACAGAAAATCCATATACTTTTAAATATACAAAATTACAAAGTTCTAACGGGCTAACATTTGTCTCATCGATTTAATAAAATTCCACTTGCATGAAATTCGCAATAACAAGTGTACATAACGCTCCATCTAGCGTCGTATCCACAATTTATTTAAGGGAATATCCTAATACTATACTCGTCAATCTAAACGACTTCGGTATGTAGGTGCACCATTTGTCAGTACGAAATGCAAAGATTGACTATTAAATGAGAATAAATGGCTGTAGTTGAGTACGAAAACTCGTAATGAAGTTAAGAAATTAAAAGAAATGTTAGAAATAAGAAAAACACTCAGACATGCGAAAGAACTTCTAAAGAAGCGGGTAATTGTGAAAGCAAGGCTATAGTAAAAAAAATGCACGCTTCATTAATTAACAAACGGTCCGTTGAGTTGTATTTTAACAGCCATTAAACCGATAGCAGCGCGTGTACGATGCAGGAAAACCGGAAACGTAGCGACATGTTCATAGGCCGCCTCACGGATGGAATAACAAACGCACCGGTACGCCTGTGGTACTTAATAGGTTAAGTGCTCCTTTGATAACTGTGATCGTGAATAGCTCGAGGAGTAGCACTCGCGCTGCTTTACATCAAAATTCTTAAACTCGTGGAATGCCCACTTCCACGCGAACGAAAAGGAAAAATATATCAGCCGTTTCCGTAAACCGTTTTGTTGACAAAATTCCGAAACGTTTCACCAAATGGACCATACTCGTAAGATAATTTGAAAAAAGGGGGTTAACGCGAAAAGTGTTCGTTTGTATCCTTTGAGCGTTGCACAGAGCGTCTCAAAATGGACGACGCAAGCCGAAAGAAAGATAATTTCCGTTAAAAAAAATAAATCACACAAATGAAATAACATTTCGCGTCTGAAAAATGTGTGAAACACGCGCGTATACAATTGCAACTACACTCGACGTCTTTCTCCGAAAATATATTATTATTATATTTGTTATTAAAACAGATCAGATTTTGAATCTGTCTTTTTATTCTTCAACCTCACTATCCATCGAACATTCCGAAGCGGAATATGCGTGTACTTACAAGGAACAGTCTATTATGTACGCGTGCGCCATCTATGAACACAGTAATTATGTTCGGTGCAATGTATGGAAAGAACAATTTATAACCGACAAAATTTCCCCGGCGAAAGTACTTCGAGTGTCGCGGTAAATTTCCAATTAAACGCGCACCCCGTCCATTTTCGAAATTAATTTTCCGGGGGTCTGGAAGCTCGCGCGAGAACGTTCCGTTTTTCGCCTTTGATTTATTGTTCTCGAGAGGAATCGCCTACTCCTTTCAAGCTAGGCCACGTATTTTGGGACAGCCCGTATATTGTGCGGGTGGTAATGCTCGCTTAAAATCCCGGGACAGAACGAATATATTTTCCTGTCGAGAAAGGAGCAGAAAGCTAAGGCGTCTATTATAAAGGGAAAAGGAGGAACGGAACGGTGTAAACTGTGGGACATTTGCATACGATATATCCCGCAAACCGAAACCGCATTTTCTGCTTTATGTGACGCATACCATCTATGCGACGCGCCGGAGAGAACGTTTCTGGTGGCGCTCAATGATTTACTTCGCAAACACTCGGTCGTCGATGCTCGGACGTGTTTCCGTCGACGCAAATAAATTTGTTGCCAAACGGGAGGGAAACAGGGCGCCGGGAAAAACAGTAGCGAGCGGTGAGTCCCACACGAAGAAGTTTCGAATCGTCACAGATTGGTTTCTCGCTGGACAAACGGTTACGACCGGCGAGCGAGCGCCGATAAAGCACGTTCTACGGATCGAATTCATTAGCACGTGCGGTCGATAAATTATCGAGCGAACTAACCGGAAACCGACGCACCGCAGTTAGGGGTAATCGACACTTCAAACGATATACGACGAACGTAATCGGATGTTGGAACGATGGCTTAGCGAGATTTTCTAAAATCGCTCTCACGGTACACGCTTCTCGACTGGAATAAAAAATCAACGCGTAGGTAGAGAAAGATTATCGTAAATATCTACGGGAGCTCGGCGATTGAAATTCAAAGAGGTTAGGTGTTATCGCTATGTGTCACCCACCGAACAAGCATTCCTATGGAATCGGGCAGAAGAGAAAGAGGAGAGGTTAATTCGTTTACACGTGTCAACATTTTCGTGTAGATGCTAGGCATCGATTAAATCGGTACGATTAGAATTTTTCGAACGGGTCATCGTACGCTTATGCGCGCATAGAATTTTGTCGGTGAAGTCGGAAACGCACAATTTATGCTTCACCGTTGTACAAATAAACACGTATATCGTTGAATATTCCATATACTTACGAAGCTTAAAAAGAATCGTGCGCGGCTGGAATTTTGTACCAGGTCTGCCGTTACAGTCAGCACCATGACTACGTTATGAAAAAATATGAAAAAATATGAAAAATAAGAACACGAATTTGAAAAGAATTAGTGAAACAAATTCATCTTGCCTCGTTTGCGTTGTATTTTCACGAGATAAAAGTTTACATATCGTATTTAATTTCGCGTTTACTTTTTTCCGTTTCGATAGAAAGTGTAATATAGAATACGAATTTCAAACATCTCTAGTTGATATGGTCGGTGTGTTAACATTTTTACCCCGATTTATCGAGCTTTTTCCATCCATTCTCCATTTTTTACCCGCAAAGAATGGTTTGAGGCAAATTACGAACGTATCATAGATGGGCTTTTTCAATAGAAACGTGTTCGGTCGACCAGATCCTGCCGTTGCACATGTAACGTGCAGTATGTAGAAGTACATATATACCGACAATGGGTTCGATTGCAAACCTACGGCCTGGTGATACGTCTTGATGACAATTTACCAGCGCGATGTGAACGATACAGCCGATACGACAAACTGCTTAGAACGCGAGACGCCAGCAAATTAGCGACAACTATGTCGCCAGATGTACACCGTAAATTGGGGTTGATTAAAGAGGGAAATGCGATACGGTGATAGGGCAATGATGCATTTAAATACATGTGAGATCTTAACGCGTTCGCGGCCGAGAAAATTTTATTTATTCGGCCTAATTTTCATTATCTAGAATACGTGTAAATTATACCGTATGTTTTCACGATGAACGTTAAAATTAACGAAGGTGATTCTACATTTAAAAATAAATCGAAAAGGTAGAAAGAAATTTTTTCATACAGTGCTTCGTTTTCGAGAAACTATAGTTTGAATATATGTGGACAACGCACCTCATACTTCGATCACATTCAAATTCGATTTTCTTACAAACGAAATCTCGTTCGAAAAAATTTCATTCCACATTTTTCATTCTATTTTTCATGTAAAATCTTTTCTCATCAAAATCGTGTTTTATTAATACTCGTGAGAATATTGACAATTTTTTTCGTCTTTTATCACTTATTAATTATAATTAAAATTGGTAATGACTGTCACAGAACTAAAATCTCGAACTATCCCCAATACGTTTTACCAAACGTCTGAGTAGAGATCTTACCGTATCTAATATATTTTTAAAAATAAACACAAGAGAAACATATTATGTCCATGTGTAATCAAAAAATTAAAAAATCACTAGAGATTCAACCGTGGGGATCTTTGAAAGAAAAAGGTTCGATTAGTTGAATTAAAAACAATTCGTAAAGTATGAAATTGAATTTAGTTTGTTCGTACGTTTCGGAAATTCCTCATATACGTACACTGTTAATCGTTATGAAATTAAAAATATATCTGTACGCGCGTACGCATGGACTACTCTTTTATATTTATAAATACGATTAATTTATACGCGTAAATTGTGCGCGCGTGTTCAACATGAATTTTTAATTGTATCGAAGTTTTAATCCCTATCACAGAGGCCCGAGCGCATCGGTAGCGCTAAGAATAAACGTAGACGCTACGATAAGCAGGAAATCACGAAATGAGTGTCACTCGTGAATCAAGAGTCATACATCAAGCTATCCGGTTATTCGTATACGCCAGTGAAAGAAAATCGAGACGATTCCGTGGGCGAACCCGAGTCTCTCGAGATCTCATGAAAGATATGCGTGTCACAGTGTCATCGTGAAACCTTTTTTGACACGATAAAACTCGACGTTACGAATTGCCTCACATGTTGCCAGGGGATTCTCTCTTTCTGTCGCGTAACACGATTCCGTCACGGCAATGGCAAATATTGCACGCAATTTCCCATCAAATTGCTCTCGCGTAACTTAATTCGCTTTCGATGGTGAAGCTCGTCGACTCTTTTTTTCCCCTCTCTTTTTTTTTCCTCCCATCAACACTTCCTTTTTTTTCCCTACACGCTCGATCGTATTTCACGTTCGCGTTAATCCGTCGGTGCCGAAATGCGGTACGTATCGCCTTTTCAAGCGATTCCAATACGAAAGAAAAAACATGGACTGTAAGAAAGTTGCACAGAAAGTAAACACAGACTGGAGTGAAAAAAAAAGTGCAGTTTATAAATACGACGTGCCTCCATACGCATAATGATGGATTTTGTGCTGAAGCTCGGTTTGCTACGGCAGTCAAAACAATCGAGGGTTCGTGTTTCTGGACGATTGAAAAGAACCGAAACACGAACCGAACGAGACAAAACAGTAAATATTACGACTAGATTTAGTATCACGCGTTAAAACCTCCGGCTAACGGATAATTCAATGAGAAAGTTGTTTCGATAGGTTACCTCTTAATTATTTTCGATCGTTGTCTCTTCGTTCACTCTAACTGTTTTCGCAATTTTCTCCAACAACCATACAATAGACTAGTGAACAATTATCGATACCTTTTGTCTCCCACGCTACTTTCACCGAACAAGTATCGTTCAGTGCAACAGACATGCTTGTTCCGTCTAATTACCAACCCTTTGAATGTTAATTCAGCTACACGAGTCTATTGTCAGTGCCCTCTACCGAAGCCCGCTAAAAACGTTCGTGGCACACAACGACGGTTGAAAACTTGAGGAAAAAAAAAAACTTCCCAACGCTGCACCCGTCCCAGCAACGTGTTCAGAATGCGTTACAAAATAGCGAGTTACACACTCGTGTTTTGCACCCAAAAAGCAAGAGCAACGAACTACTACGTCGCGACAGTTGCTAATCGCTTTGGTTGTTTTCGTTTTTTCCCAAACTGTGAATCAAATTCACTGGACGTACGAAAAGATCTGAATATAATCGGTATACGTATCGACATATTTTTTACCATGCGTTTGCTTCAAAGGCTTGTTGCAACATCACACCGCTTACTCGATCCTTTAATGAATTAACACAGACGTGAAGGGGGGTGACGCATGCAGCTCGAAAAATCGTTAAACATCGCTCCCACGGAGCCTATGCGATAAACGTGTATTTCACTTTTCATATCGAGGCAGACCTTGTTGTGTAAAAAGGCGAGAAACGCGCGCGCGCGCACGCGAAAGAGTTGTGTGTTTGTGTGTAAGGCAATGTGCGTGAACCGGGTATCGTAACTTTTTATGGAATAAGGCGTACTTAAAGTGGCATACTCATTAAATATACTGCTGAGGAACTTTCTTAAGTACTTATAATATCCTGCTGAATTGTTATTAAAATGTATCGGTGAATTTATCGCGCAAATATTATGTATCTAGATCACAGATTAAATTCCAAAAATATACTGACTTCCTCAGAGACGTTATCCACGAAAAAAATATTTTGTTGATTTACGGGTGTCCGATGATAACCCGATTCCATCTCAAACACTAACCGACAGTAAGTCGATGTCACCCCCCTCGAACACAAGGGGGACATTGAACAAGGAATACCATACAAATAGCTAACCTCGTATCAAAATGTATTCGTAATATTCGCAATAACCCTGTTCTGTCTCCTCAAAGCTTCATTGTACTTGGACGTTCGGATGTTTTAAATGTGTAAAGATATCACAGACAGAAGAATCGACACGAGAAAGAAATAACTCGACGGTTACCAACGATCGCGACAATAAATTCGATCCCGCGCATAAAAACTAGAACCAATCATGTGTTTCGTACTACTCTCGGAACGTATGCAAGCTGGCAAAGTTTTTTACGACGAATTCTTTCATAAAGTTCACTATAACTCAAGAAGCAAACCCCTTACCCTTCACGAGCAAAATAACGTTGGGCGCGCGCAAAAAAGAAATACTGAACGTATCATAAACAACAAACTTTAAGAACTATGAAAAGTATATTCGTCGTTATTTGCTTGCAATATTTTCACACATCGGAACATAACCAACAAACTTTCTTTTAGAATCGAATGGTAAGTCATCAAAAATTCATCGTATTTATAGAAAGAGATCGTAAAAGAATATTCAATTCACAGCGAAAACAAGATCGTGAAAAAATCATGAATATTCGTGACAGAGACAATAGAAAATCGTTTTTTTTTTTTGTATGCAAAAGAAACGCAACAGATATGAATTTCTAGAATTTTTCGTTAAATGCGAGCAGAAAATTCTCGCAGTACGCTCGACCGCGATCGGACTTCGATCTCCCTATTTCATCGAGAATCGATACGTAAGACGCGTCCATCGGGAAACCGTCTACCGAACATATCGTATTAGAACGAAAACAGTCAGCCACGATTCAATGATAGAGGGTGAAAGAGAGAAGCCGATAAAGAGTCCATCGATCGTCGACGGCAAAATACACACGCGCCTCGCTGAAAAAAAAGGATCCGCAGACGCGTCTCTCGTAATCGGGGGAATATTATGGTCGTGTTCCCAAGACAGACGGGAACCTTACGTTACTTCGTGTCTCCGTAATTGCAACAAAATTCGATTTCGAACCGTAGACGTCAAGTGACAGAGAGAGGGGAGACAGACAGGGAGAAAGAGAGGACGGTAAATTACAGGGCGGGTCTTGCCGTGGAAAATCGATGGGAATACACGGAGAGCACGTAGAACGAACCGCGATGGGGCTCTAGAAACGTTCGTTCGCATTTTCGTCCACGACGCGCGATCGCTTCCGCACGGAAGCCGCGCACGTAAAGGGCCACCATTTTCGCGCTGGAGATCGACAATCGTTTCGAAACGGGGAGGGGGGAAAAAATTCTAAGAAAAACAATGTTACTCACCTCGCGCCGTCTCGAGGATGCAAACCTTCGCTTCCGCGACTTATCTTCCAGGGGCAACTCGATGCTCGAACGGTCCTGCTGACGTTACGTGTGTATGTGTGTGACACGCTCGACGGTTCAGGTGGTAGTAACGGCGATGATGGTAGTGGTGTGGTAGTGGTGACTATGCTCTGGTAGCGGTCGGAGGTACGAAAAAATATATACGCGTAACGCGACTGCGCCACCGAACCGAGTGACTGTGGCACGAATCGAGTCTACCGACTACTAGCCAACGTTTACGAGCCGTGTGCGTCCTCGTCGCGGTGCTACCGTCTACTACGTGTTGCTGCTGCCAGAACCACTACCGCTCTACCCGCTCTCCACAGCCTCTTCCTCTCTGTATGCCACTCTACCATCCCTCCGAATCCACGCAGCAGCAACCTTCGCGCGAGCCGCGCGCGGGGTTGCCGCTACCAGCGTCCCCCCATCGCTCCGCTGTATCGAAGGATATTTTCAAACGTACCTGTAGCGGGTCGCTAATTTGCATCGCTGGCTCTCTTGGTCTTGTCGCAGCAACCTGAAATGATAAATATTATACCGCATCAGGATAATGTTCCTAATCGTTCGTAGTTGTAGGATTAAGCGGAACGAAATAGAGAGAGAGGGAGCTAGGATGGATTAATTAAGAGTAATCCAGAGAGTAAATATGGATCAATGTCCGCAAGAAAGATACACGCAATTATTAGAGGTTCCGGTGTTGTTGTTTGATGATCGTTTATAGGGATTAACGTTCACGTAGAAGCGAACGGATGCGAAAATAATGCTGCCATTAGAAACATATAGAGGATTTAAGCAAATACCGTGTATGTACTAAGAGGAATGTATGCAAGAATCGATATCCACGGGAAATGGTAAAGATACCATGAAAGATAGCAGACGGTTGAGTAGTATAAAATACGAACGATGATCCATTCCCCGGCGTGCGTCTTACGAATGCTGAGCAGGAAATATAGCCGAAACGAGATTTAAATTAGGGAACGTAATGTATGCTACACTGCTCCGTGACTCTGTTTTTACCGACATGGTTTACGTTATGCTCCCGTTTTTACCGTTCAAACTAAAAAGATTACAGAGTATCTTCGCGTACAAGATACGTACCCCGTGACATTTGAGAAACATTGGACAACCCGGGACTTGAATTTTTTTACTTTTTACATTTCTCAATAAAAAAACGAAAAATAACGCAAACTATATAATCTCGACGGTAACAACGTGTGTTAACAAACCTCGCATTTCCTGTATACACCACATTTCCAACATCGCCACGTAAATTTGCCACGACACGTAGATATATGTATATTATACGCCAACTTGTCTTCCCCGTATCTGGCAAACGATTAATCTCCGTAACGCAGCGATTAGACTACGACTTGCGAGTATACAAGAATATCGATTCAAACGAATCGGATGCAAAACATGGTGTACGATGCTAGAACGTGGCACGGGCTGAGAAGCGGGAAAACCGTTACGAAGGAAAAAGTCCGTTAGCAAACTTCAACATCTCATGCTTTTATTCGGGCCAGACTCCCGATAAGTGTATTCTGGTAAAAATTTTTTATCGCGAATTCCTCGACTTCCCAAAAGTAGTCGAGAGGGCTAGGAGGAGAACAACCAGTTAACGAGACAGTCGCTCGCATACACCATATATTGCGCGAGCACGTTTCACTGGTAGCTTGTTTTTCTTAGAACGCATAGAAGAAGCTAGACCTTCTTCCTCCGCGGAGCTCGGGTCATATACATTCGCTGGTTCCTTAATTGCCCGCTAGAAGTGGTTTCTCGCTCAGGGGACATACCGACCGGTCTCTTTTCAACGCATACACCGACGACGACTCTTTCGTGCGACCTTCCGCGCAATCCTGTTCCACGATCGTGGGACGATCACAAGAAAAATGGTTTGCGCAAGGGTTCGCTGCACCACGGTATTCGAAGTTTCTTAACGACCGGCTGAACTGGATTTAAAGCAAACAGGATCTAGCGATCCTGTTATAGTCATGTCTCAAGCCTTTTCGATCGCGTTTATAAGATAGATTGTTTAGATTAAAAAAAAAATAAATGCGTTGCTTACATTTTTATTGTTTTAAGTAAAAATCTGAGTTCGCGGTGAAAAGTTACCCAATGAGCGACTTGAAATGTGTCGGTAGGTTGAATTACGGTTAGAAAAATTAATCACGAATAGGTGATTTTCGGAATTGTCTCTGAAAATGATGCAAAATATCGTTCGCGTGACGTCTCTGGGTTAGCGGGTTGACGTCGAATAAAATGAAGACTTACACGCGATCATGGTACGTATACGCGGTTGATACGTGCACGGGGAGTGATTGTCAGAAGTGACACGGCGCGGGGGAGTAAATCACGTCGGCATTAAGACAATTACGCGGAGAACGACGGGCTGAGCCCGCGTCGGTCGTCGTGCTTGGACAGAAACAGATGTCTGATATGCCTTTTATTTCGACTCCACGGTCAGCGATGTACGCACGTATATGTTAAACATTTACTCGATCGGCAGGACGTACGTAGGATAAATGCATGGGCGTCGGTATGGGGCATTAAAAATACGACCAATATTGCAACGGATATTGTGACTTAATACAATTAAGTAATGTTTGTTCATAAAAAGGTCTCCTACGCGAATGACATAATTTAAGACAGAAATATCGCAACGATATACGGGGTATTAAAAACGCCTGTATAGTTTCACGATTGAATTTGTGTAGAAAACGCCAGCGGCGACCATGTCCACGATACCATCGAAAGCGTATATATGTGTGCGCAAAAGTCTGTCCGTACTGTGATCGTGCAATTGTGCGAAGGAAATGAGATCAAGTTTGAGTGATTGCGGACAGCAGTCGAAGAGAGGAGGAGAGCGGTAGGGAATGGAGATAGGACAGTTCAAGAACCGAATCTAGAGATCGGCGACTGGATATACTGAAACAGACGAAGCAGTAGATTCCTATGGACATCAAATGCGTCGAGCATTTTCGAATAATATTTAGCAACATTTTATCTTTTCTTTGTCGATATCTTTCTGGTAACGTTTTTAACAAAGCAATATAATTATAGATAGACACTAAAAAAACATGTAGAAATGAATTAGTTGAGCGTATGGTGGATTCTTCAGTGGTAATCAATGCTTTGAAATAATTACAGTGTCGATTAAGATTGCTTTCAAAAATAAACATTTATTTCAAAATTAATGCTTACCAGCTGTATCCTAAAAACTAAGATCTATCCTATACACCAATCGTGTTTAGGTGTTGTTCTTAAGACCTCTTAAGACTTCATTGCATTATTAAGTTGTGTACAATTTTTTCATTTCTGTATAGTACCGTAATAGCTTCCGCAGTATCATTCAAACGCTTCTCTGATTTGCATCATCACATGATTTCCTTGTACACATATCTTACATTCAAATGGCAGTGCCAGAATGCATTCTGCACGTATCTAACGATTCGACATTTGAAACCATGCTTACAAATTGGATCACGTACTATTTCCTTATTATCGAACTTAACTCTCGGGCCGAATCTCACTCTCCTATGTCTTGATAAAGATTAAAATGATAGTACCGCTAAGTGGTGATATCACATTTATGGTTCGGAGTATGTATTGTCTGGTCGATTGATGAAAAAAAGGGGCATAGACCTAGACAGCATCTTTTGCAGATTGTACCAATTCTCCAAACGAGGTTTCCAAGCATTGCCGTAACTCTGCATAACTTACTACTAATACGCTTTGTTCATCTCGAGACATCAAACATATCTATAAGATCACAAAATAAACATTCGGAAATACACATTAAAGAATAACACGAAATACGATCGTTCAAGTATTTCGTATACACACTGGCTTTTAAAAAATTTGTTCTTATTATATAAATGTACTAATATATAATCACCAATCAGCATGCACATCTAACTACGTTCTATCAATAGAAAGTTGAAGTGCGCCTGCATATTTGTAGTAGTATGGATAAACAGGTTTTTTTAAGCCAGTGAATATTGCTAAAAACATTAACAGCCTAATTATACGATTTAGAAAAAAAAAAGTATACCTTATCCTGAGAACCCGAATCCAACTTATTTAAACACGATACAACATGTGCCATATCCAACCATGGTCTTCCATCAGCAGCTACCTGATGAAAAACATAATCTCTAAACAATTTGAGCATATATCGGTCACCCGTCTCTGCCCACGTGGGTTCCATATTAAGCTCAGGTCTTTCGTTAATGGTAGCCAATTTTACAAGTAACTTAAATAGTCTTCCGTTTTCCAGCTCCTTAGCAAGTTCATTTTCCAGCACGTCAGATCGAAGTAGAGCTGCATCTAGTTGTGTATAAAATCGTGCTCCTATCATTGGCATGAGATCGGTTACACTCCTTCGTGCTTGATTAGAAAGTAAATACCTATAAAATGATATTTCTACGTGAGTACATATATTACCATAAACATAGACATATTGAGTAACATATCAACTGTCTTCTTCCCCCTCCATCGAAAGTGCTATTATAATAAAAGCTCTCTCATACGTATCAAATTAAAAGAAAATACTGAAATGTTATTTTTGAACAAAAACGAAAATATGAAAAAATAACAACATATAAAACACGCAAGATAAAATTATGAACGCAAATCAATCTACAGGGTATCACCTTGGAAACACACCACTTTAATATATTCAGTACTTTAAACAATAGAAAGAGTTGGTTAAAAAAAGTTGCATGATTTTAACGGGTACATAATATAATAGTAGTAGTTGGTTGATAAAGGCATGTAGGAGATTAACATTTTTCATGGTTGAATTTTGAGAATAAAAGCATTAAGGTAATCTATCCTAAAATTGGCAGTTTTCGAGGTATTTAGCTATTAAACAGTTCTTCCTATTACTTAAAATAGCAAAAATATTAATATGGTTTGCATCTAGCGGTACCTCCTGTATAATAAAGATAATATGTATACAAACAGAATGAGATTTCGAAGATCCGTAGAGTAGGAACGTGTGACGAGCTCAAGGGAGGCTTGCATGTTGTCGCGATGGACGGCAAGGAGGCTGCGACATGCTAAAGCCAACACCAACTTTCCTAGGGCGATTAAATCTTCCTGTTGATAATGTGGTATAAGCGAGAGTGGATTTGCTGCATTTCCATCGAATGTGACAACATCTGGTATGGCTACGCAACTTAAACGAAGTCTTGTGCGCGATGTAAGTAAAACTTTCGTGGGATCTAAACATCTGTATGCCAAACCTATTAAACACAATTGCATCATTATACGTTAATATTTTTTGTAACATTTTTATATTTAATTTTACTTAATATTTTTCTGATGTACAAGTGAAAATATTATTGAAGTATACAAACCAGCAGCATGTATAACACGAAGAGCGGCAGTGAGTTGAATTATGTAGCTCCATATGACACTTTCTGGTAACATACTGCTATGTTGCTGTCTCAAAATGGTATTTTTAGTATGACTATAAGGTCGAGGTGCATTAGGGTCCGAGGAAAATGGATCCGTATAACCATTCAATTCAGTAGCTGAGAAATGCTTATTTAATAGTGTTTCTGAACCAGAATGATAATCATAAACGAATACCATGGCTGTAATAATAAAATAGTTTCATAAAAGTACATTTACTATATTTGTTAGTGTATTAATACAGACAATGGTCACCAAAGGCCTTGGTGGTAAAAACTTCTCGTAACTGCACCAAATTGGTATGCGATAATCGCTTCCACATATCTACCAGCACCATACATTTCGTATTAGCAAGTCTGAAATCTAAGAACATATGAAATGCTTATTTCAATACCAGATTCTGAATTTTTCTATATAATTCCATTGCATAACAAAAAAAAAAACTCACCATGAATACGACGTAAACAATAACGTGTACCACTTTTAATGCTGGTAGCTTTGTACGTTGAAGTTTGATATCCGAGCATTGTTGAGACAGGTTTATGGATTGGTTCTAGCGGGCACAACTCATGATAATTATCTACCTCATTTGGTAAGTCGGGAAATCGTACTACATCAGGTTGTGCTAACGTTAATGCATTTTTCTGGAGAATATCCATTCGTAAACTTTCACTGACAAAGAAGCTAGGTGTTGCTTGTGGAGGTGGAGTTGAAGGAGCTGATGAGCTATTAGATGATGGAGGTTTCGCTGGTTTTACTGGCTGAAGATGTGCAGGTGTACCTGGATAGACATAGCCTACCTGACCTGCTCCCACATTTGCAATCTATTGATAAAAAGTGTTATTAGTTGATTAAAAAATGAAAACTAAACAAAATTTAAACTATTCGTTTTTAAACTAGCTTACAGTTTCAGTTCCTTCCTCGGCACCAACAGTATCGGTCGCAGCATTCCCAAGGTAAAAATAAGTAGTACCGCCCACATTCTCTTGTGAATGATAAGAATTATTGAAAAGATTTGGAGAACTGCTGTTGCTACTAGTTAGACTCCTTCCAGGTACAAATTCTGGACTGGCAGTTACCTTTTTCTGCGAATCCAGAGAAAGGTTCGACAAATGTTTTGTAACGGCGGTGGTACTTAGAGTTACCCCTGGGCTTTGACGATTCTACCAAAAAATACATAATAAAGAAATTATGTGTCAAGTTGTTGTTTTCCATTAGATTTGATTCAAGACTATATCTAATTAGATGATATAAAATGGTAACTTTTACTAAGATTTGACTCTCCTCAAATAAATTGCAGATGAGTAGTACACTACCATGTAGGTAGCAAGCTTGGACTCCAGTGGAACGCCGTTTGTTTGAGGGGTGTATGCAACAAACATTGATGGGTCCATTTCTCCTTCAACCACTGCATTTACTGCTATCACACTTAACCCTCAGTTCTACTCTTTTTATTTTCCTCCCTGCTGTAAATCTCTTTACACCTGCTTCTCTCAATTGTAATTAACAAATGTGCTTTATCACAATTGTTTGCTTTTCTTATAATATAGATCTGCGTTGTGATATCAATCTCCAAATCCTGCAACATATCTTATAGATATATGAGTAAAAATGAAAAGTAATAATAAAAAGATAAAGATTAATAATAAATTATACAGTTACTAGAAAGTAGAGTTATCTCTAAAACCATAAACACAAGTAAAAATCATGAAATTATATATTTCTTCAAATTGTTCTTAACATGCATTAGTAATATAAATTTTCATTGGTGACTATTCAACGATAGCAGATCAATAAAATTCTACACAAACTTTAAATAATTGTGTATGTTTATAAAAAAGTATTCATTTATTATTATGCAAGAAAATTAAGGAAAGAAACACTGCCCTATTAAATCTAAACAATAAAATATAAATTGTGCATTATTGATAGTATTCTTTGTATTCTATTCACTTACATTTTTCAGACCATTTAACAAATCTGAATGTTACTAGAAAATTAAGTAATATATGAAAAAGAAAGTATAATTCGTTTATAAAATGCTTAAAAATAATCTGGTCTCATTTAATCTACTTCAGATCTAGTCTATGTCTATCAGTATTTGTAAAACGTATTGTGCATAAATTTAATGAAATGTACCGCTCGTTCTAAACGAAGAAATAAGTTGCCGCGTTCGGCTTTATAAACGCTGAAGATAACAAGATTCGTTGATTCTGAATTAAATTTCGTGGGCGATAAGTATAGTTTCAGTTAAAAAAAACGAAAACATAAAGGGGAAAAGGAACAGAAAACCGAGAAGAACAAGTAGTATCGCACGCTATAGCAATGGCAGCTGATTTTGACAATACAGTGAAAAAGACGCACAGGATATAACCTTGGTTCCACGTTACTGGCAATGAGGAAGTATCCACTGTAGGCGCGAATTCGACAAAAAAAATCCAATTGTGCAACACAGAAGGAGAGGGACTAAAAGAATCAAAATACGAGGACGTATACGACGAAACGCGTACAAAAAGTACGCCGCGTTAACATAACCATTTACGCTGTCACTGATGTCGCGTCGGTGTACGGCGCCAAAATTCCGATCTCTCCGATATGTTTGCGATACGGCACGATAAACGCGCGCAACAAATAACGACAATTAGAGAGATGATTTAATAGTAGTCTGACCGTGTTATAACATGTTTCCATCCAACAGACAAAGGAGAAAGCAGAACCAATCCGATCTTGTATGTTTATGGTGTTCTCCCTTTGCTTCGGCCTCGTATTTTTCTCTTTCTTCCTCTCTCCCTTCCGCCCTCCTATTCATGTCCTTCGATCGGAGCAGCTGTCTCTCAGCCACGGCTTGTCTCCGGGCGCGCGAGACGCGAACTTGTATATTTACCTTTCGAACGCGCTACAAACGACCACGTTTAAAATTTTCAGGTCGCATTTCTCGCGCTTCATCCAACCGTTGTTAAACGCAAACGAATTATTTACGAATAATTATCCTATGATTTTGAACTCACATGGTAAATTATTGACGACGATCGATTGCGAAAGAAAAATACGACGCGGGTTTAGTTGTATCGTACGGTTAATCTATTGCGCCGCGTTTAGAATATATGTGTTGGCACCTAATTTATTTAGCTTGGTCAAATATTTTTATCGACATTTGCAATGCAACAGGCATAGTTACTAGGAAAGATATATACACGATAATGGTGTCGAATCGAAAGACTCTATTCGTTTGCTGAAGCTTAATCTGATACACGATTTCAGAATCAGTGTTACTTTGTTAAGATACATTCACAAGCGTGCGACATACTTGACTTATTCTTGTACACTTGAATCGCGTAAATAAATCTTTTTTTAATGTTTTGCTTATTTTACTAGCACTCCAATTTTATCAATAGCACATTCTGTTACAATTCGAATATTTACAGTTAATTTATGAGCCTTTCCAGAGATCTTCTTAACTAAGAGCACTCACTGGATGTGTTTTTATTTTCACGATTGTGTTGGCAACAGTGAGTAGTACGAAGTATTACCAAATTCAGAGTATTACTATGTTGTGCGTTTCAGTCGTGTGTAACAAATTTGAATAGATACAGCTTTCCAAACAAATAAAATATGTTTCTGTTTATTTAATTATTACAAAGATTAAAGCGCGTAACAATAAACATATCAACGTAAATTAAAAAAATCTTGCTCAACGAAGTGCATAACAATGATCATACCGGTACGTTGTTTTACCTGTGGAAAAGTGATCGGCAATAAATGGGAAGCTTATCTTGGTTTACTACAAGCAGAATACACAGAAGGGTAATTATTATTATTATTATGCTATAACAAATAAATGCAAGGTTATAAACTGTGTATTAATAGTTTGTAGACAATGCTTACACTGCGAAAAAATTTAACCTTAATTTACAGAATGTCATTCAATATCTTTCATTAAGATTAATAATAAATAAATATTTTCTATGAGTACATATACATATATTGTATTTTAAATTTATAAGTATTAATGCAATGTATATCAATTACTTATGTATTGTGTGGTACATGTATGTGTTACAGAGATGCTCTTGATGCATTGGGATTAAAACGATATTGCTGTCGCAGAATGCTCCTTGGACATGTGGATTTAATTGAAAAACTTTTGAATTATGCACCATTAGAAAAATAGACACTATGTGAAATCTTTTTCAGATTTTATTTTGTATATTAATATATAAGTTGTTCGTAACAAAATCATGTAAATTTATTTAACAATTTTCATGGTTCTGAAAAGCTAAAAAAATATACACATAATTATATTGAAACAATCATTAATCAGAAAATGTTATTGTTATTTTTATCTTAGAAACTATTACCACATTTTCTGACTTGTATATAGAACAGAGAAGAGTAAATAAATACAAGCTATACTGTAAAATGATCTTTATTTTGTAACTGCATTTGTTGCATTTTTGTCATTTTTCACCACGATCATGTAAAAATTTTCAACAATTGTATAAAAAGTTGACAAGTTTACAAAAAGTTTACAAGCAAAATTTGCTTTGAAAAAACATTTTTTACTTTGAAAATATGTACTCATATTAAATGCAACATTTTATACATTGTATATCTACATGTACAGAACATGCAACAGGAACTTACTGTACATATAAATTTGTATACATATAAAGCTTTTCTTACAAATGTTCCAAATGTTATGAGACTTTATTGCATACTAGGAGTTTATGTTATCATTTAAAAAAGTAGAAGGTTATACTTGAAAATTTGATTCTTAGTTTATGGAGCCATTAATGTCCAGTTTTAACTTCTTATACAAAAAAAAAGAAATATATATATATATATATACATGGATTTAATAAACATGCTTTTGTGCACGTATGTTTTTACCAATCATAACTAAAGTAAAAAAAGTTTTAAATGAACACATAATCCGTGTGTCCCAGAGTATATTCTGCAATGAAAATTTTTAAAATAATGTGCTTGTAATGGCATAGAATACTTTTTCAAAGATCAATTTTTTAGTAAAAGAATTAAAATATCAACTGTACTATACAAAATTAATTTTTAAATAATACAAAAGTTCATACTTGTATTTTTTTCATTTTAATTAATTATTCATATTTTACATTTCAAATGTAAAATAGTTTATCATAACTGAAGTACTGCCAATGTTTGCCTTAAATTAAACACAATTAATGATGTATTAACTTTTTGGAACAAAATAAATCGTTATTTGCGCCTTCAAATCTACTAGCAAATGATTAATTTTGTTCATATAACCTTCACTGATATTATTCTTTGTATTTTATAAATTATTTGTGCATTGACATAATTTGATCTACTGCATACCAAATGTCGGTTTCTCAGTTCTTATTTGCATAGCAACCGAAATAATGTTTGTTATTACAACGAATAGCTTTTTCCTTTTCATTAGAGCACTTCATGTAGACACATAAATAGCAACTAAATTTCTGATACAAATCTTAAATTACCATAAATCTAATATACATTATTCCAATTGGTATTAATAAATTGCTATTATAAAATTTTTAATGATTGTCTTGCTAAATTATCAGTTATATCAGAAATTTATTGCATTACGACTGTTAAGTGGTTTCCAAACATTTCTAGTTCGGAGTATTGGAATATGTACAGATGTATTTATATAGAGCTTCTAGCTGTATAAATCTACGATTTGTATTAATGCACTACGAGATCCGAATACTAAAGCCATGAGACCAATGATACATATGACGATGTTCTTTAGCGCTACCCAATTTCCTGGGCCGAAACCAACATCCCAATAAGTTACGGTTTCAATAAATACAGGAATTAGAAGTCCTAATATGGAGAAACAAAATGCACCGATCAGTCCAATGAAAGGTTCGATAGTCGGCACAATCACAGCCAATAGAACTGTAACATACATGTCATTTATTTAATTCCGCTTTCACACAAATATGAATATCTGATACTTTTATTACAGTATATATAAATCAATTAAACATACCTGCTCCTGTTACCATGACTGTTCGCAAAATATAATTTGCTAGTAATGGCTTCTTCTGGAATCTATCTTTTATACCGTTCCATGCAATATCGAGACAGACATAAAATTGTAAACCAAATGTACAGTAAACTGCAAGAGCTATCAAAATTTTCACAACTTGCGCCGGTCTGGAACAATACATTTATTATAAATACTGTTTAATTAAAGTTTATTTATAAGTTCTATTAGAACACTTACATTTCTTCCGTCGGCAAATTTAACGTAATACTGTCCATAGTATTGCTCTGGTATTTTATGTAACCCAAAAATCCAAGTAAAATGTATATAAGTGTAACTCCAGACATTCCTTTATTGAGAACGCCGCAGATTCCAACGAAGTGTTGCGGTGTTTTCATATTATTTTCTAGTGGCATTACAACACCTAGAAAAAGATACCTTAAATAACATTATCCTGCTTCTAGTTAAATATTTAAAGTCAAGTAAATAATACCTATAGCCTCCATTGCAAAAATAGTAATGCTAAAGAATCGTGGGAAGTCCTCAATAGATGCAAATAAAGGCACTGATGTAATAGGTGGAAGATCCCAGACTAAATAATAAAAAGTTATTCCTAAACCTGTTCCCATAAATATATTGGCTACCATGGAAACCGGTGCGAGGTATTTTAAATTAGGAATCCAACTGAGTAGTATCATAGGGATCAGCAAACAGGTTGCCATTAACCTGATACTGAATTGGACAGTATCAGGATCTTTATAATGTTCAATGATTTGGTTAAAGTTTGCTGCAACGATAACTGTGTACACACTGCAAGTGCCAAAGTAGGTTGCAAATAAACTAATCTGTATGAGGTACCTATGAACAAAATCAGTGAAATATTACATAATTACCATTTACAGGCATGCCAGATGTATATGCTAGTATATTTCATTTCAGTATTGTCGTCATTGGAAATTTTACTTACCTAATTGGCTTTGAAAATCTTCTTCCCCATTCTGGTCCCGTAGCAAACGCTACTTCCGCTACGTCGGCGAAACTCATTTCTGTGCGTCGCGTTTTGTAGTAAAGAACGTGCGCGCATTTTATCTAAAATATTACAAATTTTGTTAATGTTATTATATAAATTTTTGAAGGTATTATCTCAGTTATTGTATTTATGTCTTGAAACTTATTTACCAAAATATATGCGCAATGTGTGCAAACAAATGCTACAAGGATCGTTGCAAGTACACCAAGAAGGAGGCCAGCATTCTTGAAAGCAATTGGCATGGACAATATGCCCGTTCCAAGTGAAGCTTTCAGTAAATGCGTTAATGTGTCACAGTCCCTAAACAAAAATGAGATAACATTTTAATTGGCTATACTTCTTCATATATGGTGGGATATGGATACCTTAGGTCAAGTCAAATACTTTTTTCAGTTGTAATCAGATCTTCAATATAAAAAATAGATAATACACTGTTTAAAATAATTAAAGAACTTTTTCAAATGACTTACTATGATATCTGATACTTTGAAAAACTCACACTTGCCAATATATAACTTGTAAATTAAACATTTAAAAGAAATATTGTATTAATTATTTATATCGATCTTCTAGTTGTTTTACCATATAGATAAATACACTGGGTAATGAATACAAATGTAGATGTGTAGATCGGGTACGCTCAATGCATAAATTTATGAAATATTATTATTAATTACGATATCACGATCATACTTACGTCGTTGGATTATCAACTACTCGTTCACTAAAGGGATCGAAAGTTTTCCCGTCTCCTTGTGCTGTTTCCACATCTCGTGGAACGACTTGTACTTTGTATCTACAACAAGTATAAAAAATTAGCGCGTGGATACCCACACATTATTAAGTGCTATATAATATGACTATCGGATATACAATTCGAATATATTTAAACAAAGTGTGTCCGACTATTTTAACACGATTGTAATAATTTTTACGATAACGCATTAAACATAATTTATGTATTATTGAATTTAGGGATTTTACAACATAATCAAATTCATAAATCTTACTTGGACAATACACCGTCTTTCACGTTGGACCCATCTTGGGGCAAGAAAGTTTCCATTTCCGTCGGTGGTTTGTTATCCTGCAATAAAAATATTGTATTATATAATTACGAACTACAGGTAATTGGCATAGTTTAATTAAAACATACCATTTTGATATATGTATGGTCTTCTGTATCCAAGATGAATTATCTGCAACAAGAAGGAAATTTATTTTGTATAACAATAATAATCATAATATTATTAAAATGTAAGACATTATGGTTTAAATTGTTTAAAACAATTGGAGAACCTCGTTCCTAGTCAATCTAGTATAACATATTTCAGTGAGTGATAAAGTCAGATAGTACAATGTATATAACTTCTATGCTTATTTGATCTACAGATACCCACACACCCACACACCCACACACTGTATTATCGTGATCTTTGAATAGCTTTACTTTAATTTACAATGTATAATTATCTATAGTGTATAACACGTATCGTTGTTATCAAAACATCAATTCATCGATCAATCACTGTAATGATTAATTGTAGATGATTAAATTAAAATCACAAAGTAGTTGTAGGTAAATATTTACTTTAGAGGAGATAGCTTCGATCGTCTTCATTTTGATATATATATTATCAAAGACAACAAATTGTAGATGTCATTCTTTATTTCATAAAAAATGTTTAATTGTTAAAAATTAAAAAATCTGAGCAAACATCTTGACTCTGCTTATACGTATCTACGTATAATCCGTGCAACGTGGATATATATGTACACCACCCGCCGTAAATATTAGTCACCGATCGGTGTAATGTGTTCATATAAAGAGTAATCGAATCGCGGTTATATCATAGGCTGTGGCCAGATAATGAGTTATAAACAATACATATAATTGAAAGCAGAACAAGAACGAATTTACCGCAATAAATAATAACTTTTTAAACGATACAAGCAATGGCGGACATCTATTGCAGATTTTTCAGGAGTGTCCTTTACAACATATGACAAGGTCATTGAAACTGTTTCTCTAAAATATTTACCGAATTTTATTCCAATCGATCGCAGTATTACCATCCTGACGTCAACTCAAATCATTCCGAGTTAATAATTGTCGGGTTCACGAAGACGCTATCATAATTTATTTGGAACGATATTAATGTTGATTAATATGTAGAAATCACGCGCGTAAACAAATATTAAATTTACGCGCCGTGTGACAAAGTTGTCAATAATCATTGAGACTATTGGTAATTAAATAATTAGGCTACGCATAATTAAGCATTGTATGCGATAAATATATATGTATAGTATTTATTTTTTTCTTTACAAAGAATAATTTTTAATTAAAAATTTTTTTTTTAATCGAAAATTCGAATGTAACGTCATCTGTTTTACTTAGTGAGGTTTTACAATCTAATTTTAAATATCCGTGTACTTGACTGATATCGTTTTTCAGATTATAGATCCATAGGTGTACTCGAATAGGTCCACTTGATACACCTTGACCCAAAAATAACACGATAAATTAGTTTTTGATTGCAATTTTGTATAAGATAATCAATATTGTGTCGACTAACTTTGGCACGTAAACGGATTTTGATTTCGAGTAAAAATTACGAGTCTGCGCGGAATAGCAAAACTTAAATTTAATTTAACGAACAGAAAGAGCACTGTACTCGGAGCACGACTGTCGTAATAAGAAACGTAACAGCTGACCTGATAAATTCTCGTGTAGCACATATTACGCTTCTCATTACCTTCCAGTTGCTATATCAGTCGATAATCCGCGCATTAATCTAAACTTCGATGCGATACTCCTTTGGCATTGGTTATGTAAAATAGTATTCGAGAGGCTGCGTTCAACTTTAAGACATTGGCCTTGTAAGTTGCGGTTCTGCATACGTGCAGCATTAAATGACGTACGCGGAAAGGCGTGACTATGAGTGAGGAAACTGCAACAAAAATTAACATAATCATGCAAACGACGCTCTGTCAACAACTGTATTCATAACAGTGCAAAAAGAGTCAACGTGCAGAAACTTCGGATAACGGTGAAAATTATAACATTTCTCGTTGTACCGATGACTCATTTATTCAAATTTTTAATTATTTGTAATTAATTATTAAACTTTTTAACCTGGATGATATCGTGATATCATTACATTTCGACATACATGGCGTCAGTGGTTATGTTTTTATACATTATTAACGATATTATTGTTACAACATTTATTGTTGTATTTATTGATACATTTACTGATTAGTAACACTTATTGATAAATGGCGTTTCTGTAGCCTGTCACACATGTTCCACGCTTGTGTAGTCAACTACATTAAAAAACACGTACGGTAAAAGTTGGATAACCGTGAGAAACGATCTATAGCACACTGTTATTCGTCTCAACTACTAAGGGAGATTCTTCTCGACACGTCACGAAACTCGGCGACCGAACAATGTAATGTGATCTGAGCTTGAATATCATGAAATAACACTAATACGTCGATGAAACTTCTTCGTTTGCGTTTTTTTTTTACTGAATCTTTGACCAACGTATTTATGAGTTGTTTTCTGATTACAATAAGGTCAAGCACGATTAAATTTTATGAATTTAAAATTGTAATATATATATGATATAAACGATACTTTATGAATTATTAAACAAGTAAATACAATCTGACGTATAATTATAATCCGTTTGGTTCCATTTTAATCAAAAAACCCTTACAAACATAGTGGTAGAAGTTTCGTACAAAAAACGTACTTCCATATTGACAATAAATTGTGCCTTTTACTAAAGTTTATACACTTAGGCTAAATGAAATGCAACGTTTCGGTGAATCTTTCGTAGGTAAATAGTTGAAGGGCCACAGATTGTTCATCACTGGTCTAGAAGCTTTCACTTATTGCCGCATTGATCCGGAAATCACGAACAGAATTACCAACCCCTCACCAAGTTGCCATCGTTTGACAGGAGCTCCGACTTGGGATAATATATCTTTTCGTCGTATTTGATTCATTGGTAAGACCCTTACTCTATTATTCTTTTACAATTACAAGGAAGTTTACTCTTGGATTGTTTTTACTGCTGGAGTTTAACACAATTCAATCAAGGACAACGGCCTAATACATTTACAACAGAAATATATACACAGATCCCGTATCTTTTCTTTAAGATAACGTAGATTACTACGGTAATCTACAGCTAGCGTAATACGACCACCAGAGCGTTTTACGAGATGTAGATAGTAGGAAAACAGTAGTCTAATCTACGATTTAATAACAATGTAAACAGATTGTAACTGATCTTAAATTAATCAAGCATTTAATTTTTTTAAAGTGTCTACATGAAAATAATAGTTTAATATTTGACTGTCAATATAAAACAAGTTACGTGTCATTATTTTATACCGCTTTGAAAGTATTCAAAAGTACCTTCGATATTTATTCCAATCAGAAGTAAATTCCAAACATAGGTAAAATAATACTGTCAAGCTTATTTGCCTAGTTTGCCCAAGAAATCAATGATAGTATTATGGTTATCTTACTGAGGTTATATATCGTTGTATTTAATACGATAATTCAGTTATATCTGTCATGCATAACTATCGCTCATAGTTCAACTCTTCGCGCATGATGCTTTCGCAAGTCACGACCCCAACCTTTGAGACCATACTTACGTACTAATACCACTGTAACGTTTTCTATAGGAAAAAAGTCACTAGACGAAACTTGTTATTTATGGTGTTTACGAAATATATAATTATTTATATAAATGATTTCTTAAGAATGATGTAAGTAATCATTGTACATAATAGCGAAAAGATAAACGTTTAAAAAGTATGAAATATATATCATGTCCTAATAATATAATACCAATTGTTTAATATTTCCCTCAAAGATTCGTTCGATAATTAGTTGGTGGATGATTGTTATTGTAATCGATGAAAGACTCTTTGTTTCCTAATATTATTATTACACCAACGTACTTTCGTTATTCTCGTCGAACAAAGAGTGGTACTGTTAACCTTACTTGTCTCGTCTTCTTTTGTGGACAAACATGAAGCCACGATATTGGAATCTATTTCGCTCTCGGACGATTTCTCCATGATGTTAAAACAGAAATAAAAAAAAAGCCAATGTTATCTTGTCAATGCATGAAAAGTATACAAACCATTATTTACCATTTCGTTTTGTTTTCAGACTTTTAACGAAGATTAAAGAAAAGCCTCAAATATCAAATGACAGCTGGCTAAACTTAAAAATTTATTTCGGTATAGCATTACGTAATTTTGTTTATTCGAGAATTCTTCTTACGCAATTAAAATTTAATGTTTACAAGTTTCCCCAAAACACTAAGACGTGCTTGATCGTGCAAATATTTGCTGTCAATATTTAATTGTTTACACGTAAATTGCACAGGACAGATGGTATGTATGTGACACTGAAAAAGAAGCATATCCATACAGATATCCGACATTCATCGATCATTCTTGATGTAACTTCGGACATTGTCCTCAAAAATATAGAACCATAGGCAATCACACATGGAACGCCTAATGGATGCGTGCGCAGAGTCTAAAAATAGTACCAAACGACCGTGTAATTTTCAGCATTATCTGAACCCAAGAACTTTCCACGATTATAGAAACGATCGATATTTTCCACACTTAGTTCCTACAGTCTCCACCGATCACACGTAAAAATTTTCGTTATTTTTATCGAACCAACTACATGTCATTATTTGTTATGTCTATCAAGTGATATCTCATTCGATGTCGATCGTTTATGGTTAAGGCGACGCGTATAAGAAATCAGTGAGGCAACTTCGACTTGCGACATCTGATCAAATTACACGCAAAACGCATATTTATCTTACGAGACGGTTCGCACGTTGGTAGTAGAAACGTGTACCATACGAGCTGCTCACTACATTACCCGTGTTCTTATCGGCGACGCGTTCTGAAATTATTCATAACTATCGCGAATTGTCAAAAGCCAACTGTATACTTACATATGTCGCGTGAAATATGCTTGCAATTAAAACGCTCTGTTGATCGCGCATTAACTCTTAGAGGTCAAGTAAACTTGTTTAGTATTCTAAACCGAGAAATATCCGTTACCCAAAACGATCGAAAGTAAGTGTTATTCTATATTTACACTGTCTTAAAAAAAAAATTGGCATAAAACGAGGTAGTGACTTACAGCGTGAAATAACTGTCATGATTCGACGTAAACAACACATGTTTGGCAATTCTTCGTGCACAATCGTGACTGCGTTCAAAAACGCCTTGAGCGGCGCCACGTTGAACAATACAAGTATAATAATAGCGTTCGTCGTACAAGTGATAATTAGATTCATACGGATTATTATTCCTTTCAGTTAAGGTGCAATACATCGCTGAAATTACCAACAGAGATCAATAGTGTAGAATTACAAAATTGCATCAGTACGGAAGAATGTATAGATGGAGAGAAAAATTATCAGAATAAAGACGTAAGATTAAACGTATACAAGGTGTCCCACAATTGTGCAATAAATCGAAACGAAAAGAAAATCGAAGAGCTTTCCTTATAATGATGCAATCTATAACTAATAAATATACAAGGCGAGTATCAAATAATACTAAAAAATTTGTAAACGTTTTTTCAGTTAGAAATTAAAGAAAACAATTATCATAATTTCGATCGGCAAACTCTACGTACATCGTAAATATTTTTATCGTTCGTGTCATCAATTTTAAATAATATTCCATTTAAAATATTATTCAATAGTTTATTCATTTAGATCGCAGAGTTGAAAAATGAGTGCACAAATCGTGATAAAAATAAAGACTTTCGTTAATTTGTATTTTTTCTCGGTTTATAATTAAACGTTTTAACGATTTAATTTCATTTTGTGTGGTACTTAAGACGCTAAGGATACATGACGAATTCGCTAATGTCGAACGTACCATTGAAACGATCGACCTTGATTATCGTTGCACCGCAACATGGCATAGCACCGCGCAGAAATATGAAGTACTTATAGTCAAGGTGGTAATTTGTTGCCATTGAAGTGTCAAACCAGTCGTAACGAGCGTGGCATAACCGCCATGCTCGTGGTTTCCACCGAATGGAAATTTCACACCTGTCCTGAATAAACGGAATGTGTAAAGTGAACCATTATATAATTGCAGTGTTTGCTCTTACTTTGATAACGCGCCACAAGCGTTTCTGAATATTTTTATCCATTCTCAACGTTTCCGTAACGAATACGTCATCGATTAACGTAAAATCAGATAAGAGGGTTTATCATGAGGGTCCGTACCGACAATTCTTGCAATCCACATTGAAATTAATTAACCTTTGATCCATTTTCATTAAGGCGACAATTATCGGGCCGGCAGTTACGTTGAAAATTAGGTCGTTCAACTTTAAGAGTTAACTTTTTCTTAATTACGCTTAACCCGTGAATTACGAACTCCGCGATACTCACACGCGTGATGGGTCAAATCTGACCCGTGGTGAAATTAATTCTATACACGTTACGAAAGAAAGCGCAGAACTTTTACCATCGCGTTCCTGTTATTACATTTCGAAACTAAATTTGTATCGATTCTGTTTTCGATTAGGTTGGAATACGTTAACATTTTTTTCAATAATAAGCAAAAGAAATACAAAGACGAACAATATTTAACTTTCCATTTTTTTATTCAATATTTACACGTACATCATTACGAGTATACTGTAAATATTCATCGTGTGTTTTCTTCCTTTTTTTTTCGTCATCTTTATTTACAATGCATAACGTAACACCTCGAACGTTTTCGGGACTCTAAAATTATTTTCAACATCCGTGGTTTTCTACGCGTAATTGAACCTATGAAAACGCTTCGATTCGTTTATTCAGAACAGTAATCGGAATATACTCTTCCGAAATAGAAACACCGACCGATCGTTGTGAAATTATGGCTGCAAGGCGCCATACTGCACATAGATTCCCGAGTGCCGGGCATTAACAAATTGTCGACTAACCTCGAGGCAAACCTTCGATGATTCGATCACTCTACGAGTAGAGAATCGCAGAAAATGGAAAATAACGAAATTGTTTAATTCATATCTAGACTTGCTTAAAAATAAGAAAACGAAGCTATTGATAGTGGGCGGAAGCTTGACCTTCGTAAGTCATCGGAAACAATTACGAGCGATAATTTACGATAATTCCATGTCAACGGTAGTTCTTATCGATGCAATTGTTTTGTTGACCCATGTCAACCTATGTATATCAGTGCATTTCAAGAAACATCTACGATCCACGGGTTCGCTCGTTTCTCGAGCAAATTAGCTTTTCGGTATGAAATTACACGACTCGTTGAGTTTCATCGAAATGTATTCAGTACTTGGAATTTAACCGACTAAACGGATCGGTTCAAGTAGAACCATAGAATTACATTAACTATCCGACCGGAACAAAAATGTTAAACTCTAGTCATTAAAACGTATAGGAAACACGACAATTTTATCATGTTGCAATGCTACAAAAAAATTACTTTAGGTGAAAGATAATTAGCATGCATTTACACACATTTCGTTAATGACATCGTTGTTTATCGTAGTGGAACACTATCGTATTAGTTGCATTTATACAGTACGGCGTTGAGTTAAATTTTCACATTAGTTCGGTAATGTTTATTCGTTTATTGATCAATTTTCGTCGCGCACGAATACGTATAAAATTTTCGACCGGAGAAAAATGTCAAAAAACGAATAATAAAATAAGCAACTCTTTTACGCATTATTTGTTCGAAGAAAATTTCAAAATGAATAAATTTAATCGAAAAAACGTTGCGATTAATAGTCGTATATCTATTACACGAATGAAGTATATGACGAGCACAATTTAATTTCGCAATACCGCGTGACAACGTCTTTCGTCGAATTTTTTTCATATTTCTTCCGCATCATGGAACATTTTGTAACATGATTCAATAACCTAGAAGTGTAACCTGTTGAAATGTTGATAGACATTGAATTGGCAGCTATTACTTGACTGATCGGACGATGACTAATGCAAATGACTGGCATGTCACGATAAATAGAATCATTGTACCAATAAAATCGATAACTAAATTCTTACGAACGATCACCAATGTATGGGACGTGGGACACTTGAACGACCGTGTTATATTACTGAGATTAGAAACTCGACGTTTCTTTCGTTCACGGTGACACTCCGTCGACCGTTTTAACCGGATGGAATTAACCAATCAAAACAACGCGTATGACTTGTTTTGGACGAGTTCGCGCGAGCGACTGCAACTTTGTTGCCAGTTACGACGCCCGTGCGAGCTTGTGTGAAAAGAAATTCCATTGTGACGGGGACGATGCCATGCTGTCTCGCCTGGGAGACTCGCGTGACTTTGTTCGAAAGAAATCCATATACATATGTAATACGATTACCGTTCACACTATATTTTGTTTCGAACATGGAACAAGATTTCAGGATGATCGTCTATACTAAATGCATTTAACGTAACTCGATCACGTAACGTTGTTTAAGACAACATTATGCGAACCGATAATATTTAAGTCTCTTGCTGTTTACGTCCAATTGACCGATACTCTCAGGCCATGCACGCGACGCAACATCTTATTTAGTCATCTACATTGAAGCCACGTGTATAAAAGTTCGTCTGGCCGAACATACCGTAAAACAAGAGAACACTTTTGAATGAATTAATCTTTGTTGGCAATTAATTTTATTTGCCTCGTCGCGATACACTCCCCTATTTGTTCCATAATTTGCCCAGTAATAATCAGTGTTAATTATGTACACGCATGCCATAACATACATTTGATCTTTTTTGTTACCTATCGACTAAAAATAGAAAGAAAAATTAACAATATACGAAATGCATGTTTACTAATTGAATTGTACGAGATGCATAAATTGTTCCGTTGCACGAATACATAATAAGGAAAGTCAATCTGGTTACAGTTATGTGCGATAAGTTCGCGATGACAGCAAGGTCAATGAAATTATTCATTACGTGTAGAGATTCTTAGATAGTTTCGCTTCCAACCGCAGACCAGTGGGTCGGTCGATTTCACGTTAAATTTAAGATATTGGATTCGATGGTAGATAACTACGATTGCTAATTATTTCACGATTACATCAATCGAATTCTTTTTCAAAATTCCAAATACAGTTCTTAAGAATATTGTCTATGTTCGACTAAATATATACAAATTTTATATATACAATATAGTTTAGTACATATACAAATACTAAATTCAACGCAAAAGTCTTATGTCAGGTTCAACGTTTGTATTGAATTTAATCGTTACGTCGACATGATGCAACTTGACGCGCTAGTTTCTTCCGTTGATCTTTCCTTGGTTGTTTAAACGATAACGAAAAAAAACAAAACCACATTCAAACATACGCGAACATATTATGGAATTTCGTATCGCCGTGTTCGTTAATTAGCGTGATATGTGACATATATACTTCCTTCAAATGCGATAAAGATGACAAAAAGCGGAAATATGTGAAGAAATTTAGTAAACGGACAGAATTAATTATAAAAAAAATTGATTTCCGTACTGTACGGTGCAACGAACGAATTCTTCTATGTACGGTCATAGTTTCAACGTGTAGGTCCGAAATATCGACGCGAAGTTACATCATGCGATGCTACTTGCGAGGGAACCGCCATCACGAGCCATACAAGTCGCGTCGTCTATACTACCTTAGCTCCACGTGTTGCGGCGTTGTGACTACACTGACGAAACATGACTTGGAACTTGCAGCTCAGAACTTTCACAACACGAAACACAGAAATTTTTTAAATGCTTCCTTATTTGGCTTTTATATTTTTTTTGAACATCACATTATCGTTGTGAAATGCACTTATTTTCAACGTAATTGATTTCTCGAACGAATCACGATCTTGAAAACAAATATGTCGAAATCTTTTGTTGGCATAACCTCGGTTGGTTGCAAGTATTTCTACAATATGGTTATTCGTGGAAGTCGAGAGGAATTTACTACATAAAACAGGTTTCGGATCTCGAAGCTTCGAAACAACGTTTCTATAAAATTACAATGACTTTCCTTTTCCCGAATTTCGTCCTTACCTTTTCCGTTAACGGTACGCAGGATTTACCGCAAATAGCATTCGAATGCAACTGGTTAACCACGCGCACGAAAGATTCCTAAAATACGCGCTGTGACGGCTGAAATTCGAAGAAAAGCACAAAGAGTACCAATAGAATTGTAAATTACGAGTGGTATTGAAACCGAAGCGGCATCCTTTTCGCGAACAAAAATATACTGCTTTTTAACGGAATATTTCATCAGTTGCACCAATTGCGCTTTCGGTTAACGGTAAATTTTTAAACATTTTAAAACAGTATCACTATTATTCCGTTCGATGAACACATTACTACATAACTCGGAAATCGATAAACCGTGAACAGTTTCAATTGTGTCGCACAAAACTCGTTCCCCATCTATTTTCTAACTCGAAATTGAGTGCACGGGACTTTAAATAGTGCTAGACGAGGTGAATGTCTAATAATGGATTTCCACTTGTAAACCAAAGTTGTACGTACCTGTCGTGCGGTCTACGGAAGCGTTGCTTATTTACGTTGAAAACGAAAACAAACGTGTTACAAACGGAAGAATTTCACCGTCCGATGTTACTTTATTTCTAATAAACGCCGGTACGTTCGGTGTCACAATAATCGACGAATTTATTGCGATGTGTATGCGACGGTAAAGTTCGCATCACCGAGTTACGCGTACCGGCGTACACAGCCACGAACACCGACCGAACGAGACTGTTGTTCAGACGCACGCCGTTCAAGAATAAACTAAAAGTTTTTGTCCCCGGAAGAGCGTCCACTGCGTTTCGTCGAGCGACCGCTAGAGGCGGAACGCCTTACCCGACCGTTGATCAAACTCTACCGTAATACAATTTTAAATCACTTTTATCGAATCGTATTTTATCAGAAATATTATTTATTGATTTTTCTTCACGATTAAACGCCAAATCATTGATTAAAAACGCCGTCTAATTCTACACTCTTACATTACAGCCGTGAAATCTTATCGAACAGACCGATCTGTGATTTACTTTGACATACATTTCCATTGTTTAAAAGAATATTTAAGTATATACGGTTCTCTCCTTGTCTCAAAAATTGTTCACCTTCAACGTGTTACGATAATATCTGGTACAGTTAACAAAAAAGATTATCTGCGTTTTTATATGTCACGTTGAATAATATTTATACTAGACAGGCGTGGGGTTTCTGTCGAAGCGGTGTACATCGAGTCAGCACGTGGGAAGGGGCTGCATGATGAAATTCTGTGAGCGATATTACCATACGACGTTACGATGCTCGAGTTCGATATGTTAACCAATTACGTTAACCATCGATAAAAAGTCGTAACTGTTATCAACATTAATAAATAGCTGAACGATGCTGAATTTAATTTCTTTGGCGTCTGTGACGTACATAATTGTCAGTGTTTTTGTTCAGTATAAGTTCTACGGAAATAATATTATATTTTTATTAGTACGCTTGTAATTATAAAATTATTAGTAACAATTTCTAATAATTACATTGCATAATACGTGTGTTTATGTAGCTGTAAAAATATTACGTTCGAAAATATTGTTCGAAAAAATGTTATCGATTCACGAGTTTATTTCACGAATTTATTTCACTTTCTACGGGAATTCAACAAACCGGGAATAATTGAAAAAGGACAAATTGCTAGTGGTGTCTCGGGTAGCCATAAAAAGCAGTTTCCGCTGACGAGTTTCGTGCGTTGTGTCTGGAATTTGCACGTATCGTGCAAAAAACAAAATGTAATCGTCTTGTAGGTATGCAAAGCGTAATTCAATAGGCGTATATCCATTATCAATCTCGCGGCGCGGCGTATTAAATACAAGAAATATGTCGACCTACGAGGAAACGCACCAAGAGCGAAATTGTTCTTTCATTCGAACCTAATAAAATATTCGACGATTTTCGAAGGTAAAATTTTTTCATCGCCATGTTATTCCACGTTTAAAATTGAGTACAATTTGTTATCGTTAAAAGCGTAAACGAACAATGTCAATTTTTTTTTTGTTGTTTTTAATTCGTACTAATTAAAAAGAATTTCGTTCGCATTGAGATCGATCGATCTCTAATATTAAATTTCATCCGTTTCTCGAGTACCATTTATCGCGCTATAAATAGCTTTTTTAAAACTCGTATTTTATCGACTCTGGTCTGTAAAGGAATTTACGGTAGTGGAAATCGCTTTTGAAATGATAGTAGACGCGAGTTATAGTGCATACCTAGTATCAAAAAATTGTAATAGGTTTTTTCAAAACGGGCCTTTGTTTTCGAGATATTTTGACCTAAAGTTTGATATATACAGAATAAATGAATTACTTAAATACTTTTAACAGAGCAGGTTTTGGGTAAGTCGGTAGAGGGAGTGACTATGAAGTTTGACTACGTCATAGTGTATTCATAGTAACTATGAATACCCCAGCACAACTTCTTGTTATTATTATTTTTTATTTTAGTACAACTTTGAAATGCAAAAATATGTTTGGTTTATTTTTGTATTTAATGTCAATCCTATATTAAGACAAAAAGCTTTAAATTTTTAATAGAAACAATCACTATTGTATATTATTAATTTTACGTTTTATTATTTCCCAGCAGCAGTAAGTTCACCTAACCGAACGACCAAGCAACGGAAACAGTATGAAACAGTTACAGTTACCCAAAACAGGCAGGTATACGAACACCCTTGCCAGGTATCGATTGTTTGGAATAGGTTCGAAAACCATTAGCGTTGATGGTGACAATAAGAATGACGAATACAGAATTTACCTGGTATTGATTAATACGATGAGCAATACAAAAAAATATATTTGACGTATCTTGTTATTTCACTACTGTATTTATTTCTATTTGCTTATATTAAAAATTCAGAGTTTTTTTTCTTAATATGGATGTCATATATAATTGACGTCAAATAGTATACAAAAATAAATTAATCATATTTTTGCGTTTAAAAGTTGTACAAAAAAAAAAAAAAAAAATGAGTAACGAAAAAAAGATTATTGAAGAGGATTCGATCCCTAAAAGTCTACTAACAATAACTTTATAGTCACTCGCTCTACCAACTTACCCAAAATACGCTTTGGAAAGCAAGATTCAAGTAATTAATTTATTGTACGTATATCAAACTTTAAATCAAAACATCTCGAAAACGAAGGTCCACTTTGAAAAAACCTATCACAGTGTTTCGATACTAGGTATGCACTATAACCTACAACTGCTGTCGTTTCAAAAGTGATTTCCACTACAGTAAAATTCCCTTGTAAGTTACATTATGAAGTGATCGATATTCAAGGATCTTTTTGTTTCCGCACAACACGTTTAAAACGAACCATTGTATTTCGCTCGTTCGTTTTTTAATCCCCATACACGAGTCGCGTAGCAATATGCAATTTCGAGTTTTATTCACAGGGTATAAAATCATACACGAATATCGTTCAATTTGCTCGTGATCGTGACATGTAACAACTTCGTTGGTTTGTTTCTCGAATACCATGCAATCGTGCAAAAACGGTTTGGTTAATGTTCGTAGCTCTTGCTGTCGTTTTAGGTCATTTCCGGAAAAATCCACGGTCTCGTGAAGCGATTGTCATCGTCTATCGCTATCAAGCATTGTTTTATCGTCGTCTTGTGCATCCTCAACCCAATTCGTATCGCGAACAGGCACAACGGGTGCTACAAATATAAATGGTCTACATAGAATTATCTAAGGGGGAAACAATTAACGTAAGGTCAGATTTATCTACGTACGACGTTTCTGCACAGGACAGACACATTTGTCATCAGTTGGATCAGACTCTGGCGAGGTTTCATCGATCCTCGTTGCAACCTTAAAGGCGTCCACTCGATCGTGTGTCCCTCATGCTTGTGTCTTCTGGATTCTGTTCAAATTCAATTGCTATCATCGTACACAACGATCGATTATTCGAACTTCGTACGACTATTCCGAATAGTCGAACGATTGTGCGAAAATTGATGCACACTGTCATAATTTAACAGTCTTCTTTCTCCCTTCAATTCTATTTTTAATAGAATTTTTTAACGGGAAAATTATTTTTAATTGTTCGTTTTAACAGTACTCTTTCTTCATTCTCCGTTCTATTTCTAAGTCCTAAGTAATCTCGTTGATTAGTGTACTTTTCCCAATACGACGATTTCGATCGATTCGTATTTCTGTGTTTAAAAATCAACCTACACAATGAAAATTATCGTGAGAAAATATATTCGTGAATATTCTTCTTTTTTCGTTACACCTTTTCTTATCCTTTTCGATAATTTCAATTTCAATTTCAAACTCCCTCCGATTGTTTCCATTTCAATTTTTTATAAACGATTCTTTGGGGATCGATCTCCGAAGAAGATGAAGAATCATCCGAGACTTTGTCCCTCGATTAATTAATATTTATGTTTCCGTTAAATCGTAGTCGTCGAATCGAAGATTGGTTATAAATCGAGCTCGAACAAGAGAGGTTTCCACCGTATTATGCAAGATGACTAGAGACGCGGATGCGTGAAGTGCATCTTGACTCGTCCCATCTGACTCGATATTTGCATTTCGTGGCTATTACGCGTATTTTCTAGGCTATAATAACACAGCCTTGATACGTATTCGATGCAAAATGCATGTGGCACGCTCTGCACACAATGACGTTGTAAATAGCATCACCGAGGACGACGAATACATGGTACACGAGGTCGCCATTTTTCTAATCTCGAACTAGTCGAAATAATTTCGTTCGCAAAAAAAAAAAAAAATACGAGAATCGTATTGTAGAAGTTTCGTTTTGGACGCGAAGCGACAAATGGTTATCTCCAAACGATAAGAGAAATGTGTTCGAGTATATAATTATAACTATTTGTATCGAGAGTGCGAGAAGTACAACAATATATTTTACCCTAAATTATTTTATTGACGTCCTATGTTCAAAGTATGCACATTAATTTTAATGTTTTTTAAAATATCAGTTACCTCGTTCATTTGACACTAGATTCATAGTACGTTTCGTCCTAAATTGTTTTATCTACATTTAATGTTCACAGTATGTACTTGCGTTTGAATATTTTTAAATACCGGTTACTTGGTTTATTTAACACCAGAATTACCAATTACTTATACACTTATAATGAAATACTGTACACTTGAAATCCCACATTTTTTCTATTCTATGGATACGATCAATTTTATAAATTCTTTCCCCTCATTCATCAATCTAATTTATATCTTAGTGCACTCTTCTAGCGTCGAATAGCGAGAAAAGGCACAAAATGATCGAATATAAAATCTACTCACGGTCACGCTTCGAGAGTCCCCTTTTAAGGATAAAATTGTACACGTTACGGTCACGGTACGAGCACATGGTATTTTATAAAAATTAAATATCAATTTTCAGAGTTCACTTACGAAGGAATCTAACGGATCGAAATTTATTTAACCAACTATCGACGAATCGTGGCGAGCAACGTCGTTCGATTTTCTATCACGACGCGTCGATACCGTAATTGAAAGAATAATGAGCGTTCACTTTCGCGGTAGTAAGAGCTTCGACCTTGATCTAATTCGCAGCGAGTTAATACGGTGATTTTTACGTCCACGAAACGATGCGCGGCTTGATGTATATGTTTATGGTCGCGTTCGACAATCGCGTAACATCGTTACGTTGTCCTCAAGGGTCGTGTAATATTCCGGATATTTAATTTCGCAGATGTTCTCACGCAACAATGCGACGAACAAAACGCTTAAACTATCGTACCTAACCTATACGTTTCAGGGAACTCTAAAAATACATGTTACGAAATAAAAGTAACACGTGTAAAAGTGTTGGATGAAAATTATTTGAAATTTTCCAAAATTTCATTTTTTTTGTCCCTAACCTATACTAGTAACACATGTACAGGTACTGGATGAAAATTAGTTCAAATTTTTCAAAATTTCATTTTTTTTGTCCCTAACCTATACTAGTAACACATATACAGGTACTGGATGAAAATTAGTTCAAATTTTCTAAAATTTCATTTTTTTGGTCCCTAACCTATACTAGTAACACGTGTACAGGTGTTGGATGAAAATTAGTTCAAATTTCCCAAAATTTCATTTTTTTTTTGCCCCTAACCTATACCTAATCACCGTGAACTCTAAAAATACATGTTACAAGATAAAAGTAACACATGTACAAGTGTTGGATGAAAATTCTTTCTTACTTTTTCGTTTCTAAAATTTTTCTTCTTGTTAGATATTACCTCGACTCGATGAATCACACCCGGTATATACTTCCTCGTATCGTCCAGATGAAGTCTTTGGCTTATTTTCGAGGCAAGTGGGTCGGTTTCGCGTAATTTCTCAAACATGTAGTCGTCTATGTTCCCTACCGGTAAACTTTGAGGTTTCGCGGTTTTGTCCCGCTACCAAAATGGCGGTTTCAATGAACCGCACTCGCTACTCGATCTGCGAGAGAACTTAATCGTTGTTACGAGTTTGGAACCGATACAAATGCGATTCAACGGTTCATTTTATCGTTGCAAGTGTACACGAGATGGAAGAAATAAAAACAAAAAAGAACCCGTATCGAATCATCCCCGATGACCCGCGATGATGTCGAAACGTAATACTTTGACTTCCGAACTGTTGAAAAATCGACAGTGAAAAAAGTCAGAAACGTTTCGCGCGTACAAAGAATATTGTTATTATCAACGCGCGCGGTAAAAATAAGGCAGACGTGTTTACTCGAATGTTTCTTCCCCCCTCGGGCATTCTATGGCGGTGACTTGACGATTCGCGAAATCCTCGAGTCGTCTGTCGCGAATGTGTTATAGTTCGTATTGTTGGGAACGCGGGAAGAGCCATAACGGAGCTGCGAATTAGAAAATTTTTCATCCAGTTGAGACCAAATTTATACTAATTTAAAGAATTACTCTTGGTACGTCACGCGATAGAATCGTTCGCTTCCATGAAACGTGTTTAGATACCAGTTGTGCGTTACGGTAGTACCTCGCTTAATGTTCGGCTGATTTTATCGATATGCGAGGCATGGGTGGAGAAATGAGTCGTTCGAAGGAGGTACGATGGAAGTTCGAGTCAAGAGGGAGTTATGGGGGTATTCTTACACTTTGGAAAGATTAATTTTCATTTAGACCAGAACACCCTTGAAGAAACCACCGATCGAGAATCCGAGTAACGGATTTGATCAATAACCGAGGCATCATTGTATCGGGACCTCTGAACGGGTAATCCTAATTGCAATTGCCGAGTAGAGTAATACGAATGGGATGGAGATTGACAATCGAACTCGTTTTTTCAATGTCCCGTTAGAAATCAGGTTAGAAATCACTTGTGACTAATTAGTAAATTAGTGTCGTACGCGAAACGTTTTGTCGTAGATTGATTCTCGGACGTCCAATTATTCGTTCGGTCGATATTCGATTGCTCGAAATTGCCTAACGCAGCATGTGCCCCTCCATTGCGTTAAACGGTGGACAATTAATGTTCCGGGAGACTCTTCGAACCGAGAGGAATGTTAGTATTATGTCAGGGTAGGATGAACGACCCCTGACCTTAAGAACATAAACGAATCGGCGTCAGATTGCTGGTTATCGCTGCTACCGCATCGGCTTTGAGTTTCGATGAAAAATACGGGGACGAGAAACTTCTAATTTCAAATCGTCGAAATTTACGAACTGTGCGCAAAATTCAAGGTTTGTACTGCAAGCTACTCGTAAGATCGCATATTTTTATTTGTTTAAATTGTCGTCACATCGTTTCGATACGTGCCATCGAAACGGCGAAAATATTCGAAAATACGAGGTTCTCGGGCGATCCAACACAACGGTCCTCGGTTACGTGAAACTGAACGGGGTCCATTCGGTTTCATGTAACCGGGGTGTGAGTTATTTCGCACAATCGGGGAGTTCGGTGCACAGACACGTGACGATTATATACAGATAATTGAAACGTTGATACTCGCACAGTTGTATCTTTCGAGTGTGTTTCCATTGGGGTTTTAAAGGTTTCGAGTACCAGTCCCTCGTCTTGACCACAATGGTCCACGAATCCCTCCTTCTCATTTTTGATCCATTGTACGAGTCCAAGTCTCGTATCGGTGCCACCGAATCGTCTGTAATAATTACATCAACTTTCGCTTAACTCAATAGTTTTAAATTGGATTGATCAAGGGGAGTCGATCGGACGACGTGGAACGAATTGTTTAACGTCAAGTTCTCGACCGGCACGTGTACACGATCATCACGTGATCCTAACCGTGTAGGGAGATTCGGAGACTATTCGGTTGTTCGGAATGTCATTTCGTTTAGGTTTTGGTGAGAATGAAACACGATTCTTTTAGAGTGTGTAAACATTTTACTAAATTATATATTCTTCATTCTGGAGAACGAAATTACTTTTCGAACAACCAAATATTTCGTAAGAATCGAATGAAAATTGAATCGAGTAAAAATTGAATCGAGATTTTATTTGGAAATTTCGAAATATTTTTATTCGGACAAAAATTATGTCCATCTCTGGACAAGTGTTACAATCAAGACTCTAATTTCGTTCAATTGAGACATTAACTCATCTCTGTAGATTTCTCGAGAGATCAAACGGTCGAAAAGAGTAGTCGGCAATTAACCACTTTGGTGACAAGTATAGATCTACGTACGTTCAATTTTCTCTAACTGTGTCGCTTTCTTGGAACTTGCGATTGACGATTTCAAAGTCACCCTTGAGCCTCGATTTACAGGGTATTTCGAAATTCCATTTATCGTTTCGATTTACGAAGAAACCGAGTAAAGATAAAAATGGGATCAATTTCATAAAAACGAGACTATCGTCGTTTACAGGTGAGATTATTTTACAAGTGGGAAAAACACATGGATAATTATTTCCTGCATTAGCGAACAAGATACGATATTAAATTTCACTTTTATAAATTTTCTATTTCATTGTAGACTCACGAAAGGACTTACACGATGACTATGAAAATAAATTTTCATTACATTTACGATTCAATTTACGAAAAAACCGGGTAAAGATAAAAATGGGATCAATTTCATAAAAACGAGACTATCGTCGTTTACAAGTGAGATTATTTTACAAGTGGGAAAAACACATGGATAATTATTTCCTGTATTAGCGAACAAGATACGATATTAGATTTCATTTTTATAAATTTTCTATTTCATTGTAGACTCACGAAAGACACGTACATGATGACTATGAAAATAAATTTTTATTAAATTTACGATTCAATTTACGAAGAAACGAGTAAAAATAAAAAAGGGAACAATTTTATAGAAACGAGACTATCGACATTTACAAGTAAGATTATTTTATAAGTGGGATTATTTCACAAGTGGGAGAAATACGTGGATAATTATTTTCTGTATTAGCAAACAAGATACGACATTAGATTTCATTTTTATAAATTTTCTATTCCATTGTAGACTCACGAAAGACACGTACACGATGACTATGAAAATAAATTTTTATTAAATTTACGATTCAATTTACGAAGAAACGAGTAAAAATAAAAAAGGGACCAATTTCATAGAAACGAGACTATTGACATTTGCAAGTAAGATTATTTTATAAGTGGGATTATTTTACACGTAAACAATGAATATGAAAATAAATAAAATAAATCTCTCGTTTCGTATTACAAAGAGTAGAATCTTACGTTAGTCTCGAATTTACAGAAAACTTTTACATGGCTAATCTATCGTGTAATTCGAGGATTACGTGCACGCTTCGGTAAAATTAATCCAAACGGAGCTCGCCTGATCATTTTGGTGGATCGATTGAAGCCGATTATAGACTCAACAGTGTTCGAGTAACAGAACCAATAACGTGGAGGTACAAGTTCTCGATATCGAGTTCGAAACGTGTACAGTACTGCCATTCGAGTTTTATGAATATTGAAAAAAAAAAGTGTTATCGTATGTATTCAATGGAGATAGGAACTATTCGGAACGATAAACCGACTTAGAGTCCTTTTGATCGGTTTCAGCTGCTCTGGTTCTGCAAACTAGATCGTTAACAATTAGTATTTCTAACGTGTGAATTTAAATTTAAAAAAATAACGAGGCACGCAAGGGTTCAAATGTTCGTATACTTTAAACGTTTCAGCCTCGTTTCGTTCGAGTTCTCATCGGTGATCGAAGGAGCATAATTTCAATCTGAAAAAAAAGAAAAACGGATAAAGGAACTTTATATAAATAAAATTATATCGTAGAAAAAATTTAAGATCGACTACTTACAAAATTTCTGTTCCAGGAAATATCTTCTTCTTCTTCTATTTGTGTCCACGTAATCACGTATCTTCCCCCTCCCATTTTCGTTCTATCGTAGAATGGAAAATTCGTCGCGAAAAATATTTGTCCATCTTCTTCGCGTCTGTACATACGAGATCGAATCGTTTAAAATTTCAACACACGCGACTCGCGTCATCCTCCTTCATTTAGATCGCGAAAAAATTACACCAATCGGAGCAACACCCGTGCACACTTCGAAACGTACATTTTTTTCAACCATAAACATTTTTCTGAGGAAACACTTCTCGAGGAAAGTGGAAGTTTTCAGTTCGTGGAAAATCGGACGATTCGCAGGGTCACACGACCGAATCGATGACTCGACGGAATTTTATCGAGGTTGCACGCTGCTCTCTTATCGCGGACACTGAAATCCGCGTGTAATCGGTGACGAAAGCACGACGCCTCGACGCGTCATCGTCGCGTTTCGAAATTGCACATCTCGCCGCGGTGATATTCAATTCGTCCGCGAATAAATGGTAACGCGGCGCGCGTAATCGCCGACGACTACGTTTTAATGACACGATCTACTATCAGGACAAACCAGTTCCCCAAGGTTACGGTGTCTCGCCTGAGAGCTACGTTTCGATCGATCGATCGTCCCCGCGCGAACGGGACACCGAATCGTTCGCGAACTTCACGGAAATGGTCACCCATAACCCCGTAACCGTAACGTCGAGGAAATTTCGTGCAAGCTGACCGATAAAAATCTTCGGCAGTCGTTGGTCCACTCGTTGGTCCCATGTCTCTAACGAATCGGCGATCTCGCGTCTATGGAGCGCGGGAGTCGTTCGAGGAAGAAAACCTCGCGAACGGAAAAGGTTAAGAACGACTCGGAAGTGGCGCTTGTAAGTTCCAACCGAATGAATCGTATTTAAGGGAAGGTTAAAGTGTGTTGTAGACCTCGTAATGGTTGCAATACGAATGTACCGCGATCTGTAAGTTTCAGTTCAATTTCTTTGGACTGGAAACTGTTGTATCATTTGCCCTACACTTGAGGGGGCCCATTTTTTAGGGGCCCCACATTTAGGAGTATTTATTACTGGTTATTTTATTTTGTGAAAAATAATTTCGTAAAAAGTATTTTATGAAGGATATCTTTTGTGAAAGTTAATTTTACAAAGCACACGTTTTGTAAAAAATATTTGATGAAAGATACATTTTGTAAAAAATATTCGATGAAAGATACATTTGGCAAAAATTATTTGACGAAAGATACATTTGGTAAAAAATATTTGATGAAAGATACATTTTGTAAAAAATATTCGTTGGAAGATAAATTTTGTAGAAATATATCTCGTGATCTGAAAATTTGAGTACAATTTTTTTGGACTGGAAGCTGTTATATCATTACTCTCCACTTGAGGGGGCCCATACTTGAGGGGCCTTGTTTTATGAAAAAAATAAAAAGTATTTTATAAAGGCTACATTTTGTAAAAATCAATTTTACAAAGTACACATTTTGTAAAAATCAATTTTACAAAGTATACATTTTGTAAAAATCAATTTTACAAAGTACACATTTTGTAAAAATCAATTTTACAAAGTACACATTTTGTAAAAATCAATTTTACAAAGTACACATTTTGAAAAACATATTTAATAAAAGATACATTTTGTCGAAAATACTTTACGAAGAATATTTCCTACGAACAATTTTATACAAAATATTCTCCGAAAAGTGTACTTCCTAAAAATTACCTCTAATCAAAAATACAATCTTACAAAATGCAATTGCATCAACCGTGTCAACCAATTGCTTTCCAAGCGATCAGAAGGCATCGTGTCGAATGTCAATTATCCTGAAACCTCGTCGAGATCTGTCTTCGTTTATTTAAGGAATCGGAAGATCCATCGATGCTGGGTCGCCGGGATGACCCCCTACCGGGGATCCCGGAACAGTATCTCTTTCTGATAGAATTTCTGGTGCACCATGTGGTCAGCGACCGTCTTGGAAAACTCAACGAGATATTCTTCGTACCCACGACCATCTCCATCGACTTCCTGGATGAGAGCATCGAGATAACCCCGATGGATCCGATGTTCCAACCGCAGGCGGGTATCGCCGACGACATGGAGTACTTCTACGCGGGCAGGTCTGTGTTGTTCGCCATCGATCAAGCCACCGCCGTGAACAAGATCACCGAGTTCGTGGTGAGACTCTGCGTGCAGAAAAAGATGCCAACTGGCGTGAAACCGGACGTGTTGGTCGGTAAGGGCGAGCTGGACATGTCCAGGCACTTCGCGGCGATACGCAAAGAGATGCTTCAGTGCTGGCACAAAATGGCGCCACCGCCCAAATTTTTCGACGGTGAGGTGCCTTTAATGTTCAACGACACCGTGGTCGGTAACGTGTGCATGTACGCGAGGATCTCCGCGTTCGGCCAGACCATCGTCACCGGGTTCGAGGCGCCCCCCGACATCGACGTCTCCGCGTACGTTTTCAAGGGCGACCAGAAGGATCAGCGCTCGCTGAGCTACAAGTGTCGCGTCATCGACTCGAAGGACGCGGACATCGAACGCGACTCGTCCGAGGATGTGACCGTTGGGGGACTACCCTGTCGCGTCTGCGTCAAGGAGAGGCATCCTTGCAGCCCGTGCGGGGAACTACGGGGGGCCACACAAAAGCCTGGTTAGTTGCCCGGAGAACGCAAGACTTTTAGGTTAGGAATTCGGAAGATATTTGGGTTAGGGATTTGGAAGATGCTTGGGTTAGGAATTTAGAAGATATTTGGGTTAAGAATTTAGAAGATATATGGGTTAAGAATTTAGAAGATACTTAGGTTAGAGATTTAGAAAATATTTGGGTTAGGGATTCGGAAGATATTTAGGTTAGGAATTCGCGTATTGGTAGATTCGGTTGTTTTGTTTACACGTAGATTTTACTGTGATTGTACGAACGTTGCGCTTAAATTCGTGACCAGAAGGTCTTGCAGTCTTCTTATTGGTAGAGAGGAACATTTCCTAGAGAGTGGGGATTTTTCCTCCGCTAGGAGGAGCACCGTTCCTTCGATTCGAATAAACTGGTATTTTTGTACAATTTTTATACGAAATATCAATATCGTACAATTAGTAATATTCTTCACCCTAACAAATTTTTGTCTTTGTTTTTGATACCTTTTTAAAGAGAATTTTTCAAACTAAAGAAACTTTTGTTCGATTCTTAGAAAGAGGTTAGGAGAAATCCACTCCACCAGTATCTTCTACGTGCGTAAACATTTTTCTATGAAAATCGACCGAAATATTGTTCGAAATATTCACTTCGAACTCTTGCATAAGACATTGTCTAGCATCCGTACTAAAATAATACACAAGTATGACAAAATGGCGGTCTACCAAGGCAAAATACATCGAGATCGTCCCCCCCCCCCCCCCCCCGAGTGACTCCCACTCTCACTGCCCTGGAACTTCTACTTCACTCGTAATTTTTACAAAACTAATTTCATTTCTATTTGAAACGAAGACCACGTGCCGAAGTCTATCACGAGCAGCGGGGAAGTCCCCGAAACGGACGCGCAACCGGCGTCTCCGATTGGCTCGGGGCACGAGGCATGCGCAAAGGTGCCCCAAAGCGGTCTGATTCAGTCCAGTCGCGGTCCGCCGCAACCCTGTGGAAAGGCGGTCGTTCTGAAGGTGTCTGGACTCTTGGACAGGGGTGTGGACAAACAACCGACGGTCACGGTGGCGTCGAAGTCCGAGACGACCGAACCAGACTCTCGCGATCCGGATCACGACGTTTTCGTTCTACGAATCGGGAAGAAGGGCATCGTCGGAGCCGACGAGAAGTCCGACATACAACTGGAGATGAGAACGCCCAAAGGTACCGAGAAAGGACCACCGGTCAGACACGAGACGCGGGAAATGCAAACCGAGGAAATCGTACGGGCGAAGAAGAAACCGAAGAAGAAAACGAAAAAGAAGAAATAACGGCATCCGTTAATCGCGAACGGGTTCAAAACCAGAACTGGCAACGCTCTGGCTCACCGGGTCCAACGGAAGGGGTGTACAAATAAACTCCAGAATGTGAATTGTCGATGTTCGGGCGATTTTAAATAAATTTCGAATTCGTGTTGCGTAGATCTCGATGGAATACTAATTTCAACGATTCCAATCCCCCGGAGCGGTTTTCAATTACCCGTTCCCGCGCATAGTAGAGCATACGTAATACGAACTACGATCGCGCTCGGGTATTCCCCCCCCCCACTCGGCAGACAAAGAAAGTATCGGGCCGTTGAAACGTGAGACCACGTTTCCTTGGACAATGATACGCGCACGAAGTTGTAATTCGTTCGCAGCCAATTTGTCTTCGTCCCGGGTCTGCAATAGAAGTTCTAATTCAGAAGAGAATCACAGGGATCGTTAATACGCGGGTAAGGATTTACATGCGTTCCGATAAGTATCCCTTCTTTGAGCAATCACGGCGTAAGTATAGGGGCGCTCAGCGGGAAACCACCTCGAGTCGCTGATTAATTTTGAATAAATTATAGCTTCCGTGCCCGGCTGATACTTGCACGGCCTGATTGGCGCCAGACCAGGAAGCGACCATCCTCGTGAAACGAGAGTCAACGCGAAAAATATTTCGCTCCATATTTCCGTTTCGTTTTCACGCGTGGGAATTATTATATTTCGAGGCTCGTACCGCCAATTACCGGTAATCGAAACACCATGATTATCAAACCAACGAGTCCACGATCGTAGAAAATTCCGTCTGCTCGCAAATGGTGTACTTCGTTCCGAATTATACCGTCACCACGTGTACCGGCGTAAGAGCGCCCTCTAGTCTCGTTTCGAACCTCGAAATTTCTCCACATCGCCGTTTAACGAGTACATTTAAATTGGTAGTTTGACAAACCGATCGGATCCTTCGATTGAAATAATAATAAAAAAGGAAGAAAAAAGAATTGTTCGATCCATTAATTGGATTTCAACACCTTGCCGACGGTCTTGAAAGCCGCGTCGAATTCAAGATGGACGAAGGACAGCAACTTTTCCTCATCGAGTTTTTGGTCGACAGAGTCAAGATCCCGATGATAAGGGCCATTCAAGATGAATTATTGCCCGCCTGTACCTGTGTCTCCTTTCAAGTAACCACCAGAATTAACCTGTACAACCGAGAAAACAACTCGAGCAAAATTATCAACGATCCTAACCTACGTCGAAAAACATTCCACTTTCGAGGCAATGTTTAATCATTCGTTTTGCGCGATTACAGATTCTCGGTTTGCCGGCCATAGACGTCAGTCAGGACGCCTTGACGGACGGTTGCGGTTGTACGGACAATGACACGCAAATATTCAAGAAGGGAAAATCCTGTTTGTTCGCTTTGCCATCGGTCGTTCTACAGAAACCCCTGTCCACATTCCCGATCAAACTCTCCGTTTACAAGAAGCTACCACCGGAAGTGTTACCGGACGTGATGATGGTTGGTTGCCATCAGATCGAGGCGAAAGCGTTGATGAACGCTGTGCTGAGTCAGCAGGTGTTCAAGATTCCGAATCCCTGTCAAACGATCAAGGACACGTTCAGGATCACCACGGCGACTGGTCAGTGCGTTGGTTGGGTGACCGTCTACTTGAGGGTATCCGGTTTCGGTAGGAAGATCGTCACCCAGTTCCAAATACCGCACAACAGGAAACCGTACTTGTTCAAGGGAGCTGACGAGAGTCCCATTTTCCAATGCAAGAAGATACCATCGGCCTCTTACGCACCTGCCAAGGTCAAATGCACCTGTGCAAAAAATATCGTCGACGGTAGCGGTGAATCCGCAAGGAGAACCTGTTGCCCAACACCGACCGTTTCGTATACATCGCCACCTGCCAAGATCCAGCAACCCGAGTGGGGTGCAAGACCCTGCTGTCCCTCCCAACAGGCTTCTCCCGGGTACCTTTGTCTCCTTCGATCCTACGAACAATGACAGCGATTCCTTTTGGAATGAGTCTCGTCGAAGACTTCCTGGACAGATTGAGACGTTAATATCTCTTCGAATAACGATTGGATGAGACGAAAGGACTCGTCGAAATCGATTTTCGAAGTACAAACTTACTCTTACCGAACTAACTGTACCTGCAGAGTTGATAAACTTCTGGGTGGGAGCTGTGATCCGTTGGAAGGGATCGTCAGGAGTCCGATGATGCATTGATGTAGTCGTGGTAGGTGCTATGTTGAAGGGATGTCAGGAAATTGGTCCGAAAGGATCACAGTTCACACTTGGAAGACTGCAACTGTACAGGTGCGTCGTCAAACTTCTAAACAGACTTCTGAAGAGGATCAACCGTGAACCAGTTAGTTCGGTCAAAGTATAGAACTCGCTCGACTGGACTCTGGTTACGCGAAAGCTCGGCTTGCCTTGTTTATAAATACTTCCATCGACTCTGCCGTCCGCGAAACTCACCGAGAATAATTTTTTTTTCAACGTTCCATTCATTCTCAGAAAGCATTCATCGAGTTGCCCATGCTCCTCGCCGCACCGACAGGATCAACAAGCAAGCTGTCCGCCATATTGCGCGCCCAAGCCTGGACAGCTCGTAAAGTTCGGCGCACCGTCTAGTTCGTTACGTCAGCAGATCGGTGCCGACGGAAAGTGTCATTCTTCTTGCCCGACCGCTATACAACAACAACAGGAGGACGCGTGTCCGTCGTGTTGCGCTGCTTCCCATCCCACGTCGCTGAAAGGATACAAATCGTTCAGCGATTTACCGAACAAAGAGTCTAAGGTGAAGAAATGCGGTTGCCCCGTGAAGGAGTACAGTTGCAACTGTGGACAAACGAAGTGAGGATGACGTTTCCGTGGGAAGGTAGAATGGGGCCTCTTTCCAACACGCTGAAAGATAAAAACAACGAGCTCAAAGGAAGGATGTTCTTTGTGGAATTGTCACGGTAGTATGCAAAAAGGAAAGAATAGGAGGTAACGAGAACGTTTATCGTGATGTGCGATAACGACGATTGAGTTTTCTTTAACAGTGTATCGGTGCGAATTTCTAATCAGCGAAATGTTCGTTGCGTCCGATTGTAAGAAACTGCTTAGGACAGTGTTTCTCAAACCTTGTCTACCGGCGAGACCTGGCTATGAACGAAAACTTTTGAAATTGCTTTTAAAAGTCATGCGTTCAATTCGAACGATTTCAAGCAGACGAAAAAGTGATGTAAAAAGTTTCAACTGTTCTAAACTTTCTGGTGTTGTTAATACGAATAGAATACTATGGAAAACCTTCTTTTCATCCCCCTATATAATGCGGATCGTTTGTTTCTTCGAAGTTCGCGTATTCCTTTCACAGACCGCAGTTTGAGAACCACTGCGTCAAAGGCATAGCGGTTCCTGCCCGATTGCCATGAAATCGTCGCTAAATGCGCGCGCACTTTGTTTGGACGCTCCGCTGCGTCGACATACTCATTCGTATCACAACCAAATCTGAATTAAATTTTCCGCGATCATGGAACCCACGAACCGAACAAAAATGTCTGAAACCGTTTCTCGGTGCTTACACAACGCGTGCCTTAAAACACACGCGTTTTTAAAGTTTTAATTAACTTTCGTGTTCAACGTCCAGATAACCTATCCGCTCGACGTTTTGACGTATGTCTACATACGTAGATTCTAAATGAGAACGTTTTGCGAGCCTCTGCAATGGGAAGCGTTACTCGTTCGTGCGGTCCCCGATATGAATAACAAAGCAAGTGGTGTATTAACTGCTGTAGGAGTGGAGATTTTCGCGTAATTAAAACGGCCGGAAGTAATAGTTAACGAGCAGCCTTGGGAAAGGATAGACATCGGAAACGCAACAACGTGAAAACGATGCCACAAGCCAAAAAGAAAAAGGGAAAGGGGAAAAAGATTCTGAAACCCGATCATTCGACGGACATAAAACAAAAAGAACAAGAGGCAGAGCAGGAACGTTTGCGGAATTGGGAGGATAGTTGGAAGAAGAAGCTTCGAGAACAAGAGGAACGTGACAATGCGGAATGTTGCGCTGCCAAAGGGCTCTGCTTGAAACCAAGAACCCAATCGAACGTCTGGGTTAACGTGACTCGTGATAGATCGATTCAGGAAATACATATGAGCTTCAAGTAAGGAAATTTTGTAATTCGATTAACACGGGAATACGGTAGAAATTATTTGTAGTACAAAATGTTTTCGATTTAATTATCCGTGGCTTAAGGTTTGAACGTTGAGCAACACGATCGCGCTTCTTCTGTTTCTTTCGAGAGGTTAAGTTCGCGAAACACTCGTTTGACTTCTCATTACACAATAATAAGCCCGAAAAAAATGTAACAGAATCAATACAGAAAACTGAAAATAGAACATTTAAGACCTATTTTTATTCATTTGTTTCTCATTCAACATAAATTGTGTCCTCACCAAAATTTATTTTGTACTTTTTAGCCGCACGAAAAAAATTGCTTCGATCGTGGATCAGTCACATTTCTACTGACATCTTTTAATCCACGTGTAAATTGTACATCGTAGAGATTTTTTCCAGAAAATTAAACAAGACTCTGCTCGAGAAATATATTCTCCTATTATTTAATTTCCCAATAATTCGCACCTGATAGACACGTTCCGGTCCCGAAACCAAAACCTCCGCCTCTACCACCGTTCAAAGTACCGAAGGATGTCAAAACTGTATCCGTGTATGAAATGAAAGATGTTTCCAGCGATAAGAAGAGTAATAAAAAAAAGAAGAAGAAAAGGAAGTAGCTGTCGGAACAGTGAGAAATTCGGTGACCTATTACGTAACGTACCCTTGTATTTACCATGTATCGCGATTACTTTCCACGGATCTCCCGTAGTTTTTTATTCACCGTGTACACGCGTATTTCTCTATTTACCCGCAACGTTCGTAAAAATACATCGAACTGCGGCGACCGCGGGGATGTGACGTGTTATTCTCGTCGTTGGAAGTACATTCACCGAACTACCGAAATGGAAATAGTCGTGAAGCGGGAGAACGAGAGTGAACGCGGGACATCATCGCACAGAGACGTTTCATTTGTGTCAAAGCACTCATTTGTGCACGATTTTTTATTGGATAATAATAGATCGCGATTATTCGTCGTATCATCGCGTACGAACGAATAGATACTCTTAATTGCAATAAATAAAGACCTCATCGACAGTGATACAAGGTAGTTTATTCTTCGAAAGATTTTATAGAGAATTATTATTGTTTTATTTCACGCTCATACACAGTGATTCAAATGTGGTGTTTTAAATATTGACAAGCATATTCTGCGGCTTGACCTCTTCATGCCTATCAGTCATGAACCATTTTTATTGTTATTATAATATCAACTATGTGTTTTTCTTTTATGGATTATTCGTCGAGGTCGGTACATTACTTGCAATCGTGTTCGGTAAGATTTTTCAATATATTGATAAAACAGTTGTGAAACCAATTTGCGTAATTTTTTTATTTTCCCTTTTTTGTAATACTCGTTATGTTGACTGCATTTAGGTGCAGGCACGAAGGGGTTAAAAGAGAAGTATATCATCGGGACCAGTGCTTTTCGGACGATACTAGTTGTAAAATCAAAGCGACGATGAGTATAAACAAATGCTTAAATATTACTCGGGTTTGCAATCCGTCGTTTTTATAAATAAGCAATCTTTGAAAAATAAAAAATGTTTCTTTAAAAAATAAACATTTCGACAACTTTCGGTTTTCTTCGATGCATAAAAATTGCTTATGCGTACCTACAAAATTTTTTCAAATAAGAACAAATCTTAATCTTAATAAATACAATAATAAAATTTTGGAAACAATACGACTGTTCACACGTTTATTAAACTCCACCGCACAAACAACGGTACCTTCTTCGATATACTTTTCAACACTTTTTAAGATTTCATTCTTCTCTTTTACCCCGTTTGCCCAATTAATACTATTCACCATCGCCCCTCGAGTATCTATTCGTTCCTTCATTCCGTCATATATCCCTCGTTCACTTCTGTTCCCGCATAATACATTTACACGTATACATTTCCAGGTATCGATCGATTTTTATCTACTGAAGGGAACCCAAACGAGGGGTCGAAATGTGTACACCGAACAAACCAAGCTCGCAAGGACCGCGCCACAATATTTGCCCCAAATACGACGTACAAAGTGTGTGTACATATACATAAACTGACCTAAGAGATAGAACGGAACTCGATCGTCGTCGTGTCCCTTCGCACGACCTTTACATACAACGCGTACGAGCCTGCAATACGCCCGGAGCGACGACTCGACAGGGAAAAGTCGCGACAACTCGACAGCGGAGCCACCGTGGGCATCGATCGTCCGGCCGGGGACTTGTTCCGTTGACACGTGCCATGGTGAAAATGACGGTGCGACTGCAAGGACGTTGCACGCCGGGCGTTATTCCTGTCTCGTGGGTACGCGCGGCGAGGGTAGGGAGAGGAGGAGAGGTAGGTGATAAAAGGTGCCGGAAGGGGGTGAAAAGCGCGAGAGGAGGGGGAACACGGAGGACGAGACTGCGCCTGCTCTCTCCACCCGCCACCCTCTGCCGCCACGGGGGCACGGACTGGGGTTGTAAGCCGATATTGTCGGGCAGGCGCATTGCCCGGTAACGGCGGGGAAAGGAAGGATGACAATAAAAAGAGCGTATATAAATCGCGCCTAAACGCGCGTTAACCTCGGTGGCTGGCCTGCGACGCGGTAACGTCGCCCCGAAAAATGTGTAACGACGATGAGAGGGCAAAGAGAAAGCGACGCGTGTAAAGTGAGGCTCGTGAGTGCGCGTAGTACGTCCACACGGTCGCGACGACCGCGGACCGCCACTGTGCTGCGGGCGATACCCTCCCGTGCGCCCGAGGAATCATGAACAACTCGCCGCAGAACACGGAGGTGGCCGGGCAACAGCACCGGGCCGGCGTTGAGAACAGCGACGAGGAGGAATGGAGTGGTGTCGTGGAATGTGTAATGTTATTGCATCGACTCGTGTATCGAAAGAATGATTTTTATTTGCTGAAACAGCCTTCCTCGAGCAGTTTCTTGTTGCCCATTTCGAGTTGTTTTTCGTGGTCAAGGAAATTCTGTGGGTTGCACAACGTGTGTTGAATCTTTTATTACCTAACAATTGCACCTTTTCGTTGTTGTTATTATTTTTATTATTATTATTATTGTTGTTCTTGTTCTTGTTATATTATTGGTGTTATTTGCACATTGTATACTATGCTCGGCGAGAGACGTTCGGAAGTATAGAATTGTTCGATACCCCCGTCTCTGTTCCGGGGGACCGTTATCTGTTGATTCTGTTCGTGTCCAATCCCGCCTACGGGGACCATCGTCGCGCTAACCCGATGCCCAAGTGTCCCAGAATACGTCATCCAAGGTTCTGGGGGCTGCGCGTACACAATTTTCGTTGCGACGTTTCTCCCTTGGTAGCCGTAAACGCGTTAACGAAAGGACGTGTCCGTAGTTTGTCGCTTCAGAGAAAGATTTGTTTGTCTTTAGCTATATTTGCGACTTTTTTCTTCTTTTCACTCTCTCTCTCTTTTTTTTTCTTTTTCTTTTAATTATATATATATATATATATATGTACATAAATGTATATTACAATCTCGGAGGACGAGATGTGTACCGTTCTGTCTGGGAGCTCGCTACAGTAATGTGTTCTTTCATAGGCTGTGCTGGAGAGGTCGAAGTCGGATCGGGTGACACGAACGGACGAAGATAGACGTCGTCGTACTATTATCGTCGAGAAGAAGAATGGCACGTACGGTTTCACCTTACAGGTAACGCACTACGCGGTACACGTGTTCGGTTGCTTTTGCAGACTGTACGGAGTACACGTATCTTGCTAGAGTACTGATCGCGCGGATCGGTCGCAACGTATCGCGGTCCATCGTTCCGTGACCGCTTCGAGTACGAAGCGTTTCGTTTCCGATTGCGCGAGACTCGTCGTGCAAACAGCTGCCACTGTGTCCGCCGATTGTTTCTGTAATAAAAATGATAATTGATAACGTGCAACGAAAAATGATTATTGATAACGTCACGTGACATTTCACAGAGCTACGGCATACATTATAAGAGGGAGCAGGAAATCGAGATGGTCACGTACGTCGACTACGTCGAGTACGACGGGCCGGCGTTCAAAGCTGGTATGCGAGAGGGGGACGTGATACTCTCTATAAACGGTCACGAAATGGACAGAGCCGACCACAAGACGCTGGTCAATTTCATTAAGAACTGTGATACCAGGATGCGAATGGTCGTGTCCTTCGAGGACTGTGTGAGAAAGGTGAGACGCTTACTGGGAACTTGAACGACAATCCCGCCGCCCTTCAATCGGTAATGACGTTCACTGTCTCTCTTCCAGGTGGAATTGCATATGCGTTACATCGAGCTGCAACGTGCCCTCCAATCGCGTCTCGGCGAACTGGAGAGACTCTGCGAAAGGGAACGGTCCATTCTTATGGGCCGATGGAAAACTCATTCACTGCCAGCGCGCAAAAGGACGCCTAACAGCGGAATAACGAGCAACCCCGGTCAACCGTCGCCATCGTCGAGTTTCAATTCGTCGACGATGCAGTGTTGCCGACCGGCAACATCCACAGAACATCTATTGCTTTATAACGTGGTATTCTCGAATATCCTCGGAGCGTGATCCAGTCGTAGCAGATCGTAACGTGGGTGCTCCACGTTAACGTTTAACAGTAACCAAGTACTGGCACAAAATTGCCCAAAAAATGAGCGTTCGGAGCGATTTTGCGATATTTCGCCGAGAACGTGAAGAAATTTTGAGCGAAAGTACGTAACAGGGTACTCGGTTATCGACGTAGGGGTTGAGGTGGCTCGTCGCGACTGGTCCACGCTTCGTGGACTTGGAACAGTGCAAATGTGTTATTTTTAATATCGTCATCGATCATCAAAATGTTGAACGTAGTCGCTTTTACAGTTCTCCGATGGACGACCGTGTTTGGTGCCACGAAACGCCGCGTGTCTGGTGGCGGTAGGTCCTCCGCGTTCCCGCAGCGATCACCATCATTTCCTCTCGAAGATGTCGAGCGAATCGGGGGTGACGACCGCCTCGTCGCGACACAGCTACCATCAAGCGAACGGAATGAACACCACCCCGGCGAAATCGAAGACCCACAAATCCTGCCAGCAACAACAAGCGTGCTCGAGCGGAGGAGAGCCGTCGTCTATGCACGCTCCGCCGCAGAACAGCTTATGCGTTGCCTGCATCTCGAGCGCCAATCGTCGCAGGGAACAATCGGACAGCGGCAGTCTGGACGCGTACGATCTGGCCAGTCCGTGCTGCGACCCGAATTGCGTTCCCAGTCGTCGACGACGAGAGAAACAGAGGCGCGCGCGAAACGAACAAAATCATCATCAGCAGCAGCAACAACAACAACAACAGCAGCAGCAGCAACAGCAGCAGCAACAGCAGCAGCAGCAGCAGCAACAACAACAACAGCAACAACAACAGCAGGTGCAGCATCATCACGTACAACGAGAACAGCCTCAGCAAACGCAACAGCAAACGCAACAACAATCGCAACACGGACCGCACAATTGCTCGCGCACGTCTGGACACAGCTTGCATTCCATCACTAGCAGTGACGTTTCGACCATCGCTGACAGTGTCGCTTCCTGCACGACCAGTCTAAGCACGGATACCCTTTACTGGGACCCGTCGAATGTGCATCATCGACCACCACCGTGCCTTCAGTACGCCAAACCAAAGTCCTGGGACAATCTGACTACAAAGGCGTTCGGTGGCTACGGTTTCGGATACGGCTATTTGGACACAGCCACCACGAAGACGCACAGCGCCGAACGACCGGGGAAAGGTTCCCACGGACGGGCAAAAACGCCAACCGGCACCGTGCAGAGGAGAACGAGCAGCAGCACCACTTATTCTGGGAGTTCCAGCAGACACTTTCAACCGACCAAGTCCACCGAAAGTCTGTTGATACCACCGCTTTATCAGGGTGAATTGGACGCCAGTCTAAGCTGCGAATGCTTAGACGGACCGGCACCACGATGCGTGCCGGTGATACAAATGGAAAAGCACAATCGACAGGAGGAAGGCGGTTACATTATCAGCACGCATACTCAAGTTCGACATCGCCGGTCTAGCCATTCCGATGGAAAATTAAGGCCTTTAAACAATTCCGAAGTGACGCGACTGTAAACTGTATCTCTCGTTGGAAACCGTAATCTAATAAATTACTCGTATGTTTATCGTATCAGATTCCTGAACGACAACGAGACGGTGTTAATCGTACGTCGAATTCATTTGCATTTAAATCTTTGTATCCAGCTTTATATCGTGACAATGAAAGCGGTTTGAGACGAATAGGGGAAATTAGTATTGTACTCGTCGAACGATAGCAGAGCGAACCACGTTTTTTGAAACTTTTTTGGGAATACACGATTGATTAAATGTTTGGTTCACTGAATTGTCGCTTGACCAACGAATGATTTTTTAACAATATTTTCTGGATGATTGATACCGACGTATTGTGGCTCGCGGCGCTTTCAAAATCTTTTTAAAATTTTTATGGCCTGTTACTTGTGCAATCAATCGAGAACAGTTATAAACTGTGGTAAACGTTAATAGTAATATCATCGTTATCGTAAAAAGTATAGATTATCAAACTGTATTATTTCGAAATTAAAGTGATATAATTACCCTGTAAGTCCTTACGATGGCGAGATAGAAGCCAAAAATAAACAAAAGTTTTTACGACGATTTAAACTTAACGCACTCTCGGTCAGTTACGCGCAAATGTTTTAAAGATTTTGTCTTTTTCTTATTTTTAAATTTCGTTGCCTTCTCATTAGATATATTTTTTGCAACAAGTAAAAGTGAACTGTCATTGAAATATTAAATTAAAATTTGCCTATCATTTTTTGTTTCACTTACTATTTAACAATCCTACGCTTGAATAACGTTACAGTGAAAAAACAAATATTCCATGACTTCATTGATACTGACCAATCAAATACAGTGTACTAGTGAGTTTCGCTAAAAAGATCTCAGTACCCCATCTATCCAATGCGCAAGTTTATGGCTATGCGCGGGATTATTTTGTACGCATTCGAGATAGGTTATATTTTAGTATTTTGTATTTGTAAAGATAACAAAAAATGTCCAGAAAAAAACATAACGTTTCTTACATGAAACCAGATGAACCAAAATTTTTGCGCGAATTAAAAGAGCAAGTTGGTTATAAGGAAGGACCTACAGTTGACACAAAGGTAATGTTTACTGTTTTTCACTTAAACTTAAATAGTAATAATTGCTTAATCGCTATGGTAAATATAAGAATGTACTTGTACTTTAAAAATAATTTTCTTTAGTTAATAATGCTCACAATATATTTTGAGCACTGATATTACAAAACTCTAATTGTGGCAATATGTACAATGCTTCCATTTTTTCATGATTTGTCTTGGTTATAACATATTACTCACAATGAAATCATAATATATTATAAATATATTATAATTAGTCTTTGTTTATAACCGGTAATAGTCATTTAATTGATTTTTTTCAACAGAGAGAAGTGTTACCACAAGATTCGGATGATGATAAAGAAGAACGCGCAGAAGAGAAGCCTGTTGTGGTCATATTAAATTCTGGTGATTTAACTGCAGAAGAAGCAGAAGCATTTAACAAACAAAAGGAAGAAGGTATTGATAAATTTTATTTTAATCAAAATATTTATGATTCTGGTAATGATAAATAGGTCTATTAAAAGACAATTTATGTATGGATTCTAAATTATAGAGGAAGCTAATACTCCAGCAGATTTATCTAAACGAATTATATTCAGAAAAAGCAAAATAGTGGAAGCAGAATCAGATACTACAGCTAAGCCAGTGAAAAAGAAGATAAAAAAAACAAAACAAGAGAAGGCTATATTATCTTTCAATGATAATGATGATGATTATCTTTAGTATTATGTGTGTGAAATTATATATTGAAATATATTTTAAATGTACAAAACTTAATTGTATAAAGTACATAAATTGATACGTAATAATTATTGTGACAAAATATTTACATCTTTGTGATTGGATAGTATTCTATATAATATAGAATTTAATGTCAGAATTTTGTATGTTGATTATTCATATGTATATATTTGAATGTAAATATTATTTGTAGATTGTTATTGTAAATAGAATTTTAACTGTATTTCTTAATAATAACATAGAGTACATTTAATGAATTTTAGGAATTATGAAATCTAATAAATCAAACTTCATTTTAAAATAAATAAAATTGTATATTTTATTATCTATGCATATAAAATAATTTTTTGTAAACTCAACGTCGTAATAAATACGTAGCAGAAAATTACAGGAAATGCCAGAAAAAGTTCTATTGCTTCACGTAGTATAGACATATAAAAAAAGACGAGTATTATACAATAAACTCGACGCAAAAAAATGTATAAAAATTTTTTATAAATTCGTAATATTCTTACATAAATTACTCAGGAGGGTGTGTACTAAATAATCCCATAAACAGGGCGGAGACTTGTTAGTCAACCCCATTGTTATACATTGTTGCAATTGCAGATTGCCCTTACTCTTGGGAGGGCCTCTCATTGGATGTGCACGTGTACCCGGTCACGTGACAATGTATAACAAACGCTACTGGTCGTTTTGTCCCTTTAACATTATGCGTACGTCATAAAATTGCGGTCACGTGATTATTGTCGCCATCTTGGCAGTTTTCGACGACGGAGGTACGAAGGATCCGTGACGTCGAACCCAAATAAACACAAAGTATATGTGAATAATTTTGGTATAAAAACTGTGTGTATCAAGTGCCGAGGGAGTCGCGTGTGTAGCCGAATATTTGTCGGTGTTCCGAACGGTCAGTGAATTTAAATAGCGCGGCATTTACGATGCGTGTGTGTTTCGATTATTGGTCCTCTTTTGGGGGGATAATCGCGATCGGCCAGCGACCACCACGGCAGCTGTTCGACAGCTAAGTCAGCCCTTACGAAAGAAATGGCGGGAGCTTTCTAAATTTCGATAAACCAGTAAAGATGTCTGGTTACCCTCCAATCGTAGACAAAAATAATTTATATAAAACACCAAGGGACTTGTGATTGATTTGTTGGATTTTATGATTTGTATAGTTGTGGTACCGAATAACACAATATAACCAGGGCCGTGACGATCCTTTCAATTCCCCTGCGCATCCCCCATGCACTGCCTCCTTTTTAGATACACAGTCTCTGTTAGATCGTAACGAAATTTGTTTCGAACATGTATGCTAATGTTTGCACTCCTCTGGTAACTTCTGCTATGAATAAGTTAATATAGTCATGGTAATACGATTTATTTGTGTTATATCAATCAGTAACAAATAAAAGAAATCGTTGAACTTCTATTTCGACAAATTTTTGTAACGATTGAAAAGTACATGGTGGAATTTTAATTCGATCTAATATGTCGTTGCTGTTTTTATGTTCGTTGTAACGATCAGACAATGAGAGGTTGTTCCTCAGTGATTTATTTTGGTATAAGACCATATCAAAGTATAGTGTTTATTCTTTCAACTGTGTTATCTTTGTGCATCATAATTTCGCCTACCCAAGCGCGCCATCAGCAAAATAAACAGTAGACTGCTTCTAGAGAAAGAGAAAAATTTCATACGTAAATTGTGCAAATTATGGTCATTTCTAAATTAATTATATCAATTGAAACATTAAAAATATATAACAATATTTACAAATTCAATTATTTAGTTGCATTTATTTTTCATTTTACCGTATTGTTAGTTTTCGAACAACATAGCATGTTAAAAAGTTCTATTGTGTTTCATATATCTCATATTTCCTTTCAGAACAGAAAACAAGAAAGAGCAGATGCGTTCAATATCAAAAGTACTTAATCAATATCGTTGTTTGACTACCATTTCAAGTGATGGGGATTCTAATCCACCAATGAACGTTAGCAAAAACAGCAGGGAGTCTCATTGTTTTCGAAAATAATTTTACCTCAGAACACTCTCATAGGTATTTAAACGCGGAAATAACGGCAATGATGTAGCTAAAAGTATAACGCTGATTAAATAGACATAGAGAAATCGTGAGAAAAGCCTCTCTTCCGTTTCGCGACCCCTTCTTTCTGTTTCGTTTCTACTTAACCCTCGCAGAAAAGAGCCCACGATTTTGCGGCGGCCCTGGGCATAACTTTTTAACGTTTCCAACGTCGCGCCTGCCCTCTGGTGCCTAATTTTCAGCGATGAATGTTCACTATTTACAGGTTTTGTGAATAAATCGTGTATCGTGCGTATAAGGACGAATCGTAGCTCCGCCGCCACCGCCGAAGATTGCAGGTTGTGAAAATGTCGCGGTATCAGAAAATCGTTTAGGAGAGCAAACGGTCAGGTGCGTATATTTGTGCCTGGTGACAGGATACGGATGAAGCTCATACGCGTTCTATTGCCTCGTAGAACCACCGGGATCCGTGAATAGCGAGTTAAGTAGCACGAGACATGCCCTGAACCGAGCATACTGAGTGGGGTTCCTCTTATTCCGTATCACCGGTGTCTCGAACACTTTTATATCATTCAAGTACCAAATAACGTGATCATCGTCACTTCGAATGATGATACATGTCCTATCAGGATGAACATTAGTCTAGGTTAAAAGAATGCTCAGCATCTTTTTTAAGAACGCTATGTCCTTCGAGTAGATCCGTAGACAGTCTTTATCTTCGTTTCTTTATCATTTCTATAGTAGATCAGCCTTTGAACAAAATTTCAGAATTGTTTTGATACGAGAACGAACCAGATAATTGAGAAAATTTTTGTCGAGTATCTTGGATAAGAACTGATGGTCGGGTGGATCAGATCTGTATAGATAATCTAACAAAATGGTCTGCGTTTATCTAGTTCCTTCGTCACGTACGTTGATTCGTATTAGTGTTCATCGATGGTTTGTGTTTTTCATAGTTCCGCTAACATAAACTCCGTTGAATATTTGTAAGAAAAAGTTGTTTCTATGCAATATCGTCGAGGGAGATCCGCCTGTCATGATCGGATTCGGTAGGTCGTAGGGTTGTTCTGTAGGTGGTTGGCGTGTGCCCGTCCGGCATGTAGTATAGAGTTAGGAAGGTTGTGCGCGCGCGCGCGCGCGTCCATGGTAGTGAGTTGATGGGTCGTATATGCTTACAATTGTGTGTATGTTTCCCTTCTGTACGTGTGCATGTGTACGAAAGACGAAAGTTCGATGTGTAAGCTGTAGGAATAGGTGTAGGTTGGTAGGTTGCTGCGAAGGTTGAGAGGAGAGGTACGCGGAGGGCTGACTGACTGGCTGGCGCTCGGACGCGGTGGCTGGCGAGTGCAGGTGACTGACTGAGAGACGCTAACCATTCAAGTTACTTCACAGGACTCTCCTCATCCGATCATTTCTGTCCACGCATCCGCGGGTGACTCCTTATCTTCTAATTGCTTTTCCAACTGTGCGCGACTAAGATTTTTCGGACGAAGAAAACACATTTCGGCAACGCACCGACTGGAAATCGACGATCACGAACTTTGTTGGTTATGGGAACAAGGAAATAGGAGTACGGAATTCGCAGCGCCATTTTGAAAAATTCGGCCCCGCTAAAAATTCCCTCCCTCTCCCCGCCCTCGCGTTCATGTCGTGGATGTAATGAAACGCGTCGTCGCCACGAGCCGCTTATTCTTGTGTTCTTATTAATTGTTTAGATCAACTGTACAGTGGTGGCCCCATGGAAGGCACGTTGGAAGAACCCCCTGTTAAGGACTCATCTCAGGCCAGTCCTGATAAGGTTCTCAAAGGTATGCTCTGCCCTTGCTTGGAACTATTAAAGCAACTCTTCTGAATCTTCCAAGAAACTTATTTTCTGTCTACTTTATGCTTTCTTAAGTTGTTACTTAAGAATGATACTGGTTTTGGCATTGGTTTTTTGGTTGATAATTACTGTATTATTTGACTCTAGTCTGCGATGGTTTATCTGATTAAAAATTTATATATCATTAAGTAAAGCATAGCTTATTCAAGTCATATACCACTGATTCTTTGTAATAAACTTCTTTGAATGTACTTCATATTATATTTTGGAATTATGCATTTGTAATGTACATAGTTATTAATAATTATTAATGTGCTTTATTGATTTATAATAATAAGATTAATATTTTTTAATTGGATGCTCAATGTTTTATACTTTGCTCTGTTGAAATCATTATACAAGAAATTTATAATAAACATGTTTATGACATGTATAATAAGTTGATAATGCATATTTAACAATTCAAAACGATGCTATTTGCATAAAAACAATTTTCATGTTTTGCAGATGTTGTGATACCAAATGGTGTTAATGGAAGTTATAATGATAAAGAAGAATTCATGGATGCTGATAATGCATCTAATCTTGTGTCAAATGAAATTAACAGTGCAGCAGAAGGGGATAGGGAGGAAAATGGTGAAGAAGATGACGAGGACGAACGTAGAATGGAAGTTGAAATTGAAGAAGGAGATATAGAATCGGAAGACAGTGAGCAGGATAGAATAGAGCCAAGTAGGAGTAAAGAGGGTGAAATGTCTGACTCAGAAACTGACTCTAAAGCATCTGAATCACCCGAGGGTGTCAGTGAGACGAACAATTGTAGTGAAGTGTCTAAAACTGAAGATAAGTGTAAAAGCACATCTTGTGAGGCTATGGAAATTGATGAGCAGAGTAACAACTCGGATGTGGAATGTCTCGATGAAAGCATAACAGAAATACAATTTGATAATGATGATGTGTTCACTTTGAAAAATTCTACATTAAAGGATAACCAAAATTTATCAGGCAGTAGTGATATACAACAGCTTAATGACAGTAGCGAAATTACTGATAATAATTTGGATTCATCTGATGTGAAAATTTGTGAAGAAAATGGAAGCTGCGATAGTCCAGATATTGAAGAAATAACTGATAGTGCAAAAAATGGTCATAATACTTCATCAGAGCGCGCCAATAAAGATCCTACAAAACAAAGGAAGTCGAGAAAACAAGTAGACCTTAGTAGTATTACACCAAGAAGAAGTTCTCGTAATATAAAGAGGACTAGTTATATAGAAAAGGAAATAGAAGAAGAAGTAGATGACGATGGCTCAGATATAGAAGAAATTAAGCCAGAAGATCCTTTGGCTGGTATTGATAGTAAAGATAAAGAGAATTCTAAACTGAAATCACCAGTTAAAAACAGTAAAACTACTATTGTAGTTAATGATACTAAACGGTTGGTAGAAATTGCTGCTGGTAGTAAATCCGTAAAAGGAGGAAAGAAGGAACCCACATTAGTTATTATAGACACAAATTCTATTCTTTCTGGTCGTGGTGGTGTTCCTGTGAGTAACAGTAAACCTCATCATACTGTTTCCAGTTCTAGCTCTTTTTCAGTAGTTCCAATGGGTATGACAACACAAACAATGTATCCTAATATGAGAACAACTATTACACCTGTACCCATGACATCAAAAACTGCACAGTTAAGTCCTAAAACCAGCAGTATGACTACTGTAACACCTACAGTACCTCCTATATTACCTACTTTAACTGATGATATGTTTGTGGTAGAAGCACCATCTTTTATAGTACCATATGTCTATGAAAAGCCACCACTCAAACCATTGAAAGATTTTGTCACAAAATTAGAGCAATGTTTAGAGGAGAAAGAAAAAGAAGAGAAGGAAGAGAAAAGCAAACAAAATACAGAAGAAAATAAAGGAGAAGAATGCAATGAAGACTCGTCAGATTCGAGTCAAAAAAATAAAGACAAAAGTGATGAGAGTGAAAATGAAGGGAGTTCTAAGGGGAAAAAGGATGGAGAAGATAGAGGAGGTGACAATTCAGTTGATTTAACTGAATCTGGATTTAGTAATATAAGTGATAAACACGATGTAAAGCAAGACGATAGAAATAAAGTATTGACTTACTTTGATTTACCATTGGGAAAATTTTTCATGCAAATTGGAGTGAATCTTGTTCAAGAATATGTGCAAACTGATCTTTTACGGACTCAAAAGCGTAAACAGGGCAAAGGTAGCACATCGGCTGAAACTCAATTAGCTATAAATTCACTCATCAAAAACTTAGAATTTAGTAAAGAAAATAATGAACCATTCCACTTAGAACTGAAAAAATGTGAATTCTGTAATTTTAAAACAGAATCAACCTTAGTCATGCAACATCATTTAGAAACTCCACATATGCGCAACTATGTCTACAAATGTAACTTTTGTCCAATCGAAGTACGTAGCCCTCATGATATCTTATTTCACATGGAAGCAGAACATAATACTCGTGGGAGGTTGGAACGTGGTCCAGCTTTTCATCAATGCCCTAATTGTCCATTTGAAGATAACCAAAAAGGCAAATTAACTCGACATATACTTGCTTGTACTAAGAAATTCAGACCAGAAAAGAATTTAGAACCAGCTGCTGATTGGGAACCTCCAGCAAAGATTCCAAGACTAAATCGAGCAAGACCTGGACCAACTAATCCCAATGCACTTGCCATGGCAATGGGTGGTAAAGGACCACAACCACTTTTACCAAAATTACTTCCTGCTCCCATTACAGGTCGTGGAAGAGGACGACCGCCTATGCAACCAAGGTACTCGGATTTGAAAACGTTGCGACCAGGTGGTACGACAATGCGGCAAGGTAAATTTTTACTATTTAAAATTCATAACAATAAATCAAATTGAATTAAAGATACTCTATAAATATATGATTATAATATATTATGTATGTTTTAGATAATGTTGCAGGAATGATGTATCGTCCAACATCTTCCGGTTTATTGGTCCCTACTTCATACCAGTTTGGTAGTAACCAAATATTTCAGGTAAAAGTTATTTTCATTTTATATAATTTCTTTACTGAATTATGGAAGATAAAGTCAAATTATTTTTCTAATAGAAAAATTATGTGTGATTTATAGTTAATTTGAATATGTTCCATTCAAAACAAATCACCTAATTATTGTCTTTAGTTTAGTGATATGTAAAAATATTTCATATATAATTGAAATGGTTTTGAAGGATGAATATGTTGCAAGACAAATTTTTGTTAAGTTCTTCACTTTTTAATATCTCTAATTTTTCTTTACATATATTACATATTTATATATTTTTCTCTTGCATGTTATATTTACCATTACATATATTCACCTACTGTAATAATATGACCCTAAATATCTTTAGTGGTCTATTGTGTATTAAAATAGTATAATGATTTTTTACTAAACTTAACAATATATTAAAAGGGCAATGATAATCTTGTAAAGTCATGCCTCTAAAGTAATATATTTTAGTTATAATGTATGGCACACATATGATATGAAAAGTATACTTATATTTCTTTGAAAATTCATAGGATAATTATTATTGGTATTAATGTACAATATTTAAGAAATATTGAAGATAGAAATATTAACTTTAACATAAAACAAAATTTATATAGGTCACTTCAGAAAATTTTAAGCACAAAAATAACTAATTCAATTATTACATTATTATATTAGATAGTATATACTTTCTTTGATGAAACAAAAGTATTCATTGTGTATGAAACTGACTGTACCTTCAGTAAGATTAAGGTACTTTATATTTACTCATTGACAGGAGTACACAAGTTTGTTTTGTACATATAAATCAGATAACCCTTTTTTGTCAGTATCAGTGTATAAATAAAAAATGCAGGTTCACAAATTCAAGTAAATATAAAATTCAAGAATTAGTAAAAAAATATATGGGTGGTGGCAGGTGGTGGGTGGCTCTGGGACTGTCATGTCGGCTGTCTCGGGAGTGAGTAGCAGTAGCGGCGGCAGTTCCGGTCAACCCACACCCATTGCACTTGTACCCAACGTAATCGACTCTCTCTCTAGGTTGTCCTCATCACAGGTAAATAAATGTTGGAATCTACCAGGAAGGTTAAATTGATTTTGTAAAATTTGTGATCGCATGGATGATGTGTTCTGCAGGTGCAAAAGGCTTTCATAACCAATTTCTTAAAATTTTCCATAATTAAAGCTACATATAATTGCTTATAGGATTTAACAATGTTTTTGAAGTTATAGCTACATATCATTAGTGTGCAATGCAACTAGTTCTGCAATTATTGATTTCAGCAATGTTTTTTGTCCCTGTAGTATGTTGCATTATGGACACTGTCCAATGTTATATTGATATAAAATTTGATTATATATTTTAGAAGAAATCAATTGCACTTTTGGTAAATGTGAAAATACTTAGAAATATTTGAAACCATTGTACTGTTAAATGTGGAAAAAAGAAACTACTCATAAGTATATTTAAATTATGTTAGTAAAGTATAAAGAAATTTGAAAATATAGTGCTTGCAAAATATATAGTTTGATAGTATAATTTTAGATTATAATGTAATTTCAATGAAAATAATCTATATATTTCAATATTTTTGTAAAATTGATATCAATGAACATTGAATAGTGTTGAAAAAATATTGTATACATATATTTATTGTTTCTTTCCATATATTGTGTACAATAATATATTAAAATTATACATTTTATACAAATAACAAAGGCCACCAGTGATAAAAGAGTTGGAAATTTTAATTTACAATGTATAATCTTTTAGGTGGACACTACTTTATACAATATTGAATATTTTGTACGAGATAATAATGTCTGATTATCTTGTATATCATTGACTTTAAAATAATTATTATGCTTTATATTTTTCAGAATACAACAACGAGTCCAAAAAATCCTACAGCAAAGTTGTTGAGTCAACCAAGTATATCTATAACTCCACTACCACGTACAACGTCACAAACCTCTATTCCTGGTTCTGGAACTTCATCAAAGTCAGGGGGAAAAACTACATTTGTTATATGTGAGATTTGCGATGGTTACATTAAGGTAAAATATCTTTTAAAAATATTTTTTACAGTTGAAAAGTTCGTGAAAGTAAAATAATAAATCATATAAGGTTAAATAAATAAATCGATATAAACAATATAATGAATGTTCCTTATTTGTTGTGTAAAGTTGATATTCTTTTCAGGATCTAGAACAACTACGGAATCACATGCAATGGATCCACAAAGTAAAAATACATCCAAAGATGATTTACAATAGACCTCCATTGAACTGCCAAAAATGTCAGTTCCGGTTTTTCACAGATCAGGTATGAGTTTACCATCATTGTTTATACAATTTCTGCCTGCATAATATAATGATTTTATTGTTACACATTTGAGTATGTTTTTGTACAATGTTCTTTTTTCTTAATAACATTTACAAGTTTTAAGTAATGTATGAAGTATTAACTGAAACATAATTTTTTGTTTATTTCTTTTTCTATTTCATGTTTTCTTTTTTGAATATGTATATATAAAAATAAAGCTAAATAGAATTGTATTTATATTCCTACAGGGTCTTGAAAGACATTTACTTGGGTCTCATGGACTGGTTACATCTAGTATGCAAGAAGCAGCAAATAAAGGAAAGGATGCAGGTCGCTGTCCCGCTTGTGGCAGGGTAAGTTCATCCCTTCTATATTATTTAATCTAAAAAGTTATATACGTTTGAGATCGAGAGGTATAAAGTGAAACAGCATGTTACTTCAGAGTTGTGGATCTTAATTTTTAGGTATATCAATGGAAATTACTAAATCATGTCGCGCGAGATCACGGAATGACACTAAAACCTGCGCATCTATCTTATAAATGTACAGTTTGCACTGCCACGTTTGGAATGTATAAGCAGTTTGAAAACCATGTTTATTCGGCACATAGTGTCGTAGCTAAGAGAGTAATGGATAAGAAGAATACACCTTCATCTCCATCGTCCAGATCTAATGACTCGCTTTTGAAACCACTGAAGATCAATGATGAAATTACGATTATTCCACAACCAGCAAAACCTACAACCAGGTCGGGTACATCTCAAGGCAGAGGAAAATAGCAATGATCAGCAGAGTGATACATGTGTCTTGTCTTACTGAATTTTACGTAACTTTGTGGTACTCCATACCGGTCATTGTAGTACACAGTGACTTGACGTGCCGTGTACATGTGTATGCATATTATGCTTAAGACGCAATTACAAACACATAAACCTACAACTCTTGGCAAAAAAAAAACTAGTTGATTGCGTAATAATATTCCATCAATGATTATACCGATATATTTATTTAAGAATTTTTATTGTTGTTATCGGACATACATAAAATAGACTGTAAAAATATTAAAGGGTGGCCTTCAGTCTAATTCCTTGGTTAATCCTAGAGCTGCATACTCCTGACCTACACGCCTATAAAACCTATAAATACTAAGTGTATTTACATTTTATGCGACACTCGCAGGTCATATTGCGAATCACTCTTAAATAGCAAATTCACTATAATATAAATTCTTTTTCTAAGACAAATATATTTGAATTAATTCTATTTTGTTATTAACGCTAATACGATTACGTAGGACAATGAACGATAAATTGTCCTTACTCTACATATTCGATACGTTTACGCATCATGTTGCGAAACAATTTCTGAATGATATACGAAGTAACAAATTGTACTAATTAACCAGAGTGCCCTAGACTGTCCCACGATATCTTTTGGTATTGTAACAAGTACCAATAGTTTCGTCTCAAGTTTTTCTATCATGTGTACACTTTTTTTTAATTTCGCCATCGTATTTTTAAGCGACGAATGTAAAAGTTACAATTCGCTGCTTAATTTGTAAACGTTTCGTGAAGTATGTATGGAATAAGTTGTAACGTCAAAGATCTTTAAAGTTGTAAATTGTATCTATTGCTATAAGTTGAAATCTTCGGTCACAAGTATTGTAATAAAACATTCAGTTTTATTTTTGCGCTTTTATAAGAACAAAAATGTACATTAACATAGAATATAATATAAACGATTATATCAATAAAATAGGATGGCACACATAATGTGTATACATTTTTTCTGTTAAAACGATAAAATTTGTCATGGAGCATTGAACTTATTAGCACACATCGCCACGTATATGCATATTTATGTATGTATATATATAGTATGTAGTAAAATATTATATATATAAATACATGAAATAATTCTAGTATAGCAATAGCGTGATATAAGAAGAGACAGTTACTTATCTTCTTGTATGCACTCTGGATTGATAATAGGCTTATACTGATATGTAGATAGTTGAAAAAGTAACAGGTTTAATTTAATAATTTCGATTCTTTCTTGATAAGTTTTGTACGTTATTGTAGAAGATAATTTTAGAGGACAAAATGCATTAAATGAAAGAAATAACATGGTGCGTTTTTGCACTGTATGGCTGTATTATTTCATTCTACCACTTGCCAGCCATTTTTATGGCAAGCCATGTTGGTAAACAGAGAAACATTCATAAACGTAATTACAGAAATATATAGTTTACTGTAATAATTTGTACAATATTATATGATTATTAAAATAAAGTGTACCAACATTGTACTATAAGTTGTAATTTATTTGGGGAGCCATTCAGAATATATAAAATAGTGTATAACTTTCTTTGTAACTATTGATTTACTTTGAAAAAATTATGACTATTAATAAAATTATTTAGAATCATAATGAAAATATATTTGCAAGAATATTATACTCCTAAAATATAATAGTAACAAATAAAAATATTAAGTAATGCTTTGCAAGATATTCATCTACAAAATTTAAAATATTTTCAATTTTGGAAAATGCTAAAAATATTGATCTATTAGAGCCTGATTTCCGAAAATGGTAAAACACGGTGAAATAAATCATCCTCTAATGGAAAATGAAATTGTTTTATACTTCGAAATCATTAATAAGGTTTCATTGATAAAAATGAGACTAAACACGTGGTTCAGAAAATCTTAATTTTATAATGATACGTATTACATCTAGACTTACAAAATTCAGAAATGAAATTACATATAATTAAAAATAATTCTAATGTGGTTGTATTTAGATTCATTTTCATTTAGGTCAGCTTCGGTAATTTATTAGTGATACTTTCACGAATATATAATTAAAGATATATCATTTTTAATTTTCATTAGTGGATAATTTGTGTTACATGTCCATAAAAACTAAACATTGCTTTCGGCTGCCAGCTACCTATCGTAAATAGGCCGAGGCTCAGTAGCTGTTATTCTATCTCGCTCACTCTCAGTGTATTCCGTTCAATGCCTTGTGAAACGATATATATCTGGAGGTTCGGTCTCAGCTCGAGATAAAACAGGTCGATTCCTGAAATACAAACACTGTCAAACCTTAAACTATATTCATTACTGATTCCGAGCTACACACTATCTTTCATGAAATTATTATACTATACAAAATAATTATATTGTGTTTAAATAACGATACATTTTAATTCTCAATTAAGAAGACAAGTTTTAATTTTATGTGCAATTAAATTTTATTTCCGGTTTAAATTGCTTTCGTCAATTGGTCAGGTTGTGGACTTCGAAACATTTGATATTTTACATCTGTACGTTTGTTTTAACTTTATAATATTATATTTTTCATCAAATATATTTTCTGTCAAATTAGAATTACACATTACAATTATAAGATTTATTATTATTATTTTATAATTCGTCGTCTTACATATATTGCTTCTTTATGAGAAAACACATTGTGTTTCTGAACGTATCAGAATTTGGCGGGTAACTGCATTGCATCTACGCGTCTACGTTGGCGAAAAAATCGCTACTGTTTGCTACTGTTCAAGTGCTTCGCATTAAAGCTTCAAGCTTCGGAAAGATAGTAACCGAATAATGGATGTCGATTTACCGTATTCTGTCGAATATGCAAAAAGTTCGCGTGCTTCTTGTCAAAATTGCAAGAAACCTATCGAAAAAGATACATTAAGGCTAGCTGTTATTGTACAGGTATGCATTATTCTGCACATATAAATATGAATGTTCAATGAAATTATTACGAAGATCGATAACAAACTTGCAATAATCTTCATTTGCCGGTATATAATGACAGTAAAATGTAATGAATTATAATAATGATAAAATATAATGTATGTACTTACAGAAATTGATTTCTTCGTGTTTTTGTTCTTATAAATTGTTATTTCGCTTACCTTCAATTACAACAGAAATGTGTTGTACACATGCCTCAATTTATCAGAATCATTTTCCATTTTATCAACAATACATGACATTATATTTGCGTGATACTTTAAGAAAACCTGTATTGGTTTATAATACTTTTATTATTACATGTTTTTAAACTATCAGAGCCCTGTTCATGATGGAAAGATACCTAAGTGGTACCATTCACCTTGTTTTTTTCTGAAACAAAGACCAAAATCTACTGCAGACATTTCAAATTTTGATAATATCCGATGGGAAGATCAAAAGGAAATTGAGAAGAAAATTGGTTTGTTTATTGCAGCATTATAAACAATATTAAATATTATATAATAAAACAGTTTTTATAAATTATATTTTTTTAGAGGAAGCAAGTAAACTTCCATTACCTACTACAGGAAGAGGAAAAAAACGAGGTGGTAGTAATGCAAAGAATATTGGTCCTTTAAAGGACTTTTTGGTTCAGTATGCAAAATCTAGCAAATCAGTTTGCAAAGGGTGTGAAGAAAAAATAGTGAAAGATGAAATAAGATTATCTAAAAAAGATTTTGAAAGTGAACATGGTAAAAGATATGGCGGCATAGACAGATGGCATCACCTTGAATGCTTTGCAAAAATAAGGGAAGAATTACAATTTTATGAAAGTGGTGAGGTACTGCCTGGTATAGAAGATCTTTCCAAGGATGATCAGAAAAAAATTAAAAGTTCTTTGCCAAAAATTAAATCAGAAAATATTCCACCAGTCAAAAAACTCAAGATTGAACCAGAGGATGTGGAAGAAGAGAAAGAAATGAAAAAACAGAACAATGAATTGTTTAGAGTCAGAGATATACTGTCTTCAATGAAAAAGAATGATCTGATTGCTTTCTTACAGGAAAATGCACAGCAAATTCCAGAAGGAATATCAGCTGTAAGTATCACCAATAACATTATTTATAAGTTTTGGTGAATAAATTTATAAATGGTTCTAAAATTCGGTATTTTAGATAATAGATCGCTTATCTGATGCAATCTGCTTTGGAGTTTTAAAACCATGTCCAAAATGTAGTGGGCAACTTGTGTATAATTCAGGACTTGGATACAAATGTTCTGGAGATTTAACTGAGTGGACTAAATGTGAATACATAACTCAAGATCCTAAAAGAAAAACAATTGCAATACCATCAGATCTGAAAGAAACATATCCAGATGTGTATGTGCTTTGTTTCATTGTTACTTTAAAAAATTAGTACATTTGATATATCTAAAAAAAAGTTATTTATTATTTAATTATTAATTTTTATTTACACATTTTACAGCAAATCTTTAAAAAGCAAAGTCAAGAAAAGGTTAATAAAGGTGACTGCACCGTCAACATCTAGCCTAATAAAAAAAGAAGATGATGTTGATTCTGGACCTAAAGTTGAAGCAAAACCAAAACCATTGAAGCATATGCAATTTGTTATTATTGGACGTACAGGAAAAGATAAAGATGTTTTAAAAAAGAACATTATGCTTTTGGGAGGAGATATAACTACAAAAATTCATGAAAACTTAGCCGCCGTTATATCAACTCAACATGAAATAGAAAAAATGAGCAAGAAAATGGAAGAAGCTAAAAATCTTAATATTCAAGTTATTACCGAAGATTTTGTCGAAGAAGCGAAAGAATATACAAAATCTGCTGTTTCACTTATTAAGAAAAAGACAATTTCAAGTTGGGGTGGTAATTTATCTGATAGAATTAAAATTGTGGCAGAAAAATCCTTAGCCTCAAAAAGTAAGAGTAAAAGTACCTTTGAAAAATCAGGATCTGGTAAAATAAAATTGCGATTGAAAGGTGGTGGAACTCTCGATCCAGATAGTGGTCTGGAAGATATTGCGCATGTATACCAAAGTGGTAAAGACAAGTATACTGTTACATTGGTACTTGCAGACATACAAACTAAGAAAAATAGCTATTACAAGCTACAAATTTTGAAACATGATAAACAGAATACGTTTTGGTTGTTCAGAAGTTGGGGTAGGATAGGAACAACTATTGGTGGAACAAAATTGGATAAGTTACCATTGGAGTTTTGTATACAAGAGTTTGAACATTTGTACGAAGAAAAGAGTGGAAATATGTGGAGTCAAAGAGAACATTTTGTTAAAGTACCTCATAAAATGTATCCAGTTGATGTCGACCTTGATGATGAAGTTTCAACACAATTACTAGAGTCTGATATTAAGAGTAATTTGGAACAGCCAATCCAAGATTTAATAAGATTGATTTTCAATGAAACAAATATGAAGAAGGTAATGGCAGAGTTTGAAATTGATACAGATAAAATGCCTCTTGGAAAATTATCAAAAAAACAAATACAAAAAGCATACACAGTATTAACAGATTTACAGGGGTTGTTGAAGAATGAAAACATTGAACGAGTTACATTGGTAGATGCATCTAATAGATTTTACAATTTAATACCTCACAATTTTGGAGTATCTGAACCAAAAATCTTAGATACAATTGAAGAAATTCATGCAAAGTGTGAGATGTTAGATGCATTGCTTGAAATGGAAATTGCATATTCTCTTTTACATAGTAAAACAGATCAAACAAAGAATCCACTTGATGCACATTATAAACAACTGAATACAGATATTAAAATATTGGACAAAGAGAGTAAGGAATACGAAGTCATTCAGCAATACGTGAAGAATACTCATGCAGAAACTCATACACAATACGAGCTTGAAATTGAAGATGTATTTGTTATTAAGAGACAAGGGGAGGATAGTAGATACAAGCCATTTAGGAAATTGCAGAATAAAAAATTATTATGGCATGGTTCTAGAACAACCAATTTTGCTGGAATACTTTCTCAGGGATTAAGAATAGCTCCACCTGAAGCTCCTGTTACAGGTTACATGTTTGGTAAAGGTATATACTTCGCAGATATGGTCACAAAATCTGCGAATTATTGTTGTACAAACAGTGAAAATCCTATTGGATTACTGTTACTTTGCGAAGTAGCATTGGGTAACATGTATGAGAGGTATGCAGCAGATTATATTGAGAAATTGCCAAGCGGCAAACATTCAACGTTTGGTCGTGGACAAACACAACCCGATCCTGAATGCGTTCATAAAACAGAGGATGATGTTGAGGTTCCATATGGATCAGCTGTACGTGCGAAATTACCTAAGAAATCAGCTTTATTGTATAATGAGTTCATAGTGTATGATGTTGCTCAAGTAAAGGCACGATATTTGTTAAAAACAAAGTTCAAATACAAGGTCTAATAGTTTTTCAAATAACTGAGCTTGTTAAAAGCATCATAATATTGAATTAGTTTCATACATTTTGCTCCATAAAACTTGTCTTTGTATCTTAGATATATAAATATTTTTGCGATACTACTACCTCTTATATAAATCCGATAAGAATATTGATAATGTTTCTATAAATACAATGTATGTATTCATTTTTTTTAATACGCATTTGAAAAACATTAAGTCATTTTCATTTACATATTCAATGTTGTTCAAGATTTGTAGAGAAAAACAATGAAAATAAAATGATTTACACCATTCATTTAATTGATACATATTTATTCTTTTTATTTCATAAAGTTAATACTCAAAGTGGAAATCGAAATAAGATTGATCAAATGTATTAATACGAACATAACCATCCTCTCCACCTGTTGAAAAACTACGACCATTAGGATGAAATGCAAGAGAATTAATTGGACCAAAGTGTCCTTTTAAACGTGCAAATTCTTCTTCAAATACTAAGTGAAAAAATCGCGAATCAAATTTTCCTTGACGAGTGGATGTTGTTGTTACATCCATAGCATCTTGACCACCTCCAAGAACCACCTATAAAAACATTGTTCTTGTAAAATTTGATAAGTTGTATTTTACAAATGTTATAACCATTATATGCAAAACATACATGATCAAAAATAGGAGATATTGTGGCAGAATTGACAGGTCTTTCTGTTTTGTATGTTTTTAATAACACCAATGATTCACTGTCAAACAATTTTGCAGTGTTATCTTTTGATGCAGTTACAAACATGGTTCCATCTTTATTAAATTGCATATCATTTATTTGAGATTTATGTCCTTTGACACTTGACAACTTTTTTCTTGTCTATAAAAAAAAATTAAATTTGTTGATTACTCATAGGCACTATTAACAATAGTACATAATTGAAATTTTATTACTTACTCTTACATCCCATAGAATAATTTCACCATCTTCATGACCAGTAATAATTGTTTCATCTAATGCACCCCACAAAATAGCAGAGATTCTAGGACCATTAACTGCAATTCTAGAAATTGCATCATCTTGTGATAATACTGCATCAACATTTCTGATATCCATAATAAACATCTCGCATTGGTGACCCAGAGCTTTGTCTGTAGAATAAACAGCAAGATTCGCAGAATAACTGAAGCTACATGTTCTTACTGAACTGTTTGTTTGAAGCAGACCTATTAATTTTCCTAAATATAAACACAATAAAATTAAAGTATCACTCTGTAATATGTATATCCTATGTATTTTAATTTAATAAATTTGAAATACAAACCAGTTTGGCAATCCCAAACTCTTAATGAATTATCACCACTGCCAGACAAAAATCTTGTTGTGTCCCAATTAACATCAATACACCATACAGAACCATTATGACCATTGAATGACCCAAGGCGTTCTCCATTCAAAGAGTACCAAACATTTGGCTTTTTATCTTTACTTGAGGAGAATAATAAGTCTCCTTCTCTATTGTATTTGATTTTTGTTATGGCACGTTCGTGCCCATGCAACATCAAAGGTTTCTATTGCAAAACAATAAAATTGTTATTTTGCAGTTGTATTATACATTTGTACAATTTCCATTAAGTTTAGGTTAACATAAACATAATGTATCACAAAGCTATGTTAATTTACGTTTTAATTGTTATTTTGTATATTATAAAGAAAACAGATCGTGTATTATAAAGCTAGTTAATGTTTGAAAAATGAAAAGCAAAGGTTTCAAAATTTTCAATCATTCACACTTAATGTAATATGACACTTTTAAAAATAACGTAACGTCATTGAGGTTATGCTATCACATGTTTCTACAGTTTATGCAGAATTTACACTACAGCATAAGTTATAAAAGACATGCAAAACCATTAAATAATAAAAAACAACTAACCATTTTTTGTTAAAATATATGGTTAAATAATGTGATCAACAATCGACATTCAAGAGTAATCAAAGGCAATTACAATACTCTACAGTGAAAGAGCACAACTGTGTAACCATATCTATATGCATTGATAAGCATTCATGCCAACATCGTGTCATTAAATCCACATACAGTTTAAATAAAAATAAATGAGAAATTACATTACAATTTTAGTTAAATATTCATTCAAAAATAGAATTAAATTCCTATTTTAAAATTAAATTAATTTAATATTGACAAAAAAACGCATTATACTTCGTATTCTAAATATTTATTGGTAGATATTTTTAGATTGTGAATTGATAAATTCTGTTTTAGTCCAATACAACGCGCACATTACAACTTTATCTGTCAATAACGATGCGCTTTTAACTGGTAATCGATCTTCACTACGATTATCTACTTAAAAATTTTCAGATAAGTAAATGTTTATGTAAGGAATGGAATGTTCGTATGAGGGAACTTAAAATTCAACAGAGAAGCACGATCATAAAATATCGGTGAATTTTCTTCGGAGTTTTTGAAAAGTGCAACGAGTAGCTGAATTAAAGTGTCGCATCTTGGTTGCGAAAAATTCAGTCCCGTTCCAAATTCCGTTTGTATACACATCATTGGAAAAGGAAACGAAACTGAAACGGCATGTCTGAAGTTGTTGGCCAACATGAAATTAATCAGAGTTATTGTTTCAAATGGAATGATTATGAAAATCATTTATTCGATGTAGTTAGACAACTTCTGGACGAAGATTGCATGGTGGATGTTATACTAGCTGCTGCTGGAGAACGTATTCATGCTCATCGTATAGTCCTCTGCGCTTGTAGTACTTTGTTCCGAGTAAAGAACTTTTATATTTTTAAGAGCAGTCTTAAAAATTTCTGAACTTGAATAAATTTGTTACGATTATCGTTATATGCTCATAGACGATACAATAATTTTTCACGTAAACTCAAAAATTTGTTCGCTGTCGTGTGATCACACAGTTAATGTCAATCTTCTATGGGTACTAATAATTCTGTTTTAAAAAAATATATATTTTATGTTTCATAAATAGGTTAGTTCGTATGCATATTGTCAGACATGATTTACGTAACAAACTTTTAATCTTTCATTATAGGAGGTTTTGAGTCAAGTGAATGAAGATCATCCAACAATAATATTGAGCGATATCTCAGCACAAGATATAAAATCTATTATAGAATTTATTTATCATGGTGAAGTTCGAGTTCCAGTTGAGAATATTAGTAGCTTACTGGATGCAGCACGTTCCTTAAAAATATGTGGCCTTATTGAGGTTGTTTTTTTATTTGTAAGAATTAAATGAAAACATTGACTTTTATTTTGTAATATTATATATGTTCATAGATTGATGGGCTCGATGAAAATGATTCAATTACAAGTGCAAAAGATTTTAACGATAATAATGAAGAACCAATGACTGTAATCAGTGAGACGGAAGAAAATGTTATCAATGCATTGCAACGTGGCTATGAAGATTTAGAGGATCAACAAGAACAAAAGCTTACTGAAAATTCAACTTTAAGTAAAAGAAAGAAACGCAGACGTGATACAATAAAAAGAGAGTACAGTGACGATATGTTAGCATCAGCAATCAATGACTTGAAGTCAGGGCAAACATTAATAGAAGCTTCAACTAAACATAATATACCACGTTCGACCCTGTACATGCGAGCTAAAGCATTAGGAATACATTTAAATGCATCACGAAATGAATATCCAGCAGAATGTATGAAAGCTGCTATAAATACTGTAATTGGTTGGTATTTGTTTTACATTTCAAAATGTTAGCTCTTTTATGTTGTTCAGTTTATTTCATTATTATCATAGGTGGATCAAGTTTGCAACATGCATCAGAAATGTTTAGTATACCAAAGACTGTATTGTGGAGAAGAATTCAAAAAGAAGGTTATCAAATATTGCGCTCAGAAATGAAAAGATCCTATGGTTCTGACAAACGAGAAGCTGCAGTTAAAGCTTTGGAAAGGGGAGAGAATCTAACCAAAGTTGCACTTGAATTCAAAGTAATACCATCAGTTTTCAATTGATCAATAATTTTAATTTTATTTGAACTTTCTGCGAACAATATTAGTAATTGTATTTTTAGATTCCAAAAACTACTTTATTTAGAGATAAAGCACGGTTAGTGGACGAGGGAAAACTACCATTATCATTTTGGAAAAAACGTAAAACGGAAAACGAAGAACTAAAAAAATCTCGGTTGGAAGAAGCCGTTGCGGCTTGTAAAGGGGGAAAAATGTCACAAGCGGCGGCATCGATGACTTATCATATTCCAAAAACAACAATATGGAGACGTCTTCAACAAGATGGTAAAAAATCAGAACGCTTGACGACCTCGAGAAAGCAACGATTAATAGATTCTAAACACATTATAGATCTAAAGACTCAAGAAGGATCTGATTTTACATACTGTGAGGTACTAAATAATTTTGACATTTATCATTGTTTCTTATCTAATATAATTTTGAATTCTATAATCATTAATAAATTTCAATTACAGGTTTCGTCAGAAATTCCAATAACTTATATAGATGAGAATAGTATACCAGAGGATTCTGTGATAATATTAACAGCAGAAGATATGGATGGACTGAACTTAGAAGAAGGACGACAAATAATAGTTAACTCAGTATGCATTTTTATTTGTTTATCTTTGGATTTAAGTCGTTTCAAATATATATATTTTTTATATTTCTTTTTTCTTCCAGGACTCGGTACAAGAATATGTTCCTTGTACAATAAGCATAGAAGAAAATTCAAATTATTCACAAACTGAAAGTTAGCACATCAGTTCTAAATGTACATCTAAAAGTTATTAATATTCTTTTTGTACATACAATAACACATACATTAATTTAGAATTTTAATAACAATGCATTAACAAATGAGTATTTGATTACTATAATTTAATTATTCTTATTTAGTGGCTTAGTATTCAATGGCTTCTCTTCTATTCACGTATATTCTACAAATAAGTCTGATTATTATAATTTTGCACAGAGAAATGTATATTAATATTACATAAAATTACTTAATTCATTGCAATATGATTGAATCAAGTGTCGCAATAATAACCATGTATGGTAATAAAAATAATTTTTCTTAGAAACTTAAAAATATCTTGTTCGAAGTATATTTATATCCTCAACGATGTGACACATTCTGCACGTGTCATGCATTGTTTCATACATTCGTTTATTATTTAGCTATTCCATTGGCCTAAAAATAACTAGGTAATAAATAGTGTCATATCGTGTTAAAGAAAAATTACCAATCCTGTTACCCCTATAACATTATGATACCTACTTTTACTCGCTTCGTGGATGAAACACTAGATTGTAATATTTAAACTTATAGGTTACAGTTATTCAAATTCAATACATAATAGTTTAATTCGTGGATCTATAATTTCTCTAAACAGAAAATGAGGAGTAAAATGATTTATTAAAAAAAATATGTATTAATCCCTTTTAAAACGATTGTACAAAGTCACTAAATATCTATCTAGTAACGTTACTATTACAGAACTCATTTGCCATTTAATAAATTTGGAAATTTTGACGTAGATGGCGCTAAAATTCTTACAGTAGAGACAAGATATAAGATAGATATTTTAGCAATAACTTTTGGGTAGTAGTACAACTGGTATATGTAGAAAACTCATTCCTGTATATCATATCAGATTCTATCAAATCTATTAGTTTCAGAAAATATTGTAATAATAAATTCAGTTTATAGTTCGTAGAATCATCATTCTTAAATGAAGAAGTTACTCCAAAACTATTAATGTTTTACATCACTTCCGTAAGATAAAATATCTATGGTATAGGGATGAGCTTTTTACGTTTACTACCTTTCTGGCTATAGTAAGGTCGTTTCAAAACCACTGATGATCTTTTACCAGGTCGTTATCTCAGATTGTGACACCAACTCTTACTAACTGAAATTTCTAACCCATATATCATCAGTGTTGTTTTTTCTGTATTTTATCTATATTTGTTGTTACAAGAATTTATTTAATTTAATTAATTCTTGGTAAAAAGATTACCAATTCAAGGAACAATATATTGTAACTAATATATTTTATTTAAATGACATACACAAAAGTGTACTAAAATGCAATGATACGTATTTAGTAAATAATAGTTTACTTATCGTATCGATAATCTACTATAAGGTTTAAATAGAACAATTTTAATCCACGTAAAAACGATATAAAATCGTATGTATATAATTTTGTAACGGAGAGGTGGAACTTCGTTATTTTCTCTCACGCTGCATAATCCATGTGACTGAGTGAAGTGAACGGCATGGATATATATAAATTGCAATTGAAAATGTAAAGTGAGGGTTAAGATTAGGGATATTTATTGAAACGATTTCTTGTAGTCGGTGATGTGTTGTGAGTCGGCACTAGGGGTAGGAACTACGAAATTTCATCATATTGTGAGATAATTGAAGAAACGAGTATGGCTCATCAGCTACTGTTTTCCGCCATTAAATTGGAAAAGTTTATATTGAAATCGGCGTATAAAAATATCGACTCAATTCAGGTACAAATGTAACCTAAGTAACCTCTGTTCTGTAGTATGATACAACAAATATTTATGATATTATTCATAATTCAAGACTCTAAACTAATTATTTACTTATAAATTGTTATTAAGATATTTGGTAAAAACTGGTATAATTCTTACCTTTATCAAATTTAATTTAATTGGAAATTCAATTGTGTCGGTTATTGGCATATTTATTTATACATGCTAAAGTGTCTCTTCTATTTTATGTATAATCTATATAAAATCTGTTTCAGTTACGAAGATATTTGTCATTAAGTAAAAATGATATTCAAGCAACTATGTTTGAACGATTTCAACAGCAATGGAGGTTACTGTGTAAACAACCACCAAAAGGATTTGAAAAGTTTTATAAAGGTTATTTCATTTTTATTGACTTGCCTTATACTGGTGCCAAGTAAACTTTCATCTATAAGACTCCCTGTATAATATTAATAGACTAAAATATAATTTCTATTGTTTAATTATAGGAAATCAAAAAACTGAGTCAAAACCTACTGATAAGGTGAAGGAACAAGTCAAAGGAGGAGCTACAAAAGAGACCACTTCACAATCAAGTAGCAAATCTTACTCTTCACCTACAAATAAGTCTGAACATCATTTCAGTTGGAAGTTTGAGTTCCCTATAAGTGGACCAGGGGGAAAGAAACCATTTCCAGACTTAATCGACAAAAAGACGATTTTGTTAACTTCAGTCTTTGCAGCAATTTTTGTTTTGTACTTTAGTGGTTTAGATTCTGGAACAGAGATCACATGGCGGGATTTTGTAACTAAGTAATATAAATATTTTTTTATTACATTAGCAATATAATTGATATATAGGTTTTATTAAATTCAATTAAATAATCTGTGTTAATTGTCTATAGGTGTTTAAACAATGGAATTGTGGACAAAGTAGAAGTTGTTAATAAACAATGGGTCCGTATAAAATTGTTACCTGGACATTATATAGATGGAAGTGTGAGTTTACAAATTAAATCTAAATATACTAAATTTATAAAGTATATTATAATTTGTTTAGTTTATTTTGTAGGAGACTGTATGGTTTAATATAGGGAGTCTTCAAATGTTTGAAAAAAATTTAGAGAATGCACAAAGTGATTTAAACATAGAACCACAAAATTATTTATTAGTAATTTATAAAGACGAGATTGAAATGTCAAATATTTTGAAAATGTTGCCACAGTTCATCATGTGGGGTAAGTTATGTTTTTTGTACTGATGTATACATTGAATGCACAAATTGTAACTGGTTGTGATATTAATTTTTAATTGTAGGAGTCATCCTATACTTTTTTAGAAAATCGATGCAATCATTTGGTGGAAGAGGGAGATCAGGTGGAATTTTTGGTTCAGTAATGGAATCGACCGCAAAATTAATTAACTCCAAAGATATTGGCGTTCGATTTAAGTAAGTTAATAAACTTTTCAGGTTATAAATTGTGGACAATTTTCTTCGATTCTGTAATTATTTTTCTTAGTATGTTTTTGAATAATTGAGCAATCAAAAAACAAGAAGAGTGAAAGAATGTAATAAAGTGTATTGTAGAAAGCAATTGCATAAAACTATGAAATCCAATCTAGAATATTACATCTGAGTAATATTCTATTTATGGTTTTTTCTAATCATAAAATTGTACATATTCCTGTGTACGTTTAACAATTTAGAGATGTTGCTGGTTGTGAGGAAGCGAAAATTGAAATTATGGAATTCGTAAATTTTTTGAAAAATCCACAACAATACATAGATCTTGGTGCTAAGATTCCAAAAGGCGCAATGTTGACAGGTACGTGTACATTTTAACAATAAATAATTTCAATCTTTCCAATTTTTGTATAGATACATGCATCAGTTTATAAATTAGTTTCAAGTTTGAGTAGACACAAATTCTATGATATGTTCATAGGTCCACCTGGTACTGGCAAAACATTATTAGCTAAGGCCACGGCCGGAGAAGCGAATGTTCCTTTTCTCACTGTGTCGGGTTCAGAATTTTTGGAAATGTTTGTTGGTGTTGGTCCTTCAAGGGTTCGAGATATGTTTGCGATGGCACGGAAACACGCTCCTTGTATATTATTTATTGATGAAATCGATGCTGTAGGAAGAAAAAGAGGAAGTCGTAATTTTGGTGGTCACTCTGAACAAGAAAACACACTTAATCAACTACTAGTTGAAATGGATGGTATATAATAATATCATTTGAAGATATTAGACATTGTAACATCAACAACATATATCGTATATCGTATAATATTTAATTTTCTTCGTTTTAGGATTCAATACAACAACCAATGTAGTCGTACTAGCAGCAACTAATAGAATAGATATTTTAGATAAAGCATTATTACGACCTGGAAGATTTGATAGACAAATTTTCGTCCCAGCTCCCGACATTAAAGGACGAGCTTCCATCTTTAAGGTACATCTAGCACCTTTGAAGACTGTGGTAGATAAAATACAATTGGCTAGAAAAATGGCTTCCTTAACGCCTGGTTTTACAGGTATAAAAATCAGTGAAATTTATCAAATAATATTAATTGTTATAATATCACATATACATTTTTTTAGGAGCTGATATTGCTAATGTGTGTAATGAAGCGGCTTTAATAGCAGCAAGAGATATGAACGATAATATTCAACTAAAGCATTTTGAACAGGCGATTGAAAGAGTTGTCGCTGGTATGGAAAAGAAAACAAATGTTTTGCAACCTGAAGAGAAAAAAACAGTTGCGTATCACGAGGCTGGTCATGCAGTAGCAGGCTGGTTTTTAGAGCATGCAGATCCACTTTTGAAGGTACGGTTTTCTTCAATTACGTGGAAATTCGGTACAATTAAATTTTAAAATGTCTTTACATTAAATGTAACAGGTATCCATCATTCCTCGTGGAAAAGGATTAGGTTATGCTCAGTATTTACCACGTGAACAATATCTTTATACAAAAGAACAGTTGTTTGATAGAATGTGTATGACACTTGGTGGAAGAGTGTCGGAAGAAATATTTTTTGGCCGTATAACGACAGGAGCGAAAGATGACTTGGAAAAAGTAATATTTTACTTTAGTAGTTTCTTAACGCAATTGTCATCGAATTTACATTCTATTAATATATTCAAATGTTAAATCCAAACAAAATTAATTTTTTTACCAGATAACTAATAGTGCATATGCTCAAGTTATTCAGTACGGTATGAACGAAAAAGTTGGCAACGTTAGTTTCAGAATGCCAGAACCAGGAGAGGCGACTTTCGATAAACCATATTCCGAATATACTGCACAGTTAATCGACAGTGAAGTACGTGAATTAATCGATAGAGCACATGAACGTACTATTAATCTGCTTACAAAGCATAAAGAGGATGTAGCTAAGGTTTGAAATTATTATATTTAATAAATAATTGTATTAAATATGGAAATTAGTAAATTAATTTTGCTGCTAATTTCTTCAGGTGGCCGAACGATTATTAAAACAAGAGATTCTAAGTAGAGATGATATGATAGAATTACTTGGAGCTAGACCTTTCCCTGAAAAGTCAACTTATGAACAATTTGTCGAGGGAACAGGATCGTTTGAGGAAGATACTACCTTACCAGAAGGTTTGAAGGAATGGAATAAATCGAAAGACAGTCAAGCGCAAGAACAAATTTCTTCATCAGAGACTGCATCGGCTAGTGCTTCTAAAGATCAATCGCAACAGCCATTATAATTATACAGTTTAGATTCTAGTCTGCTAATTATTATAGTTTTTGTATTATAGTTTGAAATATATAACTGTAATAAGTAATGATACACAAATGTGCTTTCAATTGCATTGATTATATATGCCATATTCTTGTATTTCGTAATCCATAAAAGTTGCTAATTTCGAAATGCGAATTTTGCGTATTATTTTAGAAGATAGTTTTCATATGATACTGTGTCTGTATTTTTTAGCATATGTGCTGCTTGTTTGTCAACACTGATTTTTTGTAATGATAATCAAGCTGAAAGTATACAATTAAAAATTATTCCAATTTTTCATTCTATTTATAAACAAAGCATAGTATTGTAGGATGTAAAATGTAATAATACAATCAAGAAAATACGTAACTTTTATTGTTCATGCAACTACATGAATCGTAATTACCTTTATTTTTCTTTGTAAGAATGACATCTGTAGGAATTATGTGATAGGTAGAAGAAATAACTGACCATTTATATTATTTTTTGCAACGTATAATTAATAAAGTTTACAAATGTAGTGCAATTAAACTGTTCCTTCCTTAAGTATTGTAAGTACATTGATAATTTGTTACGTTACTGTTTCTGTTGCTAATTGTTGGGTTTTGCTTTGGCGGAATTCCTGGTGCACTCCATGAAAACATACCGTGTGTGTTTGTGTGTGCGTGTGTATGTGTAAATCGAATTCTTGCTATTATATTACATTCTTCAAATAAAAATAAAAAGAAAAAAAACGAAGAATAGTACTATTTGGGTTCCTTGTGAAGGTCCATACATATTTTTTATGACAAGATTGAAAAAGATTTAATACGACGAAGGTCTTTTTCTCGACAGCATTCATAGCTCTAGGAACAAATTTTCGTCCCGGTATAGACTGTTGATTATGATCAAGCAGTTACAAACAATTAGTCATATATGTACGATGAATGTTTCTAAATTGAATTATTTTTGTTTAGAATTGTGTTATTCCAATACTTCCAATAGAGAACAGTAATTGTTTATTTTGGTAATTACTATTTTGTTTAATAGTGTCATAAATATGGATTAAAAAAGTAATTTTAGACCAATAATTTCCGGGAAGAAAACCTTTAAAAAATCTGTTCAAAAGAGAACAAGATGCGTCCATGAATGTGGAAAATGTAGACCTTCCTCCGTTCTCTTTCTTTCGTTACTCATTACGGCAGAACATTCATAAACGATTTCAGTAAGTTTCGAGCTCGTTTATACATGGGTTTTAAATAAATCAGAGCAATAGATGTGCATGCATCTCAATATATCCACTATCAGTCTTGGGATTTTCTCTGAAATTTTATTTCATGACTCGAACCGTCATTGGGAATGAGTTTGAACGTTTAGCTCCGTAGGAAAGTACCATTTGATCGAGAAGTTCATTCGCTTTTGCTTTTTATGCATGTCGTTTCGTGCAGAAAAATTAAGCAGCGATACAATTCATTTCCTGCATTCATGACATTTTGAATGTCGATTTTACGCAAATTGTTTTAGACAACACGATCTGTATTATTTAAGTATTTTCAGGCATGTATTTTGTTTGGAATAGAAGCCTATTATATTCAATGTTATCAACATGAGTAAGTGTTCGCCAAATTTGTTAGTGTCTCTGTTATATAAAATTTTAAATAGAAATATGTATACATTTTTTAAGCTTGCAAGAGTTTCTGTAATACTGATGAATGTTGCGTATCAAACATTAAAAGATTGAGGTTATATGTATATTTGGCAGAAGTAATATGCGCACGCATATTACTTTAAAACTGTTTTAAATGCAAACATTATCTAAGTGACAACAGTTTATTATTGAGATATATTGAGATCAAATGTTTATGCAGGAAAAAATCTGTTTACACTTCTAATTTTCTGCAGATTATCATGTGTTAAGATGTATAAATTATCTTTTGTTGTTTACGAGCGATTACCGCAGATTTCAACGGATCACGCAAACGCATTATCGATAAACATGCTATGAAAAACTGACAAAGATGTTTAACGTCCATTTTCTATTGTAATATTCAGATGCACCTAAGATTCTACAAAATATTTTTGTAGAACAAAATGTACAACATGTTTCTAATCTAAAGTCTGTAACTTCAATACTTTGCAAAGCGTATTGTCTTACTCAGAATTTTTTCATAGTACTCGAGCGAAATGTCTTCTCGATCGATCTATGATAACAAAAAAAAATCGTTCAACGTATAAACTTCTTCATGTTTATGGAGTTATTAACTAATAAAAGAAATTATTAAATCGTAACGACCCTTTATCACCGATGAGTTTTGCGTATCAACAAATATATTGTTTCAATTCAAAATTTAGTCTATTACATTTCCGGGGAAATCGAATTTTTTCAAGAAACGAATAAATTGTGAATACCTTCGATCTCGAATACTGTAACGTTAGTTTGCAAATGAAGCTCGCTTCAGTAACGAAAAGAAACTTTCAAGGGGAGAAAACAAAAATAATTTAGTTGCGTGAAGTTATTTCTCTTCTCCGATTTGTCACAGCATCTTCGTCGTTGCATGATTTACAAAAAGAGCAGAGGAGAAGCAACGCGTACGAAATCGAACAGGCAATGTCACGGAATTTTCGTACGTGTAGATGATCTCACGTGTCGAAAAAGTTTATCGTCGATCGTCAGCCTTACACGTTTCGTTAACCCTTTCCCGACTTTCGTCGCGATAAATCTTTGATCCCAAGACAGCGTTTTCATTTTTTTTTTGTGTTTTTCTTCTCCGAAATGGCGTGTCATCCCAGCGTTTCTACAAAACTATACGATTTATCGAGTAAATGTTTATACGTTCCGAAACTTTACCATTAAACTTAGCTCGCTAACTCACTAATCAAATATATCATACAATCACTAAATTATTGCTTTGTCGTACCTTGTATCACACTAATCTAAATCCTATTTTTGTTACCTTACGTTTTTCCCTTTTTCCCGTGTTTTCTTTGTTCTTCATCCAGCCAGGTTTGCTGATGATCATGCCTGCTTCTCTGCGGACTTTTTTTGTGTCAATGGATGTGTTTGTTTTTTCTTCTTTCATGCATTCGCTCGATGTCACGTCGTGTACCTGTGTGTATGTGTGTGTGCATGTGAAACGACTCGATGACGTCATAAGTTAAGCACAGGTTTCATATTTATCGACTCTGCATGTGACTTGAGCGAAATCCAAATTATCGTACGGTGGCGAGCTTGGACCGCGCTCTAATTAATTTCGTAATTGGATTCATTAATGGGTAACCTATTTCTTATCTGCCGCCTATTAGTTATCCGCTTAATTATGCAACGGATAATTCATTTTTCACGCCCCTTCCGTTGCCGCGAATAATTTCGCTACGAACTACGTATTTAGACAGCCTTGAGGGAATGGTGTACACGTTCGATCGATAATAATTACAAAATTATGAACCTGTATCGTGAGTAAAACAGTGTTTGTGTACCATACTATGGTAACAAAAGTAATCATTACAGATGTCTATAAACTGACGATACAATGATACAGGACAAGTTAGAAGTTTTTGAAATAAATATTTGTCCGTTGATTTTAGAAAAAACTATTTCGAAGGTAATGCAATCAATTTAGTACTACTGTGCAGGTTAGATTGTTCAACGGTACTTTTAAACAAGCGTTTAAAGTCCATCATACCACAATTAAAATACAAACTTGTAACCTCTTATTGGTCAATATTTTCTTTGTTTAAATCTGTTCATTTTTTGTAAAATACGATCGAACTTGTGCTATCGAAAAATTATATTCGACGGACGTTATTATACTATATCCACAGCGCCACGCATTAAAAGGTGTCGAGTTTCGAAAATAATCGGAGGCGGTCGTCCTCGGGGAAGTTTCTGTGTGGAGCATTCGCTACATACACGTACATATACATATATAATATCTCGGGGTGTCTGTCTAATAAGTTAATTAATTACATTTACGCGGACAATGTTTTGTCACGTTTTCGTTGTTTTTTTTTTTACCATGTTCTCAAATATACAGTTAACATTCGGCTTGCTTCTCTTTCCCCTCTCTTTCCCCCTCATATGCTTCTCACGTTTTCACCTCACCCTTATTGACAATGCGTTATCACCGCGAAAGCGATAATTATTTATTACATTATAGTTATCGCTGCATTAAATGGCGCCACAACTTGGGCGTAGTAACGTTTAAGTACTTTGGTCCTCTTTAGAGTCTTTTCTTTTTTCTTTAATACTTAATTACGCGATGAGTCGAAATGGTAATCGGTCTCCCGCAATATGTTGGAAGTGGAAAAAGAAATTTACTCTTTACGTTTTTCTTTCCGTCTCTGTATGTATGTATGTATGTGTGTGGCTCGCGACTTTGGTTCGCTATTCTTTCTTTTCTGTTGTTGTTTTTTTCTTCTTCCTCTTTCTGTTTTTTTTTTTTTTTTAGTTAATTTTACAGGTAGGACATATCTTTCATCGAGGTTATACTTAATCGTGCTCGTGCATCGGGGAGGGGTCAGTTTTATCTAACAGAAAAATTCTGTTAAACGAGGGTTCGTGACGGTAACGAGTACGACGCGAATCCGAGCAATTAGCTACGATGTAAAAAATGCGACGTTGTCATGCGTTAATGGACAATTACACCGATAACGTAATTATAATTATAAAATTTGCCCTAACTACGGGATAGCTTACGGCTCCGATTACTCACCGACAAATTGATTCGGACAACAGCCAAGATTGATGGATAAACGTTACGGAAAATGTGAACTTCGCATTTGTGTTCTGCGTCATTGACGTATACAGGGTATTTGCAAAGTAAGGGATCACATTTTTGGCATTGATATATAACACGATAATGGAAATTAAATATTGTAACACGGATGGAGCGCCTGTAAGTAGATAATCTGATTTACTTCGTTGATAAATATTCCTAACCTCTACAAACGCGAATAATTGTACGTTGCTGGATGCATTGTACAGGGAATTTCAAAATGTATTATCTAAAAGATCTCCTGAATATTTTTCTTCTAAAGGAAAAGACATTATTTTCTAATAAAAAAAAACCTTCTGTAATTAAACAAAAGATTTATTTTTCGGGAGGAATTACCTCTATTTGTTCCATATAGTTTCAGATAACCTATACAAGTGTCAAATATCAGTGCTAACAAGTAATTTGTCGAATTTTGTTATACTTATATTTACCGTGTTAGACGGCATTTGTTGTAAGGTATAAAAATAAGCTGTAACTAAAAATATAGTGTAGAGAGTTGTTCATAAAATAATGGCCAACAAAGATATATTTAATGCATTATTTTTTTTTTCGTGAGAATTTTGAAACGATCAAAATCTGTACTAAAATTTGTGTCCGTGACTTAGTAACACCCTGTATTATAATCGTGACGCATGGTGTTAAAAGATAGTTAACATTTTTGCGTATAAAAAATACATTGCCATTTAATGGTTTCTTTTAACAAAGTCTACTTCAAAATACCCTGTTTGAAGACAATATCGTTAATTTCGTGCCGATTCTAAGACTATGGTCATCCTGTCTTTCAATGTAATTCCTGAGTCAACGAAAGAATTGACTTGGTTCGTGAGAGAAGTGCCACAAACAAGAAGTCTCTTTATCTTATTTTTGCTGTTCGAAATATTGGACATATTTTTTACCGATCGTTGAACATTGTTATCGATTTTGTCCAACTTAATGTTAATAATATTTATTATTACCGATTCTCCAATCCGAGTCATCGATCAAGGAAGTAACAGGGTTTAAAATTTTCCTCAACGCGTCTTCCTAGTCAAATCTTTCGCCGACTTATACATAGTGTACTTCCAAAATAGTGTCCTAAAATTTACAGTCGCATTCCACATCTCGAATGTAAAAACGAAGTCCTAGCAACCACGAATTACCTTCTAGTTCGCGAGGTATAGCTGGTATAAGTTTCAGTATAAACGTAGCTCACCGTAATTGCACAATTAGTCACCTTAAAGTGGCCTCTAATGCTAACCTCATAAGCGTTCGTACGTTACGTTTGAAAACACTCGATGCAATTTCTGTTAATACTGTACATACGTTTTGAATACGTTTTCAGTAATTCCTCAGCATTTCCCATTAGCTTAGAATACACTATCGATTTTAAACAACCACCTCACCGAAAGAAAAGAAAAAAAAAATATCAGAGATTAAAATCAGGTGATCGAGGCGGCCATGCAATTGGTCCACCACAACCTCGACATTTCTTATCCGATGCAAGTAAACGTGCAAGCATGCTGAAACTCAAGTCGCTTATATCTCGGAAACAGCAAGTTTCCGGATTCATGATTATTAATAATTACACGTATTGTTGGTCGATGCGAGTATATTCTTATTTTAGCTCATAACCTTTAATCACCGTATTTTGGCCCTCTATGATAGAAGTCAACAGCAATACTTATATTTACACATACAAGAAGGAAAATATCATGGAAAATCTTATTTTATATGTCATTAAACGCAATCATTTTTATAATATATAAAATAAGATTTTTCGCATCACTTTTCTCCTCGTATATCCATATTTATATTCAAGAAATTTGCATCGTTCCTTAATAGGAATCACTATCGGACTGAAAAGGATCAAAATACAATGGTCGAGAGCTAATCGAAGACGTGCTAATTATTACTACGAACAAACAAGCATTTATACAAATGGTCGCGATTGTTAGATGACTTTCTCGTTAGACTCCAAGTGCGGAACGCGTCCGTAAGTTTCCCGACGTCATATTAAATACATTTGGCGTAATAATATATTTCCTGTGGTATTAAAAACACTCCGAAATGAACCGCGTACTGTTTCACTCGGACCGACGTCGTACACGCGAATGATCTTCATTCGATTCGAAGATTCGAGCACACAGCCAATAAGAACGGTCCTTCGTCGCGGACAAGAAGCTTTCCCCAGACCGAGAAACGTACGAGGCATGATCTTCCCGGGGCCTGGCTTTAAATCGTTTTGCGTATCTAAAAAATAGTGCGTCGACTTGTCCCCATTTCATCGTTACATCGTTAATATTAATTACCATCTTCTTTCTTTTTTTTTTGTTTTGTTTGTTTTCATTTTCTGCTTTCGCTCAAGTAAACTACAGCGGATCTAATAATTAGTTTGTATTCACGGGTACTCAGTTCTGCGGCTTGCGATATATTATGCTTCTTTTCGTCGAATCGATTCCGCGCGTCGCTGCTGTTGCGCACGCCCCCCTTGCCCCGCGAATTCTTTCTCCACCTCTCCTTCTCCTTCTCCTTCATCGTCTTCGCGAGACAGGAAGCGCCGAGGAAATCGTGTCGGCAAGCCTCGAAGCTGCGATATAATTTGGAGAATACCTTCCACGGCGAAGTGTTCTTCGACACATACGCGAACGATGCACGACGGAAGTCGAGTACGATTCGCGAATCGGGTCGTTGAGTCGATGTCCCGTGATCTCTCAAAAAATATAAATAAAGTTTCGGAGGATCCTCGTGATCGACTCTTAAAATTATTTCACCACGTCGATGTGTGAATTTCGAAAAATTTCGCGTAGAAAATTCCGACTTCCGACGATCGTGAAAATCGGGATCGTTCACAACGAAGATCATCGATACTTTGCGAGACTGCAAAGAATGCACCTGGCTCGAATTCCATCTTTTCGCCAATAAAATGCGTTTCTATCGTGTTGTTTATTTCGTTCGTTACGAAATTATGAACAACAGGATAAACTTCTCGGGAAAAATTTTGATCACCGAATCTGAATCTTCATCTGTTTCCACGGGCATCCTCCCCAGGCTTCCGGTATAGATGGCGTGTGATTTTAGGTTAAGGCCCGTTTTCATCGAGGTCCGTCGTAGCGACGAAGAACGCTTCGGTAACGCTATAGCTCCTCTCTTTCTTTTTGGTTTCATTATTGACTACCGTTACGAGGTTAACTCTAATTATAGATTCGATTGACTGTCGATAATTGTAATACGGTATTGAAGACGAGATTGGTAACTGTGAATATCGTTAAAAGTGTGACCAAATTGCGAAGAAGTGGCTAAGACCTTCTCGGAGGTGGTCGGTTCCGATTTTACGACATAGTCGTAGTTTTTCTGCGTGAGTTTCATCCTTATTGGACGAGGACTCCGAGGATTTATCGTAAGCATTGTAGTTTCATGCCGCGGAGAATCGAAACGAACGCGTAAAACGATCCTCGGGATGTAACGTTGTTCCCATTTTAATACGAAGTGTCAGTCAGAATCAAACTTGCTTAACAGACCCGAAAATGAACAAAGTACGATTTCAGCTAGGAACTCTACGTACAATCACAAATCATCTTATTGCTCACGTAAAATTGTTTCGTCGGAAAACATGCAAAAATAATTACGGTTTATTTACAGGTCAACGATCTCGCGTGTAATACGGTCGTGGAATTGAACGTGTAGCGTTAGGCAAGTCTATTTCTGACTTTTTTTTCTTCTATCGTGCGATATGCACCAGTGACGCGCAATCGCCGAAAAAATTGCAACATAACCTTAATTTACTTTCTCCCGTTCGAATCTTATGGCGGATTTTCGCGCCACTTGTAACGTTCCACGCGTTAAACGAACGAACAGAGACGTCGAAACGTTCGATCGGAGAATAATCCCGGTAAACAATGGAGCGAGGAAACGGATAGACAATTTCATGCCGGTACGTTTGTACAACTTAAATTACTAAAGCTCTACCGAACGTAGATCGTCGTTCCACACCGCGTCAACTATGTTAACTAACCGAGTTAAGTGCGTACATAAATTCATCCCTTCCCCCAGTCCCTCTATCGTACAATTGTTCAAAATGTCTCGTACCAAAATATTTCTACGTTATATAAAAACGCATCTCGCGCGAAAAGCAAGAGAGCAACACGACACGACGGAACAAAATACGGATTACGTCACCGACTATACACACACCCACCCCCTTTCCCCTACTAGACGCAAACCTAAGATAAACACGAAGCGTAGCTCGCTGACTAGAGCGTAAGTCTCTTTGGTTTCGTTTGCGAGAAATATTCAAGCAATTCTCGCTTTGTCCGGGCATTCCTTTCGTCACTTTCGCTCGATACGATTTTTATCCGTACTCTCCGGTTCGTCACGACAATAAGATTTCTAAATTAATATCACATTGGGTAATTTGGTGTTTCTTTCGAACCGAGGCGAACTGGGTCGAACAAGTCCAAGCATTCTAAAATTGGTACGTAAGTACGCCTACAGCGTAACGAAGGTTATCCGTGCTGCCGCAGATGTAACGAAATTGGCGCTCCAGTATGTTCCACAGACGACGAAGTGGATACAAACAAAACCACGTGACTGCGGCAGGGCTGTATTGGCAAGAGGCTGTTTTCCGGATACGTACAAATACAATAGAACCTCAAAATTAATAAAGTGGAATGTATTTTAATAGAGAAATGAATAAAACAGAATTATATCGTGTAATTATAACCAAAACAGTGTGTTTTTTCTATCTCCTCTAATCTCTCCTCTATCTTAACTGAAAATATTTCTGCCTCCCAATGGGAACGCATTGAATAAATTGATCAGTGACTAGAAAAAATAAACGACACGACTATCCGAAAGCACGTTTCTATTCTACGAAAATATATGCGAATACATCGGACTTGGTAAATTAGTAACGAGTTAACGAAATAACTAGATCTATGACTAGGTTCGCAATCGTTGCGAATCGATAATCCCGGGCTTAACCTCGAGCCTCGAAAAATTATTCTTCGAAACGAGGAGTTATCGACGCAACGACAAAAGAAAAAAGAAAAAAAGCGTCAATAAGTTTGTCGCGCAAGCGGCAGTTGGTCGCGATCGCGTTCGCGCATTTAACAACGAGGAAATTACAGGAGGATGTTCTATAATTCAGGGGAGCAGAACGAGCCGACCCTTTCGCCACCGAATGGTCATTCCGGCGCTCAACAGGTGGTCCAGTTTACGTGAAATGTTGATGAAAACCTTCGACGTGTGCCCCGTCGCATTGTGTGCCGCGGACGTCGATGGAACTTCGAAAAAAAGGACGCTTCACGGGAGCGTCGAGTTCTAATTCGTAATCGATCGGGAAACGTTTTTCACGGATCCGTTTCTTCTCCGCGTCGACACGTGCTCCTTAACCTCGAAATCTTCTATACACCATTGACGAATCGACGAAAACGTATCAAAATTTTCCTGGCCCTGATCGAATCACGAATTTTGAAATATATTTTCATCGAGCACCAGAGAGAATGGAAATTCGTTAGTTCCGAAAATTTTTTCCAGGGCAACCTACACTAAAACGTGAATTTTCGTTACGTTCGATCTAATTCGGGGTTAGAATTTCTTTTCTCATCGAACGTTAAAGATCGTTTAAAAAACGTCCCTGGGAAAAATGAAACGCATGCGTCGACTAAATAAATTACATTCGCACACACTTGTAAATGTAACGACGCGAAACAAAAAATCACGAACATTCGAATGAATACATTCGAACGATTTCTCGTGCAACAATTTCGAAACAAGATTACCGCCGCTGTACTTACGTTCTTCGGCTTCAAAGTTATTTTAAATACTGCAGTCACGAGGTGATCGTTTTGTTTTCAACCAAATATGTACATTTAAATTTCCCAGTGATATAGCACGGTAAAATCGATGTAAAATTGACAGGCGTCACGGGTCAGTGTCAGTTAGAATTCTAATTTAATTTATGCGAAGCGATACCGTCCTTGAAGTTATTGAAAATGTCTCGAAGACAAACGGACGTTAAAATTCCCTCGTTAAAAGTTGCCTTCAGAACAGGCGTATGTCTCGTGTTCTCTACTTTGGAAAACTCTCGTTAGACGCGACGCGATAAATCTAAATTTTCGAAACGATGTTAGGAAAACTTCCTTGAAATTCACACGAGGTGAGTCGCAAACGTTCAAGCGTCGAAAGCGAACATATATACGCGCATATAGGAGAAAGAAAGATCACGGTTTTCAAACCGTGTCGAGGCTGACAGAGCGCTCTATCGTTCTCCAATTTTCATTGTTTCGCCTCTCGAAGCTCTTTAATCTGACCTCTTTTCTTCTCGGTCATTTCGCGTGAATTTTCCCCGAAATTAATTTCACTCGGAAATTGATGGTCCCTCGATAGTATTGTATCGATTCACCGCTCTACCTCGCCTCGATCAAGGGCGACCCCTAGCGTTCTATCGAACAGGAGCCGTAATTACGATCGATCGGGGAACGAACGAGCGTCGTTCGTTTCCCTCGATGCTCGTCCCCGCGAGTATCGATTTTCGCGGACGACATCGAACGCTTAGAGACGAAAGGAATGCCATTCGAGCGCGATCGATGCCAAGAAACCCACCCAGTCACCTTTTCAGGCGGGACGATATTGATGTATCGATCGTTCGATGCTCGAACGCGCTCCCATCGACCGCAATTTCGACGTCACCTTCGATAAGGTGACCAATTGGTGTCGAAACCAAACGGATATATAAACCGTGTTCGCGCATTGGTCAACGTCCACGCACCCGATAGGTCTATAGGGAGTTTTCAGTTTTGACGAACCGATGGGACGGTACACGAAATAAGAGGAAAGTTTACGCAAACGTGCAACAAAAATTGAAATGGATCGAGTACGATGACGGAAGAGTCCATTTCCACGGAATGGAACGTATGAAAATTTATTTTTCGTCCAGAGAAATTCGAAAAAAAAAAAAATTGTAACTATGGAACAATGAAATATGCATCGGCGGGGTATTTCTTAATCTATCGTGTTCGATATTTCTAGAATTGTATTACGTTTTCAGTAATTGCGGAAATAAATAACTTTCTTTAAAATTATGTACGACCGAAAGTGGATTACCATTTTGATTTTGTTAAAATAAATCTTGTTAAAAAAAATAAAGAAACCTTATTAAATTCAAACTCCGACAACGATTCAATTTATGACAGAGTTGAATTCTAAACTCATGGCGAATATAGTCGTTGAATACAGAATAGTATTAGTGGCATTACTACAGAATAGTAATGATAATAAAAATTCATCCCCCGAGATTGATGTATAGGTTTCTCTCACGCGTTAATTTTCGTAGCTTGGAAACGCTGAGCAACGTTTGCGTGAACTTTCCTCGTTATTCTGAGCTCCTCTGCACGCGTGACAGAGAAGAGTGTTTGTTCGTCAGAACGAGAACCCCTGACCAACAGACCCTCGTTCGGCGCGAATCTTAATCTTCAAAGCGACTTTTCTACCGTGATACGTTCGTCGCCGGTTTGTACGGTCAGCCGTAAAAAGAAATTCGTAATCGCTTACCCCAGATGACGTCTGTTGGCGTTTCTTTCGTTCTTTCTTTTTTTTTTTTTGGTTTGCCTTTTTTTTCGGCGGGAAGAATCGCGTCGTGACGTCACAATGACGGCGAGAACGGTTCGTGGGACGACATGTTCCCTCGTTCCACGGACATTTTCAGTTTTAGGTCCTCGATCAGAATCCTCGAGCACGAATCGCGATGGTTCCCAAGAGTTTCACGATGAACGAAGGGAAAGTGGAAAAAGTAGGATGAACTCCGCCATCACCGTCGAAGCTATTGAGTTCCAACCGGGCGGTTCCGGACCCGAATCGAGTCGTTCCCATTGTCGTCCCTGTGGTGGGACCAACAACCCGAAAACGTTTATTTCTCACTTCCTCGTTGACATGGTATATGCTTCTGCAGCCCCGTGTCTCATGATATCTTGGCTACAATCCCGGAGACACGGTCTTTCGATTCAGGTGGTGCTGGCTGGAAAAAAAAAAAACATTCGACGCTGATTAAAGATGTTTCTCGATCGGTTATGTGAGGTTAGATGTACACCAGAACCTCGATACTTGCGCGCGGACCTCGTTTCTTGCATTGTGACGCGAAAGAAAGGAATAGCTAGAGACAGGTTCCACACGGTGGATCGATTATCGTTACAAATTGAATGCACCGTGGCATCCGAGACGATTATTGTACTCTCTGCTATTTACAAACGTGAAAACGAATAAGACAGTTAACACGTTAACTGCCACGTTAGTTTTTCATATTTAAGGACGTCCGCGTTTGTTTAAACCGTGGTGCAAAAAGTAGAAATATTCGATAATTTATCGGTGGGTTATTGTTACTCTATAGTATTATTAAAGAGAGTAATGTTGTTTAAAAGTTATCAAGTATTAGACTTGGTGTCTTGTAAGTGCTTTAAAGTATTGTTGCAACTTCGGGGGCACCGGTGATCACGGTGACCACCATGACTACTGTGACCACGGTGACCACGGTTACCAGAGCGACCACTATGACTCCTGTGACTACCATGACCACGGTGACCAGAGTGATCAGAGCGACCACTGTGACCACCGTGACCACCGTGACCGTTGTGACGTTGAACGTGTTAACAGTGACTTCACGCGAGAGATTTACCTGACGATCAGCGACTGCGCGATTGACACGCGTCCCATCCAAACGTGAAACCTTAAAGCGGCGTGTCGACGTCGTTGCTACTCTCGTCGTTCTCTCTCTGACAAGCCGACTCGAGGTGCTTGTTCAGGTATGACTTGAGGGCGAACGATTTGTGACACTTGTGGCACTCGTAGTTCTTGTCGGCGGAGTGGGTCTGCATGTGTGCACGCAGATTCGACCGATCGGCGAACGCCTTGCCGCAGTGCGCGCATCCGTACGGCTTCTCGCCGGTGTGGCTACGCAGATGACCTTGCAGCAACCAAGGTCGCGAGAACATCTTCCCGCACACGCCGCAGCTGTGCGTCAGCTTGTGCGTCAGCACGTGCATCGCCAGGGCGGGCATACTCACGTACGCCTTCCCGCAATGGATGCACTTCTTCGCTGATTGAGAGTCGATGCTGCGATGGGTTTGCTTGTGCCGCGACAGGTTTGACGACGTGGCGTACTGTTTGCCTGAAATGGTAGAGAATGTTGCACGCGATTCCCGGGAACGAGATCCGGTGACGAAGACGGTGATTGGTCTTCCAGAAGTAAAAATAAAAAAAAAAAAACCCAACATTCACAAAGAAAATCGTTAAACAGATGAATGATTAGCAATCACTGATTACATCAAGTGAACACGAAAACAGTTTGGTGTTCGACGAGCAACGACTTGAACAAACATTGTACCAACTTGGGTATCGGTAACGAAAGGGGTCTCTGACTACAGTGGCGCCATCTACGAGTCGGTGAAATTTTTCTTCGGATTACTCGTCCGAAACCGAACTATTTTCATGTCCATATTTTCTTCTATATTTTGGTTTCTGAGATGCTTCGCTAAACAGGTAACTTTGGGCAATGGATCCTTGTAAGTCTCAACGCGATCTTCGTCACCAGAGATCAACTCCTTGGCTCTGTACACTGTACAGCTGGGAAGATGACTTCTAGATCTAAGCTAGTGTCACTCTACTGTCTCTGAGAGTAATCTAGTCCACATCGAGTAATTTTTGCCGAGTAACGGGTCATCGATGACCCACGCTTCGCGATTACTTCCAGAGGTCAACTTCTCAGCTCTACACGGTCCATCTACCATCGATGTGAACCACCGAACGTACCGCACTCGCAGCAGACGTAGCGTCCGATTTTCGAAGTCTCCGGTGTTTCAACCGGTTCAGCTTCCGGGATCTTCTGGCTGGGGGCGGACTTCTTGTTCTTCGACCTGCCGTCGGCCACCAGCAGAGTGTCGTACGTGTAACTCGCCGGTTTGGCCTCCGACTGCTCGGTGACTGTTTGCACCTCCTTGTCCTTCTGGCTGGGCTGCGAGTTCGGGTTGTTGTTCTCTATGTCGCTGCTGCACTCAGACGTGGGCGGCGTCAACGGTGGCGCCGCCTCGATGGTCTGGTGCTGTTGCTGCTGCTGCTGCTGTTGCTGTTGTTGCTGTTGGGGCGGTGGATGAAGCGGTTGCTGAGCGACGAGCGGCGTGCACGGGATGGACGGTGTGCTGTAGGTCAGGAGGATCTCCTGAACCGGCGACAGTGGGATGAAAACGCTTCCCGTTTGCTGAACAATCGTCGCGCTCGGCTCGTAGATGATGCTGGCGGTAGACGGTTGTTGTTGCTGATGATGCGTGTAGACGGCCGAGTTGGCCAGGTCGATGGTGTTCACCTGGTAGATCGGTTGGTCCGGTTGGTAGACGGTCATCTCTTGGATATCGGTTGCTGGGGTCTCGATCACGCTTTGCGGTCCGATGGCGACGCTAGGCGGTGGCAATGGCGGCAACGACCTCGAGAGCTCCAAGAGATCGTGGGCGGCTTCCGTTTCCGCCGCTGAACGATCCTTGAACATCGAGGACACGTGACTGGTGATCACGTTGCAACCGGTGCCTATTCTGGTGTCCGGGGTCGGATTGTTCGCGGCGTCCTCCGTCAGGTGGTACGGCGTCGCGGTGCTCGACGGCGGTGACGGTTCCCCGGGTGGCGAGTGATGGAGTATCGAAATGGTCGTTTGTTGTTCCACGGCGGTTGTTCTGGACGGTGATCTCGGAGTCGTGAACTGTAACGTGGACGTGGTCGTTGCCGTATTCTCGACGGTTGTCCCGTTCGGTGACTCCACAGGGGGCGTTGCGATCGTCGATGTGGGTCCCGTCGTGCAGGCGATCACCGCCGTCATCTCCATACGCGCTGACGCCGGATGGTCCATCGGCGCGTTGCACGTGGACGAAGAGGTCGCGTCGACATCCCTCGGATCGTTCGTCCTATCATTGGACGCGTCCTGCTCGCACGTCTTCGTCCCAGTCGCTGTCGTGTCCTGAGACTGCGCGCTCAGGTACTCTACGACACAGAAACAATTATCGTAACCGCGCGTACGCGATCGGACCGATGTCCTTCACACGGGGGGTCTTCCGATTTTGGAGAAGAAGAGACAATTTTTTCTTTTTACTCGTTTTTCACCGATCAAACTACACTACCTTCAAACGCAATTGTTTGCTCGCGCACTGATACACGTATCGAGAGTCGACGATTTAAAATTTAAAACCGACCGATCGAAAAGCATTCGGTTCGTTAAGGGTACAGTTGCGGCCGGAATTAAAAATGGTACAAAATCTTCAGATTTAAGAAAACGGTCGATATTTCAACTTTAAAGTGCCGTTTCCCTTTTTTTTCGATATCGACACTGCCGTCTCTAGAGATTGCGGGCCCCGGGGCAACTGTCTGTACCTAACCTAAAACTACCGTTCCTGTTTCGACTTAATGAAAAAATTATCGGGTGTTGTAGCGAATAATGTATTTTAGAAACTTTACAAAAAATTACATTCTCAATTAGGTCGATTTTACTTGAAATTTACCCTAAGAATAATACGTCAAAGGCCCGTTCTAGGATTCTAGGATAATCTTTTATTTTCCACCAAACGTGGAAGAGATTAAGAACAAGCGGGTAGCTTTGCGCGTTCGCAACCCGGAGAGATATTTTCCGAGCGAGACAACGTCGTCCGGAGTCACGATCGGTGAAGTTCCACGGCGATGATTCAACTTTTCCAAAAGGTCCCGCGCCCCCGGAAGCCCAAGAGGGGACACTGTTCAACTCCCGCGGAAGAAGCACGCGGTATCGATCCCGGTATCCTCCTTTATGCGCGGCAATTAAACTTTCCGTGGATCGGGGCCGGAGGTGAGCCCCCGACGGAAAACGAGAAGCCCTCGTGGTGAAATTTAATAAACCCGCTCAGGGGGACGGAGAGACGGGGGTGGGTTGGAATTTCGTTTGTAATGGAAAAACTTTGCCCCGACGGGGCACGTCTGTTTCCGTTTGGAAAGAGCAGCGGCCGAAGGGAGGCGGAACCGAGAAGAAGCGGAATCGTCGAAGCGGGGGATTCGAATAAGGTGGTGGGGGGCCTGAAAAACGAAGAGAAGGAGCATCGTTGTTTCTCTATCCTCGTCTCCCCCCCACCCCGTTTTTCTTTCTTTTTCCATTCACGGAAGGGGAGGGGGAAGATATTAACGGGACACCGCCACGAGAGAAGCGTGGTAACTCGATTTCTTGAATTTGACTTTTTAATCGAGATTTAACGACCGACGACGAAAAGAAGGGGGGTGAGTACGGGGGTGGGGGGGTCGGTGGAACCGGGGGTTCCCCGAGTTTTGTCACCGTTGCGCCAGGCGCCCGGAGAGTGTCGAATCGCGTTGGAGAAGCGATAGAGGGAAGTGGGGGACAGAGAGGGGGCTCGGGAGCGCAACGTGGCGGTGGGTGGGGGAAGGGGGGACCGGATTATGACGGCAAGTATGTTGGAAACGAGGTCAAAGGGGATGAGTGGACGGCTAAGGAGAGTCTACGAGCGAGCGGATATAAAATTTCGCGATAACTCGGTTATGAAACTGCGCGTTTCGTTTCAACGGTGGCGGCCCGGGCTTGCGTGTGGGCACCGTTCGCGTAATGGTGCCCCCCACCTCCCCCCTTCCACCTCCACCTCTTCGAATCCACGGCACGAGTCTCGGTGTTACATTCCGTCGTACTGTCCCGCGTCGATTTCCGAGAGGCGAAAAGTTTGCTCGGTTTGGAGTAACCCTCGTTTAAAGAACGCGCGTACACAATCTCGTTGTTACAGTCTCGTTTCGATTACGGGGAGAACGGAGAGGAGCTGAAGTTGGCAAAAACCAGCCAGAACTTGGCAAAAATCTACTGCGTGGGGTACTTTATCTTGTAAAAGGGGTGGGTAGTTTATCTTGTAGAAGATGAAAACAAGAGAGACAGTGGTTGTTCGATCTCGCGGGGTACGTCGCTTGGAGAATGTTTTTTGTTCCAGGTGGCGCTGGCAAGGACACTTCAAGGACATTGTATTTGTATTTTCCTTTTTAATGGAACGGTGCGTCTTTTTTAGTCACCTTCTCACGGAAGTCGATTCAATGTCGTGTTGAATTCTAATTTCGTAACGGTGACCGTGACAGGAGGTACGTACTTCGCGAACCTAACCTCAAAGTTTCGAAAGCACGGAAACCTTTAAGTTTCTTTAACCGAGTTAAGCTTTAACGTTGCACTTGTTATTTTACGGTATTCCCAATGAAATTACCGTGTTCAGGGAATGTAGAAGCATCAGGGGAATGAGAGTTGAGGGGGAAAAATATTTGGAAGGGAAGTAAGACACAAAAATCGATAAAAAGTCCGAATCACTTATTCAAATGCTTCATTCGTCCAACGCGCGTGAATACTCTAGCCGCGATCCGAAATAGCTCGGAGTTGCCCGAACACTCCGCTCGAAAAGCGCGCGGGTTGTAAGGAATCGATACGATCGGCAGAGTCACGGTAATCCCCGCTTTCAAGTAAGAATTTTTACACCGTTTGCGCGGTGCATTCGCGATATCCGACCCCGAGAATTATTCTTTATCGTCGATGCAAGTACTCGATGAAATTTGTTCGCTTTTGGCTAATTAAAACTCCTCGATGATAAATAAACAAAGAGATCGGTAGAATCATGGTAATCCCCGCTTTCAAGTAAGAATTTTTTCATCGTTAACACGGCACATTCACGATACCCGACTCCGAGAATTATTCTTTATCCTCGATGCAAGTATTCCATGAAATTTGTTCGCTTTTGGCTAATTAAAAACCCTCGACGATAAATAAACAAAGAGATCGAATTTTGTTCGTTACCTCCTAATTATTATCGTCTTCTTTGCTCCTATGTACACACGAATGTACACAAAAACGTAACCGAGATGAAAATATTATTAATCGTTGCTAAAGAAAATTCCAACGCTACCTACCCCGTTTTCAAGGCAATCGACGGTTCGCAATTTTTCTCGCTCGTAAGTGGAAATTACCGATCGTGTAAACTGTTGCGCGAACAGTGACGATCGTTGAACGATAACGTTCGCGACGGATTCATCGAACGATGGTCGTCGACAAGCAAAATGTCGTGCAATTTCATGGTGACGACTACGCGTGTCTCGCATTCGATTGTCCCGGTTTCGTGGCGACGACGCCAAGCGTGCGCGGGCATTGTAACGAGTCTTAAGTACGGTCGTTGCAGCTCCATTAACGTCTCCGGCAAGTTTCGCATGACACTTTCTCATTCACTTGATTATGAACACGAACCGTAAACCGAGCCTCGTGTCGTTGGAGTGAGAACCGACACCGGTTACGACGATTCGAACAATTAATGCAGTTTTGCTTCCAAGAGCAACGCGTTACCACGAAATTACACCCGGTATCAGCTCGGATCTGCCACCGAGACGTCGAGAAAACCTTTCGAGTCTCCTCTCGTTCAATGTTTTTCTCTTTTTCGAACGCCCCCTAGCATTTGCCACGGAATCAAACAGGTAAGAAGTTTCCTCCGTCGCGAATCGGGACAGAGGGAATTATTCTCGTTCGAGTTTCGTGGAATCGAATTTTTGACGTACCTTCCGTGACAAAAATTCCGTGGCATTTTTATCCGGGAGAGAAACGTTTACTCGTTGGAAAGAAATTATTAAGAAATTATTCTCAGTCTCGTCGCGAGAGAAGTTTCGGAGCAGAGATACTATTATTGGGTTGTTCGAAAAGTCATTCTGTTTTTTTTTTTGGTGGAAATGAAAAATAAATTATATTTAAAGAGAAGAATTTATTTTACAATTTTTTAGAGAATAAATTATATACTCTCCATTTTGGAAAACGAAATGACTTTCCGAACAACTCAATATTTTGTAATATTTAACAATCTCGCGTAACAAAATTATTCTCGACTCAGTTCCGAGGAACCTAATCCTGGAATAGTTAATACGTTTACTCAGCGAATAGAAATTATTCTCGCTCGAATTACGTAAAATCCAATCATACAATTTTCAAAGTGGAAATATTCCGAGTTTGATTTTAAATGGACATTTTTTCAAGTGAAACTTTTATTTTATCCTAAAACATTTATATAAAAATTCTACTCGAGTCAACGTTAAGATGTAAATAAATATAACCTCGCCAATGCTTAAACACAAACGAACTCTAGTGTTTATTTATTTTAACGAGAGAGTTACACTCTCAGATACGACTCATCCACAATCCAGAATCTAAATATTCCATAAAATTTCCATTTAAATGATCTAATCTCTGTTCGGTAAAATTTTCCCTAAAACAAGACAGATATTATTTTAAAAAGTAAAAACACTCCGTAGACCTGAGATTCGATACAAATTTCACTAAAAGAAGACATTTAAAATGATTATTTCAATAAGTGTGTACGTTCCATAAATTCGATAAAAATTCCACTCCAATACCATTAATCAGTATTTTTGAAAGTATTCGTGCCGCGCGGACCAGAGATTCGGTTCGAATCCCTCGGTATTAAAAATACAGTGCCTATTCGGTTTCCCGTATCCGATCAATTCCCCGGACACGGGATCCTGTAAATATTTTGAGCACCGTAACGTACTGGCGGTCGATAAACGTGTCTCAATTTTCGCCGGGGCGCTTTCGCATGCAGAAATTTTTCTTCCCTGCGACGAAACACTCGCCTGTGTGCCGCACCAACACGAGACGCACGATATATGACTAGAGGGTGAATCAATACCGCGGGCCTTTGGAACAAACAGCAACATTCACATTAATTGGACGTAATAGCCGCAGCCAAAATATTGATTACCATTCCTCCTTTCCGCATTTATGATGACGGATGCACCGATCCGGTGCTCGATTTTTCTAGCAGCTTTTTTGTTTCTCCGTGCGAGAAATTACATCCGGTGGATTTCTAACGATTTTTTTTTTTTTTTTTTTGTTTAATTTCTAAACGTTAGAAATTTCGACGGAAGTGAATTCACGAGGGTGGAAGACATTTCGTTTTCCAAAATGGAGAATATATAATTTAATAAATTTTCTACACGCTCTAAAAAAATCGTGTTTCATTTTTACCAAAAAAAAATTCCTCCATTTTTCCAAAATGGAGAATGTATAATTTAATAAAATGTTTATGCGGTCTAAAAATATCGTGTTTCATTTTCACCAAAAAAAAACGAAACGACTTTTCGGACAACCCAATATTAGTGCTCATACATTTTTGTGCTCATAAAGAATTTCGTCGACGCTGTACGTTAAGAGCTCGAAGACTCGCCGCGAAGTACAGTTTGTAATTACGAGGGACTAATTGAGGAAAAATTACAGAGTCGAGGTTGCGGAATTGTTTGAAGTATTCGTAATGGTAATGGAAGATTATCGAAACGAAGAAACTGGTTTTTAATCGCGACGCGACGTCGTCTGTGCTCATAAAGAATTTCGTCGACGCTGTACGTTAAGAGCTCGAAGAATCGTTCGCGAAGTACAATTTAAAATTACGAGCGACTAATCGAGGAAAAATGACAGAGTCGAGATCGCGGAATTACTTGAAATATTCATTCGGGTAATTTCGTTGCGACGAAAATGGGACGATTGTAAACAATGTTACGCAATCAGTGGAAATTTCGAGCTTGCAATCATCGAATCATCGTGATGGCGGATAATTGATTTTATTTCGATTTGATTTATTTATCGTGCAGGTGTAAAGAAGAGCGTTGATACGAGAAGGGATAAAATATGGAACAGATCGGGGTAGTTAATAGTTAATTTCTGTTCGAAAAAGCAGAAACACGACGAAAGGAAAAGACGAATTAAAAAATTAGAATTCTTTTATAATGAACGGGAAACATCAATGGCGCACGTCAGTAAAGAATCGACATATTTACCGACAGATTCCTGAGTAATTTAATACTTTCTCACCGGTCTACGTCAGTATTGATGTTTCTTTTATTCACGAGTGAATAATAAATTTCTTGACTATACGGTGGAATTAAGGCAACATCTATCATTTTGCTTTTGCTCCCGAAAAATTGGAACAGTGGTTCTCAATCTGTGGTTCGTGGATGACTTGTTTATGATTTTTAGTTACGTGTGAATATTTCTTGCATCTGCAGAGTGTTACAAAATTGATGAAACTCTGAACAGGTATAGTTCTTGTCAAAATAATCGAAGAAGGATCGGTAAACACGATTCCATTGTTCAACAATTTGGTAATTGAATACACAAGTTTGTCTTTGAGACGAATTCAAAAACAAATAATTGAAGATCACACGTTGTACACGATCGAACGAAAATCGATAAAGTAAAAAATCACATGTAAGCACCTGTTGGTCGGGTTAAAAAAGATTACCGTAATTGATCATTTGATCATTTCAATCGTCGATATCGATCGAAAATAAAGATATTCGAGATCATACGATCTTTTTGGAAGAATATCGAGGATAGAGGTGGTAAGAGTAATTTTTTAACGCTTTACTTAATTTTTTTTTTACCTACATGATATAGTATCTTCTGTCAAAAATGATAAAGAATTCGTTTAAAAAACTTTTTCGTACTTCCAATATTTTTCATGCTGGTATCGAGAGGGGAGAGGGTGAAACTTCGAAGGGTGAGTTTCACCCTTTAAACTCGATTTATTGCAGTTGGAAAGAGTATTCTTTATTTTCGGCCGTTCTGGAAACCTACAATTTCGTCGAAATCGGGGATCAGGAGGGGGGTGGGGGGAAACTTCGCGAACGTTCTTTGTTAATAAATTTATAAAAAGGATAACCAAAATTGGACATTCTACAGACGTGGTAAAATTAATAGGATCATCGTTGAACCTTCAACTCCCCGGATCAATAATTCATTTCGCTCAAATCTATATAAATACCGTCTACGCGAATCTATTAAATACAAATACACATCGAGATCTTTTCTTTCCTCGATTCGCGAGCTCTACTTGATTAAACGATCTTGAAAACAAACTCTCCGATCGAAAGTAAGGTAATTCCGTTCCTAGCAATCCTATCGACAATCTGTCCACTTCAACCGTACTCGATAGTTCGTTTGGTCGATAGTTCGTTCGTTCGAATTCGTAAAAAAAAATTTTCCTTTTTTTTTTTTCTTCAAACTTTCACAAACATCTCCCTTTTCTTTCGTTCGTGAGCTCTACTTAGTTAAACGATCCCAACGAACTCTCCAATCGAAAGGAACGTGATTCCGAATCCTATCGACAATCTGTCCGCTTCGCTATCATGAAACCGACCCGACTCGTCGATCAAGGGAGCGTGCGTGAGGTGGTGGGGGGGACTGGTCGTACGCCCCCCAATCACGAAGACATCGGTCTGGGTCCCACCGGTACCGCAGGTTCAATTATCAGTATTCGTGGGGTCATGGAGTCGGACTCATAATTGTTAGGGTAGGGTATTGGGGGGTGGGGGGTGGGAGTGGGTGACTCGGTGGGGGGTCAGAGGAGTACTTTAACAGTCGAACCGCGTCGTACCTTGAGCAACAGGGGGTGCAACGCTCCCTTCTATGGGCGAGACCGGGATCTGCATGGTGGTCGACGATGGCGTGCTTCTGCCGCGACCCCAGCTCTCGAATCCTCTGGCAACGCTGCTTATGTACTTGTTGCACAGAGCCTTCTTCACCATGTAGCACCGCGGCATCTTGGCTGTCTCTATTCGCGCTGTCTACCGCGTCGAAAGGCTGAATAGGAACGAGGTGATCTTCTGGTAGCCACCCCCACCCCCCCGAGCCCCCCAAGGCTCACTGTCCCGGCGCACCTATCCTCCAAGCTCCTCTTCGCAGCCGTGGGTGTTTACGTATCACCGGGTGGCGCATCAGAGTCTCTCCCTATCTCTCTCTCTCTATTTCAGCTCTTCTTAACCTTTTCTTCAATTATTTATTATTATCCCTGCTTCTCGATACCTTTCGTCAAGAGCTCACGTGGTCTGGACACCGAATTACAGTGAAATGTCCCGATGGTTAGAACAGACCACCAGCTGATCCTCGAGGAGGTCCTTCGATGTCCCCTCGGTCAGAGTCTTCGAGGATCTGGTTCGACGATAGATCGATTCCAAAGATCAACGAGATCCTTTGTGTCTTCTCTAGCGTGATTCCAGGACCTTTTCCAGCCTCTGACAGCGTCTCTGCGTAGCTCCAGTGTCCGTAAGGGCTACCAGCGGACGCGGTGGTTCCCCGAGCGGAGCGAGCTTCCAGGGTTGGAAAATTTCCCGGCTGGTGATAGGTTATCGCGAGCGCGCGTCTCGTGTCGGTGTTTTAATTCTAGATGTCGTTGCACTATTGCCTAACGGACCCTCCGTCCATGCGTGTGTGCGGGTGTATACACGTATACAGCGTAGAGGATACGCGCGACGCTGCTGGTATATGTACAAGGTATGTATAACGTTTATTAAAATATTATTCGGCGAAGCGAGTCCAAACCCCGAACGACTGCTCAGGCTCGCGGAACGAGAGCCAGGGGTCGGTTCTACAGGGGAGGGGGGATCTGCTCACAGGGGTATATACCGTAGTAGCAGGGACGTGGAGAGGCAGTTGGTAGCCTCGTTGCCTTCCCTTTTTTTTTTTCCTCTCTGATTCCGTTTACCTTTCCTCTTCGTCGCTTTTACCTTGTTTGTAATATTGCTTTCGTTGTATTCACGGGTGGAAGATTACGTCATCGCGAGGCACCACGCTCTCGGTTGGACGCGTGCACGCTGGTGCGCGCGCGAGACACACACACACACACACATACACACGCACGCACGCATACGCACACCTGGCCCTTTAGAGACTCTGTACGGCGCGTCTCTCGAAATTGGCCCGTTCTTGGCTCTCTCGGTATCGTTCGTCGATCTCCCCGAACGTCACATCGCGTTCGTTGTCCTCTCGTGTGTCTCCTCTGGTTGCACGTGGGGAAACGGACGAGATTCTCGAGCACCTTCTCGTGGTCCCTCTTCCGGTCCTGATCGGTCGAGTCTCTCTCTCATCGGTCGTTCCCTACTCGCCCGGACGTTCCGAGCTGCGTCGTGTCATTCCGCCGTGGTCCGGTACCGTGGTTGTCGGGCGTGTCCCTTTCGTTGTCCTCATCGCGGTGAGGATTCGACCAGACCCGGTGAAGCTCCCACGACGATGATCGTTGCGCGCCTACCGCGGACAGGTAACGAAATGAAACCCCTGTGTCTCGCGACCGGATCAAAGGGGACACTTGTTGAGGTGATTCAATCGCGGATTCGGGGGTACCCGGTGTTCCGCGAGGGATCCTCCTCGACGTGCCGGCAACACCCGTCCAGGTAAGTCTCAGACTCGTGGCACCGTATTCCGATGATAGAACTGCCAGTGTTTACGAGCATTGCGTTTCATCGAACCAGCGGCGGCTCGAACGGGTCACGAACGACCCCTACCGTGTCGCGAACACGGTTCTCGCGCGAGCTCGCGGTGGCCGTTCTTCGTCTTCTTTTTCGAAAACGGGCGTCCGTCGTCGGGGCGGGCGGTTGTGCCTTTTGCAGGGACGAGCAACAAGTTGGACAACAGGTCCGCGATGTTTGTGTATCCGTACGTGCGCGGTGTCGCCTTACGCGCGTAGTCGATAACTCCCTCCGGGAAGTCGACGACCCCCCTCCTCTTCCTTCTGGTGGCGTACAACACCGCCGCGAGCCAGTTTGCGGGGTCTTTGCCCTTTTTCGACGAGGTTCGCCACGGATCTGCTCTCACCGTGGACGCGTTACTCGTTGTATCACCTCGAACCTCCAAGGGGTGGTCTTTGGTGCCGCTTGGTTAGATATTCCGGTGGAAAGAAACGCGAGCAGACGCTCCTGGATTCGTTCGCGGAGCTCCGAGAGATCCCCCGGGGATGGTGGTGTCGAGCGAGAGAAAAATATCTCCCCCCCTCTTTCAAGCACAAGAGCGGAAACCCGCGCACTGTTCACCCGGTGAACCGGTGCACGAAACAGGGGCGAGCCAGCGCGAGCTTCGAACGAAGCTCTCCCGCACACCGACGCGCACCGCGAGTAAGCGTAACCACGACGACGACGACAACGACCACCACCACCACCACCGCCACCACCACCACCACCACCACGGCCACCGCCACCACCGCCACCAGTACCACCACCACCACCACCACCACCACCAACGACGACCGTAGTCACCCGTGCGTATATCCGCCTCGCGACGACGTGGACGACGACGACGACGATCAGGGGGTTACGCGCGCGTGCGACGAACCACGGGTTCTAGGGGGCGCCCCCGGCTCTACGGTCCACCGGCGGTCCAGGACAACGTCGCGACGCGAGCCGTGGGCGTCTACGCGAACGAAAGGATCGAAGACGAAGATGTACCACCTGTGGGCGCAGAAGCAACAATTGTCCGCCGTGTATCGCGGTGGAGGGTAGCCCGACTACATGGCTCGTACCGGGTGTGGCTGGGGTGCAACTGCCAATGCAGCGTCGTCGGCCAGCGTCGCCCAGCGTCCTGGGCGCCTGCGTCCTTTCCTCCTCGCTTCGTGCAGAGCTCCTTCCCTACACCCTCCCGCGTCCGACTGCGCGGCGTTTGCCCTCTCTCTCCACACCTCACCGGTCCTCTCTGCCAACCCACCCTCGTATCCGCGCCACCTCTGGCTCTCCTTCTCTGTCTCGTCTCTCCCCGGCTCTCCCCGGCTCTCCCCGGCTCTCCCCCGTTCTACCATCGATGGTCGTTTCTCCGTTTCGCTTTTGCTCCGTTCCACCTCCGGGCCCGCCAGCCCGGCTCCCTTTCGACGGGGTTGGAACGACCGTAGGAACGAGGAAGCCGAGCAAGAGGGTGGCGGTGAATCGGCAGGGGAAACCCCTACGCCGCGACGCCGATGTGGCTCTTGCCCATCGATTTTGTACGAGTTCGGGGCCGGAGCAACACCTGTTACCGCGCCGGATGGAAAGGAGTCGGAGACCATCGGAGAAAGGGGGATGATGATGGTAGCTGAACGCAGGAGAGACAGAAACGGAGAGACCGAGAGACAGAGAGAGAGTGAGTGAGAGAGAGAAAGAGAGAAATGGAAAACAGGGTGGGCGATGACGGACGGAGAAAGATGCGCGGTACCGAGGGTGGTTGAGAGGCTTCCATCGGGGACAGAGAGAGGACTAGTCTGCAGAGAGGACCGTGGGGACGACGGAGAGGGTTGTTTTCACTCGCGAGCGGAACGAAGAGCTCCGTCGAGCGATGGTCCGAGGGTGGCGAAGCAGGATGAACGAAACGGAGGCGAGAACGCGCGAGGGAACGCGACGGGGGGCCGGACGGTTGGTAACGCTGGAAGAGGGCGAGCGACGAGAGAGAAAGGCGACGGCGAGCAAATAGCGACGTCGAGGAAACGCCGACGCCAATCGATAGCGCCGACCCCGGCGTTGTGCCGCGTACGCTGGCAGGGTTCTGCGATAGCGCATCGCTCGTGTTGCCTTTTCTCTCCCCCCCTCTTAAGCGCGTCGTCCTTCTCGCGCGCGCCATCTCTCTTGCACCGACTGCCATCCCACCCCCCCTCCCCACTTCCCACCTCCGACCTCCGCGTTGGTTTTCTCTCTTCCCGGGGCTTCCTCGTTTCTTGCTACGGGGAACCCTCTTTCTTCGCCGGTTTCTCGCTTGTTCTTACTACGGCGCGTGTACCATCCCCCTCGCGAGACAGGTGGGAGGGGTACGGTGGTCCCTTCTCGCGGTCCCTCTTCTTTCACCGCGAGTCTTCGGGCCCCCTCTTCCACCACCCCGCGGCTCGCGGAATTCTCGGTTTCGTATGCCCTCTTTGTCCACGTGTCAACGTGCACGAGCGAGAGGGGAAACCCCGCACGGCTCGGCTCTGTTCAACGCTGCTACCAACCCCCTGGGCGATGGTTTGTGCGCGCACCTTATAATCTCGACGCTTATTCTCGGACGCCGTCTAACCGCTCGTATCGTCTGCGTCGCGCTATGCATCGTTCACGTTTTACCTCCACCACTGTACCACACTTTTTCTCATAAGAGATTTTGCGTTCACCCATTTTGCGTTCACCATTTTTGCGTTCTTCGCCGGTCCCTGGAAGAACTAATGCCCGTGCAGTGACCGATTTTTTTCGTCGATAACAGACAGTTGCCAATTTTGCGAATTGTTCACCAAATTTTGGGAGTTCCCCGGAGTGGAGATTGGAGTTTCAACGAACAGGAGCTTTCGATGTTCGGGACGATTCGTAGTGCCTTCGGAGATCGGATCGTTGCACGGTTGCCATCTGACGGCGGAACGTCGAAGCGTTTTTCTAACCAAGTTACTCGAGGCTTCGTCGATTCGACGTTTTGGGAACGAATTCCACGAGACGGGGTTCACCGAGCGTTTAGGGCATGAGGACATTTTGTTTTATACAAAAATGAACGAATGTCGAGGGCTAGGGTAAGTGGACAGATTCGTAACCGTCTTGAGAATCGTTCGGATTTAAATATCGCTCGAAGAGATTCCTAGATTAGGTTCGACAGTTCGATACCGTTGCCTATCATTGCTAGACTTTGATACGAAATTGATGTGAAATTGAATAAATGAACATGGTACAAAAACCAAGCCCAACGAATAAGATTATTGTAAAACGTTTTATAAAATACTTCGATGACATTCTTGGACTGTAAGAATGAATATAAGTTTACCTTTGAAGTATATTAAATTCAGAATTGGACAAATCGGAAGGTCCAGAAATATATTTCATCGGGACGACCAAAGTCTGTCGAGAAAATGCAGTGCTCGAGACTACCCACGATTTCTAGCAACGAACGACGAACAATGAGTTACGAGAGAAATATTTTTCGACAGTCACCCTTACCGTTCCCTTTAACGCGGTATTAGTATGTTTGTAGGAACGTTTCGCGTCGAGTAAGCAACAGCTCGGTGAAAAACTCGGGTCGACGTAATAGAGAAGGAAATTTAAAGTCCGGGCTTTAAAAGGTTAACGCAATTGAACCCCTTCGCGGTCCGATATATTTTCCAGGCCACCCCATCCAGTCAATTTAATCGCGCGAAAGTTGCTCGCGGAAGAGAAACATCGTTATAAATCGGCTCGTTTTATTCTCGCGATCGTCTCGATACAAGTGTTCTTATTAATATTTATCGCGCGCTGGAAACCAACCGCGGGACGACACGAACGCCCAAACTCCGAGTCCGTACGTAAGCCTTGGGGGATTAAAAGGTGGTCTGATTAGGGAACCGTGTTATCGTTCGATCTCTCTCGTTACGCATGTAGGAAATTCCCATTATCCCTTCTCCGCGACCGCGTGAAATCGTTACTCGCAAGCAACGTTTCCGTCGAAGACGACGATCTTGTTTTACCGACCTTTGTTCTGTAGCTTCGGGGTCCATTTTGACCCCGCTCTCGTATTAATTGTTAAAACAAACGAACAAAGAATCTGTAAATTTAACAACGCAACGATTCGCTCGAAACCTCTGTACGGTGTATTCGAATTGTAAGATTTAAGTTCGGGGTCAGAGTGGACCCAGAGTTTGTTCGAGGATTGAATAAATTTGAGTAAAATATTCAGCTCGTTTACCCTTCGAAGATCTTGCTGCTTTGCACAACAAGACGAAGAGCAGAGGGAAAAATCGTCGCGTTTCGTACTGTTGTCTATCAAACGGATTTGGTTATCTCGATAAAAAAAAAAAAAAAAACGTTCAGCTCGTCGAACGAATCGTATTTTTGTTGGCGAAACAACGCTCGGTTAACCCCGTGACGATGCATCATCGAAAGCATGGTTGAAAATAGGTCCGCGGATGCTTTCCTACCGAGTTACAGTTTCGGAAAGTTGCGCACCAGGGGGAAACCAAGTGGCCTTCTTGCCAAGGTTCTCTGGATCCCAACTTCCTGAATGTTTTCGTTCGGGGACATCTCAACGAGCTTGTTTATGGAAGACCACTTGCCGCTCCGCGAGACCCGGGCGTACAGATGGCGGTGGCACGATTCAAAATACTTGAGACATTTTCAAACAATTACCTTCCTGTTCGGCGCGCAACTTTGCCCGATTATAATTAAGTGCCAACGACTCCCCAGTCACATCGGTCCGCAGATTGGCTTCGATCACCAATCCAACCGTTATATCCGATTATCCGGCGCAACTTGAACAACTTTATACGGTATTCCCTCTATACGAGGCTGGTGGAATGTTCACTCGTCGCTGAATACCCTGCAAACTTTACATTTCCACGGTCGTAAACTCGCAACGAAAACCACAACCGTGCAAAATTTTTAGAATTAAAAATTCCCGTGTCTTCCGGACCGATGTGACTGGAGAGTCCATTTGGAGCTCGCGAACTTTAAGTGTATTTTTTCCAGACGTTGGACACCTGGGAGAACCCTGAGAACTAACAAGGAACAACCTTTGCTTCCAAAAAGAAAAAAAAAAAAAAAAAATTCTAAACCAAGAGTAACAAAGAACACATAACCTCTCTTTCAACAAATAAATTCTTAAAAACGTCGAATATCTTTTCTCCTATAACATTTTCGTCTACAATTTTCTCCTGTTCATTTTCCATCAGTTTTGGTCCAGATTTCGAGGTAGTATCTAGGTATCTTCCCCCAGATAAAAATAAAACTCGAGCCACGGTTCTTTCTTCGCTGAAAAAATACGTTCCGATTGGAAGTCCAGCGGAGCGACGCGACCCGGCCGGATTCACGCGCTACTCCCAGAAACGAGCGCAGTGGTACGAGCGTACGTTCTAGGCGACGCGTAGCAGTCAAGGAAGTAGAAGTAGGGTCGGGGTGGGGGGGTAGAGTGAAAGGGAAACGGCCTCGAGCGGCCGATAGATTTTGATCCGTGTACAGTGGACACCGGCGTGGTCTCGCGTCTCGCCTGAGAGAGCCCTTACGTTCGATCGCGTTAGACGGCCGGGTAATTGGGGGATACATTCTATTTTGCAATCTCCTCGGTAACTCCCACTTCGCGTCCTGTTCGCTCGTTCTCGCCCGGTCGTACGGTAATTGCGCATATTCACCGGTTGCTCGGCAACCTCGGACGCATGGCGCCGGGTATCCCGGGACCGGAATGACGCGAGCTGGGCTCCAGCTACGTAGATACGCTTGGCCCTCCAAGGCCGAAAACTAATTAAACAGGACGACTACGAACGCGAGCCACGAGCCAGCCTATACGGAGGCCAGCTTCCAAGGAATCGCCCCGCCTCCTGGTTGTTTTTACGTCGCGGTCCGACGTGTCCTTACTCGGTTACCCTAACACACGTCTAAATTGCTTCGAAACAGATATCCCGATCGATCGACGTCCCGTACAATCGCCCCGTTACACAGATTGCTCTTGCCCGGTGAGGGCCAGAAACACGCCGCATGGTATCTCCGAGCACGGCGGAGATTACGCTTCGAAGGTGGGAGCCGGAACGACGATTCCTCGGGGGTTAGGGGGAACGTGGTGGCGCACGCAGGGGGGGGGGGAGACCTGGACAGGGGTAACCTTTGCTCGATCCCAGCCCTTGGTAGGTCGATTGTGCAACGTCCGAGCCGATACAACTCGCCGGTCACTCTCAGAGATCAGCTTCCAGGATCCGTGTTGTAAGTGGCGTCCTGACTCTCGGGGGTTCTGCACCCGAGGGCGTCGTACCACGAGGGTTGGTCGATATAACAGTCTATTATCCGACAATGCAACGGAAGACGAAGCCACTCCTGAGTACAATGGCTCTACCCACGATGCAATGGAAGATGGAGATGCTGGAAGTGTTGCTCGATAGATTAGTTCAGAGTCCTGTAACGCGATGGAGGACGAAGCCAACCGTGCTACCGAATGCAGTGGCTTACCGATCCGTAATGCGATGGAAGGTGAAGGTGCTTCAAGTGTTGCTACGGTGAAACAGCTGTCCCACAATGCGGTACAATTTGGAGGTACTTGATGCGTTAGTTTACTGTCCCGTGATTCAGAAGATAAAGATACTCCAATTGTTACTCGGTAGAAAAGTGTGCTATTCCATATTGCAACGCAAGAGGCTCCAAGTGTCACCGAGCAATAGTCACCAAGTGTCACCAAACAATAGTCACCAAGTGTCACCAAACAATAGTCACCAAGTGTCACCAAGTCTACTATTCAACTGTTACTTACTAAAATAGCTACTCCATGATACGATACAAGGTGGAAATACTCGATGCGATGGTTTACCCATTCACAATAGTCCCATAGTTAAATGGAAGATAAAGTTGAAGACGAAACACTACTCGAAGTTACTCGATGCAATACTCAACCATTCTACACCCTAACTGTTGTAACATACAACCCAAGACGAAATGTAACACTTGCAAGTCTTGTCAATGCAACACAAGAATACTCTCGAAGACACGCGACACAGTTCATCTCACGATCCATTTACTAAAATCGTTTCGTTCGTAGATAAGGGAAGTCGTTCCTCTCTTTGTCAGTGGAGAACCGTACCCGAACAAGACGTCAACGTACCAACGAAGAAACTTTTATCACTTCATCGTGACGACCAAGATCGAGGGATCGGGTTAGCCCTGTCAGCCAGGACGACGACGAATCGGTCGTTTCGGTTTTCGAACTTAGCTCTCGATCGCCGGAAGCGAGGGATCCGGGTACGATAATAAAATTGCTGATCGATTAAGGCTACCCGACTGATTCACTGGCTTACCAGCTGATCGCAGGGAGAAGCGGAGCCGTGGGTCTTCATAAATCAAAGGATTATTCGGGGGATTACACGAGAATGAAACACGCGTGGCTCGAAGGAACCGCGGTTCGCGGAATCGGGGTTGTTCGTTGAACTAAGTGGGAGGGCGGTGGGTAGGTGAGGCGGTGGTGGGGGGTCAGTAGGAGTGGTTTTCGCAGTGGATTCGGGAGAATCTTGTTCTCGTCGCTAACCGCTACCGCGCGCGACACGTCTAGGAACGTTGATCCGGCGAAATTGCTTACGTAAGTAGAGAAACGGCCAATAATTCTCCAGCGTTTTAGAAACGCGCAATATGCAGTCGAGTCGAGATAGACTTCCTTTGGAAATCGGCGCACGTTCCCGCGCACCTCTACGTGGATACCGAGTCCCTTCCTTCTACGTGATTTAATCTACATACTAAAAATGCGACGGTTGGTTTCGGGTGGGAGTAGGCCAGGAAAACAGACGTATGAATAAGGTGATATACGGTTCTGTTCGTGGGGTATCAGGTAACGAGAAATATTAAGCGGCCCGTGGTGGTACCTGATTTCAGAAGGAGGTGAGATTCGTGAAAGCCGCCGCGGCTACCCTCCCTACGGTTAACGGAAACGAAAAGAACGAGGAATCGATCGGCGCGTTCCTCGCTACTGTGTAAAATATGACCAAACCGGGTCCCCATTTGTAGATCAATGGACGAGATTTATGTGTGTTCGAACCGGGTACCAAGTGATGCATCGTACCGAGCTCGAAGTAGAGTAAGTATGATCATGGCCAGACACGCCAAGGGAACTGCTCGAGGTAAGTCGAATACGTCTCGAAGGTTCGTGTTTAAAAATAGTAAACAGTTGTTAACAAATTGAAATGTTCGGTGTCTTCTTGGTCTTTTGTTATCGATATTGTATACAGAGGGAACTGTTCGAAGACGTTGGGTGTCTTCTTGGTCTTTTGTTATCAATATTGTATACAGAGGGAACAGTTCGAAGATGTTGGGTGTCTTCTTGGTCTTTTGTTATCAATATAGTATACAGTATTTCTCACTGGCAAAAGATCATAGGGAATGTACACGAAACTTTTTCCTGGTAAGAAAAGTGCAACTTTCTCTACTTCGTGGTAGGTATTATCTTAAACGTTCCATCCCCAAGGCGATACGGATCTCATTCCCTTTGGTGGTCTCTCGCACTTGTCGGTCATCCCTTCGACGAGACTTGGACGTGTTCATGCACGACACGTGTGTTCTCGTCGTCTTTAATCCGTGACACCACCGGAAAGTGAGCGATTTCTGGTCGGTGGTTTATCAAGTCGCGTTCACCGGGTCGGTGGAAATCGGTACTGATAATTGAACGATCGAATCGAGGGGAGGCCGTGTTGCGAATGCACGATGAGCTCGTGATTCACAGGAACCTGTGGGTAATGGAATGATATCGCGGGACCTGCGAACGCTGACCGCCATTCGAATCCCGCAGGATACCTCCCGGTCGACGTATGGAGAGATTACGGCCGCGGTTGCTTCTACGCCATTTGTCTTATGTATGTCATCCGTTCTAGCCGGTGACTACAATTTCGTGCTATAAATTATTCCGCTTAATGCGACGCGCCAGCCGCGTTCACGCGGCGTCGAGCAATTCGTTCCGCGGAATCGTGAATTTATTGGTCGTTGTAATTTCACGGAGACCTCTTTTCGTTTATTCCTACGGAATTGCGGCGTGTACGGGGGATGGCGAACGGATTTAAACTCGTGGAGTACAGTAGGAGACGTTGAGATTCGTGGGGCCCAAAGTAGTGGTTACCAGTTATCGAGAACCCGAATCTACTGTGCGAGAGACGATGGAACCCTCGTAGCCGTGGAATCGATACTGTGAACCCCGGACTCCGTGCAATCGATGCTGTGGACCCCGGAACTGCGCGATCGATACGGAGTACGATCTCAGGACCGTGGAATCGATACTGTAAACCCCGGAAAGTCGTGCATACGACGCCGGGGGACCTCGGAGTCCGTGGAATCGATACTGTGAACCCTGGAGCCCGTGCAATCGATGCTGTGGACCCCGGAACTGCGCGATCGATACGGAGTACGATCTCAGGATCGTGGAATCGATGTTGTAAACCACGGAGTGTCGTGCATACGACGCGGAGGGACCCCGGAGTCCGTGGAATCGATACTGTGAACCCTGGAGCCGTGCAATCGATGCTGGGGGACCCGGAGCCGTGGAATCAATACCATGGACCGCACTGTTCGTGGAATCGGCGCAGAGGACCCAAGGAGTTGTGTGTAATCGATATTGAAGATCCTGGAACCGTGGAATCGATACTGTGGGTCCCTGGTGCCGTGGAATTGGTACCGAGGACCCCGGAAACCATAGAATCAACGACGAAGACTCCGGAAGTTACCGAGTCGATACTGAGGACCCCGAGAGTCATGAAATCAACACCGAGGACCCCAAGAGCTACGAAATCCATTCTGAGAACCCCAAGAACCACGAAATCAATGCCGAGGACCCCAGAAGTCGTGGAATCCACTCTGAGAACCCTGAATTCGCGGGACCTTGTAACGATCAGCTCGATGACCCAGTTATCTCGTAAGGCTCTGGAACATACGTCTCTTGAGACTTTCTTAAGACTCTTGCAATTGTTCAGAATTCTAAGCAATCGGTACAGAGTCGTACGATTCTAAACTTACCGGTATCGAGTCCCACATGCCTAATATCGCCAATATCGAGGTCCCGCGGGTCCAGAGTTGTCGGTATCAGGTTCCACGAGTCCGTGATCGTCGGTTTTGGGTCGCACCAGTTGGGGGTAACGACCGGTATCCGGTCTGGCGGGTCCGGTGACCCGCGTATTGATTCCCACGGGTTTTCCACCGGCCGTGGAAAGCCTTGTGCGGGCATTAATATATTCTCCGTTTTAATTTGTCGGAACAAGCCGATGTTCACGCGAAACGTTTTCAACGACAGTCGTTTCCGTGAGCATACCGTCCTTGTTAGCCAGCCTGACATTTCTATCTCGTCGGTACAGGGACTGGTAATGTTGCTGACACTGAAGTTGCCGCAGCAACACAGCGAATTGATAGAGCGAGGAACAGAGAGAGACAGAGAGGGAGAGAGAAAGAGAGATAGAGAGAGAGAGCACGAGAGAGCGTGCAAGGGAGGGGTTGCTCTCGTTTGAGGCTGTAAAGTGCCTACGTTACCGTGCTGCTTGAGCGTCAATGCACTAGGGGATGACTCATCCTATGCTGCGGAGGCCTGCTGAATCAGGAATGACTGCGCATACATTAAATACACCAGTGAAGAAAAGTACCTCTGTGAAGATACACGTGTCCCTGTGAAAAGAGGGACGCCGGAGTTGGAGTGATTAATTTGTTGAGTCACTTTATAATTAATGATACGAAGCACTTCCGTCGTTACGGTATTGCGTCGCTGGATGACGTTCTGCATTAGCACAGCCGTGAAGTTCTAATTTATCCATCACGAATTAGCCGTGTTACGGCATTCTGTTTCCGCGTTCGTTCAGGGAATATTAATGAACGGAGTTAGAAACGAGCGGGACTCGTTCTTCTCGGCCGCGAACGAGAGGAAATCGTAGCGACGATTCTCGTCGCGGACCGTTCACGTTATCGAGTACGAGTATGTAACCTCCGTTGGCCCCGCTATTTGTTTCCTACGTTGAAGTTATCACGCATTACGCGATGAACGACGACGCGGGTCTGTTATTCCGTTCCATTTCATTTCTTTTATGTTCCATTTTAAATCTACTCTTTCCAGTTCGTGCTTTTTCCGGCTGTACGGTTCTCGTATCAAGAATCAGTCTCTTATTCCTTTCGCGTAGTCATCGATCGTCGTTTATTTCACGACGTTACTGCTCGGTCACGTTTCTCTTTTATCACGTATAGATTTCGATACGTCAATTAATAGAAGCGAGTGAGTAAGTTAATGAGCGGGTTCATGAGTGAATGAGTAAGTCAGTGAATAAATAAGCGAGTAAGTGAATAAATGAGTGAATGGGTGAGTGAGTAAATGAGTGATTAAGTGAGAAATTAAGTGAGTAAGTGAGTAAGTGAGTAAGTTAGTAAGTGAGAAGTGAGTGAGTGAGTGACTGAATAAGTGAGAGTCAGTGAGTGAGTGAGTGACTGAATAAGTGAGAGTCAGTGAGTGAGTGAGTGACTGAATAAGTGAGAGTCAATGAGTGAGTGAGTGACTGAATAAGTGAGAGTAAGTGAGTGAGTGAGTGACTGAATAAGTGAGAGTCAGTGAGTGAGTGAGTGACTGAATAAGTGAGAGTCGGAGAGAGAGATGTCGTTTTGGCTTGCGGAGAGCTTACGTTACCATGGTGCTCGAGTATCGTCGCGTATAAGGGATAATTTACCTCGGGACTACGGGTGGGTATTGCCACAAAGACACTAGAAACGTTACTCTGTCATCCCCGCTGCTCTGTCACGCTTTACGACGCCGTACGTTCTTACACCTTTACACAGACAAATCGCACGATAAAATGAAGAATAACGCGAATGCGGTGCGTTGCTTTTATCATATAAAGCGAAAATCTCGCACGGCCGTTTTCACGTTCCTCCTTTCAACATCGAAATAATACCACGTTCGCTACGAATGGCTGTCCAATGGCTGAATACGTACGGAGTAAATGTTTTACGATGTCATTTCCTCCGATCACGTAGTACTACGTTTATGTCAATTACACGAACAAGTACTCGTTCACTTGTCACAACAGAGGAAGATCAACGCGTAACACGTAACCTCTTGCTCTTCGTAATCACGTATTACTACGTTCTCGACAGATTATCACGTACTACTACGTTCCACACAAATCATCACGTACTACTACGTTCCACACAAATCATCACGTACTACTACGTTCCACAAAATTGTCACGTACCACTACGTTCTACGTGATTTCCCCCAGATCGTCGCGTACTACTACGTTCCGCAATATCGTCACGTACCACTACGTTCCGCACAAACCGTCACGTACCACTACGTTCTGCACAAAATCGTCACCTACCACTACGTTCTACGTGATTTCCCCCAGATCGTCACGTACTACTACGTTCCAAAAAATCGTCACATACTACTACGTTCCAAAAAATCGTCACGTACCACTACGTTCTACGTGATTTCGCCCAGATCCTCGCGTACTACTACGTTCCACGGTGAGTTACAATTCGCGCAGATCGGTCATCATCGAAAAATATTTCCGCGGTAAAGTCGATCGACCTCTGTACCGTTTCGGTGGGACTAACGAACGAAATCTGGTCCACGTAGTACTACGGGCATTCAACAGTCGGGTACCTCGCGTCGAACAACGGCTACCGGGGCAAACTTTTTCAAGTTAACGGGGCGACGCGAAACGACAGAGTCGAAGTTCCCCGTGTTCCACGCGACTTGAATAAATCGTGTCGCGCGCGTAATTCATCCGCCCCCCTCCTCCCAACCGCCCCTTTTTCCCGACGGAACATCTTTCCGTTTTGTTGCAACCAAGTTACACTCCCTTCGTACAACTTCCCGACCCCTTTCTTTATAAATACAACGCCCGCGTTGCCGGTTAACCCGCGCCCAGTTGCCGAGGACGACCCTTTCAATGTACGGCGCGGAAGTATTTCTGTTGTCTTTGTGGAGGACGATTTACCCTAGGTAGGCGGAAGAAGGGTCCACGAGCATAACCCGGTAAGATCGTCTTCCAAGATTAGCATAACGGGGCACAAAGTAACTATGGGAAACGTTCCACCGTGGAGTGTCTCGCTCCAATAGGAACGGGACTACCGTTTCCGTCGATCGGGTGACCGAGACGACGTTTTCGTTTCGTCTCGCTCGAATAAAATTTGATCGTTTCGCCTGGTTCCCCATCTTCGCCGTACACCGTTCCCACAGCTGGTCATCTCGTCCCGCGCCACTGCTAGCCCCCTCCTCCGTTCAGGATTGAATTGGACGTCCCGTATTACCTCGGTCCAACGGCCACGTCGCCCTGCAGAAATAAAATAGCATTACGTTCGTTAGGTGAACCGAGATTCATAGTCGCCATTCTTTCGTATTATCGTTCCCCCGGTGGTCTAATCCAATACCTCCCGGTTTAAACGATCGAAAATTATCTCGACCCGAATGTCCTCGCGTTCAACTGAGCCCCGATTAGCGGGTGATTTAAATTAACAGCCGTGATGGGGTGCAGAGGGATGGGGGGCAGGTGGAGAGTTCTCGGGATAAAATCCTGGAAGTTGCTTGTTCCCGAGAGCTTGTCCGAAGAATCGTGATTTCTCGCTTCGAGTATTTCTCTTTTTCCAGGAATTTCATCGCGATCGAGTTCACGTTGGCGCTTTTAATTTCTTCCGTGCCCCCGTACCTTCTTTCAACGTTGTCGTCGTGGATCCACCTACCCGGCGAGGAAGAAAATTCCGGAACGTTACGCGTTATCTTATTTTCTTTTTCTCTTCTTTTCCACCCCCCCCCCCCCCCCACAGGGTTGCGGTAATCACGGCGTTCGCAGCGCCCGAGTAACGCTCGCGGCGCGCGGAGAACACTCGACTAAATTGCACGGTCGTTTCACCAATCATCAGATTGCATCTCGATATAAGAGGATACAAATGGATTTGCGTCGACGAGCGGCTCGACGTTCATCGACGACCCGCAGACCGCTTACGTGGATGCACGCGGAAGCACGATTGTATCGCGGGGGCATGATTCACCCTGGAATTGCGGCAGGGTGCAGCACGAGCACCCTTCCACCCGCGATTAGATCTCCCTTGGATATACGTAGCCAAGGCGCGGCGTGCGCTGGCCCCGATACGCGCGTGTAGGATTTTCATACAGAGGACACTTTGCGGACCGCGAGCGAGCGAGCGAACGCGCTGTAATAACTCGAGCCCGCTACTGGAAAGATTCGTTGAATTCAAAAGCGAGCTCTTTTCACTTTCCGCGCACGGTATAGTCCTCTTTCTTCCGCGCGACCGTTTTTTCGACGACGACGTGGCCCCCTTTTCCCGGAGACCGTGACGCGTGACACGGTTCCATCTGCCTCGCGAAATCGTGCACAGCTACCACGTTACACGTCCGGGTGCCGGGTGTTGGTTATCCAAGTTTCTCGTAAATTGATGCACCAATGCATTCGTTTGTATATTATCGTGTATAGCTACGTTCTTTGGGAACTGTCACGTATTAATACGTTCTCGATAAGTTATCACGTACTAATACGTTCTCGGTCAATTATCACGCACTACCACGTTCTTGTGTGAACTATCACGTGTTACTACGTTCTCGACAAAATATCACGTACTAGTACGTTCTCGATCAATTATTACGTACTACTACGTTCTTGTGTGAACTATCACGTACTACTACGTTCTTGTGTGAACTATCGCGTACTACCGCGTTCTTGTGTGAACTATCACGTGTTACTACGTTCTCGACGAACTATCACGTGTTACTACGTTCTCGACAAATTATTACGTACTACTACGTTCTTGTATGAACTATCACGTACTCCTACGTTTTTGTGTGAATTACCACGTAATACTACGTTCTTGTGTGAACTATCACGTACTACTACGTTTTATGTGTGAATTACCACGTAATACTACGGTATTGGGTGAACTATCACGTACTATTACGTTTTTGTGTGAACTATCAAGTGCTATTACGTTCTCGACGAACTATCACGTGCTACTACGTCCTCGACAAATTATCACGTACTAATACGTTCTCGACAATTTATCACGTACTACTACGTTCTCGATCACATATTACTACGTTCTCGCGTGAACTGTCACGTTTGTCTATCTACGTGATAATTTACTACTTTTTATACTATTTTACTACTATCACGTACTATTACGTTCTTGTGTGAATTACCACATAATACTACGTTCTTGTGTGAACTATCACGTACTACTACGTTTTTGTGTCAACTATCAAGTGCTATTATGTTCTCGACGAACTATTACGTGCTACTACGTTCTCGACAAATTATCATGTACTAATACGTTCTCGATAATTTATCACATATTACTACGTTCTCGCATGAACTGTCACGTTTGTCTAGCTACGTGACTATTACTATTGACGTTTGTCTATTTACTATTTCTTTGTAAATTATCACGTTCGTCTATCCACGTGATAATTTACTACTTTTTTGTAAATTATCACGTACTACTACGTTACTGTACTGCGAATTTGAAGTATTTACTGCGGGTGCTGATAGGGTAAACCGACGGAAAAATGTGAATAAAATAAATTTTCACGAAACGACATGATTAATACTTCATTTTGCGCGAGTGTACGTACTTTGTGCACAATGCACGCAAATCGTTATCGTGTACTGTTTTCGTGATCTTTAGCTCTAAACGCCTACCATGTTTCGGAAAGATTAATGGACAAAATCTGAGTTACTTAAACGAAGTGAGACAGCAGAAACAGGACATTGCATCGTGGCCCCAGCTTGTTGCATGTAACCTCTACAGGTATTTTGCTCGAAACAAATAAAAAGTCAAACCGAGTTTCAACCACGATATTTATCTACCTCGTGACGATGTAGTCCTGTTGCGTCATCGTGAGATTTAATTATGAATATTTATTCAGAATTTTAGCAGTCTACCAGCAGAGTGGTTCAGTATTTTCTTTTCTCAACAATTGAGTGTCGTTACTAATATACTAATATTAAGTATTGTTACTAATATATCTTCTTTTATTGTACCAACTATACGTCTAATTTTAGATTATTATTCGAATTGTTGACTATTCGTATCGAACACCACTGTTCAAAGATCCAAGTTGTAAGATACAATTACGTTGCATCAAGAACTTTGTATTCTAAATTTGCAATTGGCTGAATCGGGAGCTACAAGGTTTCCAAAACTGCTATCCTGCCATTCGAAATCTCCTTTCTGCACAGTGGTGAGAATTATTAATAAAACGCCCCCCTAAGTTCTCTCCCTCGCAGTCGGTTCTCGACAGATATAGTACTCTTCATAAATATACTTTTCCCCTGTTCTCGCAAAAACGCAACATTCTGAAGAATTCACTGTTCAAATCAGTCGTCCGTCTCATCTACAGACGTTACGAGAAATTTTTCACAGAGACATTATAAATTTTCTATTAGGTTGTTCGGAAAGTCATTTCGTTCTTTTTGGTGAAAACAGAACCCGATTTCTTTAGAGTGGACAAACATTTTATTAAGTAACACATCCTCCATTTTGGAAAACGCAACGGCTCTCCGAACAACCTAATATTTTCTAATTCGCCGATAAAAATAGAAACAAAATTCCAGTCGTTCGATGCGAATAACCACCGACCTATTTACGAGGCGATCGATTAATAATTCTTTCCTCGACACTGGAAACGCGATCGACGTATTCTCGAAACACAGAGAAAACAAAATTGCTTCGAAAATTTCTCAAAATCGCGATACTCATCGAAAACTCGGGGGAAAGCGACAAAAAAAAAGCAAAATTCATACGCGGAAGCTCTCTACGGGTGTTCTCGATTAAAAACGAGAAAATCGGGAGGGGAGGTTGATGGGTGGGAGGTGGAACGAGAAAAACCAAATCACCTCTCCAGGACGTACTCGTTTTAATAAAATCCCACCCTCCTCCCGCTCCTCCTCCCTCCCTCTTTGCGGGGTGCGTTCGATTAAAACGAGCGAAAACAAGCACAGGAGAGAAGGAAGCGGAAGAAGAAAAGGGCAGAGAAAGTCTCTCCACCCACCCGTCTCCCCCTCCCGTTCCACCCCACCACTTTGGGGTGACACGGTAAGCTTGCTTAGCCCCACTCGACCACCCCTTAGCTACGTTCCTGCTCGAATTGCGTGAGCTTTGTTCCTCCCGTCTCGCCCGCGGAGATTCTACGAGTAGAAGGGTGGGGGGAGACGAGAATCAGTTTCGAAGGAGCTTCGTGGGCGGGAAGGAAGGGGGCGGGGATGTAAGTTTGCGCGGCCAGTGACAAGGGGAGGGGGCACGCTAGCGGAGGAATGCGCCTCGCTCTTATTTCGAGCACAGAAACGAGCTTTTCAACCGGACCGCCGGAGCCAGGGGTTTCGCGATCCCGTCCTTTTCCAGCTTCGTGGCTCGTGCTCTAGAAGGGGGCTAGGAGCACTGGGGTGGGGGTGGGGGGATCGGCGACGGTGGCAGCGGGGTCAGGGGATGGACATATTCGACGAATGTCGTGCACGGTGAAAATATCGGCGCTACGCCGGAATTTACTGCTCCGACCTGGAATTTCATGTACTCCTCCGCCATGCTTCTTTATTTTTCATCCACCCCCTGCCCCCTCCCCTCACCCTACTTCCACTCACCCGTTCCATCGACGCTGCTGCTGCTGCCGCTGCTACTGCAGCAGCCAATCGATTTCCGTTTGACGAATTACGACCGCGTGATCTCCGTGGAGGGCCCTCCCTACGTTTCATTTTCTTTCACGCGGGAATCCCCGAGCGTGTGCACGCGGAGAGACCGATACGCCGATTTACCGCGACGGTGGCGCCACTGCTAACCTATCCGGGGGTTTCCCCGTGCACCACGGAGAAAATGGACGCCGCCTAGGGACTTTCTTTCCCGCGTGGAAGCACGCGAACGGAATCGAAATCTCTTTCTTTGCGTCGATGGACAAGTGTGCGAACTTTTAAGCGATTCTCGTTCGAACAACGTTCCAATTATCGGTGAAACGGATCGTAACTCGTCCATTTTGTTATTTACACGCGAGTTTTATTGTGACTATTATTTGCGCGCGAACGAATTTCTCCGATCGAGATTCGAACGTAATTTGTCTCGATGAGAAAAAAAAAGTGTTCGTCCCTTTGGTACGAAACAGATGGGAATCGGTTTTCACCGGGAATTCAATGTAATGACCGCTTCGCAAGCAGTAGAGCTAATTAATGAAATTTAATGGGGAGCACTCCGCGCGAAACCTGGGGGCGCGACTGGCGGCGAAACGAAATTGTTCCTTGCTGGTTATTTGTTACGCGGGGAGAAATTTGTGACGGGCAATATCGCGAACAAAAGCACCGAGGCGTTCCCTTTTGAGCAATTAAAAAATTACGTTCAACAAAGCCACGCGGGTCGGACTCGTCGACCCGAAGGAAGCGCTTGTTGTTTTTCTATTTTTTTCCCTTTGTCGTTTACCTTAACTTACACGAAAGCCCGGTAATTCTTGCGAATTACAGCAAATAGGAATAATAACGAAACACGTACACAATTTACGGTAATAAGGAATGGGATAGAAATTCGCGAGATAAAAATATTAGTAAAATTAAGTACGACGAGTACTGTACAGATTGGTCGATATCGTTATATTGTACTATTGGCTTGTTCGGAAAGTCATTTCGTTTTCCAAAATGGAAAATGTATAATTTAATAAAACGCTTATACACTAAAAAAATCGTGTTTCATTTTTACCAAAAAAAAAAAAAACGAAATGACTCTCCGAACAACCTAATATTAGTCTCTAAAAGAACAATTGTCACGGATAAATGTTTTGATAAATGTTTCAATATTTCGTCAACAAGTGACATTTTTTCGTTTTTCGTGTTTCTTCTTTGGAAAAGGTACGGTACAACTTAGTCTAACACGTATTCTCCGTGTTACTGAAACTTTTCCCCATTTAGTCGGTAACTCGTCAATTCTTTATACAATTTACGATCGTTGTTACTAAATTTACACTCGTTGATTATTGTTTCAAAAACCCTCTGAGGTAGAAGATAAATACCATTCCATTGGAATTTTTCCGTAGACTTTACGATTCATTCGAACCGATAATTTCTCACGAGTCGTGCCGGTAGAAATCTCAGCGTGGGTCCATCCTGACCCACGCGCACCTCCCAACGCACGGAGAATCCATTTCGCGAGTGTTACACTTACGAATCGTACTTTGTACTTGCAAACTGTACTTTATATTCACCAGTAGAATATTTACCAGTATAAATTTACCGTTTATATTATCATAGCGATATTTACGAACTGTCGTGTTATCGGGTATTCCCGTAAACATTTCACCAACGATAACCAACCTGCGTACAGTGAGACACGTGTAACGAGGTTAAAGATGAAAAATTTCGAGCGTCTCCGTTTCGAGTAGTCGGGACGCAAACGACGATTAGGGGAATACCGACACGGTGTCGAGCGTTACGGGACGATATTAATGTCCCGTGCGTTGCTCCATAAAATTCTGCCATTAGTGGGCCATTGTTCCCCGCTTTCGTCGCGCGATAACGATGCAACCCGCTCGAGAAGAAACGTAAACGTAACCGCGATACCAACGCGTCGAGATAGTCCACCATTACCGGAACTGCGTCCCGCGACTCTTGAAGAATACCGATTAGGCGAAGATCGTTATTAATTACGCGCGGGCTTCCCGTCTAACAGGCTTATCCGGCCTGTTATCGAGGTCACTCGCGGGAGCTCGAATTATTTCCAAAGAGGACTCGTAACCGCGAGTACGATCACGTAGGCTATTTACCCTCGAGCTACTAGGGGCCGTGAAGTCTTCGGGACTGGTACGGAAGAAAAATGGTCTTCCCCCTCCTCCTTTACCCGAACGTTTCCAATTTCCCGTGGTTCGTTCTCCACGGGCTGATAAATGAAGAACGCGAAACATGGTTGTCTTACAAGGGGTAGCCGCGAACTGTGGTCTCGGTTATTCATTTTTTTTTACGCGAAGAAGACGTCCGGAAGTGAACCGAGAAAGCGACGGATAATCCAATTTCGGATCCTTTTCCGTTTTTGAGAAATAAATTTTCAAAGTTTTGAATCTTCGTTTCGTGTTTCCACGTGCCCGAAGAAACGGGCAATGTTTGAGATTTTTTTTTAATAGAAAGTACGCGCGTTATCGGCGCGAAACCTTTTCTCGTTTGTTGACGCACTCGTGGGGTATGTTGAGTGAATTTTTTCGGATAAGTTTCTGGAACAATACGCGAGTTATCAGTAATGGCCCGGTGCCGCGTCGAAAGGGTCGTCGAAATTGGCGTACGCGATTGCCCCTTGTCCGGTAATTGGAAACGGGGGATACAGATTATTATTCCATACGAGTGTAGCGTCCGTCGAACTGGAACGAATTGAAAAATTGGAAAATTGCCAAACTTGTCCACCCGTGGAAATAATAGAAATTCGAAAAACGAAGCGCCGCCCGTGTATCGCGTTGCACGCGGTTCCATTCGGTGGTGTTTGTCTTCGCGCGATGTTTCAAATTTCAAGCTCGCGATTCGAAGGTGTAGCCACGGAGGACCTAAGAAGGTGTAGGCTCTGAACCTTCGTTTGGAAACGGGGAACGGAAGAAGAAGAAAAAAAAAGAAAAAAAAATCAATTCCTTTCACCTGAGACACGTGCCAACCTCCTTAAGCGCAACGTGCACGCTTTGCATACTACGTGGTCGAGGTTCTCCGACACGGTTAATTTTACAAGTCGTCGAATTCAAATAAGCCTCGGCCTTGCCTCCCCCGTTCCAAGTTCATTTGCAACCCTGCGCTAACTCGAGTTTGAATACCTTCGTTCGCTTCCTGACGCGATCGCGAATTTGAATATTTCTAAAGTTCTTAAAGGAACGTTATGCAACGACGATGAAACGACGCCAACCCACCCCTCGTGGGGTTCTTGTTACACGGGGAGATGGTTGAAGCGAAGGGGTTAAAACCGGGAGAAGCTCGATATCGAATAAAAACTTTTCAGTTTTATTATTATCCACGATTCCCTTCTGAACGGCTCGTAATTCGAATTTAAGTAGATTTAAAAAAAGAATTCATTCGCGCCCGAAAGGGATGCATTTTATTCTACGCAGATAATAGATCTATATCTTATAATACAGTCGAGAATTACTATATCTTATATCTCTTGTAACAGGTCATAATTAAAATTTAAGTAAATTAAAAAAAAAAAATTCATTCCCACCTGAAAAGAATGCATTTTATTCCACGCAGATAATAGATCTATATCTTATAATACAGTCGAGAATTACTATATCTTATATCTCTTGTAACAGGTCATAATTAAAATTTAAGTAAATTAAAAAAAAAAAATTCATTCCCACCTGAAAAGAATGCATTTTATTCCACGCAGTTAATAGATCTCTATCTTATAATACAGTCGAGAATTACTATATCTTATCTCTTGTAACAGGTCGTAATTAGAATTTAAATAAATTCCAAAAAAAAAAAGAAAAAAAAAGCATTCATTCGCACCCTAAGAGGACACATTTTATTCTATGCACGTCTAATCTTACGCGGAAGATCGTATTGGTTTTAATTTCGTTTTATTTGTCCCGTCTGCGAACAAAGGTTGAGCACCACTGGGTTAAAGGAACCTACGCGCAACCACTGTTCGCGCGAGGGGCATCGTGCCAAATGAACGGGGCTTTATTCCGTTCGCTATGGTCGTGTCGCAGAGGGGTAAGATCGGTCGAGACGTATGCGTGTGCCGAATAATTTACGAGACACGGTCCGATCCGATTTAGGTCCCGATTTCTGGCCGCCCGTGGAGAGATTGCACGCCGCTGGGATGAAATTAGGCCCGTCGTGTGTCCGCGCTGCCGATACGAATCGCTAGCGACACGCCGTTCGCTCGTGTCTGGTTATCTTTCGAAAATATCACTACGGACGCGTGGAGGACCAAATTGGTTCGAGCGTCACCGGGCCGATAGTAGACAATGCTTAAGCCTGTCGCGAGGGATTCCCCGTGAGATGAAGGCGAGGAGGGACGAGGAGGGAACTCTGACGTTCGACGAATTTCTGTTTTTCGACGAATCGGTGACGATTGCGCCGGTGGTCGCGCGGGTGCTCTGACAAGAATCGGGAAGGTTTCAACAGTTTCGAAATGCGAGGAGATTCTCACTCACTTCTCGCGAGAGTATTTTAGGTTTACTTTTCCGTTCCTCGATTCGGTTGAGAAGTGTTGGCGGTCGACTTACCGAGACGAGAACGTAGTACTACGTATCTAGAGAGGGAAAAACGTAGTACTATGTATTCAGAAAAACATAGTGCTACGTGTCTAGAAAAATGTGGTACTATGTATGTAGACGAGAAAACGTAGAACTACGTGGTCAGAGAAACGTAGTACTACGTGTCTAGAAGAAAAAACACTACTATATGTCCATGAAAGCGCAGTACCACGTATTTAGAAGAAAAACACGATACTACGTATGTAGAAGATAAAACGTAGTACTACGTACACAGAAAAACGTAGTACTACGTGTCTATAATAAGAAAACGTAGTACCACGTATCTATAGTAAGAAACGTAGTACTACGTGTCTATAATAAGAAAACGTAGTACTACGTGTCTATAATAAGAAAACGTAGTACTACGTGTCTATAATAAGAAAACGTAGTACTACGTGCCTATAATAAGAAAACGTAGTACTACGTGTCTATAATAAGAAAACGTAGTACCACGTTCCTAGAAAAGAACCTAGCACCACGTTTTCGAGTACGTAGTACTACGTACCTAGAAGAAACCTACCGTTACTTTCCCGGATATAAACGTACTGCTACGTTTTCTCGCGGTACCCACCCACTTACCCGAGGTAGCACGCTAAAGGTACTATTATGTGCTCGAAAAACGCAGCACCAATTACCGCAAGGGTATCGGGCGCGCGGTCGTAAATCAAAATATACTGCACCGCGTGCGTTTAATTTTCCTCGAAAAGGAAAAAAAAACAAGAAAAAAAAAAAATACCACTCCGCTTCCATGGGTTTTAAACGGGGGGAAAAATTATATCGGCGCATTTCTCACGACCGGGTTGTCGATACAATCCGTGAACGGAAAAAGTGATACCGGAACGTTTGCGGCTTAATTACAACGTTGGCCGGTCGGGGGCTCATTTGGGACCGATAAAGGACGGAAGAAAAGTTACAGGAGTTCGATTAATCGCGTAATGGTCGGCGCGGCGGGAATGAAATTCGCGTTATTGAAACTTTATCGCGCATAATTGCTGCCAGCGGCTGGGCGCTGCGCGGAGTCACTTAAGTTGCATCCACAGGTAGTTGATTTCGCTGCTGGCCGCGTTTCGCAGCCTCCGAGCACACGGAACAGATGGCAACTAGTGGCTGAATACGACGCCGAGGAGATCTCAAAAAATTTCAGCACCGTGGCTCTCTCGACGGGCGCTGCGCCCTTTAATTAAATTCTTCGAGGCACTTCCTTTCCCGGATTTAAAAAACATTTGCTGCTGCCCCCCTCCCCGTCCCGACCAGCGCTCCACCCACCGCCCGCCCACCGCTCATCCCCCACCATCGTACCGTTGTCCCGGTCGTCGCTTTCCGCCGAGCCGTACAAATACCCGGGGCTCTCGTAGTCGTGCAATTGCATCTCATGCTCGACGCACTAACGGTATCGCGTTCCGTTGAATTCTTACAGGGAATTTTTGTTTAACGCGCGACTCACTTTCTCGCATCGAGTACTTCATTCCACGGTGTTCCTTTTATCGAGAGAATCGTGCGGCTCTGGTGTAATACGTTTCTCAGCTTCCAGCGAGGAATCAGGACAGGGAAATTAAACGAATATTTATGCATTCGTTACTGAACCTGTTCGGAACAAATATAGAATTTTAATTCGAATATTATGGATAGAGATAATAATAAGTTGCTTGATAAGTTTCGTCGTTTTATTTTTCCAAAGATTTTACTACCGTTTGACGAACGTGTGCGAAGTTTCGTGTAGATCTGTCGACTCGTTTATGTATTTATACAGTTTGTTCAAAGTTGAAGTGTCATAGTATTTTCTTTCTACAATGGAAGAAACGAAAAAACTTATCGAACAATCTAGTATTCGTTGAAATTTCCAGATATCTTGATTAAAATGAAAGAAACGATAGCTGTGAATATTTTTGTTATATTCTAGCGACATTCTGCCAATGTTTGTTTTTATTTCACGAAAGCGATTGTACGATTCCCTTTCAATCGGTAATTTTGATCACGTTGTGGGGTCGAAGTACGCGTACCCGGTATTTTTATTTTCCGTCGACCTTGATTGTGGAATTGAATTATGGTTAGTTAATCGAAATCGAAGTCGAAGGTAACAAAAGTACGAACGACGAACGAAAGATTTCACACGGTGTATCGAATCGAATTGAACAAAAGTAACGCGTTGTAAGATCACCCAACGGTTTTATGCGAGGGATTAAATCGACAACCCGGGGTTCTCCCTAGATTTATTAATCTCGGATGCGTTATTTTTGCATTGACCTTCCGCGAGAGCGTGCGCGATCCGTTTAAATCGCTTCGTGCAATAAATCTAACGGGTAAATCCGTTTAAGCGTGGACACATTAGTTGCGCTCAAACGACATATTTATGTTTCGGTTTACTTGAATTATTCCTACGAGCATGTCAAACCCGTATCGCAATTCCAGACATTTGCATGCTGGTTCCTTTGTGACGTTACGCTCGAACGCTTTGCTTTTGTTGAGAATTGCCGAACGACACTTCGTTCCGACTGTGTCCCGAAAGCATTTACTTGTTCGTACGTTTCCGAAATTAATTGCTCGATATGGTTGGCTGCTCGACGATATTGACGCAACGTTAACTTAAATATCGGACAGGCCATTCAGCATTGTATTGTCAAAGGTGTAAACGAGTATTTGCATTTTATATGGTATATTAAATTACATATTATATTGTGTATTATTTTATATCACAAATTATAATATATATTTTTTTTAGATTATATATTATATTGTATGTATTATGTATTATATTATAATGGACGAAGTCAAAAGTTCTGAGCGTTTTTCGTTAGATGGCTTCAGTGAGCTATATCTCACGATGTATACACGCCCCTTCGGCTCTTGACCACGCCCCTTCGGCTTTTGACCACGCCCCTTCAGCTCTTGACCACGCCCCTTCAGCTCTTGACCACGCCCCTTCAGCTCGATAAGCCAAATAATTTTCAGATAATCCAGATAATTCTTAGATAATCCAGATAATTTTCACATAATCTAGATAATTTTCAGATAATTCAGATAATCCGTGAGTTCCCGTGAGGTGGCGTGAGGTCACGTAATCCGATTATCCGCAGAATCCAGATAATCTGGTCTATTGCTATCTATAATCTACTACCTATTATCTATTATCTACATTATCTATGTGAGTTCACGTGAGTCCACGTGAGGTGGCGTGAGGTCACGTAATCCGATGATCCGTACGATCCAGATAACTCGGATAAACCCAATAATTCTCTCACCGTTTTCGTAGCGATTATCCTCATAACTTTCTCGCGTTCTCTTTGTTCAGATCCGCGGCCGTAGAAAAAAATGTCTCGGTGGCTTTGTCACGGTGTCAAGCTCTGTCCCAAAAAAGCGGCAATTCCGACCACCGGTATCCAAAGAAAGGCCGACTTCGTGACGAGAAACTCGTGGCAAGGAGACGTGGGAAACAATGTCGGAAGGTGTTTCTTACGCTCAAAAACTTCATACCGGAACACAGAAGCTAGAGCATCGTATGCTGCTGTTTCCCTGGAACAAAAAGACTCGAAACCGTTGGTAAATTGCATTTCAACTCAACACCGGGACGATTATTTTCGCGTACTGAACGTAGTAATACGTCAAAGATTCTCGACTTCGATTCGTAACAAACAACGTACCACTTCGTTCTTTCGGTGGCTTCCAACTTCAATTTACGGTACGTCGAAAGTATACGAAACAACGTAGTACTACGTTTTTACTCATGGAAGTGTATACTTAGTACCAATGTTACTAAGATTCTTGCAGAAGGAAACGTAGAACTACGTTTTTACTCATGGAAGTATACTTAGTACCAATGTTACTAAAATTCTTGCAGAAGGAAACGTAGTACTACGTTTTTACTCATGGAAGTGTATACTTAGTACCAATGTTATTAAGATTCTTGCAGAAGGAAACGTAGTACTACGTTCAAGCTCTGATTCGTGAAACGTCACATTATCGGGCGAAAACTTTGAAAACCTTTACTTTCCGATGAAATGTAACACATCAGTGGCTTTTAGTATCGATTTACAAATACATGTAGTACTACGTTAACCTTAATCAGTTCAACATCACAGATGATCGTAGTATCAGTTCATTCTCTGTGAAAGTGTCGCAATATTTGCGGAAATTACTTCCTTGGATAGCGATCGCAACATAAGAACGTGGTACCTGCGTTATTATCGTTGAGGGTGTTCGTATTCCCGCGTCTTCGGTGTATTATTACCAGTCAAGGTTCCGTGGAATTTTAGGAAAGCGAGGAATCGATCGTCCTGCTATTCCGCACGGTACAAAGGTTCCATTTCAATAGCAAATCCCGACGTCTCTTTACGACGAGAAGGATCAAAGGGTAACGCGATGGAAAGCACGTGCTTTTTCGTAATTGACTCTCACCCCGTTCGTGCCCCGATTTTTCACGCTTCCCTTCTTTCTTTCTCGAAACTGTTTGCTCCGAAAAACGAAACATTTCAACAATGCTTTCGAACCTCTCTTTTGTAGTATACTCCTGTCAAAAGAGCGTTTCGCTTTTTTACTCGTTTCAAACCCCCACCCCTCGTTCCCACTCTCACTCTTTCTCACTCTGTCTCTCTTTCTCTCTTTCTCTCTCTCTCACTCTTTTCTCTGTACGCCATAGCGGCGTGAAAAGGTTTCGAAACAAAAGAAAACGAAATTCCATACGAGCCTGGTAAAATAGTTTATTTCCTGGAAATTGTTGAATCGGTTCATTTTCCATGAGGCGAATCTCGCATTAAATTCGCTCTACGAAACAATCGACGGTGTTCCCGGTACGAACGTGACCGAACTAGATGCGTTTTTAAACAACAATCGGAATCGAAGTTACGCTGACCGAAAATGGATTCGTCACGTGGGTTCCCGCGACGTGAGCCTGTATCGTGAAGCGGCCACTAAACGATGCGAACTTCGTACATTTTTATTGTACAAGATCAAGTGGTAAGTAATTTAAATTTAATCGAAGGAAATCATATTTTAACAACAATCGGGACCGACCGTAAGAAAACACTCGAGCCTGTATCGTGTAGCGGCCTCTAATCGGAACGAACTCGACGCGTTTCTGTTTTATAGAATCAATTAGTAAACGATTTAAATTTCACCGAGTGAAATTAAATTTTAACAACAAACGGAACCGACTATGAAAAAACACTCGAGCCTATATCGTGTAGCGGCCTCTAATCGGAACGAACTCGACGCGTTTCTATTTTATAGAATCAATCAGTAAACGATTTAAATTTCACCGAGAGAAATTAAATTTTAACAACAAACGGAACCGACTATGAAAAAACACTCGAGCTTGTATCGTGTAGGAACGAACTCGACGCGTTTCTATTTTATAAAATCAATTAGTAAACGATTTAAATTTCACCGAGTGAAATTAAATTTGATAACAAACCGAACCGACTATGAAAAAACACTCGAGCCTATATCGTGTAGCGGCCTCTAATCGGAACGAACTCGACGCGTTTCTATTTTATAGAATCAATCAGTAAACCATTTAAATTTCACCGAGAGAAATTAAATTTTAACAACAAACGGAACCGACTATGAAAAAACACTCGAGCCTGTATCGTGTAGGAACGAACTCGACGCGTTTCTATTTTATAAAATCAATCAGTAAACGATTTAAATTTCACCGAGAGAAATTAAATTTGAACAAAAATGATAATCGAAATCACCGGTTACCGAAAATTGATTCGTCGTCGGGGTTTCCCGCGCGACGAAACACGACCGTGGGAAAACACTCGAGCCTGTATCGTGAAGCGGCCGCTAACCGGAGCGAGATGCTCCAGCGCGTGAACAATTATTTGCAGAACGCAGCTTCCGACAGAAATTTCTTAAATAAAGAAATAAAACGAGGCAAACGGAGGGAGCATCGTTGCACGGTTCGTGTGACTTCAATCACCCGGCCCTTTGGGGGCGCACAATTTACTTGCATCGAGGAGAGAGAGGGAGAGAGAGAGAGATCAAAGGGCCTCTATCATACGTCGAAAGTACTTCTGGGTTATTTCCTACCTCTTGCCCTTCTTCGCCTCTTTTTCCCCCCGTTTCCTCTTCGCTCGAATTTTCTTCCGCGGCAGAACCGATTTTCTCTGGCGTATAAAATCTTCCGTAAAACTTCGCCGACGAAACATCAAAATATTGACTCTCACAACGTAGAGGAACTGGGAGAGATAAATATTTTATACCCCAATCCGTCTCTACTTCGATTCTATCCTATTCCATTCTTTGCATTCCTTTTTTTCGTTTCATTGGTAGAACGAATATTCGATAACGCGTACTTTTTTGGCGTAACTGCTGAATACTTACCGACAAGTCCAATAGGGAGATGTGGGACGAGTGGAAAACAAGCTTCAACTCTTTGGGGTATAGCGAGTTTAAAGAATGTAGTATCTTTTTGATACTCTGATATTTGTAGCGGGACATTTTTCAACCTAGCGTGTTGAAAAATTAAAATAACTTTATAAAAGTAGCACGGTGAGACTGTTAATATTCCATCGTGTAATTAAGTATCCAATTGAGCTATTTTTCAGTTTTAGGTACTTTGTGTCATTTCGTGTTTTAGCAGCTGTGTCTTGAAGAGTTGAGGACGCACTTAAAATAAATTTTCAATAAATCTAAATTGTCAACAAACCGACTCCATACGAAGGAAATAAATAAAAAAATTGTTATAACCGAAGGAATTGAGGTCTTGAAATCTCTCAGAAATAATCCACAAATTAACACTCGTTGCACAGCGTGTTTCACATACTGTCGAACCACCGCAAAAAATGCAGTTCAAGCATTCTCTCATCGTCTACAAAAATGCATCGATGCATTTTCAGCACTTGGAATAAAATAAGGTAAGTTACACCATTTCTGTAATCTTTAAATTTCGACTCATTTTTCTAATCGTCAAGCTCATCTCAAAGTCACGATATTATAGATCATTGAACTCATCTACTACATCAAACTATTTAAATAATAATTATTTAAAAATAAGTGTGAAATCGCACTTTCTTGTTTTTTCTTACTCTTCGTAACAACAGAAATAATTCGGATGTAATAATTCAGATGATCGCCCTATTTACTCCAATAGGAAATTTATCATTTTATTGTTTACATTCGATAAACTCTTCCACTTAAAATTGATAAGAAAAATACCAAACTAAAATTACAATTTCGATGTCTCGCCCCAATTGTGTCGCGATACACCTAACCCTTTTTTTTTCCTTTTCCACCAGTTGCCCTTCCCCCGAGTTTCGAGCCCCTTGATTGCTTTTCTTCCAAATTCAATTACGCGCCACCGACAAAGGAACGAGGCCCCGAGTTCCACGGACGATCGATTAGGAGGGGTTATGCAATTTTCAGAACGAGATCACGAAGTTCCACGAGCAACCGAAACGAGGCGAACGCGTTTTCGCTCACAACCCTTCGTTTCCTTTTTTTTCCATTCTTTTACCATTCTTTCGCTCGACAATATTTACGGTACGTTCTTAATGCGTCGATTTCACAAGAAGTTTCTCCGGAAACAGTTCCAACTTGTTCGTAATTTATCAACCAACGGATCTGGACTCATCCGTGCTGGAAGTTAATTACTTCGAGAGTACACCAAACTCTATCATATACACTTCTGTTATTCCTCAGTGCGTACTTTTATCATTTAAGAACAATGTGGAAAAGAAATTGTATGTACACTGTCTTCGATCAATTTCGTGAAGAAAAATCTGGAAATATTTCAGAGTAGAAAGAGTAAGTAAATATTGCTGAATATATATTTGGTTAAAATATTATATATAATTATATGGAATATAATATATATTTAATATACACTGTTTTCGATCAGTTTCATTAAGAAAAATCTGGAGATATTTTAGAGTAGAAAGATTAAACATTGCTAAATATATTTTGTTAAAATATATAATTATATGAAATACAATGTATATTTAATATACACTGTTTTCGATAAGTTTCATTAAGAAAAATCTGGAAATATTTCAGAGTAGAAAGATTGAACATTACTGAATATATTTGTTAAAATATATAATTATATGAAATACAATATATTAATATACACATATATTTAATATACACTGTTTTCGATAAGTTTCATTAAGAAAAGTCTGGAAATATTTCAGAGTAGAAAGATTGAACATTGCTGAATATATTTTGTTAAAATATATATTTATATGGAATACAATATTCATTTAATATACACTGTTTTCAATAACTTTCATTAACTGAAATATTTCAGAGTAGAAAGATTGAACATTGCTGAATATATATTATATATATATTTTTAAATTAGAAGTATATTATAAGAAAGGTGGTAAAATATTCAAAAGATTATTATTTGTACCCAATGTCCGTTCATTCTTTAATAATCGGTAAACGTGTGTATCGAGTTTTCGAAGAATTGTTTCGAGCGGTATTTCGATTGCCGAATTTCTTTATAAATCGCCCATGTTTCGTTACGTCCAAACGAGAAATCACCCTTAGAGAGACTTTTCCTCCTCCTTCGAGGAACACGCAACAGTGAACGCAATTCTGGCACACGGAACACGTCCGTCGTTTGCATCGTTCCCGGGATTTTCTTAAGCGAAGCGTAATTTGATTTTTCTGACAAAAACTTGCTAAAGCTTCAACGTGCTGCTGCTCCGTGCCCGGGAATTTATTGTAATTGCTAACGAGAATGTAAATTGAATATAAAAAAAAAAAAAAAAGAAGTAGTACGAAATTTTCAATCGCACGATTACGAATTTCCACGTTGATAGTGATACCGAACGCGAATGAGAAACAAATGGAACTCGAAATAATGAAAAATACGAAGGAGAAATCGACACTCAGAAAAATCGTACCGTTAACCGTATACTTCGTACACCGATTGCAAAATAACAGTTTATCGACGATAAACAACGCGTGCGTTAAATATACATTTATAGACGTCGGATTGACGTCTATGTCTAAATACGTGTTTACGTTTATGTACCGATATATTATCTCGTACGCCAGTGCAAATTAGCATAACATCTCACTGTTTACCCCGTAAACCCGTGCCCGTTTAGAAGCTAATAGATTATGCAACCATTTGAACTTTTTTTTCGAGCGATCCAGGCATTTTTCATTACCATTTTGTCCGTGTACGTTAATGGGACTCGTCCTCGTGTATAATAAATAAATAAACAATTCGAGTACTTTTAACCCGCGTATTCACGATCACAACTACCAGAGGCTAGATTTTTGCAATGGAAGTTTAATTTCGTAATGATAATTACCAGGATTTTTCGGTCGAAAATTAATACCAGTAAAAGAAAAAAAAAATTACAACTTCGACACACGACATGTTGGAATATTTTCAAATATTTCGAGTGGGAGCAGAATCGATCGATTGGTTCGTATTTACCTTTGAGAGATTGGACGATTTGATTCGATGCTCGACGATCGTCCATTGTTTTCGCTGTTTCGGTTTTCCACGGATGTAAATTGTAATAAAGCAATCTTCGGTGCTGGTGGCTCGCTCCGCTCCTTTTCTCGTGTCTCCGCGTTGAAAGTTCAAACTGTTAGCGACCGATCGATCAGGAGGGGCATAAATTAATGGCTTCCTCCTTCCTTCAGCGTTGCGAAAATCAAGGACGACAGAGGGGCAAGGAGGAGTTCCGGATGCGCCGACCTTTGTGAGCCAGCCTGAAACCCCGGCCCCATCAACGAGAAGAAAGAAATAGAAAGGGAAAGGAAGAGGGAGGAAAGGGGATGAGTCATTACGGGTGACCCGATGCGGCTGGATCCACCATTAACTTTTCTTTTATCCAAGATAGTGCAGGATGTTGGTATTGGAGAGCGAGAATTTTGCTCGAACGAATAAATGGGAGATACGAATTGAATGTTAATGTATGTGTATGTGTGTGTGAGTGTGTTTTACGATAGGCTTGTGAAAATAAAAATTTTATGTTTCAAGCGTTGAGAACCAAGTAGAGTTAAGTCTCAGGTCTGAAGTTTTAAGTATCAAGTTTTAAGAATCAAGAGTTAAGTCTGAAGTTTCAAGTTTCAAGTTTCAAGTCCTTAAGTCTGAAGTTTCAAGTTCCAAGTCCTTAAGTCTCAAGTTTCAAGTCCTTAAGTCTGAAGTTTCAAGTTCCAAGTCCTTAAGTCTCAAGTTTCAAGTCCTTAAGTCTCAAGTTTGAAGTTTAAAGCATTAAGTTTCAAACATTATGAGTTAAGTCTGAAACCTAAAGTTTTAAGACTTTAAGTCTCAGGTTTGACGTTGAAAGTGTTAAGTTTTAAGAATCAAGAGTTAAGTCTGAAGTTTCAAGTCCTTAAGTCTGAAGTTTCAAGTTCCAAGTCCTTAAGTCTCAAGTTTCAAGTCCTCAAGTCTCAAGTTTGAAGTTTAAAGCATTAAGTTTCAAAAATTATGAGTTAAGTCTGAAACCTAAAGTTTCAAGACTTTAAGTCTCAGGTTTGAAGTTGAAAGTTTTAAGTTTCAATAATCAAGAATTAAGTCTGAAGTTTCAAGTTTCAAGTCCTTAAGTCTCAAGTTTAAAATTTAAAATGTTAAGTTTCAAGAATTATGAGTTAAGTTTGAAGCTTAAAGTTTCAAGTTTCAAGTTCTTAAGTCTCAAGTTTGAAATTTAAAATGTTAAGTTTTAAGAATTATGAGTTAAGTCTGAAGCCTAAAGTTTCAAGTTTCAAGTTCTTAAGTCTCAAGTTTGAAATTTAATATGTTAAGTATCAAGAATTATGAGTGAAGTCTGAAGCCTAAAGTTTCAAGTTTCATGTCCTTAAATCTCAGGTTTGAAATTTAAAATGTTAAGTTTCAAGAATTATGAGTTAAATCTGAAGCCTAAAGTTTCAAGTTTCAAGTCCTTAAGTCTCAGGTTTGAAATTTAAAGCATTAAGTTTCAAAAATTATCAGTTAAGTCTGAAGCCTAAAGTTTCAAGTTTCACGTCTTGGGAACTAAGAATCGAGAGTTAAGTCCAAGACTTAAAATTTAAAGTTTCAAACTCTGAGAACTAAGTGGAGTTAATTCTCAGGTCTGAAATTTCAAGTGTTAAGTTTCGAGAATCAAGAGTTGAGTCTGATGCCAAAAGTTTACACTTTCGAGTCTCAGCTGTACTTTAAACTCAAGTTTCAAGTCTCGACTGTGCTTTTAACTCAAGTTCAAGTCTCGAGCGAAAAGTCAATATTTAATACTCAAGTCTCGGCTCAAAACTTTCAACTCTCACCTGCCAAATTTCAAGTCTCAAGTCTCAAGGTCTCGAGTATCACCTTCCGGTTCTCAATTCCCAAGTCTCAACACTCAAGTCTCATCTCCTAACTCTCAACAATTCCGAACCTTCAACTCTTAACAAGTCTCAACAACTTTAAACTCTCAACACTCACCCCCGAACACTTTACTCATTCACCCTCTGACTCTGAATGCACTCTTCAATTACTCCTGCACCCATCGTACTCCCACAGACATTCGCAAATGCACTCTTACCCAAAAACTCTTCATGCGTCACGAAAGCTTCGGCACAATGGTGAAAGATACGCACGTATTCGACGCTATTTAGTTAACTTTTCTCAACAGAAAACAGTACAAATGTAGACGTTTTCGTTCAATCTCCTTTCCAATTTTTACAAATATATTTTTGCATTCGTACTTTTCATAATACTTCTATTAAAAGTAACGAAAGGTAGTAAATTTTATCGAATCTTTGGTTTTCAGTCAAATTGATATTTTCAAAAGTCAAGTAGTACGGATTGTTTCTCGCCTCTACGACAAAATACGAGTACTAAATAGTATTAAGTAAATTCCAAGAAGAGTCTACACTTTTGAGTCAAATTCCACGTCTTAACTCGATTTTTAATACTCAAGTCTCAGGCCTGAAGTTTCGAGTGTTAATTTCTGAGAATCAAGAGTCAAGTCCAAGGTTTAAGGTTTTAAGTTTCATATGCTGAGAACTAACAATTTAGAGTCAAGTCTCAAATCTGAAGTTTCGAGTGTTAATTTCTGAGAATCATGAGTTAAAAACTTAAAATCGAGAGTTAAGTACAAGGCCTGAAGTTTTAAGTTTCAAGTGCTGAGAACTAACAATCTAGAGTTAAATCTCAGATTTGTAGTTTTAAGTGTTAAGTTCTGAGAATCAAGAATTAAGTCCAAGGCTTGAAGCTTTAAGTTTCATAAGCTGAGAACTAACAATCTAGAGTCAACTCTCAGATCTGAAATTTCGAGTGTTAAGTTCTGAGAGTGGAGAGTTAAGCCTGAAGCCTAAAGTTTCAAGTTTCAACTTTTGAAAACTAAGAATTAAGAGTTAAGTACAAGGCCTGAAATATTAAGTTTCAAGCGCTGAGAACTAACAATCTAGAGTCAAGTCTCAGATCTGAAGTTACAAGTGTTAATTTCTGAGAATCGAAGGTCAAGTCCAAGATCTAACTTTTAAGTTTCATAGGCTGAAAATTAACACTCTAGAGTTAAGTCTCAGATCTGAAGTTACAAGTGTTAATTTCTGAGAATCAAGAGTTAAATTTGAAGCTTAGAGTTTCAAATCTTGAGAACTTAAAATCGAGAGTTAACTACAAGGCCTGAAGTATTAAGTTTCAAGTGCTGAGAACTAACAATCTAGAGTCAAGTCTAGATCAGAAGTTACAAGTGTTAATTCCTGAGAATCTAGAGTCAAGTCCAAGGTCTAAAGTTTCAAGTTTCACATGCTGAGAACTAACAATCCAGCGTTAACTCTCAGATCTGAAGTTTCGAGTGTCAAGTTCCGAGATTCGAGAGTTAAGCCCGAAGCTTAAAGTTTCGAGTTCTGCGCCGTGAAAAATTTCGCAACCCACATCTTGTTGTTACGGTCGAGCAAGTGGTTCAGGGGGTAGTTCTGTTTTACAGGAAGGCGAAGATTTATGCACGGCGTTACAGATTATCACGGACTCGAAATTATCTACCGAGAGTGGGGTAGCTCCGTCATGAAACAGTCGCATCCCCTACACGGCGCGAGTTGTTTTCACCCTCCCGTAAGTGCGTGCCAACTGTTATAAGGCTGGGGGAGGTTTCTAAAACAATACGAACACGCTGCTGGCGTATCCATGGGTACTTTATCGCGATGCAGGACAGATTTACGATTTTTCAGACGTGTCTGCGATCGGGACTGAGACATTTGTTTCGTGCACGGTGTATCAGAAAAAAATCGATGTTTGATTTACGGCCGTCCGGCGGGTTTGTTGCTTTTTAATGCGTTCTCGTGATACACGCTCGTAGATCATATTGCATTTAACGATCTTATCATCGAAAATTTGCATACATCGCCATCGTTCGTGTAGCCGTTAATGGTTACGAGCCAATCGTAAGTGAATATACGAATTCCATGAATAAAATGTCGAGTTCTCTGGATTCGAAGCGACGATTGAATCGAGATCGTTGAATTTATCGAATCTTTCACCGACGATACTCGAAGATTGGTGGGAGAGGGGTTCCTTGGAGGGCACCTAACGTGAAAAGGATGTCTGTAAAATTGGTTTTGCAAAATACGCAGAACGATACGTTTAGAAACGAATATATAAGTCCCTCCGTTGCATTTCGCGATGTAAATCTTGACTGGGAACGAGGTTGCATGCATCGATTGGGTAAATATTTCTACCAAGGACATTTTCCACTCAGGCATTTCACGGCCACTGATATTTTCTTCAACTGGATCCTCATATTTTGCACGTATAGACGTCGAATAACTTCAGACGTTAAATTGATCTGTTTGTTCAAATACGATAATGTAATATCCTTGACACGATTCAACGCCGAGAAATAAGAGAACAGCTACGGTACGATTTACGATTGAACGTGTTAAATAATTTCTTTCTCTCGTAATTCGAAAATTTAGAAAATTCCACACTCCCACTGGACGTGCTCGTTTATATCGAGGATACGATTGTTCAACCGCGAACGAGATTGAATCGATTGTCCGATTGTATCGTAAATTGTAAGGAAAATACTTTTCTCACGTTTGTCCAATCGTTCGTATTTTTCTTAGAGCTTTCGTTCGACAAATTTACATTTTGATGTAACAAATATTAAGCCGTTTGAGCCACCAACGGGGATGATATTGCCTGCAGCGCGGTTCGACCAGTTGCGCATTCAGTGCACCTTTACATTTTAACCCCTTGAGGTCGAAGGCCGGAATATTCTCTGCAGCATATTACTTTCAGCCACCCCTTTAACATGGATTTAAATATTAGTCCGTGACATCTTCGCTGAATATATTTCTTCGTGACATTTTTATTACTTAGATCGCGAGCGTAATTTAAGAAACGAAACGAACCGCCTCGAAGAAATTCAATCCGCTAAATTCCACGTAATCGACGTAAATAATTACTAACGAAACGGAGCAACGTATTACTTCGATCGTACAACCGCACTTGTTCGAATTTATAATTTTCTGTACAATTTGCTTCGTCTTTCTACGGATATTATATATACACGTGTCTCGTATAGTTGTATAACTCGTATGTAAATTATCGACGACCAGGGGTAGGGATTCTTCGCGAAAAAGTGAATCGATCGTCAAGAGTGACATTTTTCAGCGCGTGGCTTCGTTTTCGAGAAAATCGATTTCGAAAGTTCGCGGGGCTCGCGTGCGTTTCAGTACGACGCGGCTAATGCGTTCGACCATAACTCATTAGTCGTACTCACGTTGGCGATTATAAACACCGACGATTGTACGATATTATCCGCCTTCCATCGACCCCGCTATCCGGTAATTTATAAAATAATAGACCAATATTTACGGATAAAAATAACGAGTGAATAACTTAGTCGAGTGGTGCCCCCACGCAATTTTCAAAATCGATTTTCTCGAGAACTAAGCTCTGTGGAGACAAATTTTGTTTTATATATTTCGTTTACTTTTTCACGAAGAATCTAACTGGACAATTTTCTTTTCTTTATCTTGAATTTTCACGCGTTAACCGAGTATCTTTTACAGATAACAATTACGTATCCACTGTACTCACCACAATTATTAAACACGGTACTCACCATCGAACAATATTCAATTACTTCATCATCGCTAATATTCTTCAATGATGATCTTCCAGATGGACGTTTGATTAGTTGAATTCGACTTTGTCCTGTGCTGTATTTTTTTTTTTTCACAATTTTACACGATAATCACTGCAGATCAGCAGAACTTACAAGAACGAGAGAAGGCTCGTTTCGAACGACACTTTTCCAGTTTTCTACGCCGATAGTGGTTCTCCAGGTTCCAGGGGCAACACTTACGATTCACTATCTCGGGAAATTCACTCACGGATTTACACGAAGCAGACACGCACCGTGCGAAAGTTTCTCAAAGACTGAAGTACTTTCATAGACGATACTCGGTAATATACGAGGCTCCACAAGTGTATTTGACATTTTTTGGTAGTGTTTTCGTTAGGTGAAATCTCGGCAACTTGGTTTATTATTTCCGTACTTGGTCGAATAAAGGGTATGGTAAAAGGGAAACAGAATGTAATCGCGTTGAAGCGTTTTTACACCGGTTGCTTAAATTAATATAGGCTACCCGACGATTTCAATTTTATCATAGACCTCATTGAAACGATATAAAGCGAGAACGGTTCGGTCGGCCGACCGTACCATCCGAGCTCATGGGTCAGTTACCTGAAAGCGGGCTGCCCCGCGACCTTTAACAGCTCACTGAGATGTGAATTACGAAATGCTCACTCTACAAATTACTTATTCCGTGAACGATGCTTTGAATCGAATAAATAATATAAAGTATATTTATGTATACAAAATTATAAATAATATATATATATATTTTAATATATTTTAATATATATATAAAATTATAAATAAATAAAAAATTTCGATATATATAATTGATTCTTTATATATACATATATATATATATATATATATATATATATATATATATTATTTAAAATTTTATATGTAAAATATATTTTATATTTTATGTATAAATATACTTTATATTATTTATATTTTAATATATATATATATATAAAATTATAAATAAATAAAAAATTTGGACATATATAATTGATTCTTTGTATATATATTATTTAAAATTTTATATGTATAAATATATTTTATATTGTATGCATAAATATACTTTATATTATTTATATTTGATACATATATATATATATATATATATAAAATTCTAAATAAATAAAAAATGTCGACAAATGTAATTAATCCGAAGAAAACAAGAAAATTAAACAAGATGAACACCCTCCAAGTTCATCAATCGTGCAGCTCGGTCCCCGGGAGCGAAATTCGGCGTATTGTTTTATTATTTTTTTTTTTTTAAACAATTTCGAAACCGAGCAAAACGATGACGGACACCCGTATTAATTTCGCGCAGCAATATATTTCAATTTGGTGAAAATCACGGACCAGGGCAACAAAAAGTGATCGATTTGACGCGGAACGAGTCGCGCGCAAATTTTAAATTCGCAAAATGGACATTTTACAGATACGAAATTAAATTCTGCTTCGTACGCGAACGGCTCGGTACCTTTGTCGCTGAATCGTACGCGTTGTTTTAATTACGTTCCCGGGTGGTATTTACGAATTTGCGGACTCGAATGAAACAGTCTTCCCCCGGGTGAACCGGGCTTGAAAAAGAAATAAAAAAAAATTCGAAGTTTCCTTCTATGTTACCGCTACGACCGCGGAAAGTTATCTTCCGACCAAAATTATCTTTCCAACGGTTAAACGTGGTATCGTCGATGACGTGGTTTCAATTGTCCCAACGGAGACAACGTTGTTCAAATGGTATCTGGGATGATCGATTCCAGTCGTGATTGCCTCGTTCACCGTTCGATCCGTCGATGAATAATATTACAAGCAACCTGCTCGTTCTTCCCCGTTGACAATAACGCAAACATTTACCCGTACGTCGTTTCCCGAACAACGCGGGGGGAGGATCGGTCGATTCCGTGAGCCCACCCCGGTTTAAAGTGAATTTTCTAGTTACGTAGGCGGAGCTCGAACGTATCTGGGACTCTATCTGATCCTTCTTACGCGAATCTCTTGGCATCTTGCCCTCTTGGCTCGTGGTGCCGGGGCATTGAGTGGTAAAACGTCGAAATAGAGCCTGCACCCGGCGAGATTACTCAATGACGCGTTTTCGCGCGGAGGGTTGTTCAATTCGGGCCGGCCCTCGGGTGACTCGAAGATGCCGCCGCGACGATGTAAAAATCCCCACGGTTGGAGATTTCCAGTCGCGTCGGTTTCGGGTCGGTTCGTGACCGGGAATGTGTTCGCGCGGACGGAAATCGACTTCGCGGGGCGAAACCGAGAAACGATGAACTCGCGAAACAGGGCGTTCCGCGGCGGAACGACACCCACGGAATTTATATGAGAACGAGACGGTCTCGAGGCGTTTCGAGAAGTCACCAGACGCTATTTTCGAAAATTTCGACAGCGGTACTCTTTGGGACCCTAGCGGATGCTTGTACGGTGACCTCCTCGATAAAAGGACGGATTCGAACCTCGATAAAAGGACGGATTCGTTCCTCGATAAACGATACCGAATCTTTAACTGTGTTCACGTTTTTTTTATTCGGCGGTGTCGCGTATCGTTATCTGAGTTACTAATGTATACTTCAAAAAGAAAATTTATATATATTTTTTCACTAAATCGTCGCGAGAGTACTGTCAATGAATCGGCGAGATCGTCCCGTAAAATTCGAGCCCAAACACGACCATGTTCGGACCACTTTTGATAATAAGCTAAAAAAATTTTTGAAAATTCCTCGTGAAACAGGTTGGGAAAAAGTTACCCGAATATGGTCGTGTGGGGGCTCGTTTTACTCGGGAGAATTCCCCCGATTCGTCGATAACGTTCTCGCGACGATTCGATGAGAATTACCGAAGTTTCTAGGTTACATACGTGCGACACGAATACGCTGTTGCGCTTTCTCTCTCTCTCTCTCCCGCTGGGTATATCTTCGTTCGCTCTCCTGGTCGATCCGCACGTGACTCTTCAAGAACGCTCGATTCTGGGAAACAAATCCTCTACCGTCCCTCCTTGAAGCGTTCCAACGTGCCCCGAGGGTGCACGGTTGCTATTTCGGTTCTCGGAGCAGCGAGACCACGTGAGCGAATACTTTCCTCGGTTTTCCCTAAAATCGACGAAACGTCCACACGGTCCATTCCGAGGGAATATTTGCGGGAATCGACCTCGGTACGCCTACTTACAACCGACCGTCGTGCGGCTCGAATAATTCCGACGAATTTACTCGAAGTAACAAGTTTCTAATCCGGGAGCACCCTTCGATGCCCCCCTGAGAGCTATCCACGCGCATACTCGCGCGTGAAACGTATTCTCCCCTTGTCCAATCCACCCCCCTCCTCCTCCATAGAACCTCCCTTCTCACATCCTCGACCGTTACTTACGAATCCCTGTTGCCAAGAGCAAGGATTTAGATTACGAAAGCAGTTTTCGTCGGGACGGGACGAAGAGGTTCGATCGATCCCGGAGACGCCAATTGACGTTACGCAATACTCGACGGAACGTAGTCGAGGGAACGAAGTGGAACCGGGCCGATTGTCTTCGCCGATCGCGGGCAGATTACGAATTCGAGGACGCGCGGGCGTGCTCAGCAGAAACGGGAGTCCCAGACGCTGCCCGAGATATTCCATGGTAACGAAATTTCCAATCCCCCACACCCCCTACTCCAACTTCTTTCCCCCCACGTTAGCCCGGTATGGCGAAAATATGGCACGAGTGCGTCGAGAGACAAGGAATTCCAATATTTTCTTCACTTGTTGACTGGTCGCGACAGGACGATACGGATACGTGATATCCAGATCGCTATGAAAATCGAGAAACGATTTTCAAGATATTGTCCAACGAATTACCTGGCTCGTTTCTTTGTCGTAATAATGGGCTGCCATCGAGCGATCGAGCGACAGACTGACACGATGATTGTGCCCGATAACTGGATTAAGAGCTCGTTTTTAAGAATCTCGACGGGGAATGGAAGTCGATCTTGAAAGCGGGCAGTGTCGAACGACCGATTAGACGGGGTTGAATATTTTTATTGCATTATTATTGGCAAAAGGGAACGTCGGTACGGTTTAAAGAACTCGTTTTTAAGAATCTTGACGAGGAATGGAGGTCGATCTTAAAAGCGGGCAGTGTCGAACGACCCGATTAGACGAGGATGAATATTTTTATTGCATTATTATTGGCAAAAGGGAACGTCGGCACGGTTTAAAGAACTCGTGTTTAAGAATCTTGACGAGGAATGGAGGTCGATCTTGAAAGCGGGCAGTGTCGAACGACCCGATTAGACGGGGTTGAATATTTTTATTGCATTATTATTGGCAAAAGGGAACGTCGATACGGTTTAAAGAACTCGTTTTTAAGAATATTGACGAGGAATGGAGGTCGATCTTGAAAGCGGGCAGTGTCGAACGACCCGATTAGACGAGGTTGAATATTTTTATTGCATTATTATTGGCAAAAGGGAACGTCGGTACGGTTTAAAGAACTCGTTTTTAAGAATCTTGACGAGGAATGGAGGTTGATCTTGAAAGCGGGCAATGTCACACGACCCCATGAATATTGCGAGTATTATTATTCGCAAAGGGAATGTCGATACAGTTTAATTCGAGGAAAGACAAAAATTATCTTCGGTTCAAAATTTATACGAATTGTATTTTTTGGAAATTGTGAAGTAAAATTAAGAAAAATATTTCTGTATTCTTGTGCTTATTTCCCTCACTTTCAACGCCCAAGTCTTTGAGAAATATTTTTAATAAATATTTAAGAAATATTTAAGAGAAGGATCTCGCAGAAACAAATAACAATTTTCCAAGTTTCTCGAAAAAATATCGTAGGAAAGAAAATAATTTCCACGGGCAACGATAAATGATGTTATTACGAGTACACGGTTCGAAATTCTACTCGATCGAATAAGTATAATAGTTCCCTTGAAAAGTTACCCACCAATTTGAAAAAAACCGTTTCGTGGAAAACGCGTGTAAAGTTTAACGATTGGGACGCTTCGGTGCACGTTCCACGGAAAACGTTACACCCTCGCTGTTGTTTCGAATTTCACCTTCGTGTTTCGTAACAGTATTCTTAAAGCGTACGATTTGAAGAAAAAAAAAAAAAAAATTTTTTTTTCCAAATCTCGGATACTTTCAACATTTTTGAAACATAGATGGGGTGTCCACGAAGAACGTGTACGGTGCGTGGGGTTGCACCTTTCGTGGGATTTATTTACCATTCTGGTGGAAGCTATCGTGGTGGCACAAGCGCGCGAAGGCAGGTGGGAATCGGGAAAAATACCAGCGGCTGTGTGGTGGGTCAATAAACGAGATTAGGTCGTCCAAGAGCGTGTAGGCGTGACACGGGGAGGCGCAGTGCCAAGGATGCATACGCAGAGGTCGGATAAATCACGACCGGTACGAGCGAACGGTCGTAATAAGACTTGGCTCGCGCCGTCGTTTAATTAACGATTGATTAGATACGCCGGGGAGATGAATGTGCCGCGAGATAGCGCTGGAGAACGACTCGATGTAAAGCCGGCGGTGTAATCGAGATCGGAATTAACGCGGTTATAGCAGCCCGGTAAATGAAACAGCTCGCGACTCTTTTCCAGGTAAATTAAACGGGGCTATTACCAAGCACGAGTTCAACCATCGGGAGAAAAAAGTTAGCAGAACTGAACGACAACCGGAGATTATACTTCTGGACAAAGTGCGTCCGCGTCGTTGGCTGCGATTAACACACAGAGGGCACTTTTTTTCGATCGCGAATTATTCCGAGTGACGCGCATCGATCGGCTTGAGGGATTGATAGCACGGTGGACGAACGAAATTTATTTTTAAAAAACTTTTTTCTCCTCGAGCGAGAAAGGTTTTCGACGAACCTCGAAAAAGTGACGGTGATTTAAAACGTGTTTTTTTTTTTTTTTAATTAAACTTCTTGAGAACATTGTGGATGAATTCGCGAGATCTCCCCGATTAAAACGAGTCCAAACACGGCCATGTTCGGACTACTTTTTTGGTACACGTGATCGAAGGAAATTTTTGAATTTGATCAGAATCGAGTGCGATCAAATGTGGTCGTGTTTGGACTCGTTTTCATCGGGGGAACCTCGCCGATTCGTCGATGACCCTCTGACGGGAGGACAGTGCGACAAATGTAAGAATTTTAATTCTCGTTCATCGAATGACATTTATCGAGGTAGTAACGGGGACTTTTAATGAGGAGTGTCCGTACTTTTTGCGTTTCTCGTGTCTCATTTGTCGAAAAAGGTGCACCTAGCAACCAACGAGATATATCTCGGACAAATTGCCAGGTTTCGGAAGCCCGAAAGTCGTGCGAGACTGTAATATTACGAGGCTTACGGAAGGTTCGAATTATGTTTTCAGTTCTGACCCCATGGGACCCCAAAGTACCGTTTCGATATAATCCTTGTTAATCTCGTCATCGTGCAAATTCCCTTAATTCGACGCAACCTTGGCCGGTACTTCTCAGAGCCCGAGCGACTGAAACGCACAGATTAGAAACGATGAGGCTATAGGCGGCTAACCCAGGACTTAACCTGGACACTGACGATTTAAAATTATAACGATCGGGCCATATGCAGTCGGATTAACGAACGTTTCGGGGTTCGTCCAGATCCCGCGAGTCTTTCTAATTGGGGAATATTAACGCCGGCTACGACACGAGCCTCGATGTACACACATTTCATCGATCGATCTTGCAAATTGAGAGGCAGCCGCGAATGCATCAGCTGTTGCGGCCCGGTTTTGTCATATGGTACGGTTATTACGCGACACCACTTAGAAAGTTTGCACACCGCTGGAAGAACGACAATAGTCGGTAAATGGGACACGGGCGACGAGAAGGTTCGTGAAACACGCGGGGAACATCTGTCCTGCAAAATGGGGCTCGAACCAATTTCGATATTGTCGTTGGGACTATCGGTGCCACGGGCTCCTTTCGTTGCGGGCGAAATTGTGGTTGATCGTTTGCGGTTCTTAATGTACGTGTCGGGCGAGGAATGTTGCTTATGGCACTTGGAACGAGTCCCTGCAAGTGTACTTCATTTTTTGCCCGAGACATTCAATACGGTACTCGGTCTTCGCGTCACGTTCGCTGCGAAATCGTGGCTACCTGTTAAGGTAAGGCAGCACAATATTTCCGAGGCGCACGTGTTGCTACGTTTTTCATGGTAAACGTACTACCACGTCTGGGAAGAAAACGTACCGCTACGTCCTCGAAGGGAACGTACTAGTGCATTCCTTGATGAAACGTGCTACGAAGTTTTGTAAAGAAACGTATCACTACGTTGCGAGGAAAGCGTATCAGTACGTCTACAACAAGAACGTAATACTACGTCTACAATAAGAACGTACTACTACGTCTACGAAAGGAACGTACTATTACGTTTTGCTAGGAAACGTACCGCTACGTTCGCAAGGAAAACATATTAGTACGTCTACAATCAGAACATACTACTACGTTTGCTAAGGAAACGTACTATTACGTTCTGCGAAGAAACGTACCGCTACGATCGTAAGGAAAGCGTAGTAGTACGTCTACAAGAATAACGTACTACCACGTCTACTAAAGAAACGTACTATTACGTTTTACTAGGAAACGTACTGTTACGTTCGTAAGGAAAGCGTATTAATACGTTTACAATCAGAACGTACTACTACGTTTGCCAAAGAAACGTACTGTTACGTTTCCAACAGAAAAGTAACACCCAGTCCCGTGACAAACCTACTACCCTATCTGTAACAAACGTGTATCGATAATTCTGAAACGAAAACGTACTACTACGATCGCTACGATGCTAGTACGTACTACTACGTCCGCGCAGAGAAATTTTCAGAAAAATTGCAGTAATAAAAACATAGGCGGAACGTACACGGTATCGCAACTCGTATGCCCACGTAGTGGAGGTTTGTCAGCTGTCCGAAACGAGACGGCGGTACATTTCGTTCGCGATTTCGTGCCGTAGATAACGGATCGGTAACGGTTTCCACCGGACGTCGATAACCATGATTAAAATTCACGTACACGTGTCCGCCCCATGACTCTGTTACCTACCGGCTCTGAATCATTCGCGAAATACGTTCGAAAACGTCGAACTCGATTCGCGTTACGTCTCTAACATCGTCCATCCAATTATCCATTCCCGATCATCTACCGCAAAAGGTTCCGACAACAGCTAGACCGTTTTCCATCGATATCGCGAGCAACGGTGCACCGTCGACGGACGAATTATCGCACGCCGGCAGGAAACGCGTGGAAACTTTCTCCGATCGATCGGTGGGGCGAAATCGATGCGAAACGGAAGAAAAAGTTCGCCCCGGATACTTTCCCCGACACCCGGTGCATTCCGGAAAGCCACTGGTACGCGTGTCCCGAAAGCGTTTCGGGACACGGTCGCTGGCCATTACGGGGACCACGGCGCGTAACAGTCCGGATTCGTCCGTTCCATTAGGTGTTCTCCAAGAGAGAGAAACGATGAAAGACATCGTTGGCGTGGGTCAGTAGACAGGACAGGAAGGCCAGCGTGATATTCGATACGAGGGATCGCGTGCGCGGGGTGGCTGGTGCCACCCTAACGTGGCACGTGGGGCGCTACCAGGTGTTGCCTAGACGTCGGGTCGATGCCGATCGTACGCGCATGCGCGACCTCCCCTCCCCCCGCTCGACTCTCCTGCGACGCTCTCCTAACCCTCGCGGACCTTTACATCCCTCCACCTAGCCGACATTCTCGGTTCTGGCTCCTCCACCCTCGACTTTCCCCCTTCGAAAGGGGAGATAGGAGTCGGCCCCCTCGTCGTTCGCTCCAACGTGTGCCACCACCTCCACCCCGTCTATTCCCTTACTTCCCCCCTCCCCCTCCTCACCACGTCCCCAACCCTCTTCGACCGTGCGCACCAACACCGAGAACGCGTTACCAACAAGTCCGCGTCGCGTATCGGCGACACAGCGTCACCACTATGCAGCCAATCTTCCATAGGAATTACCATCGCCCCCCTCCACTCCCTCACGGCTTGTCCACCCCCTCCACCCTCCGTCCCGGGAGTTTACACACTCGTCGCGAGGCCAGGAACGAGGACGGTGCCCGTGGCACCCCAGCCAGCTGTTCCCTTCTTCCGTTCTCGATGTCTATATTCGACACGGGCCTCGAACCGCGTTCTCCATCAGGGTTCGCGGGGGGTGTTCACTTCTACGGGGGGGCCAGGTGCCCGATTTCAACGCGACGAGTGCGCCGGGTTCTCGAGCTCCGTGGAAACGAAAAACGGAGTGTTCCAACGGCGTTGCACGAAACTTCGCTAGAATCTAGGGTGCACGGGACCCCGGAAATCGACAACAGGGGTTAGAAAATTTATGGGGGGGGGGGGAGGGGCCTCGATTTAACGCTTGGACCGCACGATCGGTTCACTGGGTCGATCTCTGTGGAAATCGGGGAGAGATTTACAAGCACAATGTTGCACGAAATTTTTCTTGTATAGAAAATGGGGGGCCCCCCAAGAAATTTTATGGGAGGAGGGGGTCGATTTAACGCGTCGACTGTAGGATCGGTTCAGTAAGTCGATCTCTGTGGAAATTGGAGATTTTTAACCACAACATTGCACGAAATTTATCTTGTATAAAAGGTAGGCGGCTCCCTGAGAAATTTTATGGGAGGAGGGGGTCGATTTAACGCGTTGACCGTAGAATCGGTTCAGTTGGTCGATCTCTGTGGAAATTGGAGATTTTTAAGCACAACATTGCACGAAATTTATCTTGTATAAAAGGTAGGGGGCCCCCCTGAGAAATTTTATGGGAAGAGGGGGTCGATTTAACGCGTCGACCGTACGACGGTTCAGTAGGTCGATCTGTGTGAAAATCAGAGAGATTTTTAAGCACAACGTTGCACGAAGTTTTTTGTACATAGAAAGTGGGGGGCCCCCCAGGAGAAATTAACGACCAGGGTTATGGTAATTACGAAGGGGTGAAAAATCGTGTCACGAATTCCAATTGACAAAAGTGTTCACCGTCTCGTCGACGGGATACAGTCACCGTTAAAGGGGGGGGGGGGGGGTAAACACCGAGGAATCGAGGGGAGGGGGGCTGGTCTTTCAAACCGTAGCCTCGTTAGCGTCTAGACAAATCAACCGGTGCTCCGAACGAACACACAATTCCCGCGGAGGAGTACCCGTAAATCCGGGGTTTGCGTTCGCGGAACGCGAGAATCGCTCTCCTTCCACACGCCCCCCTCCCCCGCCCTCCCCCAGCCGACGTCGGGACGCAACGGTGTCGCCAAAACGGGGCACGCGTCCCCCCACTCCCCTATCACCGTTCGAATTCCCTCGTCACGGTTATCAATGCCTTCGTGGAAAAAGCGACAGGATTCTCGATGCCCCTCGGTGGTCCCCGGGACATACGAGGGGGAGAGGTGGGGGGTAGCGGGATGGAAGTCGCGGAAGCAACTGTTACGCCGTGCCAGAAAACGAACGTTTGATTCGGTGCCAGCGAACTCTACCCGCGCCAATGGGCGCTGCACACACGCGCTCGCGCGCGCACCCGTACATACAATCAAAAGGCCTGCAGGAATCGAGAACTACCATCGGCACCCTCGAGGGGTTGCGCAGCCATCCCTCGCTTCGGCACGAACCATCAGCAGCAGCAGCAGCAGCAGCAGCAGCGGCAGCAGCAGCAGCAGCGGCGGCGGCGGCGGCGGCGGCGGAGGCAGCGACGATGGCGGCAACAGCAGCGCCACCCCACAATGCTGACTCAAGGGGAGCCGCAGCAGAGGGACGAGACGGGTGGTTCCTAGTTTTCCGCGCGAGGCAGACGCAGACCGCGACGCGATCGTTGGGGAGGGACGAGGACGGAGAAGGAGAGCCAAGGTAGGGGATAAGCGGCGGAGCGGCAGCGCCACCGACCAAACAGTCGCACCCCGTCGTCGTGATCGTATTCGAGGGCACCCCCTGTCACAGGCGAGAGCCGCGGCAGGGAGCGACCGAGCAAGTATCGGACGGACAGACGGACGGACAGACGGACGAATGGACGGACGGACGGGCAGTCAGTCAGTCAGTCGGTCGGTCCACTCAGTCAGCCAGCCAGCGAAGTCAGTCGCGTGAGATATACCGAGGAGACTGCCCTGAACATTCAAGGAACATCTTCGCCTAGATTAGATAGAGAGAGAGCGAGAGAGTGAGAGAGAAAGAGAGAGAGAAAGAGTGAGAGAGAGAAAGGGAGAAAGAGAGAGAGGGGAGGAAAGAGAGATCGACCGGGAGAACTCGAAGCCAAAAGTGGGAACACGGCAAGCAACCCGGGAAGCAAAAAAAAAAAAAGAGGGTTGGCACGATTAGTTTTCCAGAGTGGTTGGATAGTCCAGCGATAGGACAGTTCGGTGGACAAGGGGGCGGTGTGGAAATAAAAAGGTAGTAACACGGTGAGAGACACACAAGTCGAGGAAGGGTTCGACCGCGTGAGAACAGGGCTGGCATGGTGGCGGTGCATCCTACGAAGGAGCTGCCCTCGCCGTGCCGATGACGAGGCTGCAGATCACGCCCGAACGTGAGCAAGGAAGAACGAAGAGGAAGGCGCCCCGGCGGCGACAGCCACCGTCCACGGAGAACCTGATCGTACGCGAGGTCAACAGGCTACAGATACGCGCGGCGCTGCTGGGTGACGGACGCCGGCGACGGAGACGACGGCGTCGCGGTAACGCGGACGACGTCGTCGACGGCTCCCGGAACGGGAAACGTACGTGGAACGAGAACAACACCGCCACCGGTAGTGGCGACGGTGGTGCCGGCGGCGGGCTAGGCGTCGCGGTAGTCGACGTCCTCGAGATCGTCGATCGGTACTACGGTGGTGCGTTTGGTGCGGTTGGTGAGGGTGTCGTTAGTGGTGCGGCGGCGACGACGCGGGAGGCGTTACGCGGCAGGGATACTCCAACGTCCGGATCGTCCACGGTCGACGATCGTCTTCTCCTGGTGACCGTAGCACCGGACGGTGACCAGGACGCGGAGACTCGCGGCGACCGTCACTGGGTGGGACAACCGCGTCAGCATGCCGCGGTGCCTCATGGCCAAGAAATGGAAGGCCTATCCGTGGCCGGATCGCGTCGAGGACCCCCAGGAGGACACCAACGATCCATCGAGCCTGGTGCGGGATCACACACCGGAGAGCCATGAGATACAGACGTCCGCCTCGTTGGAGAAGCGGCAGCAGCACAGGCACGAACCGGAAGACGAGGAGATCGACGTGGTCGGGGACACCGACGGTAGGCAGGTCGATCATCAGCAGACCTGTTGGGGACCCCACAGTCCGACCGCCGGTGCCACTGCGCCCAGTCCACCGCCTCTCAACGCCTCCGGTGCTCTTTACTATCATGGTGAGTAGTAACAGTGACGACGAAAAAAAGAACAAATCATACGAAAAATTCCACGTGCGGAGAAAACAAGGGTAGGTCGGAGAATCTTATCCAAGGGGTACTCCGTACCAGGTGTGCGTGGGGGGGACGACAGTCAAGGTCCCTTCTATTTGCATCTCGTGCCACGCCCTACTTTGTCCAGATTCGACTACTCCGATTCCGCGCGAACGTGAAAGAAAAACGACGAGGTGGTCTCCTCCCCTCGTCTCGTCCACATACACCGTCGTCACCCCCTCGTCGTTCCTCCCGGTGGATTTCTCTACCACCAACCCCCCTCCCCCCCTCTCACCAGCACCACACACGGGAGGAAAATCCGACCTTCGTTCTCGCGGAGTCTGGCCATGCGTCGAGCCACGGGGGCGACACACCCGCCGATTGGCCGATCGGGTCGTGGTGTGCTATAGAGAAATTGCGGTAGTCGGCCGTGACGATAACACACGGCCCAGGACCCCGTGTCTCGCGGGCCCCCCCGTCGGTGCACGGTACCGTGGGCACACGCTCGTTCTCCGGGGAGAGAGGGGGGGACGGACGAAACGCGTGCCTCCTTCTGGACGAGGTTTAATGATTTTCCAACGTTTCGGGGGCGATCGCGCGACGGATTCCTGCCATGCGTCGCGCACGCACACACGCTCGAGGACACACCCGCCGGTGGCGGCCCGATCGTTGATTTTACTGCGGATCGTCGAGCGGATCGAAGCTAAAGGGGAGGAATGATCCCTTCTTTCTATCTCGCGGCCCCATTTGGGTCACGTTCCTTTGACGAACAAAAGCGTTCCGTCGAGGTTTTTTTTTTTCTTTCTTTCTTTCTTCTTTTTTTTTCCTCCCCCTCCTCCTCCTCCTCGGCTAGAACCGCTTCCAGTTTCGCAATCTCGTGCCTTTCGGCTAAACGAGGACGCAGGAATTTCAGAGTCGACACGCCACCACGGGCTTTCGGACCGTTTTGTCTCTGTACACCCCCACCCGACGCCAGACTGCGGCTGTTGCATGCGATTACAGACCAAAATAATGCGATCGCCCCCAGGCCAGGGGAAAAATCCCGCTTCCTTTACGAAAATATGGTTTATCGTTCGACGAATACCAAGAGTGAAATTCGGTTAATATTTCAAGCGATTAGGCAGGGTCTACCACAAGAGTCTCTTCGGATTTCGAATCGGTCGTATTTTGGTCTCGCATTGTGGTAGTCGATAATGGTACCTACTGGAGGGATGGGTTGTCTTTTGGTAGAGTGTTTAGTACCGTAGTCAAGGGGGTTGGTGTAGAATTTGGACACTTGCTCGTGATTTTCTCTTGGGAAAAGAGAAAATCTCTCTTCGTAACGGCGGTCTTCGAATTTCAGCACCCGCTCCAAAGTTTGCCAATCTCCATCCTCGTTGCCTTCGCTTAATCGGTTTAGAAGCGAGTTAGGTTTCCGGATCTCGATCGGTGGTATTTTTCACTCGTTGAATACGAAAGATTATTCGAAGGAATAGCAAAGATTAAACTGGTCGATGTAATAAACGAAGGCTTGGGAATTGAATCGGTCTTGATCGAGCTCCTCGCTGTAAGGTTTCGACCTTTCAGTTTTAAGTCATCCTCGGGAAACACGAGCAGGTAGTAACCCAAGAGCGAAACGATAAAAATTACGAATTTTCGAGAATAAACAAGGACGGGGAGTAATAAATGTCGAGCTGATGGAACGACCGGAAATTAAGACTTGCAAATTTTCTTCCGGATCATTTGATAAACTCTACTTTAGAAAAACCGTTACTGTGCAGTTAGAGAGGGTCTTGGTGATTTCTGAGGATGAGTCTGAGATCTCAGAACTCGCAACGTCGTCCAACAAAGTCGAGTCTCTAAAATCTCGAAGACCTTGCGAAAAAATTCGTCATCGTTCTCCCGTGGAACCGGGCAACTCGAGGTGACTCGATCACCGAAAAAACCGGTCGTATTACGAGGCATCTGCAAAGGGTGAAGTATTAGCTCGGCAGGTGATTTCAGAGAATTCGGTCCTCGAACGACGATTGCTTTGAGACCAGACGGAGATCCGTTTATTTCGAGGCGAGTTTGAAAATCATACATCAAGAAAATCCTTCAGTTCCCCATTTGGGTCAAGTTTCTTCGAAAGAACAGCAGTGCTCGTGACTCTTTCAGAAACGCTTTCAGCCTGTCAGTTGCTCTTTCAAAACAAAGGGGTGCGGGAAATTTTGCGACGGTCTTGTTTTAAACGACGACTGCCGCTTTGAGCCGACTATGGAACCGGAGAGCGCGGGTTTCGGTTGGAAATTAGAGTCTTTGGAATATTTCGGGACACCTGAAGGGGAAAAACGGGGAAATTTAGGTCGTGAACGACTCGCGCGTTAAATAAACTTTGCTCGTTCTTTGTTTCTATTCCAGCGAGCACAACGGCGTTGAGCTGGTCGCTTAGCGTTCTCCAAACGCGACTACTTTGGCTCCTAGGAGCCAATCGTTCGATGTTCGAAAAATAATACGTCTTTCGAGATGCTTCTCGGTTCGAATCGCGACGCGAGATCCCCCGAATCTGGAGTACGTGTTGAATACGCGCCACAAGTTGATTTATGTCAATGATCACGGAAATGGTGTGCCACCGTTCCATGGACGAGTTCAAAGAAATTTAATATACTCCTCTTCGTTTCCTTACACGCCTCGGCGACAGACACGACGACCATCGTCGCAACGCGTTCTCTCGTCGAGACTAGCGATTCAAGGCTCGTGTTACGTAACCGCGACATTTCGTGTAATCACGTTTGGTACTAAACTGTCGCGAAAACTGCGCGAAAATCGCGCCAGAGTAGTCGTTAATTGAGTTTCGTTATCGATTGTAACGCCTGACAGTCGGGTCTTTAACATGGCGCGAACTGTTATGTAACACGTGCGCCTCTGCGACAGCGTGGGCGAACCTCGATGGGATTTATGAAAATTAAAGCAGTTGGTGGATTTTATCGGGCAATTTTGCATACCTACGACTCCATCCTCTTTCGTAACGATTGTTTCGTCGATGTACTCGTGGATCGTTCGGAAATTCCCGAATTATTTTCAATGCTATTCAAATGTACGATCGTTCAAGATTGAGGTTAGGTTTCGACGAGCGGTTGCTCCCACCCTCGCACGTTTTCGTACTTATCGTTTCAATTGTTTCGATACTCGGGCACGATTGATACCCCGCGCTTGCGTAATAGTTAAGTAGAAAATAAATAAATCGAAGGTTGGGTTCGCGGATGTATAGTAAATAAAAGAAGATAATTTTGTCAGTCTTCGCTTGAAACGTTTCGACCTTTGGTTTTCGATCGAGTAAATGAAATGAATTGCAAACAATAATTACAATGCAGATTCAACCAAACGTTAACGATTGTCGTTCGTTTCACGTTCGATCGTTGTTGTTCACGCTTTGAATTTTTATTCCGTTATCGTTTCACTTTCGAAGATAAGGAAATGTAGGACGATACACTTTTAGGTTAGAAATTTATTTTCTTTCAATATTTTATTAAGTTGTTCGAAAAGTCATTTTCGTGAAAATGAAACATGATTTTTTTAAAGTGTATAAACACTTTATTAAATTACATATATTCTCCATTTTGGAAAACGAAATGACTTTCCGAACCACCCAATAATTTCGATATTCGAAAGAATCGGGATTCGACTAATTATTTTATGCGATGTACGAATACATTTGGGGTTGATAGTTTCGTCCATTTTGAAAACTCGTGCGCGCCATAATAGCTTCCTTTATTCGACTTGTTTCCAGTTGTTGTTCAGTTTTTCTTTTTACGCGGATGCGACTGTATACGGCAGTCGTCGCATGGAGATCAGAATTCAGGTCAGAAATATGTAACAAACGACGCGGCATCGATTAAACGGCTTCCCTTTGCTGTAATTCCATCATGAATAACGAATTGCGTTTTCCTCGTCACGTAACGCTTTATTACACAGTCTGCTCTTCACACCAACGGATCCTCTCGGATATTTTTATTTTGATATCGCTCTTTTATTTAATTAACAATCGTGCCACATTCATTTTCGTTGGAAGATTCAGCAACACCTATTAAAAGTACAACTAAACTTTTACTGTCTTTCTCGTCGTGAACCGATTTTGATCAAACCTGATCAAACCTTATCATACCTTTAGACTAGAAATGGAAGAATTGTTAGAACAAAAACATCTATCTTTGTTCAATAACCAAAGTATGATCAAGAAACCTTGAAATGTACCTTTAAGAAAACATTCGTCGAAAAAATTTCCACCATTGCAGAATGTTTAAAAAATCATTTGATAATAAAAATTCTAGGGACTCGTCGTTCCAAATTTCCCATAGCTTACTCACATGGTAATAAAAGAAACCCCAGTCTAACTACATTATCAAATTTTGCATATTTACATTTATCACAGTTACATTTACAATTTTAGACAATATATATATCCACCCGAAGTTTTTCAACAAATTGTCTAGCGCTTCAGGGTTATTTGCGTCAGTTTGGGTTCGTTTAGAAATTGTTGGTCTTATCTCGAATCGAGACGATCGTTCGAACTGGCTGAAGACGGGCGAGGTAGTGAAACGAATCCCGGTATACTTGAATCCGGGGTAAAAATCGTCACCCGATAGAGACAGGGAGTTACTGGCGTACAGGATTGCAGTAACACTCGATACTAACTTATCCTCGGTACATACTGTCGTCCCCTCCCTCGCCCTTCACCCTCGGTTCTGGATGCCGCGTGTATCGTCGATAAGCTCAACCGGACGACTCGCCGCTCGTGTTCGCCGTCGCTCGAAACGATCGGCGAATAACAATGGCAAAGGACCTTACCGTCGCCCTTTGAAAGGCTAGAATCAACAGACTCGTGGGAGCGTGCAGAGCGTTCATTCGACATTATTGATTCTCACCCTCACCCCTGCCCCCTCCCTTTGTCTCTCGCGCCGCGCTCCACCCACCCGTTCTCCCTACCTCACCCCCTCCCCCACCCCACCTCTCTCTCTTTCTCTCCGCCGTTGATGAAATGCACTTCCAGACACACGACCACTCTCCTTTCCCTCTGTGTTGACTCCGTTTTATTTCAGCCAATAATAGATGCGCGCCGAGTTGATCGATCGCCCCAGCACAGTTTTCTGATTTATTGCTGTCACGCTCCCCCTTCCCCTTCCACTTCTGTGTCCCTCGCCAAGCACCAGCCCCAACTGCCTCGACAACCGATCCGTGGAAACAGTACCCCCACCACTCGACCCCTGTAGCGATTCATCGGGACCGTTTCTCGTTACGCTTGTGAGCCCTCGTGTATCCACGGGGTCCTACCGAAATCGTATATCCAGCAAATATCGGGAAGGAGTTCTGCTGGAGCTTCGATTCGGCAAGCGTTTCTCCTTGTCTCATTGTTTCGTCCACCATCGGTGAGAGTTTCGTTGGATGACGATGGACACGACGAATCCGGTTGGACGATTAACGACGCGATACGCGCAATTAGTCGCGGACACCCGCGCGAATTAATCACGCCGCTTAGCGGACGACGATCGTACCAACTGGGCGCGCGCATGCGTCGTCGAAAGATTCGGTCACCGGAGCGCCGGCTACGTTCCACGGGGCGACACGCTTGTAACGCGCCACGATCGCGGAATTAACAGTAATGTTTGCCATGAATATGCAACGGGATTGTTAATCAGGTAATACCGGGCGTTGGGCTGTGTCCGTGGTTAGTCACTGATTGAGTTATGAATCATTCATGTTCGTACGTGTATTTAAATATCGAAAATTACCACCGTCCCACCGGTGGGACCGTGTTCGTTCGAATTTTCCCGCTCTTTACAGGCCCCGGTTCGTTTCGTCGAGGGTGGGGGGAAAGGGGCGTGTATCCACCGTTCCGTCGACACGACGTCTCCCGAAGATACGCTCGATTCGTAATCGTCGTCACTCGCCGGAAATTCTTAGAGCGGATACACCTGTTTTGAATTATACGGAATTATCGATAATCCGCTCTTCAAACATACCCCGACCAATCCGCTTAAGACAGATTTACGGTTACGCTTTAGCCGCACCGTTAACAGCGTTAATTCGCGACGGCGATGTATTAATTATTCCATCGAATTTTCGAATCGAGATTCAATTACAACCGACGATTATTATTTACAATGCGCGACAATATCGTTAAACGTTGTCAAACTGTCCGAAGGGGTGATTTTGTGCTCTATATTGAATCGTTTCAACTCGTTTGCATCGTACGAACTCGGTGGTCGAAATCAAACGTCCTGTAGAAAATCAAAAAGGGCACATTTTCAAAAAATCGTGAAAAATTATACAATGTACATTTCACGTTGAAATTTTGCAAGCGTGTTCACACAGGCCGATGTACCATTAAGTCAAACGATTCGAGTAGGTTGATATAGAAAATTAATGGTTACTTTACTTTCTAATTATACATCTGGTCACGAGAATTTTTTTTTTTACTTTTTCACGATAATTCGACTCTGTGGAGGATCGTGACATAATCGAGAACGATCGAAGGAACAACGGGAACATTCCCTTGTGTCGATATACACGAGCGAAAAAATCTATGATTATTTATTATTTCCAAAGGAATTAAAGATTTACGCAATTTTATCGATCGGTTGTATTCCATCCATGTGCAACCTGCAGAAAGAAAATATTATTCGCAGAACGTGTATATATATATATATACATATATATTAACTCCATAAATATATACACACAAACACATACAAACACATATATATATGATTCCATTTTAAAACCAGCGGATGACCTTTAAATATCGCAAGCGGTTCCATCTAAAATGAAATCACGGTGACCACCGATAGGATAATCGGCAGCGGTGTGACCTTTTGAAAAAATGAATGGTACCGCAACAAAGAAATAACGACAATGTCACACGGTATCGATTTCGCCACGCTAGGGTTGACATTGTTGTAACACGAGCTCCAGATACGGAATTTTGAATCATGTTCGGCAAACGGGCTCAACGAATACGATTACGAGATTTCCGCCCACGGTTTCTGGGCGTTAGTCTTGGCACTCGACGGATTTAACCTTTGAATGCATACGGTTGCAGTATTGTCACATATATTTACTCTTTGTTTAGATAGGTGTTATTAGACACCAACGACGTGTTCCTCAACTACTGTTGCATTCCTAGGGCATCTTTTTCTCAATTTTAATACCCCGGACAATATCTGCTTATCGCAACGAGTGAAATCATTTTTTCAACTTCACTCACAACCATTCAAAGGTCAAAAGAATCCCTTTCGTTCACTCTGATTGCAGTATTGTCAATTTTAGGATCAATTTTGTATCGTGGTATCTGAAGTCGATGGTTCCTTACCACCTATTAATCGAAACTTTTATAATTTGCTGTGGTTTCGAGTCTCTTGGGACTGTCTTAGTTCTTTTGGAAAAATCTTGTACTATTTCATAACTATCTCGATAAATATTTTCTTTTTCAAAGTGCAACCTGTGGAAGTCTCAATCTCTTCTCACTTTGAGTTTCTGTTACGCGAATTTTACTTCGCGAATATTGCAAAAGAAAATTATTTCTCGGTTTTTTATACGCAAATTAATCAACACTCAAACTAAGCAACAAATGGCGAAACCTGCGTGACTACTAAGCAAATTACGAAAGATGCATCGTAATCCATTATGAGCGAACATTACAGGGACATTTTTATATTGAATTCTAAAGGTTACATTACGAAATGGAGGCTAAAATGGCGTTACATGGAAGTAAAATTATTATTCACTACTTCTCTAAAATTATAAATGTGAAAAACACAAATTGTAAATCATAATTAGAAAAACTATACCCAACCACCGTAAACACATTCGATAAAACACACTTCCGCTGTATTAACACTGGAATTATTTGTATTACCATTTGTATCAGATCACACACGTATCTTTAAAGTTAATTGAAGAAAGGACAAATTAATTTACGAATACCATTAGTTGTCCATTTCGATAATTGTCCAGGAATATTGTAGGCACACGATTAATAATCGAGTAATTTTAAAACAAATGTTATAGTCAAACTGACCCTTTGGTAGTTCCACTGTTAAAAGACAATCTCATTCCCTCGGTTCACGTTCGTCTCGTTCCCTCGTTTAAAGACACCCGTGTTGTATACCCCCTCGCTCCTCTCTTCTTCTCGTCGTTTAAAGACACGTGTCTGTTTTTATTTCGGTAACAAGAGAATTAATTGAAACAGAAACACAAGAGGGCCTTCGCTAAAGTCTGAAATCCAAAGCCTTGCGTTCCTGTTTTAATTAATGCTCTTAAGAGATCCTACGCTGAAGGCCTCCTCTCCCTTCGTGTCTCTGTTTCCACGAACGCTTTCTACGCTGTCAAAAATTAAACAAAAAAAAAAAAAGAAAGAAAAAAATTACAAACAAAAACAGAATATGACACATCGTGGCGCCATTAAACCTGCGTTATCTGTGTCGTGTAATCGTATTCGTTCGGATAACGGAGAATAAAGAGGGGAGGAAGTGTGTGTGTGTGTGGAGGAGGAGGGGGAAGGAGGGCTGTTCCACCGTTCTTCTCGGCACGTTTTATCGATTTGGAGCTCGCGTTTTCTCGGTTGGGAGCGCAAAAACAACAAGAAGTTCCGCCTCGCGTTGTTTCGCGGAGACAGCGCGCTCGCTCGTGGAAAGAAGCACAGCTGACGAAAGGAGGGGGCGGTGACTGTGCGAGGAGGGGCGGGGAGGGGGCAGGGGTTGGAGGAAGTGGCGCGGTCGGCAATTTCTGCGCCCTCGTGTTCGGGCCCGGTTCGCAACAATGCGAATGTCGCGTTACATTGTCGCAGCGGCCGTATCGATCGTATCCGGTGGAAGGCAACGTGGCATCGAAGGCTAACTGTCGCGTGTCCTGTCGCGTGGACAACAGCAATAAAAAAAAAGAAAGAAAAAAAAAACAGAGAAGGGTCAACTGCCAGGTTTAAACAATTCGAACGTTCGCGCCGTGTCGCGCGAGAAAAAGTTAACGCGGTGATGCGAATACGAACTGGTATCAGTGCACGTGCGTTGCAACTTGGAACAATTGCTGCAAAACTCTCGAGCAACTGTTTACCAAAGTTCGATCTTATCCACTGGATCGTCACTTTTTTATTTTTTCAATCAAAAGTATACTTTCGATTGACAACGATAAACGATTATTATTATTTCTGGCAATGTGAATAATTTTTCAAAATTTGTGAACAATTTTTCAAAATTATTCAGCTTTCCTAAAACCGAGGGTTAGTTAACAATAACGATAACAATTATTGTCGATAACAATTAATTTTTGTTGTTGTCAAAGCACGAGTGTAGAAAAGAATCTTGTAAGGTGGATCAATGTTTGTTTGTGTAAAATTTATTCGTTGTAACTTTACCCTTCTGTAAGGTGGATTAATATCTATGTAAAATTTATTCGTTACAACTTTACCCTTCTGTAAGGTGGATTGATATTTATGAAAAATATACAACTTTACCCTTCTGTAAGGTGGATTGATATTTATGAAAAATATACAACTTTACCCTTCTGTAAGGTGGATTGATATTTATGCAAAATTTACAACTTTACCCTTCTGTAAGGTGGATTGATATTTATGAAAAATATACAACTTTACCCTTCTGTAAGGTGGATTGATATTTATGCAAAATTTACAACTTTACCCTTCTGTAAAGTGGACTGACATTTATGTAAAATTTTTCCGAAAGTTCTACACTCGTTGTTAAGTAACGGTCGGTCCGCGCACCGAGGTATTATCACACTCGAGGCTACTTAGGTGGAATCCCCGCCATGATGTTTGGCTACCCCCACCACCGGGCCTCCCGTCTGTACGCGCAGACCTGCAGGCATACGTCCTCGATTTCCCGAACAAAAGAGCAAACCGTCATGGCGCGCGAGTCTGGCGCGATTGACAGCGAGGGGGAATGGCCTTCAGCGGCCAATTGATTTCATCCCGACTGTAACGAATACCCTCGCGGTCGAGTAAGTTTCTTTAACTTGTTTCAATCCCTTTACGAACCCCCGGTACTGTTATCGACAACCGATCGCGCGCCCGTCTCTCTAAATTCCGATAAAAATTTCAGAATCGTATCACGAGCGCGCTCGTTCTTCCTCCTTTGTTCCTTTCGTACGGGAAGGTCGGTTCGAAGTACCTCTCCCGTAACGCGTCTCGGGGAAAAAGTCGTAAATTTCGACTCGAGCCGACGCCAATGGTGGCATAAAAAAAAAAAAAATATCCACGTGTTATGTGAGACCGAGCACGAAATCGAGAGGACGTGCAACAAATACCACCTCTCCCCTCCCCCCTCACGCGTGTCATTATACAGAAACCTTCTTCTTACCCTCGTTTTTTCTCCGTCGTTTTCTCGTTAACAGTCGCACATGGTGGGACCAGCTGGCGTGCGCCGACACCAGGAAATGAAACGACGCACCGGTTCCGTGTGATTCACGAATTCAAATATTCATGGCGAGGGGACCGAGTGGCAGCGGGGACTGGTGACGGGGGAGGGTGGGGAGAAATGTTATGTTATTGGTGCCCTTTAATTTTCGTCGCCTCAGCGTTCCGTTCCGCACGAGAGAATCCTCGGGGATAATTAAGGGCCGTCGTTCTGCGGCTCAGCTGGCCATTGTTTCCGTCGATCCTGGCGACGATTGTTCAGAACGCGACACTGCGAATCGGCGCACCTCGCGATATTAATTTCCCAACGTACCGAACGATCTTGTCCGCAACTCCGCGAATAATTTTCCCATTTCCACGAACGTGGCGTTTCTCTTCAACCGGGTATCCACCGTGGAGCGAATCGAAATTAATCCTGGGACGAAAAACCAATTGTTACGATCTTTTCCGGTCACCTGACCCGGTTACCTTTCGTATCTGCACACCTCGTGGGAAATATGGCCGATAAAGAGTGCAACGTGACGACACGCGGATCAACTTTACCCTTCTTGCGTTCCTCCGAAAGAGTTTTGCGGAGTGTGCGTCGGAACACTCGACAGGTTTCAATCACGTCAGTCACTTGTTGGTAGTCGTTTCGTGAACACCCGACAGATCCACTTTCGGGTACGTGTAAACGAAGTGTCGTTCAGGATCGTATGGAAGTATTTCGATACTGTTCTTCCAATGCGATTGTCACACATTCGAAAGGTCGGTTTAAAGTACTCGAGGTTCTCGCGCGTTTGAGTATCGTTTAACGATAAAATAGTCTCTCTGTCGGATTGTATCAGAAAGTCCTTGTTACTTAAGATTCGGAGAAGATTATCTCAAATGAAAACTGTAATAAAGTCTTCTACCTTTCGATTGTTATGAAAAAGGGCAGAACGAGAAGCGTTAAAAGCAAATAACAATGTTGATACAAGTATACAGTTTACTGTAAGAGCCTACAATTGAATCAGATGACACTATCGAGAATGTAGAGAGGGTTGGTCTTAGATTCGATTGCAGGCTTACACGAGATCTAGATAAATCGAGATCTATAATTCACGAGATCTATAGTTCAATATACCTTCTATGTAGATGGAAGAAAGTACTAGAGCATAAGGTGTACACCATTCAACATTTAAAATTATACCACACTCAGCAGTTATAAATACCACGGTATTAATATTCTTCGTCCTAGGCTACGCCAATGCGTTTCGGTGGTACAGTACACAGCATACTGTAGAAGCCTATAATTGAATCAAATGACACTATCGAGAATGTGGAAGATGTTGATCTTAGATTCGATTCCAGGCTTACACTAGATCTAGAACATAATTCAATATACCTTCTGTGCAGATGGAAGAAAGTACTAGAGCATAGAGATGTACACCATTCAACATTTAAAATTATACCATACTCAGCAGTTTTTAATTCCACGGTATTAATATACTTCGTCATAGGCTACGCCAATGCGTTTCGTTGGTCACTTGTTATCGCTCGACTCGCTCTGTTTCGAAGCCTCTCTCTCGCGACATTCGTCACGCGATGGACTCGTACATGCGCATGCGCCTCAACCAATGACGAAAATGCGTGCAACCCGTGGTGAAATGACTAATCCGAATCGTTGACAACTTTCAATCTCTAGATAGTATCGACGTTCCCCTTGTGCACCGTTTAAGAAACACCGATGTAGCTGACTAGTTAGTACGCACGTAACTACCCAGAGGACGACTTCCCCAAGCTCTGGCCATTTGTACAAATCGTGCATCCCAATAGCGGAAAGTTTCCCCCATATAGATAGGCATTACTCCCCTTGGTAGTTCCATCTCTATTTCTCCTCCGCAGTAGCCTTTTTCAGCACGTGGGTCACAAATACCACACCGTGAACCCTACTTCAGCCACCCCCAAGTTGTGCCTATCTAATAGTTAGCTAATAGCTTCCCAGTTTTGTTGCGCTAACAAAGAATAAAAGGAGGGCAGATATCCTAAAATTCCTTCTTCGCAGAGATTTTCACCAGTTATAACCTCTTGTAATCCTCTAGTGCGTCACCTAAATTCTAACCCAGGAACTCTGTTACCCAACTTCTAACTTAAAATCCACCTAAACGGTGTACAAATAAACTTCTTCGCATACTATCGTGCTAGATCGAATTTAACATCGAGAGACGTTCCTTTTGATCGAATCTCCACTCTGTCCAGGTTATACCCAAATTCTAGCTTAAAACCCACCTAACCCCCCACTCGTACAAATAAACGCAAGCTATCGTGGTAGAAGATCGAACTAGACATCAAGGGACATTCCTTGTGAACGAATCCCTTCTCTGTCCAGGTCATACCCAAATTCTAGCTCAAAAGCTACCTAAACGATGTACAAATGAACTTCTTCGCAAGCTATCGTGCTAGATCAAACTCGACATCGAGGGACATTCCTTGTGAACGAATCTCCTTTCTGTCCCAGGTTACACGCACGAGTCATGGATCAACCACGAGGAGCCACCGAAATACGCTACTCTACGCTCAGCAGCGGAGCTGGCTAGACCGGTGGTACCGTCACCACCGCCGCCAGCCGCGCCTCAGGAGCTGCCAGCGGTGGTGACCGGGTCCAGCTTGCACCAACCACACCCGGCCTCGACAACGACCCCTTCGTCGTCCGCGTCGCTGACCCTGCCGCCCAGGAAGAGCCTGTCGATGTGCTTCACAAGCACCGGGACCGCTCTCTCGTTACCACCGAAGAAGAAAGACATCTATCGTCCGTACAGCCTCCAACCGACGTCAGAGATCCGAACGTCAGCGGAGGAGGACTTGTCCGCCGCGCAGGCGATCCTCGATCTGAGCGCTTCCCCGGCTGCGCCCACCCACTCGGTCTTCATTCACACGTTGTCACCGCCGCCGCCGCCGCCGCCTCCGCCACCGCCGCCACCTCAGCAGCAAACGGCGCCCGGTCAGCTGCAACCGGCGCAGCTGCAATCGGTGCCCACCGCGCAGCCTATACCGGTCTCCGTGCTAGTCCCGGTGCCCAGCTCGCAGACCAGCCAGTTGCGACAACAGGAACAGGCTCAGCAGCCCCAGTCACCGGCCACCGCCGAGGCGAACGCGAACAACTGCGCCACCGGCAGGGATGGGTGAGTATCGACCAACGGAATGCCCTCTCTAAGCATTTTGGCCGGTCGTGGGAGCGTCACGAGTCCCATATGTGTCGGTCTCTCGGCACCTCGTTCGGTTTCGAACAGAGCCGACCACCCGAGCCGTGTCTCCGCGGACTCGGGCTCCCTCGTGGAGGCATCGATGAACGTGGATAGATTTCAACATCGGGGACGGTGAAAAGACGATGATTGGACGCTGGACGAGAGAGACCGAGTTAAATTAGAGACTCGGATGCTGGGAAGGGGAACGCGTATCCGACCGGCCAATATTCTTGTAAACGACTCTAGCGTCCCGTCGGGAATCGTTCCACGATCGACGAACGCGATAACGCTGCTCCCCTTGGTTGTTGCCGGCGCGAACCGATCGCGACCGAACGAACCAGGGGAGAGACGAACGATGTCGCAGCTCCCCCGTTTTTCCGTCGGATCGTTCGGTGTCACTTTTGACATTGGTTTCGTCGGGAGGGAGGGTGTAGGTTACCGGATCGATGGTATCGCACGTTTCGGACACATCCGTGGTACACAGACGCTTGTCCCCGCGAGAGACCCCTCCCCTGTTGTATCTGGGCGTTCGAACGACAGTGTCCCCTGATCGAGCAATTGCAGTAACGTCTTCGCGAGTGGTAGTATCTCGCGAGTAGTGTCACGGGGAAAGTATGCGATTCACAATTCGAGCAGGGACAAAGTATGCCAGATTCCCTGCTACCGCTCCGACTTAACCTTCGTGACGTTGCACGGGACACGAGTATCGGAGAGGGGAACAGGAACCGGACACCCAAAGGCTCTACACCTCCGCTCGCTGATACTAAGTGAAGCTCCGACCGATCGCTGCGCGGTAGCGGGGAACTTGGCATCCCTGACTGCCGGTTGCAGAGTGGTAACGTGAACCACCGTTCACGGAGCCACCACTGTTACCAAGTTCTCTCTGACCAGCAGCGCCAACGGGAGCACGAAGACGGTCGCCTACACGTACGAGGCGTTCTTCGTCTCGGATGGACGATCGAAGCGTCGCGGCGGTACCACGAGCGGCGCCGCGGTCCCCGAGAAGGAGGCCACCCAGCCGGACAGGCCGAAGTTCACGTGCACCGAATGCGGCAAACAGTACGCCACCTCGTCGAACCTGTCCCGGCACAAGCAGACCCACCGTAGCCTCGACTCCCAATCGGCGAAGAAGTGCATCCACTGTGGCAAAGCGTACGTGAGCATGCCCGCTTTAGCGATGCACGTGCTCACGCACAAGCTTGCCCACAGCTGCGGCGTGTGCGGGAAGATGTTCTCGCGACCCTGGCTGCTGCAAGGACACCTGAGGAGCCACACCGGTGAGAAACCGTACGGTTGCGCCCACTGCGGCAAAGCGTTCGCCGATCGGTCGAATCTGCGCGCGCACATGCAGACACACTCCGCCGACAAGAACTACGAGTGCTCGCGATGCCACAAGACCTTCGCCCTCAAGTCCTACCTGAACAAGCATCTGGAGTCCGCGTGTCTGCGGGACGACGAGATGCCACCGCAGCAGCAACAACAACAACCGGGGACCGGGAACGGAGGGAGCAACTCGAACCAGCACCAACCGAGCAACGATCGCGATTTGTAGCAGCGCTTCGACGACGGAAAGACGACGACCATCAGGCACCACGACGCCCTCGCGGAAGCGGTTAGGGAGAGCTAGCGGTCGGTCCCGGCGACGCCCGGCTAACACGGGGAACGAAGGGGATCGAGACAGGATTGATGACGATGAGAGAAAGGGAGAGAGAAAGAGAGAGAGAGAAAGAGAGAGGGTGGGTGGGAGAGAAAGGAAGAAAGAGATGGGGAGAAAGAGAGGGAGAGAAAGTGAGGGAGAGAAAGAAAGAGAGAGAGAAAGAGGGAGGGTGAAAAAGGGAAAAACAAAAAAGTTTGCCGTAGGTTTTAAGTAGAAAAGTGCCAGTAGAGAGAATGGAGTAGTAGAGAGGTTAACGGTAAAACGAAAAAAATTTGAGTAGTCGAGGAACAGCGGTGAGATGAAAAGGGAGAGAAAGAGAGAGAGAAAAAGGGAGAGTGAGCAAGGGAGAGAAAGAGTGAACAAGAGAGAGAGAGAGTGAGCAAGAGAGAAAGAGAGTGAGCAAGAGACAGAGAGAGAGAGAGAGAAAAAGTGAGCAAGAGAGAGAGAGAAAGAGAAAGAGGTGGAGGAGGAGGAGGTATCGGTTTCTTAAATAATGTCTAACATTAATAAAAAACGTCCAGTAATGTTTAAGTCTTTACAAAAGGAAAACAAAAAAAACGAAACGAGAGTGTAAAACGAGAACAAAAGAACACGTCGAACGGTGACGTCCACACTGCAGTCTAGTCACTCTAGTCGATTATACCTATTACATTATGATATTATATTATTATATTATATATATTATATTATTATTATATATATATAGTATATTTACTAGCGCGTACGGTTCTAGTCGCAAGCTCGTTACGGAGACACTATTTATTGAATACTTAGCTGCCTAAACGAAGATTGAAAAGAAAAAAAAACTAAAACTCTCCATCGGGTAGAGCGAGATGGTAAAAAATTGGGGGATTCACCGTGATGACGGACTCGACGGTACAATATACGACGCTGAAGCTCGACGTTAGGTTGACGAGCCCGACGAGATTTCCGGGCCGGTTTTCGATTCTGTACCCCCACCCCGCCCGCCCCATCCACCGATCCAACCCACTTTCACCCCGGTAACCCCGCCCACTCGACCACCTCCGCTCGACTCCGCGTCGAGCACGCCAATACCAAAGCGCCGCGACGACGCCAGCCGGGGCGATCTCGCGGGAATCGAATCCTGTCCAGGGGATCTGATCGTCGTCGTCGTCGACAACGGAAACGCGCAACCGTGACTCCGTCGACTTCGTCCTTCTTCCCAACGCCTTCGAACGCCCGTCTCCGCGTTAGAGACAACGACCCTCTTGCATGTTCCTCTTCGACGGCTAGCCCCACGTGGGGCCGAATTATACTCGACCAGGGGTCGACGCGATTCATTCTGGACGATCGACGTCCTCAATCGAAGTCGTCGGTGCAGGTATGCGCGTTCCGTTTGACGATGACTTGAACGCTGCGTGTAACCGGCACGTGTAACGCCCGATAAATCGTGTCCCCTTTCGCTTCGAATTTTGACAACCGTCGGCGATAAACGGTGGGCAATCGGAAAGTTCGAAACGCGTTAACCACGAGGGCAAAATTAACGAACTATTGTCGGAGAAAAATCAGTACCGTTGTTTAATATTCACAGGATACGGTAATTCCCGCTTTCTGGGAACCTCTACCCCGGATTCGAGTAACGGGAATCGTCGAACCTCGCTGTTTGCGTTTAAATAGTGCGAAAATATTATTATTCATAGATTGTGTACTTGGGAGAATCTAACGAAAGGATTGTATAATAGAAATTTCATGCAACAATAGGCCCCCGTTTGATGTGAATATGGATACTCCGCTTTCAAGCCAAACGGCGATCTCGGTTAAGTTACTTGAAAGCGGGAATTACCGTAGTGTTCGGGGGATGGATTTTGAAAGAGATTCGATTCGTTCGATCTTGGACTGCTCAATTTAAGCTCAAAAACTGGAGGTTAGATTTGCGTTGGGTAGAAAGATTCGTTAAAAGTTAGTACAAATTTGCAGGGTCGACAGTGGCGGGAAAGGAAGCAGTCTTTTCGAAAAAATTATACACAGTAGTCTGATCTCACATTGTCCCGGTTCGAAGATAAGAGGAAACGTGTTTTAGTCAAAAATGAGAATCAATTTCCTATAATGTGGACGTGTTTCACGATATGAATCAAGTTTCGAAGACTTTGGTATGCACATGGGACTTTTAAATTTCAACTTTCCTTTGCCCATCGCTCGCGAGTTGTCGAGTGTCGTGTGATATTTGATCTGGGAAACAAGATACAAGATTGTAGTATGTTTCGTCCCCTATAATCCCATGTGACTTTGAGATCACATACCCATGTATCTATACTTTCAAAGTTTCGTCTCGTTCTTTTACCAATACGTGCCATTGTGGTTTCGAAACTATAAGTGCATTGCCATCGAATAATCTGTTTATAAGAACTTTTAGTTACGATTTCTTACAAGATGATTACAGTTAAAAAGTTTTTTCTACCAAATATCCTATATTACCATTGTTTATCAATGTTACACAATTCTTTTCAGAAGCCAAAAATATTTTACTTAATAGAGGGTTGACTGTATCTATTTTCCGTCATGCAGATCTCGTAAAACGATATATTTCTTCGAGCAAATATCATGGGTCATCGATGACCCACGCCCGTCGTACCCAAAAATTCTTTTTTTTTTCCAACGAGGCGTTACACGATCGGGTGCACGCAAGCTCCAGTGCAAAATGGAAAATTCAAGACGCGTACATATACATACACACACAAACACCAAACACGTAGGACAAACAGTCATACATACGGACACACGCGCGTACACGTATATTTAGAGCAGATTCGAGTAATAGATGCGTAACATTGTTATACACATATTTTATAGAAGCAATATAACAAGTAAGGAAATAAAAAAAAAAAAAGTAATAATGACGACGCGTACGGTTAAAAGCAATGTTTCGACACAACGAATTATATAATTATACATATAGAAGCGAACATCGAAGTTTAACGTGATGGATAACGATGATTTGCTTCGGCATCGAACTTTTTCGATCGTCTCGCCTATGCTCTTTCGATCTGTCTGTCCCCGCTTCAAAATAACGTTTCGAACGATTCTCGTGACCTATCGTTATCTCTTGCTTTAAAAAAACCTTTTAGCGTTAATCGTAAAACATTTACTTACATAGAATGCTAATTCGAGCCAGAAAGTAATCAAACGACTAATTAGAATTTATTATTCGGTTCGTTTTATTGTCACTTCAATATTTACGATCACCTCTGTTTGCATAATCTTTAAAATTACGAAACGAACGTGGTTGTAAAAATATCGTAAATTTAATTCCGCAATGAGAACTTATTACTCGATCAAGAGATAAACTAATCTTTCTTGATGTTTCAATTTGGACAATTGTACAATACGAATATAAGTATCCGCGCAAGAAAATTAATAACGATTGCATCACAGTGAGTCCGCGTAGAGAACTTGAGAATTTAATTATATAATCTTGTTACTGGCACAATCCCACTGTCGCGTAATTCCTTTCAAATATACCATTGCAACGAATAAGACTTTACAATTAAGTAGTACATTTTCCACCGTAAAATATTTTGCGAACGTATCCAAAGACAACGAAATCGTGTTTAACCCTTTCGACGCCAATGTCTGAACACGAGGCACGCGCGCTGTGCGGAAATCCGACGATGACGTTTATCGAGCACGTCGTGTGAACGCCTATGAGCGTTCACCGCACGGACTGTACAGTTGCAAGCACTCGTAGCGTCGAAAGGGTTAAAAGTCACTATTCGCAATCAAGCGATAATATTAGTACAAAATTGATCCGTCAAAGGTCACGATAACCAACGAAATAGTAAATTCTCGAGACAACGAAAAGTCAGAGACATCGAAGTCACGGATTTTCGTTCGACCAGTTTCACCGTCTCTAAAAGCAACGATCACACCGCCGGAGAAAAAAAGAGTATGGATCGAGTTACAGTTCGGAGAGAGCTGGGCGCGACGATGCGACGAGTCTTTTTGTAATAATTATCGCCGACAAATAATTACCGCGTTGCATGTACAGAGTAGCCGACCTCACCGCCAAAATACAAGATATATTAAAGAGAAAAAAAAAAACAAGAAAACGAGAAAAAAATACCGAACGAAGCCGCGGAAACAACGACGAACCATGAGAATATTCGCGCGGCGCGCCGCGCGGATCCGATCCGATCGAACGGGATCCACGCGCAGCGATTCACGCGCAGAACCACCGCGCAGGTGTCGCGCGCAGATCCCGCGCGGGATCGGGCCGCGGCGTGCAACGATCCCCAACGGCTCTCTCGGTCCTGCCATTGGTGACGTTTGTTTCACGAATTTTCTTCGCGCAGTGCCCGACAGCGCGCGTGACGACGATCGCGCGACTGTCGCGTGCGAACGTAGAGCAATAAAACCCTAAGCAATATTAATTAAATTAATTGATTAACGAGTAAATTAGTCAGTCGGTTCGGGTAGAGAGAGAAAGAGAGAGAGAGAATGCGAGAAAGAGAGAGAAAGAGAGATAGAGAAAAATGTTTAGAAGAATAACCAAAAAAAAAGAGAAAAAATAGACACCAAGAAGAAACGATCGTAAATACAAACTAAACGAAGTGCACCGTTTGACGCGTGTCTGTATAATGTAGTAAACGGCCCGAACACCACGATCACGAATCGAGGGAGGTAGCGGATCGTGCGCCCGGATGCTTTTCGTCCGCGCGATGTCGATCGACAACCTCCCGGGCCCTAGCTTCCGGTACGTTTACTTCGTTTCGTCAATACCTCGACCACCGACCGCTCTGTCTCGGTTTTTAGTTACGGATTTCATTGTTCTTAAATTTACCGCCTGTATAGTATATACATATATATATTTATTATTTCTTTGCGAATTTGTTGTCAGTATTATTATTATTATTATTAATAATGGTTGCAGCATTATCGTATTTATTATTGTCATCGGTATTTATTAATATTTATTATTATTATTATTAATATTGTGTATTTTACTTATCCTTTTATCGATTCACCTTGTCATCACGTAGCACTGCTACTATCATTATTATTATTGTCATCATCATCATTATTATTATTATTATTATTATTATTATTATTATTATTGATGGTAACGTCGTTTACATTTCGTTATTATTATTATTGATATTACTGTAGAGGTTATTATTGTGCCGATACAACGACCCGGTACAACGATCGGTATCGCATTGCGTCGCGTACGCAACGAAGAATATTGCGAGAACACGTGCAATTTCCGTTTTCCGTGATATCGCAGGCGAAAACAAATGGAATCGCCGCATCCCGTGCGCGCGCGATAAGGCTGCTTTATTATACTAGTCTCGCGTGTACAGTCGATATAATTGAACTTCTGGAAATACTCGTAGCCGTACACACGTACTACCGACACATTCTAATTAAACACACGCAAGTATATTGGTACGCGTAGATTGTAATTCGCGGTTCGAGAAAGACGGATAGAGAAGGTGGGTTTTAACGCGCTCGAACCCCAGTCTGGAAATTTCATTTCATGACTCGACTCCCTGCAACGGTAACCTGGACTCGTGCAGAACCAATTCTAAAATCGTATCCACGTATCGATTCACCGCCAACGGCGGGTGAAACCCTCCGTTACGATAACTCCGCTATACGTAAATTCAATTTTTCCTTTCTAACGACAAATCACCAATCTGAATGTCCAACGGCGCACCATCCTAGGAAAAAATTCCCCAAGTGGGAGTAAAAATGTTTCAATTCGAGAAGAAAATTTTCCAAGATTCCCCTCCCTCCTGCAAACATTACTCGATCGAAATCGTCTTCTCGTTTCTACGTAACAGAATTCTAACTAACGCCAAACACCGAGAAACGCACAACCGATACACCATTAGGTTATGTGTACCTACGACTGAACGCAATCACCGAGAAGACGTTTCGTTCGGTTCGGGTAGATTCGAGACCAGAAAGTTAAAACGGCCGTGTGGGTGGCGAGTACGAGGTTGAATCGATTTCCTCCAGGTCCCTCCCCCTTTTTTTAAATAGTTATTTATCCACGGGTCCCCGGGTACGGGCGCTTTTAAAGCCAACGGCCGCAGTTTCGAGCCGAACCGAAACCAACGAGCTGTTGATCTCCAATTAAATCGCTCGACGAAGGGAAAATGGACGGAGGCGGATGCAAATATTCGCGGAAGTGGCATCGGGGCGCCGTTTGGCCGTGATCGGGGTTCGTTACGGGGAATTGCGCCCGATTCGTTAGGAAGACTCACGGAACAATTAAACCGCTTTCAACTGACCGGTCCGCGGAGACCATTCCGCGTTTGGTCGAACTTCGCTGGTAATATTAACGTACGGAACGAGCCGGTTCACGATCCTCGAAATAATTAAGAGCTTTTCTAACGTGTGGAATCGACGGTTCGGTAATTTCGCGTGGTTCTTACCTACTTCAAACAATCGGTTGGACTCGTCTCGCCGAACGGAATGACTCTCAACGGGTACTGTGATTCAATTATCGTCTGATGGTCTGTTTTTTCTCGTCGTGAAACGTCTTAGGTTTGTTGGAACGGTTAACTGGTTCTCGAAATACAGAGTCGATGTTGATCCTGTCGATACGAGCATTTATCCTATTTAATTGTTGTTTGACAGTGGAGGGTCACTATTTTCTGTGTATCGTGACTATAGGAATATTTTTATAGAGGATAGGTAGTCGATGAGTATTTATTACAGTTCGTACTTACGTGTGTACTATGTACTGTATATACTGTATGTACTGTATATACATCGCGTAGTCGTGTGATATACAATTTCCGCGTGACTATATCGCGTAGTCTGTAACGTATGCTCTAAACACGATTATATCGCATAATCTGACCGGTGTAATCTATCCGTAACTGTATCGTGTAGTCTAGGCGAGGCTGGATCATAATCTATGGTACAAGTGTCGTGTATTTTAAGCAATATATATTGCATAATCTAGGCACGACTGTATCGCGCGACACAGTCCAAGTATTAGTTGCTATAGAGTCACTATTTACAATTTATGTACCGATTAGAAAGCGACGTATCCCGGTTACCGTCTCCGCAATAGAGTCAATGACTCGATTATTTACAAAGTAATCGATAATCCGATGATTGTTAACTCTTTCGTGAAATGAACCGACCCTAGTCTTTTTATTCGTCTATTTAAACACGTTTAGGTTCCGTTTCGTCTATTCTCGTTCAATATCCGTTTTATCGACAGGATTAACAGGCGTCACAATGTTCGAGAGAAATGTTTGAAAACGACGTTTACACGATTCGATGACCAAAGATACGAGAGAAAAATTTTAATGAATGCTTTGTTTGCAACGCGAGAATTTAAGATGAATTTCTAATGTGATAATAACGTCAATAACTAAAATTACAAAGTATTTGCAATTCTGTACTTGGATATTCGTCAATTACGTGAAATTCTAGCGCAAGTATTTCAAAGTACGTTAATTTTCGAAATTATAGCGCTAATTATTTCAAAATTGTAAAAAAATTAATAGTGGAAGAAAAAGATCACAATTTATACGATTCGATGGCAAAGCTTCGAGAGAAAAATTCAAATCAATATTTAGTTCGCAACGCGAGAACTTGAGAAGAATTTCTAATATAATAATAACGTCAATAACCGAAGTTACAAAGTGTTTGCAATTCTCTACTTGGATATTCGTCAATTACGTTAAATTCTATCCTAGTATTTCAAAGAACGTTAATTTTCAAAATTGTAAAAAAATTATTTGTTTTATAAATTATTTCGCTAATTATTTCAAAATTGTAAAAAATTAGCAACAGAAGAAAAAAGATCCAAATTGTTGAAATCGTACAAGTAGAAATACCGCGCAGAAACATTTGAGAATTTTCATGTCCCTGGCGGCAACTTTTCCTCGCTTATCGATAACTCCGCGATCCATCGCTTCGAAGAGTATCCGCCTCCATTGTCGATTCTCCATCGTGGAGTACACCAAATCCACTGAAAGTAACGCTTTCTACGTCGAAATACAGAACAAGTTTCCCTATATCGAACCACTTTCGATATTTTCCTCGAGCGTGATATTTCTCAAAAACGAAAAGAACGATATGATTTCAAGGGGGATCGAAACAAATTAAAACGGTGGTTAACCAATCGCTCGGAGAAAACGTTTAAAGAATCGAAAATATTTCCATCTGTGTATTTATTAGAACTTTGGTAAACTAATTTCCGCTATTTACCAAGCTCGGTCCAATTTGGGCAATCCAGTGATCCCAGGAACCGGTTCCTAGTTTACATAACAATACCTTGAGTGCTCGCGAAAAACGAAGGGAGCACCGTGTGTTTACCTTTAGCCGTACTCGCACACCCAACGGCGCTACGTTATTCCCTCGTGTAGGATACAACCGGGCCGAAACAACCTTCCAACCGGAGTAAACCAATCCCAACTTCCAGTCGTTGAAGCGAATCTCGAAACGAAAAGGAAATTTCCAGAAAAGCCTTAACGAAAATAATATTTTAACAAAAGTACGAACTTCCCTCTGCAGCCAATCCTTCTCGGGGACGAGCACGACTCGTCTTACCCAATCGAAGATACGTGTATCTTGAATCTAGATACATTCTGTATATAAACACGTGAGCATTAATACACGTAAACGTATGTATAAATACCTTCCTATTAAGTTACACGTAAGGAGACACCTACACTTTACCGCGCGGACACAACCACGTACGTTAGATCTATTACTCTGTAACTCGTAACTAATCTATATCTTCCTCTTAATTAAGCGGCCGTTCGTCGCGCTCGCTTACCTATCGGATAACTTCTCGCTTGATGTTCACGTCGGACCCGCGTCCTCCGTTTGCTGAAACAACAGCAACGGAGTATCGCGCCACGTTGATTGGGCAATCTCCTCGCCCAATTGTTCCGATAGGTGTCCGCTTCGACGACGAGAATCCCGATCGTGGATCGGGTGACTCGCGACCGAGAACGTCTCGAACGATCAATCTCGATCGTGGATCTATTCGGGGACACCATCGATGTCCACACCTAGTATACTTCGCGATCGTCGACGCGAAGTCTCCTTCGAACCGTCTCGGTTCCACGAGACGTCGACTGTCGCTGTTTTCCAGCCTTCGTGTCTCCTCGACTGTCCGTGCTTGATTCCTTCTGCTCCTGTCTCGAGCGCCTGCGCACTCTCGCGCATTTCTGTCCGCGGCTGGTACCTTCGCCGCGTCTCTATTACCGGTCACCTTCCAACGTCGCGCTCACCGGACGACGATCCGACGCTACGGTTCGATCGAGAATCGATCGAGCTCGTCGCTTCTTATTATTATTATTAGTTTTGCAATCGACGAACGAACGACGGATACGTATCGAAACGCGCAAGAACGAAATGAAAACTGTCCAAGAACGAACGAGGATTATCGATACGTTTTCCGAAACACGGCTTCGAAGAGCGCGCAAAGAAACGAGAAGTTTTTTTTTTCTCGAAAGAAAAAAAAAAGGAAGGGGGGAATTAATTTTAATCGGATATCGTTCGACGAGCTCTTTGGATTTCCGATAGGACTCGACACCGCTCTTTCGAATGCACGAGCAAAATCGACACCGACTCGCTCGAGAACAAACAAAAAAATAATACTGAACAATTCTTCGGGTCTCTTACGAAAAGCGATTTAACCCCCGAACGAGGAATTTCTACGACCAAAGACTATCGGAACACTTCGCCCTATCGCCGCGAACAACCTCAACTTCGCCTGAACTTCGCTCCTTCGAACACTCGCTTCTAATCGCTCCTGAGCCACAGGACTATCTCGATCTTCCGCTGTTGCCTCGATATCTCCGCCGAATCCGCAAAGTTGAAGGGAGTTAGAGAGAAAAGTGATGTTAAGTGAACCTTGCCGTCAGACCGATGCAACGAACACCGTGGGAACATTCGTGATCGCGTCGTTGGCTTCACTCGTGTACGTCCACGGTAGAATCAACTGGCCGCTCAAGGTTGGTCGGCCGTTACCCCCACTCCTTCCGCGCGGCTACCCCCACCACCGGTGTTCCGTCGCGTCTACGTTCGCGCGCATCGCGCAACGCCATACGCCATCTGTCTCTCGGGGAGGCGAGATCGGCCTCGCGCGGGACCGGTGTCGTCCAACGTGAGCTTCCCCCACTCCACCGCCCGTGACCATGACTCGGGAACGCTGGTCGACGCCAATGCGTGCGAGCTCCGTACAAACGCAAGCGTAACACAGCCACGGGACACACTAACTCGAAAATCTCATTTGTCGCGACTCCGTGCGGAATCGCGGGAGCCACCGTGAGCGACCAATTGACTTCGTTACGACCGTGATCGCGGTTCAAAAGCGAAGAAACGGAGGAGTTTGGTGGACGAACGAGCGAGACTCGCGATCGAAACGCCCGAGAGCGAGCGAACAGCGTGATCCCTGCTGCAATTTTAAGGACGAGACTCTCGCCCCAATAGCGTCGTTCGTCATATAGGGTGTCGCGCCGTGTGGATCCCCCGTCTGGTTTTCTCGATTCTCGCAAAAGAAAAGAAAAAAGAAAGAAAGAAAAGAAAAAAAAAAAAAAGAAAACGAAAATCGACGAAGCGGGACGACCTCCACCGAGCGCGTACGCATTTTGTAATCCTTCCAACGAGAGCCTTGACAATTTTTTAACTATTCGTTAGTTGCCTTAGCGTAAACGAAGAGGGAGAGAGAGAAAGAAATAGAGAGAGGGGGGAGAAAGAAAAGTATAAACGAACGGTCCTCCGGTCCAATTTAAAGTGATCCCTAGCGCCAGTGTTTCTCAGCCTGCGTCGCCAATCGGTTGGTATATTTCGTCGAAAATTCATCGTAACCCCGAACGCGACGATATCGTGCATACGCATGTATACTTTTTTTTTTTTATTTTTATTTTCTTTTTCAAAACGGTGAACTTCCACCGTTTCGAAAGAAGGAAAGATCGCTCGTTTCCCGAATCGCAGCGTGGACCATTGTAGTAACTCAGTCCCGGTCGAAGGGGCGAGAAACACTATCGCGAACGCAACGACCACCGCGGCAGACCATTTTTACGCGACGCCACACGTTCCAAGACGAACTGGACACCCGTTAACGCACCGAACCCCCGGCGCACGCGCGCGCGTCGTCGCTTTTACGATTACAGCGAGCTCAAAAGATTTTTTCCACAACGGTTCAGCGCACGCGAACCTGTCCGTGAAACGGAGAACAATCCGTCGATCGAATCTTCGGACGCAACCGGGGAACGTGAAAGGCGCGTCCTTCGTCTCGATTTAATATAGAGATAGCGTTAACTTAGTACACTGATATATATACGATATATTATTATACATAATATATTTTATATATTCCAACGAAAGCGTATGCGATAACAGTTAAGGGGAACCCCGTGTAGCTTTACCAACGTGACTTCCATAACGCGACACGCATAAAAAAAAGAAAAAAAGAAGGAACCGTACCTTCTTCGAGGTCGTGGAGCCTCGAGGAGGCCGTGTACACTCACGAACTCGAGAGAATGACCCTGAGACGGAAATGCAGAATTCTTTTTTTTTTTCTTTTGCGAACCAATGTTACCACCGTTGGCCGTGGTTTTGGATCGTGTATCGACCAATGGCGTCGCGAGACGCGAATTGTGGATCGATAAGACAGATTTCCCTCGGGGGCATTCTTTGTAGCTCCTTGCAGTACCTTAGACTCCGTCGATGATAATAAGATGCGCTTAACGGCACGACGTCACTTAGAGAACGATGTGTTCAGGATCTAGTTCTAGCGTTAAGTACGTACGCACCAAAGTAGCCGCCACCGTAAGCGTACTTTTCACGATCGAATTCAACGTTCTTCAGATGAACGTAACTTCCCTGGTTCCGATTCGCACGGTTCGGTTTTGTCTCGTTTCCGCGCTCACAAAGCTCGCGATTAACAACGGGAATGCACGCACCGCGAAAATCACCTTGGTGGGGAGAGAAGAAAAAAAAAAAGCCACGGTGCGCAACATTGTCCCGAAACAGCGACGCGTCTCGATACTTTCAAATTTCTATAAATCTTTTCATCGATTTACAAAAATTCCATTCCTCGCAGTAACTTCAATTAGAAGGGCTATCGAATATTCTAGAGATTTCTACGTTTGTAAAAAAAAAGGAAAAAAAGTTCGAATCGCCAAAAGGTACTTCGACGTTTGATGGAATTTAAAAATTGCAAATCCCATCAGTGGTGTGTAACCGGTAATTCTGAGGCTCCGCGTTCTAAAGTGTACTTTTAGAGGGAAGTTGATTCCTTCCTGTACATTTCGTAAAATATATAAACTTTTAAAGCAATATTTATTAGATTAAAGGAAGTTTTATAAAGTATTTTTCGTAAGACAATACGGGACCTTTCTATATTTGTTATTTATTACGGAATCAATGTTTGCAAAAGAAGCGTTTATAGTTTTAAAAAAGGTGGATAATCAAATGATATTATATTCGGTTTTTGTGCGTTGCAAAATCGAGGCTTTGAGAAAAATATGTATTCCTGCTTTTTAAAATTTCAAGAGACTTGATGAACAGACTGACACCTGACTATTGACTTTAGAATTTATTAGGAATTTAAAGTACATTTCCTTTAAAAATATTAACCATGATATTTCTCATCCGAAAATATACTTGTAAAAATTGTCCAATACCGAGTGAATCGAATTGGCTTTATATGAATTTATTCTGTATACATACCTCGTATGGTACACCTGTTATTTTCCAATATACGACTGCGGGTGGTTGAAGTCAATCTCTCTGCAAATTAGTTGGTCAACCAGTTCGTCTCCCCGTAATTCAGAGTTCAATTAATTGCTGAGAAGCCTCGAGTTTCAAATGAATCGAAAGTCACGTTCGAAATTCGCGACAAACGAATGTAGGTGGAGTAATCATGGCGAATATCAGATGTGTATCGCGGCAGCCGACCGTTAACTTTCTTACGTGCCTGCACATGGAAACACAGCATTAGTTCCGCGGTTACGTAAGCCTCGTTCCTGCACCCCTTACGGTACCCTAGTTCTGTTTCCGGTTGACGAAACCTCGAACAGAATGTTTCGGGACAATAACGTCGCTGTTACGAGAATGCTTATTACGTTCCACCAAAACAGATTGTTTACGCTTCGCACAAGCTCGTGGCAACTGTATTTCGCAAACTATATCAGAATATGCGAATGACAATGCCACATGTTATCGCGTTGTCTTTACATACGTTATACAACAAGGTTAATATTTACACTTTTCCCGTGGATCGATTGTATTTGACAAGCAGGAACGTTTCTTATCGAATGAATTTTCACACCAAACACGTTGACGAACGCAAATATCGTCGACAACTTCTGTTTCGACGAGTGTTCGTACACGAAACGTAAAGACTAACGCCGAATAATCGTAAATGGCAGAATTGAACGTCGAAGTGTTGTACCGCTACGTATATTATACGTAATATTGTTTTCCTTTGATCGTCGATATTACCTTCACCTATCACATTTTAAAATCGCCCCTAAAAAATGAACAATTAACTCACCAAAGGGACCCAACGTGCGTGCATTTTCCGTGGAATTGCCGGTCGTGACAACGCGCAGTTTTACACCGGTGTTCTAAGCTGACAACGAAAAGATGTCTTGTCGCAACGAACCGCCAAAACTTGCTCGATTCAGTTCCTTGCTCATCGCGCCACCTGCAAAATTGTCCGGGACTAAGCAACTGGAGCATACGCATGCACGCTAGTTGCACGGCCGTGCAGCGGCGTTCTTTCTTTAACGTCGAATAAGCAGAGGGAAATGAAGAGACCGCGCGAAAAGTAGAGACAAAAAGCTCGTGCAATGGAAGCGAAACGCGGCAGAGGGGCATAGAAAGAGAAACAAAGAGCAAAAGATTCTATTATATTTTAACAAAAGATGCAACGAAGGACGTGTTCGTTATATTTTGAAGGATACAACGAACGAGGGACAGTCGCGTAAACCCGATCGCTCACGCACATTCTTGATGCATAAACATAATATATTATATACACTTATACATCTATAATATTATACATATATACATAGCGAATTAACAAAACTCGACCTATGTATCGCTTAATACGGATTATTACCATTATCGCCATTTATCCGTCGTTACATCGATCCTTTCGTTCGATTGCATTCGTTTCCTATTGGTTCGTATTTCTCCGCGTACCCAGTGTAAATAAGACCTCATAGAAACGATGTAACGTTGTAAAGAATTAGTAGAGTTTAACGGTAGTAGTGATATTAAAGGTGAAAACTTTAAAGCATATAGCATATAAGAGTCTCACTAGACGAGATACATTATAAAATAAGTAATGTTATATTGGCGAGAACTGGGTTCCCAGTCGGGCCAATATTCGATAAATATCGGTGTGAAAATCTAGTTCTTTTTTTCTTTGTCTCCTTAGTTCATCCGTGATCGCACGACGATCGTTGCTTTTCTCGGGTAGTGGAAGCCTGTCTCGACGTGACATTGATCTGATTCGGCAATGTGAAAACAGATCTTTGTTCTCTTCGTTCTGTGCAATCGTGTTGATACAGCAGCTCGTGTTTCTGAATGTGTATCCCCAGTTTCTCCAGTGTTTAGATAATATCATTTAACCTCATAACTACGCGATTTGAACACGATTTGAAACATAATTCGAATTTAAGCAGTAATTTGTCCAGATATTGACAATTTGTCCAGGTAACAATTGACACATGTCGACCACGTTAACTTTAATGCCTATAAGTATCGTATATAACCATTTAAGTTACGACGTAAACACGTCAATAGTAATAACAATCGTAGCTGATATCGGGCGCAGTTGATACCGGTTGCTGCTAATACCAACTGAAACACGCATTAGTCAACCGATAATTATTTGTAATCGGTATCGACCGCAGCTAGTAATAGTAAATACCAATCTTAACCTAGATCTATCAACCGATAATAACTGCGACCGATAATGGTTGCCTAATCCTGACGGACGATTAAATTGAAACACAATGCGTTACAGTTAATAATACGAAACACGACTTATGACAAAACTGAAGGGATAAATTTTCGTTCGGATATAATATTTGAAAATGATAGTTTTTTAAAATATTCGACAGAAACTGGGGTAACGACACATCGGTAGATTTCTAACCAAATAACAAGTAAATGACACGGGACGGAAGACGCAACGTATAAATCTTACTCATACGTTTGAAGGTTAAATGTGATTGTAAACGTGAACGTCGAAATTCGCGATCGCTTTCATGTCGATAATTATTCGAGATCGTGGATGTTTAAACGCAACGAAACACTAAACTAAACAGCCTTAAAGAGAGAAGGGAACCTGATAGACGATCGAAAACTTCACGAGGGACACTTGAAACATTTCCGTTATTGTTCGAATTTTACGTTCAGTTTCGAAATATCATACATCGGTAAACCGCATTCTAATGTATTGGACGTGGGCGAGATTTTAAGAAACTTGTATTTGAAACTGTTGAGTTGCGCGTAACAACTGCAAGGTGGACATCAGTTTCGAGAATCATTACGTCGCGTGCAAGTCTTTCATGTGCACAAGTGTGTCGGTAAAACACGAAAGTTTGCACGCAACTTTATGTCAATGACGCTCAAACACAGGATTAAATGGTTACTTGTGTAACCGCATTTGTGTCGTCGATGTTTAATGTTCGTGGAACAAGAAAATTAAAAAAAAATGTATTAAATGTTCAATTATACTTGGTGTAATACTCAATAAGGAAATAGGGAAAAAACGTGTCAATAATATTAAAGTATGGGAACGTGAACACCATGTTTTTTAAATTGAAACGACTGGACCATTCGGACGATCGTCGGAGCGGCAGCGAACCACTGTGTTCCTGGCGCTTCGACGCGAGCTCAAAAACGAAAAAAAGTGATACCTTAATTTTGCTGATAAATTATCGATTCGGGTCATGTCTTCTAAATAGAACTAATCGTACTCCAGGCAAGTCGAAAGCATTACTCGATGTAGAATAATTTTTCGCGTGTAATTATCCATGAGATGTACAAATATTTGAACACCGTTTAAGCATGGAGACTTCGATGATTGACCATATTCGGTAATTTGATAATTTGTTGCGAGTGAAATTTGCAACGCGACCCGACCGGTGCTCGAAACTTACGCGTGGTAAAAGAAAACGTAGTTAACCTTTACACGTCGAGGAAAACAACATAACCTCGCTCGACTGTCGCACTAACGAAATATATGTAAAAATACATACATACCTCGTCGCTGGAAGAATGAATCACGCTTGTGACGAGGGAATCAAATTTCCCCGGGGAGACAAGTTTCAATGTAAATCTTCTTTCAGCATATACGAGGAAAAATGAAAAACTGCTCAATGGGCGTCGAAACAACTAACCCCGAGGTTTCGAGCATCCCGTCGTACCTGTCGTTATAAAATTATTTACATAAGCAATAACATATAACCCACGCGAACGTTCGTTTGAAAAACGACTCCGGGTTCCCGTGTAATTCCACGTGTGGCACCCGACAGCGAAACGGCCAACTGAAAATGCGCGCGTTTGTTCGACCTGGATTGCTCAAGATCTAGAAACGAGTCAATAACGAGTCAATAACTTCATAAGAGTCTCGTTAGTTCAACTAACGATCGGTAGCAAGTCAATCGTTTATAGCAGTGATATTGAGTACAAAAAGAAGAAATAGAAAACAAAAAGAAAAAAAAAATAAATAAATAAATAAAAAACGCGTCGAAGTATCGTATTAGTCGACGAAACGCGACCGCGTTTAAAAAGTGTCATTTTCTTCGCTTTCGGCGCCGATCGCGCGCATTCTCAGTCGGCAAAGAAGATCGGGTAAAAGTGATCATCAAAGATGACACGATAATCATCGAATGCGATGAATCAAAATTCACTCTTCAATTTAAAGAAACGCGCAGATATGTTTAATACTCAAGTGAATAACCATTTTAACGGAAGCGTTCGATCTCTCGAAGGTCTCGTGATGATCTCTTTTCTCGTTTCTCATGTCACGAAAATTTTCTCTTTATGACTCTCACTGTTCGCCGATACTTTCCACTTCGTTTGCGACTTACATGCGTAAATGCGTCGAACATCGGTCGCAAACCTGCAAAGCGTTCGCAATTAATAATTGAACAAAGCACGTGTGTACCTACATGTATACACGTCAACTGTAACGGCACTAATGTTTCAAAGACATGGGAATTTGGTAGTGTTACATTCATTTTACACAAATAATCGAAGAACATTGGAAATTTAAAAATGTTGGTCAGCTTTGTTTTCAAACTATAATTCTTTCAAACTTTAGACGAAATATAGGAACTATTTCCTTTTTACAAATTTGTTAACTAATATTTTTTAAATTTATTTTCAATTCGAATATACGTAACCTAGTAAAACCACCATGTCTGGAAACAAATGTGCAAATGTGTCAGAAGTCCTCTCGCTCGAAATTCTATTATCTGTCGCTGTACCGGTCCATTTCCGATTTCGATTTCCACTTTCCATTTCCGTGTGAGCCCACATCACATCTTTATGAGCCGCTGCAGCCTCGTTGATCTGTCTAAAAGAGGACTAACGTTTTGAATCCATCGCAGAGAAAGCAAAAAGCTACGTTAAAAAAGAAAAATCGAACAAACGAGAAGGCTGTTTAAAGGTTAGGGAGCACGGAACGACTCTTCTATCCCTACTCTCATCCCCCCACCCTTTCATTGTCTCGACGTCCTTTCGTAGATTGAAATAATTCTGTTAACCAAGGTCCATTCGATAATAATCCTGGTCAGGGTGATATGCGTGAGTTCTGATTCGCTTCCGTGGCGTTTCTAGCTTTAAGAAACCGACTGTCCAACGAGAAGGTCGGATTACAGACCTGTGAGCTTTCCTTGGCCGAAAGAAGAACATAAAGGGGTTGGGTAGATAAATTCGTATCGCGGTTTGTTGTTTCGGGAGTAGTGTAAGAGCGAGAGAGAAAGAGAGAGAGAGAAAGATTGCGCACGCGCGCGAGAAATGAAGGTGGAGAACGGAGGAAAAAAAAGTGCCTATACACCAGTAAAATTATTCGTTAGTGTGTATAATGCGTTCCAACGAGTACGGACAGTGTCAATTACAGGTTTAAAACGCGACAAACAGAGAAATTGCAAAAGAAAGGCGGCGAATGAGAAAACGACGAGTAAACGAAAGCAATATCGAGCGACGATCCGAGATTACAAACGCTGTGCGAGTACCAATTAATTAACAACAACGACGACGATAACGATTGCGAACTACGATTATTATTATTGTTATTATTGATTGTGAACCTGTAAACTAATGAGCTAATCGCCGTGGTCCGCGTTGCTCGAGGTGTCCTGCAATCGAACAGATGGCGTTCGAATCATTCGCGATCAATTTGGCAATCGATAATCGAATACAATCGAAGACCCGAGAGAATCGTCAAAATAATAAACGGTATGCTGGAAAGATGTCGCACAAAAGTGCGATATCACGAATTGTGTTTGCAGGGGAAACATTTCGTCTTATTTCGCAAAACTTGTAACTTTTTTTCGGAAGAACAAGGTTAGGAATCTCGTTCGACGCGAATCACGGCGCTTTAGGGACGGATGTGATATAAGGTGAACCTTAACCTTACCTATAACGCATATAGATATTGAATATTGTACGCATTGTGATAGTACCCTCGAGGAAAATGAAAAACAACAACAAAAACATACACACACACACTAAATCCAAAAAGATATGAAACAAAGCAATGAACCGCCTAAAAGAAAACAAAAAAAAATAATAATCCCTGCCTCCTCCGAAGTACGACTGATATTTACAGGATATTGTTCCAATTGGACGCTCCCAAGGAAGCCGGGGTATTCAAAAGCAATAACTTCGTAGGCGGTCGCGGATCCTCGACGAGGCAAACACGCGACCGATTAATATAAATAATAACGGCGCAGAAGAAAAAAAAATTCGAATAGGCCGATGAATTTTTAACCTTAATAATTTTAATCGTAACGACGACTTAGCGGCGCACATATACACACACATATACATACACAGTGCGCCTAATAAACAGTTTAGTAAGACTAATTATTGTAATTAAAAGAAGAGACGAGGAGACTAGCGATGGCTTTTATAAGACGAAGTAATAACGATGTAATGCGACAAACGTGCACCACTGGTTACATTGATATACATAAATCTATTATACATATATATATTATATATACATAAAAATATATATATATACATATATATATTATAATATTCGAACCTCGAGTTCGAGGGAAGTAACGACGATACGACGAGTGAAATAGAGGAGCGCAAAATAAATACTACGCTTCGTCGTGAGGATTTCGGAGAAATAATGGAAAAATGTCGGATAAGAGAACAAGGGGGTGAGAGGGAGAGAGAATGAGCAAGAGTTTGGTAGAGTAAGAGGGAGAGAGAACGAGGGAGTGTTTGGTAGAGTGAGAAGGAGAAAGAACGAGCGAGTGTTTGGTAGAGAGAGAGGGAGAGAGAGAGAACTAGCGAGTGTTTGGTAGAGTAAGAGGGAGAAAGAACGAGGGAGCGTTTGATAGAATGAGAGGGAGAGAGAGAACGAAAAAGAGTATTTAGTAGCGTGAGAGGGAGAGAGAATGAGCGAGAGTGTTTGGTAGAATGAGAGGTAGAAAGAATGAGCGAGTGTATTTAGTAAAGTGAAAGGGAGAGAGGGAACGGATGAAAGAAGGAAAGAGAGAGAGAGAGAGAGAGAGAGTAAGAGTGAAAGGGAGGAGCAAATAGAGAAAAAGATATTGCGCAGGTATCCATATTTTATAGCTTTTACGTAAAAGTACAGTACACGCGGAATGCGAAGTTAACTATATTTATAGAGATATGTTGAAACGGTATCACCGATAAAATTAATACCGAATTTTACGGTAGGCTGGTATAATTGCAATGATTTATCACTTCGATTTTGATTATTATTATTTCTTCTTATTATTATTTTTATAATTTTATTATTTTTATTATTATTATTATTATTACCACTATCGTCATTTATCTTCGTTCGCGGTGTCGTGTAAACAAGGCGCGAACTCGCCCACGAATCAACAAATCCATTCGAGCGACACTTAACCATACGTACGCCTTATTTTTTCATCGGGCGTTATTTATTATACAAACGATTATACTTGTTTCTGTTTCTGTCATCGTTACAGTCGCCGTTACGTTATTGCGTGGTCGCGATTATCATTGAACGACGATGATATACCAGTTATATTGTAATCTATTAACGAAAAAAAAAAAATTATACCTTGCATGACTACGTAGGGCTATACTGCCGCCGAAGCAATACAAAGAGCAATATAGAGTTAAAAAGGTAATTAACGAAATTAATGGTACTAAAGGTAAACGATATTAATAATTGAGAAGAAAAATGCCGTAGTCACAAACACCTCGTCGACATATTCACACGAATCCTCTTTCACTTACACAAACACGCATACACCCAATATACGTACACATCATTCACGTGCACGTGAGATCAGAATCACACTAACGCCGCAACAGAGACAATACACACTACATACATACATATATACGTACACATACACACATACGGTGCGATCACCGCGATTACGTACACACACACACCTAACACACCACATGTGGACACTATGTATGGTCATCAATTTATTCTGACCGTAGTGCTAAATGTATTTAGCATTTACGTAGATGACACTAATTGCCTAGGTCGACCGGCTCGTCCGGGGTTCGCGTTGCCGTGCGCGTCACTCCCCCCACCACCAGCAGCACGTAAGCCCATCCCCTCTTCACTCTTTCTCCCTGATGGAAAAACCAGGCGATTTCGTCTCTTGGCGTGATCTTCTACGGGCGCGCGGAGGGGGGAGTGTACGCGACAGCAAAGCGGTGAACCCTGGCCGATCGAATTTCGCCTAATAAAAAAAAAAAAGGTAGTGATATAGAGTTATCGTAGAAATCGCTAATGTATTTCACTCGGTGCCTGTGACAGCTAAGCTCGCTATCTGTTCAAGAACGAAACGATTGACAATACATTGTTGAGTAGAGAGCAACGTATTCGGACCTGTTCATCCTTACTTCGCGGCCGTCGGATTCTTTTCTTTCCTTCCAACCGCGACTCTCGCGTCGTACGCGCTCGAGTGCGTCTTGTTATCGGTTTATCGTTCCTTTCGTATCTTTTTCTCGAGATCCCTCGTGTTCGTCGAGAAGATCGAGGACTGTTGTCTACTTTCTTAACAGGTTCACTGTACCGCGATCACATTTTGAGTAACCGGCCCGCACGGGACCGCGAACGAGTTTTCGTATCACCGGAATCGTTATCGATAAACAAAACTCCCCGCACGACGAACGAATTGTTTACCGCAACGCGTCTTTGCCGCGCGAATCGGATGGGCGCCATTTCGAGACCCGTAACCTCAATTTTTCACGTCGAAGCGCGAATTACGTTTCCCGTAACGTTAACCCGATTCGTTTCAAGCGTTATTTTTCAACGAAAATTGTACATTTGGCTAGCGTGACGGGGTCAGATGTTACATACAAATGGTACCTACAATCAGCGCGATGTGAATTCAACGTTTACCACCGAGACCAATCGCTCGCGTGTTTTCCGACCGAATTCTCGGGTAACAATTCCCAATCGGGAAAATCGCGTCTCAGTTTGTTCGAAATGTGATCAAATTTTCTAGAAGACGTTCCACCAGTCAACCTGTTAAACGTATCCGAAATCGATTCTCCAGCAAAGGTGGATTACCGTTCGAGTAAAAAAATGCCCACCCACCCACTCACTCACCCGATCCCCCCTAACCCCCCTACCTGTAAAACAACCGTGGAAGATTTCGTCTCGATTTCTTCCTGGGAAGGCGGTAGTTTACCCGTATTTTCGTCTACAATTCCTCTCACGTCGGGAAAACACGTTCGACCGACTACGACACGGCTGTTCACGGGTACCACCTGGAACACGTAGTATTAGCATGGTGTGAAAACGATAGTGACGCTAGATGAATTAGCTTTAAGCTTCTTTCTCGCTAAGAGGGAACCTATTATTATAACGAATATTTACATACATTTGTATTATTTGTAAACTAGCGCTAATACAAAACTCCAATTGTGCATCGACACGCGAAACAAGAACCCCCCCTCCCCGTTCCGACAACCCCTCCCCCCTACCACCACCACCACTACCACCACCATCACCTACAATCCTGACCCTTTTCTCTCTGGGCCCCAAGTAGCCCAGAAATACGAGCAAAACGTAAACGTTCCCCCTACCATCCATACCCCGTACCCCTCCCCTCAAGCACCCGAAATTCCCAGTTCCTGTTCCGCTCGATCGAACGGACGATTTTGTGAAACCCGGAAACTTTCGTTTCTCTTTTCAGTCTGTAATTCTGCTCTATAACGTCTCGTCTATGTAATCTTCTCTGTATATCGGGCCTTTCCTCCAAACGAAGTAAGAAGAAGAAACGATGATGAAAAAAAAAAAAAAAAAATAAACGAAATAATAAGAACGTGGAATAAGAGAACACATTACCTATCCTGATATGCTTCTCATAGTGTTGGATGGTAACGTTACAAGACAAAAGGGAAAGAAAACGTTAATTGAGCATTGTTATCTATGTAATACAACATAGGATGTTTTGTATTATATTTTCATAATAAATAGACACGTAGAAAAAGACGTATTAACCATACCAGTGTTATGTTTCACTCTCTACTACCGATCAACCCGACGACTGATTTCCTTCTTTAGAAAACAAGCAATTCCTTGTCCGCCATTGCTATTCGGATCCCCGTTTATTTTCGCGGGAATATCCCGCGAGTAATTCAAAACGATTCGTTCGAAATTATTAACAAGAAGAGAGAAATATTCACCGGCGAGATGATGTAATTTATTACTCGTTTCAGTCTAGCTTCTTCTTTCGTTGGAAATTATTTAACAAGAAGAGAGAAATATTCACCGGCTCGAAGACGTAATTTATTATACGTTTCCGTCTAGCTTCTTCTTTCGTTACGATGCAAAGTCGACTGTTTGAGAAGCAAACATTACCGAACGAAATTACCCTCGTCATTTTATCGCCATGTCACGCTGCCAGCTTTTTTTTTTTTATTGTTGCCTCGGCAATTACCGTCTTATTGACAATCGTGAATCATCGATGCAACACGTGTTACGTAACCAGTAATCGTTACGTGCGAAAAAAAAAGTTACTCTTTTTCAATTTGAAACGATCGATCGTCTCAAAGAAGAAATGTAATAGAACGCGCAAAAAAAATTCCAAAGTGGATCGATACTTTTCTGTCGAATCAACTATCGTTACCGTGTTCTACGATTTTGAACACCGTACAATTTTTCTAAGCAAGAAATATATACGGTGGAACGACCTCCACGTTAAGAGTCCTCGACGTACACTTTGAAACGCGCGGAGTACAATCGTGGCGCGTACGCGTTCCAATATCGTCGTTCGGTTTGCAGGTAGGTTGCACCGTCCTCGCACGATATGAGTCGTCGACGACGACACGATCATGATTTATTCCAGTATCACGCGTCCCTGGAACGCGACAGATGTACTTCGAAGAAGGGCTGCGAACAGCTTCGCTATCGAGGCACGTGTTATCTAATGGCTCTAGTCGCTGCGACACAAGGGCTCACGGAAAGAACCTATACACCCGGTCACGTATTGCCTCTTCCATTTTAAAGTAACAACTTCGATACCCTTTTCCGCCGGCTGACAATAAGAGCTTGCACGTGTTGAATCCGGGGAGGCGTCGAGAGCCAGGGCGTCGACGAAGTTCCAGTAAAAGCCAGTGGAAGTCTAGCTGGGTTCCGAGTGCCGGAATAATGTGGAACGTTGCCGCTGCAAAATGAAAGCCCGAAAAGAAACGAGAAGAAAAGAAAAGGGAGAGGTGGAGGAGAATGGAAATTTACTTTTTAATCGAAAAATAAATTAAACCAAGTTAATTGAATCGTTCGAGCGGATACATTGGTGTGCGTTGTCTGAGAAGACGCTCGAGTCGTGTATTATGTATGTATATTATCGTGTATGCTCCAACGCTCGGGTCGAGCGAGAAGTTATTAATCGATAATTTCGAAAACAAGTTTAACTTCGACGCAATTCTAATTTTCCAGGTGTTCCAGCAGAAATGGTCGAGCATTCTGACTCACCGTCGAACTCGAGGCGAGTCTCTCGTTGCGGTATAGAGCACGTCCCGGTTAACTGAAACAATTTCACCCGGATAACTGAAACGAAATTATCCCTCGTCTTCACTTGCGCGTGATCGACGGTCCAGGTATGAGCGACGAGTCACGCTGGGAAGTGAGAACATCGTTCGTCGACGAAAATTAAAATACGTGTATTTGTTATTGTAGTTTCACAATGGTGTCATTTACGGTGACTTACGATTCGAAATATTCCGAACAAGGTCTTGTTTGGACTCATTTTCACCGAGATCACTTCGCCGATTCATTGACGATACTCTCGCGAAGATATAACAATAAATATTAAAATTGTTACTCTCTTTAAAAAATGAAATTCTTCCGTGTAGGTGTCGCTCGAGTCGACGCGTACCTTTCGCTCTGAATGAGCGTAATATATCAAAACTACCCTAATAATTTAAGAATAAATAATTATAAATTCATAAATGAACTCAATTTGACCCCAAACATTCAACGAGCGATATTTTTCAAAGCTCTCGCGTCGTGTACGCAGGCTGTACGGACTTCCGTGCAAGTTTCATCAATAATAGTTAAATTGTACCAACATGTACAGAAAGTAATATTATAAAACATTATTATCGACGAGGAATGCAACGTGAAAGAATTAATGTTCTCACTTGGGTAAATACATATGCTCGTCGAATTGCTGCAATAATTCAATTATTCTTTCTCGCCTCGTAAGTTTGATCGTGACACGTGTCGTTCAGTACGCTATATAAAATCGAATTTTTCTCGTTTCTCAATTGTTAGTATCGGGTAGTTCCTTTTGGGAACTACAAGAATCGTGTCTCGTCTTGGCTGCACACTCGGGGCAAAGATGAAGTGCACGATCTTCTTCGTCGTCGTACTCTACGCGTTTGCGGTACGATGTGAGGTTGGCTTACCTGTCGTGACCACCGACAGAGGGTCCGTTCGAGGTATACAAATGCAAACTGTATACAACTCGATACCTTACTCTGCCTTTCGCGGGATACCGTACGCGAAACCGCCTCTAGGCGATCTCAGATTCAAGGTAAAATTCACAATATCGCACGATCCGAAATAATCGTTGCAATTACGCGCAATCTGCAATATTGTCCACCGACTTATCGATTTATCGTACACTCGAGCTTCCCGCAACACGGTCGATTCGTTTCGTCTTGCTGCGAAACTATCCGGACAGTGAACATTCGTGCTGTACAGGGGTTGCTCGAGTTCATTAAGTCGTACTGTACAGAGACCATGTTGCAAGAACATGATGTCACGATCAAAATTTTTACACCGTGTCGTGAGAGGGTCGAGTGTACCGAAAATCGTGCAATTGTGATCAATGCAACGACTGTTCGCAAATGGTAAAGTGTGCGGAGGATTGTTGCGTGTCACGGTTGCACTGCATTTGAATATTCGAACGTTTCAACGAATACAAACCTCGAATACTCGAATATTCGATATAAAGAATATGTTGTAACTACGTTCACCAGAACTCGATTAATAGATTTATTCTATTAATGTTGTTTATCTAATATAATATAGTAGATTATTTATCTAATATAATATAGGAGATTATTCTACTATTCAATACATTCCGTAATTTTTCTATCCGATAAACATAGGACCCTCTTGACGTTGACCCATGGCCGCAAGTGTTAAATACCACGGACGAGGCGCCATTTTGTATGCAATCGTTCATAATTGGACCTATCGGATCGGAAGATTGTCTGTACTTAAATGTATACACCCCCGTTGTAAGTATCGAGTCTACATTTTCATTCATCGCTTCGATTAGAATTCGAAAGTCATGGGTTAAATACATTTTTAGTTCTACACTAAATGACACATTCCTTGTCTACCCTAAATTGTACAGTTTTCTCAATTTTACCCGCAATTTCGTTCGCTTGTAAGACAAATGCATATTTAATTGTTTTAAAATCATAATTTTGAAACATACCCATCATTTAGCGCTTCGAGCATTTATTATTGATCTCGTAGCGAACGATTTGTTCGATCGTCGTCGGTTACATGAAAAATATACAAAGTCTCTATATTTTTTTTCGACGAGAAAACACGATTAATAAATGGCGCAATTAGGGAGTATGCTGAAAACGTATAAATTACGTAAGAAACGAGAAAAATTAGTACATCGGGCTCTCGTGTTGGAAGCCAGGAAAGTTTAAACTGAAGGGAATAAATAAATTACCACTAACAGTACAAATTAGATTAAAACGTAAAAGACGAACCACACGTGGGTATTACGTGCAATGGCGGTTAAAGGGATCCAGCAGTGTCGTGCCGTGCAATGGTGGAAACACAAAATGGCAGCGTCTTCGAAGATCAGGCGCCAAATTTGAAAATGACGATCTGCAGCTTTTCTTTCTGTATTACGACACTTAATTATTTGTACATTATTCGCTTTTAAAACAAATAGAAACGTATCGTGTGACCTATACCTTCCTGAATAAAAACTGCTTGTTCCATATGCGCAAACAAGTCGTTTGCACCAAGAAGAAGATCGTAAATGCTGGACTTACTCAACTTTGGTTCGATACATCAGTTCTCAATTCCTTTGATTCTCGACAGGTGGACTTCAAAAACATTGGCAAATTGAAACCTGTGATGGTTTGGATCTACGGCGGTGGATTTCAAACTGGAGTCACTATTAAATCCATATACGGACCTGATAGGTTCCTGGAGGACGATGTCATCATGGTCGACATGAACTACCGTGTCGGTCCCTTAGGTATTCAAAGAACATCATAATCTCGGGAATTGATTCGCAAATCAATTGATGAATGAAGTCCAAAAAACTTCTTCCGCGTTCTCGTAGGGTTCTTGGCGATAGGAGTTCCCGAAGCATCCGGTAACCAAGGTCTGAAGGATCAGAATTTGGCTCTGCAATGGGTGCAACGTAACATCGCCAAGTTCGGTGGTGATCCGAACAAAGTGACAATAATGGGTGAAAGTGCTGGCGCTGCCTCGGTGCTGTATCATGTGATATCACCGAAGTCGAGCGGTAAGAACATTCTTGTGACGAAGCAAATCCTTCGAAGAACATCGATAATCGTTGATAGACTCATTGTATACCTTCGATCACTTCAAAAAAGTAAATTTATCGACCGTTTAAAGAGTACGGACCACCAACCGATGAGAGATATCTCTTTGGTGACTACCCAAAGAGTCTCGTACATCGCGAGACAATTTTGTGTCATCGATTTTGATAACTTCTTCACGAACAGAAGTTTCTACTTTCTACCCATTGCTCGCAGACTCCATTTTTTTTTTGTTTTTTATGTACTAACATCGAGGTTTTGTAATAATTTTCGTTTCAGGTTTGTTCCAACAGGCCATCTCTCAAAGTGGTAGTCCTTTGTGCCCGTGGGCGTTCAAATCACTGCAAGAATCTACCGGAGCTGCCTTTGCGTTGAACTTAGGTTTGGGAAATGTTGCTCTCAGTAAGAAGGAATTACTAGCTGACCTGAAGAACGCCAATGCCAGGGAGCTGACAAAATGGGCCGAGAGAGTGACAGCTCTCAAAGTAATCGTACGTTATCGATCGTTGTTACAGTGATTTGGAAATATTTGCATCTGTTTAGATCGACGAACTTATAACTTATAAAACTGTTGCGTCCTTTTGTTGAAGAATCCATCGGTCGTACAATTCGTACCGACAGCTGAAAACCCTTCACCAAACGCCTTCTTGGAGGATTGCCCTATATCGTACATGGCATCGAGGAACATCAGTCGTGTTCCCATACTAATGGGTTACAATGCCGAGGAGATACTTATCTTCAATCTAGGTAAGCGTAAACGTCGATTTTCTGGAGCCGAGATGTATAGTTCCGAGGTGCAAAGAATGCACGCGAAAGGACCAGCTCTGAGACAACCCTTTCGTTATAATGAATGACTATAGTCAGTCTTCACAAGACACCACTGTTCAAAAGTCATAGGACACTTGTTCAGTGGGAGCTCAGTAGAGCTTTTAACGTAGAGGATCGTCGTAGTGAAAAGATCAAGGTAAATATGATCAAGAGAGATGTATAGTTCCGAGGAGCAAAGAATGCACGTGAAAAGACCAGTTCTGAGACAGCCCTTTCGTTATAATGGATGACTATAGTCAGTCTTCACAAGACACCACTGTTCAAAAGTCATAGGACACTTGTTCAGTGGGAGTTCAGTAAAGCTTTTAACGTAGAGGATCGTCGTAGCGAAAAGTTCGAGGGAAATATGGTCAAAGTGCAAGGGGAATGTGACAGTCGGTCTTACAAAGGCCGACAAGAACGTCTGACCCAGTACGAGCCGCCATTTCTTCCAAGGCTCCTCTTTCCAACTCTCTGGGTGTTATCATCTCTAATTGTTAGATGTCACTGAAAATGTTAAAGGTAGATTCGATCGAGACATTTAGTTCTCCGTAAAATTCAGAACGATCGATTGGGAAACCTAACTCGAGTACACTCGCTTTCTTGTTCCCTCGTTTAATGTTCACGAGACAGTGAAGTACAATTGGACAGATACAAAATGGAAAGAAAAAAGAGCCGATGACTAAGTAATGAAAAAAATAGTCCTAATAAACATGGATCGAAAGATTAATGTTTACAAAATTTCGAGAAACAATTTCTGGAAACAATGGAGACGTCTCTTCCTACTTCCGGATGCGACGTCTCGTAATAAGGTAATTCTACGTTACGATACGCGTGTAGAACGGAAGGACAGATAATCCATTGTTTCCATACGGAACGATAGCTCCTGAAGCATCGAGTCACTTCCTGGAATCCACCTTCAGAGTCACGCACCCCTTTCTTCCCTCCATTTTGTATACCGTGAAATTGATTCGGCACAGAAGCTTTCTCCACCGTTAGCTCCTCGATTCAAACGTCCTGTGAATAGTCAAAAGTGCGCACCTACTTTGAAGAAAATCATAAAAAATTGAATCACAAATATTTCACCGCGAAATTCGAATGGATTAACCCTTTGACCGGAGCTTACAGACGTTCACGTGCGTCGAACGCCTATAGGCGTTCAATATGTATATACACTCCCTATACGAGAAGGTCTTCCGCACACGGCGTACGTCTCGCGGTCAAAGTGTTGATAATATATCTTCTCGACAGTTGAGAACCCTGTTGTGTATTATTATCCCATTTCTGAGCAATGATTCTCATACTCCTTTTTTTTGTAGTGCTGGAATCGATAAAACAAGAACTGTACGCCGCTTTCAACACTCTCCAGAAGCTTTTCGATCCACTCGGCCTGACTCAGCCTCTTCTGTACTTGATCGAGAAAGTCGTCGATGGCATCGAATGGGACGCCATGAAGGTAATACCGGTATTTTACGCGCACGTACACGCGTACACCTACCGTTTAACGAATTCCGTTTCCCATTCTCCAGTTGGCAACCATGTACTTCTTCACCTCGGGAGTCGACATAGCGCAACAGTTGATAGCCAGACAAAACGGTGACATCCCCATCTACTACTATCGATTGACCTATGACACCCCGGCAAACTTCCACAGGCTGTTCGTGCCTCATCTGAGCGGTAACTAATTTTGGATACTCGTTGCAAAAAATATTAGGTTGTTCGGAAAGTCATTTCATTTGTCTTTTTCTAGTGAAAATGAGACACGATTTTTTCAGAGTGCATAAACATTTTATTAAATTGTATATTGTCCATTTTGGAAAACGATATCACTTTACCGAACAACCCAATAATTATTCCAAATAATTAGATCGATTTTCGTTTTACTTCACGAGCACTGGACGATTATTTCAGGCACATCGCATCTCGACGATCTTCCCTTATTGTTCCACGTCAATGCGTTGACCCCCATCGAACCGCACCATCCGTACAACATATACTGCAAGGGAGTAACCAGCTTGTGGACGAATTTCATCAAATACGGGTAAGGAGAAGTGAATTGTTCACGGTGTGGGCGAAATAACAGCTGCCAATCACCGCTACCTTATTCTCGTGGAACGTTCTCGACTCTTTAAACTCGGTACACAGATTCCACCCCGTTTTCAAGTACGCTCAGCCAAAGAGAACTTGATGTTTTCTTTGTCGCGCGTATCGAATTTGCAACTCGAAAATGTATGAAAAAAGAAAGTCTCTAGCTTTTTACTATTGACCAAACAGATGGTATGTGTATTACAGTCACGACTCAATGATTGGAAATCATTCTCGGGAAGACTACGATCTCAACCAGAGTATCAAATTATACTACGATTGTTACCAAATGAGTATCGTAGTTGAACGAGGAACAGAAAATAAAATTAGAATATTAGACTTTTGTTACAGGATTAATTTAGTCTCTAATTCTGACACTATTTTACATGTTCGCAGAAATCCAACTCCGCCAAGTAATTCCACTAGGGTAACCTGGTTACCATCGGGTGTAAAGGGTCTCCAATTAACTATTGGGAACACAGAATTTAAAATGGGCGATCGTCACTCCGATCCTGACGGTGTACTCCTTCAGAAGATAATTTACAGTACGCTACCGGCTATATCTGTCTGCAAACATCACAAATCTAAGTCTCATCCACATGTGCCATCGCAGCCCAATGGCCATGAGCTCTGAGTTGGAAAAGTATTTCGTCGTTCGTGATTGGCTGTGACGAGAAATTTAACAAACGTTCATTACCGATCGCGAAACTTCGAATAACTTTTCCAATGTGTGTACTCGGAAAATCGTAACGTTGTATTTATACGTATAATTGGGATATATATTTATACATATAGAAAGTCTCCACCATTGTAAACGATTAGTCGTTTTTAATTGATTAAAAGACAAAAGTAAAAAAAAAATTAACTACGATTTTGTACACCGAGATTAAAACAATACGCAATGAGAAAGTAAGATCGCATTTCGTTGAATCGTACCCTTCGAATCGTGTTGTTTTCTTCGTTCGAATTTGTTAAATTAAAGACAATAAATTTCTTCGAAATTGTAATACGTATTTAAGGAATGATAAATCGATTCTACTCGGAGTTGTTTGTCGAAAATTTTTCTTCGCCGAGAATTTCTGCGGTGAATTGAAGTTTGAGAAACACTGTCGCATGGAAACTTCGAGTTCGAGGTGCAGCTCGTTTGCATATCGTGCATGGGAATACATAAATTTAGTTCTCACAGATCTGTGTTTTCGAGAGAAAAGTGTACCGATAGTTTACTCTTGTACTTTTGGTATAAAATAACTATCGAACGGTAATATCCTCGCGAGTATTTTATTACGAGACGTTGCAGTAAAATAAAGTATGAAGAAACAACGTATGAAAACAAAAAAATTGCAAAATGAGATACGTACGTAATTAGATGTCTAACACGTATTATATCTCGAGTTTTCCTTTAATGTACTGCAAGGACTTAATCTAGAGGAAAAAAATAAGAAAAACATGTTATCTAAAGTTTGTCGGTAAACGCTTTTTTTACTTAATGGTAAACAAATATTGTACACATAACTGTACTTATAGCGGTTGGTCTTCGATTATCGAGTAAATTGCTATTTTGGGTAAAAATGTTAAGAATACCATCCAATAATAAACGCATACGGTTTGTATACAGGAAACGTTGCAAAAGAATACCAACGCTAACTTTTTACTATGTTAACTATTAATTAAAGAGAACTATTACCAATTGATAAAAACTACATGAATCGATTAAGCACAGTCGACTTTTTGTGTACTGTAAGAAAAATTACAATATTTATTTATATCTCTATAATGAAACGTTTACTGTCAAACTTTACGTAACATATTTTCCATATCGGAAAAATGATTATTCCATTATGAAAACATTTATACATACGAACGTCACCTTCGACCCTATTTAGATAGAAATGTCTGATTATAAAATACTTGGAAAAAGAAGTGCAATTATTTGATAACACGATTTAATAATACACATGTCTCGATATTAATTATCTCTGAGAAATTCAGGTAGTAAAATATTTCAAGTGCAATCTTTGAATTGCTAAGTCTCGGACGCGTCTCGCCAGCTCGGATCTGAATAAACAGTGAGTGGACAGTGTTTTAACGTTGCCTTAGTAGCCCAATATCTCGCTGTGACTTTTCGAACACACGAACCTCGATGCTTCTATAAATTCCTTGTTTGGTGAAATTTTTCCACGACACGGAGAAAAAACGAAGCTGCTCTTCAATTCTTAATCCTGTCCGTACAGTATACAAATTATTTAAACCAACAAGGATACTAAGGTTAAAAGTCATACGTATCAAGCTCCATCGATAATAAATGCTTCGTCACGGTACGCGAGCAACTGGAATAATATATAACACGCAGGGACAAATGAAGGAAAAGAGTGTAATTATTATGTAATCTCCGATCGACAATCGGGAAATAATTTTCGAACGAAATGCAGGACCGTTGGTGATCGTTTCCTGTGTAGTACAATCTGGTAAATGAAAATCGTATCATTACCATTTCTAATGCAAATTATGTTAACGTGATGGCTCAACACGTGGCATCCAGGACTATATAAACTAGCCCATGTACCGCACGATTCGTTTCTCGTCTTGGACGTTTACTCGGTGCAAAGATGAGGTACACGTTATTCTTCTTTATAGTCGGCCACCTGTCGGTGATACGGTGTCAAAGATTGACCGATGTCGTGCAAACCGACAAAGGTCGCGTCCAAGGTAGAATATTAGAGACCGCTTGGCATTCGATGCCGTATTCCGCATTCTTGGGGATTCCATATGCGAAACCGCCCGTAGGCAGCCTCAGATTTCAGGTAAGACTCGTGACGCAAGTGTCCTCCGGCGATTAACCACGTGATCGAACGAAACGTAATCAACGGTAGGAGTCGATCGATTTCGTCACTTGAATGCGGGGTAAGAACGTTCGCACGAAAGCGGGAAAATCACTCTGTCCCGATAGAAGGACGAACCGAGTGCAACGAACGAGGTCCGAAATTAATTATCAGATTTTATTTGCACGTTCCATTATTTTTCTATCCATTCGAACATAGGCCCCCGTGGAAACCGATCCATGGACAGACGTGGTGAAAACTATAGATAATGTTCCCCCGTGCATGCAATACATCGGTGTTGGACCCCTCGGACAGGAAGATTGCTTGTACCTTAACGTTCACACCCCTACGGTAAGCATTCTTCGAATTATACCATGTAATGGAACCATACTATGCTATATATATATATCCTATTTATCGCTGCATTCACGAAGCTTCAATGATATTTTGGCCAACCGAGACCTCGACACGAGACACAATTTCCATTTTTTTAACGACAAAAACAATTTCTCGGTTTACAAGGACAAAAAACACCATTTCACTTGAAAGCGGGGTAGGTAGAGGTTTTTATACCGTGCCGAAATCGAGCCTTGTGCGTCCAGTTAAAAAGAGGTGAACGGTTACGCGATAAAAGCGTAATTTTTCCGATTTTCAGCGACAAAAAACACCGGTTTACTTGAAAACGGGGTAGACAGAGGTATTTATCTCGCGCCGAGGCCGAGCTACACGCGTTCAATGAAACAGGTGAACGATATGCATTACGTGCACTCGATGGCCAAAACTTCGAAGCGAAAAAGAACTTGTTATGTTATTGCCACGTGAGTCGGGTTCAAAATGAATACAATACGATACTTTGCAGATGAATTTCACGAACATCGAGACCTTGAAATCGGTGATGGTTTGGATATACGGCGGTGGGTTTCAAATAGGCACCGCTCATCAAGGTATATACGGGCCTGACTTCATCCTGGAGGAGGACGTAGTCTTTGTCAGTCTCAATTACCGTCTCGGTGCTTTAGGTACTGACAAGTATCATGAAAAAACTAAACAGGTTTCTAGAGCCGCTAAAAATAAACGATACCTGAGAAAACGAACTTCAAGAAGCTGGAGTTAACCTTGAAACTTGACTTACCGTATCCAAAAAAAAACGTATTACATATTTTTATCAGCTCTGCAAACCTCCACAGAGTTTCGTGAAAGTAGAAAAAACATTTTCCCACTCGGTGAAATCTCTCGCGACTCGGATACAAAGCGTCCGAGTGCCCACCCCGCTTTCAAGTCGCGCGAGGTCATTTGTTGCACGTTTTTTCAAGGATTTCTGGCCTTGAAACTTCCCGGAGCGCAGGGTAATCAAGGTTTGAAGGACCAGAATCTCGCGTTGCAGTGGGTGCAACGCAACATCGCCAAATTCGGAGGCGATCCTAACCAAGTGACGATATTCGGCGAGAGCGCTGGTGGCGCGTCCGTGGGATATCATTTACTGTCATCGAAATCACATGGTAGGGATGCTCACGCCGTTCATGCAAATCTCGTACGAGTCGTGAACCTGATTATGTACTTTTTTTAATTTCAACGTTCACGGAACGAGTCTCTTAGGAATCATTAAGTTGTTCGGAAAGTCATTTCGTTTTTTTTTTGTTTTTTTTTTGGTGAAAATGAAACCCGATATCTTTAGAGTCTATAAACATTTGATTAAATTATACATTCTCCGTTTAAAAAACAAAACGACTTTCCGGATCACTTAATAATTCCTAAGAAACTCAAGATATAAATTCTAGCTAACGGTTGTTTAACCTCTTCGCAGGTTTATTCCAGAAAGCAATCAGTCAAAGCGGGACCCCCATATCACCATGGGCGTATCAGGCACCAACCGATGCAATTATCTATGCTCGTAAACTAGCCGAGAAGCTGAACATTGTTGCCAATAATAACGTAGAGCTACTGATCGCTTTGAAGCAAGCTAGCGCAACAGACATCGTGAATGCAGTCGGTTCTATGACCAGTTTCCAATTGCCGGTATTTTTCCCCCAATAAAGTCATCGGGAAAATTGTTTTCCAAGTGTCAAAGGTGTGCCGTTACATTCTGTATTCTTCTGTTAAGATGCACTTCTCGTTCTTACCGACGATCGAAGTCGATTTAAAGCTCAAAAATACTTTCCTGGAGGACTGCCCCATAAAGTATCTTGTTTCCGGGAACTTCACTCGTGTCCCCACAATGTTGGGTTACAATACAGACGAGTCGAGCCTGTTCATAGCAGGTAAGTGTACCCCTACTGCTGGTCCAGTCGGTTAATTTGCAAATTTGCATCGTCCAGGTTGTATCTCCCAAACGTTTAATTTAAAAAAAAAAAATAAAACATCCACGGTATGTAAACTTTTTGTTCCTCGTGGGCATTTCTGTGAGACTGGTCGCTTCTTTGTTCGATGTTTGCATATACTTGCAAACGTAATTATCGGAATTTGTGAGATCTAATTCAGCAGAAAAATTCTATCACTGATTGAGCCAGCAATGTGTGAGGTTATGTTCAATTTTTGTGCGCTACTCTGACGCTCTGCTTTTGTACCCTCAGGGTTTGATATAGTACGACAAGAAGTGCGAAATATCTTACTCTATATCGTTAGGTGGATAGATCCATTTGGTACGATCAGTTTCATCATAAATACGGTCAACTCGTACACGAATACTACCCTGTACAATATGATAAAGGTAGTCTACTCTATGCGCGTCTGACACGTTACAGGGTGAAAGTGAAAGATCGTTCCCGATTTATCCGCGTGCTACTTTACCCACCGATGGTAACGCATACCCATTGATACCGGGACCGATCTTTCGTTCTCCCTAGAATACATGCTCGCGCGCGTTTCACGATACTCAATATTCGTCCCTTTCAGCCAGCAACGTTACATGACTTCAGCGGACTCATCGATCTCATGCAGAGGTTACTAACCAAATACAACGACGACGATTCACCCGTTTACTATTACCGGCTGTCGTACGATACGAAGAACAATCTGCACAGAGCACTTGACTCGAAAATAGACGGTAATTTATTCAAATCGTGTAATGTTTCAAATAAGTAATAATTATATTCGTTGATTATTTTTCATATACGACGAGCTTCCTTCTCGAGTGACCCAAATATCAGGTTGTTCGGAAAGTCATTTCGTTCTCCAAAATAGAGAATATATAACTTAATAAAATGTTCATACGCTCTAAAAAAATCGTGTTTTATTTTCACAAAAAAAAAAACGAAATGACTTTCCGAACGATCCAAATATATTTCCCTCGGCGTGCTTCGTTAACGCATCGGTAACGTTCGTTTCAGGCACGGCTCATACCGACGACCTCGATCTGTTATTCCATATAGGATTAATTTCACCCACCGATCCGAGCGAACCTTACAACGTGTACCGCAAAAGGGTCGTTTCGATGTGGACGAATTTCGCTAAATTTGGGTAAGAAACACGATACGAAGTAAACCCATTCTTGTCCCCAATTTCAACGATGTATTATTCGAAAAGTCATTTCGTTTTTTTTTTTTAGTGAAAATGAAACACGATTTTTTTATAGCGTATAAACATTTTATTAAATTATATATTCTCCGTTTTGGAAAACGAAGTGACTTTCTGAACAACCCAATATTATTTTTACAGGAATCCTACGCCCGCGAAATTGTTTTCGGTCAACGACCAATGGTTACCATCGGGACGCGAAGGTCTGCAACTGGATATAGGAAACGAGTTGTTCGTGATGACGAATCGTTCACTCCCTCCGGACGATCAGTCGTACATGGAGACCTATTTCGATATGTTGCCGTACTCTAGCGTTTGTATTTCTTATACTTCGAAGCTCTTCGATCCATACGAATAGAACGCGGTCCGCGACTTTTGTCTGTAAAACGTGACCCATTGAAGTGGATTCACCAAGTTTCGTCGAAAAAGTTTGACACACTGCCGCTATTATTCAGCACGATTAATTATGCCGACTGAACGTCAGTCCTGGGTACGATTTACTTGGACGGTCCTCTGTTCGCTGCAATTGTACACTTAAATGATGAACGATGAATGTAAAATCACCTCTAGTTTGAAACACTAGTTGTCAATACATTGTAAATAATATACGATAAGACTTTTGATATTGCGGTGTAGTTTTAATATTATATGTATATATATTGGGTTGTTCGGAAAGTCATTTCGTTTCTTTTTGGTGAAAATGAAACACGATTTTTTTTAGAGCGTGTAAACATTTTATTAAATTATATATTCTCCATTTTGGAGAACGAAATGACTTTCCGAACAACCCAATATATATAATACAAAGTTGGTAGTCGTAATAACGATAGCTCTAGAAAATCAATTTCACGAGCAATCTTGGTTCGATTGTCTTTCGTTTTGTTCATAGATACTCGATTCATTCGCAACATCAACTCTACGCTCACACACATATACACAAATCATATTGTATCAAGGTTTCGCACACAGTTGTATTGTAGACCGATAAAAAAGTAGACAACGTATACAAAAACGACTCGCACACGTCATATGTTGTTCAACGACTATAGTAACGCAAAGTTAGGCGCCAAGAGTGCAATGTTCGATCATGGACCGCCTACCGTGACTTTTTATCATCCTCCCACAATACCTAAATTACCACCATCCAAATTCCAGCTTAAAGTTTACAGTAACGATCATTTCGGTTCGTAGAGTGCACTTTAGATTCATCGAGCACCGGTATAAAAATAAATGATAATCGTGGAAGGAATTCACAATAATAAGAACCTGTTTCGAATCGTTATTAATGTTGTCTCGATCACAGACAAGTGTACAAAATTATTGATCCCCGTACGAGCCCCCAAATAATTGTTGTACTCGTGCGGTGTGTTCATGTATATTTAAGTACATTAAGTATATTATAAGTTACAGTGTCATTAGTATTAGACGTGGTGTTGGCGATTAGTTTCGCTTTTCACTAAACATAGATCAACCGTGTACAAGACTAAGCTAATCGTCTTGATGCCCTTGGCATGTGTCTTTATCGTCTTTGTCGCTTACGTCTTTTACTAGTCTTTCGTCTTATTACGTCTTTTTACCCAGACATACTATTACGTACTCTTCTTTCTCACTATGACATACTGTGTCATTCTACGACATACTACGTTATACTTCTCGAGACATACTGTGGACATACTGTGTCAAAAACGTTCCTCTCGCACCCTATATAGCCACGCGCATTAATTCTCTTTCGTTCTAATCCTCAGTGCCTCTCACTTCAGACATTCGGTCACGTTCGACCATCCTAATCGTTCGTCTTTTCCAAACACTCCTCATTTCCTCCACGTGTATTCCCTTTTGTCCTCGTGCATTCACACGCTAGGTCGTCTCGCAAGACCCCCTGTAAAGGGATACTCGTACCTTCCACGAAACCTAGCGAAGAGATGGGCGCCAAGTGTTCACCTTAACGCAGGTCTGTTCGCACGCGTTATCTCTTCTAAGCCTGCGCTCGAAGCAGACCCAAGCGGACACGAAAAATCCGATACCACATTAATGAAATAATAATATTAATAAAATACGTATTCTTCAATTTAATAGAATATTCCTCCGGATGAAAAAGTCCAGTGTTTTTCACAGGATGACGCAAATTTGTTTTTTGTTTCGTTACGTTGTATCGTAAGCATATTATTAGTTGATCATGAGCGTATCAAACAAAATAATGCGATGGCATTTATTACGATTCAGAGACGTATAAATTATCCGTTTCGTTGTGTTACCTGTCCTTGCACTTTTGAACGAAGGGAGTGTAAAAATAATATTGATCTTTTTCCATTCAATTTAAAAATTATCCAATCTATACGAAGCGTCAACGTATTCCCCCGATATGGTTTACTTGACGATTCGAAATACGAAAACGAGATTCATTTCTCTCTTCTAGAATGTATCGTCGTTTAAAAATTAACTTTCTACCAATAATTATTATTCACGAGGATGACAACAATACCGATACTATATATACTTAATATATATATATATATATGTAGAGTGAAATATATGTATAGGAAAATATGCCTATTCCTCTACTATAATATATATATATATATATATATAGTTAACTTGTATATAGATATTATATATACTTAACTTGACTTGTTCCCTGCTCCGTAGAAAAAGGAGGTAATCACTAAAAGTTACCGCGTAGCGAATATCTCCGTAGAGAATATACTGACTCGAGTGAGGTGGCACAATGAATGAATCTTTATTCGCCGGTCGGTGGTTTATATACATGGTTTTTGATTATCGGTGAGCCTGGTGTTTGGGTTACGCGTTGATCTTATCGGAGTGCTTGGTGATCCTCACAATACCAGTACTGAATTACACTTTCAAATCTTCACTGCGCAATAATAGCATCGTGATACTAATATATACAAATACATATAAACATCCAGGTACTCAGGACTATATAAACCGATCTATGATTACGCTAGATCTTGTTACGCGGACGAACTCGATAGAACGATGAAATACGCGCTCCTACAAATCATTATGCTATATGCATTGACGGTAAAATGTCAACATTTTACACAAGTCATCCAAACTGACAAAGGCGACGTTCGAGGTAGAATATTACCGACTGCATTTCATTCCATGCCTTACTCGGTCTTTTATGGTATACCCTTTGCCAAACCACCTGTTGGAGACCTCAGATTCAAGGTAAGATTACCAATAAGTATTCAGAACTTTGGAACGAAATTTAGAACAATAATTCCTCACACTTCTGATCAATTTGTTCGTGACTTCTCTTGTTTATCACAAGTGCACTGTTTCGTATCTGTATCGTTTACTAATCTTACAAAGAGTCTAGTGTAGAATCGAAAAACTTAATACTCGTCATTTCGTTAGCCAATATACTGATAGTATATTCTGTATATTATCATTTATATCCATTTACGAAAAATTGATTAGTAAAGTTAGTTTGCACGTAAATAGTATAACATAACATTTCTTGCCTCAGAAATTGTTAATAGCGTCGATTTTCAGCCATTTCCATCTGTTTACATAATTCTTAGATACACATTAGTATTCTCGCGCAAATAACAGTAGGTAATTACTGAAGGAAAAAAGAATGCCTTGAGAAAATTTAAATAATACGAACAACTGCATGTAATCGCGATGAAAAAAGTCGTCGAAAAATTTATTGCAAAATAACATCTACCTTGAACCGGATCTGAATCGCGACTTCCTCGAAGTGACCGAGGAAGAGAAATAAGTTTAAATTTAAACAGTGTAAAAATAATATTGTGTACACATAAAGCTAGAAAAGAATATTAAATCGTACATATATATTAATTACAAAAATCCAGAAGAAAATAATTAGATTATCATTAACCATTGTTTAGATTCAATTTTATTTCTGTTCTTCGAACTCCCTTAGAGGTCGTAATATCATAAAAGTATCGTTTAGAGTAATCTTCAAGACGAGCTTGAGAGGATTCTTTTCGTCGCCCCCCCCCCCCCCCCCAATTTCTCTAGTTTGATTATTTTCACATTGTTCGAATTTATTCATTCGCAAATAAAACAGAATCAGCGGCGAAATGAAAAACGTTATTAAAGAATCTCACCTTAAAATGAAATACCAGATTTTATTATGAGTAGGACCCTGTTGAAGCAGATCCATGGACCGATGTGAAAACTGTAATACGGGAGTCTTCTATGTGCACACAATATTTGAATATTGGTCCACGTGGAGAGGAGGACTGTCTGTACCTGAACGTGTATACACCTGTGGTGAGTATTCTCCGAACGAAAATAATATTAACAATTCTAACTGCAGAAATGGTGTACCGTACAAATATACTAGGTTGTTCGAAAATATACCAAGTTGTTCTATATCTGTCGTTCGATAAAACTTATTGTACAATCTATTACACAATATACTCACTTTACTCAATTTTTGTATTATTAATTACTCTTCTTCCCGAAACACTTGTTCACATCGTGTCGAGTACAATTTGAGAAACGTTACGTCGTACTGCGTTACAATATTTCACCAATATCGTTGTCACTTCGTCTAGGCTCGAGAAAGATACACTGCACAATCGTTCCAAAATTCAATGCACGAAAGTGTCCCATTCTTTCTATGCAGTTGGACTTCACCAACATCACGACATTGAAGCCCGTGATGGTCTTGATACACAGCAGTGCCTTCATAACAGGAAGCAACGCGAAGAATTTACAGGGACCTGACTGGTTCATAGAGGACGATATAGTCATGGTCGCCATGAATTACCGTCTTGGTCCTTTAGGTATTATATAAAATGTCTCGATACAATGAAATTAGTCTTCGATCATACAATTGGCCATCTTCGAATCAAAAGAAAAGAAACACAATTTCATATCCAGAAATCGTACAGTTCGAAGTAGGTATCTATTAACAAAATCGAAGATTAATATAATATAATACTATTGACTGTGTCGATAGAAATTAATTATAAGCCCAAAGTTCTTGAACTGTACCTGCTCTTTCAGGATTTCTGGCGTTGGGACTACCAGATGCATCGGGCAATCAAGCTCTGAAGGATCAGAATTTGGCCATGCAATGGGTGCAGAAGAACATCGCCAAATTCGGCGGCGATCCTAATCGGGTAACTTTATTGGGTATGAGTTCTGGTGCCGCGTCAGTGAATTATCATATGTTTTCGCCAAAATCGCGTGGTAAGATAACTAAAAAACTCGTCTCGTGTGTCCAGACGTTGCCACCACTCAACGAACATTTCTTTCCAGGTCTGTTCCATCAGGTTATCATGCAAAGTGGTACTGCATTGTGTCCATGGGCATACAAGACACCAACGGACTCTCTTTCCGAAGCTCATCTGTTAGGCAGAAATATGGGTATCTATACTTGGAACGCCTCGGAGCTACTGATCTCCTTGAAGAAAGCTGACGTGGTGGATATTGTTAACGGAGCCATGATCATGAACAATTTACATTTACCGGTACGATTTCAGTTACCATTTTGAGCAACGTGCACGTATAATTGGAAATGTGTGTTAAAGTTACCGATCAACATAGCGTTCCTACCAACATACGAAACTGGAGCTGATCCGGAGAACATCTTCCTGGACGATTGTCCTCTGTCGTACTTCAAAACGGGGAACTTCACTCGCGTGCCTACGATGATCGGTTACAACACGGAGGAGATGATTCTGTTCATAGCAAGTAAGCGCAAATGCTACGTCGACAGCTAAAACAATTTCGAAACCGTGAACACTGTTTTCGAGAGAGAGAGTACACTTCGTAGAGAATAGCAACGATACTTTCTCGTTCGAATTACGAACGTTCGGAATACTTGCAGTTTGAATATCTTTTGTTCTTCCTCTCGAGGTCTAATCACTATTTTGCACGTTGCAGTAATAGATGTAGCACGACAGATGCTGAACCAGTATACTCAAACCTTTATCAAGACATTAAAGTGGATAATTGATCTGAGCAATGTCATGAGTTTCTTGAATTCGTATACTTACGAAACTATACTGAATATAATAGAGGTAATTCATCCGTTATATAATTAAACTACAATTATATATATTCACGGACGTTTCGTGAGATGTACACATACCCTCGTTTAAACGCGCACGCTTGAAACGCTTTAAAGAGGGACGGTAGCGAATTTGTTCCCGCGCAACTTGCAGACTTTCATATTTCTCGCTATCTTCGTGACGGTATTATCGATCGAGCAACGAACACGATCATACTTGGACTACTTCTTCTTACATTTGGACTTATTTTTAACGATTCATTCATCGTTGTGATATTCGTGAAGCTACAACGAAAAATATAAACATTATTATCCAAGAACGTGAACACGTTAGGTTTTATCGAGGTACAAACGCCACGTTATAACGAGGGTTTATTACAGAAAGTATTGCTTGTACAGTGCGAATAAATTTGAAATGTTAATCGATCTTATCTGGACAAGACCAAGTGAACATTTCCATTTGTTTGGTAAGACGTCTTTCGTCACTTTCAGACGTCAAGTGCGTATTTTATGAGAGTGCCTATCGATCTCACGCAAAAGTTACTAACCAAAGACGATGGCAACAACCTTATGTACTACTATCGGCTATCGTACGACACGAAGTACAATTTTCACAGATTACTCAATTCAAACTTACACGGTAACTACCTCGATAATTCAAACTCTCTAACGCAACTCGTATTTTTCAACTTATCATTGTCCGTGCTGTGCTTGACGCAAACCTCCGATGACGATTGTTTTAGGCACATCTCACATCGATGATCTTCCTCTGCTGTTCCGCATAGAAATGTTCACACCTACGGACCCAGACAACTCGTACAATTTATATTGCAAAAGGATCGTCTCGATGTGGACGAACTTCATCAAATACGGGTAAATAAATTCGTAATTTTAAATAACAATTTGCGTTATTATATACACAATATCTGCATACTTGCCCTCGTCCGTAATTACAGTTCCAACACTACCAGGTAGTCACTATCATCAATAGATGAAAAAGATTTTCTTTCGTTCAACGTCCTCGACTTGCCAAACGTCAAATTTATTCTCTCAGAAAATGGAGGAGAATTCTGAGAGAAAGTATTTAATTATGTTCACAGGAATCCTACTCCACCCGATTCCAATATGAACGACACACATTGGGAACCATCGGGGCAGCAGGGTTTGCAGCTGGATATCGGAAACACACTGTTCACGATGAAGAACCGTTTATTATCTTCGGACGATGAATTGAATCAGAAGTTGTATTACGATACGTTGTCGCAAAACGCAAAATGCAAACATTGATCGAAGCAGGTTTCTAATAGACATTCTCTGGGCTCTATGAATGCAAGACAAATTGCATTTGACATTGTTACTGGTCCCTTTCGTTCAATGGCAATCACTGCAGCGCATATTCGTTCGGTACGCGCCTAAGGAGATGGCCCCTGAGCGAATGGAACCCGCCGTAACTCCAAATGCAATCTTCTCGGACACGTACAGTAGATACAATCCGAATAAGCGAGTAGTTTCGTATTAAAAAATCTGTAAGTCGAAAGAAGACAAATTAATTCGATGTACACAGAGTGCGACAGAATTGTACAGGTACTTGAATATCTATAGCATTGCTATAGAAACGAATTGGTGCAAATTTTGTCACTGAGATTCGACATAGATTAAAAGAGACATTGAATGCTCCATATAATGTGTATATTACTGAAAAAAATATTATCTTATAGATAATTCAATGTCTCGATAGAATATTTTGTTTTATGTATTCTACGTAATTAAGAAATTACCACACTTTTAATGTGTCCCCTTAATCACCTTCGGGTACCAATTAGATGTAATTATATCTATACGCCTTTGTTACAACTCAAGGACACCTAACGAACCTAATAATCTATAATGACGATACACGTAATTAATAGATAGTATATTAAATCTATCTACGAAATACTTGGACAGATAAAATTCACTTACTGTGTAAACGTAGGAAGAAATATCACAGATCGTTAAAAGGTTTAATTAGCTTCGTCAGAAGGTCCAACCAGCTTCATCGAAATGCCTAACTAGTTACGCCAGTAAAACACAGGGACACTCGCCTACGAAGAACACGTCTCGTTCAAGAAGAGTCGTTACCTACTACGAGAATTCAAGAGTACCTAATGTAGAATTAAAACAATCGATACTTAGCCTTTTGTATAGCGAATGAGAAACTGATCCAATAAATAAACTGTTTCGATAATCTATGCACGTTTGTGGGACCGATCGTGTGACATCCGGAGCACAGAGATGCGTCCTGAGATGGAACTCGTTTTATCACATCGTGGTCTTATTTCGCAGCTCGTTGTGTAAATATTTTCATTGACCAACGAGCATTCGTCGTACGTGACAATAACGCTGAAACACGACGCGTAATGTATACCAGGCCACCGAAGTGTACCAACGAGGGACATTGCTGATAACGCATTAAGTTGACATAAAATCGCGAAAAGCGCAATAAGTTGACACAAAATCGCGATAATTTCGCAAGGGACACCGCACGCATTGCCAAGGTTCGTTTCGTGCAAGTAGATTTACCTCAGAACGATTTCTCGGCGCGTTAACGGAACAATGTATCCCAGAGTATGGCTCGCTTTCACGGTGTTGGCATCATCGACGCAGTGTCTGGTCGTATGTATACGCGAAACACCCGTGGTACGTACCAGTGTGGGACCTATTCGTGGCACAATATTGCGCACCGTATGGAACAGTCACGAATACTCATCCTTCAAGGGAATCCCATACGCAAAACCGCCTACTGGCAACCTCAGATTCAAGGTAACGCAGAACAGGTACACCGATATACAGTTCGCGGGCCGAAAGAACGCATCTGAAGGTCAACCGATCTTCTTCTGTAAGACACTCTTAAGATCGATTACTCTAGACTGTCTCTTTTTTTTTTAATGTTCTTTGAATTTTATAGCGCCATATAATATAAATCTATTTACCCTCTATGTTATGTACTATACGTGAATATACGTACTTCGCAAATACACAGATTCAGAGAGGAACAAAATTTTATTCGTATAAAAGATAACGAACAAAACCAACCTGTAGCGACTTAAATGGTTAAATTTTTATTCGTTCATTGCGACGGATAAAATGTTTCCCCTTTGTTCGTCGTTCGATACTTTTATCCGGATGAAAATTTTACAGACGCTATTAAAGGGCTAGATGCATTCTTTCGGTGCGCGAACTGTACTTGACAATGAAGCTTGGTCCTCGTAAACGTATTTTGAAATAATCATCGCAGCCACCAGTGCCCGTGAAACCATGGAAAAAAACATTGAACGCTTTCCACGAAGGAAACGTGTGTCCCCAAATAGACACATCCTCGGCCAATTTAATCGGGAGCGAAGATTGCTTGTATCTGAACGTGTTCACTCCTAAGGTAACCATTGGTCGTAATTGTACTTTCAGTATCGATTGGCAAAAGCAAAGAGAACTCTGGAAACTCCTAAAACGAGAAAAGAGAAAGTACTATGTACATATAGCCTTGTGGAACTGAGTAAACAAATAAGTAAAAATCATGACAGACGCAGTTCGAGGATCAGCTGAATTCAAAAGCAGTGATGGTCTGGATACACGGTGGGGCCTACATGGCTGGATACAGCAACGCATCGTTGTACGGGCCTGATTTCTTCCTAGAAGAGGACATTGTTCTAGTCAGTTTCAATTATCGCCTGGGTGTTCTCGGTACATTCACTTTTCTCGTTTCGAAGATACAATAAATATTGGATAACTGCGTGAAACGATCTACGGTACAACTGTCGTTTAGTTGTCCAATATTTATCGTACTTCTCGTTTAAGACAGACGAGCTTACAAAGCGATCGTTCGAGTTTCTAGGATTCCTATCGCTGAACCATCCGCGAGCTACCGGCAACGCTGGTCTGAAGGATCAGAACCTGGTGTTGCAATGGGTACAGAACAACATTGCTGCGTTTGGTGGCGATCCGAGACGGGTGACAATTTTCGGTGAAAGCGCTGGCGCTTCCTCGGTGGGCTTTCACACGTTGTCGGAAAAATCAAGAGGTGCGCGTTCGATTTTTTTCGAATAACGAGAACTATATACACGAAATCAAAATTTATGTACATTTCATTGTTACGAAAATGTCAATGGATCGACGATGCTCTCCCCGTAAAAATGAATCCGGACACCACCTCTTTCGAAGGGACACGTGTCCGTGGAATTCAAAAGTCGTTCGTTTTATAAATAATTTTATATAATTGAAAATCATCCGAATAAGATCGTATTTGGACTCAGTTTCATCGGAAGAAATGAATAGTGTTATAAATTTTTTTTTCATTTTCACCGGTAAGCGTTAAATTCGATCGCGTTGAAGAAATACGAATAGAGGTAAGGATGATTACTTGAATACGGGGTAAAAGTTGTTGCTTGAAAGCGGGAATCACGATATCTACTAATTACGTCGCGACTCTGGAATTTCGTAAACTTAACATGTTCTTTAATCAGATCTGTTCGTACGCTCGATCAGTATGAGCGGGTCACCTTTATGCCCATGGGCCTATCAGGCACCTGAGGAAGCGATTCAACATGCTCGCGACCTTGCCGCTCTTCTTGGTTTCCTGCGGAAGGATAAGACCGGCCTACTGAACTTCTTTCTTCGCACTCCTGCGCCGGATATTGTGATAGCATCAACGAACGTGGGTTTGGTAATAGCATTAATCGCCCTTGCGTCTTTTAAATTCTTTCGTAGCTTCTTGAAGAAAAAAAAAAACGTTTTCGGAAGAGAATACCGTCTTACTAAAGAAGAAAGGTACTGCAAACAGGCTGTATAGAATGCCCCTGACTAAAATCCGTCTTTTGGAGTTTGATCAGTTTCCTGAAACAGGCATCTATTAGAATTAAATTTAAAAAGAATATTGGATAAAATGTTTTTGATTATACACGACTATGAACAGCCTATTGGACTATTGTCTCTAATTGTGGTTTCGATTTTTAAGCTTCAAACATTTCCAGGATATTCTACCGTTCCGACCGACAATAGAGAATCCAAATATCGTGCCTCATAAGAGCGTATTTTTGACGGAATGTCCCATAACGAAATATCAGAGTGGCAAGTTCAATCAACAGCCCATGATGCTTGGTTACACTAACGACGAGATGCTCATGTTTCTGGGTCGTGAGTATCACAAATATTTCTAACAAGATCACCATTGTCAAACCCGGTCGCTGCAGATTTCATAAATGCTTCCCTAAGAGAAAATTTTTAAGATACGATTCACTATCTATTTTAGTGAACCTGTCACACAGAATCTTAGTCACATCAGATACATAGAAACCCAACAGCGTTAGTCATTAGTCATGACAGATAAAGGGCTGAGCATTATTAATACTTAATACTACATTATTTTTACATCTTACAGCTGCATTTAGGCCTATAAATATAACAGAACAGATCAAAAAGTTTTTAAATGACACTATCAAACAAAACAGAGGTACTCTTGATAAAGCCATGGACCAGCTCATGAAACTTATAGACAGAGTTTCTGAAATGAGTATTGAAGAAATAGTGAAGGTACAGTTGTTATTCTCCATAATTTAAATTACCAGAAAGAAGAAAGAAAGTTCTAATACATACAGATCCTGAAAGCACTTAACTATTTATAGTTATTATCTCAAATACTTAAATTAGAATTTGATATGTTAAGATGCAAATTCCTAAATTGTTACATCTATCTCTCGAAGAAAAATATTTTTTCTTCATAACTGCCTCTTGGTGATCCAATATTGTGATCCATAAACTCTAAATCATTATATTCATCTTGTGAGCTTCTATTAAATAATAAGGTGACTAAGGCACTTATACTTAAAACCAAAAGAAATGCTTGTATTAATGAAAAAGTTTCTTATGTCACTATTTTAAGAAATATTTTTGCATGTGCTCTAAACTTTTAAAAACCTATAATAGTTATTTCTCTTTTGCAAGATTTTGAATATCTAACATCTAAAGGAATTGGTCCATTTTCTGACTATCTGCAAAAATTTATGTTCTTTACAGATTACAACAGACCTCTTTTTCAGGGGTCCCATTGACTTGACTCAGAAATTGTTGGTAAAACATAACCAAAATTATTCTGTTTATTATTACCAAGTATCGCAACAGACACAATACTCTATGCACCGATTAAACGGCAATCCTTTAAATGGTATGTAGTCCTTACAATTGTGCACTAATAAAAAATAACATTAGCTACTGCTTTCAATAGTAATGAATACAGTAATCAAAGAACCTTAAGACAGGTTTAACTACAATAAGTTGGAACTTTAAAAACTGAATCAAATTTAAGATATTTTCTCATGAAAACAATTAGACATACCAATTCTCAAAGGTTGATCCTCAACTCACACCGAAGATACTTTCCTGTGTATTACAAATTAATATTACATTAAATACTGTAATTTATTTTAGGAACAGCCCATACGGATGATATTGGCTATATATTTAATGTGGAAGCATTACATGCACCTACTGACCCCACAGATCCTTTCAATCAATTTCGAAAAAAAATGGTTGAATTATGGGCTAACTTTGCTAAATATGGGTATGTTACAATTCAACATTGTAAAGAAAAGGAGAACTTTGTAGATCAATTTGTAGAGTATTCAATAAATATTTTACTTTTTCCAATGGCATTGAATAATTGAAACAATAATATCTTTTGAATAATATAGCATGTTTTTGATTAGTAGGCATCCAATATGATGATTTAACAAGTTCTTTTGCATTACTACCATAGTTACATAGACATTTGTGTATTTTTTGTATTGTAGAAACCCAACACCAATAAGTTTAAAGAATGCTTCATTCAATGTGGTCTGGGCAGACTCTGGAGACTCTGGTTTACAATTGGATATCAATGAAATGTTCACTATGCATAATCGCTTAGTCGATCAAAAGACTGAGGATTATGAAAAAGCTCTGCACATTATTTTGGCACTTATCAGTGCTTGCAGACACAAACTGGTGAATTATAGAAATGTATTTTAATAGTAATCTGTGAAATTAAATTGATTTATAATTATTTCGTGACGTAAAGAATCTTTGAATAATTGTAATTTTGTTAGTCGTTACGAGCAATAATATTTGAGATATTATGGAGGTTAGAAAATTAGAATAAACGAAAATAAGTAAAAAAAAAATAAAGAAATATGAAAATCGAAAGAAAGAAATTTAATTTAATATTTTATTTCCATCATGTACCACAATTATATTGTTTTATTTATTTATCTGTAGAAAATGTTAGGAGACCAACAAAAGTACAATTATTTGAAGTCTTCTAATATCGTTACACTTATTTTTTGGAAGGGAAATCTTCTTAAGACTTCCCCCGAAGAAGGGAAGGAAGTATGGGATCCTCGCCTCCGAGTACGAAACCTACTTATTTAATTTCACAGTGATCCCTCGTGAGCAGCGGTATAACATCTGAGGTTTCTTTTCGTGTAGTGCAGCAACCGCAATATATTTTACATACTACTATAGATCTATCTTATACCTTGTTGTGATCATACGGAGTGGATCACAATATACAATCAGAAGAAATCTAACTAAACTGACTAATCATTTACGATATATAATTACGCGGGTAGTTTGAGGTTATTGACAAAGCATTAAATTAACTACCAAAATGATAACATTACTGCGACATTGTGAAGCCAGCACTATTCAAATAGCTTCAAAAATCATGAAACTTTCATCATCATTTTGTACAAATTCCAATATTGATAAGTTGTCCAATGATGAAGAAGGTACTATAGCTATATTCAACTACTACACCATTTTTTATAAACTTACCCTATTGCTTCAAAATATGTTATCTTTTTTCTAAATTTCTTTCATTATTATTACATTTTATATTTATCTTTTTGAAACTTATAACTCTTATTAATAATCATGTTTTATGTTTTCCATCCATAGAATTTCGAGTATTGGAATTAAACAAAATTCCTAATATAAAACAAAGAAAAAAATCTGTAGTGTTTCCTACAAAAGGCCAATACAGACTTAACAACATACCAATTGATCAAAATTGGCAGTCAGTTTGGCCGAATGCACATACATTTCATCCTGAAGTTGTACCACTTCCTCTGCGACAAGGATATAAACATAATAAAAATCCACACCCAAAGAAGTATGGAAATGCAGAACTTATGAAAATTCCAAACTTTTTACATCTTACTCCACCTGCAATTAAAGCCCACTGTAACGCAATAAAGAAATTCTGCACTGAATGGCCAAAGGATTTAGAAACAGATGAAGCATGTCAAAAATACTTTCCTATTGACATAATTACTTCCGATTATTGCTATTCCTCTCCTTCAATAAGGGAACCCCTTGCTAGAATAGCGAGTCTAAAAGTAAAAGTATCTTCCTTAAATTTAAATACTCATGCTAAAGACAAAATGCTTAGACTAGTGGATAAAAGATATAACTCTAAAACAGACATAATAACACTAACTGCTGACAGGTGTCCAACTAGAAAACAAAATTTGGAATATCTGCAGTATCTTCTTAAAGTTTTATTTCATGTATCTTGTGTAAGTTAATAAGCAATTTGCTAAATATTTCTTCTAAATGAGGTAAAACAATTCACTTAAAATTTATATCTATACAATAATATTACATATCATTTTAGCGTTTTGAACCATGGGAAGAAGAAAAATCTTTATTAGATATGGAATACTACGACTGGGACAAAAACAAAAGCCGGAACAATTTAGTGGCTATGTATACATGGCCAAATTCCTCAATCAATTTTGATTACAATAATATACCACATGTAACAGAATATAAGACTGCAGTTTCAGACCTAATAAATAATGGAGAAGATCATTTTTCAATCAACAAATACAAAGAAGCTGTTAAAAATGTGTTAAATCTCAAAGAAAACAAAAATGTAGAATAAAAGCAAATAAGAATATTACCCATTTTATTACTTTATCTAATATAGTTTTTAATTTAATTGTTATAAATCGTTTGCATGAAAAAATTAAGTGAAATTTTATACATGTTCTCCATATTTAGTCTTTGAAATAGTTTATTGAAATACTGCTAACTGAACACAAAGGAATAAAGTTACATTTTTCAAATTCTACTTCAATAATATAATAATCTTGAATACATTGCAATTATTACTTTTATCATTATCTTCACAAAATGAATTCTAAATAAATACGTCATTCTATATAAAAATTTGTTGTACTTAGTTTAATTACAAATATATAATATTTAGTCAATTCTCTTAGTATCTTCTTTGTTTGAACATATTATATATACATATATATATTTACATACACTTTATTCGCTACTATACTATCAAGGTACACGAGACGAAGATGAAGCTGGAACGAATCTGAAACCATATGTAGTTTTCAGTTATTTGAAGAAAAAAAATACATCTCATTACTGTATCAAATTATGATACATACATATTCTTTAATTTTAGAAGGTCACAGAAATGTTTTCTTCCTTCAAAGTATGTTACAGTGCCATAAAATACTAGTCTACTGTCATTGTAATTTACTTTACAACACCAATCTGATACAGATTATATTATTTGTAGTAATTGATATTATCATTTTTATATACTTATATACTTCTTTTATATGTTTTTACATTTATATTGTATGTACTTCTGTAGAAATACAGTTATTTTATACTTACTTTTTTTTTCCATTTGGTTTCTGATATGGATGAGTGGTCATTAATCCACGCCTTTCTTTTTCTCTTACTACTTTCAGTGGTCCATCTGTTACATCCATATCAAGACAATTCTTTTTAAGTTTCACTACTTTCAGTGATTCATCTGTTACATTCATATCAAGACAATCCTTTTTAAGTTTCGCTACATTCAGTGGTCCATCAGTTACATTCATATCAAGACAATTTTTTTTTAATTTCTCTACTTTCAATTTATTTAATATTGCAATACTTTTTGCACTCATCCCTACATGTGATTTTTGCATATGATTATTTTCTTTTGCCCTGATTCCCTTTGTAACCAACAAATTTCTATGTTTTGGAGTTAATTTTTTTAGCTGCTTCATAGGAGTTTTTATAAGAATTGCAGAATTTTTGTTAGAAAGAACTCGCTTCTTGGACTTTTCCTGCATACAATTTACATTACTGTGTCCATCAGTATTTTCATTTGGTTCTTTTGTATCTTTGTTAATAGTCGTATTTAAATCTCCTAGCAATGTAATAGTTGTATCGTATGTTTCAAAGTCACAGTTAGCTTCTGGATAAGATGCATTAAATGTTGTATTTATAGCTTCATTGGTGCAATTATTTTGATTTTGATTAACTGAAGAACATGATGTATATACTGGTAAATTACTATTGAGTGGATCTATCAAATGAGATGTGCCTAGACAAGTTAAATTGTAAAAGTGTTCCTCATCATTGATCGTTTCTATGTCTGACCATTTGATATTTCTTACCCCCTCCAATAACTTAATCAATTGTTTAAATTCTTCTTTCATTGAATCCGTCATTGTTCCATAACCTCTCATCATGTTATAATAATTTTGTAACGTTGAACTCATTACTTTAATCATTGCATGATAAGACTGTATTTCACATTGCTGAAGATTACTTACTTTTTTTGCATGTTCATATTGTTGCTGCAATCTGGCCTGCTTTATTTCACATGTTTTTAATACAATTAAATCCTCTAGGTTTTCGAGTTTCTTTAATTTTATTTTGTCATTTAGTTTTTGTAATTCTGTCTCTATTGAACAAATTTCTTGCCATGCTGATTCCATTTGTACTTTTAAGGAATCTCTTTGTCTTTCAAAGTAATGTAAGGATTTATTAACACGCAACTTACCACTAGCATTTTGTTCTTCAGAAGTAAGTACATCAACAGCTGTTGTCAGATTGTGTAATCTCTCATCTGCTGCTTTTTTGTATTGAATTCTAAAGCACAATATTTTGTGAGCACTTTCTAAAGAGAGGATCTTTTCGTTTAGAACCTTTTTTTTTTGAAGAAGTTCAATTAATGTGTTCCTAATTGTTAATATGCACTTATCTTCCTCCTCATCAATTTTAGTATCTCTAAGCTCTGGTAATATATGTGTTGAATCACTTTCTAAAGCTGATAGCTTCTGCTTCAGATAGTTTATCTCCTTCTTCTGTTCTTCTACCATTTTTATATATGCAGTTACATGCATTTCACAAGATACAATGTTCTTCTTTATATGAGTCTTAATATTTTTTGCTCTATTTGCATATCTTAAGGTATTGTAGGTATCTTCGTAACTAAAATTAGAAGGTGCAATATTAGCTATCATAATGGTCTGACAATTTCCACCCAATGAATCTTTCAATAAACGTGTCAATTTAGAATCTCTATATGTTATATGTTTTGCACCAGCAGCCAAATTATTGATACAATTTCCAAGAGCCAATAAGGATTTATTAATATTTGCACCTTCTTTGAATCTTGCTCCTTTACATCCTGTGGCAGTAGCTCTTTCAGATCCAGCTAAATCAATCATAGATAACTTAACTTGTCGCACTTGACCATCCAATCTGTTGGTAATGTTGATATAAACTTGAAAGACAGCATGGCTTCTACTACTTTCTTCATTTGCATCAGTGGGATGCTGTGTGCGATTTTTATTACCTTTTGTTAAAAGTGTCAATAATTCTTCAGCGTTGTGAATTGTAATTACTTTAAGGCCAGCAACAATTACCCCACATCTTCCATCATCTCGTAATTGTAAAGGTCCCGATTTATGTAGAAGATCTTGTACATTTTCATTATAAATTTCTAAATAAGTTACACCCAAATTAAATTCACGATGGCCACCTTGCTTTTCTATTTGAAAAAATAATTCTGCCACTGTCCGATATGTAATACCAAGATCTTTGCTACTGCCAAGCATTGTATGAGTTTTCCCAGCACCAGTTGCCCCATATGCAAATACAGAACAATTATAACCATCTAAGAGACTAATAATCAAATCTTTAGTACTTCCTTTAAATACATCGTCATTATTAGATGACATATCAAACACTTTATCGAAAATGAACTGTAGCTCTTTATTTTGTTTTTTAAGTAAGTCTCGACCTTTCTGAGCAATGCCATGATAAAAGAAAGGATTTTCCTCTTCTTTTGGATCAAAAATTAACATTTTTTCATCGACAACCTTTATGACAGCTCTGCAATTGCTTTGGAGCTCACATTGGTTCTGTGGTCGAATTCTTACAATTACCTGAATACTTGTCTGCGAACCAGTCTCTGTTTGCACTGATGAAGTTGTGCTTTCACTAGTATTTAGTTTCATTCTATTAGTAGAAAGTTGTGCTTTTGTAAATTTTTTAACTTTATTAGGTGTAAATGCTTTCACCAAATCCCTCTTATTAAAAACCATTGCAAATTCTATTAATTTACACTTAAAAATACATCACAAACCGTTGACGGGTATACAAGCTTTGAAATTCAAATTGGCGTATAATGAAGATGCCTTTGAAAACAGTTTTACCAATATTAATCATATTCGATACCAAAATTCCCATAGTATTATAATATAGGGAATAACTGGCTAGTTCTACGAAAAAAATGGTAAAGTAGTTAACCAACCTAATAATTTAATTTGTTTCATTCAAAAGGAAAGTCACCAGTGCTTGCACCAACCAAGGGATCTGTCGAGGAGAAAGACTATTTCATGCATGCATTACACATATCTAATATAATGGAATATATTTGTGCCTGTTGAAGACATATTTTTGTTCATATTTCAGTACGAAACAATCTATATCGAACATTTAAGTACTCAAATTGCTGTGGGAATTAAATACTGCTAATTTAAAAATTTACTTCGTTGCTGTAAAGTCAACGTAATAACTTGTATTTAAATTAATCTAATGCATAATACATATAATGTATAGTATATTAATATTCATGTTATCTATAATGATAATATTATTAAAACATCACGTAACAAAAATATGTACATGACGTTACAGAGCAGAATTATTATTAGAGAGATTTATTCTTGAAATGGCGGGTATTTAACATAACCTACAAGATAGTCAAAATGTATCATATGAACGAGAGCACAAAAACATGCTAGTATAAATATACTGGAAAAACATAAAAATATAATGGTCTTACAAAACGTTAGCAGTAATTTCATTAAATCTGTCAGTAATGTATGCATTAGGAAAAATGAACGCAATAGCAGCAAATGTATCCAAAGGTTGTATATGGCATTACCGCGACTTACGCCGCAAGAGGTAATATAACTTTAATAAATCTAACTTTGAAATTCGAATAAATATATTAAATTTTGTATTATAGGTCACTGCAATTCTGCAAGCTAATGAATATACTAAAGAATTTAACGGGCAGAGCTCCATAAAATATTATGATTCAAATCAGTTGGCATCTAATAATCCTATAGAAGATACTAGATCAGAGGCCCAATGTTTACTTACAAAAGGTAGAGAAGTTGTACGAAATATCAATAAGGCTACCTGTTTACATAATATTCAATTGATTTATATGTATTTTCTCAGAGGCATATTTCTCAATCCTATTATAAATACAACAAAAGTACACATTTATTTCAGGGATTTTATTAGGCGTGTTTGATGGTCATGGAGGTGGCACGTGCGCACAAGTTGTATCAAAAAGACTCTTTCATTATATATCAGCATGTTTGTTACCCACAAAATTACTGAAACAATATCTGAACACAAATAGTTCAAATAATAAATTAGAACTTCTTCAAATGTTTAACGATAAAATAGAGTTTATTCCTGAGATTAAAGATCTTTATGAAAAAAGTTTCTTAACTTTTGTTAAGGATTTAGCAGAAGTAGAATCTACAAAAGAGTTTCAAATGGAAACAGCTTTGGAGAATGCATTTCTTAGGTTAGACAATGATTTGTCAAATGAAGCACTTTTAAATGTAGATAAAAAGGGTACTGCTAGGACCCTTACTGTTGCAGTATCTGGTGCTGTGGCTGCTGTTGCACATATTGATGGACCACATCTCCACGTTGCTGGAGTGGGTGATGTTCAAGCAGTACTTGGCATACTATCTGGTATAACTTGCTTTTAACAAATATTTGCAATTTTATGAAAAAAAAGTATTATATTTGTTTTTATTATATACCAAATTGTAGAAGATGATGGTTGGTCTGCAAAATTAATGACTGTTGAACACAACACTGACAATCGTGCAGAGGTCGAAAGAATTTTATCAGAGCATCCACCAAATGAAAAATCGACTGTAATTAAGATGGATCGGCTTCTTGGTCAATTAGCACCTCTTCGTTCCTTGGGTGATTTTCACTATAAATGGAGTAAGGAGATTTTACAGGAAGTAGTGGTACCGTATTTCGGCAATGCTGCAATTCCACCGAATTATTTTACTCCGCCTTACTTAACGGCAAAACCAGAAGTTAAATATCATAGGCTAACACCTAGAGATAAGTTTCTTATAATAGCAAGCGATGGTTTGTGGGAATTAATATCACCCTTAGAAGCTGTCCGTTTAGTGGGTGAACATATGAGTGGAAAAGTAACATTGAGTCCATTGAGATTACCTTGTAAAAATATGAAACTATCCGATATAAATAAAATGTTATTGCAACGTAAAGAAGGCTTGAAAACAAAACCTCTTGATAGTAATGCAGCAACACATTTGTTACGAAATGCACTGGGTGGTACAGAATATGGTATAGATCACACTAAATTATCGAAATTATTAACTCTACCTAGTGAAGTAATACGGATATTTCGTGATGATATCACGATAACTGTTGTTTATATGGATTCCGAATTTTTAAGACACTGCCCTCCTTAAATACAGAAAAGTTTTCTATTATATTTGTACGATCTTCTGCAACTGCCGTTATTTTCAAATGCAACTAAAAATCATAGATATACTATCGTGTACAGCTTGTTATTTATTTAGTTAACAATAAAAGCAATTTACATGGAAACAGTTTTCTGCTTATTTTTAATACGTACATATTTATCACATACTACGTGTAATCGCGTTCACTTAATTTAACGAATCGTTTGAATTGGTTATTCGTAATTTTAGTTTTCCGAACAAAGGAATATAGATATCGTAGACAATGTGTCGTCAATGTCTAAGCAAGATCGAAATTATAAAATATACAAACAAATTGCTAACCTATTCTATAATTGTAAATATCATTCAGAAATGCTTTTTAAGCCTACATATTGTACAGTTAATTTTTAGGTACAATTACAGCAATGATTATAACATAGAAACACGCAGAGTCATTATACACATCATGAGCCACATTTTAACTTCTTCTTCGCATCTCTTAATAAAAAACGGTATCGTCTTTCCGCCGACTGAAATATAACAGTTTTTTTTATCTCAAAATATATACTTCATTCTGTGCTTTTTATATTAACTTTAACAAATAGTATTCGTGAATAAGCGTCAAGCTTATAATGTAATTGTTATTGCGTATTAAGTGTTAAAACAAAAAAAAACGAGAAAGAGGAAAAGGGAAACAAGAACCTGAGTTCAAGTGTTTTTGTATAAATACTGTATAGTAGTGGCGATAATGAAACAAGATATAAGGCAAGCGCGTGTAACTGAAACATACTTTTGGAAGTGTACATTGATCTACTTCCTTAAAAAAGTCCAAGTATCAACCTTCTTGACCAAAATCTTCTTTGAATTTTTCTAGTTTGGTCATGTCTTCCTCGTTTACTGTAGGACGTGTAGTCGCTAGTGACTTCAGCATATCTTTCTAAATATGAAAATGTCACACCATATAATAAACGTTTCAAAGTATTTTAAGACAACATTAAATGTTTTCAATATTTACCATAGTTACGGGTGGTTCGTACAATTTGTCCCCTTCAACTTCCATCCAATTCATTTCAATGGCAGCTGGATCTCCAGGAGAACACGGTGTAAGTAAATCGTCCACAATGACAGAAGGATCTCTCGGCGATGGACCTCTTACGCGTTTAAAATGTGTCGCCGTTTGAACTTGTCTAACTGGCTGCATAAGCGAATCTCGCACAATAATACTTATATCAGCCCCTGAGTATCCATCGGTAGCTGCTGCTAATTTCTTAAAATCTTCCTCCGTTAAACAGTGAGAAGTACTTCCTAAATGAAGTTTGAACATTATAGCACGTGCTTGCTCATCAGGCAGAGGAATGTAAATCCTCTTTTCAAATCTTCTTCTGATAGCAGAATCCAATACCCATGGTATATTGGTAGCTCCTAGTACTAGTATACCATCATTGTCTGATCCAACACCTGATGAATAGATTTAACATATATGTTTAACACATACAAACATTAATACATTCTAAATGTTTTTCATTACCTTGCATCTGAACTAAGAATTCCGTTTTTATTCTTCTTGCAGATTCTGATTCATTATCAGAACGTGATGAACATAATGAATCAACCTCATCGATAAATATAATGCTAGGCTTGTGTTGACGAGCTAATTCAAACAAATTTTTTACAAGCTTCTCAGACTCTCCAAGCCACTTGCTTACTAAGTCAGAGGACGATACAGAGAAGAATGTTGAATTATTAGCTTCTGTTGCCACAGCTTTTGCCAAATATGATTTTCCAGTACCTGGTGGCTAAAAATATTTCAAAATTATTTTAAACAATATTTACATGAAATTTTGAATAGTATTTGTGTATAAAATTACCCCAAATAACAAGATACCCTTCCATGGAATTCGTTTTCCAGTAAAGAGGTGAGGAAATCGTATTGGTAAAATAACAGCTTCTTTTAAAGCTTCCTTGGCTCCATCAAGACCAGCAATATCACTCCACTTGACATCTGGTTTTTCAATAATTATTGCTCCTTCTAATTTGGTTTGAAGTTTTTTCTTTTCAGGATCACTATCAGTATCACTATCTCCACTGTCGCTTTTCTTGTCCTCAATTTTAGAATTATCTTCACCTGCCTTTACAGGTTTCTTTTTACTCTTCTTTAGATAAGCTTTAAGCTTTTCAGCTCTTTCCAAGTACTGTGTACATTTTGCTCTAATGCTTTCTTTGGCTCTGTCTCCTTGTGCTTCATCTAGAAAAAACAATTGCGATAGCAAAATTCTAGGTCAATTTGAGTCAGAACGTAACTTATTACAAGGGAATGTTAGCGGTACCCATACATTTAATAGAATGCAAAAAATATTCAACTGCATGTTCGTACAACCTAAGTGCTTCTTCATAATTTTTGTTACGATCTTCCTCCGTTGCTTTGGTAACCAAGTCTATGGCTTTCTATGAAACGCCAAATAGATTGATAATCTTTAAATCAATAAGTGAATAAATAGAATAAAATAACGCGACTCGTTAGCTTACCTGTAATATCGTACCTAAAGCCATTGTATTACTATAAATTGCTCCTAACCTTTGCTTCGTTCTAAAAACTTCGAATATTTACACGGGAGTCCACCGTCACGATGAGACGCAATGTCTCAAGAAAATAAGGAAAAATAGTAATCGAGGCAGCAATTTACCGCATTGATAAAGTATGCTGTTTTGGTTAATCTTTTTCAGTGTTAAAATTTCAATTTTTCTATCGCCTGATAACCTTCAAAATTCAGTTGTCCAACGTCACCGCTTGACATATCACATTCCTCACTACTACACTTCTGAAGAAATTCTTGAAGCACTGCATGCACGATGTAGCGTCTGTAACGTATGGAGTTAATAAAGTCGCGTTCACAAAATACATATCCAAAATAATTGTAGAGATATTTAAATACGAAATGCGGGAAAGAATATAATAACATGTGAAACATAGGAACAAGGATAAAAAATTAATCCTAAAATGTTGAATAAAGTTTAAGATACACATAACTGTTTGAAATCGTTTCAACAAAATTTTGATTGGTGCGTATATAAAAATTCTGCACGTTACTTAACATCTAACACATAGAAAGGTCCTAAGTCAAGATGAATAAACATTTGAATTCTGACTTTTAAAATTCATTGGTTACGAGTTACTCGACAAAATTACATATTGCAATTGTAAAATACATAAAGCATTATTTCTGTTAATAATCATTATTAATTATAGAAATAGACTGTGAAATTACGAGAACTAAATATTTATTTTATTTATATTTATTCTGATATAATCAGTGACAGCGATTCACGTTTTGAAATGAAGAAAAATGAAAAGTGTTGCATCTAGTACAGTCTGTGAGAAACAAAAAAAAGTGATGAGAAGATAAAGTTGGATGAGAAGCTTGTCACGTGATCAAATTTCAATGGTCTGCTATATTGAAAACAGAAAAGACGCGGCAGATGATTAAAAATTGTCAATAAAGTAACAGAAAGTCATAATAAAATTATACTTCTTTATCACCATATTAGTATGAATTAAACCCGATTAAAAACTTATCTGGGCGTAAAAGTAATGGATTAATAAAGACTTAAAGGTAGTAAATTTAATAACACAAGAAAAGTAGAGTAATTGTATCTTGCATGTAAAGAAAAAAATTGGAATGAAAATTTGGGAACTGGACAATATAATTGATAATAATCTTAAACCTAATATTTCTAATATAAACGAAAACAGCATATTTAATTAACTATTAGTTTCCTTTCCTAAGAATATTTTAATCGAAAAAGTATTTAAATATATCTTTATTTTTATATTGCTTTATTTAATATATTTTCTGTCGTTAATATAGCATACATAAAATTTCAAAATGGTTCATTACTATTTACGTTTATAAATAGTAACTTGTATAAATTCTATCGTATTTGTATGTATTGGAAAATAGCCTCTTGCCAAACAGTTCTGCCGCAGTCACGTGGTTTTGTTTGGATTCATTTCATCGACTTGTGAAACGGACTATAGGTCATAGATAGAAATGTATTCGCACGGTAGCGATGAGAAAGCATCAGTGAATTGCAGTGAGTACGCGGCTTGCGAACGTGAACGCATGTGCAACAGCTACCTGCTACGAAGCACCGAGTCCGAAGAGATAAAAACCTCGGGGCTACTCAGAGCTACCGATGGATCTTTCTCCGTGTTTATACCTGTTTCTTATTTTTGTTTCATCAGTCGTGTTGGCCTAAATCTTTAGTCGGAAAGTTAACTTTATCGCATTCTAACCTAGCGAAACATCGACATACGAAAAATGCATGCCGCAACCATATGATAGAAATATTAATCGAAACTAAGAAACTTGGATCACCGTCATACAGTAGTTTTACAATAAGGGAGCCACCGAAGAGAATCGTTTAACCTAAGTATGAATTGCTTGTTCACCCCTACCTATCTACTTTGCTCTTTTGTTCCTCGTGATAATCTCGTACAAAATTAGGGGTGTGGCTGACCGGTTCTTCCTTTTATTATTCTAGGCTATGTCTGAGTTCAAGTTAGTTTTAAGATTTGTCTAAGGTTAGGAATCATGCACACCAGAAGATTATTTTTCTTTCTTAATTGCAGCTAATGTCAATGTATTTCCAGTGACTTTTTCCGATTTGTGATTTGAAAAATTTAAGTTTTAAAACATTATATAGGAACTTCAAACAGCAATCTCAATCCTTCCATAGCTTTTTCAATTTAACAATTTAATATTTATTCTTATCAGACATTTAATAAAATTGGAACTGTGTATAGCTCAAAATAAAAATTTTGTATTGCAATAATTAATAAATTTGTCATTAATACAAAATAATAAAATAGTGTTTTATAAATAAAAATACTTTACACAGCTCTTTATGAACACAAAATTTCATAAACATACTTAAATGTGTCAAAAGAACCTTTTAACACAGATAACAATGTATTTCATTCTAAATTTCCTGTATACTTTTTTTCATGAGCTCTTTGTAACTATTATACGTAATGTTTAAAGAATAACAAAATTTTAAAAAGATACTTCTACCAAAGTATAAAGAAATTATTGTTTCACATATACAGGTCATATAATATACCAGACATAAGCCAGTAATGTCTGTCCCTTCTTCGTCATCTAATAAAATAACTGACAGTAAACCAGGCGGTACAAGTCCAAGTCCTATAGAGGGTATTGAAGGTGTTCCAGGGCCTAGTTCTTTAGAACCTATGCATTCTGTTTTGCCACAAGATGGAGAATCTGAAGATTATGGAGATGATGGTGAGGAAGAAGAGGATGATAGCAGTGAAGAAAGTGAAGTGAGTTTCACTTTTATGTTATATATACTATATAAGAAAGGTAATCCTACATTAATATAAACAAATTAATCAATGCCAAATGATTTCAGATTAGCGATACTGGAATATTTTGTGATGCAGAATGCGAACCTAATCTTGAAAGTAATAATTGTTCATTATCCGCATCACAATCACAGTCTCTTACGCAACGGGTACAGAGTCCTATTCTACATACCTGTGTACCATTGGATGTTATTCAACCACAAAGAAAACGCAAAAGTGAAACAGAATCAAATTTATCTTGCAAAAAACTTAATCCAGAAGATAAATCACATTCGATGTAAGTATTATCTAAAAAAGTGTACACAATAAATATAGATTTTTAGAAAAGAATTTTTGAAATATTTTGTTGCATGTTCCACAATGTACAAATTTTTGTATTTACAGGATCATTAAAAAACTAGATGATAAAAGCAAACATATGAGATGTGTTATTCCAACAAAAGATAATCCTCCACCTGAAATGAGTAATTGGCTTCTTCAATTTCAGGTACAAAAAAAGTCCAAGTCCTTCTATATTTACAAAAATGTGCAAAAACTGACAATACTGATTCTGATTACAGAGGTGGTCAAATGCAGAGAGAATGTTAGCTATAGATGAATTAATTGAACGATGTGAACCAACGCAAGTGCGACACATGATGCAGGTGATAGAGCCTCAGTTTCAGAGAGATTTCATATCGTTATTGCCAAAAGAGTTGGCCTTGTCAGTGTTAGCTTTCCTAGAACCGAGGGATCTTCTACGCGCCGCGCAGACTTGTCGTAACTGGCGATTTCTTGCGGACGATAATTTGTTGTGGAAAGAAAAATGTAGAGCAGCTGGTATAGAAGATTTAAAAGATTTGCCTCCGATAAAACGTAAAAATGGTAGAAATTCTGGTAACTGTTCATCCCCATGGAAGCAAGCATATATGAGACAGCACAATATAAAAATGAATTGGAGGACGAAACCGATCCGCACACCGAAAGTTCTAAAAGGTCACGATGATCATGTGATTACGTGCCTTCAGTTTTCTGGTAATCGTATAGTAAGCGGTTCTGATGACAATACTCTTAAAGTGTGGTCTGCCGTTACAGGCAAGGTAAGTCAAAAATCGAAATCTTAATATCAAATCACTTGCAATGTATTTTTGTTATAACTCTGTCTTTTTTTATATTCTACTTTCTATGGTAGTGCTTAAGAACATTGGTCGGGCACACTGGCGGTGTATGGTCCTCACAAATGTCCGGTACTACCGTAATTAGCGGTAGTACAGATCGAACCCTAAAAGTGTGGAATGCTGAAACTGGTCAATGTATACACACGTTATACGGGCATACATCAACGGTGAGGTGTATGCACTTGCACGGTAATAAAGTAGTCAGTGGTAGTAGAGATGCTACGTTAAGGGTGTGGCAAGTGGACACAGGCGAATGTTTACACGTACTTGTGGGCCATTTGGCAGCTGTGAGATGTGTGCAATACGATGGAAAGTTAGTGGTCAGTGGAGCCTATGACTATATGGTTAAAGTTTGGAATCCAGAACGTGAGGAGTGCCTTCATACTCTACAAGGACATACAAATCGTGTTTATTCCCTCCAAGTAAGCATTATTTAGAGGGTGTAATATAACCCAATGTATACATCCATATTTATCGAGATCTTACTTTGCATTACAATTCATTTAGATTTAGCTGATATATCAGGAGATATTAACATACTCTTTTTTTTTCACATATTAGTTTGATGGTGTACATGTTGTTAGCGGTTCCCTGGATACAAGTATAAGAGTATGGGAAGTTGAAACTGGGGCGTGTAGACATACATTAATGGGACATCAATCGCTTACTTCGGGAATGGAATTGCGTAATAACATTTTGGTATCTGGAAACGCGGATTCTACTGTTAAAGTATGGGATATAGTTAGCGGTCACTGCCTCCAAACCCTTTCTGGTCCAAATAAACATCAATCCGCAGTCACTTGCCTTCAGTTCAACAGTCACTTTGTAATTACGTCATCTGATGATGGCACGGTTAAGCTCTGGGACGTTAAAACTGGTTTGTTTATTTATGTTATTTTCTGATTTTTTAAATTGCACATTACGATTCAATGAATCACCTTTAAAATTTTCGTCGTACTTTCAGGTGATTTTATAAGAAACTTGGTTGCTCTGGAAAGCGGCGGAAGTGGTGGTGTTGTGTGGAGGATACGTGCAAGTGATACAAAACTGGTGTGTGCAGTGGGTAGCCGTAACGGCACAGAGGAGACCAAACTTCTCGTCCTCGACTTTGATGTAGAGGTAAAATAGTGCACTTTTTTGCGTACGAAACTGCCCTCCTCTATGACTTCTGTACATACTCTGATTAGGTAGCGTAACTAATCTACTGTACAATGATTCATGTATTACATGGTGTGATTGTGATAAGAATGTATGTTAAAAATCTGAAGGGAGATCACAAAAAGTCAAACGTGGTTCTATAGTTGTTGTAAATGATCTCCAAAGTGGTAGAACGTTCAAACTGAAGGCATTAATTATATTAATTATGGAGTGTATTAATCATGGTGTACAAATATGAGATTTCAGAGACTCAACAAATTACGAAGAACGAGGAGCTTATCAATGTACTATTGTATTATTACTGTTATGAAACTTGAAGGAAATCGCTAGTAATTTAAATGAAATCAGCCCGCCATAAACATTACAATTACATAACGATTTGTGTGGGCGTTTAGGAGAATATTTTTAAAGTATAGAAAGAAAGATTTCTTACCGTATTTGTCAAGCTTATAGATGAAAATATCGCTTAAAGAATCTCAAATTTTTAAAAATAAATGGAGGATTCAAATTAAAATGAAGAAAAAGGAGGGAAAACAAAAGATTGAAATGAAGTAGTATATTTGGGTAAAATACAGAATGAAAACGACCAAATTGGTAAAGATACTCTTTGTACAATAAGTTCTTTAACTTTGTTGTACTTCATTTAACTTATTTAAATTCGTCATTTATGTTGATTAAATTAATTACTATTGGAATTGTGCATAATTTATTGGATGATGTAAATGCTATTTAATAATTTTTCAATGAAATGTATACTACTTTTCATTTAATTTATTTTGTTTCATGAACGTTAGTTTGTCTTTTCACCGTCTAAAGTGTCCATGGGCAAATATTCATACAAAATCATAGAATTGTAACTCATACCTAATTTTTTAACTTAAAAATGTCTTTGAAATTCATAGCGATTTCTAGCATTTCATCGACACTAATGTTATTTTGCATTGGAACTTGTAACTTCGTCTTATGTTACTCGTTAATCAGAGCATCAGTGAACGTGTTACGAGCAAGAAATTCGTAAACAAAATTTCACATGAAGGAAATCTAACAATTTTATCAGCCTTTGTAATATATGCAAATCCTTACTATAATTATTCGGTTATCAAGTAACATATCCTACATATATTAGAGATTTAGTATTAAAAATTAGTTTTTACAATTATTGTAGCCATCTACGGCTTTAAATTTTTATTATTAATGCTCAATTGCAACAAAAAATTTACAAATTAGAGAGTATTAAATAAAAAATTTTCCAAGGTCTAAAATATTCAAGATTTTAGATCTTACATTTTGTTACATTTTTATTATTTTACACGTTTATTACACAAAAGAAGCAGTATATAAAGTATTCATGCAAGATAAATTTAATAATAATAAACATACTTGCATCAAATAATTGTAGAGTTTGTCTATTGTCATAATATATGTAACTGTTGTATTGTTTTTATAATCACTATACAGAGGTGACAATGGTTTATGATTATATGAACATAACTATTCAAAAAACTTTAAATTCAAAATTCTTTGATAATCAAATACTTCTCAAGTATTTCAGACTTTTTGCACGTAACACGTTCAAAAATTATTTGCTATTCATTGTTCGCTATTTGATCAGACAACCAGAGTTAATCCAGTATCCGTGATAGTAATTTAATTGAATTGTCAAGAAGTTAATATTTAAATAAAATGTATTAATTTTGACATTAGTAACAAGTCTGGTTTTGCCATGGCGCAATAATAAGAGTTGCAGACTTTCCTGTGCAATATGCACGAATCAAGACAAAATCAGTTATCATGCAAGGATAAATGTAAATAACAAATTTGTTTAAACTCTCATAAATTTTTATGTCAAATTAATTTTTCATACAAATTTTTCTTTCATTACAAAAATTATAGAAATTATATAACATTTAATTTTGACTGATGGTAGAATGTATAAGTTCTATTGGTAATTGAAAATACGATTCGTGTAAATGCAATTTTTATTATTGAACCTACGATATTCTAAGAATCGTGTTTTATTTGTATATTGCTCAATAGTTTATATTTGTAATGATGTGTTATCTGTTGTATCATTTTTTATAAGAAATAGAAAATGTTGCTGCATTTTATCTTTGAATTAATTTGTAACAATTTCTAGTATCAAACTTCCCTGATACATTATATATTATATATATGTTATGTTTCAATAACAATAAGAAAAGTACATTCCAAACATGGAACATATATTGACTGATTCTTTTCTTGGAGATATTCCTTTTGAATACAATACAGACCACCACATCTACATTGATAAACAAATGTATCTTTGTTATCATTTATTGTTTTCAATTCATTGGTAGATATTCTTGCATATATTAGAATATTCTCTGAATCTAGTTCTATTTGTTTTTGTATGACATCATATTCTTCTCTTAATGTAGGATCACGTAACACATTCCAAGCTTCCAGAATACGTTGAAATTTTATACTATCGAATTCCGACGCATTTTTGTCTGGATGAAATTTTAACGCTAGTGCATGATATGCGTGTTTTATATCTTCAGGTGTTGACTCCTTAGTACATCCAAGTACATCATAATAATTCACTGTATTCATAACGTAAATTTTTTCTTAAACCATTAAACACACAACTATCAAATTGAATATTGTTGAAATCGTGTCATAATTTTACATATTTCGAACGATGTTACCACTGGTTTCCAATATGAAAAAAAGGGAAAATATTTATAACCTAATAAATATTAAAAATTCCTTGTACGTATGTATGTATACGTACGAATTTTCACTTTCGCATGCGTCGATAAATTGTATGACTAATATTTAGAGAGAAAAAGAGACAAAAGAAGGAGTCTCTTACATAAACGAGATATAAAGTAGATGTTATAGACAATCCGTTTTAGCGACAAACAGATCGGTTGCTTACAAGCTCTCTTACTACTCCTGTGTTACTTACGACGTTATCAATTCGTAGTAGAATAAAAATTCAGTGCTATTAAGCATCGGAATTAATACTCAATATGATAAGAATTATTTCTCAGCAATCAAAACTACAAACGAGGTACAACATAGACCGTAAAAATAGAAATACCGACCTCGTAAAATGTGAATGGTTCAAAGCGGCTTCTTTGTTTACGAACGTTGAGTTTAAGAACTATATTCAACTTAAGTCGATAATGGTAGGAAATTCGTCCCGGTATATCTTCTGTCGGTCTATCAAAGCTACTAGTCTCCCGAAATATTGTAAAAGTAAGTTCCATTCTATCTTACAGATGGAGCTTGAAATATTTTAGCAACAGAAACTGAGAATATTTTCAAAGTTACAACTACTCTAATAATTTATAAAATTTTCGAGGTTTCATTTATTCTCAGATTCCTATTCTACATTATCTATGTATTAGGTGGACCGGAAAGTAATGTCGTTTCTGCGCATGTCACTATTTGATTGTCATTTGTCAGCTCATTGTGTACATTAAAGTCGTAGCAAAGACATTCTGAGGTTATAGTGACTTGTTTAGTTGTAAATAATTAAATTTAAAATTTTTCTTTACAATTTTGGGTGAAATGGCCAGCCAAATACCAGAAGAGGTACATATCCGGCATTGCATGCTTTTTGAGTTTCGCAAGGGTAGTAACGCAACAGTTGCTACCAAAAACACTTGCGATGTTTATCCAAATGCATTAGACGTTCGTAAATGCGAAAGGTGGTTTTCCAAGTTCAAATCCGGTAATTTTGATCTTTCCGACTCGTATCGATCAGGAAGACCAACAACGTTAGACAATGACGTGTTAAGTGCGGAAGTGGAAGCAAATCCGTGTCAGACAATCGAGGAATTGTCAAACAGTCTTAACCAACCTTGGTCGACCATCCAAGAACATTTGCAGCAGATTGGGAAAGTAAGCAGAGCAGGTGTTTGGGTCCCGCATAATCTGTCCGAAGAGAACAAGGCTAACCGATCCACCACATGCAACTTATTGCTTCAACGGCACAATACAGAAGCGTTTTTTGATCGCTTGATCACCGGATATGAAAAGTGGGTTCTTTATGATAATCCAAAACGCAAAAGGCTCTCTCCAAATGAATCGCCACAAAGTACTGCTAAGCCAGGTTTACACCCCAAAAAGGCCCTTTTGTGTGTTTGGTGGAGTATTCACGGCGTTGTTCATTTTGAAGTGCTGAAACCTGGACAGACTGTGAATGCAGACCTCTACTGTGAACAATTAGATCGTGTAAATAAATCTTTAATTGAAAAGTGGCCAGCGATTGTCAACAGAAAAGGCGTTATTCTGCAACACGATAATGCAAGACCGCACTGCGCAAGACGAACCTTGGCAAAAATTAATGAATTGGGGTGGGAGGTACTGCCTCACCCACCATACTCGCCCGATGTTGCACCATCGGATTTCCATTTATTCCGATCGCTTCAACACTTTCTAAGTGGCAAAAGATTTGCAAATTTGGATGATATTCAAAATGCCATCTCTGTATATTTTGCTCAAAAACCAATTGATTTTTATCGATCCGGCATTGAAAATTTGCACACTAGATGGCAAAAGGTTGTTGATAATGAGGGTGATTATATCATTGATTAAAAATAAAAACTCGTTAAAAATTTATGTGTTTGAATTTAATGTAAGGAAACGACATTACTTTCCGGTCCTCCTAATATTTTATGCTTTTAGGAAAGAATGATTCAAACAATACTTGGAACTTTTATATTTCTTTCTTTGATCCATAATTTAGGATCATATAGGAAGAACGGAAGAAAAGTGGAAACGAAAGAAAGATACATATGTGACTCGAAATGAATTTATTGAAGTCTGAGTTACATTCTTATTCTTATGTTACATTACAATATTCAAACTTTCATAAGATATACAAAAATGTTTTATGTTACAATATTCTACTTATTCATATATCTTAAGAAACTATTTTAATTGGCTGCGCATTTAGTATAGTTTCTTAAGATATATGAATAAGTGGAATACTGTAACATAGAACATTTTTGTACATCTTATGAAAGTTTGAATATTGTAATGTAACGTAAGAATAAGAATGTAACTCTGACTTCGATCAATTTATTTCAAATGTGAGGACAGCTTTCTTTATTTCCTGGATATGATCGTGAAGCATAAAATAAAGAAAGAATTATTAAACTTCAAAGTGCTTTATCACTTTTTCCGAAGATCATGAAATGTTTTAGAGTAAGATCTGAAAATGCATGGGGTATATTTTTTGAGATTGTTCACAGCTCTCTCCTGGCGAATCTGATAGGCATTATAATAATAATCAGTCGACTATGAATTGATCACCTTCTTTATTTTTATATCAATTGACTGTTGAAATTTGTTGTCAAACGCAATTTAATTGTGTTGCAAGGAAAATTGCAAGACATAGTCTTCTCACAATGAAAATTCAATTATTAAGATAGGATGTATTGTTGCGATAATAATTAATTTCTATTCCAAAAATGCGTATACGTCAATATACACATACAATTGCTTTTGTACATACATTTACTTCGCGCTGATTTAGAATTTATATAACTGTTTAATCACGAATACTTCGAGTCATATATAAATAATATAAACATCGTTCATTCGTGATACGTGTAGTATCTGTCAAGTTAAAACCACCTTCGAACAGTGCAATTGTAATAATCGATAGTTTACAGTGAAACTTTTGTTCCATAAGTAACTAATAGAGTTGTATTTATACCTTGAGCATATTTAAAGAAACTTGTAGCATAGTACCACGTATGTATAGCGTTACGTGGCTGTATCAGTAGTTATAAGCATTTGGTTGAAATTTAATATGCGGGAAGTAAAATGGGAAAAAGCTGTTTGTAATGTATATATAACCAACAAATTAAGACATCGTACATACGCATTACCTCACATAAAAATAACATGTACTAGAGAATTAATAACGCATCATTTTGTCTGCCATTCGTCATACAAATACACACTCCTGTACACGCATAAAGAAGAAACGTTGTGTAAAAAATGTTATCTACTAACGACTAATGACTTCCGCAATATTTCTATCTTCATTGTCGAATTAAGACTTTATAAGTGAATTTAAAAGATTCGTTTGAACAAAGTCAGATAATCCTTGATCTAAGTAATCTTTTTAAATCGATAAAAGTACCGATCGCGGTTTTCCGAGATCTTTTCCGTATCTCCGCAATTTATCGTTTTCATTTACAAGTTTTTAGTTCGATAGCGACATTATGAAATAAGGACTTGCCGCAAAAATAAGTATCACAATAAAAATCTACATGACACGAGACGTCATGAGATGACAATATTACAAAGTTCCTTAACGGATTCTCTGTTGATCTTTTACAAAATTTAATTGATACACTGAGATCTCAGTGGCTACGATAAACGTTAAAACCCGAAAACTGCCAACGTCTTTCCATGTTTGCACCAATTCCGAATAAATCTTGTTTAAAAACTTGAGGAAAGCGTTGCATTAGAGCTTCCACTTCGTTTGGTTTGATGCCTGGTTCCATCTTTTGTAGATAGGACCATAAATAATCCACGCTTGCGCCGAATGGATGAATATGTAAGAATGTCGCTATTAATCCTGGAATTCAAGGAGCGATTTTGTAAAAAGTCAAGGGTATATTTTTAAAAAAGCTAGATATCAAATGAGAATTTTCAGAATGTACCTATGAGCTTTGCATCCTTTTGGCTAATTTGGACGAAACTAGACGATAAAACTAATTGTTTGGGAGTTCGAGGCTCCTCGTTTATGTCATCGTCTTTGTCCAATGTTATTATTTCACTCTCTCTAGGTTCCTCCTTTTTTGTGGCATTTAGCTTTACAGTCAAGTCCTTTATTTTCTGATCATCCTGTGCCTGCTGCTTCCTCGACTGCATCAATTGTTCCTGCATACCTTTTAAAGTTTGTTGCAACATTTTCATTTGTTTATCCTTCGCATCTATGTCACTTTTCGTCTCGGATTTAAGTAAATCCACCTACGAAACGCAAATTTCTATCTTTTAAAATGATTCTTTTAGATATGAAAATACGTTTGATAACATATTGACAAGACGTTATTACGAACTTCGTTCTTATATGCTTCTAACTGACACCGAAGACTATCGTTTTCTTCTTTCAAAGTTTGCAATCTCTCGGAATCATCGTGCACATCCGATTGATTCCGTGATTTTTTGCGTTGCGGTTCTTCCTCTGAATCAGAAACTTCCATTTCTCCTTCACCTTCCATTAAAGTTTCTTCCAGTTGCACCGCTTTGATCTCCTGTTGTGATGAAAAATTATTATCAAGTTCATTTCAATTCGAATTTACCGGCAAATATAACACCAAAAACATGCCATATATACGTATATGTATGTACACGTGTGTATTTTATATTCGATGCGTCATGAATTATAAAATTTTAAGGTCCCGAAAGTAGACCTTAGACAGGGCACAATCGTTTTTCGGAACGTGATACGTAAAAAGTATATTTTCTAATAATTTTATAAAGTTCATATTCAATGTTGCACTCATAAGACATACTTGCCATAAAATTTTCTGAAAGAGAGTTCTTGAAAAATGACGTGCTTACCTGAAGGAAGTTAAATAGAAATATATAATATTATATAGTTTTAATTGTGTACGAATTTTAACGATAATCGCATCGATTATTTTTTAAAAATCATTCTACATAAAAATTATTCTGTTTATATATGTTTCCTGTATAGTGTGTATCTGTCTTTAAAATGCAGAAATTAATATATTTATGCCAAGAATGTTAAAATAATTTCTCTCCTTCTCCCTTCCCCCCTATTTCTTTTTCTCTGCACGCACGCGCGTTGCTATGAGAAATCGGTTCTATACAATTCCAATTTGCATTTCATCTTACAATTATTTGAATCGATGATTTAATTAATTACCTGTTTGCTCCGATCTGCGGTACCTGTTCAATTTAAATTAGCAAAACTACTCATTACCTTTCACGTCCCAATACTCCAAAAAAAAGTTTAAACATTAATCATACAGATAAAGCGCATGTGTCTGACCAGATTTGAAGACGTTTGTACTCTTCGATCACTTACCTTCGTCTCGAAAAAAAGATATTGCAAAACGCGTGTGCGTGGCATATGGATGAACGTGCAATCGCATAAAGAAGCACTTTGTGACTCGTAAGACTTTGCCGGTGATTACTGTTGTCTAATCATAAAGAAAGTAACGTATTGGACACGCTACGGGCGTGGAAATGCAAATACATACCGAGGATTGTTTCTTCCACATTTCGATGTTCTTCCGCTGAGCCTTTGTGAAGTGATCCCAGACCTTCTTGTGGCTGGCCGCAGTAAAGACGCGTTCAATCTGACTGACTGTTGGTGACATGGTCGCATGTTGCATACAAAAACACAACAAATCTTCTGTTGTATACCCTGCTTTAAACTCTACGTTCGTTTTGGTCTAATATGTTACTCGTTATAGTCATCTAAACACTCTTAAATACATTCTTTGCAATATGCTCAGTGTCAGTGCTGTTACCGAAATCGTTCCTGTATCATTCAGATTCGAACGTTTCCTTCGCACGCGTATTTCAAAATTACCCTGGCACCTATTACTATTCGATCGTATACAAGTCTGCTAGGTATCGTGCTAAGTAATGGTGTCGTCAAGTTACTTATCCGAATATAACGATTTCAAAAACTGCTTTCACCATATTGAGGATCCATTTCGAGGTCTTGCAACTCGGCTGCCAATCAGTCTTTTCAACATGTCATAATCAGTGTCCATTTTCCTTAGAAAAATGAACACGATTTGCCTAACAACTTACAACATGTAGAGGCTTCTGATGTTATGGATGATTTTAAGCTACGATTCCATTGATGAATCGATTAATATTGTACAACATACAATATGACATCAAATTTACGAAATCATTCACTTATAAAGGTTTCACCAATTGATAAACCAAATCAAGTGTCTATATCGAGAATCGTGGCGTAATATCATCTGCGCAACAAATATTTTGCCCATCACCCTTAATCCTTAGCATTGCAAGCATGCAACTCTTAGGTACACTATGTCTCTATAAAATGAATTTTCGTGATATTTGTGCTTTTTCGTTCAATCATTAGAGCCTAGAACCGAAAGACAGGATTTCTTCACCCACCTTATATTTTCTCCTACTGTCTTTGATCCTTCTACCGAGTTGTCCTGATCGTGCATTGACCACAATACACTTGTTATGTAATAAATTTCTTACAATACACCTGATGTTGAATTTCAATGAGGATGAAATTTGTAACAAACTCGTGATTAAACTGTATCAAACGCTCGACTATGTAATTTGTAACATTGAAAATGTGCTTCGATTTTGTGTATTCTTCTTTAAATATCAGAATCTTTAATACCAGAAATGACGTACCTTTGTAATTACTATAACAATAAATTCTGCTTTTGTTATAGTGCACTTAGTCTGAGAATTTACCAATAAAGAAGAAGAGTACGCACTCTCGTTATCGCGAAACTCGCAAAATTCTGTTGTAATCGCATTTTGGCACTTGTTGTATTGAATACCCAAAGGATAGCAGGATCCTTACATTATGGTAAAAAAAACTTACCAGATAAAGCAATATGTATGTAGATTTGCTCTTGTGTACACGAAAAATGTACAATGGCACAGAGCTATATTATAAAAAAAATTATGAAATACATAAACGTACATTGTATTAGGAGTCCTTGCATCCTGCCTTTCATTAGTTCCTTCGCCTTCTGAAGTTCTTCTTCGTATGTGACTTTTTCCGTAAGTAAACGTCGAACGTGAGAATTTGTTGACTGAATCATCGAATAAAATGTGTTAGCGTTGCGTTTCGTGCAGTCTCCGCGCTCAAGCCATGTTACGACAACCTGAAATAATTTAATGTAATAGTTTCTTCGGAATTCAATAATTCTATTCTGTTCAAACACATAGACATACAGATAGAATTGCATTAACATTACTCACTTGCACTGCTTTCATAAATGTATCATCCTGTTTAATCTTCTCGCAAATGTTCGACGCCTCGTGATCCGTATAATGTACCACTGGAGGAGGACTGGATGGTGCTCTTTGCCTTTCCTTCTCGACTCTTTCTCTATGGCGTTGTTCTCTTTGCAGTTGACGTTGTCTACATTCCCACTCGTACTGGTCGTCTCTGGCCTATATTTTAATGCATATACTAATATTTTGCAATCATGAAATCTGTATAAATTACAAACCTGAGCAAAATCTACGTGAAGTCTGCCAGTGTTTGCAGAATCACCACTAGATCCTATTCTAACTCTGTATCCAGACAAATAAATAGCCATATCAACACTACTTTCAAGTACAAAACGTATGTGGCAAAAATTTTTTTTAGACAAACGTAGAGTAGTTATTTCTCCACATCGTTCAAATATTTCTTGAATTATCGTTTCTGTAATATTTTCTGGCAAACCTACATCAAATTTATAAAGATATATTTATAACTTTCTGTAAGATGATTTTCTATAATGTGTAAATAAAACAAAATAAAAATACCTCCAACAAAAATTGTTCTACATCCTGGAGGCCTTTCTCTGGTTGTTGGTGGTGGAGCATTTGGGTTTGGTGGAAACAGAGTAGAACTTTTACAATGTATGATTTCTTTGGAACCTTGAGGTGTTGCTGGTGGTGGAGGTAAAGCGCCACTCATAATTTGAGCTGCGTCATTCATTATTTGTTCTGGTCCTAATATTTGAGCGCCTATCATACTACCATCGTGCGACATCATTCCCACACTCATAGGTGCATAACTATGAGTGTGTCCCATATGAGGACCAAGGGTCATTTCACTCATCATTGGTCCCATTGGTCCCATTGGACCCATTCCCATTACAGGATAGCCCACACCCATTCCCCAAACACCAGTTGCTTGTTCCATCTGTGGTCCTAAATTTGGTGTACCACTGGTATTTGATGATGATGGAATTTCATTACCATTTGAATTATTATTATGACTGTTATTGCTACTTGTAGAATTTATACTATTCCGTTCCTCTGGTCTCCGTTCTTCCCTTCGATCCCTTTCGTTTCTCTCTTCTCTTCTCTCCCTATCCCTCTCTCTTCTATCGCTTCTTTCACTTCTAGATCTACCTCAAAGAAAGTGTAAAAAAATATAACACGAACATAATGTTATCATGAATTATTTACAACAAATTAGAAACCTTCTGTTATCTCGATTATCTCTGTTATCCCTGTTTTCTCTTTCTCGCCTAACATCATTTTTTTCATTTCTTTTATCATTGCTATCTTCTGAGGTTTCTCTAACTACTGGTGGCTGATTCTTATTTGTACTAAACTCTAAAGGAGAATCGTTCATTCCAGGCAGTGGTATTGGTGGAGGTAGAGGAGGAAATCCTTGACCTGCTAATTCCATAAAACCTTGCGGACCTGCGATAGGAGCAAGTGGTCCCATTGGTCCCATACCTAAAAGTATACAACTTTTACAAGTGAAATTGTAGGTATAATCATGATAAAATAATCGTGACTTTAATACCGCATCAAAACGATTTATTCATCCCACAAACGATAAAAAGCACAACAGACCGATGTAACATATACGGTTATGAATTTTAAACGTACCCATTGGTGGCATCGCAGCCGCTGGTACACCCGGAAAATTGTAAGCCATCTTTCTCAAATAACTTTATAGTTCAGCAGCTACCCCTCGTGCTACGATTACAAATGGCAAGAGCATAAAGAAAGTGAATTTACTTGCTAAGAATCCTAGATCATATCGTTGCAAACTTTGCATCCAATATGGCAGAAAGACGAATGTAACCTCTTTAGCTTTAAAACTCGCAGTTGGATCATTTCTTTAATAATTTCAATACTTATTGACTTTAAAGTATGAGGATCAACGCATATACTAAAATTGTTGGAACGAATGTAATTTTAGTACCTTATAAAGAGAAGCATGTTAAAAGGCTGGTATCGTTTACCTCTAATCGATTGTCGACATTTTACATTGACAAAAATATCCGCCATTTTTAAATTCTGTCTTATTTTTCTAAAACAGTTGTCGAAACTTATTAAAGTTTCTTAATTGAGATTATCGATTAATTGAGAGTAATTATATTTACAGATATCATGAATGGATGAAATCAGCCGAATTAAGATATTTCACCGGGTCAGAGACTTTAACATTAGAAGAAGAATTCCAAATGCAACAACAATGGCATCAAGATCAAGACAGTGAGTAATAGTTTCCTGTCAAGCACGTATTTATATATTAAGTACGTATTTTCGTTTGTTTTAGAATGTACATTCATCATTTTGGAGAAAAGCATTCTTACTACAACTGAAAATGAGATAGGTATACTAAATGTTATTTAATATTTGTTATTGTTTTTATTATGTATCACTGACATTGATCAATTTTAGAAGCTATGATTGGAGATACAAATTTATTTTTTAATGAAGTGGATCAACCACATAGCGCAGAAACAGAAATTATGATAGCAAATGTGGCTTACAGAGGTAAAAAAAGGGGTTGGGAAGCATTGATTCTAATGTTACTTTATGGTACGTATTTTATGCTAATTTACCTTATATGTATTCATCTGTTCTATCTTTAAGAAATGTACCTTTTTTCATTAGGAATCAATACATTAAACGTCTCTAGATACACAGCAAAGATTAAATTTGACAATGAAAAGAGTATAAAAATGTTTGAAAACTTGAGGTTCCGTAAGGTAAATTATAAAAAGTATGATTTATAGAATTAACATTATAATCAGTAATAAAAATGTATATTTTTAAATAGGTAGAGGAAAGCCAAATTTTCCAAGAATACACTTTTGAGAAGATTGTAAATCAGGAGTGGAAAGATTGGCTATATTCTGAAATTATGGGTGCTATTAGTTACAAAGTTTATAATGAAGAATAATTATGTTGTTTGTAATTTTATACATGTTTAATACATTCACTGTCTACAGCTGCAAGAGTAAATACCATTTGGATGTTCAAAGAGGTGATAAAATTTTCATAATAATAAATGTTCTACATTATTTTTTAAACATTCTACATTATTATCCCTTTAATTTAAGTAAGCTTTTTAATTTTGAGAGAACTTTCATATTATCTGTACAGATAATATTTATTATGTATTCAACTAATTTCTGAGTCAAAATCATCTTAACTTACATGTAGACCAATAGACAGTGAAAATGTTAATAGAATTTATATATGAAAAAACATCATTCAATTGTTACTTATTTTGATATTTTTGTGTAATGAATATTATGAAATATTACAATTGTTTATTAAACGTTTAATACTAATGTAGTTTATGATACTGACTATTATACTACTTTATGCTGTTGAGTAACGTTCTGCATCAGAGTTGCTTACAATTGATATAATCGAGATGTGATTGGTTTTGATTAATTCTAAGTGGTCATAGCCGGTTACACGTGTTTCATCGCGCACACATCTTACGCGGAACGGTATATCGAGTGTGGCAATGTTTCTCGGTTTATTAATTAACTCAAAATATATTAAATCTAAATTATAAGTGGCTGAAGTTAATAATTGCATAGGTTAGTATTATTCTTTTTTTATTTATTGAATTTCCATCAGAGTTCTAGAATGTGACATAAAAATATCTATTTATTATTTGAAATATCTATTTGAAACTGACAATGTAATCATTTTAAATAAAAATTGTTGTAAAAATGCTTGATGAGTTCATTAAAAATACGGAAAAGACGTTATCGTTCGCTCAAAATGAACGAGTTTATCGTGTGAATTTTTGTTATTCAAATTATGTGATAATATATAACGGTACAAGTTTAAAGAACATGCATGACATGAATTTTGACTAAGTATTTTTCTTTAATTATTATCTATTATTTTCTTAAAACCTATAGTATACCGAAACTACAAACAAATAAAACTGTTAACCAACGTACACATACGTACTATCAGTGTACATTATCGACACGTGTATCGTTATCGCCACTGCTTAGGAAACCTACCAAATAGTATAGTAAGAATTACTTAATATCCGTGAAAAACAATTAGTGATAAAAGAAAAAGTGATTCTCGATAAAAATTTTTAATTTTTCTGAATCGTGTACGATTTGTTCTTTCAATGCACACTATTGTCTAATATGATAAATCGATTACAATTTATTAAACTCTTTCGAAAAGTTCACATTTTCGGTGCTGATGAAATAGAAACACGTGACATTCAATGAAAGACATTGATAGGAAGGGACGGTGTCATAATTCGAAGCAGAAAAGTGTTCACGGAAAAATAGAGGGGACTCGAGGTATGTATTGCTTTCTTAATAAACTATATATATATATATATATATATATATCTATGTACTTATTTATATGGTCTCGACGCAAAAATGAAATTTATTAAAGATAATATTTACCGTGGAAAGTAATAAAATTACCATGGTGTGAAAACATGCTCGATACGAAAACGGCTACGATTTAAATTTTGCTTCGAAAGAACACAGGATTGTTGACTCTTAAATAATCAATTTCCTAAGCCAATGCAATCTTACATTTCTATTACATTACAAATGGCACTGTAACGTAATATTCACATTAAACATAAAATACTTTTTATTGATTCTCCGATAATTTGTTATACGCGTGAGTAACGTTTATTTCGTTCTTCACTGTTTGTGAAAATTGCCGCATTGCGGTACTCTCTTGCCTCGTCCATACCGTTTCACATTCTGAGGTATAAATTTCTATGTGTATGTATATATATGTACATACATACATACATATACATACATACATTCGTATACTTGTTGCGCGTTCGAATTGAAACAATACAAATTCGAATTGCTATTTTTCCCCCCTTTATTGAATCATTATTTGTTGGATATTCTTTTAACAAATAAAATTACTATTACTCGAGAAATGGATCAAATTAAAATTGTAGTGATCGTTAATAAATCTCAGTGTGCAGTTCACACGGAAGTCTACAACGAAAGAAATTTTTCTAATCATCGATATAACAATTTTTATACATCGATCGTACATAGGAACAAGATCGAGTAGATTTCCAATTTCCCGAAACTATTGCAGTAACCACCGCTAAACGCGAACTCGTTCAACCTATTTATTAAAAAAAAAAAATCGTATACCTTTTATCTGTGTAACGTAACATCAATTTGCAGGTAACGCGTAGGACTGAACGCATCAAAAAATTATCAAAAAAAAAAAACTATCGGACTTGAATAAAGTTTTTGGATTATCATGTCTGTGCCAAGAGTATTACAAAAATTGAAGACCTCTATGCAGAAACGACCGTTACTCTTCAACTCTATAATATATGGTTCTTTTTATACTGGTGCCGAATTCGCTCAACAAACTTATAACAAAGTGTTCAAGGTAGTGTTTGTTTCAGTACGACATAAGTACGCAATAAAATGTAAAAAAATTTTAATCGTTCGAGATAGATTCATAAAAAAGTTTTTACAAAAATGATAATGTTTATCGAAATACCGCGATTAACTTAAATTCGTTTAAAATCCAAAAGTCAAGATTATCGATAACGCATTTATCTATCGACTATACTTGCAATCGATCGTATCCAATGTCTGCTACGAATTACATTACAATGAATAATATGAGCAATGAATAATATCGTGATGGATGAAAGAAAAACATGTTTAATTCTTTTTGAAAATAAAATTGAGAACCGATCGTGGAAAGTGTAATGTTATGAATAACGTACACATTTCGTTCATATTTCTAATCGGTTAATTATTACAATTGTAGTTCTCACTACCATCGCCGTCGGCATCGGAGAACGCCGAAGAATTAAGTTCAATTGATACCAAGAAATCGCCATTCATTTGGATAAAAAAGTTTAACGATGCGTTGGGTTTATCGGATGACGATAGTTGGACGCAATCGGGGAATTACAATTGGGCCCAACTGAAGCGATACGCTATCTACGGTTGTCTCGTTGCTGGACCGGTGCTTCATGGATGGTATTCTCGCACGTTATTATGCTTTTCTATATAATGCTTGGATATCACTTGTCACATTCCGCTTTTACATTATACGCACCTTTGGGTACTACGCGCACGCACACACTTATCGACATTATCAATTACTTTTGCAACGAATTGATTAAATATGGGTAATACTTGTTACATCGAGTAATTTCAATATTCATCAAAAGACCATGCCTTCCTTAATCACTATGAACACATTTTCTTTTCCGAGTAAAAAGAAACATTTGGAATAAATATTAATGTAATAATAATGACAACGTTAGAAAACTACGTAACGCGTTACAACGAATTTAGAGTACAGTGATACCTTGAAAGATGCTCGCGACTCAGGACCGGCTGTAAGCATTTATCGAAATTGGATATCGTATGTGCTTTGTCCATTGAAAATTTAAATTTTCATATATCTTCGTAAGAGTAGTGACACTGGATTGGAAACAATTACCCGATATAATAGCCCAAACGTGACTTCGTTCGAAGTATTTTTAATTATACGCAATTCGAACAATTTTTAAATTCATCAAGATGCATAGTATTGTAATAATAATATTGTCGAAATAATATTGTATTTTGTCTCATTTTCATCGAGAAAATCTCGTCAATAGATTAAAAGTGCTCTCATAAGAATAAGAGAAAAAATATAAAAATTTAATTTTTCATTAAGGAATGATTTATTTTTGCCTATAAATTATAAGTCTTGAACACCAGTTGCAGACAATCCGAGAGGTCTTTTGTTATGAGCAATTCCCAGCGCGAGCGAGCATCTTTCGAGGCTTTATTATAAATAGAAATTAAACTAACAGTATTCTACTACAGAAAACACAAATAATTGTAAATAATTAATTCTTATCCGATTTTCACGGTGAAATTTACTCTAAACACCTTCTATAATATTATAGACACCAGTATCAGATAAACTACCTCTCAACTGGATGGCGATTGCACGATATGCATTCGTCGGCACTTTGGTCTTCTCTCGATCTGTCACCTTCGGTGAGCTTATTCTGCTTTGCCATTTGTATCGCTGGAAAATTCGCTTGTATTTTCGTTAATGCGTTCCCACGAAATATTGCGATGACTGATATAAAATCTGTCACCAAAAATTGTGCTCACGGCCAATCGGTCGAAAAATATTTTTTTCTTTTCAACGATAGAAAATTGTCGAAAAATTAATTAAACGCTGCTAATTACTATTATCGACAGGTATAAGTGGCTGGATGCGACCTACAAAGGCAAGACAATGAAGATTGTTCTCATAAAACTTTCTACTGACCAATTTATTCTCACACCGCCATTAGTTATGATGTTTTTTATCAGTTTGTATTCTATTTTCATTTATCTTCTAAACTTCCTGCCCCTAATATAGAAGTACGTTAATCTCATAAACGTTTCAGGTATGAGTCTAATGGAAGGGAAAGCAGATGTTTTCAACGAATGTAAAGTGAAATTTCTTCAAACGTTCAAGGTACAAGGATATTCATATTTATCTACACATTCAACGAGTTCGTAATTAATTGAATCCTTTTGTTTTAGACCTCGTGTATGTACTGGTTACCGGTACAATTTTTAAATTTTCTGCTAATACCGCCAGCATTGCGAGTCTCTTACGTTAGTGTTGCTGCTTTTTGTTGGGTAAATATCTTGTGTTACTTAAAAAGTGTACCTTTATCCGAGTGCGATCAAAACAATAAGATAAAGTATTAATTTCTTCTAACAAATTTGGTATAACCAAATATCTTTCTTGTGCAAAGCATACTACGATACTAACTGAAAAAGCAGTACAATTATTTACATATCCAATCTAAATAAGCGATTACAATCTCGTTTTACGTAAAAGTAAACAAAACGTTAAAAATAATTTATTTAAAATTAAATACTGCTTACAAAGAACGTTGGAGAAAAATAAATTTTATTGTAAAATTATGAGAATTTTACAAAGACACTGTAATGTTATTGCCAGAGATTCAGTACTCAGAGATTACAATTCTAAATAAGATTTTGGTCTTTGACATAGTCTTTTACAATTGAATTTACAGTGTACAAATAAGTACATGTGTAAAAGTGTAATGCATAAAGAAGTATTTACACTATCTCTTTTGATCTTGTTTTTCTTCAAAACTAATAAGCAGTAATAAATTTTGTCTTAAGTATGTTTTATTAGTTGTAAAAAATATATACATGTATATATATATTTTTTAAAGTTTATTACTATCTATATAATAGCAAAATCTGTTTTGTAGCAACTGAAGTTAAACATAATTGTTTTAAATAAACGTTTTCTGGAAAGTACATTGAATTACTTTTTTCTTTTAATAACCATCTTTCTATGTAGTTTATCTTACTTTAGAGAGATTTACTATTATCGTTCTTAAAACGTATTATCAATGTATAATCGTTGTTATTGAAAATATTAACTTCTATCTTTCAGAGAATTAAAATAATTTTATTTCTTCAATACGTATGTATACGTGAGCATTTATGTACGAATGTATTCAAGCGCGCGCGCGCGTATGTATGTGTGTATGTATATACGTATGTAGAGAGAGAAAGAGTGTGTTTAGTCTCTTCATTCAACAGTCTTCTTGGTATCTTATACTATGAGGGGATTGAATCAGTGTACATTTATGTTACGTTTATAAGAAAAGTACTTCTAATATTGTCCATACAAAAGTTAGAACATATTGATCACATAACACGTACATTTACAACAGTACAGTATGTACTATAGTATCCGACTTAAATTTAACGTATGTTCACCTTTTTGCGGTTATATAAAAAATGCAGTTACTAGGCCTTAGAAATTTATTATTTCCATACAGAATATCATTATTATTCGAGACTTTGAGTTTATCTTGAATCTCTAAATGAATTGACAGTTACTATAACTTAAAAAAACACTGCAAGGCAGTATTTAATGTTTGAAACAGAATTTATACATTCATTATGTTCCTCAATACATTGTTTAATTTTGTCTCTTCGTTTTATATATTATACTGCATAACACTTACTCAAAAATTTCAAAACAAAATCATTACATGTTTCATAGAACCATAAATTTTTAACTATCAGCGAATAAATATCATGTAGGCATTATTATTAGGTAAAAATTTGTCATAATATAGTGCATAATACTGTCTGCTTGATTTGACAGCAAATGAAAAGCATCTTGTGATAAAAGTATCGTCGAACAGTGTATCATGCTCTATTTACATTATATCTTATTCGGTCTTATGCATATATACATACATGAATATTTTGTAATATAATTGAAAATAACCAATTTTCTATCTAAAACTGAAGTAAATTTTAATCCTTTAATGTAAAATTAGTTTATGAATTCAATATACAGAAAATTCAATAGACTGTGTTTAGTAAGTAGTACTATAAATGAATAATCTGTATAGAAAATTATAAGTTTTTAAATTTATTAATAGCGACCATATGAAAACATTAAAAAATTTTGTATGATTGATTAAAAGATTCTCTTGTAATGCTATATATGTGTATAACACGCACGCGCACACATGCACACACGCACACACGATATATGGTATAACGTGCGTAATTATGAATATATATATATATATATATATATATATGACTCGACGGCATTGTGCGATTACGACACGTTATTCATTCGCCATGCATGTCGAGTAATCTACTTCCTCAATAGTCTCTTAATACAACAGCTTAATTGGTTCGTCTAGGTAATATTGATTTTTAACAATTAGGAAAGGCACCTAAGAGGAATCCAGCCCTACCTTGTAGAAGAAAATATATTTATTGTTCCACTAGCTGTGCGCTTTCTTATAAGACGTGCTGCCACTATAATGTTCAAATAAAAAACAATGTTACTGAAAAAACATTTCAAATTCTACTTTTTTTTTGCTTTCAATTGAATAAAACGTACCAGTTGCATCTTGTGGAGTAAGTGGTTTGTCTATCACCTTTTGAATTACATTTATCCATTGTGTTCTATCATCTTCACTTTGAGCAGAAAGAAGATAGGTCCTGTCTGGTGTTTCAAGAGTAAATGAAAAACCTTGATCTCTTGCACCTGGAGGTACTCCTGTTTTCACTGCAAATCCATCTGAACTGTGACCCAAGAAGATTTCACCTTTTGGATGTGCATCCTTTGAATTGCCATAAAATGCATTTAATAAGTATTATGTAATGCTTGAAAAATGTAAATTATTTATTAAATAAAGGTACACACCATTGGATCATCATGATACATAAGTTTCCGTCCATCTAATGTAAACCACCTTTTTTTGTAAGCATCTGTATGCCTAGGTCCAGTTTTCCACAAAAATCCTTCACGCAGAAAGTCTCTGGTAAGCTGTGATAATAACTCAGCTTCTGTTGCACCTGGATAAGCAACTTTTAAACGATGCAATTTTGCACATCTTATTGCTAGATACCAATTTGTAATCACTTCTGGATCTTCATGGTATACATAGATATGTCTTGTTGTGCCATCTTTCATGAATGATATTTGTAGACTATTTTGATTACCAGTTTTGGGAGGAGCAAAAGCTACATTTAATTCTGATATTCTAAGAACAGCTTTGGGTTCCTTACAATAAAAAAGGTTTTTGAAATTATTAACAGTACATATCACACAAAATATATGTATAATATTTAATATCTATGTACCTTGTTTTCTTTAACATGATACTTAAGGGTATCTTCTGCTTCGCAGAGAACAAATTTTCGAGGATGATAACGTGAATCTTCTTTGCCACGTTTCATTAAAAATCCTTCCATAAACCCTGAAACATAATGATTCTGCCTTTCTGGATGACAAAACTCTTCTCTTTCATATTTTGCTCTTATCCACTGCTCCACCAATACTCTGTCAATTAAAACATGTTACCTCCAAAAAATATTTTTTTTTCAAATAAATATTTAAAATGTATCCACAACAACCTACTGTGGTGCATCTGGACCTGGTGTGCGATAACAAGGTGGTACACGTTCTTCGTAATGAAGTCTAGCTGCAACATTACCAACTTCTCTAATTCTATTCACCTGAGAATCTTCCCACCTGTCTAGCTTCAAATGTTTAACTTTGGAAATATGTGCACCCATTGATCTATGTACACCTGCACATCTTGTGCATACAAATATTCCTATGTTATAAGAAGCCCATTCTGGATCTGGAATTTAATTCCAATTATCTGCATAAAAATATTTTTTTTAGCTTCCTATTTGAATCTTTATTATTTTTTGATAATTTATCATAAAATAATATACATGTATAGTACAATATTTTTCAATAGTTATTATTAGATTAAAAAATATTAAACATATTATTCAATCAAAGACAAATCGAATATCAGTATTTAAAAAAAGACAGGAGGAAAAACTACAATAATACGATAAGTCTCAGAGTAATTCATACTATAGCGAGAGAGGTAAATAAACGTAACAAATAAGACGAACTATGTAAATGAAATTTCTTTATTACTATATACAGTCATAAAATAAACTGTTATCAAGTGTAATGCATATTTGCCTATGCTTCTTTTATAATTATTCATATCGAATTATATTGTAAAACACGAAAAATTAAAAAGTATTCAAGATGAGTAAAATTTTGTCTAATTCAAGGATAATTTACATAACGATCCGTGACTATATTACATATTAGCAATCAAATAAAAATTTTCTTAAATTAGAAATAACAGTATTTCAAAGTATTATATATTACGAAAAGTAATTCTATCGACGATACGTAGTAAAATGACATTAAATAATAATAATAACGTTATCTTGTATTTCATTTAATAACATTTCTAATTTCATTTGCACAATATTACAAATGTAATTAGATAATTTTGTACTTGAGTGTAAACGAAGTTACGAAAACAAGATTTCAAATGTGATCACTGAGTGGTTTACGGATGATTAAACAAATCCTTTGCGATGTCTTTTGTACACTTATGCATTCAAAGCTTCTCAAAAAACCCACTCACTCTTTGCCCCACAATCCGCACACACATTATTTCCAGGTTTCTTGAGGAGTTCTGTTAACAACTTCTCGTTCAAGTCCGCCATTTTAAAACGCTGACAAACAGCAATATGTGTATATGCAAAGATAATTTAATATACAGAAAGTTAACTCACTTAAAAGATTCTTAACACTGCGAGAAGAAATTACTATACTATTATATACTTCGTGTAATGAAATGATACACTCGGGATAAACAAAACCACGTGTTTCGACAGAATTTGATTGGTTTGCTACACAACAAATTATTCTGCTTTTGAGGGTACTGTAAATTCGTTAAATAATACGTTGGAACAAGAAGGATTTAACAAACGTTTCAAAAACTGATAACAAAGCTTCTATTAAAAAATGATCATTAATATTATCGTTTTCAAAATGGAGTTGATTATTATAGATAAATAGTAACTTATATAAACCCTATTGTATCTGTATCTCTTCAAGGCATACTCCCCGCCGTTTCAGTTCTGTCGTAGTCACGTGGTTTTGTTTATCCCAAGTGTTAACCCGTTAGATGAAATATAGTTTTACAACAATTTTTTAATAACAGGTCTGTTAGTGAGTGTTTTTACCGTTTATCACGTTTCTTCGTGTTTTTATCTATACCGCAAACTTATTACAAAACACATAGCGGACCAACCGGATTTTAAACTAAACAGGCAATAGATAATAAGCTATTCAATATATTTAATTGCGTGTTTTACTGTTAACAAAATAGTTTGGGTAAATCACATTAGTCAAATTTCCTTCACTTTGGTCGTGGTCACTTCCGCTTACGGTAAACATGTGTCAAGGATGGAAATACGTGCTATCGACGAATATGTCATCCGAGCTTACATTGAACATTTTTACTTGATCTGTTAGTAGAATTCTGTAGCTTCAACTGTTTTCTTATTTTCTTTCTGGCATTACAATGTTTTTTACATTACTATTAATAATTTATTAATATTTTCAATGTTTTTATTCCTCTTCATTTATAAAAATAAATATTTTTCACGTAAATATATAAATTCATAAGCGTTCAATATTAATTCATGTCTGTTGTGGGGAAAGTTACTAGTCCCACTATCATTTTATGCTACACTTCTAATTGTTGCACAGTTAAATAGCTAGATGGAGCGCAGTGCCATTCTGCCACTACCCCTATTTACCGCCGATCCTATAATAAACTCGGACAATTTACGTATGAACCAAATTGAACATTTCGAAACATTATGCAACAAGTCCCATACATCGCAATGAATTAACAATAATCTACTACTGTGTCTACGAAATAGAAACTATGCTTTGTCAAAAGCGTTTAAAGTTTATGATAAATAATTCATTTAAATATTGCGATGCTGTTAACAGATTATTGTTATTTGTATGATCCATATTTACAATCTATGATGCGATTGACAGCACAATGGCTAGAATGACTTCGTGCTCTTCATCCACCGTTCTTGTAGCTCCATCTAGCATTTCTGTTGTGCAACAATTAAAAGCGTACCATGAAGGAGAAGGGAACTTGGTGACTTTCCCCTCAAACGGGAACGAATTAATGCTGCTGAGTGAGGTCACGTTTGCTTGTTTATTAATTTATATTTAATTTTTTTTCTAGTTAAAAAATACAGTTTCAAAAAAATCTTACATACACATTTTCATTCGCATATTACCTTAAGATAGTATATATATATATATATATATATATCGTGTTTACATATGTACGTGAAGTTTTTAATAAATCATTATCCGTAAAAAATATGTCTATATAGATGTATGTTTATGTATATAGGTAATATGTGACGCTCAAAAATTACTCGTATAATGTCGATATCGAAAAAAAGCAGTTTCGAGAATAACTATTATTGATGGCATAAGTATATGCATATATACAAATGGTAAACGTATCTAATTATGATGTGATAACTCTCAATTGTGAAAAATTGATAATATTTATTCGCGAATCTTGGAACGTAATATTTTTTAACATAATCACCATACTGAACATTTTGTATGAGTGTTTATTACATTTGTTTTAACTCTCAAATTAAATGGTGTAAATAATCATTATATGTATGTTTAATCGATAATATAGTTTTAAAACTGAATGTAATAATTGATACGATTAAATCGGGAATTAATGCGATCTAACCTTTTCGTTTTCGCTCAGCAATGAACATTATACGAATTAATATCTACGTATAGAAGGATATTATTAATAACTTTAGTCTATTACTACAGCATTTGTAAGCGGTAGTACGAATTATGGATAAAGAAAAAGCGGAGTTTAACTTAATATTCTCGGTAGAGATCAATTACAAATGTTCATGTTCAAATTTATTTGGGTACACAGTGCGAAATCAGAGATAGCTTTGCAACGTTGCTTTCGATAACTGGCGCAGTATTGGAATCCATGAAAATAAAACAAATAAAATACAAGAAAAGTAGTAGAGAAGCTCAACGTTGACTCCGTTTATGTAGTGATTTATCGTTCGTACGGGGCAAACGAGTGTAATAAAGTGACGCGTTCTGCCAGCAGCTAACCAATTTTGATTCATTAATAGGTCGACCCATATGACCCAAAGTGTCGGAGACTGCTAAACGAATTAATTTACCCACGTTCTTAGTGCGAATGCGCAATGTGTTCTTTTTCCCCACAAAAACAAAATTCTGCTTGTTGTCAATTGTGACCAACCGCTTCTGTTTGTGAGAGTTATCTTGTACAACTTATACGGACAACATAGTTCTACTATAAATTGAAGGCAATTCATTTCAAGAATTTCCTCGCAATGTAGGTGGAATTCTTTCGATCGTAATCTTGCTTACCATAAACTTATGCAAGATGAAGGTAATTTAAATAAAAAACATTTATCGCAATATTTTTATTTGTACAATGAATCGTTATTAATTAAAATATGTAAAACATATTTCTTCCATTCCCTATAAACGACCAAACAATTAATTTATTTCCCTGCTATTAAAATACATTAATACTGTCAACATTTTTACATTATTTTTACCTATTGTCAAAATTGTTGATACATTTGTTAAAACGCAACAAATTTCCTAGAATGCAATATAAATCGTGTAATTTTTTATTTGGTACAGTTAATACAAATGTTTTAATTTTAATTATAAAAGAAAATGATATAAACAACTTTTTTTTTGATCGTGCATCTTACAAATATACATATATAATTGTGTGTATTAATTTTTACATAGTACATGTTTTAGTATTTTACAACTTCACAAAATTAGGAGTAAATTTTATTAATTAAATATATAATTATTCATACGAGGACAAACGTAAGCACACTTTTATAGTATTATTTGTAAATAAATTCCAATTGAATAACGAATTTTAACATTTAATATAATGAATAGTCGAATTTTAAATTTTATTTTACTGAATCGTAATATGTGAATATGTGTTTCAAGAAACAACAATTTATTTAGATGATATATCTTTTTATGTACAATATTCTTATTTCTGTGCATAAAATGTATACATACATATATACATATACATGTACGTACGTACGCAAAGCTTATAAATACACGATATATCGATATTTTTAATCGTTTAATATACAGCCAAAAAAATTCATGGCGGTAACTTCAGCTTATGTAAAAAAAAAAAGGAATGCGTTACGTTCATCACCGTAACTAAGATTAGAAACTTTAATTCTGCTATTAAACGAGTGTTGTTTATTCAGATGAAACATATGTTTATATAATATTATAGATTGATATTGCGAAAAAATTATGTTAAATAATACGAAATTTTATTATATTATTTAGTAATATCGATCATTATGATACCAAGCTTAATGCGTAGTAAAATAACTATAAAGAAACGTAATACTAAAAGTTTATTACCGTTAAGTTAGGTTTAGCTTATCAAAATTTACTTGAATTCTTAACAAGGTGTTTCATTGTTTGCACAAGTTGAACAATGTTCGAACGCTAAATATATGAAAGTAAGAGAAAAAATAAAATATTGAGTGATATATATATATTAATTTTTACATTATTTTTTTTTATTGTGTAACTATTGTTTTGTTTAATAGCGAAACTATCACCAGAAATACGATTAAAACAATTGGGTTATTAGCCGGGTTATTAACTTTAATAAATTTAATCAATATACATTTTCGCGCGAATAATACTGTGTATTCCAAAAATAATACGACATATGTTGCATGCAAATTATAATGGAAGTTGTAGTCGATTAAAAAAATATTTTGGTTAAAATTTTATTTTTTTAATAAATTTTTTATTTACATTTTGTTATCATGGGTATACATATATGAGTAATTGAATTAGAAATGAAAAATTACTTACACACTAGATTTGTATGTTTCTATGAATTAATATTTTCAGTACATATAATTGCATTTTACATACATAAAGAGTAAAACATTGTTTGCATTTTTATTCCTTTAAAAGATTTGACTAAATTGCAGATGCAGTGGTTCGCCATAATGATGTGCTTGTATGTAGGAGTAGCAAGTGCACGAACTGAAGAAGATCAACAAACCTCTTCGTCAACTTCAATTACAGGAATGTCTGGTGGACTTTTGGATCAGTGTTTTCATCAGCAATTAAGCGAGTGTCCCAATGTTGAGAAAACTGGATGTTCCTGCAAAAAAATCATTCTTGCCCATAATAATCCTGAAGATAATGCTGTTCTTTGTTGCAACTTGGATAGTAGAAACTTTGAGTCTGAACTGTCCTGTGCAGGTAATTATAAGACTGTTCTATTATATTATCATTCAATGAAATAAGAAATAGTTTCTGCAATAATTATTTCTATTCTAATTTGGATTTTTATACATGATTTACCACATGTACCTTATACTATGGACCTAATAAGGTAATTATTATAAATTATTGTCCTCTATATTAAATCGTATATATAGATATGTTAAATATATGTTTGTGCTCAACATTAAGTATTGATTTCCATAAAAATTATTATAAAAGGCACTACATTTCTATACTCAAAATATATTCATGTACCTTCTAAATGGCAATAGTATTTATATATTATTAAACTTTAAAACATTGTATTGATAAAACTATTTGAAATATTTTCTAAAAGTTTTCTCAATATTACAGGATTTCCATCAAATATATCCTATATACATATAAGAAATGCAACATTAGATGTATTTAATGTAAGTGAAATTCGATGGAGAAGATTAAAATCACTTGCAATAACAGATGGAAGAATTAATCGGGTAAAAGGACAATTTCTGATGATGACACCAACATTATGTTTAAACCTTTCAAACAATGCTCTTATTGAAGTAGAAAATAATTCACTCACTCGCTTAGTTCAACTCACTACTTTGGATTTGTCTTACAATAATCTTACACATTTACCAGCTTTGAACACAATGAATGGCCGTGAATTTTGGCTAGATATTTCAGGTAGGTAAATCATAGGTATTCATAAAAAGAAAAGATTTCTCATTTTGATACTAATACTTTATAAATATTGTGTATAAGTAATGTAGTTTATTACGTTTAGGAACAAATACACTTTGGTGTCATGATATCTATCAATATATTAATAAAACAGGAGAAAAGCAAATTAATTTCAATCGCGAAAATGAAACTGTATGTTCAGCAAGTAAGACATGGCATTGGTTCAATACTACTGAGCAAGTTCCACTGAAACAAGTTCGATATCTTAGTTTGGTAATATTTTCAAAATATAATATAAATAACATTTTTAGCACATAATACAATATAACTTTGATGTTCAATATTTAAAAACTATTTGATTGTCTTATAGTTGCAAACAGAATGTCCTAAAGGGGATACTTGGCAGTGTCAATGCAATTTCAGGAGAATGGATATTGTTGAAGGTAAACCACCGACTTTAGCGGTAAACGTGGATTGCAGCGGAATTCAAATCACTGAATTGCCTGAAAAGTTACCTCGCAATACCATAGCACTGAATGTGTCGTACAACAACGTACGTAAATTTTACACTTTCTTGCATTGTTTATGTCAACAATATCATAAAACGTTTCCACTAAACCTATATGGGCACTTCATGCAATCTTCGATAGTGGATCTAATAAAATAAAAGGTATTGCATGAAAAAAAATAGTAGTGTCTTTTTACTTTATTGTGTACTTCATTTTTCATTCTTTCATTCATTTAACCTTGTAAAAACATTGTTTAAGTGTTTTTAGCTATTGTGGTACACTGTTACAGATTACTGCATTGGATGATCTTAGTACTAATCCGTGTTATGAAGATATTAGAGAATTTTATGCAGATTATAATAATATATCATCTATAAATAAACTGGAAGGATCCAAATTTTTAGACAACTATGCCCTACTTAGTCTGCGGTATAACAAAATCAAATCTGTAAGTAAAAGCAGTAACAAGATTGTGATACATAATGAAAATGAATATTTGGGAATTATATTGATATTGATTTAAATTTTTAGCTTCCAACATACATTTTGAGTCCCAATACTCATGATAAAAGTTTTAGCAGTTCGAGGTTGGTAAAACTCGGAGGAAACGAACTACATTGCGATTGTAATACGGCTAAATACTTAAAGGTGCGTATGCATTATATTTAAATGTGTAAATAAATATGCATGATATTTAAAATTATGTCCTAGGTATGGCTACAAACTCGCATATTAGATTCAGATGAAGTGTTATGCGAAAATGTAAAGGAAAAAGTTATTGATTTAGAACCATCGAAAATGTGCGTCTATCCAGGTGATTGGACGGATTATATTTACTATATTATTGCTACGGAAGTCGTACTCTTAATAAGTCTGATAGCTAAAGTGTCTTATGATTATTGGATCTTTAAAACAGCAGGATATCTTCCATGGCCAGCAAACAAAATGCCAAAATTACCTTGTGATTGGCTATGCGAGACTTAGCGTTACATTTTTACTCATGATTTATCAACAAACAAAATCTTGATACCATTTCTGCAAAATTAAAAAATGTGTTCACTTTTTTTTAACGCGTTCACGATGACGTGACCCACCGCTCCTTTGTATCTGCATAAGATGGCTTGATACTCCATAGATCGAGTAGCAATTTGTAAAGATTTACTCGTTTGTACCAAATAATAAAGCAAACAATACTGCCCAATTTTTAATATCACGCCGCACAATGAGTAAATGAATGAAATCAGGCGCCGTCGTGAATGTGTTAATACTTTGTTAAGTATCAGATGTCTCTGTCAAGTGCCTTCCTAATTGTAACACGTGTGCTCGCATATACATTCACAGAGATAAACAGTAATTTATAATTGGAATATTTAAACAAATAATTATGTTTGGCAAAAAAATAATTACTTAAACTATGAATGTATCATATATCAAATAATTGCATTATTTTGTATGCAGTTGCAGCAAAAGTGGTTAACTGCTTAAATTATGGGATTTTAAATAGCAATGTGGTTAAATGTCACTTTTTTTAATAGATTAGTGAGTCTCAATGCATTTTATATTTTCTCAATAATTAATATTCAACATTACAAAATTATATATAATTAGAATTGTAAGTAATTTATATTTTTATTTAACCACAGGTTGTGGTACTGTTCCAAAAATTATAGTACAATTATTTACAAACAATATTGTCGTCACTTTTGATTAAAAATAATCTATTTTAACAAACATCAATTAACATTAATCTATTATAATTTACTCGAAATGCGTGTTTACTAAACAGGGGCCGTTAATTGTCGTATGTCTTAATGCAGGATAATAATGCATATCAGATACGTCAATTTAGTATATTGTTATTGCGTAATAAAGATGTGATATTTTTTATTAGAAGTTATTGTTCGTATTTAACATTAATAATATTTCATAATCAAAATATACTGATAGAATATTTTCAAAATGCATGTAATATTGTTATTTATTTTATTGTATATTATGCATTCAAAGTTTTTAGAAATAGTAATCAATTATTACCTCGGTATCCATGATTTTTATTTTTTTACATAATGTTTATTTTACTTTAATTGAAAATTACTTTCCATTATTATCAGAAATATTTTCCGCAATTTTTCTGTAATTAGCAAAAAAGAAACCAAATTATAAAGAGTAGCGTTTTACATTATTGAAAATATAAATGTAAAAGCATTATACCTTATTTTTCTTTTATTATGTCGTTTAAATGTTGGTATACTAGATATTGTTTCTCTGGTAGGAGCTGCATGTTCAAGTGTTCGTCTTTCCTTTTTCGTATGTTTTTTCATAGCTAACATATATTCGGGAACATTGCACCCAGACTCTCGCATTACAACAGCTATGCTAAAATATTAATATAATTTAATCAATATAATAGAGTTATTTTTAATTATTTTATTAATCTAGCTGATTATTAATAATTACCTTCTTAAATTTGTAGTATCTTGCTCAGTAAAAAAGGTAATTGCTTTTCCTCTATGTCCAGCCCTGCCAGTACGACCTATTTAATGATTAAAATTTTAAGATACATATTTTTACATAAAATTTAGAAATACATACCAATTCTATGAACGTAAGAAATAGCAGATGGTGGAAAATCATAATTAATGACAAGATTTACACCCTTAAAATCAATACCTCTTGCCATTAATTCCGTACATATCAAAACCCATATCTTTCCTTCTCTGAAGCAACGAACAACATTGTCTCTCTAAAATGAAAAGAAACAAAATCTTTATTGAATTCAATCTTGTTAATAAGTGATAATCTGTTGTATAGTATATAAAGTTACCTGTGTTTGCGTCCTATCAGCATGAATAACATCAACGTTAATTCCATCATATATAAGTTCATTAAATAATTCTTGTGCTCTTTCTTTACTTTGTACAAACACTAGTACAGGTGGCAATACTCCCTTTATTAAATGTAATAATGTAATTTATTAAAACTATTTAGAAATGGAACAAAGTGGAATTCAATCAATTTATGTGCCATATTATATCCTACCTTTTGAATAATATTTCTAATCGCTACGAGTTTTCCTCTTTCTGTTCCAACAAATAGGAGTTCTTGTTCTACTAAATTGGTTGCAGCATTTCTACAGTAAATATAACATTGGTAAATACATTGCTTAGGCATGTAATGGAAACTTTTCTTATTAAATGTTATGAAGAAAAAGAAAATATTGTAAACCTGTGACCAACGGTAACTGTTATAAGACGTTTCAAATTATGTCGACACCATTTTGTCACTATAGGAGTATTGGTTGCACTAAACATTGCTGTACGCAAACTTTCATTGGTACATGCTTTTGTAATTTCTCCCAACTGATCTCTGAAGCACCGTGTTCCGTCTTCAAAAAGTTTATCAGCCTCATCCACAATTAGCCATTTAACACTATATAGATTTAATTATGTAAATATTATGTTGTATTAAGATGGAATTGAGGTAAAATAAAATTTATGAAAATATAAATGAGAGAATTTTATTACTTGCTTAAAGATACAGCTGGTGGATCCTGATTTAAAAGAAATATTATTCTCTTTGGAGTCGTAATTAATATATCTGTAAATTAAAAATCGGTATTTTGAATGAACTAAATTAATTTATTGAAAGTTTCTGAATGTTTTATACTAACCAAATTTTTGTGAACTTTTAGGTCCATATTTGCTTAATGCTTGGTTAATTTTACTTATAATATGAACTCTAAAATTATACCCTTCACTAAGGCGTACACATTCTCTATATGTTTGTTTAGCTAATTCTCTCGTAGGGCTCAAAATAATAGCTCTAAATCCTTGGTTTTGTGCTCCACGTAAATGATGAATTATTGGTAACAAAAAAGCAGCTGTTTTACCAGATCCTGTTGGAGCACAAGCTAATATTTGTCTACCCTGTTTTAATTATTTTAGTAAAATTTTTGTTATAATTAAAATATAAATTACAGGCTACAATTACTTTACTTGCAACATAATAGGCATAGCTTGCATTTGAATTGGTGTAGGATCTATATAACCACAGTTCATAACATTGTTTATTAATTTTTCGGTTACACCATAAACTGTAGATAAATCGATAAATTTTGATATAGGTTCAGGCACACGACTGCCTGTGACACTTATGTGATGTTGATTACGGAACTGGTTAATCTAAACAAAAGAATAGTTCTTTAAAAGTTTACCTTTACAGGCATTTAATTAATAATAACTCAATGTTTAAAACCTTTTCCTGTTCCAGTTTTAATTGTTTTTCTTCATTCAAAAATTCTTTTTGCTTTTTAGATTTTACTTTATTTTTATTTTTCGAAAGAGATATTCCATCTAGTAGCATTAACTCAGTATCTTTTACTTCATTATCAATTTCGTTATATTTTCTTTTTGTAGACAATATTGAACAATTTGAGCTATTGGACGTTTTAATCGAATTTTCTTCATTTTTAAACGTATTTTCAGTCCGTTTTTTGACAAGCTGTTGCAAAACAAAATGTTTATGTCTGTTAAAACATGTTTAAAATGTGTTTATATTTGTAACCTTAATTAATTTGAGAGATTACCTGAAATCTTTCTGCCTCGGCATGGAAACGCTTCTTGTCAAATTTCACACCCGTAGAAAGTTTTTGAAATAGTTCATACGCGTCCATCTTCCTTTCTTTTCTATTTAATGATAATCAGTTTGCTCGTAATTTAGGTACACATGTGCTTGCAATAGATATAACCTTTATTGTGATAAACCGAAATAATGCTCACCATGTAATGAAAATAATATTGTCTATTCAACTTGAAGCTAGAATACAGGTAAATAAAATCATGTATTTATCAGTCATTAATATTTTGACCACTTGTGGCGTTTTCTCGTATTTGAATGAGAGCGAAGTAAAGAGACTCAAAACAAGCGGGTGACGGTACGAGATAAATGAAGAAATGATGTGACGAATACAAAATTCTATATCTTGTTTGTAGCATCGATTACCCGAAGGACGGACAATATAATAATTGTATTTGATACATAACAATTTTTTTATTATAATTAATTGTTTAAGAGTTTCAAATAATTTAATTAAATTTACACCCAATCGAAACTTCACGGCATTGAAGCCATCTTGTGAAAATAAGATGAAATTCAATTCCTTTTCCTTCTTTACATCACTAACAGATGGCGATCATTAAAGTTACTAGATATACATATATATCTAGCAATTTAACGGTTGTATTTTTATTCAAAAAATGTAGCAGACTCCTGTAGCAGACAGTTCGCGCTCCTCTGACTTGAGGCCTTAACTGACTCTAACCCCACCTGTTAAATTATTAATTAACAGTTACGAAATTACACTCACTTACCTACAATCAAGGTAAACAGTAACCGATTTGATGTTTCAATTTTCAGGATGCAAAGAACATACACTTAGCGGAATTTTTGTTCTTGGAGATTAGTTTGTGTTAATTTAGTGCCTTCAATTTAGAATTTATACTTAAATCGGAAACATATATCGATCTTTCGACCTTTTAATAAATACAACAGAAAATTTGGCAACCAATTTTTAATGTTTATAGTAGTGTGGTATAGAAATACTAATTATAAAATGCAAGTAAGTAATGATAACTCTGAACAAAGTCTATCAAATTTATCAAGTCTTGGAATATTAAGAAATTCCAAGATAGGTATTCAGTATATTAATTTCATTGTTTTCTTTATATGAATATTTAATTGCATTTAATTTAATTATATTAGTCAAATACATATGTATTTTGATACTTATAAATTCTAATACAACTTCACCATATTTTTCTATAATATTTTTTTAATTATTGTATAATGTTGTACATTTACAATTATAAATAAAAATTACCATTATTCTCTATAATGCTTTATTTAATTTTTTTCCAGATTGCTATGTAACATTGTCATCTAATTATTTTGTTTATATCTTCGTGAAAACGAACGGTATGTTTGTTAATACAATTTTTTCTTCTGATTGGTGTACAAAGAAATATTTTATTTTCTATCCACCTTAGACAAGAGCCATTATCAGGACAAATAAGTATTCTTTGGTTAATTTATGTTTTCTCTAAGTACATATTTAACATCGTTTTTAGCAGATCTGTTTAGAGAGTTAAAAATATGGAAGGTCGTTCATACATTTCATGTATCAAAATAAATGGAGTTCCTATCTTACCACCCATGGTATGCGTATTAATTATGTTTTATTGTAATAATATTTATTTCATAATATTTATTCTACAATCAGATTTTATCATTTTCAGATGACTAAAGACGTTAAAGAGGAAATGTCCAATTATAAACAAATTGCAATTAATATAGAAAAAAGATTAGCAGCTGCACATGTTGCTGAAGAACATGACAATAATATTAACACAGGAGCAGTTAGAAAAGAAACTATTGCTTTGAAACATAGAAAAAGAATTTATAATTCAAAAGAGAGTTTAATTTCTTTTGAATATAAAAATGTTGATTCAAATGAAAGTAATGTTACAACTATTAACAGTGTTTTAACAGATACTTTTGAAAGTCCTATTGAAAATGGAGACAAAATCTCACAATGGAATAAGTCAGATACAGAATATAAATTTCAATGTCAAATAAATCCTACTTCCAGCATTTGTTCAAAACCAGAGTCGATTAGTACTGTCATTACAAACCATTGTTTAAACTTGGTAACTTCAGCAAAATCCAGTACCTCTGAAACAGTGTCGGAGATTTTGAAACCACAAGTGCCTAAAACATTAAATATTATTCCATTGACATTGAGTAATTCTAATTGTGAAGGGGATGAAAAATATCAAAGAAATGATTTAAACAGTTCAGGCGATGCTCCTAAATTAGTGCGCCAAGGTTCTTATGTGTTGGATACTCCAAGTCCCATATTACTGGCACACATGCAAATGGAGCTGTCCAGTTCAACTTCTAACCCTTGTTCAGAATATGTTCCAACATCGTGTACAAATACAGTACGTCGGAAAGAATGGAATATTGCACAAGCTAAAATTGAGTGGGAAAATGAGTCCAAGAGCAAAGAATTTGTTCCTGTAGAATCTTTCAAAAGAAATTCCTATTCTAATACCAATCCTAAAATTTGTAAATCAATTTCATTGCAGACAAAACCTGATTCCTTTTTTGTAGCATACCCAGGTACAAGATCTGTTGATTGCATTCAAACAATGTTAGCTAATGAAAATGTGGACAGGAGTAATGCACAAATTAATTATAATAAACAGTATGCTATGGATCAAAATGGTGAAAAGAAACATAGATTTAAAAAATGGAAAAAATATAGTAGCTCTTCTACTTTTCAGTCTGCATACAAATGTGGTGGTTCTTTGGAAAATTTAACTAGAACCGATGTACCATTCTCCAAATATACGGAAAATGAGCACAACAAAATTTTCATTAGCAATAATTTTACAAAAGAGGTTTCAAGCAATAAAGAAACAGAAGATACTATATCCAATTTAAAATCTTCCATTGCATCTGATAAACTTCTAACAGTTTACAAAAAGGTACAAGAAATGCATAAAAAGCAGATGTTTGAACTAATGTCTCGACAACAAAGAGAACAGACACAGCTTCAAAAAGAGTTTGAAAAGCAACAGCTACTTTTACTTACTGAGATTAGAAAATCTTTTCCAAAAATTTCAGTTCCTTTTCTTTCTGAAAGTATTTTATCTACTGCTTTCAACCAAGTTACTTCTAATGGTGAAAAATTTAATGAAAACATCGAGCATAGTAGACAAAATATCAAAACTCTGGAATGTAATTTACAACAAGAAAACGAAGTAGGGCATTTACAAGACAATAATGCAAGCATGATTCCTTGTCCATTGGACTATATTTGTCCCGAAATGAATCTTTCTAATCGAGAACCCTGTTCTCCTAAACATTCACATTTGAATGACTGTGAATCATTGTGCAATATCAATAATTCAGTAACGACAGTTAGAAGGAAAAATACGGAAACACAACTAAATAATAAGATTCATGAGAAGAAATTTGTAGAAGAGGGTTGTGGATGGAAACGTTTAAATGTTAGTCGACAATTATTTCCTTTAGATAGTCAAACTATTCATGTACCAGTGCTTGATAGAACAATTTATGGGGCTAAACATGTGAGAAATCATGCTTCTATGTTTAGATTTCTATTTTAAATGAAAATAAAAATATTAGAACACTTTTTATATTACAGACAGAAGCAGCAAACGTGATCAATGCGTATACAAGAGGCTACTTAGTACGTAGAATGATGCGAACAGAACGTGTGATTGCTTTAAAAAAGACATACAAAGAAGCTTTGCACTGTATGCTCAAGCTTCACGTTGATGCACCACTTAATCGATCAGAAATCAGTTTCCTACATCGTCTTCAACTACAGGTAATACACGCAATAAGTTGATAGAGTCTTATATGCTTCTTTTATATTTAGTAGTTGACTCGTTACTTATTCACATCTCATAGTTATTGGCGAGTAATGAGATAGAATAGAACAAATAATTTCTACTCTACAAAACCTATAAGGTCATTGTTAACTTCCACATATCGCTTTTTAATGATATTATCTCGTTACCATCCATAAATAAAAATAAAACCATCTTGAGAATGAAAATTTTGTTAAAAGAGTGTTTATAAAAATTTTGTGATTTCTAAAAGTGCGATGCAGCTTCTATGAATATAGTGGAGTTATTTGCCCAAAGTCCCGAGAAAAGAATGCAAGTAATAGCGCAAGATCGTGAATTCAAGCAATCTCGCATAGAACGTCCGATGTCTGCCAGATCGTACTCATTTGCAACTCAGCGGACCTTAGCCAGGAAAAAACTGAAGGAGTATGACTCTGCATAGTATAATTTACTTTGTCCTGTATAAAAGATTCGATGAATACTTAAGATGTAGAATTTCATCAAAACAAAATAAATTATTTCATTATTTGCTGTTACCATTTGCATTAAATACATTTATTATCATAATTTTATTCGTGAGTTAATATTGTCGCGCATAATTTACGACTGGCTTTGCATAACGCTGCTTTATGTTCTAAATGTTTAGGTAGCTTGTTTTTGCAAAAATAGGGAATTTCCAAAAGGAACGTCTGCATATATATTATTTCTACTTTTACATTAATATAGTATGCAAGTATTCAAGCTTCAAGTAGTGATAAGCTTTGATTTATTTATTGTTTTTTTGTCCTCTCATCAGGATGGAAGAATATCAACCTACTACGTTTGCACGTTCATGTTTATCTAGATCCAGATGTCAAACTTGGACATCTGATGTTAAAGAAAAACTTATCTCTCCAAATATTTTATGTAAGTTATTTCTTTTTAATGTAATAATTAAACTATAAAATTAGTTATTGCAAACAACTTGCAAATTACTGTGATTATTTTTAGTCAATTATATGCATATAATAAAAAATGTTTAACTTCCAGATCATAGTATTAAAAGGAGTACTAGTGCTGGAACTGTTAGGAAACCATGGCGGTGAAACTATAATAGTGCCTTCTATTATTCTAGTTTTATTACGTTATGTACACGTACAAAATATAACGTGTAAACAAATCCACTCCGTGCCTGAATTTTTAATAAATCTGTTTTATATTAAAAAATCGTCTTCCATACTCTTATGTTACATAAGGATTGTATTATGAAAATAATTTATGATTATGAAATTTAACTTTTGAGAAGAGAAAGTATCAAATTTAAGTTCTGAAGCTAAAATTAAAACTATCTGTATTATAAATTATTTCGCACGAATGGGCGATTACGAACTGACATATAGATAAACTGGATATTTCATCCGCGTGCAACTCGCAACTGCAAACATATTAACGTATGTCAATGTCATAGAAATCAGTTTTGGCATGGCCCTGGCACATAGGTACAATATTTTTTGAGTTATATAAAAGTGATGTACTATTTAAACTGACGTAAGTAGAAAAAACTGACGTATAATAAAAAATAAATTATTTATATGATTTATAGAATTTGGAGTGGTCCATTCTGTAAGCTGGCTAAGATAACTGCATAGATTTACTTATGAGTAAATTCAGCACTGAGCTCACCTCATTTTACCTTAGACTCTTTATTGATTTTCCAATAACTATTAGATAATATTTAAAAAGCAAAACGGGGGGAGGAGGGGCATACGACACCCGTTTTCTCTCAATCAGGATACTGTACTGATCTGTTTCTGACACGCATGCGTGACAAAACCGGGACATCAGAGAACACAGGACCCATCTAAATAAAACATTGCTTAGACCCCAGCTGACGTCATGTGACACGTGCGACGTCACTTGACACGCACGCTTACGATCACTCGTAAGTTACTGAAACAACACTACGGTTGCTTTCGAGTGATGACAATAATAATCACTAGTTTACACAAATTATAATGTGCGATTACTAGGAGTGATACAGAACGCTGGAACAAAACGCTACTAAATATACATAATGTATGTATGTTACTATATCCACGTATACTAGCTCACGCTTAATTTTAGAACAATACGATCGTACAATGCATAAAAAATGTAGTAACTTTCAGTCTAAATGTTTGTTTCACATGAAACAAATAATATACTAATTAATTTAATCCTATCCTTAATATAAGTATCTATATCTTGTTTGTGATTCTGTTCAACATAAGTTCTGAAGACCTTGTTTATTTTGCCTCAATCATTTCCGTAACATGGTTAGGTATGCAATCATACATAGTATGTAGAGGGGGCTAAAGCGCACAAAGAGGTTCCATCAGTGACAACACTACTTAAGTACTATGGAAGTAGTACGCAGTGGTTACGATGTCGCTGACAGGCGTCATTCTTGATACCGTCTCGTACCGACAACGTACAAATACATATATACTATACTGACGTATTTTATACGTACACTCCGTGAACGGAACAAGACGGAGCAGTGAGGAGTATTCACGAGAATACTCTGTCTTATTTCTAATATTTATTAACTCGAAAATCAAATTTCAACATTTTATTTTCAGATCAATATGTTCGTAATAACTGTGATCGAATTTTAAGGAAAAAACCATGTGCGACAATGTGAACAACAATCCATTCGCTGGATTGTTTTCGACCATCAACGATGCCGTGTCATTCTCGTCTCAAAATCAGACGATTATTAATGAAAATAATGGAATTAGACATGTTACGGAACTTGAAAATGAAAATGTTCATAATACGACAGAACCCACAAATTTTCGAGATTCCAAAGACTCCGAAATTGATACCCAGGTTAACCACCTTCTCAGTGACATATTTGGAATAACATTACACGCAACAGAAACGAATGGACACCAGAAACGTAAATTAGTATTTATTGATGTCGATTCGATTGAGCAAGCAGTTTTTGAGCGATTGATGCTTCCTGATCTTGAATCCAAATTGATTCCAATGGAAGATTCCCAAGAAATTTACTGTGATTCTCATACACTAGAGAAACAGGCAATATCTTATTTATTTCAAAGTTACTGCAGATTGCAACAATACAAGAACAAGTTGGAATTGTCTAATGTTCTCCATAAAATACGTCAGGTTATTTTACAAAATGCAGGTGTTGCATTACAAGAACCAGATTTATTTGAAGGACAAGAGGTAATATGTATCCAATTGTATTTGATATCACTGCTCAAAATTTATGCACATGAATGAGAACATTAAATTTAAACAAATATAATTTAACTTTATTCTATATTTCAGGTTCACAATCAGTTTATTATGTTATGTAGGGATGAAACTGGTCCGAAACCTGAACTTATATCATTCACCAATGGTATTATAACTGAATTACAAATAGAAAACAAGGAAAATACTACTGATACGATTGCTGCATCTTTTAGTCCTATCCTTAATATAATTTATAAAGAAGCAGCACAAAGTAATCTTGTCCTTTTTCGTCAATATTGGTTTAGTATATTAAATCTCTTTTCTTTGAACGAACCTTTAGCCAAATTAATAATCCATCATAGTACTCCTAAAAGCAATCAAGGTCAAGCTTATGCAGATACATTATTAGGGGAACTTTTTAGTTTAAGTTGTTTGCCAAAAACAATAGAAGAACCATTTTATTTTTTTGAAAAACCATTACAACAGGCAAGTAATATGAGTCAAAGTAGTGCCAAATTTACACATTGTATATTATGTCTAGAATAATATTTTTTTATACTTGTCATTGTAGTTGAGCTCTACTGTTGACGACAATATTTGGACAGCTTTAGATGCATTAAGCGAATCATTACAAAAAGTTTTCCATTTGTTATTAAAATGCTCTGCGGAAGTTCGTCATTTGACTCTGCAGTGGATAGGGAATTGTCTTTATTCAAACGCAGGTAGAGGAAAAATTTGGAACTCAGAGAGCGATGTGGGTTTTAGTGCTATGTTATTTGTTTCTGATGGTTTTATGTTAAACCTGGGAAATGTGCTATTGCGTCTTTGTCAGCCATTCTGCATTAAACTAAATGAATCAAAAGTGCCTAAAATAGATCCAACATATTGTGCTGCAGAGGTCAGTTGGTATTTAAAAAATGATTAAATTAAAATTAGTCACTAAATTTTAAGAAGCATGATATTTTATAAAGACTAATTAATTGTCTAGGCAAATGATGAGAGTGCATGTCTAATCCATACTATACATTTAAAAGGAATGTCTTCAGAAACTTGTTTAATACCAATATCAGAAAATGATGTTAGACCAGTTGCAAAAACATTTGGATTTACTACTGAATGTTTTTTTTTAACTCATAGAGCATTGGATCTTGGGTACAGAGTAGTATTAGACAAATTTTTAAGGTTTGTGTCTTTTGGGCCAATGATTTTATTTTGACAAAAGAACTGAAATTTGTATCAAAAGAGTTACTATTTTTTGTAATTGTAGAACAAGTCAAGATATGGCGAGAATACAAAGAGTGTATCAGGATGCGCAAAGCGGCGGTAGTTCGGAAGTATTAGAACTAATAACTCAGCGCATGGAGGAAGAAATGACTAAGTATGCAGTTGTTATTTTTAAAAATAAATATTATATTTTAGAAATCTTATTAAACGAAAAATATTTACTATACGATATATTTCTGTAAAATATTTAGATTACATACTTCATTGTAAATAATTTATTTCTTACATTTTAGATATCTATCTCTAAGAGCAAGTCTTTTAGCACCAGAAATGTTAAAACTCTTAGCAAAGTTTCATGCAACAACAGCATTCTGGTTAGTGCAAGTGTATTTAAATGATGTAGAAGTTGATGACAAACAGAGCGATTATGCTCCAAAGGAATTTAAACCAGTAGCATTTCCTTTGCCAGAATCTGTTCCGGATACTCTGAGGTATCTTCTGAAAATTCTATTTTTTCTGATTATACCGATCATTTTCATTTTTAATTAGATATTATTTGTATTTAGATGCATTCCTGAGTTCGTGGTAGAAAATACCATTAGGTTTTTATGTTTTTTACACCGTTTGAATTCAAATATTTTCGAAGAACAAGGCTCGTTTTTCCTGACACCCGTGTTAACAGAGGTGAGCTAAGAGAACATTTAATAAATTGATATTAATGTGATTCAATAAAATGATTAGGCATGTTATGTTAGATTATAGTATTGATGGAGTCTCAACAACGCTTATATAATCCTCATTTACGAGCCCGTCTGGCGGAAGCTTTAGAGGCTCTTTTACCTACAATGGATGAAACTACGACCCCTACAACATCAAATTTGGGAACATTCCATAGAGAACAATTATTTATGACACACCCGTATAGACAATATGTACGTAATTACTTATGAATTTATAAAATATCTCTTATAAAGTTACATTTTCTGTAATTTAGATTGTTGCCAACTTACTTAAAGTATTTGTAAGTATTGAAATGACTGGACAAAGCGTTCAATTTGAACAAAAGTTTAATTATCGACGGCCAATGTACGTTGTCATGGAATATTTATGGAAACTTCCAGAACATCGTAATAATTTTATGTAAGTCAAAAATAAAGATGATATATTTTACAAGTATCTATTGGATTTAACTCTTTCAACTGATATTTATACTTTAAGTAATGTTATAGTTCTAACACTATTTATTACTATTTTGAATATTTACTTTATAGAACTTTAGCTGAAGAAGCAGAAGCTAATATAGAAGCAGCCCAACCACCACTATTTCTGCGTTTTATAAATCTTTTAATGAATGATGCAGGTTTTTTGTTAGACGAAGCGCTTTCAAACATGGCACAGTTAAGACAATTGCTTCAAGCAAGGTATTCGATTTGTTGTATATTATAATGTACATTTAGAGTTTCTTAGTCTTTTTGTTATGTAATATAATGTTAATTTTAATTGAAAGGGAAAGTGGAGAATGGAATAAATTACCGCAACACGAACATGATCAACAGGCCCATTATCTCTTACATCTTGGAATGATTGCTCGATTTGACAATATATTAGGTAGAAAAACTATACAAACGTTAAAAATGTTAACAACAGAGATTAAATCTATTTTCTGTCATCCAACAATGGTAGATCGTATTGCTTCAATGCTTAATTATTTATTACTTCAGTTAGTTGGACCAAACAAGAAGAATCTAAAGGTATGAAGTATAATTATGCACATATTATAAGAATAGAAAGTGTTTTAATAAATTGATTTAATTTTAGGTGAATGATCAAAAAGAATATGCATTCAATCCAGCAAATTTAGTATTAAATATATGCGAAATTTATATAAATCTTAGTCAAATTGAATCCTTTACGCTCGCTGTTTCTCAAGATGGTCGATCCTATAGTCCTGAACTTTTTAGATTAGCCGATAATGTTCTTGGTAAGCATTTACGTTAGACTAATTTTAGTAACAGTTTAGTAAAAATTCCATGTAATATGATATATTCGTATATAATTTTTTATAAACATGGTTAACAATATTTTAGTTCGTATCGGAGGTGTGGGTATATTAGGGGATTTGGATCAATTTGCAAAAAACGTGGAGGCGGCTGCAACTCATAAGAGAGAGGAAGATGAAATTTTTATCGATGTTCCTGACGAATTTTTGGATCCTATCATGTCTACTCTAATGACGGATCCTGTCATCCTTCCATCTTCTAGAATAACTATTGATCGTCAAACTATTGCGAGGTTATTATATTTGTTATAATTATTAGTAATAGTATAAGTTGTGGTTAAGATTGTTGAATTATGTTCAGTTCCAATATTTTTTAGGCACCTACTAAGCGATCAAACTGATCCATTTAATCGATCTCCTCTTACTATGGAAATGGTAAAATCTGATGTTGAACTTCAACATAGGGTACAACAGTGGAAGGAACAGAAAAAGCAAGAAAAGGCAAAAAATTGCCAGTGATTATTCAAGAACAAAACTCAGTTTGTGAATCATAGCATGCAAAATATATTCGTCGATTTTTTGCAGTTTTGAAGAAAAAGATAAACACAGTAAACCCTTAAGGTTTTAGGTAACAAAGACAACAAAGCGTAATCAACGGCGAATCCATTGTGCTATGTCTTTCAGTTTAAATTTTGTTGTTTTTTAACATACAAGGGTGTATATTTTTGTATACAAATTCTCATTATATGTATGTACAAATGTCAACTTTGTCTTATAATTAGTATCATTCTGTAGAATTTTCGATATTGCATTTTGTGCAGAGAATCATGTTCTATAATAATCTATGTAACAATGTAAGCACACAGCTAAACATTGTTATTTTATGATAAATGTAAAAAAATACACTTTATAAAGTTTCTTACATTTAATCCAACAGAGGTGATTGTCACAAATGAATAAAAGTAATTTTGATGATCTACATAAAGTATGTATAGATTTAGATTTTATCATTGAACAAAGTAAAAATTGAGTTTTTAATATGCTACAAGAAATATTAAAGATTTAGAAAACTTTAATACATTATATAATTAAAGATGATTTAAAAATTTGTATCGGTCACTGTTAAACTGTTAGAAATAATTTAATGTTTAAAAAGGATATTATACACTTTGCATTTACAAAGAATTCGTAAGTTCATTGAAATTGGTAATAAACCACAAAGAGCCTAACTTAACGCTTTCTCTAACTACATTTCCACCGTATCCTATGACAAAAAACGTATTAATATCAAATAAAAAACAAACAAAATTATTTATACGTAATAAATTATTGTTTAAAATAATCAAGACATACCTATAAACAAATCTGCTACTGAATTTGTTTCTAAATCTGTTGCTCCATCTCCAACATGGACAACAGTTTTAAATCCACTTTCCTTTTTGAGATATTCAATTACTTTTGCTTTTCCACCGCTTGCAGCAGTTGGTTGATTTTCATCAAATCCTGCATATTCTCCTATAAATACCATTCATTAATCTTCCAGACGTAGTATATTAAGCTAATAATGGGCAAATATAAATGGATAATAACCCGTGATATAGAATTTTAGTCTGTTTGCAAAAACATTTTCTAATGGAATATTGAGCAATACAGCAACTGGTGCGATTAAACAATGAAAACCACCAGATACTAGAAACACTTGCTTTTTACGAGCTTGTAGGGCCATTACCAGAGCTCTGAAAGTTTTGTAACTAGTTTTAAAAAAAACCATTGTATACTGTGTTACAGTAATGCTCTCTCAATTGAAATATTTTCTTACTCAATACCAGGTGTAAGTTTTGGTGGATGTAACAATAAGAACTGCTTTACTTGTGTAAAACTTGGTCTTATGATATTCAATCTGTCTGTCAAAGACTGTCGAAATGTTACATTTCCTTGCATCGCCTGACTTGTTCTAAAAACATTTGCAATTCATTTTCTGTGTGAATAATTAAAAAGTTCCACTATGTTACAAAAGTTAATTTGAAAACATTTGAATGTTGGATTCAATAGAAAATAAGAGAAAATAAATCTTACAAGGCAGCAACCTCGTCTCCTTTTCCACAAAATTTTGCGAGTTCGTCAATTCCTTCTTCTTGTATTACAGTAGAATCAACGTCAAAGGTAACTGCATTCGCGTTCCTCCATATCAATTTCACGTCGTCCACGTTTGCCATTTAGTTTGGCTAGAATGAAAGGTAAATGAGTATTTCAACCTTTTATTACGCCGCACCGATAATTGTTTTGCGAAAGTGATAACGCTATATAAATATTTATATTTCTTCAATTTACTTTATAATTGCTAATAAGAGAGTTTTACACGGGAGCAGGAAATTTGTTACAATTTCTTCAAGTCATATTAAATTGTTACATCATCAAAGCTTTTTCCTTAAAAGTATCTAATATTTTGTTTCTAGGTTATTTTCCGGTGGTTACAATATAATCTGTGTTCCACCAATTATGTTACGCTATTTCCTATACTACCTACATATTTAATTCTATTCTTTTTATAAAGAGAAAATTAACACATACGATTAAGATCAACAGTTTTTTCCAAATTTTATAATGTTGTAGTAACAACGAATATTTCCTACCTCTAGTATTTAAACAATATATAAATTAAATCACAAGTACAGTGAAATAATGTATCAATCATATCAATCTATCAATTCCTATTATCCGTGTTATATGATAGTACCTACGAAAGTGTCCGAACTATATCGGATATTGCCGAGGCGGCAAGAGAGCAAGACGCGCTTAGGTTACTTAGGTTTCTTTCTATAACCGTGCATTTTAGTTATTTATGCTTTTTAGAGCACAGATAATTGATATTTTACTGTAATTGTTTCTTGTTCATGAGTTCAGCGAAAAAGATTTTATTCATCATTTCGTTTGCTTGAAACTGGCGATAAAAAGGGGTTGAAGTGAAGTGCAATAAAGAAGAGAAAGAATTTAACACATTGCTGGATTTATTACATTTTATTGAAAATAGTAATTATAGTTAACCGATGGAAACTTATGTAATGTATAACCGTTTTTTAGGAAACATATTTTATGAAAAAATAATAAAACTGTATTGGTTATTTTCAACAATGCCAAATTTTTTAATTGTATCAGGGTAAATCATAGTAAGAACAGCGGTCATTATTTTTTCTATATTTGAAACTTTTCATCAAATCGAATTACGTAAATAATTCACATCGATCTCCACGGATAACATCAATTTATTGAAAATTATTTATCAAACACGTTAACGGGTAAATGAACATGATATGTTCAGGGGTGCAACGAACTTCAAACGATTTCTTCGTGAGAATAATCCTTTAAAAAATGTCTCTTAATTTGAATCTGAAAGATTGTAAGATCCACCGAATGGTAGATATCGTAGATTCGAATCGACGAAGATTAAATATGCATATACGTGAATTCTTAGTTACACATTCCAGAAGAGCCGATCGAGTCTGAAAGTGAGATAAAAGATTGTAAAGAAAATCAAGAAACTCGACAAAACGTTGGTAAACTCTGAGTCGATGATGGTACATTTAACGTCCTAGTGAAGTGCTGCGCTCTAGTTATCGATTGTAATCTTTTATCGAGATCGATGAACGACGGAAGTTATTCCGTAGCCGTAATAGGCTCGGCGGGTGGCGTTGGTACCGTATTCGTGCGCGCGGCAACTGAGAACGATCGAAAAATTCGGAGGGCAGTCGGTTCCGAGCCGTCTTCAGCTATTCATCGTGATTCACCGGGTGAACCCCGATCGAAGATCTTTCTAAACACGATGTTTAACGTCGAGACAATTCGACGGAGATTTTAAAAACATTTCGTATTGACGCCTCACACGCGAAAAGGAGACGAAGGAACGTACTTTCGGACGTGTTTAAAGAACGGAATGAAGCTCGCGATGCGGTTCTGTACCGTGATTCGTGTAATTTCTTTGATACTCATGTACCGGGTTAGGTTCGCGGGAACCGAAGCTGTGGCTGAGGAGAAGGCCTCGTTTTGTCACCCATCTCCGTTCCCCGGGATTCTTTTGGAACGGAATAAAACTGACAGACTTGAGAACGGAAGTTTAGTGCACAATCATCTAGTGTACCCCGTGGGGTCTTACCGAGATTTTGGGAATGAGACGTACGGGTGCGTGTGTAATCTACAAGCGTGTTTGAGAAAGTGTTGCCCGCGAAACGAAATGCTCGACGATCAGCCGAAATGCACTCGATTACCGGATAGGTTACTCGGTTCCAATCTCGTCCTGGATCGGTCGCAACTCTCCCGCGAAATCCAAAACATCTCTAGCGTTGACGAGTTATTCGTTTTATTCGAGGACATGATGTGTTCCGAAAATACGACTAAGTACATGCTCGAGCCGGAACAATACTCAGAGGACGCGTTCGTTCTCGAACGGAACGGAACCCTTGGAACCTCGTGGAACGTTTTCCCGCCGTGGACTTACTGCATCGACAGGAAGCAGTTTTCCGAAAAGATCATCGTTCTCGTTTGCGAGCCGGCGAACAGTCTTCCTCCTCGTCCTTCGAGCGGGGAAGCGTCCCAAAGTGTCACCATCATAGTCTCCATTCCGTTCTTCCTTGCCACGTTACTGGTGTACGCGATCATCCCAGAACTGAAGAATCTTTATGGGAAGACTCTGATGTGTTACGTTGCCAGCCTCTTCGTTGCGTACACCTTCCTTGTGCTGGTCAAATTGTTTTATATCCCGTTCGGTCTCTGCTCCGTAATAGGTAAGCTCCCTCGCCTAGGATTTTACACCGCCTCGTTCTTTCGTCCGTTTCTCCTTCAGTTCGCTCGCCATCTCGCTCGTTTTGATCGATCCTTCGTTTGGTGCTCTTCTCCCTGTTCTCTGCGCGTCTTTTCATGCGTTGCTCGTCTACCTCGTACGCGCTCGCATCCCAATTTTGAGCCTTGGACAATTCGCGCTCCTTCCAGCGGATACGGGTTTTTGTTATTTTACATAAATAATGACAAACTCAACCGCCGTATCAATGGGTCAATTTTTACTTGTTTGTATTACTCCAGCTCTAATTTTTATTTAACGAGTAATGGATAAATACTTGTGTTTATCCTTTGCTCGTTGTTCGAAACTATTATTTACCGCAAACATTTACATAAGGTCAAACGATAACTGTAACTGTGTATTCGGTGCAACTTCAACGATATTAGTAAATTATTAGTTTCTGCAAGATAACGCGAGGCCATGTGCAACGGAAACCATCGCGAAACAAATTTTGGAACTTGGCTGGGAAACTTTTAATTCGCTATATTATTACCTATTTATGCAACATTATTTAGCAGAAAGAATATCAACAAGTGGAAGACGATGTGAAATCAATGCAATTAAAATGTATGTTTTTCCGGAACATTATGATTTCCTGTTTGGAAGATCAACTGTGACCCATCTGGTAGTCTATTACAACTATCTCATAAACTGGACATAGGTTATGAAGTTAATACCATTTACATTGATTTTCAGAAAGTTTTCGATCGAGTAAACCATAGAATATCTGTAAATTGTGCCCGTTTCTGGTAATATTTTCGCTTGGGTAGAAAGTTTATATTATTTAACAGACTTTTTAGAATTAGCTTCAATCGACATTTGTCTAAACGCGCTGGCGCCACCTCTGGAATGCAAAGAAGAACCATTGCGGGCTTACTTTTAATTTTCCGAACCATAAATGGCATAGTTGAATGCCCGGCTGTATTAGAATTATTTAAACTGTAAGTACCACCCATATTAATACATAACGAGCAAAACTTTACCAGGTGATCGAAATTGTATAACCAGAATGGTTAGACGAACTAAAAAATCGTTCCAGCTTTTGTTAATATCACGCTGGCGTTTTTGAAAACTTCACGTATCTTTGCGTACAGTATTCATCATTCGAATTAATTTTTTTTATATCCTCTTAATATATCTATTATCTTGAACTTTATATTACTTCAAGTCACATTTGTATGATACAAGGGTTTACAAAGCTCGTCAATAATAAATATTAAAAATAATGTCTCTTTTTTGGATCACCCGTTTACACGAAACGTCGATCGCGTGTTTACATATAGGAGATAAGGACCAACGCGGGGCATAAAAAGCGAACGAAAACAAGAAGTATATGTACGAGCGAAACGCACCCTTGCGCTTCTCTGGAAAATTTCTAAAATGTCGAACGTTGTATCTTCGGCGATATATAAACTTCGTCGTTACTTTGGAACGGTGTTCTTAAAATGTTACGTTCTACGTACGAAAATGAACGAAAAATTTCGATTTCTCGAAAATCGAAAGTGTAGTTCACCATCGAATCGTTACACGATGATTTTCCACGGTCCTCCGGCGAATTGCGCGCGCGCACGGGTCGCGCACGTTTTACCGACCGCGAACCAGAGATACCGGTTTGCTAGGGAAAACGAACGATCAGATCGTTGAATGCTCTGTGGAGTTAGTATCGCGTCTTCTGCCCGTTCGTAAGTTACGTTCTCCGTACGATCGATCTGTTTCGCGTTAATTCGTGCTCCCGAGAGTTTCGACGATTCGCCGATCCTAGCGAATACGGTGGCCCAACAGTTACGCGATAGGATTGGTCGCGAGATCAAGAAGAAAGGGACATTCGTGTGAAAGCGTATTTACTCGGCTCGTCACGTTCTCGACAAAACACGGTGAACCGCGACAAAACCCGATGAATCATTTGCACGCTAGACGTGAAGCACGCAATAACGGCGTGTCGGTGATCCTAAGGGTTTTAAATCGCGTGGATTCGCACGTTAGTCGCCGAACCCTGTTTGTCTCGATTCGATGCCGAACTAGACGCGATACACAATCGAGACATTCGTCTACAAGTTAATCGCAAACATCCGCCGAGTTCGCGAATAACCGGTTGGTATGCACTAACCTACCTTCGCGGGAAGATCGGAAAATTCACGAGAACTGGCAAAACGAAAAGAAAAAAGACTAGGGAATTCGTTGGTGTCACGGTCGGTCACGTAATTATTTCAGAGACGAGAAAATCGGATTTCGATTTACGATTTCGCGTCCGTGGAAATAAAACGGGCGTAGCTGAAAAGATCGGTCCAAGATTTTTGCGAAACCGATCGTAAGAAATTGAGAACCAATGCTAAAGGGGCGGTGTCGGCGTTATCGAGAATACAGCTTTCATTTTGACATCGTACCTCGTTCGTTTCGTTGGTTGGATCATTCTTAACCTCCTAATAACCTATTGTAATTTCGAATAACGAACGAAAGACAAAGAGAGCTTGCAATCGGTTGTTTGTCCGATGAGAATTCCAATCAAAATACTAAAAGAAAATTACAATTTGCGTTGGACGTATAATCTGTAAGATTGAGCGATGAAATAAAAATGTCTTTCAGTATTGTGGCGTTTTATTCAGTCGCTCAACTCGTATCGGCGTTCGTTGACGAAATGCGTGTGCTCTGCGTTAAATCTTTTCATGTATCTTTATCTTCCACCATCGTCTTATCGCTCTTCTAAAAAATGTACGGGGGACATACGACTTATGGCGTTGAAGTATCGTGGTTCGAATTTGTTTCGATATCTCGATAGCCGTTTGGTGGAATTATGTGCTGTTCGTTCGTCGTCCATTATTCGATTCAAATAATGCCCAATCTTAGTCGAGCGAACGAAATTCGACCCGCTATTTTCTAACACATTAATTGTAACGTTGCTTTCAGATTCGCGTCACCGTAGTCGCGTATAAAAAAAAAAAAGGCGCGCTATTAAATCTGCGCATACGTAGCGATACGTCATTCGTGAAAGTCGTCAGTGGCGTATCGTCATTCGTTGCAAATGGGTTAACGCGATATCATTTTCCTTGTCTCTGCTTTTTCGCTGTTTCTCTCGCCGCGTGTAATGCGACTCTGAGAAATACCAGGTAACCGTGCTTCGTTGTGTAACGTGTCTATACGTCCCTGTATTAAATATATATATAAATATACGTATACGTATAGCTGAGAGCAGGAAAAAAGATTCCTGAACAGGGGTTGGAACGGTTCAGAAAATAACTGTTTCAAATTGTTACGTATCTATTCTGATCGAAACAATTACGAGAACCGAAAAAATACCATATACTATTAGACGTATCGGTATCGTAACTATGGGCAGATACATCGGTTCTAGTCCTTATGGATTTCGGTAACAGTTCTTTAGAACCGATACGTGACTGAGATCGAAACAAGTCAGAACCGATATACCGGGAATATTAGTATCGTGACAAAGATAAAGAGTTGTTAAAAAAAAAAGATTTTAAATCAACCGTTACACTTCGATTCCCGGTGAAAAAAAGGAGAATGTCGTAATCGAAAGGACGATAAAACGACGTCGCGCGAGATCCCGCGCAGCGATTATTCGGTGGCGACTGCCAATCGTTCGGCCATTTCCGTGCAACGCGATAATGAGTGCGGTTGCAAAGAATCCGGGTGACGGTTAATAGACAGTCGTTTTGTGAGACCGCGTCTACCAAGATGTTCGGTGACGATCACTGTTGGCTGAAACTCGCGATCTGGTTGATATCGGTGCGATCGGTGTACGCGTCGTCTTCGTTCCCGCGCGAGTTCACTAGGCGCGAGTATTTCGTCGTCGAGACGATCACCGCGCGAGTGGAAGAGGACTCTGTTGCTAATGTGCGTCGCGATGGCGCTGAGAGTAGCGAAACCAACGGAACTTTCGCCGGTTCTTTCAACGACACGGCGAACAGCAATAACGCGTCCACAACCGCAAGGATTTTGTCCACAACGGTGGACAACCATGCGGACAAACTGTATCGTAACGGCGCTGAGAGTAGCGAAATCAGCGAACGTTTCGACGGTGTTGAGAGTAACGAAACCATCGGACGTTCCGCCGGTTCTGTCAACGATGCAAAGATAAGGTACAACGCGTCGCTACCCGCAAGAATTTTCTCCGCGATGGCGGAAAGTCGCGCGGACAATTTGCGTCGCTACAACGCTGAGAGTAGCGAAACCGGGAAACATTTCCACGGTTCCCTCCACGGCACGAAGAACAGGAGGAACAATTCGTCGCTACCCGCGAGAACGTTGTTCGCGATGATGGAAGAGCACGCGGGCGCTGAGAGTGGCGAAACCAGCGGAAGTATCAACAGCGTTGAGAGTAGCGATACTGGCGGAGGTATCGTTGATTTCGACCGCGCGAGGGGGAAGAACAACGCGTCGTTACCCGCGAGAACTTTGTTCGCGATGGTGGAAGAACGCGCGAGAGACACGCGTCGCGGCGCCGCTGAGAGTGGCGAATCGAATGGAACTTCCGCCGATACTTTCAACGACACTGAGAAGAAGCACGACGTGCTTTTTGGAAGCGATGTTCCATCCGTTGTGGAAAGGAACGCGCGTCGTCTCGACGGTGCAAATACCAGCAAGACCAGCGATACTTTCAACGATGCTGAGAGTAGCGAAATCAATAGAAGTTTCGCTGGTCCGTTCAACAACACCGAGAAGAGGAAGATCGCGTCGATACCGGCGAGGACCTTGTTCGCGATGGTGGAAGAACGCGCGAAAGATACGCGCCGCGACGGCGCTGAGAGTAGCGAAATCAGCGATAGTGTCGACGGTGCTGAGAGTAGCGAAATCAACAGAAGTTTCGCTGGTCCGTTCAACAACACCGAGAAGAGGAAGATCGCGTCGATACCCGCGAGGACCTTGTTCGCGATGGTGGAGGAACGCGCGAAAGATACGCGTCGCGACGGAGCTGAGAGTAGCGAAACCAGCGAAAGTTTCGTTGGTCTTTTCGACGTCACGGAGAAGAACACTTATATACCTCTTGGGAGCGGTATGGTCGCCGTTAAAGAAAGCAACGCGTCGAAAGCGAGTCGTCTGGACGGTGTCGCGCGTAGCAAGACCCTCGATGTTTCTTTCAATAGCACGGAGAGGATCACGAGCAACCGGACGACGCTTCTCGAGAAGGATCTCGCCGTTTCGATAGATTTTGTCGCGGTCACGGAATCTAACACTGTTCAGAGGTCTTCGAGCCAGGTCCTCGTCCCTCTGTGTTGCCCGGTCGGGCAACGGGTGACTCTCGACGGATGCGTCGAAACGAACGGCACATACAGTTTCCCGCCCCTCTACGAGTCCAATAGCTTCGAACTGATCGACGAGACACCCGATCGGGGTCGACTGGCGTTCTTCGTACGCGATCCGTGCGAGAATCACGGACGATACAATCTCGATCCGAACTTGTACTCGGACGACGCGTTCCTGTTTCTCGACAACGGCACCATCTACAAACAGGTGGAACACTACGTGATCGAACAGCCCGAGTACTGTTTCGGGATCGTCGTCGACAGCGACTTGTACAACGTGATACTCTGCTTCGACAACGCCGAGGAGTCCCAATCGAAAATCTTTGTCGGTTTCCCCGTGGGACTGATCGTCTCGGCGCCGTGTCTGTTCGCCACCTTTCTCGTCTACACGCTGATCCCCGAATTGAACAACATGCACGGACGCACGCTCCGCGGATACGTCGCTTCTTTGTTCATCGCCTACGTGAACCTCGCTATCGCACAGATCATCCCGGACCAGCAGAATATACCAAATTTCCTCTGCATCATATTCGGTACACGTCGGTCGCAATTGATACTCTTTTCTTTTCTTTTTTTTTTATTCCACGAGAAACGCATTCTTTAACGCGGTTACATTCCTTCGGCACAGACGGAGGTATTGCAATCGCGTCGACATTCCTGTCTCGCGTCACTTTTTCCTTCATCGTATCCTCCTATCGATACACGAGAGGAATGTTAATGTTCCCTCGTTGCGTATATTTAAATACACGCGTGTATTTATTGGATTGTTCGGAAAGTCATTTCATTTTTTTTTTGGTGAAAATGGAACACGATTTTTTCAGTGTTCAAACATTTTATTAAATTATATACTCTCCATTTTGAAAAACGAAACGACTTTCCAAACAACCCAATAAATACCCGCGAAAACATTACGCGTGTATTTCACTACGCGCGTTGTTAACGTAGCCGTATTCCAATCCGCGTCATTTTTCGAACACGGTGTGCATGTTTATCGTACGTAATTTCGAATACTGCGCGCGACCGACGAAAAGTCCTGCCGAACGAACGCGGGTCCGATTGGTCGCGATACAAGGGACACGCCTCCACTCCCGTGCACTTTCGATCGCGGCGTATCATTGGCTAACGCGATCTCTGTTAACTGGATCGAGCGACGAGGACAGTGAACGAGACGCATCGACAACGAGCGAGACAGTGCGATCCCTCTATCGTTTCGCAGGACTTCTTACGAGCCGTGCACAGTACACGGGTAGTATTTCACGCGTATTTAAATGCGCGTAAATTTAAATATACGCGAAATATTGCACGCGTGCTTGATCATACGCAAAATAATACACGGGTGCTTAAATATACATGGAATACCAACGTATTAAAAATGACGCGGATCGGAGTACGGTTTTTTTTTATTTTTAATACAAAACCATTGGTTCACCTCGTTTTTCACGAATGCGTGGCCAGCGCAGTTAAAGTTTCTTTCTTCCTCTCTTGCTCTCAACCACATTCTCAACGAAGATAAAAATCCGAGATGGCGAGCTACGGAAACTCGTAGCCGAGGTTGTTGCCGCGCGAATCATTTACGATTAAGTCCCTCGATGTGTTCTCGTGTATTTGTACGGTGACCTTGACGTTGGTAATATGTACTGGACTCTGTTTCAGCATTCGTCATCCATTTCTCCTTCCTGGCCAGCTTCTTCTGGCTGAACGTCATGTGCTTCGATATTTGGTGGACATTTGGGTAAGCGATGTTGAATTTACGATCTAACCGTTCCGATACATCGGCTTCGTGACTTTTCGATCATTCCGCGGGACACGTCAGTATTCTATTACGGTGTTTCCCACGCATACGAGAACGCCGCCAATCCGATCGTTGAAAATTTCTTCTCGTACGCGTTATAAACGCCCCATTAATCTTCCGCCACGAAGACGAGAAATTTGATAGTTGACAAACATCGTGGAAAATTGATTACGATGGAACGCGAATTAATATCCGGTACGTGACGGTACGTGTATACTCTGCAAACATTCTTAAATTAATTTCGATCGGTCAATGAAGCGTACGGGCTCACCCCCGGTTGCTTTTCTCGCGCTTACTATACTTAGTATACGAGCGTCGGTAATGTCTCTTGGTACGCGGCGACGAAACGAGTCGAATGACTCGTCTTTAATTCGTTTCGATTAATCGACGCCTGTTACGGATCGGGGCAATTTATTGACAGAGGACAGGGGATCAACGTAATCTGGATTCTGTACACAAAAGTATTGACAATGTCGCCGCGATATCCTCGAATCCATGTCCTACTATTTATACGGGGAAATTAGGTTCGAGGGTACACCGTGTTTCGGTGCAGGAAAGTGATACCGATATTTGGGAATTTTTTTAAGTAAATGTTATATACGTTCTCTTAACCATTTGCATCGGGAAGCGGAATTGGTTACCAGTGCGTTACGTTACCGATATCGGCGAGTCTGGAATAGTCTGCGAGCACGACAGATTTAGGAATTATTTGCATTGGTAATCTAAACGTGCCGCGATCGTATGTAACATAGATACTCGATTGATAGCTGGTATCGTCGACAATGTCAAAATTTCCAAATTTGAAATATTCCGTTGCGAATCGGTTGAAAGTATTCGGTTGCACGGAAAGTCATTTCGTTTTCCAAAATGGAGAATGTATAATTTAATGAAATGTTTATACACTCTAAAAAAATCGTGTTTCATTTTCATCAAAAAAAAAAAACGAAATGACATTTCTGTTAATTTTGATTAAAAAATGTTAAGACCCGCAAAGATCGAGTAAACGTGGAATTTTTAGAATTGTGGACGAATGAGAAACATTTTTAACGAAAACGTGTCAATTTTTCCCGGAAAAAAATTATTCCAGAGAAGAAACGTCCGAATTGGTAATAATAAAAAATATTAGGGACAGATATTGTTGAAGATCGTGTTGATAGTATTTTATACGAACAACTACGCAGCGTTTCACTTTCACAAAGATGGAGATTTACGGAAAATACCATTCGCTAAATAAACTTTCTCTATATAGAAAATAATTTCTCTTCAATTTTTGCCATTTACATCCATATGGACACTGAGACTTACAATTATACGCGTTCTCTACAGACCTACATCGAGCCAGAGACGGGCAAAATTCTAAGAAATAAATAATTCTAGAAAACCATTACTCTCCAAATGATATTGGATTAGTCGTTTCGTTTTTTTTTTTTTTGGTGAAAATGAAACACGATTTTTATAGACTGTACAAACATTGAATCAAATGATATATTCTCCATTTTGGAAAACGAAATGACTTTCGACTGACGAACAACCCAATATAATCGAATGCTGTTGAAAGTTTATCCGAGCGATTGGGAATAAATAGCGGATCGTTCCTCGTTTATAATTCGAATAAAGCGTAAACAATCTTCAACGCGTTATTTGTCAAGGGTAACGCGTGTCCGTTCCGACGAGTAAAAGTTTCAGATCTACTTATGTATCTATAGAACGCCAGGTGTACAGCAAACAAATCGTGACGTATCGTCTAAACAAATCTCGAGTGCCGAGAATCGTATTCTTTTCTTCGAGGCTGACTCCGCCGACGCTGTTCCAACGGTTGCGCGTAGCCAGGGGGAGGGAAAGAGAAAAAAAGAAAAACTCGAACCGTTTCGAATTTTCTTTGTCGACGATTGCCGCGATAAGGGTGCACGCGATACCTAATGGATTGTTCGATCTCGTTGAACGTCGTTAATAAATTTTCCCTCGATCCTTCGTCCCCCCACCTCTCCCCGTGTACGAGTTCGAGTCTCACGCACTACACGCAGCTTTGTCGGTATTTTTAAGCGTTCCACGAATAGAGCCGCGTTTCACAAGATCGCGTGAGAATGTCGCGTGAAAGTGCCGGCGCGTTCGATGTTACAAGACATAATGTACGAGCGTAATCATTAATGCGATGTACCGGTCGTGCGTTCGTTACGCCAAGCCCCTTTTTTTCGTATAAACACGTAAGTAGATATGCGCGTGACATATGTATAAGCGAGGGTGTGACCGGTCGACGCATGTACCGCGTACCCTTATTGTCACCGTCTGAGCAACGATCACGATCATTGTGTTCGAGGTACATACGTGTCGTCCACGGGTGCGTAAACGTTGGAGAACGTCACGACAGACGTTACGGTACTCTCCCATCCTTCCGCAAATACAAATCGATAACCGATACAATAAAAAGTATTCACGCTCGTCGGCGACTCGAGTAAACCCGGAGGTTTCGCTGCGTTTGCCACGATATTCGATACCGTTAAATATATAACAACAGGATGGCGTGCGACAACCGTCCACGCCTACGACGGATGCTGATTCAGATTTGTACATGTTTTTTTCTTTTTTTTTTTTTAATAATTCTTCTAGCAAGTTCGCAATCGAATCGACGAGTCGAAGAGCACGAGGCGAGAATCAGCCTAGAATTATCTACGGTTTGAAACAATCTCTGTAATCATCTATCTCAAGTGTACGAATTACTCGGTATAAAGGACGTTACCAATTTTGAGTCGCAAGGACATTGGTGTTCTTCGAAACAGTACCTCGAAGAGTTATTTCTTCGAGTGTGCCCGCTTGTCCTTTCGAAGCGTCGCAAATGATCTCTTACGGTCATTCTTCTAACATCAGAGAATATTTTCGATAGAACGCTATACAGATTTTTGCGATTTTAACTACCGGGTTGTTCGAAAAGTCATTTCGTTTTCCAAAATGGAGAATAATTTAACAAAATGTTTGTACACTCTACAAAAATCGTATTTCATTTTCACCCAAAAAAAAAACGAAATCACTTTTCGAACAACCTAATAGTTCTTAGTTCCAACAACATTTACCGAATAATTTTTTGTTATTTTTTCATAGTGGATACTTCTCGAGTCGCTAACGTAATTTTCGAAATTTTTCGTCGCAAACCCAAAAATTTAAAAATACCCGCTCTTCGGCCGCTGGGCCGAATACTATCCTCGAAACGTAATATTTCGACGCCTGGAAGTTACGTTATGGCTAAAATATTGCGAATATATATCTATTAGCATCTGAACGGACATAGATTCGAGGCCGAAATATTTTTAAACGAGACTGTTTCGAATATAGACTTTGTCATCGGAAAATGATGCGTTGCAGGTGTTTCGTTGGTACAGCGTTAGTTAACTGTCCATTGGCGCTCTTTTCACGAGGAAAGTGTGTCTTTTCTGGCGTTACTTTCCTTCGGTAGAATCGAAGGAATAATAATTACATCGTCGCCCTCTAACTCGGAAACTTTCACATTGGTTTTCCCGTAATTTTTTCCCGTCATTGCATCCTCTCACTATACAGTGCCTTTTCAGATTCGACAAACAAAATAACGGTAGGAGTAACCGCGCTGATGTACGAATGAATAAAAATTAGAGATCCTTATTTTTTACGTATTCAAATACAGTAGTATTATTTTAAGTTGCCAATGCAATTGGACAGAATTAAAAATGATCTGGATCTACATTTTCACTTGGATTTTAACTACTCAATTTGTTTCTCTGTCCACGACCTCGAAATTTGTACAACCATGTTCCGCAAATTAGTCGTCGTGTTTTAAAAAGTATACGTATTAAAATACGGACGTATTAATATACATTCAAAACCATGATCTCTGATAATGATTCATAATCTGTTTTCCTCGCGGAAAGAACGCCAGTGTACAGTTAGCTATTGTATCGACGAGGCGCGTAACCGACGGTGATGAAAAATATTCGTGGCTTAGCTTAAAAGAAAAAAATACATCTTATCGATACACCTACGAAACGTAGGAAACGTTGAATCTGTTTATCGCATTTCGGCGAACGCAGGAAACGCACGGTGCGTCATCTAAAACCACAAGTACTACGTACCCTCGCGTGCACACTCAATGGGACAAATATAGTGACTCTCGTAATATCAACGGGTAGCCGAGACCATCGTTGTTACAGAATCATGCTTGGAAAATCTTTGCGCACCTGTGAATATTCTACATAGTCTCCTCCCTGCAGTATTCTCCACGAAACTAAATAATTTTTCAAGAAACAGTATTTCCCCATGCGAAGATAATTTTGACAAATATCGGTCGTACGATTACATTGGAAATTTTTTCAAACCGTTGTACATTACAAGCACAAGAATAAAAAATAGAATATTTACTGCTATGAAAATTAAGCATTATCTGCGCATTCGAATTTTTATAAAGCAGAGAAAATTCTATTCTCGAGAGAGAGAGTGAGAACTATATTTGTTCCATGTACTGTAGGTTGAATCATGTGGAAACAAAATACCCAAAGGGAGAATAAATTGTCGCACCCTTTCCGTAACATTTAGCACTTCTGTGGGTCGTTAAAATCTTCTCCCTCTTGGTCTTCGGCGAACGATGAAACGAGGTTTGGTTTCAGGGGGTTCCGGTCGCTTCAAGGTAGCGTGAAGCAAAGGGAACGCAAGAAGTTTCTAATATACTCGATCTACGCTTGGGGTTGCGCGTCCATCTTCACCGGGATCTGCATGGTCATGGATTTCGTTCCCAGCATACCGGAGAATTTTATTCGGCCGCGATTCGGGGAAGAGAGCTGCTGGTTCGCGAGTAAGTGATCCACCTGCAACACAATGTAATGATAATGTTCGCTAACGACAAGTTACGTAACATATTAGATCACGTATTTGTGTAAAAAATTTCGATAACATTATCTTCGATCGACTTGAGTAACCTTGAAGGAGAATATTCCATTCCGCGCAATCATTTTCGAAAAAATCGAAGCAAGATTCGTCCGTGTCAACGATCGTGGACACAATTCTCGAATTTTTACAAACGTCTATTTGCGTCTCAACTGGCCGTAAAAAGAACTTCGAGTAATTATCCTCATTAACCTACGAGCCGAAGACCGCCACGCACATTGCGTTTAATGATACTCGAGTTCTTTTTTGTTTCAAATTGGTCTGGCTATCGTCGTAAATAACCTAAGTTCAACGTAAATAACGTTCAATAAAATGCCAGTCATTGAAAGTGTAAAATTCATTTTCAGATTTTCAACGTCAATTTTTTGCGAGTCGTAGAATGAAAGCTGTGGATATAATTCTTGTTCGAGGCATTTACTTTATACGAATGGAAAAAACGCAATTTAATCGGTCCAGTCGTTTCGAAGATGGTGCAATTCTCCTCGCTTCCAACGACCTATAACAAACGTATAATAAATACCCTTGTGCGGTCGTAATCGGTATTTGATTACAGCGAACGAGGCAAAGGCGATATACTTTTACGGACCTATGAGCGTCACGGTCCTGTGTAATATTTGTCTCTTCATCTCAACGGCATTGAAAATCGTGCAACATAAAAAGGACACTGCTCATCACCTCAGAGGCGCAGACAGTAGGCGTCACGACGACAATAAACAATGGTTCGTTCCTTTTTTATTCGTTCGTTCGATCGAGTATTAGGCCGATGACAAACGAGTATGAAAACGATGGATGGAGACACTAGCCTAAGTTGGTCTCGTAACGAGACTCGCGAACAATTCTAACGATTTTACACAAAAAAAGAAGAGAAACGATCGAAACGATTACCTCGAGCATTTGATGATTCGAAAGACACCCTTCGTAATGCGTGAACACTGCTCTTATTATGAGTGGGTTTGTGACGGCAAAATTATTTTTGGATCTTCTCATAGAACGAATAACACGAGGACTTTCCCAGGCCTTGATTTGTTTTCATAATGACGGGTTCCTCTAAAGTAGCAAATACATCCGGCGGCCACAGCCTTGCGTATGGTCACACGGTTCCACAATTCAAGTCGATCATCGTTTACCTATCTATTATATTTACGTATATTCATACGAGCCCAAATGATAGCGACAAATCATTTCAGAACGATGTCTCGAAAACCTTTCCACACCTGTGAATATTTTACATAGTCCTACAATATTTTTTACAAAATCAAATAATACTCTAAGGAAAAATTATTACGTGAAAACAAAGTTCCGTGACAAGATAAAAAAATGAACCTAACCTAGATCCACTATGTACGGCTCTGCAGTCAAAGGATAGCGTGTAAACGTAAAAAAAACTGTTGCGGCGTGTACTCGACAAGGGGATCGCATGACAGACCGCTCCAAGTCCTAAACTAGTCATTACATTCGTTGCACATACTATGTACACATATTACATTACTCAATACAACGCTCTGTTAATTGTTTCGAAGAATCTGTAGCAGTCACGTATGCGCGGGTCTCCTACGCTACGGTTTCGGTAAATTCACATTTTACATCCTTCTTATGTAGGTTCAATCTCTATTTGAAGCTGTTCATCGTGATGGGAATCAATTGGTCGATGGAGATAATATCCTGGCTGTGCAATAATTCACCGGCGTACATTTGGTATCTTACCGATTTGACAAATACCTTGCAAGGTGTGATCATTTTCTTCATTTTTGTCTGGAAGGACAAAATTAAACGGCTTCTTCTGAAAAGACTCGGCTGCCATCAGGGCAGCATTTTTTTGAGAAATTCAACTCGCAGCGGGTATCACAGTTCGGCTTCTCGTACTTGCACCACATCGACAGCACCGCTTCAGGAAAAGATCAACCCCTATGCGAGCGAATCTTCGCGCGACAGAGGACCAACGTCCGGTAACAACGATTGCGCTCAATCCATCGTACTGTAACCTGTCGATCGATTTATCCATCGTCGGTGTAATTTGTAAAAGTTTAATTGTCGCTTTCGTGGATTCTTTAAGTGTTCAAACGCGATACCTTCGCTGAAATACCTACCGTTGTTTTGTTCAATTCATTTTGTTGAAAAGAAGCACCGGTTTGACTTCCCTGCCTACGGTCGGATGATAGTTCGCGTTTGTACGACTCGCAATCAATATACGCGATAATTATTCGAACTCAACGTGAACGTCGTGAAACAGGCAAAAGTAATTTTTCTAGTCATCAAGAATGGCTATCGTTGTAACGTTTTAAGTTGCAGATACGCAATTATTTTTATTTACCCGAAAGGCTTATTGGCGAACTTTGCGTTCTACGATATTAAAAAGTAGAGTACAGTTTGTGGGATATTAAGAAAGAAATCTTTTATTGTTTTCAGAAATAAGACCAAATTGTATTCGCGTTACTTAATATAATGTAATGTTAAGTATTTAGTCATAGTCTCCTATAATCGTACTTTTCTTTTCCATATCTATAACTAAATATTCAAAATTGGAATCGATGCGTCAGGAAATTTATCGAGCTATTATATGCTAAGGAAATAACTAAAGCATGTTGCTGAATGTATTTTAAAATGTATGTTATTCATTATTTTAACGAGGTCAAATGTGTGAAAATTTTGTACATTTCCCTTATATATAATACGTATGTGTATAAATTATGTATTTTTTATTCTAAATCGATATTAAAGTATAGTACAAACGTGAAGTTGTGTTTATGCCTAATGTAATACTAGTCAACCTGTTAACTACATATCACACATATGCCTGTTACCGGAAATCCACGAGCATAATGTAACCAAGTAACACATGTGCAAAGTATGTTACTCGCACCAGATACGCAGATTCTTAGAAGGCATAAAAACGCATTGATGAGACTATATTACTGAATTTATCCTATCGCGGACTAACCTCGATTCTTGTTTAGTCAATTTCCGAAGAAATTTTTTCATCTTTTAAAGTTTAATTTGTGTACTTGATTCATGTATATACAAATGCAAATATGTAATATTTGAAAATAATATTTTGACTTTTAATTAATCATCGTCGATTATGCTATAACTAACCTCCGAAATAGATCGGCTTAAATGGAATCTTAAGAATGTGATAAAATTCAGATTTAACGATTTGTTTCTATTCCACTTTGTTTGTTTTGTTTAAGCATATACATCTTCTCGGTCGGCTCCAACACCATCGCCATCTTCCAAACTCGAAAAGTTCAAAAAGTGAGCAGGTCGATGAATCTCATGATAAAATTCTTTTGGGTTCGCTAATTGAAGTTCATATTTCATATTTGGATCGTGTCTTACACCTAGAATTATTGAGAAAAATAATAAAGTATTAAATTCTGTGGTTGAAAATCATAGGCGCATCAGTAAAAGTACTCCAGACTCGACATCTTACCCATAAAGTTATAATTCCAAGATCCTTGACTTGGAACCATAAAGAAGCCGAGGAAACGATCGGACAACAGCATTTGCACTTTTTCATAATGACTTGGTAGATAACCTTTAGGATTATTTCCTTTGTCGGTATTTTGTTTTCCCCACTCGAAACCACTGAAAAGGAGAGTGAACACAGTTTAAGGAAGGAGAAAGTATAACATTTTGCAGAATAAAATTGGAAAACAAATATAAATGATTTTCCACACGACAGGAAAAACAAACCTTGGCGTTAACTTGTACGCCGTAAGTGAACAAGATCCTGGCGTAAAACTACAAGTAATGACGATAGTCTTTTCTCCATCCCAGATCGGATTCTCTGCCATTATTCGAGCGTGTGTGGATATATCCTAATGAGTATGATAAAAAATCGGTAACGATTCGTAAAAGATAACGAAGAAATTTGAGCATAATTAAAAGGCCAAAAATATACCTGTGGTGATAACTGCGGTAACTCGTTAGGTTGAGTATGAATCCAGCCGAGAGGTTCCATTTCTTTCAAATATTGGTGATTAGGAAGCGTGTTAGGTAAATGAACGGTTTGATGCGTTCCCCACTGTGGGGCCATAACTATGCACCTAATCTCCTTTACTTGAGGATTGTCTGGTGGACTGATGCCGTACAGGTATCCCGCGATCTATACCAATAATAAATCAAAATCGAAAAAGGCATACAATATACTTTTCTACAATTAAATATATAGATAAATTGCATAACGTATATATATGTACCTGTGCACGTAAATCGGAAATGGTAACGAATTTCTTGAGAACATTTTTTGGCAATATATAAGTATAGCCAGTTTCTTTTATATCATCGGACGACACGTAAATATGATTCGTTCTGAGATGCAAGTTTGTAGCCGAAATTGCTCTCACTCGCCATTCAGTCTTAGAACTGAACGTCTGCGTTTCATAATTGGAAGTTGTCGCGGTAATAATTTCATCGCCATGCTTGTTCACCGTCCTAGTAGTTGTTGCTGTAAGCTGTGACTGTTCTTTCGTCTGTTTCTCTATTTCAGCAATTTGTTGTCGCTGGGCGGACGGTGCGCTAATTTCCATACCAAGAATGATATCTCGGATCTCCGATTGTGTCAGTGATGCGACGTTCACACTGCAATCAACGATTTAATTAGCAACTAATACTTATTTTATCGTATAATACGTTTAGCAGTATAATTAGTGTACGTACTTGTTCTTTTTACCATAATCAGCCAATATAAGATCTTTTAATTGTACTTCAACTTTAATCCATTCATCGTCTGTCAAAGAGGGCCATATATGATGAGGTTCCGTAATAGTTGTTTTGTCAGGTTTTAAGACAACTTTTGTTCTTTCAGTGTTGACGTGCAAGGCGCGAAGAATAAGAATTAAACGTGAGAATGCCTATGAAGAACGGTCATTCATGAATGTAAACACCTATAAGAGGAGAGAAAAGAAAAGGAAAAAGTCGAATAATATTTACTGTATACGATGAGATAGTTTTCAACCAGTCGTCGTACAAATTAAACAACACCATTTGAGGCTCTGTTGCTTTCAAAATTAAATCACCAAATTTCTCGACTTTCAAGCAAGCCTGGAACGGTAACTGAAGCTCCGATCCCTTAATAACGATGTTAGGAAAGTCGAGTAAATGCACTTCCAAAGGATCCAACATTCCCTTCCTGGTTACAATGATTTGCTTAGGTTGCTCTTCGACCGGTAAAGATCGGATAAGTGCAGCCACTTCTTCAGCAGTTTTCCATTTTGCCAACTGCAATCAAATAATACAAATGTTGATTGTGTATCTAAAGTTTTTTAAACGCGTTTTGTTCGGAATAATCAAATGCAATTTACGTACCTGACCCAAACGCTTTTGACCAGCCCAAACGGAGGTATGAATGATTTTTAGAAATAGCTGACCAGTTCGAGGATTAAAAATAAAGATAGCTCCATTTATAGGTTTGGTAGTTAAATTACCTTCAAACGTTTTATGTATTGTGACACGGTATACGTTAGTATCGTCAACAAACCTAATGAAAGTAATTAATTAACAATGTGTTTCAAATGCGTACATACATTTTGTTGCAAAAAAATATATGAAAAAATACAAGTACCAAATAATTTGATTCGAGAAAAGTTCTCCATAATTTTGTGAGGAAAGATACGGTTCTGTAGGTTCTGACGAATAAAGTTGCAACGCTTTTCTAATACGTTCCCGCAACACGTACAAAGCCGGATTTGCCTTCATTATCTTTGCCATTGCTTGCTGTATAAGAGGCTTACACCCTGGGAACCAATTGCCGTATGCACTAATAAACAAAATAGGAACGTTAAAAAATAGTTGTACTGAATATTTTAAAGAATCAAAAAAATGTGAATACTTACCTATGTAAATTATATGCTAAATCAATGGCAATTAGTAATCCTGTTGGTGAAGGATAAATAGACATATTATCCGTTGTATAATCCAAAAATTTAGCTCTGGCGTATCTTTCAATATCATGAGAATCGTAATCTCCCCATCGAAGTTGAACGTCTATCCAATATTTTTGCGTAGTGGTGTTATCCATAAGATCTCTGTTTAAAGGACCAAAAAAACTATTACATGGCAAAATCTATGTGTGACAAAGTACACTTAAGTATGAAGAAATCAGTACTTCGAATCTGCGAGCAACGATGGCCTAGAGACATTCCATTTGTAAGCAGAGAAAAGTAAAATATCAGCACACGAGGAATTCATTTTGTATGATTTTCTAGGATGTATAGTCTCTTTTTGGACTGTCTCAATTTCTAATGCATCCAATTCTTGATCAAAAACTTGGCAGAGATCCATCACGATAGATTCGTGTACTTTTTGCCATAAATGCGCGCGGAAAATTTGAATCAATGAAATCTTTAAGGTCGGAATTTTACCATGCATAAATATTCCTGTCAAATCCAGTTGTACCTAATAAAAGAGAAAAACAGGCAATTATACAATAAAATTCATCAAAGTTATGATTCATTAATGATATGTAATGTTTACTTTACCTGGAAACCAACGTATACATTTGCTCTATTAATGGTTGGGGACCACCATAGCGTAAATCGCCGATTTGGAATTTGATTCAAACCTGACCTCTGGGCGTTAGTTAGCTTTTTGTATTTCATAGATTCTTCGAAACCGGATGCTTTCTCCCTGAGATGAACGAGAAACATCGATTTATTCAATCTCATTTTCGTTAAACTAACTTTCCACTTAATTGTAAAATGCAAAAGACTTCTTACCAGAAAAGACCTTCCCAAGTTGGAAAATATGTTCCTTTGAAAAGTGTATGTTCTAAAATACCTTCCACACCACCGAGAGCTTGAATCATATCTGTTCTATAATTATTCAAGTTCCACAATTTACCATCATGACGTTGATGAGTCCACCAGAATGGATTTTGTTTCAAGACCTAGACAATATGATAATGTAATATTTGCACACGTACAATCGTGATGAGACACGTCTTTTAAAATTGTAACAAACATTACTTGGTACTGTTTAAATTCTGTGCGTATCCTCCAACCCTTGTCGTAAGCGAGAGTGTGCCTGTCTTTTTGGAATAGGGTGTTTATTCTAGGAATACCACGATCCCAACTGTCTTCGAGATCTTCCAAAGTAAGTCTACGATTTTGTGCATTAGCTTCTTGACGTTTCAGTGCATATTCCGCCCATACTCGTTGCGAATCAATAAATTCTGATTCCCAGGGTTGAATGTAACGATATAAATTTGGAATCAGTTGATCCTCGTCGTGACTCATACCAGAACGGAAATGTGTGATACCGACGTCGGTTTGTTTCGACCACCTCAAATCCGACTGGAAAAATATTGGTTTGTATTCGTACACGTATTTGGTCATGCATCTGTTTAAAAACATCAATCTACCTGAGGTATGAGTACGTGTCCCATCGAAAGCATTCCAAGTCCACCTAATTCTTTTGGTGTGTAGAATACCACTGGAGGAAATCGCGACGGCATTTTTGAGTTAAGCCCAATCTTAATTCGTGTTTGAATTTTATTTTCGCACTTAACCAACAGGTCTAGAAGTTCTTGCGTATTTACCACCGCCTCACGGAAATACGTCATGAGTCCAATCAAAGCAGTATTCCATTTATTAACGATTTTGGTGAACGTTGTGGAACCAGAAGCCATGAGAATTTGCCTGACTCTATTGTGGAATCGTTGCAAACTTTCGTCGTCGACTCTCAAGAAACACTGAGCTGTTCTCTCCTTTGTAATTTCATTTTGCAAATTCCACACACCATCCCTGTGCGTGAATTCTTCATGAGTGGTTCTGCATTTTGGTAGAATTCTGCACTCGAATCCACTCATGTTGAACAGTAGATTAGGATTGTCTTTGCTATAGACGCTGACAAAACTATTTTCCCACTGTATTGTAGTTGTAGAACGGGGTAAACGGTTCTTAATGTCCCAAAATACTGCACGACCTCTGCAAATATCGAAGCAAAGATTTTGATTGGTCAATCAGTTCTTAATAGAAGGTATTCGATATCGTTTCGTTACTTACAGATTAACGTCATGTTTCATAAGTCGCATTCGAGCATCACGGGGCCAACATTTTTTATTATTATAACCCACAATATTTTCATTATTAGGATCTGGATGTTCCGTCAAATATCTCTGAATAAGATCTCTTGCTTCGTCAGCAGAAAATCTGTAAAGATAAAGATGAAAAATAGAACAATTGAAATGCAATGCAAAAAGATTAAAAAAATACAAGCGTAAAATCTCACCTTAAAAACAAATGTATCCTATCTACATATCTACAATATAATCTGATAGGATGCGCAGTTTCGGAAGCCACATCTTGGAAAGTCAAAAAGTCATTTGGCATTTGAGGAGGGCCAGCCATTTCGCTAGCTCTTTGCAGTCCAAGGACAAGTAAATCTAATACAAGGCCATAATATTGTGCTATAAATGATGCAAATTGTAACCCTCTGATTATTCCATAACTGTTTGTATGGTTCATATCCTAAACAAACATTTCGTTTTGACATACATGTTAATTATTGAAACGAGTATCCCAATTGTAGGAAGACCTTTATTCAAATATGTACCTTGTAATTTATAACAACGTTATTTTTTGCAGTCATATAATCGGCTATGTTATGGTCAACGATCAATCTAAGAAGCCTGTTTAGTAACGTCAAATCAATTTTTTCATACAGCTTTTCAAACTTTGATTCCAGTAATACGTTGCATTCTCCTTCGCTGACATCCCAAACATCTTGCAAATTATTGATACCTTGACACCATTTATAAACTAACAAAGGAGGTGGTTCTGTATCTGAGGGTTTCACCCATGGTGGAAACAATCTTCGTTTGTCTGCTTCATACCATAGATATTGATCCAAATAAGCATCCGTAATTTTTTCAAGTGGTTCGACATCATACACAGGAATCAAATGACTGTAAAGGTCCATAAATTCTATTCCCACCTACGAAATGAGTATAAATAGTAACAAAATGTAGCAAAGAATGAGACGAAAATAGAAAACCTGAACAAAAAAAAATTACCTCTTTAAACGCTCTTTGTGTCAAAAGGTGACGTTTAATTCTAGACAAAGCTTCGTGCGGATTGTCATACGCCTGTTCTATTAGACCAAGTTCCTCGCGTTGACTTTGATTCAATCTAGACTTGACGCTGTACGCTTCTTTTAAACGTTCCAAAGCTAATATTAGCAATTTAGTATCATGCTTGTAAGATAATGGTGGAAAAGGTATAGGAGCAAATCTTCGAGATTCTAACCAATGTACAGTCGTGGTATATATAGCTACTGCTTCCTCCGGAGAAATGTACGGACCATCCTATACGAGTAACAAATTGAAGTTAGAATTTTCTCTTTTCGTAAGAGTTGACATTATTTTATGTATAATCTCTTGCCGTTAGTCTTTTGTACCTTCAAATAATTGTGCTGGCGCTCCTGTTCGGCTTTAAGATATAGCCGAGTAAGACGTCCAAGATTCTTTTTACACACAGTTTTATCCACGGTTGCCCCACGCCTAATACGTTCTCGATTATAATGTGCAGTGTTTGTCCACCAATCAGCTTTCATTTTGACGTACCGTAGGATCATATTTTCGATGGGAATTGGTAATCCAGGGACCTATGTGAATACATCACTTAAAAAATTGATCCTCTTAACGTAAAATCATTGTTGAAAGAAAAGTATACTGAAAGCTAAACAAGGGAATAAGGATTGACAATGAAAGGCAAACCTTCCAAGGAATATTGGCTTTCCAACATCTCCACGCTTCGCTAAGATGCTGTAGTATTGTTCGAGCTTTATTTTGTTTAATTCCCTCCGGCATCATATCCACGATATCGTGCATGACTGACGCTCTTAATTCAAGGTCAAAATGCGATTCTACTCGTTGTTTTGTTACGGTTTTTGCAACACCCTTTGAATGACGACCTTCGAATTGCCTAGATAGTAAGTTTCCTAACCATCTTTCCAATAATGGAGTGATGCCTCTCATAAAAAAGAGCCATACTCTCCAACCAGGTGCCCAAAATCCACAACCAGGACCTTTTCCAACAGGACCCTATAACCAAGTAACACATGATTTTTTACTTTATTCGAAGAAGGAGCTCAACGACATTGTGACACAAGTTACAGTATACGATAAAGCACTTACCGTATTAAAACGATAGTAGATCAAATGTTTCAAGTCTTTGCACATTCTGATTTGTCTCATCAATTTATATTTATATCGATACATTCCAGTCAGTTGACCAACGTGTGCAAAAATGTACTGTAATCCATCCGCAAGTTGAAATGCATCAACATTATTTAGACGATATTGCACGTGAGAATCGATGATCAATTTTGTTAAACGGAGAATTTCACGACATAAATGAAAAGCTGTAAAAATGCAATTTTTCTTTGGTAAAAATGTAAATTATTCGTACTTTTATTAATCATTGTATGACGTATGGATGATACTCACCATTTCCGAATCTAGATTTCTTTCTCTCTTTAGTAGTGAGAGTTTTTACTGGTTTGAGATTGAAATTGTAATCTAAATGAAGATAGTTCAAGTTCTTTCTATGAATAAGTAAATTTAACATATTGTATCCTTGTCTGCATACTTGTAGACCAGCCTCGACCCAATCTATAGTAGTGGTTTGGAAGAACTTTGTTGATTTGAATGACCGGAATAAATACCGTTTCTTCTGTGGTTTCGGAGGTCTGTGCTTTAAAGCATTTAAAACAAAGTACTTTAGTAGCTTCTGATAACTGACACGAACTTTAACAGGTTGTCCTGGTGGACAATGCTCTCTGTACCAAGACTTCACCAAAGGAATGTCGATAGCTCTTCTAGTTCTACCGGAACGAGTATTAAATGGCCTTGGTGCCCATAGCAGAGCTATACCGTTCGCCGTGTTATCGGTGTACAAAGGAGTTTCTTGAAGAAAAGGCTGCACTTCTTCAGGGAGAATAAAATCTTCGTCGTCTTCAATTTGTGGTTCTACAGTCTAAATAATATATACAATGCGGATTATAAATATATAAATTACTGGCACAAATTCAATAACTATTAAACAAATTAACTTAATTATATTTTATACAGTTTAAAATTCACCTTCAATGAATTTCTATGAGAGATGGGATTGATCAGAGGATCAAAATAAAACGCCGGTAAATCGGGATCTTCGGTTTTTATGTAAACGACATTTGGCGCATGATACCTGTAAACACATCATAGGAACGCGTTCGAGAATAGTAATATAGATTGTTGTACAGTTACATGCTACAGTTTAAATGTAGGCATTTACTAAGAATGTAGGTGATTTCAGCAGTTGCCTTCTATACTTTATGAAGGATACGAATAACAATCACCATTTTATTTTTTCTCTACCACGCTGCTAGTAGACTAACAATAGGCTAACAATTAACTAGTCTTAAAACTAGTGTGGACAATACTCAACAAAATGAGAAAGAAATAAACTAAAAACGTGTTTTGTAATTTATAAGTACTCACCATGATAAATGCACAAAATGTGGCATGTTATTATACAAATAAGGAAATGCGATGCGATATTCTGTTCTTATAGGTTGTCTAATTATAATTTTATTTATATCGTTAAACTCGTTCCAATCTTCATCAGCTGCATTTGAATCCTTCACTAATGGTTCAAACTTTGGACCACCAGGTATGGCCATATTTAATGCTTTAGCGGTAAAGAATGATTTTGGATCAAAAAGATAAAAAAAGTTTTGATCTACTAAATCTGTTAGCAATTGGTTAGCTAAACGATACAAAGTCGCCATTTGTGGTAAAGTCAAGTTCCATCTTCGGTAAGTGGATCCATTCACATGTCTGCAATATTATTAATAATTAAAAGAAGCCTTTATGAAGAATATCTGTTTTCTAATATGTAAGAAAATAATTCAGTATAGCGTTTTGTCCAGCTACTAGCAACTCATAGTACTCATCTCGGACAAGACTATGAAGTTACTAGAGCTATCAACTCACATATCAGTTGATTTCAGGACCCCTACGCGATTCATCATAAAATTCTACTATACAATATTTCGACCAATGTATTGAGAAGAAGATAAAATGGCTATAGTTGCCAAAAAGGATTCTAATGCTCACTTAGTACCGACGAGTGGTTTATGTTCATAAAACCAAGATGCCACAGATTCATCTTCCTCAGAATCAAGTTCTATCTGAATAGCTTCTAAAGGTTCTACATCTAAAACGTTATCTGCATAATCTAGTGGAGGCTCTTCGTCATCAAATGGGGGAAATCTCATTCTCTTGAAGTGTCTGCGATCCCTTTTTTCTCTTCGCATCATAATCCACATTGTACTATATGCAAAAAAGAATAAATAAAAAGCATGTATACACTTCCATATTTGTTATTTACTACGTATTAAAAGTAAGTGATAAAGGAATAACATTTTTATTCTCTTACCCCCATTGAGCAATATATACAGGTTCTATAACCCATGGAATTTCATTTACAAATGTAATTGCACCTGTAATGTGGTATAAAACCTTTACATCTCGAATTTGTTCCCAAGGCATAGGCATATTTTCCAGAAGTTTCATAACTGCATGGGGCATATATTTTAGTGCTCTACAAAGAAAAATGATGTTATAAAACTCCTTAGTTATTTTTTTATGGATTGATGATACCAAATAATTTGGATGTGCATATTTAATTACCCTAAATAAACACGTTTATCGTGTCTATACTTGCGACTGCTCATATCACCATGATCTCTAATAATTTTTCTAATATGTTCTGGTGGCATATCTTCTTTTTGTGCATCCACAAAACCAAATTTTCTTTTTTCTGCAAATCTTTTTGACTGAAGCTGTTGCCATTTTTGGGCTATAATAACACAAGTATTTGAATAAAATAAATATACAAAAGAATTACACAACGATTCTTGGTATTCTTTAATACCTTTTTCTTGAAGTTTATCCTCGGATAAAACTTCAGGTTGTTTTGGCATTTGCGGTAATGGTGGTCCTGCTATTGCTTGCATATGAGCATGATGTGCAGCTTGAGCATGTGCAGCTGCTTGAGCATGAGCTTGAGCTGCAGCTAATTGGGCATGAGCCTGTTGTTGGGCCATCATGGTGGCCCATGGATTTGGGCCCAACAAGTATGGTGGAATCGACATTTTTGAGTAATAATTCTAAAGACAAAAATAATGCATTTGTTAATACTTTAATATGATGTTTTGAATTTTGTGATATAATTTTTTTATATAAGATGAAATATAAATTCAAAAAAAGAAAATATTCCTAACAAAATATTTATCTAAAGGCGTATACTATAAGACGATAAACTAAAGTATTTGAAACGTAAATGAATTTCATTGCATCGTGTAGAGTATTAAATCAGAATTACGAACAGCCATAGCATCCAAACGAGCAATAATTCAGTTTGATTTGCAATAAATTTCGATTTTCATTATAATACAATATTTCGGCGAATAAGTTGGTAAATAACAGTCTTACCTCAATTTTATATAGTACTAAACATAACCATTACATTAATGCATCGGTATTATAATTTAACACATTGAAGATAAGCGAATCAAAGCCATCAAAGCGACGCTGTGTTCGCATACATAGTGAGATTGGAAAACATTAAATACGAAGCACACTGAAATTATTCTTGCAAATTGTCTTCCAATTATGGGAACTTGTAGCCCTCTAGTGAGGACAATTTAGCTTTTAGATTTGGTTACGATTTTTATGATTTGTAGATGGCGTATTAGAATATTTTATTTACTAACACTTGGTGATTTTATTTTTCTACTTTTTATATTGTTCATTGCATTAATCATTTTTTTATTTATTAAGCTTAAATGATGTTATTTATATAACGTTTTATCTGCGCTATAACTAAAAGTGTATTGTGAAGGAGAAAGGGTAACGGAACTTGGTTTTTTCCCTTTACGTATATGTTGTCACCAAGTGTACATATATATGTATATATTATTAATCCTTTTGTAATTGATGTATAATAACCTTTGATTTACAAGTGTGAAGTATGTTCAATAATATTTGTTTATAAAATGTGTTTTAGAGCATTTTGAACATTGAATTTTAATACATTTTTAAAATAATTTCTTCAAAATATCATTTTTAATCTAGAAATCAACATAGTATTACATATAATGACACATAATAACAAATTATTGATGTTTGAGGTAATAAGTGAGGTTCGATTAAGTTATTAATTTAAATTGAATTTATAGAGATATAGGAACAAAGTGTAAATCAATTTATGATATACATATATAATATATGGTGTGATATATATATATACACACACAGCATACACTTGCACGCATCACACATGCATACACACGCATATGTATGTATATATATATATGTATAGTTGATCTCTACAATTTTGAAATGAAAAGTAACCTTTAACGTTGTATCGCAAGTATAGTTACTTTTCCCATTATGAAGTTGACATCTGTTTTTTTTTATTTCTCTAGGACCATGAAATCATTTAGATTTTCGTGAAAGTCATTCTTGGTTGAGGTTAATAATAGTTCCAATTAAAATTTGTACAAAAATAGTTTAAAGTGGTGTGAAAGTGATAATTGATAAACAATGGATGACGTGCAAATTCTTAAGTATGATATTAAACAATGTTTAAATTTAATAGTGATTGGCAAAGATGCAGAGGTTACTGAAGGATGGACCAAACTTAAAAAACTAGAAAGCGTACCCACCTACAGGCAATTAAATAATTATGAATGTATTCTACAAGAAATACTCAACGATCAGATATTAAATGTACACGAAGTTCCAAAAATTATGACGTGGTTCGCAAAATATTTAACGGAAAAACCATTTTGTATCAATCCAATTTCAAATGATGTTGCAGTAATGTTACGGAATACTGAAATTACTGATATGTCGGATTTAACAATGATTCTTGAAACCTTACTGGAGCACAGTGTGTATCTACCCGAATCTGTAAATCATTCAAAACTGTGCGAAGCAATTGTTATAAGTTTGTCCACATTTTCAATGCCACCTGATCCAAAAAAGATTTCAGAATTTACAGACAATGCAACTAAAGTTCAAAACTTTTTAAAAGTTATACAAACAAAATCTAGGAATATTGAAAAGGATAATTTAATTTTGATATGTCTTCAAACATTATATAGAATTATATCGGATACAAATTGTAAACAAGACCCAGGACCTGGTTTGGCAGCTATATTACAACTCGTAGAACCATCTATTATATCACAAGCTGTAAATTGGATTCTTTCTGAATCATATTGTGATTCTCAGTTAGCCCAGGCTTTAAGGGTTTTGTGTAATTGGCTTCCAAAATGTAGAGGCGATCGACTTAGCATTTGGATTATGGAGTTTATATTTGGCTTAGAAAAACAATATAAATATTCAATACTCATTGAAGTTACAAAGGCAACACTTGATGTAATGTTTCGTGCTTTATTAGTACCAGTAATTCGTCAAAATGCTTCCACAGTTATATTTCATGTTTTAAAAAGGCAAGGATCTTCATCCTTGTTTCGAACTATAGCACGAAATATACAAACGACGTTGACTTACTTAATAAAGGAAGATTCTGAGTCAAGTAAAGAATGTGTGCAAAACTTAGTTGATATTATAAAAATACTTATGTTAAGATTCCCAAGCCAATGTGTATATAGTAATTTAGAAAGTAATTTCCCAGTGCAACCACGAATGCACATTGTTAAAGAAATATGGAATGAACATGTTTGGATAGATGAAATAGAAATGATTGAACCAATAATTGAATCACCAAAAGCACAGACTGGGAAAGTTGGCCTTTCTAATCTTGGAAACACGTGTTACATGAATAGTGTATTACAATCGCTATTAATGACTAGACGATTTTGTTATGAAGTATTAATATATAAATCTTCGAGCAAAAGTGATGACCAAGCTGTACTTAAAAAGTTACAAAATCTATTTACTCTTTTACTATATTCAAGGAGAATTTCCTTGGCACCAACTGAAATTTTATTAGCCTCTCGTCCTGCTTATTTTCTACCAGGTCAACAACAAGACAGTTCGGAATTTCTCTGGTTAATATGTTACTAATATTTTAATATTTACTTTTATTACACCAAAAAATAAGATTTTATAATTTTTATTTGTTAATTATAAGTTACTTTGCTAATAAGAAATAATATCTTTTAATTGTGTTTATCTTAATCCACAATATAATTTACATGCTTTTTTATAATTCTTTCATATTAGTTTTATGAATTGTTTTAATATTGTATTATAATTGATACAAAGTGTATTTCATGATTCAATTTGTAATATATATTAAACGATTTATTCAATTTTACAGTCATCTGTTGGACCTTTTACATGAGCAAGAAAAGTCTACTACTGTAAACTGTGAAGCTAATGATTCTAATCTCAAGTACAAAGACGATAAGGAAATAAACGATGTTTCTTCAATGAACGAGGAAGGAGGCAGTATTAAGCGTTGGACAACAGAAGAAGATTTAACTGGAAGTATAGCTTTGGAAAGAAAAACACAATCATTAGCAGATTTTACACAAGGTAATAATTTTTTTCTAATACTATATTTTGTTATGATAATAAGTATTTTTTTAAATATTTTATAGGAGAAGATTTAGCACAAATACAGCAACTTAGTGATTCACATTCAGACTCTACAGACAGTGGAATACAATCTGTAGGTGGGGAAGATACAAGTACACAAGTACCTCTTGTACATAGAGTTCTAGGTGGAAAATGTAAAATTACTTATCAGTGTGCTCAGTGTGATACTAGTTCTCATAATACGGATAAATTTCGTGACTTACAACTGTGCTTCCCAGAAGAAATACAGGAAAATCAGGAAGTTTCTGTGCAAGATTTAATCAATTACTATCTTACACCAGAAAAGTTGACTGGTGAGAATAAATATCGATGCGATAAATGTATGAAACTTTGTGATGCACAAAGATTTATAAAAATTCTGCATGCACCAACATATTTAATTTTGATTTTGAAACATTTTCGTTATAATTTTGATACCAGACTAAGAACAAAACTACGGCACAAAGTAATGTATAATGAAACTATACATTTACCAGTATCAACGCCTTTGTGCGCAACTAACGAAACGTATCAACTATATGCTGCTGTTGTACACTCTGGTTATAGTATGGATTATGGTCATTATTTTACTTATGCTCGTGATTCGAAGCAAAATTGGTACAAATTTAATGATAGTTATGTTTCCCAAACGACGTTTAATGATTTCAAGGACCTGAAACCACCAGATACGCCATATATATTATTTTATGAAAAATTTGTATTATTCGAAGGAATGTATGATGAAGAGAAACCGGAATTGTCAACATTGAATAAACATTTACAGGAATTAGTGGCAAATGATACTACAGCCTATATTGAGGAATTAAGACATCAAGCTGAAAAACCTCGGCGTAGTCGTGGTCGAAAAAATGAAAATTCCGATGATGAAAATCCTCCACCTAGTAGCTGTCGAGGTGCAGTTAATATGCCTGCAAGGCGTTTCCTGTATTAAGTTATTTGAATATTTAAATGCTATATTCTTTTACAAAGTTAATCAAAGTTCCAGGTAAATTTATAATACAGTTTCCTTGTCATAGAAAGCAAGATACGGTTCCTTTATGGTTACAGTGTTACATATTGCATCAATTGGTATAAGCATTCGATTCATTCAAAGATTGTATTGTATGAAAATTAATACACACTTATTGTAGCTCCATTTTATTTGTCGATGAACGCTATTGTTATATAATATTTCTGTGTGTATAACACCTTTTATATATGAATGTATTTTTCATGTTTTAATATTTGAGTAGTGCATTGCAAAAACTGATTAGCATTAATCAATGGATACTTCATTAAAATATTGTCAACTACAGTGACTGAATATTCATTGAGTTTTCTTAATATTTGTGTTTTAGAAAGTTCAAACAAGTTATTTTTTCAAAAGTAACCAGTGTGTCATCTTATAAAATTTGTAAAATATTACACTGTCGTTATCGGAAAGTATATTATAAAATTGTAATGGAGAAAGAATGCAAACTTAGTACTTTGTAAGAAATGTAATATTATAATTGGCTGTGTTTTTACGTAGATATGTACGTGCAAAAAACAGTATTTACGTGATATGAGAAATACTATCAATTTGATAACCATACATTTGTCACGTTTTCGCACATGATGATTTGATATCCATATAAATAAATGCCTTTTGTCATGTAAGAAAATACATGCATTATTTATTAAGCAATATTGCATTAAAACTTATTTTTGTCTTTTGATGTTTATTTGTACTTTTTTCAAACATTACTTCATAAACAAAATGTATATAAATTCGTAACTTGCTTGACAAATGGCATTGTTTCACATAAATGTTACAAAATTGGCGAATGCCATTTAAAATTTATGTTACTTATCACAAGTATTTTAAGGAAGAATATAAGATTAATAGTTGCTATTGTTGTACATAGGTGTATTTTAATAATTTTTTCATTAAAACACTCAGAGAATTACAAATCTGTGATAAATTTATACTGTCAAATTGATAATATTAATTTTTTAGCTCAGTATTCAACGAAAAGAATACATTATCCATCTTAATTTATAATCGAGACACTGTATTATACAGTATTTGTTAGGTCTTATATATTTGTAAATGCCCTCAGATGGTACATGAATAAATTATTCAAAGAAACTCTTTTATAATAGACATAATATCATTTATTTATTGTTTGTTTAACATTTATTGCTGCAAAGCACAGCACAAAGAGAGTATGAGTATTACATTAACACGTAGGGTGAAAATTGAATGTTGAATTAATATTTTATTGCACAATCGTATTGTTATCTTTAATGAAATTATTTATAAAGTGTGGTGCTGCTTTTTCTATTCGTGTATTTATGTTATTTTAACCGTACCATAATGTAGACCGAATATGAAAGACTTATTAAAATATAGCCTTAAGTAATACAATTGATAATTGATACTCGTCCATTCTCTGTTGGTGTAAACGATTCGTTACAATCCTGTCTCTTTTTAAATACTTATTTTTTAAAAGTGAAATTGACCATATTCCGTTTAGTAAATTTCATCGATAATTCATATATGATGGTCGGTACTATAGACACGATCCATTTGGAACTGACTATAACATCATATAATAGCACGTGTTTATCTTGAGTTTACGCGTCATATAAAAGCCATATCCCACTTGATAACGATAAACTCATTTAATGATTAAGTATATTTGAGCATAGAACTGACGCGACATCATTAAATACATCTCAATCGATCGGTTAACAGTTCTTTCGAGTTGGATCGTTTACGTACTCCGCGAGTCATCCATCGGAAAAATGAAGAAACTTTATTTAGCTGCTCTTGCTGGTAAGTGGACTAGCGTACATTACCGTAACAATTTATCTATAATACATACGCTGTTATCGACAATTATTGCATTTGTTGTTATTCTTCGTTTTTGTACATTTTTAAATACGATAAAGATGTCACTTGCTTCTTTGTCGAAAAGATAACAACACATTCATGAAAAATTCTTTTTCGCATATCGTTTAGTATTATGGGACTCTCTTATCGGTTACAATTAGGACTTTAAACTTTTCCGGAAATAATTATTTCGTACAATTATGTAACGATTTTTGCCGAAATATGGCGAAGCGAGAAGACTGAAACATTTTCTAGTTCTATGAAACAATTGTGTCACATGTATCATAAGTTATTATTTAATGCGGTAATCGTTAAATTTGTTATAAATTTTGTAAATTTTTTATAAACGAACGAATAAATTCAACATTAATAAACAATTTATAATATTATGAATTTGTTCGAGATTTATAATTTTTACATAAATTTGTTATAAACAAAAGTGATATACGCATGTTTTGCAGTCTCGAGCTGCAAGAAATCGTCGAAGCGTTATAGAACCGAAAAATAATTACGTTCAGTTTTTCCGGTTCTCCGTAATAATTATTTCGAATATCGATCGTTCGAAACAATCATCTCCGGATGGGTTTCAAACTCCACTCGACAGCAATGGTGCAGCTCCAGCGTTTGCTCTTCAGGTAATTTGGGCATGATGTCGTATGGTCTCTTCTTCGGTTGGCCATCCCCATCGTTGCCTCTCCTCTTGCAAGATGACAGTCCCGTGCAGGTCACGTTACAGGACACCACATTCATAACGTCCAGTCACACATTCGGCGGAGCCGTGGGTTCGGTGATTTGCACTTACATCGTGAACGTGATCGGCAGAAAGTGGACTCTGCTCTTTACCGCGGTGCCAGCTACAATAGGATGGTTGATGATTGCGTTCGCGTCATCGGTTTGGGTTAGTCTGCCTGTTTCTATTAGACACGCGCGCGCGTAACAATATAAACAAAAGCATTAATAAGACAGGGGATTTGGGGACTCAATAAGTCGATAAAGATAACCTTTGATTTTAATCAAGCAGCTTCTATACGATACGGTTAATACTTTAAGCCTCGGCGGTAGACACTGATTGTTAGACAAATACCGTGATAACCTTCATGTAGATATCCGCGAGGTATGAATTTAAACTCTTTATTCTTGTATATCATCTGAACGTTTTAATCCTACACTGATAGGACCGAAATTTTTATGCGAATCTTCGCTCGCAGAGGAAAGGGGTTAGGTATATATCTTTTATTATTATTTAGTATTTACAATAACAGTGATACAATTTTTGACTTATTAACCGATTAATAATATCGAAGGCTTATCCGATATTCTCGTACGAAAGATTTCCATCGATCGAATCACGGGACGGGTTTTAATGATTACAAAAGATTTCCTGCATTCGAGAGTTACATATTTGAGGCAGCTCGTTGAACGTGCTCTCCCACAGATATGGGAGTCCTATTGGAGACTGCTTTCGCTCGCCAACTTACCAGCTCCCAACGAAAGTTAACGAGTGTTTGCATCTCCATTCTACACTTTATTAGCTATCCCCACAATCTCTTGTCGATCTTGGATACTTTTTTTCCGCGGAAAATCAACCCGACAACACGTAAACGACACGTAAAATGAAGATCCAGTCGCTGAGGAATACAAGTAGGCTCTTGGGAGCGCGAGTGTACTGTCCGCGTGCAAGAAAAAGGCCAACGAGCGCTCACACCCCACTTTACGGGCCACTAGCACCTCCCCACTGTCGCACGTCTCGTCCCTACTGGCCGAGAACGATGACGCAGCGCTACAGCGGCCACTAGCGACGATGCGCGCGACGGTGGGGCGGTGCTAGTGGTCCGTAGAGTGGGGATATGAGTGGGTGTCGTCGCTACTGGCCGAGAACGGTGACGCAGCGCTACAGCGACCACTAGCAACGACACACGCGATAGTGGGGCGGTGCTAGTGGTCCGTAGAGTGGGGTGTGAGCGCTCGTTGGCTTTTTTCTTGCGCACGGACAGTACACTCGCACTCCCAAAGGCCTAATTGTATTCCTCAGCGATTGGATCTCTATTTTACGTGCCGTTTACGCAATTATCAGATCGATTTTCCGCGAAGAAAAGAAGTATCCAAGGTCGACGAAAGATTCACCATGTTCCCGTTGCTCAGGAATTATACATAGGGAGGTTCATGTGCGGTTTGAGCAACGGTTTCGGATACGTGAGTGTTATGATGTACACCGGTGAAATCTCACCAGCCAGGATACGAGGAATACTGACATCTGCGTTAACCGTGTCAGCGAAGATCGGTGTGTCCATCGAATGGACGATAGGTCCGTTCCTCACTGTGAGGGATCTTGCTCTAGTGTCGTTGTCACTGACGTTTCTCTTCGTCATCGTCGCGGTATGGTTACCCGAGTCACCTTATCACTTGATGCGCCGCGGGAGACACCAGGAGGCGATCAACTCCCTGGTGCAATTAAGGGGAACCACCGACGTTTCCTTCGAGACCACGATGATCGAGAAATCCGTAAAAATGGATCTGGCCAATGACACCGGGTTGCGGGAGTTGCTGAACGTGTCGGGAAATCGCAGGTACGTATCACGTGGAGCTTGAAGAAATTTCCAAGCTGATCTCGTACCTTCTCGCTGAAACGAAATTAGGTAGAGAAAAGGGTGGTAGTATGGCTCCATAGTTTTATACTTTATGGTTTGAACTACCCCAAATTCTTGCTCGAAACGTGGACGAACTGACACGAACACAAAAAGCGAAAATGGAAGAGAAACGAAATGAATTTAATATATGACGTGAAAATAATCCTCCGCTAACATTGGCGATCGAAGTTGAATCTGTGAACTAGATTCTATTGTTTACAAAGTTATATATTTCTTTCTGGCAGGGTATGCGTTTGCCATGTGCCCATAATTCACGAACGAGGCATTCGATCTATATTTCACCACGGTGCATGGAACAACGTCCGCCACATAATATGCATATTGCACCGGTGTGCTCGTTTCCTTCGCTATGGGGAGCCAATATATCTCATAGTCTCGGACACTCGAAGCTTTCATTCGAAAATGTGGATTCGATTACTCGTAAATCTCTATCGGAAGGATAGAGTGAAAAATATAGAAATTAACATACGTTTGATACCCTTTCTGTATCTAGTCCACTGTCTTCGTTCGTCTCAGCTAAATTTAAACGACCGTTACTCTACCACCTTTTTCCACTACCATCGATGAAAATCTCTAACCGAGTCATCACTGTTCTTCTTCTTCCTTTCACAGAGCGTTGATTGTCGGGGTGACCCTGGTCCTGATCCAACAGGGTAGTGGCAGCATGGCCATACTCTCGTACGCCGAGTTGATCTTCAATGCGACCAATAATAACTTCGAGGGCAAATACATCACCATGATATTAGGTGCGGTGCAAGCTGTGTGCTTCATAGTCACCGCGACCATAGTGGATTCTTTCGGCAGGAGAACACTGTTGATGACGTCCACGTTTGGGACCTTCGTCGCGACGTTGATCGTTGGTTCGTTCTTTTATCTTCAAAGCAACCGTATGGACGTTAGCGGGATCGTCTGGTTGCCAGCTATCGGAACCATACTCTACATCACCTTTTACGCTTTGGGATTGGCCGGACTTCCGTTCACCATGATGAGCGAGCTCTTCCCAACGAACGTGAAAGCACTCGGCAGCACGATCACGATGTTCTGTTGCAACGTGTTCTCGTTTGTCGTCACCATGTCCTATCAGAGCATCGCGGAACATTATGGACTGTACGCCCCCTTTTGGTTGTTCTCCATTGTCAGTATATCGGGTGTCCTCTTTGTGTACTGCTACGTGCCAGAGACAAGAGGAAAAACGTTGCAGGAGGTGCAGAACCGTCTGCACGGACAAAAACTGACGTAGAAATTGTACGAGTTTCTCTTCTTGTATAGTTGGAGACCGAAAAGGTGACTTCTAGGGGGGAATGTAGATAGTATCGAATTATTTTTGTTCAGTTGCAAGTCTTCTAAGGTCGGTTAAAGTCTTTGACCTGATACGGTTCGTAATTTCTTTCAGAGGTCAACTTCTCAGCTCCATATAGTATGTCCTCGGTTTCAAGGCGAAGATAGAGTTCGTTGGATGCTTAGAACCGAGGGTCGGTCGAGAATTTCTCGTAATCGATTGAAGAGGACAGCGAATGGAATGCGACGAGAATGAGCGAGCGACTGAAACTTTAAAGCGATGTTGCCCGTCTATTTGTTCGATGTGAAATTTTTTTATGCTAATTACATGTTTGTAAAAGTATTAAAAATTGACCGACGAGGTTTTTCCGATGAAAATGAGTCCCATCATGACCCTATTTGAATGCACAATGAGACATAGAAATATCAAGTCGATGAGTCGTACACCACGCCATGAATCCGAGGAATCTTGACTTGAAACCGAGCACTACCGTACGATTAGGGCGATTAGGACGATCGCGGACCATTAACCGAAGAGATTATAAAGTGTCTTTGTGGTATTTCACTTTGAAAATGTTTTAACAGTTAATATTGAAATAGTCTTAATTATCGCGATTCGTGATACTAGTTTTAAGTAAGGAACAAATTATCTCTGTGCTCAAGTAGGAAACATTAAGATTATTATACAGCGATGGTAGGTATAGAATCTCTGTGTTATGGAAATATCAAAGAGTCGATTATTTTCTACCAATTGAAATTATCACTATTTAGTAATACAATTTTTATTTTACACAACCCGATTGTATTTAAAAAAAAAAAAATAATGGAAATCTTTGAAACATTTCATGGAAAACAATCTTTTCTTACATTTTACATTCTCTATTTTCAGCTTTATCTAGAATAAAAAAATTAAGCAATAATTGGCACAAATTTCACAATCATCGTTAGTAACTAACCCCTATAAATATTATACATGTAAAAATGAAGCAAAATAATTTCGATGAGAATATATAATACTTCCTCGACTCAGGAATTTTGCAACGTTGTATTTTCGGAAAAAATTATAACGTCGATTCACGATACCGTGAAATTATTTATTATTCCCCGAAAAATGCACGACGAGTCAGAAAGTGATCGTTTTCGTTCACCGTGTGCGATTCTTTATTCACTATGTTTACATCCCCAGAGAATTTCATCCATGCAAAACGTAGGACGAGGACAAAACAAGCGTGAAATTTCCTTACCGACCAAGCTTTTTCTCTCGTTGGTTTTACGACGTGTCCTGTCCAAGCTGTCCGTTTTACGTTCCAAAAAGCTGCGAGAGACGTTCAGTGTGTCTGGAGTTTTTTCTTGCTAACACGACCGAGGGATTTCGACTGGAATTCAAGCGTTTGGAAAATCAATGAATAGAACAATTCATAAACGATTTTACCCAGTCTCGAGTCTCTTTGTTCCCGTGCTTAACGTTCCTCGGTTTAAAATCCTCTTTGGTTGTCTCGCAAAGCTCAGAGAAACACGTCTGGAACGCATCTTGTGTACACAACCAGTGCACTTTGTAACTTTAGAGTTAAATGTCATCCTGTTAGAGAACTTCCAAGTCAGCGAGAGTTCTGACGGGAATTTTTTATTATTCATCAGATGCAACAATGACAGGAAATTTTTATTGCCTTTACGGACAACTTTCGTCATTGTTATTATTTTTTAAGTAGTGTCGTAGCACTCTCTAGGGCTTCGAAGGGTCTGAATATGTACCTATTTCGTGTTCAAATTATTATTAATCGCAATTATTAATCGTAATTATTAATCGTAATTATTAATCGTATATGGACAATTTTCATCATTGTTATTATTTTCTACCTAATGTAGCACTGTCTAGGGCTTCGAAGGGTCTGAACATATACCTCTTTCGTGTCGAAATTATAATTATTATTAATCGTAATTATTAATCGTATATGAACAATTTTCATCAGTGTTGTTAATTTTTAGCTAATGTAGCACTGTCTAGGGCTTCGAAGGGTCTGAACATATACCTCTTTCGTGTCGAAATTATAATTATTATTAATCGTAATTATTAATCGTATACGGATAATTTTCATCATTGTTATTAATTTCTAGGTAATCTCGTAGCACTGTCTAGGGTTTCGAAGGGTCTGAACATGTACCTGTCTCGTGTTCAAATGATCGTTAATTATAATTATCGATCGTTATTTTTAATGATACTGGATAAATATTTTTCCACCGTCTGTACATTCAATCGAAACGATTGGGACTTATAATAAATAAGCGCGAATCGTTAATTACGTTACATGGGAATGTTAAGGAAGCTTTTAATTAAATTCACGTTAATTATAAAACGATACGAATTTACTCCTGTTTCATTAATTACGTGAACGTTACAAAATTACCAGCTACGCTTAGATCGCGCAAACCATTGTCCGATCCACGCGGCTCGTTATTACTGACGTTGATCGCATGCAAGCTATTACTACTGACAGTGATCATGTTCCGTAGATGATCAGACCGGGAGTACCCGATTCACGTGCAATTATGCAACAGAGAACCAAATCGTTACACATAATATTCTAAAGAGTGAACAACGATTTCGTGGTTGATTAAACAGATGTTTCGTTTACTCTTTATTATTCAATCCGGTACCGATTTATTATTCAATCCATGGTAAATTTTTTCATCGACTGATAAACGTATTTTGAAATTTTTCAGAAGAGTATTCTATTAGGTTGTTCAGAAAGTCATTTCGTTTCCCAAAATGGAGGATATATAATTTAATAAAATGTTTATACATTCTAAAAAAATCGTGTTTTTGTGTTTCATTTTCACAAAAAAAAAAAAAAAAAAAAAACGAAATGACTTTCCGAACAAACTAATATATCACTCTACAGTATCACTTGTATTTTACTGATTACCAATGTTTAACCATTCTGTCCTATCGAAGAATTGAAGAGAAAATTATAATTATGCACAATTAGTTGCAAGTTGAAATCATGACACAATCACTCGCCCACTAAATTCCAACAAGTTGCAAATGTTTGTTCTTTTATTTACACTCTTGCAATACATTCTTCGATCAATTCGTGTTTTGTTTGGTATTTTACCATTTAATAAATAAAACATCGAGCAAACGAAGTGGCAAAAGCTTCGATCGAAAATATCCCGGTTACGTTCTCGTTTTTCTCTTTCCGAAACCGATAATTGTGATTGTTAACAATAATAAAAATTCTCGATACTCTTTCAATTCAATTTGTATTTAACTGCGGCGAGTTTCAGAAGTTTTCGACGCTCGTTGAAATTTACGAAATTCTGAATCACTCGCGACACGAAACAAAACTGATCACGTACCGAAACCTTCGCAAACGGAGTTATTTGTCGTTAAATTATTTACGAGCGCGTGATATCCGCCACGTCGACACCGATTGTCGATGAACGCGATAACACGCGCAAAAGTAATAATTTTCCCACGTGACGGATGATTCACGAGTGACGAATGTTGGCACAATAACGTTGACATAAGTTATAACGTGTACATCGAGCAATTCGATATAGATATAAAAAAAAAAATATATATATATAATGTATCGAAAAAGTATTTGTACATTATATTATGAGGAAATTCCCCTAACCCAAAAGCCTAATTTCAATGAAACTTTGTGTGCATATAAAACATACTGAGCCTCGTGTGACATAATTTTTTTGTTAACAAAAAGTGTCCTTAAGAGGATAAAATTAAGACTCGAAAAATCAACATTTTTTCATTGTTTCAATACAATTCTTTGGACGAAGCACTAAAAACTGAATAATTTTTGTTAGAAAATTTTTGTTGTATCTCGCATAATTACGAAGTTATAAAAAAAATGAAAGTTTCTTCGATTTTTTAAATACGATTTTGTAATAGTGTGAAATAGAGCAAAACTTTTCACACGAAAAATGTTCAGCTCTTAGTGCTCTATCGTTCTGTTGCAAAAAAGTCCCATGAAAAGTTGCATTTAAAAAATGAAAAAAAAAAAAAAATAAAAAGAAAAAAAATTAAAACCTTCGGGATTTAATTTCACCTTCTTAAAGAAATTTTCTATGGACAAAAACATGTATAATATCGTAGAATATCGTATATAAATATTATATACATGTACAATATTGTTCGTTAAAAAATGGAGCAATTAAGTTCGTCGTTTTATTTTTCTAAATATTATACCCCTGTTCGATGAACATTTGTGAAGTTTCACGTAGATCCATCGACTCTTTCGTATATTTACAATTGCTCAAAGTTGAAGTGTCACAGTATTTTTTCACAGTGGAAAAAACGACAACTTATCGAACAACTTGGTGTATGCACTATTATGTTCTACGTGCACTCAAACTTTCGTTGAAATCAGTCTCACAGGTAAGGGGAATTTCTTTACGATACAGCGTGCAAATATTTACTTTTTGGGGCCGCTGTATATGTATGAACGTGTTCGACGAAGTTCAATGAAATTTCATCGGGAACAAATTGAACGTAACGGAATTAATACGGTACGGTTGCTCGTAGCTGGTATTAATTAACATCCGGGTAATCAATGTCGTTACCTGCAACGTGAACTGTGAGTAAACACACCACCTAGGACGGTGCACATGAGCGGCATTGCGTGTGCACGTAAAAGATGATTATAGGCACGCGTTATTGGTTTACTTGTATTTCATGTGCACGCTGTACTTATGCAGCATCGATCAGTCGTTTATTTCTCCAAAACGCGTACACTTGTCCCCTCTCCATCCTCACCAATACCGAGCGAGAACGTATCATTCTATCCAGAACGAACGAAACAATGGAACTCGTTGAATACGAATAACGATAACTGGTTAAATTACAGTTTTGCGAAGATATTCGGGAATAATTGTAAAAAATACTGGTCATAATTCTTGATTGAATTTCATTCAGAAAATCCTTACTAATATCCGATAATTAGTGTATAATAAGTACGAAGGTGGAAAAATTTTCCACGTAGTGTTGTTTTTCCAAAATTCTTTTTCTCGATTGTGCTTTTTTTGTAAGGTATATTTCGAGAGAAATATTTATGAAAATAATGATGTAGAGTAGATTCTTTCATCTGTAATATTCTATTGCAAATATATTTAACGTGTACAATTTCCCTTTTTATAGAAATGTAAATAAAATACATTCGACTTCTTTCGTTTTCAATATTATTTCAAGGATTATAAAAGCGAGAATTTACCTTCTCGAGTTTCGTTTTAAATATTATTGAGAGGATTGTATTATACAAGCGAGAATTGAATTTACGTTTTCAGTATTGTTGCAACTATTGTGAAAGTAAAAGGCACAATTTTTTTCTTCGCCTCTCGAGTCTCATTTTCAATGTCATTCGAACGATTCTGAAATCGAATTGTTCCCTCACCTCCTCGAATCGTTTATCCAATTACCTGGACCAAGAATTAAATTTTTAGAAAATAAAATTCAAAAATTCTAAATTCTAAATTTTTTTTCCAAATTTTTTCTTCTAAAATATTCCAAAATTTTAGTATCTTTTCAATTTCGGTGAGGATCATTGACCTTCGAGGATTGTTTACGCTTCGTTTCGTAGTCGCGCGACTTATACGACGAAGTAATTATTGCTCGCGTGTATCTACGTACACGGTCGAAACCTCTTATCGTTCTTCGAGTTCGACGATTAAAACCCGACGTCGTTCGTCCTCGATCGTGAAGAATATTAGGTAATTTGTATTCGAATGCTATTGTACGAGCCGCGACAATACGTCATTTTCTCGTTAAACTCGCGGAAGCACGGGACCATGAACGCGAAGTTTTGCGCGGTGGCATTCGTGGGTAAGAAAAATGATAAAAAAAAGAACAAAAATTTCGTGGATTATAACGTTGATAAAAATGTTGCACGAAGATAGCAAGTTTGGCTCATTTAACCGTGGGGATGTTACTGGGATGGACGTCACCAATGATACCAAAATTAATGGCGGAGGATTCGACCTTGAGGATCACCAAGGACGAGGCCTCTTGGATGGTGTCGTTGTTCAAATTTGGAATGGCCTTTGGATGCTTTATCTCGATATTCGTCGTTGACTTGGCCGGTCGAAAACTCGCCATATTGGCGACCATATTCCCTACACTTTGCAGTTGGTTCTTGACATTATTGGGGAGATCGATTCTGGTGAGTCACAAGCACGAGTGATCTAAATGTTCACGATCATTTGGAGTGATCGACGAGAGAGTGAGAAATTCGTTCGTAACTCTAATTTTCGAGTTAGTCACAATAGTAGTTGAACAATTGATATCCAGTGCATATTCTATTGCTGGATGTTCGCCAAGAAAAATAAACGCAACGAAATTCACCTCGATCTCGAAATTCAAGGTCGTAGGTGCATTTTTCACTCTCATGTGGGAACGAAGTTCTCTTGGAAAATTTACTATCGTCGGTTTCGACAAAATGGTTTCTGTTCGCGATACAATTGTTCGTTAGAGGCCGAGTTAAACTTTCGACTTGTGTATTTTATCATCTTAACGACTCTGTTGTCTACTTACCGATAATTCGCTCGTTTAAGTTTTTCTTTTCCTGCGTCGGAAGTCTGGAATTCGAATAACACTATCTTACATGATGAAATTCTCCCTTTGGAATTTTTTCTGAGAAATTAATAACAATTGAAAAATTTCTTCTTCAAGTTTTCTTCCATCTTGTCTCAAAGAACCATCACAGAACTGTAGGGATCTTCGTCAGAATTTTAATAACAATGAAAATTCAAAAAAAGTTCCTATGAAAATTCTGGAGTTCGAATAACAATATAAAAAGAAATTTGTATTATAAAAAAAAAAAAATTCCGGAGTGGGAATAATAATACAAAAAGAAATTTGTATTATAAAAAAGAAATTCCTGTAAAAATTCTAGATTTTGAATAACAATTTAAAAAGAAATTTGTATTGTAAAAAAAAAGAAAGTTTTGGAGGGGGAATAACAATACAAAAAGAAATTTGTATTGTAAAAAGAAAAATTCCGGAATGGGAATAACAATACAAAAAGAAATTTGTATCGTAAAAAAAAAAAAATTCCTGTAAAAATTCTAGAGTTCGAATAACAATTTAAAAAGAAATTTGTATCGTAAAAAAAAATTCCTGTAAAAATTCTAGAGTTCGAATAGCAATTTAAAAAGAAATTTTTATTTAAAAAAAAAAATTCCGGAGTTCGAAGAACAATAAAAAAATTAATTTATATCCATAATACAATATTGTATTATTTTTTTGTAAAAGAAAAAAAGATTCCTGTAAAAATTCTAGAGTTTGAATAGCAATTTAAAAAGAAATTTGTCCTTGAATTTTCTGCGCCATCTTGTTTCAATGAATCACTGGAGAATGACAGAAATGACAGAAATTTTCGTCAGTGTCAATAATTCTCCGTTGAAATTTTAAAAATTTCAAGAACTCGAGTAAAAAATTCGAAGAACCACTTTGCACACGCGTGTACACGACTTTAGAGCGGGAGAACCGAACCGCGAAACGGGCGATGAGGTTTTTAATTTCGCACAGCCTGATGAATCCGTGACCGTGTATCACGGTGTCGGTGCTTTTATAATTTTCAGACTCTGTATTTGGCACGGGTCGTAGGCGGTGCTGCCAGTGGCATAATTTTCACAGCGGGTTCGATGTACGTGACAGAGATAGCCCCACCGCACGTACGAGGCGCTCTGGGTAGTTGCTTCGTTTTAATGGATTATTGCGGTAATCTTCTGGGCTATGTGGTGGGTTCGTTCACCAGCATGGAGGAGTACTCTTACGTGGCGATCTCGGTATCGACGGTGCAATTCCTGTTGTTCGTCTGGCTACCCGAAACACCTTACTATCTATTGCGCCGGAAGCGTTATGGGGCTGCCATGGACTCGTTGATATTTTTACGCGGCCCGATGGTTTCCGCCGAGGAAATGGATTCCATAATAAGATCGGTGGAGTGCGAGCCGGAGAACAGCGGGGTGTTCTCGTCCGTTCTTCATCTAATCACCCAACCAGGTAATGCACGCTGTCGGGGAGGTGTCATCGTTGGTGTAAATAATTCATCGTGAATAACGTCCTTCACGGTGTACGGGGTATCCTCGATAAATGGCCACGTTCTTTTTCTATAAAATGTATCGAATTATAGTAGTGTCCTGTTAGCTGTACGGTAAGTTCCTCGATAAATGACCACGTTGCACCTCTATAAAACGAACAGAATTATCTCTGCCACTCGGTACGTTCACCGTGGATAATGCCCTCTTAGCTGTACGGTAACTTCCTCGATAAATGGCGACCTTCTCTCCTCTATAAAACCTACCGAATAGTCTCCACTATTTTTTATGTTCTTTATGTACTTCGTAGACAATGTTCTTGGCTGTGCAGTAACCTCCTCGATAAATAGCTACATTCTCCCTGTATGAAACGTAACGAATCATCCCTACCACTTTTTACGTTCTTCGTAGGTAATGTCCTCTCAGCACTATAGTTACCTCGATATATGGCGGTGATTTCCTATCTATAAAACGTACAAAATTATCTCCGCTACTCTTTCCATTCACCTTGGATAACGTTCCCTTAGCTGTACAGCGACCTCCTCGATAAATGACAGTGTCTACACCTCCGTAAAACGTACCGAATCATCCCCACCACTCCTTACGATCCTCAGATCTTCGTAGATACTGTCCCACTTTTCGTTCAAAGTGCGATAAATCGACGAAAAAGAGTCGTACGCCAACTTTTAATAGTTCGTTGTAAAGGTAAAACTTCCACCTTTACACCTATTCTAAAATCAATCGCGAACAAAATTTACCAAACCGTGTGCAGGTCTCAATCATAAGATGAAAAAATAGAGGATTTTCCCTCTAGAACGAGCCTAAGAACACCTCCGTTCGATCATCTCTCACAAATTTACGACCGTTCAAACGTTAATAATGTTTCGATCCCTTAATTTCGCTGTCAAGCGTTCCACTCGTTGAACGAGCTGTACAATTTTGAATTTTTCAGGCGGGAAAGAATCTCTCCTGATCGGTGTGTGCATCATGACGATACAGGCGTTCTCGGGCTCGATAATTCTGATCGGTTACGCCCAGACGATCTTCGAGTACATCCACGATGATCATCTGCCAGTATCCTACTTCAGCATCGTTCTGATGTGGATACATCTGCTCTCCTATCTTCTCTGCATCGGTCACGTGGATCGTTTAGGAAGAAGACCTCTGATGATCATCTCGATTGTAGGGGTCATCACCTGCAGCTTCATCCTGGGCGTTTATTTCTGCATACAAGAGAATCGCATCGAGGTTGGATCATTGGGGTGGATGGCATTGGTGGCCATGGTGTTCTACGCCACGAGTATATCGCTGGGTTTGGGTAGCGTGCCTTTTATCGTGACGAACGAAATTTTCCCGATGTACGCGAAAACAACCTGCGTGGGTCTCTGTTTCTGTTGGAACTCGGTGTGGTCGTTTGTTATGGTGTACGTTTGGAGCGTCGTCGCGTTTCAACGGAGCATGTACGCTGCATTCTGGCTCGTCTCCGGATTGAATATCTTCAGTATACTGTATCTGATATTCTATCTACCGGAAACGAGGAAATTATCGTTCGTGAGGATTCAGGAGAAGATCGTTTCCAAAACGAGGTATTAAAAGCGTTGTGATCCATGGGTGGATGTTTCTAAGGGGGATGGTAAAATTAGTGAAGAAAATTTTGGTACTTTCGATAAGTTCCACAGGTTTAAGAAATTGTAAACTTTGCGGAGTACTCGTACAAATGTGTAAAATGGAAAAATTCAAGGGTAGTTTTATGAATGAAAGTCTATGTTTAGATTGTAAGTAAAAGTAAGCTTTCGAAAATATTAATTAACAATCGAAGAAAGAGTTCGATTAAGGTGGTCTAGTCTAGACTGATACTTGTTTCTTGAGATATTTTTAAGAAAGTTCTGAATTATTTAGGATCTTATCCGAAATGAAAAAATCAGAAATTATTTTATTCGGTACGAACGTGGCTTTAGTTGATATTAAAATCGAGAGAAAATATTGAAAATTGACGGAATTTCAAAGTTAGATTGTTCATTTTTTTCTCATCTTTTTCTCATTCAGGTGATAAATACTCAGTAAAGATTCTTTTCAAATTTGGTGTCGATCGGTTAAATAAAACTTGAATCACTATAGTGATTATTTGAACCAGAAAATAGCGTTTAAAGTTTCTCGTATCAAATACGTATGTACAATTTTATCAGCTCGTACATCGATCCATGAAACGCGTGGATATTTTATCCTTTGTCTCTTTTTTTGGCCATGTTTATATAAAACTAGTAGATAAATTTCACAGACTATACATCTCTACTAGGAACTCTGATTTGCTTGGCGATCAAAGTCAAGCTAAACACGATGAATGTTTCAATACATACCTGGAGCGATCTAACGAGACTGAAAGAACTTCTTTTTCCAAATTGGAATTCTCTAACAATAAAAAACGAGGAGAATTCGGGGAAAAATATATTCGCCACTGCGATAACCGTGAAATTTTCTTAATTTTGAAAATCCAGCAGTATATACTTTGAGAAAATAAGATAAAGAAAAAAGAAATAAATTTTTCAATTTGAAATACGTTTGAAATATGTACGTAATTGTGTTACAACTTTCTCACAATATTTACTGTAAATAATCGTGGATGTACAATTCCTCGAAACCTGTGAAACGATGGTTTGTTATTATTCTAAGTGTCGAAATTATTTAAAAAATTTTTTTTCACAGTTGACGCCACTGACAATTAAAACTGCTATACGCGTGTAAGTGATCAGTATAACAATATCAATTCCATCGTTTGAATTAAATTTCAGTCTCTTTGGTTTTTTGAAATGATTGCGAAACCTGGATTAAAAAACCACATAAATTATTTATTGAAAATTTCTCAAACAGCCTTTTAAAAGTCATTTTTTCAGAATCTATACAAACAGGTACAGTAACACGATCGAATTTACAATAATATATACACATTCGAGGATGCGAACAGTCCGGGGCAATCGAGTGATTGCGTCTGTGTGTTGTTCGAATTTCGAATTATACTTTAAGCGGACAATGTTCGCGAATCCGGACGAATTGCAACGAAAACCGAAGAAGGAGAGCTCGTAAGAGTCTAATCGAATCGATCATATTCGAATCGTATTCGTCGCTGTTTGCTCGGAAAATATTCTCGTCTGATAATATACAATAGAAAAATACGGTCAACCACCTTCGAGTTAAATTAATTACAATACGTCCCGATAGCCTCGAACAAGTAAAGATTGTTTCTTAAGTTTTCGAATTGTTCGTCTTCGAGTGGGAAGACTCGTTACCACGACGAATAGTATCGTCATCGAATCGCGAAACGTCAATGTCGATCCACGAGTTATGCAAATGTTCATTCACTGGATTCGATACCCTTGGATTCGATTTTCTCCCCCACCTGTCTCTTGTTATCGTTCTTAGATCGATCGAGGAAACTTTGCTGATTTGTTTGCCTTCTGTTAAAGTTTTCATCGAATAAAGCGACCCAAATTTTACCATTAACGTTTTACCGTCAAAGCGTTGCATAATGTTTGCGAAAACCAATTAAGTGAATTAGCGAATATCTTACCAAAGATCAAAGTCTTATCCGAAGCTTACAGTGCTCTGTCTTTCGACAAAAGGATTTTCAACTTATTGAAATAAAAAGTAGTAAAAGAATGTAATTTAACGACATGTTAAAATTAATTAAAAGTCACTAACTCATCAATTCCGAAAAGTGTATCGACCGAGCAAAAAACAAGACCGATCGTGTAAAAAAATGTTCATTATTCGCCAATATATTATATTTTCAGTCGTTAAACGTTTCTCTCTCTGGACGCTGTTCTTATTTTGTAATACGAATGACCAAATTATGAATTCCTTACGGCAAAATTGGTGAATTTAAGAGCACCGGTAAAATTGGGGTCACTTACCTTACTTAAGATGTATTATTGAACGCAACAGGAACTCGCGACTCACGAGACCCCTTCTGCTTCGTCGTGGGACCCCCCACCACACCCGGCCGATTTCCACGCGTACTGTGCAAGCTGTCGAGATGATTTGCGGGACGGTGCAGGAGCGAGAGGGGTACTCCGCAAGCTCCGCCCACCCCCCACCACCGACGGTCCTTCGCGCGGCACGTGACACCGCCGCTCGGCTGGGATCGCTTCACTTCGTCTCTGTCGGGCAACGCGTTAGTACGCGCGACACTTTCACGTTGAATGCATCGCACGCACAATCCTCCCTGTATCTTTTCTCTCTCGCGTTCTTTCTTCATTCGTCTCTAATCCGGAAAACCTTTCTCCGCAACGTTTCCATTTTCCCGATCTTGTACTCGATAACACGTCTCAACTATTCGCTAAATAATTCCTTTTCGAGAACTCGAGACAATCATTGCCACTCAACAAGTTCCCCGATTTTTGTCCCTTCATCGAAACTCGTCCACTTCTAATTTACCACTTTGTGCGTCCATTCGTTAACGCGAGAGCCTCGATTCTCGGAAACGTCGAAAACGTGCTTGTCGGTTAGGAATCAACCCGGACGAGTTTTCCCCCGTTTAGCGAGCGTCTTAAAACCGGAAAACGAACCAAGTTTCGTAGACCACCCGAGACAATGTCCCCCCTCGGTAAATGTACCTTCTCGATCGTCTCGAAACGATAACGTCTGCCCCGATGACAAATCGTCCAGGCAAAGTCCCGACGTGGTCGTCCTCGAAACTCGATAAACGATGTCGCGAGAAACTCGAACGCTCGCAGAGGGGTCGATCGGTCAGATTCTATTGCTTGGAAGCAATTTAGCAACTGGCTGCCCGACCACGTAACCGACGATCATCGGCCAAGAAACCAGACGCAATAGTCCCTTCTCGCGTTTGGACGCGAGATCGTAGTATTCTTTCGCGGAGATAAATTATTATTCATCGGTTCAATTTCTCGATAAACGGTCCGACGATTGGCATCGATCTCGAACGAATGCATCCACGGAGGCCCCAGGTGCGTGGAATTCGGTGGTAGCTTCGTGAACGAGGTGTCCGGATCGTTGTTGCGTACGTCTCTACGGTCTCCGGGACTTCTATTTCGGCACCAGTACGGTGATCGTACTTTCTGAAACACACGGACCGGGAAACCCGTACGTTGATTCGTTCAACGTTCGATTGGAGCACAACGGCGAAGCAACAATAACGCGGACAGGTAGCGAAGACATTGAACGATGTTCGTGGAATACAATTTCAAGATCAAAGGCCCTCTGTTCAGTCCCCCGTCCAATCCCCTCGATGTTAACGCTATTTCACGGGGAACGATCGAGGGAATTTCGTGGTAATTTACTTCCCTCGAAATCGTAAACGATCGGTTTTCCTTTGTTCGAGGAGGGGGCGGAGACCAGCGCGAAACAATAACCGAAGCGCTACGCGGTCGTTCGTTCAACAGAGCGAACTTACTCTTCGCGTGGATCACCGATTCGGGCTTGAACGTTACCGAAATTGGTCCACGAGTACACTGTGTATCAGTACGAACCGATCCTATGATCGACAGGGGAGGTTGATTCTACGAGAAAAAAAAAAAACAAATCGAAAATATAATCGAACGAAGTTTGTATGTTCGAGGCTTTGTTTTCGAGAGAATGGACTTTGATTATTCTCTGAGGGTGCAACTGAGATTATATCCGAGGTCGATTTTTCGTTAATACAGTGTGCTATTGTCCATCTCTGCTCGGAGAGAGTTTACCAACGAGACGAGTAATTTTTTACACGGTTTGTTTTGTTAATGGAGAAACGTATTCGAACAATACCAAAGGTTCATTTTTACGAAAACAAAGAACGGGTAAATTTTATTGTATATTTTGTAGGTGACTTTTTCATCTCTTTCTTGATTGTAGTATCGATATTGGGATACCCCGGATACAAGAGCGCAATTAGTGGGCAATATTTCGAGGGGTTATTTGGCACCTAAAAGCAACGAGAAAAGTTTGTACAAATATATGTTCTATTTCGCCGTGTTCACGAGATGTATTCACAGGAGGTGCTTGAGATGAGAACCTCTATTGTATGAACATTCTGTTACGCGAAAGTTCTATCGTACGAACATTTTGTTAGGCCAAAGTTCCGCATTATATGGACGGTATGTTTCCTGTTACAACAGTGAAGTCTGTAGTTCCGTTCATTTCCAAAGTGGGCGGAGATTAGCGCGAAACAATAACCGAAGCGCTCCGCGATCATTTATCCGACACGACTGAACTTAGTTTTTGGCCGAACCATCGATTTGAGGTTGAACGCTACCGAAATTAGTTGACGAAAGCATGTAATTTTCAGATCAATTTCCGATAACATAATTTGCCGTGGGTATTGCGTGTAAATCCCCCCCCCCCCCCCTCCATGACGGTGAAGTTCGTTAACGTTGTGTAATCAAGCTTGTAAACGCCACCAAACACTCGGTTTCGGGCATTAAATTGTAAAGAGTGGTTCGCTAGAGTTTGGCTACACCAATTTTGGTGTTTAAACGTCACAGTGAGTCGACGGTTTGTAAACGTGCGTTATTTATGTTTCTCGTGCGCGATTTTAAACACACGGTTTATTTTCGAACGTTCGAGTTTATCGTGGACAGCTCTGTGTCGAATCGGAAACTGTCAAGGATCAACTTTTGAGGAATTCGACCGTAGATTCAGACCATCCTGTACACGGTTACACGATTGTTACGACTGGGTGTTACGCGTTTGTGGGAAACGCGACCGATTATACGGAGAGTAATGAGAAAAAACGAGAAATATCGGGAAACAAATTTACCGAGAAAATAAAGTTTTAATATTTTAGTCCAGCGGTATCTTTCGTAAAACGAAGTGTATACATTAAACTCGTGAAAAGAACGATCGATGAAATAATAATTGCTTCGGTGTAATCGTAATTTTGGTCAAAAAAGAAACAGAAGAATCGTCTATTTTATAAATAGTTAGAGACATTGTTTTCACTTTGAATCCACAGTCTAGCAATGTTGGTGGATAAACTTTGAATTATTTCTTCGGAAGAAGCTAACATTTTTATTAAATCTACAAATCCCGAGATTATTTGCTATTCCGTATCCAGTATTCATGATACGAACCGGATCCTTGCAATTATGGAACGAATTCGCGTGGAAAGGAATTTTTAAAGCGTACAGAACTGTTGCTCGAACGAGTTAAAGTGGAACTGTCGCGCACGCTCGTATGGAAAATTATAATTGGAACAAAATTAATTGACCTCTCGTAGCTACTTTCCTCGATACAAATCACATCGGTTCAATCCCTTCGGAAGGAGGGATGTCACCCTTTTCGTTCGTGTAAATAAACAAAATTTACATGTTTCAAAACGTCTTGCACTAATAAACTATCAAATAAAACACCTATTTCCCAATTGACGATACAAACGAAATTAGAAAGATTCTATGGCTCAGAATTGCCTACGAGCAAAGAAACAAGAATGTAAAATACAGCGGTGGAGATTTCGTTCAATTACATTGTTTATAAAACCGATTGACTTTGAAAGAATAGATTCATACGCAATTAATTTCGCGAGGAACCTTCTTCGAATCGCGATTCCAATTATCTTGGGAAGTAAATCCAAGTTGGGATCCTGTCACAGAGTGATTGGATAGTCGAGCGTGGTGCGGATAGTGAGTGACCTTGAGCGGCCGATACATTCGGCCCAGACCCGCACTGCGCAACCGGCGGCGCAGTACTGGAGCGCGGCTATTGCGTTTATTCCACTTCCCTCGTTCGTAGCTCGCGGTAGGCCCGGCGCAAGTGGTGGGGGCGTTACCATGGTTACTGGGGCCACTCTGAGCTGCACAACTCTAGTCTGTACGGTAACGCGCTTACCAGTTTTTTCTTTGGGGCTCTCCGAGGCTGTGTCTGGAAACTGGACGTGCTTTCTGGGTGGTCGTCTCGCGACAGGACTTTTCTCCAAGGAGTGAGCGTTCTGTCCCGTTGTGGAACTCTGCGTCGGTGTTGCGGTCGCTTTGGTTTCGTTGTTGGTCGCTGCCCGACGAGAACTCAAGCAAGATGTAGCGGTCGTGGTCGGTGGCTGGGTCGCGTACCTCACTGCTGGAACCTTCAAAGGACACTTCATAAGACCTATTTTGTAATTAGCAGCCGGCCACGAAGGTTCTTTTTAAAACAGACGCGAGGTACACAGGCTCGTTCTCGAAAGAGAAACCTCCGATTTTCGAGACCGACAGCCTCTCGCGTACGATTAAAATCGAGTCCACGATGAAACGAAAACAAACAAAACGCTTTCGTGGAAATTAAAAAGTCACGAGGGGAAAGTATCTGAGAAAATAAAGGACACCTTCGGGTAACCATCCGCTGGGATAAATTTATTTATACACAAAAAGGGTCACCCCGTACGATAAAAAGTATCGTCCCAATCGTGGAGAGATACGGGTTCGTAAAATAACGCGATACACGGCCTATAATAAAACGTATCGGTCAATATGTTTTTCAACCAAGTGGCGTGTGATATTTGAAACGCGCGACGAAAATAAACGATCCAAAGGCCGCAAGTGTCTTTCCTTGGGATTGGATTTTTTTCTGAATTTGTAAACAATGTATCCACCGTTGTGTGCTACGAAAAAAAAAGAAGAGAATAGTCGCGCGCGTTTCGCGCGAAAGTAATATTTTTACATCGTACGGGGCTTTATTTTTACGCGACCGATAGTTGGCGTTAACTTTGTCGTACTGAACGTTCAAGTGATATTTATATTGGGGCGGTGGTGCTATAAATGGAAATGTCGTTCAACGTTTTCACACGAACAACCATTATCCGATAATTCGAGGGCGTCGTTCGCGATCTTAGCGATCGTTTCCCCCGTGAATCGTATTTCATTTCAACGATGAATTTCAAATTCGTTGAATTACGATTTTCACGTAGGATCTATCGATCGCGGAAAAATCGAAGTCGTCGCCTATGTTCGCGTTCCGGATCCGGTTCGATGCAATTTTAAATCGATAGAATCACGCACGTGGAGTCACGTTCTTGAAATTGAACCCGCGTTACGACCGGATCAATGTTATCGTTAATTTTCACCGTCTGTTGACCTGAATAATGTTTGTTTGAGGAACCTTCGTCACGAAGGACGTCGCGACGTCAAACGCCTTTCGACGAGTCCAATAATACCCATACGAGTTCGATTTGGGTACCGATATTCATGTATAACGTCATCCGTAGAACAATCTACATTAATCAGAGTCTGGAGCCATGATCGAATTCTCTCCTTGTGTGTGCGTGTGTTTGTACGTGTGTGTTTGCATATGTGTTTGTATGTGTGTGTTTGTAGCCGCGTGTCGAACACGGACACGGTATTACAGCGTCCCGATAAATAATTAAAATTGAAAGAACTCTCAATACTCGGTTGTCAGCGGTCTGTAATCAGTTATCGAGAATAATTATTGACGGTTCTGGCTTGTTGCACGCGTTCGGAGATCTTTCACATTGGGAACGATGCGCTGGTTAAATTTATACGCGCGAGACGAGACACCGATAAATCTGTCAAAACGAAACGAAACGGTGAATTTGGCAAATTGAGGTAAAATTGGTAATTTTGTAAAATAATTTAACACGGGGAATTGAATATTTTAATCGTTTCCGTCGGTGGTTCGACGAGAGGAAAACGATTATTCGGGAAATTTGTTTTTACGTGCCCGATCCAATGCGTTGCGAATTATACGCGCGTAAATTTGCGCATTTCTTTTTCGCTCCTCGATGCACGCAAATTTGTTTTGCATCGAGAAAAATTATACCCGACTATTTACGCAAATTAATTCTGTTTGTAGAAATATCAACGATCTTGATGATTCGCGAAAAAACTATATTTTTTATATTTTGTATAAATTCAGATAGAAAGAGATACACTTAAAAGTGAAGACCGAAATAAATATAATATTTACCTGGAATTCTTTTTCGCTCTTCTATCTACGGAAATATAATTTCTCTCGATTTCGTTATCGATCTTCGACGGGATGCAAATTCATTTCGCATCGGGCAAAATTATACTCGACTCGACGCGTTATTAATTCCACACCCAAGAATATTAACAATCTCGATAATCCTCCAAAAACAACTGACATTTCATTAGCTCGTGTTAATAGAAAGTAATGCGCGCAAAAAGGTCTAAAATATTTATCTCTCGGTGTTACTTTTTTTTTTTTTTTTTTATTAATACTTGTTCGCTGTAATATCGACCCGTGGTGGATATTAATGTAACGCAATTATGGTGGACCACTTCCGTATTTCCACCACGAACTAGTTCCACTGGTATTAATAGCTTCTATGCCGAACGACCCTTAATATTATCTCACCGATGGGATAAGTTTAATTTTAAATACGTGACCGCCGAGGTGAAACGTAAATCAGTAACGTTTAATTTAGCCATCACTGAGGAGATAACATTATATCCGGTAGCGTGTCTTGTAAGAAGGGAGAGGACGGTCCCCTAAATTTCAAAGATAAGGATTCAGCAGGGTGCGGTGTCGTGTAATTATAGGATCAATTCGAGGCGAGATGAAATCCAACGCGAATCTATCTATACTCGCATTGTTCCTCGGGAGATGATTCGATTTTCCAACGGGAGATACCAATATACACACCAATACATATACTATTGGTAGACACGAATACATTTACTAGATTATTCAGTAAGTCTCGTCGTTCGATAAAACTCATTGAACAGTACTCTTCAATGTAGTACTGTTCAATAAGTACTCTTCAATAAGTACTGTTCAATGTAGTACTGTTCAATGTAGTACTGTTCAATGTAGTACAGTTCAATGTAGTACTGTTCAATGTAGTACTGTGCAATGTAGTACTGTTCAATGTAGTATAGTTAAATAAGTATTGTTCAATAAGTACTATTCAATGTAGTACAGTTCAATAAGTACTGTTTAATGCAGTACTGTTCAATAAGTATTGTTCAATAAGTACTATTCAATGTAGTACTGCTCAATGTAGTACAGTTCAATAAGTACTGTTCAATAAGTACTGTTCAATAAATACTGTTAAATAAGTACTGTTCAATGTAGTACTGTTCAATGTAGTACTGTTCAATGTAGTACTGTACAATGTAGTACTGTTCAATGTGGTATAGTTAAATAAGTATTGTTCAATAAGTACTATTCAATGTATAATAGTACAGTTCAATAAGTACTGTTTAATGCAGTACTGTTCAATAAGTATTGTTCAATAAGTACTATTCAATGTAGTACTGCTCAATGTAGTACAGTTCAATAAGTACTGTTCAATAAGTACTGTTCAATAAATACTGTTAAATAAGTACTGTTCAATGTAGTACTGTTCAATAAGTACTATTCAATGTAGTACAGTTCAATAAGTACTGTTCAATGTAGTACTGTTCAATAAGTACTATTCAATGTAGTACAGTTCAATAAGTACTGTTCAATGTAGTACTGTTCAATAAGTACTATTCAATGTAGTACAGTTCAATAAATACTGTTCAATAAATACTGTTCAATAAGTACTGTTCAATGTAGTACTGTTCAATAAGTACTATTCAATGTAGTACAGTTCAATAAATACTGTTCAATAAATACTGTTCAATAAGTACTGTTCAACAAGTACTGTTCAATGTAGTACTGTTCAATAAGTTTTATCGAACGACGAAACTTATTTAAGAACCTAGTATTTAGCTTTTAAGTTGTTACAAATGAGATGTTATGCGTGTTGACAAAGGACTGTTTGTGGTTGGCAAGAGTGAATGGAGAGAGAGAGAGGAAAGAGGGAGGAGAGAGGGATTCCAAACGAGAGTGAAGAAATTATATTAAGAGTATACAATCCGTACAATTTATTCAATAGATTTAGTTAAGAAGCAGTGTCTATTAAAAGGACAGTGAATTTCAGTGAATTTCTACACCGCACCATCGATCGTTAAAATTAATAGAATAACATTTACGTAAGAAAGTTTCACCGAGTAAACGATACTCGTTTCGAAAAATCGTGCAAACGACGAACAGGATCAGCTTGACCGATGGTGAGCCCCCATTTCGATAATAAGATTGTTCGATATCGATACTCCAGAGACCCTTCCACGTCGAGAGTCCACTGATTTCTCGAGAAAGCTTTGCCAGAGACGAGCGCGACAGGACAAAATCGAATTCTCCCCGAAGAGGATTTTGGATCGTCCCGATTCTTACAAAGCTAGTTACTCGGTAGAACAATTATTATTTTGAAAAAGACAACCATTGGAAGCTACAGTGTTCCTCTGAGAACCGAGACGAGCTTGGGAAATTTGAAAGTGGGTAAATGTCACATTTCTGGAAGTTTTGTTCACTTTTTAGAATTTTCTAGACATCTAATGCAATTGGAAAAAAGTTGGTCTCCTTGATGGTGGGTATATTTTTTTATCTCTCCGTGGAAAGAATTTAGACAAAACGAAGCTTTTCTAGAATATTTCTTTTCAGTTACCGGGTATCCTGAGAAATCAAAACAATAAACAAAAGTTCCAAGAATATGTCGTTTGCACCCAGTTTCAAATTTTTCGAGTCAACTCGGTTTGGTTTCTAGGGGGTGGAGTAGTTTCCAATTGTTACTCTTCTGAAACTAATTGTTGAGTAACTTCCTCCATCGATTCGAAAGTAACGTTACTTAATATTCTTCCCGGAAGATACTTGTCATGGCTGTTTAATAAATAATAAAAGCTCCAGACTCTGCGAAACGAGAAGCTGACCCGTATCACGGAAGTCCCCCTCTGGATGTCGCTGCTTTTGTATTCAAATTCATTCATGAAACGTCTTATAAGGAACATCCACGAATTATCCTCCCCCCTCCCCCGTTCTACTCGATTTTGATGAAATTTAGCAGATTCGTCGAACGACCAAAAATAAGGAAGAGGTATTTTTATTTACGGTGGTAAAAAATCGAGGAAAGTTTCACCCCTTAATGTTACCTTGGAAACTGTCGGATATGAGAGGAAAATTTTTTAAATAAATTCTTCACGGTTTCAATGGAAGAAAGTGAATTAAAAGATCAGAAAAGGGTGATTACCCATCGGTTGTTAACAAGGGTCTTTGGATTTGTTTCACGTACGCAAGGGTTTCACTTTTAAGATTTATGGACTAACGGTTGAACAATACAATTAATGTTCTTAACTTTTCGTCCCTCGTTCCGTTCCTGTTTCCATCGAGGGACTCTCAGTATACTGACCCTGTACTCGTAGTCGTCCGCGGCGGTGCCCCTGCCAGCCATATACTCTTGATACTGCGAGATGACGCACAACACGGAATATACCTGAAGTAAAGAACACGTGGGATGTAACCCCTGATACGGTGTCTCGTCGTCCGATAACGCGAAATGGCGTTGTTTCTACCTATCTCTAGTAACGGAGGATAAAAATCGAGTGAGAATCGCGAACAGCGGAACGCGACGATGGAATTTAATAATCATCGCTACGGTGGATCGATCGGGGACAAAAATGAAACGATCGACTTTTATATCGACGATAATGAAAGCCGTGAACGCGTTTGTGAATGATATTGCGTTGGAAGGATGCGTCGGTAAAAATAGAAACGAAATTTCAATTGTTACTTGTCTCTCGAGGGAATCGAAATTAGTTTTTACAGGAAATATATTATTTTATTATTTTCCACGGAGCACGTTGTCGAAGATAGCTACTGTCCGTCCGCGAGAAGAAGGCGTGTACACGCCCACTCTGGTTCACGCCCGTGTACACGCCTACATAGAAGACGCCTACCAGCTCCCCCACTACCGCACGCGTTGTCGCTATTGGCCGAGGACGGCGACGGGGATCGTAAGCGTGCGATGGTAGGGGGCTGGAGTAAGGATGTAAACACTCGTTGGTCTTCTTCTCGTGGACAGACAGTACCTACTCTTTACTCTTAATTTTTTTTCTTTGTTCCTTTACATTTTTTCAAGTCGCACTAATGATACGAAGCGTTATATTTTTTCTAACTTTGATCGGACTTCTCTATAATACTCTTCAAGATTCTGCAAAATCTTAAATTTAGTATTTACGTAATTGTATTTTTATCCGTTTTCGAAAGGAAGATTAATATTGTTAATAACCGTTTGAAACACGCAACGAATGGTAAAATTCCGTTTGATTTCTGTCCCCGAATTCTCCGTAACTAGCACCGTGCTATTCCATAAAAAAATAAACGGTTACCATCGCGAGAAGGGCTCAAGATAATTTGACTTGAATAATATAATTTGACACAAATTGAAAAACATACTTACGTTCAGACAGAGAAGGAAGAAGCTCAGCGTGTAGAGCATCACTTTCGTCGGGTCGAAAGTGGACTGAAATAAAACAAACGTGAAAAATGAAATCGATCGTTTCAATCGCGGTGAAAGAACCAGAGAGGCGACGCCAATGGGCCACGTCGCGACGCGCCGTTAACGGTTCCTTTTATTTTTTTTCCCTCCCCCGTGAACGACGCTCGTCGAATATATCCTTTGAAGAGTGTGTTTTCGATCGACTGGAGGCGGCAACACGTTTACGCAGCTAGTTTACATCCACTTCGTTGAAACGCGTCGCAGTGGCGTCGCCTCATCGAGGAAGCAATCGATGCCCCGAAGCGTTTGCAAGAATCGAAGCTTCGCGACCATTATAAAAGAAGGACGAAAAAAATCAATGACCGTAACGATTCGTCGGCGAAATACCCTGTCGGTTTCGTCTACTTTCAGCGATTACTCGCCCGGAAAAAGTCATTTCGGTTTTGTTGCATTCCATCCCGTTTGTAACCGCCCCGGTGATTCGTTTTCACGCTATTTCTGGCGAAAAGAAAAGATAGACATACCCACGTGGTCGTTCGTTATCCACTTCCTACGTGTTTTTTCTGTTCTAACAATAACACGGTATATTGCGAAGAATACGTGGAAAAATACAACGACGTTGTTGCTCGTTCGAAAATTGAAATATCGGGAGATCGAATTTTGTAATCTTATAACCAGAGAGCGGGAAATTTGAATTCTGAGAAAAGGAGGACAAAGGCACTCGATTATTGCAATTTCCGAGCACCGCGAAACCTTGCCAACGTAATCGAGTTGAAAGAGAAGGAAGTCTTTATTTTCTTTCCTTAGTTTCATCAACTGCCACGTTGTTGTTCGTTTTTTTTTTGTTTTTTCCTTTCTTCTTGGTTTCCATCGGTTTGGAGAGGTATATCGAGGAATGGTCGAATGATCGCGGGAAATCGTTACAGCAGTGGAAATCGATTACAGGGAGGGCAATAAAGGACGATGTTTACTATTATTCGAGTAAAGTGTGTGCTTTCGTCGCAGCCCCTTTATGAAACGTTATTCAATTTTCTGAAGTAAACGTGCTCAGTTAACGTATAGAGGGAGCGAGGGGGGGACCCTTCGCGACCAATCCACGCAACGCGTTATTTACGCGCTATTTTCCCTTTTTCAATTGGCAAGAGCTCGTGTTACAAGAGGAGCCATTCTTCTCGAGTGACATTTCAACATTTGGACGCCGTTGAAATCGCGGGAACATTTTGGAATAAACGCGCGCCACTGTCGCTGTGAATGAAATGTTGTCAACAAACGTGAGACGAAGCCTGTTGCACGGGTTTTCACCTTCATTGTTTAATTAAAATTCGTCGAGCGACGAGAATTGGACAAATTTTAGACGTAATCTTCCTACGGGTGTTAATAACTATTTGTCGAACTCGATCATTTAAGAAAATATTTCACGAACATCTTTCGAGGTTTGGCGAAGAAAGTTTCTTTCGTGCATTGAATATCATCGATACAAAAGGTATCAAACGGAGAAAGTTATTGAAGGTCTACTTCCATCAAAATTAAAAATTTAAAAAATTGTGTTACACGTATTATTTATCGAATTCGTTTACTAAAACATTTCACGAGCAATTTAAAAAAGAAAACCTTTCAAAGAAACTTTCCCTCGCGCATCAAATATATCACCTATATAAAACATGTCGAACGATGAAGGTCATCCAAGGGCTACCACCGCTAAAATGTTTGGCAACCCCTCACCCGTCCCATTGTCCTTTACTTCTCCACCCTCGCTGTGTTTGAAAGCTAGAAACCGCAAAAGGGGCTGGTTTGGCGTAAAAGTGGGAACCCTATTCGGCAATTCGAGGTGCGATATTGGTAACAAAACGGAGATCGATAACAAATTCCCAACCATCTCTATCGTTCACGTTCAAGGTGACGTGCAATTTGGGAAACCCTTTCACGCGAAAGAACTCTGACGTAGATTCTATACTCTCGTCGGTATTCAGACGGGACTTGTCGAGGTTCTCCCTCAACATTTTTTTTTTACACATGTATCGCAAAAGCGATGAAAAGCGCAAAATCGTGCTTTTGATCCGCGCTGAAATGAAAAAGTCACCATACAACAGCCTTTTGTCACGTAAATACTGTTGTTGTTACTTCCAACGTTGTTCGAACGTTTGCAACTCACGAGAGTGTAACTCATGTGGGTGCAACTCATGTGGGTGCAACTCATGTGGGTGCAACTGACGTGGGTGCAACTCACAAGAGTGCAACTCACATAGATGCAACTGACGTGGGTGCAACTCACAAGAGTGCAACTCACGCTGGTGCAACTAATGAGGGTGCAACTCACGAGAATGCAACTCACGTGAGTGCAACTTATCTCGACTCGTTCATTATTTTTTGAACCTGTGCAACTGGCCAGGAATATTTGGCCACGAATTATATTTTTTGTATTGTGAAAACTTTAAAATAGTTGTAAGATATTACAAACATAACAATACATTTGTTAAAAACCGAAGCACCTTTGTGAAGGCATTTTCAATTCCATTCTTGATCAAACTTCGAGTAACTGATAGTTTGGAACTGTTCGTAATAATTTGTTTACTGTAATATAATTGATATGGAAAATAGCTCGTGTCACGGTAGGGTGTCTTTTTTATCTCTCGAACACATTTTTATTTTGCAACAATACACCTGTCCCATTTCACGCGAGCTGTACCGTTCGTAATTCATCGAACTCGTCGTGCAACCGGATCATCGGTCAGGAATGTTCCATCCGGTTATCTTCGTGTGTTCGTTCAATTACGAACGAGTGACAATCATCTCCACGAAAAAGGGACGTCTTCTTCTTCCCTTTTTTTTGTCCCGACTTTCCAGCAATAGCCGCTCCGATGTTCGTGCAGGAACTACGCTCTTCCTGGTTCTATTTTACGGGGAAAAAGCTCGGCGCGCTAACGGCAAGGACGTTAATGAAGATTGCACGTACCATCGTGCAATGCTGTTGGATGTGCTGCTATACCAGGTCGGAGAACAAACTCTTGCATCTGCCCTCTCTGCATACGAAAATGCTTGCTATGAGACTCGCGTGATGTATATTTCTTTATAGGTGTCCTGGTAACACTCATGTATGTGTGTGCGCGCGTGTGTGTGTGTTCACGGTCTTTATCTACGGAGTTGTCTACTGGGAGCCGAATACCTAATTTAACAAATTTTGTATCATGCGCACTTAGCCAAATGGTACGATCCCATTCTGCGTATCTAAACCGTAACACATGGCAGGTGCATATACAAAAAGTCTATAATTCAAGATAATAATTGTTCAATAATAATTAAGAAGCTGATTCGTGAGTTTATCGTAATTTTTGCAATTGTTTTTCTTCTGTCTACCACCCACTGTACACGTCTTTGCATTTTCCATTTGTCAGATTAGAACTAAGGTTTGCATTGTAACAGCAGGAGATTTTTTAAAATAAAAAGTTCATTCGAATCGTTTGATTGCAAAGCTGAATATTTTTTAACCTGATTTTTTTTCAATCGTGTATTTCTTGGTATTCACAAATTTCACGATGATTCGCTCAAGGTCTCTTCTACGATATTCGTCTTGGTGCCCATAGACTTGATTCTAGCAGCTAGATTAAACGTGCACGTGCCCTCGCATAAGGGAATTGACATAATACCATTTACCAAGGATTGATTCTGCGCTGCGTACAGGTGGCTGTTGGAATTTCAATCAAGGATCGCACTACGGAGTAATATCGCAGACAGAGGTTAATCTAATTACGACAATCGTCGTAACGATGATGTTAATATTCATCCAGCTTGACGTTCTTGAAAGTGCAACAATCGATGCAGGTTTTATCGTTGTCCCGTTGTCCTTCGAAACGGTGCATAATGCATTCTTCTCTTTAATTTCTTTCATTCTTCTTTTCATTCTCTAATTCTGTTCCTTCGTGTACATTTTTTAACAAAAGTGTTTACATTGGAAAATTTTTGCACGAGAGAACTTTTGTACAATAGAAGGACAAATGGTTAATGCTCAATTTTATTCGATCACTTAAGACAGAATTAAATCTTTCAATCCTTCATAATTTCTTCCCAGATAAATTCGTATGTAAAATACAAAATGAAACAGAAACAATATTTAATAATATTTTAACGAGATTAAAGAAATTAAATCTACGAATGTTTGTATAATACGTGTTCATGTACTGGAGGTTTTATTTTTAATTGGAGCACTGTGTTCGAGAACTTCAGGACACTTGTTTAGAAGAAGTAGTATCAACGTAGTATCAACAGCTATAAAGGGTGTCTCTGCAATCGCGGTACGACCCGACAGGGGGTGATTCCTCTTGAAAAAGTAAGTCGAAAGTACGAAAGAAAGTTTTTCCACGTGAGACTTCGTTTCTGAGAGAAACGACTTTAAAAATCTGCCAGATATACATATGTATACACACCCTTGCCCACAAGTTCGAGCATACTCGACCGAAAGGCTATCAATCTTTGAACTCCTGTAACTTCGTAAAAAATAATCGTACAATAATCTTCGTGGAGTCGTTTTAAAGCTCGAAACCTCTACTTTCGCATCTCTGTGTTAAATTCCCCTGAAAATCTTCTTACATCTTAAAGCACCCTAAAAAATGAAACTAATTTTCTAAAAACTATTGACAAAATTCCACCTGCTTCCAATTGTTTAAAAAATTTTTCACGCGTTTAAAATTACCACGAACTCTAAGATCGAATCTTCCTCTTTACAACGACCTCCTAAAAGTTGCTATACGATTTTTTGTTCACTGTGTAAAAAAACCAGACAAAAATGATCTACTTTTCTCTTTTCTTCTTTATAAAACTGTTATTAGAAAGAGTCACCCGGTACTGACGTTTTAACAAATTTAATTTTTCTTATCACGCAACGTGACACTCGGTTGCCTTTTTGTGTTATTTTCATTGCTGAGCAAGCTTTTTCGCGACGAGACGACGACGGATTCAACAAGTGCAACCTTCGTCGAGTGTGACTCCAAGCGCGTTGCAATTGCACCAACGGTCAACGTATTAATGGCGCTGGTAAAGTACTTTGAAAATTTCTTTCGCATCCATTCGTGAAACACGACTGGCTTTTAGTTTTGTGCTGTACCCGAGGGAATCGTCTTGGTCTTCCGACCGGTATAATTTATTTCAAAGCTTTCGTTTCGAGGAATTCTCAGCCAAGTTACCGACATGTCGTGGATATACGAATGTGGGATGAGCTCCTCAGGGATGACAAAACCTTATGGTGGTGTACAGAGTGGCAAGGAAAAAGGGTCCAGGACTCGAAGGGCTTGTAGTACTCATCGAGAGGAACAAAATGTGCCCGATTAAGGTAGGCCCTACGGTCGATCCTCTTGGGATAAAATTACATTTTGTTACTTGTGAACGTTATAGAGTCTCTTCGCAATACAGTGCATTCAATGGTACAGAGGAACACGAGTCCACTGTTTCGTCCATCGATATCGACAAAGATATTAATTAAACCATTAATGTCGACAGAGATATCAATCAGACCACGAATGTCGATAAATATATTAATTGAACCACTAATGTCGACGAAGATTACTTCAGAGACATAAAATAAATAAAAATCGATGAAAAATATGATACAGCAGAAAGATGTGCATTCTATTGGGAGGAAGACATATTGAACATTTTGTATAACAAGAAAGGTTTATATTATATTATCGATGAAATATGCAATCTCTATTGATATTAACGATCTCGTGTCAATAAATTGACATACAGTATCATCTTAAATTAATATTCTTACAACAAATCAATTGTTGTTTGTATTGCAAAGAGACTCGATGGAATGTTCGTAATTAATAAAAGTTGTGCGTATGTTAATTAGAAATTTTTGTATTCTTCTCGATGAGTACTATAGGTGTATACGAGCACCATAGCTGAGGTCGTGGATATTTTGTTTTACCACTATGTGTAGATACGGAGCAAGATGGATTCTCCATTGGCGGAATGTAGGTCGTTGCGAGAACATTAATCACAATGTGGACCAAGTTGTGAAAAACATTGCGAACACTGTGTACTCCGACACCGCGGGGACGTCGAACGATTCTGGAACGTTGAATTGATTCTCGAAAGATTTCGAGACGTTGCGAGTTTATCGATGCAGCTACGGTTCACACGCGCGGAATACCAAAACCGTTCGAGTGCACGAATCTAAAATAACTCTGGATCTCGAAGCGTTTTAAACTGTCCCGGATACGTGGCTATCGAATACCTTTTCTCTTTAAAGACACCGGGGAACTGAAGTAAATCCACGAACGTGGAATAAGCTAGTTGCGAAATATAAATCTTGACTTTCGAGAGATATCGGAAACGTTTCTCAATTTACGAGAAGATCGATATTTTTCACGGGCAAATTGTTAAACTATCTCAGCTCAAAATCTTTAACAAGATTTAAAAAATTCTAAAACATCGAGACGAAATTACGAATACTAACGAAGATAAAACGTTCTCCAACCATCAAAGATTCTCGACTTTATCTGCAAAAATTGTTTTCTTAAAAATTATTCCCTTCTTAAAAAAAGTTCACAAATAAAACGATAACGACGTTTGCAGTAAAAATTCTAATTTCGTTCAATCGTGATCATCAAAACCGAAGAAATCCACACGAGAAGATTCCAGTAACACGAGGATACTCGTGTTTCCCATAGGCGTCGACATACGCTTTTTAAAAGTCGCTAGAAATATTTTACAAACTATGTATTCTCAACTGAAAAAAATTCCTGTCGGAATATTCGATATCGTTGGAGAACAAAAATTCTCCATCGTCGACTGGTTCGTTCTCCCCGGAAAAATGTGTAAAAATCGAAATCCCTTCAGCAGGTTCGAAAACTCCCTGTGCTGTTTCGCTGGGAACGAAAAAATGATCAACGAGCACCGCGAAGGATCTCAAAGTATAATACTTCGAATGCACGTCCGCGGTAGTGGATTGGCTCTCTGAATACGTCGAAACGCTTTGAACCTCGACGCTTCGTTAATGTTCCTCGAGTGTCGACGTCAAAACGCTACGGACACGCGAACGCACAATATCGTTCTCCAAAGACGGGAAAATCACGGGGAGAAAGCACTCGACGCTGCTTTCAAACGAAACGATTGAACGAGTGCCGAAACCCTTATGTTCCATTGGCGTAGGAACACCGCCCTCGACCGTGAAAAACGCGAAGGTCTGAATAGCGGTACGGTAATTGTCCGTGTTAGTTGTACCGTACGGTGAGTCCTTCAAGGGAGCGAACAGAGAGAAAAAAAAGACATTGTTTCGTGGTTACGTCGAGGGACAACGAGTTGCACGAAAGTTACGCGGGACTTAGCACCGGAGAATTTTCGGTCGGCGTTAAACGCGCCTCGAGCTCGATTCGGCTCGTTGGGAGGACTCGAACGTCGTGGAAAACTTGTAAGCCCGTTTAAAAATAGTAGTTGGTATTCCCGCGGGGAGAGAAACTTAAAAGTCGGTTAAAACGAACAAAGTTTCGCGAGAGCCATTCGAACTCCGATTTCATTGGAAGTTGAAACCTGGGGGACGGGGCAATTACGCGGTAATCGGAAAATAATTTCTGTCGCAAGTTCGGAGCAATTTTTTTTTTGGAGGGAAGTGATGTTAAAAACACGGATTTGTCGAGGGTAATGGTTTAATTGGAAGTCGAAACCTCGAGGGATGGGGTAATTATGTGGTAATTGGGTAATAATTTATGGAGTTTGGAGCAATACTTTTGAGAGAGAGGGATGGTAAAAATATGGATTTGTTAAGGATCGTAGGATAATTATTTCAATTGAAATTGAAAGCTCAAGGTATGGGGTAATTATGTGGTAATTGGGCATTAATTTATGAGGTTGGTAGCAAGTTTTTGGCGAGAAAGGATTGTTAGAGATATGGATTCGTCAAGGATCGTGGGACTCCGATTTCATGGGAAGTTGAAAATAATGAAAAATAATTCCGGTCGAAAGTTTAGTTTTTTGGGAAAAAGCGGTAGCGAAAAATCGCACGTATTTTCCGACTGTAAATATCTGCGGAACACTCGTTTGTTAAACAGCGCACGACAGTTGGAAAAAACAAATTTACAAATTCCGCTGAGGCTCAAAAGCGAAGGAAAAGTAGGTTTTTAATTTTTTTTAATTATGACACACCAAAATTAAATATTTAAAAAAGTTGAGAATTACCGTAACCATGATATGAACTCATTATAAAAGTACGATCGTAGTTTTATGATTGCTTCGATATGAAATCTTTTTGACACTTTTTGGCATTTTTTATTTTTTTATTTTTTGTTCAACATTCGATTGAAAAATCTGAAAAAATTCCCTAATACGAAGCTCCGTAATTGAAATGTCTCTGATTTTTTTCAAAATGTTTCCCCTAGCAGGAGAGAAGCAACCGAACAAAAACCTGACCATTGTTTTTTCCCTTTATTTACCCCTAAATGGAGATACAGAGTTAAAACTTGAAACAGACAATTTTTGTTTTGAACGAGCCATTGAATAGCGATTGAAATTGGTCAAAAAGTACATTTGACCCCTTTTTAGAAAGTTTCAAAATGTAAACACGGTGTATCTCTGTCCCGAGGCAAGGAATGTCATAAATCACCCTTGTGCAAGAACAGTAGCAGTCAGTTCCTGAAAATTATGATCTCAAGGAATCATATGACCTTTAAAAGACGTACTTTGTCGAAGTCATAGGGTGGTCACGTGACCGTCGATGACTCTTTACATGTCACTCTTATTTACGTTACTTTAACACTCACGACTGTTACATTATTATTCCAAGGAATCATATGACCTCTAAAAAGGTACTTTGTCGAAGTCATAGGGTGGTCACGTGACCGTCGATGACTCTTTACACGTAACTCTTATCTACGTTACTTTAACACTCACGACTGTTACATTATTATTCCAAGGAATCATATGACCTCTAAAAAGGTACTTTGTCGAAGTCATAGGATGATCATGTGACCGTCGATGACTCTTTCCACGTCAATCTTATCTACATTACTTTAACACTCATGACTGTTGAATTATTATTCCAAGGAATCATATGACCTCTAAAAGAGGTACTTTGTCGAAGTCATAGGATGGTCACGTGACCGTCGATGACTCTTTACACGTCACTCTTATTTACGTTACTTTAACACTCACAACTGTTACATTATTATTTCAAGGAATCATATGACCTCTAAAAGAGGTACTTTGTCGAAGTCATAGAACGGTCATGTGACCGTCGATGACTCTTTCCACGTCACTATTATCTACGTTACTTTAACACTCACGACTGTTAAATTATTATTCCAAGAATTCGTCCACTACGTTCCACGACATTTTACTATTTGTCCTACCCTCTATAGCTTCGAATCCACTCGTAAAGAATGAAAACGAGAATCGTCGGAAGCTCCTTGTTCGAATAACGTTGTCAAACATAAGAAACGTTTCAACGAATGAAAAAGCTCCCTCTCTATGTTCAGTGGACTACCCCTTTGGAAATGTTCTTGGTTCCCTCGACATTGTAATTAATGAGGGAGTATAGGAAAAAGCTAGCCGGAAATGGGTCGAAGAAATTCCTGATCGAAAAACTCGGCAACGAAGCATATAGAACTGATGCTTATACGTAGGAGCTTCCGAAGGACAAATTGCTTTCGAGATCGTGTTTTCAATTTTCGTGTCGAGACTGACAGGATACTTGAGTAGTAGAACATTCGAACCGAAGTGAGAACTCGATTTTCGGTCCGATCCGAGATCTCGAAAGAACCGAATCGCTCGAGAGAATCGAGTTTTTAATATTTAATCGCACACTTAACAATTTTGTTCTTGCAGATAGTTTGTAAATGTTAATTAATCTAGAACACTACTTGAAATATGTTTTTGTATTTTTTTAATAATTTAAGTAACATTTTAAGTTAAAAATTATTAATTTGGAAGCTCATCATATTTATAGTATGGATTGTCACAACTCATTTATCAAGTGCGCGGACAGTTAACCTACCGATCGGTTCTCATTTAAAATACAATAAAACGGTGAAAAAAAATCGTACACCAACTTTTAGGGGGTCGTTGCAAAGAGAAAGCTTCGATCTTTACATTCGTGGTAACTTTATACATGTAAAAAATTTTTTAAACGATCGAGAGCGGTTAGAATTTTTTCAATTATTTTCAGAAAACCATTTTCATTCTTTTCGGTTGTTTTAGGGTGTAAAAGGATTTTCCAGGGGAATTCAATACAGAGGTTTAAAAATAGATGGCTTAAGCTTTAAAATGACCCTAAGAAGATTATTGTGCGATTATTTCTCACCAAGTTATAGCAGTTCAAACATTAATCTCGTTTCTCTCGAGTTTTCTCAAATTTCGAGCGGTAGTGCATACATAAAAAAAAAAATAAAATAAAAAGTTCCTTGAACATTGTTAAGATACACTAGAAAGTAATTACAAATAACTGAAACAGTAGTATTAGATAAAATTTAAATACATTTTAATCGTTCGACTTTTTCGAATCTCTCGGTTCTTTCGAAATCTCGGTTCGGATCTACCATTTGAATTGAGTGTATTTTAACTGTATTCGATTATCGAAACAGCTGATCAAACGTTTCACAGTGCTCGTGTTTAGCCGAAAAGCAATTGCGAAGATTTCTTTCTCCCCCAGAAGCTCTTTGGTAATTATCGTGAACATATCCTTTTACCACGCGAAAGGAGAATCGTATGGTTCGTTCTCACGAAAAGCGGCGTGAATGTGTACGAATATACGTTGGTTGGAAACGCTCGAATTTCGTGTCAACTTTCACACGGATCCATTTGTTCGAGTTGACAACGAGACACGTAGAGTGTTCGGTTTCTTTTTTCGACGGCCATTAACGTCTTTTCGTTGGACGTGTATTAATAATGTAATTTTTTTCCAACCGGTATCGACCCAGAGGCATGAAAATTATGCTATACAGAATAACGAGAGGATCGCGTTTCCGAGAGGAGAGTAAAAAAGAGAAAAAAAAAGAGATAGACGAGAGAGAAACAAATGTATACTCGAGATGGTGAAATTTTCACTGCTCGTTTACAATAGCCCGCAAAGCTCTTAGAATGTAGACGATATCCACTATATTATGTTCAATCAAGTCTTGAATATGGTTATTCGTTTGAATTGAATACAAATTATTAGTCGAAAGAGATCGATACAGTATCTTGAGACTTGTTGCATACCAATAATTTCTAGGTTAATTTTTAGGTTAATTTTTAGGTTAATTTCTAGGTTAATTTTTAGGTTAATTTTTAGGTTAATTTCTGGGTTAATTTTTAGGTTAATTTTTAGGTTAATTTTTAGGTGAAGTTTTAGGTTAATTTCTAGGTTAATTTCTAGATTAATTTCTAGGTTAATTTCTAGGTTAATTTTTAGCTTAATTTTTAGGTTAATTTTCATACCTCTTCGATCTGTACGCATTTTTCACGCGATTACTTATGTATTCAGGTTCGATACTACCGACCCTATTATACATTTATGTAAAACTCCTAATGCATACTGTACAGAGTTGGATTAATTTAATGGCTACTTACTTTTAAGTACACGTGTTTCTAAACTGCTGCAGTCGTGATATACTCTCTGATTTACCCTGGTTTCTTTTATTGTTACACTGCCTTCTTTTTTTGTCTTTAATTTTCAATATCAGTGTTAGGTATAATTGGGAAGTTTTAAATTTCCTCGATGGACACGAGTTGCTAAACTATTGCAGATGCAATTGCCACAGATACGTGTTGCTAAACTGTCTCAGTTGCATTGTTCCACACTCGTTTCTTCATTCTTACTGTGTTCTTTCCTTTGTCTCGAATTTTCAGTATTAGTATTAGACATACTTAGAAAGACCTGTATTCATTCCATAGACACGTGCAGCTAAACTATTGCAGTTGCACCGATTTGCACTCCTTTCGTCGTCCTTGCTACATTCTTCTTTGTATTTTCCTTTAATACCAACTATTGGGTTGCTCGAAAAGTAATTTCGTTCTTCTCGTTGAAAACAAAACACGATTTCTTTTACAGTGTACAAACACTTCATTAAATTATACATCCTCCATTTTGGAAAACGAAACGACTATCCGAACAATCCAATCCAATTCTCGTCAACGTTCCTCCACCTTCTATCGCGCCACAAAATATTACACCGTCTCAATGAACGAATAAAAGAATACTTACAACAACGACGAACAGGTACAAGGAATGCGCCACGTCGACGAAGCATGTCGCGATGACAGTGATGATCCATGGCACGAGGAAGATACGTTGATCCTGAAAGACCATCATCGGTTATAAATGTACAGAGATAAATGGCGAACCGTGAATGAAAAGGAAGCTGTCTCCGAGGGGATCGTTTAATGGCGCGTTCTTAACTTTAATATCTTCCTCTCTTTTGTTCTCTTCTCGGTACCAGTTCCTCTCTTTACGTTGTGGCTCGGTACGGGATTAAAACCAGAGTGAACGTTTCTCGTAGCGTTGTCCACGCGCCGGGCCGGAAGTTAAAGGGAACTTTCGTCGCGAGAAAACGTTAGAAGTTTCCCCAGGAACGGAAAGCCAATTGGCGTCGTTCACCGTGGAATTGGCGAGTTGCTGCCCCACGTTAAGAAAATAACGCGATTACGGAACGGGAGCCAACTTTTCGACGGGCGAGCGGTATCGCGGATTCAATTTTATTATTCATTCCAACGTAATACCACGAACAGCGGGTCTTTGTGTCCGTCGAACAGCTTAAATACGACTAAACGCGGAACAAGAGGAGAAATTTCAATTTACGACCTTTATCGAGAGACCGAATTATTTTCGAGGCTTGGAGCAGTTTGCTATCGGTCTTTTGATGTGTGAGATCACGGAGAGTGAAAGAGCGCGTAATGGAGGACCTTTGTTTCCTCAAGACTCGAGTGTAATGAGTTTAGGATTCGTTCGCGGGTACCTGCGTGCCCGAAATAATTTAAATAGGGTTGGAGAATCGTTTAATTATGAATAATTCTTTTTCTTTTTTTTCTCGTTTCAACGTGATCGAGTTAATTTAAAATCACTTCGAAGAAACGTACGGGGGCTGTGAGGTTGGCAATAATGAGGAAGAATTACGATATGTGGTGAAACAAAATGGATTGGAAAGTTCAAGATGACGGTTTCGCGATCGAGAGCAGCGACATCTGTGAAGATTGCGGAGCCCGGAGCAACTAGAGATTGCAGGGGGCATTGTTTTTGTTCTAATATAATTATAAGGTTTTCAGGTGTTGGTATTTGTTGTGTAGAGTGTACTTTAAAAAGGTACACTTTTCAGGAAACTATACTGTAAGGCCCATCTCAATTCCGTTGATGTAGTTTTTAAATTAAATTTGATAGGAGAATAATAGAGTTCTGAAAGTAAATTGGAGAAAAATTGGAAGCTTTGATCAGTGCAATTGCATTTATTTGTTTTTTATGAAATGTGGATGTGACTAATTATATGTATCTTTTAATTTTTAAGTGTGGGGCCCTTTACGTGCAAGGCCCTTTAAATGTGGGGCCCATTAGAGGTTCGCTACTTTTACAATTGAACAGTTTTCAAATGTACTCGCTACGATGTAAAATATATTTCAAAAATCTATATTTTCTAGAAAATTACCTCGTAAGGCCCATTTCAATTCCATCGATACAATTTCCATTTTAAATTTACTATAAGAATAATACACTTTTGAAAGTACGTTGGAGAAAAATTGAATTTTTTGAAATGAACGTGGAAGTGATTAATTGTATGTGTCTTTTAAGTGCGGGGTCCTTTACATGCTGGCCCTTCAAGTGTGGGGCCCGTTACGAGGCTGGCTACTTCCACAATCGAAAAATTTTCAAATGCACTCGCTACGATGTAAAATATATTTCAGAAACCTATATTTTTCAAAAAAATCTTCTTCTAAGGCCCATTTCAATTCCATCGATACAATTTCTATTTTAAATTTACTACAAGAATAATACAGTTCAGAAAGTACGTTGAAGAAAAATTGAATGCTTTGACTAGTACAATTGCATTTATTTATTTTTTATAAAATGTGGAAGTGACTAATTACCTTTACGTGTAGGGCCCTTCAAGTGTGGGCCCCGTTACAAAGCCGGCTACTTCCACAATCGAAAAATTTTCAAATGTACTCTCTACTCTGTGAAATATATTTCAGAAACTTATATTTACCAAAAAAATCATCTCGTAAGGCCCATTTCTATTCCATCGATACAATTTCTATCTCAAATTTACCACAAGAATGCTACACTTCTGAAAGTACGTTCAAAAATTCATCCATTTTCCACAAAGTTTGAAGCTAACTAACAATACATCTAGGGCCCCCGTAACGGATGGGCCCGAAGCAAGTGTCTTAATTTGTTTCCACTGCCAAGTACGAGTGGTCAAGAATTAAGAAGTACTACGCGGAACAGTGGAATAAAATAAATCGACGGAAGGGAGAAATACGAGAGGCGGTGTCGTTTCTAAGGCGACACCGCTCGTTTGCAGGCTCCCATAAAAATTCAACACGCTGTATAATGCTTATACAAGCTCATAAAGAAACGATTTCCTACCCGTCGTTGACTGTATTCGCGTATTGCCCTGAAACGCGATACGAATGGACCCGGAGCTCCTTCCACGGGAAGTTTCGTTATACGCGACGTATACATATTTAACCGCGCGGATATCCTATAGGAGAAAACTAATGCGCGCGGAGATACTTAAAACTTATCGAATACAGCCAGACGGAAGCTCTGTCGGGGAACGTTATTTAGTGCTCGGCCGGAAATTGCACGAAGATTGGATCGAATATTAACATTCACGGAGACCGCGAACAGTTCTTCGAGGTAATCCGCGCGGAAGAAAATTGTTCTGTCTGCGAGGGAGGAAATAATTATTCTTCCACGGGTAATCTGACGCGAGTTAAACGAATCTTACGTGTTTCCAGTTAGCGAAACAACAAGGTAGTAAATTTGTCGCGGTAATCGCTTTTCAGAAATCTGATACTCGCTCTCAAATTATTCTTCCATTCTACTCGGGAAGAGAAATTTTTATATATATATTTTGACGCGTGAAACGATGTGTAACGAACAATTGCACCGATCTCGTCAATTTCGACGTTCGATGTTCAGTGAAAATGGTAGATGTTTGTTTGGAAATTCGCGTTGCTGCGTGCGAGGTGCATCCATTGCAACTTTCGTTGCAACGTGTCATCCACGGTGCATCGATCTCGCGAATTTTGGCTTTCGAAGTTCGATGTTTACTTCAAAATGATCGATGCTTAATTAGAAATTATGTTTCTATTGAATTGGAACGCTAATAACAGTCGCGCGAGGTGTTTGCATTGTGCATCAACGTTGCACCGATCTCGAGGGTTGCACCGGTTATAGAAATTTTCTATTGTTTGTAAATTTTGTTTCTCTCTCACGGAGAAATTATTTTCGTTACTGCGTGTTATCGATATAGATCGTATCGACCTCGTCGATATCGATTTTTCCAATTCGATGTTTACTTTAAAATTATTTTTCGCGGTATAATTATTCCGTCCTCGATGGAATATAGAAACGAGTCTCGGGGAACAGACGGGTGCGACATCTTGTAAATAGTTTTCGGGCACGCGTTTAGGTGCGACAATATCCAGACGGTAGCCTAATTTATAAGTCCCCAAATCGACGCCGGACACCCACCGCGTCGATTTATTCCAGGCCATCGACTTCACTTGCCCTTTCCTTGGTGACAAAAGTCACGTCTTCGGAAAAATATATTATACTACGCGTATACTGCTTATTTTACTACTGTATTCATTTCTATTTTTTTCTAAAAAGTAGTAGAAGACACAGGAGATTTGATCCCACTACCAACAGCTTCGTAGTCACTCGCTCTACTCGCTTATCCAAAACCAATTCCATTAAAAATACTTAAGTAATTCCTTTACTATATACGTATCAAACTTTGAATCCAAATATCTCGAAAACGAAGGCTCATTTTGAAGAAACCCATTAGGGTATTTTCATACTAGGCATGTATTATAATTTGCACCTATTATCATCTCAAAAGCGATGTCCACTACTTTAAGGTGTCGAACCGAGTAAAGTTGAGCCCAGAGGTGTTACAAAGAGTTGTATCATAGTCACGTTATTTACCGTTATCCAGCTACTGTTACAATATAAATTATTTATAACTAAATAAATTATACCACAGTTGGACCCCGTGCGAAGAAAATAATTAATCGTCTTCAATGCATCGTATTTGGCATAGAACGTGTTTCCTCACTAGATGTAAACGCGTAGGTCAATGTAGGGCTGGGAATTTTTTCTCCGGATGCAGGATTCAGCTCCGGTGATCCTTTTTGTAGCGTGTTCGTCCATTAAAACGGTAGGATGATTAATCATCTCGGACAGAAACGATAAACAATAGCGAAATTGGGGCACACGGGTTGACTACGCCAATGCATCAAAGACACCGCCGTAAGCGGAAAATCGGTACGATTAAAAATGACGTCCCGTGTATGGAGATCTTGGTAACGTTGCCATGGTTATACATGGTAGGTCAGGGCAGACGCGTTAGTCGAGTGATTAATGGATGAAGAGATCGATAAGAACAATCGTCGATGGCTGGTCGCTGGTTATATTTAGTAGAGAATCGGGAAACGAGATCAACGAGAGATTCTCATTCCGAGCTGAGAAAACAAAGATCGGGTAAACGTTTCAACTGCGACCGGGACCAATTTCGAGAACTGTAATCCCGATGGCCGGGCGAAAACTTTGTCGCTCGATCGGACGATGAAACTTGTTCGAATGTTAACCGGTAAATTAATTTACAGGTATTTCATCGGGTCGATCGGATCTAGAACCGGGGCTCGTGGAAACGAAGTCTTGTTATCAGCTTCGATTTTCAACGGGACGGCACTGCTATTTCCAAGTACTATACGCTGGAAACTTTCTGCACTTCGGTTTAAGGGGACCGGCGCTGACAATTTCAGATAAAAAGATCGATATTCGCCTCGAGGTTCGAGACTTGGAATTGTCTGGAAAGATTGCGGGGAATTTCGAAAATTGGCTTGCATGTTCGTAGCGTGTACCTTATTTCAAAGTGGACTTCAAATTTGTACACCTTTGGAAACATTTTGGAAGAAACATTTATTCAAGGAGAGAAAAAGAAAGAAAGAGAGAGAATGATGCAGGATGTTTAATATTTGTATTTTTTAACCGACCCTAGAGAAAAATAATATTTCTAATACTTTTCGTCACGGTGATTCACATGGTAGATACATTTATTTCGATTAACGATCTTGCCGATGCTCACTTGTCAGGTTATGGAAAACAAAAATGGTAAAAAGAAATTCAATTCTCATCATACAGTACTGTCCATCCGCGAGAAGAAGGCTGACGAGTGTAATCTCCGTTTTACGCTTCATTAGTTCCCCCACTATCGCACACTGTTGATTTACGTTGCCGTCATTGGCCAATAGCGTTAATGCGTGCGCTAGTGAGGGAATTACTAGTCTATAAATTAGAGTGGGCATGTACCCTACTCTAGTGAGGGAACTACTCGCCTATAAACTAGAGCGGGGATATATCCTACTCTAGTAGAGGAACTACTACTTGCCTATAAACTAGAGTGGGCATGTACCCTACTTTAGTGAGGCAACTACTCGCCTATAAACTAGAGCGGGGATATATCCTACTCTAGTAGAGGAACTACTACTCGCCTATAAACTAGAGTGGACATGTACCCTACTCTAGTGAGGGAACTACTAGCCTATAAACTAGAGTATGGATGTATCCTACCCTAGTAGGGGAACTACTAGCCTGTAAATCAAAGTGGGGATGTATTCTACTCTAGTGAAGGAACTACTCGCCTATCAACTAGAGTGGGGATGTACCTTACTCTAGTTGGTACTCTAGTCAGCCTTCTTCTCACGGTTGAACAGTACCCTTCGTTCAAAATTTTCATTTCTCGTTCTTTAAAATTCCCTTCAATTTGCACCAATAGTTTCCATTGCCACATTTCTTCCAACTTCGATCAGCCATTTTTGAAACGTCCCGCAAGTAAGGTATCCTACCACAGGTCTCCTCTCAAGTGTATCCAAGTTTGAAAATTCACTCAGCGATGAGGCTGGATTCGATTTTATTATTCATAGAATGTTTCCGTTCCGCGACAAGTTAAGCCGGCCTCTATCGATTAAAATGGAATTGACTTCGGCGCACCGAGTTTGCATAACATTTTGCACGTCCATTCCGGCGAATGTCGTGGATTGGTGTACCCGGTGTGGGTGAATTTCAATTGACTGTTCCTGGACGAAAAATTACAGCTCCAGGACGAAACGGTATCGAAAAAGCTTCACGTTCCCCGCCGTTGTCCCTCATTCAAGATAGCGGGGGACACGAACTGCCGCACGAATGTGCCTTTTGAACGATCCCATTGTACGTATATTTTACCTAAGAGGGGGCTAGGGGTAGGGAACGTGATTTATCGTTGCACCGATTCGACGCGGATAGCGTTGATAAATCATCCGACTCGTGACGAAAACTGATATTTCTGACGATTCATCGGCAGCACATCTTTCGCGTTCCTGCCAAGGTACGAGACGTCCAAATACCTAGATACCGGTTGATGGATGCACCGACGACGCCGGTAGGTCGTGATTAACGCGTCGGGCTTAATTGCGTCAACGTATCACAGATCGGATGCAATCCACTTTAGGAACTTAATCGTCCGGGGCCAACAACAACGTTTCGTCGTTGACGTGTAAATCCCTTGCTCTATATCTGCTAGGGTATATACTGTGTTCATAATTTCGTTTTGCGCGGCTATGACGTCGTCGCCGCGAAAAGAGCCGTTATCGGATCATTTCGGGTCCATTTTTCGGCGGAAAGAACCGTTTCGGATCATTTTTCTGTCGAAAGAGTCGATTAGGGTCACTTTTCTGCGAAAAGAGCGGTTTCGGACTATTTTTCTGAGAAAAGAGTTCCTACGGATCATTTTTCTACGAAGAGAATCGTTCTTGGTCATTTTTCTACGAAAAGAGTCATTTCGTACCATTTCTCTGCGAAAAGAAATCGTCTACTATCTATAGATCCTGATCTTAGTCTATCGTGGTCAAAGTAAACTTCAACTAGAGTTTCAATCCATGGTGCACTATTCATGGAAATGTGTGTTCAGATCATCTCGTTAAAAATAGATGTTGAGGGCATATGTTCCCGCGCTAATGACGTTTCGAGTGAGAATGAACCAAGAGTAAACTCCCTTGCAACTGCTGGATACCTTTTGAATCACGAGTGCTACGATAAGGAACGTATACAATGTGCTAACGGCGAGCACTATCGGCTCTAGACCATCTTGGACGTCAGATCGATAGGAAAGTAATAGTCTATTTAATTCGCGTCCTGTCGATCGTAATCCTTATCTAGTGACGCATACAATAGGCATTGGCGTAGACTTGCCTTACATTGTGCTATGTTAGGGACTGTGGAACATCCTAAACCCTGCAATTGGGAATTTTAAATTGACTCTTGGTAGAAAGACCGTGTTAGTATCTAGACCAGCTTAGCCAGAAAAATAAGCTGAATCCTATCTACAAGGGAGGCAGTATGACTGGAGTAGGAGAGTGCAAGGTAAATAGGTACAAGGTACAACGGTATACCTAACTATTTAACTACTAAGTACAAGGTATTCCTAACCATTCAACTTACAGGTATATGGTATATCTAACTATCCAACTGTCAGGTATAATATATACCTAACTATCTAACTAATCGATATAAGAAACAGTCAAGTATCTAACTATCTAACTATTTAACTAGCAGGTAGAAGGTACAACAATGTACTTAACTACAATTGGCACACCACATATAAGGTATAACGGTATACCTAACAACAAAACAATAGGAATATTCGCACTTGTCCCATTCCATTCATACTGTCTTCCCCCACATGGGATTCAGCTTATCTTTCTGGCTACATTGGTCTAGATTGACCGCACCAAGACACGATCAATGGCCAGTCGATCAGTTGTCCAAGCGTCATACAGAGGTTCAATGCTCAGGCGTTTGTCAAGTGATAATTCCCTCGATCCCGTCGCACAGGTGAGAGAATGCCTTTACCGACGAGACCCAATCTCCCTTTTGTTCTTTTCTCGGTTTCGTCTCCGTTGCAGCACTTCATCCCTCCGCAGACCTCCAGTTCTATTTATCTCTCGAAAATCGATTCCTTTGAATAGATTTCTAGCCAAGTCCGAATATCGCCACGTTTATTCTCCCGTTGTCCTTTAACTCTGTTCCAGCTATTTATCTTTCATTCATACACTTTAAAGTTCTACCCAGTCTAATCTATTCCTTCGAATAGAACTTCCATTGCAACCGAATACCATCACCTTTAACTTACTCTCTGTTTCTCTATTTTTCTTTCATCTCTCTTCCATCTATTCATCCTCTTCAGTGCAGAGACTTCAAAGTTCTACCCATCACCAGTCATAGATACCTTTGATAGATCCCTCATCCCCCTCATATTTTTATTTTCCTCGTTCCACCTCTGTTACGGCTTTTCATCCCGCGGTTTCTACGCTTCCACTTCTACCTAGTCATCGATCCCTTCAAATACAACCTACGTCCCTACAGAACATCACCACATTTAAGTTGTTCAGTCAATGGATGGATCCCTCTCTGCCTTTGTTATCCTCGTCTCGTCTCTGTTCCACTTACACATTGTTCTCGCGTTTAACGTTCTACCTATTTGTAGTCGTTGAATCCTTCGAATAGAACGCTGGTTCCGATTGAACATTACCGCATTTAAATTACCATTAGTAGACCGAATCGACTATTCGATGCGAATGGCTAAGAGCTGTCTACCGTCCCTTCGAATCTTACCACGTTGCATCGTATTCTCATAGGAGTATACTCTCCACGAGGTACTTACTCGCACGAGGATTCAATTTTCCATTCCACGGAATACGGTAGTATAAACGGACCGAGTAGCGGTTACCATGATGTAACGATAATGAAATACCCCAAGTAATTGACCGTTTATGTAAATTCGTACCCTTCTATGGTATTTGGAATCTTATTGAGCAGCTAAAGCCTTAAAAATGTGTCTCAAATGATTGTACGATTGAAAGAATTTCAGGCGTCAGTGTTCAGTAGCGAAAAAGTTCTTCTATAAGTGGTCGATACAATCATGGATCTTCTTTTTTTTTTTAAAGAAACTCCAGCAATTTTCATCGATAACTATCTCGAAAATTGAACGAGAAATGTTCAACGTTGATTTTGCATGTTTTGTAACGAAGATTCAATTCAAGCCCGGGGAAAACTTCGCTCGAAATTTCGCGGTTGGACGATGTCTGTCAAGGGGTTGCTGGCTTATCTAGCTCGTAAATTTTTTGCACCCTACTCGACTTGATACGTGGCAGAGAGTATCCCTCCATTCCACCCCCTCGTTTTTAAAGATTTCATTTTTTTCCTCTCCTTGGTTTAACGCCAATATATCCCCGGGCGTAACGGGGGGTAATGTTTTCTAATTAACTTTATCCGGATGCATTTCTCCATCGCGAGTACTCCGTATCCCGGTGCGCGTAAATCGCCGATCCGTATTCGTAAATCCGTAAGAAATACCGTTTCGGAGCATTCCCATTGGCGTAGAATATTTCTCTAACCGTTCGTTCGTGAATTTATGGAAAAATCCAGGTGCACGAAAAATGTTCGAGTGACGGACGGAGGTTGGTTCGAGGTAAACAGGTAGCTATGAAAATCGTATTTCCCTCGATTTGACGAGCCAATGAACCGTCTCGATCCGTTGTGATTTTCCCGTATCGGGGAAGTTTGTGGCCGCGGTTTCGCCGAGTCGACGATAAAAATTGCACCGCTACACCCCCGGGGACCGGATTTGTTCTTCGTTTAAGATAAACTAACAGGAGGACCGATACGAGGGCGATAAGACGTCGATTACGAGGGACACAAGAATGCTCGCTCGGATTACGCTATGTAACGGGAGTTTCTTTAAAAAGGGACAACCCACGCGAGTATATCTTTGCTCGTGTGACGGGGTCTCTCCTTCGAGAAGCTACCTTTTCAGAATGGGGATTACGGAAGCGAAATAGGAATACGGATTTTTAAACCCTTTACTCCTAGGATCTCTCCAATATTTTTTTTTTAATTCGTTTAATTCGCGTTTAACAGTCTCGTGCAAGCCTCTGAAATAGATATTTAGGGATCGACGATTGGGGAGAATTTTTAGGGAAAATTTATGGGTTGTTTGAAATTTTTTCTAACATTGTTCCGACTCTCTCACTCGTTTCCATGAAAAACAATTTGCTGGTTATACGGTCTCTTACATCTGTGACAAAATCTGATAGACGGCCGCAGATTATGGCGTTGAGCTCTTACGTTTTTCTTATTCTGTTACCACTGTCCACTTACATCTTCGTGGTGTTCTCCCTCGACGTTAGATTGGGGAGGGGACACGTCGATGGGGGGATTTTTTTGTCTACTAAATCACAGGCCAAGCTTTTCAACGACGTTATTAATCCAATCCCTGTCGACTATTTTTATTGCACGGATGGAGATCGATGAATTGGCTCGTGGCGAAAAAACTACGTATATAAAATCAATATATAAATGTAAAGGCACGGTAGTACGTATTATTTTCGTATGATTTGTAGCTTGAAAAATTCCGAGCTGTTCGAATACTTGGACTCATGGGTGAGTTCGATCAAAACGACTGCCAGAGGTCACTGCATCGCGTCAAATGCGATTCCCACTCTCCGCGCAAGAGATGGAGTGGGAGGCTGGCCGAACGCTGTGGTAGGGATAGCGTCTCGGTGACCTCGAGCGGCCAATTCATTCGTCCCGCACTTTCCAAGTTCTCGAATAACTCGAGTCAACGACCAACGATTATAATCTTCGAAAAAATAGCTATTGCTCGAAATGGACTGCGATTTGGTTAGCAAAAGCGCTTGATAAATTATCGATAAATTCGACCGAACGGTGAAGCGTGATTGTGCATTATCCGCGAGCAGAGACGGGCAAAATTTTTGTCTGGATGGAAATTTTGAAAAATTTATCCGTCGAATAAAAATTGAAATTTGAACGGTAGTGTAAAATATTTCTCAACGAACGAAGAAAAATTTGTACCCTGTTTATATTCGAATAAAATTTTCCTCATCTTTGCTCAGAGGTGTGTTAACGCGTACGAGGGAACGTCTTACCTTGAACAGGCCATAGAGAAGCAGGATGCTGCAAATCACACCGCAGCACGAGCATACAAGCAGCGTCATGTTAATCCGTACCGTCGCTGAAGCAATAGAAGCACGTTGAACGTGAAACGTTATCGTTTACGATTAATTTTTGAACGTACGAATTTGTGATTCCAAGTGATCACGCACGAACCCGATGATCGGTCGATGATCTTGCTTACAGGAGGTGTGTACTCGCTGCGCATCTACCGTATGATGTTGTTATAGCAAGACGTATACTCACTGGGGGATATGGTGTCCGGTTCGAGGAAACTGATGGATTCCGGTAAGGAACGATTCCCTCTTAGATATTGAGTTTCCCCTTGGAGGACATTGGCGGTGGTTAGCGCCAGAACGGTAAAGTAAATCTGAAACAAAGCAAATATGGAATTCTTTGCCATGAATCTTCGCAATTGGAAGCTTACCAAGGGTGACACGAACCGTTGGTGGCAAACAAGGGGTTGCGTTTCTAAACGATTCAGGAAAACGAGCCAAAGATCGGGGATAAAGTTGCGTATTTAACTAAGGTGTGACCAAGAGCCCTCATTTCTTGGGAAGAGATTCGATTTGTCATCCATTGTTTTAATTTTTTATTAGCATGTAAATCAAAACTATATCTGTTTCGAATGGAGTCATTCTTTAGGATATTTACCGATTTGTTCCGAAGTATGATACAATATACATATACTTCCACATACCCAAACAATAGGACACCTTATGTACTATCAGTCCGCAAGAATACGAATGTTTCCATCCCCACTCTGCTCTACAATCTATTAGCTCCTCCACCATCACACACAAATCATTGCTATTGGTCGACGACGGTGACGAGGATCAGACAGTGATGACAGAGTGCTAGTGGACTGTAGAGTGGGTATGAAAACACTTGTTAGCCTTCTTTGGCACATGTACGAAATTTTCGCAAATTCAGCACGTTTAGATCGATAAATCGAGAGGTTAGGATTCCCCCTCCCTTTCTCTCTCCATAACCTCCCACGAGTCCTTTCCAATTTTCAAACTGAGAAGTACGGTCGTCTTTTTCAAGGTAGCGATATTTTTCTAAATTTCGAAAATGTCTAAAATTGATTAGAAAATTACTTATTCATTTTGAACGGAGCGAAACGATTAATTATTTACGAAACTGGACGCCAGCGAGAGGAAAATTTAACGTTCAATTTCACCGAGCCACAAAGTTACGTTTTTGTCGCGTTTAAAAATTACGTCATTCCACCACCGAAAATTAAGTGGTCAACGTGCATAGGGCTTGTACACAGTCTGTTTGACTTGCCGCTTGTTTAAACTGAAGGTCCAGCATCATGTTTCATGCAATACCCAGTGCATCGCTCCGGATTAATCGAGTCGTGCCTTTGTCTTGGATCAATTTGCCTAAATCTCTATAAATTTCGGCTGAACGCACGGCTGGTTTATCGGAAAATTATTTATCATTCTCGCCTGAAGTCTGCCGGAGATGTTCACCGCGCGACGTAAGGTTTAACGCGTCTTTGATAAACTGGAGCAGCGCGATGCAATGAGCCGCGCCGTTTCGCAGTCGCAGCATCTCGAGAGACCATTGAGGCTACGCCTTTGCAATTCGTAGAATCAGCAGAATCGAAGCGCGCGAACAGCGCACCGGAAAAGGAATAATATTCAAAATTCGTATGAAATATTTTTCCACGAAATCGATACCGGAATCCAATTACTTTATACCTCTTTCATCTTACAGAAACCAATTCACCCATGCGTTACACGAGAGTCTTAATTATTACATAACAATACTCATTAAAGGGAATTTTTCCAAGCTGAAAAAAAGTCGGACATTTGGGAATTTATTCCGGCCATACCGTGCGTTCTATATAAATGTTTCCTACCTGTATTAAAAGTTTATACTTTGAACTTTATACCTATGCCACTTTTTATAAAAAAATATCACCGCACATGGAAGATATTAAAATTTAAGTATTGCACCGCGTTAGTGCTGAGTAGCAAAGAGCGACTCTTCGTGAAAAATGTTATAGCTTTGTTAATATTTGGAATTTTGTCTTAATATTTTAGAAGGGTATTCTTGGGACGTTGTATCCTAAGAAAATGTTAAATATTGATCGTTAGGAGATGTTTTATCGTATATTCGACCACACAATGACACGTTACGCCGCTGGAATTTACAATGAAATTTCAACCTGGTTTGCTAGCGGGGATGGACTAGCCCAAGATTACACACTTTATCGCTCTAGCAACTTTAACCATCCCTTCGGAGTAGAATCGCGATTGATCCCTCGTCGATTGATCTGTCTTTGCTCCTTTATCTTTCTTTTTTTCTGTTCACGGAAACAAGGCGTGCCTGAAGGAATCGCTGTTCTCAATTCGGATCGCATCCCTCGAACGAGGGTCCCGGATAGTCCGTGTCTCGGCAATTTCGACACGCTCGAGTGCCGACGGAATTGTTTCACCATGGAATAGAATTTCTGCGGAGCTTGCACCGAGACATCTGCCCCGTCCTGCGATGTAATAATTTTACGACTCTCTCTCTCTTATTCGCGTTTGCTCGCGGAGCGTGCTTTGATTACAATTTTTTTTTTTCCACACGAGAGAGTTTATTTCAGATTTTAACAATTCCGGTGTATCAAAAGCGGAAATACGAGAATCGTTAGCAATTTTAGAGTAGGGATTTACGAAACGATTCGACGAAGCATCGTCTTCCCGTATCTAAAAGACTCTCGAAGTCGATTGTTTGGAAGTAGTGGAAATTGAGCAAAAAAATTGATTTTGAGAATTTTTAGTAATTTTAAGAATACTCGTTTAAATATTTTTCAAGATTCTTTGGGACATTCAATAGATTCTTAGTGTTTATTTTCTGTAAATGGAAGTACCACGTGAAAAAATTAGTTTCAAAAAAAAATTTAGATAATTTTCGATGGATTCTCAAAGTCAGTCTCGTGGAAATGAAAGAATGGTGTGAAAACATTATTCTTCACAATTTTTAGTAACCTAATATTTATTCAAATACACTTGAAGAAATTTTTTCGGAATTTTGTACGAAAAATTAAACGCGAACAAAAATTTACTCGATAATTGTCTCACGTTTCGTATCGATTCGTTCTCGAAGGAATTTTATCGAAAAGAAAAGATCCATTGGTTCGTCTATTTCGTCGATGTCGGCACACGTGCGAAAGAAATCGTGCGACGCCAATGGAACGACTTTATTAAATTTGTTTGTCGTCGCACGCGGCTGACATTTATCATTCGACGACCGATTTGACACGCGTTATAGATGATGCACAAGAGCCTGTGTACTCGAAGTCACGCGCGTATGCACACCAGCGGGAAGTGGTTGAAAAGTATGGTATAGTTCGTTGAAAGGCGTGCTTCTCGAGGGTGCGTCGTGTCTCTTCTTGTCGTTGGAACGATCGATCCCACGTAACGGAGGTTATTGAAATTGCTTCCTCCTCCCCTCTTATTGTCTCTTGTTAGGTAGTTACGACGACCTTGGGCCAATTTTGTCGTTTTATACTCCCTCGACTGGTGTCGTCGACTCGTCGAAATGCTCAAAGAGGCACAGGGTAAGGTTGTCCACCGCGATGCTTTGATCATTTGCTTCTGCGCGCATTCTAATCTCGCGAAGAATGTATTCGTTGGTTTCGTTTCAATACCCACAAAGGGAGAGCCAAAAATGGAAACCGTGTGCGAATTACGGACCACGGACAAAGAGTATTATTTTTTTTCTCTTTTTTTTTGCGTATTATCAACTTTTCGTTGGAGTCTACTAGAGCAATTGTTTCACTTTTTTTTATCCTTCCCCTGCATGGAATTTTATCGATTTGGCGTCGTTTCGGCTACGTTTTGATACCCATAAAGAGAACCGTAGTGGAAATCGTGTATCGCGAGTTAGAGTACCGGACAAATATCTTCGGACGGAGAGTACAATTTATTTATTTATCATTCCGTTCTTCGTACGGAATTTTATCGGCTTTGTGTCGTGCCGGTTTCGTTCTAGTATCTGTAAAGAGTAAACCAAAAGAGGAAACTGTACATTGAGAATTATAGTATCGAATAAATGCTGGATCAAGAATATTTTTGTTATTTGTATTTGTGTGTATTGTTGGAAAATTCTGGTTGAAATTTATCATAGCAATTTATTTATTCATCAGTCTCTTTTTTGTACGAAATTTTATCGATTTGGAACTGGTTAAATGACAATCTTGATTATAATAATGGTTGTAGGCCTCGAATAGTTCAAGGGGATCTTTAAGAAACGAATGACACTATATTTCGAAAGATTTATGAGTTTTTGCGTTATGGGGGCACAGTGCCGACGTCTGTCGTGTGTTATTGCGGGTTATGTCTCGAAGCTTGATGAAAATGTGTATTGGGGCGAGCTTACGTAAAGCTGCGTGCAGTACGTGAGATAAACAGCCTCATTGGGCTTTTAATGACACGGACGGACTCGATTATTCCGGTGTACACGACGAATTTAATCCAGACATAAGCGGATGACAATATAAAATGCCAATTGAATATTAATTACTCGCAGGGATGGTTTTACGTTCAAGACTGGACGTACGATTGGTCACAGTCGATACTTTCGTTTTTTTTTCGACGAAAGGAACGTGATGAGAAGGAAAACTCTGACATTCTGGTAATTTTTGTTCGTAGAATCTTTATTTTTTAAGAGATATTTGGAGAAAGTTGAAAGAAAGAACAAGTTGACTTCGGAGTGACCTCGAAATGACTTTAAAATGACTTTGAAATGACTTCGAATGACCTCGAATGACCTCGGATGACTTCTAACGATGTCGAATGACCGCAAAATGACTTCGAATGACTTCGAATGATCTCAAAGTGACTTCGAATGACCTCGAATGACCTCAAAAGGACTTCGAATGACTTCAAATAACCTCGAATGACCTCAAAATGACTTCGAATGACTTCGAGTGACCTCGAATGATCTCGAAATGACTCCGAAATTCTGAAGACTCATCTATACGGTAATTTCTATCGTTATTAGCGTCCATCACTTTGAATCGATACTTTTAAACAAATTTCTCTGTTCGCAATAAATATAGTGTGCGGAGACTCGTTATATCGAACGTTAACGAATAACAAAAGTTAATTTCACGTGAAAAGAATCGCTCGTAGCACTCGAGTCGATCAAACATTTTTCGTTCCTCTGGATTACCACCGTAAGTCCTTGCAGTCCTTGCGCTTCTCACCACCCCTGTACATATGTAGGTAGACCGGTCTCGCGATCGATAAATCGAGGCTTGAGAAAATGTTGATACGTCGCTGGAACGTGTGTACGAAACGCGACTGGTATTTATATTTCGTTGCAACAAACACGTGGGTGCCGTGTACGGGCAACGATGGACATGTTTTACAACGTGCTTACAACTTTGACAAGTATTTTCGTCAACACCCACGTCGTGTCCGTGGTTTCGATTAACATTCGAAATGAACCTCGCTAGAAACTTTCGAAGTCGATTTGAAAACGAATCTTTACAAATAACCTACGCGTCTTTTTTTTTCATCCTCTCGACAGGAGCAACTGCAACGAGGTTACTCGAGAATTCCGTGAAAAGAAACAAGGATGAATGGAAAATTGGAGAGGGAACGTCTTCCTGAAATATCGCTCGGAAGATTTGAACAAAAAAAAAATAAGAAGGAAAAAAAAATTGCTCGTCCATAGTTTTGATTACAAATATCCTGCTTATCGAGTTTCTACCGGCAGGAAGTTATATCCGTCGACGCCAGTAGGAAAGTCAACAATTCGCTCTTTTCCTTTCGAATGGGGCCATCAGCTCCTCGTGAATCGCCTTCTTTACACCGGAATCTCCTTCCTCCTTTCTTTCCCTCTCGAACGAGACGAACATAGCTCCAGTTTCGATGGCTTATATCGACTCTGGTTGGAAGTAGCTCACTTCCTTCTTTTTCGTGATTACGGTTTATTTCGCGTTATAATGCGATACCGTGTAACATGTAACCCGTATTTTCCATCGATGCAGGATTTACGTAACGTTACAACCCGAGTTCAAAAAATTGAGAACAATTGTTGAGGTGATGTAACGTAGAAGATTCTGCTAAATATCTTTTCGTTAGCTTCGCAACGGGACAAAGATAACTCTATTGGAAAAAGTCTCTCACTTTGAAATATACGGCCGTGTCTATCTCTTTTGTGAAAATGGAAATAGAAATCTACTTTGCGAAGCAGAATAGCCAAGAGAAAGAACATTTGCAAGAACTTCTTCCAGGTCGGTTAATTTCTCGTCTTGTAAGTTAACGATCTGCATTAATTTGCAAGATCGTATAATTCGAAAGCTCCAGACTTCTTTTCACGGGGGTTTCCGAAAGAAAAACTATGCAAAAGTGACACACAAATTCTCGTCCAAGAAAGAGATACTCAATGGGAAAATGTACTGCTTGAAATGTTCGAAAAAGCGATGGAAATAAAAAGAATCTATTTGTGCGGAAAAAGTACTCAAATACCGATGAAATATATTATTAAAATGATTGTTCATTTGTTCGATGCCTTGCTCCACCGAATCGTGGAGTTCATTTTTCAATAAGAGGTTCAGGTATGGAGCCATACTGCTCTCCACGGGAATTTAACTTTAGTAAGCTCTGTGACGCGCCACACTGAACCAACTGACTCAGGATTTACCTAACCTGAACCTAACCTCTGCAACGCGCCACATTAAATCAACAGACTAAGAATTTACGATCACTTTTTCCCCTCGAATTTGGAACCACCTGTGCGTTGCTTGTGCAACTCGTGCACGCGCGTCGTACTCAGATGGGTCAGTAGTCGTACGCAACGTCGATGGCAACCGAGTAGACTGTCCGGAAAATGTTTAATTGGATCTCACTTTTACGCCGTGATATGTTCCTCTATTTTCAGAGACAGAGATCCGTGTGCCTGCGATGGAACGAGTGATGGAACGGTGGGCGTAATCAAACACTATGGACGTAGGGTGGGGGGGAAATAGTGGCTCAACAGTGGACCGCTGATTCCATTTCAACCGAGATCTTCGAGGCTACTTTTCTCGAAAATCACAACTCCCAGGCAAAAGTATTCTACCACCTTTTCGATTAATTTCACCCAGAAGAATTTTTTACGCGTTGACCGTTTTTGCAAGACACATTTTTAGCACATACTATTTAAGTCGACACAATGAAATATCTCGTAGACGATCAATTAAAAAAAAAAAAGACCAAAGGGGAGTATGCCTTTTACTATTTTGAGTTACTTAATTCGTAGATGTTTTCCATGTCGCTTTTAGGTCAACTTGTTCTTTTTTTTTATAAATCTATGTTTTTTATTCCGGTATCCAATTGAACGTAAAAGTAAGTGTAACTATTGTTCGAAACATTTTTTCGTAAAATCTTCAGTTTTTAAGATATATAGAGTCAGTTGGAGAACAACAAGTTGACCTTTTCGTGACCTCGGCATGACTTCGAAATGACTGCAAATGACTTCGAATGACTGCAAATGACTTCGAATGACTGCAAATGACTTCGAATGACTGCAAATGACTTCGAATGACTTCAAATGACTTCAAATGACTTCGAAGTGACTTCAAATGCCCTCGAAGTGACCTCGAAACTGCCCACTCGTTAAGAAATTAATAACACCACGAAAATCCACTTTTGAAAGCCATCAGGGACATATTAAACCTTTTCTTTTTCAATTAATTTTCCACGGGATATTTCATTCTGTCGATTTAAACGGGACACTCCGAACGACATTCTCTCCTTCGACAATGCGACTTCTCGTACAAACAGGTTAAAACCTCATCTGCGGCACGTAATTGGTGAAATCTAACTCGGGTTGTCTCTCCACCATTGCGAGTAGCGTTCAGTTTCACGGAACGTGGTACTATTGTAATCGAAATTCCGCTGCTAACGATGATATCGGTGTCTCTTTAGTTCGTAATTATCAATGCCAGTGAATTCGTCACGCACGCGCGGACCACTTGAAAACAATCAAATTTTTGAGAAACATCGATCACGTTAACGATACTGGTGCGATATTTTCGATCGGTTTCACGCGCTGCGAAAGAAACGTGAAAAAAATTAAATTTCGATCTTTCATCTATTCTCAAATATCTTTGAAAAATTTTCTCTATTAAAAAAAATTCTTCTCAAAATTGAAAGAAATTTTCGAGTGTTGTCCCGGTATTTGAGTACTTCACGGGAAAATCCGATCGCATTGATCTCGAGTTTCAATCTTATTTAATTTTGAAAATTCTTATCTAAAATTGAATCTTAATTAATTTAACGCAATCCCAATCGTGCATACCACGGCGATATTAAATTACGTGCCGCGAAATGTTTCGAATCTCGCGGTTGTTCAACGAATCGTAACAAAAACCCGCTTTGTAGACACACGTGAATATTTGAACCGAATCGAGCATCCATCGACAGATTAATCCGCTCCGAGTCCCTCGATGTTGTCACTGGATGCAATTTGTTAAGATAAATTGGAAAATAATCAAAGTTTTTCACGTCACTCTGGAGAATTTGCGGTCAATTCTTCGTTCCGCTATTTTACCGTGGATAATTAAAAGTTTCGCAAAACATTGTCGAGTTATCCGCGAGATTGTTGAAAATTTTAAGAATATTACGAAGATAAACTTCAAGATGAACGAAAAAATATTGTAAAATAGTTTTTGAAATATTTGTGTATTATATATTTCTCGCGTATCTCGAGCTGCGATTTATCGAAAAAATTTCCAAAATGCAACCGAATGCGAACTACATGCATATAGACAAATGCGGTCATTTTTTATTTTTACTTCTACCGGAAAGTGATCCCAGTTAATGGAAATTTTATAGGGAAATGCATCGAAATATTCTATGACTTTTGCTGAATTGAACTGTCAAAATTGAATTAAAAAGCGCGCGAACGCGATTCTTTCGATACTGGAGAACAAAATGCGATTTTCTTCGTAAATTTTTACGCGCGTTTAAAATTATTACCCGGGATGCAGAATTTCGTGGATAATTCGTAATACAAGAGAAAGAAGACAACGAGGTCGGGGGAAAATGGAAAAAAAATTTCGATTTCGCCCGATAAAACGAAGACAAATTTTTTTTCGTTCGCGTACCGTGCCCGTCGCACGGAATTATAAATTCGTGGAGAAATATTTTTTTAGATTTCCCGCGGGTCTGTAATCGTATTCAGCTCGAGGAACGTCACATTTGTGTAATTAAGCGTAACTCCCCCGATAATTAATATTTTTAATGGATATTTTAACAAAGTATTCACCGATGTGCGAACAATTGATCGTGTCGATTTCGAACGATTAGGCTTACTAATTTTCTAGAAACGTAAGGCTACAGAGGGGTAGATTTCGAAAACTCCGAGACTCGACTGCTCCCTCGAGCAACAAGGTGATCAATTTATTTTCTTCTCTTCGTTAACGAAGTCTCGAAGCAACGAAATAATTGATCAGGAAGAAATCAAAGGAATATTATTTCAAGCCTATCGCGATCGAAGAAACTCGAGATGGTCTAATTTACCTGTAAATTGTGTCGAGTCGATACTGAGAATTTCTTTCAATTTTGAGAAGAATTTTTTTTAATAAAGAAAATTTTTCAACGATATTTGGGAATAGATGAAAGATCGAAATTTAATTTTTTTTCACGTTTCTTCCCCGAGAAAACTTCCATAACTTCGTGCACAAGTTATACCACCGATATCACATGTTTTGTTAACAAGGGTGGTTTCTTATCGAGTTAACTATTCTATTACGAACTTTCGCAAAAATTCTTGCCTCGAGAAATTTTCTCCCATCGGCGAAAGAGGAATCAGAAGCGTTCGCGTACAGAACTTTTAATTGAACTTGTCGATTAAAATTTTTTTACATCACCCTCGTATTTGTTTCATCTGTTTTTCGGACGAAAAAAGTTCAATACATTAGGGACGATACATTGACAACGATTGCAAATATCCATAACAGTGATCCAAGACTTTCTTAACCTCTTGGAAGAAAATCGAGATCGTAAAAGTTTGAAAGTTTCTGTAAAAGTTAATTGATATTGTTCTCCAACGAGGACAACCATAAAATAATTAATTCTACCGCGTGATCGTTTAAAAAATTTCGAATACCTTCCGATGCATCTCGGGAACAAATGTATCACTATAGTTGTTGAATTAGTTATTTAATTCGCCAAAGATAAAAAAGAAATACACCTTCAGTTTACTTTCATAAAGAATAAACTATTTAGATGATCCCATTTAGAAGAGATACACTTCTCGTCACAGTGGAGCAAAACAGTGAAAAAAAAATACTATACTAACTTCTAAAGAGGTCACTAAAAAGAAAAAACTTCAATCTTCAAATTGATCGCAATTTCAATCACGAAAGAAATTTTTGGAAGATTTCAGAGCACTTTAAATTTTCTCCGTACTCTCGCGAAGAACCATTTTCATTTGATCGTTTTTCTTCGAGTTTGAAAACGCGTTCGAGAAAAATGAATCGAAGCAAGCAAAAGTACAAGTTTTCCCCTTTAACACGAACCCGTGAACGTTCGTGTAAAATCATTTTTTTACAAAGTTACAACGATTCAAAGATCGCGAGTTTCTCAGCTCGACGTGTCCTGTAACTAGAGTTCGGTAGTTTGTCGAAATGGCGAGTAATAAAATTCTCGAGAAGGAATACGCGACGAACGTGCTCGATTCGTTTGGTTTTCACTTGGATGGAATTTTATCGAAGCGAGCTACCCAAAAATTGGCAATCAAATATACATTTGTCGCGTCGTCTCAATACGAGTTCACTCGTCGTTTCCGTGTTTCGTGTCGGTGATCGAAGACATCACCCCACGTTTCTGTATTTGATCGTATTCCACGACACGGGAACGTGGAAAGGGAACATCAGGCTCGATTGTTCCACGGTACGATATTTCCGTAATATTTTCGCGCGAAAATGTTAGACGATAAATCCGGCCGCGAAAAACGCGCCGCGAATCGACGGAATTAAATGGCACGTGGGCAATATCGTAAATAAGCGGGTCGCACAAGTGCAAATCGATGTCGAAGGCGTTTCGTGCTAACCGATTCGAAAGTGCAGTGGATCCGGTTTCAAGAAGTTAATTCTATTCCGATCCATTCGGGGTAATTAACTTCGATATCGAGTTATGTTCGGTACGTTCGAGAACACGGTACGAGTGTCGAATTTCGGTGACGCGTACCGTACCGATGAAATGAGAGAGTTTCGATATATGTGAACGAATATACGATTTTTCTTACATTCGTGTCTTATTGTTAGAGTTTTATCTGGGAGTTTGGAACGAAATAAGGGTGTAACGTCTATTTACCTGAGTGTGAAGACAATGTATCGATAATATATTTGAAATCCACCTAAATGCAATTATTATAATTATATGAAATCTACCTAAATAGAATATTTATAGTATGTGAAATCTACCTCAAGAGAATATATCGTATATCATATACGAAATCTACTTAAATAGAATATCTGTAATAAATGAAATCTATCTAAATATAATACCTATAATGTGTGAAATTTACTTAAATAGAATATCTATAATAAATGAAATGTATCTAAATATAATACATATAATGTATGAAATCTACCTAAATAGAATATCTTTAATAAATGAAAGTTACCCAAATATAATACCTACAATATATGAAATCTACCTAAATGTAATATTTATAATATATGAAATCTACCTAAATGAAATCTATCTAAATGCAATATCTATAATATATGAAATCTACCTAAATAGAATATCTATATTATACGAAATCTACTTAAATAGAATATTTATAGTAAATGAAATCTACCTAAATAGAATACCTATAATATATGAAATTTACCTAAATAAAATCCACCTAAATGGAATATCTATAATATATAAAATCTACTTAAATACAATAACTATAATAAATGAAATCTATCGAAATGAAATATGTACAATATACGAAATTTACCTAAATACAATATCTCTATGAAATCTATTTAAATATATCTATTTGAAATCTATTTAAATATATCTATTTGAAATCTATTTAAATATAATATCTATTTGAAATCAATTTAAATATATCTATTTGAAATCTACTTAAATATAACATCTATTTCAAATCTATTTAAATATAATATCTATTCGAAATCTATTTAAATATATCTATTTGAAATCTATTTAAATATAATATCTATTCCAAATCTATTTAAATATAATATCTTTTTGAAATCAATTTAAATATAATATCTATTCGAAATCAATTTAAATATAATATCTATCTGAAATCTATTTAAATATAATATCTATTTGAAATCTATTTAAATATAATATCCATTTGATATCTATCTATGAGAAATTCATTGATCTGAAATCTCTGTAATTCATCTGTCTGAATTTATTCGAAAACCATCCAGTAATGCTCTGCGCCTCGTGGCGAGGCGAGATAACCAGTTACGAAATACGAAATGCCCGGAACTTGGTAAACTTTGAACATTTCGAAAAATGTTCTAAGCTGAGCCGAGCAACGCGAACTCTAAATACGTCTCGAGTTTAAGAAGTTGCTCCGGATTAGAATACCAAGCTGAATTGTTGCACGTAGCGCAACAGGCAACTTTGCACGAAACGTATGCACCTACGATGTTGCGTGTTTAGAATATCTCGAAGTTAATAAAAATGGTTACACTACGCTAATTTTCAAACACAATCACCAGCTACGTATTCCGAATACGACGAATATCCAGGTGATTTAAATATTGCAGTTTTTCAGTTTCTCTAGTCGAATATCGAAAATATTCGAAACGCGTGAACGATTGTATAAATTAGTATCAAAGAATTGCAATCGTCGATATTTTCGATGTTACAGCCAAATCTAAATTCCACGTGCAACGAATGCTATGCATTTTCACGTAGTTTAATTTTGAAACGATTTCAACGGGGACACGGTCCGCCGTTTTGTGTTGTTTTTCTTTCCGATATAATTAACGAAGTTATTGAAAGAGCAATATTTCCAGTATACTCTATTGAACACATTGCATGATCAACTTGTTGAATTTCCCAAGGGCCGGTCCGTCGAATCGAGTTACACGATTTTCATTCGTGGAGCAAAAATCCGTGTAAAACAAACGAGATGTGACTTCAAAAATTTTATTTATTTAATAAATTAATCACGATTTTCTGGAAATTTCCATTTCCCGGAAGTTTCCCCACTCCCCACTCCGCTCGACATTGCATTATGAAAAATGTCAATAAATTACATTACGTGTCGTGAGATTTCAATTTGTTAAGTATTTTTTTAGTATTTACAGCGCCGCGTAGTTAATAAATCGAACGAAAATTTTAATCTGTGAAGCAGTTAATAAATTATCACGTTCCCAGAAATATGATGAATTCGTTCGTCGTGCAATTATTTACCGACAAATGCATAACGCGAAAATAAATGTTTACGTTACATTTTATTACCCGGGTGGATAATTAGTAATAATTACTTACACGAGGAACATCTCTCTTTTCATTATTAATTATCGTGCAATTACTCGCGCAACGAATGAAATTTATTTCAGAATTTACGTTATTCGGTAAGTATGTTATTTGGATATTTATTCCATTAAAATCGGGCTTTAGATTCCTTCTTTTTAGATATTCGAATCAAATTTGATTCGTTACGAATATTACGAGTATAGATTCTCGGAATGAATTGTTCGAATGGAACGATTTCATTCGAAGTTATCGAACAATATCCAAATGTGACTTTTGGTAAAAAAATGTTTGAGCTCTTGTGATTTCATATACCCACAATGTTCCACATTGTTGAATCCACACGTGTATAAACACGTGACAAATAGCATCACGTGTTGGATGGTGTGCAGAGTGAAATACACGTGTAATTGTGGTGTCTACTCCGGTTTGAAAGACGAATCACACCAATATAAAATACAGTTAAAATAAGAAAAGAGTTACAATAAAAAAAAAACTACATTTTTTGTTACCATTCGATTTAAATAATTCAAAACTTTTAGGTTTTTCAAGCTTGTTTTATTCTCAAGCTAAATTCAAGTTGACTTAAAGAGCTACGGATTTGTCTTACTCGAAATCTCACAAAAACACAGAGACCAATCGAATGATTTAACCCTTTGGACTCGAGAGATGCAGTGTACTTTTTCCACTTAGAGAAAATTTCGATTCAAATTTGAATTTCAGTATACTTTCGCGAAACGTCGAAATAAAAATCCCTAATTAATAATAAGGTTTCCGGTAGGAGAAAAGCTTCGAGCGCAAAGGGTTGACTATTTCGTAAAAAAGGTAAGTTCGTAAAAGGCGGCTATGGTCGTAAAAAAGTTATTCCCAGTGTTTGAGAGGCTTTGGTTGCCCTTCAGAAATCGTCCAAAGACGAACGCGAGGCGACTACCACTAGTTGTGATATCTTCGGTTGTGTACCGTAGGAAAAGGGTGAATAACGAAATGGCCACCGTACATTTCGAATCAAGTGACATAAATACGGTACTTACCCCGGAGTAAATGGCACACGCGAAGCTACCCCTCCTCACGGACCTCCAGCAGCAACAGGATTGCATGATAGCCATGCTTCAAACGCGTGGGTTACCGCACATTACACGCACATTCGAAAGAAATTACGCGAGTGCACACCGAACTGTAGTACACGATCGTACAGGATTCATGTCGATGGAAACGATCGTAACCGCGAGGCAACCGAAGGGTCACTGTAACGAAAACATTGTCACTCGAGAACGAGACCGATCGCGGTACCGACACGTGCGATGGTCCGATGCTGACTGCCGGCCTTCACGGTGATCGCGGCGCGAAAACTCCGGCCGGCGCATGCGCACTACGCGCCGCCGGGTAATTTATACCATTCCATTCGGCGAGCACGTTTCGTGTCAACCCTTTCGTCGTGTATTTAAATTCTCCGACTGTTCTGGAAAAGGGTCGATTATTATGGTACGAAAGGAAAGTCTTTAATTTATCATTTTTCTCGTATTTTTCACATTAACTTTTTCCCTGAAACAATCGCTATACATTTATTCCGAACGTGTAGTTTTTCAATGTTCAATTAAAATAAAACTGTTAAGGAAGTGTAAATTATAAAAGAAAAGATCTTTTTTCCTAAAAAGTTACCGTAGAAGCTACTTTTTTTAGGTTTCAAACGCTGATGATTGTTTGTACGTAATGTGTACACATTTGGCGGGATATTTTGTTCAGTGGGAGAGGGGGGTTTGGAATGTTTTGCCGCTATTATTTTTAAACGTGGAATTTCTTTGGTTAAAATTGTTTAATTTTGGAATTTCTATAGTTTAAATTTGTTAACCTTAGAATTTCTTATAGTTAAAATTTCATAACCTTCAAATTTCAATAACTAAAATTTCTTAACTCTAGAATTTCTTATAGTTAAAATTTCGCAACCTTTAAATTTCAATAACTAAAATTTCTTATAATTAAAATTTCGTAACCTTCAAATTTCTATAGCTAAAATTTCTTAACCCTAGAATTTTTTATAGTTAAAATTTCATAACCTTCAAATTTCTATAGCTAAAATTTCTTAACCCTAGAATTTCTTATGGTTAAAATTTCGTAACCTTCAAATTTCTTAATCCTAAAATTTCTTATAGTTAAAATTTCGTAACCTTCAAATTTCTATAGCTAAAATTTCTTAACCCTAGAATTTTTTATAGTTAAAATTTCATAACCGTCAAATTTCTATAGCTAAAATTTCTTAACCCTAGAATTTCTTATGGTTAAAATTTCGTAACCTTCAAATTTCTATAACTAAAATTTCTTAACCCTAGAATTTTTTATAGTTAAAATTTCGTAACCTTCAAATTTCTATAGCTAAAATTTTTTAACCCTAGAATTTTTTATAGTTAAAATTTCATAACCTTCAAATTTTTATAACTACAACTTCTTAACCCTACAATTTCTTATTGTTAAAATTTCGTAACCTTCAAATTTCTTAATCCTAAAATTTCTTATAGTTAAAATTTTGTAACCTTCAAATTTCTGTAGCTACAATTTCTTAACCCTAGAATTTCTTATGGTTAAAATTTCGTAACCTTCAAATTTCTATGACTAAAATTTCTTAACCCTAGAATTTCTTATATTTAAAATTCCTTAAATCTACAGTTTCTATAGCTAAACTTTGTTAACCCTAGAATTCCTTTACGCTAAAATTCTTGTTACCACAAAAACAAGGAATTGAACGAACAGAGAATAAAACGCAGAACCGAAAGATGCAGCGGTCTAACCAGAGACAGTTTACCTCGCAGTATCGCCGAGAGTTCGATTCGCACTTACCTGGAAAGCAGGCCCACTCGCACGGAATATAGGACATCAGGTGTACGGCGCATGTTAATGGAAAAAGTTGTCCGGGGAGTCCCGAGTTTCATTAGCGTCCCAATAGCACCTCGCGAATTCTGGGAGTTTGCGGTGTCGTTCGTCAACAGGGGGATTCCCGCGGATTAATTTGCGCCGACAACTCCGAAAATGTAGTTTCAAGTTGAGATACGTTTCAGGAACGCGAACAACGCGTTTAAGAAATGAAACAATTTATTCGATAGTGAAATTACAACAGATGTACATCACGTTTGATACAAGATTTACACCGTAACCATAAACAAAAGAAATTTAAAAATCGATAACATCAAACGTCTCTCTTAACGACCTCTAACGAGAAATAAAATATTTTTCAAAGAGTACGTCATTCGAGTACAATAGGTATCTCTGTAACGATGTATCACACGGTAAGTCAACCGTCTTCTACTAGATTGACGAGCATCGTTTCCTGAAATTTTACGTGACGTAAACACACGACAAGGTTTCTTTCGAACAGTCGATCGACCTTGTTGAACGTTTCTTTTTCCAGTTGGTATCGTCTTCGAGATCAATTAACTGGGAACACTTTACGATCGATAGATTTTTTTGCACGAATTCGTTGTGCCAGCGTTTCTCCCTTCCCTGGTCTTCTCTCGTTTTATCACGGGCTGCGGTAACCGCAATGTTTTACTGGCCGATCGACATGAAAGTTTTACTATATACGTAAATCGTAATTTTTCGTATGCGTGGCACGAGGTCCGGATTACGACGCTGATATCTACGCTGCGATTCACCTCGAAGCTGCTAATAATCGTTAACGATATTCCGGAACGTTTTCAACGTTTACAACCCACTCGTGATTCCCCCCCACCCCCCCACCCCCCCACTCCCTTCACTTTTCATCTGACGATTACAATGGACCCGAGAATTTTCCGAGAAAGGTTCCGCATAAATCAGGACACCTGTAGACAGCAGAACCTATTACGCAGAATTTATCTCGCGGGCAACGGGAACGCGGGAAAATTCGTTTTCCACGGTGGAAGGACACCGGCAACGTAAGCAATAGCGTTCAACGTCGCCCGAGACGCGCCGAGGTGCCATAAATTTCGACGACACGGAAGCCGGGACGAGCGAACGACAACCAGTACGAGCGACGAAAATAAAAGGGCGGGTCGTTCGCTCGCGCGGTGGGAAACCACCTTTCGTTATTCCGTGGACAAGTTTCTTCGCACGATATCGGTAATTAATCCGCGACGTGCCATTGGCTCGTATCGAGACAACTGGAAACGAGACGATTCTCGACTCTCGCGTCGGTGATCGGTTTCAACTATCTCGTGTCCGATCGATTTGTCGATAATTAGCTACCTCAAGTGCGGTAGAGTTGATAATCGGACATAGTATCTTAACCGTTTGGGTCCCAGAGGGTATTGAAATAACATTGTCGAAGAATCCTGAACAGCGCGACAGCGCTTTCTCTAAACGAGTACGAAGAGACCCAAGCAGCGCGACAGCGCTTCTTTAATTGTACGTCGACGAATCCCAAGCGACGCGATAGCGCTTCGTTTACTTTGTAATCAGCCGCATGGATTACGACGAGGGTAATACTACTTGTCTGATCTTATACAGGATCATACTACTTGTCTAACCACAGCCGGGATCATACTACTTGGCTGATCATAGACGGGAGTAATACTACTTGTCTGGTTATAGACGGGAGGTTATACTACTTGTCTGACCACAGACGGGGACAACACTACTTGTCTGATCATTGACTGGGTCATGCTACTTGTCTGACCATAGACAGTATACTTCTATTTGTCGAATAACAGATGGGGTTATACTACTGGTCTGATCATAAATGGCGTAATTCTACCTGTCTGATCATAGACTAGGTGCTATACTACTTGTCTGACCATAGACTGGGGGCTATACTACTTGTCTAACCATAGACCGAGGCTACACTACTTGTCTGATCATGGACTAGGGTCATACTACTTGTATGACAACAGGCGGGGGGGGGGGGGGGGTAATACTACATGTCTGACCATGGACTGGGGGGTAATACTACTTCTCTGACCACAGACGAAGGACTATACTACTTCTCTGACCACAGACGAAGGACTATATTACTTGTCTGACCATAGACTGAGGGCTATTCTACTTGTTTGACCATAAACAGGGGACTATACTACTTGTCGGATCATAGACTGGGGTCACACTACTTGTCTGACCACGGACTAGGGGTAATACTACTTGTCTAACCATAGACGAGGGTCATACTACTTATCTGGCCATAGAAGAGGGTCATACTACTTGTATGACCATAGACGAGGGTCACACTACTTATCTGGCCATATACGGGGCAATTCTACTTGACTGACAGACAGTGCAATTCTACTTGTTTGACCCCAGACGGGGCCATACTACTGATCTGGCCATAGACGGGACAATTCTACTTGTCTGACCCTAGACGGGGGCCATACTACTTGTCTGACGATAGACGGGGTAATTCTACTTGTCTGACCGGTAATGGGGACGTATAGTTTTTATATAAAAATCAGGGCATCAGGCTCGCCCGTGACAGTTACGAGTGGGACTATCAATGGGTTAAAATTCATGTAGTCGTCTTATCGGGTTCGAATCATCGATGACACGTACAGAAGACCTTAAAGACTTGGCTCTCAAACACTTGCAAACGTGTTTACTGTCGGATCATTTTTGTTACTCGAGTTCCATACGATTGTACACCCACGGCAACCAGTTGCATCAATCCGTATCCCGTACCACTGGGGGCAAAATCCGAAAGAGTCAAGGGGACAAATATCGTTTAAAGCGCAACGGGTTGAATTAATCCGAGCGTTTGACAGATAATAGATCAAATAATAAAGAAACGATGTATACTCAATTTAAATTGCGAGTATATCGTACTATATTCCACCGAATATCGTAGCGTTTGAGTATACATACATGTACATTTATGGAACTTTGCAACAATGTTCGCGAAACAGAATTCTATGGAGCTGGGAATAATTGTGCTGTTTCTGTGTATTTGAACGAAATTGATATGTCGTTGTTCATAAAATATAACAGCGTTTCAGTGAACGGAACGAAATACAAATTGTGACGATATCGCGCGACGGAGTTGGTTTCCTAGCGACAGAATCGTAATTTTCCCGTCTGCGCCAAAAAGAAGTGTCGTCAAAGTGCTTCTCATAACGAGGAAGTGTTTCAATTTTATTAAAAATTTCCCCTAGAAACGAGGTACTTGTTTACTAAAACAGAACTCGGCCAACGGAGGGAATTTTACAACCGTCATGGGCGCGATAAATATATTTAACCACTACTCGAATTATTTTATACAAAGTGGGACGATAAGTTTGTCCACTTTCAGTGTCTCCGTTATTTAGGGCACTGTGAAAAAATATGTCGGGACAAAGTTACACTATTTCGAGGGGTACATGTAATGGTAAAAATGGTAATATTTTGTACGAGTTTCAAGATCGTCCAAGTTTTATCCAAATGGAATACTATAATTTTTTTTTACTGTTATGCGATGTTCTACGTGATATCGTAAACTCGTATAATAAATTTTACATAAAAGGAATTCTTTGAAGAAAGTCTGTTCTACCATTACATGTAGAAAATTTAGATCAAATTTTTTTATCAAAGCTATAAATAACGGAGGTATTTAAGATGGAGATAGTTTTTCGTTCGATCTTCTTTGCGTTATCTCGAGGCTAGATTCTTATCTAGAGTTCTAGACTTTTACAATTATTTCGTATGAAATTATTTTTTAATTATGGAGCTCGAGATCTCACGTTTTATCTTTTGAAAAAAATACCGTTGAACGTAAAGGCTTTTCCACTTATCATACGTGTGCCTAAGGGCGATATTTCGATCTTTATGTTGGTACAGATTACGCATCGATAGATCGTGGAACGCCTTTGAATATATTCGAGACTCCCTGACGAAATACGAGATGGAATCGCAATAACGAAGCTACGTCGCGTGGGATACGAGATCGATGCAATATTTATAAATTGTGTTATTTTTCAACGTTTCGAGTCTATTGTTGGGGTTCCACTTTTAAAATCACCGAGCAGGACTTTCCTCAGAGATCCGTTTAAAAAGGCAAGATGTGCCCTTTCCGTCCTCGCGGTATGAATTATTGCTGCTTCAGGTTTCAAGCGGGAAGAAATGGAGCCACTGTAGTTGCAAAAATACGCCGAAAGATGAGTATTTATGAACTGCTGTAAAACTGTGTTAAAGAAATCTAGAACAGAATTAATCAAATCTACCAAATCCATGATTCATTTCACCGAAAGTTTTACATTTCTTGTTCGTTGTGGAAGTGGACGAAATCCTTATCAGTATACGACGTTATTTTTAATAATAATGTTCTTTCACTTGAGAATGAAGTTTACTCGAAATTATCGAGTCGAGTTATAAATAATTTTCATCGTAGATAGGGACAGCTTGGACTTTTGGTAAAATGCACATGTACGACACAAGTGACGAGACATGTTGAAAATTGAGTGGTCAGTTGCATCTCATCCGTCATGTTCGCGGGAAGTTATACTTACCATTTGTTTCGAAACGTAGAAAATGCATCGAATAAGAAACAATGTGTAAACGATGAACAGGTGCAAGTAGTTTTTTGAAAACTCTTTTACGTGAAAATTTGTTCAATTTTACACACAGAGAATTGACAAATTGTTAATTGGGAAAAGGTGGTCGATGGCGATCAACAATGGGAATGTACGATAAACTAATATGAACATTAAGGAGTGTAACTTTGATACGTCACTTTATTTTAATGTGAGTTACCATTGGCAATAATAAATTATTTATGACCCAATATTCTCGTCGAGTACGGTCAGTTAAAAAAAAGTTGGTAAATTTCGATCATTCGAAAGCAGGCGTGGACTCATGGCGGATTAATTGGACGTCGTTCGTAGGCATGTTTACGAGCATTCGAAGCGGAAAAAGGTGGTAAAACATACAACGAAGTGGTTCGAAAGAAACTTAGAAAGTCGGTACTATATTTTGTAAGTTTATTATTCTCGGGGTATTTTTTTTCTTCCTTCCACGTCGAAAACACGGGCAATACGATAGAGCGTAATATTTTCACTAAAGCATAATTGAAACTATAGCTACGTTCTTTCTTTTATCGCGCGAAAGAAACGTTGAAAGTTTCGTAGCATTCCCAGTCGGTTGTTGTATTATTGAGTTACCGTACGAGCGAAGGGGGAGTGCAAAGAAATTATTGTTCCGCTTCACCGCGAGTTGTGAGCTCCCGTTTTGTTATAACTTTTTAATTATTTTCTTTCCGTTGGTCCGCTTCGTGGCTCGAAGCTTTGAAGAGAGCGAAAGTTCTCGCCCGAGAATAAGACGCAATGGATCGTAGTGCCCTCGCTTTAGTTTGTGCATTTTTTAACCGTGGAAAGATTTTAAAGATAATCTTTCGATTATCCGGAAAATTATTCGTTACTCAACTATTACGAATATTCGAATTTCTACGTCTCGAGATATGAGTTGAAGTTATAATTTTTAAAAAATAAACATGAGCTCCGCTACAAAACGGAACGTTGCCCGCATATTTTGTAACCACTAATCCTATGCTATTTTACCATTTCCACTACATTATATATTGCTGATCAAAACTGTAGAAAAAGTCGACCATCAACGCGACACTCAGCAAACAAACTGAAACACTCAACCAGAACAAACATCCACTAAAATAGTCTAGTCTACTCTTCGGTAAAAACTTTTGGAAAAGTCGACGTTCGACACAACATACCCACAGCAAACATACTCAAACAAACACCCAACCGAAGCACACAACCTTTTCAGCGGGTGGGTGAATTATTTTAATAGCACAGACTACTCTTCCGTACTTATCAAACTTTAGGTAAACGTTCAACGCAGCACACAGCAAACAGACTCAAACAAACACTCAACTGAAGCGTACATTCGCTAAAATAGTCCAGTCTTCTTTTCCGTGATTGCAGATACAAGTACACTACGTATATAAGTACACTTCATTTTCAATACACTCGCAGAAATTTACCACGGTTTCAAAATCTTCACCGAGGTAACATTTTAAAAATCGCGCGTCGCGACACCGTGTTGTCGTCCGTCGCGGCAAGTTTGCGCCGTCGTTGACCCGTTTCGAAACAATATCGGACCGAAATAAATTTCATCGGGTGCAAATTGTCTCCAGAGAAATTCCAGCAGTGCTCGACGTTGCTCCACGCGCGTGGGGGGGGGGGGGGCACACTGAAAAGATTATGAAGAAAGTTTCTCGGTTCGGTTCGAAAGAGCGCGGTAATCGTACCGATGCATAATAAGCCGGCTTACGAGGAACGAGAGGCGGGCGTAATAAGAGGACTTTATAATTCCGCGTCTACCCGCGAAAATTTGTCGTAGTTCAATATTTCAGCGTCGCCTGCTACTTTCGAACTTGTTACTTTATGGTCGTTTTTGTTTCGCGCGTGGTCGCGCCACGAGTTTTCCTCTCGATTTTCCTTCTTTTGGGATCCAAGGACGCTCCAGGATATCGTAAACACACTAGTATGTCGATACCTCGACTACTTGTCTGACCATAGACAGGATTATTCTACTTGTCTGACCATAAACCGGATAAATACTACTTGTCTGACGACAGACGGGAACTACTACTTGTCTGATCATTGAGAGGGACATTATACTTGCCTGATCATAGACGGGGCAATTCTACTCGTCTGATCACAGACGGGGTAATTCTACTTGTCTGGCCATAGACGGGATCATTCTACTTGTCTGACCATAGACAGGGGTAATACTACTTGTCTGATCATTGAGGGGTAATACTACTTGTCTGGCCTAAGAATTAAACTATTGAAGGATTAAAATTTAATTTGATTATTGTGGCAATAGTCTACTGAAGATTCTCTTCAAATTTGAAGTAAATCGTTCGATTGCAACTTGAGATATACTGTCACAGCCAAGTGAAGTCGTTCGTGATAATTGCATTGGGTCGCTGACCGAGATCCGCGGATTTTTCGCTCGGAGATATTTATTAAACAATTGTACAATAAATCCACTAGATAATTATACACTTATGTGTGTTTTCTGAAAATTGACACTATCGTAGAGCTAATCCAAAGACCGTTCGAGAGACGATATAAAAGGCAATCGGACGAGATGCGTACGTCTTGTATCAACGAGACACTAACGTCTCCAGTAATATACCGATGATATCCACGGATGTTCATCACGATTTATAAAACGTGAGAACGGAATAGGAGAAGGTGGACAGAGAAACTAGGTCGTATAAATTGCAGCACCCTGGTTCGGTTCCGTTGGGAAGACCAGATCATCGAGCTTGAATCCATCCTTTATCCCATCTTGGGCGATCTCCTTCTTCAATGCGTCCACAAATTGGAAAAGCTTGTCTTTTGTTATGATGGCCACTATGCAACCGCCCCACCTGCGAGAAATAAGATTCCTGACGTGTCAACGTCGAACTTTCGCGTTTGCTTGGTTAATTTACCACGAGGTGTCTTCGTTACTCGAAACGATCGATCTCGCGTGATTTATTTTGAAATTGGGTTCGTGCAACGCGATCATAACGAACTGAACAAATACCGTGTTTTCGGATTTGGAACGACAGAGGATGATTGAGTCCTATGACAAACATGTGTGAAGTATTTTTGGTGCGTTCGAATATTTAGAAATTTTACAGTGGAATGCACTATTTACTGGATCACTTTGAGACCTGCGATTTTTGATAAGAATAATTGGCACAGAGGTTGAAAAATTGTTATTATTAAACTTGGTTAATTGTTAACAATTACGTTTGTACACATTTTTATGAAATTGTTTAGAATGCCATACATTTGTATAAAAGATAAAATAATAGAAATCTAGTATGAATTTGTTAAGAATTCTTAGGGTTTATTTTTAATTAATTTTGTGTAGAGAATTTTGCAATCGATAACATTACCCGTAATTATAACAACTGTATTCCAGTGTAATGTGTGATGTTAAATCGCGTGTCAAAACGTAATAAAAAATTTCTTTCGCGTACCACGTCAGCAATTGGAACACACCCATGGATCGATTTAATACATTTTACCTGGAGGTGCGTCGCGAACAATTTTATAAATATAGTACGATTCAGGAATACTTTTCCATAGGAGGTGAATCTAAGATGGGTGAAAAATGTTTTGTGTCCTGTATAACTTAGCTTACGAGTTGTGGACGATCGAAGAAAGTATTCAAAATGTATCCTTCTTCGTAGATGTATAGGTAGGAATTGGAAAGATTGTTCCTGGATCAAGGGGAAGGTAGTACCGTGTTACAAAGAAATGTGAACAGCATCGAGCAATTTTTACTCAATGTTGGTCACAGGAATTTGAAGATCGATCAAAACATATGACTCGATAAAATTCTCGATTTTCTTCAGATGTCAACTTCTCAGCTCCGCACAGTACATTGTTGACGTTCGTTGAAAACACGATAAATTTTAGCTTGTTGTGAAAAAAAAGTGTTGGAAAACGAGTTGAATACTTCGATTCACCGCGATTTACAATTTCTTTCAAAGGTCATCTTCTCAACTCCGAACAGTACATTGTTGGTGTTCGTTGAAAACACGATAAATTTTAGCTTGTCGTGAAACAAAAGTGTTGGAGAACGAATTAGACACTTCGATTCACCGCGATTTTCAATTTCTTTCAAAGGTCATCTTCTCAACCCCAAACAGTACATTGTTGACGTTCGTTGAATACATTGACCAGCCTCGAAATAAACATTTCTTACACTTCGAACATTTTCTTCTGTCATCCAAAACTCGAAAATTAAAGTACACACAGGACATATATATATTCATAGGATATTTTTTTACTCGTCTTAGATACGTATTTCTGTATCACTCTGTATTTCCCCGAACCGTGACCAACCTTTCCGGAGAGGTTGGTCAATTATCTAAATAGATCGAAGAAGGAACCGTTTCATCACGAAGAGGGATCTATTTTTAAAAAGACGTTGCTCTCCGACGAAGATAAATAAAATTCATTGCGTTCTCATCGTAAAACGATTAACGTCGTTCTCTCGAGCTCGTTTCCGGTCCCGGTTACTTCTATTCGAACGTGCTCTTTTACGTTCCCCGTTTCAATTGGCAAAACGATGGTACATCGGTGGATGAAACCCACGGCTTGTAAAGGAAGTTTGCAAACTGATGGTAGTTCCGAGGTGTGTCACGAACTTGTCAACAGACGTATATTTGGCAGTTAACGGATGTTATCGAGTTCGATCTGGTCAGAGTTCGTTGGGAACGATTAACGTCGAACGTTGCGACGGTTTGTTGTTCGTACGAGTTTAAATTTAATTAAAAGCATCGCGCGAGAGTTTAACATTGCTTATATTCCACTCTCGATAATGAATGATCAAAGCGGTCGGATGGTTGATCCCACCTGTTTCTGGTAAATGCAGAACGTGGGATAATCTATTAAAAGTAAAACGAGACACGTTCGAAAACTTAAATACGAATTATTGAATGTAAAACGTGCAGAAACTTTTAAAAAAGTTGACACGTACAATCACGTGACACGATTCGCAAAAATTTTTGATACCCTCGAAACGAGAAGCGCTGAGGGGGACGTTTATTACGTTTCCAGATTAACAAACAAACACTCGAAATGGACGATCTCGATACTACAAGTTCTTTTTATTTTTTTATTGGTAAATCACACGGTGCTTCCCCTGGAATATCAGAAAACTTTCAGATAGTTTGATTAACAATTCGTGTCAGGCGTGCACTCGGTTAACATTGGGTATCGTAATACTAAACCCGATGAATTCGGAGATTTTCGTTATCTTTTTACCGCGCTTGCACGCTCGAATTCAAGAATGCAAAATGTTCGAACTCGTTCAAACGATACCGTTTTAATCCGCGTAGGTTTGTTCTCGAATCGATTTCGAAAAGCTTGCGATCGATCGTAACGAAAAAAAAAAAAACACACTCGTACAGTGATTGTAATTTTCAGAGACAATACACGCTCTCACGAAACAGATTGTATATCTGTAAAAATTTTTACAAAATAATGTACAAATTTAGCATTTAATTTTGTCAGATTTTGTTAATCTACGTTCTTACGAAAGAGATTCTAAATCTGTAAAAATTTTTACAAAATATTAACTTTGTCAGATTTTTTTAATTTATGTTCTTACAGAAGAGATTCTAAATTTGTAAACATTTTTACAAAATATTAACTTTGTCAGATTTTTTTAATTTACGTTCTTACAGAAGAGATTCTAAATCTGTAAAAATTTTTACAAAATATCAACTTTGACAGGAATAGTTCATTCTCTTATGAAAGAGATTCTACATTTGTAAAAATTTTTACAAAATATCAACTTTGTTAAAGATAGTCCACGTTCTTACAGAAGAGATTCTAAATCTGCAAAAATTTTTACACAATATTTTATTTGTCAAATTTTTTTAATTTACGTTCTTACAGAAGAGATTCTAAATCCGTAAAAATTTTTACAACACATCAACTTTGTCAGAGATAGTCCACGTTCTCACGGAACGGACCGTATATAAAACCACGTGTAGATTTTTCGATTGTTCGCTTTGATCGTCCATACCGATTTTCAGGAATTCGGCGTGGGCCATCAATCGGTTCTGTGCGTATTTAAATTCGATTCACCGGCCCCGCGGGCCTCTGCTCTTGTATCTAGGTTAGACTTACCCAGCTCCCGTCAACCTCGCGCCGAGTGCACCGCAAGTCATGGCCCTGTCGACGAGTGCATCCACGTCGGGATGGCTGCACTCGTAGAGCTCGTGCAAGCTGACGTGGCTTCGCGACATCAGGTCACCCAGCTGTCGAACCTTCGCCTCTTCCATTATGGCTTTCTCCTCGCATACACGCTGAAAAGCCACCACTCTGCCCGCCTCTAAAATATGCAATCATACGAGCGTTTAATCGATTGAAATTGAATAATCGCGGCAATAGTGCACACCGGGGGCTGGGGTGGGGGGTTAGAGGATGCGAGAGGTGCATTCATAATCGAGTGGTTGTGTTATTCGAGCATTCTATAGGGTGTACGGTCTGTCCAGTTCCCAATGTTTCGATTGTTAATCCCAAATTTGTCCAACACATTTGTAACGTACTCACTCTGATCGGGTCTGCTCGACCTCCGAAAGTTACTTTTGTAAACACGGTGTACACCGTCCGGTACGTTTTATTCTAAATTCGTAAATTCGTTGATTACTTTACAGGTCCCAATATACACTGCAAACGGAAATAATTGCATTACGAATATTTACCAGTCGTTTCGCGCCTCATTTTATCACGTTGGGATCTGCCTATGGCACCTGTGAAAATTTCCTCGAATTACCGATCTCGTATTGTGATTAGGTAAACGAAATGTGCTCTCGATCGATGTGTAATGGCTCTTTATTCGATACAACGGAGCGGAAAGTAATTAGAGCGAAAAACCTAACGGCTGTGCGACAGAGTCGCGACGAGTGTTGCGATAAGAATTTATTTTCGTAGAATGTTTACAAATATTGTGGCAACGATGTACCGTAAGATGCAACCGTAAACGCGTAAAAGCGTATCAAAATGAATAAAAAATTTTGTATACATATATGTATATGTACACGTCTATGCGTATAAATTTCAACAACTGTACTCTACTGTGATCGAAAATCTCTTATTAGTGTTCTGTTATTACCATATTTACCATTTTGTATTAACCTCTGTTGGATAAATTTTGATCCCGTCTCTTTATTCTACGATACAAACGATAATTTTGTAGGACACCTGTCTAATGGTGGTAATTTTGTTAATTATAGGATCAATGTTTACCGATAGAGATTTGTTACACTTAACCACGCTATTGAAAGAAAGGTTGGTACATAAAATTTGTATCTTGCGTTCTCGAAGTGTTCGAGAAGTTTGAAAGTTTGCTTTCCTTCGAGGGAAGTTGTTCAAACTTCCGTTGCTTCGTTCACAAGTATGTGTGAATACAACATGTGAATACACATTTATGAGAACATTTCAAAAGTTTCAACAGGGTGTTGTGCACTTACACGACCAACAACGCTTGTTTCGACAGACTCGTCCAAGTCTTCTTAATTCAACTCGTAATCGTAAACGAAGCACGAGGCACGCGTTCGATATTACAGTCACGCACGAATCAATTGGCCGTTCAAGGTCACCCCCACCACTACGTATCACGGGCCAGTGTCGCCTAGAGTAGTCTTTCGCTGAAAGAAAAATCGTCGAGAAAAATAGTCTTCGATGCAAAGCAATCTCAAAATCTTCGAAAAGAAACTAATACGTGGCTCGAATCTCTCGAAACAAAGTTCGCGTCGTCCCGTAGCTGCGAACACCGTCTAAATTGTCCACCCTGTATTATCCTCGCGTGTGCACCGATCATTTAGGTGAACACAACGATACGCGTGGTGCCTCTGCGTTTATGTTAAATGCATGAAATTCAATCGTTTTGAGTAGCTTGGTAAAGAGTCAGCCGCCATTATCTTTACGAGTGGTCCGTATAACGGGTTTAACCATGAAAGAATACAAGTCAGTCGTTGAACTTTAATGTAAATTTCTAGGGGAGCGATTCGTTTTCACGGTGTCGCGTAATTTGTCGTCCCTCCGAAGAAATTTACTCGACTAATGAGATCTGGTCGTTAGATCGTCGAGAATGGCGGGAACGCGGGACAAAAAAAAATTGAACGGAAGCTACAGAGAGTTTTTCGTTGCGTATAAATTCCACGGATCGCGACGATACGATAACGTCGATGACAAACTGCGATCCATCATCGATACACCATCGTTGCGAAAATTGATTGCACCGCGAAAGAAAGCGATTGTTCGAGCAATGTCATTTTTTATTTCACCACGAAACAATTCGACGATTTTCTCGTTGAAAAAACCGAGTCGTAAATTACGATACTGCGCGACGCTGAAAAGTCGACGGGTGGGCGGTACCCGGGTTACGATTTGTCGTGGTCGATCGGCCACGCCTACTCACGTGTTCTTAATCGAGTTATGCTATTGGTCGAAATGGTTTCGTCCGTAGTAATGTACAATAATCAGTTTATGAATCACGCTTCTCCCTTAAGCTTCTACGAAACACGATTCGGTAAAAAAGAAAAAATTTTTTAACCATCGTGCAATATTGCAAATATTGAGTCAATTAAAAGTAGTTCGATTTACATACGTCGTGTTTGGACTCGTTTTAATCGGAAAAATCCGAAGAATACATTGGTACGGGTTTTAGAAAATTACGGAGAGTAAAATTTTTTATATTGCGCGATTATTTTTTTATCATAGCGGCTCGACGTACTATACCTTGATTTATCCTGTTATAATGATCTTCTTTGTTGAGCAAAGAGTTGTTCTGCAAAAAATACACTACCCTGCGCGCGAAACTTTCACTACTGGGTTCCAAACGTTATGAAAGTAAACCGTGTCTTACTGTTACTACTAATCGCATTGAGAAACACGATAAGGGAGGGGGAACGCGCGGAGGCAAAGCGTGATACTGCGAAGCGAGCGGTACGGGAGTGGGGGGTATGGAGAGAGTGAAAGATGGGCGTTCGGCGGAGTCAAGTACCCTGCCTACTCTCAAAAGTGGGCGTTGGGCGGAGTCAAGTACCCTTCCTACTCTCGATCATTTTTCCAGCGACGCACAGTACTCGGTTCCTTACGATTTTCAATTCGATGGAAAAATTAAGAACGATCGAGTTCTAGATTGCAAGAATATGTTCCAAACTCTTCCATTATTCAAAGAGACCGCGCGAAATTGCTTCCCGGGGAGTAAGCAACATCAGCGTTTGCATACATGAATTATTCCTCTGAAAATGCAGCTGAAATCGACCGGCACATTTCCGTGAAAAATTGCGGTATAAATAATCGTTGCTTGTTCCGTAAAGAACTCGTCGGTCGGGAATTTTCTCGCTCGAAATTTGCGAACGCTTGGTTCTCGGTTGGCGAAACGCAAAAAGCAAATGGGATAGTATTTTTATAACGATTCTTGGATCGATTTTGCGAAACGTTTCGTTACCTTGGTAGACGTGCAATGCGCGTTGTTTGAGCTTGAAGGTTTGCGAGTCGTTGAAGGATTTCAGGAACGATATCTCCCTGAGCTTCTCGTTCGTCGTGGCGAGGTCCGCGCTGATCTAGAAGAATAACGCACACGTCTGCCAATAACGCGCTCTCGACCGCGCCATTATTGCCGAAATCGTAGCTGTTTGGTGGCCGAGAAAGGTGCTTCGCTAAATGTGAAAAGCATCGAAGGAATTGGATCCCTCGATCTCGGTGGCTCGAAAGGTGCGAAATACGTATAACCGTTACCAGAAAGGGGCGATATAAGAAAGACACGAGCCACTGATTCCATGGAAAGGAACCTTTTGCCGAGATTCGTCGCCATAAATTGTTTTTATCGATCCGAGTGACTCGTTTCGCTGTAACTATTTCTTACGCTCGATCAACGGGGGGAACGTGATACCGAAGTCGAAATTTCGACGTTACTGTTTATCAATATTGTTCGGTATCGTTGTTATTCATCGATATTGCATACCTCGCTCAAAGTGTACGGTTCCTCGCGAAGATGAGTCCTCACCAGAGACGCCATTTCATCTATTTCGACGCCAAGTGCTTTCTGAACGTCGCATAATTTCTGTACACTCTTCCAATCCACGTTCCTTTTCTTCGCTAATACCTGAAATCGAGCGAAACAACCTCGTGATTTAACCCTTGTGCACCGTTCGGTTGTCAACTTTGAGGTTACATGATTTTTTGACGAAGTACTCGAGTTGCACAAGGGTTAAAAGAACCTAGAAAATATCGGTTTTATAATAATCGCACGTAAGGATTTTGTTTAACCGATCGTTTTGCAAACGAACTCGATAAAGGATACGTCTTTCGAGTTTCTCGACCGTGATACGACGAGCTAACTGGATTTCATTTCTTCGAATCTTTGTTTCAATACTTTGGCGTTGCTCCTGACAAAGGGTGGCACATCGATCAACGTCAGTTGCGCGACACCCGGTAAAACTTAATCGAGAAATAATCTTATCAGGTTTCCCTTCGAAACTTTCTGCCTGAACGAGTCTTAGAATATTCGCTTACGATGGTAATTAAATTTCTATTATAAACAGCAACGTCTAATAATCGTATTTCCTGTGACTCTCTGTTGATAATTAATTTAATTAAACAAAAATATATATATATTTATCGATATAAACTTTAACATTTTTGAAACAGGGACTATATTCTTTCGTTTTCATTCCACCGATTTATAATCCCCATTACTTGCAACAAAGTGTTATTTATAATTTTATCTTTGTGAAAAATTTTACATTATTTTTTGCTGTGGATAAAAAATTTCATCACTATTTTTTCTCTATTTCTATCGCTCCACCAAAGTCTGTTTTTCGTTTCGAATGTTCAATTACGATAAAAAGGTACGTTACCTGTGCAGCCAGTCGACATTCCGCAACCCTTAAATTGTAATTTGACGTGGAAGCTTTGTTGTGACAAGCCTGGCTGTGTGCTATTACGAATACCGCAGTTTCGGGTAAGGTGACATTAGTGCCACACAACGGGTTGAATTCAATCAGCATCGCGGAGCCTTCGTGAAACATTACGGCAAACGTGAAACAAAATCTTGATTTGTTTGTTTATTATGATTTACAGAGCTGAATTGTATTTTAAATCGAACGATGCAGTCGAACGAAAAAAAAAAATTTTTATAGGAATCGTATTAAATCCAACTACAGTCGAGAGAAAATCAATTGGTCGCTCAAGGACACTCTACATCCCCACTCTACGTTACAGCCCACTGGCTCCTCCCACCACCGCGTCATTGGCCGCTGTCGATCTCCTTCACCGCTCTCGGCCAATGCGTGCGATGGTGGGGGAACTGACAGACCGTGAACTACACAGAGTGGGGATTTAAACACTCGTTTGCCTTCTTTTCGCGGACGGGCAATACACGACTTTTAATTTTACGCTACGATAGCTTACTTTTCTCTTCGGGAGAAAAAGTTACTTAGAACAGTGGTCTTGAGCAGACCATCCATTTTACTCCTACAATTTCTCGAATAAATTACTTCGAGAGCAAAACTTTGCGCACAAAATTTCATTTCATCTATTCGATTTACTTCTGCAGGCAGAATCCAATCCTTCTTGGTTGTCGATTCAATCATCGCGTGTCTGTATACGTTTAATTGCATCGATCGATTTAAAATACAGTTACAACGTTAACAAACTTTCCATCGTAAATTGCAAGGTAGAAAAATAATCACCAGCTTTCCCAAGAAATGCGATCGCCTGGTCCATTCCACCACCCTGAGTGCCGATGTACCTTTCGGCGTTGGCACTGACAGTAGCCAACTCACGTTTCGACAATCGATACTGTAACATGGATAAATTGTTGCTGAAATCTTAACATCGCTTTAAATTTTGTTTGGTCCAATTGGTAATTGAAAAAGCGACACGGAGAAGTTGCAAACGTTGCGATCGGAAAGAGAAACTTTCCGTATTCTTGGCGACTGAAACTTCCGTATCGTCGGGACGTTAATTAAATTCCCTTTAATCTCTGCGCGGAATACCGAAGACACGGGAAACGGAACACGATAGCAAAACGTGGGAGACACGGAGCCGAAAAAAACGTTATCGGGCGAGTAATTTTCGAAAGTGTTCGTAAAAGTTCGAAAAACGGATCGACGGGACACCTTTCAGCGTTAATGGCACTTTTGACTTGTCGAACATAAGTGTCTTCCCAAGCCGAGCCAGAAACTTCGAGATTGCTCCTTCGTGGACGATCGTTTCGTCCGCGAAGATTAAAAATAATATTCGCGAAAAATGTGGTCACGTGAAAAATGTGATCGAGACGTTTGAAAAGATTATATAAATTTTCTCGTAAATAAAATTAAACATCGTTCGCGTGAACGTCGATGAAACATTCCGATTGCGTTCGACGATTAACCGTGACGCATTAATTGCAATTTCGAGCGCTATTGAATCGGTGTTTCGAGGAAAAAATCGAACCGCGAAGCAGACACCTCGAACGTATACCACGTCTCGTGAATCGGCTCATCACCGTTCCTTCATTTCCGCGCAGAGAGTGATAACGAGATAAGGTACTCCTCGTTAAAACGTTTTCAGGATTAATGGTATGCGAATCTGTTTTTGGAACGGAGAGCGAACGAGATACACCGAGAGCGAGCACCGCTAACGAGAGCTAAAAACTTTTATATTTCTAATCGTATATCCGCGAGCGTATTGTCAATGGATCGGCGAGATTCTCACGATTAAAATGAGTACAAACACGACCATGTTCGTCGTACTTTTTCTTATGGATCGTTTTTGAAAATTTTTTAATCACGTGAAACTGAAAATTCTCGGAACAGGCTCGTGTTTGGACTCGTTTTCATCGGGAGAGCATTGGGAACCCGTTGATAATACTCTTGCGAAAATGCAATTACAAAAATGAAAAAAATTTTAGTTTGCATTAGTAATTGCAACACCGATACGCGTGCGGCGCCCCTTTGAAATTTGGTTAGTTTTTTAAAATATACAACTACTGGGTCGTACAAGGTGAAGAACGTGTACAGTGGTGGAGGATGATTCGGTAGATTTTATCGAGGGGCAAGCGCGACGTTTTAACGAGGAGTTCCCGAATGTCACAGAGGTATCGTGCAGGACTATTTTATACCCACCACCCACATCAATATGTGTTATATAGGGTGATTGCACAGATGTTGAAAATGCAGCATTCTCCGATTAGTTTATCGAGGGAAAGCTTCGACAAATAAACGAGGTAATGCAGCGTACAATTTACAAAATACCGTAAACCTAGTAGGACTTTTATTGCTTTTAACTTGTCGGGGTCAGACGAGATCTAGATTTAGTCACGAATGGAATTAATTTTTGTAAAAAATACCTATAAAACTAGAAAGTACGCGTTAATAGTAACTCGACGAAACAGTCGATCGATGTGTGGAAGACTTCACTAACTCGAGTCGAAGAACATGAACGGAAGTGGGGATAATTTGGTAAGGGTTTTTGGATTGTAAAGTGCTTCACCAGTTGAGTTCTTTGGCTGACTTTACAATGGTAAAGTTGTTTCAAAGTACATATATAGGAGATATACGAAGGTAAATTTCAGCCTGAACACGTCACGACTTTGGCAACTTCAATAGCAAGAACACGAACCAGGAGTGTCGAGAGGATCTTACTTACTTTTTTCCGTGAAATCTCTCTGTTACAATGTCCGACACGATTTTCACCTTCCAATAAACAATGAGTGATTCTTGTAGCCACACGTCCAAAACAAGAATCCGAAAACCGAATTATTCTATCACCCCCAATTTACGAAAAATACGACTTTTTGTAAAAACCCAGGATTTTTGACAAAAACGAGACATTGTATGAAAAGTTAAAACGCTAGAAAGTTCTAATTGATCTTCAGAAATAGAGGAGAGTTTCTCGAATATAATGGTGTATAATTTATTAATCGTTTTGGTCTTAAAAGTATTAAATTGGATGCAGTCTCTATGTATTATTTTTCATTTTTATAAAAATTTCTTTACCTAGGACGAATTACTTGCAGTGAATTTATTTCGTACAAGTTTTATACATTCTTATACATTGCGAAAGTTTTCACTATCGTAATATAATATTTTAATTTCGCAGCCAATTAGCTCGGTACTACCTGCGACGAAGAATTATTGTTCGTCGCAGATAATACCGATTACCAGGTCTCACCGCGTGGAGGTTGCTGCGAGTGGAGACCCGGAGAGAGATAGATGGAATCAAAGTTCCATCGATCTCCCTCGACGCGCGATACAAACGAAATTACCAAACCGGGGAGATAGAAGGAATCAAAGTTCCTTCGATCTTCTGATTTAGTTCTGCCAAGCAATCACACAATGGAAAAATGAGGCAAAATTAGGAAAGACGCGACGCGAACCGTGTAGTTTGTCCTACTAGGTCTATCCCGTTTCCTCTCGGTGGGTCCGATTCCAGAGAAAACGAACGACGCCATCCACTCCCCTAGAGGAGTGCCCCGTTTCTCCATCTTTACGACGAGAGGGTCTTAGTTTGGAGGCTTTCACAGGGACCAGCAAAAATGCCTGCACCTGTGCTCGCAACATGCCCCCTCTGGAAGCGAACGCACCGGAAGAGACGGCGATAGACCGTTCGGACCACCTACACGGCCGGTCACTTGCTTATGCAACAAGCAGTGGTGACCGGGTTGAGGAACGAGGAAGCGAGCAAAATGAAGCTAAAGATTGGATGATTCTTTGGCAGATCACAGATATTTGTACACGGTTGCCTTAAAACTAACTTATTCTAATCTCAACTAAAGATCCCACGTCGGATGCGACGAGAGAGTCCTCTTCGTTCTTCGTTCTTCGTTCTTCGTTCTTCGTTCTTCGTTCTTCGTTCTTCGTTCTTCGTTCTTCGTTCTTCGTTCTTCGTTCTTCGTTCTTCTATGTTCCTATCTAAGAGAAACCTAAAGTCAAGGTATGATAGAAAATAGAAATGAAATTGGTTTGCGATTAAATACAGTTGTGCAGTAACAAAGAAAATAAACATCGAAAAACAAGTACAAATTAAAATCAGAGAACAAATAAAATAAATTAAACAAAAAAAAAAAATGAGAAAAAAAGAGAATGGTCGCCAGTACTGACCCCCGCCTATCGGCGGTCAGTACCGGTTACCAGGTGGGCCCCCTCCTCTTTGCAGGTACCTAAAATGAGGACATCCTTCCACCTCGGCGGCTCCCCGTGGAATGAAATTCTGTTAAAGTGGGGGGTCCTTATATACCCACCACAAGGTCACTTACCGTTACTTGGATTGTCTTTGTTCGATCTAACCGAATATTTCAAGAAATGATAGTTTTCAAGCCATGATTTATACTAGGACATTGTTAATAAATGTTCAAAGTATGGTCCAACGACGGTTGTTAATAATTATGATAAATAAACGTCATAATATTGCGAAATCTGCGAAGGCGAACGGTTTCGATGAATGATTGTTCATTTACGTGATTGTTATTAACATTTACGGGTGCTCCAAATATTAATCGAACAATGTGCATCTTATTTATGCATTACTAATGTTTAAGTAACTTATAGAAATTGATTTTGACCGAGATTCGAAGTAAAAATGTATTTCGTAAAGTTTTAAAGCATGGAACGTAACAATTGTTTATTAGATACATTAATTTAACATTCGTTTAATTCTTATAATTTACACAATACACGTAGAAGTAGTATTTTTTACCTAAAAGTGCCAAAATTTAATTAATCGCTTTTGTAGATAGAAAAATCATCGCGATGCATATTTGTAAATCGATAATCGATATGTTTAGCCTTGACAAAGTCGGTTGGAGCTCAATGAAAAATTCCATCGCGAACGAAGAATATTTCAACAAAATGATAGTTTAAGCGATTATTTATAATAGAACATTGTCAATAATTGTCTAAACTATGGTCCTACGATGGTTGTTAATAATTATGATAAACAAACATTAAGATATTGCGAAATTCGTAGAGGCGTACGGTTTCGGTGAATGTTTGTTCCTTTCCGCGATTGTTACTAACATTTACGCATGTTCCCAATATTAATCGAACAATGGACATCTTACTTATGCATTATAAATGATTAAATAATTTATAGAAATTGATTTTGATCGAGATTCGAATAAGTATGTGTTTCGTAAAGTTTTAACGCATAGAAAGTAACAATTGTTTATTAGATACATTAATTTAACATTCGTTTAATTCTTATAATTTACACAATACGCGCAGAAGTAGTATTTTTTACCTAAAAGTGCCAAAATTTAATTAATCGCTTTTGTAGATAGAAAAATCATCGCGATGCATATTTGTAAATCGATAATCGATATGTTTAGCCTTGACAAAGTCGGTTGGAGCTCAATGAAAAATTCCATCGCGAACGAAGAATATTTCAACAAAATGATAGTTTAAGCGATTATTTATAATAGAACATTGTCAATAATTGTCTAAACTATGGTCCTACGATGGTTGTTAATAATTATGATAAACAAATATTAAGATATTGCGAAATTCGTAGAGGCGTACGGTTTCGGTGAATGTTTGTTCCTTTCCGCGATTGTTACTAACATTTACGCATGTTCCCAATATTAATCGAACAATGGGCATCTTACTTATGCATTATAAATGATTAAATAATTTATAGAAATTGATTTTGATCGAGATTCGAATAAGTATGTGTTTCGTAAAGTTTTAACGCATGGAAAGTAACAATTGTTTATTAGATACATTAATTTAACATTCGTTTAATTCTTATAATTTACACAATACGCGTAGAAGTAGTATTTTTTACCTAAAAGTGCCAAAATTTAGTTAATCGCTTTTGTAGATAGAAAAATCATCGCGATGCATATTTGTAAATCGATAATCGATATGTTTAGCCTTGACAATGTCGGTTGGACCTCAATAACAAATTCAATCGCGAACCAAAAATACTTCAACAAAATGATATTTTAAGCGATTATTTATACTAGGACATTGTTAATAATTGTCTAAACTATGATCCTACGATTGTTGTTAATAATTATGATGAATAAACATCAAGATATTACGAAATCTGCGAAGGTGAACGGTTTTGGGGAATATTTGTTTGTTACCGCGATTGTTATTAACATTTACGCATTTTCCCAATATTAATCGAACAATGTGCATCTTATTTATGCATTATAAATGATTTATTTGTTCATAGAAATTAATTTGAATCGACACTTGAAGTAAAACGTGATTTCTGACGTATTATTTATACAAAGTGTATTAGTAGGCTTTTAAACCATAGTAAGTAACAATTGTTTATTATACACATTAATTTAACATCTGTTTTATGCTGATTTTATTGCTTTTCACGTTTTTAAACTCTACTTAGTTAAACAATACGTCAAATTCCACCTACTACTTCGAATCTTGATTAAAATTAATTTTCGTAGTTTATTTAATCGTTCCTAATGCATAAATAAGATGCGTATTTTAAGATTAATATTCGGAATATGCGTAAATGTTAATAACAATCGTGGAAACGAACAAACATTCCCAAAGACCGTTCGCCTTCGCAGATTTCGCAATATCTTGATGTTTATTTATCATAATTATTAACAACCGTCGTAGGATCATAGTTTAAACAATTATTAACAACATTCTAGTATACATAATGGCGTAAGATATCATTTCGTTGAAATATTCTTCGTTTGCGATGCAATTTTTCATCCAGGTCCAACCGATATTGTCAAGGCCACACATATCGATTATCTACTTATAAGTGTTTATCACGAAGATTTTTATATCTAGAAAAGCGATTAATTGAATCTCGGCACTTTTAAATAAAAAATACTACTTCTACGCGTATTGTGTAAATTATAAGAATTAAACGAATGTTAAATTAATGTATCTAATAAACAATTGTTACTTTTCATGCTTTAAAACTTTACGAAACACATTTTTCTTCGAATCTCGATGAAAATCAATTTCTATAAGTTACTTAATCATTAGTAATGCATAAATAAGATGCACATTGTTCGATTAATATTGGGAGCACCCGTAAATGTTAATAATAATCACGTAAATGAACAATCATTCACCGAAACCGTTCGCCTTCGCAGATTTCGTAATTTCTTGACGTTTATTTATTATAATTATTAACAACCGTCGTAGAACCATAGTTGAAACAATTATTGACAATGTCCTATTATAAATAATCGCTTAAAATATCATTTTGTTGAAATATTCTTCGTTCGCGATGGAATTTTTCATTGAGCTCCAACCGACATTGTCAAGGCTAAACATATCGATTATCGATTTACAAATGTGCATCACGATGAGTTTTCTATCTAGAAAAGCGATTAATTGAATTTCGGCACTTTTAAGTAAAAAATACAACTTCTACGCGTATTGTATAAATTATAAGAATTAAACGAATGTTAAATTAATGTACCAAATAGACAATTATTAATTTCCATGCATTAAAACTTTACGAAACACATTCTTACTTCGAATCTCGATTAAAATCAATTTCTATAAATTATTTAATCATTTATAATGCATAAGTAAGATGCCCATTGTTCCATCAATATTGGGAACATGCGTAAATGTTAGTAACAATCGCGGAAAGGAACAAACATTCACCGAAACCGTACGCCTCTACGAATTTCGCAATATCTTGATGTTTGTTTATCATAATTATTAACAATCATCGTAGAACCATAATTTAGGCAATTATTAACAATGTCCTAGTATAAATAATCCCTTAAATTATCATTTTGTCGAAGTATTTTTGGTTCGCGATTGAATTTGTTATTGAGCTCCAACCGAAATTGTCAAGGCTAAACATATCGATTATCGATTTACAAATATGCATCGCGATGATTTTTCTATCTACAAAAGCGATTAATTAAATTTTGGCACTTTTAGGTAAAAAATACTACTTCTACGCGTATTGTGTAAATTATAAGAATTAAACGAATGTTAAATTAATGTATCTAATAAACAATTGTTACTTTCCATGCTGTAAAACTTTACGAAATACATTTTTACTTCGAATCTCGATCAAAATCAATTTCTATAAGTTACTTAATCATTAGTAATGCATAAATAAGATGCACATTGTTCGATTAATATTGGGAACATGCGTAAATGTTAGTAACAATTGCGGAAAGGAACAAACATTCACCGAAACCGTACGCCTCTACGAATTTCGCAATATCTTGATGTTTGTTTATCATAATTATTAACAACCATCGCAGGACCATAGTCTAGACAATTATTGACAATGTCCTATTATAAATAATAGCTTAAGATATCATTTTGTTGAAATATTCTTCGTTCGCGATGGAATTTTTCATTCAACTCTAACCGACATTGTCAAGGCTAAACATATCGATTATCGATTTACAAATATGCATCGCGATGATTTTTCTATCTACAAAAGCGATTAATTAAATTTTGGCACTTTTAAGTAAAAAATACTACTTCTACGCGTATTGTGTAAATTACAAGAATTAAACGAATGTTAAATTAATGTATCTAATAAACAATTGTTACTTTCCATGCTGTAAAACTTTACGAAATACATTTTTACTTCGAATCTCGATCAAAATCAATTTCTATAAGTTACTTAATCATTAGTAATGCATAAATAAGATGCACATTGTTCGATTAATATTGGGAACATGCGTAAATGTTAGTAACAATTGCGGAAAGGAACAAATATTCACCGAAACCGTACGCCTCTACGAATTTCGTAATATCTTGATGTTTGTTTATCATAATTATTAACAACCATCGCAGGACCATAGTCTAGACAATTATTGACAATGTCCTATTATAAATAATAGCTTAAAATATCATTTTGTTGAAATATTCTTCGTTCGCGATGGAATTTTTCATTCAACTCTAACCGACATTGTCAAGGCTAAACATATCGATTATCGATTTACAAATATGCATCGCGATGATTTTTCAATCTACAAAAGCGATTAATTAAATTTTGGCACTTTTAGGTAAAAAATACTACTTCTACGCGTATTGTGTAAATTATAAGAATTAAACGAATGTTAAATTAATGTATCTAATAAACAATTGTTACTTTCCATGCGTTAAAACTTTACGAAACACATACTTATTCGAATCTCGATCAAAATCAATTTCTATAAATTATTTAATCATTTATAATGCATAAGTAAGATGCCCATTGTTCGATTAATATTGGGAACATGCGTAAATGTTAGTAACAATCGCGGAAAGGAACAAACATTCACCGAAACCGTACGCCTCTACGAATTTCGCAATATCTTAATGTTTGTTTATCATAATTATTAACAACCATCGTAGGACCATAGTTTAGACAATTATTGACAATGTTCTATTATAAATAATCGCTTAAACTATCATTTTGTTGAAATATTCTTCGTTCGCGATGGAATTTTTCATTGAGCTCCAACCGAAATTGTCAAGGCTAAACATATCGACTATCGATTTACAAATATGCATCGCGATGATTTTTCTATCTACAAAAGCGATTAATTAAATTTTGGCACTTTTAGGTAAAAAATACTACTTCTACGCGTATTGTGTAAATTATAAGAATTAAACGAATGTTAAATTAATGTATCTAATAAACAATTGTTACTTTCCATGCGTTAAAACTTTACGAAACACATACTTATTCGAATCTCGATCAAAATCAATTTCTATAAATTATTTAATCATTTATAATGCATAAGTAAGATGCCCATTGTTCGATTAATATTGGGAACATGCGTAAATGTTAGTAACAATCGCGGAAAGGAACAAACATTCAGCGAAACCGTACGCCTCTACGAATTTCGCAATATCTTAATGTTTGTTTATCATAATTATTAACAACCATCGTAGGACCATAGTTTAGACAATTATTGAGAATGTCCTAGTATAAATAATCGCTTAAACTATCATTTTGTTGAAATATTCTTCGTTCGCGATGGAATTTTTCATTGAGCTCCAACCGACTTTGTCAAGGCTAAACATATCGATTATCGATTTACAAATATGCATCGCGATGATTTTTCTATCTACAAAAGCGATTAATTAAATTTTGGCACTTTTAGGTAAAAAATACTACTTCTACGTGTATTGTGTAAATTATAAGAATTAAACGAATGTTAAATTAATGTATCTAATAAACAATTGTTACGTTCCATGCTTTAAAACTTTACGAAATACATTTTTACTTCGAATCTCGATCAAAATCAATTTCTATAAGTTACTTAATCATTAGTAATGCATAAATAAGATGCACATTGTTCGATTAATATTGGGAGCACCCGTAAATGTTAATAACAATCACGTAAATGAACAATCATTGTCCGAAACCGTTCGCCTTCGCAAATTTCGCAATATTATGACGTTTATTTATCATAATTATTAACAACCATCGTAGGACCATACTTTAGACATTTATTAACAATGTCCTAGTATAAATAATGGCTTGAAAACTATCATTTCTTGAAATATTCGGTTAGATCGAACAAAGACAATACAAGTAACGGTAGGTGACCTTGTGGTGGGAATATAAGGAGCCCCCACTTTAACAGAATTTCATTCCACGGGGAGCCGCCGAGGTGGACGGATGGCTTCATTTTAGGTATCTGCAAGGATGGAGGGCCCCCTCTTGGTAACCGGTACTGACCGCCGATAGGCGGTGGTCAGAACTGGCGACCACTCTCTTAATCCTTTTTTTTTTTTTTTTAATTTTTCTCTGTGTTTAATTAATTTTATTTGATCTCATATTTTTAATTGTACTTGTTCTTCCAGGTTTATTTTTTCGTCACTGTATTTAATTACTAACCAATTTCATGTCTAGTTTCTATCATTCCTTGACTTTAGGTTTCTCATAGGTAGGTACATAGAAGAACGAAAAACGAAAAACGAAGAACCAAGAACGAAGAACGCCGTGGGATCTTCAGTTAAGTTAGAGTAAGTTAGTTTTAAGGCCACCCTGTACATATATCTGTGATCTGCCAAGCAATTATCCAATTTTTAGCTTCTTTTTGCTCGCTTCCTCGTTCCTCAGCCCGGTCACCTCTGCTTGTTGCATAAGCAAGTGACCGGCCGTGTAGGTGGTCCGAACGGTCTATCGCCGTTTCTTCTGGTGGGTCCGCTTAGAGAGAGAACATGCTGCGAACACAGGGGCTGGTGTTCGCACCGGTCCCTGCGGAAGCCCTTGATCCATCATAAGACCCTCTCTTCGTCATCCTCCGTGAGTCAGGTCCACGCTTGCGTGGCTCCTGGCTGCAGAGTTGGGAGAAACGGGGCACTCCTTTAGAGGAGTGGACGGCGTCGCGCAGTTCCTTGACAATCGGGCCCACTGAGGGGAAACGGGATAGACCTAGTAGGACCTACTCCACGGTTCGCGTCGCGTCTTTCCCAATTTTGCCTCATTTTTCTATAATGTGATTGCTTGGCAGAACTAAATCAGAAGGTCGAAGGAACTTTGATTCCTTCTATCTTCCCGGTTTAGTAATTTCGTTTGTATCGCGCGTCGAGGGAGATCGATGGAACTTTGATTCCATCTATCTCTCTCCGGGTCTCCGCTCGCAGCAACCTCCACGCGGTGAGACCTGGTAATCGGTATTACCTGCGACGAACAATAATTCTTCGTCGCGGCTAGTACCGAGCTAATTGGCTGCGAAATTAAAATATTATATTACGATATTGAAAACTTTCGCAATGTATAAGAATGTATAAAACATATATGAAATAAATTCACTGCGAGTAATTCGTCCTAGATAAAGAAATCTTTATAAAAATGAAAAATAATTCATAGACACTACATCCAATTTAATACTTTTAAGACCAAAACGATTAATAAATTATACACCATTATATTCAAGAAACTCTCCTCTATTGTTGAGGATCGATTAGAACTTTTTAACGTTTTAACTTTTCATTCAATGTCTCCTTTTTGTCAAAAATCCCGAGTTTTGACAAAAAGTCGTATTTTTCGTAAATTGGGGTTGATAGAGTAATTCGGCTTCCGGATTCTTGTTTTCGGTTGGCTTCACAAGGATCGTCCACTGGTTATTGGAAACCTGGAGAAAAGTTTCAATTTGTCGGACAGAGTTATCAGTGGCACTACGAAATTCCTTTTTCGTTGAGTCTATCTATAATACTTGGACTACCGTGGAACGAGAACATTTGGAACGATAATAAGTACCGAGATCCTTTTTCCCTCGGGATGCTCTTCGTGAAGTTTGATAAGATCCAATTAATTACATCATTCCAGGGCGGGTATAATTATTGTCAATTTCGCGCGAAAGTTCCATCCCTTAAAGACGACCAACCCGAGAAGAATAATTTACATCTTGATTTTCCTCGTAATGTGTATCGCGCCGATTTTCAAAGTAACAATCCTTCGTAATCGTTTAAAAGCCACCCCTCCTTTGTACGCGTTAGGTGTACACACGCATTTTATTATTACCCCGCAAAAGCAGTCCTTTTACCGACAGATAAATCATTTCCACCCTTCGGTCGCTCTCGAACCAGATAAAAGTTTCGAGAGAGTAATTCTTTTAGAAGACGAAGTTAAACAGATCGTCTATCCTTCGTAAGCCCTTCGTCAAATATATTTCTTTCTCCGCCACGGGGAAACGTTGATCGCGGCTCCAGTCTCTCTAAAAACATCGAATTAATCCCACGGGGATGTGAGGAATTCCCGAGTCATTTTTTACACCGATATTAACGTCTGGATTGAGCGCTAAAGAAAGAGATAAACGATTAGCCGAAGGGGGATACCAAGGTAGGCGATAAAAATTGCGATAGTGGCTTTCATTAGCTACCGTTATTACGCAATTAGCCAGAATGTCGGACCATTTGAGGCAGTAGTTAGGAATTATAGTTACGATGCGTGCTATAATTAGCAAACGTTACTTTTTACTCGCGTATTCTACCAACTTTTACATACACTTCAAAGGATAAAAATTGAAAATTCGAGATAGCCGAGAAAATATTCCCAAACTTCGATCGAAGACTTGGAGAGAAAAATAATATTATATCTAATTACTATCTTTCGAAACACGAATGTTCAACAATTTTCAAACTTCACAACTATGATAATTCACATGCTGTAACAATCAATTGTCCTCGACGCGACTTTTAAACAGACTGTACCTTCTATTATCTTAAAATACATTTCGACGAATAGAAGTCTCCGATAGAATAAAAAAAACGGTGTGTTAACAAAGGCAAAAAATAGCAAAAAGTATCAGCCACCTTCAGTTTTCCCTTTCCCTATTTCGAATCGTGGTAGATACACGCATTTTCGATTCAGCGCTACGCGAGTTTGCTTCTCTATTAGGGGAGGCAGGGATTGCGCGTTAGTAAGTATAAGAACCGCCAGATGGCGCTGCGGGGTGGTCGTGTGGTGGGGATAGCTGCTCTGTGACCTCGAGCAGTCAATATCGTCTGGCTCGAGTTTAACGAAGTCGTCGACTACTTAACGAAACTGTATCTGTGAATATAACTCGCGTAACACGGTTAGACACTCCGCGGCAATCGTACCTCTTTGGGAATATCGTTTACTTACTTATTTCATAAATCTAAGCGTTAGAAACAGCTTTCTGTCGAAGGGTATTGAGACGGAGGATTCGTGTGAAGGAATCGATGGTTTGGTGCGAAACTTACAGGAACAGAGATTGCTGGAAACTCCTCTGGTGAGTGCAGGAGATGACGCCACAAGGGTATTGAAGTTTCAGCTCGCAGCCGGTGCACTCATACTCCGATACTCTGTATCCGCGATCTTTGCAAGACATAAATTTATAAATGAACGTCTGTTCTCTCATAACTGTCCGTTCGAGTTTAACTCTCACGGTACACACGCACCGTACCCGCTGGACTTTTCATCCCGGGAATAAAATCGAAAAATTGATCGCAAGATACCGAAACTTTCGTTGATCTCTCGATGCGCAACGATAAATAGATACCATGGTTCGAACAACGAAACATTCGCCCCGTATTTGCGTCTCGACTCTCCCAAAAATGACGACACTCGATAAAATCGAGAACTCAAGTCTCTCGGTGGTTCTGAACGTTGTTGAAAACTTTTCTCGTTGTCCATTGGGGAGAAACATAAGTAAACAGTTTGTCCACTCAGGTAAACATAAAGGACAACCATGCCCGATAAAGTCTACCGTTCAGTTTCTTTCTCGCTTGTTGTGCTCTACCTCGAAACTTGCATCGAGAATTGCATTCTTCGATGCAAATTCTCGGTAACGAGGTACGGTAGATTGCTCGATCGAAAAGATTGTAATTTCGAGATCAGGGTTCACGGAAAGACAGAGACACGAAACGCTCACCTGACTGGCGTGCACAGTCAAAAGAACAGCGGCGGAAACGAGGGCACTCGAGCTCGAGAGCCCTGAGTTAGGAGGAATGTTTCCCCAAACTGCAACAAGGATCCCCGGAGGTACGCTCTTCGCTGGGATCACTTCGAGGGCCCCTTTCACACCGCAGAGGAAATATTTGTACCAGTTCGGACCACTGTCGGCATCCGTGACACGAACACTGGAAGAAACGAGAAATTTATTTCTCTTTGGATCTCCCTCGAACATCTTCGAATGGAAATCACAAGCGTGCATTCGTTACTTTCGACGAGAGGACGGTGTCGATAATAAGAAGGCAATAATTGAGAGAAAGAGGGGTAGTAATTATTATTTCTTCGGTAATGTACAAGACGATGTGAACGATAAGAAGATAATTGAGAAAAAAAAATTCGATAATTGTTATTTCTTTCGTAATGTACAAGACGATGATAATAAGGGGATGATTGAGAGAAAGAAAGATGATAGTTATTATTTCTTTGGTAATGTGCAAGATGATGTGAACGATAAGAAGATAATTGAGAAAAAAAAATTCGATAATTGTTATTTCTTTCGTAATGTACAAGACGATGATAATAAGGGGATGATTGAGAGAAAGAAAGATGATCGTTATTATTTCTTTGGTAATGTGCAAGATGATGTGAACGATAAGAAGATAATTGAGAAAAAAAATTCGATAATTGTTATTTCTTTCGTAATGTACAAGACGATGATAATAAGGGGATGATTGAGAGAAAGAAAGATGATAGTTATTATTTCTTTGGTAATGTGTAAGATGATGTAAACGATAAGAAGATAATTGAGAAAAAAAAATTTGATAATTATTATTCCTTTGGTAATGTACAAGATTATAATATAAGAGGATAATTGAGAAAAAGAACAATAATGATTATTATTTCTTTGGTAATGTACAAGATTATAATATAAGAGGATAATTGAGAAAAAGAAGGATAATAATTATTATTTCTTTGGTAATGTACAAGATTATAATATAAGAGGATAATTGAGAAAAAGAAGGATAATAATTATTATTTCTTTGGTAATGTACAAGACAATGAGGACGATAAGAGGATAATTGAGAAAAAGAACAATAATGATTATTATTTCTTTGGTAATGTACATGACAATGAGGAGGATAAGGAGATTATTGAGAGAAAGATGATGATAATTATTATTCTTTTGGTAATGTACAAGACAATGAAGAGGATAAGGAGATTATTGAGAGAAAGATGATGATAATTATTATTCTTTTGGTAATGTACAAGACAATGATAATAAGAGGATAATTGAGAGAAAGAAGGATAATAATAATTATTTCTTTGGTAATATACAAGATAATGATAAGAGAATAATTGAGAAAAGTTGGAATATTGTATTCTTTGAAAAAGAATTATCGTTCGATGTAGATTACAATTGGCTTTGAAAATTTTTCTTCGTTCAAGAGTAGGGGGGTGAGTAGATTAATAAAAATTTCTCTGTTATCTAACGTGCGAAATACACGATAAAAGTGAATATTTTGATTCGACAGTGAACGTTTCACGAACGATTGTAAAACACCTTATACACGAATAAAATTCCCGATACATTTTTGCGCTCGTGATCGTAAGAATAATATTTAAATCGCGAGCAAAATATTTAACATCGATAGAATACAAGTTAAAATTTTGCGTTAATTACCGTTCGGGAGAATTTGCATCGAGCGAACACACACGTGTATACTATATTCGTTACACGAATGAATAGTTATCGTTAATTTTTACCGAAATTCGAAATTCACTGGGTTGTTTAATAAATTTTCTCGATTTTTCCATTGTAAAGGAAATATTACTTCAACCTTGAACAACAGTAAATATATACACGATCTACACGAATTTTCATACATGTTCATCGAACAGTGGTATCATCTTTAAAAAAAAATAAAACGACGAACTCAATAGCTCCATTACTTATAGAACGACGAAACTCGTTCGAGCAATCTATTACATTTCCATATTGAAAGGAAGACGAACGATTGAAACATGGTGAAGAAATTTTACTCGACCAGTGGTTACAGAGTACTCTGTAGATTTCTTCGAATATTGAAATATTTTGTTTCACGTGTTACCGATGGTAATTATACTGTACGGTTTCTTTCTTTCTTATCGTAAGGATTCGTTCTTTTTACGATCGGAGCTTTCAAGCCTCGGGGATACCCGTGAATACATTTGCCGCGTAAAACCCAAGAGAAGTTATAAAGAACGATGAAACGCACAGCGCTAGGACAGCGTATCGCGCTGCCTCCTCGCATTATGCACTTTCCATTTACATCGCGACAAACTTCATTTTTCTCTTCCACCTAAGAGACCGTAGTTATTGCATGCAGATGTTATTCTTCCCCCCGGTGCTCGACGAGAGAAAGATTAATTAGAAATACCGCGACCAGTTAGGCAGCTTCTGTTTCCTTAGCTTTATTAAATTCGAATTCAACTTTATTGCCGCTGAAACGGCACGGACTCGAGGCTGAAGATTAATTTCAGAACTACGTGAACCACGATGTTAATTTTCGTCGGTGGAATGATCGTTCAAACTTTTTAATACGCGATTCAAACCGAGAGACGATACCGGAGATGTCGGGAGATATTTATAATATAATAGTTCGTGTTTGCTTGATTGTAGAAATTTCGGGGATCGTGAACTCTCGAATCAATTTTCTTCGAGTTATCGAAGTTGTTTATCGAATTATCGAAATTATCCAACTGTGCACGTGACGTATTTTTTTAAATTTCAAACATTGTCGTACAATTGCAACGAATCGACGATGCAAGATCTGAAAACGTCTCGAAACGTTTGTTAGAATTTTATGTTACTTGTATGTTGATTGTATTATGTTTATTGACTTTCGTTAATTTTTTACAAACCCGTTATCGAAATTTCGACCAACCTAAACTATAAAATAAATTTTGTTCGAATCGTGAAAGTCAACCGGTACGCATTGTGCGATTAATTTTATCAACTAGTGTAGGTGGAGAGTGCCAGAAACTGTCGATGTGTATATATAATGAGTGATCGACTATTGACGAGAGTCTCCGGTGTGTATTCAGTGAAAGTGTTCCATTGACCATTGATGATTGACCGTGTTTGATTGTTTGCTAGCGATTGATTACCCACGATCGAATGTATTCCCGCCAATAACACAATTGTTCCTTTATCGACACAATTTCACAAAGAGTATCGATTTTTAACGATAATTCAAAATCAATTTTCGAACCTTGAGTTTTCGTACCGAAAAATGCATCTCTAAACTTCTTGCAATGTGTATTCTTTAATTTTAATAAAAATAGAAATTATATTTGACAAAATAAATGAAATTCATTTTTTTTGGTGAAAATGAAGCACGATTTTTTAAGAGTGTACAAACCTTTTATCAAATTATACATTCCCCATTTTGGAAAAGGAAATGACTTTCCGAACAACCTAACGATAAAAGTTTCGATAATACCATGCTAACCAGCTCAATTGTAAAAATACAATAATAGGTATTGCAAGAGAGTTCAACGATTCCAATTACTCGATTCGAAGTCGTCGTCGACAATCGTACCAGAAAATGCAAGAAAAGTCTCGAAGTGATCCTCCAAGAGTCACTTGATCATGTCCAAGGGTACGTTTGAAAAATATGGAGTCACCCGATGACTTACAAGCGTCTCGATTTTTCCAACAACCGCACTTTCACGCTCAATAAAGAAAACCAGCTGCAAGTAACTCGCGACGTTACGTAATAAGCGACAGACCGACCAGCCGGTGTTCTGGTCACTTCCAACCTTTCAGAGTGGTTTCTTATTTTTCTTAAATATGTTTCTGGCAATGTTTACGAATGTACACGGATTCGGCGCCATTTGCAAATTAAAGTTACTTGGAAATCAATAACCGTGGATCTTTATAAATTTAATGCACCGAGACACGCGTTAATTAAAATATTTTAATATTCATTTTCAAAATCAAGAGTTTCTCTTTCACGCGCGAACACCGCGTTCAAAAATAACGCAAGACACGAAACGATCGAAGTCGTTTAAAAATCGAACAAATTTGCATTTTCGTTGAGAAAGATTCAAAAATGAACCGAAACGAGATCTAATCGAACAATTGTTCCCTTGGAATGGTATAATCGTGAATTATTATTATTTACCCCTCGCAAGATCAGCGATTTATCACCACGCGTGGGTCCAAATGGACCCTTAATTCGACCACGTCTGAATAAATATTCTGTATAAAAAATTCTATTATTTCATCGTAACGTTATTAATTTCTAAAGACGATTGCAACAGAGGTGTGATCGAGGAGAAATTCTCTCTGGGTCGGAGAGGACCCACGCGAGGGTTAACGCTAGACAAAATGGCGCGCGAACGTTTCATCAATCGGTCGATCTTAACGATTTTTATCATCGATCTCCGTCGTGGGGAAACGAACGTGATTTTGTTCCGACATTACCGCGAAGTTTCCTCGTTTGAACGTGTAATCTGGCCGATTTTCACAATGGCGTCGTCGAATAATTTCCTCGAATAAATTTCGCGATCGCGCATCCACGCGAACTGCTCCTGGCCGGCGGGCATTTCCAAGTGACGGGCCGCTAAACACCGAGTCGACTAATGTAATTACGCGGCCGTCGGCTTTATCGTTCCACCTTTCATTTTATTGCGGCCTTTCTTTAATCTCGACGCGAAGCGTCCACCAGGAGCATCCACCGCGGCGGTTTTCCGGGAAATTAGTTTCACGTCGGGGCCGAATGCCATTTATTTTTGTCCCCTACGCGGGAAATGCACCGGTCAGAAAATTCTCGCGGTGAAATTGCATTCCGATGTTATGTACGGGGATTTTGCATCAGCTTCGGACTTATTTCGTATCTCGATCGATCCGCAAACGCGGGCGCGAAATGTTTGAGAAAAGAACGAAGGAAAGTTCTATCGGGACATCGATACGTTTACACTGGGCAGCCGTTAACTCTTTGTGGGTTTAAGTGAGAATTCTCGATCCACTCGTGGCTCAACGAGGGTGAACGACATCTGGGCGATCCAAGTAGGGATTTTAACAATATTGGTTCTAGAATTTTACTAGAGCTCTACTAGGTTCTTATTAGAGTCTCACTAGAGTTCTACTAGGGTCCTATTATAGTTCTCTTAGAGCCCTACTAGAGTCCTATTACAATTCTCCTAGAGTCCTACTAGAGTTCTACCAGAGTACAACTAGAGTACTACTAGAGTTTTAATAGTATCTTACTAGAGTCATATTAATGTTCCACTTGAGTCTCGCTAGAGTTCCACTAGAGTCCTACTAGAGCCCTACTAGAGTCCCACTAGAGTACCTATAGAGTTCTACTAGAGTCTTAATAGAATCTTACTATCAATGTTCCACTTGTGTCTCGCTAGAGTTCCATTAGAGTCCCACTAGAGAATCTATAGAGTTCTACTAGAGTCCTACTACAGTCTTAATAGAATTTTACTACAGTACTATTAGTGTTCCACTAGAATCTCGCTAGAATCCTATTATAGTTCTCCTAGAGTTCTACTAGAGTCTTACTAGAGTTCTACCAGAGTACAACTAGAGTACTACTAGAGTCTTAAGAGTATCTTACTAGAGTCCTATCAATATTCCACTTGAGTCTCGCTAGAGTTCCATTAGAGTCCCATTAGAGTTCCACTAGAGTCCTACTAGAGCCCCACTAGAGTCCCACTAGAGTCCTCCTAGTATCTAACTAGAGTCCTACGAATTATCAAACTATATCACCATGTTCTAGAAACAGAAATAAAAATAGACCGTTACAGAGATATATACCTACGAGTAATTCTTATTTTTACAAATCTTTTTTGGTATTTCTAATCGTAGAACGTATTAGCGTAGTTCAGTGGTTCAACTTGAAAATGACCGTGTAAAACGCGATGTATTTTTCCCTTGACAGTACTATTAAGGTTCTTTCACAGTATCCAAGTAAGAGTCTCAGGATAAAGTGCGGTAAATTTGTAACCCGACCCTAGATCGTATTTCCGGAAGTAGCCTAGCACGACGCTCCAATTACTTGTAACCCTCGAAAGCTTCAGACGTAATTAAGTTTGTCCTTGGTAATTGAATTTCACGACATATCAGTCGGAGTAAACAAATTGCACTTCGGTGTTGACTTTGCAGCGCGTTCGTTCGTGAAGTTCATTCACGCGGAAAATCTCAAACTGCTAGATATTTGACAAACCTCCTCAAACCAGTTCGCACGGTGCTCCAAAACTCGCGGAAACTCGTTCCGCAAGATGAAATTTTCAATAATTTTCTTCCACGCGAGTACGATAAATTGTTACGAACAATACGTAAAATTCTCTCTGTAGAATCTACGGGTAAAGAATTGTCAAAAATTTGTTCACTCGAATTGTCTCGGATCGAATTAAACTCACTGACCTGACATCGTTTATGTTGCACTGGAAATCTTCGTATTTCGAATCCAGATTGGTAAGACGGATGTCGCCTTTTGAGAGGGCCACTGCAACGAGGATATCCTGTTCGATGGCCATCGGACAAACAGCATACCCGCAATAATCGATGTGCTCGCCAATTAAATTAACTCTGCGAACGAACGAACGAACAGAACAAACGCAATTACTCTTCGGAGAAATGGAATCGTCGATAGTCGTACAATGCTACAAATGCTACAAATAAACGAGCTTGTAACGAAAAGATCTTCGATTCGTCGTAAATAACGTAGACGTTAAAATCGGGAGAAAGTTAACCAGTGAAAGTTTAGAAATATATATATTGCACTTGTTGTAACGATGAAAAGATGTATCTTGAACATAAACAATTCTATAGTCATTCGTGTACGTATTGCACCGAAACGTATTTATAGCTTCGTGAGAGGAAGTGCATCGAGATATACAGTTCCTTATCGTTTCACTGATTGCGAGTAGAATTTACTTCTTGTTTTAAGAACACTTTGTGAAGCTACGAAAATTATTGAAATTATTACGAATATTTCGCTCTTCGAGTTGATAAATTTCTGAAATTCTACGAGAAGAAATTATTTACAAGGCACTCGACTCAACCGACTCAATTTTATTCATGACTAGTGTCTTTAAAACATTTTCTAAATTTAACAACTCAATTTAAATCATTACGAATATTTCGCTCCTCCAGTTGACAAATTTCTAAAATTCTTCGAGAAGAAAGTATTTACAAGGCACTCGACTCAACCGAATCAATTTCGTTCGTAATCAGTATCTTCGAAACATTTTTCAAAGCTACAAATTTGATTCGAAACTTTACAAAAATATTTTCCTTCTCGAGTTAATAAATAAAAATTACATCTCCATTAAACGCTAAAAAGATTCCAGATACCTTCCCGGAACTCTGACGAAGAACGAAGGCTCGATGTTGTACTTCCTCGCGAAGTGGTCGCTCAAGGTCTTCAGCCTCCCTCGTATCTTGTCGTTGGCTCGTAGAACAGGCACGCCATCTTCCGGTTCCCCGACGCAGTTCGCGTTCTTGCTGTGCGACATATCTGGAACGAATCCGCGCGAAAACTTCGAAAAGTAATTCTCGTTCGCAATAATCGATTCCGTGGCGGTTGTTTCGCGTGTCGATTTTGTGTCGAAATTGGAACTTCGATTTTCACGATGGGGGTTGACGGTCTGTCGATCAAGTTGGAACGGTCCGGTGACGGAATTCGTGTCGTGGAATTCAATTTCCACGACAGGCGAGTCTGTCGAATTCGAAATTCGTCACGAGAATGGTATCACCGTCACGACGGATTCCGCGGCGTATGACGATCACCGCCGATGAAAATTGCGAACGAGGTCAACGCTATTAACCCAGACCACGGTGTTGCGGTGGATCGCTAACTGCTTGCGTCGCTCGATCTGGTTCGAATGGAGGGCTTAGAACAGTCGAATACTCGAGTAACTCGAAATTCGAATCGACTTTGGATTTTCGATCCCATCCGAGAACTTGAAGAATCGAGTAGCTTGAGAGATTCAGGTGGATCGAAGTGAAACGAGTAGTTTGAGATGAATCGAGTAATTCGAAGTGAAACGAGTAGATCGAATGAATCGAGTAATTTGAATTGAAACGAGTAAGTCGAATGAACTGAATAATTCGAATTGAAATGAGTAGTTAAAATGAATCGAATAATTCGAATTGAAACGATAGCTCGAATGAACCGAGTAACTAGAATTGAAACAAGTAGCTTGAATAAACTAAGTAATTCGAATTGAAACGAGTAGATCGAATGAATCGAATAACTCGAATTGAAACGAGTAGCTCGAATGAATCAAGTAACTAGAATTGAAACGAGTAGCTTGAATGAACTGAGTAACTCGAATTGAAACGAGTAGATCAAATGAATCGAATAATTCGAAGTGAAATGAGTAGTTCGAATGAACTGTGTAATTCAAATTGAAACGAGTACCTTGAATGAATTGAGTAATTCGAAGTAAAACGAGTAGTTCAAATAAATCGAGTAAGTCAAATTGAAATGGGTAGCTTGAATGAATCGAGTGATTCAAATTGAAACGAGTAGCTTGAATAAATCGAGTAATTCGAATTGAAACGAGTAGTTCGAATGGACTGAGTAACTAAGATTAAAACGAGTAGCTCGAATCAATTGAGTAACTCGAATTGAAAGGAAAGAAACGAAAGAAAGTAAGTTAGTCACTTGGTCCTCGATAAAAATACTATAGTCATGTGCTAAGAAAGTAATTATAAATGATACTTTTTTAATTTCCGAAAAGATTTCCGTAATATTTACAATAATATAGAAATTAAAAGAACATCTTTGTCTAATTTTTTATCAAGCTTGTGCATAGATATGATGAATTATTTTTAATCAATATCGTACGAATAAAAAGACGATTTTTTTTTTCTAACTACATATAAAAATTATTCACTTTAAAAATAATAAAATATCGAAAATAACCCAATTATTTCAAACGATTATTTGTTACCTAATCTCAGATAAATTTTACGCCATACTGGTTTATGCTCGAGATAAAATTTATCAGAAATCTTTCGAGAAACGGGACGAGAACCCACTAGAATAAAATCGAATCGTTCGTGTTATAATTTTTCAATTTCTTTTCGTGTAATTTGTCGCAGATCGAATCGTTTGACTTTCGTTCAAGAATTTTACCGTGTAATATTTTCTACACAAAAGCTCCACCCTTCGAGATGAACTTTGTCTCCAAACGTTCCAACAAATGCAACCCGAGCAAACGAGAATAAAATAAAATTGTTGTCCCTGTCGTTGTAATTTTTTCCATTCGCTACCGTAATTTATCGCCCATTGAATCGTTCGACTTTCATTCCAGGATCTGCTGAATAATGTTTTCTACATAAAGGGTTTACAACTGGAGATAAAAATTTGTTGTTCGGAAAAATGGAGCGAACGTTACCCGGAGATAAAATAAAATCGTTCCGACCTATTGTAATTTTTCCATTTGTTACCGTAATTTATCGCGCAACGAGTCGATGAGAATTCCCATTTCAGTATTCGCTGAGTAACGTTTCCCCACACAAGGGGTGGCCAATTGTTTCGCGTTGGATATATACGCGATATAGAAAACACAAAGACACTGTTATCGCGCGCGATCGTCAATTCCACGTTATGCGTGTCTTTCATTAGACCCAGACGCGTTGTAAAATATGCAAGCGTCGTTAATTTCAAGGCTTCGACGTCGTATCAATTGCCAAATAGAACACCATAGTGTACGAGGTTCGTGCAAACAGAGTTCTTTATTAACGTGTATGTACTCGTATTGAACTGTGCAACACAATACCTGTATCCTCGAATGCAACGAGGATCACAGGTGCACTCTTCCAATTGCATCACCGTGTATGTATATGTAAGCTATGGTTTTTTTTTAAAGAACAAATTTTTATTTTATTTTCTTTGAAGTCGTTGCGGTATTAATTTTTTTTTGCGATTACACGGGGGCTAGAATTTTTCAATTTTTATTAAAGGTGCTTCTACAATTGATGTTACAATTTTATAAATTGTTTTGAGATCAGTCTCTTTGAAGTTCACTATACAGAGAATAAAGAAAAAATTTTTCCCTTCTTTCTGTACAATTGTTACGATATTAAATTTTTTTACAGTAACACAAGGACTAGTATTTTTCAATTTTTATTAAAAGTGTTTCTATGATTGTTGTTACAATTTTATAAATTGTTTTGAGATCAGTCTCTTTGAAGTTCACTGTACAGAGAGTAAAGAAAAAATTTTTCCCTTCTTTCTGTACAATTGTTGTGATATTAAATTTTTTTACAGTTACACGAGGACTTGTATTTTTCAATTTTTATTAAAAGTGTTTCTATGATTGTTGTTACAATTTTATAAATTGTTTTGAGACAAGTCTCTTTGGAGTTCACTGTACAGAGAGTAAAGAAAAAATTTTTCTCTTCTTTCTGTACAATTGTTACGATATTAAATTTTTTTACGGATATACGAGGGCTAATATTTTTCAATTTTTATTAAAAGTGCTTCTATAGTTATTACTATAATTTTATAAATTGTTTTGAGACAAGTCTCTTTGAAGTTCACTGTACAGAGAGTAAAGAAACAATTTTTCTCTTCTTTCTGTACAATTTTTGCGATATTAATTTTTTTTACGCGAGTTTTTGTCAATGTTTATAAATCGATCGATGCATAATTTCCTCTTCGTAGCGTTAATATACGAAAATGATCCGAGTAAGCGAAAAGAAATATCACGCGCGACTGGATCGGATTCTGATGAATCATCGTGTACGCAATTATTTTTAACGGTGCAATAAACTGCATAAACACTTTCAGCTATCGGTGTACTCAATTACGTAACAACGATTAAAACGTTTTTCCTGAATCGTTCATCTCGAACGAGAAACTGCGGACGTGTACAGATCACGTTTTTTGCATTTCAGTTTTTACCGTGTATTTTTATCGCGTTTCGAACGTTATTATTGCCTTTTAATAAAGGAATGTGTACCGATTTGTTCAATCGATTCCGTCAGCGCGAATTAAATCGGTGGATAAATCAATATTAGATAACATTTCTTTACCGAGAGATAAGAGTCTCGGGTAGTGTTGTGTGTGTGACAAAATATCGACGAAAATAAAAAATAACATACAGATCGAATTCGTATAAATTAAGAATAAATTCGTTATTTTTATCACGATTCCTGTATTCGAGAAAAAAAAGTTTGAAAATGATTCCCTACAGCACGTTATATAAAAGTATAGAAACATATATCGAGTTGTTCGGAAAGTCATTTCGTTTTCCAAAATGGAGAATATATAATTTAATAAAATGTTTGTACACTTTGAAAAAATCGTGTTTCATTTTCACCAAAAAAAAAAAAGGAAATGACTTTCCGAACAATCTAATATTACTGTTACAAACGAGGAGTAATAATGTCGATAATAGACGGACCTTAACCGGGTGATAAGGTTATTTTAAACTGAGAATTTTCTTTTATGGAAAAAGCAGAAATCAAATTATCCAAATTATCCCGCCGAACTTCGGGTCCTTTTAGTATTTCTTTGCGTGGACACGAGTGGCGCTAGGCGTCAACCGTCCCGGAAGAGTTTCAGTTACGATTCGCGAGTGTTCGAATTTGTTTGAACACAGAAGAATTTTATCGATAATGACACGACACGTCAACGTTCAAGTGACAAATCTTAAAGCCGGCGATCAAGAGAAGTTGGATCACTGCGAATGAAATTACTGCGACACAATATACGCTGTAACACGTAAATAAGATCGAATAGGACCTAGGTATGTTTACACGGAGTCTTTTTATTCTTATTTCAATGTCCCGAATCTACTCCTGTCGTATTTCCTATATACAACCGAACACTGTGCAATGTATCTCTTGGATACAATGTGGTTTCTCGCGATATTATTTAAAATAAAAACAACGGCGTGAATCGTAGTAACAAACACACATACCTGTTATCACACTGAGCGGTTTTGATCAGCAGAATGGCAATCCGTCACGTTATCATGCCGGAATAACCTTACCGACACCTGAAATATGCGGCTTATTGATCAGAACGAGCTGTTCGTACGGTGTACTGCCGCGAGAGTCGCTAGTTGCTACTATCATGTGGCAATTACGAAATACATTGGCGCGTGATTTGAATTAATTCACGATCAGGAAAGTATAGTACTTACAAAACGAAATTAAGAACGCTAAAATAATTGTAGAAATATCATGTAGTAGAATAACGGTGCTAATCTCGAAGATATAACGATAATAAATAGTATCGAGTTCCTCGCGTTTCGATTAGATAGAAGAATAAAATGATCAGATTCTATCACAAACGAGGTATATAATATTCATACCTTCAAATAGAACAATAAACCCCAATGAGATATAAACTAAAGATTGTAGGCAATTGCTTGTTATATGAACTGCGGTTACGCGAGCACTCTTACCATTTCCATGTCATTTCCTACATTATCGATTTACAATCGAATAAAATGTTACCGTTGGTAAGTATTATTATATTAAAACTAACCATAAACATTGAAACCTAGGCATTGAAAATAGAAATACCGATATGTAAGGTATCAGTGGTTTTGGAGCGACCTCTTCGTTTACAAAAGACGAATCTAAGAACCATATTCAATTGGAGAAGTCGGTAAAGGTGGTAAAGGTAGGAAATTTCCCCAAATGTATCTTTAGATCTATCAAAACTTCCAGTCTAGAAAAATTTTTTGATAGTACGTTCTATTCAATCTCATAGATGCAACCTGAACTATTTTAGTAACGCATTGTCAAAAAATTTTACAAGATTGTAGATTTTTTATAGATCCATAGATTTATTTGAGGAGATTTTCTACCTTTACTATTTTTACCGACCTCTCGAATTGATTATAGTTCCTAGACTCGTCGTTCGTAAAAGAAAAGGTCGCTCCAAAACCACTAACATCTTACATGTCGGTATTTCTATTTTCAATGTCTACATTATATCTTATATATGATTTTAACTCCAACCAAAATAATTTATTTTCGTCATGGTTAGTTTTAATTTCCACACCTACCAGCGGTGAAACTTTATTCGCTTCTATACCGATAACGTTGAAAACGACTCAAGAATGTTAATGGTAAAGTGATTTTCTATCGAGTGGTTACCGTATCGACGAATCCTCCATCGATATTCCATTTCTTTACCATTAAATTCACAACTAAACAGTTCTAGTATCGTTGAATATACCATATGTCGGTAACGTGTTACCGATCGGAGATTAGAGTGGTTACTAGTCGAATTGCAGTTTTCTCGCAAGGTTTCCACAACCCCTTCGCAGATGTCGCTCCGTATTTTCGAAAAGTGTTCTACTTCCAATCCACACCACTCTTCCACCACAGATTACAGTTCTCTTTCCACGTACACGCACAATCCACTTTCGAAACTATCAGTTCGCGATTATATTCTTGTCTCTATGTTCCTCCCAATTCCATCCACCTGTATCTAATACCCCAATTTTATCCGTTTCGTTAATACCTTTAGAATATACATTGAATCGTTGACGATGGCACAAAATTTTCCTCGTTGAACCGTATCTTCGTTCTCTCGAGGGTACGTCGTTTGTTTCTCGATCCAGCTCGCTGCTCTCCAACGTTCTCGCATACACATACCCCGCACTCAGGGAACAGGGACAGACGTCAGTTTAATTCGTATTACTTTCCTCATAAATCCGTCGGGATTCGTGGCTGGGGTTGGCCCAGAGTGGGGTGCAAGATGAAGTCCGCAGTAGCAAGCTATAATGTCGCGTATAACGCGATAGGTATGTACACATATACACGGCTAGCTACGGTCCATGGTGGTAGGAATCCTTAGTCAGAAACGAGAGTATAACCTCTACGTTTTTTCCTTTGGCCCGTTACAGTCCGCTCCTTTCCCTCCATCTCCTTGAGCCGAGGATGTACCGATTCCAGACAGTTTTTGCTGAAACATCGCGCCGTTGATCCGGCATTTTCCAGGCCGCTTGGTTTATCGCTCGGCCTGATCCCTCTGTTCGTACCGCGGTGTTACAAGCCCCTGCAATCGATGTTTTCATCCCATCTTCCTTGCTCGACTCCGTCTGTGTTCCAAACCCTGCACCCCACCGTTCGACCCAACCCCCCCGTTCGTTCACCGAGTGATTTCAGTCCTCTCCCGTATTTCTCTTTATCTTTCTCTACCTCCCCACCCGTCCTCGTAGGTCCTCCCGAGATAACTGTCGCCATTTGTCTCTCGGTGGCGGCATGTACCCGGAGCTACGCGCGGCGATGTAAAGCTACCTTACCGATCTCCTGACCGTACACCAAAGACCTGGATTCTCGTTGACTCCTGGAGAAGGGATATTCCGCGAGAGGTACTCGCGGATTCCTCCTACCGACCACCTCCAGAACGTTGTCACGAATAGGAATCCGACCATGGTGTTTATCCGATCTTTCGAGGTATCTTCGATGACATTTCACGTCATCAGATTGCGAAAGGATGACTTCTGTAGCGACGTCGGATCGTCGAATGATCATTTCTGTAGTAGAGACATTAACTTTCCAGGGATTATCTCTCTTTGTCTTCTATTTGCACGAGAGTGCACGGTATCGGTACTATTGGAAATATTTCGTTTCTCGAAGTAACTTTTTGTTGTTCGAAATTGAGGAACTTATGGTTAGAAACTTATTGAAGTCGTAGAAGGTTCATTACCGAAGAATATAGGTGTCCGAGGTACAGTCCGTTCGCGAGAAGAAGGCCAACGAGTATCCGCCTCCCCTGACTGGGCGGAGTCAAGGGCGGTGACGGAGCGCGACAGCGGCCAGTAGCGACGCTGCGCGTGTTACTAGGGGCGTGAGTCCATCCCCACTCCAGCTTCCAGGGGAGGTGACGGAGAGCGAGAACGGCCAGTAGCGACTCTGGGCGTGTTACTAGGAGCGCTGGAGTGGGGATGGAATCGCTCGTTGGTCTTCTTCTCGCGGACGGACAGTAGAGAGTTAACTGATCGTACTTTTTACACGAGATTCGGGAAACACTCTTAACGAATTATTTAATTTCTCTAAAAAAATAATAAACACGCAAGTTGAACCTCGAGTTACAATATTCGTGATTAATTTACACATGGATTGGCGTCGAATTGAAAATACAAAGTATCTCGAACCTCTCTCGATATTTTTCTCTCGATCGTTCTACTCGACGCTGTTGTTCGTTCGTGGTACTCGCGATAACGAATCTGAAACTCGTTATGGCTCCGTTCGAAGTGGAATATTCCTGTTGTGGAAAGACAGCGGGACCCAATAACGCAGTATCGTCCCCTGGGTTGTGGAGGGTGCTGAAACGGGCAGCGATCTTTATACACCTACTTTCAATCACGGTTCAGCCACGATAAAAGACTTTCCTCCGCGCGATCGTGTACTACCCTTCGGGCACAGGATTTTGTTTCCCGCGCGGGTTCGGCGTCGCGCGAATAAACACGCCGGGGACACGCGATCTGATATTCAATATCCTCGGCTTTCCCCTCGGGAGAGTTTGCCGGGATCTCGAACTAGCATACGTCGTATCCAGTTTCTGCGTGTTCCGACCCAGTCGGATATAATAGATACATTTTTCGATTTTTCAATATCGTCGAAAGTCCACGAACGAACGAGTCCTTTGGGTTCGTTTCGCTACGAGTGGGAAACCATTTATTTACAAAAGTGAAAAGTTCAAGAGTCAAGGGGACGAGACGAGGGATATAATTTTTTAAGAATTAGACAACGGTGAGCAACAAATGTTACCATTTTTTAAAAGCATTCTCTGTAACTGGGTTTCTTTAATTTTCAATTCGATAAGATTCCAGAAATTCCAGACAATTTAAACGAAATAAAAATGTTTAAAATTGCCATTTTAACTGGTTAAAAATTACATCACCTATTTTTATTCTGTTCTATTCGTAGAAGTATCAACCAGCTAGTCATATTTTAGAGTATGCTTCTAAGAGATTATTCCTCTCAATATCTTACAATTCGGTGAAGGGTTGAAAGTTGTAAAGTAGCAATACTATTTAAGAGTAGTATGCAATTTCTCTCCAAAGTACTGTGCATTAACTGGAAAGTTACGAGCGGAAGGAATGTTGTTACGATTGATTCTATTGGACTACACCTGTTCTTAACCCTAGATTTACCAACCAGTCAAAATGATTGGTTTGAACTGCTTGTTCAAAGAAATTTACTTTGAATTCTATAACATATTTTCAAAAGACGCTGGTCATCTTTTTAGTAACGCACAGTACACCGAACGAAATAACGTGAGGTGAGCGGTTCGAGAGTGGGGGCTACGGAAAAGTGAAAGGCGGTGGGCGGAGTTAACTGTCCCTCACGTCTCTGTGCCGTCTCGCTGGTCATCTTTCCACTAACGCACAGTACACCGAACGAAGTAGCGCGAGGCGAGCGGCGTGGGAGTGGGGGCTACTGAAAAGTGAAAGGCGGTGGGCGGAGTCAGGTGTCCGCCACGCCTCTGTACTGTCTCGCTGGTCATCTTTCCAGCGATGCACAGTACACCAAACGCGTCTAAGTGCTGGACACGCGTCGCGGACCTCGAGAATCGAAATTGTTGAATTAGAAACACGCGGATGTCATCGGAGGGGGTCGATCGAAGGTGAAATCAACATCGAGGGCTAGAGTTATTGGCGTTTTCCGCTCCGTAATGGCTGTCCGTTCGCGTAGGACGGGGACAGAGTCGCGCGTCGGGAATTTAAAGGGCGTGGAAAGTCGCTTTTACGCGTCGGATGCGCGGCCCCGATTCAATTTATATCCGCCGCCGGTCCGCTTCCGGCCCGAGCCACACATCTTTCGCGGGATTGCAGCACTTCGTCCGCTTCCGGAACCGTTGGACGACGACATCCCTCCCTCTCTCACCCTCTCTGTCTGTTTTCAACCCCTCGACGGTACGTCGTCTCTGTCTTCGATGAAATACGAGAGGTGGCCACCGCGACGATTACTCGCGGCCACTGTTATCGGGGCGACGAGAATAAATCGCGGTGCAAAATGGATCGGGCGACGTATAGCAGGCAACGGTCACGCATCGACGAGTGTCAAAACACCGTAGAGGTTTGCTGCCCGATGCATTAAAGGGCGTCGAGTTAATGGACAACCGGGATCCACTGGCGGCGAAAGATCGGGGGCTGACTCGAGCACGCTCCCGAAGCAATCGTCGAAACGGTGGAAGTATTGGCTTGAGTCATGAGTATGTGTCGCTCTTTTTTGAGTTTACTATGTTTCTTTGTTTTTTTGTTTCTTTTTTTGTTCGAGAGGTCCGGAAGAATTTGATTTGAACTTTTCTCGAAGGAATCGTTGAAATGTACAAAATATTCGGTTACGAGTCAGGAGTGATTCTTTCGAGTTAATTTTGCTTCTTAATTATCGTCTTTTTGTAACTTTATTTCTTTTTTAAAAAATGTCGAGTTACAAGTATTATAATCGTCGTTCTTTCGTACGCTATTTCTCTTTAAAAGAGTCACGAAACAACTCAGTGCGAAATTGTATTACTTCGAAGAAATCGTCGAAAGGTACTACTATTGAATCATGTCTTAAATAACAATTTAATTCATATCTTAAAAGAGTCACGAAAGAACTCGCTCTAAAATTTATTCTCATCCCCATTTATTTTATAACTTGCGCTGATACACCGTAAATTAGAGCGGGAGTATATATTATAGTAGCTTCCATTATAGAAAAACGATAGATTACGAGGAGCCGGGTCAAAAATGACCCGTACATATCGAAACTCGCGTCTTTCGTTTTCCAATGCAAAAAAAGGACGTAAGAAAATGTATCAACACCCAGTCGCGTCTATTGCAATAACTTGTAGAAGAAATGATAGATTACGAGGAGATGGGTCACAAAAGACCCCAACGGGGTTAAATCGATACGGAAAGAGTACGACGATGTCCAGATAGGACACTGGGTCACGTTTCATCCAGAAAAATCCCAGTTCACGGACCGGTGGAATTTCTTTTCCCGAAACACGACCCGTAGGTAGGTAAGAACGAGGCGGAAAATCGCCGCGCGGAGGAAAATCCGCGTCTCGGCTCGGACATTTATCGGACACGGTGGTCCACTGGTGGATCAGGCTCGAATATTCTCGTCCGGTTTGCGGTAACCTGTGGCTAGCTCTCGGCTTAGATACACGGAGCTTAGATCCGCCTTGGGTTTGGTTTAGGACCCTCACGAAGGCGATACGTCAACGTCATAATGGGGGCCATAAATCCGGCTCGCACGCGCCTAAACCTCGCTCGTGGAGACCGCACGCGGACCACGGTCCGCAACCGTCCATAATCCGCCCGCGTGTCCCTGCTACTATACCTCCAACTTAGTTTGCACGCTGACTTTGTTAGATATTGCTGCCGTTCATCCATCACACGGGCCACCGCTGCAATCGGTCCGGTTCCTCGTATCTGAAATGCAACGTGGGAAAGTGTAACCGTGTCTGGTTTCGACATTGAAATCCGAGATGCGACGCCTATGTGTGCGACACCACGAGAATGGCAAATTAGCAATACCCTTTCCCGAACTCTAAGAGTTGGAAGTAACGATGCGTTCAAATATTCTGCGATGTAATTATTCGACAGACGAGTTTTGTGTCCTAACAATAGATGTCTCGACAATTGTCGAGAAAGTTTTCATACCTCTCGAAGACTTGTTCAGTGCACGAAATTGAAAAGTTAGCCTTCGAACCGATACACTCATTCTTTCGAGGGATACCTTCGAAGTGGCTTACTATAGACATCGACGAAATTTTATTCGGTATATCCTTCCAATAAATCCTAGTATCACGGTATCAAGTATTCCTTGCGAGTGAACCTAAAGCACTTGACCCTATTACGTTAATTCATAGCAGAGGTCGTTATACAGTACACCCTACAAAATGTCGGGTGACTTTACAACATGTAAAAGGATAGAAACAGGGTTCGACGATCTCCTTGAAGCTTCATCTAAATCCTCCGGTCCCTGAAACCTTAGTTACAAGGGAAGAATACAATGAGGCTCACAATATTGGTGACCTTGAACTGTACTATTTCTACTCGTCTCAGTAGCTTCTACCGAAAGATACACAAAGTTTAGTAACTTTCCTTGCCCAGTACTCAACAAATATAGAAGAATACAATCAGGCTCACAATATTGGTGACCTTGAACTGTACTCTTTCTACTCGTCACAGTAGCTTCTATCAAAAAATACACAAAGTTTAGTAATTTTCCTTGCCCAGTACTCAACAAATATAGAAGAATACAATCAGGCTCACAATATTGGTGACCTTGAACTGTACTCTTTCTACTCGTCACAGTAGCTTCTATCAAAAAATACACAAAGTTTAGTAATTTTCCTTGCCCAGTACTCAACAAATATAGAAGAATACAATCAGGCTCACAATATTGGTGACCTTGAACTGTACTCTTTCTACTCGTCACAGTAGCTTCTATCAAAAAATACACAAAGTTTAGTAATTTTCCTTGCTCAGTACTCAACAAATATAGAAGAATACAATCAGGCTCACAATATTGGTGACCTTGAACTGTACTCTTTCTACTCGTCACAGTAGCTTCTATCAAAAAATACACAAAGTTTAGTAATTTTCCTTGCCCAGTACTCAACAAATATAGAAGAATACAATCAGGCTCACAATATTGGTGACCTTGAACTGTACTCTTTCTACTCGTCACAGTAGCTTCTATCAAAAAATACACAAAGTTTAGTAATTTTCCTTGCTCAGTACTCAACAAATATAGAAGAATACAATCAGGCTCACAATATTGGTGACCTTGAACTGTACTCTTTCTACTCGTCTCAGTAGCTTCTATCGAAAGATACACAAAGTTTGGTAACTTTTCTCGCCCAGTACTCGCCAGATCCACTTCCTACATATCGTGAAAGAATGATCCTCAGAAAAAATTCTTTCCACACTGAACTCCCCAGAACCCTTTGTCCCGGAAACATAGTCCATGTCCCATCGAATGAAACGTACGTTCGAACAATCCGATCGAGATCTGCCGTATAATCTTCACGCGTCCGCTCCCCGTTAAAAGTCTCGTTTCGGTCCCCTTAAGAATCCAAACACTCGGACCTGTTTCGTCCGGACTCGGCCCGCGTACAAGTCGCGGGGGACCTATACACGTTGTAACACGAGCAAATAAATTACCCGAGTATCGCAGAATGCTTTCCTCGAGGCACTCTCGAACGTTTCCTTTTTTTTTTTCTTCCAACGGGGAAGAGATTTTTAAACCCTCGCGTTCGAGGTTCGAGTGCTCGAGATTAGCTTTTTTCTTTCTTTCTTCTCGGTGTACACGCTCGGACAACTTCGGAGCACGCACCGGCGCTGTATATTTTCAAGCACTCCCCCCTCCCCTCCCACCTCCTCTCCCGAACCGGTGGAGACCCGGGGATATCGCGATTCATTACATCGTGTTTAGATAATTAATAAAGCGCGGTCTACGTAAATAATGCGACGCGGTATCGCCTCGGAGGATCGCTCGCCGGAGTTGGAGAGTAATTTTACTCAGCGTTTCCTTCCCCCTTTTATCGTCGGGCACGGCCGAGCGTGTTCCGTGTTTCATTCGCAATCAGCGGCAGTAGCCAGTGGCCCGAACGGTGTCGTTCATGGCGGAGTGTAAGTGGTGGCAGTAACCTGAAAGTTATCGCGCGGCCAACAGGGTCGTAACGAGCACACCGCGTAGAATGCAGGTTACCGGTCGAAGGGACGGCATTCTGCCGCGTTGTTATGGCCACTAAGGCTTGTTTACACCGACGTTGTGTCCACCGTGATAACACCGACGCGATCGCGTCCGGATATACGGGCCTCCTCGGACTTGACGGCGACGTTTTTTAATTTCGCGACGCCGAGATCGGCCATCAACAGGTGCAAATTAAGAAACGGTACCGAACGGTGTCGCGAGAATTTTTAGGTTATGGACGCGTGTTGGGGGTTTTCAATGAAGGAAGGGAGAAAAGGGTCGAGAGTTCGATGACAATTATTGTCTTGTACACTTTGGTATATAGTAGCAACAGATAAATTGAATGGAAGAATTGTTACGGGAATTTTTAGGTTATGGACGTATGTAGGGGGTTTTCAATGAGAGAAGAGAGAGAAGGGTCGAGATTTCGATGACAATTATTGTCTTGTACACTTTGGTATATAGTAGCAACAGATAAATTGAATGGAAGAATTGTTACGGGAATTTTTAGGTTATGGACGTATGTAAGAAATTTTCAATGAAAGAAGGGAGAGAAGGATGGTTTTTCAGGGTAGAGTGTTCGATGATAATTATTGTCTTATACACTTTGGTATATAGTAGCAACAAATAAATTGAATGAAAGAAATTTGTTACGGGAATTTTTAGGTTATGGACGTATGTAGGGGGTCGTTTGAATTTCGCGCTATTTTTATAAGGTTAAACCGATTAACCTGAAACTTGACATATGTCGTCTAAATAGATGGGAAATTAACTACAAAGAAGGAAAGGGGAGAAGGTTCGAGTGTTCGATGATAATTATTATCTGATACACTTTGGTATGTAGTAGCAACAAATAAATTATATAAAAGAAATTTGTTAGAAGTGATTCATACCAGATAGTATGGCACTTGAGAAATCATCGTTTGATCTTACTTCGAGAAACGTTCACAGAAATTTTAGGTTATGTACGAATGTAGAGTGCTTTTCAAAGAAGGAGGGGAAAGAAGTTCGATGATAATTATTACGTTCTAAACTTTCGTACACAGTAACAAAAAATATAAATAATCGTCAATTAAATTTTAAAACAAAGTAAATCGAAAGAAGTGGAAAGACATGAGAGAGAAAGAGTCAAATGGTTAAAATCTCTGCTACTGAAACGAGTGTTACAATCTAAAGATAAATAAAGAGAACGATACACTTGGAAGTATCTAGGCAGAAGCAGAGTTCTACAAATCGTTAGCACAGTACTACTAAAGTATGATACTTTACTACAGTAAAGTCGAAAGGTTTCGAAATGAATAAAACTTCGACTACAAACTAGCGAAATAAAAATTTCCCTCTGAGTAAAAAATTCAGAAATGAAAAATTTCAACTACAAACACATTTCGAAAAATATAACAAATATCCTTTTAAAATAAAATTAACGTTTAAAAAATCCAAGCTTAACCACCTCTATCCATTGTTCCATTCCATACGTCAAAATGCAATACACACCTCGCTGTTAGAATCGCGCCACGCTTATTCGATAAAGAAAGGGTTGAACAGTTAGTAGCCGTGGAATTGTCGGCAATCGGGACACCGAAACGCGAACGGTGTTCACGGCTGGAAAATAATTTCAATTTTCAGCAACGTTGCCATTGTGACGGCGTATTAGTACGAAGCGTGGTTCGAAACTGTGCGCAGCCATACTTGATACGTCAGCCCGGAACGATCGAGGATGCCATAGGCGTCGCTCGTAACCGGGCGAATATTATTTCTGTCCCGGGAGTTTTAAACCTTTTTAGTATGCAAACAGACGGTTCTCCGGGCAATATAACAGCGACGTTAAGGGTTGAAAGTCGCGGAGGAGGACGTAGTCGTGGAATGGGTGGCACGGCGAGCCTTTTACACGCGGCCGTTTAAATAAAATCGCGTTAGTTACGACGCCCGCAATTTCAATTCGTCGACACTATTTCCCATCCTACGTCTCGTTTCAACGACTACGTGATCGCGAGAAAATTATGTATTGTTTTTCCGAATACGTACAGCACCGTGTAAATCTCTTCGGGTTCAGAATATTTTTCTCGTTCAAATTTTTTTTATATTACAGAGAGGGTGGGATTCGATTACTACGACTATGGATAATTTTATAGGTTATGTTTATTGTAGAGCGTTTCGAAAGGTTCTGTGTAAAATTTATCGAAAATGATTCGTCTTTTATAATGGAATGTTGGTTATCGATGTAGATCGATGTTAGGGAAAGTAGAGAATTTTTATTTTTAATTCGAAATTTACCTTTAATCGAAGTGTACCTTTTATTTTTTACACGAGTGTAAATGTGTAATGTAAAAATGTGAGAGAAAGGGTGATATCGTACTAAATTTCTAAGTAATAAAATGTAAATTAACCTTATTTTTCGGTTATACTTATTAAAAATTGCAAGTCCTGTATTACAAAATTTGTTTCGGTGAAAATCTATCAGGGTAATTTATTTATTCTTTTCTCTGTATAGATAATTTCATCGATTTGGTACGAATAACAATTTAAAATGTTACAAAGTACCTGTCCCTTACTATAGGTCAAATCAAATAACAATTTGAAATGTTACAAAGCATCTGTCCCTTACTACAGAGTGTCCCAGTCGTCACCGGTCGATTTGAATTTCGCGCTATTTTTAAAATGTTAAACCGATTAACCTGAAACTTGACATAAGTCGTCTAGATAGATGGGAAAGTAATCGTGGAAAAGTACACGGTGAAAGAACACGTGCAAATTATTCAATTGAATTACGAAGAAACATCGTCTTTGTCGCTAACGATTCGGGAAAAAGAGTAAATCGACCGGTAACTTACGCCCTCTGTAAGTTAATTCAATTAACAATTTCGAATATTACAAAGCATCTGTCCTTCACTTTATTACGAGTAACAAAAGGTCCTAATTAGTACCAGGTGAATTTGTTTCACTCCACAGAGAGTTTAGATTTGGATGAAAGACGAAGACGGAGAGAAGGAAGGAATTAATCGCGTGGACGCAGATTTTTTCCGTCGCCATTATCGTCGCGTTATCGGAGCGAAACGTCGCGGGAAACGCGCGTGTTACCGCTGACAGATGCATAGAATTTTTCTCGGGTCCTTTCGAGTCGCCTCGACGCGAGTAACGGATGCCATGATTTCCCAAGGGTCACGGGGTTATCGTATATTTTCATACGAATGCGTGGCGGACGCCTACCCTCCTGTCATATAACGATGTAACTAGGAAGCTGACCACGGAATTTAAACGCCATTATGAATACTTTTTTGCACTCGTGGACGGAAACAACGGGAACATTTCGGGGCGATTTTACGAGAATTTTCGTACAAATTTGTATTTGGGATTTTTAGAAGCGTGTGGGTGTACTCGCTCGTAAACGATAAAGTTCGCTCGAGAGTAAGATAGAATTCGGTTTCGAGATACTGTGAGAGAAGGTTAATTGTAATTGTGGGTGTAGATTGATTAGAAATTGAAAGAAGGTGAGTGGATACTAGCGTAGATTTTTAGAGAATAGGTGAGTGTAGATTTTTAAAGTACAGAAAAATTCTAGTATATGAAAGGTAGCAAGATGGAGTTATGTCGGTTTGAAGATACTGTGAGAGAAGGTTAATTGTAATTGTGGGTGTAGATTGATTAAAAATTGAAAAAATGTGAGTGGATAGTAGCGTAGATTTTTAGAGAACAGGTGAGGGTAGATTTTTAAAATACAGAGAAAATTCTAGTATATAAAAAATAGTAAATTAGGAGTTACATCGGTTTGAAGATACTGTGAGAAGAGGTTATTTGTAACTGTAAGTGTAGATCGATTAGAAATAGAAAAAAGGTGAGTGGATAGTAGCATAGATTTTTAAAGAATAGATGAGTGCAGATTTGTAAAGTACAGAGAAAATTCTAGTATATAAAAAATAGCAAGATGGAGTTACGTCGGTTTGAAGATACTGTGAGAGAAGCTTATTTGTAAATGTAAGTATAGATTGATTAGAAATTGAAACAAAGTGAGTGGATAGTAGCTTAGCCATTTAAAGAACAGGTGGGTGTAGATTTTTAAAGTACAGAGAAAATTCTAGTATATAAAAAATAGTAAGTTAGGAGTTACGTCGGTTTCAAGATACTGTGAGAGGAGGTTATTTGTAACTGTAAGTGTAGATTGATTAGAAATCCAAAAGAGGTGAGTGGATAGTAGCGTAGATTTTTAAAAAACAGGTGAATGTAGATTTTGTGGGTGTAGATAAATTAAAAATCTAAAGAAAATGAGTCGTCGTGGATTTTGAAAGCAGACAGGGAATTTTGGTGAATAAATTTGGTTCAATCATAGTGTACCATCGTTTGATTTGTAACAATATTTTGGAAACGTGTGCTCACGACTATGTTTACGGAAATTTTTCGATGCTTTAATACATTTCAGAAATTCAACCATCGAAAATTTGAAACAACTCGTAGGTAATACGAGTCGAGGGTGTGCAAACTGTACAGCAAACGCAAGTCGCGCGAATAAAGTGTACAAATTGCGATACGTTGGTAGAGTTGGAAAAAGAATCGCAAAAAGCAGCAGAGGGGACCGGACAGTTTACTCGAACGTTGAAATTTCATTTTCCTGAAAGCTGGGTCTGGAAAAAAAAAAAACCACCGCGTCTAACTGTCGATCTCCGCAACGAATCGAAAAATTAATCCAACCGAGCGAATCAAACTCGCCGAAAGAAACCCCGTCTCGAAAGGGTCGTTGAAAAAGTTGATGCAAACATCACGGCCGCGTATTATTTATTAATGCCGTAAAAGCAATTTTAATTCGTGAATCGCGTACGCGGGCATTTTATTTTCGATACATTGAAACGATTTACTGGAATCTCGAATAAATATCGGTGATTTAATTCTCCAATAATATAATAGAATTTCGTACGGCACGATTGACAGATGTAGCAACGGGTCGATATAGGTGTGAGATTTTTCTTCGTATCGTATAAAATAATTCGTTTCTGAAAAGGTTAATAAACACAAATCGGAGGATCGTTCTTTTTCAGCGGTGTAAATATATTCAGAGACCGGTGACGCATTAGCATTCTATCTGGAGTCTAACGACTTGTCGTTCTTCGCAACTGTTGCATTATTTAACGACATAACGAACAAACAAATGCCGAAGGTAAACGTCTGCGCTTCCACCGGAGTATAATTAAATACAATCGTTGGTAAATTTAATCGAAAGATTGATTTCGACAACGAATCGCGAATACCGTTCGTTTTTGTATTCGTTCGCAACAAATATTCCAACGATTGGATCAATCCTCGATAGTTAACTTAAATCGGGTCAAAATTTGACAAATCGACGAAAATTTCGCTCCAGATGAACAAAATTCGAACAAACGTAATTCCGTGATAAATTACGTGGTCGTAATTGCAAATGTCCCGTTCGTAAAGTTTTTTTTATCCCAAATAAATTCGAAACGTCGCTGAAAAAAAAAAAATCCCCGACGTTTATTCCGCGAAGAAACGTGATTCGAACGCGCGTCGAAACGAGAGGAAAGCGTATATTCGCCGCGGGCCATCGAGCGCAAACCCCAGCCACGTAACGAAAATCGTGTCGAAAATTCGAAACAAATGATTTTCAGGCTCGTGTTAATTAAAACTTGTTTGTTCGTTTCGATGCACGCGGTTCGAAGTATTGCGCGAAACTTTCGGGCCAACACCACGTTGTACAAAAACCTACTCTCACCCCTCGTGTGCGAGAACCGATCACCGAGACGGAGGCTAGGTAGAGTCGATCAGAAACCTCGATAAATAAAAGGCTGTGTCTAGCGCAGAGGTGCGCGCGCGTCTTCGGACGTGGACCAGCGCAGGGGAGTGTCGTCTTCGTCGTCACGAGGACAACGACGACGACGACAACGACAACGTCGACGACGATGGAACACTTGCTGGTCGCCAAGAGCAACGTAGCAACAACCCCGTTTAGTACTCTCGGCGTGTCTGCGCTGTGGAGAGCACCAGAGACGTCGAGATGGTAACGACGACGACGACGACGACGACGACGACGACGACGACGATGCTGTCGGTGGGTGGTAGGAATAGGGATCTGACGGCGGTGGACGAGATCCACCGAGGGAGAGAGTGGGAGAATAAGAGAACGAGCGAGTGAGTAAGAGAGTAAGGGAAGGAGGACGAACGAGTGAGCGAGTAAGAGAGTGAGAGAGTAAGAGAGTAAGGGAAGGAGAACGAACGAGTGAGTAAGAGAGTTAGAGAGTGAGAGAGTAGGAGGATAAGAACGAACGAGTGAGTGAGTAAGAGAGTCACAGAGTGAGAGAGTAAGAGGATAAGAACGAACGAGTGCGTGAGTAAGAGAGTGAGAGAGTAAGGGAAGGAGAACGAGTGAGTGAGTAAGAGAGTCAGAGAGTGAGAGAGTAAGAGGATAGGAACGAACGAGTGAGTGAGTAAGAGAGTCAGAGAGTGAGAGAGTAAGAGGATAAGAACGAACGAGTGAGTGAGTAAGAGAGTCAGAGAGTGAGAGAGTAAGAGGATAAGAACGAACGAGTGAGTGAGTAAGAGAGTCAGAGAGTGAGAGAGTAAGAGGATAAGAACGAACGAGTGAGTGAGTAAGAGAGTGAGAGAGTAAGAGAATGAGTGAGTGAGTGAAAAAATGGAAAAGAGATTGAGTAAGAGAGTAAGACTGAGATGGACTGAGATAGAGTGAGAGAATAGGAGAGTGATAGAGTAAGACTGAGATAGACTGAGATAGAGTGAGAGAATAGGAGAGTGATAGAGTAAGACTGAGATAGACTGAGATAGAGTGAGAGAATAGGAGAGTGATAGAGTAAGAGTGAGATAGTGAGAGAGTGAGAGAATAAGAGAGTAAGAGAGTGAGGGAATGTGTGAGCGAGCGAGTGAATGGGAAAGTAAAGAAATAGAGTAAGAGAGTAGGAGTGCGATAGTGAGAGAGTGATAGAGTAAGAGTGAGATAGTGAGAGAGTGATAGAGTAAGAGTGAGATAGTGAGAGAGTGATAGAGTAAGAGTGAGATAGTGAGAGAGTGATAGAGTAAGAGTGAGATAGTGAGAGAGTGATAGAGTAAGAGTGACATAGTGAGAGAGTGATAGAGTAAGAGTGAGATAGTGAGAGAGTGATAGAGTAAGAGTGAGATAGTGAGATAGTGATAGAGTGAGAGAATAAGAGAGTGAGAGAATAAGTGAGTGATAGAGTAAGAGTGAGATAGTGAGAGAGTGATAGAGTGCGAGAATAAGAGAGTGAAAGAATAAGTGAGTGATAGAGTAAGAGTGAGATAGTGAGAGAGTGAGAGAATAAGAGAGTAAGAGAGCGAGAGAATGGGAAAGTAAAGAGACCGAGCGAGAGGGTAAGAGTGAGAGAGTAAGTGGTAGGAATAGCGAGCGTGCGAGCGAGACAGGGCGAAGCAGGGTGGTTCGAAAGGTGAAGAGTGGGGTGGCAGGATGCGGGACGGCTGGTTACGGTGGTGTTGCGGGGTGTCGAGGGGACGGTCGAAGCGGAGGGGCGCAGGAGGCACTGGATGGGAGGGACGAAAAGAGAGGGTGGCCGGGAAGAAGGTGGAAGAGGGTGGTCTGGGTGGTTGGTTGGTGATGCATTGCGCGAACTCCCCGCGGCGAGGTCACGTGACTCGTACCCCCGGCCTATCATTGATCGCTCCCCGGAGAAACGTCGGACACACTGTGCCCACCAAGCATTGTACCTTGCACCTTACCAGCTTTCGCAGCGCATCCTCCGCGAGGGGGTGAGCGGGGAGGCGGTTGGCGGTTTGGAGGGGGTCGGAGGGCCGAGGCGTTCCATCAGAAGCGCCCTCCGGGCATCCAGCCCGCTCCGCGCGATCTTACGCTTTGTCCTTCCTGGGAGCTTCGTGGCTTGTGCTACTTTTTGGGATCGACGCTCTCTCGTGTTGCGGGGACGTGTTTTCCAGGTTCGACCTGTTTCGCGACGGACGGACAGAGAGAATGATTTGTTCCTTCTTTTTTTTACCTCGGCAACGGTCACGCGTCGGGGGTTAGGATTTTTAGAAGCTTCGTTAAGGCGGTGATGGGGACGACTCTTCCGTATCTGGTGGAACGAAAGGCTGACATGGCGCTAAAAAACACCTTTTGTGTCTTTATTTCTCTTTTGAGAGAATTATCGAAAAAGTGACTTATTGAAAAAAGACTTATAAGTATTATAATCGTCGTTCTTTCGTACGCTGTTTCGCTTTAAAAGACTCACGAAGCGACTCAGTGCGAAATGTATTCTTTCGAAGGAATCGTCGAAGGGCACTATTATCGTCACGTTCCGAGTAACAAATTTATTACTCTCTTAAAAGAGTTACAAAAGGACTCACTCTGAAATGTATTCTCCGTTATTAAATGTGACTCGAGGGTTGGATTTTTAGAAGCTTCGTTAGGGAGGCGGTGGAACGATTCTTCCGGGTTTGGTGGAACGAAAGGGTGACATGGCGCGAAAAAGCATTGGGAGAAATTAGGTGTTTTTCCGGGCAATTTTTAGAACGAAGAAATTTTATTACCTTTCAGCAATCTTTAACAATTGTTTACTAATCTTCGAGTAACCAATCGTAACTCTTCCAATAACTTTCGATTATTTTTTCATAATTACTTTTACCAATCTTCCTCTACTTTCCCCCTAAAAATCTCTCGAGAACGAAACACCATATCCAAAGATATCTCACCTCTAACTTCAAGTATTCAAAGTTTCACTAACCAATTATAACACGTCCAATAAATTTCAATTATTTTTTCACAATTACTTTTACCAATCTTCCTCTACTTTCCCCAAAAAATCTTTCAAGAACGAAACACCATATCCAAAGATATCTCACCTCTAACTTCAAGTATTCAAAGTTTCACTAACCAATTATAACACGTCCAATAACTTTCAATTATTTTTACCAATCTTCCTCTACTTTCCCCAAAAAAATCTTTCGAGAAGGAAACACCACGTCGAAAGACGTCTCGCGTAACAGGTACACCTAATATCGAGACTCCAAAGTTCCGTGGTAGTTGCTAGCACGACACGATATCGCAAAAAGGAGAATTACTCCGGCAGTGGTTCGCGGTACTGTTAATACGAGCGACAGGCAACAAGAACCACGCCATATTAATTCCTCGGTCTTTACAACTCGTCCCTCGGTGCCGGTCGAAAAAAGTTCTGCACGTGCGATTGATCTGCGTGCCAGGTAGGTGCTCGTTCCACGGGCAAAACCGTCAATCTGTCAACGAGCGGCCAGGATGCGCGTTCCTTTTAATTGATCCACGGATTCGCGGAAGCGCATCACCGTCGGCACGTCGTCTTGCGTTTCCGAGGAAAACGCTCGCACGAACCGGCTGCTGATGCTGGAAGATGGGAATTTCTCGGCCGCCCGTAAGAACAGTTGTCGTGGAAGTAGTTTCTCGTGTCTCTTCTTGTCATCCACTGGTGTCTCACTTTCACATTTTCGTTTCCCAAAGCGGTCACGTTTCGATTTTCCCGGCCAACGTACCCCGATCGAATTAGACGAATTTTTATTTTTACTTTTACAACTTTTTTACTTTCTATTAAGTTTACTTTCTATTAATCTTCTTCGTCTCTTGGACGTTCTATCGAATCGAGAGTAATTGTCGGTTTGGATGGTGAATTTTTTGGAAAAATTCTAAACGATGTGTTTATAGTATCCTATTTTAGTAGCTACCTTATCGAATAATTTCACACTTCATTTATTTGTCAGTAGGTGGTTCAGATGGTGGATGATGAACTTTTCGAGACAGTTCGAATGATCTACATTTCTTTTTCATTGATGTATTTACCTTATTTTAGTAGCTACCTTCCTGAATAACACTTATCTTATTTGTCAGTAGTCAACGAGCAGGGATCGAGAACTGGAGCAATTTTTTTGTGTAATTGAAACGGAGAAGTCTGATTAAGTCTTCGTATTCTTCGTATGATTAATGTACACTCAAAAATTCTTTGTGTCTTTTTTAACGCTCATTATAAAAATGAAAAACAAAAAGATCCTCCATAAGAGATCAGGAGAGTTTTTCGAAGATTTCCTCCACGAAAAAAAAAAAGAAAAACACTCGCAACAATATTATCCACAATAGTACCAACAATACTAACCATTAATTCCTAACCATTAATCAATTCCAAAAGTACTATCCGCACCCTTGCAATGGGTCACAAAAGACCCTATGATATCAAGCACGTTAAACTCTCCATTTCGTATTCTTCCGTATAATTAATACAATAGGTTGTTCACTAAGGTTTATCTCTCGATAGTACTCTCAAAAATTCTTTCTATCTTTTTTAACGCTCACTACAAAAATTAAAAACAAAAATCCCTCTCCAAGAGACTGGGGCAGTCTTTCAAAGGTTTTCCCCACGAAAAAGAAGAAGAAAAAATTGTTTACTACAATTATTATCGTCACTCGAGGGCAACGATATTATCCACAATACCATCAACAATACTAACCATTAATTAATTCCTAACTAATCAATTCCAAAAATACTCTCCACATCCTTGCAACGGGTCACGAAAGACCCTACGATATCAAGCACGTTAAACTCTCCATTTCGTATCCTTCCGTATAATTAATACAATAGGTTGTTCACTAAGGTTTGTCGCTCGATAGTACTCTCAAAAATTCTTTCTATCTTTTTTAACACTCACTACAAAAATTAAAAACAAAAAACCCTCCCCAAGAGACCGGGGGAGTCTTTCAATGATTTTCCCAACGAAAAAGAAGAAGAAAAAATTGTTTACTACAATTATTATCGTCACTCGAGGGCAACGATATTATCCACAATACTATCAACAATACTAACCATTAATTAATTCCTAACTAATCAATTTCTAACTAATCAATTCCAAAAGTACTATCCGCGCCCTTGGAACGGGTCACCAAAGACCCCGCGTTATAAACTCACGTGGTACGAAACGTCACCGTAGCGAGCGAAGGTTAAAATATAATCTCGAATAACATAATCGGGTACGATATCGTCGGGAGCGCCATTAACAGAGTGTTATGTACTCCGTGACAGTCGGAGCTGGTCCACGTTGCTCTACCGGTCTCCCGACAGCGGCGCTAATTACCGAACGATATTTAACCGCGCGTAATAACGATCTCGCGTGTCCAGCGGCCGACACGGCGCACGTTTTCGCGTTTTGTCCGACGTGTAATTATGAAAATTGCGTTTGCTTTACGGGCGACCGGGTGATCGTTACATGTGTGATCGCTGCGTGGCCAGATTCCAGCTGCTGGAGTCACGCTTTAGCTACTAACGTAACAACGGTTAGGCGATATCGAAAGGGACTTCCAGATGTGGAAAACGCGTTCTTCGATCCCGAAAACGTGACATCGTGATGATAATCGAGGAATCGACGTCAAAAGGGCTGAAGTTTTCAAACTCGTTTGAAAATACTTCGAACACCATAAAATCCCATTTGTGTCTAATTGGAGGTATTGTAGATTGAACGGTGTTATACCCTGGAAACTTTGTTTATTTTCTATTTAATATTTTAGATCCTTTTCTTTTGGTCTTGTCACTGGTATTTTTTCAGATCTTCTTTCAGGTGTATCTTACATTGCTTCCTTCACTCGAGTTTCTTATTCTTCTGGACATCCAATCTTCTGTTTAGGAATTGGATTGTTTATTCTCAATTTTGTTCTCGTTGACTTTGGTTTCTCTAGAGTTTCTCCAGAGTTTTCTTCTTTAACCAGCTTTGTAGACCTTTGAATCTAATTCTCTTGCTCGATTATCATTTACACTTGTTCTTTCTTTTCAATATTCTGTCTTTTTCTTCTCATTTGGATTTTTCTTTTCAACAATGTATGTACACTGTATATTTCTTTACGCTTAATGCTTACAAATAAATGTTAAGAGGTGAATGTATCGTTTGAGCATAAAAAATTGCAACCAATGTAAGCAAAAAGTATGAAAATCGTCATTATCCAACAAAGGCAATAATTTTATTATTCATCTCCATTCGAGTGACAATTTTTTCATTTACATAGGAATACTTTTCCCTCGATTGGTAATCCATTTATTATTTCCATTTATTAATACTTACAAATAAATGTTAAGAAGTAAATGTATCGTTCGAGCATAAAAAATTGCAACCAATGTAAGCAAAAAGTATGAAAATCGTCATTATCCAACAAAGGCAATAATTTTATCATTCATCTCCATTCGAGTGACAATTTTATCAGTTATATAAAAATAATTTTCCCTCGATTGGTAATCCATTTATTATTTCCAAAGTATACCTTACACAACCTACAATACTCCAATGTGGAACGATTTTTAGGTAATCTTCTGAAATAATTAAACAAACCCAAAGTAACCGTGATGTCTACCCTAAAAAGAATTACAAAAAAAGAAGAATAAGAAATTGAGAAGGAAGAAAACAAAAGAAGTTCGAGCTTCGAACGAACGACTGGCGTCTCTCGGTTGTCAAATAACGAGGACTCACTCGTTGCACCGGTGCATCTCTCGATGCAGCCAGCGTTCATCGTATTCATCGTGGTGCAGCGTGGGCTGAGAATTCGCGCGAGGAGCTCGAAGTCCGTGCGCGGAGAGGCCGAAGTCACGCGATTCCGTCGAACTGGGAGATAATTAAATCTGTCGGATAATTAATAGCTTCTCCCGCGGGAGCGCACCTCGTGCGCTCTTCCAGCGAGCAATGAAAATTTATAAGAGGCAATTTCATCGCGATCCCCGACATCCCACCGTGACGGCCGGCGAAATTACGGTTAACTGTAGTTCGTTGCCCATCGTTCGACGAAAGAAACGAATCGATTACATATTGCACGTGTAACATGACGATTTTTATATTTTTTACTTACATCGGTAAACTAACGTTACATAGACATTACCATGGAAAATTATTCGTTGTAGTTCGTTGCCCATCGTTCGACGAAAGAAACGAATCGATTACATATTGCACGTGTAACATGACGATTTTTATATTTTTTACTTGCATCGGTAAACTAACGTTACATAGACATTACCATGGAAAATTATTCGTTTTCCATACGACGTCGATTTCGTACAATCGAAATCGTTGGAAAAGAATATTAACAGAAAACGATTCTCGACCAGGAGTGTCTCATTTCTGTGCACCGTCCATCGCGTTTCCGTGATCGAGATCCGGTCCAGAACCTCGATCCGATAAGCGGTGAAATTAACGACTGCAAACGAGCTTCTTGCCTTCTTTGTGTTTCATTTGCGCGTCTCCGCCGCGACCGTCGACTGGGTGAATTCCTAAATGTGGAGTAGCTCCCCATGTGGGTTAACGCTTCTGTTAAGAGAACCGGTCTAGCGAGTCTCTATTTCGCAAGTATAAACTTAACCGAAGTTTACACGGGAAAGAAATCGCTCAATTGGATCGTGCGGACCGCGTACGAGCCCAGACGTTCGGTTTCGCGATCGGTCTGCCAGGTGAGCTACTCAGAAGCGGTTAGATTGTTTTCTGGGTAGATATTTTCTTCAATAGGTTGCTACTTCGGTTGCCATTTTCTTTTCTAGGTAGATATTTTCTTTTGTGGGTTGTTACTTTAGTAGTTAGTTTCTTGTTTAAGTAGATATTGTAGGTTGTAGGTTGCAACTTTAGTAGCTTTTTTCTTTTCTAGGTAGGTATTTTCTTTTGTGGGTTGTTACTTTAGTAGTTAGTTTCTTGTTTAAGTAGATATTGTAGGTTGTAGGTTGCAACTTTAGTAGCTATTTTTTTCTAGGTAGATATTTTCTTTTGTAGGTTGCAACTTTAGTAGATACTTTCTTTTCTAGGTAGGTATTTTCTTTTGTGGGTTGTTACTTCAGTGGCTATTTTCTTGTTTAAGTAGATATTGTAGGTTGTAGGTTGCAACTTTAGTAGCTATTTTCTTTTCTAGGTAGATATTTTCTTTTGTAGGTTGTAACTTTAGTAGTTATTTCCTTGTTTAAGTAGATATTGTAGGTTGTAGGTTGCAATTTTAGTAGCTTTTTTCTTTTCTAGGTAGATATTCTCTTTTGTAGGTTGCAACTTTAGTAGATACTTTCTTTTCTAGGTAGATATTTTCTTTTGTAGGTTGCAACTTTAGTATCTATTTTCTTTTGTAAGTTGCTACTTTAGTAGGTACTTTCTTTTCTAGGTAGATATTTTTTTTTGTAGGTTGCAACTTCAGTAGCTACTTTCTTTTCTAGGTAGCTATTTTCTTTTCTAGATTACTCTCTTGGTAGCTAGTTTCTTTTCTAGGTAGCTATTTTCTTTGCTAGATTGCTCTTCTGGTAGCTAGTTTCTTTTCTAGATAGATATTTTCTTTTCTAGGTAGATATCTTCTTTTGTAGGTTGCTACTTTAGTAGCAATTTTCTTTTCTAGGTAGCTACTAGTTTCTTTTCTAGATAGCTACTTTGGTAGTTAGTTTTTTTCCTAGGTACCTATTTCAGTAGCTATTTTCTTTTCTAGGTAACTATTTCGTTTACTTCCTAACAAACAAATGAATTGAATTAAAAAAATTTTAGTACTGAATAATAATTCATGGAATATCTTTTCTTAGGAGCTTCGAAATTTAAAATTCGTAGCTTGCCATTTTCTTAATAAAAGATAATTTGATAAAAAAAAAAAAACAACGAAAAATTGAACAATATCTAACATGCACCAAGAGCGAAAACCTATGTATCATATTAAAAAATTATTATCCAGGGTTATATATATTCATTTCATTTAATTCACATAATTACTACACAATTTACAACTGAAGAACATAAATTACGATATCGAACGGGAAACATATTTCAGAACCAAAAAGCTACACGTTGCACCACAGCTTTTTAAAATAATCGTCGGACCTAACCTTTATCTATCCACGCAATCTCATTTAATTCGCATTTCTATTGTACAATTTCTCAACGAGGAAACACAAACAATGAAAAATTGAAGAGATATCAAACGGACGTAAAAAAGCGTGACCCGGAAGCTAGAGGCTGCATATCACCGAGATTTTTATGAAGATTCTCGCTAATAAGAAAAGGCTCGAATGTCCCCGGTGATCCTGCGACGTCGTTCGACGAGAATTGGAATTTCCTGCGGTTCTTTTGTGATGCAAAGGAAAGGAGAGAGAAAGGGGCAAGGGAAATCCGAGCGGTGAGGCGAGCAAGGCGTCGTGGTGTCCTCTGGAATTAAGTAGTTACGCCGCCCTCAAAGGGTGGTTGGTCGGACCCGTTGCTCGCAGCTTGCTTCTTTCCCGCGAAAACTCTTTAAATCGTCCACCGTCTGCCTCCGGCAGGAGTTTATTAAAAGGGTGAAGCTCCGGGGTTGGAACGGGACGGAACGGACACCCCAGAGGCGGTCCCTGCTTTAATATATTTTGATTGATAGGATTAGCAGCCACTTAACGCAGGACGCTTCGGAAACTGTGTTCCAAGGAAGAGAAAGAAACGGGGACGACGGTTCTTCCGTGAGAGTGGTCCCTTGTAAGGGACGTGGGACAGTATCGAATCGAATTATCAATCCTTTGGTATTTTTTCTTTTTGACTTCGATGAAATGCTGTTGTTACTTTTTTGCTTTTCGTGCAATACTCGTCGCGTGAAATATTTACCGAACTCGAAATTTTGGTATTTTTTAAATGGAGGTGTTCTTTTGGGTACTTCGATACATTGAAATAGTCCTTTTTAGAATAGTAATAATTGTTGAGTAAGGTACTTTTAAAATGGGGGTGTTCTTTTGTTTACTTCGATACATTGAAATAGTCCTTTTTACAATAGTAATAATTGTTGAGAAAGGTACTTTTAAAATGGGGGTGTTCTTCTCTTTATTTCAATCATTTGAAATAGTGTTTTTTCTTTTTAATTGTAATAATTATTACCTAAGGTTTTTCACGAACGGTGGATCGAAATTTTGGTATTTGTAAAGTGGAGGTGTTTTTTTTTTTACTTTACTAAATTGAAATAGTCCTTTTTACAATAGTAATAATTGTTGAGTAAGGTATCTTACGAATGGTGGATCGAAATCTCGATACTTTTAAAATAGAGGTGTTTTTTTTCTTCTTAACTTCGATAAACTGTTGATTTTTTTTTTGTCGGGTAAAATATTTAACGAACTCGAAATCTTTGTATTTTTAAAATGGAGGTGTCCCTTTTACTTCAACAAATTGAAATAGTCCTTTTTACAATAATAATAATTGTTGAGAAAGGTACTTTTAAAATGGGGGTGTTCTTCTCTTTATTTCAATCATTTGAAATAGTCTTTTTTCTTTTTAATTGTAATAATTATTGCCTAAGGTATTTCACGAACGGTGGATCGAAATTTTGGTATTTGTAAAATGGAGGTGTTTTTTTTTTACTTCACTAAATTGAAATAGTCCTTTTTACAAAAGTAATAATTGCTGAGTAAGATATCTCACGAATGGTAGATCGAAATCTTGGTACTTTTAAAATGGGGGTGTTATTTTTATTTTAATAAATTGAAATAGTCTTTTTTCTTTTTAATTCTAATAATTATTGCCTAAGGTATTTCACGAACGGTGGATCGAAATTTTGGTATTTGTAAAATACAAATGTTTTTTTTCTTTTTGACTTCGGTAAACTTGTTTTTTTTTTCGTCGCGTAAAATATTTAACGAACTCGAAATCTTGGTATTTTTAAAATGGAATCCCTTTCACTTCAACAAATTGAAATAGTCTCTTTTACAATAGTAATAATTATCTCACAAACGGTGAATGAAAATTTTGATATTCTTAAAATGGAAGTGTCTTCTTTAACTTCCATAAATCAGAGTCTCTGTTAAAATGATAACGATCATTAATTAGCATTTTTATTTTATTCCAACACGTAGGAACATCTCTTTTGATACACCCAATGAATAATAATTCTTCTCGCATAATTTTACCAATATCTATAACAGTTAGCGAGCACGGTTCCGTAGCCGAATCTCCGGCGATAAATCCGGCGCCACGAGCCTTGGAACTTGAAAGCAAATAAGCTACGTTCGAACGATGGAAAAGATCTGAAACTTCTATCTGAGACGCGTTGCTGGAACGGTTATCCATAATTCACAGCGCGTGAATTTTTATCGAAAGGATCGCGCTCGCTGAGAAATGCTCTTGCATCGACTTGTCGCTCTCTTCGCGAGCACAGACGTTGAAAAAGCTACACCGTCGTTATGTTATCTTTCTTCTTTAACCACGACGTGCGATATAATATCCTCGTAAACCAGGGCGTCCGTCCCGGTATGTTGAACGTACAATTACGAGACGTACCAACGAACGATCACTCGCGAGATTCGACATCTCGTCGGCCAATGTTATGGAAAATACTCGATCTTCGATAATACCGTAGATTCGAAGATTCGCCGGTGTCCATCCGTAGCAAACGTCGATTAATAAATCATTGTTCCATTACCGATACGTTGCGCCCCAGTCTTCCAAATCACGTCCCATTATCTCCATTTCGCCAAGGACTTCCTCCAACCCCCCCTCTCCAACGACGGTCCAATTACCGCGATCTCCCCGCAAAGTGTCATCCGCGCCGAGTTACTCCGAGTAAGGACTATATACAGGGTATCCGAGAAGTAGGTGCCGAACTTTGCTATGATAATCTACTCTCCTTAAAGGTGAAAAAGAAAGATCGCGTAAACACAGATCCGAAAGGTCTTTCTCTTGGAGATACGAACGCTCTTCGATTCGAAATTTGACTCGTTACGAAAATTATTATATCATTTTCTTGTTTCTTGATCTGTTTTCTTGTTAGAAATAAACAGTGTGGAGCATCTGTGCAGTTCGTGTCCTGGTAAGTCAGTTTTGTTTAAACTGTAATTAATTATGGTGTTATCGGTGTTGAGGTTAGGTATCAGACAGTGTCAAGGATTCTGAGGTCGAATGAGCATATATTTCAAATATGGAGGAGGTAGTCGACACTGAAGAGAAGCTTGAATATGGAGAAACTTTAGGTCATACGACAGTAATAATTTTTTTCCAGTCGAAAGGTCACCTACATTTTTTTTTTATATAGCACACTGTACTTTTCCACTCTTGGTAAAGTAATTCTGGTACACGAGACCTCTAAAGAATGCTCGAAGTTCGTTTTGCATCGATGCGGTATTTTCTTTGTAGAATTTTAAACAATTTTGTACCGGCAGGTACCAACAACGCTGCAAGATGTCGCACGAAGATCAATTGCAAAATACTCCACGAGTTAATTCGGAAGTAACAAGTATGATTAATTTAACGATTCCCAAATTGCATCGATGCAAACTGGACACTGCTTCGATCATCCTCCATAACGTCTCGTTGTTTAACATTCTGTATGATAGATCGTTTCGATCGTCCAAAAACCACCCGCCATTTCACTGAAAGAGTGTATCCTGTTCGAGAAACTGTATACGACCTTGAAATCTCGGAAAATCTTGCTGCAGTAAAAAGAAATTACCATCAAATCGAGTACCCCTCTGTGGAACCTTCGTTAACAAAGTTCCTCTGTATCTCTAAAAATAACGGAGATATCCGGAGCGATCAAAGTTACCGCCCCACCCTGTGTACATATATACATATATATGTATATATATACACACACACACCAATACAGTCGCGTTTTTCAAGGCATGCAAATGAATTCCGCCTTGCCTTTCGTAATTCCATAAATTCGTTGTTCGTCTGAACTGCCTGACAGACGGAAAGACGGCGAAAGAGGCGCGAGTGGTGAGAGTCGGTGGGGGTGTTGGGGTGGTCGGTGAGGGGTTTGGGGGGCGGTGGGAAGGGCGAACCGGATGGTGGCGACGCGGTAAGCCGTGTTAGAGAGAACGAAAGAGTGACGAAGAGGGAAGAGAAGACGCGGGGGGATGGGGGTACAAGAATAATTGAAGACGAGTTTCCTTCGGTTCGTGGATAGGGGGATGGTTGCGCGGCGTCAGGGGCGGGTTGTTGATGGAGGCAGCACCAGATGTTATCTTCCTCCTTGGGGTGACGCCATCAACTTTTAGACAATGCGAGGACTTTTCGGCGAAATATCAAACTTCGCTCGCGTCTTGTCGTTGCCAGTCTCCACCACCCCCTGGGTCGAGTCTTCCGCGTCATTCGCGGCTCGACGACACTTCGCCACGGCGATTGTTATTAAAATGTAAATCTCACCGGGATATTTGTTTTCGGGCAACCTGGCGAACGTTTCCAACCGAGGACTAGGCGTCCTCGCGCTTCGTGATGCAATTTTTAGGTTTTCGTCGAGGAGAGCTGGTCGATCACAAGGGACACGGAGACAACTTGAAGGACAAGGGAACTTTTTGGACGATGGAAGAATGTTATGTAATGTTAATCTATCTATACCTACCTAGTGCGACGATTTAGTGGTTAATTACAAGGGAGACGAGAGAAGGGTCAGGTCGAAGGACACAGAGACAACTTGAAAGACAAGGAAACTTTGTGGACGATGGAAGAATGTTATGTTCATTTTGGTGGAGGTGGTTAATTACAAGGGAGGCTAGAGAAGGGTCAGATCGAAGGACACGGAGACAATTTGGAAGACAAGGAAACTTTGTGGACGATGAAAGAATGTTATGTTTATTTTGGCGGAGGTGGTTAATTATAAGGGAGGCTAGAGGAGGGTCAGGTCGAAGGACACAGAGACAACTTGAAAGACAAGGAAACTTTGTGGACGATGGAAGAATGTTATGTTCATTTTAGTGTAGGTTAATTACAAGGGAGGCTCGAGAGAAGGGTCAGGTCGAAAGACACGGAGACAACTTGAAAGACAAGGAAACTTTGTGGACGATGGAAGAATGTTATGTTCATTTTGGTGGAGGTGGTTAATTACGAGGGAGGCTAGAGAAGGGTTAGATCGAAGGACACAGAGACAATTTGGAAGACAAGGAAACTTTGTGAACAATAGAAGAATGTTATATTCATGTTTTATTATTCGTGTGGGTATTAGTTTGCGAGACATTTAACGAGGGACACTTTGTTAGTTGTATGTACTGTTCACGGCTTGGAAAATGTCCTGTGAAATGGTACAAGGGTATAATACGGTACAGCAATATCTGACTGTCGATTTCGTTTACTTTCTTCGTCGTTCGACCCAATTAGCATAGATTGCGCCACAGTCGTGCGAATCGAGGCGTGTCACTGACCAATTAGACCCGCAGGACTTCTTGTCAGTCGTGCACAGTACACCCTTTCTTAATGCGTCATCCTGCGTTGCGCTATCTTTACTATCCGTAGGTAGATGCTAAATGAGCAAAAAGGGGAGAATCTAGACCTCATAAAAATGTAAAAATAGTAAATAATGACTCACAGATCCGAGATAACGTATCTATAGTTACCCAGTGCGACGATTTAGTTACTTTGAAGGTACTTCGACGAAAGACTTGCAAATATAAATAGAACTATCTTACAAATATTCACACTAATCACAAACCCTGACCCGCGTTACCCTCTTTCGCTTCTTCCTACCCTAACCTAAAAATCTCGTGTTCGTTTGCCGTAAGATTCTAAGAAACTAAGAAACTCCTCCACAGTTCCACCTTCCCCCTGTCGATAATATTTGTCGTCCACTCGTTTCTCGGAATCGAAATTTTCCCTTCCGGACCTCCCCTCCCCCTCCCCCCTAAATTCTCCAAATCTAAATTTTACAAGAACGAATTCTCCTTAGATCGAAGGGATCGGTGGTCTCTCGTTTCCAGCTTCTCTCGTTCCGTATCCGAGCCCTCCCGTTCGGTATCCAAGCCCTCCGGTTCCCTCCTCCAGTTCTCCTCGCGACGAGACAAATACGGACTTACGTGGTACAAGCTTATTATTCACCCGGCAGCGGTACCGATCGTCTGGGCTAACACGAGATCTCCTAGCGGCCGTTACGGGCGCGAGTTAAAAGAGCCATCCGATTCATCGTCCCCTCCCCCGGGGGCGTATAGGCGAGGGAGGAGGGAGTAGGAGGGGTGGAATCGCGTAGATAGGAACGGCGACCCTCTTTTTCTTCGGGCGCGGAGGCAGCAGCTCGGCGATTATGGCCGGTTCGAGTCGTGGAAAGGAATCGAATGATTTGATCTCGGCGCGATAAAAGGCCCCGAAGGTGAGCGCCTGCACCGGGTATACCGTGAAAGGAGAAGGAGAGAGAGAGAGAGAGAAACGACCGGGGCACCGTGGCGGACGGGGGACGTAGGAAGGTAAAACACGATCACCTTCGTCGTGGGAGGGTGGGAGGGAGGGAGGGACGGTGGATCCCAGGTACTCGCGAGGTTGGAAAAGGAGACGACGGACATTTCCGATGCAGAACCGAAAGAGGAGGCGGCGGTCGAAGAAACGAAAGAGTAGGGTGGGAGAGGGTGGTGGTTGTGGACGTCGAGTGGGGGAGGGGAGCGGGTCAGGAGGTCGGAGGTACCTTTATCGACGCCATCCTACTCGTAAATTGAATCAAAAGGAGCGAAATGAGCGGAGTGGCGAAGTAGTGGTGGTAGGGGTGGGGATGTGGACCGAGAACCGAGCACGGGGTTATTTTAGCCGGAGTTAAAATGGCCCTTTAATCAATGTCCCTTCTTAACTACAAGCCATGAGATAAACGACCGGAAATGACGGGCCGATAAGAAAATTGCTTACCCGACGTCTCCCGTTGGAATTGCCTCGATTTTCCAGCATCTCCGGCGCGGAAAGTTCCACGAGCTCTGGACGGGGGTGTGGGGGTGTAGAAGGGGGGTGGGAGGAGAAAACTCCTTCGTAAATCGTTATCAAAATGGATGTCCTCCTCGGTGTCCCGTCGCTACTTCGTCGACGATTCGAGGGATCGTAGTCACCAAGTCGCACGCAAACGAGGGTATTTCAGGGTTCGTTTCGTCGTTTTAACGATCTGACGAGTCCAGGTCCGTTTACGGTGTTAACTGTACCCACATGGCACGAGTCGATGGTGTTTTGTCGTTGTTTACCAGAGTAAGTTTACGTTCGAATCGGTTGGCAGGGGGTAGATCGGCGTAAAGGTACGCGATATGAGCTGGTTTGTTGGCTACAGATCACCTCTATCGTTGCGCAAGAAGTTACCAGAATACGGGGTGATTCAGAAGTATATGTCGATAGGGAGTGAATCTAGGGACTAAGACGAGTAGAAAATGTCTTAACAATGTATGTCCTGTGTACCTTAGTTTTCTAGTTACGGACGATGGAAGAAAATCTTCAAGTGCCACGGATAGTGCCATTTTGTATGTACAGTTGGGAACTGAGAAGATGACTCGTGGATTATGGGGAATATAATAGGTTGTAGAGGAATGTGGACAGAATTTCTACTCATACTTGGTCAAAGGTCCGCTAGAACGTATAACCAGATACGGTTCTCAATTTTCTTCAGAGGTCATCTTCTCAACCTCGCACAGTACATTATCAGTGATTGTTAGTACATGATATACAGATAAACAGTCCTGACATAAAAGTTTCGAAAGACGAGATGGACACTTCGATTCACCGCGATTCTCAATTTCTTTCAGAGGTCATTTTCTCAACCCGGCACAATACATTATCAGTGACCGTTTAATACACGATATACGATAAACAATCTTGACATAAAAATTTCGAAAGACGAGATGGACACTAACCCAGACCTAACTCGACACGGTTTTCAATTTTCTTTAGAGGTAATCTTCTCAACCCCGCACAGTACATTGCCAATGTCCATTGAACACACGATATACGATAAACAATCCTGACATAGAAATTTCGAAAGATGAGATGGACTGAATTTCTTCCAGAGGTCATCTTCTCAACCTGGCACAGTACATTATCAGTGACCGTTAATACACGACATACAATAAACAATCCTAACATAAAAATTTCGAAAGACGAGATGGACACTTCAATTCACCGCGATTCTCAATTTCTTCCAAAGGTCATCTTCTCAACCTGGCACAGTACATTATCAGTGACCGTTTAATACACAAAATACAATAAACAGTCCTGACATAAAAGTTTCGAAAGCCGAGGTAGACACTTCGATTCACCGCGAATCTCAATTTTTTCCAAAGGTAATCTTCTCAATCTCGCACAGTACATTCCTTGACCCGACGATTCGCGTTTCAACGGCACTCGTTGATCGTACAAACGCACCTAAATAGAACCTCGTTTAACTCGAAGTACTCTCGGAAGAGTCGGCGATTTTCTCGAATAAAAATCGTTTCGCGCGCGCACAGGAAGCAACGCCCGCGCTCGAAACGCGCTACTTTACGAGTAAGCGTATCCCGCGAACGGCTTGTTAAACCGTGCAGCAGGTTACACCCTCGTTTACCGCGGCGACATATTGCAGATATCCATCTCTGGTATGCGAGCCGGCTTTTAGCATTTGCATGCACGGGCCCGCTTCAACGGCGACAGGTGCACCCGTTCGCAGATAAGTTCGCATTTTTGCGCCAATTATTGGCATTTCGCGGAGTTCCGCCGCGCCGCGGCGGCGGCTACGGATAAGCGACGACGGTTTTAACGAGCATCGCGGCATAATGCGTTCTCTTTGTTCGTTGGGTCCGCGAGCGTGACGCAGGTGGTGCGTGGCTCTCGTTGTTGCGAGGAACACCGCCGCGGAATCGACGCGGCGGGTATTATTTTTTTCTTTTTCTTCCCTCTTTCCTTTCTTTTCTTCCTCTTTTTTTTCCCCCATCGAGGCGACGCATCTTTATCAGCGCGCGTTGTCGCGCGAGTGAATCGTCACGGGTCACGAAGAGGGCCCCGCCGGGTCGGAAGTTGTTACCTTAACGACCACCTCGCGAAGTAGGGCAGTTGGACGATACACCGTGCTCGATTTAAGTAATTTTCAAGGCCGGTTTTAACGATCGCGCGTCAATTCACGAAGGAAATCGATGTTGAAGAGATACACAAAGGGGACGGACTTTGGGAATTTTTTTTTTTGGTAATTACCGAATGAAAAATTTTGATAATTTTCGGTAATAGTGTCCGGACTGTTAGCTTTATTTTACAATTTTTCTTGGGTGAAAATATCGCAAGATGGCGGAGTTATTCGCTGTTTTCGAATCCTCTTCCGCTGGAACTACGATGACTCGTAGCTAACCCTGGCGAGGCAGGAACGTCTGAAATGGAAAAATTCCGGTTGATTCGTGAAGTACAATGTATCGTCTCAAATTTAGCTTAGGGTTTTGAAAAAATTTTGATAATTGCAGAAACGGTGCTAGTTTGAAAAAAGAAATCTTCTCCTACCCAGGAACAGTTAACTTTGAATGTTTGTACAGAATTAAATAATTAAGGTATCGAAGAAATTTCTATACTGTACTATTAAATATCCAGAGATATCTTACCTATCATGTCAAAGAACATACTTTCGAGAAAAGCACAAATTTTAGGACGAAATTTTTCTAATTTTCTCCCGATGTTTTAATCAATCGAAATTTTTCTAATTTTCTCCCGATGTAATTAACATTTCGTTTCAAAAATTGTCTACAATGATTATCCATAGGATTATTTTTCACGAAATTACAGTGGTTCGAAGATCGGTCTATATACCTGTTGAATGTCTTTTTTCACTTTCGGGAACAGTTCGCAGACGTTGTAAAATGTGACACCGTGTAAATTAGCGTCGCGGGGACATCGTTGCTACATTGTGTTCGCGATTGTTTAAGAATAAATAGATTCGACTGGAGACGGGTCGCGCGATGTTAACTCGTCGAGCGGTCGGTACATCGCGGTGAACGATCGAACGACATCCAGCCATTCACGGGCTCGCGGTCGCCGCGATCAAACGCGCGCCAAAATGTCTCCATAACGCACGAACGTCCCCCCATAAATCGTATACCCGTGAAGCGGGACAATAAGTGCTCCGACACCTCGAACACGGTATCCTCGAGATACGCGGTCGACATCGACCTCGAAATTGAAACAACAAGGGTCTCCTGGCGCCCGGGCGAACAACCGTACACGGTTGATATTCATCCGTTCCGCGCAGCCGGCTATCGATAAACGCATCGGAATCGTGGACCGTGAGAACCGCGCGTTCCACCATGGGACTGCCGCGCCTATCCGCTACAAGTGGTAGAAACGTTGTCGGTAAACGTATCTGGAGCAACGTGGCTGGTGATCCGCTAGACCACGCGGCAATTATCATGCAAATGGTCGGTCGTTTCGTAGCCGCGGAATCGCGAGGAATGGAAATTCGCTGCGAGCGTGGAAGACGCGGACGCCGGAACGATCGTCAGGGTTCTCGGCATTTTAATACTCCTCCGCAAAGAGAGAGAAAGAGAGAGAGTAAGTGAAGATGAACGGGAGAGTGGTAGATTGGGTAAGAGAGTGAGTTTGTAAGTGAGTTTGTAAGTGAGTAAATGAGTAAGTAAATGAATAAGTGAATAAGAATGTGAATAAGTAAGTAAGTGAGTGAGTAAGTGAGAAGGAAAGTGAGTAAGTGAGTGAGTAAATGGGGAAGCAAATGAGTAAGTAAGTGAGGAAGGGAGTGAGTGAGTAAGTGAGATGGAAAGTAAATAAGTAAGTGAGTAAGTGAGTGAGTAAATGGGTAAGCGAATGACTAAGTATGTGAGAAAATGAGTGAGTGAGTAAGTAAATGAGTAAGCAAAAGAAAGAGAGAGAGAAAGTGAAGATGAACGGGAGAGTGACAGAGTGGGTAAGAGAGTGAGTATGTAAGTGAGTAAGTGAATAAGAAAGTGAGTAAATAAGTAAGTGAGTAAGTGAAAAAGAAAGTGAGTATGTAAGCGAGTAGATGAGCAAATGAGTAAGTAAATGAGTGAATAAGTGAGTGAGTGAGTAAACGAGTAAGTAAGTGAGGAAGTAAGTGAGAAAGTGAGTAAATGAGTGAGTAAGTGAGTAAATGAGTGAGTAAATGAGTGAGTAAATGAGTGAATAAATGAGTGAGTAAATGAGTGAGTAAATGAGTGAATAAATGAGTGAATAAATGAGTGAGTAAATGAGTACGTAAGTAAGTGAGTAAATAAATGAATAAATAAGTGAGTGAGTGAGTGGGTGAGTAGGTGACAGAACGAGTGACAAAGTGAGTGATGCGCGCGTGTACAGGGTGCTTAAAAATTGTAGGAAACCTGTCGAAAGGAACAGGAAAGTCCGAGTGAATGTACACATGTCGGTGGATCAACCGTACGCATGATTTGTTGTCGTCGTAAACGTCGCGATAGCATCTGATGTTACCGTGTCGCGTATAAAGTATCGATAACCAACCCGGTAAGTGGCGACGAAGCAGTATTGTTTATCGCGTTACCTACGCTACCTGTGTACGATCGCGCGAATACCATCGAAGCGGGTTCGCTTTCGCGTGTACGCGAATCGACAGAGTAGATAATTTATCGGTGAACCATCGTGGACGATTCGACATCAAAAACGAGCGATGTCGATTCCAAGGAACTTTACCCAATACCTATAATATCGCATACGATAAATTCTCGCGCTTGACGATAATTTCTATCACCGTTTCTGGACAGTGTCTACGCCAATGCTTTCCACTGGTCTTTCGTTATCGTTTCGTCTCGCTCCGTTTCGATGCTTCTCCGCGACATTCGTCACGCGATCGTCTCGGCCAATGGCGAAAATACTTGTGACTCGAGGTGGAACGAGCGATCCGATTCGTTGACAACTTACGATCACCGCGCAATACCTACGACTCGCGTACGTGAAACGAGAAACGTATCGATAAGCTAGTAATTACAACTACACCATGACACGTTGAATAGAAAAAAAAAGGTAGGCAAAAATCTCCGCGAAGGTCGCCACGTATAAAGATACAATTGAAAAGAACGGAACCGTATAATTTGTGCCCACGACTCCGAGACACCCTGTATACACAGAGACGGACAAGTGGGTAGCTAAGACAGTCACTGGCATAAGGGGAGGGGGAGGAGGAGGATAGAACGGAGAAAGAAGGAGAAACGGAGCGAACGAGAGGAAGTGGAAGAGCCTGGAAGTGAAAGGGAACGAGGAGGCCTGGAATGGCCTGGCGTGGAGTAGGGGGGGTGAAGAGGACATCGTGCTGGAGGAACGAGCGGCTCGACACGCTGTTAAGTATGGGTTTACGGCAGATACATATCGCGACGTATATATCGCGTCTCAGCCGAGGAACTATGCGCCGCTGTCGAGGAGGTGTCGGCAGTCGAGCGGTTACCGCTCCTAGAGATGCCTTCGATCGACCGCGCCGCGATGATTTATTTAATTACCGGCCGAAGAGTATCGGTATCTCGCCATTACTGGCTGCCGAGATCGCGCGGCCCGCGCGAGTAAACGCGAGCTAAAGACAAGCCGGACGAGACCGTAATTGAAATTAGTCGCGAAGTAATTCCCTAACTGATAGCGTTTACTTCACGTGGCCAAGTAAGTACTGTCCGGACGCGAGAAGAACGCTAACGAGTTTATATCTTCGCTTCACTGTCCACTAGCTCCCCTATTATTACACGTATTGTTGTTATCGGCTGGTCGTGCTTTGCTCTGTCTTTTTGTGGTCGAAGAGTGTTATTATATCTACTCTACGGTGATTACATGATTTCTAATTTTTATATTTTTGAGGACTCTTTGAATAGGTCGCGTTGAAAAACGGAGAAAGTATATGTATATAGGAATTTAGACCACTTTGTGCACTGTGAAAAAATAATAGGGGTATCAATTTGTCTCAGTTTGTGAAGTAGTACACATACGTGCTTAGTTCACTTTGTGAAAAAATGATACATTTATGGAATTATTCCTTTCTGTTTACTCCAAGTAAAAAATAAATATATTTAGGAACTTACCACACTTTGTGTACTCCAAAGAAGATAATACAAGTATGAACTTATCCCACTTTGTGTACTCCAAAAAATAGAATACAACTACGAATTTATTTCACTTTGAGTACTCCAAAAAAAAAAAACAATATATCTACGAAATTATCCCACTTTGAGTGCTCCGAAAAAAAAAAACAGTACATCTTCGAACTTATTCCATTTTGAGTACTCCAAAAAAGACAGTATACCTACGAACTTATCCCACTTTGTGTACTCCAAAGAAAATAATATACCTACGAATTTACCACACTTTGTGTACTCGAAAAACATCAGTACATCTACGAACTTATCCCATTTTGAGTACTCCAAAAAAAAAAAACAATATATCTACGAAATTATCCCACTTTGTGTACTTCGAAAAAAATGATACGTGATGGACTTATCCCATTCTGTCTACTCCAACTAAAACTCAATATATTTAAGAACTTGTCACACTTTGTGTACTCCGAAAAAAAAGAATACCCCCACGAACTTATCCCACAATTTGTACTCCGAAAAGAATAATACATCTACGAACTTATTCCACTTTGTGTACTCTGAAAAGGAACAATACACCTACGAATTTACCACAGTTTGTGTACTCCAAAATGACCCAATATATCTACGAACTTATCCCACTTTGAGTACTCCAAAAAAGATAGTACAACTACGAACTTATTCCACTTTCTGTACTCCAAAAAAGACAATACACCTACGAATTTACCACACTTTGTGTACTCCAAAATGACCCAATATATCTACGAACTTATCCCACTTTGTGTACTCTGAAAAGGAACAATACACCTAAGAACTGTACCAGGGAACGATTACACCCGGACAACTCGAGTGTTCCTTCCATCGGGCAAATTCCTGGGCCCGCGAAACGCGTATCAACCACATTCTGTCCCATCCTCGATCAGTTCGATATCGGTACCAAGCTGATCCCGGGTGAGAGCCGGGTCCATCGCGCAGGTAAACCCCACGGTGCATTCCCTCGAGATTTATACTCCGAAGAATGTCGTGGAGAGCACCACGAGGGGAACAGAGGGGTTTGGGGGTAGGGGTTCCCGGGGACACGGGAGGATTGGGAGGGACAGGGTGAAGGGTTGCATCTCCGTATATGTACGGCGACCATGCAGCAGGAACAGCGACAAATATATCGAGGTATTCCAGAGGAATTGAGCCGCGCAGCAGCTCGCGCTCGCTGCTGCGCTTTTACCGCGGGGTCACGCGAAATATGCTCGTTCCTTCTTCGACAATTTGATCCCACCGGCGAGATAGCATTGTGGTCCCGGTGAACGCGCCCGCGCGAGCGCGCGCGCACGCCACTTAAACGGCTGTGAACTCGGTGCCGACACGACGACAACGACAACGACGACGACGACGACGACGACGACGACGACGAGAATGTCGACGGTGACCAACGCGACCGGTCATACTTCTCTTACCTTCCTGTCTTCCGGATTTTTCACTTCTCCGTTCACCACGGATGTATTTATATACGGCGACCGAGACCCACCGATAGCACCAAGCTTTTCGGAGCCCGTACTTAGTCGTTGGTATTCGAGCTACCATGTTCTCGCTCGGTATCTAGCTGGTTTGTAATACCACTTTGGTCTTTTTCGTTCTTTCTTTTGTTAGGGTACCTCGCCCGTGGTATTGTTCGCGAGAATGTTGCAAATGTCCGAAAATGTTCGTGACCCGGTGGATCGAGCATTGAGGTTCGAAGATTTCTTCTCGAGTTTGAAATCGGGATAAGCGAGATTCTACTTCTCGTATTCGAAATCGAGATAAGGGGCGATGGATGGACTTAATTGTCTTCTTTTAAATTTTACTCAATATTTTCTACTCTTTTCTAAAACTCTACTTTCTTCTAAATTGTACTCAATGTTTTCTACTCTTTTCTAAATTTTTACTTTCTTCTAAACTGTACTCAATGTTTTCTACTCTTTTCTAAATCTTTACTCTCTTCTAAATTGTACTCAATATTTTCTACTCTTCTCTAAGACTCTACTTTCTTCTAAATTGTACTCAATGTTTTCTACTCTTCTCTAAAACTTTGCTTTCTTCTAAACTGTACTCAATGTTTTCTACTCTTTTCTAAAACTTTACTTTCTTCTAAATTCTACTCAATGTTTTCTACTCTTCTCTAAAACTTTACTTTCTTCTAAATTGTACTCAATGTTTTCTACTCTTTTCTAAGATTCTACTTCCTTCTAAATTGTACTCAATGTTTTCTACTCTTTTCTAAGACTCTACTCCCTTCTAAATGGTATTTAATATTTTCTACTTTTCCTTAAGTCTCTATCTCCTTCCAAATACTGACTATTTTCTACTCATTCCCAAGACTCTATCTCCTTCCAAATACTGACTATTTTCTACTCATTCCCAAGATTCTCCTTCCAAATTCTTTGTTTTGAAGATATCCCCTTCCAAATACTGACTATTTTCTACTCATTCCCAAGATTCTCCTTCCAAATTCTTTGTTTGGAAGATATCCCCTTCCAAATACTGACTATTTTCTACTCATTCCCTACTTCAAGATTCTAACTACTTCTAACTTTTACTCAATGTTTTCTACTCTTCCCTAAGTTTCTATCTCCTTCAAATACTGAATATTTCTTACTCATTCCCAAGACTCTATCTCCTTCCAAATTGTACTCAATATGTTCTACTCTTTCTGAAGACTACTTTCTTCCAAATTTTACTTAACATTTCCTACTCTTTCTCAAGATTCGTAAATCGCCATTCTCGAATTCGAAATTAAAATAAGAACGCATCTCTTCGAAAATTTAGAAACGTTTAAAAATGTTTATTTCCAATAAGTCGAAAAGCCAAGATTGATCGTCGAACAAAATGCAACAAAGGTTTCTCTTCCAAAGTACCGTCTCGAAAAAATTTAAAATATCCAAAGATTCCTATTTCCAGAATTTCATTAAAAAAAAGAAAGATACTTCTCCGAAAAAGGACAAATAACCGAGTCTACCGTAAAAACGAGCCTCTGCCCCAAACTTGTCCCACACCGACCACTACGAGTAGCACTTTGTGGTCCAGGTCACCCGTTACGAGTCCAACTCGTACTCCAACCCAAATGGACTAACTCCTGACTAAAATACGAAGATTCTCGGCTATTCTACCGACCGTGGCAGCGAAATGGTAAGATTCCAGGAGAAGAGTTTCATTTTATGTGACAAAACATTACGTCATTAGAAGCGCTGTTACAAGAGAACAGTGTTACTACGTTCGCTCGGAGATCTCCGGCCGGCATCGTTCTGTCCCGACCACTTTCGGCGTCTCGGTTGTACTCGATTTGGCCAACGATCTACGCGACGTCCTCGCATGTTTTAACACGTGTTTCGCGCAAAAATTCGCTCCGCGATCCGACGATAAGCGGGCCGATCTTCTGGCGCGCCGGGACGCACGGTGCCATTATACTCCCGCCGCGATTTTTTGATCGTCCTCGCTGTAAATATTCTCTGGCCACGATCCTCAACACACCGGGAGATTCCGATACTTTCCTTCCCTTTCGCCGCACCGTTTCGGGAATGTCGCCACGAGATCGCTATCGAGGCTCACTTCTAAGCGAACCGAGACTCTCGCACGGCTGTTCCTCCACGGGATGACGGTGGACCTCGGATGACGTTGAAATTAGGCTTTCACACCTGCTATTGTACGCTGAAATATACGAGTCGTGGGCACCAAAATTTGTCCGGTCGCTCGATACGCGAACGTCGGAATTTTTCTTCGATTCTTCGTTCGAGTTTCGCGAAGTTCGATTTCGAGGATTCTTCCTCGAATTCGATGTTACAATTATCGAGGTTTCGCGAGTTTTGAGGATTTTTCGAGGTTTTATTTTTTCATTTAAAAAGTGGTGCAACTTCTTGAAATGCGAGTTTGATTTCGACAAATTTGATCTTTAATTTAATTGAGGTTACAATTATCGAGGTTGGAATTCACTTGAATTTATTTGGAGTCACAATTATCGAGGTTTGAATTTACTTGAATTATTTGAAGTTACAATTATTAATGTTTGAATTTACTTGAAGTTACAACTATCGAGGTTGAATTTGCTTGAATTTACTTGAAATTACAATTATCGAGGTTTCACGAGTTTGAATGATTGTTCGAGGTTTAAAATTTCTTAATTTAAAAATTGGTACAACTTCTTGAAATGCGAGTTTGATGGAAAATTTGCTCTTGAATTTAATTGAGGTTACAATTATCGAGGTTGGAATTCACTTGAATTTATTTGAAGTCACAATTATCGAGATTTGAATTTTCATGAATTACTTGAAGTTACAATTGTCGAGGTTTGAATTTACTTGAAGTTACAACTATCGAGGTAGAATTAACTTTAATTTACTTGAAATTACAATTATCGAGGTTTCACGAATTTGAATGATTGTTCCAGGTTCTAAATTTCTTAATTGAAAAATTGATACAACTTCTGGAAATGCGAGTTTGATTTCGAAGATTTACTCTTGAATTTGAAGTCACAATTATCGAGATTTCACGAGTTTGAAGGATTCTTCGCGATTTTAAATTTCTTAATTTAAACTTACTAACTTTTCTGCTCCCAATGGGTTCAACATTTGTGCAACTCAATTATTACACAAATTATCAAAAACATTCTTCCGTGTCCCCCTGTTCGAATTTTAAAAACATTTCCCCCCAAATATTTACCCTTCGATTCTAAATCACAGTTACCAAAATTTCACGAGCAAGAACCCAATCGAGAAAGTTTTCAATATAAAATCAAATTCAAGTACACGAACGTACACGTTCTTCAAAGCTTCGAACCACAGGAGTTCCGAATACATCGATCGTTCGAATGTTTCAATTTATCCACCTCTTTGGTCCACTAATGTAGCGAGCAACGCGTCTCGCGTTACCATAATTCAAACCGCGGCAATCCCGATCTCCGACGCGACGCTATATCATCGCCGCGTTACACCCATTCATTTCGCTCTCCGTCGGTTCTTTTTTTCTCTATTACTTCTTCGTCGATGTTTTTTTATTTTTTATTTTTTTTTTTTTTTTAATTCCGTTTCATGTTCCCGTAGTTATTTTTACGGGCGCGTGCATTCAGTGCGCGCTGCCGTAGACACGTCATAAAATACATGCGTGTCGCCATTTCGAGTGAACTCGAGCACGCGGAATCCATAAAAGTGACGAAGACACGGATTGCCAGACGGATACGTATCGTTCCGCGCGATGTAACGTTTCGCGCGTCGCTCTCTTTCCCGGCAATTTTCACGCTTTCCTTTCTCAATTTGTCAACTGTAAACACGGCCGAGTCTCCCGCATTAATTGCACAACTGTTCCGCGCAAATATTTTTTACACGGGCGCGTTCGCTCGTCTCCCGTTTCTAACGAAATTTCCATGAATTTATTCAATTCGTTCTCCTCTGGTAGAGTGTGTAACCGTTTTAATCGCGACGAAAAATTGTTCAGAGTCTCGTAGGTATTTGTATCCTTTTCTTCGGACAGTTTCTTTTTTTCTTCAACGAAATCCACGAGATACCTGGTTACGAAGAAGGTGAAAACCGTGATAAGTAATTTGGAAAAATAATTATTCTCGGTTGTGTTTTCTATTACCGATTCGAGATTGATATTGGAGCTAGTTATTCATCGAGGTATTTGCAGAAAAAGAAATTTCGTGGTAACCTCCCAAATTATAATACTTCTTACTCATCCTCAAGATTCCACCTCCCCCCAAATTATACTCAATACTTGCTACTCATCCCCAAGACCTATTTCTCGAGAAAGTGAAAACCTTGGGAAATGTTTACAAGTGGTGCTCACGCTTTTCAGCGATTCGAAGCTGATAGAATCTTAGAATCTTCGAAAAAAGAAATACTACTATTTTTTTAACGATAGAAAGTAGAAGAAAACATCGATCTTCAAAATAGGACATTTGATTTTCATTTTCCTTCAAGGTGAAAATCGTGAAAAATTGCTATACACGTCATCTAAGTTTGTTAGCCATTCAAAGTTGATACAATCTTTAAGAGAACAAATACTACTATTTTTTTAATGATGGAAAATAGAAGAAAATATCAATCTTCAAAATAGGATGTTCGATTTTCATTTTCCTTGTAGGTGAAAACTGTGAAAAATTGCTACACTTATCATCTAAGTTTGTTAGCCATTCAAATCAGATACAATCTTTGAAAGTGAAACTATTACTATTTTTTAACGACAGAAAATAGAATAAAGCATCAATCTTCAAAATAGAATGTTCGATTTTCATTTTCCCTCAAGGTGAAAATCGTGAAAAATTGCTACACTTATCATCTAAGTTTGTTAGCCACTCAAATCTGATACAATCTTCAAACGAACAAATATTACTATTTTTTAAGGATAGAAAATAGAATCTCCAAAATAGGATGTTCGATTTTCATTTTCCTTCAAGGTGAAAATCGTGAAAAATTGCTACACTCGTCATCTAAGTTTGTTAGCCACTCAAATCTGATACAATCTTCAAACGAACAAATACTACTATTTTTTAACGATAGAAAATAGAAGAGAACATCGATCAGCAAAACGAGACGTTCGATTTCCAATTTCTTCGGAGTTTTTTTCGTCGACACTTTCGAATCGGTTCTCCTCGATTCCTGTACAAATGTTACCAGCATGCGCGTGGATCCCATTGGACATAAACTCTCTCCCGTTGGCCACGGTTTGCACGATGCGATGCTACGCACGAACGCTACCGACAGCGAAAATACTGCTACACGAAGGCATTATAGGTAGGCAGGTACACAACCTACTCGCCATAATTCACTGCGGGCCGCGAATTATGGAGTGGCCGCGCCGCCGCCGCCGACGCCGACGCCGTCGGACGACGCGCGCTTGCACCTGGAAAACGGCGACCCGGTCGTTCGAGATTCAGCCACGATCATTTCTCACCGTGGTACTTAGCGCGTCGGGGAAATATTGTCCGACTTTGGGAGGACTGCTTTATTAGGCGCGGACGACGACACGATGAGAGACTGCCTTTGAAATCGGTTGCTTACCTGACAAACGATATGGTCTTATTCGATCCCAGCGACTTTCTAACGTTTCTGTCGGGGAATCGCCGATTCTAACGCCGAAACGGCCCGAGGCTGTCCACGATTTTTTTTTTTTTTATCAACGACACCGCCGGGATGCGAAGACACTTGTAACGAATCCACGTGGAAGATTTCGATGTGTCTCGAACGAATTTCGATCTTTGAAATTTCATGTCGCTGGCAATGCGATAGAGGAAAATGATGGGGTGGTGATAGCGATTCGTTTTGGAACAGGTTCATTCGAGAATAATTACATCTTATTCTTGTTTTTTTTTCGAGGAGGAATAGTTTGTGTTATTATTCAAATATAGAGAGTGGCTGGGGTAAGTCTGTTAAGAAACATGGAGGAGTATAGGGTGAGGATTGATGGACCACTTATTTCTTTTTAAATTTTACTCGATACTTTCTACTCTTTTCTGAGACTCTATCTCCTTCCAAATACTGAATATTTTTTACTCATTTCCAAGACTCTATTTCCTTCTAATTTTACTCGATATTTTCTGCCTTACTCTAAGTCTTTATTTTCTTTCAAATACTGAATATTTTCTACTCATACCCAAGACTCTATTTCCTTCTAAATTTTACTCAGTATTTTCTGTTTTTCTCAAAGTATCTATTTCCTTCCAAATACTGAATATTTTCTACTCATACCCAAGACTCTAACTTCTTCTATATTTCACTCAATATTTTCTACTCTTCTCTAAGTCTCTATTTCCTTCCAAATACTGAATATTTTCTACTCATACTCAAGACTCTAACTGCTTTTAAATTTTATTCAGTATTTTCTACTCTTTCCCTAGACTCTATCTCCTCCTAAATTATACTCAATACTTCCTACTTATTCCCAGGAGCTCCTTCCAAATTATACTCAATATTTCCTACTTTTTCTCAAGACTATTTTCTTCCAAATTTTACTCAATATTTCTACTCTTCTCTAAGTCTATCTCCATACAAATTATACTCAATACTTCCTACTCATTCCCAAGACTCTACCTCCCCCAAATTATACTCAATACTTCCTACTCATTTCCAGAATCTCCCCCCAAATTATACTCAATATTACCTACTCTTCCCCAAGACTACTTTCTTCCAAATTTTACTCAATATTTCTACTCTTCCCTAAGTCTACCTCCCCCCAAATTATACTCAATACTTCCTACTCATTCCCAAGACCTCCTCCAAAATTATACCCAATACTTCCTACTCATTTCCAGAATCTCCTCCCAAATTATACTCAATATTTCCTACTTTTTCTCAAGACTCTACCTTCTCCCAAATTATACTCAATACTTCCTACTCAACCCCAAGACTCAACCTCCCCCCCCAAATTATACTCAATACTTTCTACTCGTTCCCAAAACCTCCTCCAAAATAATACCCAATACTACCTACTCATCCCCAAGATTCCACACTCAATACTTTCTACTCATCCCAAAGACTCTACCTCCTCCCAAATTATACTCACCATTCCCTACTCACCCCAAAATTCCACCTCCCCCAAAATTTCCCCGTTCCACACCCGTTCCTCCGTTCAAAATCTTTCCCAAAACCAAGAATCATCCAGCACCCTCCGATCCCTCCCTAACTCCATCCCCCGCTTACCCTCAGCTACTCCCCTTCCGCGTTTGCGAGACAGATCGACACCGGGAAGCGCGCAGATACACGCCGTCACCGGGTGTCTTTTCTTCTTTTTTTTTTTTCTTCACGAACGCGGTACGGGACGATAGCGCGGTCGCGAGAGTCACGCGAGCGCTAATTGAAAATGAACGATCGCGGTGCTCGTTTCTCGAACGGCCGGTTGTACATACGCACGTGGGCGTCCTACGTTGGATCGGTTCCATGCCACTACCGCGGTCTCGCAGCTGCAAGAAATTCGCGCCGTAATTCACGCCTCACGGTGCCGCGACGTCCGTCCCGGGGCCAACCGCATTCGCTCACGTCGCGGTGGCAGCGCGTAGCTTTCGCCTTTTTCGAACCGGCCGCTGCCTCGAGCGGCCAGCTAATAGTCTAATTAGTCGCGGCGGTCATCGCCTTATACAGGGTACCGCTTCAAGGTGGCCTGCTACGAAACCCCCGCCGATGATGCATTGCGCGGAGACGTGCGCGTATCCCGATCGGGAAGTGCTCGCGGTTGCGACTTTTCTCCTCGTTTAGGGACGTCGGATCGTCGCTAATTGGAACTCCACGGCTGTCTTAGCATCGTGGGGATCGAGTTTGCCCGCCGACGCGCGACCACCAGTCATTTGCATGGGGTTGGAACCGAGAGAGAAGCGTGGAAGTCTTTGCGCGAGGGTCGGTGGAGAAGAAAGTTCAATGGATAGTTGAACGAGGAGAATTGTTTTCTAAGGATTTCTGCTTTTTGAGGATGTGTATTTTACGGAATGGAAAATTTCCTTGTCTCGTTTCGTGGACATTTTCTGGGCTAGTTGTACCTTGGAGGTTATCTTCATTCCTGTGAGAGTTGGTTGGTGATATCTTTGAAAGCTTTCTTTTCTTTGGGTTTAAAGTCTCAACTGTGGGAAGGTTATTGGGTTGTGTGTAATGGTGTGTTAAATTTATTGTTGAATTTTTTGATAAAGATACTATCTCTCAGATAGTTTAAGATGTCTACGACATGGTCTTCAGAGGTCTGTAGGATCTCTAGGTTAAATCTGTTAGTTGCAGTTACTTGCACCTTCGAAAGTTGATACCTAACGAGAGTAGATTGCAATCGTTGGAAAACTGCTGATTAAACTTTCATCTTTTGTTTACTCAACCACCACACTGTGTGACCAGGTTCGATTATTTACGAAAATCAATGCCTAACAAAGGGAAGATCGTGACGCTGGGACAATTGCTGACCACACTTTCATCCCTAGTTTAATCAATCTTCTCGCCAGGTGGCCATCTTTGTTCAACTCGATGAATCTTCACGTACAATCAAGATCATACTTCAGTGTATCACAACAATCCTGCTTAAACAATCCTTTAAACAATCCTGTTTAAACCTGAACCCCTCAGACTTTATCAGTTACCAGTCAAAGACCCAATCGCCCCTCGACCTCTACCAAGAGACGAATCTCTACGAAATATAGCCAAGCCTTGAAAAATCATCTCTCATCTCTTCATCCTTCCCTCCTGATGTTCCACCAGCGATCACTAACCTTCCCCGAAAGTCTCCCACGCATCCGAAAATCCCTGCCCCGAGTGAACCACCATCGCTCGTGAACATCAATTCCGAAGAATTCGAGATCGGAACCGGCGAGAGCTCACCGTAGAATCGAACAACGAATACGTTCACGGTGCCTCCCGATTTTGATTTACTCGGTTTCCCGCGGTTCCTCGTGCGCCAGCCAGTTGTAATCGAATCGCGATAAACACCGAGCGTGGCGCGCCGCGAGAGATCGCCTCGAGAGAGTGCAAGAGGTCGATGTATCCAACACTCGGGACCCACGAGAGAGAGATATTTCGCGTGTTTCTTTCTTCGTACAATGGAGGGGCAGGGGGGCAGGGTCCGCGGTAGAAGCAAGTCATTTTATTAAATTGAAATCGTACGCGGGCTAGGCGCACCCTGATTTATCGATATTATTTTCTGCCGCGTCATTTACGATGTATTCGGTACACCGTCGATGATCGAGACCGAGCTGTTCTTACGGGGAACAACCTCGAGAGCTCTGCTCCTGTTTCCAAGCGTCTCTGAAACAACGTTATTCGCGAGCAACGTGAATTCTGAATGGTTATCATCGAGATTGGTGAAATTTCTTTACGTTTTCATCGAGGAGGACACACACGAATGTGTTTCGAGAGGGATCCGTGTGCTGCAGGCAGCTCACGACGACCCTTCCCGAATCACTTTCCGGTAAAAAGGGTCGATCAATTTCAAATTGATGGTCCGGCCACGTTAATTAGTGAGCCGAACTCCGCCGATCGGGGTGAGGTGAAGAGAGAGAAAGAGAGAGAGAGAGAAAAAAGAAAAACACCAACGTCAGCGCGCCTCGGCCATCAGCGTTGCTGGCGGGTCCAGGAGGCGGCAAGTTGCCGGTTTTATGTCGGGGGATACGATACGTTTCGCGTATCGGAGCAGAATATCGAGAGGTAACAGGTGTAGTTGCGACGGTTTCGAGGTTTTTGCCCGTGCCCGGGAGTCGTGCAGACTCGAGCGTTCCACGCGGTGAGGAACTTCGGTTTCTAGCCGAATCCCTTCCATTGCATCACGTTGCGGTTTGCACGCGCGTCTCGGGGTACCGGAGGATCGTTCGAACGCGTTTTTGTCCTGGTACGGGGGTTTCATTTAGATTTTTCCGAGCGTTCGTTTGCCGCTTTCGAGAACGGTTGGTAGGGGAATGTAGGAGATTGTTTGTTTCACGATGGAGATGGTGGTCGGTGGAATGTTGGATTGAGTATTATTTAATGTAGGTTTGTATTATTAAGTTTATAAGTTTGTTTTAAGATAGAGATAGTAGTTGGTAGATCGTTGGATCGAGTATTGTTTGACGTAGGTTTGTATTATTAGGTTTGTAGGTTTGTTTCACGATGGAGATGGTGGTCGGTGGAATGTTGGATTGAGTATTATTTAATGTAGGTTTGTATTATTAAGTTTGTAAGTTTGTTTTAAGATAGAGATAGTAGTTGGTAGATCGTTGGATCGAGTATTGTTTGACGTAGGTTTGTGTTATTAAGTTTGTAAGTTTGTTTTAACATGGAGAGAGTAGTTGGTTGATCGTTGGATCGAGTATTATTTGACGTAGGTTTGTATTATTAAGTTTGTAAGTTTGTTTTAACATGGAGAGAGTAGTTGGTAGATTGTTGGATCGAGTATTATTTGACGTAGGTTTGTATTATTAGGTTTGTAGGTTTATTTCACGATCAAGGTGGTAATTGATGGAATGTTGGATTAAGTATTATTTAATGTAGGTTTGTGTTATTAAGTTTGTAAGTTTGTTTTAAGATAAAGATAGTAGTTGGTAGATCGTTGGATCGAGTATTCTTTGGTGTAGGTTTGTATTATTAGGTTTGTAGGTTTATTACACGATAGAGATCGTAATTGGTAGAACGTTGGATTGAGTATTATTTAATGTAGGTTTGTATTATTAGGTTTGTAGGTTTGTTACACGATGGAGATCGTAATTGGTAGAACGTTGGATTGAGTATTATTTAATGTAGGTTTGCGTTATTAGGTTTGTAAGTTTGTTTTAAGATAGAGATAGTAGTTGGTAGATCGTTGGATCGAGTATTATTTGGTGTAGGTTTGTATTATTAGGTTTGTAGGTTTGTTTCACGATGGAGATCGAATGTTGGATTGAGTATTATTTAATGTAGTAATAATTATTAGGTATGTAAGTTTGTTTTAAGATGGAGATGGTAATTGGTGGAACGTTGGATTGAGTATTATTTAATGTAGGTTTGTGTTATTAAGTTTGTAAGTTTGTTTTAACATGGAGATGGTAATTTATGGTTCGTTGGATCGAGTATTATTTGACGTAGGCTTGTGTTATTAAGTTTGTAGGTTTGTAGGTTTGTTTCACAATGAAGAGAATAGTTGGCAGATCGTTGGATCGAGTATTATTTGACATAGGTTTGCATTATTAAGTTTCTAGGTTTGTTTTACGATTGAGATGGTAGTTGACAAAACGTTGGATGAAATATTGTTTGACGTAGAGACTCGTGTTATTAAGTTTGCAATAGTTTGCAAGTGTGGATGTATAATCGTCGTTGATGGGGATTTGGGTTAGGTCTGGGTTAGGTCCACACGTTCAAAAGTGTTAAAACTACTTCATCTACTCTTGTGTCATTAGGCCTAAGATATTCCACAATAAGAATACAAAATTAATAATTATCAACAGCGACTCTAAGACACTTGATTGTTCTTTCTTAATTTTTCCATTCTGAAGCTATTGTGAAACATTAGTCGAACCTTATTTAGCTAAGCTCTCGTTATTGACTCATTATTTAAATACGGCGATCAATATATTATAAATATAAATTACTTTCGAAAGAATGTTGGAGACTTTTGGAAGAAATATGTCCGAGACATCTTGTACACAAGTATGTGTAGACCATATTCCGATCGTGTGTCCGATCCAATATATTAAGAAGCCTTTGGGCGACAACCTGGGTGGAATATAGAATGGTAATTGACCCATCCATCTTGTCCAAGATAATTAATAATGAAATCAATTGACCGGTTCTTTCCGATCTTATTAATTTGTTCCTGCCACCCAGAAAAAGGCCGATATTATGGCTACTAATTTATACGCGGTGTGTAACGTCGGGTTCTTTTTCGTTACTTGTATCGTCGTACGAACGCTTGTACGATTTCGCATTCAATAAAACGTGAAATACGTCATAGAGGTCTTAAACTACGTGTTATTAGGCTTCACTAGGTTGATGTTATATAATGAGCGGTTAAATATTCTTACGTGTAAACGCAGTGTTCGATACAGGTTAACTAGCGTCCGCGGGATAGAAACGCGTCTGTCACGGTAATTACGCATTAGCGCACACATGCTACGTAACAGTGTAATAATAGTTCCGCGTAGATTAATTTTCTAGAACGCTTGTATCGCAATTTAATACCACTCGCGCATAAATAAGTAAATATGCGACTGCAACGATGCAGTTGGATAACGTAATTGGTTGCTGCGTGTCCGCCTATTCCATTTTATTAATTCTTCGGCCGCTCGACGAAAGGCGTGCAATGTTTTACAGATTCTTCGTTCAGATAGAATTCAGAAGCAATAACTTCAACGGAAACTTCGTTTTTTTTTCCTTTTTTTTCCTTTCGAAACGGTTTTAACAGAAACAACGAATCTCTTGGACTATATTTACGTAGGTCTTTAGGAATTTCAAGCTCTTCTTCTTGGACATTTTTGTCGAAGAAAAAGATATTTTGACATGGAGAAATATTTGTAGATTAAAATTGTACGTTAAGATTTCATTGAAAAAAATTTTAGTTTGAAAAATCGCAGCTGTAAGTTTGATATTGTAGTAAAAGCGTGAAGACTGTGTCCAAGACCATTCGTCGAAAAATTCCACAGGGATAATTTATTGTTCGTGTTCCGTAAAAATTGTAAACATATGGATAAAATGCGGAAACAGTTTCGACAATTGGAATTCTCGCTGGGGCAATTTTTTACTCGTGTTGTTAAGAGATTGTATCAAAAACGGCTAGACAGTTTTGGAAATCGTTACGCTAAGTTGCCGGTGAAAGAATTCAAATTGTATACCAGATTGTCTGATGCAAATACGGTAATAATTTATCATTAATGTTTCGTAAAAGCTGCAGACTCACTGATACGATACGACCGACAGTTTTTGAAATTGAAACTGCCGCGTTATTAAAACTTTGCGATTTTATCGAAAACTACTTGGCAGTTTTAAAAATACTACTCCAACTTGGCGATACAAGCGTTGAGCCCACTTCCTAGACTATACATTACAAAATTCCACGGTAATAAATTATCATTCGTGCATGGTAAAAATGAAAGACAGACGTATAAAAAGGAAGATACGAAATGAAAAAAATGGTATTAGTAATTGAAACTCTGGTACAAATCGTCACGCTAGGATGATGGTGAAATTGTTGAGACTACTTTCGAGAACATCTATTACAAAATTCTGCACCGATAAATTATCATTAGGAGCTCGATAAAAATCAACGACACAAATTATACCACGAGAAAATCGTTACTCTAGGTTGATGGTAAAATGATTAAGACTACTTTCTAGACCATCTATTACAAATTCCACAACGATAAAGTATCATTTATACTCCGTGGAAAATTAAAAACACATAAATATATCACGGAGAACGATTTTGGAAATTGGAAACTCTCAAAAATCGTTCAAAAGTGTTAAGGTAATATTGGTGTTGAAAAGTGTTAAGACTACTTCCTGGATGATCTATTAAAAGATTCTACGATCATAAATTATTATTCCTACTACGTAAAAAATTGAAAACATGTAAATCTATCTCGAAGAACAATTTTGGAAATTGGAACCTTCACAAATCGCCATATTAGTGTTCAAAAGTGTTAAGACTACTTCCTGGATGATCTATTCAAAAATTCCACACCGATAAATTATCATTTATGCTTCATGAAAAATTGAAAACACATAAATACACTTGGAAGATCCATTTTGGAAATTGGAAACCCTCAAAAATCGCCATATTGGTGTTAAAAAGTGTTAAGACTACTCCCTGGATAATCTATTCAAAAATTTTATACCGATAAATTATCATCCATACTCAGTCGAAAATTAAAATCACGTAAATCCATTTCGAAGATCCATTTTGGAAATTGGAACTCTGCAAAAGTCACCATATTGCTATTAAAAAGTGTCAAGACTACTCCCCGGATCACCTATTAAAAAATCCCCCCCCCCCCCCCATAAATCATCATTCATACTCGGTGGAATATTAAAAACGCATGAATACACCTCGAGGAACGGTTTCGGAAATTGGAACTTTCGCTCCAGCAATTTTTGTCCGCGCTATTAAGTTGCCCCGGCCCCCCGTACACGAGCAACAAGATTGTAGCAAGTTCAGCAACGACGTGGTTCCATTATAAACTCGGTGAGAGAGCAGGCGTGGAGGAACCACTCCGAGAGGTGATTCTGCACCCCGCTGCGCCCGCCGGATTCGCACGCGTGTTAACACGGCCGTTTCACGCGTGCGTGTAGGACGCGCGTTCACACACGCCTCACACCTGTCCACCGGGCGGGGCGTGTAGGAAAGTGTCGCTAACTAACTTGGCCCCGGTTCGGGATTCCTTCCATCTGTATCTGTAGCCCAGCCACGATGCACGCCACTTCGCGGGGGAATAACGGTTCGCCTAACACGTCGCCACCTTGCTCTTATTTTGCAGCTCGCGGCTTCGTCTACGGTTTTATCGAGTCACTTGCAACGTCTTGCGCGCGGTGTACCGTCGCGTGTGCTGTCTCGCACGAAAACTCGCGGTCCATGGTAACTATGACGTGATTAGGGTCGTGAAAATTTAGTCTCGAACTCGAATAGACGAGAAACACTCCTGAAAGAACCATAGTGCGATTAGAATCGCGTCTATTTGTGCGAAAACGTTGTTTCGAACCTAGAAAGACGAGAAATAGGTCAGAGAGAAGTATAGTAGAATGCGATTGGAGTTGAAGTATTCCAAAATTTCGTTCTGAATTTGGAGGTACAAGAAACGGGCCATGTGGAGGTAGAATACAATGATCAGGGTTGAGATATTTTAAAATTTTATTCCGAAAGAAGTGATATTGCTGGGTAACTACAGTTACTGGGGAATTTCGAGAGGGAGGTTTGAGTAATCGAGAGCAATTTGCAGGGTCAAATTTTGATTGTTTTTGTATAAAAAAAATCACGCGTACTACTGAAACATACACGAAAGATACACGAACAATCTCGATGTAAAATATGTTACCGTTTCATTTGGAAAAATTGTCAAGGAACATCTAATAAACTGCAGTCTCGACTACCCTCTGGACCTGTCCCAGCTGACGTAGAACGTAATTACAACTGCCTATACGTGTCTATCTACACTAACCAGAAACTAGAAATTACCAAGAAAGTTACACTATCTTGTATAATATACAAATCAATTTTTAAAAATTTACCATAGTTATACAGAGACTCTGAAAAATATATCAATTTCTCTTCAAATGTATCTCGTTTGAACCAGTAGCGCAAATATTCCATAGCTCGTAACGTTTCCTCGATAAAAAGTTACTACCGAATGAAAAAGTAACTTTTCCGGAACGAGAGAGCTGTTCACGTGCGATGGGGAACAGTCGGTGAGAAACATTCGAAAATTGGGAATCGATCGTCAGGCACGCGTTCGTTGCACGTTGATGGAACTTACGACTCGTTGGACAGCTCGACCCACGTAGGAGCTGTCGATGGTATCGTTCGACGGGTAGGTATCAGCCAGACTTCCTGTCAGAGGAGCACCGAGCGTAAACGGCGAGGTCTGCTCGAAATATCGCGACCTCGATGGCGGCACCGTATTTCACCCCGGTTTCGTGTGGCGCGGTGCTACGTATGTGCGTGTCGGTTCTTCGTTTCCTCGGTCTCCGCCCCCGCGAACGCCCCCTTTCGAATTATGCGCCACGCGTGTCGAGACACCTGTGCACCTCGCGTCGATAGCGTATCATTTTCGAATAGATTTCGGGGGGATACGACCGAATCGTTTCGTCGAAGACACGTTGTTCTTCAGAGGCGTTTCTCCGATTTTCATGTCGGTTAACACTGAAACCGATTTCGATATATCGTGGTACACACTTTCGTAAATATTTGATTGTACTTTCTGGAAATATACGAAACACAGTGGAAGAGAAACGATGGGTTCAAATTTAATATTTATTTTAAATTTAAATTTAATGTGAATTTTTATTTATTTAATATTTGTGGACTATAATCTGTACTGAATACACTACTTTCTGTAAATATTCGATTGTACTTTCTGGAAGTAGAAGAAGTACAGTGGAAGAGAATCGACAGATTGAATTTTAATACTTTAAATTTAAGTTTAATGTGAATTTTTATTTATTTAATGTTTGTGGACTGTAATTGATACTGAATACACTACTTTCTGTAAATATTCGATTGTACTTTCTGGAAGTAGACGAAATACAGTGGAAGAGAATCGACAGATTGAATTTTAATACTTTAAATTTAAATTTAATATGAATTTTTATCTATTTAATATTTGTGGACTATAATCGGTACTAAATACACTACTTTCTGTAAATATTCAATTGTACTTTCTGAAAGTAGAAGAAGTACACTGAAAGACAGTCGATAAACTGAAATTTAATATGAATTTTTATTTATTTAATATTTCTGGACGATAATGGTACTAAGTACAGTAGAAAAGTGTGTAAAAATTATTCGAATGCGAAGAAATGCAATGAATGTCGTAAATGTCGAGAAATTGTAAAATGAAAATAGGATCGAAAATTTTAAAAACAATTATGAACGTATGCAAGAAATCGTTTGAAATAATTCTTGAAACGAGTCTAGAGTTGATAACACATACGCGAGAATTTGTTAAAAATTTGTTCAGAGTGTCTTTAAAGTGCATCGAACACTCTGGCGATGCAACTATGAGAACTTATTATAGTTCTGTTGCAATCAACGCGAAAAGGTGCGTAGAAACATTTTTCATCAACATTGATAAATAGTCAGCCTATCTAGAAATAATAGAAATAAATAAATAACAGAATAATAGAAATAATATTTACTTTAACTTAAAAATATAACCATCCAATTGCATCAAGCGATCGATTACTTACGAACATACTTCTGAATTTTCAACTCGTACGTGTCTCGAGAAAATTCGATGAGCAAAGGAGAAGAGAAACTTATAAAATTGTTCACATCAATAGAAAAAATCGTGTCTTCGAGAAATGTACATCAACATTTTAAGTAAATTTCTTTAGAGAAGCATTTGGAACCAGTCGTTTTCACTCGGTTGGTAAATCTAGGGTTAACGGCGTCCAATGGTGCGCGATTGTTTAGGAAAGTGTTCTCAGAACCGAGATGTTTGCTGTAGACCACTGTTCAAATTAGTCGAGGTGTCCAGAACGACGACTGGTTCTCGTCCGCGAGGTCAGCAGTCGTTTCTTGTCCTTACACGATGTTTTAACCTCGTACGATTACCGTGCTCGATCGACGTAGACTCAGCTGTGGGAATCTCGGATGTATCGAGGTGTTTCCGATATCAGAATCGCCTTAACCGAGACTCGGTGGGGGCAGTTCAACCGCGAGACTGTTACTTCGCGGAGAGTGAGAAGATCAAGGCCTTCACCCGGACTTTTACGATTGATATTGTTCGAGGTTTCCGGATGTAGACTCTTTGGCAACGTTGTTCCCACATTTCCTCGACAACATAGTGGCTTCGTTAGGGGTACGATTATACACCGATACCGATTTTTATTACCGTACAAACTACCGCTGGAAACTTCCCGCACCGAAACGCTATCGATCTTTGAAACGCCGTAACTTCGCGAAGAATAATCGTACAGTGATCTTCTTGGGCTCGTTTTAAAGAGAAAATCGTTTACTTTTGTTCCATTCGGTTGCATTTCTTCGAGAATTGTTCTTACATTAAGAAACGATTCGAAAAGCGAAGATGGTGTTCTAGAAAAAGTTGACAACTTTCAAATCGCTTACAATTATTTAAAAATTTTTTCACGTATATAAGATTACACTGAAATTGATATGAAAGTCTAGTTTATGAAACTAGGTTTCATAACTGAGTTCAAAGGTCAATAACGCAAAAGAAATCCCTACTCAAACACTTCTGAATCTACTCAGATCAGTTGGAGACAGTTGGAAAGTAATTAACTCAAAAGAAATCCCTACACCAGATATTTCACCGACCAAATTTTCAAAAAATTTCTTTGATAATCTAGAGATTATCTCGGGTTAGTTCAAAGGTAAATAACGCAAAAGAAATCCCTACTTCAACACTTCTGAATCTACCCAGATCAGCTGGAGACAGTTGGAAAGTAATTAACTCAAAAGAAATCTGTAAACTAGATATTTCACCGACCAAATCTTCCAAAACTTTCTTCGAGGGTAACAGAGATTATCTCGGGACAGTTCGAAGGTAAATAACCCAAAAGAAATCCCTACTCCAAGCACTTCTGAATCTACTCAGATCAGCTGGAGACAGTTGGAAAGTAATTAACTCAAAAGAAATTTCTACACCAGATATTTCACCGACCAAATTTTCAAAAACTTCTTTGATAATCCAGAGATTATCTCGGGACAATTCGAAAGTAAATAAAGCAAAAGATATTCCTACTCCAAGCACTTCTGAATCTACTCAGATCAGCTGGAGACAGTTGGAAAGTAATTAACTCAAAAGAAATCCCTACACCAGATATTTCTCCGACCAAATCTTCAAAAAATTTCTTTGATAATCCAAATATCATCTCGTGACAGTTCAAAGGTAAATAATCCAAAAGAAATTCCTACTCCAAAACTTCTGAATCTACTCAGATCAGCTGGAGACAGTTGGAAAGTAATTAACTGAAAAGAAATCCCTGCACCAGATATTTCCCCAGCCAGTGTTCCCCCATTCTCCCCTAAACACTTGCCGTGACACCACGGTGATCCCGTCACCGTTAAAGGGACCAACGCAAAAATTCCCCATAGCGAACCATCTCGAGTATCTCGTCAGAACCGTTGCTGTCCGACAAATTTCTCGGGTCTGGGCGACAGCGCCGCAATCTCCTCTACGTAGGTCTCCACGTCGTAGTCACTGTTGGCCCACGGGGGACATAATCCCCGAAAGTTGCACGGGCTGGATGCAGCACGGGATCGCGCCGTTCACGAACATGTGTCTGACATTTTTAATCGTCGGATTAAAATAACTGATGCCAAGGTGTAGCCCCGGAGTCCATTATCCGGCGGATGAGCGACCGGCCACCCAAAGTGTCGCGTGTCCCCTGAGACCTGCCAGCCGACGTTGGACCGCTTCTAAGCCCCCCGTCTCGGCCCCCACGGGGTTCGAGGGGCCACGGTGAGCGTCCTTTTCGATTTCTCCGGGGGTGGCGCGGTCAGAAATACGCTTGGAACAAAAGAATCAAGAGGAGAGGAGAAGGAGGTAAGCTGCTTCCTCGAACTCCGAATATTAAGCGGTATAATCGATGATATACAGCACCGATAGTCCCCCAGGATGGCGAACCTTCGGTTCTTTCGTTCCTTTTTTCTTTTTTTCTTGTTTTTTTTTTTCTTTTTTTTCTCTCGTCCTCTCCATTTTGCTCGTACGAGCTCGGGAATCTCGGTGTACCGTTAATACCGTTCGTGGATTCTGTACGTAATTTTGTTTACGCCCGAACGAATCCTCGAGACGCACGAGAATTAATCGGGTCGACCAGCGAAGCGTACACCGAGTTGTGTAACGCTCGCGAGCGCGTATATCTTCGCTGTAATTAGGTACGCTTAACGCGCGCCGCTGCCGGAATCTTTCGGTACGAGACACACGGATCGCTGGTAATTCGAACGGTGTTCGATGCACCGGGAGTGCAGCGAGATTTCACGAGTATCGAGAGATTGGTATTGAAGACTGGGATAGATCGTTGGATGAGGAATTTTTGCAGAAATTTTCGCGTATCTTTGAACGTAAGGAAGGTTTCGTAAATATTTTCTGGGGAGTGGAAGAGGACACTGGAAATGGTGTTGATGTGTGAAAATTTTGGAAGATTGCTCGAGAAATTATGCAGTAGTTGGGAATGTCTCGTGGGAAGAAACGTGGTGGGGGTTTTTGGGAAAATTTGTCGAGAGATGGAATGGTGTCGATGTGTGGAAATTTTTGAAGGTTGCTCGAGAAATTATCTAGTAGTTGGGAATGTCTTGTAGGAAGAAACGTGGTGGGGGATTTTTGGGAAAATTTGTCGAGAGACGGAAGGAAAAATTGTAGAGTGTTATTGATATCTTGCAAAAAGAGAATATGGAAGTTTTGAGAAAATTTGTCGGTGCTAGGGAAAATTATCGAGTATGAGTCGAGAATCTGCAGTAGAGAAAGATGGAGGTAAATGGAAAGTTTGTAAAAATTTGTTGGGTGTAGGAGAAATTATCGAGTATAGTGTTGTAAATTTTCAGTAGAGAAAGATGGAAATATGTATATATAGAAATTTAGCAAAAATTTATCAGAGAATAGGAAACATTGTTGTTTATAATAGTGTCATGAATTGTCACTAGAGCAAAAATTTAGAAAGTTGCATTGAAATTTTCTAAAAATTTCTTTAGAGGTAACAGAGATTATTATCGATCATTGCATTACAAATTTCCAAGGGATAATGACAAAGTGAGCTGTAGCAAAATTTTGAAAAGAAAACCTATTCAGGAGCATGAGAGACTAGGAAAAGAAGATATCCATATATAATAAAATTTAAAAATAGCAAAAACATTGCTATCCACCAGAATATCACGAATTGTCACTAGAGAAAAATGTAGAAAGTTGCATCGAAATTTTTCAAAGTTTCTTTCCTACTTTGTTCTTTCTTTTATTGTAAATTTCCCACGAACAAGAACAAAGTGAGCTGTATCAAAATTTTGTAAAAATTTGTCAGAGAATAGAAGACATTGCTGTCCACTACAGTATCGTGAATAATTTTTATAAAAAAATATAGAAAGTTGCATCGAAATTTGTCAAAAATTTCTTTCCTACTTTCTTCTTTCTTTCGTTATAAATTTCCCAGAGATTCTTGTCTCTGAGTTGAATCGAAATTTTGCAAAAATTTGTCAAAGAATAGAAGACATTGCTATCCACCACAGTATCGCGAATAATCGTTAGAAAAAAATATAGAAAGTTGCATCGAAATTTGTCAAAAATTTCTTTCGTACTTTCTTCTTTCTTTCGTTATAAATTTTCCACAGACGAGAACAAAGTAAGCTATATCAAAATTTTACAAAAATTTGTCAAAGAATAGAAGACATTGCTATCCACCACAGTATCGCGAATAATCGTTAGAAAAAAATATAGAAAATTGCATCGAAATTTGTCAAAAATTTCTTTCGTATTTTCTTCTTTCTTTCGTTATAAATTTTCCACAGACGAGAACAAAGTAAGCTATATCAAAATTTTACAAAAATTTGTCAAAGAATAGAAGACATTGCTATCCACCACAGTATCGCGAATAATCGTTAGAAAAAAATATAGAAAGTTGCATCGAAATTTTCCAAAGATTTCTTTCCTATTTTCTTCTTTCTTTTATCGTAAATTTCCCACGGACGAGAGCAAAGTGAGCTTCGAAATTTTGTAAAAGAGAAAAAGAAGAGCAATTTATCCAGAAGCACGAGAGACTATTATCGAGCACCGTGAAAGATGCAGGATGACGTGGAACGTTACCAGACGCGTTAAATTCTCTAATGAAGTGGTTTTCGTATTCGCGGAGCGTGCAGTTTCGCAGGGACCGTTCCTAGACAAAAGAGAACGAGCGTGGGTAATGAAACAGAGCTCTTCACCGGTTTACACGTGTGTACGTCGGAAATGAGGAGCTCGCCTACGGCAACTACAGCGATCGAGAGATTTCTTTATTGCGGAGATAATAATGATCGGACCCTCGGCCGACTTAAGAGCTGCCCGAGGCCACGGTTTACCGGCAAATTACTCGGCATCCTGCACCCACCGGTGTAACAGTCATAAGCCTATTTTAAATAAGCACCGGCTGCCTCGTTAGGCCATGATACGACGTTGGTTATAACTGCCTAAAACTCGTGCACGGAACCCCATGCTTTTATTTTTTTTTTCGTTGTACCACTTCCTGAAAAAAAAAAAAAAAAACAAAAAACCTCGATACAGCTACCTCTAGCGCGAGAGTAGATCGTTTACATATTTCGCAAATTGTTGACTCCGAAACGATCGTTCCCACCGTGGAAGACTACTCGCACCAATGATCGAAATTATCGCCAGACAATAAAAGTTCGATACTCGAGTATTAATTACCATTAATAAGTATCTATTATTTATTCAACGATCCGTTAAAATTTCTACGAGCTTCTCGCTAAACATTCCACATTGACTACAACACGTACAGTAGATACACTGCTCCAAGAACCTTTAACGTTACCACCGGCTGGAAAATCGTCCATATTCGCTACACCTCGAAAATTATCCACAATTTGTCAAGCTCGGTATAAAATTTCACGCATCACCGTTCCGTAATCTCTCCAACGTCGATTTAATAATCACCGTGGTGCAATTGCCCCGTGGAAAATTTATTACTGGTATATTACCCTCCATTACTGTCTCGTACAGACTTTTTTTCCTTTTTTAAATAAATCAAACTTCTCCAGGGAGAAATCCCAACGTTCCCTTCCGAAAGGTAGATCGTTATCCATCGTAAGCTCTATGGTGGGTGTTGGTTGATCTTTTAACCGGTAGCAAGGAGCACGATTACGAGCAGTGAAACCCGGTTGGCACCTTGGGAGTCGTGGCCGATATTCGTTACGTACGGAACACGGTCACGCGAGTACATTCGTCATTGATAGATACGCGCTGTGAGCGATGTATGGCGCTAGAGAGAGAGAGAGATGTAGGGGACGATAGAGAAGGAAGAGGGAGAGGGTGCGACAGGGCTGTACTTCCGGAGGGCGGTACCTCGCAGAGGCCTGCCAAGCGGGCAAATTGACCGTGTGTGTACGTGCGTGGCCTACCTGGCTGCACAAGTGTTCCAGGTAAACCCTATCGTCGGCGGCCATGTTCCTTGCACTTCTGTCGCACTTGCAGGTATTCGCACGCACTCGTCTCGCGGAGCTACGATCAACCGACGGGGCAGGAAGGTCAAACGTGGATTGGTAGTCCTTGGTGACCTTACGCGAGATTTTTAGCTGAGAGAGTCTCGGTCGAGCAGACGTATCTCTGGTTGGAGTTGTTCGGTGGAGATTGCTTTTGAGGTTTGGAGGATTGGAAATTCGTAGCAGGTGTATTTTGGAGTACGTGAGCGTTTAAGGGGGTATTTGAGGATTTTTGATTTTGTTAGCTTTGATTATCAGAGATTGTTTTTTACTTTGCGAGGATGTGGGGAGATTGCACGAGGAGTCATGGTGTATTTTGGAGTACTTGTATGTTTGTGGGATATTTGATCACCAGAGATTGCTTTTAACTTTGCGAATATGTTGGTAAGATTGCAGGAGGAGTCATGGTGTATTTTGGAGTACGTGGTTGTTTGTGGGATATTTGAGAATTTTTAATTTTGTCACCTTTGATCGCCAGAATTTACTTTCCACTTTACCAAAAGGTGGGGAAGATTGCACGAGGAGTCATGGTGTATTTTGGAGTACTTGTATGTTTGTGGGATATTTGATCATCAGAGATTGCTTTTAACTTTGCGAAAATGTGGGAAAGATAGCTCGAGGGGTCACAGTGTATTTTGGAGTACATGGATATTTGTGGGATATTTGAGGATTATTGCTTTTATTAATTTTGATCGGTAGAAATTACTTGCCTCTTTGCCAAAATGTGGGAAAGATTGCACGAGGAGTCATAGTGTATTTTGGAGTACGTGGATGTTTGTGGGATATTTGAAGATTTTTAATTTTGTTAATTTTGATGGGTAGAAATTACTTTCCTCTTTGCCAAAAGGTGAAAAAGATTGCACGAGGAGTCATAGTGTATTTTGGAGTACTTGTATGTTTGTGGGATATTTGATCACCAGAGATTGCTTTTAACTTTGCGAAGATGTTGGTAAGATTGCAGGAGGAGTCATGGTGTATTTTGGAGTACATGGATGTTTGTGGGATATTTGGGAAATTTTTAATTTTAGGCAAAGACACTGTTAGTAATTGAGTAATTTTAAAAAGAAGTTTGAAACAAGTCAAATTGACCCCTTTGGTAGTTCTAATGTTAACTTTGCGAAGATGTATTGGAGAAGATTGCACGAGGAGTCATAGTGTATTTTGAAGTACTTGGAAGTATATAGCATATTTGAGAATTTTTAATTTTGTAAACTTTGATCATTAGAGATTATTTTTAACTTTGCGAAGATGTGGAAAATATTGCACAAAGAGTCATAGTGTATTTCAGAGTATTTGAAAATCAATGAAATATCTGAGAAATTGAAAATTTTGTTAATTCTTCCTCAGAGATAGCTTTCAATTTTGCGGAGTTATCGCGGGAAAAATTGCACAAAGTGTACATCTATGTACACGAAAATGTACGAAATACTTTAATTTTTCATTTTTAAATTTTTAATTTTCTTAACCCATCACCAGAGATTGTTTTCAATTTTACGAAGATATCTCGAGGAAAATTGCACGAGAAGTCGCAGTGTACCTTGGAGTATTTGAAAATCCACGAGAAGAAAAGAAAAATTTTAAATTTTGTTAATTGTTCGCCAGAGATCGTTTTACTCAAATTCTTACCACCCTTACCAATTTTGAACTACGCGTGTACAGAAATTTCCAAGCAAGAATTTACCCAGTTGCTCTGTACATGTCATTGTGTTCATCGTGATCGTGGATAAAAAAAAAAAAAAAACTGAACAAACGCGGCAAATTCAACGGAAAGTGACCGATCGAAACGAATCTCGAACAATCGTTTCTTCGAATTCGATTCGAGTTCCAAAGCGCGAAAATAAATATTCACGCGAACAGCACTCTGAAACTCGATTCGAACGCGGCGACACGTCCGACCGGCGGAACTTTCGCCACGAGAAAATAAGTACAAATAGAGACTAAAGGTAAACGGTGGCTAGTGTCGACGAATGCCTATTTTGCAAGCTGGTAGCCGTGTTCTTCCTTCCAAGAAACCACTTGGACGTTTACCATGAGCACACTTTTGCTCTGTAGGGTACTCAGAGCCACGGTCTTGCCAAAGAGAAGAAATAAAACCTCGCCAAAGGCGGCGCGCCGACCATAAATGCGTCAAAAATTAGCCCGGCAAATTCAGCGAATGCTACTTCAACGTTCGTCGCGTTTCTCCTTTGCCTTCCTCGCGTTGAAACGTTACAATAATTTTTTAAGACTTTCGTAACCGGCTGACGGGGACACTGGGTCTATTAGCTTAAAAGAGTCGCGGCTCGTCTATGCGCTTTAATTTGCGAAAACTGCGAATTGATGCACCGTTCACGGGTCTTTTCTCGTCAACGATAAAGATCAGGGAATAAAATGGTACCAAAAACGCAATGTTCGAAGACTGTTCGATTCTTCCATTGTCCATACACTTGATTCGTCTACGTTGAACACGAAGTGTCCACGAGTAGGATTCTTCTTTCGAATACTATACTTTTATACTGTTCTTCGCGAAGAAACATTGAAATTTGATAACAGAGACGATACTTAACAAGCTGAGTATTATTTAGCATTTTAAGTTAAATTTAGAATGATCTGGTAAATGATTTATTCATTTTTAACTATCATCTGGTCTTGGTACTCTATGGAAGATGTTCCTTTAGAAGTTTTACTATACTCCGATCACATTAATCAAAGTAAGTCAAAGATTAGTAATTGAGAATCTTTTTTTAACTATATCTGTATTTGTGTTAAGCTTCTTAAAGCTTTTTACATTTTTTGTGACTGGTTGTACTTGCAAGTACTATTGGGTTGTTCGTAATTTCGTTTTCCAAAATGGAGAGTATATAATTTAATAAAATGTTTATACACTCTAAAAAAATCGTGTTTCACTTTTGTCAAAAAGAAAAAACGAAATGATTTTCCGAACAACGTAATAGTTTATTGCAATGTGAATGTTTCTCTACTTACTAGCTCACAGAAATATAAGGGTTTCTCCTACCTAAATAACGACCATTTTGTACTCCAGAATTCTTTAGTCCCCAAAAAAATTCAATGTTTAAAGTTCGATTAAAAATTACAATTTACGTGTCCCTCCATTGGACATTTCGACCTGCAAAACGACTCAAGAACACTCTAATTTCCATGTATTCGACATACAAGACATCACTGTTCCATATATAAGACATAACTATTTGATATAGAAGACATCACTATTCTACATACAAGACATCACTATTCGACATACAAGACATCACTATTTGATATACAAGACAACTATTCGACATACAAGATATCACTATTCTACATACAAGATATCACTATTCTACATACAAGATATCACTATTCTACATACAAGACATCACCATTCGACATGCAAGACAACTATTTAATACACAAGACAACTATTCGACATACAAGACATCACTAATCGACATACAAATCAACCAAAATTAATCTCTATAGTTTCCTCCTCCCGATCCAATGAATCCTCGACAACGTTCCATAATTTTCACCCCCCTTCGAAAATTACCTCCTCGATGAACGTGTGAACGCGCCAATCGTCAGTGCTCACCCGGTCGCGAGACGGTTGCCCTCCCCGTTAGCGCTACCCACCCTCGCTGAAGCGCGTCAGCGGTCGCATTAAAGCAATCGCGGTCGCGATTCGGGCGTAAATACGGTTTGGTCGTTCTTGGACGTGGACGAGCGTCGTTCCCGAACGAATTCGGCGTACAGGGACGCATCCCGGCGTTTAATCGGAATTAAAATTCAGCGCGAAGCAGAAACCGAGCGTAGTCTCTCTCACCGGCGGGCTCCGCGGCCGGGCGTATCCAATTAAAAAAATGAAGTGCTTTTTCATATTCATCTGTGCCCGGTTCGGTCCGTCTCTCTCGTCGCTCCTCCCATTTGTTCGTAAATAATAATTAAAAATACTCGTCCACGGTTCCAGCGGGTCGACGCGACGCGCGAGTCCCTCTAATATTAGTCGACCGGAGAAAGAGGACGCGGAGAGGGGGGGACGGGTGGCGGTAGAAATGGAAAAAATGGAGGAAAAAAAGAAAGAAAGAAAGAAAGAAAGAAAGAATAAAAAAAAAAAAGAACCGCCCCGTTCGCTCGAACGTTTCGCGTTTCCATTGCTTTTCCATCCCCTTACCGTGGATACTACGTCGCCGCCCTCACTCCGCAACCCCCATACCACCGACCATCGTTCGTCGCTTTCGGCGAACCGTAGCTTCTCGTCATTCTCCTCGTTTGCATTCGGGACAGCTCGCGCTCGCGACGAATTTGCAAGCTTTTAATATAAACGCGACGCGTATACCGTCGAATCCGAGTGTTGTTGCCCGTCGCTCGGTCTCTCCTTCTCGTTCTCGTTCGTTCTCGTTCGTGCTCGCTCGCTCTCTCGCTCGCTCGCTCGTTCCACGCTCGCGTTTATCCCGCTCAGACCGGCCGGGAGGGGAACGGGGTGGGAGTGAGAGCTTTCTCGTCAGTCCCTTTATGAATAAATCCGGCGCGAGTCGTTTTCACCTGCAATCGCCGCGGTAAACGCGATATCCTGTCTCGCGAGCGGATATCTCTCCAGCGGGGGTGGAAACGGCCGATTTTATTCGCGTCTCTGCGTATTTATATTATACGTCGTCGCTTGACGCCGCGCGTTAGGCTGGACAGGGTATACGTCACCCATGGAGGGAGTGTTTTTCTTCATTGTGTCGAAAGAATATTTTTTTTTTGAAGATTGTATTGTCAGTATGTTTTGAATACGTTTAATTTAACTTACGAGGTAGATTTCACCCCTGGAGGGAGTATTTTTGTTCATTGTGTCGAAAGAATATTTTTTTTTTGAAGATTGTATTGTCAGTATGTTTTGAATACGTTTAATTTAACTTACGAGGTAGACATCCCTTAGGAGAGAGTATTTTTGTTCATTTTGTTGAAAGAATATTTTTTTTTAGAGATTGTATTGTTACTATGTTTTTGATATATTTAATTTAATTTACGAGGTAGACGTCCCCCTGGAGGGAGTATTTTTGTTCATTGTGTCGAAAGAATATTTTTTTTTTTAAGATTGTATTATCAGTATTTTTTGGATATATTTAATTTAATTTACGAGATATACATTCCCCCTGGAGGAAGTATTTTTTATTATTGTGTCGAAAGAATATTGTCTTTTTTTAGAGATTGTATTGTTACTATGTTTTTGATATATTTAATTTAACTTACGAGGTAGACGTCCCCCTGGAGGGAGTATTTTTCTTCATTGTGTTGAAGGAATATTTTTTTTTTGAAGATTGTATTGTCAGTATCTTTTGGATATATTTAATTTAATTTACGAGATATACATTCCCTCTGGAGGAAGTATTTTTTATTATTGTGTCGAAAGAATATTGTCTTTTTTTGGAGATTGTATTGTTACTATGTTTTTGATATGTTTAATTTAACTTACGTGGTATACGTTCTCCCTGGAGGGAGTATTTTTGATTATTATGTCGATAAAATATTGTCTTTTTTTTGGAGATCATGTTATCACTATTTTTTGGATATATTTAATGTAACTTCCCCAAGAGGGTGGTTTCTCCTTAATGACAATTTTTCCAGTAAAATTTATTACGATGTACGATATTCGAATTGTGAACATGAAATAAGATTGTATGCAATTGGTAGACGAAAGTGAGAAACACTAGGTTAGACGAGTTGTAGTAATTTCGATCTAATTTACAAAGTCTGCGAAAAGTTGGCACGTGACAAAAAGAAATCGAACCGAAATAAATGTTTTCTTTCAATCGTTAGAATTTTATAGTTAATTGTTTTCATATTCAAGATATTGGGAGTGTCATTGCAATTGCCACAGGTTTTGAAAAATGGTTTTTCTATCCTGAAGGTAATTTTAGAAATGTGTGTTATATATTTGTACAAACAAAAGAAATTATCACTTGAATCGTATATAAAAAAGTCTACAATGTTTTATATTTATACCTTCGCTTCTTTTTTAAAATTTTTAAAAATTCAGTAATTTTAGATGTTCTATGCACTCCTTTAACAACATTTCGTGATATTTCGCCCCTCCCCCACAGACACATTGAGGGATATCAAGCCTAAACGCAACTTTAGTAATTTGTATTGTGTATATGTATACACGAAAGAAATCATCACTCGAATTTTATATATTTTATATTTTTTTTTTTTTGAAATTTTTAAAAATTCTACAATTTCAGACATTCTAAGCACCCCCTTTAACAACGTTTCGTGATCTTCTGTGCTCCCCAAAGAAACCATCACTTGATTCTTACATAAAAAAGAGTGCAAAGTTTCACATTGATATCTTGGCTTCTCTTTTTAAATTTTAAAAAATTCTACAATTTCAGACGTTCTAAGCGCCCCCTTTAACAACGTTTCGTGATCTTCTGGGCTCCCCAAGGAAACAATCACTTAAATCGTACATAAAAAAGACTGCAAAGTTTCACATTGATACCTTCCCTTTTTTTTCTAAATTTTAAAAAATTCTACAATTTCAAACGTTCTAAGCGCCCCCTTTAACAACGTTTCGTGATCTTCTGGGCTCCCCAAAGAAACCATCACTTGATTCGTACATAAAAAAGACTGCAAAGTTTCACATTGATACCTTCCCTTTTTTTTCTAAATTTTAAAAAATTCTACAATTTCAAACGTTGTAAGCGCCCCCTTAACGACGCTCGGCGATCTTTCGAGCCCTCGGACATCGATCACGTTGTCGCGTAGAGAGACGCCACGTGGGTCAGCGGCTCGTTGAACTCGTCGTCGAGTTTTCTTTCGGCACGTGGCCGTGCATCCGCCCATCCAGTTTAAGAGCCATCGAATCCCGCGTACACGCGCCCCATTGCTCGTTTCGTTCATTAGAACGCCCCGTGGGCAAAATACTCTCGCGTTTCCGGTTCGTCGAAGCCGCGTACACATGTCGTGAAATAATCAATCTTGGTCCCCCTCCCCCCCGCCTCCAGGGGGCCGCGCGCCGCATATTTTTCATTTATGACCGAAGAAGAAGAGAGAAGCATTGACAAATTGCTGGACGTTGGTATAAATCTGCGTTTCGCGGTGCACGCGTGAAATATTCCAGCGGAACGAAATCCGGGAAATGTTTACGCGTTTCGCGGTTACGAAGACAATACGAAGGGAGGGGATTCTCCGGGAAAATTTATGCAAATATTCACTTTGCTGGGTGTGAAGTGAATATTGACATAATTGCGCGCTAAATTGATAATAATGTCGGATAATTGTATCGTGGTTAAATTATGGGATTGTAACTCAAACTCACCTTGATATTCTATCGATGGAATAACGAGAAATTAATTTGTGAACGGCTAGACTCGTGTTCGAATGAACGATATCGTTTCAATTTTCTGTCGTAGATTCTTCTATATTTGGAAAATATTTTTTAATGATTGAATATTCTTTTCGGAAAGGAAGAAGGTTTCCTTTTACTCGATAATCGTATCGTAAGCAGCGAGCAAAAGCGTATCGTAAAAATGTTGATTTAATAACTCGAGTTTACCTTGGTACTCGATTAACGAATCAATGAGAAATGACGTGTGAGATCGTCTCGGGGAGATTTTTTAACCTTCAAATATTTATCTCGCGAAGAAAGAGGGCGGTAAACAATTATCTCTTCGTAAAATTGATCATTCCCCCTCTCTTTCTCGCGAAAGAAAAATTAACAAAAAATTGGCCGACTCAACAATTAAATCGTCCAAAATTGTATCCTTGGCATCTTAGTAACTGTAACGCAAACAACATCATTCCAAATTTTTGTCAAACATCCTTCCTTATTCTAAAAAAGTTTCTCAACTGTTGAATATTCATCCCGTAAAAAAAGAAAGCAAATAAAAAAATTATCCCCCCGTAAAATCGATCATCCATCCCCACTCCTTCTCGCGAAAGAAAAATTAACAACCAATTGGCCCACTCGAAGTTAAACCTTCCAAAATTGTGTCTTTGACATCTGAGTAACTGTAACGCAAATGACACTGTTTCAAAGGTTTGTCAAACATCCTTCCTTATTCTAAAAAAGTTTCTCAACCGTTGAATATTTATCCGGTAAGAGAAGAAATTAATTAAAAAATTATCCTTCCGTAAAATCGATCATCCCTCCCCACTCCTTCTCGCGAAAGAAAAAGCAACAACGAATTGGCCTACGCGAGAACGTCCGGGTCGAAAGGGTCAGGACGATCGTCCGTTTCTCGCTATTCGAGCGGAGGACTCGGCGAGCTAGAATCCGGGCAAAGTCTAGGGTCGAGGGTTTAGTGTGCGCCTTCTCTCGTTGGCACACGACATCTTTGCTCCGACTGCTCGTAAGCACCCTAAACAAAGGGATATTGAGAGACTCCCGAGAGAGATAGGACTAAGAGGAGGATAAGACGAGGCCGAAGTGGTGGCCGGAGAAGCGAAGAGGGTAGGGAAGACGAGCTACCACCTTAGGATCGGGGTGACTCCGCCACAATGGTGCGTCGTCGGGAATCCAAGGGGTTTATTAAAGCCGCGGTTGGCGATACAGCTCACGTTCCCTGCTCTTCCACGGAGCACCCTCGTCCTCTTTCGTCGTTCAAACTCCCCTACTCCCCTGGATCTCCCCCCACACCCTCTACGGCCCACCAGACCCCCGCGCCGCAGCCTTCCCGGTCTCATCCTTCGCTTTCCAACACGACCGTGGATACTCTCTTAAGCGAGGGTGTCCGAAGTCGGGTCACCTACGTCCTACATCTACTTGGAGTTTAGAGGATACCGCTTTAAGCCTGATCCTTCGGGCGCCTTTTAGAGGAAGCTCGAAACTAAATTTGAATTCATGGTTACACGGGGGAGGAGTCAGCTGCATAATGCAACCCGCCGGGAGGGGGAGGAACGATCGAACCCAACCGCGTACCTTGGCTTTTTCCATTCAAATTCTCGATGGTCCCGTGGACCCGTTCTCGAACGATTGTAACGTTTCGTCGGTTTCGACCGAGACAACGTGGCCGGGAATAAAACCATTTGCAAATGACCGCGAAGACACGCGCGTGTTGCCCGAGTTGCACCGTATGGGCCACGGGGCAACGTTTGTCGTGCAAGTGGGTTTAGAGAGATTCTACGGCTTGGAATCAAGCGGAAATATAGAATAAATAAGTATGGAAGTCGGTCTAGTGTGCGTACAGCTGTGTGTGTGTACACTGTGGGCTAAAATTTGTGGTACGAATGGTGTCAGAAAGATTCTATGGCTTGAAATAAAGTGGAAATATAAGTTTACCAAAATTGCATCCAAATGAATTTGAAAGTCAATGTATTATACTAGGTGTAATTAATTGTGTGTGTATACACTGTGGGTCAAAATTTGTGGTACGAATGGTGTCAGAAAGATTCTATGGTTTCAAATAAAGTGGAAATATTAATTTACTAATTACCTGACAATTGCATTCAAGTGCATATGAAAGTCAATATATAATATTATACTAGGTGTACCTGACTGTGTATGTATACACTGTGAATCAAAATTTGTGGTACGAATACTGTCAAAAAAGTATACAACAAAATTGCATTGTAAGCTTTATTTTCGAGGAAAGTGCATTTGAAAATCCATGGTCCAGTATCCATGCACCTGACCGTACATGTATACATTATGCACAAAAATATGCGATGCAGAAGTACACGTGAAGACATTCCAAGTATCTTCTACCTTGAGAACGCACAAATAAATGTCACTAGTAAACAGAACCCGACAATGTATTTCATATAGAAACAATTACGATAAAGGTCTTCATTTTCCTCTGAAAGGTTCTCCGTTGTTATTCCACGTTCGTGATTTTTTTCGAGGGCCGGAATTCCCCATATCCCGTTCCTACGGTGAATTTTCGGTCACGTTGTGGCCGTGGCCCGCATAAATCGGAGCACCGTCGGCCCACGGGGCTTTTATCGACAGGGACGTTACGCGAGCGGAGCAACATACGCGTGTAACGCAGACGACGCTGGATAATCGGGACCGTGGAAACACGTGTCTCACATCCCCCAAGCCAGGAGCGTAGCCCGGTCGAAGAAGAGAGAGTAGCTCTCTCCTCTCTCCTCCGCGACGATGAACGGTTCCTTTTCCGTCGATATACGAGCCACCCCGCCGACACGAAACGCGCATTAGGCGCGACTGCATCCTCGCGCCCCGCAGCTACTTTCCACCGCGAACCGTGCCTACCAACCCTCGTGGATCCCAAGACTCGGCTTCCCACCGAGGAAATACGCGTTATGACGGCTGACGTACACAAACGATTCCGCTGCCCCGACATTTGTCTTCCGCTTGTCCGGGATACGTGATTGGATCGTCCTCGTACGAAGAGCGGAGCGATGCGGCCGTGTGGAGTGGTGTGCTTTGGTAACGGTGACCTTGAAACGATTGGTGTTCCGTTCCGGTGGAAAGTATCACGGGGAATGATACTCGTGGTTTCTTGGAACGATTGGTGTTCCATTTCCGTGGAATGTATCATGGAGAACGGTACTCGTGGTTTCTTGGAACGATTGGTATTTTATTTTAATGGAAAGTATCACGGGGAACGATACTAGTGGGTTCTTGGAACGATTGGTATTTTATTTTAATGGAAAGTATCGCAGGGAACGGTACTCGTGGCATTGGAACGATTGGTGTTCTGTTGGTGGAAGTATCGCGGGGAACGATACTAGTGGGTTCTTGGAACGATTGGTATTTTATTTTAATGGAAAGTATCGCGGGGAACGGTACTCGTGGTATTGGAACGATTGGTGTTCTGTTGGCGGAAGTATCACGGGGAATATTACTCGTGGTTTCTTGGAACGATTGGTGTTCTATTTGGAAAGTATCACGGAGAACGATATTCGTGGTTTCTTGGAACGATTGGTATTTTATTTTAATGGAAAGTGTCACGGGGAACGATACTAGTGGTTCTTGGAACAATTGGTGCTCTATTTCCGTGGAAAGTATTATGGAGAACGATACTCGTGGTTTCTTGGAACGATTGGTATTTTATTTTAATGGAAAGTATCACGGGGAACGATACTAGTGGTTCTTTGAACAATTGGTGTTCTATTTCCCTGGAAAGTATCATGGAGAACGATACTCGTGGTTTCTTGGAACGATTGGTATTTTATTTTAATGGAAGGTATCATGGGAGAACTGTACTCGCAATTTCTTGGAACGATTGGTGTTCTGTTCCGGTTGAAGTATCACGGGGAATGATACTCATGGTTTCTTGGAATGATTGGTATTCTATTTCCGTAGAAAGTATCACGGAGAACGATATTTGTGGTTTCCTGGAACGATTGGTGTTCTATTTCGGTAGAAAGTATCACGAGGAACGATACTAGTGATTTCTTGGAACGATTGATGTTCTATCTCGGTAGAAAGTATCACGTAGAACGATACTAGTGGTTTCATGGAACAATTGGTGTTCTATTTCGGTAGAAAGTATCACGAGGAATGATACTTGCTGTTTCTTGGAACGATTAGTATTTCATTTTAATGGAAAGTATCGTGGGAGAACGATATTCAGGATTTTTGGAACGATTGGTGTTTTATTTTAATGAAAAGTATCACGAGGAACGATGTTCGCGTTTTATTGAAACGATTGGTATTTTCTTTTAATGTAAAGTACCTTAATGCCCTGTAATTAAGTCCCATCTAAATTTCGCAACATCCTATCCCTAAAAACTGTTCTCACACTTTCTCCCCTTCACTTCTCTATCAAGTATCAATACCACGTTAACACATACGTTATCTACACTCGAGTGGGGTGTCTCAAGTCATAACTTCGTCCAACAGTGAACAATCGACCCTCACGTGCATGTCGATCGAAGTCGTCATTAAAAATGAAACAGTAATCGGAAAGCACATCCCCTACTGAAACTACAGAACCAATTCCCAAAGAATTCTCTCCAAACCACTATGAAAACATCAACCCCCTTACAAGATACAAAAAAACAAAAACCACCCCTGTCTAAATTCATCAATCGTTCCTCTCCATCCATCTTTATTCCAAGGCGAAAGATTTAAGATTCGTGCAAACCTTACGAGACACAATTTACAACGAATATCTCTAACGAAAACCGTTTCTCCAAACACTGACCACTTCAGTACCGTATTTCAACGGATTCAAGAAAATGACGAACGATAAAACCTGCTGTCGCAGCACGAATACACGAGAATCGCTCGATAAATAACCATTCGTAGACGATACAGCTCGGTTGGTTCCTTCGCGTGCCAAGAAACCCCCGCAATCACGCGAGCGTAATACAACCCCCGTTCTCCGACCACCAACGACCGTAATTTGCCCGGCTCGATCGTAGTCGGCAATTAGAAAATTCCAGTCCCTTTCATCGTCGACTACAATAACCGACATTACACGGAATTTATTCCCGCTCGTCAGCGATCCACGGTGAAACACCACGGTTACGAGAGACTCGGGATCGAGTGGAGGCTGGAAAAGTAATTGCGGAAACGAGCCGTTTGAATATCGTTACCGCGATTTATATTAAGCCGGGCACGGTGGTCCATTGTGTTCAAGGGCCGTCTTTCCGTTGGTTCACCGAGCGTTTCGCAATTTTTGTCCTACGGCCGCCAGACGGAACGGAATTGGACGGATACACGTGTACGACGACGAAGCTCGTAACACAGAGCAGCCATAACGGAGGATCGAGCAGTAAACTTTTATCTTTGCTCCCGACTGGATTACCGACTCTTATTCCGACCTAACCGCCGCCTGCCAACGCTTTCCGTTTCTTTTTGACTTTTCCCGGCTGGCCGTAAAAAGAAACCGAACTCCTTGTGCAAAGAACTGGGAAGACAGTTTGGGTGAAGTGGGCGGAGTAATGGATAGGTGGGTGTAGTTAGAGAAACTATACCCACGAATCTTGTTTCTGATTAAACGTAAAATGTTACTCATAGTGTTAGATCGGAGTAGAGAGAATCGGTCAAAGTAAACTTCTTTGCGAGTAACGAGTTAGAGACATCGATTGTAGAAATAGTACTCTAGAGGGGTTATTGGGGGCAAACCCTTTGGTAGTGGTGGACAGTAGGGTTATTGTAGAGTGTGATTATCAATGGAGGTATAAGTTAGAGCTTTGGTATCTATGGAAGCTATATCTGGAAAGCCAAAGAATCTTATTTATTTTAGAGTTGAGGAGTAGGGGTCCTTCATACCTGATTTCGATGATTCGAATATAGAGAAGACTACCTGTTAAGTAGTTACCTGTTAAATATCCTAGTAGTGGTGGATACTAGGTAATAGATCATTTTGTTCGTGATTTCTGGATCAATAAGGTCGATAATAGAGCTTCTAGACCCACGAGTGCTATGAAACATGACACATCCAGATACCAAATATAGTATGTGGTCTTTGATCAGTGGAGGTACAAGTTAAAGCTTTGGTATCTATGGAAATTATATCTGGCAACTTTAAATGTTCTAAAGAATCTTATCTACTCTTCAGTTGACGAAGAGTAGGTGTTCTCCATACCTGATTTCGATGATTCGAATGTAAAGAAGACTAGTTACCTGTTAAATCTCCTAGTAGTGGTGAATACTAGGTAATAGTATCCAGACCTAACCCAGACCTAACCCACAAGTGCTATGGAACATGACATATCCAGATACCAAAAGCATACAATTTTTTTTCAGACATACTCTTGACACTTGGAGAAATATTTCCAAAGACAATTCTGTCCTCTTATCGATCTAGTGATAAACAAAAGCTTCTTGATCCATGAATATTACGAGACATGATACATCCAAATACTAGAGGGGTACAATTTGTTTTCAGACATACTCTTGACATTTAGTGTACAATGGAAGTGTATGGAAAACACTTGGAGAAATATTTCCAAAGACAATTCTATCCTCTTATCGATCTAATGATAAACAAAATCTTCTTGACCCATGATTATTACGAAACATGAAACATCCCAATACTAAAGGGGTACAATTTGTTTCAGACATACTCTTGACATTTGGTGTACAATGGAGGTGTATGAAAAACACTTGGAGAAATATTTCCAAAGACAATTCTATCCTCATATCGATCTAATGATAAACAGAAGCTCCTGGACCCATGAATATTACGACACGGAACACGACACACTATCTGTTCTTTTTTCTGAGCTGACAAACACGTTCGTTCTCGGTATTCGGGGTTGCAAAAGTATCGGGCGAAGGTGTACGAAAAACACTTTGCGAAATATTTCTAAAGATAAAAAAGAGTCCCGTCCAGTTTATCAGAACCCTTTCGCGTCACTTAGGTTAGCGCCACTTGGAGAAAGGAGGAACTTTGCATAAGCGTGTAAGAGGTCCCGGGCGCAAGGTCGTTCGGAGCAGGTTCGCTCCATTCGCAGGATAAACTTCGAGGAAAGTTTCATCCTCGGGAGTTGGTCAAGAAGGTAGAGCATAAAGCCGGCTCGTACCACTCTGCCGATAGCTCGAGCGAGTATCGTTAATTATGCCAACACTGAACCAATGAAGTACCGATAAAAAGTTGAAACGACCGGGCCCTGCTGTTGCAGCCGTTGCCGCCTCGTAACCGGCCAGGACGGGAGTTAGGTGAACGTAGACGACGAAATAGGCCGTTCCAGGTCCTTTAATAAAGACACGATCCTCGAGAACGAGGATCCAACGGGATGGTATTCTTATTTCAAAGGAGACCGACCCACTCGATCCTACGAGCCTGAAGGAGCCACTCGTCGGAAGGGAGGGAAGGTACGAATGTCCTTTTGGATCGGAGAAGTACATCTGGCCACCTCGCGTTGGATAGCACAGGATTCATCGTCAGTTTTCGAGCTGAAACGTCTCAAAGATGCTGAGCAAACACAACCAAGTGTACGATTATTCGATTTACGTCGAAACGAGGACGCGTAGAGGATTGTTTGCAACGAGGTAAAGATTTTTTTTTCTATAGAGAAATATTGAATTAATAACGCGTGGGTTCACCACTGGAGTTGTACAGTGAACGAATTAGAGAATCGAACGGTTTCGTTGAATCGAAGTGCAACATTTTTTTTTTGAGAGGATGAAAGTAAAATTGATATTGAATATTTTCGTTGAACCGAAGATACGTACAGTATTTTTTCTCGAGAGGGTGAAAGTGAAATTAGTATAGAAGATACGTATACTAGTTTTTTTTGAGAAGATAAAAATGAAATTATTATCGAAGATATGTACATTAATTTTTCTCGAGGGAATGAAAGTAAAATTAATATCGAAGATACGTACATTATTTTTTCTTGAGAGGATAAAAGTGAAATTAGTATCGAAGATGAATACACTATTTTTCTCTCGAGAGGATAAAAATAAAATTAATATTACGTAACTTTTGCATAATAGTCGAAAGAATTGATGGATGGAGGAAAATCTATGCAGAAGTAAAGATGCAACTGCATTCTAGTAACCTAATTTACTAATAAACATTTTTCTCCCTAAGTATAGAAACGCATTACTTTTAAAATTATTGTTCAACATTCTCCAATACCTTCTAAACTAATTCTCCTTAAAATGATTGGTAAATGATTGGTACGTCGAACTCAGAAATTTAAAATATCACACGTTGCAACAAAAAGAAATTAAACCTCCTTTACAGAGTGGTCTACATACCAGATTCTGCAATAAAAAATATTAACCAAGTTTTGAAAGAAGAATTAAATTTTTACAAATAAATTCCTTTCAAAATTATAGTTCAACACTCTCCAATACCTTCTAAGCTAATTTTCTCCAAAATGATCTACCTCGAACTTAGAAATTTAAATTACCACACGTTACAACAAAAAGAAATTAAACCTTCTCTACAAGGTGGTCTACATACCAAAGTTACTCCAAAAAGTATTAACCAAGCTTTGAAAAAAGAATTAAATATTTAAAAATGAATTCTTTTCAAAATTATTGTTCAATACTCTTCAATACCTTCTAAACTAATTCTCCTTAAAATGATTGGTACCTCGAACTCAGAAATTGAAAATATCACACGTTGCAACAAAAAGAAATTAAACCTCCTCTACAGGGTGGTCTACATACCAGAGTGTGCTCCAAAAAGTATTAACCAAGCTTTGAAAGAAGAATTAAATATTTAAAAATGAATTCTTTTCAAAATTATTGTTCAACACTCTCCAATACCTTCTAAACTAATTCTCCTTAAAATGATTGATAAATGATTGGTACCTCGAACTCAGAAACTTAAAATATCACACGTTACAAGAAAAAGAAATTAAACCTCTTCTATATGATGGTCTACATACCAAAGTCTACTCCAAAAAGTATTAACCAAGCTTCGAAAGAAGAATTAAATATTTAAAAATAAATTCCTTTCAAAATTATAGTTCAACACTCTCCAATACCTTCTAACCTAACCCTCCCCAAAATAATCTACCTCGAACTCAGAAATTTAAAACATCACACATTCCAACAAAAAGAAATTAAAACTCCTCTACTACAAATCCGCTCCAAAAATTATTAACTAAGCAACACTTGAAGAAGGATGAAAATTTTCCAGAAGCGAAATAAATATAATTCGTCGAGTCGGATGGAAGAAAATCGGTCCCTCGTATGCAGCGGAGTTTTCAGTGCATTTCTATAGGAACAGGCTGTAAAACTGTTCCTAATACACGCTGTATATCCCTGTCTCGTTTCCTCGAGGTTCGCCGGAAGTTGCATTAGCGTCTCGTGGCTGAGACCAGGAGGGTGGGGAAGCGGTGGTGCTATACTTCCTGGACAAAGTAACCGCGCCATTGTCGCAACAAGCCGCCCCCTGCACCCCACCGTCCTTTCAACCGCCGTGCAACCCCCGGCGAAGCGCGCGTCTATTGTACTCGCGTCGTGTTAACTTATTTGCGCGATACACACGGTGCAACCCTGGTCAGAAACGCGTCCAGCGTTCCTTCCTTGGGATCAGCCACGCGTCACGAACATTAACTTTCATGCACGAGAACCCACCGAGGACATTTACAAACCAGCGGTGACTTTTTCATCGTGTCGCATGGGGTTGGCAGCGAACGTAACTCGAACGACTTGTGCATCGTCGATGCAATTGTGCAACGAACCTGTTTCGGGTCAAATAGATCCATACTGGGTATATATTGGAATATTTGAATAAATTGCAATGGCTTCGAAAATTATATTTCCATGTTGTATTGCAGGGAAATTCTTCTTACCTGTGAGACCAATTTTTTAAGAAAGTTAAAAAATTCTAAAGGTAACGAATTGTGTCTTATGCAGCCCTGGGTTATTTATATGCATGGAAACTTTTATTGAAATCAGATTTGTGGGTTAGGGGAATTTTTTAATAATGTAGTGTAGGAATATTTTTTGGAGTCTATTCGTGATTAGTGATTTATTGCAAAAGGAGTTTGCAGTGTTTGCATGGTTGTATAAAGGGTGAATGATTCTTTTGTTTATACGAAAGATTGATTTTGTGTGGTTTGTAAGTAGGATGAATTGTGTAGAAATAATTTAAAACAAAGTTGTAATAGTTGTGATGAGTTATCGTAAACGTAGTGTTTACGTAGTGTATGATTGTACAAAGTGGGAGTAATTATTTTGTTAATACGAGAGGATCATTGATTTGGATATTGGGTAACTGAAATTTGAATAAATGTAAAGTATCTAAACTTTTAGCCCTGCTGGGGAGCACCAAATATCGAATAATAATAAATATTGTTAAAAAAACAAACAAACATATTCTGTATAAAAAATTTATCTTCTAGGTCATATCCTATTTGAACGATAATTTATCCAAGAATGAAACCTAGTCAAGAATATGAAATATAGTAACAGTGTATTCGTAAATCTCGAGTTTCTCATATCTGTTACGAATGGACAATCACTGCTGTGATTTTGCACTCGGTATAAATTAAATTAAAAATTCGTAATATTCTATCGAGGATCGCGATAGAATAACAATGTTCGTTCGTAAAACGAAGAAATACCGCTTCTAGGAATACGTCCGTCGAAGTACTCGATAATTGAATCTCATATGCGATTCGCCGGGATCGTTCAACTCTCATGGAATCGATTTATCGAAAAACTTTCAGCTTAAAAGCTGAACAATGTAACAATTTTCACCGCGCCTCGCCGCCCTGCGAGTCATAATGACTCGAACAAATATTTCCCTTTTAAGGTTATTTTCTATTCAACCGGTTAACTTTTTAATCAACTTGATTTTCGATCACGGAAGCCGTACCTTACAGCCGGATAAAATTTTAACGACAAAGACCGATCAATAATGCACGGGACTTGAAACGGCAGTTAAGTCGCGAGATTGCATTAAAACGCAGCAGGTATCGGCTATAGTTGTACAAGCTGTTGGAAAAAGTTTCGGGATCGTTTCGAGGGGCACGTGTCGGTTGTCGAATCGTAAAATATTGATCATTTTCTCGAGAAATCCAAATGGTATTGTATCGTTCGTAATCTCGAAACTAAGAGAATAAAATATAAATCTTGAGTAAAAATACTCTGTATATTGTACAACTCCTGAAAACTTCCAAACAGTCGATAAAAAAAATTTCGAAAAATATTTTTCACCAAAAGTAGCTCGAACTCGATTTAAATCTCTTGTATTTTTGTTCATTCTTTCAAGAGTATCGAACGTCGCAGAGTCGAATGAAACAAAAAGGGAAGCGATGAAAAAAAAAATAGAAAAATCATGGAAAAAAACAAAATTACTCTCGCGGTATAAATTTCGATCTTAAAAGGTGCAACGCACCTGGCCACGTCATGGTCGTTCGATCCCACCGGTGCCCACGGCACGGTGGAAGGGGAGGGGGAGGGTTATATTTATTGCTTAATTCGCGCTTCTTTGTTTCATAAAAGTGAGAAACAGCTTTAATAACTGGCTGCGATGGGAATATAATGAGGGGTTGCTCGAACACTGGAGATGCTCTTACCGCGCGAAAGAAAGCGCCATCTTATAACCCGTTTCGGTTTCACGAAATTGGCGGGCCAGCGGTTTCTTTATCGGGAATACTTAAACGCCCGATTATAATTCAATAGCGCCGCTATTCGGGAACGGAACACCGATTCGTTCAGATAGACGTCCGTCCCAGTGCCGTGTACGCCGAATCTTAATTAATTATCTCGCGGAATTGGGACGCGAAGGAGATAGAACGAAAGTAGAACGTTCGGAATAGCGTTCGAGCGACGAATCGATCAGTCGAAAAATGGTACGCGTCGATAAATTGTGTTTCGAGTTATTTGGAAAGAAATCAAATTTTGCATTCGTGAGACTCGAGGGTGTGGTGTGTCTTTTTCGCGTTGTTCTCGATCTTGATGCGTAGTTCTCTGTAATTTTGTGCAGAGAGTGGTCTACGCAAATTTTTCAAGTTGAAAATTTATCGAGTTGCAAATTGTTCAAGTTGTAGATTTGTCGAGTAGTAAATTTTTCAAATTGCAAATTTGTAAGGTAGTAAATTTTTGAAGTTGTATATTTTTCAAATAGCAAATTTTTCAAGTCGCACATTTATCGAGCACCAAAATTTTCAAGACGCACATTTATCGAGTAGCAAATTTTTCAAGTCGAACATTTATCGAGTAGCAAATTTTTCAAGTCGCATATTTATCGAGTAATAAAATTTTCAAGTTGCACATTTATCGAGTAGCAAATTTTTCAAGTCGCACATTTATCGAGTAGCAAATTTTTCAAGTCGCACATTTATCGAGTAGCAAATTCTTCAAGTCGCACATTTATCGAGTAGCAAATTTTTCAAGTCGCACATTTATCGAGTAGCAAATTTTTCAAATTGAAAATTTGTGGAGTTGTAAATTTGTCAAGTCTGTTGTCAGTGCAAAGAAAAATGTTAGAGAAAAAGAACGAATAATTCGAGAAACACCGAATTTGAAAGGCCATCTGGTTTTCACAAGTGCATTGGTGCATGTGCATTCGACATAAGGTCGACTTTATGTCGAATGCACATGCATTAAGATGTAAGAAAGAAATGTAAAGACTAAAAAAATATTAAGAATCGTAAGGTACATCGTTTAAATTATTAATTACATTTGCTTCGTGCGTTGCAGTTCTTCGTCAGTTGCATATTTTAGTTGCATTGGTATCGGTTTGCTTCAGTCGTTTCGTTATGACAGAAAACGCATGTAACGAGGGGCAAATACCAAATGGAAATCGGCCACTGTGCAGACGTACCGCTTGTCCCGATCGTTGTAGCCTTTCACCATAAATGAAAGTTATATCAATTTTCTCCAGCATGGTACAACGCATTTCCGCAGTACTCGAGTTTCGACTGACATACGAACACCGAAAGAGGAAGTTTATTCCTTTGAAATGTTCATTTCAACGAGTTCTCATTAACGGTACAATTTATGAAGCCATCGAATTTGTTTCTCCGTGCTCTAAAAAGATATAAAATAAATACAGTGTCGCATAAAAAATATCAATTACTTTAAATTATCGTGCACAAAATAACCTCGATAAAAGAGTACTACTATAATTACACGTGTCCTTTCCAATGGTACAATTATGTCCGAAGAATTTTGTCGTTAAACCATAAATAACAGAAATATCGAATCATCGACTGCATAACGGTAACAAGTATTCGACATTTGAATTTTTTTTGAACAATTTCCATTTGCAATACCTTCATCACGAGAATCTCTGGAATATTCACAGTACAAAGAGTGGGTTGCAATAAATAACAAAAATATTCCATCGTCAACTGTACAACAATATTAAGTACTCGACAGTTGATTTTCCATTGAACTATCCTTATCACACCAATCTCCACGATCTAAAGTGTCTCTGGAACATTTACAGGACAAAGAGGATTAAGACTCAATTTTTCCACAAAATCATAAACAACAGAAGTATTCAATCAACTGTGCAACAGTACCAAATACTCAAGTTCAAATTCCCTTCGAACAATCTCTACCTACTAGCAACACCTCGACTACAAGAGTCTCTAGAACACTCACAGTACGAAGAGGATTAAGACTCAATTTTCCCACAAAACCATAAACAACAGAAGTATTCGATCAACTGTGCAACAGTACCAAATACTCAAGTTCAAATTCCCTTCGAACAATCTCCACCTACTAGCAACACCTCGACTACAAGAGTCTCTGGAACACTCACAGGATGAAGAGGATTAAGACTCAATTTTCCCACAAAATCATAAACAACAGAAGTATTCGATCAACTGTGCAACAACGTTCAAATTCCCTTCGAACAATCTCTACCTACTAACAACACCTCGACTACAAGAGTCTCTAGAATATTCACAGTACGAAGAGGATTAAGACTCAATTTTCCCACAAAACCATAAACAACAGAAGTATTCGATCAACTGTGAACAGTACCAAATACTCAAGTTCAAATTCCCTCTGAACAGTCTCCACCTAGTAGCAACACCTCGACCACAATAATCCCCGATATCGTCCTCGTTAATCTGAAGGTTCCTCCACACCTCTGTAATATTCACATTACGAAGAGTGTAGTTTGGTATCATCGACACGCGATTCAGTCATCATAATTTCAACGTACACTTTGACGTCGTCCTCGTCCTCCACGGTATCTCCATTTCAGAGGAGACTCACCGCTCTGCTCCGAGGCGGCGCGGCGAGTAACTCGTGGGGTGGTTGGCGGTGGAGGAGGGTGGTCGCGCGAAGGAAGAGGGTGAGAAAGAAGAGGAAGCGGCAGCGAGGCGATTGTTCGAGGCGTGGAAGCGCGCCTTAGATGCGACAATTGAGGTTCCAGACTGTGAACCTGCAATCAATGCTTCGTCGCCGTGGCGTGGAAAGAGAGCTCGCGAAGGGTGGAGAACGAGGTGGTCGAGGGAGTTTGGGGGGTGGGTGTGGGGGTGGTGGTGGCGAGAGAGGCACAAACGAAGGAGAGAGGAAGGACGAGGAAGCTGGAGGTGTTCTGAAGCGAGACTGGGAGCGAGAAGGAGAACGAATCACGGTGAGTCGAAGAGAGAGAGGGATGGAGAACGGGGTGGGAGAATGCGAGGAGGGTGTGAAGACTGGCGGAAAGGGCTGGCTTTGTCTGGCTGTGAAAGCTCCCCGAGGGTGCGCGAGAGGGAGGGTTCCTCGAGGAATACGCCTCGAAGGAAGCCGGCTAGCATATCGAGCTCGCATCGCGCATCCTTATTTTACGAACAGCACCCAGGGAGGATCGGCTATCCACAAATCTGCCGATGTTCGGGGGGGAAAGAAAAAAAGAAGGAGTCAGGGTGGCTGAGGAAACCGCGGAGGAACCTGCTCGCGGTGGAAGAGCCGCGATGTTTTGCCGCAACACGCGGAGAAATACTGCCGGCGTTGCCAATGAAAGTTATTGTAAATAATGCGACCACGGACAACCGGAGAATATCGTTCGAAGCGTTGGATGTCTTCGAGAAGGAGGATTCTTTCTACGGAAACTTCTCCGGGGTTAAGATCGACTTGGACTTGCGAATTTACTGGGGAGTATTAGGCAAAGATTGCTGGTCGTCGAGGGATGGGTTTTGTTCTATCTCGAATTAGACGGTTCGTGATTGGTATGGAAGAGGTCTACGAGGCCGTTGGGTGACGAATGTTGAGGATATGGAAATAGGGAGAGACCAAACGATGAGGTGTGACGATGTTAAGAGGAGTATTTTGCAGAGATTGTGGGTTGTCAAGGAACGGGATGAGTTGTTTTATCTCGAGTTAGATGGTAGGTTATTGGTGTAGGTGATGTGTACGAATACGGTTGGGTGATGATTGTTGAGGGCATCGATATATAGGGAGAGACCAAGTGACAAGAAGAATGATGAGATAGTGAGTTGTTGAGGAATGGGACTAGTTGTCTTATCTAGAATTAGAAGGTTTGTTATTGGTTGAGGGTGACGAGTGCCGAGGACATCGAAATACGGAGAGATGAAGCGATGAGGAGTGATGATAATAGGAGTGTTAAGTGACAAGAAGAATGCTGAGATCGTGAGTTATCAAGGAATGGGACCAGTTGTCTTACCTAGAATTAGACGGTTTGTTATTCGTTGAGGTGTGTGAGTCTATTGGATGGTGATTGTTGAGGACATCGAAATAGGGATAGAGGAAGCAATGAAGAGTGACGATGATAAAAAAAAATATTATGCAAAGATTGTGAGTTGTCAAAGAATGGAACGAGTTGTTCTATTTTAAATTAGACAAAGGTTTGCTATGGAGCAAGTGGGACACATTGGCGTAGACATAAATCTGAAAGTGATGGATGATTTTATCGGAAAGTATGCTACTACTTTTTACCGAGAAAAAAGTATTAATAAGCGTCTTGGTTTGTGAATTATTTATACCGAATCTTGTAAGAATTTGTGTACCTTGTAAGACCTCGTTTAGTGTAACGCATTGGCGTAGACACCGACCTGAAAGTGATTTGACGATTTTATCAAAACGTTTACTACAGATGCTATTAGGTTGTTCGGAAAGTCATTTCGTTTTTTTTTTAGTGAAAATGAAACACGATTTTTTTAGAGTGTATAAACATTTCATTAAATTATATATTCTCCATTTTGGAAAACGAAATGTCTGTGAATTGTTTATTTCGAATCTTCTAAGAATTTCTGTATCTCGTAAGTCTTGGTTTATTAGGACTTTTCTCGTATTGTTGATGTCGAGATGTGAGATCCCTATGTAAATTTTCAGCTAGAACTTCCGAATTAGACAATTCATGCCCAGGACCTAGCTGCGGGCATGAATAGGGATGACATTGGAATGCATCTATGTCTCTTGTATTACGTGGTTGTCTCGAGTCAATCTGGTGAACGCAATATGTATTACCCAGCTAGAGGGTCATGGGACATCTACTGAAATCTAAAGATGTAAAAGAAGATAGAATATTGTTGAAACATTTAACGAAGAACTTTTCTTAATATTTTTACACTATTTATCGGATCTAGAGTAAAAAATGTGTGCAATAATTTGCACAAAATCTCACCAGCAACTTTAACAATAATTACCTTTGTTCATCTATCCTCTGTGAACTTTAACTATCTCTTCGACTAATTTTTGCACCCTAACGATTAATTTATTTATAATTTCTCGACCAAAATCGCTACCTCGTAGAATATTAGCTCTGTTTGCCCTGTTAAACTTCTCTTTCGTACGATTAAATATTTTCTTTTAATTTGTTTATAATTTCTCGACTAATACCACTATCTCCAAGAATATTAGCTCCGTTTGCACTTTTGGACTTCTTTCTCAAACGATTAAATATATCTTTCACTCAACCAATACCTAACACACATCCGTAAATACACTCGAGAATGAAATAAAATAATTTCAGTAATTCACAATTACGTATAATCAAAATTTCTTAAAACACACAAGTGTTTCGTTAAAACAGCAAGTGCACCCCCGTATTGCTCTTCAACGATATTTTTCTCTATCGTTAATCCCATCGCGACTAATTACACCGGCTCGGATACTGTACTCCTATCTAGAAGATACTGGCCACGAATAAATCAACCGATTACGGTAAATTTATCAGTAAATAACCCCAGGTGAATTATGCAATCCGGTGATCTTCCATGTGCACCTTCGGAGGAAGTCGTTTGCTCGAGTCGAACGAGAGATACGCGAAAGTGAAGGGGAAAAGATGCGATCGTTCCTTCCCTTGAACCTGCGAAGGGTCGCACGTAACATCGTTCCAGAGTTCAAGATCCATTTTTCGTTCAACCTTACCGAATAATAACCGATAACGATCGTCCGAACGAACGATTCTTCCGTGTTATTGTAACTTTTCGAGCGCGCGTCCCGGATACACCGATCCGCTTGATTATATAGAGTACACCGCGCAATTACCGTTCACTCGTACACGTAAAAGCGAACACGGGCCGATCGCACCCTTGTCGAAAGCGTATCTCGACCAATTATATGCAACAGCCACAATCTCGCGGAACACCTGCCCCGAAGACGACGTCCCGCCGATCCAAGATTTTCGAGCCGTGTACAAATATTATTGTACAAATATAAAAGGGGAGTGACACGACTTTTAACGATCCCATCACCCCTTGCGACACAACGGGATATCAAACGAAAGTAATCGACGATCGGTGATCGAGTTTATCGTCGGTTCGTTAAATGTGGCTTATTTGGCGACGATCGGACGATTCTTGGACATTTTAAACGAGTTAGCTGTAATTGGGACGATTATTTATGCACCGGAGGGAAAGTTTCGAAATCTTCGGGAAGGGCGGATGAGTATTTGCAGAAGGATGTTTTTTCAGGTGTTTGCAGATATTGGGAGAGTTTTTTTTTTTTTAAAGAGTGAAGATATTAAGTTACTTTGTTTTTTTTTTTGTGGAAATGAAATACGATGTTTGTAGAGTGTGTAAACATTTTATTAAATTATATATTCTCCATTTTGGAAAACAAAATGTCCTTCAGAACAACCCAATAGTTTTGGAAAAAATCAAGGTGTTGTATTTTTGTGAACTTTTTTTAGGTTACTTTTAAGAGTGTGAAGTATGTGTTTTGTGTAAACAAGATTGAAATTTTTTGCACCATTTTTTGTAATATCTTTGTTCATTGCACCGTATGTCGTCGAGAAGAAATTTGCAATTTAGAGAAAGGCGATTGCAAAAGTCTCGAGTACGGTTCGCCAATTCTACGAAGTTAATTAATCGCGAGTTATTCGCGTCGTTACGCCACGATGTATCGCAATAAAATCATTAATCAAAGTGAGATCGTACATTCGCCATCGAGATCGAATTAAATCGTTTCCAGTTGCTCCTTCCACCTCGGTAGCGACCAATTAAACACCGATTACATTCGATGTCGTCGATTCGAATCGGTCGTCGTTTAAAAGACGATTAACCGATCTCGATGGAACTCGACGAATCGTAATACGCTGATACTCGCTTAAATTTAAACGAATCGAGGGTTGACGTTGAAACGATCGCGGAACAGGTAGCGATCTCGTTCCAGAAATTGCCTGGATCTCGAGTCTCGAGGCCTTTAACGAGGAAAGAAAATAAACGAGAAAGAAATAGTGCGTAGAGCAGTGATGGTCGATCCCGAGAACTTGGAATTTGTGCACTACGAGGAATCGTCCAATTGGAAAAATTAAAATTTGTCGCTTGTTCATTTTATCTTTCCGACAATGGTATCGATGAATCGGCGAAGTTGTCCCGGTTCAAACGAGTCCAAACACGAGGCAAATCGGACGAAATCGATTCGTGACGAATTTCAAAATTTTGAATAGCGAAAAAAAAATAGAAGAGTAAAATTTCTCCGACGTATGTCGTGTTTGGACTCATTTTCATCGGGAAAATCTCGCAAATCTATCGACACCGTTATTACGAAGATAAAATAAAAAGTGTGAAAATTAAAATACAATAATTCACTTCTGTGTTAACTTACTTTTGCTATATCTACTCACTGCCAACTTCAGAGTAGCAGGGGAAATGGTAAAGAATTGTAATTAAAATTTAAATAAGACATCATTGTCACTCTTTCTATTTCTCATGTACCTCTACAAAAGTTTTATTTCAAAGATTCCCATATTCGTTCAAAGACAAATCTTTGTATATTTCCTTGGCATACAAAAATTCTCCCACTTTGAAAATCTTCTATACTCCATTAAATGCAACAAAGGCCTTACAACCCTGTTTTCTTCAACCTGCCACAACTTGACAATTCACCGATCACTATATTACACCCAACTCGTCACTCTTTCCATTTCTCACACAACCTTAACAAAAATTCCATTCCAAAGATTCCCATATGCTCGGAAAGTGATTTTATTTTTCAAAATGGAGAATACATAATTTAATCAAACGTTTATACACTCTAAAAAAATGTATTCTGAATCGTGTTTCATTTTCACCAAAAAAAAAATTACTTTTCGAACAACCCAATATTTCTCCAAATCCGAGAATCCTCTACGTCCCATTAAACGCGAGAAAAACCAGTAACCCTGTCTTCTTCAACCCGCTACAGCTTGACGATTCACCGATCTCTACATACCGCCTAAACTGAGCGATCGAGACCTCATCGATGAGCTAAAATCCCTAGTGATCCCGGTGGGTCAACAGTTGGTATAGGCCAGAGTCGAGGGACAGTTGTGGGAGGGTTGGATGCGATAAATTTACACGTGTCGAGCGAAGACGCGAGCGTGTCGAGCAGGTAGAATTGGGAGAGAGACGATCATGCGGTGGGATTACCTGTGCACCGTGGAGCCATTAGCTGGCGTGTGTGCAATGTACTCGAGCGGACTTGTAGTCGGTTGGCGGTGTCGGGTGGGAGGAAACGCGATTGTGTGCAAGCGCGCCCGGATAAACGTAGAAACACCGGGGAGGATCCAGCCGAAAGCCTTTTCGCCCTTTCCGATCGCCGGTTGCCACCACGAAGACGTTGGCCGGCCAGTGGGGGAACCGCCAGCGGAGGTTTATGCACGTACGCGCCATATTAAGCGTAAATGAAGCGGCCGCGTGTACACCAGTCGCATTAAGCGTCTTGCCAGCCTAATGGAGGTAGCGCAGCCGATGTTGGCCGAGCAATTAAGCCGGTCAGCGGTCGAACAGAGAATAAATAACGGATATACAGGTGGTTGCGTCGCGGACGACGTGTCGGCTAGGAAGACGGTTGTTATTTGTCCGTAACCCTCGCGGCCGTTCTAGGATACAAGGGTTTATCTACGCTACGATCGCCGTGAAATTTCGTCGGTCATGAATATTTATGGCCGACCTGGCCCCGATAGGAGGAATTTTCACGTCGATCCCGTGCGCCATTGCCGAGTCGAAGAGCGTTTCCGAGCGGAGGCCGGGCGTACGGATGGACGATTCGCGAGGTCCGTGGGATCGTTGGGGATTCTTCGTTGGTTGGAGAGATATGGTGATGGCTGAACCGAGAGAATGATTTTTACGCGGGCAGGGCAAACCGAGCTGAATTCGATGGTAATAAGAATTCTGGGACGATTTTCTCCGTACGAGTTACCACCTCGCGGAGCATTCGATCTTGTGAAGGGTTTTCAAAGGGTGGTAAAATTATCGGAAGATTGGGAAACTGAGAAATCGACACTGATTTTTAGCGATTTTTCGTCAAAATCTCGTTAGAGTATCGTATGTAACAAAAGATTGTTGAGTTCATTGAGCGTAGAGTCGGTTACAAGTTAACTGGACCTTTCTCGGGTTTATGACACGTGGAGGTATCACGGTTTGTTTTATAATAGATGTTGCTTTTAGTATGTCTGACCAAAAGCGTGAATTTTCGTCGGGTATTACTATCCCGACGATTCCCGACCTGACCTCGCTTTTATGGCGACGATAGTCTAGGCACTTCTTTACGACTATTCTCGGTTAATTTCGAGGCTCGAATGTCAAGAGTTCTAGCGCGAATTACGATAGAATGTACACGAATTTACTTAGGCTGTTCACTAGTCGTGAGGCCAGTGATTAATTATCGACCCACGTGTCAATTTTTCTTGTTTAATTATTATTTGAAACGTGGTGGTTGCGTCATCGTGTGGAAGGATGAGGTAGTTTTGTAACATCGAGTTTACTAAATATCAAAATTACAAGAGAAAGAGCCAGTTCACCCCGCGTATTAGTCGCAATAGTATCCATCCCTCCCTGAAGAAGAAAGACTGAACAGATTAAAAACCTATGAATTCCAATGATATTTTCACCAGGGGAAAAATGATTGTTATGTCTCTACTGAAATTACAAAATTTACTTAAAATTCCAAGTTTGTTAAATATCAAAACCACAAAAAAAAGTCAGTTCACCCCGGATATTAGTCACTATTGTATTCATCCTCCACGAAGAAGAAAGTATCTATGAACTCCATATGACACCCGGAAAAAAGATACTTACATCTCCACTGAAATTACACTTAAAATTCCAAGTTGGTCAAATATCAAAACTACAAGAAAAGAAGTCAGTTCACCCCGGATATTAGTCGCAACAGTATTCGTCCTCACCGAATAAGAAAGATTGGTAGTTATAGTTCGCTCTGAGGAGCATCTCGGAGCAACGGAGCCAGTCCATCGCGAGATTCCCCGATGGCGCGCGTCGGAAGCCCCGTTACCGTCAAAGCTTCTTTGCCACCAGCTATCAAAACAGACAGCGGGGGTCGACAGCCCTTTCTGCCCTTTCATTCGAGGGGTTGGCGAAAAAAAGAGACGAAGAGAAGAAAGAAGAAAAAGAAAAAAAAAAGAGGCGTCCGCGATAGGTGGCGGTGACCGCCTCTCCTCGCGTCGTCGTCGGGAGACAAATATCACGAAATCGCGCGGCGCGCTGCCGGCTGGCGATGGCGTTCATTATGGCCGCTTAATGGCGCGATTTACCATTGAAAAAAGCCGGCGACACCGTCTGAATGAGCCATTACGGGTCGGTCTACAGAAATAATTATCGTAGCATTGACGGAAAAGGGCTGCTGGTGCGGACGCACCGAATGCCTCATCGCCGGTACACATCCAGGCTCGTGTGTCGTCGTCCCTGGATAAGAGAGCCACGCTCGGTTGTGTTCCTCGTCGCGCCAACCGTACCACCGCACCTTTCGCGGCTCTCTTTTTCTCCCTGATCTATTTACGACACAAAGGGACGCGTCTCATCGCGGGCGGCGAAGAAAGACGCGGGAGGGACCGGGGGGAGGGTGAAAATGCCGAGTGAGAACGTGGAAAAGAGATGGAAAAGAGGGAGAAGGTGGAAAAAGAGAGTGGAAGAGCGTAGGGGTAGAAGAGAGAAGGGAAGGAAGATAGTAAGAGAGTGCAGAGGAGAAAAGAGTGAGAGGGATGGGAAAAGAGAGAGTGAAAGAGGGAAGGGAGAAAGAAGAGTAAAAGAGTGCAAGGGAGAAAAGAGAGAGAAGGGAGAAAAGAGGGTAGAAGATAGAAGGGAAGAAAGAGAGTGAGATAGTGTAAGGGTAAAAAGATAGTTAGATGGAGAAGGTGGAAAAGAAGAGTAAAAGGGAAGGGAAAAAAGAGAGCGAGAGGGAAGGGGGTAAACACGGTAAAAGAGACAAGAAAAAAAATTGAGTAAGAAAAGAAGAAAAAAAAAAGGAAACACAGGGAAAGAGAGAATGAAAAAAGAGAGATTGAGAGAGAAGGGAAAATACAGAGGGTAAAAGAGAGAGAGGAGAAAGGAAAGGGGGAAGCCAGTCAGTCTCCCGAGTCTCTCTTGGAAAGGCAGATTGTTTGTTTGTCGGGAGATTCTCGTGCGCGCGCAAACAAGTGGAAACAAATAATATCCTGGCCGCATTACGCGAAGGAGTCGTCGATGGAGACCGTAGTCGCGAGAGGGGGGAACGTTCCGTGGGTGGGGGCCGGTCCGTGGGACGAGAGAGGGAGGGGGCGGGTGGGTACGGTCGGGCTGCCCCCGGGGCGACGGTAACGAGGCGAACGAGTGCCGCGAACGTACCGTCATTAATGCCGGCCTCGGGCCCACGCGTACCCCCTCCCCTCCCTCTACCGTTTCTGTATACTTATTCCTCGTCTCCTGGAATCTAACCTACCACCGTGCAGCCCCAACCATACCCCCTCCACTCGCTTTCCGTCGCCGCTTTCCTTGTATATCACGCTCTCCAACCGTGAACCGGGGAATCGAAGGAAGTTCGATTGATGAGAAGTTAGCGACGAGTCGTTAGGGACGCGTGGCGGTTGGCTTCCGTTCTTCGAAACGATCTTTGACGATTTGATAAACGATCCACCTCGTCGACGTGGCTTTCGTTGGGCCACTGTTCCAATTGGCGCGACGCGTCGAATATTGAAACGTTCTCTCGGTGTAATGTTTAAATCCGGCTGAATTGGAGATCGGAGATGAAAGGAACGCCGGTGGCAATTTTATTCGAGGAATTATCGAGGGTCCCGACAAGGAAAGGGAACAAACACGGAAGGAAACGAGCGAGGAAGATGCAACGCACCGAGAAAGGGATGATCGATATCGGGCGTTCTACAGGGTGCACGCACCGTGATGAATTATCTCCAATTGCGAGAATTGAAAATTTACAGTTTTCGTTTTATCTTTGTTACAGTGGTAGCGGTGAATCGGCGAGGTTCTCCTGATTGAAACGAGTACAAACACGACCCAAGTCGGATGAGATTGATTCGTGATGTTTTGAAAAATTTTGCATTTTGAAAAAAAATTGGAAAAGGAAAATTGCTCCGATTCGAGCCGTGTTTGGACTCGTTTTTATCGGGAGGATCACACCGATATGTTAATACCGTTATTGCGAAGATGGAGTGAAAAATATAGAAACTAACATTTTTGTAATTGAACGTACCTGTTCGTGTTTCGGTCATCTTTAACAAGAGAAACTTTACCATTCAGAACATCACCAGTCGCGTCGAAAGCGATTGCTCGAAGCTGCTTCCGCTACCACGGAATCATGTCGAACACGACTTCTACTTTTACACCATTCTGTACCGAGGAGCAGTTTCGTACGTACTCCGAAGTCAATATTATCCTTCGCCCCGTTACTACTTATTTAACATGCGAGAGTTCTCTGTCACCCGGTGACAGTGTCTTTTATTTACGCTCTGTGGTACGACCTGAATCTCGTGCAAAAATTTCGTTTAAAATAATCGAGCTGCACGCTCGACCTGTCGATATCATCGACAGATAAAAGATTTCTTTATCAGACAACTATTTGTAACAATTTATCTCTCACTCGTTCACACGCTCGATTCATTTACTCACTCACACGAGGAATCTTTCGTCCCGTTTAGTTTTTCATTGGAGTTATTTACTTTTCAATATACATATATAATATATTTTGTCTTTATTGATCTTAGAAACTATTTGCAACAATCTATCTCTCACTCGTTCACACGTTCATTTATCAATTAATTTACTCGCTCACACGAGTAATCGTGGGATTTTAATTTCTCATTAGAGTTATTTAGTTTCCAATATACATAAAAAAAAGCGATCTTTTATGTTCACATAGTACAGACACCTCACCTAAAACGCTAAACCACTCAAAATAATTCCACAATAACCCAGAAATCTACAAACTACCGTGCAAGTTCCCACCAAAATTACTCTCCTCCAGTGTAGTCCCCCCACCCGTTCGACGAAGAAAGAGGGCGTGGCCAGGCGCGGGTAGCAGTGGTGGGGATACGGGGGACAGCCGCTCGTTAAATTTCGATCCGATTACAAGCTCGCGGAACGCCACGATCGAGAGAATAGAAAGAGGAGCATACACTACCGGAACATTAACAGTCTTGCAACGATCGTTATCCACGGACGTGCGATCGCGATAAGTTAATTCCCTTAGCCACGGAAACGGTATCAACGTATCAGACTTTTCAAAACCGCTGTCGTCGCAACAATTAAGATTGATCTGCCACGGTGTGTTCACCAGTCTCCAGCCTCCTCTCTCCACCCCCACCGTCTCTAATCGCGAAATCGTGGTTTCTCGCCGCCACTGGGAACCGATATAGCGTTGCGCATGCGCGAGACTCGCCCGCCACGATTTCAAACGAATTAACCGATCGTTGCTCGCCGGTTTCCGTTCCCGGTGGGGGAGTAGGGCGGGATATATTATAATTGTATAAATCCATTATAAGTGTGATAGAACACATTTTACGATCGTTGCGCCGGCGTTACAGTCGGATGTAAAATTAGCGCGAATGAAAAACTGGAACGCCGATACCGTAACTTTTTATTGCCGGGCGTTTACTGCGCGACGGTGAACGAACGTAACACGATGCGTTTAATAGCGACAATGGAATAATTTAATACACGAGCGGTGTTTAAATCACGCTAGAGCGTCTTGGAGAGGGAGGGGGAGGGGAGGCAATAAAACTCGCCCGTAACCGACTCCAAGACCGCGAAATAATCACGGATCACGAAAGGAGAGTTTAACGACACGCAGCTTTGTATCTGCTCGGTGCGCCGCAGCGCTCCGCGCGGCCCCTCTAATTAGCTCGTTTAGTTTAGCGCACCGTAGTAGGTATCATCGCCGCGAACTACTATTTTCGACTAGGTAACTAACGTCCAGAACGACCACGTTGAAACGCGAATATTGTGAGAGAAAGAAAGAAAGAGAGAGTGAGAAAGAGAAAGAGATATATATGTGTGTGTGTATACAGAGTGATTCAGAAATACGTGTCCATGTTTCACCGTGTGGATTTTCAGAAATGAAGAATCTCTTTGTGAGAAGGTCTTTGGAAAATTTGTTTTGAAAAAAAAGAAAGGGTGAATCTGTGGATCAGGGTGAGTAAAAATTGTCTCGATTCTTAAGGGTGAATCTGTAAACAATGGTGAGTAAAAATTGTCTCGATTCTAAAGGGTGAATCTGTAAACCAAGATGAGTGAAAATTGTCTCGATTCTAAAAGGGTTGAGAGAGTCTTTGGAAAATTTTGTTCATGGAAGGGGGTGAATGTACACTTCAAGGTGAGTAAAAAGTATCTTGGGAAAATACGTTGTCTTGGACGATCGAAGAAACTGTAAAATAGAATCGATTTTTTGAACCTGTCGAGCAATTTTTATCTATGGTTAACTGCATCGATTTTCGACGCGACACGATTACTCAATTTCATCCAGAGGTAAATTTCTCAGCTGCGAACGGTACATTGTGCACGATGGAACAACGAAAGTGTCGAAGAACGAAGGGGACACTTTAAAGATTCTTTTGTTCGTCCGCACTTGGAAAATTATTGTACACGGACACCGCACCGGTCCGTTGAAACGTAATTTATCGAGCATGCGGGCGCGTAATGTAAATTACAGTTCGAATGCTGAACGAGATCGACGATCGCATCTCGCGAGTTACGCTGAAAGTATTAATGTTCAATGTACTTCTTCCAATTCGGGAAAATTTTATGACTCGAAATATCAAATTGGAAATTAGGTATTACACACTTTTAAGATGTAAACATACGTATGTCAAGTATTGAAATAAAAATATTCCATTCCGTATTAATTTTGCGATTTAAAAGATTTCATCGGGGCGCCAGTTTCAGTTAACGAAAACGCTTCGAGTGCGAAGGGTTAACAGCGCTGGAATTTTTATCAGCACTGTACGCGGATTATTTTTAGGCGGTTCGTTTGATATTACTCGTGGATGACACGCATTTTCGAATCACCCTCTATGAGCACGTACGACCGAAGAGGGGGGAAGGAATAACACATGTACGCAGCGGCGGCGCTTAAGATTCCACCTACTCATTACTTACCGGTACTAATTAGAAATCGCGGCAAGCATCGCGGTTTATTGTTACAACCATATAAGAGGAAAGATAGCGATGCTTGTTCCCTGTCAGGGGAATCTAGCCGCGGGATCTACGGATACGTATATACAGTTATTAAGAGCAACCGAGACGTTCAATTTTCCACGTGTGTGTGTGTGTGTATGCTTTCTTGTCACGCTGTGCCGCGGAAAATTTACCGATACGAATCTCGGTACTTAAAATCTAATTAGAGCCGCGGCCGGGCAGGGGTAAACGAGCGGGGAGAAATTACGAGGGGGGAAGAAATAAAAAAAAATAAAAAAAAAAAAAAAAATAAAAGAAAACATTGAAAGAAAGGGAGAGAAGAAAAATATGAATAGAGGACGGTGAAATAAATTTCCATCTCGTTTCGTATTAATTTGTGAAATGGGTGAATCTCGAGAGTCAAACCCTGGAACGCGAGCCCTGGCTCGAGACCGAGTCCGTGGTTTGCCTTTACGTTCAGACGTTACAAGTTAATTTTATCGTACAGGTTTGACGACCGAGGGCCCCCAGGCCTGTGTAAATTCGAAGGAAACCGCCTCGCCTCGCTTCTCTCCTCGCCGTTCACCGTGCTCACCGTGCAACGAGAAAAAGACCCTTTTAATATCGTTGAAAGTAATCACGAGAAATTGCGTGGCTTCCGACTCGCGGGCCTGTCTACATTTACCACCTTGTCGCGTCACATTTAATACTCTCCGCCGGTACTCGCGGCGGTAACCGGTGCGTTCTTACACGGCTATTTAATTTCAAGGGGGGCACCAGCCGAAGGCGAATCCAATGAAAGTAAACCGTCGATGCGGAAGAATTTATTAACGCGACGGTTCGGTGCAGCGCGGAGTGCAGCGCCGAGTGCAGCGCCGAGTGCAGCGACGAGTGCAGCGACGAGTGCAGCGACGATAGTTGTCACTCGTACGCCCGGTTGCGGTACCGAGAGAAAGAACACCGTCGAACGTAATCCGCGATTATTTCACTACGGGGCTGCTCGAGCAATAATTTAACTAATTGACCGCCGTGTTGTTAATTTACGAGCGGTGTCCGGATTTCTGACCACCGGACCGTGTCGTTTGCGAGTAAACGACATTCGAATACGTCGTCGTTCGAAATTCCAATGCGTTTCCGACCGTCGGCTGCTTTTTGTGGGCGATCGAAGGATAGGGAATTTTCTATACAGGATTTTCGATTTTCTTAATTTTCTGTGTGGAATTTTCGGTATTTTCAATTTTCTGTGCAGAATTTTATATAATTTTTATTTTGTTACGTAGAATTTTATGTATTCCCAATTTTCTGTATAGAATTGTACATACTTTTCATTTTGTTACGTAGAATTTTATGTATAACCAATTTTCTGTATAAAATTGTACATACTTTTCATTTTGTTACGTAGAATTTGATGTATTCCCAATTTTCTGTATTTTTAATTTTTGTGAATTCTCCATTTTTTATATGTAATTTTCTGTATTCTGTATTTTCTGTGTAGAATTTTCTATGTACTGAATTTTCCATGTAGAATTTTCTATGCACTGAATTTTCTATGTAGAATTTTCTATGTACTGAATTTTCCATGTAGAATTTTCTATGTACTGAATATTCTATGTAGAATTTTCTATGTAGAATTTTCTATGTAGAATTTTCTTTATTCTGAATTTTCTATATTTTGAATTTTCTATATAGAATTTTCCATATCCTGAATTTTCTATATTTTGAATTTTCTATATAGAATTTTCCATATTCTGAATTTTCTACATTGTGAATTTTCTATATAGAATTTTCTTTATTCTGAATTTTCTATATTTTGAATTTTCTGTATAGAATTTTCCATATCCTGAATTTTCTATATAGAATTTTCCATATTCTGAATTTTCTACATTGTGAATTTTCTATATAGAATTTTCTTCATTCTGAATTTTCTATATTTTGAATTTTCTATATAGAATTTTCCATATCCTGAATTTTCTATATTTTGAATTTTCTATGTGGAATTTTCCATATACTGAATTTTCTATATTTTGAATTTTGTATATAGAATTTTCCATATCCTGAATTTTCTATATTTTGAATTTTCTATATAGAATTTTCCATATTCTGAATTTTCTATATTTTGAATTTTTTATATAGGATTTTCCATATCCTGAAGTTTCTATATTTTAAATTTTCTATATAGAATTTTCCATATTCTGAATTTTCTATGTAGAATTTTCTATACAGAATTTTCTTCATTCTGAATTTTCTACATTTTGAATTTTCTATATAAAATTTTCCACATTCTAAATTTTCTATATAGAATTTTCTATATTCCAAATGTTTTATACAAAACTTTCCCTTAGGTTCCTCAAATCATTTCGTTTTTTTTGTTGAAAATAAAACACGATTTTTTCAGAGCGTATAAACATTCTATTAAATTATATATTCTCCATTTATGTAAAACAAAACGACTTTCCGAGCAACCCAATATATTCTTCATTTCCTACCTAAAATTTTCTATATTCTGAATTCTCTATATACAATTTCCTACATACAATGTTCTACATTCTCAATTTTCTGTGCCCAATTTTCCACATTCTCTGTCCAAACACAAACATAAATATTTATATCTACCGCAACACATTCGTCCCATTATTCCCAAGAAACTCCCTCAATTTAACAGATCGCTCACATTAGACCCACTATACCAGCGAGACAATGAATTCTTTGACTCGGCTTAAAAACGCGCTCCCAGCCGCGGGACAAATGCGTAAACGGCGTATTACCTGAAAAAGTAGAAACCGTTGGATATTCCTTACCTATTGACAACACTTGTTTCTGCGTAATCGATCCCCCGTATATATTACCATCATCCGTGATACGACTCGGAACACTCGGGACCAAGTCGAACCGATCCCTGGAATCGTAACTTTTAACAACCGGGTTCACCGAACGACATTGCGATCGGTTTGGTTCCCTCGAATCGGAAAAAGTCTCGTCTAGGGTGAAAGCCGCGCTTCGCCTGCGGAATTATAGGATTGGCGTTTTCACGTCTCGATCCGATTAGCCGTCGGAGCAAAGTCACGCCGCTTATTCGAGGCTGCCAAGGTGGCTGCGAGTGGTCCGATAAGGAGACGTCGACAGGATGCCGTATCGCTGGAAAACGTGACGTTCGAGCGTCGAATCGTGGAACCGAGATCCGGGACAATGGGATGTGTCCGAGTGTCTTCTCGTTCACGAGGAACTCGGACGTTGGGTAGTCGTCGTTGGTCGTGCTCTGATAAAAGGTGAGGGCCAGCTGTTACTGCTGCGGTTGCACCTGTTCCTTCGATTTTTGTAATCCTTACCAGAACCATAATCGCCCGTATTGAACAGGGCACCGTCTATCTCGTCTAAGTAGAACCAGCACATGCCGGCCGATAGATCCTTCGAAATCGACGTAGCTCGAGAATGCTCGCTTATCTTAATAAGATGGAAGAGGAGGGATCCCATCTAGCGGAAACGTGTTTCGGTTTACCTCCCACCCGCAGCACCGCGAGACGATCGCTTATCTGAACCGAGACACCTGGGTAAGAAGCACCTTAGATCGAGTTGTCGTTTAATACGCGACCATGACCACTGGTGTACGAGACACTCCAGACTGGCTGACTTTTCAAATTGATTTCTCGCTGTTTATGATAATAGTACAACCTGCTACTCGTTTCGAGGATTTATCACTGTTCGGTCGATATTTACGTTACGCGATCCTCGAGTCTTTTTCATGGATACAGGTGTGTTTTATTGGTACTTGGATATTTTACAGGAATGTAAAAGTACGTTGAGGAGAATAATACTACTGGTTTTAGGATTCTCGATCATTTTCTATGTGCGAGAAATTACAATAATCGAGCGAGTTTCCTGGCGATGGTTTCGATACTGTTGGATACTTCGTACCTAGGAAAGTTTCTCGGATGATAAAAATACATCACGAGGAACTCGGAGAATGACACTATTTCTTAATTTTCTTAACTCTTGCGACGATCTTGGACACTTGAGAAACAAATAATCTGCGAGGTACGCAGATGTTTCAGCAATGTCGGACGTTTCCTTCCGAGGAAAGTTCTCCAATTATAAAAATTACACTTGGGTAAAGGTAAATTTGTAGCAATTCTATCGGTGCATAGATACTTCATCGTTGTTGGATATTTGGTACCAAAGAAGGTTCTCCTGATTATGAAAATACAAAACGATCCCTTTTAGGAAAAATTCTGAAGATAACGTTATCCTTTCCAATTTTCCATGTTTGAAAAAAAAATTACGCAAATGTTCCGCGTGTACGCAAATTAGCACTGCACTATCTTAATATTCTCTCGAACCTTGCAAACTTACAAAAAAAATAGCCTACGAATATTCTATTAAATATTGTCATCGTATCTTCGAGACTCCTTTATTTTTCATCTCTCCCAAATCGTCGACAAAACTCCGTTGAATACACATCGGTCCTGTCGAGGATGATTCGATAACGCGTGGTCGCTGATCGTTTATTGCTCCCACGTGAACGGAACCGGAATCTCAGGCATCCGTGGAACAAGCCCGTGGAATGCGATACAGCTCGACCGCGATGCAAAGTTGCGTGTCATCGTCGAAACGTTGATCGATGATCGACAGAACGATCGTGTGGCGTTCGTCTCGATCGATCGTTCGCACGTAAGAGCCCGAAGACCGGATTTCTGTGACGCGATGTTGAAATAAACGAGTCTTCGGTACGATCAACCCGCGTGGAACTTTTCGAGAGGACAGAAGCGATCGGGCGTGTATCGAGTCGCACGGTCGCTTAACGTCCGTTAATTAGTCCAATTAGAGTGACGGCGATTGCCCGCTAATTAATTCAGGTATACGTAAGAACGAACTGATCGAGTATGTATCCGTTGGTTGATCGAACGGGTGGATGTCAGCGGACGTCTCGCACGAACTGGCCGACGCACACGTGAGTGAGTCGAACGAGTGCATTGTGTTCCACGAGTCTCGAGAGAGTCCCCCGAATCCTCGCGAGTGCCCACTGAGATCGAAATATTCCGCGGGGAGATAGTATCCCGTATCGACGGTGGTTGCGCAAGCTGCAACCTGTTTCGGGACTTCTTACTGATTCGGAAATGTTATTTATTTGGTGGTAAGTTTTTTTTCGTGGGGACATCTCACGAACGAGTATTGGGAATGAGAGAATTTAGGAATTGGTGGGTGATAGGTCGTGAATGGTCTTTGGAGGGAATTTTTTTTACGGAGGGAGTTTACGAACGATTGAATATTTGTGTAGGTACTTTAAACGAGGAAATTTAGGAATTGGTGGTATCCAGGTCGTGAATAGTCTTTGCAGAGAATTCTTTTTGCCTAGGGACTTTACAAACGATAGAATATTCGTATAGGTACTTTAAACGAGGAAATTTAAGAACTGAAGATATTTAGATCGTGAATGGTCTTTGTAGAGAATTCTTTTTGCCAAGGGACTTTACAAACGATAGAATATTTGTGTAGGTACTTTAAACGAGGAAGTTTAGGAACTGATGATATCTAAATTGTGAATAATCTTTACGGAGAATTCTTTTTGTCAAGGGACTTTACGAACTATGGAATATTCGTGTAGATACTTTAAACGAGGAAGTTTAGGAACTGATGATATCTAAATTGTGAATAATCTTTGCAGAGAATTCTTTTTGCCAAAGTACTTTTTACAAAGTATAGAATATTCGTATAGGTACTTTAAACGAGGAAGTTTAGGAACTGATGATGTCTAAGTCGTGAATGGTCTTTGTAGAGAATTCTTTTTGCCAAAGTACTTTACAAACTATAGAATATTTGTGTAGGTACTTTAAACGAGGAAATTTAAGAACTGATGATATCTAAATTGTGAATAGTCTTTGTAGTGAATTCTTTTTACCAAGATACTTTACAAACGATAGAATATTCGGGTAAGTACTTTAAACGAGGAAAATGATGTCTAATTCGTGAATAGTTTTGCGAAGAATTTTTCTTACAAACGACAGAATATCTGTATAGCTACTGCAAACTGGAAAACCTGGAAACTGATATCCACTTCGTGAACGGTCTTCGTAAAAATATATAGTTCGTATAAATTTGTATAGTTTTCGCAAAAAAGTACAATTTGGATGATTTTCGTAAAAATGTACAATCTAGGTGGATTATTTACCCACGATTATTTACCTGAAATACGATATGAAAATTATAAAAAGAGCGAACAAACCGATAAGTCCACCTGTGTCTACGCCAATGGGTTTCAATCGTCGTTCGTTATCGCTTCGATGTTTTCCTTTTCGCGACTATGTCACGCGATAGATTTCAACCCGCGATTGCTTTAATTAATAACGAAAATACGTGTAATTCGAGGTGAAACGATTAATCGGATTCGTTGGCGATTCAGTCGCGTTTCGAACTGGTTAACGTCGGTCCTCCGCGAGCAGGTTTATTTTCGAGAGAGCTGTAATCGCGTGTATCGAAAATGCACGAGTAAGTACCTGGGTCGAGACACGACTTGAAATTACACGAGATCTCGTTCAGAGGCGAACTGGAGGACGATAGAAGCGTCGAACGAGTACTTTAACCTCAACACTTCGACTTCGGACAACTTCGAGGCGAAGTGCACGAAAGATCTCGCGTATCGAGTGTACGATACACGTTGAATGCTCATTGGCGTACACGATACACTGATCGATTTACAGTAAACAGTTAAAGAGTTCGTACATGCGAGATGTTTGGGTCAAAGATGTCCTAAATCAACTCTTATTCGTAACTTTAATTACGGATAAATAATACATTGTTCGGAGGCAATTAGAGGCAGTTGTTTGTGGGTCAGAAATGACCCAAGTTTAACACGTATCGAACGTGCTATACCCATTGTAGAGAACTCGATGAAAATTAAACTATAGATCGAAATTCGACAGAGAAAAGTTGCAATTCTTATCTAACAGAAATCTGTATCTTTGCACAAGATTATAACACAAATCTTGCAAAATTAGACCGTTAATTTCGGACCGAAAATCACCGATACTCTAACTTCTAACCATGGTAACTTCGCGAACAAAAAAATGTACCCAAACTCGTTCTAAAGTCTCTTTATCTCTCACAGAAGGTAAAGTCCAATCTAATCTCTCAAAAGTTCATTAAATTATCTCTGCTTGCGCGTGTGCAAGTCTCCAAGACACACGCTCGATCGTTCATTTTTTCGTTTCGTTAAAGAAACGATTATCGGAACATTTGCTCGATAATTCAGCGTAAAGTGACTCAATAGGGGTTCGAGGGCGCGAGTTTCGTCGGGAACATCTGCAGGATGTTTCTCCCCGATGTTTCGACGTTATTTTAAACCCGCGGTTTCCGCGTCGACAACGATTTCTAACGATCGACACCGCGCGAATTCGCGCGGCGATAAAGCTTCGTTGCGGCTGTAAAGCTGTCGCTCGTACACGTTCTTCCGCGCGCAGGTGTATCTATGGGTAATTAATTTGCGTGATTCACGACACACCCTGTAGACGCGTGTAATTTTATACCAGGGGATCGTCCTGAGTACGTGGACACTTTTAAAGGGTGAACGTTGGCTTCCCGAGTGGCTGGTGTCCGAAACGATACACCTGTGCCGGGCCCTGGATGGCTCGGAGCTCGGGACAGTGGCTAACGAGGGCCCCGCGTTTCCGGAAATAACGAGCTTTTGCTCATCGCCAGGTGCCCATTACGTTTCCACTGGCCGATTCCCCCCGAACATCGAGAAACTATACGGTGTTCGTTATGAAACAATGTTCTAATAAACCAACGGGCGGTGAGCAATCTTTGCAACTCGAAGAGGAATCCCGTTGTCGATGGGTCTGCTCTCGGGAACGATTGTTTCTCATTACCCTTTATTGCTCTGTGTTGTAAAAAAAAAAAAAGAAAAATCGACAACGATTGTTCCTCATTACGCTTTATCGCGAAAAAAAGTGCACGCACACTCACGTATACACCTGGATGAGACGACTGCGGTTTGGAACCGTAACGAGGAAGAAGTTACTTCGCTAATTTGATGAAAAGGAAAAAAAGTATAATACGCCGCTGGTAATTAGCGCGCGAATCACGAGCCGAGAAAAATTTACGACGCCAATGCCAATAAACGATTCCGACCGCGTACACGATCTCACGACGCCGGGGGTACGCGCGGAACGCCCCATCACCGATTCATCCCCCCTTCTCGCGAGTATATCCCCCTGCGAGACTATTAAGATTCTTCGGTTTGGATTCTTGGGTGATCTGGAGTCCATACGATGGGTTTCTATGCTTCTGTGGCGGAAACTGTGGCGTCAGTCTCGAGAAAGTTACTTTCGGGACTGTGGCGAGGTCTTTAAAGCGACTAGTCTGTAGGTTCGGTGTTGGTTCTTGGGTATTGATACAATTCGAGGGTAGGGAATACCATAGGGGATTTGTTCGACTTGAGAGCTAAAGTTGGCGAACTTTATCGCGTTGTATTTCGTCTGACGAGTTTCGATGCCTTTCGTGGAGTGGGGAGGTAAACACTCGTTGGCCATTTTCTCATTTACGGACAGTAGCTATCAACAATAAACGAATATTGTACCAATCTTCGACTACAAGAGATTAATAAAAGTCAAAAACCGTTAATAGAAAGAATATGTACAATGGGGGCTAGAACGCTTCAAGGTGGGGAGGTAAACGTTGGCCATTTTCTCATTCACGGATAGTAGCTATTAACAATAAACGAATGTAATCACTCTTACGAAGTATATCACTCTCTACTACAAAGAGAGACTATTGAAAGTCAACAGCCGTCAATAGTAATAACACATGCAATGGTGGGGGAGCTAGAATACTCTAGAGTGGGGAAGTAAACCTTCGTTGGCCTTCTTCTCACTCACAGACAGTATCTACTAACAGTAAACGCATATAATACCACTCTTTGGCTACAAAGAGAAATCACTGAAAGTCAGAAGCCGTCAATAACAATAGGTACAATAGTAGGGGAGTTCGAATACTTTAGAGTGGGGAGATAAATCTTCGTTGGCCTTTTTTTCGTTTACAGACAGTACCTAACAAGAATAGACACATGTAATACCACTTTAATTACAAAATGAGACCACTGAAAGTCAAAACTCGTCAATAACAATAGGTACAATAGTGGGGGAGCTAGAATACTTCAGAGTGGGGAGATAAATCCTCGTTGGCCTTCTTTTCGTTCACGAACAGTACCTAACAAGAATAGACACATGTAATACCACTCTGATTACAAAATGAGACCACTGAAAGTCAACAGCCTTCAATAGTATTAACACATGCAATGGTGGGGGAATTAGAAGGCTTCAAAGTGAGGAGGTAAACCCACGTTGGCCATTTTCTCGTTCACGAACAGTACAAATGCATACAATACCATTCTTTGGTATTATGGTAATATAAAAAGAGTTAACAGACCTCAATAACAATAACACATGCAATAATAGAAGAGCTAAAACGCTCTAAAGTAAGGAAGTAAACCCACGTTGGTCATTTCCTCGCTCACGAACAGTACAAATGCATACAATACCATTCTTCGACTATAAAAAGAGACCACTGAAAATCAACAACCGTCAATAGTAACAATAAATGCAACGAAAGCTAGAACACTCCAAAGTGGGGAGGTAAATCCTCATTGGCAATTTTCTCGTTCACAGACAGTACCTAACAAGAACAAATGCACACAATACCATTCTTCGACTACAAGGATACATCACAGAAAGTGAAAACTCGTCAATAACAATAACAAGTACAATAGTGACGCAACTAGAGTACCCCAGAATGATTAGGGTGAACCGTCGTTGGCCTTTTTCTCGCTCGGGGACAGTACCTAGGCGAAGGATCGAACTCGCCGCGCTGAGGGATCAACCGCGACGTTGAACGGGCAAACACGGTGGGGAGATAACTACGCGGACAGGTATCGAGGCATTCCTTTACCCCGGAAGACTCACGGGCTCGCGAACAGTATTCCCCCGGTGTCTGTTATTTTGTTCCACGGCGCGCGCTCCGTACGCAAGAACGCGTAATGGCGCCGGCACGCGGTCCCCGTGTTTTGCCCCGAGACCGGGTTCCAGAAGAGGTGCATTATGAGTTCCAGATAACAGTTCACACGCAGCTGGCATCCAGTTACCGCGAGCCTCTTAACGAATAACATCGCCGTATAAAGGAGCACCTTAATCCGCTCACGGTGTCCTCGTCCCCCATAAAAGAGGACGTCACAGGACGTGGTGACCGATCGAACGATCGATCCGCTCGATCGACGGGAGTAAACGTCACGGTGGGTCGTCTCCCATCGCGAACGAACGAGGAATGTCGCGCATGTCCTACCATGAATAGTACCGTCTACTTATGTTCGATTCTTGCTCCACCGCCTCCTGTCCGGGATCGGTAGCTGGCATTCCCCGTTTAAATTCCTGAATTTAATGCCGCATGGCGGAATGAAACGAAAAAACGTCGCCGTGCACGCGCGCAAGCCCCCCCGATAGCCTTTAATATGCTATAATTGGTACCCGGGCGGTGATTTTTGCGCGCCGGTACACGCGTTCACTCGCTACGCAATTTTGCAATTTGTTCCGCGTCCTTTTTTCCAGCCTTGTTCGGTCCACGAGCTAATCTCCCGATCATAAACATCGACAAGTGGACAGACGCGGGGACAACCACGGACGAAGATGGTTGTTTCTCGATCGGTCTACGGGCATGTCGCCAGTCGATCGTGACGAGGACCAATGTGTATTTTATGGTTGACGATCTGGCGAAAATTTGCAAGCGGGTTGGTACAGGGATTGCGGAATTGTTTCCTCGAATTGTTAGGTGTCTTTGAGTACACGCGATGAAATAGTACGGGGAGGAGGAATTTGAATGGGAAGGGTCTTTTATCATTTCGAGGGGGAGAGTACTAGTGTTTTTCATGGTTAACAAGTCGGTGAGATTTGCGTGCGAGTTGGAAGAATTGTTTTGTCGAAATATGGTTTCTTTAGGGAGATGCAATGAAATGTTACATAGAGATGGAATTTAACGAAGAGGCGAATCGCTTATGGAATCCCTCGTGTAGCTTTTCTTTAAGAAATGTAGAAAATATTGTAACATGACATTGTTTATATCTCCAATGAAGTATAAAATGAAAATTTCGCAGACACAAAAGCTTACTTTGACGAATAATATGACGTTTCTGTCGTACTGTACGTATACTACAAATTATACACGTTTTTATCTTAAAAGCGACTACTACGAGGCTCTTCTTGTCACTTTGGAACAGTACATAGGGTCCAGTAACGTCATAAGATATTGTATGTACCTCCAATGAAGTATAAAATAAAAATTTCGCAGAAACAAAAGCTTACTTTAACGAACAATATGACATACTCTGTCCCACTGTACATATACTACAAATTACACACGTTTTTATCTTAAAAGCGACTTCCACGGGGGTCTTCTTGTCACTGTGGCACAGTACATAGGTTCCAGTAACGTTGTGAGACATTATCTATATCTCCAACACAAAATAAAATGAAAATTTCTCAAAAACAAAAGCTCACTTTGACGAACACATATCTTTATCTTAAAAGCGACTTCTATGAGGCCCTTCTTGTCACTTTGAAACAGTACATAGGGTCCAATAACGTCATAAAATATTGTATGTATCTCCAATGAAGTATAAAATGAAAATTTCTCAGAAACAAAAGCTCACTTTGACGAACAATATGACATACCCTATCCACTGTACATCTACTCCAAATTACACACGCTTTTATCTTAAAAGCGACTTCCACGAGGCTCTCCTTGTCACTTTGAAACAGTATAGCATTCAGTAACGATGTGAAACATTATCTATATCTCCAACGAAGCATAAATTGAAAATTTCTCAGAAACAAACTCCCACTTTGACGAACAATACGACACACCCTATCCACTGTACATCTACTCCAAATTACACACGCTTTTATCTTAAAAGCGACTTCCACAGGGGTCTTTTTGTCACTTCGAAACAGTACATACTTACGAGTCCAGTAACGACACGGGACGTCCCGTACGTAGTTCGTAGGCATTTTCCCTCTAAATTTCTTTTCTTTTCTAAAACCGAAATACACAGTAGCAGAAAGAGTGCAGGAGGGGGGGAGAGGAATCAGTGCGTTAATTAACACACGGTGTTCACCGTAGATCCGATATTACGTAGCACAAGACAAGTGGGTGTATTTCTATAAATTATAGAGGAAGAGGCGCGATGTTATCGTTTCGTGCATGTTGTATCGCCGGTATTGTTGCTCGCGGACTCGCTATTAAATATCTCGTAAACTATTCGGTATCTACGCTCGCGCAACCAGCGAGCACACGGTTGTAATACTTTTCACGCAACGAGTTTCCATTTGAAATCGGTGTTCAACCGCTCGGCGCGGACTACCACGGTAAAACGTTAAATTATTCAATTTCGATTACTCTAATCGCGATACGATTGCCGTTATTTATTGCCCTTGCTCTCGAACCCGGTTAACACTCAGAGGTTAGCCGAAGATACCCTCCACGTGAATATTATATACATCTAACAACCCGTACGGATTACAGAGTGACTCGGAAAATATCTCATTTTCACGCCTCGGTCCCGACCGTGTCGCTTGTGATCTACGCTGATGTTCAAACTTGTTCTGCAACTTAATCGCATAAACGCGGTAAACCGCGCGAGATTCTATCGGCGAGGATATGACCGGCGACTAATTAGCACTTCGTTATCTGACCTCGTAAATTTATGCCAACGACGATACGGTCGCCGGTGTATCCGTAAGCGAACACAATCCTCTCTGAAAGCGGTTTCCTCCTTTCGGTTCCACTTTTTTGCCCCGTTTTAACTAGAATATGCCATTCCACGTCGCTACGGCCGGAAGTTATACTTTGTTCGCGCACATGGATGTAGTGTACATTGTACGCAGCGCCACACCGCTAGGTACGAACGAATGTGTGAGAATCGGCGAGATACAAGGCGATTTTAAATGATTTCCTTCGAAACGATTATACAACAGATATGTAACAGCCCGTAAGGATGTTATGGACACTAACTTTATGTTTTCCTCTTCCTCGTAACATCTTGATGCGTTCGCGGATCCGAGTGCGTATTAATTTCTTTGTTGTTACACCGCCAGAAACGGAATCCGCCACGAGAGAAGCGTAGAACGCGCTCGTATATCGTGACGAGACTAATATATACAAGGTGTCCCGTTTATGTTGACACGATGTGATACAACGTGGACCAGCGATCCGAACGAAATACTCGGGACTTGGGACTTTCGTGATTTTCGGCGGGGATTTATCGAGATTTTGGTGCTTTGGTGCGTGGATCTCCTCAAGATCGTTTCGAGGTACAATTTGTACTTTATAGTTTCTGTTTTGGAATTCTATTCTGCGCGAAAGTATGCACGACTTGTGTTCGAATTTATCTTTGGTATTTACTTTATTTTTTACATTTCTTATAATTGGTATCTACTTTATTTTTTACATTTGTTATAATTGGTATTTACTTCACTTTTTACATTTGTTATAATTGGTATTTACTTTATTCTTTACATTTGTTATAATTGGTATCTACTTTATTCTTTACATTTGTTATAATTGGTATTTACTTCACTTTTTACATTTGTTATAATTGGTATTTACTTCACTTTTTACATTTGTTATAATTGGTACTTACTTTATTTTTTACATTTGTTATAATTTGTACTTCTCTTCATCGCGAATGTATAGTTTCTGTTTTGGAATTCTGCGTGAAAGTATGCACGACTTGTGTTAAAATTAATCTTTGATATTTATTTTATTTTTTACAGTTGTTGTATTGATAGATTACAAGGAGGGTGTAATAAATACTCGAAAGTTTTCAAATACTTAGGAATATATTTGATAAATAATCAATGCACGGTTAATAAATAGTGATTTGTTCTTTTATATTTTTAGTAAATGAGGTTTGATATATATTTTTTTCAAGATAACTCTTAAGTTCCTTAAGGTGAATGAAAGACCAAACACGCATTAAAAAATTAATAATAATAATAATAATCTCTCTTGTATCTCAAATAAATGAAATGGTGCATTCTTCGATGCAACGGAATGCAATCTTGCGACATTTCGAAAAGTTTCTCCTACAAAATTTTGTAAATTTTCAACAATTAAATGTTATCTAGTCAACTAAATAAAAAAAATTCTTCTGCAGAAAATTGCACCTCCAAATCATTCGATGCAACGAAATGCAATGTCGCGACATTTCAAAAAATTTTCCCTACTTATCCATAGCAAAATTTTATAAATTTTCCACACTAAAGTGTACTCTATTCTACTGAATAAAAAAAAGAATTCTTCCCCTCCAGAAGATTGCGTCCTCAAATCCTTCGATCCACCTGAATACTATACTCTTGACATTTCAAAAAATTCCCCCTACCTATCCACAGCAAAATTTTGTAAATTTTCCACACTAAAGTGTACTCTATTCTACTAAATAAAAAAATAACTTTCCTCCACCAGAAGATCGCTTCTCCAAATTCTTCAACCCACAAAAATAAAAATACATCGTACCATGACATTTCGAGAGGTTCCCCTACCTGTAGCAAAATTTTGTAAATTTTCTACATTAAAGTGTACTCTATTCTACTAAATAAAAAAAAGAATTCTTCCCCTCCAGAAGATTGCGTCTTCAAATCCTTCGATCCACCTGAATACAATACATTTCAAATCATGACATTTCAAAAAATTCTCCCTAGCTATCCATAGTAAAATTTTGTAAATTTTCCACACTAAAGTGTACTCTATTCTATTAAATAAAAAAATAATTTTCCTCCACCAGAAGATCGCTTCTCCAAACTCTTCAACCCACAAAAATAAAAACACATCGTACCATGACATTTCGAGAGGTTCCCCCTACATATAGTAAAATTTTGTAAATATTCTACATTAAAGTGTACTCTATTCTACTAAATAAAAAAAAGAATTCTTCCCCACCAGAATCCCTGGATGCAACCGAATGCAAGGTCGCGACACTCGGAAAGGTTTCTCCCCGTAGAGAAGCGACCCGGACGAGGTTAGTCCCAGTTTCGTCGTTCTCGGTCACGATTCCATTCGAAGATAATTGGATTATTACTCGCGTTCACCTCGCGGCGACCGGGCCACAAAAATTAAGTACTTCATTCGTATCGCGCTCCCATCGATCGCGTACGTACGTGGGCTACGCACACGTTTATATAAATTATCGGTCGGTTAGGTATATAAAGTCGAGTTCGATCGACACAATCGGCACCGCCGACCGTCCCGAAAAGTAGACCGCCGATGCACGAGGCAGGTCGAGCACGTATTACCGGTCGTACATTACATTTAATGGCTCCCTCGTAATGGCCGGCCCCGTCTCCTACGTTTAAGCAATTTTACGCGATACGCTCGCCCGCGTAATCGCCACGATCGCCCCGGCTATATGTGTATCGATCCCGCGGAGGCACCGCGTACTCCGTTTCAGAGGACCGAAATTGCCCACGGTTTCGTGCTCGTAAGACGAGAGATATCGATACAGGCGTCGATTGCTGAACTCGATGTCTGTAACGTGTAATTCGCGAACACGCGTCACGAGCCTTCTTACCGTTTGTAATTCACAATGAGAATCGTTCGCGACCGTGTCGACCGGGAACGCGATACGCACCTTTATCGTTACTGAGCGACAAAGTTGCATCTCTGATGCACTTTGATGCAATGGAGTGCAGTCGAGTTGAGAAGATGAATCAGGTGTTTAACGTAACTTTTGATTTGTACTTAGAGCGACGAGGAGTTTTCTTATTGGATATAATACGAATTTTTATTATTATTGAGTGACAAGATTGCATCTCTGATGACTGCACTTTGATGCAACGGAGTGCAGTCGAGTTGAGAAGATGAATCACGATTAAATGTTTAATGTAACTTTTGATTTATATTTAGTGTGACGAGGAATTTTCTTACTGGATATAATACGAATTTTTATTATTATTAAGCGACAAGATTGCATCTCTTATGACTGCACTTTGATGCAACGAAGTGCAGTCGAGTTGAGAAGATGAATCACGATTAAGTGTTTAATGTAACCTTTGATTTATACTTAGCGTGACGAGGAGTTTTCTTATTGGATATAATACGAATTTTTATTATTATTGAGTGACAAAGTTGCATCTCTGATGCACTTTGATGCAACGGAGTGCAGTCGAGTTGAGAAGATGAATTAAGTATTTAATGTAACTTTGATTTATACTTAGCGTAACGAGAAGTTTTCTTATTGGATACAATACGCTTTTTTATTATTATTGAGTGACAAGGTTGCATCTCTGATCACTGCACTTTGATGCAACGGAGTGCAGTCGAGTTGAGAAGATGAATCACGATTAAATGTTTAATGTAACTTTTGATTTATATTTAGCGTGACGAGGAGTTTTCTTATTGGATATAATACGAATTTTTATTATTATTGAGTGACAAAGTTGCATCTCTGATGCACTTTGATGCAACGGAGTGCAGTCGAGTTGAGAAGATGAATTAAGTATTTAATGTAACTTTGATTTATACTTAGCGTGACGAGGAGTTTCCTTATTGGATATAATACGAATTTTTATTATTATTGAGTGACAAGGTTGTATCTCTGATGACTGCACTTTGGTGCAACGGAGTGCAGTCGAGTTGAGAAGATGAATCACGATTAAATGTTTAATGTAACTTTTGATTTATATTTAGCGTGACGAGGAGTTTTCTTATTGGATATAATACGAATTTTTATTATTATTGAGTGACAAAGTTGCATCTCTGATGCACTTTGATGCAACGGAGTGCAGTCGAGTTGAGAAGATGAATTAAGTATTTAATGTAACTTTGATTTATACTTAGCGTGACGAGGAGTTTCCTTATTGGATATAATACGAATTTTTATTATTATTGAGTGACAAGGTTGTATCTCTGATGACTGCACTTTGGTGCAACGGAGTGCAGTCGAGTTGAGGAGATGAATCACGATTAAGTGTTTAATGTAACTTTTGATTTATATTTAGTGTGACGAGAAATTTTCTTATTGGTCTTGTTGAGGAAAGTTTGGTCGTTTTTAACGATTGTTTGTTAACAGTGTAATTCTCGCCAGAGAAAATTATGCGACTGTCCAGTGACGGTGTGCAATATTTAATAAAAGAAGTACCAAAGTGGTTAATTTGACTCGATTCAAATTTCTTTTTAAAATTATTCGATTATTGACTGTGTCTTTGCCTACAATATTCGTGAACAATTATCAAAATAGATAATCGATGTAAATAGACAATTGCTTGTAAATTAATTTGGCCTTTTGACTGTTTGTAAGAAATAGTTGTCGAAATTGTAATTCTTTTGTACATAAATTTTCACCGTGTATCGTAGATCGATGTTTAAGATTAATAATAGCTTTCCCGATAGAGAAGTTTATATAGCGTAAACAGAAAGGAAATTTTTAAGATAAAGTAACGACTGCACACTCGAGTAAATATTAAGAAATATTGCACCGGAGAAGAGAATATTAATGCGAAGTAACGATTACGCACACATAAATTTTAGAAAGATAATATTAGATATCAAATAACGATATACCGATTACGGGCGTACATACGAGTATTAAAAAGGTAGAGAATAAAGTAACGATTACGCACACATAAATATTAAAAAGAAATATCAAGTATGAAGTAACGATTACACACCGTTGGAACAATAATAAATCTCTTGAATACACCTTCACGCGTTTCACCCGATCGATGAATATATGTTTAAGCTCGCAACGGTTTTAAAATACTTTATAACAATCCGTAGTCTTAGAAACATTAAAAAATACGAACCGAAACTATCTTGTCAAATAGTAATAAACCGAAGTAAATTATCCAAGCATTACGTCGTACATAGAAACGCATTTTTACATTTTCTAAATAAAAAATCGTATACACAAAAGGTGAATAGGTTACGCGACAACTTTCCTCGTTCATTACTCTTTTTTTTTTACTTCTATTAAAAAAAAACATCATCGCGTCTCGATGCATGTTTTCGGGCCCCTCGACGATACGTATCCTCGACGAGCAAACAACAAGGGCCTGTCGTTCGTAAACGCATCCTAAATAATAATCGAGCCCGCGCCTCTACAAGTATATCAGATTCTATCTGGAGGGATTTCTTTTTTTCACGGTCGAATATTACCGAAATTTGCATCTGTAATTATAATGCACCGAGCAAGAGAGCGAGCGTGGAGCGGCCCCGTGTATCGAAAATTGCCGGCCCGCTCGTAAAGGCGAAAATCGTGCCCGGGCACAGTCACTGTCGCCGTGTATCAATGATAATGAACTAAACGCGCGAAACATAAACGCCGTGTGTCCAGTTTCACCGACTGCACGACGAAATAATTGCTGTCCACCGGGAAACCGTACACCGGTACACGTCCTTTGGCGACTAATTAGATTAATCGGCTCGAAGATCGCCGATAGGCATGCGACGTGGTCTACACGGTGGCTTACGAAAGACGTTATAATTGACAGAAGTTTGCAAAAAAAAAAACCCCCAGGTAGCGTTATTGTGAGTCGATCACGACGATATGGGACGCTGTCAACGTCTGTATCGCGTGTACCGATTCTCCTAAAGATTTTCTCGTAACTTTCGAACAGACACGTGACGTGTCTATTATAGATTATAGGATTAGAGGGGCAGGTTTGGTAATGTTGACCATTTGTGGACAAGTTGATCAAGTCGAGGAGTGTATCGGCGTTTTTGTCGCGAAGAGGTAATTAGAGAGAAGGAGATAACGATGTATGTAGTTTAGTAATTTTGACAATTTTGAGAGTGAGCGATTGGACCGAGGAATAGTTGAAATATTGATGTTTTCGAGGTGAAGAGGTAACTAGAAATAATGAGATAATTTGAGACCAATTGATCAGAGGAAGAAGTAGTAGAAATCTTGACCCCTTCAATGCGAGGAAATAACAAGAAAAAGATAGTTGACAATCTAACTATATCACAGGATTAGAAACACACAGATACAAGTTTAGCACAGAATTCTAAATAAATGAAAAACTCGACTCCCGAGAGAAGAAAAGTCGCGCAAACACGCGCCCAGTGCGGTTCATTTCTCTCTTCCACTCGTCTCTCCCCACCAGAACTCTCCCCACCTCTTACGAAGACAGTGGTGGGAGTCGCGCGCAGGCTCGAGCCACGCCCACCGGAGTAGCGGTGGGGGTGGTCGCTCGTAGCGGCCTTCCAGCGGCCAAATACTCTCGCCTGCACCCAGATCGTCCTTTTGCCCCTAACCACCGTGCAAACATCTCTCCCCGATCGTCCACCAATCCGGGGATCGTTCCACGTGGCTCAAAAGTGTCCCAACGTCGCTCAGAAACGGCAAAAAATCGAGCAACGATGGCTCGAACCCGGTTCCCGGGAAACGGTCCGATCTTGGCTCGCGTTTGCAATTTTAATCGAACGGAACAAGCCAGGCCCGTGATGCCAGCTCCGCGGGGCTAATTGCGTCGGAAGCGTTTAACGAAGAAACGGAACGACGGAACGCCAATTAAGCCGCGAAAACGCTCGACGTGCCGCGCGGAGAAGCGAGGGGTCTCCCGATAGGATCGATCGACCGACGACAGTGATCGGGAACGTGGAAGGGGGGGCACCACACTCTCCTGTACCCCCCCCGAGAAGAGAATGGGGCCGCTGTTCACGGGGCGCCTAGCCTCCACATCGCTCGTCCCTCCGTTCAGTTTGATAATCGATCCGAACCAGACGCGTTAATTATTTATCAGGTGGTACGCGCGACTGGCGATCGTCCAATTAAATTAAAGCAGGAAGCCGGAACGGAGGCTATCGGCACTTTGGCGACCCCACTGTCCGCGCGTTTCGACGCCGCTGTCCGATTGACGGTGAGCTGCCAATGCGCCACTCCGCGGATCGCAAAGAGCACCACTCCGAACGACTCTATTAAAACGCGTACGCCCCCTCTAATTGGATGTCCGGCCACTGACGTTTCCAAACGCCTAATCTCCTTCCCGGGTCACGAACGCGACACCCTCGATCCAGCTTCCATGAGTCTCCGGAGGGGTGCTGTTCGTCAGTTGTGTTTTCAGGTAGGGTATACTAATCCTGTGGCGTTCTACTACTGGGGACGTCTATGGTCATTGTACATGCGAAGGATTGCGAATTTTAGCGTTGATTGTAGTTGGTGTTTATACGGAAGTCCGTGGAATATAGCGGTGTTTATAGTCGGCACTTGTGCGGAGATCTGTCAGGTTTGGCGCTGATGATATTTGTCAGATATGTGAGGGTTCGTGAGTTCTAGCGTTGACTGTAGTTGGCATTCGTATAGAGGTATCTGAATTCTAGCGTTGAATATAGTTGGCATTCGTATAGAGGCCTGTGAATTCTAGCGTTGATTATAGTTGGCATTCGTATAGAGGTCTGTGAATTCTAGCGTTGAATATAGTTGGAATTCGTTTAGAGGCCTGTGAATTCTAGCGTTGATTATAGTTGGCATGCGTGTAGAGGCCTATGAATTCTAGAGCTTATTGTTGTTGACATCCATGTGAAGATCTATGAATTCTAGCGCTGAGTATAGTTGGTATTCATATAGAGGCCTGTGAATTCCAACTTTGATTGTAATTGGCATCCATCTAAAGGCCTGTGAATTCTAGAGCTGATTGTTGTTGACATCAATGTGAATATCTATGGATTCTAGCGCTGAATATAGTTGGTATTCATATAGAGAGCTGTGAATTCTAGTGCTGATATAGTTAGGATCCATTTAGAGGCCTGTAACTTCTAGAGCTGCTTATAATTTGCACTGATGTGAAGGCCTATAAATTCTAGCGCTGAATATAGTTGCAATTCATATATAGACCTGTGAATTCTAGCGCTGAATATAGTTAGTATTCATGTAGAGGTCTGTAAATTCTAGAGCTGCTTACAGTTGGCACCCATGTGAAGGCCTATAAATTCTAGCGCTGAATATAGTTGCCATTCATGTAGAGATCTGTGAATTCTAGCGCTGAATATAGTTGATATCCATATAGAGGCCTGTGAATTCTAGAGTTGATTATAGTTGGTATCCATGTGGAAGTCTATGAATTCTAACGCTGAATATAGTTGGTATTCATGTAGAGACCTGTGAATTCTAGCACTGAACATAGTTGACATCTGTGTAGAGGCCTGTGAATTTAGTAGATATTTATGTGAAGTCCTGTGAATCACTCTGTAGTTTTCGTGACCCCGAGAGCATCGTCGAATCGATATGGTCGCGAAGCATCTTGGAATTCCGAAGTTACCGAGGTCATCTTTCGAAATATTCGATTAAACATTCATCCGTGCTTCCGGCTCGGTTTATTATCGTAGAGACTCGGGTTTAAGTTCGTAAATGCGATTAAATATTGAACGCGTCGAATGTATCGGAAATATTCTTTCAACGGGAGCTTGTATCGAGCTAGGAGGAATTCTGTGGGAAGAATGAATCTTCGAATGATCCAAGTCTTTTGATCCAAGTCTTACATCAGGTACCATAATTTACAATTACGTTGATTAGATTTCTTCTTATAAAACGAAACGTAAAATATTACCACTATCGAAAAATGGATACGAACGAGAACAATTTTTCTCTTTCTCTTAAATTTTTATATTTTTCTCCTAAACCATCGCAAATTAATTTTATCTTTCTAATTATGAATCTTATCGGAGTAGAATTCCGTGGACCAGCCTACTTTGGACAAGTTTGCTACCCAAGTCGATTATTTTCTCTCCAACGAAGCAAAACATAAAAGACCAATGTTGTTAAGAAATTAACCCAGCAGAATTTTCACATTTTGCCAAAATTCTATTTTTGTACTCCTCGTTGTATTTCCGTCACCGGGATACGATTCACCTCTCTCTGTTCAAATCCACTTAGACACCGCGCTAGTTTTAATATACCGTATCTCAGCGAGGCAGGGAACTGTGTGTATCGACAACCTTTCTTCTTCAATATTTATGACGTACGTATTGCAACGTCTCGAGCGACACCTGACGGGAAAGTCGAGCCGCAATGACGACGATGAACGCGTTCAAAAGTAAAACCCGCTCCGCGCTTATTCCACGCGGCGACATTAAACTGTTTGACACGGGTACGCTCATGAATTTTCCAATAATCGAATTAAATCGCCGAACGGGTGGAAGCAAGGTGAAACCTTCTTGTCTCTCGGTCTACAACCGTGACACATAACTTAATATCGATACCGAAAACCGATACCGGTTAGCCGCGCAAATGAACAGACCCCAAACGTGTCCAAACTGAAACAGTCAAGAATGGCGACGATACGAATAGAACGTGACCGAGAATCGAAAGACGTTCCTTCTCAATTCTTCGAGTTGGTCTTCCTTGACGATTTCGAATTACGGTGAAAAAATTGCGACACGATTTAATATCGATACAGAATCGAGAACGAGTCTGAATTGAACGAAGTATGGTGAGTTTTCGATCGTGGGAATCGTGAGAATTGCACAATAAAAAGATACTGCATTTGTATTTTTCGAGTTGGTGTTGTTTGCAAATTTCGAATTTCGGACCACTCGAAAAATGGTAAAATTGAAAATTCTATAACTTTGTTAATATTTATCCAAAATTATTGCAATGGGAAGCAAATTAAAGATCAAAGCTTCTATTTTTGAATACCTTTAATCGATTTCTGGTACACGCTTAAGAGACGAAATCTTCTCCAAAATGGAGGTTGTAAAATTATGAAAAATTCTCAATGTTTGACACGGTTGTTAAGAAGAATACGATCATTTCCCTTGAAAACAAGAAAAATTCTGACAAGAAAGCATATTTTTCCACAAAGTTACGTCTCTTCTCCTAAAAATCATTAAAACTCTATTCAAAATTACTCCATTACTCAATACTCTATTACTCAATTTACCTGCAACGTGTAAAGCCAAAATACATTTACTCAAATCAACCAAATATGTATTCAATTATTTTATTAAATCGATTAATCAAGTTCCCTTGAATTTATTTTTATTTCAATTCGTATAATCCCATTCAATTTACCCTCAACGTGGAAAACCAAAATATATTTATTCAAATTATTACCAAACGGTCAAAGTCCAATTTCATTTTATCGATCAATGGAATTCCCTTAAAATGGTCTTTATAAAAAACCTCTGATTTCCTTTCTCTTTTTCTCCTCTCTCTCTCTCTCTTTTTCGTTCTCTCTTCTCAACCATCACGAAAATACCTTTCGGAAAATCGCGCTCGAAATTCCGGTAGTCTAATATCGTTCGAGTCGCGGTTTTCCCGACACGCTGCCAACGACACGGTGACCAACTTGTCCCGAAAAATGCTAACAGCCCGGTGCCGCGGAACGTTCGATCGAACGAACGCGAGGCTGAACATTTTTCCCGTCACCGGTGCACGTACACGCTTACTACACACGCGTGGATCGGATATAGAAAATCCGAGCCGGCGTGGTGGTCCTCCTTCTCGGTGGGGGCGGACGGGGGCCGTTGGGGGTGGTTCGAGACGATTGTGCTCTCTCGGCTCTTTCTCCGGGAGCGCTTTGTAGCCCGTAAACTTTCTTGGTTCGACAACCCTCGGTCGAGGGCGAGGCGGAGGGAAAGTCGAGAGAGAAACCGTAGGAACGGCCGAATCGAGCCCGCATCCAGCCAAGTTTTTCCATGGCGGGTAGCTGCGCAATCATTTGTTCAACACACCGCCAACAAATCCAATACGCTGCCAGCAGCCGAGGCACACGGATTTCTCTCTCGTTTCTCCCTCCGTTCGTCGGACAACGTTTTCCCTCCCACGCTTCTTCTTTGCCCGTACGAGATGAAACGGTGAGCGTGGTGCACCACTCCCGAGCACGAGAGAGACCACCACTCTCGTGCACACGTTGTGTACCATTTTGTGGACGTGTGTTGCACCTGTGCGCACACGGAACGCTTTAATGCTTTCGATACGGAGAGGAGAAGAAGACTGCACTGCGGAGCTTCGAGACTATGCCAAACCCGTCTTCGCGGCACTGGAGAGAATGAGAGTGGATGAAATTTTTAATTATGTACAATGATTTTGTTTTATTATTGTACAATCGTGTACTATAATTGTTTTACGATTATACAATTATGTACTATAATTGTTTTATGATTATACAATTATGTAGAATAATTGTTTTATGATTCTACAATTATGTACAATAATTGTTTTATGATTATGCAATTATGTACTATAATTGTTTCATGATTGTACAATTGTGTACAATAATTGTTTTATAATTCTACAATTATGTACAAATAATTTTGTTTTATAATTCTACAATTACGTACAATAATTGTTTGTATAATTACACAATTATGAACAATAATTGGGTTACAATTATACTTATATACACACCCAGTGAGAACACTTGGTTTGATTGTTTGTATTAATATTATATTGTGGAGAGTTTCTGAAAGTGTGTTGGAGGAAGTGGCGCAATATTTATTGCAAGATAGAGTATTTTTATTTATTTGTAAAGGGTGTAATGGAGGAGAGAATTAGTGAAAGAGAGTTTCATTGTGAGTCCTGTTAATGAATTTCTTTCTTGGTAAGGTATCCCAGCAGACTCTGCCTTATACGTTGGGACATTGGAAGCTCTGTAGGAAATTGTATATATACCGATCAGAGGTGATACGAGAGCTTGCGAGAAATAGTCAGCAGTTTGTTTCCCTCTGGCGGCGAGTTTTGGAAGTGTTGCTTCACTATGAGTGCAATAGAACATCTCGATGATATAATCGGAAGCAGAGTGCGAGAATCTGGAGAACACCTAAGGGTCTAGATGACACCTGATACAATTTAGTATTTTTAGTCGGGGTAACAGATGTCGCGAATATCGTTAATTTAAATTTTTAGATTTTAACAAAAATTTCGCGAGTAGGACAAATTGTTCGATCATTTAATTTTGGATTTATCAATGGGTGAACAACACTATGGTGTACGAGATAGTAATAGAGAATAATGGAAGCACGACACGCGATAGAGTATCAACTGAAGATTAAGAATTATTGAATTGGGTTACTGAAGGAAATATCGAAGAAGTTGCTTAGTGTTCCGATGAGTGATATTTGTTAATAGGTGAAACTCAAAGTTGTCGTCAAACTGTGGAAAATGATTGATAGTTTATTCGAAACTGTGGAAAATTGTCGTTAAACTATGGGAAATTATTTTAACCAAGGATAATTATTAATAGTTTACTTGAAACTTTGGGAAGGTGTCGTTAACTATGGATAATTATTCATAGTTTACTTGAAACTGTGGAAAATTATCGTTAACTATGGATAATTATTAATAGTTTACTCGAAACTGTGGGGAATTATTTTAACTATGGATAATTATTGATAGTTTATTCGAAACTATGGGAAATTATTTTAACCATGAATGATTATTAATAGTTTACTTGAAACTTTGGGAAGTTGTCGTTAACTATGGATAATTATTAATAGTTTACTTGAAAGTGTGGGAAATTGTCATTAGCTATGGATAATTATTGATAGTTTACTCGAAACTGTGGGAAATTGTTGTTAACTCTGGAAAATTATTGATAGTTTATACGAAACTATAGAAAATTATCATTAACTACCCATAACTATCCATACTTAAACGAAACGATGGAAAATTATCCTCAACTATCCACAACTATCAGTACTTAATTCGAAACTACAGGAAATTATCCTTAACTGTCCACAACTATCATTTCTTAATTCAAAACTATGAGAAATTATCCTTAACTATCCACAACTTAATGTTGACACTAATGAATTACTACAAATTACTCCAAACACTTTCAAATGATCGAAAACAACATCTACCAATAATTTTCCACCATATAGTACCCCCCTCGAAACTTTCCATTCGTCTCGAGCAACACATCGAACCAACTCGTCACACCAAAAACCATCCGCCGCGTTTCTCCTCGCTACTTATCCTCCAAACAGTCCAATCACCGTACAAAAGTCCTCGATCCCGAAGAAACATCCTCGAACTGTCATCGCGGCCGTGAGACATTCGTCCGTAGTACGCACGGAATCACCGTCCGCGATCTCTTCCGTACAACTCGATAAGGTTGTTGCAACACACAACCCGCCGGTCCCGGACCGTGGCTCAGCCAGTACGACCGGGAACGATACAAAAAGAAAGGAAGTGAACGTTGGGGCTATCGCTCATCGGCGTGGTCCCCGGGGAGACGAGAGATATATCCCGGGGCAAGCGAGTCGGTTTCGACAGGGACGTAGAGGGGGTGTAAGGGCTGCCGAGGGAAGAGTCAGACCACCGTTCCACCTTATCACCTACCAAATAATGGAGGCATATTGAATAGATAGGCGAACCCGATGTGTATCTGATCCCCCACCCTCCTCCTCTCTCTATCTCACCCCCGTCGGTGCTCCCACGAAGTCTCCGGGGGATATTAAGGAATCGGCCCTTTTCCACGCCCTTCGAGTATCGCTCCGCGCGGAACGCCATTCCTACCGAGGAGAGAAGTGTTTTCGAATAAATCCAAAGTCCTCTCACGTTCGACGCCAACCCCCCTCCCCCTCTCCCCATCTCCGCGCCGTTCTTCGTAGACCTGGCGAGGGGGAGGGGGAAAACGACGCGGGATCGCGGCGACGGGAAAAGGTTTTCCCCGGGCTTTCTTCTGGTACAAACAAATTCCGTGTCGCCGTGAAATCGATCCGTGACAACTGATTTCCATGCGGCGAACAGTGCCACCCTTCGAGCGACGCGAGACACGAACGTGTACAACGGGCGTCGTTTCGCGTCCCTCCTCGTCCTCCCCCCAACGCCATCGCTGCCTCCATCGCCGCCTGGAAATGGAAACTGTGCCACCGGATTTGTTGTTCTCGGGACGCTCGCGGGGAAAACATTTCGTAGGTGGACCGAAACTCGGTACAAGGGAACAGGGGAACAGGGGAGTCGAAGGAAGGGGTAGGTGGGGACTGGGGGTGGTTACTCGCGGAGCGTGGATTCAACGAAATGGTGCGTTCTTGGTATACTCGAGGAGAGGGTTTCACGAAGGGAATTTGTTTAACATTTTATTTTAGGGAGGAGAATTTGGTGAGTGACAAGAATTGGAAAATTAACTGTGTACTGGATGTTAGTATGATAAGGAAATTTGAAGGAGTATGTGACGAAGGAAATTTGTTTAAAATTGTATTTTGTATATATAGGGTGAGAAATTATATCAGAGGGTCAATGATTGGAAAATTAACTGTGTACTGGATGTTAGTATGGGTGAAAATTTGAGGGAGGGTGTGATGAAAGAAATTTGTTTAACATTTTATTTTAGGGAGGAAAATTTGGTGAGTGACAATGATTGGAAAATTAACTGGACGGTGGATGTTTGTATGGGTGAAAATTTGAGGGAGGGTGTCACGAAGGAAATTTGTTTAACATTTTATTTTAGGGAGGAAAATTTGGTGAGTGACGACGATTGGAAAATTAACTGTGTACTGAATGTTAGTATGGGTGAAAATTTGAGGGAGAGTGTCACGAAGGAAGTTTGTTTAGAATTGTATTTTGTGCATATAGGGTGGGAAATTATATCAGAGGGTCAACGATTGGAAAATTAATTGTATACTGGGTGTTAGTATGCTTGGAGATTTGAGGGAGGGTGTCACGAAGGAAGTTTGTTTAAAATTGTATTTTGTGTGTATAGGGTGGGAAATTGTATCAGAGGGTCAACGATTGGAAAATTAATTGTGTACTGGATGTTAGTATGATAAGAAAATTTGAAGGAGTATGTCACGAAGGAAATTTGTTTAAAATTGTATTTTGTGTATATAGGGTGGGAAATTATATCAGAGGGTCAACGACTGGAAAATTAACTGTATACTGGGAGTTAGTATGCTTGAAAACTTGACAGGGGATGTGATAAAGGAAATTTGTTTAACATTCTAATAAATTATTTTGTATAGAAAGGAAAATTTCATCAAAGTGTCAATGATTAGAAAATTAACTATATATTGGGTGTTGATATGTTGTACAGGGTGTGTTAACTTTACAAGCGTGGAACTTGACAAGGGTGTAATGAAGGAACTTTCTTTAAAATTGCATAGGAAGGAAAATTAAATCAGAGTGTCAACGATTAGAAAGTTAACTGTATATTGAATATTAATGTGTCCTAAAGGGGGTGTTAACTCTGCGAGCGTGGATTTATTGAATTGGTGCGTTCTTGAAAACTTGAAGAGAGGGTGTGACAAAGGAAATTTGTTTAAGAAAGGAAATTTGTATATTTTCTAAAGTTTAAAGAATTAAATTTGTATAATTATTCTTATTTGTATATTTATTTAAAGCAGACATTTCACACAGGAAGGAAAATTGCGTCAGAATGACAAGGATTGAAAAATTAACTGTATATTGAAAGTTAGTATATTATAAACGGGGTGTTAACTTCGCAAATGTGAATTGAACAAACTCTTGCATTCTTAAAAATTTAATAGGGTGGTGTGACGAAGAAAATTTTTTTTAAAATTCTATTTCACATAGAAAGGAAAATTATACCGTCAACAGCTAAAAAATGAACTGCACATTGTACATTAGTATATCACAGATCAACAATATCGAGTCCCAGACGAGACCACTTGGAGAATCTCAATTCCAAATGTCAAAGATTCAAGAATCCATAATATCCAACATCCACATCGCTCTTTTCAAATAAATATCGCCAACATCCGAACAATATCCCTCAACCATAATACTTCTTCTTTCCACCTATAAACAGCCCCCAATAGAACCGATTGATACTTAATTCCGCGCCATTCGTTGGCAAACAACGAGTATCCGGAACTTACTCACTTCACACGACGAGACTCTCGCAACTTTGACTGGTACCGTTTGAGCGCTTGATTATCCCAATCCGCGTAATCTGGTTTCCGTTGCAACAAACGCACCGGCGTCATCGCGCGACGATTCACGTTTAACGCTCCACTCGTAGCGAAAGACTTATTCAAGGTGGTGAAAAACGCGAACAGAGGGCCGACGTCGGGCGTGTAACACGTTGAACGCGAGCCGGAATAAGCGTAGAGAGAAAGAGGTAAACGAGAAATGTGAAAGGGAATAAAAAGAAAGGGAAATAACGAGCCGTAGAAAGAGGGCGTAAACTCGCGAGCGGCTGGATCGCGTCAACGCCACACGAGAGAGCCCCGACTTCATTTGTGCAAATCTATTCAGTCGGTGCATAGTCGCGGAACTCGCGACATCGACCTTCCTTGTCGAATCACACACGGCCCGTTTTCACCACCTTCCGCCCCCACACGCCCCCTGCCCCACCACCGCGGTGTTTCGCGATCCCCCCGCCCCTCCCCGTGAGCTCTCCGCTGGTGTACGAGGACGGTTTTCAGGCCACCTCGCGGGCTCAGCTTTTCACTGAAGAAACATGGTGTACGCTCTATAAAGGCGGCCGTATCTCGGCTCGTATCTCCGCGGCAGCCACCGGTGAAACCGCCACGGGGTGTCAGCCCCTAAGGGTACACAATGGGCCCCATATGTTTGCGGGGGTGTATAATGCTCCGTGCTCCGCCTGGGACCTCGATCGACCCCTTCCTCGTCGCAGACTTTCTTCCTCGGAACGTTTCGCTTCGGGTTCCGTTACGGTACCAGTTCCTCCGGAAAACTATTTACACGCGATTGTACTCTGCAACGTTGCTAACAAACGGGCTGTATTTTTTATCAGCTGGACTATTTTCGGGTGGATAATTATTTTTCAGAGTTTCGATATCATCGAGGAACTGTTCGTCGATCTCATGGAATTGGATTTTCAATTATTCGTTGGCTCGAATTTTCAATCGTCGTTCTGATTTTCAGAATTTTCCTTCATGTATGAAGTGTTTTCTTTAAACGAATATACGAATAAGATTATTTGTACAAATTTCCTGCCTAAAACTTGAGAAAATGTAGAAATTTTCTTCCCTAAACTGAAGAAAATATAGAAATTTTCTTTCTTGAACTGAAGAAAATATACCAATTTCCTTCTTTAAATTTCAGAAAATATAATATGCTTTCTTGGTGTATTTCTTCTTGGTTAGGGAATATACAAATTTTCTTCCTTAAACTGAAGAAAATATACAAATTTTTTTCCTTGAACTTAAGAAAATATACCAATTTCCTTCTTTAAACTTCAGAAAATATAATATGCTTTCTTGGTGTATTTTTTCTTGGTTTAGAGAAGTTTGTTATTATTCTTGAAAATTGTGTAAGAGTTTCTATGGATTGTCCCCTTTCTCGAACCTAAGAAACTTTCTTTCATAAATTGTTCGAAGAATCTATTTGCAATTATTGGATTGCTCAAAAAGTCATTTGGTTTTTTTAGTGAAAATGAAACACGATTTTTTTTAGAGTGTATGAATATTTTATTAAATTATCTATTCTACATTTTGGAAAACGAAATCACTTTCCGAACAACTCAATGTATATAATGTAATTGCACGTATAAAAATTGTGGAAATTTTGCACGAGAATGTAGATAGTTTATATTTCGTTTCGGTTCGGAGAAATCGGTGATTATTTTACTCTTTGGGAAAAAACAGTTTGCCAATTCTTGGAATAGATTATCGTATCCACCTCGATCAACCCTTTCGACGTCCTTGCGCCGAGACATTCTTCCCCGAAGGCGTGACTTCCCCGAAAAACTATTTACAGTTGACTCCCACTTGACCGCCCCTTATAGGACCAGACAGAAAATTTAGTACCATTTTGTCAAATACGAGAAAGTGGAACATTATGGAACGTGTCGATAAGTTTTCTAATTGAAGAGAGAACGAACAGTAGGGAATCTACTGTAAACTCAACTATATTCTGCTATAGTTGCTAGTATCAAATTTTTTTCAATTTTAACATTGAAAACTTTATTATACAAGAACCTTCCAAGTTCTTCTCAAACATTATTCTATCTTTTTCAAATTCGTCAATTTCTGATATACGCAATTATATTCCTTACAATAGTAGAAATATAATTAAAATCGTAGATTTGTTATTAGTTATTACTAATACTAAATAATTTTCATTTATAATTTTCATTAAGTTTACTTTATTATACAAGAAGGTGTCAATTTCCACTCGAATATTATTCTATCCTTCTCAAGAATAATTCTTCAATTCCTGTTACATGCAATTATAATTTGTACTATTATTGATATCAAATTTTCATTAAGTTTACCACCTGTACTTTATTATACAAGATGTCAACTTCCTCTCAAATATTATTCTATCCTTTTCAAGAATAATTCTTCAATTCCTGTTACATGCAATTATAATTTGTACTATTATGGATATCAAATTTTCATTAAGTTTACCACATGTACTTTACTGTACAAAGTTTCAACTTCCTGTCAAATATTGTAATATCCTTTTCAAGAGGTGTATGGTATTCTAATATCCTTTTCAAGTGGGTAAATTCCCGATACGAATCACCCTATTCTATTAACGACGAATAAAAGTTACTCGGGATGTTCACGGATGTCACGACCCAATACTCATTTATGTATCGCATCAAATACTGTAATATCCTTTTCAAGAGGTGTATAATATTGTAATATCCTTTTCAAATGGGTAAATTTCCGATACGAATCACCCTATTCTATTAACGACGAATAAAAGTTACTCGGGATGTTCACGGATGTCACGACTCAATACTCATTTATGTATCGCATCAAATATTGTAATATCCTTTTCAAGAGGTGTATGATATTCTAATATCCTTTTCAAGTGGGTAAATTCCCGATACGAATCACCATATTCTATTAACGACGAATAAAACTTACTCGGGATGTTCACGGATGTCACGAGTCAATACTAACTTATGTATCCCATCAAATATTGTAATATCCTTTTTAAGAGGTATGTATTATTGTAATATCCTTTTCAAGTGGGTAAATTCACCATTCTCTATTAACGTCGGATAGAAGTTACTCAGGATGTTCGCGGATGTCACGACTCAATACTCACTTATGTATCGCATCAAATACTGTAATATCCTTTTCAAGAGATGTATAATATTGTAATATCCTTCTCAAGTGAGTAAATTCCCGATACGAATCACCCTATTCTATTAACGATGGATAAAAGTTACTCAGGATGTTCACGGATGTCGCGACTCAATACTCACTTACGTATCGCATCAAATATTTTAATATCCTTTTCAAGACCTGTGTAATATTGTAATATCCTTTTCAAGTGGGTAAATTCACCATTATCTATTAACGTCGGATAAAAGTTACTCGGGATGTTCACGGATGTCATGAGTCAATACTCACTTATGTATCGCATCAAATACTGTAATATCCTTTTTAAGAGATGTATAATATTCTAATATCCTATTCAAGTGATGTATAATATTGTAATATTTTTTTCAAGTAGGTAAATTCACCCTATTCTATTAACGTCTGATAAAAGTTACTCGGGATGTCCGTGGATGTCACGAGTCAATACTTACGTATCGCATCAAATATTGTAATATCCTTTTCAAGTGTGTAAATCCACCGTACTCTATCAACGTCGGCTAGAAGTTACTCGGGATGTTCGCGGATGTCACGAGTCAATACTCACGTGTGTATCGCATCGGGGGTGGTCGAGCCAAGGGGTTAAAGCGTACCGGATCGATCGCACGAAGGTACAGGGCGGACCGACGAAAAATTAGACGGGACAAAGCTACTCGGGCGCGTCGAGGAGGACCAAGGAACAGAGCCGTCTGGTCGGCGCAAACGCAAACGACAATCGGCTCCTCCTCCACGCGAGAGTACCGGCCGAAATATTATGTTTCGGCAAACAGACGAAAGTAGAATACAAATATGTAAAGTCTGCACTCGAAAGCCCGCGCTTTACGTTTGGCCGGTTCCCCCCCGAACCGTGGATTTGTCCTTCTGCCTCTCGACGTGTTTACGTTTTCAATCTCTTGTCTCGAGCCGCGCACGTAAATCTAGACATCTCTTTTTACCCTTACCCCCGTGCCGCCGGCGAACCGTGTAAATTGCGCAACAAAGGATCGTCTCGTCTTGACTCGTCGTTGTCGAAAGCCTCCCGGTTACCTTCCTATATTTTTTTTTCCATTTTTTTTTTCTTTCTTTGTTTTTTCGTCGTCCGTACAGAAGCAGGAACTCTTCAAAAATCTCGAATACCTTCGAGGCGGCTCGGGTGGACCGAAAAATTTTTTCCTACGAAAAACTTGAACTTTTTGCTTCGGAGAACAATCATTTCGCTGGGGAAAATTTCATTTCGGATACTAGGATCGGAATTTTCTTTCCTATGGACGAGTATCGTTGTTCGCGAGGCAGAAAAAATTGTTTGATGGTTTTCGAAGATTCTCGATTGAAACTTGTGCAGATTTGATTATTGAACTATTATTTTCTTCCGAATAGTACAATGTGCAAGTTTCTTGAATGTTGAGTAAATATTCGTGGTTGGTTGAGATTTTCGCGTATCCATATCGCGGAATCGGTGTTGACAAAAATCACGTTTCTTACATCGAATCAAATTTTGTTTAATTTTAAGAAAATGAAAATAACACTCGCCTTTGGAAATGATATTCGACTCGAAGAAACACCTATTAAATACTTCTGATGGGGTTACTTATAAATAATTATATACTTGTAAGATACAATGTGACTAGTTTCAAAAACGTTAGTCCAGATCGGTAAACACCTCGTTAAAAGGAACCTTGTTAAATAATTTTACTACCAAGGATTTTCATCGATTTAATATTACTTTCAAGTTACTTACGAAGAATTATGTTCTTGTGATATAAAATGTGATTCATTTCGAAAGGGTTAGTCCGGATCGGTAAACACCTCGTTAAAAGGAACCTTGTTAAATAATCATACGACCGTGGAATTTCATCGATTTAATATTACTTTCGGGAGTTAGTACAACTTACAAACAATTATGTTCTTGCAAAGTAGAATGTGACTCGTCTCAAAAGGGTCAGCCCGGATCGGTGAACACCTCGTTAAAAGAAACTCGTTAAACAATCACACTACCGTAGAATTTCATCGATACTCAAGATTCAATATCACTTTCGGATTACTTACAAACAGTTATTTACTTGTAAGATAAAATATGACTCGTCTCAAAACGATCAACTTGGATCGGTGAACACCTCGTTAAAAGAAACTCGTTAAATAATCACACTACCATAGAATTTCATCCATTCAATATTACTTTCGAGTCACGTACAAACAATTACATTCTTATAAAAAAGAATACGACTCGTCTCGAAAGGGTCAACCCAAATCGGTGAACACCTCGTTAAAAGGAACCCCGGTTAAACGTTCATGCCATCGTGTAATTCCATCGATTCGATATAACTTTCAAAGCTTCACATCACATCCACTTACTACTACTTACAAACAATTATACACATATAAGATACAATACGACCCGTCTCAAAGAATCAGTCCGTGAACACCCCGTTAAAAGACCACACTCGAAATTCGTATTTCTAACGAGCCGTCTGGCCAGATTACCAGAAATCGATCGTCATCTACCGTCGTCCGGGATCATTCGTAACGAATCGATGCTGGGCTCGAGGTAACGGCTGGTATCGGGGCCCGTATCCTCGAAAATTCCTGGATAATCGCTTCTCGATAATTATCCGGCGTCCGGTTTTGTTATTCAAGAGGGCAGCTACACCGTGGACCACGGATGCTCCGCACGTTCAGCGCGCGCCCGGGCACCGTGGCGATAAGAAGAGCCATCGGCCGTCGGCCGTGCGTTCGACAATTTTAATTGACGAGCCGGAGCGACGCAGCTCGTGGCAACCGGGGATTTTATGACGCGGCGGCCGACGTCGCGGATGCCTCCAAGGATCGCCCGGAGGAACGGCCACCCGCCGCGCGGTAATTAAGCCTCCGCGGTTTGTCGCGCTAATGAGGAGTTTATCTTACGAGCCTGGCTGGCTGACTGCCCGCCCCCTGCGCTCCCAACGACGCGCCCTGGCTTCCATTCTACGCGCAAAGAAAACAGGAAATAAGAAGAGATAAAAGCGGGAAACGGGAGAGACGCCCGCGAAACGACTCTGTTTCAACGGTATAATTAACCGTGGAAATTCGATTTTCGGCTCGAGAAACTATTGGGGATACTACTGGGGAGACTTCTTCTGAAGATACTCGGGGTATTGATAAGTTCACCTTCAAGAGGTCACCGTATCAGAGATTGTTGATATGGAATGTCTGGTGTGGATCTATTCCTCGAGGGATGAGTGTTTGGGTTCTTTAGAATTTTTTGGAATTTATTTTTAGGAGTTTTTGTGGCTATTTTTTGGGTTTATTGTTGGGAAAGACGAGATGGGGTTGTGAAATTTTGTTTATGTAATGAAACTAGGGTGTTGATGTAATTATAGAGGGTTGATGCTGTTTTGGAGTACTGTCTACATCTAGAGTGTAGATTTTTCTTTTTAATATTTATCAGAATCTTTTTTGAGAATTTTTGTAGTCAGTTTTAGTTTTTCATTGTTGGGGAAGAAGAGATGGGGTTGTGAAATTTTGTTTACGTAATGAAACTAGGGTGTTGATGTAACTATAGAGGGTTGATGCTTTCTTATAGTACTGTCTACATCTAGAATGTAGATTTTTCTTTTTAACATTTATCAGAATCTGTTTTGAGAGTTTTTGTGGTTATTTTTAGTCTTTCATTGTTGGGGAAGAAGAGATGGGGTTGTGAAATTTTGTTTACGTAATGAAACTAGGGTGTCGATGTAACTATAAAGGGTTGATGCTTTTTTAGAGTACTGTCTACATCTAGAGTGTAGATTTTTCTTTTTAACATTTATCAGAATCTATTTTGAGAGTTTTGTGGCCATTTTTAGTCTCTCAGTTTTTGGAAAGACGAGATGGGGTTGTGAAATATAATTTATGCAATGAAACTGGAATGTCTATGCAAAAATAGAGGGATGATGCATTTTTGGAGCACACCCCACACTCAGAGTGTAGATTTTGTTTTTTAACATTTATCAAAATCTTTTTCGAGGGTCTCTGTGATAATTTTTAGTCTTTCTTTCTTTCTTGGGTAGGGAGAGGTGGGGTTGTAAACTTTTGTTTACGAAATGAAACTAGAATATCGATGCAAAAATTAAGAAATGCATTTTTGGGAGCTTCGCAGTACCATCCACGCCTAGAATGTAGATTTTGTTTTCTGACATATTTTAGAATTTTTGTTTTAAAGAATCTCGAGCATTTTTAGTCTCTCAACGTTGGAGAAGGGGAGATGGGATTGTAAAATTTTGTTTACGCAATGAAACTAGAGTGTCGATGCAAAGATAGAGGGATGATGCATTTCTGGAAGCTTCGGAGCACCATACACACTCACATTTTGTTTTCTAATATTTTTTAGAATTTTTTTAAAGCATCTGCTAGGCTTTTCCTTTCGAGGATCTCTGTTATCATTTTTCCTCTTCCACTGTTGAAGAACAAGAAAAAGAAAAGGGTTGTGAATTGTTATGTACAGGACAAAATTAACGTGTCGATGCAAACATATGAGAATACATCACGAAGTCCGGATGAAACGAACGAAATCCAAACATTTACATATTATAAATACCAAACATTTTATAATATAAATATCTATACAAAAGCATCAACCCTCTATATTTATCTATATAATACAAATATCTTCATTAACGTATACTTCCATTTTATACTCTCGAAAACCCTCCGCCCTTTCTTCGATCGTTTCACAGTGTACTAAAAACCTCGACTCGCCCGAGAATATCGTCAAAGTCGCAAACCTGGGTCAAAACAGACCCGTTCACTCGCCAAACTCCTTCACTCGCCAACTATTCGAGCCAAAAATCCCCGCGCAATTATCACCCAAATGTAAAACCCTTCGAGTTTCATCCCTTCGAGCGTACCCTTCGCAAATCATATTTCCAGCGATTCGTCGTCGAATCCATCGCGTCCTCGCGTTCTCGCGCTAATAGTCCCGCGCGTAATCAGCCTCCCGTTGGAAAGGGGTGCGTAACTACCCCTACCGGTGAAAATGGAGGGAAAGCTCGGTCGTGATCGTGGAAATCCAACGATCAGGATGCGGCGCGAGATCCCGGCGAGGTATTTCGAAGGACGACGAGGCAATCGGATTGCTCGCACGGCACGCATACTCGATGAACTGGCGTCTGCTGTGAGGAGGAGGAGTAGGAGGAGGACGACGAAACGAAGGGGAGGGTCTGGCGTCGTCGTCGTCGTCGTCGTCGTTTATATTAATTTGCACCGGGTACGGCGTCGCGATGCCCAGGCGTCTTCGGTGCCGATATTCCGCATGCGAGGACGCACGCGCCCAGCGCCTGTGGCTTTTTTCGTCGCGCGGCTCGCATTATATTAAGTTCGATCCGCGCATTCCAGCCGCGGTACAACGATATGAATAATGCGGCCAGATTTTATTCCTCGCGGTCCCCCGGCTACCCCCACCCCGCGACAGCAGCGGGGAATCTCGTTCGGCGATCTCTCTATAGGGCCCACTCGGTGACCGCTCGTCTCCCTCCCACTACTGGGACGCGCGTGTACCTGTCCTGTACTTGTGCGCCTGCGCGCCTCGCGCGGCGCGAGTGGGCAGCTGGACCGAGGTAAAACAACGCCGGCTCGTTGAATATCGGATCGGACCGCGTGTACGCGACGAACGCGTGTCCGCGGACGATGAATTAAACACGGGGAATTTTCCACGGGATTTCGCGCGGCTGGACGTCCATTCGGAGGTTCTCCACGCGTGGGAGTTGGTGGATGGTTCGAGACGTTGCGAGAACAAGACTATGGATGAGGATGGACAGGGTTTAGGGAGAGAGAAAGATTGAGAGGGGGATGTTTGAGGTGATGGGATAGAAATTTTGGTTGGGCAATTTTTTAGTCGAGATGTAGGTATGGTAGTCTAGGATTTCGAAGGTATTGTATTGTTTATGGGTTTTTAAGGGAGAGTAGGGTGTAAGGAAAGTCGAGTAGGATGAAGGTCTCTGGAAGTATGAGAGTCGAGTTTATCTTGAGTTGGAGGATTTTTTATTGTGGAGTTTTAAACGAGGATTGTCGAGAATGAGTAAAGTTGAATAGAGATGGAGGTATAGTCGAGTAGAGGATTTCGAAGGTATTGTATTGTTTGTGGATTTTTAAGGGAGTATAGTCGAGTAAGATGAAGATCTCTAGAAATATGAGAGTCGAGTTTATCTTGGATCGGAGGATTTTTTATTGTAGAGTTTTAAAGGAGGATTGTTGAGAGTGAGTAATGTTGAGTAGAGATGGAGTCGAGTAGAGGATTTCGAAGGTATTGTATTGTTTGTGGAGTTTTATGGAAGTATAGTCGAGTAAGATGAAGATCTCTCGAAGTAGGAGAGTCGAGTTTATCTTGAGTTGGAGGATTTTTGATTGTGGAGTTTTAAACAACGATTGTTGAGAGTGAGTAATGTTGAGTAGAGATGGAGGTATAGTCGAGTAGAGGATTTCGAAGGTATTGTATTGTTTGTGGATTTTTAAGGGAGTATAGTCGAGTAGGATGAAGATCTCTCGAAGTACGAGAGTCGAGTTTATCTTGGATCGGAGGATTTTTTATTATGGAGTTTTAAACGAGGATTGTCGAGAGTGAGTAAAGTTGAGTAGAGATGGAGGTATAGTCGAATCGAGGATGTCGAAGGTATTGTATTGTTTGTGAATTTTAAAGAAAGAATAGTCGAGTAAGATGAAGATCTCTTGAAGTACGAGAGTCGAGTTTATCTTGGAAGATTTTCGATTATGGAGTTTGATTACGAGCAAAGTTGAGTAATAAGAATCTTTTGGAATGGAAGTGCATCGTTTATCTTGGGCTACGATGCACCGTATTCTTCGATGCAATGAACATGGTTGTGAAGTTTCAAATAAGGATAATCGAATGCAAGGAAAATCGAGTAGTATCGAGAACCTCTTGAAATACAAGAGTCAAGTTATCTTGGTTTAAAATGTACCGTATCTTCGATTGTGAATTTTCAAACAGGGATTATAGAAAGTAAGTTGCCCTCTCAAACGTAGCGACGCTTATTCGATGTTTCGTAACCGATCGAGTGTTTCTTTATTTTGACCATTGATCGACGATGAAATCGATCCAACGTCTTGGGCAAGAGTCTTTGAAAGATTGTGATAAGTTTTCGAAAAGATTCGATAACATTGCAAATATCTTGAAGCCTTTGACTATGAACGACTTGGACGAAAAACGTATAACTGTGTGATATTTTAGAAAAAGTCTTCGTATTTCATTCTTAGTAATAAATCGACCCTCGTTTAGATTCCCCAGAAGTATCATACTTTTCTACCTAAACCCACATATAAATATACGAATAACGAGCAACGTAACATTTCGTGAGATCTGGTTTTGATGTTCTACCTTAGATTCGACAGCCCAATAACATTTACACGGGTTTCCATAGCCTGTGGGATATTCAAGAATTCACACAAAATGTGCAAAAACTACCCAAGAACCTCATTGATCACGAATTCGAGAATGAACCGGTTCCAAATCGTGAAAATAGAAATACTCGTCACAGAAGTATTAGATACACCGTACACGTGCAAGTAACATCTCGTCTCAATGAACACACGTTCCTTATTTAAGAATTCAACGTAAAAAGACCGTAAAATAATCTCGAAGCCGAGAAACCGCGAACGACGTACCAAATGGCCAAAGACTCGGTCGACGATAGCCCGTTCCGCAACGTGTGTCATACACCGGGAGTAATATCGAGTGCCGTACAGTGGCGCCATCGTTTCCCACCACGGAGTAACCACTTTCACCCTCGGTTGCAAAAAAGGGAGCCCCAGCCATCGAAAAGAACACTCGAGTTATTCTCGCGAAGGAATCAGCCCCTGACACGCACTCGGACGAATTACATTCCTAACCTCTCGAACAACTCGAGCTACCAAATCCGACCACTTAACCTATTCGCGTTACAAACAACCCGCATAGACTCCCCAGTTGATTGCTCGACGATTCCACCGGAAAACCTTCTCCAGATCCACGTGGAATCTCGTGCGTGGTATCCTCTTTCTAAAAGTATCTTCGAAACTCTTTGCTGTGGCACTCACCTCGTGTTCATCGGCTAGACGTCGCTAGTATCATCCTGGTGTCCACCATCGCTTGGTTTGCTCGGTTCCGTTCGGTTTGCTCCCGCGGTACGCGTCCGTTCAGCGGCTGGTACGCGCGATGCGTTCGCTGAATCGTGGAATCGGCGCGAGCTGATCGCACGCGTGTCGGTTGCGGCAGGTAGCATCTGGGCACTGAAACCGCCGCGGATCGAGCGCCGGGTCGGTAGAACGAGTCGCGCAACACGGACAGAGGAAGGAAGACGAGCAGGAAGAGAGGTGTATGCGAGAGAGAGAGTGAGAAAGAGAGAGTGAGAGAGAGTGAGAGTCCTTTATGGTGGACTCCGGGCGCGGGGACTCCGTCTCGGTTCCTTCTTCTTCTTTCGGCCGCGATATACACGCCGGAATGTTAATGAGTCGTCGCATCGGGCTTGGACACGGCCACGAACGATCGAATTATTCGCTCCCGATCAGATAAATCGGCTCCGTCTCGAACGTTTTTCCATCGGTGAATACAGCGCGCTCGAATCCCGCGTGGACGCGGATTAGGCGAATTATTGCGTTCGAAAGGACCATTGTAGCCAGCCACCCGGGACAGGTAGAGGTCCTGGAGACATGGAGATGCGAGAGGAATGGTATTCCGCTCCGTTCCGACGGTTTCGATGCTTTGAAGCCTTTTGGGCTTTGTGGATCGTCTCGGAGACGGATTGTGCGAATTGTGACGATCGGAGGGATGCTATAGAGAGTCGTAAGGATAGTTAGAGGTCTCTAGAATCTAGAGATGCGAGGGGAGTTGTTATAGTGCTCTATTTTGACTGTTTTGCTGCTTTGAGTACTCCACGTTTCGTGGATCATCCCAGACATGGATTATGCAGATTATGTCGATTGAATGGATACTATAGAGAATTAGAGGGATAGTTAGAGGTCTTTAGAATCTAGAGATGCGAGGGGAGTCGTTATAGTGCTCTATTTCGACTGTTTTGCTGCTTTGAGTACTCCACGTTTCGTGGATCATCCCAGACATTGATTATGCAAATTATGTTGATCGAATGGACACTATAGAGAATTATAGGGATAGTTAGAGGTCTCTAGAATCTAGAGATGCGAGAGGAGTTGTTACGGTGCTCTATTTCGACTGTTTTGACGCTTCGAATACTCCACGTTTTATAGATCACCTCGAAAATGGATTATGCAAATTATGTTGATCGAATGGACACTATAGAGAATTAGAGGGATAGTTAGAGGTCTCTAGAATCTAGAGATGCGAGAGGAGTCGTTATGGTGCTCTATTTCGACTGTTTTGACGTCGAAACGTCGATCCACCACGTTTCGTGAATCATTCCAGACACGGATTATGCAAACTATATCGATCGAAGGGACACTATAAAGAATTAGAGGAATAGTTAGAGGTCTCTAGAATCTAGAGGGACAAGAGGAATAGTATTCCGCTCCGTTACATGATTTTGACGCTTTGAATCCTCCGCGTTTAAATCCTCCGTGTGCGAATCCTTCGTGAAGGCACATCACGCGAATTGTGTCGATTAAAGGAACTCTATAGAGTGTCACGGGGATAGTTAGAGGTCTGTAGAAAATTCGAAAGGAATCGTTATATTGCTCTATTTCGAACGTTTTGATTCTTCGAACCCTCCACGTTTCGTGAATAATCTTGAAGATGGATTATGCGAATTATGACGATCGAAGGGACACTATAAAGAATTATAGAGATAGTTAGAGATCTCTAGAACCTGGAGATTCAAGAGGAATCACCATGCTGCTCTATTTCGACCATTTCGAACTCTTCGAATCCTCCACGCTTTGTGTATCATCCCAGACTCGGATTACGCAAACTATATCGATCGAAGGTACACTATAAAGAATTATAGAGATAATTAGAGGTCTCTAGAACTTATAGAGGCAAGAAGAACAGTATTCGGTTCCCTCTCGAAACCTTTAACGCTTCGAATCCTCCGCGTTCGAATCCTCTGCTCTCCTATCCTTCACATTTCGCAATTCATCCACAGATCACGCGAACAACTAAAATTCTATCAATCGAAGGGACACCATAGAAATTCCCAAGAATCGTCCAAGATCTCTATAACCTAGAGATACGAGATAAATCGTCATTCCGCTTCGTCTCGACGTTTCCACACTTCGAATCCTCCCCGTTCGAATCCTTCGCGTCCAGATCGTCCATAGACGCGGATCGCGCTAATTACGTCGATCCATGGAACACCATAGAAATCGACAAACATTCTCACAAGTCCCACGATCCTGCAGATGCAAGAGAAACGATCATTCGATCCAATTTCAACGATCTCGTCCTTTCGAAACGCGAGTTTCGCGGTTCGTCAGCGACTCACGCGAATTACCTCGATGGAAGGGACAACACAGTGAACTAAAGGGATCGTTAGAGGTCCCAGGGAGTTGTAAATGCCAGAGGAATCGTTATTCAGCTGGGTTTCGATCGCCCCGGGGCAAATATTCAACGAGCGTCTTTTCGGCGACTGTCGGCGTCGATTTCGCGACGCGATAGCCAGCCCCGTGTTTCTTTCCTCCGCGGGACAAGTTCGAAATTAAAGATTTCTGCCCGATATTATGACGTATTCCCGAAAGTATTTCGATCGACGACGGGTTCTACTTGTTATTCCGTGGGTCGGTTCCCCCCCTTATGGTGTTTTTGATGCTCTTCCGCGCGACCTCGAAGAAACGAATTTTTAACCCGTCTCGGTTTCGAGAGACTGAAATTCTGCAGCTTTGTGTAAGACATGCGAGTTTCTTTTCTTTTTTCTTTTTTTTTTAGCAGTGGAAGGTTGTAAAAGAGGTTCGACAGCTACGATTTGTATGCTTTCTTAAGTGTTTCGCGGAGTGTACGTCCCGTCTGGCAATATTAGAAACGAAAAATGAGACAATCTTTTCGAAAAACGAATACGTCATCCAGCTGTGTTGTTTATTTAATTTTATTGGTACGGGTGTACGGAGACACCCCGGTGTAAAGTTTCAGAAAATTTGTCCAAAGTGAATGAGTACTGAGGAACTTGGAACCGATTATTATAATCACGGATAATGTTATCAATAGACTGATTATCGTAGTCACTCCCAAAATTGTGATAATTATACCTGGAACGGAGAAGATGGGGTAAATGTAAGAATTCTTAGAAAATTCATGCTAAAAGTACCTTCTCCTCAAAGTTTATCTTTAACCGAGGCGTATCTTCTATCTTCCAAACGACTGTACTGTATTATCATCGGTAACGTAAAGAGTCGTCATTGTGTTAAGCTGTGTTAGCAATAAACTCGAAACAAGTAAATCGTAATCAGTCCCAAAATTGTGATAATTATACAGTATATAATTAAAATAGGGTAAATGTAAGAATTCTTGGCAAATTCGTGCTGAAAGTACCTCTTCTTCAAAGTTTATCTTTAACCGAGGTATACTTTCTATCTTCCAAACGACTGTACTGTATTATCATCGGTAACGTAAAGAGTCGTCTTTGTGTTAAGCTGTGTTAGCAATAAACTCGAAACAAGTAAATCGTAATCAGTCCCAAAATTGTGATAATTATACAGTATATAATTAAGATGGGGCAAATGTAAGAATTCTTGGCAAATTCGTGCTGAAAGTACCTCTTCTTCAAAGTTTATCTTTAACCGAGGTGTACTTTCTATCTTCCAAACGACTGCACTGTATTATCATCAGTAACGTAAAGAATCATCCCTGTGCTAAACTGTATTAACAATAAACTCGAAACAAGTAAACTGCAAAATTGACAATACAGTGCTACAAATTTTCCACCCCTCATAGAAACATAATAATGTTATACCCAAGTGTAAACAAGTGCATCCACTGTAGAAAGTTCTTCGTTAATCTTGCATTGGTTTTCCATCGTAAAGAAAAAAATACTTTGACACTTCAACTTTGAACAACCGTGAACATACACACACGTTCACCGAACAGTGGTACCATCTTTACAAAAATGAAACAACGAACCAAACAATTCCCTTTCTCGTCGAACGACAAACGTATTATTGATCGAGCAACCAATTATTCGAAATTCTCATCGGAAGGTTTTCGTGAAAGCGATAAAAATTGTATAAAATCGCTGAAGAAATATCCGATCACCCGATATCGTTAAAATTGCCAGCAACCGCGTACTAACCGTCGCTGGATCGAGCTGGGCGCGTACACGCGCGAGCATCCACCGTGCAACATTTAATTCCGTCCTTGTCGATCCGCGCTTCGACGTAGAAGATCCGTGCAACGTTCATGAGCTCTCAGCGAAACGCTCTCAACGAAATATACGCGCGAGAAACCTGTTTGCGCGTCAAGGCGGCTCCAATAAAACGGTACACGAAATTCTCTGTCAAAATGAAGAGAAACGTCGACTCGAGCGCCGTTAAATCTCTTCGAAGGCTCGATCTTCTTCTCTTCTTTTTTTCCTCTCTCTCTCTCTCTATCTCTTCCTCTTCTTCTTCTTCTTCTTCCCCTTTTCCAATCCCGATCCGCGATCTCTCGTGTTCTACGCCGTGTCGAAGAGACGGACACCGTGCTCGGCGTGACTTCGTTTCGCGTATCTGGTCGCGATAACGAGCGACGGTTCGTAACGTGCATTGATATCGGCGCTTGCTCTATAAGCGGAGTAACTCGGTGTCTCTGGGACCAGCTATTTACATACCAGCCGGACCGTAGGAACAAGTCGGTTCTCACGCGAGGACAAGCATTTCGGTTGGTCTGCTCGTCGTCCAGATCCCCGATGACGGACGCATGCGATCTGAGCGGCTTTTCTTCTTCTGCCCCGTTCCATCGCGCATTAATTATCCGTAAGGAGGACCGAACGGTCGTCGAACGAGCAACGGAGACAACATAGAGCAGAAGTGAACCAAAGAGAGAGAGAGAGGGAGAGAAAGAGGGCACAGAGACGAGGATACAGCGAATATTCAAATGGAAAAAGAAAGCGGATCGAAAAGAAGAAGAACTCGGAGTGTATCCTCGCGTTTGGCGAACGTGTTCGGCATTGGGTATTCGCGTAGTCGGAGAAACGAATTTATACGCGTGTACGTGTGTTTTAACACACATGTGTGTTATATAGATGCGTACCAATGGCAGAGAAATATGCCCGTTATCGAGTTTGCGGCCAAATCCCCATTGAAATAGCGCGATATTACGGTCACCGTCCGACTAATTACTCGACGTCATAGATACCCGCATTATTGACGTAACAGGCGGTTGTGTAGCCGAGGTCGTTACATCTATCTTGCACGCTCGCGATTGGTTTAATTCCTACCTACGTGTCGGTATCCATTTGTTACCCGCGTCTCTGTTACTCGAGTGTCGTCCGACCAACGAATCGAAACGTTTGGTTACGCACGGGATGGAGGAGTGGGTTTTTTTTTTTAGTAAAAGTTAAGTAAATCGTTGGATATTTGGACTCGGATGCTGTGATGCTTGGAAGGATCACGAGACTTCGTTATCGAGGAGGGAGTGAACGAGATCGTGGATTTAGAGGTCGAGATTTCTTGTATTTCTATTGGCTTGGTTTCTGAATTGATGGTATAATTTTGAGTGGAGTTTGAGGATGAATAAAAAGTGTAGATATGTATGAAAGAGATTGTAGATTTAGAATTCGAGATTTCTTGTATTATTATTGGCTTCGTTTCTGAATTGGTGGTATAATTTTGAGTGGAGTCTGAGGATGAATAAAAATTGTAGATATGTATGAAGGAGATTGTTGATTTAAAGTTCGAGATTTCTTGTATTGTTATTGGTTTGGTCTCTGAATTGATGGTAATTTTGAGTGAAGTCTGAAGAAGAAGAAAAATTGTAGATATGTATGAAGGAGATTGTAGATTTAGAATTCGAGATTTCTTGTATTGTTATTGGTTTGGTCTTTGAATTGATGGTATAATTTTGAGTGGAGTCTGAAGATGGGTAAAAATTGTAGATATGTATTTTCACGTTCCGGTGATGTCGGAGGTACGTCGTGTCGAAGAGTAAACAATGACAGTGCAGGTATTTTCGCTAAGGAGTGTCGAGGACTACGTGGAAGATGGGAACATTGGCGAACGAAGAGTTCGTGTAACGGGATGTTGGTGGTAAATTGAAAATTTCAAGAGAGAGAAGTCTCTTTTTGTAGATCGAATGTTTGTACGATGGAATGTTGATGGTAAATTGAAAATTTTAATAGATGGAATTGTTTTTTGCGAATCGAAAGTTTGTGCAATAGATTGGTGGTGGTAAATTGAAAATTTCAATAGGTAGGATTGTTTTTTGCGAATCGAAAGTTTGTGTAATAGATTAATGGTGATAAATTGAAAATTTGGATGGAATTGACAGTGGGTAGAATTTTTTTTACTATACGGGGTTCCTTCGTGCAACCGTGGTTTCTAAAACGGATTATTCAAGTCAAACGAATACCGATACCTTTGTAAAGTATCAAACATTATGATACTTTCGTTAAGTATCAAACATTATGATACTTTCGTTAAGTATCAAACATACCAATACCTTCGTAAAGTATCAAACATACAAATATCTCCGTACAATATCAAACATACCAATACTTTGGTAAAGTATCAAACATTATGATACTTTCGTTAAGTATCAAACATACCAATACCTTTGTAAAGTATCAAACATACAAATATCTTCGTACAATATCAAACATACCAATACTTTGGTAAAGTATCAAACATACAAATATCTTTGCACAATATCAAACATACCAATACTTTGGTAAAGTATCAAACATACAAATATCTTTATACAATATCAAACATACCGATACCTTCGTAAAGTATCAAACATCCAAATATCTTCGTACAACATCAAACATACCAATACCTCCGTAAAGTATCAAACAGATATCGATACACTCACAATGTATCAAACATGTACGGATACATTCGTCGAGTCTCAAACATACAAACAGCTTCGTAAACTATCAAACGTACCGATATCTTCGCAAAATATCAAACAAACATCGACACACTCGTGATATATCAAACGGATGTTGTGTGTTCGGATACATTCGTCGAGTCTCAAACACACCAATACCTTCGTAAACTATCAAACCTCCTCAGTCCACCGAACAAACTTCCCTCCTCCATAATCGCGTTAAAAATGCTCGAAAATTGAAATAAAAACCCGTAAAAAAATGTCGAAAACACACCCTTTCGTCACTCTACCGTCGTATTCGTGGAACATCGTCGACAGTATCCTCAATCGATATATCCCACGTTAATTACAACTTACGCGATACCTGGAACTATAAATCGTCCGGTGGATCGCGTCCCACGGCTAGAAATCGTATCGATCGCTCCTCGGAGGCGATTTGTTTCGTTAATTCGATACAAAGCGATCCAGTTCCACGTCCTTGGTGCCGTTCACGGTGCGATCGGGAGCAAAACTCGACGTATCGTGGCATTCACGGTCATTTTGCCTTCGATAATGCAGAAAGGGCAGGCATCCGGGACGACGTTACGAGACGTCGGGTATGCGGTTCGCAATAAATCAAATCGTGTTTTTCAGGGCAACGGCCCGAGCCGTGCGGGGCACGAATGGTAATGAAAACCACCGGACGATACAGGCGCGATAACATTCCCGGTGGCCGCGTGTCCCGCTCGCGACGATGCCAACGACGACAAGCACGACCGCGACGACGACGAATCGTTCCGCAAAACCGAGTACGCGTCGCATCCCTCGCATTCTCATTGTCCGTTCGCGATCATACGTTACACGTGTCCCCGCGTACCTAAGTGCACGTGGACCCGGGGAAACGATCATGAGGATCGTCTTTCGTTCTTCTCGGTCGCGGTGGTGCGCTTGAGGAGGTCCACGATCGGTACGCGTCGTGGATCGATTATCGAAACTACCGAGAAAAATGAACGAGCGTAAGTTACGATAGTTCTTTCGGGGGGAGTTGCGAGAATTGTGAGTAGAGGTCTGAGAATGTCGAGGAGTGGGGAATTTTTGAAATGGAATATTCTAGGGGGGAAATTTTGAGAGAATTGACAGGAGAACTCTTTTTTGAGAGGAGATTGAAAATTTTGGTAATGGAGTGTTGATAGTAAATTGAGATGTTGAGAATTTAAAGCTGAGAATGTTGAGGAGTGGGAAATTTGTGAAATGGAATATTCTAGGGGGGAAATTTTGAGAGAATTGACAGGAGAACTCTTTTTTGGGGAGATCGAAAATTTGAAAATTTGGGTAATGGAGTGTTGATGGTAAATTGTGATGTTGAGAATTGAAAGCTGAGAATTTTGAGGAGTGAAAGTTGTGAAATGGAATATGGTAGAGGGGAAATTTTGAGAAAATTGACAGGAGAACTCTTTTTTGAGGGGAGATCGAAAATTTGAAAACTTGGGTAATGGAACTGATGGTAAATTGAAAAGCTAAGAATGTTGAGGAGTGTGAAATTTGTAAAATGGAGTATTCTAGAGGGGAAATTTTGAGAGAATTGATCGGAGAACTCTTTTTTGGGGGGAGATCGAAAATTTGAAAATTTGGGTAATGGAGTGCTGATGGTAAATTGAAAAGCTAAGAATGTTGAGGAGTGGGAAATTTGTGAAATGGAATATAGTAGAAGGGAAATTTTGAGAGAATTGACAGGAGAACTCTTTTTTGAGGGGAGATCGCAAATTTGAAAATTTGAGTAATGGTGGTGTTGATGGTAAATTGAGATGTTGAGAATTTAAAGCTAAGAATGTTGAGGAGTGGGAAATTTTGGAAATAAAATATTCTAGAGGGGAAATTTTGAGAGAATTGACAGGAGAACTCGTTTTTGGGGAGAGATTGGAAATTTGAAAATTTGGGTAATGGAACTGATGGTAAATTGAAAAGCTAAGAATGTTGAGGAGTGAGAAATTTGTGAAATGGAATATTCTAGAGGGGAAATTTTGAAAAATTCGAGAGGAGAACTCTTTTTTGGCGGGAGATCGCAAATTTGAAAATTTGAGTAATGGAGTGTTGATGGTAAATTGAGATTTTGAGAATTTAAAGCTGAGAATGTTGAGGCGTAGGAAATTTGTGAAATGGAATATTCTAGAGGGGAAATTTTGAGAGAATTGACAGGAGAACTCTTTTTTGAGGGGAGATCGAAAATTTGGGTAATGGAGTGTTGATGGTACATTGAGAAGTTGAGAATTAAAAGCTAAGAATGTTGAGGAGTGAGAAATTTGTAAAATAAAATATTTTGTTGAGAATTGGAAGCTAAGAATGTTGAAGTGTGGAAAATTTGTAAAATAAAATATTCTAGAGGGGAAATTTTGAAAAAATTGAGAGGAGAACTCTTTTTTAAGCGGAGATCGAAAGTTTGGAAGTGTTCATGGTGAATTGAGAAACTATGAATGTTAGGGAATGGGAAATTTGTAAAATGGAATATTCTAGAGGGGAAATTTTGAGAGAATTGGCAGAACTCTTTTTTTTGAGAGATCAAAAGTTTGAAAATTTAGGTAATGGAGTACTGATGACAAATTGAAAAACTGAGAATATTGGGGAGCGAGAAATTTATAAAATGGAATATTCTAGAGGGAAAATTTTGAAAAAATCAAGAAGAGAACTCTTTTTGGGGAAATATCGAAATTTTGGGTAACGAAGTGTCGATAATAAATTGAGGATTTCTATAAAACTGAAACTTTTAGACAAAACCTTTCAATAGGTAAAACTTTCTCCTAATTAAACATTTTACTAAATCGAACTCTTTTTCCTTTTAACTAGATAAAAAGTTTTCACCATGAAGTGTTTTTAAATTGAAAATCTCGATACAACCAACGGTAAAACTTTTTTTTTACTACACAACGTTTCCTCGTACAAGTGTTCTCCGCGTCCAGCACGCTGTAGAATTTTACAAGTGAGCGTGATTAAAAGATTGAAATTGACGCTAATGTTCACGGAAGAATTTACCGAGCGGAAAATCGAAACGGGAAATAAAAATAATTTCAAAGGCGCTGCTTTAACGATCTCGTGGGTCTGTAATTAAAATTTAATTTTACATCTGAATTAAAAAGGAAAATTTACGCGAGAACGTATATATACGTAACGTAATGAACTCGATACGATACCGGAATAACGAGCCACTATTGTTCGCGGTCCCCCTACGCTATTCGTCGACTTTGAAAAACGTTTTAAGCGGAACGGTTAACGCGAGAAGGCAGACCGCCACGGTTACGTTTGTCTATTATTATCCCGAAATCTCTGATCGAAGGCCCGTGTAGATTATCGATAAAAGTAGGCCAGGTGGTTCCCCGACCAGCTGATCGATGGCCCGCGTGGGGAAGTTTAGCGCGTCCGAAGTGCCGATAATTCTAGCTCGAGCCCTGTCCTCGTTATTAAGGAGCGATCTGATACGCTTTTATACTCGGTTCAACGAGTCGGTAAAGAAAAACAAACGTTCGTGTGGAATCCACGCGATAGAGGAGCGCAGACTTTGAATTTTGTCTTGTCTTGCTCCCCGGGGACCGATCGTATGCATTTATTTATATCTGTCCGGAAAAAGTACTGGTATTTTTAAGTAAAAGGGAAAAGCAATGCAAAAGTACAGAAAGATGGAAAAATTAAAGAAAGGAAGAAAAAATGAAGGGAAAATATTTAAAGGGGAGAAGAAGTACAAAAAAAAATTAAGGAAAGAAAGATTAAAGAAGGAAAGATTGAAGAAAGAAAAAACACAGAAAGAAAGGAAAATTGAAGAGGGAAAAATGAATGGAAGAAAAATTAAAGAAAGAAAAATCAAAGAAAGAAAGGAAAATTGAAAGAAGAAAGAAAGAGCAAAATAAAATTAAGGAAGAATAAAGAAAAACTATAGAGAGATAGAAAAAATTAAACAAAAATACAAAAAGGTAGAATAAGTAAAGAAAAATGAAAGAAAGAAAGATTGAAGAAAGAAAAATGAAAGAAAGAAAGATTGAAGAAAGAAAAATGAAAGAAAGAAAGATTGAAGAAAGAAAAATGAAAGAAAAAAAGATTGAAGAAAGAAAAATGAAAGGAAGAAAGATTGAAGAAAGAAAAATGAAAGAAAGAAAGATTGAAGAAAGAAAAATGAAAGAAAGAAAGATCGAAGAAAGAAAAATGAAAGAAAGAAAGATTGAAGAAAGAAAAATTAATGAAAAAAAGAGAAGCAAAATAAAATAAAGAGAAAGTAAAGAAAAGCTAAAGAAAGAAAGAACGATTAAAGAAAGAAAAGTAAAACTAAATAGATAAAGAGAATGTATGTAAAAACTGATGAACGATCGGTTCGATCGACCGAATCGAAGATATTCGAAAATCGCTCGTTACCCCGGCACGCGCGTTTCTTCGCGAGCAGGTTGCAACTGATCTCGCGCGAGCGTCGTTTCCCCCCTCGACTTGTTTAAGTACTTCCCTTGCGTTTATCTACCCCCGATCTTATATAAGAATATAAATATAGACTCGCGGCGGACTGCTCGAAACGCTGGAAGCAGTTAAACGATCAATTTCTCGGCGAACGTGAATGGAATCGAGGAAGGTTCTTCCTTCTAACAATTTTTTTACGCGTTTCGGTTCCCAACCGACGAACCCTTCTCTTCGTTTGGCTTGGCTGCACGGGGAACGTTTCACGTAGAACACGTCGATAGACAATGTCGAGCACGCTCTTGGAAATATAACTCTCGCTGCTATCGGATCCAATCGGCGAAACGATCTTGAACGACATTGACGAATATACGAGGTGTCCGATTTTAATCTATAAATGCGAATTACCGACGAGTGACTTTATATCGGCGCGTAAAAAATGATTCGAACTGGGAATCGAATCGTTTCGAGGGGCACGCAATCTGACGGAGTTAATCGGAGACAATTAATTAGAGATCGTAATTAATTAGAGATCTCTTCGCGGAGATCGTACGAAGACGAGATTCTTTCGAACGAAAGCCACTTCTAAGAGAGTAACGATTGCAGCTCGTCAGTTGCAACGAAAATGTATTTATTTATGTGGAATCATAGATTTGGAAAATTGTATTTACAATGCAATATTATTTTTCTTTCCTTTTTTAGTTTTTCTTCACTCTTTCTTTATTTTATTTTGCTTTCCTTTGCTCTTTCATTCAAACGAAAGCTACTTCTAAGAGAACAACGATTGCAGCTCGTCAGTTGCAACAAAATGTATTTATATATGAGGAATCATAGATTTGGAAAATTGTATTTACAAAGCGATATTATTTTTCTTTCTTTTTTTAGTTTTTCTTTACTCTTTCTTTATTTTATTTTGCTTTCCTTTGCTCTTTCATTCAAACAAAAGCTACTTCTAAGAGAACAACGATTGCAGCTCGTCAGTTGCAACGAAAATGTATTTATATATGAGAAATCATAGATTTGGAAAATTGTATTTACAAAACGATATTATTACCACAGAAATATAGTTTCCAACTATAGAAAGTTTAGTGTCCAATTTCAATCTCAATTGAAACAACCTACGTGAAATCTAAGATCAATGTAAAGCACTGCTTCTGGCGCGTGAAAAACTATTTCGAGTCTTCTGAATGCATATTTTATATCAACGAAGACTTCGATTCCTACGTCAGAAACTACTCCAGGTCCCGTGTAACGTTCCAAAGTATTTAAAAACCTTGTAACATTTTAGCAATTGCTTATAACTTCACCGAAAAGTTTTTATAGAACTTGTAGACGTCACTGGAACCTCTACTGCAAAAATCTCTCATCGATTATTTAAAGACGTCGAATCACGAGGGTCCCCGATGAAGTTCGTCGTTTAATTTTTTTCTCTTTCGAACGTAGCCGGTGCACTCGGGGGCAAGGGGTGGCCAGCCCTCCCATCGCTAACTCTTACATTTGTCACTTTGTTAATCCCTATTAGATCAGGCCGGATTTGAAACCCAGCCTGTCTTCCACTCCCCACCGTCGTCCCACTCCCTTCTGGCTATGTGCTCTTGCGTGGCAAAGAGTAAGCTCGTTTGAAAAGTGAGCACGCCCCGCGGTGTCGTGTCGAACACTCCGGAAGAGAGAAGGAACGACGGTACAGGAGCGAAAGAATCGACACCCTCGGGGCCCCGCTTTGCATCGAAAACTACTGCGGATCTATCGTCCTTTTGTGCCGGGGACGCTATTCCGAGTGACGTGCGCGACGAGTCGTATCATCGTTTAAAACGAGGGTCGAAGCTCATCAAGCGCTAAGACGATAAAGTAGATGCTTGTCGAGTTAATCCTAAAAACCATCCGAACCAGTTCTCGAACACGAGACGATAACTGCTTCGTGAAACATTGTACGAAAGCTCGTTCTGCGAAACAGATGAATCATTCCTGCTCACCGATCAGACTCGGGGGTATCGTCCTGTCGAAAAACTGGTACGCGTAAATTTCGTTATTCCTGCACCGAATCGTCGTTGAAAGAGATCGTTTCGAGAAATTAATTCATCGAGACGAAAGCAGTTCGTATCTCGATCATTTATTTATCGAGACAAAGTCATTGGTTCGTACAACGTACAATTCACTTTCTCTTTGGGAAGCAGATGAACCACGTACAAGCCGAGTTTGGTCGTTTGGAAGTACATCTACTGGGTGATTGACACTTTGGAGGACGTACCTCTTTTAAAGTTACCAGTAGTGTTGCTATATAATTAAGAGACTCCAAGTGAACAATTTCAATAATTTGGGAGTACCTCGCGAGGACTCTAGGTAGAATTTTGTACACTTGGAGAATGCAAACGTAAGAAATGTTTAAATAAAGAAACGTTACAAGTAAGACTACAGGATCTGAATTCCTCTTGTCAGTTACTTACAGTAGAGAAACTCCGAGCGCAAAATATTAATCTTTGCGATACCGCGGGAGTGACCAAGCGTGGGTCCAAATTGACCCGTAGTTTGACGTCCAAACATTTCCAATGAAAGTTCCGTTACTTCGTAGTTCCTCTATCAATTCTCGTGGAGAATTCTACTGAGTACAAAAATCTCTTTCTATGTGTAATTCCAACAGTGGTGGAACGCCATTGAGGAAACTTATATCGAGGTCTCTGGAGGCGGCCTGGTCCGATAAGTGTTAAAGGCTGCTCGAATTCTTCCGTAAGGACGAAAACAATAAAAGAATACGCCGTGGTCGCGTATCTCCGAGAAATCGTACGTCGTCAACAGGGCCAGCGACCTCGAGATCCTCGGGTCCAGGTCGGGGTATCCAACGTCGAAGAGCATCCATCGACGCGACCGGGGATCGTGTCCTTCGGCTTGTCCGTGCGAAACGGACAAGCTGCAGGCGGACCAGCGACACGTCCTAATACCCATCGTGAGTTACTAATCCTTTAAACGGATTACCAATTAAACGTGTCGCCCCGTTCCGTGAGGCCGGGGAGACGCGCGAGGGCGCCCGTGGGGCACGGAGACGAGGGGGGGAGAGACACCGGATAGAAATCGGGGGATCGTGCTAAGTTCGCGCCGAGGTGGGATAGTTTCGTTGGGGAGGGGGGAGAGCGAAGTTGTCCGCGCCTCGCGAGCGCGGAATTCTCTCTCTCTCTCTCTTTATCTATCTATCTATTTAACTACCTATCTATCTATCTATCCAGACCTCACAATCTATCTATCCATCCAGACCTAACTATCTATCTATCTATCCAGACCTAACTATCTATCTATCTATCTATCCAGACCTAACTATCTATTTATGTATCTATCCAGACCTAACTATCTATCTATCTATCTATCCAGACCTAACTATCTATCTATCTATCTATCCAGACCTAACTATCTATCTATCTATCTATCCAGACCTAACTATCTATGTATCTATCTATCTATCTATCCAGGTCTAACTATCTATCTATCTATCTATCCAGACCTAACTATCTATGTATCTATCTATCTATCTATCCAGATCTAACTATCTATCTATCTATTCAGACCTAACTATCTATGTACTTATCTATCTGTCTATCCATCTACCTATCTATCTATCTCTCTTTTTGTGTATAACGAGTGTTGCGTTTGAAATCTCAACAGACGTCGTCGCTAACGCAGCTGCCATCGAGACGACGTTTCGCTGTCGAGTCGCGAAACACGACACGGTTCACCCCAATCGTGCCCCCCTAGCCCCCCTGATTCCGCGAAACGTTACTTCTTGGTAGCCAAGCTAACGTTTAACTCATTCGCGTCGAATAGTCGACAGTTTTCTCTGGTCGAAAAGAGGGGTCGCGATGAATGAACGCGTCGGTGGTGACCAGGGGGGCCCCCCTGTCCCATCTGCTGCCGAGATCGGGGCCCCCGTGACGCAAAAAGCAACGCTTCGGATTAGGTTCTTGGCTTTGAGAGGCTGTCAGAGGGTGGTCGCGAGAACGGCTCGACTTTTGCCCGAAATTTTGACACTCCCCGCCCCCTTCATTTGTTTATGTATGGGTTTTGAGGTACAGAAACGGGGGTCGGGTAACGCAGTATCCAACACAGTTGTTAGTTCCACATTTTATAAAGATTAAGTAAACGAGAGTAATTGTACCACTCGAAATATTCAATTTGGGGTAATTATTTAGAAGTTTGGCCTCCCCGTTGATTTCGATGATCTTGGAATATATTGTCAAGGTGAGTGTTCTAGATAACTTTCTCCTGTACACGATGCAGTCGCTCGGTTCTTGTTTCGAAGTTTTAAACGCCCCAAAAGTGAATTTTTTATGAAATGTAACCAAATACGTGAAAAGATACCTTTCCTTTAAACTTAGAGTAGATAATTTTCTGCAAACATTTTGAAAACTAAAGACACTCCAAAATGTATCTCGATTTACAAAAATCAGGGGAACCCTGTTATACGCTAACAATAATATTTTCACCTCCCTCCATGCTAAACATTCGTAAGAATATTTTTTCACATCATCTATCGGTGATATCCCACGTATCCAGTCAAAACACCCTCTACGATGAAATAAATCTCTACAAGTTAATTTCATTTGAAATTACACATCCTGTCATCTCCAATCACGGAAAATTCCGATTCGAAATCAAACGTCCTCGGCAGGTGTAACATTCTTCGAACCAGACTCGACGAAACACACTTTTCCCCCTACTCGTGCATCGACAACCAATCTCAATGCTCCTCGATAAAAATTGACTACCCACGAATCCAAGCTTCGGAAAAATACTCCTCGGATCGTACCCCCGAAATAATCGCGGCGTCTTCGATCGTGCACCCTCGTGCTTCGAGGTACCGTTTGGACGATTTCACGAAACGGGCGTATTTGTATATAAATGTTTATACACCGTGCGACACTCCCGTGCCAGGACTGCGAATCGTAAAATACTGTTATACGGATCGGAGCGATCCCGCGAGATCATGGGATTACGTGGACGCGTAAGGGGGTAGCTCCGCAAATTGGTCGAGGACGAAACGTGCACTCGTGAGTTTCTTCTGGATGGAGAGGCAGGGATAGGACAGACCGGTCCCAGAGAGCCTTTATGCGAATATCCGATCTCGTTGCTCTTTGCGATGAATTCACCGCGGAAAATATGTCAATCACTTGGCGCGACCCTAGCGCGTGCACGCTCTGATTGACATCGTTTCGCATCTGTTGCCGAATGTATACGGTCTGGCTTTGTTAACTAGATCTCGCTCACTCTCTCTCTCTCTCTCGTTCTTTCTCTCCCGTTTTCTGTCATCGTGACCGTTGCATCGTCTCTTGTATAATACCGTTGACATCGATTATACGAGTTGCTACTAGAACCGCAACAGAGCAGTTCGGTTATTGTCGAGCTTGTCTCACGAAGCTGGGACCAGAGTTTCGGTGAAACGGAGACCGTGTTCAAAGACGTGCACGGAGTTTACTGTCGTTGGACACCGGTTGGCGTGGATGTCACGTAAACGATCGTAAAAGGTTGCAAGGGGTTCGAATCGAGCGGCACGCGACGTCGATCGTGAATTAACTACACGGAAGGGTAATTGTAGATCTCCACGTGTCGAGGTAGCAGCGTTTTTCGAGTTGGGTGATCACTGTTTGTTACTTCGAACACTGGTGGACGTTTCGCGTGATTTCTGGTAAGTAGGCTCTCGAAACTACGAACAACGGTTATCCTTGACACGAAGCTTCTCGATCGGTTGATACCCAAAAGGGAGAATCCTTGGGATCTTCGTTATCGATTTCACTCTTATAAGTAGGTCTGTATTTTATCTAACAATGTAGGTGTATATCAAGTCTTCTGTGTACAACTGGTGTTTGATAGGTGGACTTCTGGATGTATGTGAAGTTAGCTATCAAAACTATGAAATATAGTTATAATATAGGATAATAATTATTCTTGACACGAAGCTTCTCAATTGGTTGACCTCCAAAAGGGAGAATCCTTGACCTAGGATCTTCAGTATTCACTTTACTCTGATAAGTAGGTCTGTATTTTAACTAACAAAGTAGGTGTATATCAAGGCTTCTGTGTGCCTGGTGTTTGATAGGTGGACTTCTGGATGTATGTGAAGTTAGCTATCAACACTATGAAATATAATTATAATATAGGATAATAGTTATCCTTGACACGAAGCTTCTCAATTGGTTGACCTCCAAAAGGGAGAATCCTTGACCTGGGATCTTCAGTATCGATTTCACTCTGATAAGTAGATCTGTATTTTATCCAATAAAGTGAGTGTACATTGTCACGACACCTTTGATCTTCAAACTTTCAAGTCTTCTCTGTACGTGGTGGTCGATCCGTTAGAGATTTGCGAAACGTCAGATTGAAGTTCTTGCGACAGAAATAATGAAATGGAAATTAAAAGTTTCTACTTACGAGATTCTTAATCTAAATAAAAATGATCAGCCAGGAGCTAGGGTAACGAACGAAAAGTCACAGTAAACGAGTAATACGCCTTATCGTGATTTCTCCTTCGCGAACAATGCGACAGGGGATAATCGCGATGAGTCATTGCGCGTCAGTAATCGATCACTCGATGTTGATCGAGTCCAGCTACAAAACCACACACGTGTACGACCGCGCGCGGCCATGCACGTGTTTTGTATATCGGTATTCATTTCGTGAATTTATTACGCAGGACTTCTTCTATCCATTTGTGTTCTAAGATGTATTTAACGTAGCCGAATTTTACGGTAATTTTGTCCTTCGTAATTATGGGGTTGTAAATGAATTTTATTTGTATTGTGTTCAACATTTGCGGTTAATACTGGTAATACTGGTAATAATATTACCATAATATGGTAATAATTCTCTATCATCGTTCACGAGTACACTAAGATAAAATAGCATCGAGTGAAATGCAACGAATCGCCAGTAACTAGTCCTCGCCCCGCTTTGGAGTCCACGCACGAACCATCGATCACCGTGTATCGAAGTTTGGAAACTCGATGCAGAAGTTTTCCCCAATTTAAATTTCTAACCGAAAAACACCATCTACAACGACTTTACCAGTCTTCTATTCCAATAAAATGCACCACAAGATGTACTTGGATCAAACTTAAAAAAATTTCTTCGCAAACCCCGAGTATTTCGTATTTTGGTCACAAGTGCTGCATTCAAGTGCTCTCCATTTACTATTAATCACTCTCGACCATCGTGTGTCATCAAGGCTAGGGTACACGGTTCACTAAGATAAGATAGTATCGAGTCAAACGCGACGAATCGCCAGAAACTCGTCCTCGCCCCGCTTTGGAGTTTACCATCGATCATCGTGTATCGAAATTTGAAAATTCGGCTAGTGAGCTCTCCCTGATTCAAATTTCTATTCGAAAAACACCTTTATATTGACCTTACGAGTCTTCTATCCGAATAGAATACTTCACAAGAGATACTTAGATCTAACATAAAGTCAAACGCGACGAATCAAGAGTGATTCGTTCTCACCCCGCTTTAGAGTCCATACATATGAACAATAGACTTCCGTGCATCGAAATTTGATAATTCGGCCCGTGAGCTTTCGCTGATTCAAATTTCTATTCGAAAAACACCTTTATATTGACCTTACGAGTCTTCTATCCGACTAGAATACTTCACAAGAGATACTTAGACCTAGTATCGAGTCGAACGCGACAAATCGCCAGTGATTCGTTCTTACCCCGCTTTAAAGTCCATGTACGAACTACCGTGTATCAAAATTTGAAAACTCCATTTGTGAGCTTTCCCCGATTCAAATTTCTATTAAAAAAGCACCTTTATATTGACTTTACGAGTCTTCTATCCGAATAGAATACTTCACAAGAGATACTTAGACCTAGCATCGAGTCAAACGCGACGAATTGCCAGTGACTCGTTCTCGCCCCGCTTTGGAGTCCACGTACGTGAAAAATAGACTTCCGTGCATCGAAATTTGAAAATTCGGCCCTTGAGCTTTCCCCGATTCAAATATCCAATCGAAAAACACCTCTACATCAACCTTACGAGTCTTCTATCCGAATAGAATACTCCACCAAAGGACACTCAGTCCTAACACATAGTCAAACGCGACGAATCAGCAGCGATTCTTTCTCACCCCGCTTTAGAGTTCACCACCGATCACCGTGCATCAAAATTTGAAAATTCGGCCAGTGAACTTTCCCCGATTCAAATATCCAATCGAAAAACACCTCTACATCAACCTTACAAGTCATCTATCCGAATAGAATACTTCATAAGCGATACTCAGTCCTAACATAGAGTTAAACGCGACAAATCGCTAGCGATTCGTTCTCACCCCGCTTTAGAGTTCACCACCGATCACCGTGCATCAAAATTTGAAAATTCGGCCAATGAGCTTTCCCCGATTCAAATATCCAATCGAAAAACACCTCTACATCGACCTTACGAGTCTTCTATCCGAATAGAATACTCCACCAAAGGACACACAGTCCTAACACATAGTCAAACGCGACGATTCGTCCTCGCCCCGCTTTGTAGTCCGCCCACGTGAACGGTGGATCTCCGTGCATCGAAGTGGTTCGAAAACCAGGCGCGCGAGCTTTTCCTGAGAGGAGTGCGGCCGTAGAAGTCGGCTCGCGAAAGCCGCTGACACACGTAAATACCCAGGATGAAAGGGTGAAGATAGCCGGCGAGTTAATTAAAACCCTCTCGTCGGCATTAGAGTCGAATCGTGGGCACTCGTCGCTTCCCTACCCCGTGCCCTGTTCTTTGGCCCGCGCTCCACCTCTTTTCACCCCTTTCTTCCCGGCGAACGAAGGGACAGAGAAAATCGCCGGGACATCGGACACAGAGGGTCTGCCTTCTGGCCTCATCCGATAAAAGGAACGGGTAGCCGGGCTGAACGCGCGCCGGGGGCCGGTGCAACAACAATAATGTCGTCGTCGGTTCGTTAAGCGCTTCTTTCAGGGCAACTCTCGTCTCACCTCCGCCGGTGGAGGCGTCGTCCCTTCGAGATAACTAACCTCGTCGTTGTATCGGGGTATGGGCCCACCTACGCTCCCGGTTGCCCGGTTTTCTTCTTTCTTTTTCTTCTTTTTTTTTCTCTTTCTTTCTTTTTTCATCCACCGCGCGTTACGACATCGGCACGCGTGACTGCGCGAGCCCGTGCATGCGTGACTTCGTCACCTGAGATAATATCGGTGAACCGACCATCTATCATCCCGCGATTCACCGTACCTACCGGTGCCTGCGATATCGGAGCGAACGCTGCGGTATCTCCCCTTCGGGGGACCGGACTTCTTCCCCTTGGGCATCATTGGGCCTTACCCGGGCCCGAGAATGCACCGTGACGAGGCTACTGTTTTCATCGGGGACGTTCCTCGCGTTGAGCGACGGAAATTTCTCGAATCTTTCTTCTCCTGCCCCGTCTTCTTCTCTCGGTGATGTTTGCGATGTGGTGATGGTATTTCGGAGCTGTAGGGTGGAATTTCTTTTTCCGTTTTCAGACTGGTGGCTTGTTTATTCGGGAATTTATCTCTAGAGGCGCGATGAATAGAAACGGAGAGTTTGCAACGGTGATACGATGAATAAATATTCGGAGAGTGTTTAATGTGGTTTGTTTCTCTGTGTTTGGCTATTCGTATGTTGGATTTCGATCAGTTGCGTTCTAAAAGTTGTATTATCGATACGAAATATCCTGTAATCAGGATTAAGGATTCAATTTAAATCAATTAGAGGACCTTACGGTAGTGAACATTTTGAGATGGTCAGTAGGTGCAAGTTTGATAAAAGAAGCAGTATCAAAGTAGTATCGAAGTAGGTGTATATCAAGTGTTCTGTGTACCTGGTGTTTGATAGGTGGACTTCTCGATATATGTGAAGTTAGCTATCAAAACTATGAAATGTAGTTATAATATAGGATAATAGTTATTCTTGACACGAAGCTTCTCAATTGATTGACCTCCAAAAGGGTGAATCCTTGACCTGGGACCTTCAGTATCCACTTTACTCTGATAAGTAGGTCTGTATTTTAACTAACAAAGTAGGTGTATATCAAATCTTCTGTGTACTTGGTGTTTGATAGGTGGGTTTCTCGATATATGTGAAGTTAGCTATCAAAACTATGAAATATAAGGATAATAGTTATTCTTGACACGAAGCTTCTGGATCAGTTGATCCTCAAAAGGAAAAATTAGCTGATAAATTTGATACTAGCAAGTAGTATAAAAAAACACTAAAGGGTGTTCTCGAAGTAGGCCTTCGTTTTCGAGATACTCTGATTTAAAACTCAATACACGCATAATACAGCAATAATTACATTACTTAAACCTTTTCAACAGAATGAGTTATGGGTAAGTCAAATCGAGTGACTACGAAACTGTTAACAGTGAAATCGAATCCTAATCTCTTGCTACTATTGGTTTCTTCGTAAAGTGATTTCGTTCTCCAAAATGGAGAATGTACAATTCAATAAAATGTTTACACACCCTAAAAAATCGTGTTTCATTTTCTTCTTTTCAATATAATACTTCAAATAAAAACACCACGAAAACGAAGGCTCGTTTCGAAGAAACCCATTAGAGTTTTTCCCTACTAAGTATGTACTGTACCTTGCATCTACTACCCTCTCGAAAACGATGTCTACTACCATAAGGTACCCCATACGAAACGATTCCACCGCATTCGAAGCTGCACCCAGCGACGTTCCAAAGTAAAATTTTCAGTCTCGGTTCCCGTACGTTTCTTCCCGGTAGATTTGAAAGTCTATCGACAACCGTGGCAAGTTCGAAACTTTCCACGTCGAATAACCCGCGTCACGGTTCGTGGATACCGCGTGTAGACACCTTCCTGCACGTGGAAACGGTTCCGGTGCACATCGACTTAATGCACAGGTGCGAACGGAGTGATCCGCATCTCACGAGCATCGCGCTCGGATAACAAAGGTTCGTTTCCACCTTTTCGTTATTCCCACGAAGACCACGGGAAATCATCGAGCGCGATTCATCAGCGTTATTTCCAACGTTTCGAGACTCTACGGGGGAACAAACCCAGACACGAAACGATCCGTTCTGCCGTAGAAACTCGAACTCGTTCGCGGTGCCCCGGTTGCTCTTCCGACCCGGTCTATCTTTATTCATGGCGATTGTTAGGGACAAAGATAAGGGACCGGGAGGTGGAGGGGCAGGGGTTACGATACGGTCGTGATTTCTTTGATACTTTTTCTGAATTTCTACGTACGTATCTTTCCCGCATCGCTCTCAATTTACTCGTTTTACGGCCAGGAAAAGTACACGATACTAATTAGAACTCGGAGGGCTCGGAAGTTGTACCTGCCCGCGTAATAGCCGGTCTGTCTTCTCCCAACGGCTATTGTGAACCCACGAGCGATTCTTACGTCCTCGTTCATCGCGCGTGAACCCTACGAGAACGCTTTTCAACGAGAAAGTGGTACCCTTCGCTCGGTGTTACATCGTTACTTCTATCTAAGATTTCGAGAACACACGAGGCGGAAAAAGTTCTGTCTACACTTGTTATTATTATTACTATTATTATTGTTGTCGTTGTTATTACCATAATTATTATCATTATCGTTATCATTATCGTTATCTCTTCGTTCTATTTGTATAGAATGTATACAAAGTGTAGTTAACTTAAAGAAAGATGGGACGTTTACTACCAAGCATTATACGAGATGGAATAATAGCATTAATTAATTATCTCCGTGCAACTGTTTTTTAAAGGTATGTTAAGATCCAGAGAAAATATTTGTACGATTATGAAGAGCGTTGGTAACGATACGTTCGATTGGATTCTTTGTGTCATGTACAGATCTCAGATTGATTTGGGTAAGAAGAGAGGGACAATCATTGTAATTATTAATTAAATTAAGAATGAAACTACAGGCAGTTATTCTTCTACGTGCGTACAATGTATCTGATATACATATTTAGTGCATTAGTGTGATCATAATCGAAAATAGACATTAGATAGTTTATGTGAACAAAATTGGAGAAATTTATTCTGGACTCCCTCTAGTAATTATTAAAATTCTAAATTTTTCCGTAAACGTTCGATGTAGAGATCCTGAATTAATCAATGTTGCGAAATATGTAGATTAGTGTTTTTTTCACTTGTACGAAGCAAAATAAACACAAACTATTATTAAATAACAAGAAATGAACGTTTACTAGCAAACGATCGAAAAGTAATGCCAATAGTAGATATTGAACAACAACGAAACAGACGTTACGCGATAAGAAAATAAATTACAAATTATTGAATGTTTAAAGTCGTCAAGGGGATATTGTCGAGAAAGTGTAGTATTAAAAAAATAATTCTCAACGACCCCCTTTTATTAAAAAGAAATAGAAAGATAAAAGCTTTGTTAAAAAGCTTTCATTAAAAATAAACCATCACTCGTATATCTGGACCCTTTTGCAAACATTAGATTCTTCGAAAAGTCATTTGTTTTCTTTCAGCGAAAATAAAACACTCTTTTTTTAGAGCGTACAAACATTTTACTAAATTACACATTCTCCATTTTGGAAAACGAAACAATTTTCCGAACAACCCAATATTTAAAAAATAAAACCTCACCGCCGGAACCCTATCATTAATAACCCCGATTTTCGTTTACAAATTTCCAAAAAGTGAGGAAGAGGAGGGGGCGATAAAACGATTTATAACCAACGTCTCGCAAACCGGAAACGATATTCGACCACGTGTTATCGATCGCGGTCACGGAAATTATTCACCGAACCGTGCCCCATTATAAGAACCGTGTCCCGATAGAGTTTCGCGAACATAAGCGGATAGAGCGTATATCGGCGCGTAGCACGCCGCGCAGTACTATCGCGCGGTTCGTGCCGGGGCCATCTTCCCGCCGGATTCATTAAAGACTTTTATCGGGAGAACACAGCGCCGCCTATGTACCAATTCACTTAACGTAACCAATCTAAAAATGCTCATCAGCAATTTAAAGCGACGAGGGAGATCCTCGAAGGACAGATCCGCGAGGGCACTCAAGGGGGTGGCGATGGTGGGGGCGGTGTAGGCGGTGGGGGGTGGGTAGAGGTCGAAACGACGAGTAGCTTCCACGGGAACGAGGGAAACGACGGAACGGGAGCAGGATCGACGAGAAGGACGAGAGAAAAAAAAAGAAGAAGAAGTGGAAGAAGGCCCGGGAGCGAAGAAGAAGAAGAAAGTCCACCGTGGGGGGCCAGGGGGGAGGAACAGAGCGATATCGGTGAAATAAAGTCGAACAAAGGGAGAGGGTACCGTCCCGAGAAGGAAGGATAAAGCGATAAAAATGCGGAGTACAGAAAAAAGAGAACACACCGGTGAAAGAGAGACATCGGCGGTGAACCGCTTTCACCGCGGACGCGGACAAAAAAAGAGAGACAAAATACGAGACAAGAGAAGCTCGAGAGGGGCAGTGGGTGGGGTGGGGGAGGTTGGGGGACGGTGGAACAGCACCGGTACGGTGGTGGGGAAAAAGAGACAGATCCATTTGCGAAATGCTCATCGACCGTCGTCGGCCCTTTTCTCCGCTGTATTTCCTACCGTCAGTGTTCTCCCCGCCCCTCCCCTCGTCCACCCGGCGACTCGAACGCAAGAGGGGTTTTTCGAGAACGCGTCGAGGAGGATTACTCTGATTCGTTTTGGCTTGCAGATTTCGCCTTTCCCGACCGTACCTTCCCCATCGACATTCTCACCCTACGATTTGCGCGCCGAACGAAAAGAGGAGCGGGAATGAAAACCAGCCGGCGAACAATATGGCCGAAACAACTACCGCGGGACAACGATCGAAATTGGCCCCGTATCCGCCTCTCGTGTCCTACGGAGAAAATAATTAGACACCGATACGGTAACGAGAACGAAGTTTGGAGATGTTTTAAGTTTTTCGGTTTTGAATTTCGACACGAGGGATACGGTATTCGGAGATTGTCGATCGTTGATCTTCGAGGTTAGGTCGATGAGGGGTTTGTAATGTGGAGGAAACGTTTAGGTTTATCGTAGTTTGAGTAGATTTTTAATTAGATTTGTGGATCGACGATGGTAATAATTTCGAGGTTAGGTCGATGAAGGATTTGGAATGTTGAGGAAAGTTTAGGTTTATCGTATTCTGTGTAAACCTTGAAAATGATTAGGTGATCGAAGTGTTTTTGAGGTTAGATCGATGAAGAATTTGTAAAGTAGAGGAAACGTTTAGGTTTATCGTGGTTTGAGTAGATTTTTAATTAGATTTGTGGATCGACGATGGTAATATTTTCGAGGTTAAGTCGATGAAGAATTTGGAGTGTAGAGGAAAGTTTAGGTTTATTGTTTTCTGTGCAAACCTTGAAAGTGATTAGGTGATCGAAGTATTTTTGAGGTTAGGTCAATTAAGAGTTTGTAAAGTGGAGGAAAGTTTAGGTATATCGTATTCTGCGCAGAGCTTTAAAGTGATTAGGTGATCGATGATGGAAATATATTTGAGGTTAGCTCAACGAAGGATTTGCAAAGTAGAGGAAAGTTTAAATTTATCGTGTTTTGCGTAGTTCTTCAATGCGATTGGTGTATCGATGATGGAAATATTTTCGAGATTAAGTCGATGAAGGATTTGGAATGTTGAGGAAAGTTTAGGTTTATCGTATTCTGTGCAAACCTTGAAAATGATTAGGTGATCCATGATGGAAGTATTGTATTTTTGAGATTAGGTCAATTAAAAGTTTGCAAAGTAGAGGAAAGTTTAGCTTTATCGTACTTTACGTAGATCTTCAAAATGATTAGATGACTGACGATGAAAATATTTGTGAGGTTAGGTCGACGAGGAATTTCGAATGTAAAGGAAAGTTTAGGTTTATCGTACTTTGCCTAAATCTTCGAAGTGATCAATGATGAAAATATTTGTGAGGTTAGATCAACGAGGAATTTCGAATGTAAAGAAAAGTTTAAAAGTTGATCGTATTCTGCACGATAGAAATATGTTCAAAGTTAGGTCTAGGTTAGTTGATCGTATTCTGCATGATAGTAATATGTTCAAAGTTAGATCAATGAAGGGGTTTGCAACGTTTAGATGCATTTTGCCTGTCTCTTCGATCAGATCGATTTCTTTTACCAGAATTTACAGACGCCATTGTCGTAGTTCTTCGAGTTAGAGATTATTCGCAGTAATTATGCGTTTCATTGCCTTAACCTGTCGCCTAGTCGAGGTGTTTCTTTCGTGAAACTTCGGAAGTATTGGAGTATAATTACCCCGAACGTCAGACTTCAGCACCGTATGGCTCACCTCTACGAGGGTCCGTAATTACTAACAATTCCCCCGAAGTTTACTCTCGTTTCTCCGATTCCTTCTCACGTCAAACGTTTACCCTACTCGTTGACTATCGATTTCATCCCACCCAAGGATCGTTTATTACTTCACTTTTGCTACAGTTAAATGACACATGGAGCCAATCTCCCAGAGAGACAAATTTCTCTAGAAAAAAGTGCTCCCCCAACATTCTTACAAACGACAGGTATTATTAATCTTCTCTCATCGAACAGTAACATAACCTCTCACCGTTCTCATACTCCCAAGCGATCTATTAGGTAGTTCCGAAAATTATTTCATTAAACACGATCTTTTAATAATGTATAACCATTTTATTAAACTATATATTCTCCATTTTGAAAAACGAAATGACTTTCCAAACCCAATATTTTCCTTTTCGACTCACAATTTCGTTTCTTTCCTTTCTTTCCTTCCATCGAACCATCTAACCCACTCTCAGGTACCTTTCTCTTCGAAACACACCCAAAACAAATCTCTCTCTCTCTCCCTCTCTTTCTTTCTTTCTTTCTTTCTCTCTTTCTCTCTCTCAATCTTCGAGCATCTCCAAAAACGGAATTCCAGCTCGAACGTTGAACACAAAGATCGGTCCAGCACCGTTCCAAGATCGGTGATCGTATCGTCTCTCCCCGGACGTGTACGACTTCATCCGATGATCAGCAAGGGGGATGAAGAGGGAAGCGGTTCCCGTTGATCGGGAATCAAGACGTAATGCGATCCGTCACGATGGTGCCGAGAGATAAAACCGTTGTCGCGGCCACGGTTATCGGTGGCTCGCAAGCCGAAAGACTGGGCCGCGGGTAATGCCGTCCACGTGGCCGTAAATCGTGGTGTTTGCATAAAATATTAATAAGTGACACGAGTCAATCCCGGATTAAGTAACACGGGGTGACGCAGGAGAGGGGTCCCGGTTACGTTCGAGCCCCCCGTCCCGATCCGTACACCGCCACTTTATCTATCTCTATTTTATTTTGTTTGTGTTGGCTTTTCCCACGAAGGGTCGCCGCGAGAGGGCGGCCCCTTTTGCCCCTTTCGTTGCTCCATCGGCCGGCGACGCTCTTCGACAAATAGTAATAATGCGAATCGACACGTGACGTCGTTGTCGCAACAACGGCAAACACTCTGGACTCTGGGACGGGGTGGGGGTCGGGGGGAGGGTTCTCGACACTCTGGCGACCAAGAGGGGCGTGGAGGAGGGGGTGGGTGGCGGTGGTTGGCTTCGCCTCGAGAGATCGTCGTTTACAAACCAAATGCTCGACGGACGACACGTTTTCCGTCGCGCGTCGGTTCTTCGTCGGTTTCAACCACCCTACCCAGCCCTTACGAAACGGGGGTTGCGGTCCAATCGAGGAGGACGCTTCTCGTTTCGAGCTTCTTCTGGTTTTTGACACCTTCGTGGAGAGCGAGACACTCGGTTCGAACTGTACGGTTGCTTGTTTTTTTTATGTGGAGAGTTAAGGTTCCGAGGTTCTTTTGGTTTTTGGGATTTTTGTGGAGAGTGTATTTTAGAAGCTGTACAGTAGCTTGTTTTTTGAGGAGGAGAATTAGATTGGAGGTTCTTTTGATTTTTGGTATCTTTGTGGAGAGTGTGTACTAGAAGGTGTAAGGTGGCTTATTTTTCGACGAGGAGAATTAGTTTTGAGGTTATTTTGATTTTTGGAGTCTTTGTGGAGAGTGTATTTTAGAAGCTGTAAGGTAGCTTATTTTTCGACGAGGAGAATTAGTTTTGAAGTTCTTTTGATTTTTGGTATCTTTGTGGAGAGAGTATCCTAGAAGCTGTAAAGTAGCTTCTTTTCTTTCAGTTTTTGGTACCTTTGTGGAGAGAGTATTTTAGAAGCTGTACAGTAGCTTGTTTCTTGAGGAGGAGAATGAAAATTTTGAGGTTCTTTTGATTTTTGATACCTTTGTAGAGAGTGTATTCTAGAAGCTGTACAGTAACTTGTTTTTCGATGAGGAGAATGAAAATTTCAAGGTTCTTTTCATTTTTTATACCTTTGCAGAGAGTGTATCCTAAAAGTTGTAAAGTAGCTTCTTTTCTCTCAGTTTTTGGTACCTTTGTAGAGAGTGTATTTTAAAAGCTGCACAGTAGCTTATTTTTCGACGAGGAGAACGAAGTTTGAATATTTTTCTGATTTTTGATACCTTTGTAGAGAGTACAGGATACCCCAAAATTTGCATGGACAAAAACACATACATTCGTAGCTTGTTTCTCGAATCGTTTGATTTTTCTTTCAAGGTATGATTCCAATTTTGCACAAGACTTTGACAGTGCTTAATAATTGGATCATGTATACCTACAATGACAACACTGAAAAAAATAGTTCGAGAAAGAATCAAAAATTTCTCAACAATGATGAAAAATGACGAAAAGAAAAACGACTGGATATAGTATGACAAAAATGAAAAGAAAAAAATAAAACAATTCTCAATTTATATACTTGTGTCGTTCCAAAAATCTCCAAAAATATAATTACCCTTATCGACACTCCCAGAAGTAACCAAACGTTGAGATCTCTAAAAATACAACATCTAAAAAAAATCGACCGAGTAAGAAATTGTACGAGACGCAGGTTCTCGTCGTTACGATTCGAAACTTTCGAAGTAGTGAAGTATACCGTGTGTATCGTGCAGCGACGAGTACGATCCGTCCGAGAGTTCGCAAAATTCGTGACTCGTGTCTCCGCGGATCGTCGTCGAATTCCACTGAACACCGGTTACAAGATTCCAGGAGGGACACCGACAAGAGCCCCCGTTGAACGGGTTCAAGGTGATCGGGGAGTCCTTAAAAAAATGCACGAGTTGGAAAAAATTAATTAATGCTAATTTCCCGGTGGCTGCTCTTCGGGCGGCTCACGAAACACCGTATGCCCCATTTAACTTAAAAGCTTTCTACCTTTTCCTTTCTTTTCGTTTCTTCTTTTTTTTTTTTTTTTTTTATTTTTTTTTAATGTAAAACGCTTTTTTACGTTTCCACTCGGGAGTTATCTCGTCAGCTCCCGAGCAATTTGCATTGTGCAACCTTGAGCGAGGGTAATTAAGGAGCTACCTAATTCTCGTCGTGCCGGAACCGGTGAAGATTATCGTACCGATTGGCCAGCCTTCGCAGGGACGTGTGTACCGTAATTGCGAACGGCTGTATCAGTGACCCGCAGCCCGTTCGACACGTGTCGACTCGTGCGCGTACCTCTTATCTCGCAACTGGTTTACGTCGAACTCGGTGTTTCCATTATCCGTAATAATATATTCTTCTTTATAAATTCGGTGCTACCCCACCTCCCGGCTCCATTCACGTGGGCCAGACCGATGGAAACGAGACAGTGGGGGTACCGAGAGGAGAGAGAGTTCAGAAAGAGAGACTAAGAGAGAGAGAGAGAGAGAGGAGATTGGGGAGAAACAAAAGGGAAACGAGCGCGATAGAGATAGGAGAAGGGGAGACAAAGTGGCTGCTGCACACGCGTTTGTCAATGTTTGCCGGTGTCGACACCCACCTACTTATGCAAATCATTTAATTTAACCCCTCCATACCGGGTATCCCGAGAGAGATCGTATCTCGAAACCTATTCGTATTCATTGCCCGAGCGATGGGGAGAGCCGCGCGGCTCGATCCGCAGAGCAGCCATACGATCGCGTTTCCCTTGTCCCGATACTGCCACCAACCACCTTTATGCACGCGTGAACTCTTGCTTCGGTGCATCCACGTCTCCTGCCGAACCGACCGATGCCATCGGGAAATTGATACGTCCGCGATTCGATGCCACGGGAGCAGTAAATCGTAATTATCGTGTCGCAGTACCGTGCGGAGTCTTATACACGCTTTGACGCGATATATCGGTTAAGGCTGGTTCTCATGCATTCTGTGAAGTTTCACGAATCGTAGACTATCGTTAATGATTCAAGTTTCTACGAATCGATGTCTCGACAGGAGTAAATTGTAATTATCGTATCATTGTTAGATGTCTTCACGGTTTGACGCGATCAATTTTTAAGGCTAGTTTTCATGGACTCTGTGAAGGCTCAAGAATCATAGATTATTGCTAATGACTCAAGTTTCTACGAATCGATGTCTCGAGAGGAGTAAATCGTAATTATCGTATCATTGTAAGGTGTCTTCACGGTTTGACGCGATCAATTTTTAAGGCTAGTTTTCATGGACTCTGTGAAGGTTCACGAATCATAGACTATCGCTAATGACTCAAGTTTCTACGAATCGATGTCTCGAAAGGAGTAAATTGTAATTATCATATCATTGTGAGATGTGTTTCACAGTTTGACTCCATCAATTTTTAAGGCTAGTTTTCATGGATTGTACAAGTTTAGGAATTGTAAAGTATCCTTAATAACCAAAGTCTCCACGATGTGATACCTCGAGAGAAGTAAATTATAATTATCCTATCATTCTATGGTATCTTTCACGGTTTGACATCGTCAATTTTTAAGGCTAGTTTTCATGAACTTTGTAAAGGCTCACGAATCACAAAGTATCGCTAATGATTTAAGTTTCTAAGATTCAATATCTCGAGGGGAGTAAATTGTAATTATCGTATCATCGAATTGTGTATGGATCTTATACATTTTTAAGGCTAGTTCTCATGGACTGTACAAGTTTAGGAATTGTAAAGTATTCTTAATAACCAAAGTCTCCATGATGTGATATCTCAAGAGAAGTAAATTGTAATTATTGTATCATTCTATGTTATCTTTCACGGTTTGACGTGATCAATTTTTAAGGCTAGTTTTCATGAACTCTGTAAAGGCTCACGAATCATAGACTATCGCTAATGACCCAAGTTTCTACGAATCGATATCTCGAGAGGAGTAAATTGTAATTATCGTATCATCATGGTGTCTTCACGGTTTGCCGCGAGCAATGTTTAAGGCTAGTTCTCAAGAACTCTGTACAAGTTTAGATATCATAGACTACTGCCAATGATTCAAATCTTTATGATTCGATATCTTCGGAGTAGTAAATTGTAATTATCGTATCACGTTATAGTATGCAGTCTTACACGGTTCGGGCCGATATATTGTTAAGGCTAGTTCTCATGGACTCTGTATAAGTTTAGGAATAATAGAGTGTTCCTAATGACCCGATTCTCCGCAGTTTGATCTCTCGAGAGTAGTAAATTGTAATTATTGTATCATCGCTGTATGAATCTTACGCGGTCCGATGTAATAAATTGTTTAGACCAGTTCTCATAAACTCTGCAAAGATTTACGAATCACAGTGTATTCTTAATGATCCAAGATTCCACAGTTCGATCTCACGAGAGTAGTAAATCGTAATTATTGTATCATCGCTGTACATATCTTCCATAAATTGTTAAAACTACGTTAGAACTCCGTTTATACGAACTTCTTGAGTGACTATCGAATTAAGTAACCAAACTGTTCGTATAACAAGAACTCACTATAACATTCTATCCAATCTTATTTATTTCACAACAAAAGTAACCTCCAAATCACTCCACATTGTTGAACACCTTACACAACGAATTCAACCCACCAGAGCGAGAATTATTAAAAAAACTATTACAAATTCCCCAACACAGTCCACGTCCCACTCTCAAGCTCTCACTTTCACAACGATAACAAAACTAATCATTTTTTTTCCTCATTAAAATTTCTCCTCCGATCCTCCTGGGTATTTTTACATCCACTAACTATAATATTCTACGAAAGGCCCAAGCTCGTGCAAAATTCTTCCCATCGTTACTACAGAGCGACGAGCAGATGTTCAGACCTACCCACGACAAGTTGTCGATACCTTGAACTCTCGAGATACTAATCGCGACCGTGTACAAAGAGAAAACCGTGCTCGTCGACCGTTTCTCCTCACCGTTGCAAGTATTACCTATAAAATTCCCGTGTACGTGGAAACAGGCGGAACGGCGATTAGAAAAATTGGGAAAAATTAGGGAAATAGACGCGCGGATAATTTTTACCGACACGACAACCGGGTTTTTTAACGAGCTCGGTGGTGACAAACGTTTCACTCGACACCTGCGTGCGCGGAATACGGATTATCGCGACGAGATCAGTGAAAAACCGTACCGACCCTTTAATAGAATTTATTACGCGCGTCAGTCTGCATTAATGCATACCGAGCAGACGCGATGATTGCCAACGCGGGACAATGCAATTCCAGTTTCTGGACAGGGAACGGGAGTTGGCGTTTAGATTTGACATTCGGTATCTACGCTGGTCGACGGTCGCGGGTGTCGCTAAACGACACGTTTTAACGGTTTTCACGCCAAGTGGACAACCATCGTCGATAGCAATTTCGGTGATCGATAAAGATTGATACACCCGATACAAATGCGCGTTTCGATATCGTAGACCCGAAACGATGATTGCCCACTTAACGCCCGCGATCGTTCACCAATTACGGCTAAATTATAATTACCACGTGTGCTCGATGAACGATTTTTAGATTTTCGGTTTCGGAGATTACGAATTCGAGGAGTACGCAGGGACGCGCGAGATTTTATCGGATGAAATTAATTAATTGCGAAACTGCGTACTTGAGCACATGGAGAACGTGTACCGGAGTAGATAAGATTCAATCGTTGTTGATGTTTGTGAAATTTTGTGCAATTTATTTTTTATGATACGTAAAGTCGTGTAAAATATAAGGAAAGATTTTCTTAAGATTAAATGTTTCAACGATCTTCATTGTTTTCTTGGATTTTTGCATTGTGCTTTGCAGGTGCAATTCTGTGATTCGTGACAGTGACTCTCTGTGTTCTTTGTATAATTGTAGTGGCGAGGGACAGGTTCTAAAATGACAATCGACTATTTTCTTACGAATTAAGTTACAATGTTCATGGTGAGACCATTCTTGAATCTGATGAAGGCACATCAAACATGCTACTTTTCCTGTTTGGTAATCTATTAGCAATCTCAGTCATTGCTCGTAGGTAACACCTTCACTCAAAGTAGAGATAACTTTGCAACAACTCAAGAGGCAAATCTGTGACAACTCGAAGTCCAAGTAACTCTTTTGCTACGATAGTCTCCTCTAAACTAGATGGACAGTGGTCAGAATATAACATTAATAATTGTCTTCGAAGCAAAATATTTACATATTCCTGAATTGATTCCAATCAAACAGTGTCAAACACACTACACCTAAGCGATGTCTCACATCGCCTATAATTGTCAGCATTCGCTAATGGTATCTCACAAAGATGTTACACACATCTCACAGTCGCTCTCCATGAGAAATCACTTAGATACAGTGTACATTCGATTAGTATAAGTTTCCAAGTAATCCTTTTGCAACAACTCAAGAAACAAAATCTGTGACAACTCGAAGTCCAAGTAACCCTTTTGCTACGATGTTCTCCTCTAAACTAGGTCAGAATATAACAGTAATAATTCAAAGATAAAAAATACATATTCTTAAATTTATTTCATTCAAACACTGTCAAACACACACTACACCTAAGCGATGTCTCACTTGGCATCAAGATGGGCTTGGTATCAAGTATCTCTTAGGTACAGTGTACATTCGATTAGGACTAGGTGGACAGTGGTCAGAATGTAACATTAATAATTGTCTTGAAAGCAAAATATTTACATATTCCTGAACTGATTCCAATCAAACACTATCAAACACACTGCACCCAAGTGATGTCTCACTTTGCATCGAGATCTCTTAGCTACAGTGTACATTCGATTAGGACTAGGTGGACAGTTGTCAGAATGTAACATTAATAATTGTCTTGAAAGCAAAATATGTACATATTCCTGAACTGATTCCAATCAAACACTGTCAAACACACTGCACCTAAGCGATGTCTCACTTGGTATCGAGATGTCATAAGTACAGTGTACATTCGATTAGAATAAGTATAGAAAGATATTGTAAACAGCTCGCCTCGAAGAAAGGTAATTTTTGAAAATGAACCCCGTCGAGGTCTCGCGATGACCGTGCTCGCGAAATGGTTAATCCCCCTCGGGAACTCGGTGTCGCGCGATTGAATTTCCCCGTTGGAAAATTCGGCTCGTCGATTATCCGGTCGGCTTCGAAAAATTAAACGAAACATCCATTCGAGGCGAGAACGGAGATTACGTGGCACACTCGCGCGTGTGTACACGCGCGGCAACGTGCGCGTACGTGCAAGAACCGCGCGGGTATCGATGGAACAGCGTTGATCGCGGAACAAGCCAGCCAGTTCGATTGCGCGGCGCGGAAATCGGGAGTCAGCGATTACGATTTAGCCGGCGGTGGATCGGCGTGTCGGCGGGCCCGTTGTCGGCCGCGCGTCCCACCGGTCGTGAACATCGCGGAATGACGTATCGGTCGTGCGGTCGTTTCGACCGTTTTAACGGGTCGCCGGGAAACGAGTGTCGGCCAGCCACGCGGAAAGCCGTGTACACGCGCGCGAAGCGAAAGAGCTCCGAGCGAGCAGATCGAGGCCGACCTCGCTGGCAAACGTCCGACGATATCGATTCCGATTCCCAGCGCGCCGCTGAATCGTCCGCGCATTGAGAGAGAGAGAGGGGGGGGAGGGGGCCAGGGGGCAAGGGGCAGGGGGTAGGGGGACACGTTGCTGAATTAGTAGCATTGTTAATGCAGTAATCGAGTGTTTGATCGTTCGATGATTCCAACGGCTCCGACGCGGGGGTGTGTAAGCGAGCTGGGGTTGGATATGGAGGGGGGCGATGGGGGGGTACAGATCGGCGCTGGTAATACCCCGCGGGATGACGAGAGGGCGCAGGTGTGTGTATTCAGCGTGTGATACAACGTGTTGTCATTCCGGCGGTGGGAGGGGGACGGACGTGTATATCGATAGACGTCCGGGGGGAGGTTGGGGGGCACGGTGGGGGGCGGTTGAATTTTTGTCGTCGTCGCGGCGTAATTGGCTCCCGCCGATGGAAATTTCCTCGTTCCCGCTTATTGCCGCGAGCCGCGCCCAGGAACCCCTCTCCCCGTCCCCGACAACCACCCCCGCCCCCCTCGTGCCCCCCTCACTCGCTCTCTCTCTTTTATAACGCTCTGTCTCTCTTTCGGCGTCGCAGGAACGTCGCTTCCGCGGACGATGTAAAATGTTAATGCCGGGTGTTATTATTTCGCCGCGTCGGAATTTCACCGGGCGGGGGGTTGGGGGGCAGGGGGCGATGGCGCGGCGCGATTGTAATATAAATCCAACCCGGAAGGCGAGGAACGCGGATATTAAAATTTCATAGCGCGACGGTTTTCGCGTTGGTCCGCGAGAAGTGGACAACTCGTTCCCTCGTGAGCGCGGGGGGCACGGTGGGGAGGGGAGGAGTGGGTGGGTGAGTGGGGGTGGGGGGGAACGAAACGCTCCGCACGCGGAATTGTTCGTCCACCGGGACACAATGATTTGTTTTAACGCGCGCGCGAGCGTACCGTTGACTCGCGCGGGCTTTCGCGGAATAGAAGAGCGGAACGAGGATGGGGAGAGAGGGAGGGGGGAGAGGGTGTGGACGGGGGGAGGTGGTGTGTAAAACGCTCGCGTGTTCGTGTACGCGACGTGTACCCGCTGTTTATCGTCACCGACGACGGTTTTTCGCTCGTTTTTCCGCGGCCGGAAATGAAAAAGTCGTCGTCGCGACAACGTTGCGCGCGACGATCGCCGCGCCACCTGATATCACTGCCAGAAAAACAACCTGAAACGAATATAGAGAGTAGATTGCGAATTAGAAGGGAAATTTTCGCTCGTAAAGGATCTGTGCGACTTCTGTGCGAAGAAATAGGTGGTTTGAGGTTCGTAGAGGGGATCCTCCTCTGTGACCTTGAGCGGCCAATTTATTTCACCCGAGTCGTACACTCTCGGCACCCACGGGCCGTTTGAATAATCAGTTCCATTGCTTTCTCCCCCGTCGGTGATTTTTCCACGGTCAGAAATGAAAAAGTCGTCGCGACAACGTTGTGCGCGACGATCGCCGCGTCACCTGATATCGTCGCCAGAAAAACAACCTGAAACGAATATAAAGAGTAGATTGCGAATTAGAAGGGAAATTTTCGCTCGTAAGGATTCTGTGTGACTTCTGGGCAAAGGAATAGGTAAGTGGAGGTCCGTGGAGGGGAGCATCCTCCGTGACCTTGAGCGGCCAATTTATTCCACCCGAGTCGTACAATCTCGGTTCCCACGGCCCGTGTGTATAACCAGTTGCATTGTTTCTCTCGCGTCGGTGATTTTTGCACAGCGAATCGACGCGTTCGATGCGAAATTTTGATAAATACGCGCCTGTAAATTGCCCCCGAACGGAAAACGAAATGATCCCGCTCGTACGCGCCGTATTTGTATACCTGGCATGTACCTGTCCATTAATCGTTACGATCGACTATACCGATTTTTCGGGTGAAAAAAAAAGAACGAAAATCAGTCGTCGGTTATCGCCGCGTTAACGCGCGAAACGAACAACACATTTTTCTTTCTACTCTCTCGCAGTATCGAAATGAAAATACCCGCGGGAATCGCGGTTTGTTTGAACAATATTACGGTGATTTCCAACATACATCGTTCAATTTTGATCAATCTATTCTAATTTCTTTCGCGGCAGAAATTTATTACAAACATTCATTTTTTCCAATTTACCTTCCACGTCGATTACCATAACCACTTTGATATATTTAATTTAAAAGATATTCCAATCCTTGAACATCCCACTCTTTCTCAACCGTCATAAGATCAACGAAATTGATTAAAATCTAAATTTCCACTTCGCTGTTCGTTGTCAATTATTTGTCACCGATTCAATTGCCCAACATTTTAAAAAAACGTCACTCAATCTCCATGTTTCGTTCCGTTACTCTCTCTCTCTTCGAGCTCCCTTTCGAACTTATCAACTGACTTCGAGAAAAACCCTGTTGAGATGATCACGAAGGTAACCGTGTACGCGACAAAGTCTCGACCAACACGGGGAACTCGAGCACGCCCAATTTTTCACGCGACTCTTATCGTCTGCCGTGAATTATTCGGATCGTTGCGTGCCAGTTTGGCGAATGAAACGCGTAAACGGTAGTTCGCGTGAGCCGTGTACCCGACGTGTACCCGCCGTTTGTCGCTAGGAGCGACGTTCATTCGTTTTTCCGAGGCAAATGAAAAAGGCAGCGATGCATGGCCGCGGAGCGTGCACCAGGTCGCGGTGAGAGCGCGACGGGGTAGGGTTTCGCGCTCGTCGGCCCCTCCCCCCTCCCAGCGGCGCGCCCCACCGCCCCTCCCCCCTCTCCGTTTGTCAAAACTCTTTATTGCCGTTCTCCGGACGCTGTATTCAAAGCGAGGACTCGAACACACAACGCGCGCGGCTGGAAAAGTGCGCCGCTTCAGTTTTATATACAACGCGCGGCTGGTTTCGGTTTTATTATTACCCCGCCTCCACCCCTTTCCCCGCCCTTGTGCCCCGTTCGGGGGTGAAAAGATACAGGTTGCTCCACGAGCGGACGTCGACGAAATTTACGGTCGTTTTACGAACGCGCGCGAAACGTGAGCTGCACGAATGTACTGTGCGTTGCTGGGAAGATGACCGGTGGGAGGAACGAGGTGGGGACTGGCCACGCCTCCACGCGGGCGTGGCCTCGATCGCGGTGTATTATTGGTCGAAATGGTTTCGTTCGTAGTAACGCGTGGGTAATTTTCAACGATTCTTATTTGACTCAACGTCTCGTGTTCGAGGACATCTAAAAAGATAGACACGTTGTTTATCGTATAATATTGTGTATTTTGAATTTATTAAAAGTAGTTCGATTTGTGTCGTGTTTGGACTCGTTTCAATCGGGAGGATCCGGAGAATGCACCGATACCATTTTTAGAAAGATAACATGAAAACCATAACGCCAACTTTTCGGAGTATCGAGTTTACGTACTGTATCTATCTCTCTTTTTCCTACTCTAAACATTCTCTTTCTCCGTCGAGCAATGTTCGAGATCAGTTATACCAAAAACACATTATTGAATCCCAAATTCCATGAAAGTTAATCGTGCATCACTGTACTACTAATTTGTCTGACAAAGAAGAGGGACGTTTTGAGACGAAGCGAAACGATGGGAATCGAGCGAGAGGGAAAGGTGGGGGTCCCTCTTGCCCCTCTACCCTCCGTTGGTCGTTTTTCTAGCGACGCACAGTACTCTTCCGCGCGGAGAAGTCTATTTCCAGTCGTAAGAACTCGACCTGCCAGCGAAGGACATTCAAGGGCGCAACCAGTCGCTCGAGGATCGAGTCGCGATGATCGAACGCCGCACTCGAGTTCCTTTTATCGCTGTTCATTAACGCCCGGCGCTGTTCGCGTGTCTCGCGGTACCGGAGAATGCGAGCGAGGCGGCGCGTACACGTACGCGTGTTCATGAATAAAAGCGCGAGTAGACGGACAGAGCACCGGGCATTAGCGGAATAAAACGGCCGTAATACCGACTATGTTGAACATGCTCGCCGGTTGTGCGAAATTTCGTTTCTACAACGGTCGGTTACGAGCCGTGGTAAATTTTCATTTTTTCCAACCCCTGCCCCTTCGGAGCGTTTTCACTGCGAACGAACGCTCTCGTTATGATTACGATGCGTTTCGAGGACCGTCTCTTCATTATTACATTACTTTGTAATTTCACTCTCTCCTCTGTAACAGTAAAGGTACACGCACACGAGAATCGGAAGTTTCGTTCGTAACCTCGATGTCTCCACGTTGTCGAATATTTTCTCCGTTCTAAATCATTCTTTGTTTCGCGCTTGTATGGTGGGGGGTCGGTGACCTTGAACGACCAAAATCCTATCGCGTACAGTTCCGAAAACACTCAGCCTCGTTACAATGTTTAAAACGAAATACTTCCATTACAATGAATATTTTATTCATTCTGGATCACTCTTTGTTTCGCGCTTGTATGGTGGGGGGTCGGTGACCTTGAACGACCAAAATCCTACCTCGTACACTTCCAAACACACTCACCCCCGTTACAATGTTTAAAACGAAATACTTCCATTACAAAGTTTCTCTCCCACACCGTCCAACAATTTTATCTTCCATCTCGTGACAATAAAATACACATACGCGCGTCTCGAACACACATACGAATAAACGTCGACCTAGACCTTCGCGAAACGTCTCGGTGCGATCTCGAGTCAACGTTCGATCGCTCTTCGTTTTACGCATACCTGGTGGGGGGTGACCCTGAGCGGCCGAAACATGTGGCGCGTACTTTCAACGGCCCGCATAGCCCTAAACATCTCGAAACACGAAACTTCCTCCTCGCGTTACCGCCCAATTTTATTCTCTACTTTGTAACGACGGTGTACAGCCACATGGAGACCCATACGAACGGTGGTTCGATCCACCTGCCTTCGTAAAACGTTTCGTCCGTGTTATCTCGGTTGCTGAACGAACGCGTGATTCGATGATAAAGCGACACGTGAAAAGCATCGCGCGGGTAACCGTTGCATCGTGCCGGGCGCCCGATGACGCGCGTTTCCGAAAGCAGGAAGCTGACAGTTAAGATAGCTAGCGGGGAACCGTTAAGTGCAGCACGACATAAATTAGCGGTCCCGATATAACGGGCGAGACAGGAGAAAATATTATTGCAACGCGTCGACGGAGGAGTTTCGCGCAAGGCGAATGGGCGGAGGGTGAGAAGAGTGGGGAGGAGGGGGACGACAGCTCCACTCGATAATAAAACGGTCCCATTGTCCTCGCCACTCGGACGGTCGTGTGTGACTCCTGTGACGGAGTGTTCCCCCCCACCCCACCTTCTCCTACACCCTCTCGTTTTTCATCACCCTCCCGCCGTAACCTCCTCGACTCTCTTCCTTTTCCGCTACGCGCGCACGTATGTATATATTGAAAGGATTCGGACAAGAAACTCGGGTGTCCTTCGCGAGGGAAAGGGGAATGGAAACGGGGAAATAGGCTCCCGACGACAACGACCAAGTCACCAGCCGTGACGTGCCTTCGGATGTAGACGTGTGTTACGTCGGCTACGATTTCAGTTCGTGCGTCAATATTGGCCGATCCGTCGTTCGTGGAACCTTTCTGTAAAAAATGACACCGCTGGAGGGGCATCGATTACGACCGTACGGTTCTTCGTACCGAGAGACCTCTCGTATGGTTTATAAATCGTTTCGCTGCACAACGTGTCATGGTATACGTAGTATAACCGAGGGAAGGAAGATTCTTTGTTGCAAGAAAGGTGTAGAGAATATGGAGTCAAATATTTCTCGGGTTGGTAGTTGTTATTTAATGGGTTTCATTACAATTATGAGGTTTGATTCTTGGTACGAAGATTTTTTGTAAGGTTTATGAATCGTTTTGCTACACAGGATGTTATAGTAAACGAAAAGAGGGTGATTCTTTGGAAAAAAATTGAGAATATAAAAAAAAATATTTTTGAAGATGATAGTTGTTATTTAACGTGTCGATTATTATTGTAAGGTTTTGTTCTTGGTACGAAGATCTCTTGTAACGTTTATGAGTTGTTTCGGTAGACAGGGTGTTATAGTAAGCGAAAAGAGGGTGATTCTTCGGGAAAAAAATTGAGAATATAAAAAAAAATATTCTTGGGATTGGTAATTGTTATTCAATGGGTCGATTATGATTGTAAGGTTTGATTCTTGGTACGAAGATCTCTTATAACGTTTATGAATCCTTTCGCTACACAGTGTGTTATAGTAAACATACTATAACTGAAAAGAGGGTGATTCTTCGTGAAAAAATTGAGACTATGGAAAAAGATATTCTTTTATATTGATAGTTGTTATTTAACGAGTCGATTACAATTATAAGGTTTTGTTCTTGACACGAAGATCTCTTATAACGTTTAAGAATCCTTTTAATAGCACAGAGTGTCATGGTAAAAGTCCTACAATCAAGAAAAGGATGATTCTTTTTGCAAGAAAATTTAAGAATATAAAATAAAATATTTTGAGACCACTCGTTCATAAATCAATTACAATTATAAATTCTCTTCCGACCAAAATTCAATTTTCTCTTAACATACTTGTACATCTATATTACCTAAACTATCATAAAACGTAAAATACAATTTCCTGAAAAATATACCTTTTCAAAACACATTGTACCCTACAACCACCCGAACACCGTTCAATTACATAAGAATACCAATCTCGTGTCTTCAATCCCCAAAAGTAGCACCTACTTCGTCTCAAAAGGGAAGACGCCAATAACTGCAACTCATTTCAATCAAACGGTTACGTACGCGCTCGTACGAAATCATTTCCAACCGCTGCAACACCACTCCTTCTATCCGCTCTTTTGCTACCTAGATCATTTCGATCGGTCTCGTAACGATCCACGGATCGACGGTGGAGGACTATCGTCGACATCGAATCGGAAACGAGCACCAGAGACATCGCGACACGGTGCAACGGCGCGTTGCACCGACACTGAAAGCGCAGAGAGGCGAGACAGAGGCTGCGTGCACGATCCTGCTGCATCGGGGTCGGTGCATACAATGGGCACGAAATCCGAAAAAGGGGGTGGCTGCGGATAATTGACCGGTGCGTTTGCACAGCGTCAAATCGCGAGGTCAATCCGCTCGCACGGCAATCTCACCCTACCTCGTTTCACCATCCCCCGATTCCTCTGTCGATTCACCCCGGTGTTCGAATTCACGGGGATGAAAATCGAGGTCGAATATCGGGGAATATGGACGACTGCTACTCGGTCATTCGGGAGGCTCCTCTTCGTCTCCGTGCCGAATGTACACGTGCTTTTGTGTGTAGCGGGACCGGTGGAAAAACTTTTCTCTTTTTTTCTTTCTTTTTTTTTTTCTTTCTTTCTTGTAAAAAGAGGACGCGACGGGTCCGTGCCATTGTTCGTTTTTATCGGCGACCGGTGCCCGGGATTTTCTTGATATTAATTCGGGGCACGAAATGGAAAAGAACGCCCCCTGGTCGAGCTGCTTTTTTTTCTTTCGCGATATTATATTTAGTTTCTTTTATTTCTTTTCTTTTTTTTTATTTGTCTTCTCTCGGGTGCTTCGACGCGGTACTTTTATTTCCGGCTCGACGCAACAGGATTGTTAATACTCGGTGTCGCGGACATTGCTCCCGTATTTTGCCTTCGAGCGACTTTTAAGAGAAATGGAAGTATTAGTGGAGAGTGTTTCGAATATTGGTATTTTGTTTTCTTACGAATGACTCTTTTCTAAGGGAAATAGAATTTTACTGGGTTGTGTGCGTGTATTAATACACAAGGTGTCTTGAACCTGGGTTCTATGTTTTGTTTATAAATGGTTTCCAAAGACGAGGAAACTCTCAAGATTAATATATTTGTTTATTTATCCAAGATTAACAGTTGAACATCGAGAACTCTTCAGAGGGCATTTTTTGTGACATTTTTGTAAGTTTTGAATTGTTTCTAATTTCGTCTAATATTGTAGGTGACGGTTAATAATTGAGTAACATTAAAACGAAGTTTGAAACAAATCAAATCGATCCCTTTGGTAGTTCCACTGTTAAATGCAAACTTCCTGGAAAAACACAATCATATAAAATTCCTGTCGTTCGAATAACAAACTTCGAAACTCGTCTTACAAAAGTTAAATTCTAATAAACAAATTTTCCGCGTGACTTTGCACTCGTGAAAGACACGAACGACCTGGCGTAGTATCGAAATAATCGAAACACGAGATCAACTTTCGAAACACCCTCTATAAAAGTACAACGAATCGTATCGTCACTCCAAGGGGACGTGAGTTTATATTTTCTCCTGCGGACAATCGTGTGCGTATTTTCGCCGTACAGATTACGCTTGTAAATTATGCAGGGGGAAATTTTGAAATTTCGTGTTCCTGGCACGAATCGGTCGGACTTTGAGCACGTAAACGAGTGTCCGCTTTTCATAGGTGGCGGACGAACGCGTCCCACGTAGACCACGCATTATTTATGAGATTACCGGAGATTATGGGAAACGTGATTCTGATGCCGAGTGGCTCGCTCCCAAGAGCGATTACCGTGCCGCATATAATAATGTACGCTCGTACACGTAGTGTTAATGGTCGAACGCTGTTACGTTCGACTTCGAAGAATTAAAATCGAGTCGCTCCGACGAATAACTTTACTTTCGAGTTCCATTAATTATTCAGTTCCCGATTTTAACCCTATCGCGAAGCCTCGCGGGCAGACCGCTCGGGACAGCTGAGTTTTCTGTTCAAAATGTAGACAGTTGTTGCGTTTAATTGATTCATTACGTAATCGCTAGTGCATACAGCAGAGTGTTCTCAACTTCCCGTTCGACATCGAATTGAATGCACGTCTCTTGCGAAATATACAGACTGTATTCAAAAATCGCGAGCCAGGGGGTGATTCTACGCCTAAAAATGAGTAGAAAAAGAAGAACCAAATTTTTTCGTAAGAGTCTTCGTTTTCGAGAAAATGGACCGCAAAGTTTTCTCACGTGCGCGCGCGCTTAAAGGGTAACGGGAGTTGAACGAATTTTTACGTATTCGACTACGATACACGTTCGTACTCGATAATAGTTGTCCCATAGTACATACAAACACTTTCTTTTACCCTTTACAATAAATACTCCATCGAGTATTCAATTGCGAAAAAAAATCCATAAATGCGCCGCACCTAAAAAAATTTTAAGATCAATTTTCTTGAAAACGAAGCCCCCGATAAAAAAATATCATTCTTCCTGTTCGACTCATTTTTACACGTACAATCACCTACTCCTACCATTGACAACAAATACTCCATCGATTATTCAATCGCGACGAAAAACCATAAATGCGTCGCACCTAAAAAAATTCCAAGATCAATTTTCTTGAAAACGAAGCCCCCGATAAAAAAACATCATTCTTCCTGTTCGACTCATTTTTACACGTACAATAACCTACTCCTACCATTAACAACAAATATTCCATCGATTATTGAATCGCGACAAAAATCCATAAATACGCAGGACGTAAAAAAATTTAAAGATCAGTTTTCTCGAAAACGAAGCCCCTGATAAAAAACATCATTCTTCCTTTTCGACTCATTTTTACACGTACAATAATCTACTCCTATCATTAACAACAAATACTCCATCGATTATTTAATCGCGACGAAAATCCATAAATGCGCCGAGCGTAAAAAAATTTAAAGATCAGTTTTCTCGAAAACGAAGCCCCTGATAAAAAAACACCATTCTTCCTTTTCGACTCATTTTTACACGTACAATAACCTACTCCTACCATTAACAACAAATACTCCATCGATTATTCAATCGCGACGAAAATCCATAAATGCACTGAACGTAAAAAAATGTTAAGATCAGTTTTCTCGAAAACGAAGCCTCTGATAAAAAAACATCATTCTTCCTTTTCGACTCATTTTTACACGTACAATAACCTACTCCTATCATTAACAATAAATACTCCATTGATTATTTAATCGCGACGAAAATCCATAATTGCGCCGAACGTAAAAAAATTTAAAGATCAGTTTTCTCGAAAACGAAGCCCCTGATAAAAAAACATCATTCTTCCTTTTCGACTCATTTTTACACGTACAATAATCTACTCCTACCGTTAACAACAAATACTCCATCGATTATTTAATCGCGACGAAAATCCATAAATGCGCCGAACGTAAAAAAATTTAAAGATCAATTTTTTCGAAAACGAAGCCCCTGATAAAAAAACATCATTCTTCCTTTTCGACTCATTTTTACACGTACAATAACCTACTCCTATCATTAACAACAAATACTCCATCGATTATTTAATCGCGACGAAAATCCATAAATGCACTGAACGTAAAAAAATGTTAAGATCAGTTTTCTCGAAAACGAAGCCCCTAATAAAAAAACATCATTCTTCCTTTTCGACTCATTTTTACACGTACAATAATCTACTCCTATCATTAACAACAAATACTCCATCGATTATTTAATCGCGACGAAAATCCATAAATGCGCCGAACGTAAAAAAATTTAAAGATCAATTTTTTCGAAAACGAAGCCCCTGATAAAAAAACATCATTCTTCCTTTTCGACTCATTTTTACACGTACAATAACCTACTCCTACCATTAACAACAAATACTCCATCGATTATTCAATCGCGACGAAAATCCATAAATGCACTGAACGTAAAAAAATGTTAAGATCAGTTTTCTCGAAAACGAAGCCTCTGATAAAAAAACATCATTCTTCCTTTTCGACTCATTTTTACACGTACAATAACCTACTCCTATCATTAACAACAAATACTCCATTGATTATTTAATCGCGACGAAAATCCATAATTGCGCCGAACGTAAAAAAATTTAAAGATCAGTTTTCTCGAAAACGAAGCCCCTGATAAAAAAACATCATTCTTCCTTTTCGACTCATTTTTACACGTACAATAACCTACTCTTACCATTAACAACAAATACTCCATCTATTATTCAATCGCGACGAAAATCCATAAATGCGCCGAACGTAAAAAAATTTAAAGATCAATTTTCTCGAAAACGAAGCTTCCGATAAAAAAACATCATTCTACCTTTTCGACTCACTTTCACACGTACAATCACCATGTGTCCTCTTTTTCCACGATTTTCCGGCACAAGGCCCGTATATCCGTACACAGAGCGCGACCACCGTGTCAAAAATTCCGCTTCCAATAACCCCGAACGTTCGAATCGCTCAGAAACATCCCCGTGTGTATCCTCCGCGTTTAATATATCTCCCCGCTGCCCCTCCCCGGAAGGACTACCCCGTCTAAAAATTCATTTCTACGAGCGCGTTGAAATAATAGCTCGGAGTGCGAGCGTACCGGGCACTAACCGTATACCAACAACAAAAGTATACGTGTCGGGCTTGTACAAGCAAATATTAACAGAAACGCTTCCTCTACCCTCCCCGTGTACGTCGCGTGTGCACGCACATTCGTCACTTGTACGCGCGCCCCGGCTCCCAATTCTTCTCGACGCGAGACGACACGCGGAGTCGTTCTCTCGTCTATCACGCGTGTCTATTATGCGCCCGTAGCGGCCGCGAGAAAGATACACACGGGGTTCCCCGTTAATCTGGCATGCTCTTAGGGTGGATTCGTCGTGGTATTGCCGCGCCGATAAATAAATCAACTCGTAAGCAGCCCACCATTAGGGTGCTGCGGTGTGTACGCGACTCACGCCCCACGCGTTCTCTTATTCTCCTCCTTCTCGGTTACTGCCACGTTCGTTTCCACCGCGGTGTCTCGTCGCTCTCGCCGCGTTCGCACGGGACTCGTACCGCGGTTTAACGACGCGGGTTTTATGCGCGCGTAAAAATCATCGGAGCGGAGGGAGAGAAGCGTATGGGCGCGTCTTTGCTCGTTGCTCGCGGCTCGCTCGATACGTTTACGGTTGTAGCGAGTCCACGGTAGCGCGTCGAGGGGAATAAAACGTTAAGTGGCGCTAACGAAACGAACTCCGGAGTCCCGTCGCGCCGAAAATCGTCCACGCTGATCGAAGATCGTGTCCTTCGCGCTTTACGACCAGAAGATCGCGTTTACGCGCCGAATTTAACCCTTCGGGCTCGGTGATCTTTTCTTTTCACGTTCCATCAGCGAAACCCGTTCTTTTTATGAAATAAAAATTTTATTAACGCTTCTTTTACGAAATGGAAATTAAATGCTTTATCAAGGAATTTTTATCGTTGTCTCGATAACGCGAGTGTACTTTTAAAGAGGTGCTCGAAAGATTTCTTTACCCTTGTTGAAATATTGCGAGATAGCTCTAAGTGAACTTTCTTTGGACAGTTTTGCAGCGAGTTAAAAGTACACGTGGACTTTTAGTAAGTAGGTTTCGAATTTATTTACCAAGCTGTAGGTAAGTTTGAAAAATAAAGAAGAAGGTGAACAATAATGTTTCCATTGATTCTCAAAGATCAGTAATCGAACCTCGAACACTTTTATTTAATTAGTGTATCTTCCTTGTATCGATAAGTGAACAAATTGGGCAGTAACGTTACCATCGATTCTCAAAGGTCAGTAATCGGACCTCGAACATTTTTATTAAATTTGTGCAGTTTGCTCAGACCCAAAGTGTAATCCACTCCATTCTCCGGAGTTCGATACACAGATACGAGAAACGCAACGAATCGTAGTTGCGTTCATGTACCGCGAAACGATAACCGGCTGTGAGAAAATCCACTCGTGTTATCTCCGTTTCCTTTGAACTCGAGAAACATAAATCTGATCCCGGCCGACTCAACAACCAGCAAACAATAGGTATTCCGATCCCCCTCGTCCCCTGCGAGATCAACGAAACGATAACGAGACGTTAATTCGGCGAGATATTAACGCGTATGTTTCTTTTTTTTTCCCCCTCTTTCTCTTATCCGCCATTAACGCGTATCTGCCGCAACATCCTTAACACGAAGGTCGCGATCTCGCGCGACGTATCAGCACGCATTCCGCGCGCTGAAGACTCAATTTACTCCGTAGGTAACAAGCAAAACGTTGTTGCATCTTGAATGATGCACGCGGGAAATATACACGCTGCGCTGGGACGAACGATGCGATCAGTTAAATACAGAATCCTGAAAAATGAAGTACGATAACTCAACAGATTCCACTGATCGTGGAACAAAATTGATTCTCTTCGTTCAGGTGAAGCCTCTTCTTGGAGACACACTTGAAAATTTGTTCATGGTACACTGTACAATCTTTTAAGTTTCACAGGCAATTAATAGCAAATTATAGCTCGTTTCAAAAAATTTTATATACAAAGCTTACCTTGATATCTACTATTAAGTAATTGTGTTTACGAGTCTACTCTAAGTGTTTCTTATACTTCAAATGTAACCTCTTTCAAAAGGAACTCATCGACACTGTGTTGGTCTTTTAAGGTCGTTCAAGGTCAACCAATTTCGTTTAAAACTTACCTTCCATGTACCTTCAGAATTCTTAACACAGAGTGTCGTATATGAAAACAAAGATTACCCCAAGATTCGAATCCCTAGCGAAGATGTCTTCACCCAAAGATAATTTCCAGACGTCACACATTCGTGTAAAATTTCGAACAATAAGACTTCAAACTCCATGTATTTTCCAAAACAAAGAACGTTACTTCAGAATCCTTAAAACAGAGTGTCGTACAGAAGACCAAAGAATACCTCAAGATTTGAATCCATAGCGAAGATGTCTTCACCCAAAGATAATTTCCAGACGTCACACATTCGTGTAACATTTCGAACGATGAGACTTCAAACTTCATCTATTTTCCAAACAAAGAACGTTACTTCAGAATCCTTAAAACAGAGTGTCGTACAGAAGACCAAAGAATACCCCAAAATTTGAATCCATAGCGAAGATTTCTTCACCCAAAGATAATTTCCAAACGTCACATTTCGAATGATGAAACTTCAAACACCATGTATTTTCCAAACGAAGGACAATACTTTCTCGCTTGGAGTTTCTGACTTATCCTCGCACCTAGGACGCGTTCCTTGCTGCATGTATTCATTTAATAACAAAAGAGAGCACATAGTGGAGAACGCAAGAAGAGATTCGTAGGCGGAAGATTTCGTTAGAAGAAGGGAAGAAGGACGGTCGCGGGACGGTTCAAGCAGAATAATCCCCGTCACCGGGGCCCGTCTAGCATCGCCGACAAGGGTGGAAAAAGTGGATAACCCGGTGGAAGCTGATCGACTAAGATGATGAATCTAGCGCGGAAGCACTTATGACGTACGACTCGGAAAAGCTTGGTAGGGTGACTCGTCGCACCCTGCAGCTTTGTTTTCCGCATCACCGGTGCCGCCCCTGGTTGGATTACCCGGGGTGATCAGCTATGAAATTAACTCGCTCACCGTTCTCTGCCCCCACCCCACCCCCTCCGCTATCTATCTGGCTACTAACCCCCTGCTCCGCGTCCACCCCTCCCGAAATTTAACATTCCTCGGGCCGATTAATCGAACGAGTCTGCACGGAGAATTAAGATCTCTCGGTCTTTGGACAAAGTCGAATTAAAGAGTGACTCTATCGGGGTGGAACTGACAAAGGGGGTGACGTTTGAAGGTCTTTCTTGGATTTGAGAACGGAGGGTAATGTACACGGTGGGATTGTGTTCAGAGATTCGATAATGGAGTAATCTTTTACGAGTTACGATTTTTATTGTGTATTACAAACGTGGGTGGTTTTGGAGAGTGGAGTTGAAAAGAAGAGGGAGCTTTAGAGAGCTTATGTGTTTCTTAGATTTGGAAACGGAGGAGTGGGATCGTGGTTGGGAATTCGATCGATCGAAGTTTCGATGGTTCATAGTCGAAATCATTGGGAAGCTTACGATCGAAGTTAGTGGGAAGCTTGGGTTCGAAATCATTGGGAGAAGCTTACGTTTGAAATTATTGGGGAAGTTCGCGTTTGATATTATTGGGGAAGATTGCGATTGAAATGTTTGGGGAAGCTTACGAGGGAAATCATCAGGGAATTGTTGTAATTGGAATTATTGGGGAAGCTTGCGATTGAAATCATCGGGGAAGCTTACGATCGAAATCATCAGGAAAAGCTTACAATTGAAATTATTGGGGAAGTTTACGTTTGAAATCATTGGGAAGCTTGCGATTGAAATCATTAGAAAAAGCTTACGATCGAAATTATTGGGAAGCTTAGGTCTGAAATCATTGGAAAGCTTATGATCAAAATCATTGGGAAGCCTGCTATTGAAATCCTTGGGACAAATTACGATAGAAATCATCGAGGAAGCTTACGTTTCAAATTTTGGGAAGCTTACGATTGAAATCATCGGTGAAGCTTACAATCGAGATCATCAGGAAAAGCTTAAATTGAAATTATTGGGGAAGCTTACCATCGGAATCATTGGAAAGCTTACTATTGAAATCCTTGGGGAAGATTACGATTGAAATCATCGAGGAAGATTACGTTTCAAATTTTGGGAAGCTTACGATTGAAATCATCGGTGAAGCTTACAATCGGGATCATCAGGAAAAGCTTACAATTAAAATGATTGGGGAAGCTTACCATCGGAATCATTGGAAAGCTTACTATTGAAATCCTTGGGGAAGCTTACGACTGAAATCATCGGTGAAGCTTACAATCCAAATCATCAGGAAAAGCTTACAATTGAAATTATTGGGGAAGCTTACTATTGAAATCCTTGGGGAAGCTTACGATCGAAATCATCAGAAAGCTTACGATAAAAATCATGAGAAAGCTTACGATCGAAATCATCAGAAAGCTTACGATAAAAATCATGAGAAAGCTTACGATCGAAATCATCAGAAAGCTTGCAATCGAAATCATCAGAAAACTTACGATAAAAATCATCAGAAAGCTTACGATAAAAATCATCAGAAAGCTTACGTTAAAAATCATCAGAAAGCTTACTTTAAAAATCATCAGAAAGTTTACGATAAAAATCATCGGAAAGCTTACAATAAAAATCATCAGAAAGCTTACGATAAAAATTATCAAAAAGCTTACCATAAAAATCATCAGAAAGCTTACCATAAAAATCATCACAAAGCTTACTATAAAAATCATCAGAAAACTTACAACAAAAATCATCAAAAAGCTTTCGATCCATATAATCGAGAAAGCTTACGTTTAAAATCATTGGAAAGTTCACGGTTGATACTATCGCGAAAGCTCACTGTGTAAATCACGACGAAAGCATACGATTGAAATCCGGCGGTAGTTTCGTGAAGATGATTCGTGCCTCGAATCCCGCGGCATCGAGAAAGGGAACATCGACCCATCGGGTTGACGCTCGGCGTCGCGTCCACGTGAACGAAAAATTCCCGGTTATTTATCTCCGTGGAGCGTTATATACGCGAAAGGGAGTCACGGATTCGTGCACGCTCCCGCGGGCTCCGCACGGATCCCGTGTTCCATTATCGGGCGTCGTGTAGCAATCGCTGGCTCGTCCGTCAGATTTCTCACGGCGCCTCGTTATGCCAGTTCGATCGATTCATCCTCTCGGAGTAGCGGATGTATTGTGCGTTTAAGCAAACAAGCCGGGAAACATTCTCCGCGTCGAATTCCGTTGAATGGCCGCTTAATTTACCGGGTCGGCACGTTCGTTGCACGACGAACCGGCGAAACGAAGGAGCGAACGAAATAACGCGTCCACGGAGCGAGAGCGAATATATATTCCCCCGTGTACCCCGCCCTCTCAACCTCCACGTCGGGGGGATAGAGAAAAAGGTCCCGTCATCCTCGAGAAGAGGGCCTCCTCGATCATCCCGTACGTCGGCTGTATAAATATCTCCTTCCTGCCTATAAAAGATACCCGTAATTACGGCGCCTTCGGGCAGAAACACGTCCGACACTTCTGTCGAGTCGATACGTCCCTACACCGGGCGGGTACGGGGGGTGGGGTGGGGGGTGTCTCGAGCTACGAGGGGGTTGGATGCTTCTACGGCCAATCTCGCAGAGTCGAGCGTTTTTCGAGAGCCGCGGTTGCGTCACGCCCGTGAGATCCGCGGATCAGAGTCCGAGGCACGTTCGCTAGGAGAACGAGAGAAAAAAAAAAGGAAGTAAAGGAAGACGAAGACCGGCGAGAAACGAAGGAATAATGATCCGGTGAACGATTCGAAAGGACCGTGACGCGGCCGAATCGGTTGTAAGTTTCTCGAGTTGGTCGGAGACCGTACGGGATGAACGGTGGTACGGAGAATGGAGTCTACCTCGAGGAGATTCCGCGTTTACGGGTGAAGAGAACGGGACGGGAGAGTGTACGGTAGGTGAATTTCGATTTCGGTGGAAGACTGGACTTTGGGAGACTGTACTCGAAAGACTACTCGCGGAGAGTGTACTTGAGAGACCACTCGAAGAAACTGTATTCGACAGATTACTCGAAAAGACTGTACTCGAGAGATTACTTGGGGAGAGTGTACTGGAAAAATTACTCGGGGAGACTGTACTCAAGAAACACCTTGGAGGGATTGTACTCAAGAGACTACTCGAAGAGACTGTACTCGTGAGAAGATAGAGACTATTCAGGGGAAGTGTACACGAGAGACTATTCGCAGAGACTGTACTGGAGAGACTACTCGGGGAGAGTGTACTAGAAAAATTACTCGGGGAGACTGTATTCGAAAGACTACTCGCGGAGAGTGTACTTGAGAGACTACTCGAAGAGACTGTATTCGAGAAACTTCTTGGAGAGATTGTACTCGAGAGACTACTTGAAGAAATTGTACTCGTGAGACTACTCGAGGAAAGTGTACTCGAGAAACTTCTCGGAGAAACTGTACATGAGAGACTACTCAGAGAAAGAGTATACTCGAAAGACTACTCAAAGAGACTGTACTCGAGAGATCACTCGGGGAGAGTGTACTCGAAAGAATACTCGGGGAGAGTGTACTCGAGAAACTTCTCGGAGAAACTGTGCTTGAGAGACTACTCAGAGAGAGAGAGTGTACTCGAGAGACTACTCAAAGAGACTGTACTCGAGAGACTACTCGGGGAGAGTGTACTCGAAAGAATACTCTGGGAGAGTGTACTCGAGAAACTTCTCGGAGAAACTGTGCTTGAGAGACTACTCAGAGAGAGAGAGAGTGTACTCGAGAGACTACTCAAAGAGACTGTACTCGAGAGACTACTCGGGGAGAGTGTACTCGAAAGATTACTTGGGAAGAGTGTACTCGAGAAACTTCTCCGAGAAACTGCACTTGAGAGACTACTCAGAGAGAGAGTGTACTCAAGAGACTACTCAAAGAGAGTGTACTCGAGAGACTATTCAGAGAGAGTGTACTCAAAAAATAACTTGGAGAGACTATACTCGAGAGACTACTCGGGAAGACTGTACTGGAGAGACTACTCAGAGAGACTACTCAGAGAGACTACTCGGAGAGAATAATTTCTGTAATCATTCAAATCGCGAGAATCGACACAAATGGAAAATTCACTACCATAGATTTCGAAATCTCGAGATCACTTTTAAACGCCCAAAAGTCACCATTGTTTTTCCAATCGCGAACGACCTTGAACCGAATTTCTACATTCCGAAGCACGGTAGATCGCGCCCCACGTCGACGAAATTACCGCCATTTTCGAATTCCACACTCTCTCTGTCTCTCTGGAGAGAGCCAAGGTCGTCCGAAGCTCGCGCTTTCGTAATTATTCAGAGCAGCCGCGAATCGAGCGTAAAGTATTCAAGGTCGCGGTTGCACCGTGTTTACAAATTCGAGAAATTAATTTTCCATGTACCCGGCGCGTGAATAATTCGAGTGTCTGCGACACGGTCGCGGTAGGTGTTTTATTAGCGGTTACGTTTTCGTTCGCTCGTATCGCTACAATATTTACACCTAATGCAAGTGGCAACAGGATCACGGACGGATTAAACCGGACGGCTAATTGACCGGCGGAAAGGCACAATAGACCCGCGGTTCGTGCCACGTCACGCGTGAGAATAGGCAGCAGCGTATTTATTCAGATCGTTCCGCAAAATCGGTGGATCCGTGCAGCTGCCCTTTTCCCCATCGCGTATTATACGAACGCCATCTGCATCTTTTTCGTGCGAACGCATGAATGCGGAATCGAAGTCGTTCGTACCTATGTGACACCGGCATCAAAAGTTTTTCGACGGCGTTTCAGGTGCGGAACACGCCGGAGGAGGGGTGCAGCGCACGAGGGGAGGGGTAGACGTCGTTTTCCCGGGATCGTCGCGCAATTTGGTGAACTTCTTTAAAATCTCTTCCTCCGCTTTTACCTGACCCAGCCTTTACGAGTGGCAATCCAGGGAACTTTCGAGCCGAATCCCGCGGAAAGCCAATTTTGCGGTCCCTGGGAATCTCGAAACTTTCGATCCGCCATTTTTTGAGGATCTCCGAGGATCTCGGGAATTGATCTGTATTATCCGGAAAATAATAAAGAGGAGAGAACCGTTCATACCGGGGGATCCCTTGTTCGTGATAACGGCTCTGATAGTATCGTTTTAAAGTGGTACGTTGTATCGTGAGTTCGTTACAATTTTTGAGGTTATGAACCACGGTGGATAGCTTTAAGAACGTTAAGAATTACGATAACGTGGAAAGTTCACGATACTTTCTCGAAACTCGGGGTGATTGTACGATTAGTATGGATTTGAGTTTCTACGTGAGTTTTTGGAAAAGACGGTTTGTTGATTACCGAGTCGATTTCTTTTTTCTGGTCGAAGTTCCAATATATGCGAAATAAAAACGTCAGCGTCCATTTAGGTGGAAAGGTTATCTCAGCCTGTCGGACGAAGATCGACGAGTAGGCGAATACTGTTCCTAACCAAACTTTCGAAGAATAGCCTACACGGCCTAAAACATCATCGTCGAGCGTGCATTGTGCGCGAAATAAGGAAAACGAATTCAAAGATCCTTCGTCCAATCGATGCAAGATTCTTTCACAATACTTAGGTGTGAATCTTTTTGAAGTTGATTCCACGAATATAGTGGAATTCTTTTTCATGGTCACCATTTATTAAGGTGGATTCGTCGATACAACACCCATGCTCTCTTTGCAAGTTCCTTCTATGTTCACTCGAAGGGATATTGTTGATCTAGCTGTATCTTCGGTAATTTTCAATATTTTTCCATGAAAAAAATAGTCTGCATTCCTTAAATACAGGTCGGAACCATGCTATAAATCCTAACGTAAGAACATGTTTATGGTTCTTAAAAAAAAATCTCAAACAGCACCTAAAACATTTACCTCTACCCCAGAATACCCTCTTAAGGTAAACTATTTAGTGCACTAATAGGGAATTATTAAACCAGCTGTACCTTCGGCAATTTTCAATATTTCTCCATGAAAAAAATAGTTTACGTTCCTTAAATACAGGTCGAAACCATGCTACAAGTCCCGAAGTAATAACGTCTTTATGATCCATTGAAAAAAATCCCAAACAGGATCTAAAACATTGACCTCTAGACCAGAATACTCCTTTCAGGTAAACTATTCAGTACACTAATAGGGAATTATTAAACCAGTTGTATCTTCGGCAATTTTCAATATTTTTCCATGAAAAAAATAATCTACATTCCTTAAAGACAGGTCGAAACCATGCTTTAAGTCCCGGCGTAATAACTTATTTATGTTTCTTGAAAAAAAATCCCAAACACCGTCTAAAAACTTGACCTTTAGGGCAGTTCTCGTTCCGCAGCCTCGGTCGCTCAGGGGTTAAACGTTGGCAACCGTGGGACGTGTATAGGGACTTTTTGCCCTCTTCTTGCGCGTGCGCGGGCGCCAAGTGGATGAGGACCGTCAAATCGAGAGAGAGGTTACTTACGACGCAGGTAAGTAGCGATGTAAGTGGTTGTAGACAACCGGGTCCCGGCGTCATAAGCAGCAGCCGCTCCCTAATGAAACTACAAATCTCTCCGCCCTTTAGGCACCACCTGTTCTTAGCGCAGCGAACACATCCGCTCCCGCAACAACGCGCTTGCATGTGACACGCTGCTTATGAGGCCGGGGATTATTTCTCGGGGACTCGTTCCGTGCGTTGACGCAACGATGCCTCCAAGGAGGGCTTTCTTCCCTGTTTGGGCGGACCAATGGTAATCGTGCGACTCGTATACGCGGGAAATTTCCTGCTTGAAATTTGTAAGGAGTTCCGGGACACGCGGTCGTGATCGTTCGCGAATGAGACACGCGTGGAATTTATGGCGCGAGTACACGATGTCGCTTTGCAAATTGCGAACAAGGATCCTAGTACGATAGAACGACGATACGTTCAAATCTGGTGTAGCGGTGAACTATAATTAGACGAATTAAGTGTCGTCGAATGTGAAGGAGTAGGATGGTTTCATGTACTTTGTACATGTAGGTGACTGAATCACCAAAACGACTCTTCAAACATTTTCAAACTATGATCGACGAAAGTCTCGGTGTTCGTTGTTCCAACTTCTAAAGTCGAGGAACGATTCCAAGTGACCTCTGGTCAGGAAAGTGACTCTTCAAACATTTCCAAACCACGATAAACGACGAAAGTCTCGGTATTCGTTGTTTCATCTTCTAAAATCGAGGAGTGATTACAAGCGACTCTTCAAAAATTTCCAAACCACCATGATCGATAAAAATCTCGGTGTTCGTTGATCCATCTTCAAGGAACAATTCCAAGCGACTCTTCAAACATTTTCAAACTACCTAAATCGACAAAAGACTCGGTATTCGTTGTTCTATCTTCTAAAATCGAGGAGCGATTCCAAACGACTCTTCAAACATTTTCAAATCGCCTCAATCGGCGAAAGACTCCGTATTCCTTCTTCTGAAGTCGAGGAGCGATTCCAAGCGACTCTTCAAACATTTTCAAACCGCCTCAATCGACGAAAGATTCGGTATTCCATCTTCCGAAGTCGAGGAGCTCTTCCAGATGACCTCTCGTCACGAATACGACACCTCAAACATTTTCAAACCACCCTGATCGACGAAAGTCTCATTATTCGTTGTTCCGTCTTCTAGAGTCAAGAATCGTCTATTGCCGGTGTATCTCGTAAACAATCGGTTCGATGCGTCGGGCAATAATAATTATTCGCGAATGATCGCGAGCCCAACCTCTCTCCTTTCGTTCTGTCCTGTTCGCTCGCGACGGTTCTGTCTCCGTTTTTGTCGGTCGCCGAAAATGGTGTATAGGCGTGCATACATCCCGCGCGTAGCTGTTCGGGCGCGGTTTTACGTATCCGCGCGGCTCTCTATCGGCGCGGCGCCGTTGTAAAACAATTATACGGTGTCGTCGGCCGCGCCAATCGATATATCATCAATTCCATTGTCATTGCCGGGCAATCCAGCGTGTCATGATTATTGTTTGCAGCCCGCGTTGTACAATGAAACCGTGCCCCACCTCTTCGGCCACGGCTCGTCGCGGTGGCCGGTTCTCCGCGGAAAATCGTGGCTGAATTTTACTCCGGGTTGAATCGAACCCCGTATTCGAGGGAGGACTGATAAACTGCACCCCATTATCCACCGACGATTCTCCTACTTTTCACGAACACGCTCGTTCCGCGTTTTCTATTCTCTGTATCCTCCTCCACCTCTCTTTCTCTTCGATTCTTCGTTTCGATCCACGGGCCAATATTTTCGCCAACGATTCGTTAGCTTCGCGAGCTTTGTTCTCGCGGATCGTCGATTCAATTTTTATACTTAGAGGTTAGGTCCCGATGACTGGGGTTTGGTTAGAATTTTTGTGAACGAGACTTTGATGTTTGAATTAAACGACTTCTGTGAAGTCTGAATGCTTTTAGACAACTGGAGAATTTTTTCTTGTTGAGAATATGGCAGTACAATTTCTATATTTTGAGGTTAGGTCCCGATGACAGGGGTTAGATTTTTGTGAACGATGCTTTGATGTTTGGATTAGTCGACTTCTGTGAATTTTCAATGCTTTTAAACAACTGGAGAATTTCTTCTTGTTGAGAATATGGCAGTTTAATTTCTATATTTTGAGGTTAGGACCTGATGACAGGGGTTTGGTTAGAATTTTTGTGAACGAGACTTTGACGTTTGGATTAGTCGACTTATGTGAAGTCTGAATGCTTTTAGACAACTGGAGAATTTCTTCTTGTTGAGAATATGGCAGTTCAATTTCTATATTTTGAGGTTAGGTCCCGATGACAGGGGTTAGATTTTTGTGAATGATACTTTGATGTTTGGATTAGTCGATTTCTGTGAATTCTGAATACTTTTAGACAGCTGGAGAATTTCTTTTTGTTGAGAATATGGTAGTTTTGAGTCAGTGATGGCGAAACTATCGAGATGAATAGTGATGGGAAGAGGTTAGGTTTGATAAATAGGACACAGTAGGGGAAACTTATTAATTTGACGAATCTCGATCGTGGTGGAATTTCTTCTGATCGATATGTGAGTATACGGACTTAATGTGAGGCTTCTCGGGGATGATTGTACTTAGTATAATTTTTTAAGGTTAGGTCGATCGTAGAGTGGCATTCCAGCTTGTTGAAATCAGTCTCACTTGCACACTTCAGTACCCTAAGATAAATGGAAAGAAGTGTAGTTCGAATAAGTACTGAAGTTGAATCAATCTCGAAGCTGTGAATCAATTGGTAAACTGATTCTTCAAGGTCATTGAAATCGATGAGTAGGGTGAACTTTTGGATAATTACCGACAATAGTAACAATCTCGCGAAATCTTGATCGCAATACACTTACCTCTTTTCTACCATCGCTACCATATTATCGTCAGTGTATAATCATCGAAATCTTCAAGAAGGGAAACTTTTAAACAATTATCCTCAACAATAATAATCATACAAAATATTCACTCTCACTACCCTCACTCTGTTACCATCACCCCATGCCCCTAAACAAGGCACACAATATCCCAACAATAAGCCCTCGAGAAACAGTCCTGTGACCTTGAACCACCATAACTCGATCCTCGAATAGTATCAAACCGCCAAACAAAGCACTCCTCGCGTTCCATTCCCCTCTCTCCTCTCACTATTCCTCCCCTCTCCCTCAAATTGACAATTGTCACCTAACGCTCTAAAAAAACTCTCTTCTTCGCTCCGATCGCGAGCCCAGTATCCTCGGTTTCTAGTCCTCGACTCGCGTCAATGCTCAATAGCGTCGTTTCGCTCTCCTCGCGAGACGCAATCGCTACTTCGCCCTACCCCTCTCGCTCCGAATACCCACCAAGTGTCCAGTTCGTCGTTGGAAAATTCAAAGTGTTCCATTATCGCCGCCTCCTCGCGGCGTGTCGTGGTACCGGGTTCGAGTAAGTGGTCGAACAACGCTGCGTGAATATAAATCAATAGCGGAGGCGGAATGGAGCAAGCTTGTTTTAATACTTCATCCCGCGGGAAGACGACGTCGGAACGTCGGAGGATAAATGCGAGAACGGTGGGTGTGGCAGGGCAACGAGAAAAACCCGATGGATCGTAAAATGATTAATTGGATGAGTTCCGGGGGACGAGCGGAGCGCATCGGCGCGTACCGCACGGCAGTAAAACTCTGTTTGCGCCATTTCGAAATGGACGTCGTGAACGATCCTCGAAGGCCGCGGGGAACGAGTTCGTCGCTTTTAAGACGCTTAATTCGATCGTCGTCCGTACGTTCCCCCCTCCCTCTCACCATCCTCTGTCCCCACTCCGTCCCTCTGTCCCACTGACATCCACGAGACGTACATACGGATCGGTCCTGAACACACGTCGTAAAAGCGTTAACACCGACTCGCTATCGGCCGCGGTCGTAAATGACTCATAATACCGGGGTAGAAATCGTGGAGCAAAAGTGTCGTTGCGGGCGGAGAAAGAGATGCTATCGCGGACGATAAAGGACGTTTGGCTTTTCCCGTCAAGGAATACACACGCTGGTTTTACGGCCGGTAACTCGTTTTTGCGCGGGGAAATATTCAACGGTGATCGCGTGTATCGAGGGCGATCGAGATCTTTATCGAGGGCGTTCGATGGTCGTCGGGAGATGAAGACTTCTTTCCTTTTTCTTTTTTTTTTTTTTTATTTCTTTTTGGGCGACGGTACTTTGCGAACTCGATGGCTTCGAGGTGTATTTCGATCGTTACGATTAGGTGCTGGACGTTTCATTTTTCGGTTTGGATTCAATTTGGAGACGGTGCTACTGAATTGAAAGGTGACGTTTCTATTTCAATGTTCGCTTACGTGTGTTCGCGTCTTACGAGGGTGTAGTATGAGGGTGTAGTATTTTTTTAACATTTTTATTTCAATATTTCATCTACGTGAGTTTATATCTTATGAGAGTGAAATGCAGTAGAACTTTAGTTCGATCGAACGTCGATTACACTGAACACTGATTATGGGGGTTGTTTGAAAAGTGATTTCGTTTTCCAAAATGGAGAATATATAATTTAATAAAATATTTATATATTCTAAAAAAATGGTGTTTCATTTTCACCGAAACGATGAAATGACTTTCCGAACAACCCAATATTTAGAATGTCAATGATCAAATTGACAATTATTCAAATTACACGAACGACCGATTATACGACACAGAGTGACGTATTTAACCCCTTGCTCTACGATTTAAATTTCGATAAAGTGTGTCATAATCAATATCAAATTTGGACAGAATTCTCACTGTCTTCGTGAACACTAAATTTTCTTTTTGAAGACATTATATAAGCGTTATTTTCTAATATTTTTAAGAAAATATATTTTAACCTACTAATGTGACCAAAACTCACCTGTGAGTCTTCTGTTTGGTCAGATTTTCTTACCATGTATGGAAAAGTTAATCTATCCCTTCACGTGGCAGAGCTAACCTCTTCAATCACGAGTTATATTGCTGCCATTATAACCAGTACATCGTTGCCATTATAGTCATTATATCGATACCATTAGAACCATGATATCGGTGTCATTATAATCATTATATCGATAACATTATAACAATTATATAGCTGCCATTATAACCATTATATTGGTGCATTATAATCATTATATCGATACTATTATAACCATTATATCGATACCATTTTAACCATTATATCGATACCATTATAACAATCATTTAGCTGTCAGTATAACCATTATATCGGTGCCATTATAATCATTATATCGATACTATTATAACCATTATATCGGTGCCATTATAAAAATTATGTCGGTGCAATTCTAAACATTATATCGGGGAAGATTCGCTCCGAAATTCGGTCTTCCGCACCGAAATCCTCGACATCATTCTAACCATTATATCGGTGCAATTCTAAACATTCTATCGGTGAAGATTCCCTCCAAAATTCAGTCCTCCGCTTGGAAATCCTTGATACCATTATAACCATTATATCGGTGCCATTCTAACAATTATATCGGTGCAATTATAACAATTATATCGGTGCAATTCTAAACATTCTATCGGTGAAGATTCGCTCCGAAATACGATGGTCCTCCGCTCCGAAATCCACGATACCATTATAACCATTATATCAGTGCCACTCTAACAATTATATCGGTGCAATAATAAACATTCTATCGGTGAAGATTCGGCCCGAAATACGATGGTCCTCCGCTCCGAAATCCTCGATTCTCGAACCGTGGAAGCCCTCCCCCGCGGCACGTCGCGTCGCGTGCCCTGGAATTCTCGAATAACAGCTCCGAAAGGAACACGAGGACGAATAATGCAGAGGAACGAGGTCTGCGAGGATCCTGCATCCGCAGGATTTCTCCGATGAGAGAGTTCCCCCGGTTGAAAGCTGGTGGCTCTCTTTATCTCGTCGACGTCGTCTACGCCCGTAACGCCATCGAGAAGACGACGACGACGACGACGAGGACGAGGACGAGGACGTCGACGACGACGCCTGGGCATCAAATATTCAAGATTTCGCCGATGGCGTCAGCCACGCCTGTCACACCTCGCGTTACACAGGTTTCCGTCCCCCTCTCGGGCTGCCAGCCATTTAGCTGATTTAGCGACTCGCGAGAGTGGAACACCCTCCACTTTTCCGGCTCTCAGCGTGTTCCGCGTGCCGTGACACGCGAATCGAATTTGTCAAAGATGCCGTCGCTGCCTACTTATGCCGTGGTGCCTTTTCCACAGCCCTCCACCCCCCCAACCCCTCTACTTCGACACTATCCTACGACACTCTTCTTTTCTCCGTTCAGCTCCGTGTCCCCCCCGATGGCACCTTCCCGTGCGCTTTTATCCGTGAGGGGGGAGGCTTCACGGCGCGGAATCCCGAAGAGTGAAGCAGCTGTCGGCCGCGTACACTCGTCGGGACGCTGAACCATCCGAGTTCCACTGGATTTTCTTGCCTCGAAGAGCAATGATGGATGGGAGAGCGCGCTCGCGCGCGCGCGCTCACGGGAACGTCAACGGTGAGACGAGGAGGGAAGATCATTAGCATCGGACACGCAAAGACTCTCCGGTGAAAGAAGACACGCGTGTCTGGCTACCGGTTCGGAGTCGCGAACCACACTTCGACGGGTCGTTCCGTGCTTGTATCGGTCCCCGACCGTTTCCGATATTACGCTCAGAAATGGTACTTGGCGCGAACCGAGCCTACCGGGTAGAGCGTTCACTTCTTTGTATCTACTCTCGACGGAGAATGTCGCTTTCGAGTCTTCCAGGTGCTGGTCTCGATAGATGGGGACCCGAGGTTTGGAAAATGTTGGTGATTGTACTATGATTCGAGAAGTATCGATAGCGGGGGGGGGGGGGGGTGCCAAAATATTACGTGGGCGTTGGTCAGAAATTTTTTAGGTTACTTGGAAGCGAGGAGACTTGCAAAGGTGTCTTGTACGCGACTATTCTTGTAAAAGTGTCTTATAGGCTGATATTCTTGCGAAGGTGTCTTGTAAGCGAGTATTCTGATAAAGGTGTCGTGAACGCGAGTATTCTGGTAAGGGTGTCTTGAACGCGAGTATTCTGATAAAGGTGTCGTGAACGCGAGTATTCTGATAAAGGTATCTTGAACGCGAGTGTACTTGCAAGGGGGTGTCTTGTATGCGAATATTCTTGTAAAGGTGTCTTGTATGAGAATATTCGTGCAAAGGTGTCTTCTACGCGAGTATTCTGATAAAGGTGTCGTGAACGCGAGTATTCTGATAAAGGTATCTTGAACGCGAGTGTGCTTGCAAAGGTGTCTTGTAGGCGAATATTCTTGTAAATTGTCTTGTATGAGAATATTCTTGCAAAGGTGTCTTGTACACGAGTATTCTTTTAAAGGTGTCTTGTATGCGAGTATTCTTTGTAGACGTATCTTGCACGCGACTATTCTTGTAAAAGTGTCTTATAGGCTGATATTCTTGTAAAGGTGTCTTGTACGCGAGTAGTCTTGTAAAGGTGTCTTCTACCCGAGTATTCCTGTAAAGATGACTTATACATGAGTTACATGCAGTACTCCGATGCCCTTATGAATAATTACGATTAATTCGATCTGCATTAATATCGAAGAGCTCTGTTAGAATGAAGTATTATGTAGCTGCAGTTCAGAAAATGTTTAGATGACTTGGAAGCGAGTATTCTTGTAAAGGTATCTTGAATGCGAGTAATATGCAGCATTTTGACGCTCTTCTGTATAAATAGGTCTCAATGAAATCTTTGGAAGGCGATATCGATTACAATTCAATCCATATTAATATTAAAGCAACAAAAATCTTCTTTGAAATTAAACGTGCTACTTAAAAAAATTTTAAACCATCCAAAATCGAATATTCCGTCCAAGGTATCTTGTACTCGAATAACTTGTACTAGACTCCACTGCAAAGAATCTGGAGTAGCCCTTTGCTCCTCGAGGACCCTCTAGATAAATAGAAATTCAACGGAAGCTTTCAAAAGCACCAATTACAATTCGATCCGTGTTAATATCGAGTAGCTTCGTTAAAACGAAACACACTGTTTATTCATTCTAACAAGAACTATTTTGAACACGTTAACAATAAACGGTCAAAAATTCCCCAAATATTTCCCCTCTGGTCCACGCAATCCGTATTTCTGACCTATGGTTCCAACCAATAAAGAAACGAGTTCGACGACCCACTGTACAGTCCACGATTAACCGTACCTCGTTAAAGCGTCCAGTGTCTCTCAAAACACCCCTAAATTACGTATCGTAACGTACTCTCGCGTATCTCGTACAATTCTCTTGTTTTGTGACTATTCTCGCTCATTGGACGATTTCAACAGCCATTTCAGCACCGTACTCTTTATTAGGTCTCGTTCGAACGTTCCCGCGAGACGTTCGCAAATCGCGAGTTTTTCACGTCCGGTTACGATCCTTAAATGATATAATTGGATGAGTGTAATCTCCGATAGCCGTAAAATCTCGATCACACCGAGTCTGCGGTCATTATTCGCGAGCCAACCGGTAAGATTCGCGCCTCTCGGTTCTGTTCGTCGTGTCTAAATACCTTTAATCGCGATCCACATTCGCTCTCGTCCTCGCAACGCCTCGTTCGTCGGTGCCTGTCCACGGAACGACTTAACGGTCCAGATTAACGTTCCGGGGATTTCTCGATCGTCTCGCGATATATTTAATCGGATGAACGTCCAGTGACGAGCGATCGAGCCGCTCCGATGAATCGGCGCGGAGATTCGTTTCCAAGAAGGAATCGCGTCTCACGAGTACGCGTTACCTGGACATTTACGTTAATTTCCACGGATGGTGGATGTACAGGGAGATCGATTCGTAGGAACAATGGGTTCGAAATATTTTTCTCGAGCGTAACGCGAACAGGTCCGAACGAACAATGCCTAATTAGCGATGTTTGCGCCAGTTTTACAACTTTCCGACGTTCCGCGAGTTTCGTGACCGTTGGTCGAGCGGAGGTTTCGTTTTCCAAGCTGGAAAACGGATTCTCGAACAATTTTCCGTAGAGGGAAATTTCGAAATAAATGTTCAATTAGCGGTGTTGCAATTGTGGGGATGATTTTGGAAATAAAGTGCGTGAGGGATGTACTCTTTTTCCTTGGTAGTGAGTTTTATCTGTAGTTTTAAGGGACTTGGAAATTTTTGTCGATGGGTAGGGAAAACGAAAATTTTGGTTATGGTTGTACATGGGACATTCTTGTATGCAAGGATGGCGATATTTGAATTGTTAATGTCTAAATGCTTAGATAAATGTGTAGAGTGAATATCTAAAAAAATGAGAGGGGAATGTATAAATAACTAAGTATCTAAAAAGTCAGTAAGTAAATATCTAAGTATATAAGTATCTAAATATCTAAATATCTAAAAAGTCAGTAAGTAAATATCTAAGTATCTAAGTATCTAAATATTTAAATATCTAAATATCTAAACATCTAAATATCTAAATATCTAAATATCTAAAAAGTCAGTAAGTAAATATCTAAGTATCTAAGTATCTAAGTATCTAAATATCTAAATATCTAAAAAGTCAGTAAGTAAATATCTAAGTATCTAAGTATCTAAGTATCTAAATATCTAAATATCTAAATATCTGAATATCTAAAAAGTCAGTAAGTAAATATCTAAGTATCTAAGTATCTAAATATTTAAATATCTAAATATCTAAGTATCTAAGTATCTAAATATTTAAATATCTAAATATCTAAATATCTAAATACCTAAATATCTAAATATCTAAATATTTAAAAAGTCATCAAGTAAATATTTAAATATTTAAAAAACTATCTAGTCCACAAACTCATGAACAGAATGACCAAATCGCTTGAAGCATAGTTTCCATTAAATCCGTAGGCCGAAGATCTGCATTCTGTTGCACTCTGTTGCATTCTGTTGCATTCTGTTGCAATCCGTTAGTCGCTTCGACCACGAAATTGCAACGCTTGAAAGTGAATAACTTCTCAAGCTTCTGTACCTTGCCCAAAAAACAGACATTCATTTCTATAGACCGAATTCTTGTTCAAAATTACAAAACAACCCTTATTTTTAAACTACAGAGCATCTAACTCAGCCCACGAACCGATCCCCTTGAAAATCGAACTCGACACCGATAGATTCGCAAAAAACGACCAGACCACGCTCATTCATAACCTACAAGACCTCCTCACCGATTCTTTCATTTGAAAATCGAATTCCGCCCCAATTCTTTCGTAAAAATTACAAAACAACCCCCATTTTTAAACTACAAAGCATTTTACTCGGTCCACGAACCAATCCCCTTAAAAATCGAACTCGACACCGATAGATTCGCAAAAAACGACCAGACCACGCTCGTTGGTAACCTACCGAACCTCCTCCTCGCCGATTCGACATTTGAAAATCGAATTCCGCACCGATTCGTGCCCCCTTCGGCACGCGTCCGAGGGACCCGTCTTTTCCGGCCGATCAGCATACATATTTGTATGCACTTGTGCTCGCGGGTGAAAACGAGTTCTAAACGATGGGTAATTTGAGAAGAGACTGATCCAACGAGCCAGTGGTGCCACCCCCCGTGCCACTGCCTTATAGCGCAGAAAGGAGTATTATACGCGGGAGTCTGCGTACATAAAAGGGGGCGAGAGCCGGGTCTACGTAAGTAATATAGGGGTGCCCGCGACCCTTCCGCACAAGGGTTGTATTCTAAGAGGGCATGAATTTGGTCGAGCCTGCGCCCCCACCCTCCCTCCCTCTCTCTCTCTCTCTCTTCCACCACCGGGCCGTTTTGCGTTGCATAAGTAACGCCGTTGAACGCCTCGACCCTCGACTGTAAACCGTGCTTATTTGCCCCGGCAGAGCGAGACCTCCTGGGCCTGAAAACAGCCGGACGACCATTTGTCGCGAGTGCGTCACTTGCTACGTCGAAAAATGTGCCCACGAGTACACGTGTGGCGAAGGAACATCCAGAAATCGGTTTGATGTTTCTACGTTACTTTTCTCTTTTTTCTTTTTTTTTTCTTACGTTTCGATCGAATAGAATTCAAGAATTATGTGGAACCTCGTCGTTTTGGGACTGTGAACACCATTTGTCGCGAGTGCGTCACTTGCTACGTTGAACAATGTGCTCACGAGTACACGTGTGGCGAAGGAACATCCAGAAGTCGGTTTGATGTTTCTACGTTACTTTTCTCTATCTTTTTTTTTCGATTGAATAGAATTCAAAAATTACGTCGAACCTCATTTTGGGACTGTGAACACCATTTGTCACGCGTGCGTCACTTGCTACGTTGAACAATGTGTCCACGAGTACACGTGTGGTAAAGGAACATCCAGAAATTGATTCGACGTTTCTACGTTACTTTTCTTTTTTTTTCGATCGAATAGAATTCAAAAATTACGTCGAATTTTGTCGTTTTGGGACTGTGAACACCCTTTGTCACGAGTGCGTCACTTGCTACGTTGAACAATGTGTCCACGAGTACACGTGTGGTAAAGGAACATCCAGAAATTGATTCGACGTTTCTACGTTACTTTTCTTTTTTTTTTCGATCGAATAGAATTCAAAAATTACGTCGAATTTTGTCGTTTTGGGACTGTGAACACCCTTTGTCACGAGTGCGTCACTTGCTATGTTGAACAATGTGCCCACGAGTCCACGTGTGGCGAAGGAACCTCTAGAAATCGGTTTGACGTTCCTACTTTACTTTTCTATTTTTTCTTTTCTTTCTTTTTTTCTCTCGATCGAATAGATTTCAAAAATTACGTCGAACCTCGTCGTTTTGGGACTGTGAACACCCTTTGTCACGAGTGCGTCACTTGCTATGTCGAAAAATGTGCCCACGAGTCCACGTGTGGCAAAGGAACATCCAGAAATCGGTTCAACGTTTCTACGTTACTTTTCTCTTTTTTCTTTTCTTTTCTTTTTTCTCTCAATCGAATAGAATTCAAAAATTACGTCTTACCTCGTTTTGGGACTGTGAACACCATTCGGAGGATTGCAACTGATTGAAAGTAATCTTGATAGGGGTTATGGAACTTTTGCTACAAGTGGGGATAATGGGTGTCTATGTTGAGTGTGTAGCTTCTTGAGGGGAGTATTCTGAAGGAGATAATTTATTCTGATACGATATTTTGTAACGAGTGGAATGGTTAATATATTAATGAATATATAGTTTGAAGTCTCGTTTATTTTTAGATACAGATCGTGCAATTTCTCGATGAACTTATTTTAATCGAGCATCGAAATGTTGCAAGTTTGGGGTCAATTTTGGAACTGAATAACAGAGAAATGGTGGTTAATGATTCATCGAAAGCACTCTCGGTAGAAGCTGCAGAACTGTTACCAGAAGTGAGATAATACGTCTGTTGAGTGTGTAGCTTCTTGAGGGAAGTATTCTGAAGAAGATAATGAGGATTTTGTAACGAGTGGTATGGTTAATATATACTTTTACGAAGTCTCGTTGATTTTTAGATACAGATCTGTAATTTCTCGATGAACTTATTTTAATCGAGCATCGAAATGTTGTAAGTTTGGGGTCAATTTTGGAACTGAATAACAGAGAAATGGTGGTTAATGATTCATCGAAAGCACTCTTGGTAGAAGTTGCAGAACTGTCACCAGAAGTGAGATAATGCGTCTGTTGGGTGTACAGCTTCTTGAGGGGAGTATTCTGAAGGAGATAGCGTAAATTTTGTACGATGATGTAAATATTGAGTGGAATAGTTAATAAATAGTTTGACGAAGTCTCATTGATTTGTAGATACAGGTCGTGTAATTTCTCGATGAAGTTATTTTAATCGAGCATCGAAGAATCGCAAGTTCGGAGTAAATGTACCGAAAACCCTGGTGAGCGACTATGGTCGCCTGTCGCATGTAAGAAGTGTCTCGTGGAGAGAGATTATGGTCGCCTGTCGTGGCGAAAGGATTAAAGACACTATGTAGCTAATCCGTTCCCGTGGAATCTCGAGAGATTCTCTTTTTCGCGAGCTCGGAAGTCGACCGGAAGACCGGCAAATTCATTGGTTTTTTTTTTCTTTGCAAAAACATCCTGTCAATCGGGGTACACCTGTTAGAAAATTAGATGAGTTTATGTACGGTTACATTTTCTCCTTTACGAGCTTTGAAATTAATAGAAAGTAACACATATAACGAGACGAAGATCGATAAATTTAAACACATTTTTTCCTTGAAGAGATTGCTATTAATTGGAGTACACTTGTTAGAAAATTAGACAATTAGGTATGCATAGCTACAATTAGATTTCTTTTTTCACAAGTTTGTAAGTAAATGAAAAACTACATCTACAACTATCTAAATACCAGTAAATCCATCTATATTTTTTCCTTGAACAGATTGCTATTTATTGGAGTACACTTGTTAGAAAATTAGACAATTAGATATACGTATCTAAAATTAGATTTCTTTCTTCACAAGTTTGTAAGTAAATGAAAAACTACATCTACAACTATCTAAATACCAGTAAATTCATCTATATTTTTTCCTTGAACAGATTGCTATTTATTGTAGTACACTTGTTAGAAAATTAGACAATTAGGTATACGTATCTATAATTAGATTTCTTTTTTCACAAGTTTGTAAGTAAATGAAAAACTACATCTACAACTACCTAAAGACCAGTAAATCTATCTATATTTTTTCCTTGAACAGATTGTTATTAATTGGAGTACACTTGTTAGAAAATTAAACAATTAGATATACATATCTACAACTAGATTTCTTTTTTCACAAGTTTGTAAGTCAATGAAAACTACACCTATAAAGTTCAGTAAATTCACCTATATTTTTTCCTCGAACAGATTGTCACTAATCGAAATACACTTATTAGAAAACTAGACAAAATATCTACAATTAAATTAATTTTCTCACAAGTTCGTAAGTGAACGAAAACTATATCTACAAAGACCAGTAAATTCACCAATATTTCTTCCTCGAACAGATTGTCACCAATCGAAATACACTCATTAAAAAACTAAACAATTAGATATATACATCTTCAATAAAATTCATTTTTTCACGAGCTCGTAAGTCAACGAAAAACTACCCACATAACGTCATTAAAACCCGGTAAATTCACCTGTACTTGATCTCAAGGATACAATAGATCGCATCAACTCGGTCATAAAATGAAAAAATTAATTTCCTCCCACGGAAACTCGAGAGTGAACTCGTAGCCACGTATCGTCCAATGCTTGAAAAACCGGGTAAATTCCCCCGTATTTTTCCCCCGGTGGAGAATGCTGTTAATCGGAGTACACCTGTTAAACCGCCCGAACGAGCAGGCAATTTAAATTTCGCGAGATAGCGCGGGAAGAGCGTTCCCCGCCTCGTCCCGCGGAATGGAAACTGGTTCGTTCTCTGGTGCAGGAAAATTTCATCGTTGCCGCGAAAAAGGTGAAACTACCGGGTGTCAATTAGACGTTTCGCGCGCGTATCTGCGCGCTTGGACGCGTGGGCGTCGCTCGTGGGAGCCGAACTCTGCCAGCGGCCGCGAACGCGGTTTTATTCGAACAGGACGAACGGTTATACGACAGCGTATAAACGACCTATTAACACGGACCGTGGTTAAATACCGGTCTCTCGGTTTGAAAATTTAATCCCGACGAGCGTACCAGCGAGACGAAACGCGTATGATAATTCCGCGCGACGAAATATAAAACCGGCCTATCCGACGAATGGGGAAGGATAGGGGTGGGAGGAGAAGGGGGGTTGGGGGGTGGGGGGTACACTTGGTTATACACGTCGCAATTACGGTACGCGGTTACGATCCATCGAACTCTACGAAGGAGCTACGCCGATGTTAAACGTGCCTCGCGGATATTTCGCGCGGTAGCGAGATAATCGTCGTTCTGCGGAAGCGGGATCGATTTCTAAGTGTGGAGGTATTCGTGCGATGGAACAGTATTAATATTATCGAGATCTCCTAAGGACAGTGCTGGTCAAATTGTAGGAAGTAGTGTTGGAGGAATTGAGAGAATTCGAATCGAAAGAAACGACTCGAGGGAACCGAATTGCTCGAATTGAAACGAGTTGCTTGATTAAATTGAGCTGCTCGGAGAAATTGAGTAGTACAAAAGAACTGGGTGCTTTGAATTGAACCGAGTAGCTCGAATGAATTGAGCAGTTCGAATTGTAAGAAGCAGTTTAGAAGAATTGAGAAGCTCGAATTGAAAGAACTGAGTAGCTTGAAAAGATTGAATAGTTTGAATGAACTCGAGTGGTTCGGATTTAAACGAGTAGCTTGATTAAATTGAGCTGCTTGAGTAGACTGAGTAGTACAAAAGAACCGAGTAGCTCGAATGGGTTGAGTAGTTCGAATTGTAAGAAACAGTTTAGAAGAATTAAGAAGCTCGAATTGAAAGAACTGAGTAGCTTAGAAAGATTGAGTAGTTTGAAAGAACTCGAGTGGTTCGAATTGAAACGAGTAGCTTGATTAAATTGAGCTGCTCGAAAAGACTGAGTAGTATAGAAGAACAGAGTGCTTTGAATTGAACCGAGTAGCTTGAATTGGCACAAGTAGCTCGAATGAATTGAGCAGTTCGAATGGTAAGAAGCAGTTTAGAAGAATTGAGGAGCTCGAATTGAAAGAACTGAGTAGCTTGAAAAGATTGAATAGTTTGAAAGAACTCGAGTGGTTCGAATTGAAACGAGTAGCTTGATTAAATTGAGATGCTCGAAAAGACTGAGTAGTAAACAGGAACCGAGTGGTTTGAATTGAAACGAGTAGCTCGAATTAAAACGAATAGTTCGAATGAATTGAGTAGCTCGAAAATACTGAGTAAAGATTGAATAGTTTGAAAGAACTCGAGTGGTTCGAATTGAAACGAGTAGCTTGCACAAATTGAGCAGCTCGAAAAACTGAGTAGTACAAAAAAACTGGGTGCTTTGAATTGAACCGAGTAGCTGGAATTGAACCGAGTATCTCGAATAAAATGAGCAGTTCGAATTGTAAGAAGCAGATTGGAAGAATTGAGAAACTTGAATTGAAAGAAGCGACTCTAAAAAACCGAGTAGCTGCTAATAAATCAAGCAATTCGAAAGAACCGAATAACTCGACCAAATCGAGTGATTTAGAAGAACCGAGTGCTTCGAATTGAACCGAGTAGTTCGAATAAATTGAGTAGTATAAACGAACCGAGTGGTTCAAAACAAATAGTGTGAATTGAACCGAGTATTGAGCAGCTCGAAGAAACTGAGTAGTACAAAAGAACCAAACAGCTCGAATAGAATCGAACTCTTCGAATACACATTTCGAACACGCCTAACAATATCCACAGTACAAAATGCAAAGTTACTCGCGCTATTCGGAGTATACATTGCACAGATTCCTCGTTTTTCAGCGTACGAAAACGACGTGACCAGAAACCAGAAAACCATCGCGTTACGAACGAATAACTCTCCCCGTGACCACGCTGCTGTGTGCCCAAAGTGTGTGGTCGTCGTGTCCGTTCTCGAGATAATAGAGAAGAACTGTTCGAGACGTGTCGAAAATTTCAAAGTCCCAGCGGCGTATTGCTTCCCGGTGACATCGGTCCGGAACAAAAATCTCGAGCTATCCACGAGTTAGGCACACCACCGCGTAGCTGGCATTCTACAATACGTTGCTGTGTGCTCCGTCTCGTATCTCGAACCCCCGTTACATTCGCACCTCCGAGAAGAATCTCGGGGCCCCCTCGATTAAAGTAAAACTTAATTCCACGTGTCCCGAACCCTCGAGAGCGTTGAACAGTCGACGAAACAGGCCCGTCCAATTTCGGTACGCGGACTAGACCGACCCAGACCGGGGAGATTTTAGTTGTTCGCGAATCACCGGTGTCGAGAGGGGGGAAGAACGAAAAAAAAGCAGGGAGAGGAATCGACCGCGGGAGGAGAAGCGGGAGGAGTGAAAAGCGTTGGTAGCGTGTAAACACGTTTTTAACAGATCGATCCACGGGACCCAGGGTCGGTACCCCGCCTCCCTGACAGTCAGACGGTCTTTCGAGTTCCTGAGTGACAGTCCGCTTTCTCCTTGACAAGCTAATACCAACCTACGTCCGTATACGCACAATAAAAGGAACCATAGGGGGGTATAGCGGGGCCCGTGGACGGGGATTTTGCGTTTCGCGAGGCCTACGTCTTTCTGGCAGAGACGTGTTAATCAAAATGTTGGACAAGCCACTTACACGGGCACCGTGACGTTCCCATTTAACCCGGAGGATACGCTCGGCGGGCCCCCCCTTTTCCACCTTCCACGTAACTGGAGGGATTCCGTGAACGACGGGGAGATAACGTCGCGGACGTCCGCTAATTAATAGTTATTACAAATAGCTGGCACGCCGATGATTATTTCTATTTCTTTTCTTTTTTTTTTTGTTTCTTTTTTCTCTTCTTTTCTTTCGAAGGTGGCTCGCGATCGACTTAACATCTTCTTTGTTTCTTCGACCGTGGCCCCCCCATTTTTTCGTTTCGTTCCGGAACACGGATATCGTATCGAGAGTAATTGATCCAAGAGTGCGCGAAAGGTACCAGGGTGTTCCTTAAATTTTAATCACCGTGGTCTGTCCGCAAATGTACACCGATATGCAAATTTCAACTGAGGGGGGACGAGAGGGGATCTCGAGGAGGGTCGGAGCTACAGTGCGTTTTATTTTCTTGGAAAATGACAAGTGTTTGCAAAGGGACGACTTTTGCAATGGGATTTGCTTTTTGGCAACGTGGATAACGCTCGTAATGGTCATCGCGAAGAGTGGAGACGATACTGGGTGTACTTTTCGAAAGGGATAGAAGTGTGACTTTTTTTTGTAAGTATCGAAATCTTTGGGATTTTTGCTGTGTCTTACTTTACACTCGTGTCGATACAATCGTCCAGTTTGCTCCAAATGATGAGAATCAGTGTGATTAGAATTCTTAACGAGTTTTTATTTTTATACAATTTTCTTCGTATTTCACGTACCGCGCGACGAAAAGCACGTGAAACGAACGAAAGAAGAATTGTCTCTCGAACCTGTACACGTGGAATTGATCAAGTTTCTTAAATAAAAGTTGAACGATGAATTGTAATACATCGGTGAAAATTAACAAAGAAACTTTTCTTCTCTATAATCTTTCCCAACTGAAACTACATATTTTATTCACCATTGTGTATACTTACCATTTCAAAATCCAACTTATCTCCATTCAAATCACTTACATCGATCGAAAAGGCCTACAGCTGGTACTGTGCTCCAGTCGTGTCGGTCCTCGATATAAGTTCTCCAATCGAACACCACATTTCCTCGCTACAGTGTTAAAATAAAAATTGCACAAAGCGACACTCGTTTCTCAATCGTTCGACTTTTCCCTCATTCCTCGACATAAGTTCTTCAATCGAACTCCACGTTCCCTCGCTACAATGTTAAAATAAAAATTACACAACGCAACACGGTCGTTTTGAAGACTATTGACTTTTTTTTCTTTCCTCGATGTAAGTTCTCCAGTCGAACACCACAATCCCTCGCTACAGTGTTAAAATAAAACTTGCACAACGCAACACGGTCGTTTTGAAGTCCATCGACTGTTTTTTCTTTCCTCGACATAAGTTCTCAAATCGAACTCCACATTCCCTCGCTGGAGCGTTAAAATAAACCTTGCACAAAACGACACAATTGTTTCTTAATCCTTCGACTTTTTTTTCTTTCCTCGACATAAGTTCTCCAATCGAACTCCACATTCCCTCGCTGGAGCGTTAAAATAAACCTTGCACAAAACGACACAATTGTTTCTCAATCCTTCGACTTTTCCTTCTTTCCTCGATATAAATTCTCAAATCAAACTCCACATTCCCTCGCTACAGCGTTAAAATAAAACTTGCACAACGCAACACGGTCGTTTTGAAGTCCATCGACTTTTCCTTCTTTCCTTGACATAAATTCTCCAATTAAACACCACATTCCCTCGCTACAGCGTTAAAACAAAACTTGCACAACGCAACACGGTCGTTTTGAAGTCCATCGACTTTTTTCCTTTCCTCGATATAAGTTCTCCAATCGAACACCACATTCCCTCACTACAGCGTTAAAATAAAACTTGCACAACGCAACACAATCGTTTAGAAGTCCATCAACATTTTTTCCTTTCCTCGATATAAGTTCTCCAATCGAACTCCACATTCCCTCGCTAAAGCGTTAAAATAAAACTTTCACAACGCAACACAATCGTTTCAAAATCCATCTACTTTTCCCTCTTTCGAAAATCCCATCGTCCCGTGAACAAGAGCAAACATTATTCCGCGTTTGAAATTCCCTCTCGAATCATCCCCTCGAATAATCGTCCGGTTGGTATCAACCGACAGGTGACAAACAGCTTCTCCTCCCCCTCTCTCTTTCTTTCTCTCTCTCTGTCTCTATCTTTCTCTACCCAGTTCGACTCGGCTCGTCGATCCGTACAAGAGAGGAGGTGGTGGCCAATAACTACAACCGGGAGGACACACGGAGGAAAAGAATGAACGACAAAGCGAAACGCGGAGGGAAAGAGGTTCGCGAAACGGGGGAGGAAAGTGAGTTGCACACGGTGAAGAGGTCGACGAGGCGAACGAACGAACGAACGAACGAACGAACGCCCCAAGGTATGCAGCCCGACGAACTTCGGCGCGCGGATAGTAGCAAAACAAGCATCCCTCCGTCTCTTTCCCTCCTTTTTCGTCCGGGCGTCTCGGTTTCGCTGTTGTTTGCCGAAGCGACAGAGTTGTTTCTGGCCGGGGCAGACGGTGGAACGAGCCCGCCCGGGACAACGAGTGTTTGTCAAATGTTTGAACAAAATGTTTGTCGTTTCCTGTGGACGACCGGGAGCCCAAATTAAATGCGATGCCCCCGATTGCCAATATTCGGAATGTGTATGCACCGCCCGACGTTATTTGCAACGCCGGAGACAAAGTCCGGGGAGTGGCTGTGACAGCCCGGCCGGATATAAATGCGACCCCGTAATCACGCTCGAGTATGCGTGCGCCTCGTTTACGTATACCGTGCACCCGTATCTCTGTAATGTATATTATATCTGCGGTATATATTATATTATATACGTGTGTTCGCAGGTGGAGCGGAAAGCCCCCCCCCCCCTTTTTCGACTTACCTCCACGGATCGTGCACCGCTCGAGCGCGGATAATTATTCAAACGTTATTTCGTTTCCATGGACGGACAAAAGGATGAAAATCGAACGGTATCGCGAACTGAACTGCACGAACGAGACCAATGATTTTTGGATCGAGCAGTGGTTTTTCTATTTTTTTTTTCTTTTTTGCGATCGGAGGAGTTCTCTGGACCATCCGTGGCTGGATTTTACGGTTCTTTTTTTTTTGGTGGAATAAAATGTACATTGGTCGGTTAACAATCACGGGTGTGGGCCAGGGGAGTTTCTACGAGACGAAAATGCACTGTGCTTGGTTTTCGAGAAAAGTGCATTCCAGGTTTGGGTGGGATCGTGTTACATAATTGGTGACTGGTGTTAGAGATTCGACTCTCTGTACTTCTTGTCTCGAGGGGTGGAATCTCTTTTATTTGACATCTGTATCGTGAAGTTTGGTCTACGAAGTGTTTGTATGCAGTTAGATGCAGATGTATCAGATGGAATTTCGAATGCATTTTGATGCACTTTTCTCGTTCTGAATTTTCGTTTTGTTTTGAGGCACGAGGCATTGAATTCTCCCCGTGAAACTTCCCTAACGATAATATTCAACATTATGTACATATAATAGGTTGTTTAATAAATTTTATTAAACAACAAAACTTATTGAGGAACCTAGTACAATTAGATGTAGCCATATTAAATGAATCTCCAAATGCATTCTTCTCGAAAACAGTGTCTTATTTAATTTCTTTGTTTCTTGGTTTCCTCTTATTTCGGCCCATAGAATCTCACCATGATTCCGCTGTACCACAAATATGCAACCCACAGTAAATATACACACAACTATTAGTACCCATACAAAATGAATCTTCAAACTCATTTTCCTCAAAAGCAAAGTGTACCATACAATTTTCTCACTCTAAATTTCCACCTTATTTCGACCCACAAAATCTCCCCATAACCTTTTGGACCACAAATATTCAACCCAAAATGAATACACAAACAGTTATATGTACCCATACCAAATCAATCTTCGAACTCATTTTCCTCGAAAGCAAAGCGTCCCATACAATTTTCTCACTCTAAATTTCCACCTTATTTCCACCCACAAAATCTCCCAATGACCCTTTATACCACAAATATTCAACCTACAATGCATACACAAACATTTAGATACACCTATACCAAATGAATTTTCAAACTCACTTTCCTCAAAAGCAAAGTGTCCCATATAATTCTCTCACTCTAAATTTCCACCTTATTTCCACCCACAAAATCTCCTCATGACCCCTCTGTACCACAAATATTCAACCCACAGTAAATATACATACAATTTGTACTACCCATACCAAATGAATTTTCAAACTCATTCTCCTCGAAAGTAAAGCGTCCCGTGCAATTTCCACCTTATTTCGACCCACAAAATCTCCCTGTGACCCCTCTGTACCACAAATATTCAACCCACAGTAAATATACACACAATTAGTACTACCTATACCAAATGAATTTTCAAACTCATTTTCTTGAAAAGCAAAGTGTACCATACAATTTTCTCATTCCAAATTTCCACCTTATTTCCACCCACAAAATCTCCTCATGACCTTTTGGATCACAAATATTCAACCTAAAATGAATACACAAACAGTTAGATACACCCATACCAAATGAATCTTTAAATCCATTTTCCTCAAAAGCAAAGCGTCCCATACAATTTCCTCGCTCTAAATTTCCACCTTATTTCGATCCATAAAATCTCCGCGTGACCTCTTTGTACCACAAATATTCAACCCACAGTAAATATACATACAAATTGTACTACCCATACCAAATCAATCTTTGAACTCATTTTCCTCGAAAGCAAAGCATCCCATACAATTTCCTCTTTCCAAATTCCCACCTTATTTCGACCCACAAAATCTCCCCATGACCCCTTTGTTCCACAACTATTCAACCCACAATCCATATACACCCAATTACTACTACCCATACCAAATAAATTTTCAACTGCATTTTCAACCTCATTCTCCTCGAAAGCAAAGCATCCCATAAAATTTCCACCTTACTTCGACCCACAGAATCTCCTCGTGCCCCTCCCAACCTCCTACACTCGTTCCACGCACATAAGTTTCCCCGTGGTCCGGTACAGGACCGCGGCCCCGCTGTAACGAGTGGTCGAAAACCGAAGTCACCGTGACAACGTCGAAAATCAATCTCATCGGGCGACAGCTCGGAACGTTATCGTCCGGCGTTGGCCGTCTTGTTCTCGATTAAATTCATCTCCCGCGGGCTGGCCATTCAACAGGGTCGACGGGCGGCCGTCAGCGGTATAATGAAGACGTTTCGGACGCGGTGCACCAACCCCGAAGGTTCTCCACTCGTCTCGTCTCGGATACCTCGCAATCAGGTGTATGCGTGTATGTATACCGTTATTACTCGTGGCAGCCAGCCACTGAAACGTTCAATTATCCACGCTGCCCGCGTCACGGCCCATTGGCTGCCTTATTCTCCCGCTGAAAAGAGGCTGCCTCGAAAGGTTACCCTGAATGAACGTCAAACGTCGCTGCTCCGGGGTAAGATCGACCATGTGGATCTCCACCACGTCCCCACCCTCCTACGTCCACGGTTCCCTCCCGTCCCTGGTCCCTCCCCTATCTCGTTCCTCGCCATAGTATCCACGTCATCCGGCTCGGCGTCGTCTTCTCTGATCGTCGTCCTTCCTCCTCGCTTCACCTTTCAGGTGGAGCCACGTTCGTCGAACGTCGATGCACGATGGGGAGATCCACGCGTCGCTAATCAGATCCTTTCAGGAGCTCCGCTCTGCCCTTTGTGTGCCCGCTCGGGGGCCCGCGCCTGTGTATTTTGACGCGGAGGAAGAATGACGGACCAATTACGAGGCGCCGCGCGAATACGACGACCGAACTCAGACATTCCTCTTACGGTCATTATGCTCACCGGTGACGAGCGGAGGCTCCGAAGGTTAACGAGCGATAAATCGCCACGATCGGAAGCTTTCTTGGGAAACGCCGCGCGTACTACCCGGTATCGTCCCTCTCTACCCCCTCGCGCGCGCTTTCAGGGGATACACGAGCTGTGGCGATCTCGAGGATCGAAACTCTCGCTGTACACGCGTGCACGAGAGAGAGAGAGAGAGAGAGAGAGAGATAGAGAGAGTGAGTGTGTGCTTCGAATGGACACGTGAGATCGATAATTGGCCGTAATTGAGGAAGACTCGTCGTTCCGCGTCCGATGCCTCCACGACAGCTCTTCCGGGTGTTTCGAGAACTCTGGAGAGCACTGGTGGCGCGTTATCCTTCTTTTTTGTTGAACGTCAGTGTTGTCTTACAATCGCTGGTTATATTATACAGTAGATTATTTCACTTGGGTTATTTTATTTCAGAGAATTTCAATACCGAATTCGTTTTTACGTAAGTAAATGGTGTCCCAATTATCACCGGTCGATTTACTTTTTCTATAAAACTCAAACTGCTTAAGTAATCTTGATAATTTTTATTTTATTTGAAAGTACAAACTTGGGAGTTAATAATGGAATTTTAAATTTTTCAAATATCCGTCTTAGATTTTCTTTACTGACCAACGATATTTTCCCAAAATTGTTCACGACGAATTGTTCATCAATTTCACCAATGACAATATTTGATATTATTTTTTGGCTATGGAATAGTCTCTGTCTGATCTTGTTGGATAATTGACATCACCTCTTTGAGAAATTACACATTTCGGAAATTTTTTTTGCAAAAGTGTCATTGTTTCGAGGCTTGGATTCGAATCGAGTCGAAAAATAATTCCGTCGGTCGAGTCGAATATTTTACACGGACAATCGGCTACGTTTTACGAAGGATTTCAGGAGTTCATTGACCATTTCGATCGCTTAATTGAAAGCCAGACTAGTTTAATTAGATGGATTTAATTTGGCACGTGAGAAACCCATAGCCGAACAAAAAATCAAGAATCAATCGGTCGATGCTTTTTCTTCTACATTTTTAATACGCGTATCGGTGCTCGACGTTTTCGACGCATTCGGCTACGAGGGAGCAATTGTTTTAAATTTTCCACACGTGGAGTAACATTACACTGGCCTATCACGTTCATTTCTCGACACGAAGATCTAAGAAAAATTATTCGAAGAAAGTTTCTTCGAAGCATCCACCTTTTCCTTCTTCCAACTATTTTACCGATAATAACACTAATTTGTTTTAAAAAAAAAGGATAGTAGATATTTCTACGTGCAAAAATAAGTAAAAAATATACGATATAATTTTTCCACACAAAGCTCTGTTTTCGATCAAATCCACTCGAAACATTCCCCTTGTACGCACTACTCGCTTTTTCATTTATACATCTGACTATAATTAATCGGCACTTCGATCAACAACAACGAATAACTCTTTCCAAAAAAGGCAAGAAAACTGTCTCAATTTGAACAGTAACTTCGATACAAGCGCGTTCCGTGAAAACAACTCTCGATTCACACAATTGAATCGCATTGCTCACACGAAGAAAAAAAAAGCACTACTGACCTCGCGAGTTCTCGATCAACGTGGGTCAGTTGCAACGAGTCAATTCCATCGGGAAGTATTGCGCGTTTCGAGCACTAATATCCGCGTCGCGAACACAACGACGAGCACGGTTCCAAGACGGCAATAAACGAACAAAACACGCGCGTATAACCACGCTGGGTATTCTTCGTCTCGTGGTGTTTTCCCGGCCGCGAGCTCTCATCGTGGAGCTCTCCTTTCGGAGCGTAGCAGACGCTCCGTCAAAGTTAGGCGAATGAAAAAAGTTCAAGGGAGCCCTCAAGGGAGCCGCCGAGTAGTTAGCGGACTTCGGAATAATCTTCATTGAAAAAGTTTGTCTAAACCTTAGAACGTCGAGTCGGGTTCGCGTGGTTGGCCGGATATGAAGGTGGGGGTGGACCACGGAGACCAGTTGGAAGAGATCTCGTGGAAAACGCGACAACCAGGCTCTTCTATATCGACGAAGACCGCCATCTTCTCGTTGGACGATTTCCTCGGTGTTGAATCGTAACCTATTCCTCTTTTGCTTCCGTTGTGAGCTTCGATACTGTTGGTAGAGGAATTTCTGGAGGATTCTGGATCAACACAGCTGCTTTGCATTTTCTCATCTCTCTTTCTCACTCACTCTTTCTCTAATCTTTAAATCCATCGCGCGGCGAAACACAATCTCCCGTGGCATCGTTCTAATATCGCGAGCGAGTTTGGAGAGGCTCGTTTTTCAAGGGGTGATTTTTCGGTTAAATTCTTCTCGTGTCAGTTTCCCGGGGCCAGGTAGAAACGCCTCGTGGTCGGGAGCTTTCCCGTGGTACCCTTCGACGAGAACAAAGGGAAACGCCGCTCCACTTATAAACACGTTTCACGGACCCTTTGTAAACAAATACCGCCTTTCGAGAACCGTGACGCGGAATACCGATCGCGGCGCGCATCTGCGACCCTCTTTCGCTCGCAGGTGAAAACACCGGCGTACAGGGAACACCGATGCGACCGGGGAGTAGTCTCTTGTGTAACGAGAATCGTGTGCGAGATTATGGGGTTTTTGCGGAGAAAATTATTAGTTCGATGTCCGTGGAAGTTATTGGAAAATTGAGCAATTGATTGTGAGTTTTTTTTTTCCCCAGAAGAGGTGTTTTCTTGGGAAAGTTATCAATTTTGAATATATGTCTTGTGTAACAGAATTGTGTACTAGATTATGGGGTTTTTGTAGAGAAAATTAGGTGATTAGGTTAGTGATGTCTGTGAAAGTAATTGAAAAATTGAACAGTGGATTGGGAGTTGTTTTTTTTCCAGAAGAGGTGTTTCTTTGGGAGAATTATCAATTTTGAGTATATGTCTTGTATAATAAGAATCGTGTACGAGATTATGGGGTTTTCAAAGGAAAATTATTAGTTCGATGTCTGTGGAAGTTATTGGAAAATTGAGCAATCGATTGTGAGTTGTTTTTTCTTCAGAAAAGATGTTCCTTTTAAAAAGGTTGTCAATTTTGAGTGTATGTCTTGTATAATGAGAATTGTGTACTAGATTATGGGATTTTGTAGGGAAAATTATGAGTGGGATGTCTGTGGAAGTTGTTGGAAAATTGAGCAATCGATTATGAGTCTTTTTTTCCAGAAGAGGTGTTTCTTTGGGAAAATTATCAATTTGGAGTATATATCTTTTGTAAGAGAATTGTGTACTAGATTATGGGGTTTTTGTAGAGAAAATTAGGAGTGTGATTTCTGTGGAAATTATTGGAAAATTGAGCAATCGATTGTGAGTTGTTTTTCTTTCCAGAAGAAGTGTTTCTTTAGAAAAGTTATCAATTTTGAGTATATGTTTTGTGTAATGAGAATCGTGTACTAGATTATGGGGTTTTTGTAGAGAAAATTAGGGGTGGGATATCCGTGGAAATAATTGGAAAATTGAGCAATCGATTCTGAGTTGTTTTTTTTTCAGAAAAGGTGTTTCTTTCGAAAAGTTATCAATTTTGAGTATATGTCTTGTATAATGAGAATAGTGTACTAGATTATGGGGTTTTGTACAGAAAATTAGGGGTGTGATGTCTGTGGAAGTTATTGGAAAATTGAGCAATCAATTATAAGTTGTTTTTCTTTCCAGAAGAGGTGTTTCTTTAGAAAAGTTATCAATTTCGAGTACATATATTATGTAACGAAAATCGTGTACTAGATTATGGGGTTTTTGTAGGAAAAATTAGTCTGTGGAAATAATTGGAAAGTCGAAGGAATCGAATTTTGTGAATCAGTAGGTGTCACCATTCTGAGTTTATTTTATTTTTCAGGAAAAGACACGAAGTATTTCTTTAGAAAAGTTGTTAATTTTGAGTACATACCTTGTCTAACGAAAAGTAATTTCCAGAAATAATTGAGTCAACTAAAATTTCCTGGATCACCATTGTGCATTGAATTTTTCTCCAAGAGAAAACTCGAGATATTTCTCTAAAAATGTAATCAATTCCAATTGTATATAAAACACAATCTCAGTAGAAAAATTCAAATACAATGTTTCTCGAAATAATTGCAAAGTCTTCCGATTCAATTTTAGAAAGCACTATAAACTAGAACAATTTAAACACGTTCGTGTCACTTCCTCGAAAGAGGACTGACACTTATCACTTTCGGTGATATTTTCAAATACTCTGTATCCTCAAAGGAACCGATGTTCGACCATTTTTCCAAGTCGTCCGGAATCTTTGTATCTCTATTATTTTGAATAACGCGCGTCAGATTTATCCTCATCTTTAATGCATTCGCTCCGTCCTAATATAGAATACACACACACACACGCACACATATATACACACACGTACAGATTTCGTCGGAGGTTTATTTTTCGGTGGCGAAACGCTCACGATCCACAGCAATAGCGAAACGATTTTTATCGTTCGTTTTACGCGAGCGATACGCGGATTCGATGGAGCCCTCGCTTTTCGAAGCGGACGCTTTAAAACTTTCCAATTAATCGGGCAACGATCTCCGGCGCTGAATATTGAAAATCGGAGTGACTGAATGATCGATGCCTTTAAAATCCGTGCATAATCGGTCACGGTTCCGACTCGTTAGGACGCCGATTGCCTGAGACAAATAACTCGCGGAGTGATTGACAGCCTTTATATGAAATTTCGAGTGCCTGACTAATAGGTGGAACACGATACGCGACCCTGCATGCATGGCCGGCACGGCGTGCATTCACATCTGCTTCCACATTAATGAGAGAGCGGTTAAGTGCTCGATTCGACCCCGTGAAGTCAAGGTCGTGGAACGTACGAGCGACCGCATAATCGGGAATAATGCCCCGCGCGCAAGGGTGTACCTTTACCCGTAACGTACAGTTACGAGTTCTCGGACCGCGAATAATCGAACCGATCGAGAGTCGCGCGGAAAGTACACATTGCGCTTTACGAATTATCCGACATTTTACGGTTATGGTTCTTGACTAGTTGTGAAGAAAATTTCTATGATTCTTGATGACTAAGAAAAGGTATAATTTTTGATAATTGAAGCGATGAATAGTTACTTGGAGAATTGAGAAATTATGAATTATTCGACATTTTACTGTTATGGTTCTTGACAATTTGTGAAGAAAATTTCTATGATTCTTGATGACTAAGAAAAGGTAAGATTTCTGATAATTGAAGCGATGAAGAGTCACTTGGAGAGTTGAGAAATTATGAATTATTCGACATTTTGCAGTTATGGTTTTTGACAAGTTGAGAAAAAATTGTGATCTTTGAGAGGTAAAGAAAATTTTTATGATTGTTGATGACTAAGAAACGGTACGATTTTTGATAATTGAAGCGATGAATAGTTACTTGGAGAATTGAGAAATTATGAATTATTCGACATTTTACTGTTATGGTTCTTGACAATTTGTGAAGAAAATTTCTATGATTCTTGATGACTAAGAAAAGGTAAGATTTCTGATAATTGAAGCGATGAAGAGTCACTTGGAGAGTTGAGAAATTATGAATTATTCGACATTTTGCAGTTATGGTTTTTGACAAGTTGAGAAAAAATTGTGATCTTTGAGAGGTGAAGAAAATTTCTATGATTGTTGATGACTAAGAAAAGGTATAATTTTTGATAATTGAAGCGATGAATAGTTACTTGGAGAATTGAGAAATTATGAATTATTCGACATTTTACTGTTATGGTTCTTGACAAGTTGTGAAGAAAATTTCTATGATTCTTGATGACTAAGAAATGGTACGATTTTTGATAATTAAAGCGATGAAGAGTCACTCGAAGAATTGAGAAATTATGAATTATTTAACATTTTATTGTTATGGTTCTCGACAAGTTGAGAAAAAGTTGTGATCTTTGAGAGGTGAAGAAAATTTCTATGATTCTTGATGACTAAGAAAAGGTATAATTTCTGATAATTGAAGCGATGAAGAGTCACTCAGAGAGACAAGCAGTATAAATTATTCAACATTTTATTGTTATGGTTCTTGATAAGTTGAGAAAAGGTTGTGATCTTTGAGAGGTAAAGAAAATTCCTATGATTCTTGATGATTAAAAAAAGGTAGAATTCCCGATAATTAATAAAAAGTTACGATTCTTCACAGCTGAAAATAAGCTGTGATCCTTGATAATTAACGAAAATTATCTTTCTTGATGACTGAAAAAAGAAACTATGACTGATGATAAGTAAGAAAAAGTTATGATACTTGATAGCTGAAAAATGAGCTACGATTCTTGATAACTGGAAAAAAGCTACAATTTTTAATAATTAAAAAAATCTTACGATTGTTGACAATCGAAGAAAAAAATAATTCTTTATTACTGAACAAAAAATGTGATTACTGAAGCTACAATTCTTAATAATTGAAAATATAACTGTTGATAACCGAAGAAAAAGGTGATTCTTGATAACTGAACAAAAAATGTGACTATTGAAGCTACTAATTCTTCATAATTGAAAAAAATGTTACCATTCTTGACAACCCAAGAAGAAGATGATTCTTAATAACTGAAAGAATGTTACAATTATTGACAACCGAAGAAAAAGATAATTCTTGATAACTGTACAAAAAAAATGTGACTATTGAAGCTACTAATACTTAACAACTGAAAATATAACTGTTGATAACCAAAGAAAAAGATGATCCATGATAACTGAACGAAAAATGTGAGTGTAACACGAAAAAAAACTTTCCAAAGATTTCCACAAAGAAAAGCTGCAGAGTTGAACGAGATCTCTTTAAGAAAACGGAAAGATTTATTTACAAAATCTCCTTGAAGGAGTGGTGGGGGGTGGGGGTGCAACTTACGACGTTTAATAATTTGGTTGACGCCACGAACATCTGCCGCTCTCCCGACAACCCTTTGCGAGTCCCTGAACCTTCTCCCGTCGCTCCACCCCCGCCACCGCCCCCTCTATCACGGTATTGTTTAATTAATCATGTTGTATTAATAAAAGCTCGCCTAATTGAATTCGCTGATTTCACACCGTTAATACGAGTTTCATTTAAATTGAATGAAGTATCGCTCCACCCCGTCGCTACCCCCCCCCCCCTACTACCCCTTATTTTGTCCACCCTTCTCCAGTCGCCACCCACCGAACCCAGCCGCCACCGTCGTCGCCTTGAAGCCAGAGCCACCCTCGAATCGTTCTTTTTCTCTCGCTGTTTTATTGATCCTCATTCCCTCCGGCTACGGTCCTCTAAAACGGTTTACTAAAAGGTAACCTATTTTTCATTGCCGTCTACGAGCGGCATACCGAAACGATTCCGTCTTCGAAACCAACCGAGCCCGAACCCGAGTCTGTTCGGTCGAAACTAAATCTTCGTTTCGCTCGAATCTCGATACACGGTGTATCATAACGTTCTGTTTTCCTATCCGCGCGAACCATGTACTGTGAATCGTTTTGAAAGTTTAATTCTTCGATGGAAAGATTCCTTTTGGAGAAACTTTGATGCGTGTTGTTACTTCTGTAGCGTTGTTCGTGATTTTATTTCATGGAGAGATGTTTTTTTTGTCGAGGGAGAATTTTGGAGCAATTTTGGTGCGTGTTATTTTGTATTAGTGTTAGTTGGTTGTAGATAGTTATAGAAATTGTTACTATCGTTTATGATTTTTTGTTCTGTAACGTTGTTTGTGATTTTATTTCATGGAGAGGTTTTTTTTGTCCAGGGAGAATTTCGGAGCAATTTTGGTGCGTGTTATTTTGTATTAGTGTTAGTTGGTTGTAGATAGTTCTAGAAATTGTTACTATCTTTTATGATTTTTTGTTCTGTAATCATTCTTCATGATTTTATTTCATGGAGAGGTTTTTTTTGTCGAGGGAGAATTTTGGAGTAATTTTGGTGCGTGTTGTTATTTTGGATTAGTATTATTTCATTGTAGATAGTTACAGAAATTGTTACTATCATTTATGATTTTTTGTTCTGTAATCATTTTTCATGATTTTATTTCATGGAGAGGTTTCTTTTGTCCAGGGAGAATTTTGGAGTAATTTTGATGCGTGCAACTTTGAAATTACTTTGCATTGGTAGTATTTGGTTATAGATACTTACAAAAATTATTACCATCGTTTATAATTTTCTATCCTGGATACCATTTCACGGAGAAGTTTTCATAGCTAAGGGAGATTTTTGGAGCAACTTTGGTGCGTGTTGTTACTTTGCATTATTTGATTATATATAATTATAAAAATTAAGACTACTATCGTTTATAATCTTTTGTCCTGGATTTAATTTCACAGACATATTTTTAAGTCGAGAAATTTAAAAAATGTAGTTGCATATACTAATACCTTACATTTGCACAATTTGAGGCGTTGTACATACTTGTAAAAATAATTACCATCGTTTAGAAATCAATGTCCCAGATTCCATTTTAAAGACGAAAGATTCTAAGACGAGATCAACCAAGTACCATAATTATAAAAACGATTACAATATAAAGTCTGAAATATTCCACCACGCGCGCAACGAATTTTTATCCCAAATTACCAGAACAATTTTCATCAGCCACGAATTTATTTAAAACGTTCCGCAGATAATACACAAACTTCGGAAAAGTCACGGTGAAATATCAATTTAATTCGTGTCACGAAATTCGTAGCAATTTCTCTTTATTACCGTATAACAGACAACACGTGTGAACGAGCGTACCTCGGTCATTAATCGTAACTTTTAATCGACTTTTCCGATCGCAATGATCGCCTTAATTTGCATTCAGCTACAGTGAAACGCGAACGAAACTCCGCCATTCTTTTCCATGCGCTGCAATAATTTCACAAATTTTTAAAAACATTCTCCGTACCAACGGTAACACTAACTACGGTACCAGTAAGTTGTTCAATAATTTTTCTCTTCTTTTCCATTGCAAAAAAAAAAGAAAGAATGACTACGACACTTCAACTTTGAACAACTACACGAAACTTCACACATGTTCATCGAACAGTAATATCATCCATAGAAAAATAAAATAATAGCTCCGTTTTTAATCGAATGACAAAATTTATTGAGGAACCTATTATAATTATTCATCTCTGGTAAAATTACCGCTAAGTTGTTCAATAATTTTTCTCGTCTTTTCCATTGAAAAAAAAGAAAAATGACTACGACATTTCAACTTTGAACAACTACACGAAACTTCACACATGTTCATCGAACAGTAGTATCATCCATAGAAAAATAAAATAATAGCTCCATTTCTTATCGAACGAGAAAATTTATTCAGCAATCTATTACAATTATTCATCTCTGGTAAAATTTCCCCAAATGACATCTCGAGTCCACGAAATTTCACACATGTTCATCGAACAGTACTATCGTCCATAGAAAAATAAAATAATAGCTCCGTTCCTTATCGAACGAGAAAATTTATTCAGCAATCTATTATAATTATTCATCTCAGGTAAAATTTCCCAAAATGGTATCTTCAGTCCAAGAAACTTCACACATGTTCATCGAACAATAATATCGTCCATAGAAAAATAAAATAATAGCTCCGTTCCTTATCGAACGAGAAAATTTATTCAGCAATCTATTATAATTATTCATCTCAGGTAAAATTTCCCAAAATGGCATCTCGAGTCCACGAAACTTCACACATGTTCATCGAACAGTAGCATCATCCATAAGAAAATAAAATAATAGCTCCTATATAAAATAATAGTTTCTTATCGACAAAATCTATTCAGCAACCTATTACAATTATTCACCTCAGGTAAAATTTCCCAAAATGGCATCTCGAGTCCACGAAACTTCACAACGTGTTCATCGAACAGTAGCATCATCCATAAAAAAATAAAATAATAGTTTCTTATCGACAAAATTTATCCAGCAACCTATTACAATTATTCATCTCAGGTAAAATTTCCCAAAATGGCGTCTCTACGAGACAGTTGTCTTTGTACTCCATCGACGTTCGATAATAACGCCCGTTGAACGTTACGTATAAGATTAATTATTTTTCGAGGGAGGGATTGTTTCCTAATGCTCTGGAAACGTCTTAGTAACATGTGTACACTGATCCAGTGGCGCTGAACGCGATCCAGCGTGAGCCAAGGGGGAGCCTCGGGTAAGATGAATAATAGGGTAAGATGGCGAAGTCCTTAATTAGCGTGATTAAGTTCCAGGTGGTAGTAGGCATCTATCTTGGTGGAACGCGCTTGACTGTTTATAAGTGGAAAGTGTAAGACATCGCGAACGGGCTGCACGAGCGAGCTAGAAAATCACCCTCGGGGTTTTCACGTAATCGTAACCTACCGTGGTTATGTGCGTTATCGTCCGGCTTGATATTCGTTCGAGTGATTAAACTCTCGCGTGGTACAACGTCGATCCGCGTGGCGTTGGAAAAATTGAAAAAAAAAGAAAAAAAGAAAAAAAAAAATACGCGTACCAGTGTTTCACGGAACGCGGGTAATTTCGAGCGTATTAATTCGTTTATTGCGCAACAGAATGTTTTTTCGTCGTTCAACCGTCGTTTCGTCGATTAAGTGTCGTTCCCGTGTTTGCGAATCGTTCGACGCGAATCATTTTCAACCGCAACTTGGTTGAAAAAAATGGAACGCGTTGCCGGTAATTAACGCGACAGAAATTTCAAGTTGTCGACGACAGGGTGATCGAATTATTTTATTCGATACAACGTTATCGAATAAAACAGTTATATTTTAATGTTACGACTTCGTTTTCACGTGACGGTACACCGTGATGATATTTGTTCGTACTCGATACTGGGAAAAATAAACATCAGGGAGTGTGTCGTTCGTGTGTAAGAAACACAAACGATTTCAATCGGAGCAATAGTTTTACTATTCTTGTGTAAGAAGTTATGCAACAGTGACGATAATTGTACTATTTTTATGTAAATATTACACAACATAGACGATTATTTTACTATTCTTATTTAAGAATGAAAACAATAATAATAATAATAATACGTAAGAATCGTTTTCGTTCGAACGATTTGTTGAATTGATAATCGATTTAAATGTACAAAAAAATATTCACGAATAAAAGGAATACTATGCTCCGAATTTGGAACGATTTTTCGGTCAGATGACTTTTGAAATAATCGAACGAACACGATGAGTTTAAAGTGACAATTATTGAGACATCAACTCTACTCGGTGACACGATCTCGATCGAGTAAACAGGATCGAGTTTGGTTTTATTTTTCCGTGACAATTTCACCGTAGACGAACCACGTATAAAGGTTCACGTGTCGTCGTATTTCATCGGGTCGGCCCCGAATAAGCGTAATTGACTTTCATAACTCGGTCGACACGACACGCGTGAAAACAAGTTGCTTGGACGTCGTTACGCGACGTGGCTGGTACCTCGATGGCTACGATATCAGCCTACATTCTCGCGCGAATTAATACGACAAAGTTTACGTCGAGATCGATGAATCGTGTCGCTGAGAAAGGACGAGTAACCGAGTTTATCGAGCACCGTGGACAACCACGAATAAACGTGATCTGGGTTAAAGGTGACGATAAAAATTTCTAACGTGATTATATTTCGAGTGTGTTCGCAGAGTGGTTCGAAATTATTTTTTAAAGTGTCTTTGGTTCAAGTTGTCGACATTTTTTACTATTATTTCATTCTCGTTGGACGATTGTACTAATCTTGCGGTGAAACATCAATGGATTGTGTTCTCCAGTGTGAGTCAGGAGTTCTTGAACACAAATACGCGACATGACCTACGAAAGTCAAGAATAGGATCAGTCGAACTTCCATCGCTCTGTATACTTTTCCAGGGAGTGTTTCTCAAAGCTATTTTCATTAGAAAATATTTTCTTCAATGGAAATACGCTTTTGGATCTCTCGAAACAATCGTAGAAACATAATCGAGTACTACGTCCCTAGCTGAGTTATAAATTCCTAAATATAAATACCTAACATCGTCCACGAGAGTCCACAATTCACCGGTCGCAAATTTACGAACAAAAATACACCTGTGAAAGTCCAAAACGCGATAAATGAAACCTGTACTAATATTTACCGAAGCTACTTCAATCTCGAAGAGTCTAACGTAGGATTTCTTAATTAATTTTCCAACATAAAAAAGATAATACCTACGTCTCTAGCCACCACGAAAGAGTCTATCTCACAGCTCGAGAAATGCTTACAAATCCTTACTATAAACACACATTACTCGCGAAAGTCCAAGACACCGAGTCTCTTCTCGTCCTTTCGTGAATTATTCCCAAGCCTTCGATCGTTCAACGAACAATCGAGAAAAATCACCGAGTGAATTTCGCGAGGTAAGAGAACATGATCGTGTACCGTACCTAAGTGTCTAACGAGGGTGGAATCGTCCGTTTCGCGCTTCGAGAGATCCTACGTCGTCTCTGTGTATTCGAATTCTTCAATGGCGCGAGAATGAGCGAGGTCCGTGGACGCTCGGGAACGAAACGAGACCGAATCGTCGACAGGTCCGCGGTTCTCGGTTCGTTGCGGCGTAGTAGTATGCCGGCTCGTTTGCGTAACGCGCCGCCAGAGCGCGCCACGGTGTCCCGGCGGCGCGCGAGCTTCCGAGATCCATAGGCGCCGCTCGACGACTATGCCCGCGGGCAGCTTTCGAGCTTAGGGGAGGAGCGAGCGCCAGGCCCCACCCACGTACCGCCTCTATCGAATTTTCCAGCGGCCCCAGGCGGCGCTGCGAGCGCCGACCGCCGCGGATGCCGCGCTCCACTCGACGTTGAACTACGGCCGCGGTGTGCTCTCGCAACACGGTGGCTTCGACTGCGACACGGTTCGATCGACTTTCGACGAATCGATTCGTCGTCGGGGCTGATGGAACCTTCCCGCCGGCGTACGGCGATCGCAATTCGTAACAGGGTAACGGTAACCGTTCGACGGGAGAACAGATCGGGTAATGCGATCAAATCGCGATACAAGAATCCCGTTGACGACGATCACGGTACAAACTTACGATTTAAATTGCCGTGCGCAGTTATTAACCCCTATCGAGTGCGCCTGTCGGCCATTCGGCTGTTCAAGCGTTCTGCAGCGAGTGCGATCGTCGAGGACATTGAGTCGCGAGGTTTCTTTATTATTTTCAGCGAAGCTGAATCTTCTACCGCAGAAACTGGATTTTTACGAATGGTTTATGAAGTAACGGTCGATTACGATTGATTTATTCGTTCTTTAGGTGTAGATTTTTGCGTCGCGTGCGCGTGGAACGCTTCACGATTGTTTGCGGCACGATTCGATAGAGAATATTTGAAATTTTTTGTATTTTGTCGCGGATTATGTTACGGGGATCGTGTAACATCGAAATGGTTATGGTATTGTAATCGATAACTGGATCAGTTTAGAAGAGAAGGATTATTGTTGTAAAATGACTCGAAGATTGTTATTTTGGAGGTTATTGTCGCATTTGAAGTGTGGGTTTTGAAATTTATGGAGTAGACGTGTACTGAAAATAAGTTGGAGATGGCGACGGTCCCGTTAAGCAGATGGAATATTAAGGGTTCAGTTTCTCTGATATTTAAAGCTATGAAATTATTAACAACATAGAACTTTTGTACTCAATACTATCAGAAATCTATTGCTGTAGATTTTCTTATTGTCTATCCACGAGGTTTCCAAAGTGAATCATTTCCACCTGAACAAATCGTGTGAAACAAACAAACTACTTGTTAATACTGAATACCATTATAATCGAAGCTATTACCATTAAGATCGCGGAACTTTAATACTCAATACTCTTCAAAATTAATCGTTGTAAACTTCTTTATTATACCGACTCGGGAATTTTCCAAAATGGACCATTTCTATCAGCAGAAATTGCACGAAACAATCGGAGTACTTGTTAATTCTAAGTACTTTTACACTTGAAGCTATTACCATTAACATAACGGAATCTTAATACTCAATACTCTTCAAAACCAATCGCTCTAAATTTCTCTATCACACATATCCGCGAATTTTCCAAAATGGATCATTTCTACCGGTAGAAATTGCGCGAAACAATCGGAGTACTTGTTAATACTAATTACCATTACACTCGAAGCTATTACCATTAATATCGCGGAATCTTAATACTCAATACTCTTCAAAACTAATTGTTCTAAATTTCTTTATCACACTTGTCCGCAAATTTTCCAAAATTAATCATTTCCAGTGGTATAAATTGCGCGAAACAATCGGAGTACTTGTTAATACTAAGTACTCTTACACTCCAAGCTATTACCATTAACATAACGGAATCTTAATACTCAATACTCTTCAAAACTAATTGTTCTAAATTTCTTTATCACACCTATCCGCGATTTTCCAAAATGGATCATTTCTATCAACACAAATCGCACGAAACAATCGGAGTACTTGTTAATCCCAAATACAATTACACTCGAAGCTATTATCATTAACACCTCAGAACCTTAACACTCGAACCTCTCAGAAATCAATCCCCGCAAATCTCCTCATTACCCATCCTTGAATTTTCCAAAACGGGCAACTCTCGGCCCGACAATGCGCATCACGGTTACAAATCTCGCGCGAGCGTAACGATAAGGATCGAAGACCGGTTCCGCTCGTATTTCCCCGTACGCTGGAGCGTACTCTCGGCGCGGGGCTGAAAAATAGGGACGTTTCGGTCGCGGCGTTCGGTTCGGTTCGCTTCGACCTAGTACCCGGAACCGTGGACCGATGGTTATATCGGTCGTTGCCGTGGTGGGCGGGAGGGGCAGCGGAGGGGTGGGGCTACTTTATTCCATCGTTCCTCGGACGAGCGATACCGCCGTTACGATATAACGCTCGGACGAAAATTGCGCCAAGGGCAGTCCCGGTATCGACTAGCCCACTCCCCTCCCATCGCCATTACTTAATACAGTCGTCTATAACGTCGCGTAATACCGGGGTGGGGGTGACTTACGGCGGCGTATCGATATGCATATTCATAACGACGATTACGTAAACGGTGCACGGAGGAACGTAACAAGTTTCTCTTCCACGGGAACCGGGCGGTAACGGCACCGCGCGGAGGAGTATTTCCATGCAAAAACGAGGCGAAAAACACAATTTCCGTGCTATCGTGGTTTCCCCTTCTTTTCTTCCCTCCCTCTCTCTCACTCTGGCACACAAGCGGCTCTCGCATCCAGTTAACTTCTGACCCGTCGAAGCGTGCGGCGTTTCGCTCCGTGGAAGCACTCTCTTCCTATTACGTTCAAACTTCACGACCCAGAGAGAGAGAGAGAGAAAGATAGAGAGAGAAAAAGATACGAGAACCGAGATTCTTAAAAAGTCTGGAAAAGCCAGCCACACCCGGGCTGCCTCTAACCCCGGCGTTCCTGTAAAAGGCGGAAACTATCGAGCATTAATACCGGGGTATCCGCGAGAAAGTTCGCTTTTGAGTATCGCGGGCCCCGCCCCCTTGCTACCGACCCTCGTTTCAGCGCGGAGAACGCGAGAACGAGACGACGACAACGACGTTGAAAAAAAGGGGGAACTCGGTATCGGTACCGAACGGTGGACGTTCCTTTTATTTCTACGGGGGTGGGGGGAGGTTGGGGGTGTAGGTGAAGGCCTTTCACCGGAGGTTCGCTTGTCCCGGGGTTTTTTTCCAAGTTGCTACGGTCGGGGTCGGGCCGCCAAGTTTATTCAGTCCGCCAAACTTTGTAGTACACCGTGTCGACCGCCAGAGGGCAGTGCGCCGTACTGGACAAGAGGTGGGAACCGGAAGTGAACGGCTGGCTCCGGACATAACCACCTCCGCCCTGTCCCTTTCGCTCCTTGCTCGCGCCCTCGAAACTCTCCTGCTCTCTCCACCTCCTACGCCCGTCTCCTCCTCGTCCACCTCTCGCCCTCCTTCCCCCCCTCTTTGGCCGCGAGGCGTGCTCGCGCGCGCACACATACACGAGTCGCGCTTTGTCCGGTCTACTCGGACGCAATTAGGGTGGGTCTCGGCCTTCAACCCCCTTGGGGGTGCCCGTTCGCTAAGTAGAAAAGCGTGTATCCACCTCCGACCTCGAAAGGCGGTGGGGTTTGCGTCTGGCTGTAACGGACTGCGGACCACGACCGACCAACCCCGGGAACAGACGGACAGACGGACGGATGGACTGGACTGACAGCAGCTGACTACCCACCGCCTCGGCCAAACTTCCCCCACCCACCGTTCTCGGTGCCTTGCTGTATCTCTCTCGCTCTTTCTCTGTCACTCTTTTTCTCTCTGTCTCTGTCTCTCTGTCTCTCTGTCTCTCTGTCCCACGCTTCCTGGACTTGGCCCCCACGGCTCTCCTACATCGGTTCCAAGACAAACATCCACCTCCAGGAGGAACTCCCCGAGTTCCGACCCAACCTCTGCGCTCTACGTCTCGTTTTACGCTTCCTCGGCTCGACTCGGTTTCTCGAGCGTGTTCGCGATCCTGCTCGGCCCGACCGTGGTAACGTTTTCATTGGTTTAGTTTCGGAGGACACGGACGTTTTGTAGGACACGTTCGAGGGCGTTTTTTTTTTCGACGAAATTTCAAGCAGGTGCCTCGATACTATTCACTGTGGAGGAAACGGTTTTTGAATAGGGGAGGGCATGGTTAGTTACACAATTGTGAAACACTCTCAGGAAGGTTTGTAGACAATTGTATCGATATGCTCGGTTACTGTTTTGGAGGAAAAGACGCAACAGTTGGGACTACACGAGCGGAAGGATGTGTTTCGTAGATGTGGAATCGAAGTATTTGCAGCGGACAATGCAAGTCCTAAGAATCTAATTCAAAGAAGGAGGAAAAGTATGTTTGATTTTAGATTGGTTATTAAATTCCATATAGTTTTATCGTTACCTGACCCAGACCTAAACAAGTTACGAAATTTTGTACAATCGCTCCCAGTGTAGGAGATCAGAGTGTACACGAGAGTGTATGGTGTAGTCGGAGTCCATTGGGCCCAGAAGAATGGTAATGGACCCAACCTCGTTATTCTTACAATCGCGTTAACCTTACGATTGGAAAATTTCACCCAACGAAGATGAAATTCGACCTTACTTAACCTTTTCTATTCCTTGACTATACTCGCTCAATTGATCGCGATAGGGCACCCACGAGCACTTATCGTGTATCACATTTATCGTGTATCGCGTTCAACGTAAAGTCGTTCATAATTAAACCTAACCCAGACCTAACCCTTTCTATACTTTGACTATACTCATTCGATTAATCGCGATGGGGCACCCACGAGCACTTATCGTGTATCACGTTTATCGTGTATCGCGTTCAACGTGAAGTCGGTCATAATCAGACCTAACCCTTTCCATACCTTAACTATACTCACTCAATTGATCGCGATAGGGCACCCACGAGCACTTATCGTGTATCACGTTTATTGTGTATGGCATTCAACACGAAGTCGTTCATAATTAAACTTAACCCAGACCTAACTCTTTCTATACTTTGATTATACTCGTTCAATTAATTGCGAAGGGGCGCCTACGAGCACTTATCGTGTATCACGTTTATCGTGTATGGCGTCCAACGTGAAATCGTTCATAATTAAACCTAATCCAGACCTAACCCTTTCCATACCTTGACTATACTCGTTCGATTAATCGCGATGGGGCACCCACGAGCACTTATCTTGTATCACGTTTATCGTGCATCGCGTTCAACGTGAAGTCGTCCATAATGGAAGGTCTAAAAACTCAAGCCTCGCTTGGATTATTCGACACCGAATTATACGCAATTCTTCCCAATCAAAAACCACCTTTCCCGTGCGAAACGCTGTTGCGAGGGTACACGGTTGGAATATCGCCGCTCGTTTACAGAGCACGCGAAGTTTTTGCGTTTTACGAGAACGCGCGTCGGTTGCACATAATTCCACGTAACGCGCGCGGAATATTCGAATATAGGATGCCAGACAGCGCGAAGGGGAGGTCTTAACACGAGCGCGTAGCACGTAGTCAAATTGAACATGTAATGGAGGTAACTCTCGCTCATCATTTCCCTTACCCCCCACCCAAACGCCCCTCTCTCTCTATACCTAAACGGCGCGGAAACTGCAAGCGCCCCCGTGTAATATTACGGAATACCTACATACCATTACACACGTCCCGGCGTTATATAAAGCGGCGGGAACCCGACGAGATGCAACCCGTCTACCTAACCTCTATTCGCTCCGTATCGCGATTATAGGCGCGAAACGACGAGATCGATACAACCGACCACGGATTATTTCTCGTTCGGATTATACTCGATCGGTGTGTACACGATTCATGAATCGTATCTTCGTACTTCAAGGGGTGAGTCTACGCGCCGAGGTGAGCGAGGAATGTGAACGTGTGTCCTAACTTGGTTCTCGAGTTACCTATAATCGAAGAAAGTGCTAAAAAGTCTCTGCTTGGTTTCAAATTTTTATTTGGAGGGTTTTTCGAAATGTATTGTGTGTTCAAAGGAAGACACGGATCTACTGTGCGGAGCTGAGAAAATTACATGTGTTCTACCTTGATTTTTGAGTTATGGGAAATCGAAGAAAATATTCAGTGTCTCCTTTGTCTTTAGTATTTTCATTTCGGGAGTGTTCAAGGGAAAGCAACTATGTACTGTACGAAATTGAGAAGTTGACCTCTGGAAAAAATTCCACATTCTTATGTAACATTGTACTACATCCCTTTTAACGAGGTGTCCTGGAAATCCAGTTTCGAAAAGTGTCTTTCTATCGATACTTTTTATTTCGAGAGTTTTCAAAAGAAAGCAACTATGTACTGTACGAAGTTGAGAAGTTGACCTCTGGAAGAAATTGAGAATCACACCTACTAATAAAATTTTCTCGACACTGATCACACTCCTCCGTAACATTGTACTACATCCTTCGTTAAAAGGTGCCCTGGAAATCCAGTTTCGAAAAGTTTCTTTTTATGGATACTTTTTCTTTCGAGAGTGTTCAAAAGAAAACAACTATGTACTGTACGAAGTTGAGAAGTTGACCTCTGAAACAAATTGAGAATCATACCTACTAATAAAATCTTCTCAACCCTGACTACATTCCTCTTAACGAGGTGTTCCAGAAATCCAGTTTCCAAAAATTTCTTTTCGTCGATACTTTAAATATTCCTTATCTACCTCTATCCAATCCATAGATTCACCCCCTGAAGTGCCTCTAAATCGTCCTGTACCACCTGGATTACAATACACCGAACAGATGACGTATTTCATCGCGTTGCAACAGCTCGTCACCTGCTCCGTCCGTGATCTTTTCCAATTACCTACGATAACGCGTATCACCGAGCGGCGGTCGACCCTAAATCGAACGAATAACAGAAGTAACTCCCGCTAATCATTTTCCCTCTCCGGTATAACCCAGCGGGGCTGACAAACTGCGAGGGAGCTCCGATATTACGCGAGTACGGTACATACTATTACACATCCTGCAGGCAATGGCCAGACACCGACGATACGCTCGGTTGGTAGGATATCCTTCGGAACACCCCACAAGGGGCTCGTTTGTCTAACCAGCCACCCCTCTCGACCCCCTTTCGGTCCGCTCCCTCCCTCCCCTCCTCTGGTACACCGTGGTAGCGTATCCACGAGCACGTGGTTATGCCCACTTCGTCATCGGCGGTGGAAGGCACGAATGGAGGACGGGGCGAGGAGGGGCGAGGAGGTGGGGGGAGATGGTAGGAGGTTGTAGTCCGTGCTACCAGGCCGCAAGCCACCCCTCCGTAGTTGCCAACGCGTCCGCCAAGCGGCAACGCGCTATCTTCCCGGTGGCCCATTCCGCCCCTAAATTGTGAGTAATGCTGATTATGTAAAAAGACTTTACGGGACGTTATTACCGTCGTTGCGATTACGATGTTATACGAGCCGCGGGGCGCGCGCAGCCCCGTGGCGCTCGTAACTCCAACACCCCCACCCACCCCCCTGCCACCCCATCTCCACAACCACCCCCGTGTCTTTTCTAGCCGCGCTACCTTGGCGCTCGACGACCTCCTCTCACCTTCGAGTTTCGGCTGCGAAACGTATTTTTTCGAAACACCACTGTCTCCTTTCGCTCGAATTTCTCGACTGTTTGGAAATAGTTTTAATCGAGATTTGGTCTGGGGATCGATTCCTCGATGTCTCGAATTTCGACGCGGATGCGACGATACTTCGGTAAATAGATTTTTGTTTCCATTTCCAATTCGAGGATTGTACGGGGGAGTTGACACTTGATTTACCAATCTGTCGAAACGATTGGTTTTCACTGATTTTATAACGTAATTTAGTTTAAATTCTGTAGCATGTTTCTCGAAGATGACTTTTTGAATTTTATAGATGTGGTCAATTTTTTAAATTTCTTTTTTTCCTCATTGATTGGTTTCTTTTTTTAGATACATATGAAGTGTACTTTAATATTCTCAAATCTGTCCGTAGTTTTAGTGTTAACTAAATTATTCACTAATATCCTGGTGATTAGATTTTTATAATTTTTCAACTCTAATAAATAATATCACTCTAGAAACTTCATTCTTCATTCTAGTAACAGAAATCATTCTACTTCTCGATCTTATTAAGAACCATGAATTTACAAAGTGATCTTGTTACGCATAAGACGTAATCAAAAGTCGATTTTGTTAGAAACCACGAGCTTACAAAGCGAAACAGTAGCAGGTTGATTTTTCAAAATAGTGTGCCTTCGCAAACCGGTAGTTTCACAAAATTAGTGCTTTTACTCTCGTGGAAATTACCCATATTTCGATACATATTAGAAAAAATCCTGATAATGTAACCTCTCCATCCAAAAATGTCAGATCTAGGATCACTGATTACTAAAACCTCGCCACCTACTCAATTCCAAAAAGTCAAAACCAGAATCACCGATTCCAGAAGTACCTCTTCGCTCACTCAACTCCAAGAATTCAAATCCAGGATCATCGATTAGTACCTACTCAACTCCAAGAATTCAAATCCAGCAACACCAATTAGTACCTCTCCACTCACCCAACTCTAAGAATTCAAATCCAGGATCACCGATTAATACCTACTCAACTCCAAGAATTCAAATTCAGAATCACCGATTAGTATCTACTCAACTCCAAAAATGCAAATCCAGCAACACCGATTAGTACCTCTCCACTCACCCAAATCCAAGAATTTAAATCCAGGATCACCGATTAGTACCTACCCATCTCCAAGAATTCAAATCCAGGATCACCAATTTGTACCTACTCAACTCCAAGAATTCAAATCCAGGATCACCAATTAGTACCTACTCAACTCCAAGAATTCAAATCCAGCAACATCAATTAGTACCTCTCCACCCACCCAACTCCAAGAATTCAAATCCAGGATCACCGATCAGTACCTACTCAACTCTCCACCCACCCAACACCAAAACTATCAAATCTAGGATCACAGACTACTAAAACCTCTCCACCTTAGTACCAATCGCACTTCAACCATTCCCCTGGAAAAATTCCCAACCAAAATCACCGATTAATACCACCACCCATCCAACTCCACCAACTCGAAACCCATAATCACCGATGGGTACCGCTCCACCCATCCATCTCGAAAACCCAGCACCAGGTTACCAATGTCCCGTGGCCAAGTGTCCCGAAACCGCCACAAGAGGATCGCGGACCGCCTCCGCCCCCGTGATGGTCGTTATCGTCCCCACGGGAGGGGGAGGGGAACGCGATAAATTATCGATCGATACACCTGACGGTCGACAATCTTGTCTACACAAATATACCGCGGCTCGGTTGTCCGTACGTCGTCAAACCCGTGGCTACCGGGAAACCATTCTACCGTCAATCCGGGTGTACCGGCTCGACGGCAATTACGTTCTGCGCGGGACAGATAGACCCCGGGACGAAAATGTCCAATTACACGCAACCTTACCACCTACCGCGGCGATCGCCACCGGTGGAGGTTCCGTTATCGATCCCGGACCCGACATACTCGCGCGTTAATGAGGAAATCCGTGTGTGCGCGCGTTCGCGCTACTGTCCACGTACCCGGTACGGTGAAACTAAAGAGAGAAGACAAGGGGAGGGGGAGATCGTGGGAGTCGACGCGTTTCTGCCGGTGAAACACACCAAGGTGGAGAGAAAGGCGGCCGAAGAAGGGAACCGAGGCGATATCGGTGAACAAGGGGTCGGAAAGAGGATCGCGGCGGAGGTCGAATACGGCCCAGGAGGGGAAGGACCCCTGGTTACTCTCTCTCTCTTTGACTCTCTCTCTCTGACGATCCGACTGTGTCTCTGTCTCCCTCTGCTACGGCATTGGGTGTAGCTGCGGACGATGATGCGCCGGCCAGATAGGGTAGATTGCAGGCCTGCCGCGCGTCCTGTTGGTATCCGTGCGCCTGGCCAGAGCTGATACGGTCAGCCCCGGGATAAAGTAGATATTAACACGAGATGATCCGTTAATGAAGCGTATGTTCTACGCCGCGCGCACGCCCTGGCCTCGCTCGATCCGCGCACGGCCTTCCGTTCTTCTCGCGTCCTCCATTCCGCGCGTATTCGGCCACCAACCGTTCCCCGCCTCCCGATTTTCGCGGCTCTTTCCCTCCTACGGTCGCTTTAACGCCCGATACGCGCGACCAACCCTCTCTTTCGCCGTTCTATATCGGCAACCACCGCCTATTACCAACAGCCTTTCCTGTTATCTTATCCGAACACCGCCGCCCCCGGTCGCGAATTATTATTAAACCGCGACCACGCCGTATCGGCCCAACCCCCACCCGCTGGCCAGGATCTCGTCAACGTTAACGTGTAAGTATCTTCTCGAACGCTGCGAGCCGGTTGTCACGTGGTGAACGTTTTAACAAACACCCCCGGGGGCGGCCCGGAGACTTCCTACGGTATTTACGATTATAATTTCATCGTTTGGGAGAGGTGGGGCACGCGAGGTCGCCGGAGAGGATTAGCTGGCGAGTGGTGTGGGGGATCGGGCTTCTAGGAGGTCCCTGTTAACAGGGCTCTGTTTACAGGGTAATTGGGTTTGTTTGGTTTCGATGAATAAATTACGGAGGGCGCGGTTTTATTAGGTTGTCCACGCGTATGGATTTGAATTTTTTCTTTTTTCTTTTCTTTTTCTTTTTTTTTTGGTTTTGGAAGTGCGATTGAGGCTGTTCTCGAGGAGTACGTTTGAAGATTGTACGTACTTGGTACTCTAAGTTCACGGTGCACGAGTGTATCGATTGCGAAACGTGTGTGTGGATTCTGGTGGCTTTGAAAGAGTTGGGAATTTTGGAAAATTTTGGGAAATTTTGGAAAAATTATCGTACGGTGAATCGTATTCTTCGAGGCTCGAATTTGGAAGAGGATGGAATGTGTATTCTACAAGCTCGTAACGAACATTATGATGAAAATCTAGTGTATCGGGAAGGAAGCATCGTGAAAATAAAATAAAGTTGCGAAATTTATCGTACAAGCAATATTGGAAAATTTGGTACACGATCGAGGGAAATCGATTTCTTGAGTAGTGAGTAGATTTCTTCGTCGATGAAATATCATAAGTTTCTGTTAAATGAAAGATAGTTTCCCAGAAAATTACTATAAAATACCCCAAGATATAATACAAGAAAGAAATAACTTACAAACTTAATCAGACGAATAATATTGGAAAATTTGGTACACGATCGAGGAAAGTATTGAGTAGATTTCTATGATAAGTTTCTGTTAAATAAAAGATAGTTTCCCAGAAAATTACTATAAAGTACACTAAAATATAATACAAGAAAGAAATAACTTGCAAAGTTGATCAGACGAGCAATATTTGAAAATTTGGTACACGATCGAGAAAAGTATCGAGTAGATTTTTAAGGTAAGTTTCTGTTAAATAAAAGATAGTTCCCCAGAAAATTACTGTATAGTACACTAAGATACGATACAAGAAACGTAACTTTCCAAAAGAGATATTGGATTGTTCGAAAAGTCATTTCTTTTTTTTTGGTGAAAATGGATTACAATTATTTTAGACTGTACAAACATTTTATTAAATTATATATTCTCCATTTTGGAAAACCAAATGACTTTCCGAACAAGCCAATCTGGGTTAAGCCTGATAAAAAGAAAAATGACTTTCCGAACAACCCAATATCTTTTTTGGATAGTTATGTTTCTTGTATCGTATCTTAGTGTACTTCATAGTAATTTTTTGGGAAACTATCTTTCATTTAACAAAAACTTATGATATTTCATCGACGAAGAAATCTACTCAATACTTTCCCCAATCGTGTATCAAACATTTCAATAGAATAAACTCAGGTGTCCTAGATAGTTGCTCGATCACGAAAACCGAATTTTCCTAACGACCTAATATCGCGCCTATTTATATCAAACCGTCGTACAATCCACCAAAGTCGCGCGTACGTACTGGAACGAGTGACGAATCAAGCGGTGGGCGGGGCCAGCCTCCTCCCCCCTGCGTGTCGCCCCGCCCGCCGTCAAACGATACGCGCACAGTACATTTTTCACCTACCGTTCACCAAACAACGTACTCTCCTTCGAAACCGTTGTACCGAACTATATACGACGCTCGTCGATTTCGTGAACAACGAGGGTACGCGATGATCGAAATAAATCTCGCGAGCAATTTTCGTTTTCCGGGAGATTAGGGCTGCTTCTCGGTATAACAGTTCTACTAATACCCCGCAACCTTGTCGCGTTTAATAGGACTATTAATACGAATCGTCGTCTAACAGAGCTGACTGGTTTCAACACGATCTTTGGATCCCGCTCAACCCGTCACCTGCCAACTATTCGAAAGGTAACAGCATCTACGTGCCTACTTATATACCCTGTACCTCTGTCAGACATCGTAACAACCGTCGCTTTTCGCTCGTTTAACGAAATCTAGGTCGAAACCAAACCGAAGCTACGAAAATCTTTGCCACCTCGTCGTCGTCGTCGTCGTCTCGACGCGTGCGCGCGGACCTCGTTCGTAAACGCGAATAACCGCGTCTCCGGTACACCGGCTATTAATAATTGGTTTTGCGCGCCCCTCCCCCACCCCAGCCGTCTCGTGCTCGCGGTGGTGGGGGTAACCACCGGTCGCCGAGATCAAAACCAACGGCTAACGAGCTGCCAGCGATAAAGATTCTCGCGCGGGCGAGTACATACGCGGAGCTGATTAGAAGACGCTCGAGAACTCACGAACACGCGTACCTACACGGCCGGGGAACGCCAGCCGGATGATAAATCGAGATTGTCGTTTGCGAAACGTTCGGCCGGATTTGTCGCCGGCTGTACAGGACTTGGCGGCGACGTGTCCTCGAATTTCGTTCTAAACGCCAATTTGTTACCGAGATTCGAACGATCCGCTTCCTGGACGTTTTTTACGCTCGCGGAGCGGGCCTTGCGCGTTTCGACGACGGCTGTTCGATATTGTTCAGTTATCATTTCGAAGGGGAGGATAGAGGAGGATAGAGGATGGTGGTACGCTTTAGGGGGTTTTGGTGTTTTAAATGGGCGATGGTGGTAATTGAGGGGAAGGAAATTACTCGGAGAAGAGGAAGATATTTTCTGGAATCGGTTATGTAACTTTTGTAACGGTAAATTAATTCTTAGAGGTGGAAAAATATAGAGTGAGAAGAAAATGTATCCTCGACTCGGTTGTGTAACTTTTGTAAACTTAAAGTGATTCTTAGAAGGAAACAAAAATTGAAAATGAATAGAAAATATATCCTCGAGTTGGTCAGGTGACTTTTGTAATGGTAAATTAATTCTTAGGAATAGAAAAATATAGAGAGTGAGAAGAAAATATATCCTCGACTCGATTGTGTAATTTTTGTAAACTGAAAGTGATCCTTAGAAGGAAACAAAAATTGAAAATGAAAAGAAAATATATCTTTGAATCAGCTATGTAACTTTTGTAACGGTAAATTAATCCTTAGAAGTAGAAAAAATAGAAAATGAAAAGAAAATATATCCTTAGACTCAGTTATATAACTTTTGTAACCTTAAAGTAATGTGGAAGAAGAAGAAAGAATTGAGAGGAATAAAAATACCTTGGGCTCAGTTATATAATTTTTGTAATCTCAAAGTAATTAAAAGAAGAAAGAATTTAAATGAAAGAAAATATTCTTGACTCAGTTATATAACTTTTGTAACCTCGAAGTAATGCTTAGAAGAAAGAAGAATTGAGAAGAAAAAAATATTCTCGACTCTGTTATATAACTTTTGTAACCTCGAAGTAATGCTTAGAAGAAAGAAGAATTGAGAAGAAAAAAATATTCTCGACTCAGTTATATAACTTTTGTAACCTCGAATTAATGCTTAGAAGAAGAAAACTGTCCTCGATTCGATCGTGTCAACTTTTTAACCTCAAATTAATCCTTACAAAAAGAAAAAGAATTGAAATGAAAAAAAATACCTTGGACTCAATTATACAATTTTTGTAACCTCAAAATAATCCTTGGAAGAAAAAGAAATCAAGAAGAAAATTATCCTTGACTCCGTCATGTAACTTTTATAACCTCAAAATAATCCTTAGAAGAGAAAAAAGAAGAAAAATATCCTCAACTCTGCTAACTTTTGAAATTTCAATTAAATCTTACAATTTCCCCGGATGCATCCAATGTAAAGTCCTTGCACATGCAGGCTGCACCTACATCAATGATCGTACCTACATCAATGATCCAATTCTCGAGTACTTCCTCTTCGAAGCAGATTTACAGATCCTGGTATCAAGAAATACTATTCTAATCATTTATTTCCAAGTGTAAAGGAGATTCCTCTCGGAAAACGTGAGCGTGAAATTTTAGTAACAAAACCATCGAATCTAGAACCGAACGATCTCCTAGAAGAAATACAGCTTCAGGAAGATGATCGAAATCTTCATATCAAAAGTATCGTCTAGAACGACACAGTGCTCCCCATCGAGAGCACATAATCGATCTCTCGAGTCGTTTCGCGCGTCCATCGAGACACCCCGATGAACAGTCGAACCGGGGCCACATTTCGGTAACAATGTTCCTGAGCGATATTGAAATGATTTTTAAACCATCCTCGACGGCGACAGCGAATTAATTTGCATCGAACGTGTAACGCCGTCGAACACGTTTTTTATCTCGCGCAATTATCGCGAGATTCGACGGCCCCGGGCTCGGGATCGTGTCAGTGCAATCAAAATGATTAAAGAATCAATAATTTACCATTGACGTGTAATTTCGCGAAACGATAGGTTGCTCTCGCAAATTGTTCTACGCGTATCGAGTTTCACGACGATATCGGTAATATAATCCTCGCGCGGCGCGATCGATCTTATCGTTCGAGGGAGAGAAAAAAAAAAAAGAAAAATGAAATGGAAAAAAGAAAAGAAAGATTATTAAAAAAAAAGAAAAATTATCAACGCCCCTCGACGATCTTCAGCGGAAACTTTCGGTGGCTTTTTGGCTGGTATCGTCGTCGTTCGATCGGGACGAATTCGTAAACGGCCGGAACAATAAATGGTTTTTGTCCGAGCACGGGTGCGCTCGGGTCATTCGGATATTCGCGTGTAAGCTGATAACGACCTACATAAACGAGTCATCGAACACTGGACTCATTCACACAGCTGTCCTCGCTGTTGACCACCCACGACATCGATCATTCAGCCGTTCACGGACCTATCCGTGTCGAACGATCTGAATGGAGATTTCGAAACTCATTGAGCAAATATAGAGCAAATGGAAACGCGTGCTTCCGACGATTTAGCACCGAGCACCGGTTCGGACTATCCGCGAATATCCGCGCGAATTAAACCTTAGCGTACCAAGCTCGATGTTCTTTACCAGGGGGAGTACTTAAAAGGTAACATCATTTTTTCTTGTTAGAGTAGTTTTCTTGTTATGGTAGTATTCGTGAATATAGAGCGCAACGAGTGTCGATGTTATTTACCAAGAGAGGTTCTTGGAAGACTTCATAACTTTTTCTTATTATAGTAGTATCCGCGAATATCCAACAGGATACTAAGTATCGACAGTTATTTATCAAGAGAGATTTTTGGAAGACTTTATAAGTATTATAGTAATTGTTAGAGTAGTATCCGCGAATATCCAACAGGATACTAAGTATCGAGAATTATTTACCAAGAGAGGTTCTTGGAAGACTTCATAAGTATTATAGTAATTGTTAGACTAGTATCTGCGAATATCCAACAGGATACTAAGTGTCAACAGTTATTTATCAAGAGATGTTTTTGGAAGACTTCATAACTTTTTCTTATTATAGTAGTTTTTATAGTAGTATCCGTGAATATCCAACAGGGTACTAAGTATCGAGAATTATTTACCAAGAGAGGTTCTTGGAAGACTTCATAAGTATTATAGTAATTGTTAGACTAGTATCTGTGAATATCCAACAGGATACTAAGTGTTGATAGTTATTTATCAAGAGAGATTTTTGGAAGACTTCATAACTTTTTCTTATTATAGTAGTTGTTATAGTAGTATCCGCAAATACTCAACAGGATACTAAGTATCGAGAATTATTTACCAAGAGAGGTTTTTGGAAGACTTTATAATTTTTTCTTATTATAGTAGTTTTCTTGTTATAGTAACATCCACGAATATCCAACAGGATACTAAGTGTCGACAATTATTTACCAAGAGAGGTTTTTGGAACACTTCATAATTTTTGTTTATTATAGTAATTGTTATAGTAGTATCCGTGAATATCCAACAGCGCACCAAGTATTGACAATTATTACCAAGAGAGTAAGTATCTTCCATAGTCCTTGAAAGACTTCATAATTTTGTTTTATTATAATAGTATCCGCGAATATCCATGCAAATTAGCGGATCAAGTGTCGATATTATGATATTATTTATTAAGAGTGGTCCTTGGACAATCTCATAGCTTTTTTCTTGTTTAAATAGTTATTTTTATAATAGTGCACCAAAGTATGGTCGACATTCTTTATCGAGAGATGTCCTTGAACCACTCCATGGCTTTTTTCTTACTATAATATTTATTATTATTGTAGTATATAATATTATTATATAGTAGTATATTGTTTAATAATTGTTATTATAGTAGTATACTAGTATCAATACCCGTAAGAATTAGTACATCAAAGTATAGTCGACGTTCTCCAGCAAGAGAGGTCCTTGAAAGAGCCTCTAGCTTTCTCATCGTTACATAAATTACTATTATAATATTTTAATTTCAATTTCAATCCTATCGATCGTAATCAAAGTAATAGAACACCTATAAAAATTGCACAGTACATATTCCCCTGCAAAATGACATCCAAACATATTATAGAAGTATGTCGTTTAATAGTAACTATTATAGTAATATACTAGTATAGTAGTATCAATACCCGTACGAATTAGCACACCAAAGTAATCAACGTCCTTCAGCAAAAATCCTTAAAAGATTCCGTAGCTTTCTTATCATTCCATTTATTAATACAATATTTATATTCCAATATCCACCCTATAAATCGTAATCAAACTAATAAAACACCCATAAAAATTGCACACTACATATTCCTCTGCAAAATGACATCCAAACATATTATAGTAACTATTATAGTAATATAATAGTATAATAGTATCAATACCCCTACGAATTAGCACACCAAAGTAATCATCGTTCTTCAGCAAGAGTCCTTAAAAGATTCCGTATCTTTCTTATCATTCCATTTATTAATACAATATTTATATTTCAATATCCATCCTATAAATCGTAATCAAACTAATAAAACACCCATAAAAATTGCAAGCTACATATTCCCCTGCAAAACGACATCCAAACACATATATTGGGGTCTCAGAGGACCCCTTCGGTGCCACGAGAAGTTCCATCGGCTCGAGACAGAGAAACCGACCCCGTTGTTTTCAGGACTTCAGGTTTCCTTTTCGTCGTCCGTCTCGGGAGATCGACGAGCAGGATGCACGATTCGATAGATCGGACGTAAAACTCGGTTTCTACCGGTCTAAAAAGCCCAAGGGGGCGTTGAAGAGGGGGAGGTGGAGAGACGAAGGCGAGAGAGCGGCCACGAGCCGGCTGGAAGTTTTCAGGCGCGATATCAAAGCGGGCATCTCGAACGGCGCCAAGGCCATAGTTAACGAGGTCCTCGTCTGGCCATTCAGCAGCAGGGTTCCCTTGTCGTCGTCCTCGTCGTTGTCCGTGTCGTTGTCGTTGTCGTTGTCGATTCGGTACGTACCTGTGCGCTTACCTGGGACCCGTTCATTGCGTCCTAACCCCGGACCAGAAACAACGTACACTGTAAATCGACATTGGTAACGAAACCGCCCACTCGACGACCACCGTGATACGCTTTCGATCGCGCACGAGACGCGTAACACGCTCGTAGAAAAAACGAGTTCGTTCGTTCGTTCGTTCGTTCGCGTACCCTCTTCGCGAGTTGTGAAACTTCACCAGCGTGTCGGACCGTGTCGATCGACGTGTATCTCGGTGTAGCGTGTTGGGTTCGGTGGGTCTTAGAGGCTCTGGTTATCGATGGACAATTCGAAGATCGGGTAGAGAACCGTCCACTCTTTGGTAGCTAACTTCTGAGTCGAGGTGGACTCGGTTTTCTACCGGGGTCTGTTAGCAGGATCGTCGAGATAACTTGGATAATCGCAAAGGAGGATCCTCATTCTTGGACTCGGAGTCTTGGGTCATTTGTACCGCTGCGGTTTAACAATCGAGGGTCTATTCACCGATGTTTGTCGTTGTTTAGTTCGACTCGAGATAACTCTAGAAATTGTAAGAGAGTGCACTCTTGAGTCATCGCTCCTGGGATTTAACCCTGGTGCATTCCTTGGGTCTTTTTAGACCCATCTTATACTGGTCTTCTATGAGTTGGAGATATTGTAAGAGATGCACCGGTTTCTTGTGTGAGAATGTTGGGAAAGTATTTGCGAGTTGTATTGTTATAAATATCGAATATTTATACTGTATCTATATGACACTTCATTTTTGTATAATTATTAGATAATAATAGTAATTTTTTAAGAAACTTGGAGGGGTAAATAGACGATCTGGTGGTATATTTACGTCACTTCTGATAATGGAAACATGTTGGCGTGGGTCCTAACGGACCCAGACTTATTTACAGAGTATTCACCTCGCGAGGGTCAAACATGGACGCGTGTACGGTGACCGTGAACAAGGTGGTAGGTTGCGACAGGTTGAGCGTACGTTGTAGGCTACCCTCGGCGAACCTCTCAAGCGTTTACGAATGTACATATTCGTGTCGAGAGAATTCACGCGACACCATGGATAAGATTCGTGTACTCGCGTAAAATGGTCGCGTGCATCGTCAGATCCTGTTCTCGCGTGTCAGCGTGTTTGTTCTTCCAGCTCGAAGAGGTTGGAAAGGTATAGCTCGACAAATTAAAAAAGATCCATGGGCCAGTCCCCCCTCTACCACCAGTCGTATACACGAACCCCTCCAGTTTCTCAATGGTAACATTTTCATCCCGTAATTTTGTTTCTTTTTTAATTCACGACGTGTGTGAACTAGACACTGTCTCGAACATTTCCAAGTCTTAAGTCTTACGTTACATTACGTAAAATAAAGATACAATATATTATATAGAATATTGTATGCATATATAATGCAATCAAATGTAAATGATACATTATTTCTAGTATAAATAGTTTAACCCTAAAACAAAGGGTTAAGTTTCGTGACATCACGGGATTCGTCCCCCCACCACTTTCACAACTTGGACCACTCCCTCGGGGGATCTTTTCCAACTCGTCGAACTGTACATGCTGTATGCGCTGATAGTAGCTCTAACGTATCTTGCGCAACACCGTTTGCAAAAGAGGAGTTAGTTTGGGGTTCCTTCGTCCGTTTAGAGGGTTCCATTAAAATCTTGTAAAATCTGGTAAGCCTGTAAAAATACAAATTGCGAGGGTACGAAAGAAGGACCGAGAACCAGCGAAGACGCTTTGGAAGGAAGGAGGCGACCAATGGAAGAGGAAAGGGGGCACACTGAGTCAGAGAGAGAGAGAGAGAGAGAAAGTGAGAGCAACAGTGAGTGAAAGAGAGAGCAACACTGAGGGAAAGAGAGAACAAGAGTGAGTGAGAGAGTGAAAGAGAGCAAAATGAAAGAATGAGAGAGAAAGAGAATATGTGAAGAGAGCAAGAGTGAAAAATTGAGAGAAAAAAACAGTAAGGGAGAGTAAGAGTGACAGAGAGAAAAAGTGAAAGATTATGAGAAAGAAAAAGTGAAGAGAGTAAGAGTGAAAGAGTGAGAGAAAGACAAAGTGAAGAAAGCAAAAGTGAAAGAGTGAGAGAGGAAAACAGTGAGAGAGAGAGAAAGAGGGAAGGGAGCAAAAGTAAAAGAGTGAGAGAGAAAGAGTGAAAGAAAAACAATGAAAGAGAGAAAAAAATGAAAGAGAAAAAAACAATGAGAAAGAGAAAAATAATAAGAGAAAGAAAGAATGAGTGAGAAAAACCATGAAAGAGAGAAAATTAATGAGAAAGAGAGAAAAACAATGAGAAAGAGAGAAAACAATGAGAAAGAGAGAAAAATCATGAGAGAGACGAAACTAATGAGAAAGAGAGGGAAAGAGGGCAACAGTGAGAGAGTAAGAGATAGAAAAGGAGTGATAGAGCAAAGAGTGAAAAAGTAAAAGAGCGAGAGAGCGAGAAAGAAAAATATCGAGAGACTGTAGTAGGATCGAGAGAGATAGGTAGAGAGAAAGACGGAGCGAAATAAGAGTCACTAAACCCACCATTCACGCGAGGCCGCGGGCCCCCGGAGTACCTGGAAACGGTGCTAATGATATGCCCGGGCCCCGAGCCTGGTGAATGGAACCTTTCGGGAATTCTTCGACGGTTTCGTAGAATTAGGAATTCCGAGGACGGGTCCTCGTCGCCCGCGCGTTCCTCTCCGCTACGTCCGTTCCCTCCTGTTCCTTCCTCTCCGTCGACCCCCCTCTCCCTCCCCGCACCGTATTCGCGGCTCGCGGATCGGTGCCGACTCCGTAAAGAGGTGGTTTGCAGCGGGCGCGAAGGGGGCGGATGGTGGAACGCTTTGTGGGAAACGTTTCTCCCCTTCTTCTACTATTCCAACTCTCTCTCTCTCTCTCTCACTCTCTCTCTTCTTCTCTCTCGTACCGGTCTCGTTCGCGTCTTCTCGCGCGCTCGTTCCAGCAACCACGATTCTCGTCTATTCGAGCGGCACTTTCTCGGCTCGACGACGCCACCGCTCCGGGCTGAGATTTATAAGCGCGAACGAGCCTTTCAGGGACGAACCTGGCGGGGCTCATCCTCGAATGGGAACAATTTAGAGAATAAGGACGCGCCAGCGCGGAAGCCGCCGCGGGAGGAGGACGAAGAGGAGGACGAAGAGAAGTAGGAGTAAGGGGATGGGTGCACAGAAGACGCGAGGACGGGAGCCGTCGAACCGGCGCAAAAATTGCTCGCCGCGATTGTGTTTGCGCCCGTGCCGAGGTGGAACGGGGGATAGGGGGGAGAAGCTCGGAGGGGGGCGAATCACCGCCACCGGTGAGATCACAACGGGGGCTGCCGGAGTGAGTTTATGAGATCCGACTCGCCTCCATAGGCGAGTTCTTTGCCGAGGGACACGCATCTCGCGAACGACGTCTCCGTCGGGGAACCATTGTGCCCCCCCTCCACTACCACCCCCTTATTTTCACCGCCCAATAACCGCGGTATTTCCGGTTTCCTTCGTCCCATCGACGAATTTCGTCCACGAACATCGGATTTATTTTATTAATTTTTCTTACCTCGATTTGAAAGCACAAACCATTACACTGAGGGGGGCCAGGGAGGGATTCTCGGACGGAAAGGACTCTGGGATCGATCTCGTTCGATCTTTCTCTCTCTCTCTCTCTCTCTCACTTACTCCGCGCGGAGGTCCTCTTTCGTTCGTGTTCGCCAATGAGCAAGCGGTGCTGAGGCTCTCGAGGTGGTTTTCGACGGTGGCTGGCGAAGTAGAAAACAGGTTTACCGGATACTCCTTGATTCCCCGCGCGCGTCAATTGTTTTATGGCCTGTTCCCTCTTTCCACGTCCCTCTGGCTCGTATCCCCCCTGCCCAGACGCCGCCACCCTGCCAAGGGGGGCAACTCTCGACACTCTCGTTTTCTTCGCCATTCGCGACGCTGTTGGCTGGTATCGCCGCCGAGGTGGCGCCACGTTGTACCATCCCTCCCCCCACCCACACCCCCTCGCGTCAACGAGTCTACGTTTAGAACAAAATAAAAACTCCCAGCACCGTCCCCACACTTTTCGGTTGCATTGTTTTACGTACTCCCCGGTTCCAGCGCGGTCGTGATTCGATCAAACGAATCGCGACGGGTCCCGAAGAAAGGTCTTGGGAATTGGTATTCGGCAAGAAAAAGGGGATTTCGGTGTCTCAGACGTGGAATACCTGACCGGCGTTAATTTTTTTTCGCGGAGAGTATTCGGGATTTTTCAACGGGATCTGACACCGCAGCGTATCAGTTTCCTTCAACGGGGGGAGTAATTTTGTTTTTAATTAATCTTCGGTTGGTATTTTTCAACGGTGGAGTTTCCTCTACGAAGAAATTTTGTAGACTGGTTGAAGACTGGTTTTACACTGTCGATGTGGAAACTGGAGAAAATGAAGAGAGATCACTAGGGGGGCCCCCTCATCAGTCGGTCCGATTGTAAATCCAATGTTATATTCGACTATTAGACGTCTTTAGAACCGTGTATCAAGACTATTCTGAATATACCGTTGAGTAAACTTTCGAAGAAATTAAATGTGAGTACGAGGGGGCCCCCCATCAGTCAGTTCGATCGTAAATCGAACGTTATATTCGACTATTAGATGTCTTTCGGGCCGTGTACTAAACCTATACTAAACCTATTATTCGGTAAACTTTCAAAGAAATTAACTATGGTAATGAGGGGGCCCCCCAAAGAATCTTCGATTGCAAATCTAACGTTCTATTCGATTATTCGGTGTCCTTCGGATCATGTTCAAGCCCATTCTGAAACTACTATTGTGTAAACTTTCACGAAAATTAACAGTGATCATGAGGGGGCCCCCCAAGGTTCGATCCAATCGCGAATCCAACGTTATATTCTACTACAGAGCATACTATTCTACTTTCAAGTCACGATCAAACTTATACTTAAACTACCATTATGTGAATTTTCAAGAAAATTAAAAGTGATTAAGAGGGGGCCCCCCAAAGAATCTCCGACCACTATTCCAACGTTCTATTAAACTGTCAGACATCCGTTAGACCACGTTCAGACCTATTCCAAAACCATCGACGTGTAAACATCCAAGAAAATTAAAAGTGACCACGAGGGGGCCCCCCAAGGTTCGATCCAATAGCGAATTGAACGTCATATTCTACTATAAGGCATCTCTCAGGTCACGATCAAACTTATTATGAAACTACCATTATGTAAACTTCCAAGAAAATTAAAAGTGACCACCAGGGGGCCCCCCAAAGAATCTCCAACCACTATTCCAACGTTCCACTAAACTATTGAACACTCTTCAGACCACGTTCAGACCTACTCCGAAACCACCCATCGACGTGTAAAAATCCAAGAAAATTAAAAGCACCCATCAGAAGGGGGGCCCCCGCGGAAACTCCACGATCGAACAGTTCCTTCCCAGTAGCCGATAAAAGCGTAAACTCTTACTTATTTCCTCCCCACGTCTCTCTAATTCCGTGTACCCTGGCCGCGCGTAGGGAACCGCGAGCAATTTCCTCGAACCGTGTTCCACGATTACGTGCAATCGTTTCGGAAATCTGACGTGCGCATAGCACGTGCTCGTTGTTCGAGGTACGAACGTTCCTGGTGCTTCTCGGAACGGAAATGCTCGGTAAATGTGTCGTCTCGTTTCATCGGGCTCATTCTGAGGCCGAATCGCGAACGGACACGCTTCGTAGAAAGGTAAAAAAGAACAGCAACGAGAGACGAGAGAGGTGGGGCAAAACAGAGAGAGAAAGAGAGAGGGGAACGGAGAGAGGCGCTCGCGAGTTTTCGCCGCTTCTTTCGTTTCCTTTCCCCGTGGCTAACGAACCTATAAATATGCATCACTCTGAACTCCCGTGTGACTCGCGCGCACGCGATTGAATAACCGGAAAGGCACCGGAGGCCTCGCGGAGCGGCCCGTTTATGCGCCGAGGAAGCGATGTCCCGATAATTATAGAGGTGTACCGGCCGATAATGAGCATGCTTGTACCCGCAAATATAAATTAACCGGGCCACGCCTCGGGGAGCGCGATCTTAACGCGAATTTTCCAGCGGCGGTCTCTCAACGAAGCGAGGAAAGGCTTCGAGTTCACCAAGCCCGGACGATATAACTCCGCGTTGAGAGACCAACGTTGGGGTGCTCTCTTATCGCGACGTGAAAGCACAGTGTATTTTCCGTTCGTTTCATTTTTCTATCTTTCAAGTTGGAGATATAATTGGAACCTTTACGAGGAATAGTTTCTTAGGTATAGAGGAGCATAGGGTATTTTTAACAATTAATTTTTCTGTCCTCGAAATTGGAGATATAGTTGAAACCTCTACTAGGAATAGTCTCGTGCATAGTATATGTTTTATAATACGTTCGTTTAATTTTTCTATCTTTCAAGTTGGAGATATAATTGGAGCCTTCACGAGGAATAGTTTTGTAGGTATAGAGAAGCATAGGGTATTTTTTACAATTAATTTTTTTCTCCTCGAAGTTGGAAATATAGTTGAAACCTCTACTAGGAATAGTCTCGTGCATAGTATATGTTTTATAATACGTTCGTTTAATTTTTCTATCTTTCAAGTTGGAGATATAATTGGAGCCTTCACGAGGAATAGTTTTGTAGGTATAGAGAAGCATAGGGTATTTTTTACAATTAATTTTTTTCTCCTCGAAGTTGGAAATATAGTTCAAACTTTCACTAGGAATAGTTTCGTATGCATAGTGTATATTTTATAATACGTTTGTTTCATTTTTCTGTTTTCAAAGTTGCAGTTATAATTGGAACCTTCACGAGGAATAGTTTCTTATGTATAGAGGAGCATAGGGTATTTTTTACAATTAATTTTTCTGTTCGAAAAATTATAGAGAAGCACAGTGTATTATTTACAATACATTATTTCTTTTTGGTCTTCATGAACCAGAGGAATAGTTTCTGAGGTATAGAGAAGCATAGGGTATTTTTTACAATTAATTTTTTTCTCCTCGAAGTTGGAAATATAGTTGAAACTTTCACTAGGAATAGTTTCGTATGCATAGTGTATTTTTTATAATACGTTTATTTCAGTTTTCTGTCTTCAAAGTTGGAGATATTATTGGAACATTCACGAGGAATAGTTTTGTAGATATAGAGAAGCACAGTGTATTATTTGCAATACATTATTTTTTTTTGGTCTTCATGAACCAGGTACCATGAAGATTTAGATACATGGTACCTCCATGTGAAGCAGTTTCGTAGACACAGAGAAGCATAGTGTATTTTTTATCATACGTTACATTCTCTCTCATTGAAGTGGAAAAAATATTCACTCGAGAGTCGTTGCACGAATCATTCCTGAAGAGGGGATTTTTGTAAAATTTATTTTGAAACTTGTTCCAAAAAAGCACACAATACCTAGTGAGAAAGTTTGACGATCGTGTACAATCTAGCCCAACTATGCTAAACATACTCTAACCCATGTATACCACCACCATTAAAGAAAGTACACCTATGCACCTAAGAAAAGAACCAATTAACCTAAACAAAAATCTAATTACATACATACTCTCGATAGAAGCAATTAATACAAGGTTGTTCAATAACTTTTGTCCTTTTTTCCATTGTAAAAAAAATATTACAACCCCTCAACCTTGAACAACTGTAAATACAGGAACGAGTCGACAGATCTACATGAAACTTCACACATGTTCATCGAACAGCAATACCATCTCTAGAAAATTAAAACGACAAACCTAATAGCTCAATATAAAACTTATCGAGCAACTTATTAAAAAGACCCAAAAAAGTTTGGGTTATTTTTCCACCCAAAAAAGTCACAATCTTCCCTCTAATTTACAACCCATTATTTCTTTGGTCTTCAAAGTTGAAGATACAATTGGTACCTCCATGAAGAGGTATAATAAAGTAATAATTATATTCATACATATCATATTTAAAAACATAAGTGTAAGTATAAATATAAGTATAAATTTTATATTTGTATATATATATATTTATTTACACAGCCATCCGAAGCGTTGACAATACTCAGCCTCTGGACCACGACGTACGATTCGAGTTCACGGCGTCCCGTAACCGCGTGGAAGCTAATTTTTAAATCGAACAAGCCGCGATACCGAAGCACCGCCGTTGATTTTCGTCGCGAAAGAAGGAAAGAAAGTTCTGGAGGCGGGGGCGTCCTCGAACGGGCGGACAAGGAGGCGGTTGGGTTCTCCGATATCGCCACTTAATGCCGTGGCTCGAAATTAATTAAACTTTTGCGCTCGCCCCCGCGGTTGCGACGAGGTGGCGGGAATAAAACGTTGATGACACGGCAACCCCGGTTCCGCAAAACTCGACCCGGTCGCTCCTTAATGGGAAGAAGGTAAACGAATTCTCACGCTGTTCCATCGGTCTGATAAAATAAAACGGACTGCCTCTCCTTTTCATTCGGCGCCAACGAGCGGAGAACGAGGGAGGTAAACACGAGCCACCGCGATAAGGAGGATCGCGCCCCCCCTGGCTTCTGACTTCCTTCTTTTTTATTTTTTTTTTGTTTTTCTTCCCTCGACAAGTCGGTGGCAAAGTTGCCGCCGCGTCAAAAATCGACACCCCCGTGGAGAGGGTTGGTAATTACGCTCGCGTGGTGAACGATAAGTACGCGGGGAGGATTTTCGCAGCGACCGGTGACTCGCGAGGGTAGTATTCTCTCGTTGGAAATTTTTATTCCCGCGTCGTGGTGCGTGGGCACTTTCGGGGTTTAGGGAATCTTAACAGGTGGTAGACAACGAATCTTGGGTCTGCTTTAGACCGACTCGTGGTGTAAGGAGCGAGTGGAGCAAGCTTTGCAAGCTTTGGATATTTTTCGCAATTGTAACTCGATCGGTTAGTTCTTTTGTAAATGTTATCTCGCTTGTGAATATCCGTGTTGTGGATGTTTATTATCAACTTTAAGTATTTTACAGAAATTCCGCATTATAGCGTTATAGCAAAGCTTTCAATTATCGGTGTTAACACTTAGTAGGTAGAGAAGCTTTAATCTAGAGGGAAAACTTACCACAGTTAACCTTTGGTATTTATAGCGTTATAGCAAAGCTTTCAATTATCGGTGTTAACACTTAGTAGGTAGAGAAGCTTTAATCTAGAGGGAAAATTTACCAGAGTTAACCTTTGGTAGCTAGAGAAGCTATAGTATTAACGTTGGGTTTCCACTTGTTAGCGTTAACTCTTAGTATCAAAGCAACTATAGTATCAAAGCTTCCAGTTTTCAGCATTAACTCTTAGTATCTATAGCAACTATAGTATCAAAGCTTCCAGTTTTCAGCATTAACTCTTAGTATCTATAGCAACTATAGTATCCCATCTTCCAGTTATCACAGTTAACTTTTAGTATCTATGGCAACTATAGTATCCCATCTTCCAGTTATCAGAGTTAACTCTTAGTATCTATAGCAACTATAGTATCACAGCTTCTAGTTATCAGCGTTAACTCTTAGTATCTATAGCAACTATAGCATCAAAGCTTCCAGTTATCAGAGTTAAATCTTAGTATCTATAGCAACCATAGTATCACAGCTACCAGTTATCAGCGTTAACTCTTAGTATCTATAGCAAGTACAGTATCACAGCTTCCAGTTAACAGCGTTAAGTCTTAGTATCTATAGCAATTATAGTATCACAGCTTCCAGTTATCAAGGTTAATTCTTAGTAACTATAATCGAGGTAGAGCTTCCACTTACTAACGTTGACTCTTAGTAACTATAATATCAACACAAAACTTCCTCTGAGTACATTGACTTTTAGTAACCATAATACCAACACAAGCTTCCACTTACCGACATTGACGTTTAGTAACTATAGTACCTACACAAAGCTTCTACTTATCAACGTTTACACTCGATACTATAACTCTATATCTGTTACACCTACTAAGAGTTAACCTTGTGCTTCCTTAGTGGCACACTTTTCCTTTTCCTTCTCGTCGAATAGTATTGGTTGTTCGGAAAGTCATTTCATTTTCCAAAATGGAGAATATATACTTTAATAAAATGTTAATACACTCTAAAAGAATCGTGCTTCATTTTCACCAAAAAAAAACGAAATAATTTTCCGAACAACCTAATATAATTCTAGTGTTATACTAGCTTATTCCATAAGTTTTATGATTTCTTCAACTTTGAATAACTATTGACAAACCTACATGAAACTTCACACATGTTCATGAAACAGTACTTCTTCTTCTGCTCTACAGTAGCACTTCTTACCGAACGAAAAAATTTATTTACCAACCTGTTACTAATATCTTTCCAAAACAACCCAATATTTTACCATTGAAGTCGTTTTCAGACCGGTCCGAGAATACACTGAAATTTTCTCAATTTTAACCCTCGCCTGTTGCGTTTCGATTCATTTATAGCCCACGCGGGACGCAATTGGCCACCGTTTCCCCCCACTCCCGCGTCGATCGATCTTTATTAGCCTACGTGGCTCGATCGCGATCGTTTGAAATTCACCGGGCAAATCTCGCGGGGTTTTCGAGCGCCGTCGTTTGATCTTCGGCCGTCCTAATCCTATAAGCGGGCCGGGCAATTCGTCGACGTTCGTTCCTCCACCTGACTTCTAACCTCTGTGAGCCACGGAGAGCCGTGGAAGCCAAAGCCCGGGCTTGATGGATGGACCGACGTCGCGTAAAATATACGCGTATTCGCGTCGCTCGAGAAACTCGCTCACTCGGGCGTCGCGGCGCTGGTTTACGCGGCGACGACACACGTACCCCGCGTACAAGGACCAAGCCTCGAAGGAAGAGCGCTGGGTAGCGACGAGATCGAACGCGACGCGTATTCATTCTACTGAGAATGTTATTTAACGATTAAATGACGAAAAGATTAAAGATCGTTCTATGTATACTTGAAAACGGAACTGCAATTCTTTTGCAGAGGGTAGAGGGTAGTTTCGGGTTATTTTATCAAGTACTTAAAGAACTTGACCGTTCTTACGGATATGAAAATCTCCACCCACCCCGGTTTCAAGATCGTGGAAATTTGTCGTTCTTACTGGTATAGAAATCTTCGTCTACCTTGTTATAAGGTATGTATAAATGTTTGTAACCGAGAATTCAACGTCTATGTAAATTGTGCGAGTTTTGAAATTATTATTGGGTGAAGATTGAGCGAGTTTCAGAACTTTTAGAGTGTAGACTCAATTCTTGCGTACCTGATCAGGTTGAAACGAAGGTAGAAAAATTGTACGGTTATCAAAATTTCCATTGTCAATTAACTTTTTTTACAATTCCTTCACTGAAACCTACAAATTTCAAAATTACCATTGGACGAAGATTAATTGTAACTGGAGTTTCAAAAATTTCTAAAATATAAGTTCAATTTTTATGTACCTAATCAACCTAAAACGAAGGTGGAAAAATTTTACTGTTATCAAAATGTGAATCAACTTCCTTAACATTTCTCCTAAAACGTACAAATTTCAAAATTACCATTGCACGAAGATTAATTGTAACTGGAGTTTCCAAAATTTCGAAAATATAAGTTCAATTTTTATGTACCTAATCAACCTAAAACGAAGGTGGAAAAATTTTACTGTTATCAAAATTTCCATTGTGAATTAACTTTCTTTACGATTCCTTCCCTGAAACCTACAAATTTCAAAATTACCATTACACGAAAATTAATTGTAACTGGAATTTTTTAAATTTCTAAAATATAAGTTCAATTTCTATATACCTAATTAACCTAACACGAAGGTAGACAAATTTTACAGTTATCAAAATTTCCACAGTGAATCAACCTTCACAATTTCTCCCTTGAAACCTACAAATTCCAAAATTACCATTGCACTGAAATTTCAAAAATTCCTGAAATATAAGTTCAATTCTTAAGTACCTAATCAATCTAAAACGAAGGTGGAAAACTCTTATTGTTATCAAAATTTCCAAATGTAAATTAACCTCCTCGACAATTTCTCCCCTAAAACCTGTACATTCAAATATTACCATTACACACAAATGAATCGCAATTGGAATTTCCAAAACTTCTAAAATATAAATTCAATTCTCACGTACCTACTCAACCTAAACCAAAGGTGGAAAATTCTTACGGTTATCAAAATTTCCATAGTGAATCAATCTTCACAATTTCTCCCCTGAAGCCTATAAATTCCAAAATTGTACAGTACCATTCTACTGGAATTTCCAAAATTTCTGAAATATAAGTTCAATTTCTACGTACCTAATCAACCTAAACCAAAGGTGAAAAACTCTTACAGTTATCAAAATCTCCACAATGAATCAACTTTCTCCACACTTCCTCCCCTGAAACCTACAAATTCCAAAATTACCATTGCACTGAAATTTCCAAAATTCCTAAAATATAAGTCCAATTCTCACGTACCTAATCAACCTAAACCAAAGGTGGAAAATTCTTACGGTTATCAAAATTTCCATAGTGAATCAATCTTCACAATTTCTCCCCTGAAGCCTATAAATTCCAAAATTGTACAGTACTATTCTACTGGAATTTCCAAAATTTCTGAAATATAAGTTCAATTCTCACGTACCTAATCAACCTAAACCAAAGGTGGAAAACTCTTACAGTTATCAAAATATCCACAACGAATCAACTTTCTCCACACTCCCTCCCTTGAAACCCCCAAATTCCTCGATAACCCCCGCTCAAACCCGAAAATCACCATTACTCGAACGATCAACGCTCGAAAATCGCCACTTCCCCTCTATCTCGTAATATTGCCATCGGTTCGTTGTACGTGGGCCGGGCCGAGAGCCGTGAGATCACCGGTTAGAACTTAGCGGCGCAACCTGTCGCTCGCCGAACCGAGAAGATTAACCCAAGATCCAATCGCGAAACCGCAACGCCGATCCCCGAATCAAGCCCATCGCTAGACGCGGGTTCACGGCCCGAGACAGCCGCATTCCGCGTCGTCCGGAGAGACCAAGAGGCGTCGTCTTCGTCGTCTTCGTCGTCTTCGTCGATGGTGCCTCGTCGACCGAACTATTCCCGTACTCCCGTCCCATGAATCTTTTCCAACGTGTTCGCGTTGCCCCGCGAGTGGAACAGAGAGAAAATAAAGAGAAATACGGGCAAGCTTTTTGAAGCTCGAGTTCCCCGAGGCGCGAGCTACGCCACAAAGACCCTCTCTCGTCGACGGACCGTCGATGATTTGTTATCGAGGCGTGCCACGGAGGCGTGAGCACGTCACACGCTCGATCTACGTGCGAGAAAGCCCCGTTTCGACCACGAGCCCGCGCCGTGCGTACTCCGCGTTTACGCCCGCCCGTTTACGCTCGGCGCGCTCGTCGTCTCGGGAACGTCGCCGCGAGACCGACACGTGTTTTCGAGATACCCGCGCGATCCCTCCCGTTGGCGCGTGCTTTCGTCGCGAGACATTCGCGAGCCACGACGATTCCGCGACGGATTCTTTGATGTTCGAATTCACTGGGCGGTCGCGAGCCCGTTACTTTTTTCTCGTTCGAAATAGGTGGCTACGCACAGTGTGTGTTATGTTTTTTCGTAATTAAGAAACTCGGTTTTAGCAAAGGTTACTTCGCTACGCTACGAAATAGCTACAGTTTTTTGTTTCTTTTTTTTTTTGGTAAGCGAAGAAAGTAGGATTTCGACGCTGGGAGGATCGAAACGAGGGTGTCGATGAACCTGAGAATTTTTCTAACGATTGTTTGTTTCTTTCGTTGTTGGAAATAGGTGTCTGGAGAGAGGGTGTTATGTTTTTTCATAATTAAGAAACTCGGTTTTAGTAAAGGTTACCAGTTTCTTGGCTACGAAATAGCTACACTTTTTTGTTTCTTTTTTTTCTTTTTTTTTGGTAAGCGAAGAAAGTAGGATTTGAACGCTGGGAGGATCGAAACGAGGGTGTCGATGAACCTGACAATTTTTTTAATGATAGTTAGTTTCTTTCGTCGTTGGAAATAGGTGTCTGGAGAGAGTGTGTTATGTTTTTTCGTAATTAAGAAACTTGTTTTTAGCACCAGTTACTAGGATCTATCTTGGCTGAGAAATAGGCAGTTTCTTTAGGTAAATAAGGAGACTAGGTTTTCCAAGATCGAAACGAGTCAAATGACTGGTTTTGTTTACTGTTGCAAAGAAATTTACTTTACATTTTATAGTATATTTTCAAAAGACACGACTTTTCTATGTCTATACGTACAATCAATTTCGTAAGTTCCTCTTTTCTTTCGATCATCAACTTTCCAGAGATGTGTACGAGGAACACTTTAATATACCAGAATTTATCAATAATTCCATTGTTAGGAATGCCTGCTGACAATTAGCGCCATTGCTTCGGTCGTAGCTATGAAATACTTTACCTTTTTCTTCGTCGTTGGAAGTATTAGGTTGTTCGATAAGTTTTGACGTTCAAACTTATTGAACAGTACTATATTGAACAGTACTATATTGGACAGTACTATATTGAACAGTACTATATTGAACAGTACTATATTGGACAGTACTATATTGAACAGTACTATATTGAATGGTACTGTTCAAATTGATTAAAGTTTGAAAATATATTCACTGTAGTACTGTTCAAACTTATTCAAGTTTGAAAACATATTCAATGTAGTACTCAAACTTATTGAACAGTACCACATTGAACAGTGCTACATTGAACAGTACTACATCAAACAGTATTCCATTGAACAGTACTACCATGAACAGTACTACATCAAACAGTATTGCATTGAACAGTACTACATTGAACAGTACTACATCAAACAGTATTGCATTGAACAGTACTACATTGAACAGTACTGTTCAAACTTATTAACAGTTTGAAAATATATTCAATGTAGTACTGTTCAATGTAGTACATTGCTGTACTGTAACTGTTCAGTTCAATGCTGTACATTGAACAGTACTACATCAAACAGTATTGCATTGAACAGTACTGTTCAAACTTATTAAACAGTTTGAAAATATATTCAATGTAGTACTATTCAGTGTAGTACTGTTCGATCTTATTGAACAGTTTGAAAACATATTCAATACAGTACTGTTCAGTGTAGTACTCTTCAAACTTATTTAACAGTACTACATTGCACAGTACTACATTGAACAGTACTACATTGAACAGTACTACATTGAACAGTACTACATTGAACAGTACTACATTGAACAGTACTGCATTGAACAGTACTACATTGAACAGTACTCTTTAATAAGTTTCATCGAACGCGAAAACTTATCGAACAACCCAGTACTGTTCAACGAGTTTTATCGAACGTCAAAACATATTGAACAACCCAGTAGGCGTCTGGAGAGAAAGAGAGAGAGAAAGAGAGAAAACGATAGAGAATAAAGCGCGTCGAAAGTCTTCGGTCCGACCCGTGTCAATTTTGTAATCTCCGTGTAACCGAGCCAGCTCTTCCTTCACCCGCGCGATACATTTATATTTGCGCGCGTTTTCTTACGGCCTAATACGACGTTGCTTCGCACTTAAGAGACCCCCGGGTGCTGTCGTCGGCCCGTAAGAGCGGTATTTGACCACGACGCTCGCCTAAGCCCAGACCGCGACCCCTGTCCTCGAGGATTTGCCGGCGAAAACCCTTCTCGGTTTCGTGGGCGATCAGTCACCCGGTACCCCTCCGGTTCGCTCACGGAGAACAAAGAAACGCGGATCATGTGTACGCGGCCTCGACCAATTCAAGTATAGTCAATGGACCGGAGTGAAATTAGCAAATTCGAGAGCGGAAACTGTGAAAATCGACACGGCCGGTGATTCTTGCGAACGACCAGTTGAAGCTAGGACAAAGTCGACAGTGAAGTGTCTTGATTGGGAGTCAACGTTTATGAACAGTTTTATATAGTTACTGAGAATTTGGCAGCTTCAACGATTAACGTTGTTAATCGTGACTACCAACGATTAATGTTGTTGACTGTGACTACCAACGATTAACTTTGTTAATCGTGACTACCAACGATTAACGTTGTTAATCGTGACTACCAAGGATTGACGTTGTTAATCGTGACTACCAACGATTAACGTTGTTAATCGTGATTACCAACGGTTAACGTTGTTAATCGTGACTGCCAACGATTAACTTTGTTAATCGTGACTACCAACGATTAACGTTGTTAATCGTGACTACCAACGATTAACGTTGTTAATCGTGACTACCAACGATTGACGTTGTTAATCGTGATTACCAACGGTTAACGTTGTTAATCGTGACTGCCAACGATTAACTTTGTTAATCGTGACTACCAACGATTAACGATACTAACGTTAGTTTAGTAACATTGTACCCACTACAGCTGCCAAAAATTAATGTTGACCAGTACCCTCTCGAGGTATACGTGATAATATCTCACACGTTGTACGACGTTTCTTTTAAATTTACCTTCCTCCTTCTACAGATTGCAACCTACTCGACTTCTCTTCTAAGTTTTGATACCACCTTGATACACAGGATTTTCTCAGCAGTAGAGTTCTTGGAAATGATTTATTTATCCGTTCTGACAATCTTCCGACAAAATTCACTGTACATGCAGTTTGCTATTACTCGCGGAATATACCCCTTCGATGCACTTAAATGGATCAGAATTGAGAGTGAAGTTCTTAAGGATACACTTCTGTTCTTCGAGAACCTCTCCTTCGCGATAAACAAAGTTCGATTACTCCACTAGTAATCCAAAAAGATAAACATCCTCGAATTATCCAGCCTTGAACTCCACCTATCAACCATCCTCAAAGATTAGAAAGCTTCAAAGATTCTTCAAGGATACAAATTTCAATTACTCCACTAATAATCCAAAAAGATAAACATCCTCGAGTTATCCAGCCCTGAACTCCGTCTACCAATCATCCTCAAAGATTAGAAAGATTCAAAGATTCTTCAAGGACACAAATTTCAATTACTCCACTGGTAATCCAAAAAGATAAACATCCTCCAGCCCAGAACTCCACCCATCAACCATCTTTAAATATTAGAAAGATTCAAAGATTCTTCAAGGACACAAATTTCGATTACTCCACTAGTAATCCAAAAAGATAAACATCCTCCAGCCCTGAACTCCACCCATCAACCATCCTCAAAGATTAGAAAGATTCAAAGATTCATCAAGGATGCAAATTTCAATTACTCCACTACTAATCCAAAAGAATAAACATCCTCGAGTTATCCAGCCTTGAACTCCACCCATTTCTCGCCTTGAGTATCCCTGAAGAAGCTCTCCTTCGCGCAACAAAAATGTCCAATTGCCAGCACCGCGGTTACGCTCGGATGGGACGGATCCAGAGTGTAAATTTCCAGGAAGACCTGGGTCGATAAGGCCCCGAAGCACGTTGTCCGTTACCGGGACGAAATCGCGTCGAAAGCTAGGATCGTTAATAGAGAGACGGTTTCTGAAACGCGGGGCCAATAAAACGGAAAGAGTGCGTACGAAGCTGTGGCCGCGTCGCGCGAGACACTCGCATGGATAAAGAGGTGGGGGGGGGGGGGGGGGGGGTTGGAAGTTCATTTGTCTAGCGCGGCAATGTATCCAGCGGTGGAGCTCGATGTATACGGCTCGTTTCGCATTCTCGGTCTAATGGATTGCGAACTAGCACGGGGAACGAAGTTGTCAGCGGCGGATGCGCTGACGCGGCCGCCAGGTTCAAAGCGATCACGAAGTCCCCCGTGCCTCCTCCCTAGGAGGACTCCTCGCGCTGCTCTTGCTACATAGGCGACCACCGATAACTCATCGGGACCTCTGCCCTCGCAACGAGGCACCACCGTGAGACGCCATTCGCCCCGGGGCCCCGGCCGAATGATTAATGAACAGCCGCGGAAATGTACTCGGATTAGCGTCGTCCGGCGTGCCGGGGCTTGTTTCTCCGCGCAACTTGTAACAAAGATTCTTTTCATCAGTCATCGAGATATTTCTGGCCCGTTTAATGGACCGGACAAGCTGCAGGAAATGTACCAGGATCGCTCGGAACGCTGCTCGCTTCTGGTGAACTAATAACGCAGGGAGTCCTCCGGATGGTATCGTTGGTAGCCGTGACTGGACGCAACGATGACGATCGTCGAGTCCTCTCGTTCCAAGGCGTATGGTACTCCTTTGTCCAGAAACTGGAGACGAAATCGGTGACGGTAGCGATACGAGGCTGGCGAGTGTGATGTCTCTGAAACTATGGGGGGTTATGGTTTTCTTGGGTTAGCTTCTGCGCGGGGGTGTTGCGTGATTGCTACGGGGGTCGTGGAAACGATTGAGAGAGATTATCCAGTACTGTCTGTGGATAGATTGCAGTCGTCGGTGTTGGACTTTGGTTGGTGTAGGCTTTAGTTGGTGTAGGCTTTCATTGGTGTAGGCTTTGGTTGGTGTAGACTTTGGTTGGTGTAGGCTTTGGTTGGTGTAGGCTTTGGTTGGTGTAGGCTTTGGTTGGAACGAATTTCTAGGACACCTTCGAATGTGGAAACATTCATGACGTTATGAGTGTGTTGACAATTCTCAGTACCCTTCGACGTAACCTCGTTCTCAGTAATCATTCGATGAGAGGCTTCGTCTTCTTTCATCCACAATTTGAACGTCCACCTCTCATCGAAGTCTCAATGACGGAAATTCCAAATGACCCAACCCTCCAAGGATATCTCGTACAGAAAAATTCACCCTTCAAAATTTCACTCTCAATTCCCAGTACCTCTCGACATAACCTCATTCTCGATAACCCCCCAATGAGAGGCCATCTTCTTTCATCCACAATTTGAACGTCCACCTCGAGAATGAAAACCACCCTACTGGATTCAATCGTCGGAAAAATCGTTCAAGAAATCGTCACCCTGTACGGGATCGCGGAACCATCATCCCCCGTTCGTTTGACGCGTCTTGGTTTCCGCGTTGCGGAATCCGTGCGGCTAATTGGACGGAGGTCGCCAACGTAGGAGATAATGGATATTAATTACCGCGTCTTACTTTCCGCGGCATTAAACATTTTCTTGAAGACGGGTGGACGGGCGTTCGTGGGGGTCGGGGGTGGGGTGGGGGGTGGCTCTGGTTGCGGGCACACCATCCCTCATTGTTAGCCCCTTTAAAAAGACGCCGTCCCCCGTTAAGTATAATAAGTACGAAGTCTGCCGCCTGGTCGACGCTCCACCGCCCCCGCCCTCCGTCAGAGTCCTCGTCTGTTCTCCTTCCACCCCCTCCCAACCGCCCCTTCTGGTTGCTCCTTATAATCCATCTAAATTTTAAGAGCGGATCAGCGAATCCCCCGGAAAACTTCGCCACGGAGTTGCCGCGGTAATCCATTTAAATAATTCCCGTCGAGGCAACAGCGCGAAAGGGGTTTTCTTCCGCGTTTGGCGCCCGATCGTACCCACCCAACCCCCTCTGCCGCCCCTCGTCTTCGAAATCCGACCGCCGCCGTCACTTTCAGCGCGGCAACCACCGCCCCCAAGCGTTACGCGGACTCCTCGAGGAGTTACGAGGGTGGAAAGGAAGTCGCTCGAGCATCCCTGTTCGTCGAATCCACCCGCTGGATCGTTCTTTCTCCACCACCCCCTTACCACCCCCTCTTGCAGCCTTGGTCGACCGCGTAAACAGGCGAACGTTCCGCGACGACGTTTCTGGAAAATTGAGCGTGCAATTAATGGCGAGCCATCGCTCTTCGCCTCGGTGGGGGATGTTCGATGTTTTATCGGTCGTGGAATACGTTTTTGGTGGGACCTGGATGCGGAAACGTGGGAGAGATTCTTCAGTGGGTGTCGGTGAGGTTGGTGTGGTCACAGGTGACTGGGAAAAATTTCAGAGGTCTCTTTGGAGGGTGTATTGGGTATAAAAGTTACACTCGTGAAGTTTGGAATAATACTCAGGGGGTGTAAGGAACGTTGTGCAATAGTGAGGGTAAGAAATAGTCGGAGGTTTAGTATTTTTTATGTTTTGTTTCGAAGAAACATCCAGAACGTCTTTAAGTGTTCATCAGTCGAGCCCTGTGTAATGAAATTGTGTACTTAATATTGAAGTGGGATATATTCTAATAGCAAATTGAATGTACATTGAATATTTTTTCGGGAGATTGTCAGAATAGATGAGGTATCTTTGAATGAATCTTCGAACGAAGAACTCCACCGGGAAATTCTGCGTGTTAATTAAGGCGGTGGTATCGAAACCTAAAGGAGAACTCGAGTAGGCTGTAATCTGTACAAGGAGAGAGATAAATTTTTCCAAGTGGTCCAAATTAGACGATCTTATCGCAATGTTCCGGAATTCTGGGAATGAGCTTGCAAAGGCGAACGGTTAAGGAGCTGTTCGGCTCACGGATGTCCAAAGTTGTCAATTTACGAGTGGTTACGAACACGAAGATCCTCGGGGCCAAACACTACGATAACCCGAGTAATTAACAATTTCCTTTCAAAGGTTTTCCATCCCTTGTAAAATACACAGGAGAGAACTGTCCAACTCTGCCAACTCGCTATTTCTTGTGAATTGATATCTTCGTGGAAGAATTGATACTAGATTTTCTGTGTGTAAATTTTCAAGGTCACCTTCAATTTTTACACAACACTGCGATTCGTTTTTCTCAACCTTAAAACTACCAATGGTGAACGTATTGCAATTTGTATCAAACTATGTACGTATCTTCGAATATAATTGGGAAAGGACAAATTTATTGATGAGTACTATTAGTATATTTGTTTTGGTAATTAGTATTGTAGGGAAAGATACAGATAATAATTGAATAATTTTATCAAGAAGTTCCAAACAAGTCAAATTTACCCCTTTGGTAGTTCCAGTGTTAAACACTTTCTTTTTGTGCTTCTAGATACTTTCTACCAGAACTGTACGTGGAGAAAATTAAAGGTCACCTTGAAAACTTCATAAAACGAGAGAAACATACACAACTACAACTATCCTCGTTTCTCTGTCGTCTTCCTTCTAAAACGTCGTATTCGAGATAAAGAAATGTTGAGTTCCAAAGCGTGTGTACAAGATAGGAACTTCCATCATTGTGGATGAAAGAAAATGGCCTCTGATCGACTGGTTATCGAGAATGAGGTTATGTCGTATACTAGGAATTGAGAGTAAACTTCTTAAGGATGAATTTCTGTGTACAAAATGTCGTTCGAGGCTTTTACCACCTGGACTTTAGAACTTCGATGAGAAGTACTTCGATACGAAGTACCAGCTTAGAACCTAACTTAGAACCTAACTTAGAACCTAACCTGTACCTGTAGAATATCTCACGTGTGGATTCTGTAAGCTTGGAATGCACATTCGAGAAGAATTTTATTGTATTCTATTGGGTTGTTCGGAAAGTCAGTTCGTTTTTTTTTTAGTAAAAATGAAACAATTTTTCTAGAGTGTATAAACATTTTATCAAATTATATATTCCCCATCTTGGAAAACGAAATATATTCAATATATTCCATTCACGAAAACAACGATTAAGTACTACTTATACAGCGAAAGAATCTTCCAATTAAATAACATTCATATTTAATTTCGCAGCCCCAGAACCTTTTATCTCGTGTTACCTAAACAATTCTATTCTTAAAGGACCAGTTCTTTTGTACCTACCACTCTGTTACTCCAAAACAATTGCCAATGCACTCTGTTACTCCAAAACAATTGCTAATGCACTCTGTTACTTCAAAACAATTGCCAATGCACTCTGTTACTCCAAAACAATTGCCAATGCACTCTGTTACTCCAAAACAATTGCCAATGCACTCTGTTACTCCAAAACAATTGCCAATGCACTCTGTTACTCCAAAACAATTGCCAATGCACTCTGTTACTCCAAAACAATTGCCAATGCACTCTGTTACCCAAAACAATTGCCAATGCACTCACGTGGCACTCTGTTACTCCAAAACAATTGCCAATGCACTCTGTTACTCCAAAACAATTGCCAATGCACACTGTTACTCCAAAACAATTGCCAATGCACTCACGTGACACTCATCCTCTCACACAATTCTCTGCAGCAGGTACCAGTGACAAAAAGTACAACCCATACAGGTATGTATGTACATACTTATTAAAAATCCATGTAACCTATATAACACTCTTGTGAAGTAACTACACTCTATATAAAATATACACAAGTCCACGTACATTTCGAAAATTCGAAAATGAAAAGAAAGAAACCCAAAACTCGATTAAAAAATCGTTTCGAAATCGATCCTGGACACGGATCGAACCATTCGACGTTCAGCGGGAAATGAGAATTGCACTCGAACGATCGTTCTCGCGGAACTGCATCGAAACGCGCGGGAAGGATCGTTTCTCGGAAGCGCGAGAACGTTAGAATGGAGTTCCACGAGGGTGATATCGCCGTGGAACGTTGGGAATTAATCCAAACGAGGGTGATACGTTCGCGACAGAATCCCGCAACAATACGAGAGATCCGGCGATCTGCAAGACTGCAATTTCCACCGTCGTATTAGCAGACGGCGTGTACTCGCGGTTAAATGCGGTTGTAATCTTAGAAATTGCCGTGACGGGGATCCATCCTCGCGTTGTGTAATACATCGTTCGCGTATCTGCTTAAACGTCGGCGGACTGATTAGAAACCGGATACACTCGAGGAAACCTCGCTGAGCGTGTCAAAGAGGGACACCATCCCGACGGATCGAAACAATCGAATTTTTTTTTGTTTTTTTTTTGTCATTTTCTTGAAATGTGAAGTGTGCAAAATGTTACGTCGAAAAGATATCTCGAAATTGAAATAATGAGGGAAGTTGCAACGATAAATATACTTGTTTCACGTTTTTCTCGAAGCTATATTTTTTAACTGGCCGACGTGGAATCTTTGGAATTATATATTTATTTGAAATTTTGTAGAGATATTTTCTGTATAGAGTGTACTATAATGTAGGGTATGAATTTTTTGGTATGTTAATTATTTCAGTTTTTACAGACGTTTAAAGTTGTTTTGTTTTTGGATAAAAATGATTGTTTTTTTTTCAAACTTTGATTATTTCTAGAATTACAGAAATTTTCGAAAAATTGTACGTTACAGTTTAGACAATAGACTCTAGTTTATCAGCAATTTTTTTGTTTATTTCGAAGCTCCCAGTTCGCGTTAACTGTGGCAGCCAACGAATATTGTTTCACCAGAAAGAGTTTTGAGAATAGCGTATAACTTTGCTGTTTTGTACGATTTTTACTTTTGAAAAATTGTAAAGTCAAGCTGAAAGTTATATACTTGTTCTCTGAAAAGGATTACATTTTTCATTTAGTAACTACTTAGAAAAAAATTCGTAAAACTTACCCATTTTTTGACCTCTCAGTGTCCCTCATGGCAAAGTTTCAAGTATTTAAAAATATTTCAGGGTAAGGTTTTATAACAAATTTTGTCGCTACTTTTCTTCCAACATTATTTAAGATTCTTTTTCATCGAATTTTTAAGCTTGCGTTGGAACACACAGGTCCTCAATTAGTACAATAATTACAAATCATTTTTTTTCCTTCAATGTTAACTTTGCCTCGAAACATACAGGTCATTACCAAGTACGACAACTATACTCTTTTTAATCGAATTCTTAAGACAATGACCCATACGGGTAATCAGCGAGCATAATTTTATTACACGACTATTTTAAGTCGACAGTTCGAATTTTTCATAAATATCCTTCCTTGTTCAGCGACAATTAAACGAGAAACATACACACGTGTATTATATATATTCGTAACGATAATTAAAGGAGAAATATACACACGTGTACTGTGTATATTCATAACGATAATTAAATGAGAAATGTACACATGTATTGTGTACAAGTACACGTCGTCGAGTTTCACAAATTCTACTTCGCATCTCGTACGCGTCGATCGGTCATTGTTCGCGTTATAGCTACAAGAAGGCGGTCAAAGAACACCTGTACTCGCGACAGCCATTTTGAATCCGTGAACGAATCGAAGACCCGCGGTTGGCCCGTGCGTGCTCCAAATAAAAAACGAGAAGATCCCCGGGCTCGAAATTTCCGTATCGAGTAACTTGTAACGTTGTTCGTTCGCCGATCGATGCACGGGAGTCCTCGAGCCGACCTCAATTAGGTGTGCACGCGTTTTCAACTTGTTGAATGGCTCGTGCCTCTCGGAAGAAATTTCGCCGGTGTTTCCACCTAATCTGCACGAGCAACGAGCTAACCCACCGACGCACACTTATTTCGCGAACGCTTCAAACTTCGATTCATTGAAATACGAAACAGAACACGAAACGTGGCGTAGATTCATTCTTTCCAATTTTTTTTTTCATCGAAATACGATCACCTTGATTTTTCAATATAACGTACGAAATTTAACTCCGAAAACTTGAGTGAACTAACTGCAAGTGTCTGTAAATATATATAGAGATATTGGTAGAATAATATTTATCGTAGAAGAGAGAATGTTGTACCTGGGTATTACTTTTCAGACACGTGTATCCTTCAAGTTTTTTTTACTCAGTCTGTTGTATTTCTTTCAATGAAAACAAATTCAAGGTGACCGTATCTCGATGAAAAAACCAAATGAGTGAGAAAGTTAAGTATACTCTATTTTATATACTGTGACTTTGAAACATTTTTTCATGTAAGAAACAATTTTCGAAAAATTTAGCTATGGTGGATCATGGTTGGTGGATCTTCATTGACCATCCTGCATATCGCGTAGAGCAAGTACTTCTAGAGTAAGTATCTCTAGAGCAATTATCTGTCTAGAGCAAGTAGAGCAAATTTCTAAAGAGTAAGTGTCTTTAGAGCAATTATCTGTCTAGAGCAAGTAGAGCAAATTTCTAAAGAGTAAGTGTCTAGAGCAATTATCTGTCTAGAGCAAGTAGAGCAAATTTCTAAAGAGTAAGTGTCTTTAGAGCAATTACCTGTCTAGAGCAATTAGAGCAAATTTCTAAAGAGTAAGTGTCTCTAGAGCAATTATCTCTCTAGAGCAAGTAGAGCAAATTTCTAAAGAGTAAGTGTCTCTAGAGCAATTATCTGTCTAGAGCAAGTAGAGCAAATTTCTAAAGAGTAAGTGTCTCTAGAGCAATTATCTGTCTAGAGCAAGTAGAGCAAATTTCTAAAGAGTAAGTGTCTCTAGAGCAATTATCTCTTCAGAGCAAGTAGAGCAAATTTCTTTCGAGCAACTGTCCCTGGAGTAAGTATTGGTTAATAATTCGAAATATCGCGAGGTACTATACGATGTGATACATACATACATGTACGAGTAGTTCCTATCAACCTGTGTGAAAATATCTTCGAAAAATCGAGCTCAGTATCGCGAGTCTCGGGAAGCGCTGTGTACTCCATTTTGTATCCCACAGTTTCCTTTCGATCCAACGATTTTTGTTTAATTCGTCACATCGTGGAAAACCACACTGTGCACCGCTGTTAACCACCGTGGAAGAATCTCACGTGGTGAAGAAGTACGCTCCGCGAAGCAAGATAGCTACGCGAACGACTCGTGGTACGTTGTACCACGACCGATAATAAATAATTTCCTCGTGGTGGAGGCACGGTCCAGTTATCGTAAGAACATTTATTAACGTTCCGTACGCGCCGGATGCCGTGTTCCGCGAAAAGTAACACTTCCTGTCCGAATCGAAGCGAACGAGGAGAACAACGCGTACGTAACGTACGCGTACGGAGAACAAGCGCGCGGGTAACCCGTACTCGAAGCCGGCGGAACGGCGCGATGTTATAATTAGTGTAACAAGCTGGATGTTTGCCGTATTTAAAGTAACCGGTAAGAGCCAAGTTGGCACGCGGTCGCCGGTGTTAACGATTTTCATGCTCGCTTTCCGCCGCGTAATTTGTCCGCGTGCCCGCTTATATACCGCGCCGCCGCCCTTTGACGATGCACGCCATATATTAAAATGGCGGGGCCGCCTCAATGAAAATCGTCCACGTTTTCCGCCATAACGATGATGTAGCGCTGTAATAATCCTGACGTATTCCCCTATTAGAAACGACGTTAAATGATTACGACACGGCTCGCCCGACAAAGTTAAGGCGCTACTTAGCGGACAACAATAGCTGCCCTCAAAATGTCCGAGCGTTTCCTTGTCCGTACGTTTCTCCGCTTCCTTCTGCGCGTCAGCCGGGATAACTTGTATTAAATGCCCGGACACGGGCCACGACACGCGGATAGAAAGAGAAATCGATCGCACGGCCAACCCAGATTGCCCCGACAATAGATTCCTTCCGCTCGAATCTCGTTTCTCGTGTTACATTAGCGTAACGGGTGGGGCGCGATATCTCGCGCACGGTCGTACCGACCATTTCGACGCCGAAGTTTTTCGCCGCCGAAATACGGAGCGACGTTACGCGACTTGGACAGGGCGTGTACGAGCTTCGAAACTTAGGTTCGTTTATACGTTGTCTCGTTACGGTGGTGTATGTCATAGTGGTCTGTGTGGAGTATTGTAATCATTCACAATTTTTGGGTAGCTTTAGATAATCAGTTTGGACGAAATCTAACAAAGGTATTTCTTTCTTAATTGGTAAGTTTTTGTGGAGTAAGACTCTAGAACAAGTGTCTCTAGATCAAGTTTCTCTAGAGTAAATGCTTCTAGAGACAGTGTGTTTAGAGTAAGTGCTTCTAGAGACAGTGTCTTTAGAGTAAATGCTTTTAGAGTTAGTATCTCTAGGGTAAGTGTTTCTAGAGTCAGTATCTCTAGAGTAACTTCCTAAAGAGTAAGTGTCTCTAGAACAAGTGTCTTAGTGTCTTTAGAGTGAGTGTCTCTAGAGTAAGTACTTCTAGAGACAGTGTCCCTAGAGTAACTTCCTAAAGAGCAAGTGTCTCTAGAACAAATGTCTTTAAAGTGTCTCTAGAAAAGTGCTTCTAGAGTTAGTGTTTCTAGAGTAACTTCCCACGGAGTAAGTTTCTAAAGAGTAAGTGTTTCTGGAGCAATTATTTCTTCGGTAAGTTTTGAATAATAATTCTGAATATCGCAAAGTACGATACGGTGTGTAGAAACATCCATGTCACCATTCGTCTTCTCGTTCCAAAAGCAGTCATCGAGTGTTTCTTCGAAGAAGTCATCAACTCCATGTGCCCGTCTTATGTAACGAGAGTTTTATACAAGATTCTCGGTGATAAAATTCATGGACCACGACCTCGGGCTCGACTCGGTCCGTCGGAAATTTACGAGCAACCTAGACCTCAATATTCGCATAATATTCGAACCCTATCGCTGAAATATTTTAATCGCGAATCAACTCGTGATACATCGCGTTTCCTAATTGAACCTTGAACTACGTTGAATCGCACCGAGTAAGTGGGTCCTTCGTGACCCACACCGACACACCGCTTCAGAGTACAGTGTGTTCGATTATCGGGACCTGTTTCGATGATTCCCTCTAGATGGATTCGACCTTGTCCGAGACACTGTTGCTTTCTTAATCGACGAATACCCACGTGTCTCGATAACAATCACACCGCATTGTTAACACTACATTCACAAATTGATTCAAACGACCAGTCCGTTTTTCTTCCACTCGTCGATTTTTCTACAATAGAAAATATAGAATAAGTGTCTTTAAGGTAAGTGTCTAGAGTAAATATCTCTTCTGAGTAAGTGCCTAGAGTAAATATCTCTTTAGAGTAAGTGCCTCGAGTAATTGCTATAGAGTAATTGTCTCTAGAGTAAGTATCTTTAAAATATGTGTCTCTAGACTAAATATCTCTATAATAAATTTCTCTAGACTAAGTATCCTTACAATAAGTGTCTCTAGAGTAAGTATCCTTACAATAAGTGTCTCTAGACTAAATATCTCTATAATAAGTGTCTCTAGAGTAAGTATCTCTATATTAAGTGTCTCTAGAGCAAGTATCTCTAGACTAAGTATCTCTATAACTGTCTCTAGACCAAGTGTCTCTAGACTAAATGCTTCTAAAATCAGTATCACTAGAGTAACTTCCTACGGAATAACATTCCAAAGAGTAGACATCTCTAGAGCAATTGTCCCCCTAGATTATACCCCAGAATCTATCCTTCCAGCATAAAGTGTCTCCACATTCTAAAAAAAGTCGCGTTCAGCGAGTCAGGCTAGAAATTCCGTAAAAGTGTTCAATTTCGATCCGAGAGATCGGAGGGGGCGCGGAGTCGGTGTTAGCGGGCTATCGGCGCGGGTTCACGCGGAAACGGTTCCGGAAGATAATTTAGCGGGCGACGCGCGGTACCCGATACACGGGACCATAATTAAGAGTAGCGACAATTAAACCGTAACACGGTCTCGTCCAATTAACGTAGGAAGGCGGCGGATGCGCGGCCGACCCCCGCCGATATAGCAATAACGCGAACGACGCGAGGAAAGCGACGCGATAAAGGGGGTTTGGTCCGCTCGGGGGGTGGCTGAGGGCCGGTGAGAGGCGGAGGATAGGGCGCAGGTAGCGCGCCGCGATAATAACACCGATTATCGCGGTATTCGGGAAATTACTGGTAAGCGGCGGGCCCGGTACATAATTGAACACTGGCCAGATACTATTCCGTGGGCGAATGCGTGTGCGCGCATAACGAGAGACAGCAACATCGTTTCGGTGCGCGCGAGCGCCTCCCCTCTTCCCCCACTCTACGTTTCACACTTCCGCGAGTGTGTTCCCGCTTCTCCGTTCGCTCGCTCGCTCGTTGGCTCGCTCGCTCGCGCGCGGCACATGCACGCGCGCGCACCCACACTCGTCTCGTTCGAGGTTCACTTACACCAGTACGGAAACACGGCTATCTATCCGGCGGAGGTTTATACGCGTGTTGCCGCTGTAAACTCGCGCCCCGGGTACCGGCTACGTAATCGTACGAGATCCCATTGCATGAATATAATTTGCATACAAGTTGGTTATATGGCAGGGGCCGGCATCAGCTGGCTCGCCCGTATAAACGATTATATGGAGCCAACAGATGTAGGCGGACCCGCGACCCCGCGTACTCCGCGATTGGCGTTGTACCTTTTACGTCTATCCCCCCCTACCCCACCCTTCCACCCACCGACCCACCATCTCACTCATCCACCACGCTTGCGTTATCAACGAAATGCCCCACTAATGGCAACGACCTACAATTCACGGTTTTTCTGCGGTGGAGTACTGCGCGTTGCTGGGAAGTTGACCGCCGGGAGGAACGCGGTTAGGATTGCTCGTGTCTCCGCGCACACGTGATCGTAATCGCGCTTTATCATTGGCCGATAATGGTTTCGTTTACCGATCGCGTCGCTCGGTGAAGAGTGGGGGCGCGTCGAAGCGACGTACGGCGCGTAGTTACGCGGTGGTGGGGGGCTGCGAGGAGAGTGAATGGTGGGGGATGGGCGGAGTCAAGTGTCTCTCTTGCCCCTCCACCGTCCCGCTAATCATCTTTCCAGCGCTGCATAGTACATCGCTCTCCGCGCGGTTTCTTTACGCGGGCCCTCTGTACGTTACGTTTTCGCCGATATATAATTTCCATGAGATTTCTAGGTTCGGAGGAAGAGATCTGTATAGTAACCGTTCATGTTGGTCCGAAGATACCTGGCGATAGAGCTTCCAATCAGGTGGAACGTTAGATCGCTGTCGGCGATATTTTAATGGACGTTCCTCGAATGTTCAACCCTCGAGGGCAAACTACGGAGATGGTGTAGACTTTTGCTGGCGGTTGGTAGGTATCCCGGGTGAGGGGTTCTGGAACCTTACCCGATTCCGGATCGAGAATCGGGACGATTCTCCAGCGAACGTCTTTCAGATATTTCGGAGTTCCGAAGTGGAAGCGACGATGATAGGACGGGACAAGGTTCGCTGGATTATATAATCCTTCGGCGGTGTTCCGAAAGACTAAGACGAGAAAGGGCTGAGACGAGCTAGGAGAAAAAAGTGTCCGTTTATTTTCTACCGGGGCTACCAGGGTTGCGGTCGAATTGTTTCGATGAAGTTTATCATTTAGAAATGCAAGGGCTGCTGCCTGAGCTTTTCGAGCGACGAGTTTATCGCGAGGAAGTGTGTATTTTGCGCGTAGGAGACACGTGGCTTGTTGTATCCATCGTTAGGGAAGAAATTTAGAAAGAAGGAAAGGTGGGGCTGTGATTAAGCCTTGTTATTCTTTCATCTTGAAGCAGCTCTTCGAGTAGAATAGTTGCGGTTAATATTGAGATACTCATCAACCGGTAAAGCGACTATGTTTCTCCAAAAAGATCAAGTATACCAAGAATCGTTGAAAATGAGCCCTCCTGTGTAAATACTCCGTGTATCCAAGTATCTTTAACGAGTCTCGCTCTAAAGATACACTAGTCATCGACCACTAGAGCAACCATGACCTACACAAAGTCAAATCTACCAAGGTTGAAAGTTCTAAACAGATCCCAAGTATCCTATTCGCTCTAAAGACACATGGCTACTCATCGACCGCTAGAGCGACTATAACTTACCTAAGATCAAATTTACAATGGTCAAACGTTTCAAATACATCCCAAGTGCTCTAGACACACTACTCATCGACCACTAGAGCGACTATAATTTATCTAAGATCAAAGTTATCACGATCGAATGTTCCAAATACATCCCAAGCGCTTTAGAAACACTACTCATTGACCACTAGAGCAACTATAACTTACCTAAGGTCAAAGTTACCACGATCGAACGTTCCAAATACATCCCAAGCGCTTTAAACACACTACTCATCGACCACTAGAGCAACTATAACTTACCTAAGGTCAAATTTGCAACGATCTAACGTTCCAAATACATCTCAAGCGCTCTAGAAACACTACTCTTCGACCACTAGAGCAACTATAACTTACCTAAGGGCAAATTTACCACGATCGAACGTTCCAAATACATCCCAAGTATCCTAATCGCTCTAAAAACGCACAAATCATTGACCACTAGAGCGACTGTAACCTACGCAAGGTCAAATCTGCCAAGATTGTACTTTCCAAACAGATCCCAAGTATCCTATTCGCTCTAAAGACACGCGACTACTCGTCGACCTCTAGCTCGACTATAACCCACGCAAGGTGAAATCCATCAAGGTCGAACGTTCGAAACAGGTCCGGATAGACTCCGCGTGTTCGGATCCGACATCCCCGACAACGGGAGACGAGTTCCAACTCAATCCTGCCGAATGCACGGCGAAGAAAATCCCCGTGCTGTTAGGCTGCGGCGTCACCGCGCGAACGAGAAGCGGCGGCCGCTCCGGGACCCGGTGGAAGCGGATCGCTAGCGCGGCACATCATTAAGCGAGAGTAGTCTTGTCGCGGGATCCAGCTCGTTCGTTTTTCTTTCGCTCGTTCCTTCTCCCTCGTATTCGCGTCCGTGTCGTGGTGCCGAGTCGGTCGTGGCTCTTTTTCGTTTCGCCGCGGCATCTAATCTAATGGGTAGAGCCACGGCCACGGACGGAGGTGTGGGCATTTTAGGAGAAAATACCTACGTCGAGGGCCCCGATTGTCAACTACGGGGTACCGCGGGCGGAACGGAGACGGAACGTAGCTGGCAAGCGAGAGAGAACCAGCCGAGGCGGAGGTGCCTTTGAAGGAGCCGCCACCACTTGTTGGTCGATCAGCGGCCCCCTTTAAATCCGATCGCCGGTCGCCCCTCCCCGCCCTTCGGGCTCCTTCTTCTTCGCCATCGACAGGATAGGCGCCCTTTTAGGGGAGGACACTGCGTTCCCGTGCACGCCTCGCTGGCCACGCCGGGCGTTACAGATTTTCGTTTACATTTAGAAGCCCGAAACGCGCCGATAAATTCCACGGCGCCCCGCGTCGGCCCTTTAGCGCCGTTGCAGCGCCACGGACGACACGGACGACGCACCATCGGAACGATCTCGGCCGCGGAATCGAGGCCCGCGTTCAAAGGGAACTGGCCGCCACGCCGGTGTTCGCCGATCGGAATGCCCCTCCGACTACCGTGCCGATTCGATGAATGGTTAATTGTTCCCGGACCTACCGGTTTCTTTCGTACGCGTTCGGATTTCTCGCGATCCGCCGAATGCGCGTAACAGACGCGCGTTCCTTTCGGACGTACACGCGGTGATGAACCTCGGCCAGTGGATTTCGAACGGAGGGGACGGGGATCAGTGGGGAGGTGGACACTTGCACTTTGGAAACTTTAAGACCGATCGGGTCGGTTGTCGCTTAATCTGAGGAAGATTTGTCTTAGGTCACTTGATCTGGGAAGAATTACTCTTTGGGAAGTTGGTCTGTGGGTTATTGCTCTAAAGACACTGACTCTGGGAGCACTTACTCTAGAGACACTAACTCTAGGAGCACTTATTCTAGAGACACTGACTCTAGAAGCACTTATTCTAGAGACACTGACTCTAGAAGCACTTACTCTATAGACACTTGGTCTAGAGGCGTATACTCTATGGAAACTTAGTTTGAAAACATTTACTCTAGGAAAACTTATTCCATATAAGTTTATTCTAGAGATACATGATGTATAGAAACTTATTTTATGGAAACTTACTTTGGAGATGTTTGTTCTAAAGAAACTTACTCTGTAAAAACTCATTCTAGAGACATTTTCTTCATAGAAATTTATTTTATAGAAACTTACTTTGGAGACACTTGCTCTAGAAAAAACTAACTCTATTGAGACTCATTCTAAAGACACTTGCTCTACAGAAACTTACTTTAGAGACACCGCCTCTAGAACTTACGTCTAGAGACACTTACTCTAGAGATACTTGATCTAGAAGTACTTACTCTAGAGATACTTGATCTAGAGGTACTTACTCTAGAGATACTTGATCTAGAGGTACTTACTCTAGAAATACTTGATCTAGAGGTACTTACTCTACAGAGATTTGTTCTACAGAAACTTATTCCGTAAAAACTTACTCTAGAGACACTTACTCCGAAATACACATCCGCAAAGTTAAACAAAGTAATCGATTTCCAATTTCCAGTTTCTCCAACAGACCCTACCCGAGTCCCGCGTGAAAATGTCGACGATTTCTCGCCGGTTCTGGAATAAAGTCCGCTCGAGAATGAATTTCCTGCAAAAATTTGTCCACGTTTAAAAATTGTTCGTCGGGCGTCGACCATGGTCGTAAGGTGTTCCGAGTGGAAGAAACGAACGATTCTCGAGTCGCGCATCGATCGACGGGGGAGTTGAGCCGAGTCGAATGGCGCAAAGTAATATAAAGTCTAGAGCTCGGTCATATCGCGGTCGTAAAGCAGGAGGCTCTTTGCCGTTTCTGCCCGCTCCACCCGAACCTGTAAGGGTCTTCCTCCTCGTATTCGTCGGGCGTGAGTCTTCGTGGTATGAAGCAATTTACATGAGGGTCGACGCGTGCCCCACCCCTCGCGAGCATGGCGAGGATCCAGGATCGCCGACGAGCGAGCCTCTTGTCGGAGTGCCAAAGGCCATTTGCCTTTGAAAAGAAAGGACCTGGAATCGGGAAATGTGCCTGTACTACAAATACCCTTAATTCGACCGCATGCCGCGGCTATTCGTTGGATGAATTTTCAAAATTATTGCCCCCTTTCACGAACGACGTAACACGATTAGGAGCGATTTAACGGGACACGTACCTTCTACCGCATACCGGAGATCATTTTAAATAATATTTTTTCGCGACGACTAGGCACGATCTTTGACATTTGCTTGGTTAACGAATTATTCCTGCGACTGGAAATAACGTACTAGGTAATTGAAAATTAGGAAATTTGACTTTTTATTAAATATCGGAATCGTTCTTTTTTTTAAATAATATTTTCGTACCGATAACGGATACGATTGGAACCTTTCTTTAGGCAATGTTTAAACACTTGACTGTTTTGTAAATCATTGTCGCATCGATTGAAAATAATACAATGGTCGATAGAAGGACTTGTCCGTGCGAGGATAGAGCACTCTGGATGTGTAGATAGTTTTTATCGCAGCTTCGAGAAGGAAGTCTATATTTTTCATGGGAACTGCAACGGCCCGATAGGTAATTGAAAATTACAGTACACGCGATTCGAGCCGCGATTAAGTTACCGCCGCGACGTCGCCTCGTGCCCGAGAGCGATAATTTCCTTTCTCAATTACGGCCAAGAGGGAGAGTTTACAGGCAACACCAATGGTAATCTAAAATTGTCCACGAGCTTACCGTCAACGAAACGGGCTGGAATGAAATTTTCATTTTTATTGCCGAGTAAAATCGCATGCGAACATTCCTAGATGTTGTACGCTGTGGCTATTAGGTGGAAACCGGGGGCTAAGATTACAGGGCCTAATCCCTTTCCATGCGTTCGCGTTCTGCAAGCCGATACAGATATCGTGACCCACTTATAAATGTCTAGATGTCGTGTTTCCCAACCTTTAAACCTATCATGTAATCGGTACAACGTTCACATGCGACTGCCCGCCGCCCGATAATTCGTATCGGGTAACTAACTAAGCCACCCGATATTATTCGCCACGGCGCAAAAATATCGCGGGAACGGCGCAGATATCGATAACGACACGAACGAGAATATTTCCTCGTGGTCGAGTGGAATGGCGACGAGACAAATGGCGGCCGCGGTTCACGCTGAGAGACTTCAATCGCTCTCGGAGGCGCACGGAAACGTTTTATGGACTTTTCGAGGCATCGATCACCGTTCCGCGTTCGTTGACCGTTCGAAACCGATCTCTCTCGCTCTTTCGCGCACCGAGGCTTGTCTCGGGACAAACACCGCGATTCGAGGATATCGAAAGTCGGGGAAAGAGAACTTACCACGGAGAAACTTTCGCCAGAAAAACTTACTCCACTCGAACTTATTTTACAGAAACTTACTTTAGAGGTACTTGCTCTAGATGAATTTACTCCATGGAAGCTCATTCTAGAGGCACACGTTCTGTAGAAATTTATTTTATAGAAACTTATTTTAGAGGTACTTGCTCTAGATGAATTTACTCTTTAAAAGCTCATTCTAGAAACGTTCTATAGAAACTTATTTTATAGAAACTTACTTTGGAGACACTTGTTCTATAGAACTTTCTTCTAGAGACACGTGCTCTATAGAAACTCATTTTGTAGAAAGTTACTTTAGTGATACTTACTCTAGATCAACTTATTCTATGGAAGCTCATTCTAGAGGCACACGTTCTATGGAAATTTATTTTATAGAAACTTACTTTAGAGGTACTTGCTCTAGATAAATTTACTCTGTGGAAGCTCATTCTAGAGACACACGTACTATGGAAATTTATTTTATAGAAACTTAGTTTGGAGGTACTTGCTGTGGATACTCTTACTCTAGAAGCTCATTCTAGAGGCGTTCTATAGAAACTTATTTTACAGAAACTTACTTTAGAGACACTTGCTCTATAGAACTTTCTTCTAGAGACACGTGCTTTATAGAATCTCATTTTGTAGAAACATACTTTAGTGATACTTACTCTAGATGAACTTACGCTATGGAAGCTCCTTCTAGAGACACATGTACTATAGAAATTTATTTTATAGAAATTTACTTTAGAGGTACTTGTTCTAGATAAACTTACTCTGTAGAAGCTCATTCTAGAGACGTTCTATAGAAACTTATTTTATAGAAAATTACTTTAGAGACACTTGCTCTGTGGAACTTTCTTCTAGAGACACTTGCTCTATAGAACTTTCTTTTAGAGACATTTTCTCTATAGAAACTTACTTCGCAGACACTCTAGAAAAACTTACTGTATGGAAGCTCATTCTAGAGACACATGCTCTATAGAAACTTATTTTATAGAAACTTACTTTTTAGAGACACTTACTGTAAAAGAACTTACTTTGTAGAAATTTATTTTACAGACACATGGTCTATAGAAACTTATTTTATAGAAACTCACTTTAGAAACACCGACTCCAGAACTTATTTCAGACGCATCAACTCAAAAAGCAGAAAAGTTAACATAGGTTACTCCGGCGATCAAAATAAATAACAGTGAATTATAGGCGTGTAAGTAATTAGAAGAGGCAATTACTAATTTAATATTTCCCCGATAATGCTTCACCTCAAAGTAATTAACTCTAGGGCGTTCCTTAGGCGTTCATCGTCCCATCCCATCACCATAATGTATATTTTCCCTAATCAAACTCAACGTTCCCACATTTTCTCTGCTCTCATTCCATTAAAAAATTACACGAGTTTCACATGTACGTCAGTACACCTGTACATACTTTCTTGACCCAAATATTTCGAGCGTGTATTCCACCTCGTGCTTCAAGATTGAATAAACGATCCAATTATTCCAAGCAGCTACAACACAGAACGTGCATACATAAAATCTTCAAACCTACTCAATTTTCCCCCTTACCCGCCAATCTAAAATACTCCAATAACCGAGAACCGAAACCCAAACATCCCACTTTCCGAACAATGTTTCGAGCAATGGTTTCCCTCGGTCCCGAGACGCCCAATTCGTCACGTTACCTCTGTACAACGAATGGAGCGTAAATCATGGTCGTCGTGGCGCCCACGCGTAACGCGTAACAAGTAAGAGGAAAAAAGGTGCCGAAGATTTCCCAATGTCGAGTAGGTTAGCGGTAGGGTTCCAGGACGACGGTGGTGATCGCCGCGGAAGCCGTTTTGTAAGGACTACCTATCTATAAGCGACGTGTACTCGATAATGTCCGAACAAAGTGTTGTCGGCTGGGACCGATTACACGAATACTCGAAAAGCGACGGTCCCGGTGGAGGAGAGCCGCGACGAGGTAAGGGACGATGGAGAGACAGGAAGCGAAAAGGAGCGGCGTGTTGCTAGAAGGTCGGGTGAAAGGGTGAGGGAAGTCGGCCATATTGAAAGAGGGTGGACATAGAGCGAGAGAAAGAGCGAGAGGAAAAGGAGAGGCGCCGGCCGGTCGCGTCCTCGGAGGAAAGAGACCACGAAGAGACCTTGCTGCGAGCACGCCACGGTGTCGAGAGTGAGCACCATCTTGTTAACAGTCGAGTTCTTTTTCCATCGGCGTCGGCTCCGATAGGCCTACGGGACCATGGTGGGCGTTCTTCCTCGTCTTCCTATTTTGTCCACTCGTTCATGCTCCGCCTCGTGTGGTAGCCACCACGGTTCGCCCGCAGCACGTGATCGGTTGCTGCGACCACGGTGGATCGGTTCCCTTATACGCCACGTATGACCGATCCGTGAGTATAGCGAACCGCGGGAGACCGGATCTCGCTTAACGTCTTCGACCACGTCCTTGCGGCGGGTCCGCGAGTCGTTCGATAGCTACCACCTGTCCATCGGTTAACGAGCTTCGTCAAGTCGTGGCACTCGAAGCGCAACGGGCACCGGTTGTACTCGTACGCGTCGTTATGCTACCGAATGATTCAGTCGTGGCGAGGATTCCCTGTTTGCGAACTTTCATCGCGCTGGAAAAATTAAGAGAGCGTGTACGCGCAACCCTGGCGGGTACGCACCACCTGGGAATCGATGATTTTTGAAAAGTGCAAACTTTTGTAGAGACACTTACTATAAGAGTGGTATCTGTAATTAGGGCATCGGCACTAACTTGACACTTACTTGAGAGTGCCCTGGGAATCTTCGTTTGGGAATTCTTGGGTGGAGATTGGCGCGTTTGGGGACTTGTCGATTTTGGGGTAATTTGCTTGAGAATTCTATTTTTGGTTTTGGAATACTCTTTCTAAGAAGTATCTATCTGTTCTCTGCTTAAGATCTATTCGTCTGAGAATTATCTGTTTAAGAACTCTCTGTGCGAGAACTCTCTGTATAAGAATTCTCTGTACAAGAATTCTCTGTGCAAGAATTCTCTATACAAGAATTCTCTGTATAAGAATTCTCTGTGCAAGAACTCTCTGTACAAAAACTCTTATTTTAAGAACACTCTATTTGAGAATTCTCTATCTGAGAATTTCCTATTTGAGCATTATGTATTTGAGAACTCTTTGTTTCAAAATTACCTGCTTAAAAAATCTCTGGTTAAGAACTTTCTATTGAAAAATTCTCTACCGGAGAACTCTACGCATAAGAATTTTACATTTAAGAATTCTCTGTTTAAGATCTATCTAAGAACTCTATTCAAAGGGCCTCTATACAAGAACGCTCTATTTGAGAATGCTCTATTTGAGAAGTCTTTATTTGAGAAGTCTCTATTTAAGAATTCTCTATCTAAGAATTCTCTACCTAAACATTATCTATTTGAGAACTTCTTGTTAAAAACTACCTATCTAAAAAATCTCTTTTTGAGAACTTTCTATTAAAAGAATCTGTACCTAAGAACTCTATGAATAAGAAATCTACGTTGAAGAACTCTACGTTTAAGAACTGTCTGTTTAAGGTCTATCCAAGAATTCTGTTTAAAACGTATCTATCTAAGAACTCTGTTCAAAGCCTCCCCGTCCAAGAATACTTTCTTTAAGAATTCTCTATTTGAGAATTCTCTATCGAAGAATACTCCATTTAAAAACTCTCTATCGAAGAATCCTCTATTTGAGAACTCTCTATCGAAGAATGCTCTATTTGAGAACTCTCTATCGAAGAATCCTCTATTTGAGAACTCTCTATCGAAGAATCCTCTGTTTGAGAACTCTCTATCGAAGAATCCTCTATTTGAGAACTCTCTATCAAAAAAACCTCTATTTGAGATTTCTCTATCAAAGAATGCTCTATTTGAAAACTCTCTATCGAAGAATCCTCTATTTGAGAACTCTCTATCAAAGAATTCTCTATTTAAACATTATCTATCTGAGAACCCGGTATTTAAATACTATCTAAAAAATCTCTATTCGAGAATTTCCTATTCAAAAAATCTCTACCTAAGAACATTCTACTCCAGAACTCTATCTCCAACAATTCCACGTTAAAAAAACTCTATATAATCGAACTCTCCATTTAAAATCTATCCAAGAACTCTATTCAAAACCGATCTGTCCAAGAACTCCGTTCAAAGCCTCTCCATCCAAGAACCCTCTATCCAAGAACTCAATCGAAGAACCATCCGTCCCATCCAAAAACTCTATTCAAAAGAACCTCCATCCGAGAACTCTCCCGCATCGAAATCCTCGAAGAAAAAAAGAAGAAAAGAAAAAAAGAAAACGTTTCCAAAGCCCCGGTTTAATACCCCGTATCGATTGATCCCGTTTCAAGAAGACAAACGAGCCAACCAAGTTTATTAATTCCCCGTCTCGGGGGTTGCACGAAGTATCCTCCGACGCGTAACGACCAGGTTACCCTTCGGTGTGCTCGCGATGGTCGATTCGGGAACGATAACCGGGCGAAAAATTTAATTAATCGGCCCATACGGATCGAACACGCTCGACGAACAAACAAACAAAAAAAAAAAAAAAAAGAAAAAGAAACTGACGATCCATCGGCGAGAAGATCGTGCAATCCCGAGCCGATCCCACGGGAGATTACCGCGATTTACATAATTCGTTACGCCTTAAGTGGCCACGGGAGCCGGAATTTTCGGGATCGCGATACATTAAAGTATCGTATATCAAAGACTCGTCATCCCCGTTGGCGAGTAGTGGTCGGTGCCGATGCCCTAATTACAGATACCCCGTTCGCGGTCACGCGATCGACGAACGAACTCTCGTCGTCGCGGCTACCGATATCCACGATCCACCTTGTCAACCGTTCCTTCCTACTCGTGGGCTTATCTCCTGTACGGACGTTCTCGTAGCTGGGAGACAGGTGCGAGTAACCTTGAGATAAGGTGTCCGACCAGCTGCGCTCGCCTCGAACGTGTCGTCGTTACCCGAACTGAAAACGCGAGGCTGAGAGTGGCGCTCGAACGGAACCGGCGGCGACAAACCCGTACCAACAGGGGAAGATACACATCCATTACCATCAGCATGCAAATTAGATCGAGGATTACCGCAAATCCTTTCGTAACAATCCTCCCGCGGAGCGGCCGCTCTGTGGCCAGGACGAGGGGGCTAAAAAGGTGGTAGACGAGAGAAAAGGGAGAAGGAGGAGAACGAGGACGATGCTACCGGGGAGATAAAGATTCGAAAGACTCTCCGCAAACTCTACAGCCTGGAACTTAATTATCCAACGTGGGTTAGGTCTATGGGGGTTCTACGGGAGATTCGAAGCGCGAAATACTCGGTACCGGGTAATGGCGGTCCGAGATACAAGTCGAAAGTGGATTTACATCGAGAGAGAAAGAGGGATGGGGAGTGAGTATTGTACCGAGGATTAGAAGACCTTGACAAGGTGGTCAGAGTTCAGGATTCGGTCGAGTCGTTGCTGAAAATTGACAACGGTGGACTCTCAAGGTCGATGGTGAAGAATTTAACAACGTGGATTCAAGATGGCGGATTCTATACCGCGCTCGGTCACTGGAAATGGACGATTGGAGATGGAGACAGGTTTTTGTTTGATAGATTTAGTACGTTTTGGGGATGAATGTGAGTGTATTGTATATGTTCAAGAATTTAGGTGGGATATCGAGTACAGAGGAAGATCGTGGTTGAAATTTTTAAGTGTATCACTTCCGATTGTATTTTTACGAGCTTTTTCAATGTTTACATTGTTGCATAGTCTAGATTTTCTGTACACGGTAAAAGCTTATGATATCTATGAATAACGTAGAATTATAGGTGCTTATCTGGTAGGTCATTCTGTAAGTTTGTTTATTTTTCTAATATGTAAAGTGATATTTTAATCTTATGAAGCTAATGAAGCTAATAAACCTAATAAACCTATGAAGCTAACATACGTCCAGTTTGGACGTCATTCTTATTTTCTGCAAATGTTTATGTGCACGGATGAATGTTCTTTTCGTTCTTCTCGTAGTTCATTTTCTAGATTAAAATTTATAAAATTTATGAGCCGATGAAACACCATCCCAACGAACGATACAAATGTTATTTGCTGCAGTTGTTATCATCTTCCCTTTTCCAAACTCGTGCATCATACATTTCACTTGTTGTTCTATTTGTTATTGAATATAAAAATTCTTACAGCGTCACGATCTGTGGCTTTCGAATGTCCTCGATAGACTAAACTAAAGTGTAACAGTTCAGTCATCCAAGTACTTCCAGCTCTGTGTGTTTATGATCGTAAGAAATATAAACAAACCTACTGGACGACTTAATATATACGTATCTCTTACCTGTGTAACAATACAATACACAACTTGTACTTCGAGGCTCTGTAACCGGAAATTAAACAATTACATTCCTTTAAAGTTTCATGATTTCGTCTTCTCAATGTGTTCGATCACAAAATCGTTCGAAGGAAGAAATATACATGGAAGTGTTAGAGGTTTGTCGATTCCTAGGAAAGAATAATTTTAGATTTAAAGAAGTAACAATCGTCTACAGATTTTGAAACTTTAGAGGGTTATGAATTCTTAGAAAAAAGAAACATTCGTAGATTAAACAAACATTTCCAGACTAGTAAGAAGAAATATTCTTTGATTAAGAAAAATAAAACACATCTCCAGATTTTGAAATATAGTAGGTTGTCGATTTCTAGGGGAAAAAGATATTCCTAGATTGAAAGAAGTAACAATCATCTACAGATTTTGAAACTTTAAAGAGTTATGAATTCTTAAAAAAAAGAAACATTCGTAAAAAAACATTTCCAGGTTTTGGATTATGGAAGGTTGTTAATTCCTAGTAAGAAGAAATATTCTTCGATTAATAAAAATAAAACACATCTCCAGATTTTGAAATACAGTAGGTTGTCGATTTCTAGGGGAAAAAGATATTCCTAGATTGAAAGAAGTAACAAATATTTACAGATTTTCAAATTTTTGAGGATCATCGATTCCTAGAAAATAGAAACTTTCGTAGATTAAAAAAAAAGGTTTCTAGATTTTTGAAAATGGAAAATTGTCAATTCCTGGTAAAAAGACATATTCTTCGATCAAGAAAAAATAAAACAAATCTTCAGATTTTGAAATACAGTACATTGTCAACTTCTAGGGGAAAAAGATATTCCTAGATTAAAAGAAGTAACAATCATCTACAGATTTTGAAATTTTGGAGGATCATCGATTCCTAGAAAATAGAAACTTTCGTAAATTAAAAAAAAAATTTCTAGAATTTGGAATATGGAAGATGGTCAATTTCTAGTAAGAAGAAACATTCTTAGATTTAAGAAAATAAAATACATCTCCAAATTTTTGAATATGGAAGATGGTCAATTCCTAGTAACAAGAAAAATTCTTCGATCAAAAAAAAATAAAACAAATCTCCAAAAGTTGAAATACAGTAGATTGTCAATTTCCAGACAGAAAAGATTCTAACCCAAAAACAACTACCAATCGCCCACAGATCGTGAAACTTCAAAGTGTCACGAATACTCCGAAAAAAGAAACGTTCTTAAATTACACCAACTAACAATCGTCTACACATTGTGAAACTTCGCCCGGTGATGAATTCTCGGAAGAAGCGAGAATTAGATTAAAAGTTCGTTCGATTAAAAGAAACAACTACCGTCCACAGATTTTGAAACACAGAAGTCCGTCGATTCCAACGAAAAGGAACCACTGATCGATCGACGACGAGAAATTCAATTTCGGTCGCAAATGAACGTGTTCCAGGGTCACGGTGACCGTAGAAACACTCGCGTGTCACAATACTAACCGTTGTCCACTTTCCACCGAGTGTCGCCAGTCACGGGGTGTCCTCCTTCGACATAATTTCCATCGCCGATCGAACAACGAACTCTTCTGTTCCAACAGCCTCGTGGATCTGCCCGCGTATCGTCGATCTCGTGGAAATTATCCCGTGAACGTACACATATACGTGTACATAAAATACACACGGACGTGATATCAATTTTAACCGCGTTTCACGAAACAAGAGCTCGCATTCAGATCGTTCTCCGTTCTCGGTATCGTTCTCCGTTCAGCGTCTCGGAAATTAATCGTACCGGAAGAACGCGCTCGCATAAAGGGTACTTGATTCAACGCGCGTTACTCGCGTATTTCATTCAAGTTGGGTCTATCGTCGCGTACGATGCTCGATCCAACTCCCCTCTTACTGATAGAGTAGGTATCCTTCCTGTTTGTCGCCACTGTCTCTGTTCCGTTGTCGATCAGCTTCACGATTCTCGTTCTCGGGGTCGACGTACACGGTTTCTCGAACAACAACACTTTCGACGACAATTTCGCGCGCAATCGAGGACCACGGTTTAATGGACCAGCTCGAATCCTCGCGACGCCTAAAAGACACGAGGAGAACCGGAATCCTCCATTCGTGAGCATCATCGCGAAACGGACCGGATACTTCACTGGAACCGTGTTCTCGAAGACGAGGGAGATTATTTTTGTTGTATTTATCTCGGTTTATTTACATTTCAAACCCTTTGCGTCGCGGAGTTAGAATGTAACTATTAAGTTACTTATTTTATTAAGTAAAGTTAGAAATTGTAACTATTGGGATTATGGTTTGGATTATATAATTTATTTTTTAAGTTTTTTGTTAGAAGGAAGATGTATCTTGCCTTTAGAAGATCTGAGTGAGAAATGAATTGAGCAGAGTGTGGAAGGCAAATTTTTATTTGGGGATTTTGGAAATACTAGTTTTTTCGTGGAAACTTAGTTTTATATAAGCTAGTCGATTGTAATGAATTTTTGTGCGATGTTAAAGTTACTTTTTAACGGTAATATATAAGACTTAGTGTGTGGGAAATGACAAAAATATAAGTACGATAATGAAGAATAAAAAGAAGAAGAAGAAGAAAATTGTAGGGAGATGTAACAAATGTTTACATTTTTAATTCTATCGTTAATCAAGATTCAAGGTGCTCCCAATAATTTTCCCACCTACCGTACATTAATTGCATTTTCAATTCCATTCTAAACCAACCTTCAAAGTGTACCTAGTAGTTTTCCCACCTACAGTACATTACTTACATTTCCATTTTCAACCTAAACCAAGCTTCGAAATATTTTCACTAATTTTCCCACCTACAGTGCATTACTTACATTTCCATTTCCAACCTAAACCAAGCTTCGAAACATTTCCACTAATTTTCCCACCTACAGTACATTACTTACATTTCCATTTCCATAGTAAACCAAGCTTCAGAATATTTCCACTAATTTTCCCACCTACAGTGCATTACTTACATTTCCATTTTCAACCTAAACCAAGCTTCGAAACATTTCCACTAATTTTCCCACCTACAGTACATTACTTACATTTCCATTTCCAACCTAAACCAAGCTTCAGAATATTTCCACTAATTTTCCCACCTACATTACATTACTCACATTTCCATTTCCATCCTAAACCAAACTTCGAAACATTCCCAATCATCTTCCCATCTACATAAACCACATTAAAAATTCCATTCTAAACCAAACTTCAAAACACGTACATCGGCGTACTCAAACCCAAGTTATCCCCGCACTCAACACCCCCAAACAACCAAGTCCAGCACATCTAATTAAAACCTCCGATCGTGTAATCCCCCCTCGTTGGTCACCATACGCGTCCCACTGGTTCCACCAGCAACCGTGGACACTCAACAAAAACAAAATTTCTCACATCGACAAGTCCCGAAATACAAGAAACGAAAGAAGAGAAAGAAAATTACACAAATACACATGAGAAAATATTCCCAAAACGCTCTAAGAAACCTTCCATTCGTGTCTCATTCTTTCTCCGTGTCTTATCCACGACTCAATCCGACTTCCATCTCGATGAAAACGACACACGACTTCCCCACGGTGGTCACCCAACACCCTAACCTTCCACGTTTCGCGTTCACGTTGGATTTCCCATCGTTTCGTTCGTAACTCGTTCGCGGGAAAACGATCGCGTTCTTATCCGCGAGATCGACGCGCACAGCCTCCGGCCGCGAATCGATACGTGCTTCGTCACGCTCGATATGCCGTGGCCGGAGTGGTTGTCGCTAATTGCCCGATTTGTTCGGAATCTTAGCCGTGGCTGTCCTCGTTCGTTTAATATCGAGTCGATGATGAAACCGCGAGGTGAGTTCTTGCGCGAGAAGCTGCCTCGCGAGTGTCTCTTTCGTTCTCACGTTTCTGCCTTCGTTTCTCTCTTTCTCTCTCTCTATCTTTCTTTCCTTCTCTCTCTCTCTCTCTCTCGGTTCCCTTATCTTTATAGAGCCAGTTCAACTCCCGGTGAACGCTGCTGCTTTTGGCTACCGGATTCCTTTTTCTTCTGCTTTCCCGGACTCGACGTATCGCTACGCCGTAAACCGTGTGCCGCGCGGTTGTAACGCGTTACGTCGCCACGCACTTTGTAGTACACTTATCTGGTTAACGCGAAACATCGTGGCTGGGAGCAGCTGTTAATTACGCCATTTGTCCGGATGGAAGCCGATCCGCCGTTTCTAATGCACCTACCGGCCTGGAATGCCGACGAGAAACGCGTTCACCGCGCCAACCGATACGCGACGCATAAATATCGCGGCCCGATCGCCGGCTGATCCGGTCGTTCCTTATCGACACGGAGCCAGTTTCACTCCTGCGACACTCGCAGGACGATTTTCAACCCGAATAATGATGCACGCTACGAGGATTCGGTGGTAGCATCGGACGGGGTATCCACCATCGTGCGAGGATAGCTTTATCTTGTTTATATTCTGGGACCGATCCAAGGAGTACCCGACCTAACTGAGAAGATGCAACAAATTTGAAAGAGAGTGTCTTTATTCATCTGTGTAGGCTTCTTTTGGATCAGTGTTCCCAACGATGTTCAATGGATTCGATAACCTGGTCACAGTGAGAACGTCGAGCTCTGAGAAATTGGTATCAATTGTAGAGTTCGGTAGTATAATGTGGATGGTCTCTATTGTGGGAGAGAATATTGTAGAGGGTAGGGGATCTGTAGTGTAAGAGATTATATAGTGTAGGAGATTTATAGTATAGGTCGTATAATCTAGAGGATTTATAGTATAGGAGGTCATGTAGTTTAAGAGATTTATAGTATAAGAGATCTAGAGTGTAAGAGGTTATATAGTATAGGAAATTATATAGTATAGAGGATCTAGAGTTAGGAATATAATATAGGAAATCTAGAGTTAAGAATATAGTATAGGAAATAATATAGTATGGAATATCTAGAGTTAAGAGAGAAATAGTACAGGAAATAATATAGTATAAAAGATCTAGAGTTAGAGGAGAATATAGTGTAGGAGATCTAGAATTAGGAATATAGTGTAGGAAATCTAGAGTTAAGAATATAGTATAGGAAATAATATAGTATGGAAGATCTAGAGTTAGGGGAAAATGTAGTATAGGAGATCTAGAGTTGGGAATATAATATAGGAAATCTAGAGTTAAGAATATAGTATAGGGAATAATATAGTATGAAAGATCTAGAGTTAGGGGAGAATATAGTACAGGAAATAATATAGTATGGAATTTCTAGAGTTGGAGGAGAATATAGTATAGGAGATCTAGAGTTAGGAATATCATACAAGAAATCTAGAGTTAAGAATATAGTATAGGAAATAATATAGTATGAAAGATCTAGAGTTAGGGGAGAATATAGTACAGGAAATAATATAGTATGGAAGATCTAGAGTTAAGGGAGAAATAGTACAGGAAATAATAGAGTATGGAAGATCTAGAGTTAGGGCAGAATATAGCATAGGAGATCTGGGGCCAATACCCGACCTAACTGAGAAAACGTAACAAATTTGGAAGAAAGTGTCTTTATTCATCTACATAGTCTTGTTCAATGGCTTCGATAACCTGTTTACAGTGCGAAACGTCGAGCTGTGAAAAGTAGCCATCAAGATTTCTCTTCTTGGTTGTTGGCAAATCTTTTAACATCGAGTGATTTTTTCAAGTATGGAAGTGGAAAATAATCCGAGGGGGATAAATATGGCGAATAGAGTGCATGAGGAAGTAATTATGTAGTATACTATTATACTGTTATATAGTAGTTATGTACTCTTTTGCTATAGAAATTATTACAATCTTCTGAAGTATCCGGAATGAAATTTAGAAACTAATTCAGATCTCCCCTCAATTAAATCGAATGGCGTTTCATTTAATTCGATCGATATACTAATATAAAGTACCAAATATAAAGGAAACGTAATCAAAGTAAATCGAATATATATTTAAAATTTAAATAAATCGTTTAATGAATACCTTTCGATTATTATTAGAACTCTAAAAATGATTAAAGATAAACTAATTTCGTGAGAAATTATCTCCTTAATACAATTGGATAAATTCTTACTCTTAAGATTGATAATAATAATATAAAATTATAACTTGTAAAACTTTAACTTTCTAAAATGTAACATGTGTGTGTGTTTTTTTGTTACGGTTTATCAACTTTTTGCCGAGTAATAAATATTACTGTCCAACGACCTTTTTGTCGACGGTGTGCAATCTAGTGTTACTTTACGTTGATCTGGAATGAAAAATCGAACAAAGTTCTTTCGTAATAGAATTACAGATCACCGATACACTGTGAATTTAACAAGATTTTTCGCAAGAAAAATGTTTTAAAAATATCTACAATCGCGATACAATTTCGTACACGTTTGTATTCACCGCGAAAGAAATAATCGTGTCGAATGTAATAGAGCCAAGTACAATCAAAGTACGATCGAGTTAAAAGAAAGTTGTTCGTTCAACGAAAGTTACCGCGAACGTAACAATAAAACTTTTAAAATATTTCCGCGATACACCTGAGACGCTCTCGTGACACACGCGTCGGGAAACACCGGTATACCAAGTAGATATAATATTATCAATTTTTTCCCAAGTATTTTTTTCATTCGTGAGAACCGGAATAATAAATAACTTTTTCGTCCTGAAAGAGAGAGAGAGAACGAAATATCCACCTGGCGTTCCGGACAGTTCGATCCGTCGTTGGAGATCACCTTTATTTACTATATCTGTCGTCGTTTCGTTAAAAACGCCCTTAATGAAACCGATGTCACGAAAGCGACGCCCGAAACGCAACCGGTTAACCCGAAACGTGTTTGCCAGCGAGTAAACAAAGTAGCAAGCGAGTAACTTTCTTCCCCTTAAAAGGGAACATCGAATGTTGAAAAAATCCTGCTCAACGATTGACAGTTCTGCCTTCGAGAGAGCATGGCGACAATTAAAAACGTTAATTAACGAACCAATCGGTAAAACGTACACATACAATACCACACACTTAAAGAACACACGTCTAAATCGTTCACCAAAGATGAACAAACTTCGAAGTCGATTTTCTCGAAAACGGAGCCCCGGATGGAAAAAAGTCACACCACATTTTTTTCTCACTTTTTCACGTAGAATCATCCCGTGTTTGATTTCACCGTGAATTCCAGCCTCCTCGATAAAAGTTTCGTCGGTATCCTCGATAAAAGTACCCAAGCTGTTAAACGCGACGTATTCCCGAAATTGATCGAGGCAACACCGACACGCGACTCGTCGAAGCTTCGTGACGCTTCTAAGGAAGGTTTCGTTGTGTCGGGTGACCCTTTGATGAGAAAAAGGGTGAATAAAATCGACACCGCGCGGGACGTAAATAATGGATGTTCGCGCGATCGCGGGTCGCGTCTTGACGGGCGCGCAAGAAGCCACGAAAAGCATAACCCGGCCTCCGAGGGTGAGCTTTCATTAGGAGCGGCCTTGTCAACGACACACCCTCCGCGAGCCGAGGGAAGAAACACCGCGGTAAGGGTTGCGGGTCGCGCGCGATAAATAACCCCCTCTGGGTGACTTAACGCCCTCGCCAAAACTTCTTTCGATCCACCCTGATAGACGTACCCTCGTGCCTCGCGAACCCGCAGCCTCGATTCGCTTAAACGCCGCTTTGCGAAACGCTCGCGCGAAAAATCACTCTTCAATGCGAGACTCGATTCTTCTCGTACGCTTTATTACCTGCACTCTCGATCTGTGATTTGTAAACTTGTTCTTATCTTTTTTGGGGATGGTCCAAAGTCGATTTTCTCGTGTTAAATTAATTATTTGGTGTTGGTGCATTGTTGTATTCTGATGGAAAATTATAACGGGAGAAATTAATTGTCTGGGGATGAATTGTGTATGGACTGTTTAAAACTTAGCAGAGTAGCTTTCAGTAGATTTTAATAGGTACATATTTTCGGTATTGACCAAGTACGGGAGAAAGAATTTTAAAAAAATGTCCAAAGTCACACTGCAAGAATAATGAAACAGTATTAATCAATAAATTATGAAACACTAGTACTCACCTAAAACGTCATTGAGATTTCGTTTAAAATTGTTACTCATATTTTTTATTCTACACTTAGCATAGATGTAAGAAATGTATCTAAAGATTTCCATTATTTGTTTTTGTAAACTTTACGACATCAACCGAATATCCAGGGACGATAGTACCTGGATGACATCGGTTGAACTTTGCCCTAATCCCCACTCTCACCTACCCCAAAGCAATCCAACAGGATAAGAGTGTATATACAGACCCACGTGCCAATAAACCAGAGAATCTAAAACTAACCTTTAAACCGAATACTCGTGTCTCTTGTTGATCCTTCTTTTACCACAGTTCAACGAAGTGTTGAACTACTCAACGACTAGATTCACGTGACAGCAGAATATTTTCTTAGTTAAAAAGATTCATCTCTTTAATACTAAATTTACCAGTCGGTAAATGACAAGTTTCAACTACTTTTACAAAGAAGTTACTATAAATTCCATACTTGTAGAAGGACTTAAATTCCTTTATAGCAGAGTAGACTTTTTCTATCTATAGATAGACTCTATCTGTATATAGAGTAGAGTTTATAGTAGACTTCGTAGTAAAGTTTTATAGAACGACAAAACTTATTGAACAACCTAGTAGATCGACTATAAATAGACTCTATAAATAGAGTCTATAAATAGAGCCTATAATAAACTCTATAGATACACTCTAAAGCTAGACTCTAAAAATATTGAGTTGTTCGGAAAGTGATTTCGTTCTTTTTCAGTGAAAATGAAACACGATTTTTCCAGAGCGTATAAACATATAATTTCATTAAATTACACATTCTCAATTTTGTAAAACGATGCAATCAAATTTATAATCTCTTCCTTTTCCTCAACCATCGATTCTCCCGAGACGCGTGCGAGGGATATCTCAATACAACGAAATCCATCGGAATTTCCAGCGTTGATGATCGTCGGTTGGTGTTATTTTGTTCGAAATATTTATTTCACTCGGCAAGCGACGCGTAAAAGTCCCGTCACACTCGCGCCATCCATTACGCGACAGAGCGGTGTTGGAATCGGCCGAGGAGGATGAATTAGCGGGGACGGGCCCGTGCTCCCGGCGGAAGTTAATGATTCTCGAGATTCTCGTCATCAAAAGGTCGAGCAAGGGCGCGAGCGGCAAAAGTGGCGAGTGCCGCGGACGTTGGACGAAGTCCAAGCGATTCTGCGGGCCATAAAGCGCCGCGAAAGTCCTTGAGGTGTATCCATTAAGCCACGGGCAAACAAACTCGAAGAGCGAGCGTCAACGACCGCCACTTTGCCCGTAATATATTATCACGTGACTAACGCACGCTAAATCGCGCCCGCTTCGGCACCGTCTATACCCGCTCGTCAGATTGTATTTTAAAAGTAAACAGATCGCCCGAGATTTATTCGAGGCTGGCCCACTCTCTTATCCCGAATACACGTTAAATTCGCGAGCTTTGATTTATCGCTTTAATACGGGGATTTTTCTTCTATTAAGCTTCTCCTGATGTTATTATTACTATTATTATTATTTGCAAACGAATTTTTAAAGGGAGAAAAATTTTTTTCCGCAGGAAAAAATATATCTGTAGGATTACAAAGAGTGTCGGAGTCGGGAACGTTACGGAGGGTGTCCCGATCGTCACCGGTCGATTCGAATTTCGCGCTATTTTTAAACCGTTGGACAGATTTGTCTAAAATTTGATATATGTCGTCTGAATAGATGGGAAATTAATCGTGGAGAAGTACATAGTGGAAAAACGCGTGAAAATTATTCTGGCAAAGAGTAATTTCTCGAGGAGGTTGTGTCGATTGGTCATCGAGATCGTAAGATTCGAATTTCGCGCTATTTTTAAACCGTTGGACAGATTTGTCTAAAATTTGATATATGTCGTCTGAATAGATGGGAAATTAATCGTGGAGAAGTACATAGTGGAAGAACGCGTGAAAATTATTCTGGCAAAGAGTAATTTCTCGAGGAGGTTGTGTCGATTGGTCATCGAGATCGTAAGATTCGAATTTCGCGCTATTTTTAAACCGTTGGACAGAATTGTCCGAAATTTGATATACGTCGTCTGGATAGATGGGAAATTAATCGTGAAGAAGTACATAGTGGACGAACGCGTGAAAATTATTCTGGCAAAGAGTAATTTCTCGAGGAGGTTGTGTCGATTGGTCATCGGGATCGTAAGATTTGACAGCTTTGGATTTTTTTCTTTGAGGTTGTGTCAATGGTAAGGTTTATGATGACGATTCACAAATAATTCCAAAGCTGAAAAATAATATAGAACGTGTCATTGGTGAAATTAATTCGAGTTTGTGGGAAAACTTCGTGAAACATTTGGGGAAAAGATCTTTGGTCTGTAAAAAAATCTGAAGTAGCTATTTGAAAAATCTCTTATTTCATTATTAACTCCCAAGTTTGTACTTTTAAATGGAAGAAAAAATATCAAGATTACTTAAACCGTTTGATTTTTATTCAAAAAGTAAATCGACCGGTGATGATTGGGACACCCTTTATTCGACCATTGCTTATTAATCGAACACACCTATCGATCAAGGATCATTTGGAATACAGAAATTCTTCAGAAAATCCTCACAAAAATTCTTTATCACCTAACGAATAATTTATTCGATCGTGTAAATATTACCCAATTGTTTCCATTCCAAGTTTCAATTGACGCTTTTTGGTAAAAAGGTAGCGAAAGTTTCCTTGTTTTTTCTCTTTAAGAATAACGTTAACTTTCTACTTTTAATACGCGCGACTCACTAAAGAACCAATTAGAGTTTTCCCTTTCTTTTCGTCTTTCCAAGATTAATTTTTTTCAACAAGGTTTTCGTTCGGTTAACGAGCCAACGAAAGTTCCACACATGGAAACCAACGGTGATATAATAATTAGGAAACGATCGTTAAAGAGAATCCATCAACTTGAACGAGTCGTGGCGAATAGAAGAATCGGGAAACTTTTTCACCAGTTCGTTATCGTTTACATACGTTTCATATTTAAGAAATTGCAACAATCGTTCCTGTTTAGGTTTAAAAACTTCGTTTCACCGCTTAACATACGCTCGGCGCGTTAATGAATGGAAATTCGATGCTAACGAATACCCCGGCGCTAGTTTGTAAATTCAGCGAAGTCAACATTTTCAATTTCCATTATCGTCGGATTATTCGCCGGTCATAATTACCGACCGGCTATCGTTATATAAGTTGCATCTCATTTCACGTGTAAGATATATTGTAAGAACGTCGCGTGTTTGGTAAGTCAAATACTCGACGAACAGGAAACCGCCTCGCGATCACTGTATTTATAACTAAATTGCGCGTACATGTGTAAATACGTGTACACGATTTGCCGCGAGAAAAATGAGAATCGGCCACGAATTTAATAACAACTCTGTTTCGCAATTTGCACTGCAACACGTGTCCGCGTTAACGAGAATGTGTTCACGACTCTCGAGTGATTTGTGCGAACGTATACAACTCCCGAACGGAATTAATTTATGATTTTTCATTTCCAAATACGTAATACATATGTATTATTGATATCTTGATATTTCAACGTGCACTTAATTATGACAGCATTAGGAAAGATACGACGATAACGATCGAGTTTAGTCATTAGACACTCGTTAACGTCAGTACACGGATAAAGCATTGTTCGTATCGAGATTCAGTATGAAAGGAATGATATATATATATCACAGTGGGAATGTATGTGGCATCGGTCAAAAGTCAACGTATAACATTAAATTAGTAAGAATCTTGCAAACTGTTAATCGGCCTTCGTGTTTTGTTTTTTTCTTTCCCTCCATTTGCTGCAACGTTATGCATTCATGGAAATGACAAGTGCAAAAGTGCAACATTGCTGCGTAATGCGACACGGGAACAATGCAACACATCCGCAATAGAAAATGGATCAAATGCAAAAGTGAAAGATCATTGCATGAAATTAAGCTATCCGGTTGCCTTGAAAATATTTGTAACAGAAATTTTAGTTACAAAATTACGTACATTTTATGTTTCGAAGTGCATTGGAATTTCATAAAATGTATTATATTCTTTATCGTTTTGTTTTTATAGATAAGTTAATTTAACATTATTACATTGAACCTATTTAAATTTTATGTTACCACTAACGTATACTTTCTGTAATTATCACAGTCTTGTCAATATCTCGATAAAATATATTTTCAACTTGGAGAAACTTTCCATGTTTACTAATCCATATTTTGTTAATACATATCTCGATAAAAGATATTTCCAACTTGTAGAAACTTTCAATGTTTACTAATACATATTTTGTTAATACATATTTCGTTAAAAGATATTTCCAACTTGTAGAAACTTTCAATGTTTACCAATACATATTTTGTTAATACATATCTCGATAAAAGTTACTTCCAACTTGTAGAAATTTTCAATGTTTACTAATAGATATTCTGTTAATACATATTTCGTTGAAAGGTATTTCCAACTTGCAAAAATTTTCAATGTTTACTAATAGATGTTCTGTTAATACATATCTCGATAAAAGTTACTTCCAACTTGTAGAAACTTTCAATGTTTACCAATACATATTTTGTTAATACATATCTCGATAAAAGTTACTTCCAGGAACTTTCAGAAACTTGTAGAAACTTTCAATGTTTACTAATACATGTTCTGTTAATACATATCTCGATAAAAGTTACTTACAACTGGTAGAAACTTTCAATATTTACTAATGCATGTTCTGTTAATACATATCTCGATAAAAGTTACTTCCAACTTGTAAAAACTTTTAATGTTTACTAATACATGTTCTGTTAATACATATTTCGTTAAAAGATATTTCCAACTTGTAGAAACTTTCTATGTTTACTAATACATGTTCTGTTAATACATATCTCGATAAAAGTTACTTCCAACTTGGAGAAACTTTCGATATTTTTACTCTTCCAACAAGATTCTCAATATCTGTCCACGTTCGAGGATTCCCCAGCAAGAGTTCCACACAAATAAAGAACTCGAGATTATCGATTCTTAACCAGTACGAAAGATTTAAAACTATTCGAGTCTGTGGCGCCTCGAGAAATCGTATCGATTGCGAGGCATCGAAACACATCACTCAGAGATAACCTATCCCCAGATGACACCAACCTTTGCTCTCCCAATGCACCAGAACAACCCATAGTCCAAGAATGACAGTACCTAACTGACGTCAACCAAACTTCGCCCCAACCTCCTCACTACTCAAACCAACAACACAAAACCATACACATACAATCACGTGCGAATAAAAAAACAATCTAATCCTTACCACCAAGTTCTGCACATCAAACTTCTCCTCCATTTTCATATATTTAACCTTCTTCAACTAACATCAACCTTTGCTCTTCCAAGACACCAAAACAACCCATACTCCTGAAACGACACTACCCAACCGACCTCGATCGAACTTTGCCCTAACCTCCTCACCTACCTAAACCCAAACCAAGAAGAGACAACCATACATAGAACCATGTACAAATAAAAAAAACAATCCAATTCGTACCACCAAGTGTTAAACCTCAATCTTCTACTCCATTTTCATACTTTTAACCTTCTTCAATCAATAACATCAACCTTTGCTCTTCCAATGCACCAAAACAATTAATACTCCAGAATTGACACTACCCAACCAACCTCGACCGAACTGTTCGTATTTTTCACCTTCAGATTACCAATCCACAGAATTTCTCAGTCGACTCTATCGCGTTACGAGTTCACCAGTACCGAGCAATGTCACCATCATCGATTTGGAGTTTTCTCGAAATCCGTGCTTCCTTGTTCGCGAAATTCTCCGATACCACGGGTCGTAGAGGGGAGTATTCGAGTCCCGGAAGGCGGATCGGTACAAGAATGCACGGTGTCGTACGTATCCGGGGAACGATCGCAATCGCAAGAGAGGTCACCATCGAAGATCGTTCGAACGGTTCGACGAGAGGTTGGCCGCGCAGGTCGTCCTGCTCGGATTCCGCTGGGAATTTACGAGGCCGGGCCAATCGTCGATAATCGCTCCTCGATCGCCGATAATTGAATATACAACCACCGTCCGCCCCCGCCTGCCCCCAAACGTGAATTATGTCCGCGTTGAGATCCGGTAGCCGGGCATTTCCGCGCGTGTAATGCGTACGTGCGCGCATTACGGCCCGGGACCGCGGCGCGTGCACGCAAATACGCAAACGGTGGCCGTTAACCATCAACCGGGATATCTCTTTCGATTACGTCGACGATTTACAGGGAATGGCGAGGTCCACTAACGAGATTGTTCCTTTCGTTGCGGAGAGAGAAACAACAGGGGCTTTACGGGAGTCGAGAGTCGGTGTACTCGTAGGGATGGTTGTTTCTTGTTGGGTGTGTGGTAGAATGGTTGAGGAGATCGGTGGTATAACGTGGAAGATCTCTATTGTGGGAGAGGAGATTATAGAGGGTAGGGGATCTGTAGTGTAAGAGATTATATAGTGTAGGTGATTTATAGCATAGAAGGTCATATAGTCTAGGAGATTTATAGTATAGGAGGTCGTGTAGTTTAAGAGATTTATAGTGTAAGAGATCTAGAGTGTGATTATGTAGTATAGGAAATCGTATAGTATAGAGGATCTAGAGTTAGGGGAGAATATAGTGTAGGAGATCTAGAGGTAGGAATATAGTGTAGGAAATCTAGAGTTAAGAATATAGTGTAGGAAATAATATTGTGTGGAAGATCTAGAGTTAGGGGAGAATATAGTGTAGGAGATCTAGAGTTAGGAATATAGTGTAGGAATTCTAGAGTTAAGAATATAGTATAGATAATAATATAGTGTGGAAGATCTAGAGTTAAGGAAGAAATAGTACAGGAAATAATATAGTATGGAAGATCTAGAGTTAAGGGAGAAATAGTATAGGAAATAATATAGTATGGAAGATCTAGAGTTAAGGGAGAAATAGTACAGGAAATAATATAGTATGGAAGATCTAGAGTCAAGGGAGAATATAGCATAGGAGATCTATAGTTAGGAATATAGTATAAGAAATCTAGAGTTAAGACTATAGTATAGGAAATAATATAGTGTGGAAGATCTAGAGTTAAGGGAGAAATAGTACAGGAAATAATATAGTATTGAAGATCTAGAGTTAGGCCAGAATATAGCATAGGAGATCTAGAGTTAGGAATATAGCATAGAAACTCGTATAATATGGAAGATCTAGAGTTAAGGGAGAAATAGTACAGGAAATAATATAGTATCTAGAGTTAGGGGAGAATATAGTACAGGAAATCATATACTATAAAAGATTGTATATTATAGAAAATCTACAGTGTACGATCTTACAGAAGAACGAAATGTTCCTTCGAACAAATTTTTAAAATACCAATTTATTTAGAAAAAGAAAACAAGCCAGTCCGCATCGAGGGACACTCTTTGGGGGGGTTGGTTGACATTTGCCCGAGAACTACTCGGATTTGAACGTCAGTTGTTTCAGGATCGTCCCTTGTGTGTACAGTTATGTAAAGAGCGTTCAAGACTTTGTCTACGGGGCACAGAACACATATTCCATATTTTCGGTTTTATTGGTTGTTCGCAGAGATTGGGGGAGAGAATCCCTCGTCCGGAGCAATTCTTTCCCCGTGAATAATACAGAGTACTAGGTATGAAAAAAAAATTAGTGACCGAGCAACGTTTCGAAGAATCTAATAAAACGTTCAATAACTCACGAGAAATTTTTTAAAAAACTTTTGTTTTGCACGTTTGGTAACTATGCTCTACCCAATAGAAACGTGTTTCTTTATACACGGTGATACTTTCTACTTGATATCTTTGTCATGAGCATAAAAAATCACAAGATTGCCAATTTACCAGAAAATGTTCGCAACACCACCCTGTTCTTTCCAACTAAACAATTTACTATTTAACAATTTACTCAGAATCTTATAAAATTCCTCTACCTTCCAATTCGTCTCCAAAAATACCCCAAATACTCTCCCCTCGATTCACAGGTAATTCGAAGCAATAGCGAGTGCAAAAGCAAAAAATAAAAGATCACTTGCAAATTACAGTAACCATTACAAAAATCAATTTTCACTAAAAATTACAATGTCCAGAGAACGAATAAACATCGCGCACTGGTAATTTTTAATTCGTCGCAATATCGAGTGCAAAAGCAAAAAATAAAGAATTACTTGCAAATTATTGTACAATAACCATTACAAAAATTAATTTTCACTACAAAATTACAGTGTCTGGAGAACCAGTAAACGTTGCGCACCGGTAATTTTCAATTCGATGTAATATCAAGTGCAAAAGCAAAAAATAAAAAATTACTTGAAAATTATTGTACAATAACCATTACAAAAATTAATTTTCACTACAAACTTACAGTGTCTGGAGAACCAGTATACGTTACGCACTGGTAATATTCAATTCGACGAGTGCATAAGCAAAAAATAAAAAGTCACTTGCAAATTACAATAACCATAACAAAAATCAATTTTCACTAAAAAATAACATTTCCTAAAGAACCAGTAAACGTTATGCACCAGTAATTTTCAATTCGACGCAACATCAAGTGCAAAAGCAAAAAATAAAAGATCACTTGCAAATTATTGTACAATAACCATAACAAAAATCAATTTTCACTACAAAATTACAGTGTCTGGAGAATCAGTATACGTTACGCACTGGTAATATTCAATTCGTCGAGTGCATAAGCAAAAAATAAAAAGTCACTTGCAAATTACAATAACCATAACAAAAATCAATTTTCACTAAAAAATAACATTTCCTAAAGAACCAATAAAAGTTATTTACCTGCAATTTTCAATTCGACGCAATGTTAAGTGCAAAGGCAAAAAATAAAAAATGACTCTGAAATTACAACAAACAAATTACAGCATCTCCGATAAAAATCAATTTCCATTAAAAGAGAACTCACCGTGTCGAATGAAAACGAGTGAACGTTGTACAATTCGGTGGCGCGTTACGAGTGAACGAGGTGGTACTCGCGGTCGTGATTCGCTGTAAGCGAATCCACAAACCGGAAGTGGCTCGAAGAACGACGAACGAACGCCTACGAACGAGAAATAAACTCGTAACGGTGAAACAACAACGTAGGTACGAATCGGTTCGGTATCGTTGGCCCGGTGATGATCATCGGGGTTAGGTTCGACGTTTAACCCTCCCGGCCCTCCCGTTATCGGATTTACGACGTCTTCGGTGTCTCCGGAATGAGGAAAGGGGTCAATGAGGAGGCGTGAAATATACGATTTCTCGGAATCGAAAGGAACAAGCGGAGACCGACGAGGCCAGGCGAGGCGAGGCGAGGCGGAGTTCCAGGAAACGGAAAATCACTGGTCGAGATAGCGGAACAAAGGCTGAGGAGGTTAGAGGGTAGAATCGGAGTTCCCGGGTCACCGTACAGATTAGAAGGAGGCATTTCTCATCGATAGGGTCCATCGAGATACCGCGGGGCTACGTTGCCCGTTCCGTAGTCACAGTCCTTCAGGATCGTTGAGGAACAATAACGACGCGAGAAGCGCGACCTCTCGCTCGGTAGAACCCGAGAACCCCCTCCGGTTCGTTCTTTACCCGTGTTATTTATCGGCGAGATAAACCGTTCTGGCTGTTAAACGCGTCGGTTTAACATAAACACCGATAACTCGACACTAACCAGACGCGAAAACCAGAACGCGTTTCCGAGACGCGAGGATGACGAACAACGTCTTCGTTTCTTCTCTTCGCGTTTACTTTTCTACGGCTTCACGCATCGTGCAACGTCCAATCGTCGTTGAAGAAGTTCTCGAGGTCGTTTTGGACTTCGTGACGATTCTTTTTGCCTCTCGCGCGATTCAACGTTCGAGGGGGGCAAAGAGGGTCGTCTCGAAATCCAAAACGATCTCGAAAACTTCTCGTAACGAGGGAATCGGTTCTCCAAGTGGTCCTCTCGAGTGTTTTAGGGGCACACGGGTTTTTCGTTTTTTTTTTTTTTTTGTTCTTCTATCGAGCGTGGTCCACTTCTAGGACCAGATACCGGTTATCGGTTACACGTGTGGGTGTTTACGTACCGCGTGAGCGCTATGGCGAACCGTGAACAGGGGTGTCGTTGTAACCGAGTCGTTTGACGCATGCCAGACCCGGAGATCGTGGTGTTTCGCGCCATAAAACGCGCGATGGTCTCCTTTGGTAACCGTGGGCTACCTTCGCTGGAGAACGTGTTCCAGTTGGAGCTATCGCGGGACGAATTATTGTTATCGGGACGGGACACTCGAGTTCGAGAGGTTTTCTTTCTTTTTTTCTTTTCTTTTTTTTTTTTAATAGTTTACATACGGTATTATCGTTTTACACGGGTGTTTTTCAAGCTTGGCAGGACACACGTCGAAGGTCGGTGGATCTTTGATTTTTTCGTGAAATGATACTCTTCCAAACGGTTGATAGGTCGATAATCGAATTCCGAGAGAATTTTCTTAACACGTGTGTTTTTTATCGTCTGTAACAGGATTATTTAATCTATTATTCTTTATTATTTTTTTGCTTTGTACGATAAAGATGGAAAGGAATTAAAAATCGATAGATCTCTTCGAAGTACAGAAACATTTTTAATTTTCAGTATTTCAACACGTGTCTTTTATCGTCTGTACCAGGATTACTTAATCTGTTATTCTTTATTATTTTTTTTCTCTGTACGGTAAAGATTGAAAGAAATTAAAAATCGATAGATCTCTTCGAAGTACAGAAACATTTTTAATTTTCAGTATTTCAACACGTGTGTCTTTTATCGTCTGTACCAGGATTACTTAATCTGTTATTCTTTATTATTTTTTTTCTCTGTACGGTAAAGATTGAAAGAAATTAAAAATCGATAGATCTCTTCGAAGTACAGTACCATTTTTAATTTTCAATATTTCTCTCCCTACTGTAAGGAATAATTTGATTCTCGAGTTTCACAATTCGGGTAAGCAGAACGTTCGATATCTTGGCAACCCTAAAGCCACTTCTAATAGTAAGGTCAGTATTTTATTAACAATAACTCCCGCAATTTTGATTACTTTTACGTGAAAAGAATTGTACACACTCCTAAAATATGAAGGAAAAATATATGAACAAACTCGCCGCGAAAATATGATACAGTTCCGCTCGGGAAATTCTCAAAGAACGCCTACAAAAATTGCAATCCGGACCCCCTCGAAGAAGCTCCAGTAGATCGCCTAATCGTCAAAAATTACTTAATCAACGCGAAAAAAATTCTGTACACCCTTCAAACATATACAAAATATACTTAGACAAATTGTACGCAAAAATGTGATACCAAATTGCTGAAAAAAAATCCTTAATAAACATTCCACCCCCTCAAAGAAACCTCTAACCGCGTAATCGTTTGCCCCGGTTTGAAGAAACTTCTAACCGCGTAATCGTTTGCCCCGGTTTGAAGAAACCTCTAACCGCGTAATCGTTTGCCCCGGTTCCAAGAAACAATACCAACCCTCGCAATATCGCAAATGATCGTTTCTCTGTCAAGAACGAATCATCCAGTCACATAGAAGACGATATTCCCGGCGTGCAATTCGTTAATCGGTAATATCCACGCCTGACACGAATCCTCTCCTCGAACAGTTCCAACGAACATAATTTCTAACCAAGTTCCCTAAAAATTCATGCCCAACGTTCGTGCGCGCGTTAACGACCACGGCCAACAATAATTAATTGAACGCCGCGTAGCGCGAGGAGCTCGTTCTCTCCATGATTTTTCGTTCGTCGAATCGACGATGGTGGAACATAATTTGCAGAAATCGCGTTTCGATTCGTGGAATTATCGCGAGGCGGTGCGTGTTCGCGCCGTACGCGCGGTGAACCATCGCGAGAGGTTCACGGTTCGCGCGTGGGTGCGATATCTGATCGCGTGCACGCCTCGACGATCGATATCAACCACGAGGATATATTCGACGACCGGATGAGAGATGGCCGGTGTCACGGACGCGTCTCCGGAACAGCTTCCAGCGGTGCTCGCGCGTCTTGGAATTCTTTTCCAGGTCGCGTTGCGTCGCGATCGAAGGGGACGATCGATAACGCGTCGTACGTCATTGAACGCGTCACGCGTGCACCGTGTACACGCGTTCCCATCGCAATTTGTCAAATTAGCATAGCGCTACGCCGCAACTGCGCATCACTGCGAGTTTGGATGCTCGAACGGGTGTTCGACGAGCGATAAATATTTCGCGATGAAATAGTCGAGCGATTTCTGTTCGAGGGATGCGACCTTAACGATCACGAGCGAGTCGTTTCGCGAGGTTTGAGAGGGTTGTGGGCTGTACGATTGCTTTACGCGATTTAGGTAGCGGGAGAGATTCTTCGGCTTTGAAATGGAGCATTCGTCGAGGAATTGTGTACAGGGTGATAAAGAAGTGGATGTCTGGAGATAGAGAGGGGTGAATCTGGGCAATGAGAAGGGTAGGGTTGTTCTGTTGTATCTTGGTTTTCGAGTTGTGGGAGAAAATATTCGAAGGGTTGGAAAATGGAAAATTGATTAAAAAAAAAAAGAGTAACAGAATACATCTCTTAAGGTGGATGTGACACCATTTTATGGAGGAATTTGAGTAAAATTATCGTTAGCCTTATCGTGGGTTGTGTGTATTTTGATTTTCGAGTTGTGAGAGAAAATATTCGAGGGTTGGAAAATGGAAAATTGATTTTTTGAAGATAGAGTAACAGAAACGAGAAAATACATATAATATTGTGTATAAATTGAGAAGAACCGAGTTAACACGAGGCAAAGGAAATTTTCTGTCGAAGGTTAACTCGGTTAAGGATTTCAAGCAGTTAAGGAAACTTCGCGTGACGTACAAGGTATCAAATAATGCACAGTGGAGAAATACAAATAATATTAAATATAAATTGAAGAGAACTGAGTTAACACGAGGCAAAGGAAATTTTCTGTCGAAGGTTAACTCGGTTATGATTTTCAAGCGGTTAAGAAACTCTCCTGTCGTGTACAAGGTACCAAATAATACACAGGGGAGATAATGCAACTAATATTATATATAAATTTGAAAGAACCGAGTTAACACGAAGTAAAGGAAATTTTCTGTCGAAAGTTGCCTCGGTTACCATGTTCAAAGGATTAAGAAAACTCACGTTACGTACCATCTACCAAAGAATAACACACAAACATTATATACAAATTCAAGAGAACCGAGTTAACATAGAGCAAAAGAAATTTTCTGTCGAATGTTAACTTAGTTATGATTTTCAAGCGGTAAAGAAACTCTTGTGTCGTGTACAAGGTACTAAATAATGCATAAAAGAGAAAATACAAATAATATTACATATAAATTGAAAAAAACCGAATTAACACGAGGCAAAGGAATCTTTCTGTCTAAGGTTAACTCGGTTATGATTTTCACACGATTAAGAAACTCTCGTGATGCGTACAATCTACCAAATAATGCACAGAGGAGAAAATACAAGTAATATTACATATAAATTGAAAAGAACTGAGTTAACACTGGGTAAAGGAAATTTTCTGTCGAAAGTTGCCTCGGTTACCATGTTCAAAGGATTAAGGAAACTCACGTCAGGTACCATCTACCAAAGAATACAACACGAACAATATGTATAAATTCGAAAGGATGGAGTTAACACGAGGCAAAGGAAACTTCCTATCGAAGGTTAACTCGGTTATGGTTTAAGAAACGACGATTAAGAAACTCTCGTGATGCGTACAATCTACCAAATAATGCCCAAAGGAGAAAATACAAATAATATTACATATAAATTGAAAAGAACCGAGTTAACACGAGACAAAGGAAACTTTCTGTTAAAGGTTAACTCGGTTATGATTTTCACACGATTAAGAAACTCTCGTGATGTGTACAATCTACCAAATAATGCCCAAAGGAGAAAATACAAATAATATTACATATAAATTGAAGAGGGCCGAGTTAACACAAGGCAAAGGAAATTTTCAAACGAAAGTTAACTCGGTGATGATGTTCAAACGATTAACATACTCTCGCCTCGCGTACAATCCACCAAATAATGCCCAAAGAATAAACAACAAACAACATATACAAATTAAAAAGAACCGAGTTAACACGTCTCGAGAAACTTTTCAAACGAAAGTTAACTCGGTAACGATCAACCGAAGGGGTTAAGAAAACCTCGAGCCCGTTTCAATTCTCGTAACCTTAACCCACAGGGGTTGAGCGTTTTCGCGCCGCGGGTTAAGTCCGAAACCAAGGGGGTAGTTTAGCATAACGGTGAACGAAAGGGTGTAGGGGTGGGAACAGGGTGCGCGCGGCGTCGAAATGCAATTTCCTTGTAAATCGCGGCAAACCGGGCGAGAGAACGACAAGGAGATAACATTAGATGTCCACGTGTACACGTTTATCGGTATACGTGGTACGCGTCTCGGCCGATCCCGAGTATTTTCAGACGCGTCGCTACCGCGGCCGCGAGAAACGTGCGAGCTATTCGTTTGACGGCGGTTGAACATAAATTCGGAACGTGGCGTGATTTTCTCGCCTTGTCACCTTTGTCATTTGCTGCTTATAAATACCGTCGTACCGTGCAGTTTATTCCCGGTTTTCGCGACGCTTTCCGGGCCTGGTTTCTTTCCTCGCGACGAGCACGCAAATAGACGGAACTCGTCAAAGAATCGAATTTTCCCCGTGGGGAAAAATCAAGAGTTCGTGGTGGAAGATGGATCGTCTCGAATAGAATTTTTTTTGTTTCCCCTTCCTCGATTTCCTCGACGTTCGTCCGATCTGGAACGTGTACCCGTGCATCAATGTTGCGTTTGATATTCGTCTCTCGAACGTTTGTTTCGATGTATCTTAATCTCGAGCGTCTCGACGCGCCGCGTCGGCTTCCAGGGCGAGGAAATCTGTCGTCGTTTATCCTTCGGTGAAAGTTTATTCGACCTTGTTTCTCTTCAAGTTTTTCAGTCCACAAGGGATGATCGTGTTCTAAAAATAATACCTCGTAGTATTCTCGCTATAGAAGAATCTTTCATGTATATTTCCTCGATTCGATTTACCAATGTTTGTAATTAATTTCCAACTGTTCACGTGCACAATTCTGCAACCAAATTTCGTGCAATTCCTGGAAAATTTTTCGATATAAAAGGATTGTATATATGATAGAAAAATAATATTCTGTTGATATGCAAGATTCTTTCTCTTCGGTACATCTGTAATCAATTTAAACGTGTTCTCTGTCATCGCGCACCGATACACGTGTGTCCCGAGGAAACGAATTTTCAACGTTCGAGTAACAATTTATACGACCTCGTCCACTCGTGAATCTATCTGAATATTTTTGCAAAGGTACAAAGAAGTTGTACATTTTATTGTGCTATTTCCACAACGACCTCTACCAATATTTTTCATCCATACCTCGTGTTTCAAACATTCTGTCATAGTAAAATGTGTTCTTTGGTATACTTCTTCGTTTTGCTTCACCCGAATCAAACGTAATTAATTTAAACGCGTTCTCGAGCATCGTGGATCAACGTTGCCCCGAGAAAGTACGGAAGCGTACGCGAATTTCGCGAGCCTCGCGCGACACCGATCGAGCGAAGATCGAACGTAATACTCGTTGAGAGAAAGTCGAAATAAATGATCGCAGTTTCGTGAGTAATCGTACGTATTCCACAGCCCGTGTGGCTCTTTATCGTTTATTCGACGAAGAAACACGGAGGAGCCGTGCGCGCGCGTGTGTCACGGTTAGCCGTGAAATTACCGCGAGGGGCTACGAGCGTCGACAGACGTGGAACATGCGCTCACGAGTGTCGCCGTTTTTTGTCACTTTTACGGCCCCCCGGGCCCCGAAAATATGCCCATTAAGCACGCCGAAGAGAAACACGCTTGTCGAGAAAGAACCGTAAACACGACACGAGAGTGAGAAAGAAAGTGAGAAAGAAAGAGAGAAAGAGAGAGAGAGAGAGAGAGAGAGACTCGGTCAGGGGCCACGGACTCGTATTACACGAGTTTGTTACAATACGTCGCCCGAAGGATCTTCGTCTCGTCTTCCACGAACCCTTGACACGCGCTATCGAAAACAGAGCAACGCGTCGCGAAAGTCTGCATCCCTCTTCACTGACGAATTTCTCTGCCCTTCACTCCGAGTATGGCTTGTTTAAGTTTGCGTTGACTGTTTCTTTTTCTTTTCGTTCGGTGTATTTTGAAAAACAAATCAATATTTCGCTTCTCTTTTCGGTCGATGCATTTCGAAAGATTAGTGGACATTTTTAAGTTCGATGCATTTTCAAAGGTAGATCGATATTTTTTTCTTCTTTTTATTGGATGCATTTAAAAAAACCGATATTTTTTTCTTCTTTTCGTTCGATGCATTTTGAAAGATAAGTGGATATTTTTCCTTCGATGCATTTTCAAAAGTAGATCGATATTTTTTTCTTCTTTTCGTTCGATGCATTTAAAAAAATGTATTGATATTTTTTTCTTCTTTTCGTTCGATGCATTTCAAAAAATTAATCGATATTTTTTGCTTCTTTACATTCCATGCATTTCGAAAAACTAATCGATATTTTATGCTTCTTTTCGTTCGATGCATTTTGAAAGATAAGTGGAAATTTTTCGTTCGATGCATTTCGAAAAACAAATCAATATATCTTTTCTCTTTTTGTTCGATGCATTTTGAAAGATACGTGAATGCACTTCCGTTCGATGCACTTCCAAAGGTAAATCGATATTTTTTCATCTTTTCGTTCGATGCATTTCAAAACACTAATCGACATTTTTTTCTTCTTTTCGTTCGATGCATTTAAAAAAACTGATCGAAATTTTTTTCTTCTTTTCATTGGATGCATTTTGAAAGATACGTGGATATTTCTTCGTTCGGTGCATTTCGAAAAACAAATCAATATTTCTTTTCTCTTTTCGTTCGATGCATTTTGAAAGATAAGTGAATATTTTTTCGTTCGAAGCACTTCCAAAGATAAATCGATATTTTTTCTTCTTTTCGTTCGATGTATTTCGAAAAACAGATCGATATTTTCTTCTTCTATTCGTTCGATGCGTTTCGAAAGATAGGTGAATATTTTTGCATTCAATGCATTTCCAAAGGTAAATTGATATTTTTTCTTCTTTTCGTTCGATGCATTTTGAAAGATGAGTGGATATTTTTTCGTTCAATCATTTCGGAAAAATACATCTATATTTTTGTTTGCTTTTCATTCCATGCCTTTTGAAAGATGCGTTAATTTCTTTTTCCTTTCGTCCTATCTATTTTGAAAGATACGTGGATATCTTATTTTTTTTTGAAAGATAAGTCGATATTTATTTTTCTTTTTTTCTATTCCATGCGTTTTGAAAGACACGTAAATTTTTTTTTCTATTCGTTGTGTCTGTTTTTAAAGATACGTCGATATCCTTTTTCTATTCGAGAGATCGAAGGTCGATGTCTTTTTTTTATTCAATGCGTTTTTAAAGGTACGTTGATATTTGTTTTTCATTCTTTCTATACGATTATAAAGATACGACCATGTATTTCCTCTTTCCGTTCCATCATCATCACAAACAATCCTACGGAAGAATTTTTAGTCTAAACAACGTTGGTTTATGATAAAGAAGAACTCGTACAGAATAATACTGCACCGATATATGTACACATGAGATATCTCGATATTATACAAAACAATATAACACAGATGATGACACGTGATTCCAGAACGTTATCGTGACTTCTAAGTCGACACAGCTACTCTTTGCTAAAGTTTGTGACTCCCTGTCCCACTGTAAACATCTCCAAATTGTGATCTCACGTTCGAAAATATTGCTACGCTCTCAAGTTCCCAAAACCTGATAATTCTTTTAAATTTCGATCTCTACGAATCTCTCCGCGGACTTATCCACCTAATCGTCTTGACATCGTCCCCTCGTGCTCTTCACACACCTTTTCAGCCCACCTGTTTCGTCCCTCTCACCTTTCCTCGCGACTGTTCTTCCGATTCTCGTTCAATCCTCCCGAGTTTCTCTCGGTATTCGAACGAGAGAGCACGAACGAACGAACATCGCGAGGAAGCAATATCTTTTGGGTAGCGGTTCTCGCAATAACATCGTGCTGCAACTGACTACACGGTGGCAACTGCGAGACTACAAGTGACTGACAAGTTGTGAGATACGGCCGGGACCGCGAGCTAAAACTGAGTTACGACCGGGCTAAAACCGAGCCAGGGCTAAATCATGGAGCGAACTCGCGTAGTATACAGTTTTCGAAGATATTTAAAGTATTTCAGCGGGGAGACGACCGACACTAGGCCCTTAGTTCTCGGCCGAGTAACACGAACTGTGCGAATTTCGACCCAGAAATAGAAAGCGAGGAGGGCAGCGATGAATAATACTTTTCGAAAATAACTCGTCGAGCGGAGTTATCGGTCGGTTCCTTCGACTCCTGGTTCGAGAATGACACCTTGTACATTTTTCGATAGATTCCTCGACCTTCGAGTCGATTCGTTGCATCCCGAGATGCAACGTCCGGCAACTCGAAGGATCTCGTTTCGAGAGAGAATTAACCCCCCTCGGGACGAATTTGTTCCGTGACTGTGGAAACTATGAAAACGTTGACAACAATTTGTTCACGGTCGTGGCAAACTCTCGTACGACTTGACAAAAATTATTTAACGTACAATCGAGAAATGTTAACCTAGAATTAACAATGAATTTATACCACTCTCGATGGTTTTGTTCTGAAGTGTGTCGTATCATATGAAAATAGTGAAAAGATGATCGTTGACGTGCAAACAAATAAGATTTTATCGATGTACAAACCAAGCAACAATTGCACAAGATGGTTGCTTTAGTTTCTTCTGAAGACAACTTGCAAAAACATTTACCTCGATACCAAGAATGTTGTTCTAAGAAGACATTGTACAACAAGATGTATAACCCACTGTGTAGGAAAAATTAAATTAACGAAATGTACTAAAACGTGACTTGAAAGTTACACGGGCCCATAGAGGGTTAATAAGGGGCCCTAGTGAATTTTGTTATTGTTGATTCGATTTCTTCTGTTTATTAATATATTAATAAAAGTAATTCGTATCAGATTTTCTTCCTTCTTGAAACACCAACCTAATTTACAAATATTTAAACAATTATACTGGGTCATATATACCTTACCATACCATGTACATGATAAAATAACCACTATAATAATTAAGGATTGAAATACTTTACGAAAAATTCGCGAAAAGAGTTCCTCGGTGCAACCAATGTTGCACTGCTCGTGATGCAACCTTCGAATTAACATTTTGCAAAGATTCTCGCGGAACTGTGAACAATTCACCTACCTTACAATATTTAAACAATTATACAGAGTACATACCCCACCATACCATATATAAAATAAAATAACCACTACAATAATTAAGGTTTGAAATACTTTACGAAAAATTCTCAAAAAGAATTCCTCGGTGCAACCAATATTGCACTGCTCGTGATGCAACCTTCGAATTAACATTTTGCAAAGATTCTCGCGGAACTGTGAACGATTCACCTAGCTTACAATATTTAAACAATTATAGAGTCGTACGTATCCCATTATAATAATTAAGGATTGAAATAATTTACGAAAAATTCTCAAGAAGAATTCCTCGGTGCAACCAATACTGCACTGCTCGTGATGCAACATTCGAATTGACATTTTGCAAAAAATTCTTGTGGAACTGTGAACAATTCATCTAGCTTAGAATATTTCAACAATTATACAGAGTCGTACGTACCCCATCGTACCATATATATATTAAAATAACCACTACAATAATTAAGGGTTAAAGTACCATGAGAAAAATTCTCAAAAAGAATTCCTCGGTGCAACCAATATTGCACTGCTCGTGATGCAATTTACGAATTAACATTTTGCAAAGATTCTTGTGGAACTGTGAACAATTCGCCTAGCTTCCAATATTTAAACAATTATACAGAGTACGTACTCCACTATACCGTATACATAATAAAATAACCACTATAATAATTAAGGGTTGAAATACTTTACGAAAAATTCTCAAGAAGAATTCCTCGATGCAACCAATATTGCACTGCTCGTGATGCAACCTTCGAATTAACATTTTGCAAAGATTCTCGAGGAACTGTGAACAATTCACCCAGTTTACAATATTTAAACAATTATACAGAGTACATACCCCACCATACCATATATAAAATAAAATAACCACTACAATAATTAAGGGTTGAAGTACCTTACGAAAAATTCGCGAAAAGAGTTCCTCGGTGCAACCAATGTTGCACCGCTCGTGATGCAACCTTCGAATTAACATTTTGCAAAGATTCTCGAGGAACTGTGAATCTCGTCGGTGCGATTATCAGAATGACACGAAATAGTAACGTTTTCCAGCGTTAATGCAGGTACGGCTCGGTCGATTGCAGGCGCACAATGTGGCAAATGTGCTAACGAGGTTCACCGGAGCCGTGAGAGAATTCCGATTTGTCAGTGGGATCGTTTCAATGTCCATTCTTCGCGAGTTTCTCAGCATTTGTTATTCATATTCGACTGTACCAGCCGCGTTGCGTAATTAATACGTCGAACGATGTATCATAATTGCCATAGGTATTAAATCGTTGACTTACGCTGCCTGGCTCGGGTCTCATTAAGAGCGATCCCGAGAACGTAAATTATCATCCGATTCGCTCGCTCGTATGTTTATACAAATGCGATCGGAACGAAAAGTAAACGATAATTCAAACGGTAGTAACGCGAGATTGGACGTCGATGAAAAAAAAGAAAAAAAGATTTTCTTCCGACTGTACCGATCAGCGGGGGCCCGGTCCGTGAAAATTATTGTTTTCTGGAAAACTTGCGCGACACGTGTACTCCCATGGGTGGTCGTATCGTTTCGTGCAAGGGAAAATATGTTCGAGAGTGAATCGTGTGTGTTGGAACCCGGATGAAAACACGTGCGACGTTCGTCTCGCCGGGAACTCCGCGTTTCTCGTGTCGTTTCGAATATGTAAATCATTTATTACGTTTGTCCAATCGGTAAGTACGAGCTCGTCCCTTGAATTCCAACGGTTCACGAACGCGAACTGTAATTAATCGTTTGTGTCGACGATCAATGAATTCCATTCGTGCGAACACACTGGTGAATTTTTATTCGTTGACTTTCCATTTATTTACAATTCGCGGAGAAGTCTCTACTTGTACGAACTGGAGGTTCTGGTCCTGTTTCGATACAATTGTAAAAGTTTTCAAGCGTTGATCGTTGTGCAATGTGTTTCATGTGTGTATTTTTCAGGAAACTATATTTTACGTATCGTAATCACGTCGATATAGTTATACTATGAGAATAATATAGTTGTGACAGTGTGTGGAAAAGATACAGATTTGTTGACCGGTGTAATTGCATTTATTTATTTTTTTAAAAAGGGGAAGTAACTAACCATAAGTACTGGAGCGAAAGGTAATAAGAGGGATTTTCGGCAATTTTTTCATGACATAAAACATTCGTGAAACTTTTCCTCGTTTTCTGTATATATTCTCTAAGGTTTCAAGATGTAAACCATTTTTTTTTATTACAATCTATCGGCCCTTTGCGGAGCAATAAATATTATTCTTCGTGGACTAATCCTGTCCATCGTATAGCATCTTAATAGAAGTTCTACCCGTCCTATGAACCTAAATTCTATTTTAAAAAATGTAAAATCAATGATAATACACAGTCGTGAAAAGAAACGAACATTCGAAAAGAAAAATATATATCTTTACATTAAAATTACAGTAAAAATATTCCTATTAGTATCAGATCACATATGTATCTTCGAAGCTGGATGGAAAAATGGTAAATTAATTTAGGAGTACCATTAATTTATTCCGATAATTGTCCACGAATATTGTAAACAAAGTCACAACTAACAACCAAAAGTAACTTTAAAAAGAAACTCGTCAACAAGTCAAATTTACCGCTTTGGTAGTTCTATAGTCAGAATGTGTTAACACTAGGTTTACAGGACACGTCATTTTTACGCATTTCTATCAATAAGAAAAATTACGAATACTTGTACCGACTGTTATCCATTTAACAAAACAAGTATATATCCAAATTCATTTTCTTCGAAGCTTTCCAATTTTATAATTCTCTATACGATAAACCTATTTCTTCTCGATACACGCCAATTTAACTCAAAAAAATATCCGTAAACCCAGTATTAAAGAATCTACCGAAAAACTCCAAAAAATTTCAAATCGACAAAAGTCACATTTATCCTAAACATTGTACTCAACTCTCCCCCGTTAAGTGTCCCGTTCGCCCGTTACCAGGAACGTCACTGCACCGAACGACCCGTACAACCCAATAAAAAGATCGTCACCTCGAACGATCGAGAGACCGTTGGTAGATACAGCGCTCCACGCGAAGAAAGAAAAATAAACGAAAATTCCTGGAAAAGCGTTAAAATATTTAAAATATCCACCGAGCGGTACGGTCGCGCGTAACGTGTCCCGGTAATCCGTGGTCCCCAGTTTCCCGAAACAATAAAGCAACGCGTCGAGTACCGAACTTAACCCTCGGCCCGTTTACGTTACGAAAATAAACACCGTGCACAAGTGTCCGTAATAGTAATCTCGTTGACGAGAATTCTGTAGTTACGCGGCGGGGTCGTGCCTTCCGCGTTTCGTCTACATAGAGTCTGTGTTCGTCGAGAGAAGTTGTTGCGGCTCGAGTAGGGTCTAAGGGCGAAAATATACTCGGGCACGGCCCGGTTTACACGTACGCGCGATGTTTCCGGCTTTATCAGCCAACACACTCGACCGGAGTTTAAATCCGTGCGGTTTTCCGCTCGAGGAGGCGGCACGGTCTACCCCCACCACTCTACGCAAACATGGGCCTCTTCGGGGACCGTTTCGGGAGAGCGCGGAATATTTTCGCCTCACTTTTCTCCACAGGTTTGGCCGTCTTTGGTTTACGTGTGACCGTCTGTTTGTCCACGGATCAAGATATTTGCCCTTCTCCCCCTCACGGTATCTTCCTTCGCTCGTGGACTGGACAAACAACGAACTTCAGGTGGTTCCTAGCCTCCTGGCTGTCCGGAGAGTTCCGAAAACATCGATACGGGAAAAGTTGCGAAACTGTCCGAGCTGATCGACACTTCCCTTCGAATTAGTCGCGTTGCTCGTGGTCACCACCTCTTCGAACTTACACCTCGACCAGGGCAGGCAACACGATGAAATTTTAATTCAATTTCTCTGGAGAACAGAATAAGTTTCATTTCGCTGTCACGATTGTTCTGTGGTAGTTTTTCACACGTTCTAGACTCTCTGGGATATTTTTACTTCTGTTTTGGGGATTCTTGGTATCTTTAGGTTGAGGAAAATGGTTACAAATTTGTATCCTTGGGTTTGGTATAGTTTTTGTTCGATTGATAGGTTAGTGTATTTGTACTGTGGCAAAATATGAAATTCGTGAAATTTAGAACACTGTTAGAGTTGCATGAATGAGTACTGTAGGTTTCACTGTACTATTGTTTCTTTGAACAATTTTGGGCAATTTTTTCGCAGATTGTACAGAACTCTTTAATACATAGGGTTGTTTGGAAAGTGATTTCTTTTTCCAAAATGGAGAATATATAATTTAATAAAATATTCATCATTCTAAAAAAATCGTGTTTCATTTTCACCAAAAAAAAAAAAACGAAATGATTTTCCAAACAACTTAATATAATTCTAGTGTTATACTAGCTTCTTCTATAAGTTTTATGGTTTTTTCAACTTTGAATAACTGTCGACAGATCTACATGAGACTTCACACATGTTCATGAAACAGTAGTACTTTTTCTATTCTACAGTAGTAGTTCTCATCGAACGAAAAAACTTATTGAGCAACCTATTATTAATATTTTATTCATTGTCATTATTAATAGTCATTTTGCCATAGTACAGTTTCCTATGTTAGGAACATCGAAGCTAGTTATTAGGTTATTCTGAAATTATTCTTTCCCTTCTGTATCGAGATGTGTCTAACATGGAAAACCTCGTTCGATATAAAAGGACTCACAGTATCATTCATCAACGGCGATGGTAATATTCCCTTTAAAATACAGAATTTCTCCTGTCAATAGAAACCACCATTAAAATACATTACACGGTGTCCCCAAGGTAAGATTTATACCGACAATTCATAGACAATTCCAAAGCCAAAAGACAACATCGAAAGGTGCAAAAACTTAAAAAATATTGGAAAAAGATCAGTGGTCTACTTGAAAGATACTTTACTCCATCATTAACTCCCAAGTTTGTACTTTCGAATAAAACAAAAAATATCAAGATTGCCTAAACCGTATGTATTTTATTCAAAAAGTAAATCAACCGGTGACAATTGGGACACTTTCTATATTCTCAAACAAGTTTACAACTTTACAAGTTTCACAAATGTCTCAACACTACAAGTTTCTTATCCCCACCAGATTGAATCGAAATAAAATTATCTATTAATAGTTAATCCTGCTCTCCATCTATACACACCAAAATACTCCATAAAATACTCCAAAGTGTGTCTTCAAAAAATGTTTCCCATCGACATCTCCATTTCTCTCGCTAAGTTTCCTCTCGAAAGACTCACACCTGTCGTTCGAGCGCATTGCAAAGATTTTTGCCCCTCCAAAATGGAGGAACAACAGAGGGAGATTTCGATGACGAATCGACGTCGAGAAACGTCACCCTCGAGGAAACTCCAGTATTCGACGAAGAAGAGTCGATCGAATCGATCCCGCGTCAATACGTTGCCTCCATCGGGGAACGGGGCACGATTATCGGGGGCCCTTGAGCAGGGTGGGGTGGGGTGGGGAGCTTATCGAAATCAATTATCGAGAAGGGGTTCCGTGGCACGATACCGAAGCAAATGCAGCGCGGATGCGCCTCGTGCAATACGTGAAATATCAGACAGGATCTACCGTCACGCCGCGCGGTAAATCAAGCCCGGGGTTACCGGGCGACCGCGACCGGCGATACAGAAATACAAAGCACGCGCATTCTGATTCAGACCGCCCGTAATCGTCGAGAACAAAACTTACGGCAGATGGAGAAACGTGCCACGGTGACTCGTACAGGACGATTCAAGGGAATCGGCGCGCCGACGAGAGAGAACGCGCCTACCATCTCGAAGCTTCGTCGAGATACGATTACTCGGTGGTCGATCGTCGAGTGAATTGATCGGGGGTTTCGGGAACAGGGGATGGGAGAGATTTTAATATGGTTGATGGTTAAAGTTTTGTAAGAATCTAAGAAGGAGTGTATGACCTAACCAAGACTTAACCTATAATTAATCTAGACCTAACGATGTGTACGATGAGTACAAAAATGTAGGGGCAGATTGATTCGTGGTTTTAGTGTAGTTGATGGTTAATGTTTTGGAGGTTTGAAGGAGAATTTAAGAAGGAGTGTACGACCTAACCAAGACTTAACCTATAATTAATCTAGACCTAGGCTTGATTATACTTTGTGGATGTGTACGAGTGAAAAAATATTGGGGTAGAATGATTTGTGGTTTTAGTATATTTGATGGTTAATGTTTTGGAGGTTTGAAGGAGAATTTAAGAAGGAGTGTATGACCTAACCAAGACTTAACCTATAATTAATCTAGACCTAACCTAAGCTTGATTATATTTTGTCGATATATAGAATGAGTGAAAAAATGTAGGGGCAGAATAATTCGTGGTTTTAGTGTAGTTGATAGTCAATGTTTTGGAGGTTTGAAGGAGAATTTAGGAAGGAGTGTATGACTTAACCAAAACTTAACCTATAACTAATCTAGACCTAACCTAGGCTTGATTATATTTTGTCGATGTGTACGAGTGAAAAAGTGTAGGGGCAGAATGATTTGTGTTATTAATGTAGTTGATGGTCAATGTTTTCGAAATTTGAAGGAGAATTTAGGAACGAGTATATGACCTAACCAAGACTTAACCTACAATTTACCTAGACCTAACCCAGACCTAACCTAGACGTAATTATATTTTGTCGATGTGTACAACGAATGAAAAAATTTTAGGAGCAAAATGATTCGAGGATGTAATGTAGTTGATGTTTAATGTTTTGTAAATTTGAATGAGAATTTAAGAAGGGGTAAATAATTATATTTTATCGATATGTACGACAAGTGAAGAAATGTTTAGAACGATTTGAGGTAGTCGATGGTAGTGTAATCGATGGTGAATCGTTTTAAAATTTCTGTGAGAACTCGAGAACACAGGGATAGTAGAGATTTATCTACATTCATAGCGAATGAAGTAAATTTGTTTCGTATAGAGCGATTCAAGACAGTTGATGGTAGTGTAACGTAATCGATGGTCATTGTTTCGTAAATTTGCGTGAGAACTCGAGAACGTGGGAATAATTGAGATTTATCGATATCTATGGTAAGTGAAAAAACGTAGTGTATGGAACGATTCAGGGCAGTCGATGGTGAATATTTCGTAAAATGGAGAGAGAACTCGATGACCCGCGAATAATGATATTTGAAAATCAGTATTTTCGAAAATATGGTGGAAAAATAAAAATATGATTTCGTGGCGATTGCATTGTAAAATGTTTTGTAAAATGTTTCTGAAACGATGGATATTCATTGCTAACCCATTTTACTAACTTTGTTTAATCTAAGTCGATTCTAATAATAATTTGCGTCATTTTACGATAAAGGAGAATGCGGAAGAGTGGAATTTGTCGGAATTTAAACGCACGACACTCGTACAGGACAATTCAAATGAATCGATTTGCTCGACCCATTGGAAAAAGTCACGTTCTTTATCGACGACACTCGTGTAGAAACAGGACTATCTTGTTTGTACAGGACACTTAAAAAAATCGACTTCTCGACTCTCTGAACACGTTTGGAGATTTCTTTCTCTTCTTCTTTACCGAAAGGAATATCGATATTCTCTTGAAAGTCTGAAATTTTATATTTCAACCTATGAGCGAAATCGATCCCCGATCAGCGACACTTTTATCCAAAAAATTCCAAGTGACCATTCACGTTTGATCGTTAAAATATAATTAACATTTTGTACTGTTAAAAAAAGAAACGAACATTAGCCATGAGTGTAGAGAAACAGAGAATTACCCAGTTGGCAAACAAGGAATGTATAAAAAAGCGTGAACGTAACGGACTTCTTTTTAGTATGTGCGATAAAGTTTAAAAGTGTGACAACGAACAAGTGTGTTGCAAAGCGTGGATCATTTCTAAATAGAAAAATACATGCGTAACATTGTTTCTAAACGGAAAAATACGTGTACGTAAATTTTCCTAAATAGAAAAATACACTCGTAACATTTTTTCTAAATAGAAAAATACACTCGTAACATTTTTTCAAAATAGAAAAATACATTTGTAACATTTTTTCTAAATAGAAAAATACGTGTGTAAAATCTTTTCTAAATACAAATCTCCACACAGAGAAAAAGAAGAATATAAAATCTTTCTAAATACAAATACTTCTTACATAGAAAAATATAAAATCTGTTTAAATGCAAATTTTTTCTCCATAGGAATATGTAAACTCCTTTCTAAATGTAAATTTTTTCTCCATAGGAAAATACAAAATCTTTTCTAAATGAAAATTTTTTCTCTATAGGAAATTATAAAATGTTTTCTAAATACAAATTTTTTCTCTATAGGAAAATACATTTTTTCTGAATATAAATTTTGCCTCCATAGGAAAATACAAAATCTTTTCTAAATATAAATTTTTTCCCCATAGAAAAATATAAACTCTTTTCTAAATATAAATTTTGTCTCCATAGAAAAATATAAACTCTTTTCTAAATATAAATTTCTTCTCCATAGAAAAATAGAAACTCTTCTCTAAATATAAATTTTTCCTCCACAGAAGAATATAAACTCTCTTCTAAATATAAATTTTTTCTCCGTAAGAAAAATATACAATATTTTCTAAATACGAATCTCTACAGAGAAAAATACACGCAGAAAATCTTTCTGAAAAACAAATATTTTTTACATAGAAAAATACATACACCAAATCTGTCCTAAATACAAAGTGAAAAAATTGTATCCACTTTCATCGCGCGGTACAATGCATCGACGTTCTGAAAAAATTCGAGTACATCCGCTCGTTCCTTCGACAAGGTATTCCTTGTCCACGGTTCCTCATCGACCTGTTCGTAATCAGGGTCCCTCTTAAGGTACGGCCAGTTTTGACGGAGCCTGTAGACACGCATGAATTTCACGGTGGAACGAGTCAGGAGGACTGTCTCCAGTTTGCGAATATCTGGCGGCTATCTCTTGGCTATCGGAGGGTCATCGCCTAGGTTGGCTATATAGGTATACATCAACCGTGTGTACACATATACACATCGGAGAGGGCTGCGGACTTTGGTGGGGAGAGAAGGTACAAGATGGAAAGAGAAAGGGAAGGAAAAGTCGTGGCGGACCGTTTGGTGGGGAGAGGAACCGGCGAGGAACAACGATGTACACCGAGGGCAGAGGATGGAGGTTAGGATAGCAAAAGGTGGGAGGCGGAGGCCGAAGAAGGTGGCGGCGGAAGGGTGGAAAGAGAGAAGACAGAGGATGAGGCCAGGTCTGGGCTACAAGCTGTCGGGCGACGATAGCATCGCCTATCGACCCCTAGGATCGCCCGAAGAGGTTTTCCATGTTCTTCTTCGTTATACGATCTTGTACGAGGAGCGCTGGTACGAGGGTGTGCAGGTAACAAACACCCCCAATTATGTCAGCCTGAATTAGTAGTGGTCCAACTATTTCGAACCTAACGAGTTGCCTCTGTCCCGCGCGGTCCGTATCTTGGGACGTTTCTTTCTGTCCATCCGTCCGTCCATCTTGCGCGTCGTTTCGTCCACCCCCACCACGCCACTCCCCCCCCGAACACACTTACCGCCTCCACCTCGACGGAACGATTTTTCATTTGTCCACGGCCGCCGCCACCGGTAGCCGTGGCCTCGAAAATAAATTTTTCCCCTCGACAACGAACCTCGCTTACGAGCTGTCACGGGACGGGCCGCGGTTACGCGCGACACGAGCGCTCGCTTGTTTCTGTAAGTGGCTTTTTCAATAAGTAACAAGCTCTTCGATGCCGGTCCCCGTGCCTGAGCAACGTTCGCCAGATACGTCTCTCCAACGGAACAGTTTCGACCTACCTTGCAACAAAGCGTGAACGAATCGGTGCAAAGGGGTGCTGACTTACCCTCGTGGTCCTCCAGAGATGAACATCGGTCGAGATTGTAATTAATTGATAATAGTCCGTTTATGAAGTATATCAAACCGTTGCACTTGAGACTTCTTCGTTACCAGAAACCGAGAAAATCGGTTATTGGTCTCTCGGTCACCTCGAGAAAATCCTTTCAGGTCAATCCTAGTCAAGTCGTAAAATTCATCTGGAATGGATAACATTTTTGTACACTTCGCATACGTGAGTTTACAGTTTACAAGGACGTCATGTTTCAATTCCAATTTGAATTCCAAACCGTGAAGTTTTCCCTGATCGGAAATAGTACACTGAATTAGGTGGCGATCGAGGACTTCTTCTCGAGTCCAAAGGGTTAAATGACACTCACCTGGTAAGATTTGAGAATTATTCTCGAGTAACGTGTTGACTATAGATTTTATAGAGGAGGGATTTCGCATCGTTCCGAAATGTGAAGTGTAACTATTCGATTAGGAATCTAATATGCTTGGGGTAACGAGGAAAGTTCAATTTGGATGATACCTAATTATGGTATTTAGTATGGTACCTAACTATGGTATTTACTATGGTACCTAATTATGGTATCGCGTGGGCACCTAACTATGGTGTTTACTATGGTACCTAACTATGACATTGACTATGGTACCTAACTATGGTACCTAATTATGGTATTGATTATGGCACCTAACCATGAAATTGACTGTGATACCTATCTATGGTATTGGCTATATCACCTAAGTATGGTATTTTCTATGGTACCTAACTATGGAATTGACTATGATACCTAACTATGGTATTTTACTATGGTACCTAATTATGGAATTGACTATGGTGCCTAACTGTGGTATTTTACTATGGTACCTAACTATGGTATTTACTGTGGTACCTAATTATGGCATTGACTATGGTGCCTAACTATGGTATTTACTATAGTACCTAATTATGGCTTTGACTATGGTACCTAACTATGGTATTTACTATGGTTCCTAATTATGATATTGGCTATGGTACATAACTATAGTATTGACTATGGTACCTAATTATGATATTGGCTGTGGTACCTAACTACGGTTCCAAATTTTAGAAATTTAGAAACTTTCGCAGTATTCTAACTCGTGGTCAGAATTAACCCAATATTCGAGGGTAAATTTCTACCCCTTAGAGTGTATTTAGACAGGAGAAGATATTGGTGTGTATATATTATTGATCGGTATTAAATATTGGTGTACGTGTTCTAGACACTCTCCAAGTTTTAGAATTTTTTTAATTTTCGAATTGAAGATCATCCCTTGTCGGTACAAGATACTAACGTAGAATGAATTTTCGAAAAATAGGAACGGATAAAAGGTACTATTTTTTGTAACTATCGTTGATACATCAGGGAGTGTGTTCGCTGTCGAGCTCAAACTGCCATAATCGACGATGAATATCATCATTTAATACACTATGCTTAGGCAATTACCTAAATAAAAAATAATCGATATATTTGTATCATCACATTCGGTGGTTCACTACGGAGGTTCGATGCAGTTATGCATTGGTGCATAACTTAGTGCACATCCCAGGATGAACTTATCGCTGGCCTCAACAGGTGCTCGGAGGATCCTTCATGGAAAGTCCAGCGCCTAATTGCATTATCGCGGTGCACGCGGAAGAAATGCACCACCATGTCTGTCTAAAACCTTCGGGGCAAGTTCTCACACCCGCTGCACCCTTTAAGGGGCTATTCTTGTCTAGAATGCGATTTTTTTCCTTTCCTTTCAGGATTTAAAAGAAAAAGAACCACGAACCTCTTTGCGTGCAAGTTCATGCACACACATTTACCAACATTTAAACCACACAAAATTAAAGTTTCAAACCGAAAGTGATAAAAATTACACGAACTATGTTTAACTGAAAATAGTATTACAAGGAAAGTGTCTTCAAACAAATCGCACGTTGTTTTATAAGACTATAACCATGCTGTGAAACATCAGAAATGAAAAATCTTGGTAAAGAAATTAAGGCGACATTTTGAAGTTTAAATACCGTTTCTTTTGTTTTCTTGAGTTTATAACGTACCAAAAAAATAGAAAAGAATATAGAAGAATAAAAGATTAAATAATACAAAAGAAATACGAACGAATAAATATAAAAGAATGAGCACATAAAGGAACAAGTAAAGTATATAAGAGAAATATCAGAAAAATTATTTCTGAAAAACCGTAGTTCGTGAAAATTTGAAATCAGTCAAGGTTCAAGGAATGAAGTTTCGAGAAAAACGCTCAAGTTGTCACTTATCGGTCCGCTGCAACTGTCACTCGTGGTTCTTAAATATTACCGATTCGAATATTAAAAATAAATATACCTTTTGAAATATATTAAAACAAAAAAACAATATATAAACGAATAAATATAAAAGAACGAAAACGTAAAGGAACAAATGAAATATAAGAGTAAATTAATACTTGGTATTAATATAAAAGTAAATTAACACTATGGTATTAATATAAGAGTAAATTAACACTATGGTATTTCATTTCTGAATGAGTAAACTAATACTATGGTATTTCATTTCTGAATGAGTAAGTTAGTACTATGGTATTTCATTTCTGATTGAGTAAATTAGTACTATAGTATTTCATTTCTGAATGAGTAAATTAGTACTATTGTATTAATTTCTGAATGAGTAAATTAGTACTATGGTATTTCATTTCTGAATGAGTATATTAATAACTATGGTATTTCATTTCTGAATGAGTATATTAATAACTATGGTATTTCATTTCTGAATGAGTAAATTAGTACTATGGTATTTCATTTCTGAATGAGTAAATTAATACTATGGTATTCATTTCTGAATGAGTAAATTAATGCTGTGGTACTTCATTTCTGAATGAGTAAATTAATACTATGGTATTTCATTTCTGAATGAGTAAATTAATACTATTGTATTTCAACTGTGAGTTGCATTCTTAATTATTACCAATTCCTCTCGCAGAGTGTATTGGAAAAAAAAAACATCAACGAAGAAGGATTCTTTTTTAATTCTAAAGAAGAACACCCTCGATAATAAGAGTCCCGAGGAGAGGGTTCGGGATCGGGGGACGCGTGTGTTGCGCCTCGGTGCCTAAGAACGGATGTAGACGTAGCGCCTTTAAAGAAACGGAGACGACAGCTCTTTAGGTACGGTGCCCCGGCGAACACGACTTTTCCCTTTCAGACAGACGATGCCATTTTACCCCTACTGCGCGACGCCGCTATAGAAGCAGAAAAGTCACCCCACCAATTTGTTGGCCGCCAGCAGCGGTGGACACTTTCAGTCGAACCGACTACCCTCGGTGCATATTTTTACTCGGTCCTGGTACCAAATGACAACCGTCTCTCGTATTCTCGTGTGTCGAAGGAAGGACTAAAAGGTTTTGCCTGCGGGAGGTGATCCCGGAGCAAGGTAGGCGGTTGGTTCTGCCTTTCATTGTGCAATCGGAACAGCGCCCCGTTGTATCGGTCTCTGCTCCGTCTGTTTCTCTCTTTCTCCTCGACACTCTGGCCTCTCGAAGCATCTCTCTCTCTCTCTTTCTCTCTTTTTCTCTTTCTCGCTTCGTTGTACACGCGTCCATGCTCGTCCGTTATCTGGTACCATTGTAGCCGTGTCCAGCCTTCAGCTGGTTTTCTTCCCGGGAAAGCTGGGAAAGCGTCTCGCGGAGGACGGGGATTACGGGGCAACACGTGTCACCCGCGTTTGTTCGAGTTTAAGGGCCGTGAAAACTTTTTACTCCGGATACCTTCCCCTTTGGAATTAACGACCCTTTGTTTATAACCGTGACCATTTACAACGGGCTCATTTCGACACATTTTTAAGAACAGTATCGGTTATTTACTAAGAAGTAAGAACCAGGCTTTGATATTTATCTGATAATTATTTGTAATGTCTCTGTGTAGTTTTTGTGACAATCCTTGGAATATGGTAATTTGTTTGTAACCGTGACGATTTATAACGGGCTCATTTCGACACTTTCTTGAGAACAGTATCGGTTATTTACTAAGAAGTAAGAACCAGGCTTTGATATTTATCTGGTAATTATTTGTAATATCTTTGTGTAGTTTTTGTAATAATCCTTGGAATTAATGGTAATTTGTTTGTAATCGTGGCAATTTACAATGGGGTCATTTCGAACATTTTTTAAAACAGTATCAATTATTTATTTCTTACCAGGCTTTGATATTTATGTGGAAATTATTTCTTATGTCTCTGTGTAGTTTTTGTAATATTCGTGTATGTGAAAATTTTTTGATAGAGATACTTTATCCTTGGAATTAATGGTAATTTATTTTTAACCGTGACAATTTACAACGGAATGATTTCGAACATTTTTAAGAACAGTATAGGTTATTTACTTCTTACCAAGCTTTGATAGTTATCTGGGAATTATTTGTTACGTCTTGGAATTGGAATTAATGGTACTTTGTTTATAACAGTGACAATTGACAGTAGTGTCATTTTGAACATTTTTCGAAACACTATCGGTGTTCTTTGGAGGTGTAGACGTTTTTAATTCCTACTAGACTTTAATATTTATCTGGGAATTATTTGTTATGTTGTCTTTGTGTAGTTTTTGCAATAACACATGTTTCTGCATTTGTTCGAGTTTGAGGGGGACATCACTCTGAGAAGTCAAGAAATGGGTAAATTTTGCGAATTTTTTTTCTAAGTTGTTACTAAATGAAAAATATAATCTTTTTTTGAGAATATAAATGTAACTTTCAGCTTAATCTTACAATTTTGCGAAAGTAAAAATTGTTAAAAATGGCGAAGTTATACGTTATTCTCAGAATCCCTTCTGGTGAAACACTGTTCGTTGACTGTCACAGTTGATAAGAACTGGGAAGTTTGAAATAAAAAAATGTTGTTGATTCATAAACTAGAAACTATTATCTAAAATATAGTTTACTATTTTTTTGAAAATTTTAGTAATTGTAGAAATGATCAAAGTTTGAAGAGATAACAATCATATCCATCCAAAGAAAACGAGTTTAAACGTTCATAAAAAATTAAATAATTAACACATTAAAAAAATCATACCCTATTGTAGAATACTCTATACAGAATATCTCCATAAAATTTGAAATAAATTGTATCTGTAGTTCTGGAGATTTCCTGTCGGCCAGTTTAAAAAATACATCTTTAAGAAAAACGTGAAACAAGTTTATTTATCGTTGCTACTTCGCTAAATGTTTGAATTTCAAAATATCTTTTTGACATAACATTTTACACACTTTAATTACACCATTTTGATGTGCAATTTATTAATCTTCGGTTGGTATTTTAAGTAAAACATCTTAAAGTGACAATAATTGCCTAGATCACATTAATTAACTCCTTGACTCGTTTAAACAAAATTTCCATTAACACCCCTCTCCACGAATTACTAGATTCTTACATAAGAATAATTTTGTCATTCGATAAAACTTCAACAAATTTTATCATTCAATAAAACTAATCAAACAGTATAGTACCAGATTGCTCAATAAATTTTATCATTCGATAAAACTATTATTTTTCACCAATCCCTACCAACACGACACCTCCACTACATTCTCCACAAACCTAAAAACATACCAAACCAAGAACTCACACACTAAAAACTAATTATCAATCCTATTCCCCCACATTAACCCCACAATTCAATATTCCACCCCCTCTCAAAGTTCCACTCATAAAGAACAAAACAAACCAAAAAACAAGCAAAATTCAGTCCAAACTCGCAACCAACGACCCTAATCGTCTTCTTAAACAACCATCGGACATCCTCCTAGTACAAAGGAGGTACTAGGTACGCTTCTCCAGCCCCTAAAAACCTCCCCGATTAACGTCCCGGTCAGCATTCTCAATTTACCCCTGTGCGACAATATTATTTCAGGTTCGTTCCATCGATGGCAACTTTCCGCGGTGTCTTCGACACTCCGATGCTGTTCCACTCGATGCAATGGAAACCCATTATTCCCATCGATCCATTACCATCGTCGAGGAGGTGCTACAAAGTAAACCATCCACCCCCTATTCCACCTCCATTCCCCCTCCACCACCCACGACACCCCACTTCGGAGCGTAATTGGATTCGCACGCGCGTTCCAGGAGCGTCTCGCGACGGGCTCCCGGTGCTCGTAGGTGGGGGAAACGACAAAACGTTCGCTCCTGCCGAAAACAGGATCGTTGAACGGTGCTGCCATCGGGGTGACCTGCGGTCACCTGTGCAACCAAGGTATCCCAGTCCGCCCACGCGTTACCTGTTCGACGTTGTCCCCGTGGATCCGCGAGACAATGCACTCGGGTACGCACACCACCGGGTAAACGTAAACGTGATCGCGACAGGAGGAGCTGTCCGCGCACTCGTGGACGCGGTCGTGGTGGGGAGGGGGGCAATCTTAAGTGCGCTGCTTTACAAGATAAGGAATTAAGTACGAATACCCCTTGGTGACCAGCAACCACCCAACGGATAAGATAAGGTTCGCGCGTACGTAGCCGCATACCAGAATCGGTTCGACCGGTATTCAGGTGAAATCGCACGATGGAAGAAACACAGCACCGGCTCCTCTTTCGACCGGTCTTTCATATCGATTTTAATGCCGGCACGCCGCTCGAGCTGCCGTCTCTCTTTATCGTCCCGTCCGCTTGATGAAATGGCCCGATGAGGGCCAGACTCCGCGCGGATAAGGGCCAGGGGCACTGTTTTGGATAAGATTGATTTAAATTACGAGAGGACCCGGGGATTCTTTTTTTTTTTTTTTTTGATAACGGTCCAAGGATTTTCGATAAAGGGCACCGTGTCGAGGGAGTTCTGGATGTTTCTCTGGTTCGTAGATAGCGGCTCGCGTGATCGGGGGATTATTAGGCCAGTCAGTTGTTTCTAATAGGTCGAGCGCGTGTTTCGTTTCGGTGGAACCTTGATACTCGTGGAGGGGCTATCGGAGTGGTTCGAGATAGCAACGAAACTGGGTGTGGGTTCGTTGGTGAATATCTCGGGCTGATGGAGTTACTGGTATTTGGGCTTGGAACGATTATTATTGGAGGTAGGCAGGGTTTGGATATAGTGGTGGTAAATGTTTGATGAACTTTGGTGAGAAATTAAGCTTTTTTTATTTTGACGAGGTTTTGCGGGGTGGTAGAGTAGGTGTTCTTTGTGGGATGGTTAGAATATTGGATGTAGATACTTTGGATGTGGATAGGATTGATGTAGACAGTGAGGTGTGTAGAATATTGAATGGAAATCATTTTAGAGATGTAAGTAATTGAAATTTACTATACTTGGATATATAGAGTATTGAATGGAGATCATTTTAGAGATGTAAGTAATTGAAATTTACTATACTTGGATATATAGAGTATTGAATGGAGATCATTTTAGAGGTAGAAATAGTCGAAGTTTAACATATCTGGATATGTAAAATATTGGATGTAGATAGATAGTGAAGTGTGTTCCTTGTAGGATGTGTAGAATATTGGATGTAGATATTTTGGTTATGGATAAGATTGATGTAGATAGTGAGGTGTGTAGGATATTGAATGGAGATTATTTTAGAGATGTAAGTAATTGAAATTTAATATATTTGGATATGTAAAGTATTGAATGGAGATCATTTTAAAGGTAGAAATAATTGAAGTTTAATATATCTGGATATGTAAAATATTGTTGTGGATAGATAGTGAGATGTGTTCCTTGTAGGATGTGTAGAATATTGGACGTAGATACTTTGGATGTGGATAAGATTGATGTAGATAGTGAGATGTGTAGAATATTGAATGGAGATCATTTCAGGAATATAAATAATCGAAATTTAACATACCTGGATATGTAAAGTATTGAATAGAGATCATTTTAGAGGTATGAATAATCGAAGATTAACATATCTGGATACGTAAGATATTGGATGTGGATAACAGTTTCAAGGATATAAATAATCGAAACTTAACGTACTTTTGAATTATACGATGTGCGAATTAACGTATATATGTAAAAAAATCATACGAAACGTTAAAAATAAACGAGAATATACTCGTGTACAACATTAAACAACGGCATTTCGAAATCTACGACCAAATGTATTCTTTTGTTCGCGAGAGAAGAATGGTACGTTTGCGAACGAAAGAGAAAAATTATACAACCGCGAGCTTTTATACCATTTGCGCCACCGTGAGTTTTACGAAAGACAGATATTCGTAGCATAGAGGGTGATAAGTTAGAGTAAGATTCAGGATGCTAGGAAATCGTCCATAGATTAGATACGTGCGTTACAAAATTAATCTTAAACATTTAATAACGACAGATCTCATCGAAATATTTCCTTTGCTTACGATAATTAAACAAAAATAGCGGGTGGAAAATATTTTTATCCAAGATGAAAGCTAAATCGCGATTAATTTAATTTATCCACGAGAGACAAATATTTCTCGAAAATTCCATCGATTTATTCGAAACGTTTATTCGATATCACGTTTTCCTAAAATTTCGAATTTTAACTTTCCTTCGACTAGTAACGAATAAAAAAAAAATTTATTCTTTGTTCAATTTTATCCGAATAATTTGGAAACTGAATTTAATTTATCTACAAAAGAAAAATATTTCTCAAAAATTCCATCGATTTATTCCATCGTTTATACGATCTCACACTATCCTAAAATTTCGAATTTTAACTTTCCTTCGACGAAAGAATAAATAACGAACAGAAAAGAAACTTATACTTGGTTACTTCCTCGAAATATTTATCCGAATAATTTAAAAGCTAAATTTACTTCGTCTACAAGAGACGAAATATTTCTAAAAAAATTCCATCGATTTCACACTACTAAAAAATTTCAAATTTTAACATTCCTTCGACGAAAGAGTAAGAAACGTATCCTTTGCTCATTATCACTAAACTTTAACCCGGACACAAATTTCGTCCGATAGTTACGCATTTATGCGAGGTGGGTACAAGTGGAGCGATTCCAGCGACAATTGACGCTCACCGTCTGTAACGTTGACAATCGTGGACCGCAAAACGGGGCGACGACGTCGACGAGCCGATCAAAGAACGCGATCAAATCGCTCGCAAGAACGCAGTCGTTGGATCGCATAATGGCCGCGCTCCGAGTACCGGAGCAGCTGTAAACAAATCGTAAAAAGAGCGGAAAGCCGTGCTTTCGTTCGGTGCCGCGTCTCGCTATTCAGGATCCGTAATAGTCTCGAACGCCCGGAGAGGGACCCTTATAAAGTCGCTCTTCGTTTCGCTGACTACTCCTTTTTAACGCGACGTCGCGATCGTTACGGCCGTAAAAAGTCGAATCGTTTCGGGAACGAGAATTCTCATTCAGGGGCCGACGCCCTCGGCGATCCGCGAGGGGTGGCGGCCGCGAATGGGCAACCACCGAAGGAAACGTTCGTTGTACCGGTAGATTAGAGTAAATGATCCCCGGGAACGATATCGACAGGCTCGTTGTTCCACACGATCATTTGATCCCTTCGTTGGCAAAATTTTATTAACTGGCCTCTCCAACGAAAAGGGAAATTTTTCTCGAATCTACCGACGTAATTGTCCAATAAGAGAAGCGCGGGGCCGATTATTATGCGACGATAATGTCGAGCAAGGGCTTATTACCAGCTACTGCCAGGCGGAAAAGTTCCACGAAAAATGCAAATTCGCTCCGCGAGAAACCGTGGAAGTTTTAATTAAGAAATAAACTTTATCAATGGACGGGTGAACCGAAAGCTGCCACGGTGTCGGCGTACAAGTTGGATACGGAAAGTGTTTTTAAATGGCTGGGATTGCAAGTTTCGATGTTGCTCTTTCTTTTTTATGGATATATGGTTTTTTTATAACTGGAAGCCTTCTTGCGGAGAAATTGAAATCGCTTCATGAACGACTATCAAACTAGAGCCGATTAACGCTCTAGAATCAACTATCAAACTAGAGCTAACTGTCAAAGTAGAGCCGACTGTCGCTCTAGAGTCAACTATCAAACTAGAAATAACTAGAAAGTTAGAGTTACTGTCGCTCTAGAGCCAACTATTAAACTAGAGCCAACTTTCACTTTAGAGCCAATTGGCGCTCTAGAGACAATTATCAAACTAGAGCCAACTGTCGCTTTAGAGTCAACTATTAAACTAGAGCCAACTGTCACTTTAGAACCAACTGATGCTCTGGAGACAACTATCAAACTAGAGCTAACTATCAAACTAGAGCCAAGTGTCGCTTTAGAGTCAACTATTAAATTAGAGCCAACTGTCGCTCTGCAACCAACTATAAAAATAGAGCTAATTATCAAACTAGAGCGAACTGTCCCCTTAGAGTCAACTATTGAACTAGAGCCAAGTGTCGCTTTAGAGTCAACTATTAAACTAGAGTAAACTGTCGCTCTAGAGCCAACTATCAAACTTGAGAGAGCTCTCAAACTATTGAACTAGAGTGAATAATCCCTCTAGCCTAGATCGAGACGGTTACTTTGGAATAACAGTTTCCCGAACAATAATATTAATATAATACAAAGAGCGTCTCGATCGGTTCGAAGCGATTAAAATATTAACGCGTTCGTTTCGTCCGTCTCGGGAGCAGATCGATCGAAATTAAGACTAATTTCCACCTCTCGATGGTCACCGCGTTCCTTATCAATTTACGACACCCGTGGTCTTGCGTTTTCCTTCCGTCTATCTCGGAGCGGTTCGATCGGGGCGGAATTAATTTTTCATATGAACGGCTGCACGTACGTTTCCCGCGCATACCTTCGCGCATATTTTAGCGTCTTCTACCGTCGAATAAAACCGCTACACGCGTGACTGAAATATCTTATCCGCGGCTCGCCCTAATCCAGTATCAATAGAGCCGCGGCTGCAGCGCCGGGTAATGAAAGTTAAATATCACCCCGTCCGTCGATTGTGCGAGGCGAAGTGGTCGAATCAATGTTTCACGGATATTCGTGCCGCGAGGCGTCCTTCTAGGATTAATTAACTATCGCTTCCGCGAGGAGAGCCACCCTGGTAAACACCTGTCGTGTATTTTAAGCACGAATCGTAAATAACCGATTCCCCTGCTTCAATATTGATACGACCTGTCTTCCGAGCTGATCGAACGAGAACAAATTGAGATCCAACAACGGACTGTCGTTTCAAAAATAATAAAGCGCACGGTTTCTTATTTCTCATTGACGTCAATCTATCGCAGAATGTTCGAATTCTCCAAATAATTGAAAATTCAGAGTTTTAGGAGAGCGACGAGCAAAATTTTCTAACATATTCGCAACGAACCGATTTCAACTGTCGCTCTAGAGCTAACTAGAAGACTAGAGTCAACTATCGAGCTAGAGTCAACTGTCGCTCTAGAGCTAACTATCAGACTAGAGTCAACTATCGAACTAGAGCCAACTGTTGCTCTAGAGCCAATTATTAGACTAGAGTCAACTGTTGTTCTACAACCAACTCTCAAACTAGAGCTAACTATCAGACTAGAGCTAACTATTGAACTAGAGCCAACTGTCGCTCTAGAACCAACTATCAGACTAGAGCTAACTATCGAACTATAGCCAACTGCCGTTCTAGAGCCAACTATCAAACTAGAGCTAACTATCAAACTAGATTTCATATTCAATGTATCGCGAAAAGACAATATCGAATGCTTGTAAACGACAAGAATTAATTCCAGCACGAAAGGATTGATTTAAAGACCTATGATAATCTACTCGATGAAGACCTGTGTCTACATTTTTCGTTATTCAATCTGGAGGATTACTGAAACGTTTCCAAGACTCTTTGTCACAACTGTATGCACAACGATTCGGTTTTAAAATTCGGGAAAATAACTCAACCGTCCCGTGGAATAATCGAATACTGCGAACGACGATTCGTCACACGCTATACATAAATAATACGCGACGAAACGATGTCCCGTCTGGACGTCCAGAATCGAACGACTCCACTACGTTCGGAATTATTACCCCAACGGTGGAACACCGTCTCCGCGGTGGCATCGAGAAAAGGGACATATTGGACACCGAATTACAATACAAAAGGACGTTCAACAGCTGCCTCGGCGGAACGTCGACCACCATGATCATCGATACACGTTTGTTCGCTACGAGGACAATATCGCTACCGCGTTCCCCGTGAACGAAACAGATGCTCCCGCGATGTGTATTTGTCTCTCGCCGCGTACAACCATAATCGGTGGGTCCCTTTCTTACGCGGGCCGATTAATCATCCATCCACGGTAAGTGTCGGTGACCGGCCCGTTAGCATGGTGGGGGTACCCTGTGACCGTGCAACGGCCCCATAAACGCCCCGTAAACGTTTGACGAACCCCGTATCAAAATATTTGTACACAATCGTCCGGCGTGAAACCGAATCGCGTTAACGGAGGGAGGAGCTCCTAAATCTGCGGCGAAAAGGGGCCCGAGGAAGGCCCAGTGGGCCTCACGAGAGGCTCGATTATCTCGTAAAATACGCCCGACAGCCCGAGTCCTTAGTTATTACCGGAAGCGGCTCGGGGCCTCACCGAGCTTACGCGCGGCGCTCACGGGCCCCCACATAGACCGGGAAAGTCCCAATGCGTGGGTAAACACGCGTTAGTTACGTGACCGGTCTTTATCGCGCGAGTCCTTTAAGACGCGAGGGCCTGATTCGAAATAAATCGAGGTAGCCCGTTCCTTTCCGGTCGTTCGTTAAGCCTATTACAGCCACCCTTGCTTCCCTCTCCAACCCAGCTGGGGGGAGGGGAGAATGGGACTTAAAGGGGGCCCCATTCAGCGACACCGTGCGCGACTCGCGAGCATCCGTAATCCCTGTGCGTGTGTATTTACAAGCTACGAAAAGCCCCGCGCATAATACGACCGGCCACGATACTCGTCGGGCCCACCGGGACCGTCGAAGATCGCTTTTCTCTTTTCTTACTCGCCCCTCCACTGTGTATATATACATATACGTGTGTGTGTTCCTTTTACTCGTCTTTTTTTCCTCTCTCTCTCTGTCTCTGTCTCTCTCTCCCTGTTCGTCTTTACTCAACTTCAAGAAACAGCAACGGTAGAGGGGAGGGGAGGGAGCACCAAGCAAAGGAGGAAAGGGGGGAGATCGAGGAACGACCAAGCAGGTCCAGGTTCCGGGAATGGAAGGACTGTTTCTCTTCATTCAGGATCCAGGACGCGACTCCCGAAGGGCCCCGGGTCGAGCTACCTGTTCCTACGCCCGGTCAGCTCCCCCCCTACCCATCTCTACCCCCTTTTCTCTCGTTGGACGAGATGGCCGTGCCGCGGTCATCAGTCATCCCGGATCGCTTTTCTCGTACATCATGCTGCGTTGAATCCTGGAACGAAACCGTCCGGGAGGGCCCCCATTATTCGTCATTACACGGTCACTCGTGAAAACAGATTTCGAATGACTTCGCCCGCCGCAGCAGCAGCAGCAGCAGCAGCCGCTTCTCTTCTTCTCTCGCCACGGTCACGGCCCTTTCTCCCTTTCGGCCCCTGGCGAGAGAGAGAGTGGGCTCCGGGCGGGGGGTGGGGGGAGAGGTGACTGCGCTCGTGTTTCACATTCACACGGCGCATTCACGGGGCCTCGCCTTTCGAGGAAGCTTCTAGCCGGAGAATTTTTGCGGTGGCCCGACGCGTCAATATTTGGAATCCGCTTGTCCGACGGAATGATCGAGCGCCGGATCCTACGTATTGCCCTTTCGTGGGATCACCGATCCCCCGGCAGGACGTTGGGAATTACGCGAGCGAGACTACTCGATAATGGCGTGGGACGGGGAACACTTTTCGAGGTTAGGTACACCCCGTGGACCGAGATTCCGGGCGGGAGGTGTCCAGAAGATTTCTATAGGTCGAAGTGACCATCTTTTGCGGAAGCTTCGATTTTTAGTTTTACTAGGTTTGAAAATTAATGGAATTCGGTCCAGAATTGTGGACATGTATACAGTCCAGCTTTGAAAATTAATGGAATTCGGTAGTTTGGAAAGTAATTTCGAGAATCTTTCATTGTTGCATATTATTGATTGGAAACGTATAGAAATATTGTATATACATGTGTATATACGTGTGTATTTTTAGAATTGTTTGTAGAAAAATTATTTTGAATGTGTGTGTGTGTAATCTTAGAGTAGCTTGTAGGTTAGGGAGAAGATAGTGTTTTCTAGTGACTTTTGGAGGTTAGGTACACCTGGGGACCAAAATTCAGAGTACGAGTAGAGAAGGGATGTCGAGAAGATTTTTTACAGAGGCTTCGATTTTTATTTTTACTAAATTTTTGTCTAGCTTCGAGAATTAATGTAATAATTAGTTCTGTGGTTTGGAAAGTAATTTTACGTATTATTGATTGGAAACGTAAAGTATATATATGTGTATTCTTCGAGTGGTTTATAGGTTAGGTAGAAGATAGTGTTTTTTGAAGAAAGTATAGTATTTTATATAATAAGAATAAGTATAAGTATAGTATTTTATATGTGTATGTATATTACATATTGTGATTCTTCTTCAACGTACTTCTTGTTGCACTTCTTCTAAAAAAATTTTTCCATAGGTTAGAAGTGACCAACGTAAAAGTCACCATCTTGAATATTTGAAATCTTCCTTCGGTTCGCTCGTCGGTAATTTATTTTCCAAGATTGCTCCCTTCGCATCGCTTGAAGTCAACGGCGGCGACCGATCGTCGCACGAAGTACGAAGATTCTCCGAAGTCAGCCGGCGACTTCAAAGACCTTGGAAAAAAAACCCGCGTTCTTGAAGACCGTGTTCTTCAAAAGCGCGTACTTCGAGGGACAACTCCGAATGCAAAACTCGTGTGTCTACCACTACTCTGTGGTATGTCGTATCGTGTCCCTTGCACGATAGAAGTTACCGTCGGTAGCATAAACCATAGTCCTAATAGCAAACAGTGCCTGACGAAAGGTTCGATAACGAGACACTCGATAGGACAATACTCTATAAAAATTCTCTCTTGCGAGTAACTCGATTCGTTGATCGAAGAAGTTAAACTGAAGAGAAGTTAAACTGATAGAAAATTCAACGTAATAGTAAAATACTCGGAAGGATAGTATTTTCTACTAATATTAACTCGTATCGTTAGTGCCGTTGGAAAAGTAAAACTCAACAAAAATTTAGTAATGATCTCGATAACAGAACACTCGAAAGGATAGGTTTAATAATATTGAGTCAACTCGTGTCTTAGACAAAATTAAGGATATGATTTTAAATATCGTATACATTAAATATTAATTAACAAATATTTGTATATTAAATATTAAATATTAAATATCAGATATTAAATATTAAATATTAAATATCAGATATTAAATATTAAATATTAAATATACAATAAATATTAATCAACAAATATCTATACATACATATATAAATATACACACACATACCCACCCACTAATATATCGTCTACCCCCAAACTGACTTCCTCGTTTGATAATTCGAATCGATCAACATTCGACAACGTTGCATATGTATCGTCGACCCCTGATACGCCATTACGAAACTAAACCTTGGTCAATCGAGTCACTTACGAACACAATTGATACCTTACGAATCGACTGGTTGGTAAAGCGTATCAACCAATTGCCACCGTGTATCCGAGTCGTACTCGTCAGCGTCCCCGTTGCGTTATATTAATATCACGGCCGATCCAATCGGGATCCTTGCCACGGTCCTTTCAATTTAAGCTTCCCGTGCACTTGGCCGCGACATTATACCGGGTAACGACAGCAGGGAGGATCCGGGATCTCTGGACGTAATTGGAGCGCGGCGAAGGTCCGTTCCGTATAAGTTTCGGAATCGTAGCAAGCCAATGCCCAGTCTAATCACAAGTTGGCGCGGAGGGCACGCGTCGAGCTGATGGGTTCATTAGGCGTCGAGACGCCGGCCGCATCCAGATCTTAGTTTTCTGCCGGTAATGGCTGGCTCCTCGTTGGTCGCTGGCCTCGCGGGATTGCTACGGCTTGTACGCGACCGGATTGCTTATCGCGTCGAGCGATCGAACACGGGAGGGATGAAACGATGGAAATATCCACGCGAGATGATCGAGACCGATTGCCCGGGCGGTTGATTCGCGAACGCGTTAGATTGGCTCACCGGTAAGTGCACCGGTGTGTTTATACTCGTCGAGTTATGTTTCATAAACACAGAGGTGACCAAAGCTTCGGTTTGCTCTGTGGTAGACGTTCACCGGTACACCGGTGTGTTTATACTCATTGAATTATGTTTGATAAACACAGAGGTGACCAAAGCTTCGGTTTGGTCTGTGGTAGACGTTCGAAAGAAAACGGATCGTGACTTTGGAGGAATTTTATACTCGATACTCGATGAAACGATTAGTACAACGGGTGTACGTTTTCATGGTACGCAATAAGGAGTAATATTTGTGTCGTTTTAACGAGGAGTTTCGTCAGAATCATGTGTATTGTGTATGGATAAGTATGAAGACGATGGGGACCATGCTAGAACTTGTGTGTCAGCTTCATGGGTAGGATTAAAATATTATTTTGTACAAACTTGTGGGACGAGTTGTATAGAATAATTTCGAGGTGTGATTATAGTACGTGGATAGGTTTGAAGACAATGGGGACAATGCTAGAACTGGTGTGTTAGCTTCATGGGTAAGATTAGAATATCATTTTGTACGAACTTGTGGGACGAGTTAATGTATCGAATAATTTCGAGGAATGTATATAGTACGTAGATAAGTTTGAAGACAATGGGAATGATCAATAGGGACGATGCTAGAACTGGTGTGTTAGCTTCGTGGGTAATATTAGAATATTATTTGTACGAACTTGTGGGACGAGTCAATGTATCGAATAATTTCGAGGTGTTGATTGTTACACAGAGCGTAATTGACCCGAGAGTAAATATTTTTACCCATGGAGACTGTCCTCGAAAGATGGACCAGTTACTCCGAGTCGAATATCTCTGGTAGTGATGGATCGTAGAGAGTACCATGGTTCGTGGTCTCTGATCGATGGGGTCAGAGACACCCAACCTGGCTACTCGAGAGAGTTACAGGGATTATCCTCCAGTTTCTGCTTCATCTAGTTCGTATCCTTGGTAGAATTGATTGTTAAATTTCGATAGAAAAGAACACTCAAGAGTCCTCGCAATGGTTGGAGATTAGGATCTAGGGTCCTCCGTGACGCGAGAAGAGTGTCCTCTTCTTGTTCCAACAGGGGTTCAAGACTTCTGGGTCATTGATTTAATCGAGATTTCGTTACCCCGTTTACAAGTATACACCGTCACGATAAATTATTAATCGCGAAACGACTCCGTGTAGAATCTCATTCTGCTCGAAATCTTCGGTGCTCGAAATCTTAATTGAATCGATGACTCGAAGATCGTAGACCATTCTTGCGAGTCAGTACCCTTGAGTAGAGGTGATTCTCAGAAGAGAGGTCATCTTCGTTGGCAAGATTCATCGTTTCGTCGAAGTCAGAACTTCGCGCAACGAAGGTTTGAATTCGAGTGAATAATTGGCGGGAAATTCGTTTGTATCGAGTTTGTCACGTTCGATCGTAATGATTCGTGGATTAAGCGTGAAGCTGAATGATGTCGCGAATCACGGCGGAAGATTCGATATACAACGCTAAACGAATCGAATTTTTAAATTCCCAATCGGCGAAGAATCGAACCGAATAAAATACTGTCGCTAGATGAGACAACGAACGATGGACGTTTAAAGAATAAACGAACAATGGGTTAGTCTCCGAGGCGGGGAAATTCGTCCAATAATGGCTTATCTTCGATTAATCGAACGATGACGGACGAACGTTTTCGGCCGGCTCGCGAGCAACGATTGGCAAGCCAATAATTGCACTATTTTTCCCCTCTAATTTATTTAATTACCGTTGGACTAGAGAAGCCTCGGCACTCGTCATTCGTCGACTTGGTCCCGTAATTGGGAAAACCATTAAGAGTTCTCTCTCTTTCTTGCTCGTTTCTCGCCGCCCTTTAAACTCCTTAATGAATTGAGCCTAACTGCGATTATACCATCTCGCTGGTAACGCCTCGCCTTTGAAGGGACGCGAACCCTCCGAGATTCGACATTTAATTTTCTCGCACCTCGTCGTCGTCTTCTTTTCACGGCTGTAAAGTACTCTCGGTGGCTGCTCGAGAATTTAGCAATATACCTCCCGCCCCTAAAAATATATCGCGGCTGCCAGCTCTGGATAAATAGCCCGGAAAATTTCACGTTGCCCTCGCCGGAGTCACCCTTATCTGTTCCACTTTCGTTCGAACGGTCGCGAAATTATTCCGACGGTACTCGTCGGTTCGTGTTTGCGATTCTTCGGACAGAGGGGCCTGTTGCTTTCATCGTGAAGGTCGAGAGATTCCGATTGAGACGAAGAACTGTGGAATTTCGAGGAGATATTCTTCACGTCGATCGAGACGACTGTGAAAACCTAGTTGCGGACATTTTTTATATTATGGGACTATTTCTCGGATAGAGGGGCCTGTTGCTTTCATCGTGAAGGTCGAGAGGTTGCGATTGAGACGAAGAATAGTGGAATTTCGAGGAGATATTCTTCACGTCGATAGAGACGACTGCACAAACTTAACTGGTGGACATTTTTGATATTATGGGACTATTCTTCAGACAGAGGGGCCTGTTGCTTTCATCGTGAAGGTCGAGAGGTTGCGATTGAGACGAAGAACAGTGGAATTTCGAGGAGATATTCTTCACGTCGATAGAGACGACTGCACAAACTTAACTGGTGGACATTTTTGATATTATGGGACTATTCTTCAGGCAGAGGGGCCTGTTGCTTTCATCGTGAAGGTCGAGAGATTGCGATTATGACGAAAGACAGTGGAATTTCGAGGAGATATTCTTCACGTCGATCGAGAGGACTGTGCAAACTTAGTTGCGGACATTTTTTATATTATGGGACTATTTCTCGGACAGAGGGGCCTGTTGCTTTCATCGTAAAGGTCGAGAGATTGCGATTGAGACGAAAGACAGTGGAATTTCGAGGAGACATTTTTTATGTTGATCGAGATGACTGTGAAAACTTAGTTGAGGACATTTTTTATGTTATGGAACTATTCCTCGGAGAGGGACATTGTTACTTTCATCGTGTAGATCAAGGGAGGTAATTCGATTAAGACAAAGAACAGTGGAATTTCGAAGAGTAATTTTTCATGTCGATCGAGACGAGTGTAAAGTTAAGTGCTGGCCATTTTTAACATTATAGAACCATTATTCGGACAGAGACACTGTTGCTTTCATCGTGAAGGTCAGGAGATTGCGATTAAGACGAAGAATAGTGGAATTTCGAAGAGTAATTTTTCACATTAATGATCGAGACGACTGTGCAAACTTAAGTGGTGGACTTTTTTGATATTATGGAACTATTCCTCGAACAGGGGCACTGTTGCTTTCATCGTGTAGATCAAGAGAATCATTGTGATCAAAATGAAGCAAAAGTGGAACATGAGAAGTAATCTTTCACGTTCGATTAAGACAAATGTGCCAATGTGAATGTAAATTTGTTGTATTACAAAACTATTCCTCGGACAAAATCACTGTTGCTCTCATCGTGTAGATCAAGAGAATCATTGCGATCAAAACTAAGAAAAGTGTAACAAGAGAAGTAATCTTTCACGTTCGATTAAGACAAATGTACCAATGTGAATGTAAATTTCGTGTATTACGAAACTATTCCTCGAACATAATCACTGTTGCTCTCATCGTGTAGACGAAGGTAGTCACCGCGATCGAAACGTGAAATAGTGTAATTCGACACGAAAAATAACTCACCATCGCGTTCGTAAACGTTGATCGAAACCCCCGAGTAGATACGCTGTAAAAAGCACGTAAAATGGATCGCGGTTCGTTAAATTTTCCAACACCCTCACCAATTACCGAGCTCCGGGCGCGAGCTGGGTAAAACCGGTCCGGGATAAGAGACGACGCCCCGCGTCCGAAAAATATTCGACGCAGGGTGACGCGTCGCGCAAATAAAATCGAAAGGAGGCTTACCCCGGCGAGAGGTTCCTCGTCGTCGTCGTATCGCGATCGCGATCGATCTGGATCGCGGCGTAGTTCCCCGAAAAATGTCCCGACAGGATCTCCGCGGGATCCACCATCACCCAGGACCCCGATACAAGCCCTATCTGGCCGACGGGCGACGAATAGGCACACGGCTAGTGTTTATGCGACAGAGGAAGAGGAATCGGTGGAATAAAAACAGAACGAACCGAACGAAACCAAAAACGAGGGAAAAAAGGCGGAAAACCTTCTCCTACGGGATTTCGGTACGGGGGTGTGGGGTGTAGGCGGAGGGTGACGCGGCGTGGTGGGACGCGGAAGGAAAAATAAAAAGGGAAAAACGGTAGAAAACAAAGGTGTATGTACGGTCGGCCGTGCCGAAAATCGGTCGGACGATCGGGTCTGGTAGCCGTCGGAGCGGCAAGCGACGCCCCGGCGGAATAAATAATTCGCTCGTATGCACGGGCAACGGTACAGAGGGAAAGAGAGAGGATCCTCCGCGTACTCTCATATACGCGTACACATAGACACGGTATAATACGTAGGTGAACGAACGTAGGGAACGGTATAGCGATTTCATTGCCGGCGCAGAGTGGCGTTTGACCGACGTGTGATATGCAGCGACGAGCCGTGATGGAGGCGGCGGTTCCAGGCGAGCAGGTGGTGTGCGCTGGGGTGGCGTGTGACGCCACCCAGCGTTACACCCTGGCCCCGTTGCCCCGCTGCTCTCCGTCCTCTCTTTTTCGTTCATCGACGTACCCGGTTCCACCTAAACCCGGCCGATTCCCTCATACCAATTCGGTTCCCTCCGCTGGACCGCTCTCTCGTCGTTGCAGCAGCCCTTTCAAACGGCCGATGCAATATTCAGCGGCTCTTGGCAGTCGCCCGTTGGGGGAGGCTCGCTAGGGTGGCTGGTCCTCCACCACCACCACCACCCCCTCCCTACCTCCCCCTGCCCGCCACCCCGCTGCGCGTCCACCCACCCCGAAAAAAAGAGCCCCACGTGGTCGGAGCCTCCGACCGTCAAATTGGCGCCGCTGTCCATCAACCGGTGCGCGAGCGATCGTCTCTCTTTCCCTCGTTTCGGCACTTCCGAGCGTCTCTCTTCTCTCCGCGTGCTCTCGTCTCGCTCCTTTTTGCTCCCCTTTTCCGCGTCCGCCATTCGACCACCGACCGTCCATGCGAGCTCCGAGTAGGTGGTAACGAGACGGGTGGGGGAGGCTCGAGAGAGAGATTCTCGGTGACTTTTTCCACTGCCTCCTTTTTAGCCGTCTAGGTGCATACACGCGAGAGAGAGAAATAAAGAGAGAGAGAGAGAGAGAGAGAGGGAGGGAGAGGGAGTCACCGCTAGGTCGCGCGTGTGTCGCGAGGAGTCTTCGCGATCAGAACTCTCGTATACGTAGTTTAGGGGAGTTTGGAAGAAGTTATGCAAAGTGTGTTTATAGCATTCGTAGGTTGATGGAATTTAGAGGGTGATTCGACTGGAAGATAGTAGCGAAGATGGTTCGTGAGAAGGTAGAGTAGTGCCTATATCTTCGCTATAGTTACTGTTCATGAGTTCTAGTATCATAGGCAAATGAACAGTAGAGTGACTATAGAAGCTCTATATTCTATATAGAGACAATGTGACTATAGAGTTCGTAAGGTGATCGAGTTTAGAGGGTGATTCGACTAGAAGATAGTAGTGAAGATGGTTCGTGAGAAGGTAGACTAGTGCATATATCTTCACTATACTTACTGTTCATGAGTTCTAGTATCATAGGAAACTGTGACTATAGCGTTCGTAAGTTGATCGACTTTAGAGGGTGATTCGACTAGAAAATAGTAGCGAAGATGATCTGTGAGAGGGTAGAGTAATGTCTATATCTTCGCTATAGTTACTGTTTACGAGTTCTAGTATCATAAGCAAATGTGACTGTAGTTGTGACTAGAGTTCGAAAGTTGATAGAGTTTAGAGGGTGATTCGACTAGAAGATAGTAGCGAAGATGCTTCGTGAGAAGGTAGAGTAGTGCCTATATCTTTGCTATAATTACTGTTCACGAGTTCTAGTATCATAGGCAAATGTGACTATCGTTGTGACTAGAATTCGAAAGTTGATCGAGTTTACAGGGTGATTTGACTAGAAGATATTAGCGAAGATGATCTGTGAGAGGGTAGAGTAGTGCCAATATCTTTGCTATAGCTACTTTTCACGAGTTCTAGTATCATAGCCAAATGTGACTATAGAGTTCGAGAGGTGATCGAGTTTAGAGGGTGATTCATCTGGGGGACTAGAAGATACTAACGAAAATATTTAGTCCATGAAAAGGTAGACCACTGCCTATATTTCTGCTATAGTTACTATTCATGAGTTCTCCTAGTATCACAGGTAAATGTGTTTATAGCATTCGTAAGTTGATCGAGCTTTTGTAGACTAGTGTCTATATCTTCGCTTTAGTTAAGGTTCGTGAGTTCTCCTAATATCACAGGCAAACGTGACTATAGAGTTTGTAAGTTGATCGAGTTTAGAGGGTGAAGATGGTCCATAGAAGAAGGTAGTGTCTATATCTTCACTATAGTTACTGTTCGTGAGCTCTACTGTCAAAGGCAAAAGTATAGCTTTCGTAAATGATGAAGTATTTGTAGAAGGTGATTTGCCAGGAGACTCGAATTTTAATTTGTTAATAAAGGAAAGCAAATATGTCCAAATGACAGAAGATAGAAACTGCATACGTGTTTCAATATAAATAAAATTGAAACTTTTACTGTTTATCCAATTACATCTAAATTAGTTACTTTTCATCTAAGTTTTCGCAATGTTAATATCCCATGTAGCTTTCGTGGTAAGAGTGATACATTCGAGATTTGCATAAGTTAAAGATGAAAAAACTACTGAAAAAGATAAGGAAAAGACACAAGGATAGTAATAAAGGAAATGAATATTGTTGTATCTATTGCAATGAAAAGTACGAAGGCCCCCAAGTGAATACTGAATCACACGTTACAAATGTAATTTAAGGATACACGAGAACTACACTATCGGTGAAAGTGCATCTAGAGGCTTCCTATGCAAGTTCTGGCGATAAATAGTTTTCAGTATCGTACATATTCGAGAACTCTGAAGGTTTCGTTTCTATACATACAAAAACTATATTTCATTTCAAAATTGTATCAACCTTAATTACCACACTTTAAAACCAGTACCTTCACTACAACTACAAACAATAAATAACCTTATTTCGTACTTACTTTTCGTTTCATTTGAATTCTCACTTACGTGTTCACAATTACCCCACTCTCTACACAGGAATTCACAATATGATACACTACCCTTTCGCTTCCAATAACCTAAAAAACTCACAATAAGGAATTCTAAACCCAATCAAAGATAAATCTTGTCCACGTCCCAACTTTCGAATATATTTCCTCAAAAACACCAGAAAACAAACCTTCACGCAATATTCTCAAAAATAAAATTTACCTTCCACGAGGACCGTGAGACTCACGATCGACATCGATTACAACACGCGTTATCCAAACCTGAATCGTAAGGGTCAGAACGCATCGATAAGAACCAAACGATACTCCATTCGAAATATCAACACACCCGTAACAATACTCGCGGTCCGTATTACGAAGTGAGTCCACCCTTGAATTTCGATCGCGGAGCGTGCCAACACGCTCGGTTGCAACGTGTACAACGATACGTAAATTACTTTCTCGGGGTGGCCCGATAAAATGTATCTCGACGTACAAACGACGCTGCCTGTTCCGGCGCGGATGTACACGCGCGGCGAACGATGTCCCCGCTCGGTCGACAGAGCTCCGCGCGAAATTTTCGAAACAATATTCCACGCCGCTCGGAGATGATTACACGAGTAGAACAATGTCGCGGTTGGCCGGTTGCCAGCCGGCCCGTCTGGCCCGAATTCCGCGCTAGGAGAGTGAATTTCGCGCGACGAGGTCGCGGGTCCGCCCTAACCAGCTCCACGAGCGAGAGAAACGACGAAATAAGAGGCGGAGATCGTTCTCGCGGGCCCGTACCGCGAAGATCTCGCACCGACAAAGCCGAGCGAGACCGCCTCGCGTGTATATTACCAGCTCGAGTAACGGGCGCGGGTTAGCGACGAAAGAGGGAAACCACCCCCTCGGTTGGAAGAAGAAAAAGAAAGAGGGTAGCGGGCGGCGGTGGCGGCGGGGGAAGCATAAAAGACTCGACACTCCGTTATAATAAAGTCCACCCTTGGAAGCCTTCCGCCTCCGCTCCAACCCTCTTGGCAGCGGCAGCAGCAGCAGCAGCAGCAGCAGCATTACGCCATTCAACTTACTTTGTTCCTCAACTTTATTAATTTTTCCCTCGGTCTTGGGGGACCCGTCTCCCCTCCCTATACCCGCTCACCACCCTCCTCGACGAGGCTTCTAGCCGGTTATATCGAGAATCCTAGCCGAGACGAGGACGGTGGTCGGAGGAGGAGGAACGAGCAAGAAAATCCAAGGACGGTGCGAGACAGAGACGGGGGAAAGGGTGAAAAGAAGGGCCGGTGGGGCTTTCTTGTGACGGGAAATTTAAAAATCTGTCTACGCGTTGTCGAACCACCCGAGGAAACTTTATTATTAGCGCCAGCTTCTCCTCCTTCGTCCACGGTAACTTACGTCTCGCCCCTCGACGTCCCTCGAACGCCACCCCCCCTAGGGTTACCCTGTGGGGGGAACGGGCGAGAGGTTCGTCGACGACGTGGCTGGCGGTTCGACGAACTACACCACGAACGAAGATATTGCCTTTATAAACTCATTTGCAGCCGCGACCCGACCGTACCGGCCGTGAAACTTTTGTCGCGGTCGCGGTTGGGTTAGGTATTGCTCTACGGTCAATAGTTACCCGCCGCGTTGACAAGGTTCTGGTGATTGATGCGTCCCACGGACTAAAGACTCGCTGATGCCGAATAATTAGGGGGTGGCTCTTCGACACTTCGCCGGAGGTGTTGGCTTTTTTTTTTTACGCCGCGCCCGCGCCGTACTGCCTTCGCCGACGCCTCCGTCTTTCACGCCGCCGCCCGGGGGCGGTGGATCTTCGCGAGGGGCGAGTGCCGCGCGTATACAATGGCGATTAGCGGGCTGAGATTCTTCGGGAGGATTTCAACTGTTTACAACGATTGTAGAGCGAGGAATGTAACGTTTTTTTTGTGGGTTTGGTGTGGTAGAGTTTGGGTTAGGTGTGGTAGAGTTAGAGTTAAGGGAGTTAGAGTTAGAGTTAAGGTTAGGTATGTTAGAATCAGTGTCAGGTGTATTAGAGTTAGAGTTACAGTTAGGTGTGGTAGAGTTAGAGTTAGATGTGTTAGAGTTAAAGTTAGGTGTGTTAGAGTTAGAGTTAGGTGTGTTAAATTTAAGTTAGGTGTGTTAGAGTTAGAGTTAAGGGAGTTAGAAATAGAGTTAGGTGTGTTAGAGTTAGAGTTAAGGGAGTTAGAGCTAGAGTTAAGGGAGTTAGAGCTAGAGTTAAGGGAGTTAGAGCTAGAGTTAGGTGTGTTAGAGTTAGTATCAGGTGTATCAGAGTTAGTGTCAGGTGTATTAAAATCAGAGTTAAAGTTAGGTCTATTAGAGTTAGATTTAGGTGTGTTAGAGTTAAAGTTAGGTGTGTTAGAGTTAGAGTTTGGTGTGTTATGCTTAGAGTTAGGTGTGTTAGGTTTCAGGTGTGTTTGAGTCAAAGTTAGGTGAGACAGAGATGGATGTGGTAGGATATTTGTCATAGAAAATGAAATAGTGTGTTTATATGGAAAAAGAAGTATGTATGAGTGTGTATGAAATACTCTGTCGACGAAAGGGGATGAACATTAGAATTACTGATAGTGAACGTATTGCTAATTGTCTCAGATAAGCATCTTCGAAGTTGGAGAAGGGCAAATTAATTGACGAGTAGCATTAGTTGTATAAATTGACTTTGCCTAATATTGTAGGCAAAGTCAATAATTAAATAATTTAAAAAAAAAGTTCTAAACGGGTTAAATTGAGCCCTTTGGTAGTTCTAGTGTTAAAGGTCGTATTATGGAAATGGCTGTAACATGTAACGAATGTTTATGAACGACAGTGTATGAATAAGAAAGTATTGAGGAGAGAACACACGAGAGAGTTAGAGTTCAGGGATAAAACAATAGAAAGTGAGAGAGAGTAACCACAGTGAATCGTATTATAATAATAATTGTACTTTATCATCATTTAAATGGATATATTTTAATTCATTACTCAAATACTTACACTGGAGACTTTGTAGTAGGTTATGTAATAATGTGGGGGAAATTTAGGGAAAATTCTTCAAATTTTAGTCTTATTTTGTAACGACCCTATAAAAGTTGATATAGAATCTTTTTCCAACGTATTATTCAATTTTGAACGAAAGACTTATCGTTGGTATTGGAATACAATTCGGTGTAAATATGTCACTCGAACCGTACGAAAGTTACACAAATCGATTCCAACAATAATTCAAAACGCTTACTCAACATTTACCTCGCTAAAATCCACATTCTTAAAAATCCCACTATACATCAAAGTATCCACGTGTTTCATGCGTTTATTATTCCCCAAACACAGTAACAAAATGTTTCAACAACCGCCGTAGTAACTTTTAAAATCACTCTCGATCCAACAGTCCAAAAATCACATTACTTCCTCACATTCGTTCGAATTCAAACTCAATCTTTCCACCTTTTCACTATTATACATAAATTTCTCAAAGTTCACATTAAAAGAATCCCAAACGTGAAATATCACCGCTACAAGCTTTCCCTTCCAAACTCTAAGAAACCCAGCCAATCCACCCCATTCACTATCGAAATTTCCCAAAGACCAATTCTTCCCAACCACGATTCGACTAACAAAGTTGCGATCACTCGTATCCGTAGAATCGTATTACCGTGCAATGTTTGGACAGAAAATACACCACCATAATTCTCTCCTCGAATTCGAAGAAACATCCCCATTCAGCTTCCCACGAAGCATCGAGAACACGAGGCTCGCGGAGAACGTTCCGTTCGACAACCTGTCAACGATCCGTACCGAGCATCCAGGGATTATTCACGATCTCCTCCACCTCCTCCTCCTCGGCGAGTGTTTTCGATCGTGGAACCGTCGAACCGCAAAAAGCGTTTCGGGTAAAAAGGATCCGATTGTGACGACATTCGTGAACCGATTAGCGGTGCCCGCACTTCCACGCCGGGTTTCTGCAACATAAATATTTACGACTCATTCACGAAGCTAATATAAATGCGATTTGGGAGTTTGCTCTTTTTAGCGCGGGCACCTAATCCGATTAGGCCCGAGCGGGTACAATGCGCCGCGGCTGCTCGCGCATTGTGTGCTGCGCGCCTCGAGTCTCCCCCTCCCTCTGCCCCCCAACGCTGCTCTCTGCCCCTCTAGAAGCGAAGAAAAGCCTCCGCGGGTGCATGGGACTACGTTGCGAGTCCCCCTTCGCTATTTTTGACCGGTGACGCGGATTTAGTCGCTTTACGACCGCTCCGTACACACCAGGAACATAAGTCGACGTCCCGATGCTCCTTTCGTGAGACGCGATCGCTGTTAGGGGTTCGTTCATTGTTACCTCCCCCCATCCTTGTTGGAACGCTCGCTCGTCCCGTTGCACGCGTTTAGACGGAGCTGCGCTTTTCCTCGTGTTCTGGTATCGAGATCGCGAGACGATTTCGATCGTTGGAAGGGGAGACGAAATATAGGTGGTGTTACCTTTTTAACGTGCTTATGGAGACTGCTTTTCTAGGTATCGAAAAGTAATGTTTTCAGGATGAGGAGTACCGTGGTTCATTGGAGAGCACGACTAGTGTGGGCTTGAGTCTTCTTGAAGGAATAATTGGGAATATTTTAGGTAGTTTCTCGTGGAAGGTGTGTGAAGGTAGTCTCGTGGAGGTGTTGGTATTGAGTGGGATCGTAGGTAGAAAGTAGGGTTTGTAGGAGGAAATGTGTGATGATTACTTTGATCAAGGATTTAGAGAAGAGGATCTAAGAAAAGTAGGAATGTGTGTAGAAAATTGTGATTATTGTTGAAATTATTTTATCCAAGGACCTAGAGATAGATTTTCCAAGATTTTTCTAAAACTATGTATACAAATCCTTAGTAATTATTTTATTCATGGACCTAGAAAAAAGAACCTAGGGAATATAGGAATGTATGTAGATGGTAGTATTTGCAGGAAGAAAATTATGACAATCGTTGAAATTATTTTTTATTTTATCCAAGGACCAAGAGAAGATTTTCCAAGATTTTTCTAAAACTATGTATACAAATCCTTAGTAATTATTTTATTCAAGGACCTAGAAAAAAGAACCTAGGGAATATAGGAATGTATGTAGATGGTAGTATTTGCAGGAAGAAGATTGTGATTATTGTTGAAATTATTTTATCCAAGGACCTAGAGGAACGAACTTAAGAAAAATAGGAAAGTATGTAGATGGTAGTATTTGCAGGAATAAAATTGTGATTATTGTAGAAATTATTTTATCCAAGGATCTAGAGAAAGATTTCCCAAGATTTCTCTAAAACTATGTATACAAATCCTTAGTAATTATTTTATTCAAGGACCTAGAAAAAAGAACCTAAGAAAAATAGGAATATATGTAGATGGTAGTATTTGCAGGAAGAAAATTATGACAATCGTTGAAATTATTTTTTATTTTATCCAAGGACCTACAACTCTTGGTATTTATTTTATTCAAGGACCTAGAAAAAGAAACCTAAGAAAAATAGGAAAGTATGTAGATGGTAGTATTTAGAGGAAGAAAATTATGACAATCGTTGAAATTATTTTTATTTTATCTAAGGACCTAGAGAAGATTGTCCAATATCTTTCTAAAGCTATGTACACAAATCCTTAGTAATTATTTGATTCGAGGATAAACTATTATTTTTATTCTAGAAAAACAAACATAGGGAAAATAGGAAGGTATGCAGATGGTATTATTTAAAGAAAGAAAATTATGACAATCGTTGAAATTATTTTTATTTTATCCAAGGACCTACAGAAAATTTCTCAAGATTTTTCTAAAGTTATATACACAAACATTTGGCAGTTATTTCAAAAATTATTAAGAAAATTATGAGTTTGAAATAATCTTATCCAAAAACCTAAAGAAACGAACTTACCCAAAGCTTGTAGTCCCTCCCTGAAAGCTACTACTCTACTAATCTTCCCAAAAAGAAACATTCCAACCTATCAGCACCCAGCACCTCACTACCAAACTTGAAAAACACACAAACATTAACATTAACAAGCAACAAAATTACAATAATAATCCACTTTCTCAAAGGCTGTAACAACCCCGAGAAACCCACGATCATCCCCCCAAAGGGGGTATCGATTCGCGAGGTACTCTCGATTCTCGGTCTAAAAAATTGGCAAGGGTTGCTCCCCCTTTCTTCGCGCGGATTATTAACCCAGTTTCCTGCACACGATCCCATCCTTTGTCTCCACCGTCGAACTCGAAATCCTCTTCTACCCCCTCAGCGCCTATAATCGTTAATTTCACTCGTCCTGGTTCCCACTGCGAGAGAAAGAGAAGAGTACCCCAAAAAAAGCAAAAAAAAAAACGAGAAGTTCCCCGGAAGAGACACCACAATTTACATACCAACCCCCGTCCTCCCCCTATCGAAGCACCGTATCCAACGGTGATCGAATCGGTGCCCGCGAGCCGCAACGGTTTCCGCGTCTACTCGACGTTCGAAGAAAAACGGGTGGTCGAGGCTCACCCAACCCCGTCCCGGTCCATGGCGGACAAGCCGGCAGTTTTGCAACTCTTCTACCGGGCTCCCGGTTGAGCCAACTCCGATCCTATAAATCGTGCGTTCAGCAAGTAGTAACGCCCAGCTCGTTTCGGTCCGGTCACAATCGGAACAATGACGCCGTAGAGTGTACCCTACCGGCCGGGCAGAAATATGGCGGTCCTCCTGCTCGATTTCAGTCCGTCGAGTTAGCCCCGGTGAGATAGGAGAGACGAGAAGAGGGCGAAAGAGGAAACGTAGACACACGGTTGGTTGGACGAGGGAGGGCCGAGGTGGTGTCCGCAACCAAGGGGTCGCGATGCTCGGTGAACGCGCTCGATGAACAGAGACGACGAGAAACTAGAAACCGTAAGAGAGAAAACCTGACAAAGAGGGAGAGGGTGGGGGGTGTACGGGGTGCAGGAGAGAGGCGACAGGAGGAGGAAGTCGCGGGCTCCACCTTCTTAATTCAGGGAGAGGCGATAAAAATGACAGAGCCACTGCTCGCCCGCGCTGACTTATATCCATTTACTACACAACGGGGCGGCTGACAAAAAATAAGAATGGAATAAATAATAGCTTGCTCCTCATTCAAAGGATAACAAATGCGTCTCTGAAAAGGCTCCGGCTGACAATGGGGTGGAGAGTCGCTTACACCGGCCGCCCTGTATCCTCTCCGTCGGCCCGATCCCCACCCCCGCCTATTCCTACGTCGCGTTCTGGAGAAACGAGGCGCGCGCGGGGCCCCGTGTAATGAGAATGCCCGTGTTCCCCGCTTTCGTGCAACCACACCCGTACTTCCAACGAAACGAACCCGCTACGGACCAGGACGGTGCAAATTACACACTCACGGACGGTTCGACGAAGAGTGGCGGTTGTTTAACATCTTTTTTTAGAGGGTTTTTTGGTTTTTCTTGGAACTTTCGCGAAAGGAAAAAAAGTCATTTTTGCTGGAGTACAGTTATATATTGGGTCGTTTGGAAAGTTGTTTTTTTTTTGGTGGAAACGAAACACGATTTTTTTTAGAGCGTGTTTTTCAATATTTTGTTGAATTGTATATTCTCCATTTTGGAAAATTAAATTACTTTCTTCCGAACAATACAATATATTACACAGATCGAATGTAAGAAAATTGTACGTACGCACACTTGCGCCAGAGTGATTCACACTAGCTCGCACAAACTTATTATTATTACAATAACATTTATAATATATTCATAATATACTATAATAACGTATCATTATATTATATTGTAAATTTATATTATAAATGTCGCTATTAACACTCTTTCAACAGTTTTTAACGAGGACGGTTCCTTGGATCGCCACCGACCCTCGCTTAGAGCGCACCGGTGGTTGCTGGAGTATGCAAATTGGCAAAGTTTCGACCGTTCGTGGTAGTGTACGAAAATATTTTCAAATCGAATCGATTGGGTGTAAGCGGGCTACTCGATTTTCTACCTGCACTTATCAGCGACTGCTCGATATTCGTCGCTTTCGTGATCTTTGAGATCTTTGTTTCCGGTTACTACGCGAGTGTTCTTGGAAATGGTAGGTGTGACTTTTGCGCGAGGGATGGTCGTGCTTGGATTTGGTACAAATTACTGGTACTGCTTTTGTTGAACAGAGAAATGTTTCTAATTTGAATTCTGATTTGAAATAGTATTTTTAAAGGTAGTGATTTTTTAGAAAAATGTCTTTTGATTTTAAGGGTCCCAATTCTCTCACAATTTACATGCTCTTTTGGCCTAATATATACTTATCATTTAACAGAAAAGAAGTACAGATTACTGGTACTGATCTCGTTGAACAGAGAAATGTTTCTAATTTGAAACTAGTATTTTTAAAAATGTATTTTAAGGGTTCCAATTTTCTCACAATTTACACTCTCTCTCGGTTTAATATAAACTTATTATTTAATAGTAAAAAACTAACAAATGTGTACTTGTGCTTGCGTGAACGGAATTATTTCATTTTTGCCTATTTGTTAAAAAATTGACCAGCAGTGTGTTAGTTTCTGTAGGTCCTTCGTGTAAGGATCTTACAGAGGCTCCAAGGGAAACTAAGAAAATAATCTCGACTTGGTTTTCTACATCCTGTTTTACATAAAATATACAAATTGACGAAATTTTGTCCTGCGAAGAAAAAAGTACTACAAAATACCTTCAAATCTAGTCAACAATTTAGCACGCTCATTGTGTCCAATTATTGCAGTGACAATCCTCCAGATATCTTTTTTTTTCAACTCTAACGATTCCCCATATTTGAAACTGAAAACAAATTGTAAAATCACAGTCAGGGTTCCGACACCCACAAACAATTGACTCAAAGATAGATTCAAACCCATCAAAAAATTTAACACACTCATCGTGTCCAATTATTGCAAGAAAAATGTCTCAGATTCTTGAGAAACCCTCTTTGACAATTACACTCCCAGATCCTCGAAACTCAAAAGCTCGCCAATCTTGTGTCTAAAGAACATACTAACCTCGGATACTAGACCAAAGAAAATGCCCCAAAAATACCTCCAAACCCAACCCACAGATTAGCACGATCGTCACGTCCAATTATTGCAACAAAAACATATCAGATCCTCCAGAAACCCTCTTTGACAATTACACTCCCAAATCCTCGAAACTCAAAAACTCCGCCAATCCTGTGCCTAAAAAACATACTAACCCCGGATACTGGACCAAAGAAAATTCCCCCAAAAATACCTTCAAACCCAACCCACAGATTAGCACGTTCGTCACGTCCAAATATTGCAACAAAAATATATCAGATCCTCCAGAAACCCTCTTTGACAATTACACTCCCAAATCCTCGAAACTCAAAAACTCCGCCAATCCTGTGCCTAAAAAACATACTAACCCCGGATACTGGACCAAAGAAAATTCCCCCAAAAATACCTTCAAACCCAACCCACAGATTAGCACGTTTAATTATAGCAACAAAAATATATCAGATCCTCCAGAAACCCTCTTTGACAATTACAGTCCCGAATCCTCGAAACTCTAACAATCCGCCATCCTGGATAGTGTAAAAAAAAAATGTTAAAATGTCCAGTCGGTGAGCGGACACCGCGTGAAATTTGCATGCGACCAGGTTCCCAGACAGACGTCCTCCCTGCGCGAAAGTTGGTCGTTTCGGTGGACCCTCGGAGAGGGTCCGAGCGCGCGTCCGAGCGGACCAACGTCTTACAGCGATCTTCACTCCGTATTGTCAATAATAGATCGGCGTCCCCCTGGTATCGCTAGCCCGCGTATAATGCGGCTACGTGTCGGGACGGTGTTCCAGATATCGTTGCTCGCCCGGCTAAGCCCCCTACTTCCATCGTCGTACTCCACCCCAACCCTCCGACGCCCCTCCTCCTCCACCTACTCCACCTCCCGCGCACGGTTTAGATCTCGTGTCCAGACGCGAGACGGTCGTGCTTCCGAAAACTCCGATATCGCGCCGGGGGATCCAATAACATATTTGACGGTCGACGGAGGGTCCGTGAAATCGGATTGACCAGTGTCCGTATTGGCTTTTCTCTTTCCAAACGGGCGACTTCCTTTCAACCCTCGCGCGGATTACCTACCCGGGACGGACGTCCTTAGCGAAAATATACTGCGACCGATACTCATCGAAGCTTTGAAAATTTATTGGGCGATCGTTCTCCGTGTGTACGCGACACCCGTTTTAACTCTTTCGAAACGAGCTCGATGGTGAATCGAGTACGCGATCGTATGTCGAAAGTGAGGTGGATGTCTTTGACGAGGTGGATGATCGGAGTGGACTGAACTCCTGTGTTCTCGATCGGTGCGGTTCAGGGAACTTTCGGGGGTGGAGAACGAGAAATGTCAAAGATGGGGGAAAACAATATTGCTATTTTGTATACGCAGGGTGAATTATTTATGTTTTGGGAGGAAACTTTTAAGTTTTTCCAATCGATGTTTTTTTCTGTGTTTTGTATTTTTTAGACCCAGCTTTGGATAATGTGGTTCGAGGATCGAGAAAGTGGAGAAAATTGGCAACTGTGAAGATAAAACCCTATGCTGTATCTGAATGTTGAGAATCGAGTCAAAATTTTAATGAGCGACTGTAGCAGAGTGTGAGGATGAGTATTTATAGTTATCGTTTAGGAAGGTTAAAAATTTGGAGTTTGAAAGTGTTAAGTATAATTTTTATTATGACATTGGTAATACTATTTGCATATAATTTGACATTCCCTAGAAAGAATTGAAGTACAACATGATATAAAAGTTTTTTCTTGCATTGGTAAGGAATTAGAATGCAAAACAAATCTACTACTCCAGAAAGTCTTAATTTTAAAAGAATTATATTTTTATTATAATATTGGTAATACTATCTGCATATTATTTGACATTCCGTCCGAAGTATCAAAGTAAAATATGACACAAAAGTTTTTTTGCGTTAGCAACGAATCAGAATGTAAAAAAAAATCTCTCACCCTTGAAAGTTTTAATCTTATATTACATTTCTATTATATAATTTTTATTACAACATCGGTATTGCTATCTGCATACAATTTGACATTTCATATAAAGAATCAAAGTAAAACGTCTCACAAAAGTTTCTTTTTTTGCGTTACCAACGAATCAGACTGCAAAAAAAAAAAAATCCTCCACCCCCGGAAAGTCTTAATCTCGGATTATAAGAAACTCGAGCGCCGGTGAAAAAAAAAAGAATGTTTCACCGCATCCGCCGTCAATTTATTGCACTCGGGGAAAGGGTTAAACAAAGCCAATTTATTCCATCGCGGCGCTCGGAAACAACCCCCGGAGATCGCGCGAGATGGTGTGGGGGTAGTCCTGGAAAACGACCGCGTCTTAAGCGGCGACTTGATCGTCTGGTTCAACGACGAAAAGATATTCTCCTCCGGGTTAGCTACAGCCGTGGCTGCCTGTAAAAAGAGACAGAGAAAAAAGGGGGTGGGAGAAGGAAAGAGAGAACTATAGAGAGAGCAAGAAGGATAGAGAGAACTATAGAGAGAGAAAGAAAGATAGAGAGAACGATAGAGAACGATAGAGAGAGCAAGGAAGATAGAGAGAACTATAGAGAGAGAAAGAAAGATAGAGAGAATGATAGAGAGAGGAAGAAAGATAGAGAGAATGATAGAGATAGAAAGAAAGATAGCGAGAACTATAGACAGAGCAAGGAAGATAGAGAAAGAAAGATAGAGAGAACTATAGAGAGAGAGCAAGGAAGATAGAGAAAACGATAGAGAGAGCAAGGAAGATAGAGAAAACGATAGAGAAAGCAAGGAAGATAGAGAAAACGATAGAGAGAGCAAGAAAGATAGAGAAAACGATAGAGAGAGCAAGGAAGATAGAGAAAACGATAGAGAGAGCAAGGAAGATAGAGAAAACGATAGAGAGAGCAAGGAAGATAGAGAAAACGATAGAGAGAGAACAATAGAGAGAGCAAGAAAGATAGAGAGAACGATAGAGAGAGAACGTTAGAGAGAGGACGATAGAGAGAGCAAGAAAGATAGAGAGAGAACGATAGAGAGAGCAAGAAAGATAGAGAGAACGATAGAGAGAGAAAGAAAGATAGAGGAAACGATAGAGAGATAGAGAAAACGATATAGAGAGAGCAAGAAAGAAAGAAATAAAGAAAGAGAGACAAAGAGCAATCGCGACGAGGACGAGAAAACGAGCCGAGCGAACGAGCTCGGGATTAGCCGGTGGTAATAACCGTCTCCGCGGTTTCGAAAGCTCGCCAACCAGCAGCCGCAAGCTCGTCTCTCCTCGCGATGGAAAGGGGGCAGGAAACGGTGCGGGAGAAAGTGGCGGAGGCCCCTTTCGGTACGGTTGGGCCGTGGGGTGGGTTCGGTGGAGAAACGGTCGCGTGGGGTAGGTTCACGGGGATGATTTTACTCCGGCGTGGCACAACGTCGGGCCTACGCGTGGGTCGGTGGCCGTGTCGGTAGGCGGTCTGAGGCAATCCTGTTGATTAAAAGGTGGGGCATCGACCCAAATAAACTCACCATTAAACCAGATGAGTCTCCGCGCGATCGCACTTCAACCCGGTTCTACGTTTCCGCAAAATGTTCGTGTGTATAGCCGCCTCCGCCGCTACCGCCGCGTGTACGTGAATCGCGCGAGTGGGGACCAAGGCTCCGAGCGGTACCACCAGAGGGGTGGGACGAAACCTGGAGGGTTAGGCGTTGCGCCCGTATCCGCGCACTGTGGCGACGTATTTGTACGCGTGTGTATACACCGCGCGCCACCCTATTTCGACCTACCACCCCAACCCACACCCCCTTTTTCCCTCCAGCTTGCACTACGAGAGCAAAGGAGAAGCGAGGAGGGGTGGCGCCCGCCCGCCAGGAGGCGAGGGGAGGGGAGAATAAATTGATTTCGTTGACTCAACCAGCCGTAACGCCCCCTCAGCATGATATCAACCCTAAGCCTCGGTTATCTTTATTTAAGCTTTACGAGAGTCTACGCGGAGCGAATCGCGCAGCTTGGAGGGGAGGGGGTGAAGAGAACTTCTGGGAGGATTCTTTCCCTCATCTCTATCTCGCTTCGTGGCTTATAAGCGGACCGATGTGTGCAACGACCGAGCTGGGGAAAAATCGGTCGAATTCCGACGCGGAGCCCCGTCACGTCACGGGGTTTGCGCGATTGCGAGAATGTGAGTCCATGGGGGTGGAGAAGGGTTGCGCGGAGTAACGATTGCGAGCGTTGATTCGGTTTACAGTTTCGCGACTCTGTCGATCGTGAATGGGAATTTGTATGTGGAGATTTTCGGGATGGTATGTAGCGGGATGAATTGTTAACAATTTCTTGTTAGAATTGTTTTCTACGAGGATGCATCGAGTCTGTTTGGAGCTATGTCTTCGAGGGTGAATCTGATATGGTTTGTTTAGATTTTTCATTGTAGGGTGTCAACGAGGAGACGATACTGAACGAGACTGTGGACTGTGAAAGTAGAGAATTGTATGGGGTTGTTTGGAAAGTTATTTTGTTTCTTTTTCGTGAAAATGAAACGATTAATTTTTAGAGTGTGTGAAGGTTTTATTTAATTATATATTCTCCATTTTGGAAAACGAAATCACTTTGAGAGCAAGCTAAGAATTGTTGATTACTGTGCCGAAATTTAGAGAGCTCTAGTCTAACTCTACCTGAGAGGACGTCTGGAAGAGCTCAGTCTGTGAGAAATCGTCGATACTGAATAGAAATCTGAAGAGACAAATTACAAGAAGAATTATGATGATAATTATCGATATTTCTTTCTTTGTTCTACTTAGAGCTTAAGCAGAGCTTTCCCTCAGCTTCTCGAGAAAGTCTATCATGAGGAGTCTAGATGGAGACATCGTTACTAGATAGAAACTTAAATAGAAAATGACACTTACAAGAAAACTTACTAGGATTATCATCGATATTACTATATTTCTTGTACTCAGAGCTCAAGTCTCTTCCTGAACAAAACCCAGGAGTATTCTCTAGCTTCTCAGAGTAGTTCATCCTGACGTATCAACGCAAAGACATCCTCACTAAGTAGAAACCTAAACATCTGCAGGAAGACTTACTACCTTAATCATCGATATTGATTTCTTTCTTCTACTCAGAGCTCAAGGCCTGCAATCTTTCCTCTAGCTTCTTACAGTAGTCTATTCTGACGTATCAACGCGAAGACATCCTCACTAAATAGAAACCACTAACTAGACACTTACAAGAAGACTTACTACCTTAATCATCGATATTACTTTCTTTCTTCTACTCAGAGCTTAAGTCTCTCCCTGAACCAAGGCCTGCAATCTTTCCCCCAGCTTCTCACTAAAATCTATCCCAACGTATCAACGCAAAGATATCCCCGTACTTTAATTCCAACTAACTCCAAACCTAACCACCCACAACCAAACTTACCACCTTGGTCATCGATATCACATTCTTATGCGATCGAATCTAACCTAAAGTTCGAATCTCTCCCTGAACCAAGGCCTGCAATCTTTCCCCCAAGCTTCTCATTAAACTCTATCCCAACCTATCAACGCAAAGATATCCCCATACTTTAATTCCAACTAACAACAAACCTAACCACCCACAACCAAACTTACCACCTTGGTCATCGACACCACATTCTTACACGATCGAATCAAACCTAAATCTCTCCTTAAACGACTCCCCAGAAATATGTCACCGTCTTCCCACGAAAGTCCAACATTGGAACGCGTCAACGTTGATCCGCGTCTCGTCCGTTCGCACGTAGCGATGGATCCCTGTCCTCTCCTTTCTAAACCGGAATCATTAAACGCGCAGGGGGCACCGTGAACACGGCCCGAGCCGATTCACCATCTATGGCAAGTTACCAGCGAGGCGTACGGCTCGTCAACGTGGCTCTCGAACGATCCAACGGCGTGGAAGCTTCGAACACAGCGATTCCACCGGCTGGCATTTGCTAATGAGACCCCGGCGGGCGGAACGCGATACGCGAAACGTCGGTGTACACACCTGGGCCGATGTAACGCGTGGGTACCGATGACACCTCGCGGTGTAAGTATGCCGATCGGTTATCAGCTGGCTGCCGTACACGCCCGCTACGTGTGTATTCAGGTATTACATCTAGTAGACGAGTGTTCCGCTGGCTTATACCAATCTCTCGCCCTCGCGGCGGCAAATCCCGGCGAGTAACGTCCCTTTCGCCCTATCCGGCTCTCTCCACTCTCCTAGCCCGCGCGACGTCTCGCCTACCGCTCGACCGACAACGCGCCGAACACCGGTTTAATTAATCGCGACCCGCGTTTACCGTAATCTGCCGCCTACTTATCGACCGTTTCTCGCTACTCGCCACGCGGAACGTGATCCTTCTTTCCTCGAGTACGCTGTCAGCTCTGTTCAATGTGTCTATCGTTTCGTGAACGAAAGGAACGTATGTCGCGGTGAGTTTCGCAACGGAGATCTTTCGTCATTGGGAAAATCCATCACGGTGAGGAACAGAGTGGTGTGTGACCATGTGGAATTCGGGTGGTAATTTGGGTGTGAACATGTAGAGTCTCGAAGTCACTCGGAGTAGAGTTTTCAGATTCGGATAGAGTGTGTTGAGGGTTTAGAAGATTTGGCAAGGGCCAGGGTGGAATTTGAACGATTCAATGTCATGGGATCCATTTAGGTTAGATTTGTGTGTTTCTTTGGGATTGAATGTTGGTGATAGGTAGAGGTTTCAGGTAGAGTGTGTTGAGTGTTTTCAAAGATTTGGCAAGGACCAGGGTGGAATTTGAACGATTCAATGTCATGGGACCCATTTAGGTTAGATTTGTGTGTTTGTTTGAGATTGAATGTTGGAGGTAGTAACGGAAAAGTATAGTAGTGTTTTTGAGAGTACAAGGAGGATTCAAAAGCGATGGAAAGTAGACTTTCAGGACTCACTTATCGGTAGATTAGAGTTTCGAGGGTAGAAATGGTAGAAAGTGCATGCAGGGGGTTTCTGAGGACTCGAGGAGGATTTCAAGTTTGAGTAAAGTAGATTCGATGGATTCGATGTAACCGAAACCTTCTTTTTCGACGACTCGGCACTTCTTCGTTGTCTCTACGATAAATCTCCAACCATTCGGGATGTCAAGGTCACCCAGACCTACACGCTGATGGTAGCTGATGGTGGCTGATAATTTGAGAATCATGGGACATCCATGCGAAACGAACTGCAACCTTACCTTTCTGATCTCGGTTTCTCGCCCATAGACATTGCACAAATTACGAAACGCGAGTTTCGAAGAGTCCCTGGCAAACAAATGACACCCAGAGCGAGATAGAACGAGTGTGATATATATACATTAGGATACGAGAATTTTGAGGTTAGGTTTAAAAGCATTCTTTGGCCGTACCTCGTCTTTGTGCAATTTATCCGCGACATATATAAACCTACTTCTAATTCGAGTAATAAAAACGATAACACTAATAAATCTCTTCTGCTCACCGTGATCACCTTAACAATCGTTAAATTCGTCAAAGAAATTCTAACTCAATCCCAACCGTTACAAAAGGAATTTAAACTAAAAAACCATTGACTAAATTGCAACTCTCGCTCCTATATTAATATATTCAAATATACATATTTTTTAATTCAAAAATCTTTAAAATATAAAAAGGTTGGGAAATTCGTTTCGTTTTATTTGGTAAAAATGAAACATTCTTTTTTTAGAGTGTACAAACATTTTACTAAATTGTATATGAAACATTCGATTATATATTCTCCGTTTTGGGAAACGAAATGACATTCCGAACGACCCAATGTGTAAATGTATACATTACGAGCGAGGGAATACAATGAACCGGCGCGAAGGATCGCGCGTACGCGCGTACCCGCGCCGACAGCGGGACGACGATATTATAATAACGAAGCGAGTCATTTCTCAGAGTGTCAACTGCATTGAATCGAAGGACAGCCGGTCCTGTCCAGGGAAGAGCGATGCCGCGTCTAACATCCCCGAGGGTGTCGTGAGCACGAGCCATAGGTAGGGGGAGTGGATGCCCGTGCAGCTTCATCAACGGATATTAAAGGATTTGCATGAAGTATTATTATCGTTATTGCGAACGTATCCGATGGAACGGTGAGGGCTGTCGAGCGGAACGATAATTTTATTCGACAACGTGGATCCGCTTGTCGGCTTTCTAGCCACCGAGAGTGCGATTCCGTGTTGCTACGACTAATTTTCGCGATATTTAATTGACGGAATATTATGATCGATTCGTACACTCGTGTAACGTTTACGTTCACCCTACGCGAGAATCGCTGTAAGAATCGGAGGAGACGTTGTCGGGACATCGTTCGAGAAGTAACATTTATCGAAACGGTCTTCGACGATTCCAAGGGTGTCGTGGAATGTTCGATAGAGAAAGAGGGATCAAAGTGTTTTTCTTTGTTAAATAATTGTCTATACTGTAGAACCTCTTTTAAAAAATTGTTAAGCAAGAATTAAAATAGGGAGAAAATATTGTCGGGACATCGTTCGAGAAGTAACATTTATCGAAACGGTCTTCGACGATTCCAGGGGTGTCGTGGAATGTTCGATAGAGAAAGAGGGATCAAAGTGTTCTTCTTTGTTAAATAATTGTCTATACTGTAGAATGTGTTTCAAAAAATTGTTAAGCTAGAATTAGAATAGGGAAGAAATATTGTTGGGACATTGTTCGAGAAATAACATTTATCGTGATGGTCTTCGACGATTCCAGAGGTGTAGAATGTTCGAGAAATAACATTTATCGAGACGCTCTTCAACGATTCCAAAGGTGTAGAATGTTCAATCGTGGTAACATTTATCGAGACGCTCTTCGACGATTCCAGAGGTGTAGAATGTTCGAGAAATAACATTTATTGAGACGCTCTTCGACGATTCCAGAGGTGTAGAATGTTCGAGAAATAACATTTATCGAGACGCTCTTCGACGATTCCAGAGGTGTAGAATGTTCGAGAAATAACATTTATCGAGACGCTCTTCGACGATTCCAGATGTGTAGAATGTTCGATCGTGGTAACATTTATCGAGACGCTCTTCGACGATTCCAGAGGTGTAGAATGTTCGATCGAGATAACATTTATCGAGACGCTCTTCGACGATTCCAGAGGTGTAGAATATTCGAGAAATAACATTTATCGAGACGCTCTTCGACGATTCCCGGGGTACCGTGGAATGTTCAATCGAGAAGGAGGGATGAAAGTGTTCTTCTTTGTTAAATAATTGTCTATACTGTAGAACCTCTTTTAAAAAATTGTTAAGCAAGAATTAAAATAGGGAGAAAATATTATTGGGACATCGTTCGAGAAATAACATTTATCGAAACGCTCTCTGATACTTCCACAGGTGTCGTAGAATGTTCGATCGAGAAGGAGGGATGAAAGTGTTCTTCTTTGTTAAATAATTGTCTATACTATAGAATGTATTCCAAAAAATTGTTAAGCAATAATTGGAATAGGGAAGAGATATTGTCAGGACAATGTCTATACAACTCTGTAGCTCCATCACCACAATTTATACCCCAATAAAGAATACAATAATTTATACCCCAATAAAGAATACAGTAATTTATACCCCAACAAAGAATACAATAATTTCCCCAAATTTCTCCACTCTCCCTTCCTTTAAAATCTTCACTTTTCCTCCAAATCGATCCTCACCGTCAACCGATCGTGAGATTGCCCGCTTCTTTCTTCGGCTTAGAAAAAGCTTCTAATTTTTCCCCCGAATGTTTCGCGAAAATACACTCCGCTCGAACGATCCTCCCGCAATTGTTTCCCACACCTCGAAGAAAATCGTTCGAACAACGATCCAGCTTGGCTAAACGGCTTGGAAATCTTTAAGGGTAACACGCACAATCTCGCCGACTATCGAGGGTAGATTCTGGGCGTGTCTCCATCTGGCGACTCGGCGCGTATTAATTAATCGACGCGCAGCCGAGACTAACTGCGAGTTAATAAGCAAATTGCCACGCAATAAAGTTAGTGCCGAGTAGAGTGAAGAGAAGGCGAGCGATAGGGGACGTGGATAGCGAACGAGAGAGAAACAGAGGGGGGGTTTCAGGGGGGTTACTCTAGCGAGTCGACGCCCTCGTCCCTTATAACAGTTACACCCTCCGCGGGGCCACAGATGTGGCTTGCTATTCGCGACCACCCCTACACCTCCCTAGTTCCTTACCGTACAGCACCCCATATAATTTAATGTCATTCATCCGAATCGCCTATAATGCTCGGCTCGTATTAAAATCTGGTAAAAATGCCGCCCACGCCGTGTTGGAAACCTCGAGGCCGGAATTACCGCTTTTCAGTTTAATTAATTCGCGATTGCAGCCCGAAGGGTCGACGAGGGTAGCCGATTGTATCGAAAGAAACGCGATATTTATTAGCCGAGTCGAAGTGTAGCGACACCTCTTCTGTCAGGGGAGTGTTATACGACCCCTCGTGTTCATAATTGTGCTTACCAATTTCTTGGAATTGATTCCGCGTAGAGTAACAATGTCCGACTGATACTATTGAATACACTATCGAAGGATTATTTAACCGAATTGCAGTCACAATTGTGTTGGTTACTGGGGGGCTGTTGTTCAGACTGGTATAGATTTCGTGTTGTGGGATAACGAGGTTAGGATTGTATTATTTAATAATTATTTAATCAAACTGTCCGAACTGACTATAACGATCTGTTGGGTGTATATTCTACTGCTCCGAAGGAATTTTTTGGAATTGATTCCTGGTCGTAGGATAATTGTACCAGACTGGTAATATTATTTAATAATTATATATGTGAAACGAAGCATTTTTAACAATATTTACAGAGTGTTACTCTACGATGTATTCTTGAACTGGTGGTGATTCTACGTGTGAAAATGAGTCGAAAAAAAGAAATGACATTTTTCTGTATTGACACTAATAATTGGTGTTAATCCACCAGCAGGGTTTTTCAAAATTGTTGTACCAACTGAGAACCACTTTCGAAAATTGAAAGTTTTTGCGACACGTTCGTAATAGATACTTTAAAGGAAGAGGTGGTCGAATAAAAAATATCACTTTATTATTTCTAATCTTTTTTATTAAATACACCTAGTACACTCTCTAAGAAAGTTTTTAAATTCTCGTATATTAATATTTAACGAAGATCAATATTTCGAAGATCTCCGATGCAGATAACACGAAGTACGTAAATTCAATTCGAAAATTGAAAATTCCATTTGCAAGGGTCTACGCTGCAATATTATTAACCTTCGCCCTACCTGGGTCTTCTCAGACCCGGATACTTCCTCAGAAATTAAGAAAGCTACGACAAAATAATTATTCGTTAAAACAAGATCAAATCGCGTTCTCCCAAAGTTAACCCAAACTAACCCTCACCTTACCTGGGTCTTCTCAGACCCTCCTCAGAAATTAAGAAAACTACCTTAAAATAATTATTCGTTAAAACAAGATCAAATCGCGTTCTCCCAAGTTAACCCAAACTAACCCTCACCTTACCTGGGTCTTCTCAAACCCTCCTCAGAAATTAAGAAAACTGCGATAAAATAAACATTCGTTAAAACAAGATCAAATCGCGTTCTCCAAAAGTTAACCCAAACTAACCCTCACCTTACCTGGGTCTTCTCAGACCCTCCTCAGAAATTAAAAAAGCTACCTTAAAATAATTATTCGTTAAAACAAAATCAAATCACGTTCTCCAAAGTTAATCCAAACTACCCCTCGTCCTACCTAGGTCTTCTCAGACCCTCCTCAGAAATAAAGAAAGCTTCTTTAAAATAATTATTCCCTAAAAAAAAAATCAAATCGCCTTCTCAAAAAATTAACAAAGTTAACCGCGAATAAACCGAATTTAATTCCGTTGTAACGATACCCGTCCTCCCACAAGGCGTCCAGGAACTCGAAGGACCGAGTATCTATCCTCTTTACCTCTTCACGGTTCTACATCGAGTCTCGCTCTGTACACATTTCCAGCCAGGTCTACACGAGGGGCGTACGATGTAACCTTCGCCCCCTTTCGAAGAAAACGTGAAAAATTCCTGGAGGAATCGAGGGATCTCACCTCCGCGAACGATTCGTGCGTCAATATTTGCAGGACGGGAAGGTCGACCGCTACCGTACAGGTCTTCCATCATTACGTTCCGCGTAAAGACCGTAAGCGTCGAGTAGGGTGACCCTGAGCGACACAACGTTACCCTTGTACTCACCTGTGCACGGGCCTACCACCGATTTATGTATACGCGGCCGGCCAGTTAATACGGAGCCGCGTAAACGCGCCGACTCGCGTCGCGAGCAAACATTTGAGCAGGTTCCTTGGTCGGCAAACGGTCGGAGAATTCGCTCGACAGCGAGGCAACGTGCACAAACACGCACACACACACGCGCGCGTAAACGCACACGCAACTGGCTACCGTTGGGGTGCTTTGGCGTTACCCTGTTCGTCGAAGGATCGATCGAGCTGTTAATTTGACGTCTGAGGTGTGCGAGTCTCTTGTCGCGGAGCTCCTGGAACGATCGTCCCTCGAACGTTGATTAAGGATCGCGCGATCGGTTCACAACGGGCCGTATTCGAAACGCGTTCACGACGATCGGGAGAATCGGACCGTGGATACAGTGTGGACAGAGCTGATTTAATCGGTGCTTTTATTCCATACCGAGGGCCGAGCGTTTAATCGAAGCTGTGTGCTCGGAAGAGACACTTATCGAGGTGGGTAGAATAATATTTTGTCACGGTGAGTGTCTTCGAGGATTACTTTCGTACACGGTGTACTCGAAACGAACTACCCCGAGATGGCAGGAGATTAAATTTTTACCGAGATTTCGAAGTATATTTTCCAGCTGCCACGATTCTCGATCTGTTACTGTTAACGTAGCTGCGAGTAATCTTCCAAGCGAGATAGCGAGATACGTTTTTGGGTATTATTTCCAATGTGGAAATTGCTCGTGGTGTCTTTCCACGAGGAATTTTTTCGAAGTGATAGTTTCTTTCTGATTGTACATTTTTATTTATTATTGTGTAATTCTTTCGGTCCAGTTCGCAATTTCTCGAAAATGTACTCGGATTATTTTTTTACCTAATTGATTGATCTTTCCGAAACGATGATCTTCTCAGATTGTACTTTTTTATGTATTAGACAAGAGGTTTGGTGCATCGTGTGATTACTTCTTGATTTAAGTTGTTTTACGACTCGTCGGTGTAGTTAATCTTGTACTTGCTAATTTTTATCTTTAACGATTGTTTACTTGAAAAATTTTCACCTCAAAGTAGCCTTTAACTGCGAATTCCAACTTTGAACTATCCTCCACTTGCAAATTTTCATTTTGAAAAACCTCTACTTGTAAATTTTTTCTTTGAATGATTCTTCATTGGCAAATTTTCATCTTGAACAATTCTTTCATTAATTTTCACTTTAAGTAATCCTCTACTTGCAAATTTTCACTTTGAACAACCTTTTACTTGCAAATTTTCACCTTCAACAACCTTTTACTTGCAAATTTTCACCTTGAACACCTCTTCACTTGCAAATTTTCATCTTGAATAACCCTTTCGTTAATTTTTACCTTAAACAACCCTCTACTTGTAAATTCTCACCTTGAAAAACTCTCCACTTGTAAATTCTCATCTTGAACAACCCTCTCGTTACTAATTTTCACCTGGAACAACCCTCTTATCGTTACTTTTACCTTCAATCACCCTCTACTTGCAATTTTTCACCTTAAACAACCCTCTCGTTAATTCTCACCTAAAAATAATCCTCTACTTGCAAATATTCACTTCGAAAAACCCTCTACTTGCAAATTCTCACCTTGAACACCTCCCCCTTGCAAATTTTCACCCCGAACAACCCTCTCCTTAATCTTCACCTTAAACAACCCTCAACTTGCAAATAATCACTTCGAAAAACCCTCTACTTGCAAATTCTCACCTTGAACACCTCCCCTTGCAAATTCTCACCTCGAACAACCCTCTCCTTAATTCTCACCTTAAACAACCCCCTGCTTCCATAGTCCCACCTCGTACAACTCTCCACTAAAAAATCTTCACCTTGAAAAACCCCCTGGTTGTTAATTTTCAAGTAACAATAAATTGTAATTTTCTTGCACCCTCCTGACGCAAAAAATTACAAAATGGGGGTCCGAACGCGTCCCCCCTCCCCACTTCTGAAGACCGCCGCACGATCGACGATAAAATTTCCAGGCGAAACGGAGGTGGATCCAGCGTCGAGGCGGAAGACAATAATATTTTATCGGGCCGGCGTTGCTGCACCCGTATCGCCGGGACAGGATTTCATTTCACGAGGAACCACCCCCGCCCCCCACGGGCCGGAGCGCGCGCGCGGAGATACAGAGCACGCGAACAAGCAGCGAGAGAGGAGCCGCGGAGAGAAATCATATTGACCCCCAGCCATATACGCCTCGGCCGACGGCTACGAATCAATAAAGATTTCCCATCGCGAGCCTCCAGTCGAACGGGAGAATATTTCAAACATCCACCGAACCCTCCACCTTTCTCGCCACGCGTCCTCCCCCTCCCCCCATACCCCTCTCTCTTTCTCCATCGCTCTCCTTCCTTCCCTCGGTTATTCGCACTTTTATTATCTCGAGCGCGAGAAACATTTTTTATCGACTGCCCCGCCACCAGACTCGGACACGACCCGTGAAACTTTCCCTCCACCTTTTTTCCTCGTCTTCTCGACGTCCCCGTGCTCGCGTCCCTTTTACCGGTTTCTTCGCCATCGCTTCGGACGGTTTTTGTCCCCCACCGCCACCCCCCTTGACACGTTGCACGGGCATGAATACATAAAGGCCGGTTTACGGCGAAAGATATTTCAGGAATTCTACCCCCCACCCCCAACCCCCAACCCCCGTCGAATCGTCTCAAGACGTTCAATCTTGCACGGAGGGAGCCGATACGCCATCATCGCTCTCGATGGATTTGAAACCGTCGACGCCGAGGGAGCATTAATATAAATTTTCTTGTATTTTTCTTCCTGAATCCTTCACTCTCGTGTTTTCTCGCTCAGATGGCCCGTGTACTGGTTTATGTTGCTCGCTGTGGAAACTGGTACGGTGTTTGTTTATCTTTTGTGTCTGACCTGTACCGATCTGGTTTGTATTTAATCGGGTCGTTGTACATCGACACTTGGAGAGTTTTCGTAGTTACTTCGGTCTGGTTTCTCTCAGTTTGGAGTTTCTTCCAACCTGATCTTATTTGAGGTTAGGTGTGACTGTCGGGGATAGGTTTGACAGTTGTTTGACTTTGTGCAATTGGTCTGGATTAGGTATTCTTTGAGGTTAGGTGTAACTGTCGAGGATAGGTTTGACAGTTGTTTGCCTTGGGCAATTGGTCTGGGTTAGATGTTCTTTGAGGTTAGGTGTAACTGTCGGGGATAGGTTTGACAGTTATTTGACTTTCTGTAATTGGTCTGGGTTAAGTGTAACTGTCGGAGCTAGGTTTGACAGTTATTTGACTTTGTAATTGGTCTGGGTTAGGTGTTCTTTGAGGTTAGGTGTAACTGTCGGCGATAGGTTTGACAGTTATTTGACTTTCTACAATTGGTCTGGGTTAGGTGTTCTTTGAGGTTAGGTGTAACTGTCGAGGATAGGTTTGACAGTTATTTGACTTTCTGCAATTGGTCTCTTATTATAATTTCTTCGCTCTTTGGAAATATTAACTAATAAAGTCGTTGTGAAGGTAGTAGGAATAATAGAAATTTTCATTATTTTCTCCACCGATTACAATGTCACCGGAAGAATGAAAAGACCTCGAGCAAAGAAAGCATCGCTACATTTACAATTCTACTTTCTATTGCGTTTTCGCTAAGTCATTTCGTTTTTTTTTTTAGTGAAAATGAAACACGATTTTATTAGAGTGTATAAACATTTTACTAAATTATATATTCTCCATTTTGGAATACGAAATGACAACCCGATAAGATTGTTCCAATTCCAAAGCTTCGACATGAACCTTTCTGCCACCTACGAACCGGTCTACAATACAACGCACCTACACATGTACACGACGTGGTTTCATATTTCGTTCCGTGCAAGAATTTCGAGGTTAGGTTTAAAAGCATTCTTTGGCCGTACCTCGTCTTTGTGCAATTGGTCCGCGACATATATAAACCTACATCTAATTCGAGTAATAGAAACGTTGCAACGATAACACTAATAAACCATCTCTTCCGCTCACCGTGATCACTTTAACAATCATTAAATTCATAAAATAAATTCTAACTCAATCTCAACCGTAACAAAAGGAATTTAAACTCAGAAATCATTAACTAAATTAAAACTCTCGCTCCTATATTAATATACTCAAACACAAATATTTCTCAATTCAAAAATCTTCAAAATATAGGGTTCGGAAAGTCACTTTATTTTTTACTGGTAAAAATAAAACACGATTTTTCTACAGTGTACAAACATTTCATAAAATTATATATAAAACATTAAATTACATATTCTCCAATTTAGAAAACTTTACAACCAAATATCATTACACAACGGTACATTATTCAAAGGGAATAAATATTTAAAATCATCCAATTCCATTCTCAAACTTCGAACCAGTACTTTCGCAACGCTTCTCTGTAACTATATTTCTCCCACTCCGCGCGATCGGTTTTCCCCCACTCCGTTCGCGCAGCCTTCCCCCACTCCGCCCACGCAGCGTTCCCCCACTCCTGGCGTACGGGAATCGGCTTATTTTTCCGGCGCGTTCGGTTCACCCCCACCCCCGTTACCCGAGGCCGAAAATACAACGTCGCGGCTTGTTTTCGCGGGGTACACGTCTTCGATATCGTCTCCGGCTGCCAATTCATTCGACGTCCGATATTTTCGCCGCGGCGCGCTCCTATTTACGGTCACCGCGGGGGCAAATTGGCGCACGTACACCGCGCCGCGACGCGTAATTGAATCGCTTCCCAGCGCCGCGCGCGTTCTCCGTCCCGCTCGAATAAAAATTAATCGTCCGACGTTTATTTTCGACCGCGTCCGCGGCAATAATACCGCGAAAATATCGGGCCCGGTTGTAGCGGAATAGAATTACGACGCCAAAAATGGCAGCCGTCGTTGGTCGGTCAGCTGACAGCAAATCGATGGAATGTATCTCTCGCACATACCCTCCCCCCCTCCTTGGTGCACACCCCTTCGTGGAATAATGGAATTACGAAATTGAATAAACGCGTAACTACGCCGAGATTTTTTCACACTCGCGTGGAAGACGAGCGTTACGCTCCGATCCGCTCCGCAGGAACACGCTTCCAGCACGAACAGAGAACGGAAGACGCTCGCTGAAATCTGATTTCCACGAACACGGTGTTACCGCACGTCGACCGTATTCCGATGCATTTCTCCTGCTGAATGCATTTTACCATTTTCAGGTTGCATTATTGTTCTTCGGATGGGATTCGAGCTGAGGATAACGCTCGTTTTGAGTTGATGGTGGAATGTGTAGTAGAGATGGACCTGGTTGTCGTTTTGAATGTTATGTTGAACGTTCTTAAGGCGTGTTTTTTTTTAATATCGAATCGGAGCGCTTTTGATGCACCCGAAAGTGCAACTGCATTAATACTTTGCGCTGTTGTGGGGTCGTCGACCGACGTTGTCGATCGTTTGTGAGATCGTTCGTGAGATCGTTCGTTGGGATAATGAATTCTTGTTGGGTGTTGCGATTCGAGAGGATCTTTGACGATTTATTCACGGAACGGGGATTTTTCGAGGGTGTGTTCACAAAGTGCAGGGAATTTTTGAAGTTGAAAGCTTCTAGTCCATGATCGTTTTAATATTCTTGAAAATAACTTTGTAGGGAAAAAGTTTCTTATTGCGACAAAGTGTAGGAAATTTTCGAATTTGGAAGCTAAAAATCTATAATCACTATGTTATCTTGAAAAGAAATTTTTGATAGGGAAGAAATTCTCTAGTATCGAAAAAGTTCAGGGAATTTTCGAATTTAAAAGCTCCAAATCCATGATCACTATGATATTTTATCTTGAAATCAAACCTTTGTAGTACAAAATTTTCTTATCACGACAAAATGTAGGAAATTTTCGGATTTGAAAGCTTCGAGTCAATGATCACTATAATATTCTATCTTGAAAATAACTTTGTAGGGGAAAAAGTTTCTTATTGCAAAAAAGTGCAGGGAATTTTCTAATTTGAAAGCTAAAAATCTATAATCACTATGTTATCTTGAAAAGAAATTTTTGATAGGCAAGAAATTTTCTAGTATCGACACAGTATAAAAAATTCTCGAATTTAAAAGCTTCAAATCAATGATATTTTATCACTATGATATTTTATCTCGAAAACAAACCTTTATAATACAAAATTTTCTTATCACGACAAAGTGTAGGAAATTTTCAAATTTTGAAGCTCCAAATCGATGATCGTTAATATTTTATCTCGAAAACAACTTTATAGAACAAAATTTTCTTATCACCACAAAATGTAGAAAATTTTCAAATTTGAAAGCTTCAAATCGATGATCACTAAACTTTCATCTCGAAAAGTAATTATAGCATAAAGCCTTTATATGGAAGAAAATTTCTCGTATAGCCAAAGTAGAGAAAATTTTCGAATTTAACTAGCTGGAGAAGAAACCATCGCATTGCAAGAAATTTCATACACTTCCGCAAAGTATCGCGTTTCAACGCTACACTGGAATACCTGTCCGAGCAATGTTACATCCCCCCTGGCCAAAAATTGAAAAATCGTTCACTTTTGGTACACTCGACCCAGACCAGGACGTATCTCGGTTTTCGAATTGGAGCGGATCTCGGACGAGGAGGACCGGGCGAATCCATCAGCGTCGTATCGGGTAAACGATAAAAAATGCATCCGCGCTTCCGCGAGTACCGGGCGAGGACAATATGTTTCCATCAGTAGCGGGGATCAATCTTGGAGAACGCGGGGCCACGTTATCGTGGTTCTCTCTGTCGGTCGGATTACCTCCACGACTACGTGGGAGTCGTTCTCCTCCGCACGGAGTACCGGAGCACCGTAGAGAGAGGGAAAACGTCCGCGGAGAGGTCGGTCCTTTGATCGGACGCCGAAGACGTATGCGGTTTAATATTGCCCGACCCGAGAGGGAAAGGTCAGCTCTCCCGGTCGTGGTCTCGGCGGGATACACGTAAGATCCGTGGTACGGTGGAGGTCCGGTCCACTCACCGCTCGTCTCGTTGACAAATGTCTCGAGCATCCCCTGGGCATCCCCTCCTCGACGAGGTACGGGACCGCCGTCATCCCTTAACTCGCGCCACGGACTCGGGTGCCGGGAGCCTCGTGGAGCGAACGGTAATCCCGAGGAAACGAGTCAGTCCACCCTCCTTGAAACGCGCGGAGAGCATTCAATTACCGCCGGATGAACATCGTCGACGGCCTCGTCCTCGCCTTTCGAACGAATCAACGCCGACTGGTTGCCGGTTGAATTTTTATCGTTACCAACGCGATCGAGTTTCGCTCGACGCGGTCGAATCCAAGTCGTACGGCGAGGAAAATATCCTGTGAGTCCTTCTAAAGAAGAATCGGATCTTTGAGGTTTATGGGTGCTTGGTGGCGTGCGGTGAACGCCGATGGGCGTTCGAGATGTATGTGGGTTAGATAGGTGGGATGATCTCCCGCACGGGGTGTGCGTTTAGAGACGAAATGGTTCGAGAGGTTATGTTTACATTACTATGAGGATACTGGATATTTTTTTGTGATAAAATTGGGGAAAATTGTTTCGAGAATACGGTTATCACTGGATTTTTAAAGATTTGAGTTATTGTTCTATGTAATACTTAATTGGCACCTTTTTGTAGATACTTTGTAGATATATTGTATATCTCCAGTGCAAGTGACAAGAGAAAATTCTAAACTCTTGCAAAATGTTAACAATCGCTCCCAAAAATTACCCATCGTGTAAAATTCTCTTCTAGTAGGAACAAATATTTTTTTCTCTCTCGTGAAGAATTTTCGAGCGAAAGGGTTAACTAATATATCTAATTTTTGAATGCACCCTGTATTTGCGGTAGAATTAACGCGAAAAAATTCTAAATTGCGCACAGAATGTTAACAAACGCTCCCAAAAATTACCCGACGTGTAAAATTCTCTTCCACTGGAAAAAAATATTTTTTTCTCTCTCGTGAACAATTTTCGAGCCAAAGGGTTAACTGATATACCTACTTTTGGAATACACTATGTATTCGCGGCAGAATTAACGTGAAAAAATTCTACACAACGCACAAAATGTTAACAAACGCTGCAAAAAATTACAAGTGTAAAGAAATATTTTTTTCTTACTCCTAAATAATTTTCTAACGAAAGGGTTAACCAATATATCTACCTTTGAAATACATCCTGTATTTGCGGTGGAATTAACGTGAAAAAATTCTACACAACGCACAAAATGTTAACAAAAGCTGCAAAAAATTACAAGTGGAAAGAAATATTTTTTTCTCGCCCGTAAATAATTTTTGAACGAAAGGGTTAATTAATATACCTACTTTTGAAATACACCTTGTATTCGCGGTAGAATTAACGCGAAAAAAATTCTAAATAGCGCGCAAAATGTTAACAAAAGCTTCAAAAAATTACAAGTGGAAAGAAATATTTTTTTCTTACTGGTGAATAATTTTCGAACGAAAGGGTTAACGAACGCGCGAAATCACGCGACACGCACCCCCGTTCGGTCCTCGGCGCGCGGTTGGAATAGATTCCCGCGGTCGGGGACGCGATACATCAAGGCTGTTTCTCTGTTGCCGTTATTGAAGATTAACAACGTAACAACTCGCACATTAATTAACCGGCTCGGCCGGCGTGTTTGCGTTTGTAAGCTCGGCCGAGTGAGACGCCGGGTCGCGGGCCAATATTATTACGAAGACAAACGTACCGACGCTATCTACCATCGAGAGCTTCCTACCCCTGCCCCCAGATACCGGCCCAGGTCTTTGGGGAATATTCATCAGGATGAGAATAGAGGAGCCCTGTGAACTTCTGCGAGTCGGGGGATGCACCGTGCGGACTCGACGACTTTATTTTTCGTGCCTCGTTCAACTTGACAGCTACTTTAACCTCTATTCTAACGTCTATTTTAACTATTCCAACGTCACGTAGTCTAAAACCGAGAAGATTTGCAATCGGTGAGTTCTGGACGAGAAACACCTTTAATTTGCACTAGAAACTTTTTACACACTCGACCGAACCGTTATCGATCTTCGAACCGCTGTAACTTCGCGAAAAATAACCGTAGAGTGTTCTTCTTGGGGTCATTTTAAAGATCGAACCCTCTACTTTCACCTCCTTGTATTCAATCCCTCTGAGAATCCTCTCGCACCAAACAGCGATTGAACTAGTAAAGATAGTTTCTTAAAAAAAAAAATTTCCAAATGTTAAATCTCTTCTGTTCGAAAAATATTTTACGTGTCAAAGATTCCCACGAATTTAAAGATCGTAGCTTCTCCTTTACAACGAGCCCTTAAAATTTAATATACGATTTTTTTCCAACATGTTATTCGACTTCTAACGAAAGCCACCCCATTGTCGTTAGAGTACACTTTGGTGTCTATAAATGGTGTCTATTCTACCTTTCTATATTTAATATCTACTCTACCTTCCTATATTTGGTGTCTACTCTACCTTTCTACATTTAATATCTGCTCTACCTTTCTATATTTGGTGTCTATTCTACCTTTCTATATTTGGTGTCTACTCTACCTTTCTACATTTAATATCTGCTCTACCTTTCTATATTTGGTGTCTATTCTACCTTTCTATATTTGGTGTCTACTCTACCTTTCTATATTTAATATCTACTCTACCTTTCTATATTTGGTGTTTACTCTACCTTTCTATATTTAATATCTACTCTACCTTTCTATATTTGGTGTCTATTCTATCTTTCTATATTTAATATCTACTCTACCTTTCTATACTTGGTGCCTATTCTACCTTTAATATCTACTCTACCTTTCTATATTTGGTGTCTATTCTACCTTTCTATATTTAATATCTTCTCTACCTTTCTAGATTTAATGTCTACTCTACCTTTCTATATTTGGTCTCTATTCTACCTTTCTATATTTAATATCTACTCTACCTTTCTATATTTAATATCTACTCTACCTTTCTATATTTAATATCTACTCTACCTTTCTATATTTAATATCTACTCTACCTTTCTACACTTAATATCTATTCTACCTTTCTACATTTAATATCTACTCTACCTTTCTATACTTGGTGTCTATTCTACCTTTCTACATTTAATATCTACTCTACCTCTCTATACTTCGTGTCTATTCGTACCTTTCTATATTTAATATCTACTCTACCTTTCCATATTTAATACCTACTCTACCTTCCTATATTCAGTGTCTACTCTTACCTTTCTCTATCCCAAACAAATATCAAGAACGATCAATTCAGAATTGTATAACCACCGCGATAAAATTACACGATTATCAAATAATGATCCCTCGCCCTCGAAATACCTCCAAAACTACCACACGACATCGCGAGTGAACGTTGCGCGTTTCCTCGAATCTTTGTCCCCCGTTATTACTCACGTAACGCGACACAGTATTCTAGCTCTCTTCGTTGCCCCAGCGGTCGCTCGACCTGACGTTTCTTCGTCGAGTCACTTGTTTTTTTTTTTCCCCTCGAATTCCCGCTACAGGCGGAGGTCTACGAGGTACGAGCGCGATCCGCAAGGGAGGAAACGTGTGGATGGAGATTCGATGAGAAACGCGCGGCGCTCAGAGCCCGGGACCGGGTAAAAAAGGGAGCACGGGGTGAGTCGCAGGATACGCGGATAACAGCGTTCGCTCGGTTACGGTGGGGGTGTGTCCAGGACAAGGAACGGGCGGGTTCGGAATCGCGCTGCTGAGCTGGCTGACTCGCATCGTTCGCCAACATTGTTCCCCTTTATTTGATTACAGGGCATTCGTATACACGATTCCGCCGCGCGGGTTCTTCTTTCCGTTCCATTGATCCGCGTTATCGTCCCGGCGCGGAGGAGCTCTCTCGCTCGGCCATCCAGCGCGCAAGAAAATCTACCCGCTTCGCGTCAACGCGCGAATTGTCGACCGTGGTCCAAGAGGGTACGATACCAGACCTCACGTTCGAACGTGAGAATCGCGGATTCGAATAAGGAATTTTTATTTTTTTAAAATAAAACGTGGACTACAGAGTTGGATAATTATTGGAATTTTTGGTCATGGGTGAGGTTTAGTAACAGCTCGGTGGTTCTATTTTATCGGTGAATCAAATTTTATTAATATTCCCAAATCGCTGTTTGTCGTGGTAGAAAATCTACCCGCTCCGTGAATTGTCGACCGTGATCGAAGAGGGTACGATACCAGACCGCGAGAATCGCGGATTCGAGTGAAAATGTTGCAAGTATTTCGTCCGAAGTCGAATCTCGTTCTCTTGTTAACATCTTCGAGAAGGAATTTTAGTTTTTTTTTTTTGGTTGAGAGTTTACGTCACGTGGACTACAGAGTTGGATAATTATTGCAATTTTTGGTCATGGGGGAGGTTTAGTAACAGCTCGGTGGTTCTATTTTATCGGTGAATTAAAGTTGATTAATATTCCCAAATCGCTGTTTGTCGTGGTAACAAAGGAAGTTTTAGTTTGTTTGATGAACGTCATGTATGCTTGGAATAGAAGCTTCTAGAATCTTCAGAAGATTTTAGAATCTTCAGAAGATTTTAGAATCTTCAGAAGATTTTAGAATCTTCAGAAGATTTTAGAATCTTTTAGAAGATTTTAGAATCTTTTAGACGATTTTAGAATGACACTTTATGTGTACATATGCATATACACATAGACATTCATATGTACATATAATATATTGTTCAATATGTTTTGTCGTTAGGTAACACTGTTAAATATTTATCAGTGGTTAGAAGATATAAGTATTATTTATTTTTCTGTGACCTTGATCGATCTTAAGTGATTGCAATCGTTGAATTTGTCGAAGTTTGAAGTACACTAGTGTATGATAAAGAATATCTAGTTTTATTTTAAAAAACGACGATGATCTTGACATGTTCGTTCGTAGAAAAGTCAATTGGACCGGTAAATAAACTTTCTGAAATATAATAACTTTGTTTAGTAACAGTTTTTCAATGGCTTTAATATTAGTTTTATAATATTCCTCTGTCTTTTATATATACACAAAGTGTAACAATGGAGTATTAATGAAAATGTTGGTGATTTTAACAAAGCCAAATTTCAGTTTAATAGTTTGACAGAATAATATATGTATATATACACAAAATTGCATTGCTCGACAGTATAATATATTTACACAAAATTGCATTGCTCGACAGTAAACTATATTTCCACAAAATTGCATTGTTCGACAGTAAACTATATCTACACAAAATTGCATCGCTCGACAGTAAATTATACTTACAAAAATTGCATTGCTCGACAATATAATATATCTACAAAAAATTGCATCGTTTGACAGTAAACTACACCTACACAAAATTGCATCGTTTGACACTATGCTATACCTCCACATAATTGCATTATTCGAGAGTAAACTATACTTACAAAAATTGCATTGCTCGACAGTATAGTATCTCTATACAAAATTGCATTGCTGGACAGTATACTACATTTACAAAAATTGCATCATTCGACAGTAAACTCCACCTACAAAAATTGCATCGCTGGACAGTAAACTCCACCAACAAAAATTGCATAATTCCACAGTAAACTGCACCCACAAAAATTGCATCTCCCACCAAATAAACCATCCATCGTCCACACAACCAACACCTTCCAATACTTCCCCAAGTTCTCATTAGTCTCAATGCCCCCTAACCCCCCGAATCCAGCCTCCCACACCAAAAACCCACCGCTCTCGACTTAAACATTTCTCACAACCCACCTTACACGGAAAAATCTTCCTACCGAACGAATCACGTATCCTAAAACGCTCGAACCGGCCGGAATCTCGTCCGCGACGATACTTCGCCCGTTTCGAACTCGGTCCCGTTCGTCGTGTAAGCACGACCGGGCGAATATCCTTTCGCTTTATATAAATGAAGCGTTGTAAGCATGCCCCACAGGAGCGGGCCGGATTCGCGCGGCTAACAGATGAGGCATTAGGCACCGTAATGGCTCCATTTCCCTGGAGGTGCGGAGGGAGACCGAAACCGAGAACCCGACTCCCTCGCGAACCAACAAACAGTGAGAAGGGGGGAGGGAGGGGGGGGGAGGCGAAATATTTTCTACAAATCATTACTTTTAATTTGCTCGTCCCTTTTATCAAGACAAATGCTCCGGCCGATCGAACGCACCACACACACACACACACACATACACACACACATACACACACACATACACACACGCACACACACACGCGCACACACACAGAGGATCCCTCTCGTCCACGTTTCCCAGGGCGTACCGCGTCACGGTGTCGCAGCTACGAAACTGCTTTAAATTCGCGCGAAACACGCACACACGCGGCGAGGCGAGGCACACGGGAGGTGAAACGCGTGTGCGACGACAATGGAACGCTGCCGTGGAGCGAGACGAGCAACGTAGATAGCTCGCTCGCTCGCTCGTGCGTTCCAGCTGGCTTCTCCGCGGGGCGCCACCGCCATCCTCGTCCTAGGTCGTCCTGGTCGTCGTCGTCGTCGTCGCTGTCGCCGGTACCGGCGACAGGATTCGGTATACCTACGTGGCCGGGCATCGAGTATCGGGGCCATCGTCGGAGGGTCCCGACACCCCGTCACGCGGACAGATAGAGGGAGAGGAAACGTTCACGGTGGTGGGTCGACACCGTGAGACGTGGACGGGGGACGTACGAGCAACAATAATTTTTCATAGCCGGAAAAGAAAAGGGAGGACGCCATTCATTAGCTCCGGCTCGGTTGGTTCGCACGTTGTTTGGTGCCGCTGGCTGTGACACCTCAATAACCGACCGTGTTGCTCCACGGTCCACCGCTAGCTACCTTGTGCGCCGGTTCGTTCGGTTACACGACAGGACACACCCGTAACCGTACCTACACCGGCCCCGCTTACCAGCGACCGGGGTGAGATATAGCTAGCGAGCGTCGTACCTCGTATATAACAGATATATCTGCGCCGGCCATTGTGCTCCTCTACTGATATTTCTGTTATTGCTGGATTAAATGCGCGACCGTGCACCCCGTCGTGCATTATTCCGCGACGTACCGCTGCACGCTCTCCTTCTCGCGGCTTTTTCGTCCCCCACTCCTACTACCTCCTCACGTTGTGTCTACGTTGCACCATCCCCTCCACTCACAGTTGGAATTCTACGGCGAGTACCGGCTGTCCCAATCATCGCCGGTCGATTTCGATTTAGCGGTATTTTTAATATGTTTAACCGATCGAGCTGAAATTTTACTCGCGTTGTTTAAAGAGATGGGGAATTGATCGTGGGAAAGTACACGGTGATACTGTTTGTGGAAATTATTCAGGCGTCTTACGAAGAATCGGAACTTTGTAATGATTTTTTTCGAAATTATATGTAGGCAAAATGCACTTTGCATTTTGGACTGTGCAAACTTTGCTCCCTAGGTTCGTCCAAACTGGTTCGGTTGGTGATCTGGAGATTCGATATCGTTCTGAGGAACTGAACATTTCGAGGAGCAGTCTGTATAGAATTTTGACAAAAGATCTTCATTTGCACGCTTGTAAGGTTTAGTTGTGTCAAGAACTGAAACCATTGGACCATTTCCAACGTTGTATGTTCGTAGATTGGACGCTGCAGGAAAAAAAAACGAGGATGATTTTTTCGACATAATTATTCTCAGCGACGAGGCGCATTTTCACTGCGGTGAATAAACAAAATTTTCATGTATGGGGTTCGCAAGAATTTAATGAATCCAAAGCGAATCACTGTGTATCGAAGTTGCCATTTGGAAGATATCTTATTTTGTTATTGACTCCCAAGTTTGTACTTTTCAATAAAAGAAAAAATATCAGGATTGCTTGAACCGTTTCAATTTTATTTAAAATATAAATCGACCGGTTATGATTGGGACACTCAATATTAAGTATCACCGTCGATTCGGTGTATTTGATTCTTAGGAGAGGTACACTCTTACGAAATTAGATAAAAAGTTGAGTTTCTTCTTTTACAGTACAATCGATTATTAATTTATAATAATACATCACTTTTCTACGCGACGTAAATAAATTATCGTGTAAGTAGCCGGTGAGAATTATTATCTCGGCAAAGAAATATTGTTAAACAAATAAAATGTCAGATAGTAACATCTAACTAGGGTCACAATTACAGTAACATCTAACTAGGGTTGCAAATTTGTTATTTTCAAAAGAAAAGTACAACTCTCTTCGAGAAGTAGAATATTTAGCACGAAAAAAATACTATTGTATTATTAGCAAACGTAATGAACTGTGTACGATCGAAGTTATTCTACTGCACTCACGAACCCGGAAATGCAATTTCTAAGTATACACTCAATTTCGCATAAATTCTATCAATACCAAAGTACCGAGAAAATTCAAAGAAAATTCGATCAGTTTGAACTTGAAGACCGTAAGAAACTCAAAACGCAAGATTCTCAAAGACTGAGCAACTTAACGTAGAATATTACCCAAAAGAACCAAATTTCGCCGCTGAAAATTTTCCACCGATTGAATCGCGCGTTCTGCGCACGCTTCTTGCGCACCTCGAGCCCGCGTGTTTTCAAACTCGTCGAAACTCGGATGAAAACACCATCCGGTCGCGCATTTAAAAAATTCGTACACCGACTTGCAACGTACCCCCTGACGATGGAACCAAAGTGGCAGAATGGTGGGGGGTAATTACGAAAATGGCAAAGGTCGGCCACCTATTATCGTCGGGCCACCGGGGCTCTGGGGTTTCTCGCTCGTTGGAGCGTGCGGATACAAACGTTTGTTTCGCAAAACATCTTGGTCGTAGAAGCGACGGTGCGGCACGAACCGCGGGGCAGAGTGCACGCTGGACTTCAGAGGGGGGGCAGCGGAGGGGGGTGGCGGTGGTATAAAGGAGGTGGGGGTAGTGGAAGACGGAAAGAGTGAGAGAGAGAGATCGAGAGAGGGAAGGAGAGAGGTGGGGCTGAGAACCAGGGTAACCAAACAGGGTATAAGTCACGGACACCCCGTGGTGTACCATCCGGTAACTCGACACCGTCGTTTGTACTCCGGTGTGGTATAGGAGTGCCTGGCAGCGGCAGCACGGACGCACAAAAACACACGTATGAATACGTACGACAATAGCAAGTCCTACAGAGAACCGCTGGATGGGAGATCCTCTCTCTTTCTCGTCGTCCCTTGCCATCAGATAGATCTGTCCGTGCCGGTGTGACATTAGATACCATTTAAGGATTAATATAGCCATAAATAAGGCTGACTCTCTCCCCGCGAGCGTCTCTTTCCGACTGCTGCCAGACCAGCGAGCACAATGAGCCGAGCAGCCAGCCACCAACGAATCCCTTTCTTCGGACTACTTCTCTCTTCTTTTTTCTTCTTCTTTCTTTCTTTCTTTTTTTTTTCTTCCACCGGCTGGTAGCGCGTCGCGCCAGGGAACGCCGGAGCGGCGGTTCCACGGATTTCGCGAGGATCCCGTTCGTATTGTGCCTGTTCGACAAATTTTTACCTTCTGGTTTCCCCCGGAGCTTCTCGATTACGCGGACTGCTCGCGAGGAACCAGAAGACCGGAGTCGGGGGTGTTCTATGGTCTTCGTTATGAATGTTACAATTGGGGTCATTCGAGGTGAGATTTTGGATGATGTAACTTGGAGGTTTGATTTTTGGTGATTGGGGGATCTTTAGAGCGAAAATGTCAGAGGACAATTGGACTTTTGATGGACTATGTTTGTCTCGGAGTATTTCATGTACTGTGTAACCTCTAAAAGAGAATTTTATCATAACGAGTGAGGCACGAGTGAAAATCTTGAACGTAGGTTCGATATTGGGGCAAAAATTAAAAATTGGGGTTATTCGAGGTGAGATTTTGGAAGATGTAACTTGGAGTTTTGATTTTTGGTGATTGGGGGACCTTTAGAGCGAAAGTCGAAGGAGGATGATTATAGACTTTTGTTTCATTATGTTTGTTTTGGAGTATTTCATATGCTGTGTAACCTCTAAGAGAGAATTTTATTGTAATGAGTGATACACGAATGAAAATTTTGAATGTAGGTTCGATATTGGAGTAAAAATTAAAAATTGGGGCCTTTTGATGTGAGAATTTGGAAGAAGTAATTTCGAGTTTTTATTTTTGGTGATTGGGAGAATTTTGGAGCGAAAATGTCGAAGGAGAACCATTATGGACTTTTGTTTGACTATGTTTGTCTCGGAGTGTCTCATATACTGCACTGTGTAATATTTAAAATACAATTTTGTCGTAATGAATGATGCACAAGTGAAAATCTTGAATGTAGGTTCGATTTTGGAGTAAAAATTAAAAATTGAGGTCTTTGGATGTGAGATTTTGTACAAATTAACTTCAAGCCTTGCCTTTGATGATTGGAAGATGTTTAGAGCTATTTGCAAGTATGTCATACCATTAGTGTACTTTTGAAAATGTTGAAAGAGGGCAATTCTGGACTCTTGTTTCACGATGTTTGTCATGGAATGTCTCATATCTTGCACTGTGCAACCTCGACGAGAGGATTTCGTACAAAACACTCGTAACTAATGATCCACGAGTGAAAATCTTGAACGTAGGTTCCATATAGGTTCCATATAGGTTTCATATAGGTTCCATAAAGATTCCATATAAGTTCCATATAAGTTCCATATAGGTTCCATATAGATTCCATATAGGTTTTATATAGGTTCCATATAGGTTCCATATAGGTTCCATTTAGGTTCCATATAAGTTCCAAATAAGATTCCATATAGGTTCTATATAAGTTCCATATAAATTCCATATATCCATATAGGTTCCATATAGGTTCCATTTAGGTTCCATATAAGTTCCAAATAAGATTCCATATAGGTTTCATATAAGTTCCATATAAATTCCATATATCCATATAGGTTCCGTATAGGTTCCATATAGATTCCATATAGGTTCCATTTAGGTTCCATATAAGTTTCAAATAAGATTCCATATAAGTTTCAAATAAGATTCCATATAGGTTCCATATAGGTTCCATATAGGTTCCATATAGGTTCCATATAGGTTCCATATAGGTTCCATATAGGTTCCATATAGGTTCCATATAGGTTCCATATAAGTTCCATATAACTTCCATATAAGTTCCATATAAGTTCCATATAAGTTCCATATAAGTTCCATATAAGTTCCATATAAGTTCCATATAAGTTCCATATAACTTCCATATAAGTTCCACATAAGCCTTCCTCTACAAAATTCCCCAAGAATGATATTTGCTCCGGTAATCGAGAGATGGAGAACATCGACAAGTATCCCAGGTACCATAAAAGTTAAAGATTCATCGACAAAAAACTTTTATTTCGTGACATTTGTTCCGATTGAATTCTTGCGGCAATTACGGACCATTGTTTCGCGATATTTGACTCGGTAATATCTCGCACGGTTCACGGTGCAACCACGATGAGAAAATTGCACGCTATTCGCACCGAGATGGAACTGGATTACCCAGCCCGATTCCCAGATCCTAATCGATGTTATCGTGGAGCATAAACCGCGATACCCGTACCGCGAGATATTTCTTCGATAGGCGAAACGATCGTGCAGCGTGTCGCTGCCGCTTGCTCGTCCCGATTCCGTAAAAACGGCAGCCGTGTCTAAACGATCGGAGCAACCAGGCCCCGAATATAATATTCACAGTTTGTAGGAACAGGAAGGCGCCGGCGTTTAACACGCCGATATAATATAATATAAGAAAAGGCGAGTCGCGACTCGTGAGCGCATAAAACACAGCTGCCGCCGTGCAATCAACAGCTATATAACCGAGCGTTGCGAGCGCGAGGGCGAGACCTCTTTCTCCTTTCCGCCTCCTTCTTCGCCTCGTTCACCACCTCCAGCCACGGTTATATATTCCTAGAAGCGAATAATTTCATTCGTACAAACGGCCTGTATGCTCCGGGTGGCACGACTGCTATTGTTACTACCGAATAACTAGCGACCGTACACCCTTCGCAGTACCGACGTCGTTCGCTATATTTGCGACTTCCCGTTGCATCCGCGCGAGCGGAAAATTCGGGTCGAACGATTCGAATTTTCCCGCTTGCACTCGCACTACCTCCCCCCTCCTCTGGCTCGAATCGATAACGCGGTAAGGTGATCCCGTGTAACGGAATTACGATTACGTTCGGTATCCGCGTTGAATTTGTTTTTCGTCGATCTATCAAAGATGTATTATCGAATGAATAAATTTATACTGGTGGAAAATTTGAGAGGATTTAACGATTCGTATTTTCCACCTTGTAACCCAGTGATGGAGTAACATGATTCTGTGTAGTGGAATGACGATTGTATTTGCGTAGAATGTGTTTCTCGTCGATGGATTCGAAGATACTTTACATTATCGAAAGAGTAAATTTGTATGGATATACTAGTGGAAAATTTGAGAGCATCTAGCGATTCAAATTTTCCACCTTGTAACCTAGTAATATAGTAACATAGTAAAAAGATGCTATACGCTCTCGAACGAGTAAATTTACTCTAGTGGAAAGAGAAAGGATTAAGTCGAAAGAGCAGGGATACGCTATTGGAAAATTCTAGAGCATCTAGCGATTCAAATTTTCCACCTTGTAATAGAGCAACATGATTCTGCGTAGTGGATGACGATTATGTTTGGTATTTGCTTAGAATGTGTTTTTCGTCGATTAATCAAAGATGCTATACATTATCGAATGAATAAATTTACACTAATGGAAAATTTGAGAGTATCTAGCGATTCAAATTTTCCACCTTGTAATAGAGCAACACGATTCTGCGTAGTGAATCACGATTGTTCGGTATTTGCATAGAATGGTTTCTTCATCGATACTCGTATCGATGGATTAAAAATGGACGCTCCACAATATTGAAAAACTAACAAGGGAGGATAAATGTATGATTTATCTAGTGGAAAATTCGAACGCTTAAATGCATCACTGTGTTGATGGATTAATAGTGAATGTTCTACAGTATTAAAAGACTTATGAGTAAAGCTACTATTTAATATTTGTGTGACCCAGAAGCAGTTCTGTCGAGAATAGATTATTTTATTTTTTTTGAATTACTGAAATCGGATAGAGGATACTCGAAGGAAGTGGAAAACTACACGAGACCTCTCATTTTCGACCTATAATACAACGTTCTTTTCAATGATATTTGCGCAGGTGGATCAAAGATGGGTACTCTACGCTATTTAACAATCAAGAGAGATATCTACCGATGGAATCTAGATTCTGCCATCACTTTTGGAGCAATCCTGTCAAAAATAGCACCTCGACAGATTCAAATTTTCTCCGTACAAAAGACCTCCTCGTAACGTGAGTCAATGATCCATCGATACGATTTTATATAACAATTTAACAATCACCTTCCACTGTTCTCTATAATATTTTTTTTAACGCTACCAATCAATCTACCATCTACGAACCTAGACTCTACCACAACTTCAATACCACTTCTCTGAAAAGTAGCCCACAACCACCTGGAAAATACAAATTTTTCCTCTACCCAAAGCCTCCTGACATCTCGAAGCGATATATCAACAATATTCCATATATCAAACTAACAATTTCCTTCCACTCGTGTCCACAACATTCGTCCTCAACGACACTCGAAGACGAATACATTGCCAAAGAACGAACCAAGCAATGTACCATCCACGAACCTAGATTCTACCATAACTTCAATACCACTTCTCTGAAAAGTAGCCCACAACCACCTGGAAAATTCAAATGTTTCCACTACCCAAAGCCTCCTTACATCTCGAAGCGATATATCAACAATATTCCATATATCAAACTAACCATTTCCTTCCACTCGTGTCCACAACATTCGTCCTCAACGACACTCGAAGATGGATACACAGGCAAAGAACGAACGAACCGATCCACCATTGACGAACCTAGATTCTCCAACAACTTGAAGACCACTTCTTTCAAAAATACACACCGTCGTCGTAGCGAGAGCATCGGGGACATCCGTAGCGAGTATAAGCCGGGTTGGCACCGGTTGCGAGCGAGTCGTTTTTAAGCATCGCTCTCGCAACTTTTTAGAACGACACGGCTCCGTACAAGCGCGGAGTTTGTCGCCGAGTCAGTGACAGCGCGATATCGCCATCGTACAATTTCCACCGCGCTAAAGAATCTCCTTAGTAGATCCACAGGGACGACGACGACGACGTCAACCTACATTCCGCGCGCGGCGTCGTTTTGTCTGGAAGTTTCGCTAGACAGCCGCTTGACATCGTTCCCTCGGAGCGGAGCTCGCGACGACGCCCGCCGGGGGGATAACGTCCGGGCTTTCCTTACTCTCTTAATTTTCTTCCCTCGCCCCTTGGGGACCGACCACCCTCGCCAACCTTCCACGAGTTTCTCTGTTTCTTGCCGCGGATTTAGATACACCGACCCACCCCCGACCGGCACCACGGTCGACGTTTTACGCCGGCTGGGCGGCGGCCGTAAGCAAAACACTTGTCGCCGGGAGTCACGACTGCGCGAGTTCTAATTTCATTGCGGAAAGTTGTCGCTTGAATAATTAAAACACGCGGAAAACACGCGAGTTTTTCCGCCTGATTTGCATAAGAAGCGACGACGACGATTGCACCGCTGTCGGCTCGCGAGCTAGCTTAACTGTGTGTACTACGTGTGTATATATACGTGTAAATGTGTATATGTGCTTAACTGTGTGTACTACGTGTGTGTATGTATATATGTGTATATTTACGTAGTTGTGTTCTGGTGTCTTTGTGTGTTTCTCCGTTTCAACTCCAGAGAGCAAGAGTGAGAGAAAGAGAGAGAGAGAGTGGCGCGAAATTAACTGGTTCTCCACCCACGCGTCATTCAAATTGCACGAATCAGGCTGCCAGCGTCACACCTGCGGGTCGGTGATCCTACCACGTAGGATACGAAGAGATCGTGGATCGTGTCCCGTGTTCACGGGATGCTGCGTGTCCTCTTTGAAACACGATCATCGTTTCTGTCGCGGAGACGCGACTCTTTCCACCCTTTTTAACGTAGTTCGCGCGTGGGTGAATTGGAACATTTAATTATCGAAGTTGTTTATTTTCCTGGAGATCGCTTCGCAGCGATCGCTACGGGCCACGTGTAAGACACGTGGAATTTTTTTATGGATACTCGAACTCCAGGTGTAACTAAATGTGTCACGTGATACAGAGGATGAACTTGTCTCGATCACTGAAACTTTTCTCGTAACTCGTGGACGATATATTTTCCATTGTGGATTATTTTGAAGGACTTTCGAGGTGAGTTTACTCGACCACTTAAATGTTTTTCGTAACTCGTGGAATATTTTCCACTGTGGACGATTTTGAAGGACTTTTGAAGGACCACTTAAATTTTCTTTGTAAGTCGTGGACCGAACAATATTTTCCATTGTGGATAATTTTGAAGGACTCTCAAGGTAATTTTACTCGACCACTTAAGTTTTTTTCGTAACTCGTGGAGGAAACAATATTTTTCACTGTGGACAATTTTGAAGGACTCTCAAGGTAATTTTATTCGACCACTTAAAATTCCTTCGTAACTTGTGGAGCAAACAATATTTTCCACTGTGGACGATTTTGAAGGACTTTTGAAGGACCACTTAAATTTTCTTTGTAAGTCGTGGACGAAACAATATTTTCCACTGTGGACGATTTTGAAGGACTCTCAAGATAATTTTACTCGACCACTTAAATTTTCTTTGTAAGTCGTGGACGATAAAATATTTTCCATTGTGGACGATTTTGAAGGACTTTCGAGGTGAGTTTACTCGACCACTTAAATGTTTTTCGTAACTCGTGGAATATTTTCCACTGTGGAGGATTTTGAAGGACTTTTGAAGGACCACTTAAATTTTCTTTGTAAGTCGTGGACGATACAATATTTTCCATTGTGGATTATTTTGAAGGACTCTCAAGGTAATTTTACTCGACCACTTAAGTTTTTTTCATAACTCGTGGAGGAAACAATATTTTCCATTGTGGACAATTTTGAAGGACTCTCAAGGTAATTTTATTCGACCACTTAAAATTCCTTCGTAACTTGTGGAGCAAACAATATTTTCCACTGTGGACGATTTTGAAGGACTTTTGAAGGACCACTTAAATTTTCTTTGTAAGTCGTGGACGAAACAATATTTTCCACTGTGGACGATTTTGAAGGACTCTCAAGATAATTTTACTCGACCACTTAAATTTTCTTTGTAAGTCGTGGACGATAAAATATTTTCCATTGTGGACGATTTTGAAGGACTTTCGAGGTGAGTTTACTCGACCACTTAAATGTTTTTCGTAACTCGTGGAATATTTTCCACTGTGGACGATTTTGAAGGACTTTTGAAGGACCACTTAAATTTTCTTTGTAAGTCGTGGACGAAACAATATTTTCCATTGTGGATAATTTTGAAGGACTCTCAAGGTAATTTTACTCGACCACTTAAATTTTCTTTATAAGTCGTGAACGAAACAATATTTTCCATTGTGGACGATTTTGAAGGACTCTCAAGATTATTTTACTCGACCACCTAAACTTCTTTTGTAACTCGTGGACCGAACAATATTTTCCACTATGGACAATTTTGAAGGACTTTCAAGGTGATGGTACTTTACTCTTTGTGTACACTTATTCTCTAAGTTTTCAAGGTCACCTTTAACTTTCTTACGCACGATTCTATAATTACGTTCATTCAACTATCTAACCCAGGCTTAACCACTGTTCTTTCTTTAGAAAATAAGATTTATTGCATTGTTCGGAAAGTCATTTCCGAATTTATATATTTTCCAAAATGGAGAATATGTAATTTAATAAAGTGTTTATACACTCTAAATAAATCGTGTTTCATTTTCACCGAAAAGAACGAATTGACTTTCCGAACAACCTAATAACTTTGGAAACTTGCGAAACTCGTCCATAATAAACAAAAGTATCGTTTACTCGAGTTATCCACAGTATAAATACACAAAATTTTGCACGAGAACCTTACAAATATTTCAACGCCATGTTTCTCGAAATTCGTACCAATTCGTCTAGCAAACCCAAACCTAACCCCTGTTCTTTCTCTAAAAAATAAAAGATTCAACTTTGGAAACTTACAAAGCTCCATAATAAACAAAAGCATCAACTCCTCGAGTAATCCACTATACAAATACACAAAATTCTGCCCGAGAACGTTACAAATGCTTCGACGCCATATTTCTCGAAATTCGTTCCAATTCCTCTAGCAAACCCAAACCTAACCCCTGTTCTTTCTCTAAAAAATAAAAGATTCAACTTTGGAAACTTACAAAGCTCCATAATAAACGAAAGCATCAACTCCTCGAGTAATCCACTATACAAATACACAAAATTTTGCACGAGAACCTTACAAATGCTTCAACCCCATGTTTCTCGAAATTCGTTTCAATTCGTCTCGCTACTCGCTACTGTGAAGCGATTATCGAGTTTGTTCGCGAACAACAGAGTACAATAACGTCTGGAGACGCGTTCCAGGTGACAATCTCCACCCCCACCCCGTCACACTATAACATTCATCAATTCTCCCAGTTCGAGCAACGGTCCCAGAAGCGTGTGTCACAGCTCGCGTCTCGAAATTCTAATCGCGTCCCCGGTTCTCGTTTCACCACTCTGCGCTCGACTTTCCGGCACAATGAAAACGATTAGGGTCAAACGCGCGGGGCCACGGGACGGTAGGGGGGTGTTGATCCTGGGCCCACCGAAGGAGCAATCGCATCCAGTAGCCAGGTCTATCAGCCATCTCCGGGCATAAATATGTAGCGCACGAACGCATTAGCCGAGCGGATAGCTCGAGCGCGAGCGTTCTCCCGCGAGTGGAGAAAGGGAGAGGGACGCTGGGGGAGGGGCGGTGCAACGCGATGCACGTGTGATGGTAACGCATCGGTCTGGTTGCACCGTGCGCCCGTGTCTTGGTCGTGGGTGTGTTGTGGGCCGGCCGCGAGATAGCCCAAATAATCCCCCGTGATGGATTACCGTGCCCGTGCGCTAAGTGGAATGAATATAAAATTAAATTGTGTTTATTGTCGGAGGTAATTGGCCATCTGCGACTCTCTCGGCCGTAACGGAACCCCTGCGCGTATTTCCCCCTCCCCCTACCCTCCTGCTGAGGTCCTTCGTCAGCCACGAATTGGACTCGACTGTTTCTCGTTCGAGGCGACGGATCGGGGATCGAACGATTCGGAGCAAACGCTTCCGGAAATTATCGAATCGTCACGGTGGAACGTGGGATACACGGACAGTTGTCCGGTGGTGGAGTGGCGTGGCTCAGATCGTCCGCGATTAGGCGAAATGCGCTTCTGTTACCGAGAATCTCGACATCTGCGAGAGAGAGATCGAAGATACCTCTGTTTGGGGCGGTGACTTCGTTACACCGAGCACACGAGAGATGGGACGGTTATAGTTGCTGAGATTAGGGTGGTTTGGATGGACTTGGAATGTGTTGTTTTGGTGAGAGGTGTTTTCGTGTTAATATTGTGTTATTTTTGTAATTAATGATTGGGAGAGGGGAGTGGAAATTTGTACGTTTATAGTTGCTGAGACTTGATTAGTATCTTAGAGTTTTGCGTAAGTGTTGTGTATGGATAGAATGGCTTCTTTTTGTAATTAATGATTGGGAGAGGGGAGTGGAAATTTGTACGTTTATAGTTGCTGAGACTGGATTAGTAGCTTAGAGTTTTGCGTAAGTTTTGTGTATGGATCGATGATAGAATGGCTATTATTTTTGGAATTAATGGTGGGGAGAGGGGAGGTGGAAATTTGTACGTTTATAGTTGCTGAGACTGGATTAGTATCTTAGAGTTTTGCGTAAGGGTTGTGTATGGATGGATGATAGAATGGCTATTATTTTTGGAATTAATGTTTGGGAGAGAGCAGATGAAAGTTTGTACTTTTATAGTTGCTGAGACCTGATTAGTATCTGAGTTTGGAAAATATCTGTGGTAAGAGGTATCATTGTGTAAATATTATGTATCGACCAACGACGGAAGGATTACTATTTTTGAAATTAATGTTTGGGAGAGAGCAGATGAAAATTTGTACTTTTATAGTTGCTGAGACTCGATTAGTATCTTAGAGTTTTGCGTAAGGGTTGTGTATGGGTGGATGATAGAATGGCTATTATTTTTGGAATTAATGGTGGGGAGAGAGGGGAGGTAGAAATTTGTACGTTTATAGTTGCTGAGACCTGATTAGTATCTGAGTTTGGAAAATATCTGTGGTAAGAGGTATCATTGTGTAAATATTATGTATCGACCAACGATAGAAGGGTTACTATTTTTGAAATTAATGTTTGGGAGAGAGGAGATGAAAATTTGTAGGTTTATAGTTGCTGAGACTTGATTAACACCGATGACTTTGGAAAGTATTTGTGGTAATGACAAGTAATCAACGACAGAATGGCTACAATTTTTGCAATTAATGTTTGGGAGAGAGGAGATGGAAATTTGTACTTTTATAGTTGCTGAGACTTGATTAACAAAGTATTTGTGGAAAGAGGAACCATTGTGTAAATATTGCGCATCAATCGATGAGAGAATGTCTACCATTTTTGCAATTAATGTTTGGGAGAGAGGAGATGGTAATTTGTACGTTTATAGTTGCTGAGACTTTTTGTGGTATTTGCGGCAAGAGATACCATTGTGTAAATATTGCGCATCAATCGATGATAGAATGGCTACTATTTTTGCAATTAATGTTTGGGAGAGAAGAGGTAGAAATTTGTACGTTTATAGTTGCTGAGACTTTTTGTGGTATTTGTGGTAAGAGATACCATTGTGTAAATACTGCGCATCAATCGATGATATAATGGCTACTATTTTTGAAATTAATGATTGAGAAAGAGGAGATGGAAATTTGTACGTTTATAGTTGCTGAGACTTGGTTAGCATCTAAGTTTGGAAAGTATTTGTGGTAAGGGATTACTACCTCTGTAATCAATATTCTAGATCGGCTTAGAAAGTATATTTGTCGAGTGTTTACTCGCGGTAAGAGGTATTGTTGCGTAAATACTGTACACCGATCGACGACACAATGACCGCTGTTTATGCGAGCAATTTTCAAACCGGCAGGTGTTGCTCGAATTTTCTCGCACTCGATCTTATCGTTCGAGTATACCGAGTTTGCCACTCTCGTGTAGGTACAATGGTATCGCTTTGGTTCCACGAACTCGTGGAACAATATAACAAATTTAAACGATACCGAGTTTACCATAATTTCTCGTGTAAATACAATACCGTATTGAGTCTGCAAAATCGTCGAATAGTATCCAAAAATTAAACGATACCAAGTTTGCTACAATTTCTCCTATAAGTGTAACAATACCACCTTAATTCGAAGCAATCGTAAAATAATACACATAAATTAAATATCGATTAAAAATAATACATAATAAATCGAGAATCGAAAAATATTTCCTCCCTATCGAAGAAGTAGTCAGTAATAAAATACCCTTAAATTAAACGTCGATTAAAAATAATATATAATAAATCGAGAATCGAAAAATATTTCCTCCCTATCAAAGAAGTAGTCTACCAAAAATATACACATAAGTTAAATGTCGATTAAAAATGATACATAATGAATCGAGAAATATTTCCTCCCTATCAAAGAAGTAGTCTACCAAAAATATACACATAAGTTAAATGTCGATTAAAAATGATACATAATAAATCGAGAATCGAAAAATATTCCCTCCGTGTCAAAAAAGTAGTCTATCGAAAACATTCCAATTTATTCATAATTCATATCTCGGAACAATAATGGATGTTGGCGCCAGAATTGGAACGCCGGAGATCGATTGGCTATTTCAATCTCCGTATTCCGCTCGTAGAATTAGTCGCAGACGTTATCCGGACCATAACGCGGACCACTCGATTCAATTCGTAGTTACTTATAGGGGACGAGGCTCTCCCTCTGCGCGGTGAATTCTTATCGCGTTTAATTATGTTCCCGTGGAAAGTGCACGGCAGCGTGGCCAGCGGTGGATGAGTCAATGGGCGTTAAATGGGACTGTGGACGTTAAGCACACCTCTAACGAGCCGCTGGCTGCGTTCAAGTTCGGCCGATAGAAGTGCCAGATCGCGATACCGAGGTCGGCACAGTTGGCCGGTGTGGCCATTAGATAATGAGCCGGGAACGTTTGGATACGCATCGAGCCATTATGTATCGATAGCTCGGTGATTATATCCGCTGCGCGACAGTCGATTTCCTTGCCGCGATGAAATTTCAATTATCGAGCACCTGAAAATTCGTTCGACGCCACCGTGAGAAAATTCGATCGAACGCACGCTATATGTGCACTCGAGGAGAGGATAGAAGTTGAAACGAGAGAGATTTTCGGCAATTTTTTCATAACATAAAACTTTCGTGAAATTTTTCCACGATTTTTATATGTGTTCTCTAAGGTTTCGAGATATACACTAGTATTTTTTTATTACAATTTATCGGCCCTTTGCGAAGTAATAAATATTTTCCATGGACTAATCTTGTCTATTTTGTAGTATCCTTTTGCTCTGATCTAGAAGAGAAACTTAAAGGGAGTTCTATTCATTGTGAACCTAACTCCTACTTAAAAATATGCAAAATCAATGGTAATGCACAATCATGGAAATAAACGAACACTCAAAGAAAAATATATATATCTTAACACTAGATCTACCGACAGTGAACGTATTCTTATTTGTATCAGACCACATTGGTATCTTCGAAAGGGTAAATTAATTTACAAGTACCATTAGTTGTATATTTCAAAAGTCAACGAATATTCTAGACAAAGACACCCTTAATAATTGTAAAAAGAATTTCGAAAGGTCAAATTGACCCCTTTGGTACTTCCACTGTTAAAGTTACTCGATTATTAAAAACAGAAAACTAATTACACTCAGAGAGCAATTTTGTCCACCTTTTATTTTCGAAGATACGTAGAAAGTTCGGTAGGAATAAAAATTGATCGTTTCAATGTTAACGGTGTGAATATTTTTAACGAATCCTCCCCCGAACGTTAACGCAGCTCAGTTGGTCTATTTTTACGCGGTAATTCGAGAAATATGTTTGAACGGAAATCTTTCGTCAAGATCGAAACGTAAATAACGCGATGGATTTCCGTTGAGGTACACTTCTGTCGAGATAATTCGATCTCGAGATATAATTATCGAGGCTGACTGTTAACGCGAACGTTCCGAGCTCTCCGTTTAGGGGTTCTAATTAATGTCGCGCGGTTCTTTAATTCCGTACAGGTAATTAAATTCCCGTGTCGCGAGCAGATTCGCTTCCGTAAAATGATCAGCGAGCCGACAAAGTGAAAGTCAGTTTCTGAGGAGACAGAGCTAGTCCACGCAACGCGATATAAGGTCGTTGTTTAATTACATTTGGCTCATTGTCCGCGAGGATGGATAACGCGTTGATAACGCGAGCATATGACAACGGATGGACGCTTGGACGGTCATAGTTAATTATCCGAGCCAGCGTCGATCGACGCCCCTGACAAGGGAACATCCCGAGTGTAGCGAATTTCATTTAACGAACAGCCCCGAGGAATCTTGTATTCGATAAATGTTAGGGAGGTCGCGCTACTCTCGATACTTTTCGATGAGGTCGATTCGTTGAGAATCGTCGAATATTATTGGAGAAGATATTCTTGGGGAATTTTTGAATGTGTAATTTTATAATTTGGGGCCTTATTGTTTATCTACTCTTAGTAAAAGCTAAAAGAATGCTTTCAGTAACTTTTATCTTTTGATGGAGTCGATTCGTCGAGAATCGTTGAAAATGAATAGAGAAGACATTCTTGGGGAATTTTAAAATGTGCAATTTTAGAATTTGGGGCCTTATTATTTTATTTACCATTAGTACGAGCTATAAGAATGCTTTCAGAAACCTTTATTTATCGATTGGGTCGATTCGTTGAGAATTGTCTAATATTATTGGAGAAGACGTTCTGGGGAATTTTTAAATGTGAAATTTTATAATTTGGGGCCTTATTGTTTATCTACTCCTAGTAAAAGCTAAAAGAATGCTTCGAGTAACTTTTATTTTTAGATGGGGTCGATTCGTCGAGAATTGTCGAAAATTATTGGAGAAGATATTCTTGGGAATTTTTAAATGTGCAATTTTATAATTTGGGGCCTTATTGTTTATCTACCCCTAGTTTTAGCTATAAGAATGTTTTCAGTAATCTTTATTTATCGATTGTGTCGATTCGTTGAGAATTGTCTAATATTATTGGAGAAGACGTTCTGGGGAATTTTTAAATGTGCAATTTTATAATTTTGGGCCTTATTGTTTATCTACTCCTAGTACAAGCTACAAAAATGCTTTCAATAACTTTTATTTTTTGATGGGGTCGATTCGTCGAGGATCGTTCAAAATTATTGAAGAAGACACCCTGGGAAGTTTTAAAATTGTGCAATTTTATAATTTGGGGCCTTATTATTTTATCTACCCCTAGTACGAGCTATAAGAATGTTTTCAGTAATCTTTATTTATCTATTGGGTCGATTCGTCGAAAATCGTCGAAAATTATTGAAGAAGACGTTCTGGGGAATTTTAAAATGTGCAATTTTATAGTTTTGGGCCTTATTATTTTATCTACTCCTCGTACGAATTACGTACAAGAATTCTTTTAGTACTCTTCTCCGGTTACTGGTGATGTTAATCTTTTCTTCGAGATACAAACTTTTCTGTTAGATACCAATTAAAAAAATTTTTAAATTGCAAGTTTCGAAAGAACTTTCGTTTAAAACTTCTTCCGATTCGAGTGGTAAAGTTTAGTAACTTTAATACCGAAAAGTGAACCAAAGAAAAGAGAACTGTTAAAGGAAAGACCCATAATCAATCAAACTATAACTTCAATCATCGAAATATTATACCACGAACGAAAAAGTTTTCATTAAAAATAAAACCTGTGCGACATTTTTCAGAAATATAATACCTTTCGAAGCAAAATTCTCACCGAAGTGTGCACACTGGAACATTCGTAGGAAGCGTGTACACAATTATCAATCGCAGCTCCCCGAATCATCGGTTCCTCGTTAACGTTCCCCGCTTTGATGATCGTCTCCTCTCTCCCTCGCTCCAAGCGCCACCCACGCGAAATAGAAATACACCGAGCGTGCTAGCGTGACGAATGCGCCCGATAATAACGCTTATATACTAATTCGAGCGGGAACACCGGGCAATAACCGTAAATCGTCGCCGGTGCTCACGTGCTTCTGGTCAATTGTAAAAATGCCCGCGGGTCTGGATGCGTAGGAACGCCAACCGAACAAGAAACCGACCTCGGTGAGATATGTATGCGTCCAAGTGAATTCCTAAGGGCGGCCGGGCTCGTAATTGCGAGCCAACGAGTAGATAGAATTGTGGTTCGTCGCTTCGGTGCCCTCGTGTTTTCTGGAGCTACCCGACAGGGTGAAAGAGCCGTTCGTGAAACGTAACACAAAGAGCGCGCGTAGAACCGTCCGGGTACGAATTTTTCTAACACGACCGGACGTCGGTAACCGGAGAAGCTCCCATTCCGCTCGGTGAATTCTCGAAACACGAAAAAAGAGCGATGTTAATTTACCCAGAAACTAGTCCCTCGGTAAACTTCGAAACTGTGTACACCGTGAAACGGCGATATTGAGATTTTGTATGGAAATTGAATCGATTGACCCGAAAATCGATGAAAATTATTAAATTGGTTTGAAACGGGAACAGTAGAGTCGAATTTTTCATTTTGGAGTAGAAGAGAGCTACGCGTGGGTCAAAAATGACCCATAATGTTTCGAAGCACGATTCTGTTTTGTTGTCTTTTTTAATTTTTAAGGAGAGCTGGATCGATGGTACGATTGAGGGAATGGTGTATTTGTGGGTCAGAGATGACCCAGGTTACAACGAGGGTCAGAAGTGAATATGGATACGTTAATATAGTCACTGTGACGTCTTTGGTTTCTAGTTGAAGTAATGAAACCGAAAAAATGTCACTTTACGTTCTCGACTTGTTTTTTTTACGTAGTCATTCCTTTTTTGCTGAATTTGGACTTTGTTTTTAAGTAATGTTGTATAGACACTGTGTATTTGTTTACGATTTGTACTTGGAGATAAATAGTAGGAGGTGAATGTGCAGTTTGAAGGTAAAAATGCAATTTACTTTAGTTAAGAAGTATAAGTCAAAGAAGTAGGAAATATGGGGATTGTTGTAATCCAAGGGAAGGCAATTATTTTATCTATTTTGTACCTGTACACGAAAAATACAAACTGTATTGCCCATTTACTTCATTGCGAAACAAAAATCAGTGAAGAATTTGTGCTAACTGCAGTACTGCGACGAAGAGGAAACTTATCCCTTAAAAAAAAATAATTTCTCAATTTACCATGTTGCGTTTCCAAAAAATACTAATATTGTCTGTCCACTTCACGACGAAGTAAAAATACTGAAGAATTTTACTCTGGGTTGAGTATTGCAAAAAGAAGAAAATTTACCCCAAAAAAAAAAATAATTTCTCAATTTTCCATTTCGCGTTTCCAAAAAATACTAATTTTATTACCTGTCCACTTCGTGATGAAGTAAAAGTACTAAAGAATTTTACTCTGAATGGTTCATCGCAAAAATAAGAAAACTTACCCTCAAAAAGAAATAATTTCTCAATTTTCATTGTCGCATTTCCAAAAAATACTAATTTTATTGCCTGTCCAATTTACTACGAAGTAAAAGTACTGAAGAATTTTACTCTGGATGGTTCATCGCAAAAATAAGAAAACTTACCCTCAAAAAGAAATAATTTCTCAATTTTCCATGTCACGTTTCCAAAAAATACTAATTTTATTGTCTGCCCATTTCACTACTGAGTAAAAATACTGAAGAATTTTTGTCTGGATAATTCATTGCAAAAAAAGAAAACTTACCCTCAAAAAAAAATAATTTCTCCATTTTCTAGATCGTGTTTCCAAAAAATACTAATTTTATTGCCCATCCATTACATCACAAAGCACAAATCACCGAACAATCCTATTCCAACTGCAGTATTACATCGAAGAGGAAACTTACCCCGAAGAGAACAAATTTCTCAATGTTCTACACCCCTTTTCCCAAAAATACCAATTTTATCACCCGTCCACATCACAACGAAGTAAAACCACCGAAGAATTTTCCTCTGGATTCGTTTCCAGCAAACACGAACCGTTCGCTCCACGACGAAGCAGAAATCAAGGAAGGCGAGTCTTTCGGATCGAGAATCGCGACGAAGAGTTTCGCGCATAGGTATAAACGTGAGGCCAAGAAAGCTCGGACGTTAGGGTCGGGGTGTAGCGGACCTTAGGTGTATATTAGGTGGCTACTGGTAAAGTAGGTACCCAGGCCACCGCGCCGCGATAAGCTAATGCGTTTCGTGGCTTTAATGAGGTTGATTGGCGGCTATAGCGGGTCGCCGCTTAACCGTCCTCCTATCGCTCAGCCGAGTGTGTTCACCTCTGTTCGGGACCAACCAACAGATTATTACTTACTTAAAAAGCTGTTAGCGACGGTTTCGTACCTAAACTGCCCTGTCCGCTCGGATAAGGAGCCAGCTTCGACCACGCTCGTAACACACAGGCCACGCAACTGCGATGGTAGCGAAACCATCGACGAATGGCGAGCGTCGCGGATGACGCGCGTCGGATACGCGTTATTGTACAGGGTGGCTCGAGAATCGTGCTACGTCCCTCCTGGGGATGATTCTACGTCGAAAAACGAAACAAACATTCGGTGTAACAATTACTCGTGAGATGCTTCGTTCTCGAGAAAATTAATTTCGAAATCCCTATTCGTGTACCACTACTTTACCACTAAATACCATCTGCTTTTCGTGTACTCTACAAGTTGTATCGAGATGACGATTGAAGTGGTACAAAGTATTTCGTTAGAAATACATAATCAGAAATATATAATTAAATACACAATTAAGTAGATTATTCATCTTGTACACAGCCTCGATAAATTGACAATGGTAGATCAGAAGTCGTTTTTGAATTCTTAAAATTTTTCGTTTCGAATGTGTAACATTTGAAGTATCTTCTTTGGGTATTTCTTCTTCGACACTGTCTCAGAGACACAGAACCGGTTGTACATTGGCACGATGATCAGATCGTATTTAATAAATCTTCCGAAATCGATTATCTCGAGAACGAACCGGATGGGAAAACGTCACGTCGAGTATCTTTCTGATTTTTCTATTCGTTCTGGATCGTTCTCTATTAAGGCGTACACCGTGTATATTGTTTCGATCGGGAGACGCGAACGCGAGGGAAGAGATAATCGTCCGGTTGGTTTTTCGAGCGTGTTAACAAGCTCGGCGCGTAATCGCGAGCCCCGCGACGACGCTTCGTTTCGCGAGCCACGTCAATAAACGATGAGTGTCTTTCTCTCTCTCTTTCTCTCTCTTTCTCTCTATCTCTCTCTTCGTCTAGTTCGTTATCGGGGACTTAATTACCGCTACACACGAAATTAAAGAGTCGCGAGTAACCGAACGGAAGTTCTAATCGGGGGCTGTCGATACCGTGCGATCGTTTTTTCCCAATTTTTGATGTTACTCGCCGTGTACGATTATGCAAACGAGCTCGAACACGGCGGATTGCGCCGATTATGCTACCGATGCAATATCGAGGGTTTCCTCCGGTGTCGATAAGAAACGGAAACGTCTCGTCGAATTATTTGCGTAATCCGTGGTTACTCGATGGTTTATTTTTAACGGGGTTTCCGAGACGGACGATATTATCGAATTCCACGAACGTGTACGGGAAAAGAACTGGATTATGTACAGATTAGGTGGAATGTCGCGGAGAATATTATTTTCTACGCAATATCCGCGAAGAAACATTCTAAACAATACTATTCTAAAATTCAATTCTTCTAAAATTATCTACCCCTTGATCGAGTAACTAAATACTACTTGGAGACATTTTTCATGAAATTGTATCTTCATTTCTGAGAAAATATTTCAATAATTTCATTACTGATCCTTTTTGTTGAATTTTCACCAATAAATTTTCCTCAGTTTATCAAGTATGGTCTACATTACAAATTACTCTCTGGAAAGTTGTATTCTGCCTCTTGTATTTCATCCAAATTGTGAAGAAAAGAATCTAAAAGTCGAAATTCGACAATTCGAAGGTTAGAGCGGATGGAGCTTGGTTTTCCCGATTTTCTTCAAATTTTCGCTTGAGAAACTATAAAACGAGACACCGTCGAATCACGAGTGACCCTAATACGAACGCTAACAGGATTGCCGACGACAGCGTTCGTCCTCGCTTTTCCGCGAGGCGTTCGATTGGTTTCTGTGCCGGTCTAATTAGAGTGTATGAAGCCGGCCCTTTCGTAATTGCCTGGCTTGTCCTCTATCGATGGCTAATTCCGGCCCTCGGGGGATGAGCCGTAAGCCCTCACCACCCCCCACACACCCACCCCCACCCAGCCGCTTGAAATCCGATGACACGCTCGAAGAGGTTACGAAACCGACGGTTTTCGAGCCAATTAATAGGCCGAAGAGGAGAAATATTGTTGCATTATGGGGATTATCGCTGGTATGTCTCGACGGGAGTGTCTCGACCGCTGACAATTAGGCGTGTGGACCCTACTGGGGAGGTGTTCGCGCGTCCAGACGCTGATTGAGAGAGATAAGATTTAATGTTGGGTGAAATCACGATTTAAGAATTGGTAAATGGAAGTAGGATGGAAAATTGTATTATTAGAGAAATCACAAGTTAAGAATTGGTCAATGGAAGTAGGATGGAAAATTCTATTATTAGAGAAATCACAAGTTAAGAATTGATCAATGGAAGTAGGATGGAAAATTGTATTATTAGAGAAATTACAATTTAAGAATTGGTCAATGGAAGTAGGATGGAAAATTGTATTATTAGAGAAATCGCAAGTTAAGAATTGGTTAATGGAAGTAAAATCGAAACTTGTATTATTAGAGAAATCACAAGTTAAGAATTGGTCAATGGAAGTAGGATGGAAAATTCTATTATTAGAGAAATCACAAGTTAAGAATTGATCAATGGAAGTAGAATCGAAAATTGTATTATTGGAGAAATCACAAGTTAAGAATTGGTCAATGGAAGCAAATTTCTAAAATTGTATTATTAGAGAAATCACAAGTTAAGAATTGGTAAATGGAAGAAGGTTCGAAAATTGTGTTATTGGAGAAGTCACATGTTAAGGATTGATTGGTGCAAGTGGAATGTGGAAATCTATTACCAGTGAAATCACATGTTAAGAATTGATTAGTGAAAGTACTTAATTATCAGTGAAATCACAAATGAAGGATTGATCAGTGAAAGTAGAATTTAGAACTTAATTACCAGTGAAATCACAAATTAAGGATTGATCAGTGAAAGTAGAGTTTAGAACTTAATTACCAGTGAAATCACAAGGTGAAGATTGATTAATGAAAGTAGAATGTAGAACTTAATTACCAGTGAAATTACATGTTGAAGATTGATTAATGAAAGTAGAATGTAAAACTCTATTACCAGTGAAATTACAAGTTAAAAATTGACAAATGGAAGTAAATTTGTAAAATTCTATTATTAGTGAAATCACAAGTCAAGAATTGACTAATGAAAGTAAAATATAAAATTCTGTTATTAATAAAATCACAAATAAAAAATTGACCAATGGAAGTAAATTGATAAAATTCTATTATTAGTGAAATCACAAGTTCAGAATTGATCTATAGATGTGAAATGTAAAATTCCATTACCAGTGAAATCACAAGTCACAATTGACTAATAGAAGTAAAATATAAAATTCTATTACTAGTAAAATCACAAATAAAAAATTGACCAATGGAAGTAAATTGATAAAATTCTATTATTAGTGAAATCACAAGTTCAGAATTGATCTATAGAAGTGAAATGTAAAATTCCATTACCAGTGACATCACAAGTCAAAAATTGACCAATGGAAATAAATTTATAAAATTCTATTATCAGTGCAATCACAAGTTCAGAATAGAACTATAGAAGTAAAATGTAAAATTCTATAGTGAAATCACAAATCAATAATTGACCAATGGAAGTAAGATCCAAAACTCGACAATCAGTAAAATCACAATTCAATCACTCCACATATCCACACCACACATACCTCACATTACTACACCAGTTCCTCTCCTAGAGCTTTCAGAACCCACTCTCCTACACCCGATTAAACCAACCCACTCCAATACGCAAACTGGATAAATTTTCAAGCCCAATCCACAACAATTCCCAATATAAATTTTCAAATTGATTACCCTAAAACCCTCTACAATACCATCGGCGCTATCATGCCCTCTAGAACCCTCTAACCCTCTATCCTATCACATCCTACGCTACCAAGTATTCTCCCACTCCCTGACTCGAACTTGCCAACAATACAACCCCAAAGATGCTCTATCACAAAAGAATCGAGTCCCTCGATCTTCCAAAGGGCCCATCCTTGATGTTTCGTTATTTCTCGCGTAACATGAAAACATACATGTAGCACTCTTAGAGCTAAGGGCGGTACCGTTCCGCGGCCCCGTTGCAACGTGTCGAAACAATTACGAAACGAGCAGGTGCACACGTAGCAACGCGTACGACGACATCGAAGCGATTACGGTCGTGGAATTAGTCCCGGTGTCGCAATAAGACGTTCGCGAGAGCCTCGTGGATGGTTCACGATCCGCTCACGATAGCGGACGAGCGAGCGGGCGGCGAATTCGCGCAAACGTGAGTCGCTTTCGGTCGCGAACGGTAATGAGCAACTCGGTTGTATAATACAATCAACGAGGCATGTCCAGCCGGACGAGTCGATCCGCGACGGTTTCGAGCGCCTCGTGGCGTCGTGACACGCTCGTCGACGCGTTCACGCGTGTTGCAAACCCGCGCACAAACTCGCGGCGTACACGTACGCGTTCGGCTGACCACCGACGCCGCTCGCCGGGACCCATTAATATCCATTTTCCATTCGAATGGAAAAGGAGCAAAAGGCTAAAAGCGAGCCATCATTTATCTCGACCTTATACTCCTCCCGCATTAATACCAATTGTGTTTCACACGGCGATCCCTACCCTCTCTTTCTCTCTCTCTCTTTCTCTATCTATCTATCTATCTCTCTCTCTCTCTCTCTCTCTCTCTCGTGCGCACGCGCGCGCGCCGATACTCCAAGCCGGGCGAATCGCTCGGACCCCACCTGAAGAACGATTTCACCTCGGCCCGAGCGTTCCTTTTGTCCGTCGTTTGAACCGCGTCGGGGATTGCGAAACGTTTAACGCCGTGGTTTCCAACAGCGAAAGCCTGGCGACATCGCGAACGTTGAATGAATCTTCACCGCGTGACGAGACATGTACTACGTTAGGAGCGATCGCTGATGCGTCAATTTGGTAAACTTTGAGTGGATTAACTGAAGGGGGAACCGAAGAAATTGTAGTATGAGGTATTCTCTGGAAGGTGATCGAAGGGTTTGCTTAACGTTCGAAGAAGTCTCTGAATTGTTGGAACTTGTAATTTAACTTGCAAGGATTTACTTAAAGGTGGTGAAAGAGACTGGTGAACGATCGTGAACGTTAATGGATGGTTTTCTTTTTCTGTTGATCATGTTTTTCGGTGAAGAGAGAGGTCGATGCTTTTTATCAGTTCTGAGAAGTCAATGCTCTGGGTGAAATTGTTACGGTGTAGGAGTTGTCACTATTTTGCAATTAATTCGAATTTTTCGGTTTGCAATATTTCCGGATAGGGAAAGTTTGTGGATTTTAAAATTGATGGGGAAATAGTGGGAGACGAGGGATGTTGAAATAGTTTTTCATTGTTCAAAGATGTGTCGATATATTGTGAATTTTCTACTTAACCTCAATCTTTCGATATTGATATTTCGGAGCACACAAAGATCATAGTCTTCAAATTGGTATGAAAAAGTAGGGGGACGACATTACAATAGCTTCTCCTTCTGTGTACGATCAGTTTCAATTGTTCAAAGAAGTCTCGAAATATTGTGAATTTTCTACTTAACCTCAATCTTTCGATATTGATATTTCGGAGCAGATAAAATTCAGTCTTCAAATTGATATGAAAAAGTAGGGAGACGACATTACAACAGCTTTTCGTTCTGTGTACGATCAGTTTTAATTGTTCAAAGAAGCGTCGAAATACTTTAAATTTTCTACTTAACCTCAATCTTTCGATATTTATATTTCGGAGCAGATAAAATACATACCCTTCAAATTGGCATGGAAAAAGTAGGGGGACGATATTATAACAGCTTCTCGTTCTGTTTACGATCAGTTTCAATTATTTAAAGAAGTCTCGAATTATTGTAAATTTTTTACTTAACCTCAATCTTTCAATATCGATATTTCGGAGCACACAAAATTGATACTCTGCAAATCAGTATAAAAAAAGTAAGGGTACGTGGAATATTACAACAGTTTCTCGTTCCATGTACGATAATTCTTAATTGCTCAAAGAAGTCTCGAAATATTGTGAATTTTCAACTTAACCTCAATCTTTCGTTATTGATATTTCGGAGTACACAAAATTGATATTCTCCAAATTGGTATGAAAGAAATAGAAGAACGAGGAATTTTACAACAGCTTCTCGTACCATTTCCAATAATTCTTAATTATTTAAAGAAGTCTCGAAATATTGTAAATTCTCAACTTAACTTAAATCTTTCAATATTGATATTTCGGAGCAGACAAAATTGATACTCTCCAAATCAATATAAAAAAAATAAGGGTACGTGGAATATTACCACAGCTTCTCGTTCCATGTACGATAATTCTTAATCGTTCAAAGAACTCTCGAAACATTGTAAATTCTCAACCTAACCTCACTCTTTCGTTATCGACATTCCATAACACAGAAAATTCATACTCTCCAAATCGATACAAAAGAAGCAAGAAGACGAGGAATATCACATCAACCTCTTCCTTATACTATCAGTTCCAACAGTCCGAAAAACATCGTAACATTGTAAAATATCTAATTAACCTCTATCTTTCGATATGGATACTTCGATAGAGAATCCGCGGTCTCGAAATCGTCGCGAAAAAAAAAACCCCATGAAGCGTAGGGGGAACGATGTCGCGACAGCTTCTCGCTCGGTTTACGAGCATTTTTCATCGTTCGGTAAGCTTCTACCTTTTTTTCCCTCCCCTCTTTCGTCGTCACTGGATATACCGAGGATCGTAGTAGCAAGTAGATATAAACGTAGCGGCAACCAGAAGATAATAGACACCGTCCAGCCTCCCGGGTGCCGTTAATCATCGGGGATGAGGGCTGTACGTGGTGCGGCGCGATGCGAAACCGCAGGGATACGAGACGCCGTTATGACGTGGGATGGGACCGGGAGGTTATGGCGTTAGATGGTCAGTTCCAAGGGAAACGGAAGTGACCGCACGCCGGAGCAATACGTATCCCGTGGGGCCGCTGATGGACGCTGCAGCTCGTTTCTTCCTCCGTCTTGTACGCCCCGTGTTTCGCGCTTAATTAATCACTACAAATCGCGTTCGAGTCAAACGAGCCAACGCGTGGCCGGTCGTCCGCCCCCGTCTCGGCCCTGTTGATTTCATTATCAACGATCGGTGACTATACCGATGGATCGATCCTTAACGACGAGGAATCCTCCAAGTTCGATTTTTCACGAAATCGTTCCCATTTGAACAACCAAGTACATTCAAATTACACTTTTCAGAAGCTTGAGGTAATGGTACAGTAGCGAATCCCTTGAACGTGAAACGATCTCAAGAACTTTTCTACTGAGGATGAATTCTAATTCGTAGTACTTCGAATTAGAAATTTACATACCTGTTCCACACGTTCACGATCAAACTTAATAAAATTCTACTATTTGTTACTCCTATCCTTACTGCTACGTATCAGATTGTTCGGAAAGTCATTTCGTTTTTTTTTTTTGGTGGAAATGGAGCACGATTTTTTTATAGTGTATAAAGTGTACTTGTGTGTATTTTATTTAATTAAATAAGGGTATATTTTATTAAATTATATATTTGTATATTTTATGAAATTATATATTTGTATATTTTATCAAATTATATATTTTATTAAATTATATATTTGTATATTTTATCAAATTATATATTTTATTAAATTATATATTTGTATATTTTATCAAATTATATATTTTATTAAATTATATATTTGTATATTTTATTAAATTATATATTTGTATATTTTATCAAATTATATATTTTATTAAATTATATATTTGTATATTTTATAAAATTATACATTTCTATATTTTACCAAATTATACATTCTCCATTTTGTAAAACGAAATCACTTTCCACGCAAACCCTTATTAACGTCCACCCTTCAAAATTTATCTCGTCCTCGGGACAACCTCGTCACGGTTCCTCACCGATGGATCCACTTCCATCGTTTCTCCGCGAAAATTCTCGAAACACGCGAGAAAATTACCTCCGCGCGCCTCAGATTCTCTCAAGTGGCACCCAAGCAGCGTTAATAAAGTCGCTTCTGAGCGAGACGGTCTCTCCTTTGCGATAAATAACCAACGCCGGACGATAGAGTCGTCGAGCGCCTACTCGTGTACCCGTTGTGTCCTGTTCACCGCCTCTCGTGGTTATTCCAAAGAAAATGCAATCGATATTTACATCGCGGTGTGCATCAAGGGGGGAGGAAGAGGTGGAGGACTCGGTCCCCCACGTATTTTCGCGAGACGAGCACAGAGGACGTCGTGGCGCGATCTTTACATCGAGTTACCGCGGATATCCAGCTGCGAGCCGTTGATAATGCCAACCACGATCTACTCCCCTCCCGTACCGCCCCGCTTGTAACCCCTGGACGGGGACGAAGAAGTTTGCACGACGTGGGAGGGGTTCGGTGGGCGGTGGGAGGCGTCGACCGGGGGAGGGAGGGGTTGACGACCGCATCGTTTCTCTTCATCCGCAGCTGTAAGCCGAAGAAAGAGAGGGCGGAGTGGGTTTACGCGGTTTTTCTACCGCGCGTCATTAATATCCGTTGCTGCGACGCCTCCTCGCAATTTGTCAACATCTGATATTTAATTTCACGCCCTTTTACCTTGTCCCGCGTGTAGGTGCACGGCGCAGGTGCGACGCTGACCGCGGAAAAGAAACTTCGCCCGCGAACGAAAGAACGCGTGGACGGTTGTCCACCACCGGGACCTGTTTTACAATTTTAGTCGCGAACGATCGATAGAAACAATCGCAAGGTTCTCTTTCTCGACGAAAGTGCACGGCAATTGTCCACGATTTGGAACGATTTGTATTATTTTTTTTTTTTCTTACAACGATGGAAATAAATTTTTATCCTATTAAACGTGGGAAAGGTACTCGGTAATTGTACAGGGGAAGGTTATTTTTTTCGGGAGGAGATTTTGTTTTTTTTATTTTATGACAATGAAAATAAATTTTTATCGCATTAGGCGCGAGAAAGGTGATCGGTACTTGTACAGGGGAATGTAATTTTTTTTTTGAGTGGGATGTTTTGTTTTTTTTTTCCTACAACGATGGAATTAAATTTTTATCGCATTAAACGCGGGAAAGGTGCTTGGTACTTGTACAGGGGAAGGTTATTTTTTTTCGGGGGGGAGATTTTGTTTTTTTTTTTCTTACAACAGGGGAAGCTAATTTTTTTTTTTGAGTGGGAGGTTTTGTTTTTTTTTCTTACAACAGGGGAAGCTAATTTTTTTTTTTTTTCTTACAACGATGGAATTAAATTTTCATCGCATTAAACGCGAGAAAGGTGCTCGGTAATTGTACTGGGGAAGGTTATTTTTTTTTTGGGGGGGGTTGGTTTTGTTTTTTTGTTTCTTACAACGATGGAAATAAATTTCTAACGCATTAGGCGCGAGAAAGGTGATCGGTACTAGTACAGGGGAAGGTTATTTATTTTTTTTTTTTTGTGAGGTTTTGTTTTGACACGCGTTTCGACGCGGGTTTTGTTTTCTGTCCGGAATCAACGGTTTTCCGAAAATCGGTGGGAACAAGATTCTTCCGTGTCGACACGTTACCACGTTTAAACTCGGCTAACTTTTGTTCGAAACATTGCACGATTCCGCGAATAGTTCGGGGCTAATTTTGGGGAAACTATTCCGGTTTGCCGTGTTTTAAAGGGTGTTTGGAGAGTTTCGGAGTCGGGTGTACGGAGCACGGAGGTGAACGTGTAAGAATTTTAATCGAAGGTGCAGCGTTTGCGACAGATCTCAAGTGATTTATACCCGTGTTATTGGTTCGAGTCCAATTTGCCCTGTCCAGCTATCCTTACAGTATTTTAGACATCGATCGCGATCATCGAGTGCCAAAATTGCGTAAATTGGGTAGAGAAGTATATAGAGTTCAATAACGAGAAGAAAAATTATCCAACGTTGAAAAAGTATATACAGCATTGAATAACGAAAACGAAGATGCAACGTCGAATAATAAAAAGAAAAATCTAGTATCGAATAATGACTGAATAAATATACTATTGAGCGAAGGAGAATATGAAAGAAGAAAAGGAAAGTGAAATATTAGTGTAAAAAATTAAAATTAAATATACATTCAATTTCATTATACGCTTTTATTAATCCATCCTCGAGAGCAATAATAGATAGCTCAGTAAGTTTCATCGTTGGTTAAGAAATAGAGCTATCAAATTCGTTGTTTCATTTTTCTAAAGATGGTACCACTGCTCGACCAACATATGTGAAGTTTCACGTAGATCTGTCGACTCACATTATTATAATATTTTTTTTACAATGGAAAAACCAGCAAAACTGATCGAACAATCTACTACAATGAGAATACGATAAAACAGAGGCAACTAAAAATAAAACAAGCAACGGAAGTCGTAAGACAATGGTCCCCTCGAAGTCACCAAACGTTCGACCGGTTCCATCGTTGAGCAACAACGAGCCATCGTTGTTTTCCAGAGGATATTCTTATCTCTGGATGTCGCGTTGCACGAAATTTACGAGTCTCCCTCGCGTCGATTGCCCACGTCAGTTGGCGAACTGTCAACAATCCTCACGTGCACGGAGTCGTTCCTCCTCTAGCGAGGAACCACGGAAGTGGCGTGCTCCCGACAACGGAAATAGTCGCATATTCCCGAAGATAAACAACCGGTGCGTAGCTGGCTCTCGATATCCTTCGGTAATACGTAACATGTGTTTAACTTGGGTCCCGTGCGCACCCCAGGGAGAAGAGGAGCTGTTGACGTCGATACCGGTGCCATTTACGACCTTAACAGTCGATCGTGGAACGTTGCACGCTTTACAATGCCTCTCGACGATCCTATGCTCCGTTTTGCAACTGAGAGAAGGTATGAAAATAATTAACGTTCGTTTCATCGTTCTTTTCATTGAGAACGATGAAAGATAGGGTCTAAAGTCGTCCACAGCCTAAATACTTCGATACGTTTATTATACATGTCTATGTAGTCACGAGCGATCAAAATGGCGTCGATTTTCTTCCTTGACCCAACTTTTATCGTTTGAGAATTAATATTTATTGGGAAAGAGTCTTCTGGTAGCTGAAAATCGGTGATAGAGCCTCTGCAGTATTTTTTCACACGTAAGTAAGAACTAAGGTTAGTTTGGATACTTCGATATGCTTATTATATATGCTCACGTACTCGTGATTGCTCAAAATGGCGTCGATTCCCTTTCTCGAACTTTCGTCCACACTTAACAATTAATATTCATTGGGAAAGAGTCTTCTGGTAGCTGAAAATCGGTGATAGAGCCTCTGCAGTATTTTTTCACACGTAAGTAAGAACTAAGGTTAGTTTGGATACTTCGATATGCTTATTATATATGCTCACGTACTCGTGATTGCTCAAAATGGCGTCGATTCCCTTTCTCGAACTTTCGTCCACACTTAACAATTAATATTCATTGGGAAAGAGTCTTCTGGTAGCTGAAAATCGGTGATAGAGCCTCTGCAGTATTTTTTCACACGTAAGTAAGAACTAAGGTTAGTTTGGATACTTCGATATGCTTATTATATATGCTCACGTACTCGTGATTGCTCAAAATGGCGTCGATTCTCTTTCTCGAACTTTTGTCCACACTTAACAATTAATATTCATTGGGAAAGAGTCTTCTGGTAGCTGAAAATCAGTGATAGAGCCTCTGCAGTATTTTTTCACACGTAAGTAAGAACTAAGGTTAGTTTGGATACTTCGATACGCTTATTATATATGCTCACGTACTCGTGATTGCTCAAAATGGCGTCGATTCTCTTTCTCGAACTTTCGTCTACACTTGGCAATTAATATTCATTAGGAAAGAGTCTTCTATTACCAGAGTTACTAAAAGAGCCTCTGCACTAATTTTTCGCGCGTAGCCAAGGTCTAAGATCACGCTCAATTCTTCGATATGTCTATTATATATACCCACGTATTCGTGATCGCTCAAAATGGCGTCGATTCTCTTCCTCGAACTTTCGTCTACACTTGACAATTAATATTCATTGGGAAAGAGTCTTCTGGTATCTACAAATCACCAATGGAGTCTTTGCATTAATTTTTCACATTATTATATATGTGCATATATTCACGATCGCTCAAAATGGCGTCGATCCTCTTCCTCGACCCAACTTCCATCTCTTAAAAATTAATATTCATCGGAAAAGAGTCTCCTGGTACCTGCAAATCATCAATAGAGCCTTTGCACTAATTTTTCGCCCATAATCAAGTTTTACGTATTCACAATGGCTCAAAATGGCGCTGATTATCTTCCTCGACCCAATTTTCATCCCTTAAAAATTAATATTCATCGGAAAAGAGTCTCCTGGTACCTGCAAATCACCGATAGCGCCTTTGCACTAATTTTTCGCCCATAATCAAGTTTCATGTACTCACGATGGCTCAAAATGGCGCCGATTCTCTTCCTCGACCCAACGTTTCATCCCTTAAAAATTATTATTCATCAGAAAAGAGTCTCCTGGTACCCGAAAATCACCAATAAAGCCTTCGAACTAATTTTTCCCCCATAACCAAATCTCACGTACTCACAATCGCTCAAAATGGCGTCGATACTCTTCCACAACTTAACTCTCACCACCCTTAACCTAAATCAACACTTCCAGAAAGTGAATCGCATTCTTGAAACCAAACTGCACCAGTCTCTTACTCACAAATCGACCTCGCACGCGTCTCGAGGAATCTTGCAATGCCCGAAATTGTAATTTCCTCTAAAAATTCCCAAACCGGTGTCCAGCTCGGGCTCGGATCGTATCACGTTGCAAAGTCGAGCGCGAACGTTTCTTCTTCACCGAGTGCTCCATTTCACGGCCGAAATAGACCGTAGAAAATGACCCTACTAACCTCTAAACCGATACCCGACGAAAATACTTCCACGGAAAAGGAACATCAACCCGTCGAAAGAATCTCGTCGATTCGGGGTGAGTTCCGAGATCCCTCGACGAACCACGGCGAGTACTTAGCCGGGTACACGCAACGCGCTTGTCGACGAGACAGACCTTCTCGGCAAAGGGTGAAGAGAAAGAAAGATAGATAGATAGATAGATAGAGAGAGAGAGAGATAGAAAGAAAGAGAGAGAGAGAGAGAGAGAAAAAGAACGCGTTGGAGGGGTAAACGCGAGGACGGAGGTGGAGGTCGAAAGAAGTCTCCATCAATAACGCACGTCCGCGCCTTGAGACGTGGAAGACCGCAAGATTAATCACCCTTCTTCTCTCGCTTTCTTGCCTACGTTTATACCCGTACGCACGACAATCGGGAGGAGCCCGAGCCACCTCCGGCCTCTTCGAAACAAACGTGGCCGCGGCTCGTCGAAACTTATCCTCCTTTTCTCACTTTTTATCCGGCCCTGTTCCTTCCTCTCGCCAATGGACCGGACGGTTTTCTCCGCATTCCGCTCGGCGCTACCGCCGCGCGTAAAACCCGACGCCGCAGTTTCCAACGCGGACGCGGTACACACCCCGGCGCGGTTTTTTGCCATCCGTCTCGAAACCGGCGGCCCGGTTAATTGCGAAAATATATAAATGGCACTTTGAACAATCCGCAGGTGGAATTAGCGCCGGTGGACGATCCAGGGGGAGGTTTTTGGAATTTATCGGCGCCGTGGAACGTTCCTTGCTCGAGATTCTTCGAGGAACACTTGGATGAGAGTTTCTCCCTTGATCCTTTCGTCAATGGATCTTTGAAATGGACGATGCGTCGAGAGTGTACAGATTATGTCACTTTGAGGTGGATTTTTTGGAGGAGGTTTCAGGTTGATGGTTTACAGGGTTTGGGTTGTATTTCTTGGGAACTTGGTTCGAATTTGGAGTATTGAGAGTTTGGAGTATGTGTGAGAGGGATTGTGGTGAGAGGCTAGTAGGTATGTGTATATGGGGTGTTTTTTGGGGTGGTTGGGTGTCTTATAGAGGAAATCTTTGGTTTTGATGTAAGGGGGTACAAAGTGTAGAGAAGAAGGTTTGTAATGTTTTAAGCGATTGTATAGCAATTGTGTATATGGGGTTTCATGGGGTGTTTGGGTGACTTGTGGAGGAAATCTTTGGTTTTGATATAGGGGGTACAAAGTGTAGAGAAGAAGGTTTTTAATGTTTTAAGCGATTGTATAGCAGTTGTGTGTATATGGTGTCTTTTGGGATGTTTGGGCGTCTTGTAGAAGAAATCTTTGGTTTTGAGGTAGGGAGGTACAAAGTGTAGAAAAGAATATTTAAAGTCTCCGTTTGAAATAATTTTCTAAATAATTTTCTTCCTTTTTCTATACGTAATGAATTTTCGCGTATTTCAAAGTTATGGGAAACTAATCTTTACTGTACAATAAGGTAAGCTTCTATCCAACTTTACAGCTGAAAAGAAAAGAAGGTTCGTAATGTTTAAAATTTCCGTTTGAAATAATTTTCTAAGTAATTTTCCAAATAATTTTCCAAGTAATTTTCCAAATAATTTTCCAAGTAATTTTCTAAATAATTTTCCAAATAATTTTCCAAATAATTTTCCAAATAATTTTCCAAATAATTATCTTCCTTTTTCTATATATATAATGAATTTTCGCCTATTTCAAAGTCATGAAAATCTAATCTTTACCGTACGATAATGTAAGTTTCTATTCAGCTTTACAGTTAAAAAGAAAAGAAGGTTCGTAATGTTTAAAATCTCCGTTTGAAATAATTTTCCAAATAATTTTCCAAATAATTTTCCAAATAATTCTCCAAATAATTTTCCATATAATTTTCCAAACAATTTTTCAAATAATTTTCCAAATAATTTTTCAAATAATTTTTCACCTTTCTCCATGTATAATGAATTACGATTACTGTATTATAAGGTAATCTTCTACCCAACATTTCAAAAAATTTGCAAACAAGAAGTCGACTCGTATATAATACACCCTCCCATTGGGTTGTTCCTCAAGTCATTTCGTTCTCTTTGTTAAAAACAAAACACATTTTTTTTAAAACCGTACAAACATTTGATCAAATTACATATTCTCCATTTTAAAAAACAAAATGACTTTCCGAACAACCCAATACATCAAATCAAGGATCAAGTATCCCAGTCACCAAAGACCCTTCCTAACCCCGTAGAAGCATAACAGTAAATACTCATCGGTAGAAATAAAGTCTTCTATCTCCCACAATCGTCACTAAAAGAACATTCTCACAATGCGAATCAATCTCTCGAGACTCCACCGTCACCTTACAACAATCTTCCAAATCTTACGACTCCATACTCCTAAAAATCCCCGCGAACACACCACCCGAAACAATAACCCTCGATCGAGCAGCTAATCAACACCCCATACTCCACCATTCCTTAATCGTGGTCCGGTTCACGCGCGAATGGTAATTTTCGAAAATCTCGTGTCTCAGCGATGATCGATTTCAACGTAATTTATAACTCTCTCTCTCTCTCGCGCGCGCATTCGCGCTCACTCTCTGGTATCGTTCCGCGAGGATCGTTCCCGGTTGGCCCGTACGCAAATACGCCCTTCTTCTCTACGAGTTTGGCTGCGATACACAGCGTCGGCGGCGAGTAAATTTATCGACGAGGCGCTACTGATAGAGATGCTCATGAATAGATCCGCGCTTTTCGGGTAGAAGAGGGGACAGGGGGTGGGTTAGGTTAGGTGATACAGAAACGACGCGGGATATCCGGCTCAGGCGGAGGTTGATGGTCGTAGAAGGAAAAAGGGGACGGGGGAGAAACTAGCTCGCGGCCCGGTGGTCGACCGAACCAGGGTGTGGGGGGGAGGAAGGACGGTTTGGCACGGCCATGAATATTTCGCTGGCGCACTTATTTATGCAATACTTTGCGCTGGCAGCTTTACGGCGGCTCCCTCTTTCGGCCGCCGGCGTGCCAGCAGCGTCGTCGTCGTCGTCGTCGTCCTCCTCGTCGTAGTCGTCGCTACCCCCTCGACTCGTTCAGATAAATACGCCGTTGCTTCGTATACGTCCGATAATATATTACGTTTGAGCGTTTTCGAGCTGTTTAGAGGGAATCCACGGTGCCGAAGGACGCTACCGACGCCTCCGACCGCCGCCACCGCCGGAGGCGCGACCAGGACGAAAGAGGTGGAAGCATTTAGCTGCCGAGCACCACCGCCGGATATACCCACCGCCCTCGCGCACCTCTTCCTTTACACCCCCGTCGGCGCGCGCGAGTCCGCGGCCTCTCTCTATCTATCTCTCTCTTTCTCTCTTTCTCTCTCTCTCTATATATATATACGAACCAGCCCGGTTCAACCCCTGCCCTCTAAACTCGCCTCTCCACCTATTTCTACGCCACCTACACCTACCGCCCCCTCGTGCAATAGTTTCCGAATAAATCCCCGATTCTCGAACGCGCCGGGCTGCTTTCCTGTTCGGATTTACCCGCCCCCGTATCTACCGACAAAACCTGCAGCCGCGTGGAATGCTCCGCTGGGGGTAGATCGAGTGCCTCGTCCCCCGTTTTCTCTCTCCCAACCTCCTCCGCCTCCCTCTTTTTCCTCTTTTCCGCTTCCTCTCTGTCTCTGTCTGGCCGAGCTCCGGGGTGAACCGCCGCCACGGGACGGGACGTAGGGACGGCGGGAGGGGGGGAGGGTGACTCGCCGGAGCTGAAGCTCGACGAAGGGACAAGGGAGGAGGGTTATACCTCGGCGGCCATTACTCCGGCTACAAACAACCCCTCCGCGAGCCGGCAGCGCCTTTGTTGCGGCAATTGGCTAAACGGTCCGCAGAAACAAACGATCCCCAGCCGCGATCCACTGGTATGTGTGCACGCGTGTCTGCGTGTACGTTTCGCGTCTCTACCGGGAAATTTCTCGACGTGTACGCACACTTCTAAGATTATCCAACGGGTGGTCGGGGCTCCGTGCGTGAACACCTCGAGGTGAACGTACCGTACCGGGATGCCCGGAGGACCGATCGGTACCACCAGCGCGTCCTGCGATGGAATTCCAGTGAATTTCGGCGTCGAGACGCTCGGAGGATGGGCGTCTTTGTTCGTTGGACTCGCGAATCGAGAATACCAGCTTCGATGTCGCGGATAGCGGTCGTGGAAGCGTCACACGGTGGAAGAACGGGACGTGTGTTGGGTTCACGGTTCGTCGATACGTGGAGAGTATCTGGCCAGTTATCGCGGGAGTTCGATGTGCAGGGGATGATGATCTCCGAAATGATGAGACGGAGCGCGAGATCTCCGAAATGAGCGAGATAATGATACTCGACTTGGATGCGTTTGTTTCTTTTAGATTGGTTATGTTGAGACGGAGGGAACCGCGAAGGAAGGTCTTGGATGTGGAGGGAACAGGGACTGCCTGTGTAGGTGGGTAGGTTAACTTCTTTTCGATCCTTATGGCTTTGGCCAATCTTCGCTATTTCGCGAGATATGTTCACGATTGTGTAACTTGGCTTCACGATTGTGTTACGTGTTTTTTGGTATTATGTAACTTACATTTACGGTTGTGCGATCTGCCTGACTTCTCTTTGCAGTCATATGACTTATTTTTGCAGTCATATGACTTCACTTTGCAGTCATGTGACTTCACTTTACAATCACATGACTTCTTACAATCATGTGACTTCTCTTTGCAGTCATATGACCTCTCTTTGCAGTCATATGACTTCTATTTGCAGTCATGTGACTTCTCTTTACAATCACATGACCTATCTTTACAATCACATGATCTATCTTTACGATCGCATAATCTATCTATCTATCTTCTCTTTGCAGTCATATGACTTCACTTTACAATCACATGACTTCTTCTTACAATCATATGACTTCTCTTTGCAGTCATACAACTTCTTTTTGCAATCATATGACTTCTTTTTACAATCATATGATTCTTTTTGCAGTCATATGACTTCTCTTTTCAGTCATATGGCTTCTCTTTATAATCACATGACCGATCTTTACAATCACACGACCTACCTTCACGATCACATAATCCATCTATCTATCTATCTTCTCTTTGCAGTCATGTGACTTCTCTTTACAATCACATGACCTATCTTTGCAGTCATATGACTCCTCTTTACAATTACATAACCTATCTTTACAATCACACGATCTATCTTTACGATTCCATCGGAAAGTATATACCAGTGACCGGTAAAATCGGCGTCCGTTTCGAGTGAGTTCACAGTACAAGCGAGAGGTCCACGCTCTCGCGAGTCTCGTGGTACGTGAATCGAGAGGGGAGTAGCGTGGCGCTTCTTGCGTCGCAAGAGAGGGAGCGCGATCTTTCGACGAGCGTATCGGTCCAATATATTTTATCGGCCCGGCGAGTTTCCGTGCGCTGACCTAGCCCACGGCGGGTCGATCAATCGGCGCCGAACTCGTCAGAATTCGAATAAATCGCGTCGTATCGGCGCTCGGCTCCGCTCCTCGAGGAACAGAGGGACATCCAATCGGCGAAATTGTCGCGTCGCCGTTTCCTCCGCAACGCGACGATCGCGCGGAAACAGAAGGTGGAGGAGGAGGAGGAGGGTGGTGTTCGAGGGTGGCGGTGGAGGGAGAGCGTCACGCGGGACGACGAGGGGTGGGTTTGGGCCGGGCATAGAGAAAATTCAACGATGTGCGGGAGACGAGACGCGCGGCCGTTGTGATTGACAGGAGGCAATATGGCTGTGCGAAGTCTCCCTTTTGCTCTTTGTCGGCCGCGTTACGCAAGCTGTTGCACCCGCATCTGCGCATTCATGCAAAGTCAAACCGTCCGTCCGTCCACTCCCGTCCATCCGTCCGCACGTCCGTACGTCTCTCGTCTCCGATAATCGCCCGCGCGCTGCACCGGACCGCTGCATTTTTTCGTTCGTTTGGCACCACCGCCGACGACCGCCCTACCCCCCTCGAATCTACCTCCTCCTCCTCCTCCTCCTCCACCTCCTCATCCTACCCCCACGGGCTATCGATTCGCGGCGACAACTTCTCTCGTTCCAGAGGCGGTGCATCTGCCCTCGAGATACGTCCCTCGGTGCTCCCTGTGCAACTCGGATACGCTGTAACGCGCCCGGCGCGTCAGATGCACCGGCATCTCGAAACAATTCGTTGCAGTGACGTCGAAACGAGTTCTAGCGAGGCTCGGGGGCCCAAGAGCTCGACCATGGGCTCGAATCTTGAGCTATAGGAGCTTGAGTCCTCGAGATTCGAATCTTGAAACTCTCAGAGTCGAGCTAGGGCTCGAACGAGCTCCGTGGAGTGAACTTTGCAAAGGACGATCATGGACGAAGTCTGGAAACCTTTGGGTTGGAACCTTGAGCTCTGGGGTTGGAAAGTTTAACGTTTGAGTCTTTAAGCTTGGTTTGGACCGGTATTGTTAAAATGAGCTCCGAGTCTCGAGCTTTGAACACTCGTATGTTGAGCTGTGGATGTTGGAATTCTTAACTCTCGGGTCTTGAAGCTCATAATTCGGGACAAGTTTTAACAATATAGTACTGGTCAAAATCGAGCTTCAAGACTCGAACGTTGAGCTTGGTAAGTTAGAGTTCTAACATACGAGTCTCAAAGCTCGATTCGAACCATTATTGTCTAAAATGAGCTCCGAGTTGTAAAAACTCGAACCTTCAGCTGGAAGATCTACAGTCCTCAACTCTCGAATTTTAAAACTCAGAGACTATAGTCAGCGTCGTTAAATTGAGCTCCAAGTCCCGAACTTTGAAGATTCGAGTTGTGACTGAAGCTTAGAACTCTTTGGGTTCGAACCTCGAGCTCTACGATCTCTACGTTCAAAATTCCATCATTCATCCAAACCTACAGTATCGATTTTCTCTACAACTATTTTTTACTCCTTTTCGTTCCTTTTTGCAACATCACGAGCTACAAACCCTTTACTATGCATCGTACCTTAGAAAAATAATTACGTTAGCGAACATATGAAAAAGAACCCAGCCCAAAAAAAAGAACTTGATCGAACCTTGTTCCATTGATTCAATTAAATCGATCGTAAACGATTCCTCCCATAAGACGACACCTGTGCGCGTATCCATGTTCCTACTCACAAACGAATATCGCATATCGCAACGATCGATCGTCCCAATCGGACGCGATTCGCAGAAAAGGTTTATCTTTCTGCGAGACGACCGATCGAATCCATCCGGTGTGCGTATCTTCCAGCGATGAGATCACGGTGACCGGATACGCGCGATGCTCGCTATTCTTGGCAGCGTCGCGAGTGGATCTCGCAGATGTGCGATTCACGTCAGGAGCGACCAATCTCTCTCTCTCTCTCTCTCTCTCTCTCTCTCTCTCTCTCTCTCTCTCTCTCTCTTTCTCTCACTCTGCCTCCGACTTGCATTCATGCAGATGCAGACGTTCCCATTTCCCGATTTGCGGATTCCGCGAGCGAGACGGAGCGAAGAAACGAGCCGGGCGCCCGAGGAGGACGAAAAAGGTGGTAGAGGCGAGGTCGGATCGATTGACGAAGGGACGGACTTTAGAATTATTCGGTGAAAGGAAGGCAACGCCGTACTGATTGACGTCTCTATGGAGCTACCATAAAGGTGTACGAAAAGTGGAGTAGGCAGAAGAGGGTCGACTCGTAACTCGCGCATAAATGCGATTTGAGAGGAGTGTGGCGAGCGCGCGAACCAAAAACGAAGAAAGGGAGCCACCCATTCAAACGGAGCGTCTACGATTTCCAGCTAACCGAAGGTAACGAAAAACTCGCACCGTGAAAATGCCACCCACACGGTACCCAGCCACCCTTGGAACTCGTCCGAGAACGTTTCAATGGAAACGTCTCTCTTCCGCGCACTCACAATGCCCCACACTCGGATGCTACGGCGTGCACGCGCGTTTAATTCCTGACGCGACGTTTCTCCCGACGATTGTCGCGAATCCCAACCGGAGCGTCAAACAGCTCCGTGTTTCGTTTCGATCGAACTTCGATCATAATCTGGCGACCAACGGAACCATCCTTTGCTCCGTGTTCGAGAACTCTCGCGGAGAACTACGCTACGAGGAATTTCGTGGCACTGGGTGCAGTTGGAGCGGGTCTCCGGGTCAATTTTGACCCGTGGGATTATTACGAAACCAACGCGAAACGACAACCTTTCGTTCGTTTTCGAGCTCGTTATCACCAGTGTCGTTTTTGACACCATATATTGAACTTGTTGATTTTGTGTTTTGTTAAGAAAAAAATTAACGTAATTGTATTATTCGAGTTACTCGATTTTTGTGTAGTTACTTTCGGAAGGGTGTTACCATGGGATAACGTAGGATTGAAAAACATGGATTCCAGAGTAGAGAATTTGAAATTTAGATATGGGTCAGAATAGACCCAACCTGACGTAAGTTTCACATCGAGTTACGTTAGGTGGACAAAGAATGGTTCGAATGCATGATTGTATGGGAAGGTGGACTCATTCGACGAGGTGAATGTTAGCGTGTGAATAGTTGGACATTTTTAGGTTTAACAAACTTTTTGGATACACTCCTGGAGTGGATTAAATAGATAGGTTCGAGAAAGGGGTGTACGAAGTAGGTGCGCAAAGTGAATCTATATTTCTTTTTGGTATACTTCACTTTGATGGAATTCTTAATTTTTAGTTCTTACTGCATGTTCTCTTCGTTTATTTTTCTATATAATTAATTTAAAATAGAGACATTCTGTGTCCCTAATTTTCACACACTGTGAAGGAATTAAAATTTCTAAGGATGTCGCTAACCTGTCCAGGTTAGATTATTCAAATATTTTATTCCTCGAATTTTTCATATAAACTTCTCATATCGACTCTATTCTCCTCAATGAAAATTTTTCGACGCTGTAAAAAAAAAACAATTAAGAAACATAAGAATGCTGCTAATCGTTTCACAATTATTCAAATACTTCATTCCTCGATTTTTCCATATGAAATTGGAGCAATTCTAAACCCCCATTGGAGATCATATTTACAAATGTAAATATTCTACGCAAGAAGCAAACATTTTACTTTTCACACCCCTTCCACATACTCCTCTACTCTCCCCAACACAAATTTTCACACTCTATAAAAAAGATTAAAAAATATTTTCTATGTCGCTAATCTCTCCACAATTATTCAAATATTTTATTCCTCTACTCTTCCACACACCTAACACCAAATCGAAGAATTCTACCTCCCCCCATTGAAAATCCACAAATATAAATATTCCACCCAAAGAACAAACCTACCACTCTTCACACTTCCCAACACTCTACTAGTTCATTCAATAACTTTTGTCGTTCTATAAAATGAAACTTATCGAACAATATAACCCTAGGTTGCTCGACAACTTCGACAACATAAAACTTATCGAACAATCTATTACTTTCCCCAAAACAAATCCCAAAGAAAATCTCTGGAAAACTCCCGGTGTAAAATCGAGTTTAATTTCGAAAAGTCTCCGATTGTTTGGTCCCTGGACGTCCCGCTGCTGGCTGGCTCGGCCATGGCTGATCAACGACTCGTTAACCGAGCAGCGGGAAGGTACGATTAATTAATTGGCGACGGTGCCACGGCGTGGCTGGGAGCGGTAGGTGGTAATGAATGAAGGCGTTACAGGTATCCCGGGACACGCTTGTAATCGTTAAACGGTAATCGCTGCGGGCAGCTCGTCCCACGGACGAAATAAGACGTCACGAGCAGGTGGTCCACTGTACGCGTACGTGTGCTCGGAGGCGGTTCGGTGGGGCACGAAACGTCCTCGTTGTCGTCTTCGTCTTCGTCTTCGTGACGTTTCACTTTTCCACGATCGTTCGTTCCGTTATTATGCTCCGGTCCACCACCACCACCATCACCACCACCAGCAGCAGCAGCAGCTCCACCTCCCCGGGGCCACGTTTCTCTTTCACCGTTTGCGAGCCAGCTTCTTCGTCTTCGGTCCAAGGTGGATGAAAATGTTCGTCCGGATCTCCGGCTGCGCACAATCGGGACCCCGGACGGAAATATTTTCTGTGAGCCGGTGAATCGCGCGCTATTACGACGGCTAGCCATAAATCACGACGCTCAGGGTGGTCAGGTTCCAGGACCAGTCCGGAGAGTTCGTGGATCTCCGCGGCCGAGACGCGTCTTTTAAACCGCGCACGCGTTTAACCGTGAACGGTAATTGTCCCGGGCGACGAGGAATTACGGAGGCGACACGCTAGCTGCGTTACGGATTGTGTAGGTGCGGAGCTTTGTTCTTCGTTGGGGGACGTTGCTTCCTATTGCTGGGTCGGGTGAGAAATTTACGAACGACTTGGAATATTCTTGGTTTTTTTTTTTGATAACGGTGCAAGGACTTGAATGAATTTTTACAGATTCTGGAACTATAAAATAGAATTCTGTTACAGACTCTAGAACTCTAGAACGGAATTCTTTTAGACTCTAGAACTCTAGAATCGAATTCTTTTAGACTCTAGAACTCTAGAAACGAAATCGTTTACAGACTCTAGAACTCTAGAAGAGAATTCTTTTATAGACTCTAGAACCCTGTAGAGGTCGATAGAATTCATTGAAAGAAAGATATTTAAATTTGTTGTATATAGGACTTGAGAAGCTGCGAGAGATTAAGAGAAACTTAAGAGAGACTTGGAATACTTTTTTTTAGATAATGGTGCAGGGATTTGAGTGAATTTTTACAGACTCTGAAACTCTAGAACTGAATTCTTTTAGACTCTAGAACTCTAGAACCGAATTCGTTTACAGACTCTAGAACTCTAGAACAGAATTCTTTTAGAGACTCTAGAACTCTAGAATTGAATTCTTTTACGGACTCTAGAACTCTAGAAGAGAATTCTTTTATAGACTCTAGAACCCTATAGAGGTCGATAGAATTCATTGAAAGAAGGAAAGAAAGATATTTAAATTTGTTGTATATAAGACTTGAGAAGCTGTGAGATATCGAGTAAAACTTATGAGAGACTTGGAATACTTTTTTTTTAGATAATGGTGCAGGGATTTGAGTGAATTTTTACAGACTCTGAAACTCTAGAACTGAATTCTTTTAGACTCTAGAACTCTAGAACCGAATTCGTTTACAGACTCTAGAACTCTAGAACAGAATTCTTTTACAGACTCTAGAACTCTAGAATCGAATTCTTTTACAGACTCTAGAACTCTAGAAGAGAATTCTTTTATAGACTCTAGAACCCTATAGAGGTCGATAGAATTCATTGAAAGAAGGAAAGAAAGATATTTAAATTTGTTGTATATAAGACTTGAGAAGCTGTGAGATATCGAGTAAAACTTATGAGAGACTTGGAATACTTTTTTTTAGAGAATGGTGCAGGGATTTGAGTGAATTTTTACAGACTCTAGAACTCTAAAACCGAATTCTTTTAGACTCTAGAACTCTAGGACGGAATTCTTTTACAGACTCTAGAACCCTATAGAGGTCGATAGAATTCATTGAAAGAAAGAAAGGAAGATATTTAAATATGTTGCATATAGAAATTGAGAGGCTGTGAGTGATCGAGAGAAACTTAAAAGTGACTTGGAATATTTTTTGTAGATAACGATGCAGAGACTTGAACGAATTCTTTTTAGAGACTCTAGAGCTCTAGAGGTCGATAGAATTCATAGACACGTTGCATATAGGACTTGAAAAGATGCGAAAGATGGAGAGAGTGCAGAGTTCTCTTAGATTAGTTTCTTTGGGGCAAACCAGCAGGATCAAGAACCAATTATTGATACCAGCTGCAGAGATCGATAAAAGTCACCGGGATTAAAAGAGAAATATCAATCTCTCGCGCATAGCACACGCACGAATGTGTCGTCGCTGTTAAATAAAACGTTCAATGTTTCTATCCTATTAGTTATTTCCCACGTACCAACGTTTCGAACGCAATCGAATTCTTCGAATCTTATCCACGAAACGTCGGTAATTTCTCGCGCGATAATTGGCAATAATCCTTTTATTCCTGCACACAGAAAACGTGAAAATAATCCAGCGAAAAAATTAACATTCCCGTTGAAGCGGTCTTTCAATAAGCTCGAAAAATCAACCCGGCGGACAAGTCACCCGGCCGTACATCCGTTGAATTATAATAATAATTAAGTTAAACAGTCGTCGGTCCAAGTTTTCAAGTTTACCGTCCACTTTTATTCCGCATCGATAAAATATTCCGAGCTTTAATATACCGCCACGGTCGAACGATAAACATTACCGTAGCTCATAATGGCCGGTATCCGGTCCCGGAAATCGGGAAGCGCCGCCGATCGAAATTGCCGCGCAACGGGTGCATCGAGATGCAGTTTGCATAAGAGCTTAAGTGTATACGCTGATATTTGATCGTCAGCCCGCGGGGAGTAGCCATTCCCCGTAGAAATGGCCGCGCGAACGATTGAACTTTACGGGAATTACGCCGGTCGAATTACACCGAGAACACCTTGCGGAACCGCGGACTGGATCCAGCGGAAACCGAGGCGAAATGAGCAGTTCCGATGGTGCTTGCCACGACCCGCGAACAGCTTACGATTTAATATCGAATCGGGAACGGAACGAGCCCTCTCGTTCCACCACTTTCGGCCATTCCTCGGTTTTGCAAATTGAACGCCCGCCACGGAATTAATTGCGTTTCGAACTTATCGAACGTCGAGAGAATTTTTAACGCTGATTCCAAGCAGAGGGAATCAATTCCTTTTTATAATTTTCAGCTTGCGACGAACGGAGATCCACGTGTATTTTAATTATCTCTTTTCATTTCTGTATTTTATCGTTTCGTGCGGGAGATTTTTTTGAATCGATCGAGAGTTTATTTCGAAAGTATAATTTAATGGAGTAGAGATAATTGGTGATCTGAATTGGGATTTCGAAATCATCGAGCATCGAAGGAATTTTTAATGATAGAGACAGCTTAGTTTGTTTTTATAGTGACGATAGCGAGATGTTTAATATTGGTACGCACAGTTGTGGTAAGATTGAATTCTTGAAAGTGGAATTTCTTTTCCTCCGTTAGGTCCTCTTGTAGATTCTCGAGTCGATTAAGAATCTCTTTGAAAATTAGGATCCCGGGTGACGTAATATACCAGACTTTCGAGTCGACATTTTGTTGCGTCATGGACCTTTACCGTGTATTATTATCCTCGTTTCAGCTCCGTGGGCTTCCTCGAACCCAACCATTTACAGAAACGACACCTCTGTATCTTTATCAACGTACTTTTATATCGACGTTGGACCGTTGAATCTTTGCTACAATATTCCTCATGAATGTAGCATTAAAATCGATCATTACCACCAGTGAATCTCGACTTGGTCGTGTTGACTTGTGCATTACGAAATTTTGTTATTTTGCCACGGACTCGAATCCTCCAGAGAGAATTATAACTAAAAAAAAGGTAGTGTTATAAATACATAAATCGTTGCATCAGTCGATTATTTAAAAATACCTCTATTAACTTTCGTCGCATTCGCGATCCGAATTATGATTCATCCAACGATAAAGTTACATACGGAGAAGACAATAATAAACGAAACGCCCTACTTCGTCCAAAACGTGTAAATTTCACAACACCTGAAAATATAAATGTCGAAAAGTACTCTTCGCCCGAAGACATTTGTCCATTACGGAAATCAAGAGATGTGACATTGGTTAGCAGAGAACGTGATATATTTAGGTGTGAATGTGAATAATGTTTGTACAGAAAGATGAGTGTGGCAATTATCGTGTAAGCGACTTTAACTTTTAGTTTCTATTATGACAATGAGCGTAATGTGGTACAGGTGACCCATACGATATGGGTGAAGACAGTCAGAGAAATGTGCGTGACGTCACTTGCTATAGAGTGTCAAGAATTAGAGCCTATATCTATTATAGAGCCTATATCTATTATAGAGCCTATAACTATTATAGAACCTATAACTATTATAGAGCCTATATCTTTTATAGAGCTTATATCTATTATAGAGCCTATATCTATTATAGAGCTTATATCTATTATAGAGCCTATATTTATTATAGAGCCCACATCTATTTTAGAGCCTATATCTATTATAGAGCCTATATCTATTATAGAGCCCCAGTCAACCGTGTTATCGTGCAGCCTAATTTCTCCGTTCAAGAATAATATTTCTCGTCTTATTTATCAACATAATTCGTTATTATCCATCCACCCAGGAAGCACCCAATGGTAGTCCAGGTTCCCCACTACCACCTAACCGCGTCAAGACTCTCTCGAACTCTTTAATTCCGTCTTTCTAACCCCCCCATTCACCGGTCCCCCCCCTCCACCAACCGTCTCCACCGGCTAGGAATAAGGAGCCCCCGGAATCCCAGAAAATTGCACTTTATACGAGAGCCAAGACCCGGTGAAACGGGTCAGAGAGTGAAAGCGATTATGCAATCACAGTGGGGGCCTGCCCCGGGGAATAGAGTCATCGTTTTCTGGCCAGAAACGTCTAACAAAGGAGAATCGAATTCCTCTCGGCACGGTAGGCCCCCCTCTAGCATCTACGGTCGTTCGTTCCATGGGAGAAGCTCGCGGGCAAAAGGAGTCATCACTATCCTGACCTCCCGCGCAGAAGCGTTTACACAGTGTCCTGTTCGAACGGCAAAAGGTCTCATTGTGGCAACGGTCACAACAGATCGTCCCCCGTGCATTCAGCCGCGTCACGAAGTTAGCGGGGAAAACGTGGCTTTTACGGCCAATTATTTTCTTCCGTCGCCACGGCCACGAATCCAACCGAGCACACGGTGAATCGTAACACGCGGCGAACGACGACCTCGTGCTGGGAGACGACACCACGGTGGCTGCTAGTATACCTGACGTGAGCTCCTACCTTCAACGAACAAGCAGATTTTGTAAACACTGGTCTGGAACAGACTCTTGTCCGACGAGATGTTTACCCAACCCGATGCAGCTCCACCCTTGAATTCGGTACCCACCCGTGCAGCCAGTTAGGGTCCCCGCAAGGTTCCTCTTTGTGCAATTACGCGCCATACGATCCGGACTGGTCAACGGGTGGTGTCTTCGCGACATCACGGCCAACTTACCGCCATGGGTGCACTTTTACCATGTTTACCTCGCCGGAGACGACTCAATGTTTCTCGTTCAATATTCTCCGTTCTTTGTCGCGGAGAACGAAGGTTTCAGAGTTAGCGTCTCGTTCGTGTTCGGGGATCGTGGTAAGCGAGTTACTACCGCCATTCAGGCAGTAGAGACTTCATTCACCTGCAGGGTGAATCAAAGACAAGAAATTGTAGGACGAACGTCTCCTAGCAGAGGTATTCTCGCTGAGGGTTATGTGCTATGATTTTTTTGTGTGCATGGTCTTCTGATTGGTTGGTATTTGGATGTGATCTACTTTCATGTGGTAAAATTAGACTTCTAAACATCAAGGTAGATAGGGTTTACTAAGTGTTCACTCATGGACGTAGACCATTGGCTCTTTTAAATAGTAGTCCCTTCAGGAAAGGTATTCTTGCTTCGTCAGATTTTTCTTTCTATAGACGTGGTCTCCAGGACGATTGATACCTGGACGTTCATAGTCTGATCCCCCTTGGAATTTTCTTTTACCCTATCTGGTTCACTAGGATGACATCGAGTCATTTTCCATGGTAGAAGTTTAAAGTTTATCGACTCCTTTCAATTCTATGTATACGCAATTTCCTCGAGTCACGAACTCATAGAAATAGACATGGAAAATTTTACCATCGACGAAGGATGAACGTAGACATTCTGATCTCCAGAACAGTGACCTCCTTGACAAAAATACTCTTGTCTCTTGCAATGTTACGCTTTTTCCAGCTATAGATAGTCTTTTTGATGAGAGATGCCCAAATTTTCGTACTCCAAAGCTCTTAGAAGTTTTTCTTGTTCATTCACTTCTCCATGGAGCCAACTTCCATTCGTCACAGATGTCTCCGACGAAGATGAACCGTGATAGACGTAGGTGACCTTCTTGTTACGGTTCGTTAGTCCTGTCGTGAGATATTGTTGACAAATTCTGCGCGACCATAGGGTTTTTCCAGACCGACGAGACCCTGTGCTCGTTTCGTCGTCTAAATGGAGTCGGTTTATGGCTTCGAGCTGGCGACCAAATGTGTTTACGAATGAAGGAACCGTTACGGGCTACCTGGGCTTGCCTAACAGGAACTAAAAGATATTATTAATAACTCGTCACGATTTTGATCCGATCTTAAAACCGAATAGCCGTGCTATTTCCAGTGGAATGGAATAGATCGAGTCGTTATGACCGTGGGACTGTTCTTACTTTAAAAAGTCGAATTCCAAATTATCCTTCTATTAGTGTACAATTTCTCACACGTCACGGTTATTTTTAAAATCGAGTTATAAGCGTCTTAAAATCTATACTCGATCGACGGGAGACGGCTCCGTAAATGGAAACACCCTTTACCGAAAGTGTGAACCGTTGATCAGTGGTTTTCGATGCTTCTGACAATCGAGAATTATTTCGGTGCGGTCACTTGCAAGGTACCTTAGCAACTCGAATTTCCAAAGCACCGTAATTATTGTTCATCTCTGTTTTGGGGATCTTTCTGGTTACTGTCACAGGTAGGACATCTGTTTAAGTATATATACCCTCTAAGAAAATTCTGGACCACGAATCCAGAAAAGGATCATGATCGAAAAGAACCTAAAGTATATTTGGAGTTGCATGACTTTTTACTTTCATCTCGAGAATTTCCATAGTTAGTATTAGACGAAAGACATCTCCCTAACTATATACACCTTCTAGCAGAGTTCTAGACAACGAATTGGTGTCCTCAGTCACACCTATCATCTAAAAATCATCCATAGCATACTCCAACCACAGTGACTTTTCACTTCTGTTCTGAGAATCACCATAGTTAGAGTCACACTAAAGACATCTCCCTAATCATATACACCTTCTACCAGAATTCTAGATAATGAGTTGGTGTCCTTAGCTACACCTATCAACAACTACACCAATAATTCAAGTAACCCAAAGCATACTTCAACTATTGTGATTTTTCATTTCTGTTGTAAGAATCTCCATAGTTAGTGTCACATTAACGTCATCTCCTTAACCATATACACCTTCTAACAGAATTCTAGACCACGAATTGGTATCCTAAGCCAAACCTACCATCTAAGAATCATCCAAAGCATACTCCAACCACAGTGACTTTCCACTTCTGTTCTGAGAATCGTCATAGTTAGAGTCACACTAAAGACATCTCCCTAACCATATACACCTTCTAACAGAATTCTAGACCACGAATTGGTATCCTAAGCCAAACCTACCATCTAAGAATCATCCAAAGCATACTCCAACCACAGTGACTTTTCACTTCTGTTCTGAGAATCGTCATAGTTAGAGTCACACTAAAGATACCTACCTAACCATATACACCTTCTACCAAAATTCAAACCCGCGAATCGTCGTCGTCATTCCTCCGCTTACCAACGAAGAATCATCCCCGCGAGTAATCCAAAGCGTGATTTTTCACTCCCTCGCGGAAATCTACCCCCGGCAAATGTCCTCGTCGCACCCAAGAGCTACTCGAATATCCCCGTCGACTTATACAAACGCGATTAGCTGCGAAATCCGGGAAACGAGGTGCTTCGTCGAGTCTACAGGCCGTAGCCAAGCTCGATCCTGATTTGTCGAGACACAAAGCCGTGGAGTCGACTTTTCCGGAACGCTTCGGATCGGAATGGCAACGCGTCGCAACCTATCCTCATTGTGAACGTTGCACCGGGAAAAATGCGTACCCAGGAGGTCCTGTCTCCCCTTCTACACCCCTGGTCTCGCGTTCCTCGTGTTCACCGGGACAACGGGACACAGGAATCGCGGGAATACAGATGTCGTACAAAACAGCCGTGCCGTGGCACGGCTCATAATAGACGACACCGGGTTTATACCAGGACGCTAAGTAGCAATCCCGCAGGACCCCGACGCGCACAATGCCCGTACCCTTCGTATATTTTGACTTTTTGACAGATGGCCGTTTGACGGTCGTCGAAGCGACGCATACCGCGCCACGACGCCTACGGTACGACGCGACGCGACACGACGCTGTGAACACGCACGGAACACGTCCATGGATCGTAGACCTAACGGCCATTCAGTCACGGCACGAAACCAACGCCTCCGATTCGTTTATCGCCGGGATTAAGGTGTGAGAAAAAACATTTTTCGAGCACCGAGGGACCGCGCGTGTAGTTTTTGCTCCATGGGTGTACTCGCGCGAGGGAAATCTGTAGATCGTACGATTTGTCGGGTCTCTTTGTCCAGAGGTGTCCTCCTTTGTCACGAGTCGAGGGATCGATGAATTTTTAACGAGAACAACGCGTATACTTCGAATCGAGATGATGGCGATCCTGGGTCCTGGAAGTTGGCTACGTGGGGCAGTGGGTGGGGAAGGAGAGATTCTAGGGGGTTTGGGGTAGGAAGATTTGGGTATCTCTCGGGTGGAGGATTGTCTGTAGCTGGAGAAAGAGTAATATTGCAAGACGTGGGAGTATTTTTACCGGGGAGGTACTTTTTGGGGGTTCGAAGGTTTGAGGTTGTACTACTTGGATGGTTGGTGCAATTTGTTGCATCTGTTTGTTTGGGTACACACGATGGGGGATCAATGAATTTTTTTAAAGAGATTAGCGTGTATATTTCTAATCGAGAAGATGACGATCTTGACAGAGGCGGTTGGCGATCCATGGTGATTTTTACAGTCAGTTTTCGACAATTGTTAGACCAATTCGGTTCAACCCAGGTTTCTCGGATCGTCCATGTCGATGAATTAATCAATCTCCTTTCAACCATCTCAAACCATCTCAAACTTGGCTAAAATCGCACTATACGTACAATGTACCCTGGTATTGTTTCTATGAGAGTACTGTCCTCCTTTGGTAAAATCAAAACAGTTACAATTTTATTGGAAACTTCTCCGTTGATTTTTGCGTCATTCTCTATAGATAACAAAGAATTCAATGGTACACGAAACGGTAACAATCATTCTATATTCCTTCCCATTCGAAATTCATTTTTCTAGACAGGATACCGGTGTACTTAATCAAAATTACGAGCAAGAGTTTCTAGATAGCACGAGCTAAAGTACCCTCTGCAGATCATTCGATGACATAAGTGCAAGAATCTCTCTTTTCCTTCACCTTGTCCTATCCACTCACCTTCTTCGCTACTCTACCTATTACATGTGACTCCTTTGGTAACTTGTACGTTACGAATAGCTATTCATTTACCTACAGGTGTCATCAAACGATATCTTCTAGCAGAATTCTAAGCAACTAGTTGGTGTTCTCAGTTACACAATTAATGTCATACGAAAGACATCTCCCTAAACATATACACCCTCTAGCAGAATTCTAGAAAACAAGTTGGTATTCTCAGCTACATGGTTAATGTCACACGAAAGACATTTCTCTAAACATATACACCTCCTATCAGAATTCTAAGCAACTAGTTGGTGTTCTCAGGTACATGGTTAATATCACACGAAAGACATCTCTCTAACAATATACACCTCCTATCAGAATTCTAGACCACGAGTTAATGTCCTTAACCACACCCACCAACCAAGAATCATCCAAGTAACCCAAAGTATACCCCAACAATCGTAACATTTCATTCCATCGCAAGATTCTCCACAATTAATTGAAAATTCACACCAAAGGTATCCTCCTAATAACATACACCACCTAACAAAACTCTAACCCAAGAATCATCATCCCAATTGCCCTTACCAACCAAGAATCATCCCCCACTGATCATAAATACGCATTAGTAAATTTCCAAATTATCTTCTTCCAGCTGGTGACATTTTGCTCTTCACCCCGTGGAACTCCCCCGAAAAGAAAAAAAAAGGACAATCGTTCACCATACGCCATCGAATCGGGTCCTACGCGTACGATAACAGGAGAACTCGGTCTCGACCCGTGTGCGGGACATCCAGCGACATCGATCCAGGGTCAACGAAGCGATCAAGACCTCCGGGTAGAGGGCGTCGTCGCGATGTCCTCGAAGAGGGTTCACCGGAGAAACCGTATCCGTGGTCCGTTCGTCGTACGAGACGCGGAGGTCCCACCTCCGTTGAACAGGGGCAGGAGGATCTATTCCTTTTTCTCTTTTTTTTTTCTTTTCTTTTTTCAAACACGACGACGTCGGAGGGGAAGCGAAGGTTCGCCGTAACCCAATTTTACGTCCCTCCGGGTTCTCTCCCTCGGCCACGAGGCGGACCAAGTCACCCCGCATGGTCGGGTGGTTGGGGGCGGGGATAATTACCGATTAAAGAGATTAAATCCCGCGGAGTATCGATTCCTGGGCCTATAATCGAGCCGAAAGAGGCCTTCGAGTCGGTGTGGAACGATGGCGGAGAAAGAAGAGCCGAGGGAGCTCGTGGTGGTTCAGGACCGTGGCCCCGGGGTGAGAGGTGTGTGTATAGGGTGGGTGGGGGGGCTACCCAGGGGTGGGGGACGCCTTTGTTTCTGATTTGAGGGGCATCCTTACGAACGGGTTAGCCGCACCAGTGATCACCAACGCTAATTACAGCGGATCAGTCCGGACGAGTTTAAAACTCATTCCCCTCCCCCCGTCGCCTACGTTTTAAGCGGCGCGAAAGGGGCTTCCCGGCTCGCTGCTGATTGGCCGCTCGGGATGACACGAAAGTGCCCCAACATGGCGTCTTATCTGATTTCACCGGGTCGTCGACGACGCGGAGGGCGGATGGACGAAAGAGGTGGGCGGGGGGTGGGGGAGAGAACGCCGCGGCGGAACGTTATTACGACTTCCGGAGCCGTTTATTCGATTAATCCGAATTCGAGGAGTTTTCCGCCGCGAGGGGCATCTCTCGATCCGGTAATCTTCTGAGCCCTTCGTTTCGCCGCTCGCTTCACGGCTACGCGGTTACCAGACTCGCGAAACACCGGCGGAGCCTTCCTGCGGTATTTTCCTCGTTAACTTCCGGGCTTCGATTACATCCTCGCCCGGTGGAAATCCCCCGTTTTGAATTTAGAAGCCGGAGGGAGGACGCTTCGATTTTCTACTCCGTGGAAACGGGGAGAATTCGGCGGGAGATTTTTTGTGGGGATAAATCGAAAGGGAGTGTGTTCTTTCTGTATCTTGTTCGCGGAGAATTAAATTATGGGGTTATTATATCTATTGGCTAGATATTTTTATGATTGTATTTTTTAATCGTAGGTATTTGAAGATTTTTCCTGACAATGTGAAGTCAATCGGTCAAGTAGATCATTTAAAGTTTTTGTCTTCGATTTTACAAGGAACAGGTATGTATGTTTCTTGTAAGGATAAATCTAAAGGAAGTGTGTTTTTTTTATACATTGTTTATGGGGAACTCGATTATGGAGTATTGTCTAGACTGATACTTTTATGATTCTTTTTATTAATAGTAGGTATTTGAAAATTTTCCTAATGTAACGTCAATCGGTGAAATAGATCATTTAAAGTTTTTGTTGTCGATTTCACAAGGAACAGGTATGTATATTTCTTGTGGGGATAAATCAAAAGGAAGTGTGTTTTTTTTATACCTTGTTTATGGGGAATTCGATTATGGAGTATTATCTAGACTGATACTTTTATGATTGTTTTTTTTTAATAGTAGGTATTTGACAATTTTTTCCTGATGTGAAGTCAATCGGTAAAATAGATCATTTAAAGTTTTTGTTGTCGATTTCACAAGGAACAGGTATGTATGTTTCTTGTAGGGATAAATCGAAAGGGAGTGTGTTTTCTCGATACCTCGTTCGTGGAGAACTCAATGGAGTATTGTCTAAATTGACATTTTTATAATTATTTTTTCAATGGTAGGTATCTGAAGATTACATTTTCACAAGTAACAGGTATGTTTATTCAAACCTCTGTATGAGGTGTTTTCAAAGTTTTACACTTTGAGAAATTTAAATTTCTTATTTAAATACGTTTGCCATTAGTTGTTCCAGTGTTCAATCAAAAAAATCCTAATGTTATGTGTAAAAATTGAAAGCAACCTTGACAATGTACACACAGAAAATAGAGTATCAATCCTTCCACAATGAAAAAAATTTTCATTCACAAATATGATCTGATACAAATAGAAATACATGCATCATTAGTAGTTCCAGTGTTCAAGAAAAAGAATCCTAATGTTATGTATAAAAATTGAAGGCAACCTTGACAATGTACACACAGAAAATCGAGTATAAATTCTTCCACAATAAAAATTTTCATACCCAAATAATAATGAGTTGATAAAGTTAGATGCATCCCGATACAAATACAAATAATTCACCACCAGTGGTTCCAATGTCAATTATTCTAAACGCATTGTCCGTACCTTACATTGAAACGAAATTCCAAGATCTCAATATAATTCCCAACTCGAGGTACCTTAATCCCCAGAATTCCCTGGTTCGACCAATGGCTACGTTTCCCTCTAACAAGCCCCCCCTTCACCTTCCAGCTAGCTTTCTAGAGCTTCGAAAACCGATTGCCAACGACTTATCGTGGCCGTCGACGCCATACCGGAAACCTTCACCAACCGTCCTTAAAGACACTAATTTTCCTCCCTTGAAACAACCAAAAAGAAACATCCTCGTGTATCCCGTGCATGTGAAAAACTGTCGACAGACGAGGTGAAAATGAAAAGTGGTACCCGGAACGATGGAAACGTCGAAGAAAGAAAGGTCCCGTTGTGTGGGGGTAGGGGTTAGGAAGACGCCCGGGAAGCGTATAAGTTGGCAAAGGTGCTAAATCAACATTTTTATAAACTGTTCAGTATTCATAGGCTCGGAGTGTGGTAGCACCTATAACGCGAAAACGAGAGGGTTCGATCTCCACGCGGCCGAGGAAAAGCGGCCACCAACACCGAGGACGCGGCCGCCCCGTGAGACGATGGCGGCCATAATTTTACAGCGACTATATTATCGCGGCCCGTTCCAACCGGGAGCGTGCACATCGTATAGAAGAAGAGTAGGAGGAGGTGAGGGGGCGTAGTAGGGCAACGATCGATAACGTTTATCGCCAAAATCCGTGTTATCATTTCGCGGATATATACTCAAATATATCGAGCGTATTATTACCCGCTCGAAACCGTTTCTCGTTCATCGTTGGCTCGCCTTCGCGCGAAATGGAAACGGGGACACCGTAACGCACGAAAATCGCGATCGAAACAAACACGGAGGAATCGCGAAGCGTTCGTAAAGAGCGAATAGAAATTTTCCAAGCGGCGCCAAACCGACGAAGAGCGTTCCAAAGCGTCGAAAAAGCTCACCGGTAAAATTGCCGCACGAAATTACCCGGTTGGGATTAACTAGCTGCTGCTGCCCCTCTCCCCGGCGGGGGCTCGCGAACCGAGCGAAAAAGTGTCAACAACAGCGGGGAATATCGTTAACGAGCGGTGCCCGCGTACGTTCGTTTCATCTCGGTGCCGATAGCGCTCGAGCACCGCGCGTAGCTCGCCCCGGCCATTGATATTCAACATTAAATTTGCATTGGACGCACGCACAGCGGCGCGGCAGAGTTTTCGCCGCCAACGATCGCTGCCTGCTCAGATTCGAGGACGAGGAGGTGGAGGACGCCGAGAGCAGGGGGCGTGGGAGGGTGTACGGGGGCAGAGGGTGGCGGTGGGTAACGCTGCGGAGGGCGCCAGCGAGCACTGGGTTAGGGTAAAACAATCACGCAGGCCTCATGCATGTTAATGCGTTGTTAGGGGCGCGTGAGAGAATCGGGGTTGGCTAGGATTGAATGCCCAATATCAGCGAACCGCCCTCCGAGCCCATACCGTTTTCCTCGGCGAGGCTCAGGAACCAATATCAATCTCGTCCGCCTCTCTGCCGTGCACGCGATCACGTAAAACCACCTACCGAGCCTGGATGCATCCAGGCGCCGGGACACCTCGCGCACCTTGCCTCCTCATTTTATTTCGTACGCGAATATCACCTCTCGACCGTACGACGTCTACGATCGGGCTGCGAACGAGTCGTTGAGACGGGGGGAAGCTGCGACCGATGGGGGGTGGTTGCGGGTTGTCGATGGTGGAGTCTCTGGTTGGATTTTTGAGGTGCCGGGGAAGAATGTAAGAGGATTTTTAGGATACTGAGGAAGAGTCTCTGTGGGGTTTTGAGACGGTGAGGATGAATTTGTGAGGGTTTTTGAGATATTGAGGAAGAGTCTCTGAGGAGTGTTGAGGTTATAGTATGAGGAAGAGTGTTTGAGGATTGTTGAGATTATGAGGGAGAGTTTGGGAGGATTGGTAAGATGTTGAGAAAGAGTCTTTGAGGAGTGTTAAGATGTTGAGGAAGAGTGTCTGAGGATTGTTGAGGTGATGAGGAAGAGTGTGTGAGGATTGTTGAGATTGTGAGGGAGAGTTTGTGAGGATTGGTAAGATGTTGAGAAAGAGTCTCTGGGGAGTGTCAAGATGTTGAGGAAGAGTGTCTGAGGATTGTTGAGGTGATGAGGAAGAGTGTGTGAGGATTGTTGAGATTGTGAGGGAGAGTTTGTGAGGATTGGTAAGATGTTGAGAAAGAGTCTCTGGGGAGTGTCAAGATGTTGAGGAAGTGTGTCTGAGGATTGTTGAGATTATGAGGAAGAATTTCTGAGGATTGTTAAGATGTTGAGTAAGTTGAGTAAGTTGTTAATCTTTGAGGGTTTTTAAGACAGTGAGGAAGAATATTTGAGGATTGCTGAGATTATGAGGAAGAATTTGTGAGGATTGGTAAGATGCTGAGAAAGAGTCTTTGGGGAGTGCTAAGATGTTGAGGAAGAGTGTCTGAGGATTGTTGAGATTATGAGGAAGAATTTGAGAGGGTTTTTAAGATGTTGAGAAAGAGTCTCTGAGGATTGTTAAGATGTTGAGAAAAAGTCTCTGAGAATTTTTAAGATGATAAGGAAGAACCTCTGAGGATTGTTAAGATGTTGAGTAAGAATCTTTGAGGGTTTTTAAGACACTGAGGAAGAATCTTTGAGGATTGTTGAAATGTTGAGAAAGAGTCTTTGAGAATTGTTAAGATAATAAGAAAGAACATTTGTGGATTGTTAAGATGTTGAGAAAGAATCTCTGAGAATTGTTTAGATGTTGAGAAAAAGTCTCTCAGAATGTTTAAAATGATAAGGAAGAACCTCTGAGGATTGTTAAGATGTTGAGATAGAATCTCTGAGGATTGTTAAGATGTTGACAAAGAGTCTCTGAGAATTGTTAAGATAATAAGAAAGAACCTTTGAGGATTGTTAAGATGTTGAATGAGAATCTCTGAGGATTGTTACGACGGTGAAAAAAATCCCTGAGGGTTTTAAAACAATGAGGAAAAATCTCTGAGAATTGTTAAGATGTTGAGAAAGAGTCTCTAAGGGTTGTTAAGACGATGAGGAAGAATCTCTGAGAATTGTTAAGATGTCGAGAAAGAACCTCTGAGAATTGTTAAGACGTTGAGGAAGAATCTCTGAATATTTTTAAAACAGTGAGGAAGAATCTCTGAGGATTTTCAGGATGCAGAGGAAGGGTCCCTGAGGGTTTTAGAAGGAGGAACGAGGGTGATTCGACGATGGAGAATTATTGAAATTTTATTTAGAGGGAAATGTCGTACGTAGTAAATCTGTGCCCAAGTTGAGAGTATACCGGCTAGTATTGCTATAAATAGGTACAATATTATTTCGATGAATTAAGAAGTATTATGGGTGAATTCTAGGTGTAATTTTGATATTGATGGTAGAGTAAGCTAGTATTGCTATAAATAGATATTCTACTTTGGTTGAGTAAGAAATATCATGAATGAAGCATTAAGAGTAAAATAGAGGTAATATTATACTACAATCGAGTAAATATATTGTGAGATGTGTAGATGGAGTTAAATATTACCACGATAGACTAAAACGTGTAGACTGGTATTACTATTACCAAGTACTGTCTATTTAGAAAGATACTATCGTAGAGTGGCAACGTCTATTTCCTAAGAGGACGTCAAAATATCTTTATCACGCTCCTTTGTATTATTATCATTCCTATCCGGGCAATATACTCGAGGACAGGTCTAATAACCTCGTCTCCCAGATATATTTATCAGGGACGTTAAATAAAAAAGAAAGCTACACCTAATGTTCCACGGTTTGTTTGCGCTCCTCGACCCCTACTATTTGAGTACCGTTCAAAAGGCACTTGTCAGGATCGCGATCTCCCCTTGTAAGGAGACTCTGGACCCGAATAACGCGGCGAAGGTTCTGAACGACAATATTGTCGCCGAGCTTTCTCGTAAAGGAAAAAAATCTTCGTTCCCTCCGCGATCGGCTACGATACAGTGACACCAGCGAGATATCTCGACGTTAATTGGTCGATCGTTCGATCGCTTACTCTCCTTCGAAACCTCGTCGATACCCGTACAAGGTTCGAGCGTTGTTAAGGTACGACCTCTCGGTATTTAATTACAACGTTAAAAGTTCACTATCCACCCGATTTTCCATTTATGTGGTACACCAATGTCCTCCAATTTCATCGAAAATTTACTTTCGATTTTCATTCAAACCTGTATGTATTCGATCGAAAATTTACTTTCGATTTTCATTCAAACCTGCATGTAACCTCAAAATTGAAAGATTCGAGGATCGTTAAGGCTCGGTGTCGCTATATTTATCGTAATTAAAGTTCCAGCTGGTGATTTTTTATTTACACAATGTACCAACAATGTTTCCAAGTTTGATCAAAAATTTGAATCCGATTTAAATTCAAACGTGCATAACCTCAAAATTAAAAAGTTCGAGCATGGTTAAGGTTCAAGTAGTATTTATTATAATTACAACGTTAGAGTTCCATCTCACAATTTTTTATTTACACAATGTACCAACAATGTCCCCCACTTTGATCGAAAATTTCAATTCGATTTGAATTACTATGAATAATTACTTCGAATTATGAAAACTACATAACCTTAAAATTGGAAACTTCGAGCATTGTCCAAGTAATATTTATTACAATTGCAACGTTAAAGTTTCATCTCGCAATTTTTTATTTACACAATGTACCAAGAACCTCCCCCAGTCTGATAAAAAATTTTCGCCCAATTTGAATTCAAAAGACGTTCGTTTACTATTTTCCGTCAACTACGCAATATATTCGATCTTAACCTTAAAGTTCACTGCCCCCATAATTCTCCATTTACGCTAAAAAATTCCATTTCGAACAAATTCGAAAGATTCATCGTCAAAGACCATACGGATAAAATTTCCCTCCCATTACGATTCTCCGTCAACGCGAAATACACAATCGATGGTCCTTGGATCGTTGAACTTCGATCGAAAGTTCCATTTCGATCGAAAATTGTCTAAATTCGAAATAAGTGTATTGGCAGACTGTCTTCCAACGAAAGTCTCTCGTCTCGAAGGCCGAAACGTTATTACACCGGGGAACCAGTTAGGATACAAGGGCAGGTCTGTAAGGTCGGATCGAGGAGTTAAGGAAACTACCGACTACCGAAGGCAGTTGATACGAAACTAGTTTCGCGGCCTAGGATACACGACGGAGGCTACACAGAGGGCGAAACGAGGGAATAGGAACGGGGGTGGGTTTCGGTGGGTGGCGGTGGAGACGGAAGGGGGTCGTCGACTGTTTGCCCTTCGAATGGAAGTTCTGGGGGTTGAGGGTGGCCGTTCCCGGGGTAGAGTGGTACTTACCAAATCGACACGGGCCAACTCAATACATCAAAGACCTTCCCAGCCAACAGCCGTGGTTATATGGAGCGGGTCGGCCGGCTCCGCGCCACCTCCGATGTCCATACATAATCATGGCCCCCGTCTTTGTCCCTCGAAATTGATTTATTATTCAAAGTGACGCGTGTTTCACAATGTGTATTTACCACGATACGGTTTCGGGCGTGAAACACGTACCGGGGCCGGCGGTGACCACCTTTGTAGGCGGCCCCGTAACCCGCATATACGATGCGCCCGCCGACGAAGAAATTTACCTTTACCTTAGACAGCTTGTCGCGGACCCGGTGCACTTTGAATGCCCATCACCGCGACCGGAATACATTTAGCTACGCTTGCGCCTCGTTTTGTTCGCGCGGTCAGCTCCGAAACCGGACGTTTGCTTTCGAGAGGTAAGGTGTTCACGGAGATTAATCGCTCGCGCGGGGATTTATCAAACGTCACGTGTACCTTTACAAATATTGTCCAAACTTACCGGAGCTTTCGTCGATATCGTAATCTTTGAATTTTGTAAGTGCATCAGGTGGAAACTTGCACTAATCTCGGGTAATTGTAATTGGTTCTTTTGTATTTTTTTTCATTTTCGTGTAATCGTACCTCGATTTGGAGTCATCCAAACGTCACATGAACTTTTATGAATATTGTTCAAAGTTACCGGAGCTTTCGTCGATAACGTAATCTTTGAATTTTCAAGGTGCAACTAATCATCTTGCACTAATCTCGGGTAATTGTAATCGGTTCTTTTGCATTTTGTTTCATTTTCGTGTAATCGAGTGCAACTCGATTTGGAGTCATGGACGATGAAGTGACATTACATCGTATTAAGGAGTTATCAAACGTCACACGAACCTTTATAAATATTGTCCAAAGTTACCAGAGCTTTCGTCGATATCGTAATCTTTGAATTTTGTAGCTGCACCAGGTGAAAACTTGCACTAGTATCAGGTAATCGTAATTGTTTTTTTTACATTTTGTTTTATTTTCTTATAATCGAGTGCAACTCGATTTGCAGTCATCCACGATGGAATGATATTAGCTCGTATTAGGGAGAGGTAATTTTACCTTAAAGGAGAGTAACATTAGGTAAATTCAAAGATATCAGTTGCAATCTATGCACGTGAAAGCAGAAGTAAGAAGCTTACTTTTCAGATTTCATAAAATACAGTTTCGATGGTGCATATCGAATTGTAAATAATACCTATTACGTAGGATTCCTTTGAGAAGATTAGGATCAGGCTAGACTAGGTTGACTAATAACTTTACTTTTACAATTCGTTCGATTTGTGATCTCTCGTCAGAAGTGTCACTTCTCTCTCTCGAGAACTATACATTTTACCTTCTCCTAGACGAATTATATTTTTATTCCAATGTACAACCAAAAACAATATTTCGTTTCGTTTCCTTTTCCAAAATGGAGAATATGCAATTTAATAAAATATTTGTACACTCTGAAAAACTCGTGTTTCGTTTTCACCAAAAAAAAAAAAATAAAATGACTTCCCGAAAAACCTAAGATACACAGTACAGAAAAAAGTGCATTAAATGCAAGATGCAACGAGAATCTTTACCACGAGGTTCAACTAGAATCTTTACCACGAGGTTCAACGAGAATTTTTACCACGAGTTTCAACTAGAATCTTTATCAAAAGGTTCAACGAGAATCTTTACCAAAAGGTTCAACGAGAATCTTTACCAAAAGGTTCAACGAGAATCTTTACCACGAGTTCCAACGACAATCTTTCCACCGTTCTCGACGCGACACGATCGATTATTTTGCCTACGGAAATGTGTCTCGAGGAGGCAAGATTTTTCGAAAAAAGTATCACGGGTATTGGAGAGATCGATCGTGATGGTCGCACGCGGGCCCCCGGGTTGTAAGGAGGAGTACGTAAACCGCGAACTCGGAAGCTTGCGAAAATATTGACAGAAAACAACCGTCCGAAGTTAATTAAACTCTGTGAGCTGTGTTTCTCGTGCCTTCGCCAGCTCGGCCGGCATACACTTCGAGTAGTAATTTCCTGATGGTGTGTACGTGGATCCTGGCGACCGAACGAAGTGGACAAACAGCAAGTTTCCCCGGCGGTACGTGTTCCTGATTCGAAATTGTGTTCTTATATATACGTCGTCTACACCCGACCGCGTCTTTGTCCACTTGCGAGCGCTTTTACGCGGCAAAATGTGGTGTACCGCGATACGATAATTTCTTTCTACGACGCGTGCAGGACCGACCGTGATTCTCGATACACCGGAAACCGCGCTGGGCCGATTCCTCGTGGAATAACAGATCGGGGAAGAATATTTTTCGCGGTAAGCTTTGTTTGCGCGGGATCGAGTCCGCGACGGTTCCGCGTGTTATTTTTTCACGGAATATTTGAGCTTTGTCGTTCATACGAACGATGTAGCGTAGGTGAAAATTTTTTATCGAGATACACACGGTGGACCCACTCGAATCGAATTTTTGGTTTCTTGACGATCTGAGAAAACGTCCAAGGGAGATTGTTCATTGATATCGCGAAGATGGAATTTTTCTCGAGGTTAGAATTTTTCACGAGGTTAGAATTTTTCATCAAGGTCAGAAGTAGTTTTTTTTTATGGAAAGTATATACTTTTGTTGTTTAGAGTTCAGAAACGCGTGGATATAGCACTATGTTACGTAGTATGTTACGTAATTAACGAAGTATTAGGTTGATTCGGGGTCATTTTGTTTTCCAAAGTGGAGAATATGTAATTGAAGAAAATGTTTATATACTCTAAGAAAATCGTGTTTCGTTTTCACCAAAAAAAAATGAAATGTCTTTCTGAACAATCCAGTAATTACGATAGATAGATTAGTGTATGAAAATTCATTGATCTGGAAGTGTTTCGGAGTTTAGGGGGAATTATTTTAGGGCATTTGTCTAGAGAAAGTATTCAGCTCGTGGTAATATTTATCTCTTCTGCGAAAGTAATATTTTTTCCAATATTTTTCTGTCATCGACAACAAGAGATGTTTAAAAATGGTTCATATTAGTTTCATGCAAAGTTTCCCTCGAAGGTAACGAAGAAATTGTTATGGGTGATGGAAAAATCACAAATTGGGTTACTCTTAACTTTATGGTAGTTATCGAGAAGAAATTAACAACTATTCATAGACTCCAAGTCTTTTGACGCATTGGGTGACGTTGACGTTAAATTGAAGGCACGCCTAATCAATAAACAATGATAAAAGACACATAGATTATCGTCTAATCAGAATCTGACGAATGACATCACGAATATAACGTTCTCGTAGCTTACGAGAGAACAGGAAGGCTATAGTGATGAGGAAATCACAAATTGGGTAACCCTTAACTTTATAGTAGATATTGGGAGGAAATTAACGACCACTTAGAGGGACTCTAACTCTAAGTCTTCTGACGCATTGGGTGACGTCGACGTTAGATCGAAGGCACACCTAACCAACGAGAAATGATAAAAGATACCTAGACTACCGTCTAATTAGAGTTTGACGAATCTCACCGCGAATGTAACGTCTTCGTAGCTTCCAAGAGATTTGGAATGTAATTATCAGTAGAAAATTAACGACCACTTAAAGATTCTAAGTTTTCTGACGCATTATATGACGTCGACGTTAGATCGAAGGCACACCTAACCAACGAAAAATGATAAAAGACACCTAGATTACCGTTTAACCATAGTCTGACGAATCTCTAGGAAATTAACGACCACTTAAAGATTCTAAGTCTTCTGACGCATTATATGACGTCGACGTTAGATTGAAGGCACACCTAACCAACGAGAAATGATAAAAGACACCCAGACCACCGTCTAATCAGAGTCTGATAAATCTCACTGAAAACGTAACGTTCTCATAGCTTCCAAAAGATAGAGGACGTAATCATCAGTAGAAAATTAACGAGTACTTAAAGATACTAAGTCTTCTGACGCATTATATGACGTCGACGTTAGATCGAAGGCACACCTAACCAACGAAAAATGATGAAAGACACCTAGATTACCGTCTAACTAGAGCCTAATGAATCTCACTGAAAACGTAACGTTCTCATAGCTTCCAAGAGATTTGGAATGTAATCATCAGTACAAAATTAACGACTACTTAAAGATTCTAAATCTTCTGACGTCGACGTTAGATCGAAGGCACACCTAACCCACGGAAAAATGATAAAAGCCACCCAGACACCCTATCACCATAGTCTGACGAATCTCACCGCGAACGTAACGTCTTCTTAGCTTCGTAGGGAACGGGGACGCCATAGTTGGCATTCCCGTCGACGCCAGCCGTGCGAATTCTTCGGCCCTTATTACACATGCTCGCGTTGCCACGCTGAAAGCCACCCCCCCCCCCCCCCCACACGGGTATCGCCTGCTCGTTTCTCGTTGCTCGTGTCGCCGGATTTAAGGCGTATCGTCACTCGGTACAAGCCGAGCACGAACCTTGTAAAGCCACGTCACGCCGAACACAGCTCTCGCTTGCCCTTTCTCGTCCCGAAGTCACGCTGGAATGGACCACTCTTCGAGACGCGTCTTCCACTCGGCTCCAGTCCTCTCGCTTCAGCGAACCATCGCCGCGTTTGCACCGTCTCCGTCTACCTAGCCCGAGTTCCCCTCCCTTAAGATGGCCTGTCTCTCAGACCGCCTTATAATCCTGAGATATGAACGCGTATTATGTGGAATGGTAAGTTAGGCTGGGGCTACTGGGGGGTCCGCGTGGATGCCAGGGGACGGTGTGAACTCGTCGTAACCCCGTGGAACACGTATATTCGGGAGGGGTGGACAGCCGGCCAGATTACCAGGAGGAGAGCTAAATCAAGATCAGTACTGCTAGCGACTTCCGGGCCAATGTTCTCGACCTTGCCTTCTGTTCTTTTTTCTCGATAAGTGTGCAAATGTTAGGTCGAGGATCGTGTGCAGCGACTTCCAGCACCTGGAAACGAAGAGGTTGTATTTGAGAATGGAGCAAGTGTCTTGGCCACAGATTAGGCGTTCAATTATGTTTGCTTTTTTGACGAGCAGTGGGTCCAGGTCGAGACTCTGCTCTCTGGATGTCACGCTCTTTGGATCGAGAGCTATTCGCATCTGGAAGGTGGGTATGGAATCTTCTTGGGTATGTGGAATGTTTCTTGATCGAAGGTTGACAATAGTGTCTCACCTTTCAACGACTGGGTTAGGTTTGATAGTCGATCCTGTCCTTTCTCGAGGTTAGGCTCTTCTGATTAGTCGTTTACATCTGAAAGCTTGATACCCTTTCTTACGACACAGAATTCTCCTAGATCAGGAGATTCTCAACAGTGTTTCACCTCTCGATAACTCAAGCTCGAGATTTCAGTCTTGACACCTAACTCTGAAGATAGACACCCTCTACGTTGCACAGAATCCTCCTCGATCGTCAAAAAATCCCCCAAACAATCTTCTTGCAAACTTCCCACTTTGTCCCATCTTTCAAAATTCTCCCTCTCGGTGCTCTTCTCTTCCAAAAAAATTCTCACACTTATCTCACCATAGAAAAATTCCCTAAAACTCGCACCTGGACCTAACCAAGTTCCACCCTCCGATCGATCCTACTTCCAACCCTCGAGCATCCGATTCTTCGACACCGATTTTCCTCCCAACTGTCACGAAAGATACCGCAAGGTTGCATTGGGCCTGTTAAGCGGAGATTCCGCGATAACCGTGACGCGGAGTAGTAGTGGGGACACCGTACCGCGGCGAACGACACGCCATTAAGCGGAACGCAATCGAATCAATCGCCGGTAATGATCTCGGGATCTCGGGGAGCGCGCGGGTATATCTCACGGGTATCTCGCGGCGCGAGAGTGGCCGGTATTAGAAACTGCTACGCGGTGGGCCCTTGGGGGGACCACGAGGAAAGAGAAGAATCTCTCTCTGTTGCTCCAACTGTCCCCCGCCCACCACCTCACCGTTCCCTCTCCACGGTATAAGCCACCAGGGCGAACATCCGGGGGGCAGACGAGGAAGACGGCGCAGAGATAGAGTCAAGAAGTCGGTGTGGGCAGATGACGCGTCGGATAAGGCGTCCTTAGGCTTAGTTCAGAAGCTGCAACCGGCTGGCTACCGTGCTGCGGCGGGTTTCACGCCACGGATCCCGAGGACCACCCGAACGTACCCGCGGAGAATGAAATCCGCGCGCTGGATGGGGCCAGCGGGGCGCGCACGAGAGAGAGAGAGAGAGAGAGAGAGAGAGAGAGAACCACCTCTAGGATTTCAGCTCCAGGGGTATCGCGTGCAACTGGAATTATCGCCGGACAATGGGGCGAAACTCTCTCCGTCGTCCCTAACCCACCGGTAGCCCGCCGGTCCACGTGTTGGTTCACCAGCTCTTCATCAAGCGCGGCGATCTCTCACGGACCGATTCGGTAGCGAAGACGAAACGCGCGCCGTTTCGGGGCGATCCTAGAAGGGAGACGGACGTACGTGCGTACGTACGGACGGACGGACGGACGGACGGACGGATCCGCGGTTAGAGATCCGGTGGTAGAGAACCGGGTTGTTCGGGTCGTTGTTCGGGTGTACGGGCGGTCAGCCCCCGGGGCCCAGGGACACACAATGAGTCTCTCGCGGTATCGCGCGCGGATCAAGGGCCGCCACGCGTGGTAAGAGAGAGAAACGGTGGGCGAGGGTGAAACCGTGGCCGCGGGGAGGGATTCCACCACCGGTCGAGCTCATAACTCATAACCCGAGGAACCGACCCCACCCTCCCTAAATCTTCGCGAAACACACTGGCTTTGACGTTTCGCCCGGGCGAAGAACCGTTGTTACATTATGCAGCAGCAGCGCCTCCGCTCGAGGTGGGACAAAGTACGCGCCGCGCGGCCGAGAGAAACTTCGGGGAGGGTACGGGGGAGGGGAGAGAGTGGTGATGGCGGTGGGAGGGTTGGAGGAGTGAGAGATGCCCGGACGGATAAATCCTTTTTCGTCGGACGGACAATAACGTGGCGGCTACGCGCGTGAGCGCGAGCGCAAAAAGGGATCCCTCTCGGCCCGATCCCGATCCTCCTGGCCGTTACCGGCTGAACTGGATCGTCGTATACCGGCCTCCCATTCATGGTGTGGTCCGCGCTGGCCACGCGCGAATACGATATCGTTTGTTGCAGGTGCGCCCCAACATCGCCGGCCGGACGGCCGGCCGGCTCCTTCCAGACCGCGAGAGGATATCGCGAGCTTCCACGAACGAATATTCGTCTCGCAACGTGTCCGTTCCAGTGGACACGGATTTTTCGATTTTTCTCGGCCGGTTATCGACGATTTTTCGGAAACGCAACTCACCGGGGCGAGATTCACTTCGGCGAGGTCAGTTGTGCGTCTACTCGCAGGGAAATCGGAACGAGATTGGAAGTTTCGTAGGTTTTTGATAAGTTATCGGTGATTTTTCGGGAATGCATCTCACCGGGGCGAGATTCACTTCGGCGAGGTCAGTTGTGCGTCTACTCGCAGGGAAATCGGAACGAGATTGGAAGTTTCGTAGGTTTTTGATAAGTTATCGGCGATTTTTCGGGAACGCATCTCAGTGGGGCGAGATTCACTTCGGCGAGGTCAGTTGTGCGTCTACTCGCAGGGAAATCGGTACGGGAATCAGAGTTTCGTAGGTTTTTGGTAAGTGCGTCGATTGGGGTGTTTTTTTGGAGGATTTATTCGAGGATTCATCTTTTTCAAGGTAATGGTATAGTGTTGTGTGTCTTTTTTCTCGAGAATCGATGTCTTTTACGATTCTGTTTACTAGACAGTTGGACTTCGGGAAATTCCTTTCGAGAGGGAAGCTAGAACTACCTAATCGCCTACCCTTAAACATAATTCACTGTTCTGGTGTAATTTTCGAGCCTTTTATAAGTCTTCTCGTCCGTGACGAAAGCCTTTGGAAACTCTACTTTTAGACATTTTTATTACTGGAGGAGTTTTCTTCCACTACTACGGTTCGTGGATCTAAGTCGATGGATCACGAATCTATTGTGACCGATAATCGACTGGATATTTATTGCGGTACTTGCTCCCCTGGAACCATGAACGTGAACACCGAAACGCTTCACTCAACGCTTTCGAAGTCGACAGCGAAAGACATTGTTTCTTGACTACATCTGTTTCGAGTTAAGCATTTCGCCTGGAAAAAGCTTTCAAGCTTTCTACTTTCCTACTTTTTACATTAACTGTTACTGGTGATCAACAATAATTGTCACCCTGCGTGCGAATAGAATCGTAGTCACGAATCGTAGATGTCCCACCTAAAATCTCCAAAACAAGAACACCAAGTCTCTGTGCACTCATTAACAATGTCGCTCGACAACGTCTGCCCCGAGTCGAGTGTTTTACCTTGAAATAACTTTTCTACTATCCACGTCATTCATTGGCAACGATCAACGAATAAAACTAACATTTCTCCTCCTTCCACTTGTGACAGAGTAGAAATTAAGTGCGTCCAAGGCGACAGCTCAAAACAGAAAATCCTTAACAATACCAGACTAGAATTAAGGAATCACTAGAGTCATAGGAGTCACAGGCTAGAGTCATAAGACTCACAGAGTAAAGTCATAGGAGTCACAAACTAGAGTCAAGGAGTCACTAGAGGCATAGGACTCACAAATTAGAGTCAAAGAATCACAGACTACAGTCAAGGAGTCATCAGTGTCATAGGAGGCACGGACTAGAGTCAAAGAGTCCCGGATTAGAGTTAAGAAGTCACTAGAGTCATAGGAGTCAGAAATTAGAGTCAAAGGGTCACAGACTACAGTCAAGGCATCACTAGAGTCATAGGAGTCACAAACTAGAGTCAAGAAGTCACGGATTAGAGTCAAGGAGTCTACCGTCCTCAGTGTTAAGAATTTTTCTACCGTGAGCTGTCTCCCTGCACAGTCTTAATTTCCGCGATCCCATTCGGTCACTCCAGGCATCGTCGAGCGAATCGGCGAGCTTCGTCCACCCTCTTCGAAAAGGTGGTTCCCTCCACCGCTTCCACGTTCCGTAGCGACGAAACCGGGCATCAAATCTCCTCTCGATGGTCCGACACGAAACTCGTGACGCCGACGACGGTGGAGAGCGGGGGACCACGGAGGCGGAGGAAGAAGGAAGCCGGCGGAGGCGGCGGCTCGATTACACGGAGCGCAAGCAGCCGGCCTTCTAGAAAAGCATCCTCCGGCATAATGTCCAGCCAGTCCGTGTCTTCTCCTTCGGCGTTCGCTGTCTTCTGCCGGCTTGACCCGCGGGCCCGCCGGGTTAGATTCCTACGCGGAGGCCCTCGCGTACACAATGCAAGTTATTGCGGCATCCGCGGGTCCGGAGGAACGGCAGCGGCCGCCGCTGGCGCCAGCGCCGACTCCGGCTCCTGCCCGCATAAATCCTGCCCCGGGGCCCGCTACTACTCCCCCTTTGTCTCCAACCGTACCCCACCCCTTTCTCTCATTCTTTCGGCCGACTTTTCAGTCCCTACCGCGCCTCCCCCCCCACCGATCTTAGTAATGGGGAAATCGTACCGCGAGGAATTAACCGCGTCGCAGAGGCCTGATTGTGTGGTATTTTGGATTTTTTTTTAAGAATATTTTTCCAAAAAAATTTTATCGGTACAATTTTATAGGGATCCTCCTAATGATGAAAGAATTTTACTGCGTGGAATTAATCGCGTTAGATACCTCATTGTGTGTTATTTTGGATTTTATTTAAGAACATTTTTCCAAAAAATTTTTATTGATACAATTTTATAGGGATCCTCCTGGTGACGAAGAAATTGTACAGCAAGGAATTAACTGTGTTATAGAAACGGATTGTATGTTATTTTGGATTTTTTTTTAAGAATATTATTTAAACAAATTTATAGGGATCCTCCTGGTGACGAAGAAATCGTACCGCGAGGAATTAACCGCGTTACAAACACCTCATTGTGTGTTATTTGGAATTTTTTTCTTTAAATATTCTTCCAAAAATTTGTATCTATAAAATACTTTTACAAGGGCCTCCTGATAACGAAAAAATCGTAGGAATGAACCGCGTTACAGACACCTCATTGTGTTATTTGGAATTTTTTTCTTTAAATATTTTTCCAAAAAATTTGTATCTATAAAATACTTTTACAAGGGCCTCCTGGTAACGATAAAATCGTACCGCGTTACAGACACCTCATTGCATGTCCCAGACCTAACCCAGACCTAACCTCGTTCCAGAAATATAGTATTTTGAGTTTCCATTTTAAAGACACTTTTCCAAAAAATTTGTATCACTGCACCAGAGACTAATTGGTAAAGTTTTCCAATTTACCCCGACCTAACCAGACCTAACCCAGACCTAATCTCGTCCCAGAAATATAGTATTTTGAATTTCCATTTTAAAGACACTTTTCTAAAAAATTTGTATCGCTGCACCAGAGACTAATTGGTAAAGTTTTTCCATTTACCTCGACCTAACCAGACCTAACCCAGACCTAATCTCGTCCCAGAAATATAGTATTTTGAATTTCCATTTTAAAGACACTTTTCTAAAAAATTTGTATCGCTGCACCAAAAACTAATTGATAAAGTTTTTGAATTTACCCTGACTCTACAACCACAGCGTCGCTGTATAATTTTTCCCCGATGATTGAAAATGGAATTAACCAAAGACAGAGATCGTTACTGTTTATCATCCGTGGATTATCATCGCTCTGTCGTCAATTCTACACGGTGTCGTGCATTCTTCGTACAGATAACGAATTTCCTACCGAAAGAAAACATTCAAACGAGGCTCGACTTCGCCCGTCGGTTTGGGCTCGCCTTAACTCACGGCCGGAAGTATTAGCCGCTCGTCGACAACATATTGTTTTCATTTAAGGGTATTAAACCGGCTTATATCTGGTAGGACACCGCCGCTTCGTTAGCAGCCCGGGACCCCGCCTTTAAATGACCGTCGATACGCGAACACACGCGAACGACGCAATCCTGGAACGCAATTATCCTTTGCAGTCGTACAGCTCCTTGGCTGGAGAATCGTCGAAGCGAGACGAAAGTTGGAAAATTTTATTCCTTGACGAACACGAGGAAAATTTAATGCCCGATTTCTCGAGGAAAATCAAGAAAGTTCGATTCGTTCGAATCGATCGATTTCCTCCTTAATTCGAGATCTTTGAATAAAGAAATATTGCAAATTTACGTAACTCGTATTTTCAATTTTATTATATAATCAGAAGAATTTTTATTACACAATCAGAAGGTGAATGAACCTTCTGTATAAAGCCATACAGAGTTTCTTTTACGATAATGGTTACACAATTATATAAAAATAATTGTCAGAATCAACGATTTGGGCATTACTTTCTTTTTCTGTTTTTTTTTTACAGTCAGTCACAAGCAGATACTCGAGAGAATCATACCTTACTGTTCGTAATTCGCGTAAAATTAAATAATTATGTTACTGGATACTCGAGGTCCCTGCGTGTTGCAATAAATCAAATATTATAATTTGAATTATTACGATAATAATGTATTGTGAGTGACGGGTCTAATAAGACCCGAAACTGTCCGAATTGGATCGTTGGATACCGGAAACGCGACTCGAACGAAACGAAATCGTTACCCGAACGACGAGAAACGAAAGAACGATGGATGGACGAGCGGTTTAAGAGCGATCGCCATTGCGACCGGTTAAACGTATCGCGATCTGACGATCCATTAACCGTATCCAATGAGCGGCCGCTAATTAAGGCTATTTATATTGGGGAAAAAACGAGCGAGAACGGAACGAGCGACCCTCTCCGAGTTCCTGGCGACCCTATTCCTTCCCGTCGAACAACCCCCCGAGGGCGGAAACTGGAAAGTTGCCGTGCCGGTGGTCGAATGACAAAGCAAAAGATCATCTCTTCGGGCGGTGAACACGCCAGTGGGCGGAAGAGATTGTTCGACGTTGATCCAATCTTGTCTCATGAACGTTCCAGTTATTCTTGTAACGGTTAGATCGGTTAGTATGTACCAAAGGGATGGACAGGTATTAACGTGGTAGAGTTTCATTTTTCAAAATCGACCACTTAGGAACAGAAGATTTCTGGAGATTGTTAAATCGTCGATTAGAAATTTAAGTAGTGGGTTGGTCGATTTGTTTTGTCGTTCGATGAAACTTACTGAGCAGAGTAGTACTGTACTGGTTGGTGAGCTTCATTGAATCATAAAACTTATCGAACCTATTATTGAGTAAAACTTATTGAGTAGACTAGTACTATACTGTTTAGTAAGCTTCATCGAACGACAAAACTTATCGAACAAACTATTCTTGAGTAAAACTTATTGAGTAAACTAGTATAACACTGTTCAGTGAGCTTCATCGAACCACAAAACTCATCGAACAACCTATTATTGAGTAAAACTTATTGAGTAGACTAGTACTATACTGTTTAGTAAGCTTCATCGAACGACGAAACTTAGCGAACAATCAGTTAGTGAACAAAACTTATTGAGCAAAATAGTACTATACTGTTTAGTAAGTTTTATCGAACAACTTATTATTGAGCAAAATTTATTGAGCAAAGTAGTATTATACTGTTCAGTGAGCTTTATCGAACCACAAAACTTATCGAATAACCTATTATTGAGCAAAACTTATTGAGCAAACTAGTTATACTATTTGAGTACTATATGTGCTACATGCATACTTATTGAGTACTATACTGTTCAGTCAGTAGTATTTAAGTACTATATGTACTACATGCATATTTATTAAGTACTATACTGTTCAGTAAGTAGTATTTGAGTACTATATGTACTACGTGCATACTTATTGAGTACTATATTGTTCAGTAAGTAGTATTTGAGTAATATATTGTTCAGTAAGTAGTATTTGAGTACTACATATACTACATGCATACTTATTGAGTTTTCTACTGTTCAGTAAATAGTATTTGAGTACTATATGTACTACATGCATACTTATTGAGTACTGCACTGTTCAGTAAGTAGTATTTGAGTATTATATCTGCTACATGCATACTTATTGCGTACTATACTGTTCAGTAACTAGTATTTGAGTACTACATGAACTACATGCATACTTATTGAGTACTACACTCTTCAGTAAGCTTTATCGAACGAAAAAACTTATCGAACAAACAAGTATTCTATCCTCTGCTCATAATATACGCAACATCACCGAATACTAGACCCATACAAAAAACCTCGCAGCGCATAAACGATAAAAAATACTTTCCAGATCACCCGTACAATTTCCCAATTATTCCTCCATGCGTCCACAGATACTCGCCAAGAGTCCGATCCGCTTAAAAGAATACGCAAAGCCCGTGGATCCGCGTCGAAAGAGTCGAGATTAAAATAAGATGTAAATATGTCGCTCGGGGACTTCCGAAACAATCCACCGGGACTCCATTATCGCGATTCTCTTTGAACCCAGCCGCGAGTGAGTGAGTGATCCCCCACTCCATACTTCATAGAGCCGGGAGTGCAATAGCGATAGCTTCCTCCCTCAAAGAAATAACTCTCCGGACGGAATCGTGCCGGTTGAGCTCGCGATGCTCCCCCTCCCCTGGCACCGCGAAACGGTCCTATCCTCGCCGGAAATCACGTTCGAGTGATCATCCGGTAAGAAGATCGAGAAGAGGGCCGTCAGGGGCCGTTGAGAGGGGGTTGGACCAGGCAGGAGGTGAGTCGCGGATAAACTCGGGCAAGGCGAAGGCAGAGAACCCGTCAGGGATGGAAAAAGGAACCTGAGGAGGGGTGGTGGCGAGGAGTTGGCGAAGGTGGAGGACGAGGTGGAAAAAGAGGTCTCGGCGGATAATATACTTCGCGAAGTACGCTCGTCAAACACAAGCGCGAGCAAGCGGGGCCCGGATATATTAGAGGATGCATCTCCATAAAAGTTGGAGCCGAGCAGCGAGTCAACATCCCTTCGTTTCGCGCAAGAAGGAGGCGGGCCGGCTCAGGGACGAAAAGGTACGAACAGGGAGAGAACGAACGTTGAAAAGAGAGACTGTGAGTGAAATCTCTCTCTCTCTGTCTCACTCACTCTCGGTCCTTTTTCCGCTCGAAGCGTTCCCGTTCCGGGGAGGCAAAGAAGCGTCTTGCGGCAGCAATCACCGATATTGAGGGTTTCATTTCGTCCCTACGATGGTAAGAGCCTCTCCGCAGGGTGGTGGTGTACGGTGGGGTTGGAGAAGGGGAGGAACGGAGAAGGCCACGGTGGAAAAGTGCCGAACGCGGACCGGGGGCTGAGATTCCCGGATGAGGGGGTGGTGAAGAGGGAAGTGCACCGCTCCGCTGGAATCGAGGGGTCTCCTCCGGCGAGCCGGTCGAGAAGAGTTGCCGGATGCACGAGCCACCTCCGTGGCTTTATTCCTCTTTACTATCCGCCGCGCCGACCCCTCGACGATGTTGCGGATTCGTGCGGAGCCGAGCTAGCAGAGGACGCCATTTTTTTTCTTCTACCTCCCCCACTTACCTCGTCTAACGTTTCTACCGCGACCCAGAAAGGAGCAACGAGGAATCACCTCGTGGTTATCCACCTCGAGAATCGAAGATCGCTCGTCGATGATACCTCCCGGTGGTTGATTCGCGATCAACGATCCGCCCGAGAGTAATTTCCTAAGAGGATTCCTCCAGCGACGGGGTAGCGGTAAATCCTAAACAGATTCGGAATGTTTACCGGAGGATTTATCGGTACCTCGTCGTGAAGTTAATCCGTGAGGTTGTCAAACCTCGCGGATCGGTCCACTGTTCGAGAAACTACGGTGGGCCCTAACCAACCGCTCGGGATTATCCGCAAATAATTAGTAATCCGGCGTTTAAACGAAAGGTTGTCGCGGCACGACCTTTTTCTACACTCGGACGGAGAATCCCGGCCGATGTTTATCCCAGGACGGGCAAAGTTTGCCTTCGAACTAATCGGCGCCCGGTGGAAAACTTTGCTCGGGGGATCTTCGAACAGGCGTTCGAACCACCTCGGGATTCCGACTCGGTTGCGACCGCTACGCGACCCGCTTCTTGGGATTCCCGATGACGCGCACGCGCTGATTCTTGAATTAATTAGCTCCGTCCCGGAGCAAACACGTTCGCGACCGCGGCGCCACTTTACGAGCGTGAGGAAAACACTCTTTAAGAAACTGGTCAACTTTCTTCCAATTTATCCTGGACAGCTTGGGACGGTCCCGCAGAAATTGTAGGTCGTTGGTCGTTGGTCGACCAATCGGTTAAAAAATTTATTCAAACTAAAAGAGTCCGGTGCTGTCGTATTGGAATTATGAGTGTAACCGACGAGTTCTTATCGAATTAACGACAGCTTTCGTTTTGCGACGGTTTAGCTGCAAATGGTTGCCACAGAACGTATGATCTCGCCAATCGAGGGTACGTGCACGTTAAATGCTCGTAGGCGTTTATCGATCGTGATCGAACAACCTTAAGGGTGGAATTATTCATAATGTCGATCCGTGAGAGGAGACTCGATGTGGTACGTCGATCGACACCTCTACGATATTAGTTCTTCTATTCTTCCATCTTTGATAACCTACATAGTACTTTAGTGACTTAGTTTTACATTTATAAGGCGTAAGTAAAACGAGCTGCAAAAGAGAACACTATCTGATACTTCGTTCTATACCTCTACGATATAAGCTCTTCTATTCTTCCATCTCTCATTACCTACACACTACCTTAGCGACTTATCTCAATTCTACATTTATAATCGTAAAATAATCTGCAAAAGAAAACCCGACGCAGTACGTTACTACACATTCTCTACGATAGTAGATATACGACATCCTAGCTCTTCGACTCTTCCATATCTCATAACGTACATAGTACTCTTATGTTTTATCTCAGTTCCATATTCTCTTCGACTCTTCCATCTCTCATAACCTACACACTACTTTAGCGACTTATCTCAGTTCTACATTTATAATCGTAAAACGATCTACCAAAGAAAATACTATCTGATACGTCATTCGATACCTCTACGATATTAGCTCTTCTATCTTTCACAACGTACATAGTACCTCAACGTCTTATCTCAATTTCATATTTATAATCGTAAAACAATCTACAAAAGAAAATTCGACGCTGTAAGTTACTCGACATCCTCTACGATATTAGCTCTTCGACTCTTCCATCTCTCATAACGTACATAGTGCTCTTACGTCTTATCCCAGTTCCACATTTATAATTGTAAAACGATCTACCAAAGGAAATACTATCTGATACGTCATTCGACACCTCTATGATATTAGCTCTTCGACTCTTCCATCTCTCACAACGTACATAGTACTTCAACGTCTTATCTCAATTTCATATTTATAATCGTAAAACATATAATTTACAAAAGAAAACTCGACGCAGTAAGTTACTCGAAATCCTCTACGATATAAGCTCTTCGACTCTTCCATCTTTCATAACCCAGACCCTACTCCAGCAACTTATCACACTTCTCCATTTATAATCGTAAGACAATCGTCAAAAGAAAACTCGACGCAACAACACCTCCACGCTGTAAGCTCCTCGATTCCTCCACGACTCGGTTCCACGTTCACATTCCTAAAATCCCGTCGACATTCCCAATCAATGGATCAAATTAAACATCCCTGGTCGCAGTGTTCACGAGGCACCGCTGAAAAGAACCACGACTCGACCAAATAGAAAGAATTCTCTGCAACCCGCCGGTACCAAAGACGGTCCGGGTGATTTAGTAACAGTAGCGTTCGAGAGTCGAACACGGTAGCAACGAACAATTTGGCCGGCCGGTAATAATTCTCTGGCGTGTCCGCGAGCGAAATTCTTGCATTAATTAGGTGTACCGGGAGAGAGGAGAAGCTAAGAATCGAGCAGAGTCGGGCTCCGCTCGGCCGAAGTTAATCTCGAACTAAGGAGTGTTTGGTCCTGCAAGAGGGATTAACGTGCTTCCCTCGCGCAGAACGGGACGGGGCGGGGGTTCGCGGGGAGGCGGATGTCGACCGTTTTCTCCCTCCCTCCCTCCCCCCCTTCGCCACCTCTGGCCGCCTCCTCGTCACCGTCTGCGCACCGGGGGTAGGAAATCGGGCCAGGGTTCCCAGAGTCGCGCGAGACCAGCAGCTTCGCACTTCGTGCACAGCCAGTGCTCCCTTAATCCGTATTCATCAGCAGTTATAGGCACGAGCTAAGGGGGTAAGGGGCTAATCCGGCTCATCCGCGCTCAGCCGAGAGTCGCCCCGCCCCCACGGTTCTGGGTCATCTCTAAAACGCGTTATACACCGGTACCGAGCGAGTACCGACGTAGAGGGAAACTTCTGTCTGTCCCTTGGCTCCCACCACCGTTCCACGTCCCGTCCGCCCAACCCCCGACTCGCCGGAAAGCCTCTCTTTATAATTTTCATCGGCTTAGAGAAACGAGAAAGAAGTCTGTGTCCAACGGAGGCTACCCGTACCCACTTCGGGCTTATCGAGTCGGCCATTTGCTGGCTGTCACGGTATCGGTGGCTTCTTTTATTTCTATTTTTCTTTTATAACGCTCTCACGCAATTACGATTCACCCAGGTGGTCATTGTTCACCGGTAACGAGTTGATGTATCTAGACACTCCGAAAAACCGACTAACGGGAAATTTAATTGTGAATTTTAGAACTGAATTCGCGTTATTTGTTCATCTTGGTACCGTGGATTTCGTATCGGAATCAATCGAGAGATGTACAAGGTGTTTGGGATTGATGTTTCGGTATTGGACTCTGGTTGTTTGGAGAGAAACGAGTAGTGACGATTTGGTCAAGTATTCGAGGATCTCTTTTTCAGAGGGAAATATGTTTGCGAATAATTTCAGGTTAGAGTGGTTGTGCTTGGGAAACTCTGAAACGCTTTTACTGTGTTGGATTTTTGATCATGGTGTAATTTACGCGTTACATTTAATTTGTAATGGAAATACTAGAGTATCTGTGTATTAGAGGCTCTATTGTTCTACACTTTTCATCATAGAGTACTTTACAGGTTACACCTAATTTGTAAGGGAAATAATAGAGTATCTGTGTATTAGAGGCTCTACTGTTCTACACTTTTATCCATAGAGTACTTTACAGGTTACACCTAATTTGTAACGGAAATACTAGAGTATCTGTGTATTAGAGGCTCTAATGTTCTACACTTTTCATCATAGAGTACTTTACAGGTTACACCTAATTTGTAAGGGAAATACTAGAGTATCTGTGTATTAGAGGCTCTAATGTTCTACACTTGTCATCATAGAGTACTTTACAGATTACACCTAATTTGTAACGGAAATGTTAGAGTATTCGCATTCTAGAGGCTCTACTGTACTATACTTTTCACCATAGAGTACTTTACACATTACATCTAATATGTACATGACGTAAATAATCATAGGTTACAGTATTCTTACACAAGAGACTCTGAAGCACTTTTACTGTACTGAACTTTTATTATGGAGTACTTTACAGATTACACCTAATTTGTAACGGAAATATTAGAGTATCTGTGCAGTAAAGGCTCTACTGTTCTACACTTTTCACGATAGAGTACTTTACACGTTACATCTAATATGTACGTCATGTAAATAATCATACGTTACAGTATTCTTACACAAAGGACTCTGAATCACTTTCACTGTACTGAACTTTTATTATAGAGTACTCTACATGTTACACCTAGTATATATATTATGTAAATAATCATAGGTTACAGTATTCTTCAGTATTCTTACACAGAGGACTCTGTACTAGACTTTTAACCATAGAGTACTTTACACATTACACGTAATATAGTATCATATATACACTATGTAAAGAATGATAGATTCTTACACAATATTCTTACACAGAAGACTCTGAAGTACTTTTACTCTAGTGGACTTTTAATCATGGAGTACTTTACACATTACACCTAATTCGTCCATCTCACTGTCAACAAAGAACTGCACCAAAGCTCTCCTCCAACCTCTTCAAACATCGTCTTAACCTTCTCAAGTTTAAGTTCCTCCCTCCAACCAAAACTTCAAACCATCAAAGCTAACTCCAGAAAAAATCTCCTCGCAATACTCAAACCAATTAAAAGAACCAACCCCTCTCCCCAAGAAAACAGAAAAACCAAAATTCATTCCTCGTTAAATTTCGCAATCTCTACATCCGTACTACCTACGTGAACCTTTCTTTTTTTTTTCGTCTTCCCGAGATAATTCTCCCTCGAGGATGTCGAGAGAGCCGTAACAATTGCCTTCCGATCCACTTTCCAACGAAACACTTCGTGGCCACCTTTCGTCCGCGTTCTCACGAAACGGTCTGTCTTCCGTGTCGTCGTATGGAAACCGTATTCTTATTAAAACTAAGCGAGCGGCGTCTGGCATTAACTCTCGGTTGCAAACGTCACGGTGGACGTGACGCCGTGAATCCGATTGAAACGTCGCGAGTCACCGATGGTTACGGGTCACCGATTCGTTGAAACGTACCGAAACGTAAACGTTGCGCCGCGGTTCGTGGCCAACGTCGATAAATATCAAACGCGAGATCGGGTTTACGTTTCTGACCTTAAGCCTGGTATCCGCGCGGCGAAGAATCCGCTCTATCCGTCCGTGTCCCACGTTCGGGCGGCAGGAAAGAACACCGCGCGCTGGTCCAGGTGCCCTGGAAGTTAAATGGACTTGTCTACCGGTAAAAGATAAACCGGATATGCCCGTAGACAACGTCGAATGGCCTGACGGGGCTTCGCGTGTGTACCTATACGTGTGTGTACCTATACGTGTGTGTACGTATACGTGTGTATGTGTACCCGTATTTTCCCTCCAGTGTTACTTGTATCGGTGAGTACGTGTACGCGATGCAAAGGGTGGAAGAGAGAGAGAGAGAGAGGCAGAGGACGATGCAATGAGACACACCAACCAGAAACACACACATATGTACAAACAGAGAGAGAGAGAAAGAGAGAGAGAGAGGCGATACCCAGGGAGAGACAGTCAGGAGGGAGGCGTCGCGACGCGAGGCGAGGCGTCGTGCCGATAAATCAAATTGACTGGTGCGACGTCGAGCGCAGCCAGAATCCAGCACCCTCTCCCACCGATCCTCACCGTTTGCCCCGACAGAACGGCGACCGTCCATATACAACGTGTCCAATCGCAAATCCCTTTAATTCGTTCCTTGCAGTATAAGTTTAATCCGAATTAAACTGCACGGGACGGCACATAAATTCGGAGCAAAGGCCGAGGCATTAAAAGGAGTCCTGCTCTGGACGCGAGCGCGCGAGCGCGAACTCTGACCCCCCCCCCTACTACTACTACGCCCCCCACACCCCCTCTCGTGGTGACCCCCTGGTTCGAGGCCCGCGACGATCTCGTTGTCCCCGCTGTGAGCGTTAAGTGTGTCGTGTTCGATGAGAGAATCCACGCACCCAACCATCCCTCTTCTTTTCGTTCCTCCGCGTGGAATCGGTTCGTTACACACCGGGGAACGATAATCCGACGGGAAATTGTTGTTCTCGGCTCCGCGGGATTTGCCAGAGTCGCTGAGAGATCGTCATGACGGGCAAGTGTAGCTTGGTATCTTGGTTGCTGAGATGTGGGAACGGTGGAGAGTTTGTTGCAACGTGGTAGATTTTATTTTGTAGTTTAGTGTCACTTTCCATTTTTCGGTGGATAGTGTCAAATGGAATGTTACGATTGCGATGAAATTTTTGTAATGGGTTGATTTGAGATACAGATGGTTCTAAGGCGAGTGATGGAGACTTTGTTGCAACGTGGTAGATGTTATTTTGTAGTTTAGTGTCACTTTCCATTTTTCGGTGGATAGTGTCAAATGGAATGTTACGATTGCGATGAAATTTTTGTAATGGGTTGATTTGAGATACAGATGATTTTAAGGCGAGTGATGGAGACTTTGTTGCAACGTGGTAGATGTTATTTTGTAGTTTAGTGTGACTTTCCATTTCATGGTGGATAGTGTCAAATGGAATGTTATGATTGCGACGAAAAGTTTGTTACGAGTTGATTAGAGATTCAGTTGATTTTAATCTAGTAGCTGGATAGTGGGATTATTGAGAGGGATGAACAGGACTGGTGAAAAGATTCGTGTGAGTTGATGTCAGGGTGAGATATTTATTCTTGAAGGATAATAGGTTGTAACAATCTATTATCAAATGATAAAACTTATTTAACAATCTGGTATCTTCGAGGCTAGAGCAAAGGGTGACGATAAAGGATGACTAAGGTCAGGGTGGATTCTTAATATTGGAATCTAATGGGCGTCCATCTGGAAGGGATGAAAATAGCAATAACAAAGATCCACCCATACAGATTTAAAACACTCTAGAATCTTTAGTATTTTTTAGGAATACTTCTGTGACGAGGGTAAATGTTCAAAATTGTCGATACAATTGTACAAATTTAGTCTTTTAGTGGTTTAGAAGGTTCGAGGATCTTGAAGAGATTCTGGAGAAAATATAACAGGTACTATCGATGAGAGAAAAGAGGGTGAAGTAACAAATGGTGGTAGGTGATTTGTATAATATCTAAGTATAGAGATACGTATTTAGAGAAATAAAAATACTTTTTCCAAAATTTTCTGTGTTTTCCTTCTTAGGTCAGATACTTCTTCAAGATGAGAAGAAAGGGTGACAAGAAGAATAACAAAGACCAGGGTGGATTCTTAATATTGGAATCTAAGTTGCAAGGTAGGAATAATAATTTATTTTTTTAGAAATAATAGGTAGTACGATCGATGAGAGAAAAGAGGGTGAAGTAACAAATGATGATAAATGATTTGTATAATATCTAAGTATAAAGATACATATGTAGAGAAATAAAAATACTTTTTCCAAAATTTTCTGTTTTCCTTCTTAGGTCAGATACTTCTTTAAGACAAGAAGAAAGGGTGACAAGAAGAATAACAAAGACCAGGGTGGATTCTTAATATTGGAATCTAAGTTGCAAGGTAGGAATAATAATTAATTTTTTAGAAATAATAGGTACTACGATCGAAGAGAGGAAAGAGGGTAAAGTAATAAATGATGGTAGATTATTTATACAATACTGAAGTGTAAAGATACGTATGTAGAGAAATAAAGATATTTTTCTAAAATTTTCTGTGTTTTCCTTCTTAGATCAGGTACTTCTAAAACTACCCCTGTACTTGTTCTTCGAGACAAGAGAAAAGGGTGATAATAAGAATAACGAAGATCAAGCTGGATTCTTAATATTGGAATCTAGTGAGAGTTCACCTGAAAGGGATGAAACTAGCAATAACAAAGATCCACCCTTACAAATTGAAAAGACTCAAGAATCTCGAAAGGTCCCAGAGAAAAAAAATAAATTTCTAAGGAATAATTACTTCGAACATATTTTCGTTTCTGTATTATCTTCGAGGTGAAATAAAGTACACGTTCCTTTAATTTGCTACCAGTACCAATGGTCAATGTGGAATGTTAAATTTGATCGAGTGGTCCCTCTCTTTTTTCTTCGCGCGTTAAAATATTCGAAGAATACTGGAATAGTTTTACGAGTAAGAGTGCAACTCGCTGTAAAATCGGTTTCGCGTCGACGGAACGACGCGTTCCGCGAAATTCGCTGACGTTCCCGAAAACGATCAAGTTGCATTACACAGGAAGTACAAGTTTCTGCATTAGCACACGTGGCCGAGCCCAGGAAACAGGAAGCAGCGTTGCGAAACGTTGCTAGTATTTGGATTTCGATGTGGTAAGCAACAGTCGAAACCTCTCGCAGTTCTAACGACGCAGTCCGTAGTCCGATCGCGTCTAATATTTTAACCTGTAATCGTTCTGAGAACGATTTTTACAATTTTTCCGCTGCAACTTAACGTAATTTACGATTTAGAAGACAAAAAAATGCATTCGAAATGCGACAAAGTTGAACAAAGTCGATAACTCGTGCGATATTACGATCGAGGTATTGCAAAATTATTTTACACGGTGGAATGTTAATCGAAGTAACATTCTGAACCAGTAAATAAATCTTTGTAGTTGAAGTAAGGAAACTGTAAGAGTTAGCAACGATTTTTAGCAGGCTTCAACATTTTTATTTTTATCTTAAAAAATTACTTCGGAAAATATTCCTCGAAAGTGTAATATTGCAATAAAACGCAAAATATTTTTATTTCTCTTGCATCAGAATTCTAATTGTTTCAAAAGTTTGCTTTTTAATTACTCCGAAGTTACGGTGCATTATACTCTACACAAACGATTCACGATGCATCTACTGCACCCTTACAAAATGCATCTACTCCATTCATATATCCCTTCTTACGCATACATGCGCGATTTTTATTACTTTTTTAATAACACAAAAATTTCCAAAATCTCACACCGATCCAACATGCAATAATAAATTTGTATCGATGTTCATCAAGGTACCTCAGTATCCAATCTTCTCCTTATAATTTTCTCAACCCTTCGATATAACCCTTTCATTCAAAACGACAATCGTTAAATAAAAATCTCTCATTATCATCTCACATTACTCCAATACGCAATAGTAAATTTGAATCGACGTTTATCAAAGTACCTCAGCACCGAATCTTCTCCTTATAATTTTCTCAACCCTTCGATGTAACCCTTTCATTCAAAACGACAATTGTCAAATAAAAATCTCTTATCATCTCACATTACTCCAATATGCAATAGTAAATTTGTATCGAAGTTCATCAAGGCACCTCAGGATCGAATCTTCTCCTTATAATTTTTTCAACCCTTCAATGTAACCCTTTCATTCAAAACAACAGTCGTCAAGTAAAAATCTTTCATTATCATCTCATATTACTCCAATATGCAATAGTAAATTTGTATCGAAGTTCATCAAGGTACCTCAGCATCGAATCTTCTCCTTATAATTTTCTCAACCCTTCAATGTAACCCTTTCATTCAAAACAACAGTCGTCAAGTAAAAATCTTTCATTATCATCTCATATTACTCCAATATGCAATAGTAAATTTGTATCGGAGTTCATCAAGGTACCTCAGCATCGAATCTTCTCCTTATAATTTTCTCAACCCTTCGATATAACCCTTTCATTCAAAACGACAGTCGTCAAGTAAAAATCTCGTATCATCTCACATTACTCCAATACGCAATAGTAAATTTGTATCGAAGTTCATCAAAGTATCTCAGCACCGAAACTTCTCGTTATAACGTTCTCGCCCCTCGATGTAACCCTTTGGTTGGAGAACGATAGTCATCGAGGAAAAATGACCCGAAATAGTCGCACTGAATGCCCCGTCCGATCTTCGTGTAGCTCTCTCGGCGCGCGTTCGGGATAAAGCCGCGTCCCTCCCGCCGAAGGGTATACAAACACGCCCTTTCCCCACGCGGGCCGATCAAAGTGTTCTTCCCCGGCACTGATGACGGCGTGCGGAGAACGATCATCAAACACCGTGTAGCCAGCGCGCGCTCCGTAGCGAATGCCCGTAATGAGCGAGACACGCGCGTATCGCGATTCCTGAACAGATCCGCGCGGGGGTCAGAAACGCGCTCGCAGAGGCGGCCACCGTCGACGACACGAGGGTGCCTCGTTCGCTCCTTTGTGCACTTTATGGGCTCGACAACGCGTTATGATTATTCACGGGGTTACTGTGTTTTATTGCCCGTCTCCCCGCCATCGACGGACGCGTCGAAGGTGTTAAAGCGTGTCGCACGATGCGTTCTCGTGGAACGAACGACGCCCTCTTCCACCCTGACCAATCCTTTAAGGGCCGCGTGATTAGTGTTTTTTTTCTTTTTTTTTTTTAACGATAATTCGTATCGTTTTTTGCGGTTCTCGTACGCGTGTCTCCTCGTAGAATGCATCGGTGGGTCTATTGCATATATTTGTTTCACTTTGAGGGGTAATTTGGTTCTTTGGGGTCGAAGATTGAAGATAGCAAGGGTAATTTCTTTTTAAGGAAGGGTAGAGTGTTTTCATTCAATATTTTATTACGAGTAATCGTTTATTGCAAAGGTTTGGGTAGTTGTGTTATTTTGTTACATAGTGGTTGGTACAAGTGAGACTTGACAGGAAAGTGTAATTTTTTAGAGCTAGAAGATAGATGCAAGTGTAATTCTTTAGAGCTATAAGTGTAATTTTATGCAGGTATAAGATAGGTACGAGTGTAATTTTTTAGAGCTACAAGATAGATACGTGTAATTTTTTAGAGCTACAAGTGTAATTTTTTAGAGCTACAAGTGTAATTCTTTAGAGCTATAAGTGTAATTTTATGCAGGTATAAGATAGGTACGAGTGTAATTTTTTAGAGCTACAAGATAGGTACAAGTGTAATTTTTCAGAGCTACGAGATAGGTACAAGTGTAATTTTTGAGAGCTACAAATATAATTTTTTAGAGCTACAAGTGTAATCTTTAGAGCTACGAGTGTAATTTTTTACAGCTACAAGATAGGTACGAGTGTCATTTTTGAGAGCTACAAGATAGGTACAAGTGTAATTTTTGAGAGCTAGAAGTGTAATCTTTTAGAGCTACAAGATAGATACAAGTATAATTTTTTAGAGGTACAAGATGGATACAAGTGTAATTTTTTAGAGCTACAAGTGTAATCTTTAGAGCTACAAGATAGGTACAAGTGTAATTTTTTAGAGCTACGAGATAGGTGCAAGTGTAATTTTTCGTTTCTTCTTAAAAAAAACTACACAATATTTCAATCCTCAATTTTGCTCAAATATTTGCAAATATTTGAAGAAGCTACTTTTCGATATTTCAAAAATTAATGTCTTTGTTGCTTTATTGCCTACAGTAAAAGAATGTTTACACAACCCATGTTAAATACTCGAGTTTATCCACCGATCACTCCTACTAACATTTCAATAAACCTACCCCGACCAAGGATACATCAAAACATATTGCAAACAACAGGAACATGTTTAGTAAATTATCACCCTGAAGAGTGCAACCCAAGCACGAACTTTCCCTCCTGGTAACTTCCAAAAGCCAAATCTCGTTCTTTGATAAACACCATACCTCCCCGATTCCTCCAATACAGTTCCGCGCTCGGTTCGACGTCACTTTAACACGTAAATTGTCCTCCTCGGAAAATCTTCGTAGCTCCGAGTTCGAGTCGTTGGAAGAACCGTAGGCCTCCAATTAAGGATTCCGACCAGCGTACGCATCCTCGTGGTAGGGGACGAAAGAGAGAGAGAGACGGGGCTCGAACACGGCCCATTTAATGCGAGTTAATGTACGATAAAAGATAAGACGCCCGGCTAGAGGTGGGGAGTGAAGCACGGGGGTGAAAGGGTCGAGGGGAAACCGCGTTAGAATACATTCTGTTTGATAAATCGCGCGGCTGGTACGCGCTCGCCGATTAGACTTCTCTTCCTCGTATTATCGCGGATCTACCTGCAGCGAGGGAGCGAACAGTTTCGTTTCCTCCTCGCTGGCTCTTTTTTTCTTCTCTCTTTCTCTCTCTCTCTCTCTTTCTCTGTGCCCCCTCCCCTGTCAAGCGGGGATAGAAACGTTACAACGCAACGTCCCGATTATGGTTGAAAGGAGTTTATGCGAATGGGCCCCGTAATGCGCCGTAGATAGCAGGATTTACCACGAGTATCCGTTGACGCACCGTGGCGCGTAACACGTGAGAAACACCGCGCCGTCTTCGTTTCTAAGCGCGACGGATCGTCGATCGGGTACACCCGGATCCACGGATTCAAGCCACGGAAATTTTACACCAAGCCCGATTTCTTTCGTAACCGGTATAAATAATCGTAATCGAGCGAGGACGGTGAGCGCAACTCGAACGTAGCCAAGGGCCGCGGTTTGCCGCGATATTGATGGACGCGTCGAGCGGAGAAACGAACGGGTACATCTGCATCGTTGTTTCCAGATGAACCCACGCTGCGAGACGTATGCTCCCACGACAACGGCCAAATTTATCTCGTCCTGTCGGCGACAGAGGTCGAGGACGTTCACGGTGCCCTGCGATCGAAGGACCCGCGGACGCACCGAGTTTCGCTCTCACGGCGCGACCCAAGTGTAACGAGTTCTCGATCGAGAGCAACGCGTCTCGTTTCACCGATGCACTCGTTTCATCGATGCACTCGTTTCACCGATGCACTCGTTTCATAGTTGCACTCGTTTCGCGACTAAGAAACGAGGAAAAACTCGAGAAGTCACGAACGTGCGACAATATTACTCGCCCTGTGTGTCGGGTTGTTCGGAACTTTCGAGTTTGAAGCAGTTTGGAACTGTTTGACGAGGTTTGAAGACGCATGGTACGGGTTTAGAGAACCGGGAGCAACTGCCGCCGATGTGCCACGTTTTCTTTTAATTGTCGACTGTGTTTTTTCGGACGATGATTTCGATTCTGATTCGAGTTTGCTTGCGTTGCGCGACTGTTTGGGGCACTTCGAGACAGGTGGTCTGCGATTCGATAGGCACTTTTGTTTGATGTCATTTTCGAACTCTGGAATATGTACGTTGTGTAATAAATTTGAACTCTGGAATATGCCCGTTGTCTTTTGGAAGTTTGGGACATTCCGATGCGTACAGGGAAATTTTTATCGTTCTGTATCGAGTAGTAATTTTGAGGTTTGATGCAGTTTGAAGCGCTTTGAAAATGGACTCTCACACTATTCACACATCTCGTTAATGTTCGTACAATTTCACGACCATTGTGCAACTGTCTGGCATTTTTCGAGATAGAAAGGTACTTTTGTTAGATATAATTTTCAAATTTTAAAATATGTGTAATGAATATCTCTTAAAAACTTGGAAAATTACATCGACACGAACGGGACAATTTTCATCGAACGGGACAATTTATATTGCACGGGACAATTTCTATCGTCCTATATCTAATAGTAATTTTAAGGTTTTAAGCAGTTTGAAGCAGTTTGAAGTGCTTTGAAGATGTACTCTCACACTATTCACACATCTCGTTAATTTTCGTACAATTTCACGTCCACTGTGCAACTATCTGACATTTTTCGAGACATAAATGTACTTTATATAATTTTCCAACTCTAGAATTTGTGTGCAATGAATATCTCTTAAAAACTCTAGAAATTACGTCGACACGAACGGGACAATTTCCATCGAACGGGACAATTTCCCTCGTTCTATATCTAACAATAATTTTAAGATTTGAAGAAGTTTGAAGCAGTTTGAAGCGCTTTGAAAATGTACTCCTCACACTATACGTATATCAAATTAATTTTCATACAGACTCACTGGCCCACCGTGCAACTATCTAACATTTTTCAAGACAGAAAAATACTTTTTTTACATACAATTTTCAAACTCTAAAATATATGTAACAAATATCTCTTAAAACCTCGGAAAATCACGTCGACGCGAACGAAACAATTTCCATCGTTCTGTATCGACTAGAAACTTTAAGATTCGAAGCAGTCTGAAGCAGTTTGAAGCAGTTTGAAGCGATTTGAAGACGTGCTCTCGCACCGTTCACACATCCCGTCGATTTTCACACAGATTCGCGTCCACTGTGCAACTGTCGGACATACATCGATAAAGAGAGGTACTTTCATTAGACGTTTCCTCGAACCCTGGAATTTTTCGTCCCCGGTACGATAAATATCTTCGCAACAGGGACAAACGGGAGCTGACCGAGCACCGAAGCGAACGTCGGACCGGGGCATCGCGGGAATTTCTCGGAAAAATTCTCCGCGAAAGTCGGTGGAACTCGGCCGGAAACAAGGAAATCGTTCTCTGCGGGATTAGTGGTGGCGGCGTCGTCGGCGGCGGCGTGACGTAACGCGGCACGTCGGGGTGCCTTATGAAATATCGCGGCAATATACGTTCACCGTCTCGTGTGGATTACGGGCCCGGTGGACGATATCTCATATCGGCCGCCGGACACCGTCGATATGCGACGAATGAGACCAGGTATGCCAGACTCGCAGGTTACAGATGATCGACCCACCGTATTATTGCTCGTACCTTAGCCACCCGTATGATACCAATATTCCCAATAACGCTACCTAGACGATGCCTAGGGTCCGTGAGACGTCCTCCCGACCGACTGGACCGTGGAATACCAAAGGAATAGCCTTAACAATGAACCAAGGGCCCTTCCAGAATTTTCAAAGTTCCCCGACGGGAGGGAAATACTTTTCGGTCCTGGTTCGACACCGATACGGATGAAATAGCATTCCTCAGACGCGGTACGTTCGCACGGAGCTGCGAAAATCATTTCGGGTCATTTTTCACCCGCGATATAAAATCTTTCTACGCTTCTTCGAAGATTATCGGATCTCTTCGTTTGCTCCCAGTTGCTTACAATAATGTGTTCGTACGATAATATTAAGCTGTATTTGTAACTTTAGTAAATGATAGATCTTCTTAAACGAGGGTAGATGAACCTGGAATGTTTCATTTACCGTAAAGTTTCATGAAATTATTACTGAGACAAGAATGTTTTATTCACTGTAAAGTTTCATGAAATTAATCCTGGGACAAGATATATAGTCTAAGTGGTCGTTCCGATTGTTTCTCGACTATTGGTCACACTGTCGAGCAACAGTAGACAAGAAGCTGTCACTAGGAACATTGTCCTCAATTTTCTCCATAACGTCAACCTTGTCATTTTCGTATCGCAGAATCCTTCTAACCCCAAGCGCGCGAATTTCGATCCACACGGTCCACGCGCGCAGACGCACGCGCATTAGATCGATCTTCGCTCGCGTTTCTCCCAAAAACGGGCCACCTTCGATGCAATTTCTCATCGTCCCATATTTCCTCCTTATTCTCCATCCGTGGAACGTTGTACGATTCAGATAGCGAGGATCCACGATCCGGTGGACTCGTAACTCCAAGAAGCTGTGGCACGGGGGTGTGTGTGTGTTCGAAAAGCCACCCTCCCGATGGAAACACCGTCGGTGGCACAGTGGTACCGGTGGATGGTTGTACGCCGCGAAAAATGTGGGAATTAAAGGGTTAACCGCAGGGCGGTTCGCATGGCCACCGCGAACGAATACAATAACGCGATACCGGGCTGTACACGGTCTGGTCGAAGAGGAGGAAGCGAACCGAGCGAGGAAGGAACGAGCCACGAGGAGCACGGAGAACCACACAGAGAGAGAGTGACAGAGAGAGATAAAAAGAGAGAGAGAGAGAGAGGGAGAGAGAGAGAGAAGAAGAGTCGGGGAGAGTCGGTCGTATTAATATCGCATATCGGACAGCCATGGCAGAGCTCAGCGTAGCCGTCCACCACGGCCGATATGAAATCATCGCGCTGGACGAGGGAGTGCTTCGCAAATAGTACGGCATAATTGGAATCCATCCGGCAAACACGGCATCGGCCGTGCTCCAATCAATCTGTCGCGATGCTCCGCGCCTTGCCACGCTCGCTCCGTTTCGCTCGTAAAAATTGGACTCGTCCGAACGAACGTAGCCTCGGACGGGGTGGGGGACCGGACAGGGGGTGAAGAGGGAGGAGCGGGTGGTTGAGAAGCGTCCGCCACGAGATTCGTGTAATTAATCGCGCGGAGCGGAGCGATGAGGAGAGGAGCGAAGAGGAGAGGAGCGAAGAGGAGAGGAGCGAAGAGGAGAGGAGCGAAGAGGAGAGGAGCGTAGAGAAACGGGGTGGGGTGGAGAGGAGAGAAAAGAAGCGGGGAGGAGCGGAACGGAGAGGACAGGAGCGGAGAGGAGTGAAGAGGAGCGGAGAGGAGTGAAGAGGAGTGATTAGGTGCGGGGTGGGGTCGAGGGGGATGGAGAGAAGCGGAGAGAAGCGGAGAGAAGCGAAGAGAAGCGAAGAGAAGCGGAGAGAAGCGGAGAGAAGCGGAGAGAAGCGGAGAGAAGCGGAGAGAAGCGGAGAGAAGCGGAGAGAAGCGGAGAGAAGCGGAGAGAAGCGGAGAGAAGCGGAGAGAAGCGGAGAGAAGCGGAGAGAAGCGGAGAGAAGCGGAGAGAAGCGGAGAGAAGCGGAGAGAAGCGGAGAGAAGCGGAGAGAAGCGGAGAGAAGCGGAGAGAAGCGGCGAGAAGCGAAGAGAAGCGGAGAGAAGCGGACAGAAGCGGAGAGAAGCGGAGAGAAGCGGAGAGAAGCGGAGAGAAGCGGAGAGAAGCGGAGAGAAGCGGAGAGAAGCGGAGAGAAGCGGAGAGAAGCGGAGCGGAGATGATAGGAGCGTAGCGGAGCTGAGAGGAGTGGAGAGAAGCGGAGAGAAGCGGAGAGAAGCGGAGCGGAGATGATAGGAGCGTAGCGGAGCGGAGAGGAGTGGAGAGAAGCGGAGAGAAGCGGAGAGAAGCGGAGAGAAGCGGAGAGAAGAGGAGCGAAGATGATAGGAGCGTAGCGGAGCGGAGAGAAGAGGAGCGAAGATGATAGGAGCGTAGCGGAGCGGAGAGGAGTGAAAAGAAGCGGAGGAAAGCAAATCGGAGAGAATAGGAGCGTAGTGGAGCAAAAATAATTGAAGAGATGCAGGAAGGAGCGGAGAAGGTTGGAAAGAAGTGGAAAACAGCGAAGAGGAGTGGAGAAGAGCGAAAAGAAGCAGATAGAAGCAGAGCGGAAATGATGGGAGCGAAGAGGAGTTCTAGTGAAGGAGAGGGATGTGGAGAAGAGGATAGTGGAGTGAGAAAATACAGAGAGGAACGAAAAAGAGTCCTAGTTTAGCGGAGAGAATTGTAGAGGAGCGTATAGGAGCCAAAAGAAGTAGACAGGAGCGAAGAGGAGACCTCGAAGAAGAAAGGAAGGTAAGAGGAGCGTGGTAGAGCAAAGAATGGGGAAAATAAGCGGAGAGGAACCTAGCGGAGGGAAGAGAAGCGAAAAGAAGCGTAGCGGAGCGAAGAGAAGTCGAAAGGAGCGAAGAGGAGCAAAGAGAAGCGAAAAGGAGCGTAACAGAGCGAAGAGAAGTCGAAAGGAGAGTAGTGGAGCGGAGTGAAGCGCATAGAAGCGGAGAGGAGCGGATAGTAGAAGATAAGAGCGAATAGGAGCGAAGAGGAGCGTAACAGAGCGAAGAGAAGTCGAAAGAAGAGTATCGGAGCGGAGTGAAGCGCATAGAAGCGGAGAGGAGCGAAAAGGAGCCGAAAGGAGCGAAGAGGAGCAAAGAGAAGCGAAAAGGAGCGTAGCAGAGCGAAGAGAAGTTGAAAGGAGAGTAGTGGAGCGGAGTGAAGCGCATAGAAGCGAATAGTAGCAGATAAGAGCGAATAAGAGCGAAGAGAAGCTCGGAGAAGCTCTAGAAGAAAAAAGAGAATCGTAGAACAGAGTAGTGGGGCTAAAAAATACAAAGAGAAGCTCAAAGCAGTCTAAACAATACTAAAGAAAACGAAGAAGAGCATATAGAAACTAAACGATACAGAGAGAAGCTCAGAAGAGTCTAAACAATACTAAAGAAAACGAAGAACATATAGAAGCTAAATCATACAGAGAAAAGTGAAGAGAACCTCTAGAAGAAGAAACAAAAGCGTAGAGAAAAGTAGCGGAACAAAGAATAGGTAAAACGATCAGTGAAGAACCTGATGGAGCAAAGAGAAGCGAAAAGGGGAGCAACGAAACACAGTGTAGAAAATAAAAGCGGAGAGGAGCGTAATCGAGCGGATAGGAGCGGAGAGGATCTTACACTCGTCCTAAATTCGACTAACTGGAAACGAAGTCGAATCCGGCATCGCGGGACTTTATGACACGCAATAAAGATTGCGCGGGACGCGACCCGACGCCTTCGGGACGGTTTCGGGGGTCCGTGAACGCGGTCGTTGTCGAAGAGGGGGACGACTTATATTTATATATATACATATATATATGTATACATATTTATATATATATCTTTCACGAGCGGATTGCCCGGTGCGAGGTGCCCCCCTCGACTCGCGCGCGTCCGCCGATCGTGTTCTTATAACGTCTTCCTTTCTCAGCGATTCCCGAAATTAATAGCCGGCTAAGTGGCGGTTAAATTATTGCCTCGTAAATATCTCCGCGACCCTCGACTCGACGCGCCCGGGTCCCGTTTTCCGTTTCTGTCGGCGACGGGGGTGCGAAACGTCTACAATCCCCCGGACCCCTTGTTCCCCCGATCGCGCTCACAACGCGGACCAAAGTCGTATCCACTGTTCGAACAGACCCCGAGACGGTAACTAGATACGCCGTATCTACGAACAGGATTGCCACGGACACGTCGATCGAGATAGACGTCCCTCTCGATAATATTTCGTTCGTTTTATCGACGAGTAGCTTCTTCTTAGTCTCGTGGCGTTCCAAGAGGTGAAGAGTGTATCCGTACAGGGGGTACGAATCGACTGTCTCTGGATCGAGGTTCTTGAAGAGGTCTTCATTGTGTTCGATGTATTGTGCATCGTCGAGAAACACACTTCGAAGTTAAGGGAACAGGGTTAACGAGAGAGAGAGGGAAAGAGAGAGAGGTATGTTCTTTTTTTTGTGGAGTTTTCAAGCGAGAAGTACAGAGAGGATGGATTTCTAAGCAAAAGTATTTTGTATCGAGATTTTTCATTTTGGAGCTCTCCTCATCGTTGGACTCTATAAGTCAAAATATCTTAAAGAAATACTCGAGAGTGAAAGAGAGCTCTGTTCCTCTTTTCATGGAGTTTTCAAACGAGAGAAGTACATAGAATATAGATTTCTAACCAAAAGTATTTTGTATCGAGACTTTTAGAGATTTTCCATTTTGGAGCTCTCCTCATAGTTGGACTCTATAAGTCAAAATATCTTAAAGAAATACTCGAGAGTGAAAGAGAGCTCTGTTCCTCTTTTCATGGAGTTTTCAAACGAGAGAAGTACATAGAATATAGATTTCTAACCAAAAGTATTTTGTATCGAGACTTTTAGAGATTTTCCATTTTGGAGCTCTCCTCATAGTTGGACTCTATAAGTCAAAATATCTTAAAGAAATACTCGAGAGTGAAAGAGAGCTCTGTTCCTCTTTTCATGGAGTTTTCAAACGAGAGAAGTACATAGAATATAGATTTCTAACCAAAAGTATTTTGTATAGAGATTTTTCATTTTGGAGCTCTCCTCATAGTTGGACTCTACAAGTCAAAATATCTTAATGAAATACTCGAGAGTAAAAGACAGCTCTGTTCCTCTTTTCGTGGAGTTTTCAAGTGAGAAAGGTACTGAGAGGATGGGTTCATAAACAACGATATTTGTATCGAGAGTTTTCGAGAGATCAATGATCTGCTTCGAGAGCAGAAATCTAAGATTTTGATGTTAGAGCTTCTCTCATAGTTGAACTCTATGAATCCTAGGGTTGGACCTATAAGTCCAACATGGACCCTATATATAGACCCTATAAGTCCAAACATGTTAACGAAATACTCTCGAGAGCTCTGTTTCTCTTTTTGTAGAGTTTTCAAGCAAAAGAGGTACACAGAGAATAAATTTCTAACAAATGACGTTCGTGTCAAGATTTTTCGAGAGATCAATAATCTGCTTCGAGAGCAAAAATCTAAGATTTCGATGTTGGAGTTCCCCCCATAGTTGGACCCTCAAAGCCCAAACATGTTTCGGAGTAACTCTACAAGTAACTTTCTACGCAAACTGTCGGTTCGCATTTAATTTTACAGTTACACAGAACTCTCTGTGTTTAACCTCTTGCCCTACGATTTAAGTTCCAATAGCGTGAGCCCTAAACGACAAGGTCGGTCACGCGTTGAGCCATTCCACGGTTCGACCTACAGAATGTAAGTACATCTGTGAAGTACAACTGTTTCAATTTTGTAACAATTACCAATCATCGGTAAACTGAAAAGCTTTACTACCTTAAAATAAGTAACAAATAAGTAACATTTAGTTCCAATTTCCGAGTAAATCCTTACTTCACATTATTAACGTCTAAAAGAAAACTTAAAGGAAAATCAATCATCTTCAACCTCATGATACCTTTTGAAGCACATTGGTACATATAATGAAACTTTCCATCTTTTTCACTCCAAAGTTGTTTCCCTACATTATTTACAAACTCTCAATGTCCAAAATTTGAAACATCTACCTGGTCATTCTTCATCATTCGCTCGTATAATACATTCAGTTCACCACAGAACAATCTTCAAGAATAACACGTAACCAACGAGACAAACTAACCACAACTATTCGTTTCTGATCCGATTGCCTGATCACGAGTCTCACACGTGACCAATAGGTCAACGAAATAAATACAACGAACAAAACACGTCTTCCTTCCTCTCGACGATTGAGAATTGAGAAATATGAAAGTTCGGTACGTAAACGGAGAATTAGACGACGAAACGAGCATGGAATCGTTTATCTCGGGTCGCGAAATTAAAACGTCGTTTTTTTTTTTTTTTTTTTTTCTTTTACCGAGCGACCAATTAGATCGGGAGCGGTCTCGCCGACGGGGCTTAATTATCTCCGTTTCGTCGATGGTTTACAATCGGTTCACGTGCACGCGGCTCGAAAAGGCTACTCTCACAGCAGACGCGCGCACAATGGCCCCGGTTATGAGCGTACCGCGCCGCTCAGAATGGAAAACCACTTATTATCTTACTGTCAGGAGGGTCGTCGATTGCACCGCATCGGCAGGAACGGTAACGAGCGCGGCAATTACCGCACTCTTTCATAGAGCAGATAGCGAGAAACCAGAAAGCCACGGGGCCGTCTTGGCAGAACAATGGCACCCGCGTTTCGAGCTTGCGTCTCGCTAGCGAGATAATTCTCTCCGCGGGCAGAACCGTTGCGGTTCACCCGGTGTCGGACATTTTCTTCACCGTGCCGCCGCACGATAATTTCAACAATTATACCGTGCCAGCTCCGACCAGTTTCCTCCGACGAGACGAAATCCGCTCCGTTCGATCGCTTAACGAGCTTTCGCGACGATTTACGACGCGTGTTCGCGATTGTTTGTATCGGTCGGCGTGGACGAAGCTCGAACGGATCTGGTACCTGTCTAGAGGTCTAGGGACACCTGCGATATTTTTACCATGCAAGTATCTCTAGAGGCGTCTTAAGTCTTTTTCTATAGCGAGTATAGTCGCTCTTTACGGGACATTGAGTACGTACAATGAGCGAGTATAGTTCTACGGGAGATACTAGTTATGGACGACAGGTGAATATAGTCGTTCTCCAGGTGATACTACTTGTGTATGACAGGTGAATATAGTCCTTTCCCCAGGAGATACTAGTTATGGACGACAGGTGAATACAGTCCTTTTCTATGAGGTACTACTTGTATACGACAGGTGAATAAAGTCATTCTCCATTTGATACTAATTATGTACAATAGGTGAATATAGTCTTTTTCCAGGAGATACTAGTTATATACGACAGATGAATATAGTCCTTTTCTATGAGCTACTACTTGTGTACGACAGGTGAATAAAGTCATTCTGCATGAGATACTATTTATGTACAACAGGTGAATAAAGTCATTTTCCAGAAGATACTAATTATGTACGATAGATGAATATAATCATTCTCCAGTAAATACTAGTTATATACGACAGGTGAATATAACCTTTTCTATGAGATACTACTTATATATAGTCCCTCTCCGCGCAACTATAGTCACTTGTCAAGGTCCTCGGCATACTTCCTCCACACTTCCTCCTATATAGCAAGTACTGTTGTAGCAGGTGTTATATAGCAAGTAATGTTGTAGCAGGCGTTATATAGCAAGTACTGTTATAGCAGGCGTTATATAGCAAGTACTGTTATAGCAGGCGTTATATAGCAAGTACTGTTATAGCGGATGCTATATAGCAAATACTGTTGTAGCAGGTACTACATACTAGGTAATGTATAGCAGGTGTGCTATTATATAGCAAGTACTTGCAGTGTTTCTTGAGACGATAACACTTGTAATTGAAATTGTCTAAGCGAAGGGCGAAGAAAATAATACCTCTACCGGAAAACTTTACTCGCAAAGAATAGGTATCCAAAGCGAGTGCACACGAGTATCAATGTCTCCCGATGGTAACGTATCATCAACTATACTGTTCCTAGCAAGAACTTAAGAGAGGTCCAGTTAAAATTCATCGTATACCCAGTATCTAAAGCGATCTCGAGAAAATCCTTTCCAACGACCGTTGAAAATCACCGGTAAACAGTCCACACAGAATACAATGCAATGCATGAAACTATACGAAAGAAAAATTCCTCGAGACACTATACTGTAAATATCCTACTTGGAAGAAGAGTTCTTTCTCGAAAAACCACCGCTGAAGAAACATTTCCAGACGCGATACCTAAACGCTAACCTCCACGACGTGGAACATAGTGAACACAGCGCCCTTCAACGGCGAAGATGGTTCAAAAGGGTTAGAACCCACCAGAGCCGAATCGCGGCCCACAAATGACACAAAAGTCGTCCGTAAAGCCCGCTCGGTCCCTCCGCGAGCGCGAGGACATCTCGCGAGTATCGTCCTCACGGTAGGATCCTCGAACGCCGCCCCCTGCCCCCCGTTTCGCGCCGCGGCGTCGTCGGTAGTTTTCTTACCGAGGGAGGTGCGCGTAGGGGGACAATAATTCCAACAATTAGATCGCGGCTATACGTTACGAGGTTTTTTCCAGCGCGAGGGTGGCCAGGAGTAAAGGCAGCAGCGGCGAGGAACGCGGCGGCGGTGACGGCGGCGGCAGGGGGAGGTTACGGAGACCCCGGCTCAAGGGGGATGGGGAACATGGCCGCACAGGCTCGACGTCTCCACCTTTTTATTGTGAGCGCCAGAGGCAGAAGGCAGAATGTCTGTCTGTGACCACGCGCGAGCTCGAACTCGCGCTCGCGTGTATGCGTACGCGACCGTGTGTGCGCGTGTACATCTATACGGGTGTATTTACGTGTACGTACAGCGAGCTGGTGAACGAAAGAGAGAGAGAAAGAGAGATAGAGAGAGAGAGAGGACGTGGCACGGATGAGAAGAAGAGGGAAAAAGGACGAGAAAGTGGAACGGAGCGAGGTAGAAAGAGTTTGCGGAGGAGGCTGGCAGCCAGCACCTCCGACTGGCTGGTTGGCTGCGGAACAGTCCTCCTGCACACTTATTCGCCTGGTCGTGCGGCGGTAGTCGCGTTTATTTATCGGCGGTTGCCATTGAGTGGCGCTAGCGCGGCATTTTAATTGCGCTCTTATACCACCACCGTGCGCACCGTGGGCCCTCCAGGGCGGCGGTGGCCCCACAGGGCCCCACCTCGCCCCCTCGCGCGCCCGCCCCTACCCCCCTACACCGGCTACCTTCACGCCGCCTCCGCGACCTCCGCCTCGGTCCCCGCTACGCTTTTGTGCGTTGTCCCGTACACCGAATCGCCTACCTCCTCTCGTTCCTCCACCTTACCGAGCGAGCGTATTTTCTCTCCCCTTGGTCCACTCCCTCTACTCCCCCCTCCCTCGTCCTCCTATGACGTTCGTCGTCGTCGTCGAATCCCGAGTTACTTACTGCTGCACCCCGCCGCACTGTTCACGTGTACCGTCGCTTATGCGCGACGTCGACGTGGGAAATGAAGCTGCCGGATCGGCAGCGAGACACCGAGACGGACCGAATTACCGAGCGGACTTTTTTCTCTGCTCGCTGACTGCGCTGGCGCCTCGTCGACCCGTTGGGTGTACCCTCGGCTCTCTCCCCTTCGTCGTTCTCGTTCTACGGTTGTCGCGGTGGATACTTCGGCTGTGACCGAGTACGTTGTTGGCCACCGGGTACCGTGGAACGTTCGCGGAGTCTTTCGAAGGTGTGTCGATGCGATGGGTCAGCGCGGGATGTTTTGACCGCTCGTGGCCACGGTGGAGTTAATCGTACTTGGTTCCGTAGTTGCGAGCGACGTTCTTGTATCGTCCGAGTTCGAGTCCAATAATGACGCAAACGAGGAAAGAAGTTCCTTGGAAGAGACCGAGAGCGGAGTGCAATGTCTCCCGAACTCGTTATCGATGTTTAGAATTCCGTGGGAGAATTATTAGGTACTATAATTCTCCTTAGTAGTTAATATATTGTAGTTTATGTATAGTAGGTTTCATGTAGCAAGTACTAGTATAGCAGGGAGTATGTTCCAGGATCTGTATAGTAAATTTCGTAGAGTAAGTACTGTTATAGCAGGTGCTGTATAGCGAGACTGTTATAGTGGGTGCTATATAACAAGTATTATTATAGCAGGGAGTGTATACCAGGAACTGAATAGTAAATACCATAGAGTAAGTACTGTTATAGCAGGTCATATATAGCGAAACTGTTATAGTGGAGGCTATATAGCAAGTACTATTATAGCAGGGAGTATATACCAGGAACTGTATAGTAAATACCATAGAGTAAGTACTGTTATAGTAGGTGCTATGTAAGGAGACTGTTATAGCGGGGGCTATATAGCAAGTACTATTATAACAGGGAGTATGTACCAGGAACTGTATAGTAAATACCATAGTGTAAGTACTATTATAGCAGGTGCTGTATAGGGACTATTATAGCGGGTGCTATATAGCAAGTACTATTATAACAGAGAGTATATACCAGGCACTGTATAGTAAATACCATAGAGTAAGTACTGTTATAGCAGGCTTTATATAGCAAGGACTGTTATAGCGGATGCTATATAGGAAATACTGTTGTAGCAGATGCTACATACTAGGTAATGTATAGCAGGTGTGATCCTAGCTGATACTGTGTACTCGGTATTATATAGCAAGTACTATATAGCAAGGACTGTTATAGCGGATGCTATATAGGAAATACTGTTGTAGCAGATGCTACATACTAGGTAATGTATAGCAGGTGTGATCCTAGCTGATACTGTGTACTCGGTATTATATAGCAAGTACTATTATAGTACATATTACTAAAGTTCGTGATCTTTGAATCAGTCGGCACAGTCGAAACCTCGGTACCCAAGAAGGTTACGTACGACTCGCACTCGTCACTCCCGAGTTACGAAAAGTCCCGTCCCTGATGAAAAGACACTCTCCTTCGCACTTACTCGAGAGTGAAGTCGACTCTCCCCTACTCGTCATCGGATGAGTACCACAATTGAACCAATTATTAGACACTGTTACACTAAGTTCTGTACACTATTCCAAGTATCACAGCAGGCAAAGGAAACCCATACTAAGAATACACGATCAATGGGAAATCCGGTGAAATTCCACGTCGCCCAGGAGACAAAAACGCGAAAGGAACGCCTCATTAGGGGGCGATCTAATGGCTCGAGCTAATGGATCGATCGCGTTGAACCTCTTAGTGCCACCTAGAGAATACGGAACACCGAGGAAATGATCGGCGGACATATCCATCCGCGAACCGAACCCTTATCCGGAGCACTCGTTCATCATCCTCCGGACGGTGGGAATACTCGCGTAGGTGACCCGTGCGCTCGCGCTCGCGCGTCCTCTCCGCCTCTTTTCGCGATTAACCGTGTAGGAACCGTGGTTCGGGCGTGTGTGAGCGTGCACGCGGAGTCCTCTCGCGCATCCGTGGAGACGCGTACGGTATAAGCATGCCTCCCCGAAGGCCTGTGTCCGGCGTATTTCAGCCGGGTTATCATCGCCAGATCTACAGGGACTACGCGAGAAATTATTTATTAGCGCGGGACACCTCCTTCGTCACCACCAGCTTGGGGGGACGGAGTTCTTCCGCGGAGGCACGTCGTAAAAAAGATTAACGAGCGTCTGACCAACCCTGACGGCGGAGGAGAGCGCGAAATCACGCCGGAAGGGGCCCCCGAACGCGAGAGACGCCGAAGATGCGATAATCGCTGCGGGGAGCGCGCGTTCTCGCTCGCCTTTGATTTCCTGATTCCGCTCGACGAACGAAGACGCTTACAAAACGGCTATAGGAACTCGAATTTCACGAAAGGAAAGGAACAATGATTCTTTTTTTTGTTCACTTCCTGGGTGCGAGATAGTCGACGAGGTAGTTCGGGAATGTGGATGATCTTTGGTTGATTCGTGGTTCAATTTGAAAATCGAGTTACTCGGGTAATTTTTATGTTGACAGTATTGTGAAGCTTTCTTTTTTTGGGTTAGTGTATAATTTTTGGTACACGAGTATACGTAAAAGCACTCGATTAGAATTCTAGTATCAGTCAGATCGATTATTTTCATATTTCGAGTTATTTTTGTATCGAGAAATGTCGATGTCTCGTTTCGTATTTCCATCGCGCAGAATCTTTGGGGATAGGTTCGAAAGTAGTCTCTGGTACCTGATTTTTGCTCAATTGTAGTAACATAGATAAACTTTGAACTGTTTTTCGAAAATAACTTTCTGGTATTATGTCGAGCAACTTCTTTTTACTGTAGGTAAAAGTAGGTACTTCTAGATCTCTAGAGGGACTGTAAAACATTAGAGCTCTAGAACTCTAGAAGAACTGTACAACACTAGAGCTCTAGAACTCTAGAAGGACTGTAAAACACTAAAGCTGTAGAACTCTAGAAGGGGTGTAAAACACTAGATCTCTAGAACTCTAGAAGGACTGTAAAACACTAGGACTCTAGAACTCTAGAAGGACTGTAAACATACTAGAGCTCTAGAACTCTAGAAGAACTGTAAAATACTATAGCTCTATAACTTTACGACTCTAAAAGTCTAGGCTCTGATACTGATACAAGGAATAATAATCATTCATTGGTATATACAGGAAAAGGAACTCTTTGTTGCAAAATAAATACGAAATGCGTGTGCAATGATAATAACAATTAAGACACACGTTTGCATCAATCCTAAAGCGAAGACAATCTTCCTACCGCGGTAATCGGTCGACCTTCTAAATATATTAACAAAAAATAAGTGAGAAACCAAGAGTGCTACCAAAACGATTATTATTTAGAATAAAACCTCTTATATAATTGCAACAACTTGTCATCGATATTTAGAATACTATAAGAGAATTATTAACTACTGTTACAGTTGTTACTATATAGTATCCTTCATATAGCAAGTACAATTATAGCAGGTACTATATACCACACACTATATAGTAAACACCATATAGCAAGTAAACGTTCTACGGTTTCTGATATTACGATCAAAAGTTTACAAAATTCATCCAACATCAAATCGTACCATGCTTCAACGTATTCATCCGTTCCTCCTCGGCCATCTTCGTATCCTTCGCGAGCACTAACGGTGTAGATCGCGAGTAAACCAACATGGCGGCCGCTCACCGTGGAAGACGAGGTGAACACGGCCCCGAACGACGAACGAGGAATCGATATAATATTCCGAATCAGCCTGGAACGTCTCCGCTCCAGTAATTTTTAATCCCGGCTCGGAAACGAACGAGCCTGGAAATTGAGAATCCGATCGTGGGAGCGGCGCAGCGGGAACCAAGACGAGTCTATAGATCGTAGACGTATCCCAGGAGTCGGCTGACGAGCCGTCAAACATTCCTAGGCGTCCCTCACGCCCGCCCTCTTTCTCCTCTCTTTGTGAGGGGCGCGCGGTCGCGCTACAAATCCGGCAAACTCTCGCGAAGCGACGTCTCGTGAATAATTCAGCGAGACCGGTCGCGGTGTCCTACGGGAGCAGCCGTTGATTGCCTCGGGAGAGCGTCATCGGCGCGCGTAGACGACCGCCGCCGGGGAATTCTCCAAGATCCCCGTTGCTCTGGCCGCGATTCAAAAGAATTCGAATTAGGGGAGAGGACGCGATACGGTAATTGAACGGTGTCGCGTTAGAGCGCGTACGCTACGAATTCGCGCTCCATTCGATCGGGAACGATCGTTCGTCGAGAAGGTACCTGCATTTTTGACCGTGAACACTTCAGGGGCAATTGAAGACATTGTTTGATCGTTTGGACAAGGTTGTGGAAATATGTGAAATTGCAATTTCTCGAGTCGATTTTTGTAAATTATTTAAGGTTGGGTATTTAAGGGTAAGAATCATGGAAGAGTACAAAATGTATTTTTTTCAAGAGGGAAGTTTTACTGAGAAGATGCTGGAATTTTTTGTGGTGAAGATTTTAGGTCCAAGGGAAGAGATCATTTAAGCAAAGGATTTTTTGGAAGAGTTGCAACTTTTTAAGTATTTTTTTGTAAATTATCTAAAGTCAAGAATTTACAGGTGAGAGTTGAAAAATTCCAAATTGTATTTTTTTCAAGAGCGAGGATTCACTGAGAAGATACTGGATTTTTTAGGGGAGACTTTAGGGGTACCTGAAGAGATTATTTGAGCAAAGTTATGGAAATATTAAGTAGAAAGTTATGAAAGTAAATTATAATTTCTCGAGTCGATTTTTGCAAACTATCCAAGGTCAGGTATTTAAGGGTAAGAGTCACGAAAGATTCCAAAGTGTATTTTTTTCAAGAGGGTGGTTTCACCGAGAAAATATCAACGGTGAAGTCTTTAAGAGAAAAGGAAGAGATTATTTAGGAAAAGTTATGAAAATATTAAGTAGAACGTTGTAAAAGAAATTGCAATTATTAAACTTGATTTTTGCAAATTAGTCAAGATTCTGAATCTATTCCTAAAGGGATGACTAAGTGAGTTCTTTCAAATGCTTAAATCCAAAAGAATTCAATCTAAGGGATGAAATTCGTGATAATTTGAGTCGATCTATATTCACAAATCATTCAAGATCAGATGATCAACTCACAGAGAAAGCTAAAACAGTATTCCAGTGCTTTCTTTATACCCAAAAGAATTCAATTTAGGATACAAAGTGCCTGACAATTCCAGTCGATGTACATTCACAAATCATTCAAACTCACATCATCCACTCACAGACAGAGACAAAAGAATTTTCATCAAAGGTGCACTTAAACTCGAAAAATTGAACTCCATCCATTTTACCACCGAAAAGTAATTTTCATAACAATTAAGTATTTTAAACCGACGAAAGGAGATTATCAGTGAAAAGTTGTCAGAACCTCTCCCAGTGTTACCTGTAAAAGTTCCAATTGTTCGAGTCGGCCTATAAACACACTTGTGTCCATTATTCAAGGTCACGTGTTACCTACAGGTACAAAGTAATCCAAGATGTATTTTTTCAAGGGCGAGCTCGAGCCTCGAATTTAATCGAGCTCACGGATGTATCCCGTGCAAAGACAGAACTTCCCGAAGCACCTTTCCCCGAGGGTTGGTTGGCTTAGTCGAGGATGAACGGTTCGTTTAAGACGTAGCGACGACAGCGACGGAACAACGGGCGCGGACATTACCAGAACCGGTACCTGTCCGGCACAATCGCATTTCCATCGGCGTCGATCTGTTTATACACGATGCCGGACACGCCCGACAAATATTTTCCTTGGCGAAATTCTTCCACGGCGTTCGAGCGTCCCCTGGGTGACGATAATGCCCGAAGACCGGGATTACCGAGCGCACAAGCGCGACGATGTTTTAAACAATCCTCTCCTCGTTCAGTTTCGACCTGGTGCACGATGCGCAAGGTGAAACAACTTTCGTGCGACTTGTGTACGCCGTGACTTCCCCGGACGTCGAAGGTAAACTTTGGTCTTCGAAACGGAATCTTTCGAGCGCCCATACTGGGGGAGAGAAAAAGTTTCGTCGACTTGTATTTTCGACAGCTAGATAGGACGAGGGTGAATAGTTTTCAATAGAAATTACTGTAGCTTTAATTGTAATAGGTTGCTCGATAAGTTTTGTCGTTTGATTGTACTTATTGAACAGTACTGTTCAATGTGGTACTCTTCGATAGAGTACTGTCCAATGTAGTACTGTTCAATGTAGTACTGTTCAATGTAGCACTGTTCAATGTAGCACTGTTCAATGCAGTACTGTTCAATGTAGTACTCTTCAATGCAATACTGTTTGATGTAGTACTGTTCAATGTAGTATTATTCAATGTAACACTGTTCAATGTAGTACTGTTCAATACAGCACTATTCAATGTAGTACTATTCAATGTAGTACTATTCAATGTAGCACTGTTCAATGTAGTAGTGTTCAATACAATACTGTTTGATGTAGTACTGTTTAATGTAGTAGTATTCAATGTAGTACTATTCAATGTAGTACTGTTCTATGCAATACTGTTTGATGTAGTACTGTTCTATGCAATACTGTTTGATGTAGTACTGTTCTATGCAATACTGTTTGATGTAGTACTGTTCTATGCAATACTGTTTGATGTAGTACTGTTTAATGTAGTAGTATTCAATGTAGTACTATTCAATGTAGTACTGTTCTATGCAATACTGTTTGATGTAGTACTGTTCTATGCAATACTGTTTGATGTAGTACTGTTCTATGCAATACTGTTTGATGTAGTACTGTTCTATGCAATACTGTTTGATGTAGTACTGTTTAATGTAGTAGTATTCAATGTAGTACTATTCAATGTAGTACTGTTCTATGCAATACTGTTTGATGTAGTACTGTTCTATGCAATACTGTTTGATGTAGTACTGTTCAATGCAATACTGTTTGATGTAGTACTGTTCAATGTAGTACTACTCAATGTAGTACTGTTCAATGCAATACTGTTTGATGTAGCACTCTTCAATGTAGAACTGTTCTATAGTATGCAATACTGTTTGATGTAGTACTGTTCGATGGAATACTGTTCAACACTACTGTCCAATATAGTGTTGTTCAACAGTACTATTCAATGTAGCACTATTCAATGTAGTACTGTTCAACAATACTATTCACTCTAGTACTCTTCAACAGTACTGTTCAATGTAGTACTGTTCATTAAGTTATATCGAACGACAAAACTTATCGAATACCCTATTACTACAAGGTTTCCTTTTCCATTTTTATTTTCTCGTGAGATTTCAACGAGCGATCGACACAGGATTCGAGCGACAGAAACCACTCGTAAAATAAAACAACCATGAGTAATTTATAACAGAAACTATTGTAGATTCAATCGTACCGTAGATACGAGTATTTATTTTTGATTTTTATTATCTCGCGACATTAACCGTGTCGCGTCGATTCAACGATTCCCTTGTTGGTAATCTAATTGGAGTCTCATTCTCGCTGGAATCATGTCAAATCCGAGCCAAGAGTAAACGATTGTTACTATCGGTGACGCAAGGAAAGAATCACCTCGTTTAAAGATCGCTCGCGAGGAACCGAACGTTGCCACATCTTCGAGATGAAATCATTGAAACGTTCGTGCGCCATTTTCCAGAACGTTCCTTGTACATTCGGAATCGACTTGCCGGCCGGATGAACACGAAAAATGCTACTTGCAATTTTTCCTCCCCACCCATCCACGAACCACGTCCGCGGCGTTTCATTTTTCCTCGGATTATTCTTCGAGTTTCCGTAATACGGTTAGATGTTCACGGTACTTTCACGGGGTAATTGTACTTTATCGTCGGGAACGGCGGAGGTCTATAATCGAGGTAGTCGAGTACATTAATAGGATTCAGGCGTCTCGCAGACTTTGCGCGTCCCGATGCGTCGTAATACCTAGTGTGCTCTGTTTCTCTCTCTGTCTCTCTCTATCTCGCTCGTTGAAACGTACGCGCGACGCGACAATTGTATCTCGCGTAACCAGGTAACGATTCACGGGAAACGCATCGTGGAAACGTGGAAACGTGGAAACGTTCACGATAGAAGAATCCAAACGCGAACAAGATCAAAGGGGCGGTCCACGAAGCGGAAGAAGTCACTTTCGTTAGCATACTGTCGATGAACGCGAAACAAAGGAGGCTTTTATCGAGGTACGGAATGATCGTTTCCAGGAACTCTGAAATTACCAGTGGAAAAAAAAAATGTTTACCATAGATACCGTCTCCTCGAACTAGTCGCGATAGCGGGGTTCGAGTGACCAAATCCTAATTCGTGATCCGAAACAGTACGTTCTATTATCCTCGCTTCTGACTACCGTGGCCTCGAACACGACTCTCGCAGAAGGGACATTCTATCTCGCTGCCAGCGATCGCGTTCGACGTTCAAAGTTCAAATTTTTCCCAGTTCGTTTCCACATCGTTACAGTATCGCGCTGTTCGAGGTACGAGCATTCAACGGTTCGCGTACACGTCGATATTCGATCTACGTATTGCACAATTTCGGGAGAAAAATAGAATTCGAGGAAGGCTATCGACGGAATCGAAAACGTAGTTGTAGTTTGAGTGTTTTGGTTGAAGAATATAGGGCGATCGATCATTTTGAGGATACTTGCTCGAAAGTTTTCGATCTTTAGGTTTCCTTTTCCAAATTTTCTTTTCTTGTGTACGTACTTGGATGTTTTATTGGAAATATTGTCGAGATACAATTGTATTTCGATTTAGAGGATTAAATTTTCCATTCGCTATAATTTTCAATTTTTGCGAATTTTTGAAAAGAAACTTTCTTCTTTTTATTAGGGGGGGGGGGGGGGACAGTTAGAAAGAGTCGAGAAAATGGAATTCTTTTTTTTCTTATTTTCTTAAAGTTTAAAGTGTATTGAATGTTTTGCCTAGAAGATATTTTGAAATTGAAATATTTAGTAAAGTTGCAACCATATGTACACTTGTTCCAATTTACTACAAATTTTATAGAGATAGTCTGTATAGAGTATTCTACAATGCAACGTCCAATGTTTTTAATATGATAACTATTTAATTTTTTATAAACGATAGAAATCATTTCTTTTTGGATAAAAATGATTGTTTTTTCTTTAAACTTCGACCATTTCTACAATTATTAAAATTTTCGAAAAATTGTACACCACATTTTAGATAATAGTCTCTAGTTTATGTATCAACATTTTTTTATTTCAAACCTCCCAGTTCTTGTCAATATTTCACCAGGGAAATAGGTGAATTTTTGTTCGGGGAATAGCTTATAATTTCGCCATTTTGTACAATTCTTACTTTCATAAAATTCTAAAACGAAGCTGAAAGTTATATTTATACTCTCTGAAAAATATTACATTTTCCATTTAGTAACTACATAGAAAAAAATTCTCAAAATTTACCCATTTTCAACCTATTAGACTGATGTCCCCCCTTAAGTACCATTTACCATTTTGTACGATTTTCACTTTCGTAAAATTCTAAAACAAAGCTGAAAGTTATATTTATACTCTCTAAAAAAAATTACATTTTTCATATAGTAACTACACAGAAAAAAATTCTCAAAATTTACCCATTTTCAACCCCTCAGACTGATATCCCCCCTTAAGTACCATTCACACAACAAACCACTCGTTCAAAACTTCTACTCCAATCTTTCTCCCAGATAATTCTCCTCCCTGATCAATTCTACCTACCAACCCATCAACCACTCCTATTAAACCAAAATCCCCAATAAATAACCACCGTTCCAAAGAATACCAAAATGTTCACCGTACTGAAACTTATATTTCTATTCTTTGAAAAAGACTACATTTTCCATTTAGCAACTACATAGAAAAAAATTCGCAAACTTTACCCCTTTTCGACGTCTCAGAGTGATGCCCCTCCTTAAGTACCATTTACCATTTTGTATGATTTTTACTTTCGTAAAATTAGGAAATTGAGTTTCCTAAAGTGAAACTGAAACTTATATTTCTATTCTTTGAAAAAGACTAAATTTTCCATTTAGCAACTAAAAAAAAAAAAATTCTCAAAATTTACCCCACACTATAAATAACTCGTTGAAAACTTCAACTCCAATCTTTCTCCCACATAATTCTCCTCCCTGATCAATTCTACCTACCAACCCACCAACGACTCCCATTAAACCAAAAATCCCCAATAAATCACCACGATTCCGAAGAATACCATAATGTTCACGATACGCTTGGAAAATCATCGTCTCGCGACTCAGTGGCCGCGGAGAGGAGAATCCGCTTTCCATGAGGCGATAGGAACGCGATTTTCCCGTAAAAGACATCTCACCGCGCACGCCAGTGGTGGAATCGTATCTCGCGGGGGCGTGTACGACGCGCTGCGCAACGACGGATCCGCGGGCCCGTAAAGTGGAAAGGAGCGTCGCGGTGCATAGCAAGCGGCGTGCATCGCGCGTCTCACGGCTCGTTTCCGATCCGCGGGACGCGTTCGCGACGCGTACGGAACCGGCGAGAATTTTGCCGCCGCTTAAGCGCGACGCATTTGCATCCACCGCTACCGTTACCATCGCGATCCAACGATGCTCCCCCCGTGGCCCCTGGATCCTTCGAATCTGCATAAATATCCGAGTTGGAACTCGTCGAGTGGTCCACGCAGTCGGTTAATTTTTTCAACACGTGTAATTCCATAGCGGGGCCCCGTTAATGGACGTCCCGCGTACGCGTATGCAGATTCTCGGAAGGAAGCCGATCGCTCGACTCGCCGGAACGATCTCCTTGGGGGCGTGTGACGGGACGGGGGACGGCTCGGGGGGGAGATACTTTCCTGTCAGGAGGCCGTCACGGCTCCGTCGATCTGACTAAGCGCTGATTAACTCCCCCCTCTGTACACCCCGTGACAGAAATAGAACCTTGGTACGCGCTTCCTCGAACTAGTTTCCGTTTGGATTCGATTACCGACGCGGGGGTGGTGGGGCTGTCGGAGCGGGAACACGGAGTCGATTAATCGAAGATCTCGCAGCCATTTTGCTAGACCCGTGCACTTGTCCGCGAGCTTTGGCCAATAGACGCTTTGTTTCGTTGAGGGTAACCGTGAGACATGATCATTTGTATTTGGGTAGGAAATTTCGAGAGGAGATCTGGAGGTTTGTTTGGTTTGGGTTAGGTTTGCGTTGGGTATATTTTTCATTTAGTAAGTACTTAGGAAAAAATTGACATACTTGTCGATAAGATTTGGCCAATAGGCGTTTTGTTTCGCGGAGGGTAACTATAAGACATGATCATTTGTATTTGGGTAGGAAATTTCGAGAGGAGAATCTGGGGGTTTGTTTGGTCCGGGTTAGGTTTGAGTTAGGTATATTTTTTTTTTTTGTAAGTATTTAGGAAAAATTTGCAAAATTTACACATTTTTCAATGGTAACTGTAAAACATGATCATTTGTATTTGGTTAGGAAATTTCGAGAGGAGAATCTGGGGGTTTGTTTGGTCTGAGTTAAGTTTGGGTTAGGTATATTTTTTTTTTTGTAAGTACTTAGGAAAAACTTTGCAAAATTTACACATTTTTCAATGGTAACTGTAAAACATGATCATTTGTATTTGGTTAGGAAATTTTGAGAAGAGAATCTGGAGGTTAGTTTGGTCTGGGTTAAGTTTGAGTTAGGTCAGAACTAGACTGGGTTAGTCAGAATTTTTCATTTAGTAACTACTTACGAAAAAATTCGCAAAATTTACACATTTTTTTGATCATTTGTATTTGGATAGGAAATTTCGAGAGGAGAATCTGGAGGTTAGTTTGGTCTAGGTTAGGTATATTTTTCATTTAGTAATTATATAGAAAAAAATTTGCAAAATTTACACATTTTTCAAGGACTCAGAGTGGTACCCCTTAAGTACCATTCACACTACGAATTGCTCATTCAAAAATTCTACTTCAATCTTTCTCCTAAATAATTCTAACCAACGATTCTCCTCCCTGATCAATTCTACCTGATGATCTCCCTCTAGAAAACTACACAACTCAAAACAGAACCCACTCACATTGAACTCAACTACTCACATTGAACTTAACTACTCACATTACACTAGAATCCCTAATAAATCATCACCGTTCCAAAGAATACCAGAATGTTCACTGTACTGAAACTTATATTCATATTCTTTGAAAAAGACTACATGTTTCATTTTGTAACTACCTAGAAAAAAATTTGCAAAATTTACCCATTTTTTGACGCACCTAAAACACGACACTTTCTATTTTAGTAGGAAATTTCGAGAGAAGGTTAGTTTGATCGATTATGTATCAGTGAGAAATGAGGCTATGATTTCCTTTCTGGGAGTAAAATTTGATTTTTTTTTAGTCAATCTTACGTCATGCAAAGTTTCATATTTTATCAAAAATTTTGTATTTTATCCTCAATCGAGGGAGAATATCTTCAAAAATCAAGAAAAAAATAGTAACAGAAATTAAAAGAAATTCTCTAGCGCATCTTCAGTGATACGTTCACAGTGGTACGTACGAAGTAGTCGTGTAATTAATTGAATATTAGTTCCTTCTAAAAAAAATTACACTCACTGGTATAATTTATCCGTCCCGAAAGCCTCGGTGGAACGAGTTTTAAAAACCGAGATCACGATAAGGGAAACAAGTCGATCCTGTCAGCGGGGCTTTACCGCGCGAATGGGGTCGATAAAGTGTTCACGAGTGAACATTCGGACATTGTTGCAATAAAATAATTATATACCGTAACGAGTTACAAAGTATAGGGTCAATTTGCGCGTAAATCTTCGGCTCGGTGTATCACCATCGGAGCGGATATCCACCCCGAAGCGTCGTCACATTTCAAACTCCAAATTGAACGTGGTAATCGCAGAAGCGCGACCACGGTGGTTTTATTTCTCTTGTTTGTCTTTTTTTCTATTTTTTTTCTTCTTTTTTTTGTAACGCAAGAGTACTTCGGAGCACCCGAAAGGCAACGCCGAGGCATCAGCATCAACTGTTCGCGATCGTATAAGAATATGATAAAGTTGCTTTGATGGGTGGCCATAAAAAGTGTCTTGCGTGTCTAATGGACTTCCCACTGGACCCTTATCACGCAGTTTCAATCTTATATTAACTCTTAAAGTATAAATTACGGAGGCAATCGCGAACGATCTTCCAGCCTCACGCTTCGTTGCCGTCCTCTTCGCGTAATTTATGGCGCATCGGCTCGCGATTTATCGCGATTTTATGGTTCAACGGGAGACGTTGATCGACCCACCGCCGTGTCCAGGTCGCATTAGCCGAAGGGGAACAATTAACCTTAATGACGGTAATAACGCGTTGCACCCTGTATTGTGCGCGGAGTCATTCGATGACTCCTTTCGCTTATAATTCCTGCGGTACTCGTGAGAGTACGTTTAGCGAAAGTGTGTCGGTTAGGTCGTTTGCAATTTGCATCGATCTCGGCGATACTTTTAAACGTCTATTCGCTTTCTCTATTTCGTACGATTATATTGCGGATTGGAAGTACGTTTCGGTGTAAAGTGTGCTACTAGAGGCGAGATTGTTTTATAGAGGCAATGTTTAGTCGTATTTTACGTTGCAAATGATTTGTCGAATAGTATCGACTGCGTGAACACGTCACACGATGTGTTTATTAATCGATTGCTCGATTCGTGAGTAGGTATAGTCCCGAAAGCAAGAGATTACCGTTCAAGGTCACCCTCTCGCCGACTTTACGCTGATTGCACTTTTATTGACTATAATACTTCTCTTTAAAAAATTACAAAATTGATCCGCTACAAATGTCCGGTTAAGTATTCTTTGTCTCTCAATTATTATTCTATAAATTCTAACAATTTTCCCTCCATTTCCATCGATTATAGTATTTCCTTTCAATGTTTAAAAAATTGATCACTCGGTACATCCTAAAACAGTCTGTTACCGTAATTCTTGCCTGTAGAAAAGACTTTAGATGACCTTCGATGGTGAATTGCGTTTCCATCGACTATATTTCTTATTAATAATCTAAAAATTGCACTTTTATCAACTATAATACTTCTCTTTGAAAAATTCCAAAATTGATCCGCTACGAATGTTCAGTTAGGTATTCTTTGTCTCTCAATTATTATTCGGAGAATTCTCACAATTTTCCCTCCATTTCGATCGACTATAGTATTTTCTTTTAATAGTTAAAAAATTGATCAGTAGGTACACCCTAAACCACTCTGTTATCGTAACTCTTGCCTGTAGAAAAGACTCTAAGTGACCTTCGATGGTAAATTGCGTTTCCATCGAGTATATTTTTTATTAATAATCTAAAAATCGATCACTAGGTACATCTCAAACTACTTTAGTATCTATGGTAACTTATGCTACTAATTGAAAGGGCTCTCCGTGAATTATATCTACACCAACTATAATACCTCTCTTCAATAATGACACAATCGACCTTCAACTGTCAATTGCAATTATAATACTTCTATTCGATAAAACTATAAAAATCTTGCCATTCAACAGGTCCTAAACTACTCTAATACCTATAGTAACTTAAGTTACTAGTTGAAAGGGCTCTCTGTGACCTTCGATCGTCAATTATATTTTTACTGACTATAATACCTCTCTTCAACATCTCCACAATTGACCTTCAACTGTCAATTATATTTTAATCGACTATAATACTTCTCTCCGCTAAAAATGTAAAATTCTCGCCACTCGACAGACTCTAAACAACTCTAATAGTTATAGTAACTTACGCTGCTAATTGAAAGGGCTCTCGGTGACCTTCGACCGTCAATTACATCTCTAGCGACTATAATACCTCTCTTCAACATTTCCATAATCAACCTTTAACTATCAATTATATTTCCATCGACTATAATACTTCTCTCCATTAAAAATATAAAAATCTTACCACTTGACAGGTCCTAAACTACTATAGTAACTTACGCTACTAATTAAAAGACCTCCCGGTGACCTTTGGCCTTTAACCTTTAACTATCAATTATATTTCCATCGACTATAATACTTCTCTCCGCTAAAAATATAAAAATCTCGCCACTCTACAGGCCCTAAACTACTATAGTAACTTACGTTACTAATTGAAAGGGTTCTCTGTGATCTTCAACCGTCAATTACATCTCTACCGACTATAATACCTCTCTTCAACATTTCCACAATCAACCTTCAACCGTCAATTACATTTCGGCTATAACATCGACTATAACACATCTTCCCACTAAAACCATAAAACTCTCGTCACTCAACAAGTCCAAAACTACTCCAATAGTAACAGTAACTCACGCCACTAATTAAAACACCTCTCAATAACCTTAGTATCCCTCCACACCACCTCTCGATACCAAAAAAAATCAACCCCTTCCCAAAAAACATCTCAACGATCACCCCGCGAAACGTCGACACGTAACCCATCTTTCCAACGCGTAAAGATCCACATAACCTCTAAAATACCCCCACTCCCGGTATCCACGAACGGAAATCATCTTCGCGCCTCGCTCGTCGTTCTCCCACCCCCCATAAATTCCCCTCCCACACATGACACTCTTCGCGAGAAACAAAGCGGAAAAAAAACAAAAATAAAAAAAAAACCCCAAAAATAAAACGCGAAACCCCGAGCGCGGCATCCATCAGGTTTCGCAATCTCGTCCGCGAGATCTGGCGAAGAGGCCGGTCCTAGCGTCGACGGAATATTTCGCGCTAATTGTCAGAGGGTTATCGTCAATCTCATTATACGCATACCAGCCGCGTGTATCGTCGCGTTACGCGGTCCGTGGGCCCCGTTGGTAGGGGCCCCGGGGGCGTCGACGTCCACCCGTGGCCGGGTACGTCGAACGAGGTGGACGCGAGCCTCGCCGGGCGTGCGGTGAGGTTAGCAAGAGGAGGGCGAGCAGGGAGGTTTTACACGGCGCGACGTTCCCTACGCTCGTTTAGTTGGTTCGCGCGAACGAGGGTGATGTCACCGTGCCTGTTCGATCCGCTATCGCGAATTTTAATGATGGTGCAAATGTCTCGGCGGACCGGCGCTATATTATCTCGGAGTTTAGGCCGGATGCGAGGCCGCCCACGCTTAGCTCGGCCACCATTCCTCGCGGCCACGTCGCCACGGCTACTTACACTCGCACCAGGACCGTGTGGAATTTCGGCCTTTGTCTCCACGACCGGTCCGATTCTAGGCTATTTCGCGCGCAACCCTTGCTTTCCATCCGGGAAACGCCACGGTGAATCGATTCGTTTCACGCAGCCACCACCGATCACCATTTTCTTTACACGGTGTTTCTTCTGCCCCGCTGTTAGTTTAATCTTCTCGCCTTGTAACGCCCGATCCTGTTCATTTTTGTCTTCCATGGCCCTCCCTGGCCCCACTTCCCGCCGCGCTGGTAGTCGTTCATATCTACGTTCACCGTGCTTCGTCTTCCGAGATCCCTCGTTTCTTCGTTCGGGTACACGATGTTCCACGGGGAATCCCTCCCCACCCCCTCCACCCCCACTCCACGCGCACCACCGGTCCTTTGTTCCTGTCTCTTCCCGAGCTTTTTCGATGCACCCGCTTCCCGTCTTCGGTTCGTCTTCGATCTTCGCCGTGTTCGCTTGTTCCGTCTACCTCGTGCTCGTTTTCTTCGGGGCACCGATCGAACTTCGTCTCTAATTTACGATTATACTACCGCTCGCCGACGAAGTCACGATCCACGACTTCGCAGCCCTCGCGCCAACAACGAACAGATGGATAACAATACGCGACGATAAATACACCACGAACGAGCGTAATTCGTTCCGAGCTCACGTCTCGAGTCAATGTTTTTTCATTCGTCTCCGCATTGGCAATTAACACTAGGACTAACCAAAAAGGAGATTTCATTTGTTTTGAAATTCTGTTTTAAATTAGTCGATTGTTAACGGTGTCTTTGTTTGCAATATTCGTGGGCAATTATCGAAATAGACAAGTAATGGTACTTGGAAAGTAACTTGAAACAGGTACTTGGAAAGTAACTTGAAACAGGTACTTGGAATGTTACTTGAAACAGGTACTTGGAATGTAACTTGAAACAGGCACTTGGAAAGTAACTTGAAACAGGCACTTGGAAAGTAACTTGAAACAGGCACTTGGAAAGTAACTTGAAACAGGTACCTGAAAATTAACATTAGAACTACCCAGAGAGGAAATTTTACTTGTTTCATAATTGTTTTTTAAATTACTCGATTGTTACAGGTGTCTTTATTTGCAATATTCGTGGGCAATTATCGAAATAGACAAGTAATGGTACTTGGAAAGTAACTTGAAACAGCTACTTGGAAAGTAACTTGAAACAGCTACTTGGAAAGTAACTTGAAACAGGTACTTGGAAAGTAACTTGAAACAGGTACTTGGAATGTAACTTGAAACAGGTACTTGGAAAGTAACTTGAAACAGGTACTTGGAAAGTAACTTGAAACAGTTACTTGGGAAGTAACTTGAAACAGTTACTTGGAAAGTAACTTGAAACAGGTACTTGCAAAGTAACTTGAAACAGGTACTTGGAAAGTAACTTGAAACAGGTACTTGGAAATTAACACTAGAACTACTCAAAAGGGAAATTTGACTTGTTTCGAAATTCGTTTTTAAATTACTCGGTTATTAACGGTGTCTTTGTTTGCAATATTCGTGGACAGTTATCGAAATAGACAAGTAATACTTGAAAAGTAACTTGAAACAGGTACTTGGAAAGTAACTTGAAACAGGTACTTGGGAAGTAACCTGAAACAGGTACTTGGAAAGTAACTTGAAACAGGTACTTGGAAAGTAACTTGAAACAGGTACTTGGAAAGTAACTTGAAACAGGTACTTGGAAAGTAGCTTGAAACAGGTACTTGGAAATTAACACTGGAACTACTCAAAAGAGAAATTTTACTTGTTTCGAAATTCTTTTTTAAATTACTCGATTATTGATGGTGTCTTTGTTTATACTATTCGTGGACAATGTTATCGAAATAAACTAATGGTACTTGTAAATTTATTTGACCTTTCCTCATTTAACTTCGAAGATACTATTGATAAGAATCTTCAAAGATTCTAGTGTTAAGTGGTAAACAGGGACCAGAGATTCACGATTTTGTTGCGTTTGAAACTTTGTAGTGATAATAGTTTATTTACCGACACCAGGACCATAGCTAGGTTTGATTATAGTCTAAGAGTATCTTTTGTTTTACGACGCAAGTAATAGAGGTTTGAATTGTACGCGAAAAATAAGAAATTAAATGCTTTATTTTGAAAGTGTGTATATTCGCGTATTTATTTTCGTCTTCTTGAATTTACCGATCGTGGAATAAATTATTCGACACCACGTGGCAAAGATTAACCTATTCCACATGTGTCGAACTATTTCTTAAAAAGATTAACCTCGTAAATTTTTTGGAATTAGAAGTAACAGAGGACCGAGAATCTTACGATCTCAATTTGAAAAATTACGATTCGGTTTACACGATCGAGCAACTATAATTTTCCAGTCTTTCTAACCCTTTTGTAAGTATGTTAGCAAAATTTCACCGTCTTCTCGTTTTATTGACTCGATCCTCCATATACCAGCAATTAAATGGTACAAGAGGATCAAGAGTCTCGTGATTACACTTTAAAAACGATTTATCTTCCACGATCGAGCAATTATAATTTTATAGCGTTTCTAACCTCTTCGCGAGGATATTGGCAAAATTTCTCTCTTCTCGTCTCATCGATTCGATCCTCCATTTTGTTTCACCTAAAAATACACCAGCTTAACAATACAAAGAACCAAAATTCTCACAATTCCATATTAGAAATATTACTATTCCTTTCGCATAATTAAACAGCTGTAATATTCCGTCTTTCTAACCTCTTCTTGAAGATACCAGCAAAATTTCACTCATCTCGTTTCATCGATTCGACCCTCCATTTTGTTTCACCTAAAAATACACCAGCTTAACGATACAAAGGACCAAAATTCTCACAATTCCATATTAGAAATATTACTATTCCTTTCGCATAATTAAACAGCTATAACACTCCAACGTCTTTCTAACCTCTTTCTGAAGATATCAACGAAATTTCGCTCATCTCGTTTCATCGATTCGACCCTCCATTTTGTTTCGCCCAAAAATACACCACCTTGACGACACAAAGAATCAAAATTCTCACGCTTTCACTTTGAAAGTAAAAATATTTCTTTCGCGTAATTAGACAAATTAATATTCCACACTATTGGACAACTGTAACATTCCAGTGTCTTTCTCTTCGGGAGAGTATCGGTGAAATTTCATCGAAACTCGAGGCCAAGCGTGTCTTCTCGTCGGAGTATCGATTCGAATTATCCTTAATAAGGTATCGACGATCTCCGATCCTCCCTTCGTGTTTCCAGTCCCCCTCCTCCTCCCGCGCGGATTCCCGGATCGTTCTCCGTTTCCGGTCGTGGCACGAAGAAGTTGCACAACAATGCGGCGTGGCAGTAGGGATTAACAATGGGGATAAATTATCGGCGAGCGAAGAAGGTCAGCGATTCCTCGCGAGGCTACGTAGCGAGGCTGCGGGCCCGATTACGGTGACGTTAATTTAACCGGTGAAACGCGCGAAACGAGAATTACGAGGCACGAAGTGGTGAATGAAAGGAACGAGAGGTGTACTCTACTCGAGATTCTTCCTCGCGATCGTGGTGCGCCACGGTGAGAAAAACGAGCAGGAGGACCGCCCCTATCACGCGATTCCACCGGCAACTTCGTAAATTTCAATTTATACCCGTGTCTGCTGGTTCTGTTCATCCGTTTAAGTGCCACGCGAACGGCGCTACTAACGCGCGAACGAAAAGCAGGTGATTCCTCGAAGTCGCCTCCGCGACATGCACACCGAAATGTCGATCGGCCCTACCGATTCCACGGGTCGCGTAAAACCCGCATTTTCCCACTCTTAATTGCGACCCGAAACGAGTTTCGATATTTTTCACTACCGTGCCCGGTTCAACGGATATATACTTCTACCAGCGACGAATCATCGATCGGATCGTACGAAAGACGCGAGCCTAAAGCCACCTTCGCACCTGTGGTGGTACCACGAGGGGATAATATTGCAGAGATTGGCGTGAAATTTATTAAGAGAACGTGAATTGTAATTTGTATGGAGTGAATTACGAGAGTTAATTTTTACAAGTGGAAGTGTGGCTTGAGGAATTTGTAGACTAGATCGAATCGTTCTCGAAGAAAGGCGCGAGACTAAAGCCACCTTTGCACCTGTGGTGGTTCCACGAGGGGATAATATTGCAGAGATTGGCGTGAAATTGATTAAGAGAACGTGAATTGTAATTTGTATGGAGTGAATAACGAGAGTTAATTTTTGCAAGTGGAAGTGTGGCTTAAGGAGTTTCTATCGTGATTTTAATGTTTGGAACGAGATGAAAGTGTCTAGAAGAATGATTATTGTATTTCGAGAGAAAATTAGAAATGTCTATGTTAAATTCTAATAGTTTCTTGTGAATGAATAATAAAAGTTTCATCACTTTTTACAAGTGGAAGTGTGGCTTAAGGAATTTCTATCGTGATTTTGATATTTGGAACGAGATGAAAGTATCTAGAAGAGCGATTGTTATATTTTGTGAGAAGATTAGAAAGGTGTATGTTAAATTCTAATAGTTTCTTGGGAATGAATAATAAAATTTGTGTCACTTTTTACAAGTGGAAGTGTGGCTTAAGAAATTTCTATCATAATTTTAACATTTGGAATGAGATGGAAGTGTCACGAAGAGTGATTATTGTATTTTGAGAGAAAATTAGAAAAGTGTATGTTAAATTGTAATAGTTTCTTGGGAATTAATAATAAAAGTTTCATCACTTTTTACAAGTGAAAGTGTAGCTTAAGAAATTTCTATTATGACTTTGATATTTGGAACGAGATGAAAGTATCTAGAAGAGCGATTGTTATATTTTGTGAGAAGATTAGAAAGGTGTATGTTAAATTCTACTACTTTCTTGGGAATAAATAATAAAGATTTTGTCACTTTTTACAAGTGGGAGTGTGACTTAAGAAATTTCTACCGTGATTTTGATATTTGGAACGAGATGAAAGTATCTAGAGAGTATTTTACGCACGAAAAACAAAAAATGGTCGATAAAATTCCCAAGAGTGGAATGTGGCTTTAGAGTCACCAGAACGTAAATTACCATCGCGAATATACCTGGAGAAAATTCTTCCAATACTTTCTATAAGCTCGATTACGAAGATATAAATTACAATATAACGCTTTCTTGATAACAAATAACGAAAGTTACGTTACACCAATTCGACACGTGGGAAAGTGGCTTAAGAAACGTGCACAGTGACTTTAACGTTGAGAAAAGTTCTCCAAACGCGACCGTTACATTTTCAGTACCGCAACGAGTATTTTCAGCGCGGACAGATACGTCAAATTTGTCCGCGATGAGAGAACCGGGGGGCTTTATTGCCACCTGAAACCCAAATTAGAGAGAAACGTTTCATTAACGGACAACGAGGAATCATTGAAATCACCGAAATGTGTCTCGCGGTCCGCATTACTCATTTACCATTGCACGACGAAACGTTGGACAGATAGCGAGCGCTTCTTCGAAACGCTAATTATTTACCGTTCATTGAGGATCCTGACACGACGAGCGATGAAAATTTACACGTCGTCCGAGCGACGTTCCCGAAACTCGTCGCTGGTGAGTACGGTGAAAGCCGAGTCAATTAATGCAAAACAGGTTGTAACGTTAGCTGAAAAGACAGACAAGGGACACCGCAGTTGCACCGCGAGCGAATGCATTTCTGTCGCTGGGGTGAAATCAGCGTAGATATCGTTTCATTCGTTTCTTTTCTAACCCCCCCATTAACGTAAAAATTGAGAACCATCTATGATCGAACGAGTCAAGAAAAAAAAAGAAAGAAAATTATTCAAACGAAAGATTCGAACGAAGAATCGAAGAGATGTAATCGTAGGGATGAAATTCAAACTCTTTTTATAGTAAGTGAGAATAATCTCGCTTGTATTTAATGGTTGTAAGTTTCCACTGACTCTGTCTTCCAACCTGTCCACGATCAACATCTCTCTTTGGATATTTATAATTAATTTCAGCAGCGAGATTCCAACTCTCTCGAGACGTGTAATCGTTCCAATCGAGTCAGTTCTTTCCAACTCGGTTGTGTTTAATTATTGTATACACCTACATTGACTCTGTTATTTAAATTGTTAAAAATCATGATCTCTACGTGTCAATTGATCAACTACTCGAGCTTCAGTCGAGTTAGTGAAACACTATATATTAATTCGAGTCGTTCTTTCGAAGAGAAGACATTATTCTTTTCTCTACGAAAGCATAATTTCGTTTCAGGGATCCACGAGGGTCTTTCGACCGTCCATAAATTAACTACTGTAATTTATAAAAATCGATCGGACGTCCAACGCCGGTTACGCTTGTATATAACTGCTAATTTAGTGCCAACAGCGATTAATTCGGGATCCTTGATAATCCTACTCGAAGCGCCGATGAAACGTTAAATCTGTCTTTCGTACAGACGCGATTCGCACCTGGGATTCTCGGCTAGAGATAGAATTATCGACCGTGAAAGTTCAACTCGAATCCGCTTCCGAACCTCGAACTCGCTCGGGGAAACTTGGCTGAATTTTTCAGAAGTCAAAGGAACGCGGAGAATTCGCTATCCGCCACACGACACCTGCTACAATTTAGACGCCAAGAGGATACCGGCTATTGCGAAAATTACACCGGGGGACTACGAACTCTTAACGACGGTTATCGACCTATTCTATGCTAAATGGATCCGTGATAGAAGAATTAATTTCACGATGTGTTCTTCTTGCCCATGATGGTTCGCGAGTTTGTACAGGGTGTCGAAGAAGAAGGTTCAGTGGTTTCGAGGAAGATGAAACTTTTTTTCTTCGTTTGACGAGTATGTACTTTCAGTATGTATCCTGAAAATCTCGAATCTTGTTTTTTTACATTTATGATTTTTTAGGCTCTATCTGAGGAAAGTAACAAAATCTCTGCGAACGTAATTTTCACAAACATAACTTCTACGAATATTATTTCTACGAACAGAACTTTTACGAACAAAATTTCTAACATAATTTCCACGAACATAATTTTTATGAAAATTTCCACAAAATTTCAACAAAATTTCCACAAAATTTCCACGAACATAATTTTCACGAACATAATTTCCACGAACATAATTTTCACGAACAAAATTTCCACGAACATAATTTTTATAAAAATTTCCACAAAATTTCCACGAACATAATTTTCACGAACATAATTTCCACGAACATAATTTTCACGAACATAATTTCCACGAACATAATTTTTATAAAAATTTCCACAAAATTTCCACGAACATAATTCCTACGAACAAAATTTCTACTACCATAATTTCCACAAACATAATTTTCAGGAACAAAATTTCCTCGAACATAATTCGTATGAACATAGTTTCTACGAACATAATTTTCACGAATACAACTTCTACGAATGTAATTTCTATGAACAGAACTTTTTTGAAGAAAATTTCCAAGAACATAATTTCCACGAACATAATTTTCACGAACATAATTTCCACGAACATAATTTTCACGAACATAATTTCCACGAACATAATTTTTCTACAAATTTCCACGAACATAATTCCTACGAACAAAATTTCTACTACCATAATTTCCACAAACATAATTTTCATGAACAAAATTTCCTCGAACATAATTCTTATGAACACAGTTTCTACGAACATAATTTTCACGAACAAAATTTCCACGAACATAATTTTCATGCACAAAATTTCCTCGAACATAATTCTTAGGAACACAGTTTCTACGAACATAATTTTCACGGACAAAATTTCCATGAACATAATTTCCACGAACATAATTTTCATGCACAAAATTTCCTCGAACATAATTCTTAGGAACACAGTTTCTACGAACATAATTTTCACGAACAAAATTTCCACGAACATAATTTCCACGAACATAATTTCCACAAACATAATTTTTATGAAAATTTCCACAAAATTTCCGCGAACATAATTTCCAAGAACATAATTTTCACGAACAAAATTTCTAACATAATTTCCACGAACATAATTTTAATGAAAATTTCCACAAAATTTCCACGAACATAATTTTTATGAGCAAAATTTCCACGAACAAAATTTCTACTGTCATAATATCCACGAACATAATTTTTATGAAAATTTCCACAAAATTTCCCCGAACATAATTTTTATAAAAATTTCCACGAACATAATTCCTACAAATAAAATTTCTACTACCATAATTTCCACGAACATAATTTCCATGAACAAAATTTCCACGACCATAATTCGTACGAACACAAATTCCACAAGCTCTCCCAAATACAATTTCAACAAACAAAAACTCTACAATCAAATCTCCTTAAACTATCAATTCGAAGCTCGTATAATCCTTAGCAAGATATCAATAACATTCAATAATTCATCCCTCGGTGTTTCTTCACCCACATATCCAGTCTTTTCCCAAATCCGAGTAACAATTGCAACAACATCGCACCCGGTTCTCGTACTCCCGGTTGATCACAGACACGGCGTTAAAAGTGCGAAACTTCCCCAAACGTGAAAAAATATCTGGTCGATCGACGAACGTGGAATCCACGACCAGGTGGTTACTATGAAACAACCGGGGAAAGATAAAATCTATGATCGTTCGTTGCGGGTGTTCCGCAGCGACATCGAACGACACGATTGCGCGCAACGTCTCGTTTAATCAAGGCCGAATGTTTTACGCGCGCGCATTAAAAGCGGAACGGCCCGTGTTATACGCGAATGCATAAACCCGAACCGGCGATATCGGGGACTTTACGTTCGGTTTTATTTAAATAAACTTTCCACCGCCGCCCCCGTCCCCGGGGGACGGTCGGGGTCGACGATTCTCCTCCGTTGGTAATACGTTTTACCGCGAGACACTCCCGCGAGCGAAACTGCCGCTGAAAGAGGCTTTGCGCGATCACCGGGAACGCCAAGAGGCACTAAAATCTGCCGCGCGTTTCGACCATCGGTTTCCCCGCAGCTTCTAATTTTTCCTTCGCGTTCTTACCCATCGATTTCCCCCTTCCACTTCAATGGAGAATCTTTCTTTTGCAAACAGTGCAAAAAATCGTCACGTACCGACACTCGTAGCTACAGTTCTTTTTTTTAATTTTTGCTTTTGGTTTTCTTTTTTTTTTTTTTTAATTTAACGTTGCATCGATATTTGGATATCATTAGGTATTTCGTTTATTGTTAGGTCGTTTCAGGTATTTTGTGTCCAGTGTTCAAATTTTATGTTAGATGTTTAATGGTGTTTTTTCATATAGGGTGGTTCAGGGTGTGAATCTATTGGGCTTCAGGGTGAATCTCTATAAACTCTCGTTTCGAATTATTCAATTGCTCGCTAGTAACTTTCATTTCGAATTATTCGAACGTCGCAAACAACTCTTACTTTGAATCGTTCTGGATAAATTCTAATTTCGAATTATTCGACTCCACTGACTCTCGTTTCAAATTATTCAATTGTAAGATGAGTTGAAAATGTTATATGAAAATATCTTTTATGTACCTTGGTTTTCCAGCAATGAACGATCAAAGAAAACATTTAACCTTCCACGAACAGTTTCAGTTCCATTTTGTATCGTTTGTCGTAGATGTACAGTTGGGAACTGGAGAAATGACTTCTGGATTAAGGGAAGTATAGTATTGTTTATTTAAATGTAGACAGCTTGAAGAAATTTTCACTCGTTGTAGGCCTTCGAAGGTCAAAATCCGATTCATTTTCAATTTCTTCGAAAAGGTCAACTTCTCAGCTGCGCACAGTATAATACATTGTGATAGATTGTAACACACATGATAGATTTTAAACCAAGGTAATTAGGAGACACGTTCATTGGACATTTTTTATTCGTCTCAGTGTGTAAATTCACCCACTGAAACATGGACGTGTATTTTTTGAATCACAGTTGATTCCATATTTTCTATCTTTGCAATTAGAATTTTCCACATTAGAGATGATAATCGGCTGCGAACGAGCCACGTATATTAAAATTCACCGATCGACGAACCCTCCTGTCGATGAAAATTGCAACGAAGATTCTGAGCGACACGTGTAAGTCTAAAAGTGTCAACTTCATCAAGCCGCGGGCACACTATTTCTGTTCTTGTTTATATTCATAAATAAGTGCTGTCACGTTGATTAAGCGCCGAACCACGTCTTTATCGCGGTATTTTTGCCCCGCAAGACACGTCCATTTTTATTCCAGCTTAAGCACGGGGCAGTTAAAGACCCGATTAACGTCATCGAATCTGTATTCTGTTTTATTCTCGGCGAACGGCGCGTATTTACGATCGCATCGATTTACGACAAAAATGTTAACGTCTACGTTGACACACCGACGTCGGATAGACGCTGAGCGGACGTCGTTTCGAATTATTCGAACGTTCGCGAGAGACTTTTATTTTGAATCGTTCGAACGATATCGAGAGATTCTCGTTTTGAATCGTTTTGAACCCTCTCGAAAGAATTTCGATTCGAATTATTCGATTGTCACGAATAATTCTTGTTTTGAATTATTCGATTGTCACGAATAATTCTTGTTTTGAATTATTCGATTGTCACGAATAACTCTTGTTTTGAATTATTCGATTGTCACGAGTGACTCTTTCTTCGAATTATTCGATTGTCACGAGTCACTCTTCTTTCAAATTATTCAATTTTCTTTCAAGTGACTCTCGTTTCGAATTATTCAAGTGTTCTCGAGTAACTCTCGTTTCGAATATTGGACTATCCCGAGTGACTCTCGTTTTGAATTACTCGACTGTCACGAGTGACTCTCATTTCAAATTACTCGTCTGTCACGAGTGACTCTTTCTTCGAATTATTCGATTGTCACGAGTGACTCTTCTTTCAAATTATTCAATTTTTTTTCGAGTGACTCTCGTTTCGAATTATTCAAGTGTTCTCGAGTAACTCTCGTTTCGAATATTGGACTATCCCGAGTGACTCTCGTTTTGAATTACTCGACTGTCACGAGTGACACTCATTTCAAATTACTCGTCTGTCACGAGTGACTCTCGTTTCGAATTATTCAATTGCTCGCTAGTAACTTTCATTTTGAATTATTCGACCATCGCAAACAACTCTTACTTTGAATCATTCTAAATAAACTCTCATTCCGAATTATTCGACTGTCACGAGTGACTCTCCTTTCGAACTATTCAATTGTTCTCCACTGACTCTCGTTTCAAATTATTCAATTGTTCTCGTGTGACTCTCGTTTCGAATTACTCAGTCGTTCTCGAGTGACTCTCGTTTCGAATTATCCAATCGCTCGCTAGTAACTTTCATTTCGAATTATTCAACCGTCGCAAACCACTCTTACTTTGAATCATTCTAAATAAACTCTCATTCCGAATTATTCGACTGTCACGAGTGACTCTCCTTTCGAACTATTCAATTATTCTCCACTAACTCTCGTTTCAAATTATTCAATAGTTCCCGAATGACTCTCCATTCGAATTATTCAATACTTCCCCAGTGACTCGTTTCGAATTATTTAACCATCGCGAACGACTCTGAAATTGAATCGTTCGCAAGACATTCTCACTTCGAATCGTTCGCTCGTCACCGAACGTTCTCGTTTCGTTGTGAAACGATTCGTCGCCATCGACATCGAGCGAAAACGCAACTCACTTACGGTCGATGTTCTCGAAAACGATTTTCTCGAAAAATTCACCACCGATCGATCGATCCCACAGCCAGACCGGATCGTCAGCCGCGAACGAATAAAAGGCAGCGATCTCGGGCTCCGTTTCCCAGGAACCAATGTTCCCGCCAACTGAATCTCAATGAGAGAAAAATGCCTGGTACGCCGTTCGCACTAATAATGCTTCGACAAGCTCGTTTATCGGTGATCTCGATCAGCGTGATCCAACGCGAGCTTGTCGCATAAGTGGTCGCTTTAATACCAGCGTCGAGTACACGCGTAGGATTTATGCTAAACCCGTTAGCGTCACGAAAGAACTATTCCGCGGCGTCGGGGCCGCGTTTTCCGCCGATAGTTAACCGCTGCGAGACGCTGAATAACTTCGTGTCCTGGCTTCCATTAATGCAGGAATTCTAGCGGTTTCTGTTCCTCGACTCGGGGAGGAAATCGACGCGGAGACCTCTACCACGGATCCAGACGATACGAGTACAAGGTGCATCGAACGATTCCAAGAAGCTCGATGACTTTCTAATTTCACGGTGAAAAATTCCGAAATGATCGCTGATCTCAACCATTGGTTTAGGTTGAAGTCTCTCAAAATTGGAATACTTGCCATTTGCATCTGTATCAATCTTGTTACTTGATCTTACATTGGGCTTGGAATTTCCAAGAGATTGTGTCCTCGATGATTTACAATTTTATGGGGAAAAATTCAGAAATTGTTATAGATGTCAATCATTGGTTTACGTTGAGATCTCTCAAAATTGGAACACTCGCCATTTGCATCTGTATCAATCTTGTTACTTCATCTTGCATTGGGCTTTGAATTTCCAAGAGATTGTGTTCTCGATGACTTTTCAATTTTATAGGGGAAAATTTAGAAATTGTTATAGATGTCAATCATTGGTTTAGGTTGAAATCTCTCAAAATTGGAATACTTGCCATTTGCATCTGTATCAATCTTGTTACTTGATCTTACATTGGGCTTGGAATTTCCAAGAGATTGTGTCCTCGATGATTTACAATTTTATGGGGAAAAATTCAGAAATTGTTATAGATGTCAATCATTGGTTTACGTTGAGATCTCTCAAAATTGGAACACTCGCCATTTGCATTTGTATCAACCTTGTTACTTCATGTTGCATTGGGCTTCGAATTTTCAGGAGATTGTGTTCTCGATGACTTTTCAATTTTATGGGGAAAAATTCAGAAATTGTTATAAATGTCAATCATTGGTTTAGTTTGAAATCTCTCAAAATTTAAACACTTGCCATTTGCATCTGTATCAATCTTGTTACTTGATCTTACATTGGGCTTGGAATTTCCAAGAGATTGTGTCCTCGATGATTTACAATTTTATGGGGAAAAATTCAGAAATTGTTATAGATGTCAATCATTGGTTTAGGTTCAAATCTCTCAAAATTGAAACACTTGCCATTTGCATCTGTATCAATCTTGTTAGTTTATATTGAATTGAGCTTCGAATTTTCAAGAGATTGTGTGTAGACAATGGTTGCAAAGGGTTGTGCACAGTCTGAATAACTTAAGAAAGTACGAGAGAAGTACAGTTTGTAGGATATTACGAAAGTAATGTAATTAGGGTGGAGATCTTCCAAAGAAATTGCCTCGAGTGCATCATTATTCAAACAAGGTATAAATATATACAATAGTAAAGCATTATTTAGACAATAATTTTCGATTCGATGGACTCGCAGTACAACTAAAACCTAGAAAATTTCAATTTCATCCTAATACCATGAGAACCAAAATTATGCAACTACTCAAATACCAAAAACAAATTTCCAACACGTGACCCCTTCAAAAATTAACTCTTCCACGTTTACCAATATACATCTATTCCATCTGAAACTCCCCCGAACGCGTTACACATAAAAATATTGTATTGTTCGTAAAGTAATTTCGTTCTCCAAAATGAACAATCTATAATTTATCAAAATATTTACACACTCCAAAAAAATCGTGTTTCATTTTCACCAAAAAAAACGAAATGACTTCCCGAACAACCTATTACAATCACACACACACACACACACACATACCCACCCATACACAGCCACCGAACTAAAATTCGAATAGAATCCAATGTCTATAAAAATCCATTCTGAAACTTACGTTGTCGAAACGTTAATTACGAGTCGGCACGTTCGTGTGATCCGTGAGAGAGGAACCAAGCTATAAACGGAGCCTCGAGCACCCTATTCTCACGGCCAACAAAGACGTCCCTAGATCGTGCTACGCGCATCACCGTGCGCCGAAATTATCCCCGGCGATTAGATAAGTAAATATCGCCCAATTATCGTGGCTCGAGAGCCGCGGGTGAGCCCGGTGTCGTGCAAGAAGATGGTCCCCTGCTCCCGTTGGGTCGGTGGCCGCTAAAAATATCCAATAAATTCCGTATCGGTGGGCAGGCATCGTCTTTCGAAATAGATCCCTCGATGCGGAGAGAGAACCGGCGGCGTTGTCGTCATTAACGTCACGTCAGGGGGCGAACGTCGCGAAGACGAAGCACACCGAGCGCGTCGTTGGCCGCGAACTCGGCGCTCGGTTCGCTCGTCCCCGGGACCGCTGACGGACAAACGGACAGCCACGGGGCGAGGTCCGCGAACGAACAAGAAGAGAAACGAACGCGGTAACTCGCGTGAACCGCGTAGGCCGCCTAACGAGCTCCGTGCGCTGGAAGACGTCGTGTACGACGTTCCTCGCCTGGTGCTCTCGTTAACCGTGCCCACGGAGGCCCAACGGTGCAAACCTGCGTGTGCACACCGCGCTACGGGGCCCTCACTCGCAAGCACCACCACCACCACCACCACCACCCCCCACCCTTTCTCGCTGCACGTTAAAGAGTGACTTAATCACCGGCTCGCATCTGCGGCCCACCGTGAAAAAATCACCCGTTAAAGGTCGCGGGGGCCTCGCGATCACCCCAAGAGACCACGCTACGATCTAACCGCGATCTAACCCTCGCGAGACGAGGTGTCGAGGGGTAGGTGAGATTTCAAGGGGGAGATTTCGAAACGTGGAATCGGGGGACGAAGAGTTTTTTGGGGGTTTTAGGTTTTGATTAAGAGAGTTAGAATTTTAAGAGTTGCGTTGAAGGGATGGTTCTTGGAAAGGGGGATATTGTTTGGGAGGAAATTTTTATGGAGGGAGGGAAGTGAGGAATTTTTTAGTACTTAAGTTTTTGGTTGAGGTTGGAATTTGGAGAGTTGAAGGGATGGTTCTTGGAAAGGGGGATATTGTTGTTTGGAAGGAAATTTTTATGGAGGGAGGGATGTGAAGAATTTTTTAGTAGTTAAGTTTTTGGTTGAGGTTGGAATTTGAAGAGTTGGGATGAAGGGATGGTTCTTCGAAAGGGGGATATTTTTGTCTTGAAGGAAATTTTTATGGAGAGAGGGAAGTGGAGAGTTTTTTGGAAGTTATGTTTTTGGGTAAGGTTAGAGAATTCGAAGTGGATGTTATGTTGGAGGGATGGTTCTTTGAATGGGGGATATTTTTGTCTCATAGGAAATTTTTATGAAGAGAGGAAGGTGAAGAGTTTTTTGGGAATTAGTTTTTTTGTAAAGATTAAAATTTGAAATGAATTTTGCAATGGAGGGAAGGTTCTTCAAACGGGGGATATTCTTGTCTGATAGAAAATTTTTATGGAGAGGGGGGTGAAGAATCTTTTGAGAATTAGTTTTCTTTTTAAAGTTAGAATTTGAATTACGTTCTGCATTGGATTGGAGAAGGCTTATCGAGGGGGGGGGGGGGGGTTATTCTTCTTTAGAAGGAAATTTTTATGGAGAGAGGGGTGTAAAGGATTTTTTAAGAAGTAGTTGTTTTGTAAAAGTTAGAATTTGAAGTAAGTTTATCATTGGATGAGAGAAGGTTTATCAAAGGGGGGATATTCTTCTCCAGAAGGAAATTTTTATGGAGAAGGAGAGGTGAAGAATCTTTTGTGAATTAGATTTTTTGTAAAGATTAAAATTTGAAGTGGGTTTTGCAATGGAGGGAAGGTTCTTCGAAGGGAAGATATTTTCCTCTGGAAGGAAACTTTTAAGAAGGGATGGGGGTTGAAGAATGTTCCAGAAATAGTTTTTTTTGTTAAGGGTTAGAATTTTTAGGCTTTGCATTGGAGTTGAAGAAGATTACTTGAAGAGGATGAGGAATATTCTTATCTACAGGGAAATTTTGAAGAAGGAATGGGGGTTCAAGAATGTTCCAGAAGTAATTTTTAGGCTTTGTTTTGGGGGTAGAGAAGATTATTTGAAGAGCGTAAGAAATATTCTTGTCTGGAGGGAAATTTTGAAGAAGGAATGGGGTATGAAGAATGTTTCAAAAGTAATTTTTTAATAACGATTAAAATTTCGAGTAGGTTTCGTTATTTAAAGGTGTTGAGGAATATTTTTATCTGGAGAAAAATTTTGAAGAAGATTTGGGGGATGAGTATTCCAGGAGTAATTATTTGATAAAAGTTAGAATTTTAAGGCTTTGCTTGGGGGAGGAGATTATTTAAAGAGTGTAGAATATTTTTGTCTAGAGGAAAATTTTGAAGTTGAAATGGGGGATGAAAAGTGTTCCAGAAGTAATTTTTTGATAAAAGTTAGAACTTTTAGAGTTTACCTTGGTGAATAGAGAATAAATTCTAGATTATTTTAGACTATCTAGAGAATAATTTCTATAATTTCCAGAAATTATTTTTCGTTAACAATAAAAATTCTTAGACCTCGCGTTAGAGACAGAGAAAATCATTCGAAAAGAAGCAAGAAATATTTTTATCCAGATAGAAATTTTGAACTTTGAAGAATTATTTTTTCAATGAAAATTGCAATTTGAATTATTACCCTACGCTTTGCGTTAGAAGACTATAAAAGTAGCTATCGAAGAAAGTAACAAATAAACGAAAAACCAACTATATTACTAAAAGTGTCATTTCTAAAACTCCCCAACACATATAAAAAAAAATATCCAATTCCTCACAATTATCATCAATATCCTTTATCGACAAAATTGATCCTTACGATTCACAATATAAATTACTCTCCCAACGAGAGCAAACCATTCAAGAAACTCTGCAATTCCTCAAAAGAACTAACCATCTTCCAAAATTCCCTTTTGCAACCCCATCTACAATCTACATCACTCAACCTCTACATCAATCCAAAACTAACAATTCCCTAAAATATCGAATATTTCCGCTCTACAATCTAACCAAACATCAAGAAAATCCTCCATCGCGAAAAACTATAACACGAGTCAACAAAAGGGTATCCACTTCGCGCCAGATTCCCAAATCGTTCCTCGATACGTGCACCACAACAGATATGCGCAATCTTAGACACAAGTGCATTCGTCGCTTCAAAGAACCATTCTGCATCGAGATCCACGTATCGAGCACACCGCGTAGCGTACCGGTCGCGCCTCGTAGATCGAGACCGGTTTCGGTAAGACGATCGCGTTTCGTCAAACAGTCGGTTTCCACCGCGTCAGGAAGCCAGGAAACCGTTCCCCCGATTCCATCTATTGAACGTCCTCCATCGTTACCGGTCTCGAACAATACGTACGCGAAAGAACTTGGAATTCCGTCGACGACGACGACGAGGACTCGGGCCTCGCCGAGTTCGGTCTTTGATAAATTGATTCCAGGTGTAAGAGTGTCCCCGTCCTCGCGAATGCGCGTTTCCAGCCGAGTAACGATGCCGGTCGGTCATTGTCTCAGGTATTATCGAGACGGGCATCTCTCGACGCCTCTTCCAGTTGCGGGGGCGAACGGGACTGTCTTCCTCCGTTTTTCTCTTTTCCTTTTTCTTTTTCTTTCTTTCTCTCCCCCTCTCTTTTTCATTTTCTCTCTTTTTTCTCTCATTTTATCCCCTATCCGTTCCGCCTTTCGTTCTCTCGTCTCTCGGTGGACGCGAGTCAACCTCGAGGAACGAAACGAACGCGAGAAGAAAAGGGCTCTCCTTCCGACCTTACCTATTCTTTCAAGTCGTGGAAACAGAAGGGGCGCCACCTCGCCAGGTCGACGAAGCGGAAAATTATAAATAATGACGAGCCTTTACACTCGAAACGCTCCCTCTGACCCCTGGCTGAACCATCCGAGGGACGATTACGACAACGACGACCGAGCGACCAGAAGAAAAGATTTCGGAACCCTTTGCAACGAGGACTGCCGATACGTTCGACGAGTATTCGATGTTGGCCAACACGGTGACCGATATACAAACGAACGTCACGTTGACAAGTGGGAATCGGCTTTGATCCGCGAGCGTGTGTCTCGCGAAAGGATCTGCGGTCACGTGTTCGACTTTTTACCAGATTACGGGTTTTTCGGTGTTTTCGATGCAGAGACCATGGAAAATGTGAACTGATGGAAATTGAGACACTAGTGATAGTGTTCGTTAAGATGTTCTCAATGCTTACTCGGTGTTGAATGAAACGGTACTGTAAATAGTTACCTCGAGATTGTGTATAATGTAAAAGGTAGTGTCGAGGGAAGAAAAGAAAGGAAAAATACTGACAAGTTAACGCGTACCTTTGGTACAAGGGTAGCAAATACGATGTATTGACCTAGTGTACCCTGTTAATTAATATAGAAAAAATATAAGAATAAATAATAACAAGTTTACGTGTATCTTTGGTACATAGTACTAAGTACGATATACTGACCTAGTGTACACTGTAAATTAATATAGAAAAAATGTAAGAAAAAATAATAACAAGTTCACGTGTATCCTTGGTACCGAGTACGATGTACTGATCAAGTGTACACTGTAAATTAATATAGAAAAAAATGTAAGAAAAAATAACAAGTTAACGTGTACCCTTGATACCGAGTACAATGTTCTGATCAAGTATACACTGTATTAATATAAACTTAAGAAAAGAGATGCCTAATTAATGTAGACTTAAGAAAAGAAAAATAGAAAATCAGAAGATATACGATTACATAATCACCTCTCAAGAAACAATCTAATTATTATCACCGTGTTGTGATTGTCAAGTGACATTCAGGTCGCAATACAGAATCTCGAAACAGTGGAGAGATCGCGTGAACATCGAACAGAACATATAGTATCCAAACACCTTCATCGCGTTTCAGGTCCATCAACGATGAACCGTTCGTCGAGTTAGCGAGCCATTGTATCCTAACCCCAACCGTAATTTAAACCTCGAAAATGGTCGGTTCTTCGCAGCGACGGTTTATCCACGAGTGGCCTGGCCTCGACGTTGATCGTACAGAATCATTCCAGAGCGTTAATGGCGCCTCGGTAGCTCGTAATGTTTCATAGCGCGGTGTCCCCCGTTCGCCATTTGCAAGGCTAAAATCGCAACAACGTTCGAGACTCGCCCGGTCGTTTTCATAACCGACACCTCTATCGGTGGCTGGCAAGGATCGTCCACTTTCCATCCGGCACAACTCCATCGTCCGTAATCTGCATCCAATCAACGTGCACGGTTTCTACCGGCCGACGCGCACCGTTCGCGATGTGTTCTCCAGCGACGGTGTGACTCGACATATAGAGAAGGATTCATGCCCCGGGTGCCGGGGAGCTCTTTCCACGAACGACCGAGCCGACATCTCCTTAACGATCGACTCGGTGTATCGGCGAGGATAATCGTCGCATCCGGCGCGGAGGACGAGAGACGCGCAAGAGGAGCTGCTGCTGATGCTGCTGCTGCTGTTGTTGCAGCAGGTCTCGTTATCGCGTGGTGGACGACGACGACGACCAGGGGAAGGACGAGGACGACGAAGAAGAAGACGGAGACGTTCCGCGTGTGTGCGTTCCGTGCACGAAACCGTGGAGGTCGAGGACTTTTTTTCGCGCGGCGAAATTGTCTTCGTGGGATTCCTCTCCGTGTAAGAAAAGATTCTTTCGCGAGGGAACCGAGGGGAGGAGACTTCCACGCGATAGAAAGATTAACGTTTCTTTGATTTAGCAATCTAGGCTCCGATAGGTCGGTTGTTGCTCGGATCTTTTGTCAATTTTATCGACTTGGGGTTCAGGATCGGTTGAAACGAAGATGTTTAGGATGTGGACGGTACGCGTTTAGTGTTAACGAGATTGTAAGAGGCACTTGAAGCGAGGACCTCGATATAAGTTTGGCAATCTACCCTACGATTTGGAATTTTTCCTGTTTGGTGTTCACGAATGGTAAAATCGAAGGTGTTGGTATCTGAGATCGTGGAGCGTAGATGGTACGCGTTAAGTGTGAAAAAGGTTGCAAGAGACATTCGTCGCGAGGACCTCGATATAAGTTTAGCAATCTACCCTACGATTTGGAATTTTCCCTCTTTGGTGTTCACGAATGGTAAAAACGAAGGTGTTGGTATCTGAGATCGTGGAGCGTAGATGGTACGCGGTAAGTGTGAAAAAGGTTGCAAGAGACATTCGTCGCGAAGACCTCGATATAAGTTTAGCAATCTATCCTACGATTTGGAATTTTCCCTCTTTGGTGTTCTCGAATAGTAAAATCGAAGGTATTGGTATCTGATTTCGTGGAGCGTAAACAGTACGCGTTAAGTGTGAAAACGATTGCAAGAGACACTCGTCGCGAAGACCTCGATATAAGTTTAGCAATCTACCCTTCGATAATCACTTCTTAGTCGAATTTTTTATCATTTTCCCATATTTAGGGTATGGACGGTACACGTTAAGTGTGAACAAGATTGCAGGAAACACTCCTCGCGAAGACCTCGATATAAGTTTATCAATCTACCTTCCGATGGTCATTTCACTTCCGATAGTCACTTCTTAGTCGAATTTTTTGTCATTTTTCCTCCTTGGTGTACACGATCGATCGAAAGGAAAATGTTGAAGGTGTCCGAGCACGTGGAGCATAGACGATACGCGTTAAATGTGAACAAGATTGCAAGAGACATTCGTCCTGGATACAAATTTCCGCGAGTAAATCCTGTAACGGTTCGTGTAGCTCGGTTTACGCGTTACTTCCATTTCGCACCCGACGACGTCGAGGTATCGCGTTAATTAATCTCGACCACTTAGTGTCGCAGCGTGAACTCGTTCCTCGGATCGTTACGCTTATCTTCGGTTAGCGCTAAGGAGCTTTAGTTTCGGTTAGTATTAACAGCGGGATATCTTGTAACCTCGATTTGATTCGATTCGATTCGAGCTCTCTAAAGCGATCCGGTCGGGCCCCGGTGGCTCGCTGGCCGCATCTGCGCGCCACGAATAATCGCGGCTGCGCGCTGGGGACGTTACACCGGCCGTAATATCGTCGCTTATCAAATCGTGGATGTACGTTGTAGCAGCTGCCCGTAGATGGTCCACGGGACCGTTCCATAAAGCAGTCCTCGTTATTTTCATCGATTATCGAGTGTCCTCGTTGTGCGTAAAAAAAATTTATAAAAAAAGAAATAAAAACGCACCGTCGTTTCTTTCGCCGATTCCGCGCAGATCCCAATGTCGATACAACGGAAACGATCGGCCCCGGCTAATTAGAGACGTCTCTGATCACTGCGGTTCGTATACCCGAGATCTTTCTCGTGCTTTTTAAATTCGAAACGAAACGAGTCCCGTTCGTATTGGGCGTCGCGGATTAAAATTTCTTCCTCGAAATCGCGAGGCGTCCACTCGGTGACTCGAGGAAACACTGGAGCTGCGATCGTCATTTTTCGATCTGTTTATCCAAATATTAAAAATAGTGATTCATATATTTTGGTCTGTTTATCGAAATATTGCAAAGGTTGCTTTGTCCAAGGTTCCGTCGTTAAAAAATCTGGCTCCATTGTTTCTTTCGTCGATTCCCCGATATCCCGATCCGGATACAACGAACGCGATCGGCTCGTAATATAATTCAGAACATCTCCGATCGCCACGTGTCGTATACCGAAGCTCTTGTTCCCATTTTTTAAATCCAAAATCGAAAGAATCTCGTCCGTATCGACCCACGCGAGCAAGAAATTCCCATTCAAAGTCACGAGGTGTAGACTCGGCCACTGATGGAAACAATGGCGCTGCGATCGCCCCGTGTAACGAAGTATCGCAAATGGTCGCTTCCTCGAAAGTTTCGTCGCGAATTCACGTACGCAACTGATCGAAATCCGGCGCGAACAACGAGAAAAAAGATTCGAGATGGCGACAAACTTCGAAAACGATCGAAATTGTCAACGTTCGTAAACGAACGAGAAAATAACGAAACCGTAGGAAACAGGGTTAACGCGTCGCGAACGAATCCCGAGCATCGTTGCCGCGACGTTCTCTGGGGCTGGTCCGGATGAAAAATTAATGAACGGTCGTAGAGAAATGCCGATCTCTGCGAGACCGGGCCCCGGTGCTGCCGTTGGAAAATAAAAATCCGAGCCGAGGGCCCGTGTCATGTAATCTTAATCGGTAAATGAGACATAACCAGTTCGAGGGCGGTGTTTGTGTCCATTAACCGCATACCCGGCCATTAAGCCGTGCCCATAAAGGTCTCCGAAACCTCGGCGTGTTTCCTCGAAACCAGAGACCGAGCGAAACATGCTCGAAGAGGTAGAAGACCGCGTCGACGAGGAGCTGCGCCGAGGAAAGGGAGAACGCGGTCGACGGAGATACAGCTTCACCGCGCGATGTTCGCAGTAACCGGACCCGATACGCGCGGATCCGATCGTCCAAAGAAATATTTCGAGGCTCACCGTGACCCTGACGTCGGAATAAATATCGGCCAGCTGTTACCGACCGGTCCGGACGGGACCGAATCTTTCGAAACGATATCTACGCGCTGCTCGATTTGTCCGTGGACAACGGTTCGCGACAGCTACGAGACCATCGCGAACTCGGAATCGTGGTCCCGGTCGGTGTGCAAACACACCGTTGGAATAGAACCAGAAGACCCCAGCTGAAAGAGGACGTGGAACGTAGCTCCGCGCCGAGAGCAGAAGTCCCGGCGAACGATGTTTCGCATTTATAACCAAAGACGTCGGGAAGCAAGGTCGCGCGGTCCGTGTGCAGCGGGGGTGGGGTGACGGTTACGGAGGGATCGAGAGGGGGTGGACTCGGTCCCCCGAATACACGAGGGGCCCCCGAGACCAGCAGCGTGGCCTGTGCAGCCACTCACCGGTGAGGATGCACACCCTCCCTTCTTCTGGCACTCGCGGTGATCGGACACCGGGAGTATCCGGAGAGGTATTCGAGACTCTTGTAGCCTGTCCTCGGTGGATGGACCACGGTGAGCACGGCGGTGGGTGAGCACCGAGGCGAAGGTGGAGGGAACCGCGGCGCATCAAAAGACGCCGCCACCAGGATATAGGGTTACCGACTCGCCATAGGCCAGGTTATTCCTCCTAATAGCCTGTATTGGGTTAGGACGGCTGTATATAGTAGTTTCGAGCTTGGCCTCTCGATCCCCCGGTCTCCCCGTGTCGCGTCTCCCCCCGACCTCCTCGATCGGCCCTCTTTGCCCTCGGTTGCGAGGATCCGTCCTCTCTGGCCTATCCTCTGTCCCTATGTCCCTCTTCTATTTTCTTGCCTGCTGGGTCCACGCGGTACGTGTGCTCGCGTGAGTGAGAGAGAGAGAGACACACACAGAGCGAAAACCGAGCTTCCCTCCTCCTCTCCGCGTCACCGCTCTACTATACCTACTCCCCTCCTCCATTTGTAGCCGGCGAAGCGTGAGCTGTAGACACGACGCGTCGTCGGCTCGACAATGGACCCTTACGAAAGCGTACACCTACTCGAACAGGGGCCCCGAACCTCGACGCGGCGGCCACGATCCGCGGACGGATTTTAAGGACCGATGGAAACTACGGATCAGGTGATTTTAAAACAGGTGTCGAGAGTCGCGCGCTACTCCAACGACACCGTTCGCCTTTCGTCCTTTGTCGGTGGGACACGGTTCCAACGCGGTACCAACGAGATTTCCGGGGATACGCTGGGTCCTGTTACTCTGCTCCGTGAACAGGACTTCGAACGCCACTTTCTACGGTTCTCGTGGTCAGTAATCGGGGAATATTTCAGAGAGATTCCAGATGGAGCGAATGCCTGGCTAGGGTACCTCGAATCCTAAGATTGTCAACTGATGCTTCGATGGTTGATAATATCGGGAGAGTTTCACTTGGAATAGGTCTCTCTAGGATGGATTCGAATTGTATGGGACTCTCAACGTCAGGAATTGTGAGAAAGTTTACTTTTGGCTCAGTTTTGAAGACTAGCATCGATTGAGTTTCACATTGTGTGATCACATATACCTAGGATAGGTTGTGTTGGACTTTTCTGATCCTAAGATCGTCAACTGATCTACTCTTTGGTAGCTAATACTTGGAATAGGTCTCTCTAGGATGGATTCGGATTGTATGGGACTCTCAACGTCAGGAATTGTGAGAAAGTTTACTTTTGGCTCAGTTTTGAAGACTAGCATCGATTGAGTTTCACGTTGTGCGATCACATATGCCTAGGATAGGTTGTGTTGGACTTTTCTGATGCTAAGATCGTCAACTGATCTACTCTTTGGTAGCTAACACTTGGAATAGTTCTCTCTAGGATGGATTCGAATTGTGTAGGGCTCTCAACGTCAGGAATTGTGAGAAAGTTTACTCTTGGCTCAATTTCGAAGACTATATCTACCTTAACTAGCATCAATTGTAAATTTCACACTGTAGTGATCACGAATGCCTAGACTAGGGTGTCTTGAACATTACTGATCCTAAGATCGCCAACTGAAGCTTCAGTAGCTAATACTATCAGGAGAGTTTGACTTGGAATAGTTCTCTCGTCTAAAATAGATTCAAATCGTACAGGACTCTCACCTACAGTAATTATGAGAAAGTTTACTCTTGGCTCAGTTTCGAAGACTGTATCCGAGTTAACTAGCATCGAATGTGAGTTTCACACTGTAACGATCACGACTAGCCTAGACTAAAGAGCCTTGAGATCATCAACTGAACATATCTACCTTTAGTGACTAACACTACAGAGAGAGTTTGACTAGCAATAATTAGTCCTTGCTTAAATAATTGCAAGGAAGGTTCCTCTTGCTCCATTGTTGCTGTTCAACACAATTCCAGGAGGAACAACACCAGACTCGAGGTGTTGGATACCAAGGCTTTCGTTCCTAACCCCACTGATCGAAGATCACGAACTCTAAAAGTCATCTAACCCCAGTATCCACTACCAGGGGACCTAAAGGATAAGTAGACACAAGTATTTGAAACATCGGAGACACGTACAGAGGTCACTAGTCTACTCGAGGACTAGAGTTGTTGTACTCGAGTCTCTAGCTGTTGCAAGGATCTTGACTCTTGAGTAATTTTTGCTACCAGAGTTTAAACCATTTTCAGCAGAGTAGATGGTTGGTTTCGTAACAGGAGGGAGTTAAAGTTACCAGATGCAACCGGTAAACTTTGCTCTTAGTCGATCTTCCGGGTACTCGACTTCTACCAATTACCAACTACCGCGTAGATCTTGTTATCCGTTCTATCGTGTTTAGCTGGAGCGTGCTCTTGGAGAACAATGTTGGTATGGTTCCTAATAGATGGAAAGTAGCATCGATGCTAAGAAGTCGATCTTTAACCTGTCGATTTTCACCTTGTTCTACACCTACCCTTTCTGTACCCGAGGTGAGGTATTTTAATGAAATTGAAACACCTAACAGTTCTGTCCCCTTTTTTCGTCCTCATCGGGAAGAATGGTGTCCTCGGTATAAATTTTCCTCCAGGTCGTCTCACGTGTGTATAAATATCTTCTCACGCTTTACGTGGAACGTACAGTTGAACGAAAACAGTATTGACCGTTGGCAAAAAAAAAAAAAAAAAAAAAAAAAAACAAATTATTTAATTCTTCCAACTAGAACGCAGTAAGTAGGTTTCATTTAAATTCGACCGGTATCTAATCTTGAATTCTAATTTCGTGTTTTTACTACGTTCACTTTCCATAAAATATTCGTCTCTTTTCTTCCTGCAATTACACGTCTTCTTCCTCCCTTCCTGGCTGTACAACGATATTATGTTCCTTCTAATTATCATCGAAGAGAACCCATACAAAACGAGGTCGAAACGTTTGAATTATACATATGTTTAAACATTCGCGTCGTAACACATCGTTTCTCGAATGTGGATATTTTTTAAAAATTCCGCGTTGTGTAATCTCGCTTAGATACTCCAAACACTCTTGTAACCACTGTGAATATTCAAAAATTTTAATAATAAGAAGAGAAACATTCGTAAGTATTTAAGAAAATTCCACACCGAACAATCTTCCTTTTAAACACTCGTGTAACCACTGTGAGTATTCAAAAATTTAAATAATAAGAAGAGAAACATTTGTAAGTATTTAAGAAAATTCCACATCGAACAATCTTTCTTTTAAACATTCCTGTAACCACTGTGAGTATCCAAAAATTTAAATAATAAGAAAAGAAACGTTCGTAAGTATTTAAGAAAATTCCACATCAAATAATTTTCCCTTTAAATATTTGTGTAACCATTGCAAAAATTCAAAAATTTAAATAATAGAAAGAGAAACATTCATAGATATTTAAGAAAATTCCACATCGAACAATCTTTCCTTTAAACATTCCTGTAACCACTGTGAGTATTCAAAAATTTAAATAATAATAAGAAAAACGTTCGTAAGTATTTAAGAAAATTCCACATCGAACAATCTCCCCTTTAAACACTGGTGTAACCACTGTGAGTATTCAAAAATTTTAATAATAAGAAGAGTTAATAATAAGAGAGTAATAACGTTCGTAAGTATTTAAGAAAATTCCACATCGAACAATCTCCCCTTTAAACATTCCTGTAACCACTGAAAATTCAAAAATTTAAATAATAATAAGAGAAACGTTCCTAGACATTTAAGAAAATTCCACACTGTACAATCTTGCCTCTGTACGTTCGACGTGAAGTCTCCGCGTCTCGTTTACCATTCGCCGCGGTTGTGTTGAGCGATTTCCATTCGGTGGAAAAGGGAAATCGCGAGGAACAGAGGAAACCGGGCGATCGTCGATCGCGTACGATGACGAAACACAGTGACGCCGAATAGGTATTCCCAGCCACCCGCGAGTGACATAAGTCTTTCCCCGTAAACGGCGTTATAAGGCCTACGATGGGACTCGAAGCTAATAAATAGCGTCTCGCGGACCGTAACCGTTCGCTCGCGGCTCACAACCGTGGTACGATCGGGCCTAATACATCTAATGAGCTTAATCTATTTTTGTCCGTCGTGTAAGGGCGCAGCGACAAGACACGGCGCGGTCGATCAATCAGCGGCTTCTATATCGGTAAATAACGCGCCGCGAGCCGAGTTTTCCTCGCTCGACGACGAACCGATGGATCCAACGACTCGCGATTCGCGCTCCCAGTGCGAATCCACGCGTTTCTTTCGCCGCGTCTCGCAAATATTAAACACCGTTAATTGAAACCGGTCGGTTGATTATGACGCACGAGTATCAATTATCGCCGATCCGATCGCGGACACGCGACTTTTTCAACGGAAGAACCGTGTCGCGAAATCTCGGCATCGCGCCCTCGTACAAATCTCTCTACCTGGAGGTATCATTGTCCCGGTGAGGGATTCACACGCAGGATCTTCTCCCAAACCGGTGGATCGTGACTTTCTCACAGGGACGAATTATTCATTTGTCGACTTGGGGAATTTATCGACTATGGATTGCGATGGACCAGCTGTTGAATCTTTTTATTAATGTTTTCGGTTGTTCGGAACGTCATTTCGTTTCTCAAACTGGAGAATATATAATTTAATAAAATGTTTATACGCTCTGAAAGAAACGTGTTTCATTTTTACCAAAAAAATACGAAATTACTTTCCGAACCACACAATAATATTTTTTAATAGATAATTTTCACAAGTTGATAAATATTTGTTGATAAGTGTCATTACATGTTTGTAATGTTATTGTTATTTTGTATGTTCGACCGAGGATTTTGTGATTTTAATCTCTGGTTCCTCCGGGTCTCTTTTGACCCTGGGTGTCTTTCCAAGATCGTATTTCTATGATTAAAACTATAATGATAAATCCCCTCTATAATATTTTTTAATAGACACTTTCCACAAGTTGATAAATATTTGTTGATAAGTGTCATTACATATTTGTAATGTTATTGTTATTTTGTATGTTCGACCGAGGATTTTGTGATTTTAATCTCTGGTTCCTCCGGGTCTCTTTTGACCCGGGGCGTCTTTCCAAGACCGTATTTCTATGATTGAAACTATAATGATAAATCCCCTCTATAATAATTTCTTTATTAGACACTTTTTACAAGTTGTCAGTAAGTATTTGTTAATAAGTGTTATTACATGTTTGTAACGTTAGGATATTTTTGTACGTTCGATCGAGGCTTCTGTTATTTCAACCCCTGGTTCCTTCGGGTCTCTTTTGACCCGAGGCGTCTTTCCAAGATCGTTTTTCTACGATCGAAGCTATAACGATAAATCCCTCTGTAATATATTATTTTCTTTTTGATACTTAATCTGGATATTCCTCTATCTTCTAACTTCTCTTATTACAATACAAAATTAAAAAGTGTTCGTGGGGGACATTTTTGACCCGAAGACTTTCACTGTACGATCGAACGAAGAAACCCTCGAAGGAACGAGTAATCTCACCCCGTGTCGCGACATACTGCCCAATGATAGTTACAAACGCTCGTTCGTACAAAATCGAACACTCTTCACACCTCACGAAGATACACCGCGTCCCTTTGAACAGTTCCGAGCATCTCCGTGAACGAAGAATAGCGTACGAACCACTCCCGAGACCCACAAACCCTCTTTCTCTATTTATACAAATTTCGCGAGAAGGAAACATTTCTCCAAAGTGGCGCGCAACTCCCGAGAGGTTCAACCCCTGAATCAGAATCCTCGCCGGTACTCGCGCCGCTTGTCCGGATATGTAAAAAATCGCAACGATTCGCTAATGGAAGCTCGCGTTTGTCTATTTATCGCAACCGGGGAGAGCCATTAAGATAGACTCAGTGATTCACGATCCAAAGTCGTTCGACCTCGGGGCTTCCACCGCGGGGTCCCGGCTCGATCCGTGTGCTCCCTTCGTGGCCGTGTGGAAACGCGGAGGTGAGCGCCGGATTCACGCTCGCTCGCGGAAAGTTTCACGCCGATTCCAGAAACGGATTTCACGGAGACCACGATCCCGTGTGGACGATCTAAATTTAAAGCTCGGTGGAGCGCGCGGGACGTTCGATTTCACGGTGGTCCCGACCTGGAATTAGTCGAACAATTCAACCGGGCTACACGGTTCGCGCTTCCTCGGCGTCAGCCCCGGATAAATTAAAGTCGGCCCGTAGGACACGAGGAGGGAAGAGTTCGGTCGCGCCTCTCCTCCGTCGGGGCCCACCGGTCGTTGTGTTAGAATGACGGATCCCTCCGAGGGGCCATTTAGTCTACAGATACCGATCTCGATGGTGGCACCGGGTTCTCCTCTCTCTCCTATCGGCGGAATCTCGGCCGACGAAGGATGCGAACGCCTTGATGCGAACCGCCGCGACGACCGTTTCTTTCGTACGCGCGGGAACGAGGCGTCCTCGACCTCGAATACGCACGGAAAACTCCAACGGTGACGATTACGATTCCAACGACTCGGTGACCATTCAAGTACGAGTAACCCTGTATCGAGGGACGAAACATTTTTCAAAGGGTCTCGATTGTGGTGGAACGTTTAGATGCAGAAGATAACGAAGAAGTTCGCGTAACAATTAACCGTTGACTGGTACGGCGGTTACTTCGTCGCGTGTACGATTCACTGGGGTCTGGCAGGCACTTTGCCAGTTATTGGTTAAAGAATCTCTTAATATTCATGATTCGAAACATTCCTTCGATCGTTCGATTGGAGAGACAATCGGAGCTGCGATTTTTCGTCTTTTCTCTAGCCTACGCGATCGCTTTAACAACTCGCGGTGGGAGATGCGTGATGTACCGTGTGAGTTGCAACTCGATCGTGCAACTCGGCGGGAAACGCTTGTTCGGTTGAAAGATAACGGCGTCGCCGATTCTCGAAAGGGAAAATATTCAATGATTCCTCAGCTAAAGAATGCCTTAATATCCGTGATTCGAAAAATTCCTTCGATCATTCGATTGGAGGGACAATGGGAACTGCGATTTTCCGTCTTTTTTCTAGCTTACGCGATCGGTTTGACAACTCGCGGTGGAAGACGCGTGATTTACCGTGTGAGTTGCAACTCGATCGTGCAACTCGGCGGGAAACGTTCGTTCGGTTGAAAAATAACAGCGTCGCCGATTCTCGAAAGGGAAAATATTCAACGATTCCTCGCACGGGTCTCGTCAACACCGGTTTCGACCGTGATACGGAAGGCAGGAATGTCCGGGGCGGAGGAGGGTGGCCCCGTAAGTTGTCCTCGTAGGTGCTTACACGTTCGTTGGCGCGGGTAAGAGGTAAGAAGGGCTGGTTAGCTTTGTTACCTTCGCAGAAGCATGGAATAGAAGGTGGGGAGATATTAGCGAGACAAATAGCTCGGTGCGAGCACAGCGCGCGCGTGCGTGTAGGTGTACCGTCCAAAGAGCATTGTACACGCTCGTGTGTGTACATATATATGTACACGTACGTATCTATACATACATATATATGTATATAATCGCGGAGACGCGTGTTGGGTACGGATTGGTACGGCACGTAGGGCTAGCAGGAGGCTCCCGTGTACTATAACCGAGTAACCAAGTGAGCGCAGTATGCTTGTACGCGGCTCATGGCAGCTACTATGCGAATAAGCGGAGCTTAGTCCCGCGTATTAGCATATGAGCACCGCCTAATTAACGCCCCGACCGCCGCCTCCGACGCCGGGGCATTAAATAATGTAAACCTGGAACCTCGCCATTGTCTTACCTAAAGCCGTGCGTAAAACTCGGGTTAAGTCTCGGGGAATCGTTACCAGATTTCCTACCGGTCCCCGGCTAATCCTTCTCTCAAGGGCCCCTCCCCCCCGGTTCCTGGATAAATAAGAATTTACTCCGATTAATTCCGTACCCCTGACACGACCCCCGTCCAATTACCATTCCTGGATCGTTCGACTCTACGTTCAACTTTAACCCAAAACTTGCAAGATAGGTCCCCACGGGAATTTTCTTACAGTCAAATATTCAATTTACTCAGTTTCTTAATTAGAATAAGTCGATTAACATAGGGACACTTCTCCGATTATATTGTACGATTCTACAATTCTACGACAGCGTTACAATAGTATATACTGTCCATCCGTAAGAAGAAGGCCAACGAGTGTTAACATGGAGATGTGGAGCGATCATAGCACACGTTACAAGTCACTGGTAGATCATTTCCACCATCCTTGACCGATAACGACAATGCGACCAACATCAAGGGAGCTAGACTCTAGCCTAAAGCAGAGATACAAACACTCGTTGACCTTCTGCTCGCGCACGGACAGTCCTCGTCAGGTGTGAACGCGTACACTCTTCCAAAATAGCCTTTCATCGTTACATCGTAAACTCCAACAACTAAGTTATCCTAAACCCATCGTCAAGCTACAGCTTCGGTATTCTGCTCGCTCTAGAAACGAATACTCGATCTTCGATCGTCAAAGGGTCAAGAACCTCTGGAAAACCTATCCAATACGAATAATTCCTCATCGTGGAAAATTCGATCCATAGGATTCGTAACCCCCTCGAAGGGGTACCGTATTACCAGTTCCTTGGAGGGACTCCGTCGATTTTGAAAGTTCGTGGCGGGGCGTCGGCGAAGCTGGCCACGGCGGCGGCATATTGTCAGGCGATAAAACGAAGCTGGCAGAAGGCGGTGGGAATAAATTTATGAATGCTGGAACCCAAGAGGCTGGCTGCATTCCACGCGGCCTGTGCTCGACACACTGAATTGTCGCTCTCATTAGCGACTCGGCCCGGTTCTCTTTCTCCACCGTTCGCCTGTTTCTCTCTTCGCTCGTTGTTCCCTCCGCCTCCTACCGGGCCCCTGGTGTGTCCTCTCGCCCTTTCGTCCCCCACGTCACGCACCGTCCCGCTCCAACCACGCGTTGTCCCTCTCCGTCGCTCCTTTTTGTCGCGGCTCGGCTCCGATGTTCGCAGCCTCCCTGTCGTCCCTTTGGCCCGACAACCGATTGATATGCGTCGCGCGGCCTTTCGAGTCCATTTCCAGAACCGCGCTAATCTCGCCCGCTTTAATGAATTTTAATCGAGACGAGAGAGCGAGGGCAACAGAGAGAGAGAGATATCGATACCGCGATCGCGAGCAGGTCCCGGTTCGACGTGTTAATTGGCTTTCCCCGCGCGATCTGGGACCCGCGTGGGCGGATCATCCCGGTAAATATGAGATCGTAAACGTCGCGGGACCCCGCGACAAGACGAGAGGGAGGCGCGCGCGCGCGCGCGCGAGCCAAGGGCCTGTCTGTGGACCGTGTTTCTCGGACCAATTTAGGAGGGACGAGTGTCGATACGCGTCTACATTTTAACTTCGAGCACCGTGATTAGGTTTCGAACGTTTATCCTCGACTACGTTTTTTTCAACTGGAACGATTCGGAGATGAGAGGCTTTTTTTACTTCGAGAACTCCTTGTTTTTGGGAGGGGAGGGGATAAGGGTGTTTAAGTTTGTACGCTTTCTCTTTGGTTGTTGAGTTACCAAGAGTGGGTACCAGGTTGTTCAATAGGTTTTGTCGTTCGATAAAACTTATTGGTATAGTACTAGGTTGAACAGGGCTACATTGAACAGTTGTAGGTTGAAAAGTACTAGGTTGAACAGTAGTAGGTTGAAAAGTACTAGGTTGAACAGTAGTAGGTTGAAAAGTACTAGGTTGAACAGTAGTAGGTTGAAAAGTACAAAGTTGAACAGTACCAAGTTGAACAGTAGTAGGTAGAAGAGTACTAGGTTAGAGAGTACTACATTGAACAGTATAATACTAGGTTAAACAGTACTACATTGAGCAGTATAGTACTACGTTAAACAGTATAGTACTAGGTTGAACAGTAGTAGGTTGAAAAGTACTAAGTTGAACAGTAGTAGGTTCAAAAGTACTAGGTTGAACAGTAGTAGGTTGAAAAGTACTAAGTTGAACAGTACCAAGTTGAACAGTAGTAGGTAGAAGAGTACTAGGTTAAAGAGTACTACATTGAACAGTATAATACTAGGTTAAACAGTACTACATTGAGCAGTATAGTACTACGTTAAACAGTATAGTACTAGGTTGAACAGTAGTAGGTTGAAAAGTACTAAGTTGAACAGTAGTAGGTTGAAAAGTACTAGGTTGAACAGTAGTAAGTTGAAAAGTACTAAGTTGAACAGTAGTAGGTTGAAAAGTATTAGGTTAGACAGTACTACATTGAATAGTATAATACTAGGTTAAACAGTACTGCATTGAGCAGTATAGTACTAGATTGAACAGTACTACATTGAACAGTACTACAATGAACAGTATAGTGCTAGGTTGAACAGTACTACATTGAGCAGTATAGTACTAGATTGAACAGTACTACATTGAACAGTACTAGGTTGAACAGTACTACATTGAACAGTACTAGGTTGAACAGTACTACAATGAACAGTATAGTACTACAATCGATGCAATTTTTCCACATTCGATGTATTTTTCTCGAATCGGAAATGTGGGCAATACTCCAAATTTATCCCCTATTGTAAAAGCAATTCTCTTTTACCGGTCGATTCTCTTCTTTATAAATTTAAAAATTCTTAAAGAAGGGTCAACATGGAATTAATTTCTTTAAAAATTATTATAATCGAGTAGCCTGTGGCAAGATAGATCAACATGGAATTAACTTCTTGCAAAACAATTATAATGGAGTAGGCAGCAATAAGATGGACCAACACGAATTTAACTTCTCTTAAAATAATTATAATAGAGTAGCCTGTACTAAGATGGACCACCACAGAATCAACTCATTTCAGAAACTCCATTACAATCCTCCAGTCAATAGTAAGATAACCCAGAATTTCTACTAAAGAAATGATAAGCAGGTAGGTGAACACTGTAAATGTTTCCATCGGTCTCCGCGAGACTCACTTCTCCCTCCCGGTGGAAGCCCCACGAGTTTCGTTAAAATTGGATCGGGAAGTAACGCCCCGTGGCGACGAACGATCATTGGACGTTCGTTCGTTCGTTCGTTCGAGGGTAGCGCGAAAACGCGTGCCCCGGGCGCGGATAATCCGCGAACCGCGGGACGAGAACGCGGCGGGGCCGAATTCCGTGTAAAAGCGCGTACCAGCGTACAAAAAAGCCCCAACGTGGTTGTCCGGCTATAATTCATACGCGACCGTGGAAGTGTATTGCGCCGGTGTACACGTTCCGCGCGGCGGCCAGACAATGGCAGAGATTGCACCGTCGATGGTTTTCCATGTACGGTGGCTCCGTGACGCGAAACATTCTGCGCGTGCCTCGCCGCGTACTGTTTCGCTCGCCTGGCACGGCTCGCCGTCTCTAAATTGTCCCGCGAGCCCCGTCGCGTTTCCAAAGATTTGCAGCGATCCGACGCGATGCCGCGCGGCCGCGTCATCGATAAATTTCGCCCCGTCCTCGTATCTCGTACGAGTTTTTATCAAGCGCGGCAATACTTTCGTTAACGGGGCCCGCGGAGTGGTTGCGTGACGCGTCGCGGGAGCGGATTTCGAACGCGACAAGCCAACCGTACCATCCTACGTCGATTGATAATAAATAACCGGGGGGATACAACGAGGTAACGACAACCGTCGGGGAGGGAACACGCCGAGTTATTCGGGGTTGGAGCGCGATCGGTACCGCTCGGGTCCGCGACGACCCACGATTCCATCGAGACTCGAGTACGTGGTGTCTCCTGGACGATGGTATTTGTTTCATTTTATTTTATTTTTTTTCTATTTTCTGTGTTTTATCGTAGATTGGTGGTTTCTTGTTTTAGGGGCACTTTGTATGTTTTGTGGAAGAATTTCTTTTTTTTTAAGGGTAGATTTTTTTGGGAAAGTTCCTTTTTTTTAAAGGGCGATCTGGATGTGTTTTCTGGAAGAGTTTCTTTTTTTTTAAGAGTATGTTTATTTGAGAAAGTTTCTCTGTTTTAAAGGGCGATCTGGATGTGTTTTCTGGAGGAGTTTCTTTTTTTTTAAGGGTAGGTATTTTTTGGGAAAGTACCTCTTTCTTAAAGGGCGATCTGGATGTGTTTTCTGGAAGAGTTTCTTTTGTTTTTTAAGGGTAGATTTTTTTGGGAAAGTTCCTCTTTTTTAAAGGGCGATCTGGATGTGTTTTCTGGAAGAGTTTCTTTTTTTTTAAGAGTATGTTTATTTGAGAAAGTTTCTCTGTTTTAAAGGGCGATCTGGATGTATTTTCTGGAAGAGTTTCTTTTTTTTTAAGAGTATGTTTATTTGAGAAAGTTTCTCTGTTTTAAAGGGCGATCTGGATGTGTTTTCTGGAAGAGTTTCTTTTGTTTTTAAGGGTAGATTTTTTTGGGAAAGTTCCTCTTTTTTAAAGGGCGATTTGGATGTATTTTCTGGAGGAGTTTCTTTTCTTTTTAAGGGGATGGTTTTTTGGGAAAATTTCTATTTCTTAAAGGGCGATTTGGATGTGTTTTCTGGAAGAGTTTCTTTTTTTTTAAGGGTATGTTTTCTTTGAGAAGGTTTCTATTTTTTAAAGGGCCATCTGGATGTGTTTTCTGGAAGAGTTTCATTTTCTTTTAAGGGTATGTTTTTTTGGGAAAGTTCCTTTTTTTAAAGGGCGATCTGGATGTGTTTCCTGGAGGAATTTCTTTTTTTTTTAAGGGTAGGTTTTGTTGAGAAAGTTCCTTATTTTTAAAGGGCAATCTGGATGTTTTTTTCTGAAGAAGTTTCTTTTTTTTTAAGAGTATGTTTATTTGGAAAAGTTTCTCTGTTTTAAAGGGCGATCTGGATGTGTTTTCTGGAAGAGTTTCTTTTGTTTTTTAAGAGTAGATTTTTTTGGGAAAGTTCCTTTTTTTTAAAGGGCGATCTGGATGTGTTTCCTGGAAGAGTTTCTTTTTTTTTAAGGGTAGGTTCTTTTGGGAAAGTTTCTACTTTTTAAAGGGAGATCTGGATGCTTTCTGGCAGAGATTTTTTTGGGGGGTACTTTTTATGTAAAAGACGACAATGATGGTCGATTGATCCTAGATAATGTATCGATGGAAAATTTCCACAATCAAAATTCAACTATTCGAAAACATGATTCTAGAAAATAGAGAGTCGAGAAGTGTTGAAAACTTTGAAAACGCGAACGAAGAATAAGAAACGAAGAATTATAAAAAAATTCGCTCTTATTTTAGGGGTACTCTGTATATTTCATGGAAGAGTTTCTTTTCTTTTTAAGGGTGACCTGTGTGTTTTTTTTGGAAAAGTTCCTCTTTTTAAAAGGGCGATCTGGATGCTTTCTGGAAGAGTGTTTTTCTTTGGGTACTTTTTATGTAAAAGACAAAAATGATAGTCGATTGATCCTAAATAATATATCGACGGTAAATTTCCACGCTGAAAATTCAACTATTCAAAAACATGATTCTAGAAAAGTTTCTACAAAAGTTTCTAGAAAATAGGGAATCGAGAAGTATTGAAAATTTCGAAAACACAAACGAAGAATAAGAAACAAATCGATCAAAAAGTATAGGGTTGTTCTGAAAGTAATTTCGTTCTCCAAAATGGAAACTATAAAATTTAACAAAATGCTAATACACTCTAAAAAAATCGTCTTTCATTTTCACCAAAAAAAAAAAAAAAAAACCAATCGACTGTCTCAACAACGCAATAACAAACGGTAAATATTGAACAGTCGATACAAGAGAGAATAGTTTCTCATACATTCGCGGTACAACCTGTCCAGTTTCCCCAAAAGCGAAGGAACACGGTACGACCCGAACCTATCGTAAGACGAAAATCTCGGCGGGCGAGACCTCGTCCTGTCCCCCGTTGTTTTCAGCGAATATGCAAATATCGGGCAGCGGGTATATACCGGGGCACATTGTGTCCAGGCTACTTGAAAAAACAGCCGTGTACAAACCAGTTCCGGTGGAAGGTCTACGTGCGTGCACACACCTGTGCCGGCGTCCGTGGCGATAAAACTTTCGCTCGATAAGTTCCGGCGTTAACGCCGTTACGTATTCGACGACTGCTCGAATAAATACGAGGAGACCACCGATACGCGCTCTCGCGGCTTACCGTGGCGCTTTAATAAACGCGAAAAAATCGCCCGGTGAGTTATCCGCCCGGTCTCGAACAACGCGATCGAGATCGGCCCGAAGAATGCACGATGAATAGAGTCGTTCACCGAGCGGCAATATCGGTTCGAACAACCGCGGGACTGTTCGCGAGAGAGACTCGAAATTGAACGTGGAACGAGTGGCTTGTTCGCGGAGTTATTCGGTGGGTCGAAACGGTGAAACGAAGCCGCGACGGACAGCTTTCGCTCCTCGAGACGCGAGAACTACAATGGGGGATTCGTTTGAAAGGAGTGGAGAGTCAAAGGATTAGCGATCGAGACGTTTTCTCTACCTTGAGGACGATTTTCGAGAGTTTCGAGACTCTTCGAACTTACGTGGGTAGAGATCGTTCGAGTTTGACAAGTAATCGGGTGACGTTACTTTTTTTAGTATCGTATGTATAAATGTCTCGATTTTTGTGGTAATTGGGCTCGAGTCGGGACAGGAACCACGCAGATGCGGTGTTCGGGGGACTCGTAATCCCTCGAGTGTGCAATTAAGCCCAATCATCGAACTTGGTGAGGAACGCGGAAAGAGGAGATTAATACTGGAGATACGGTCTTGGTCGATGAACGTTCGCTGATTTTCTTACACTGAGGAGATTTCGAAGTGCACGTATAGCGAGACTTTGATGCTACGATGGGAGTGGAATTGATCGTGGGAGAGGTGTCTTTGATGAAGTACTCGAAGGATCGAACGATATTAAGTATATCTACGTCAAAACTTGAGTTAGGTGTAGTGGTGGGCGGCCAAAATGGCACACAGAAGAATCGATTGATGATTTGAACCCAAGTGTACTTGGAGTGTAGCTAGACACACTCATTATTCTTTGATTGGAGGTTTTAACTCAAGTGTATTTCAAAAGTAGACCTAGAGACACTGATTGTCTTTCGATCGAAGATTAGAACCTAAGTGTATTATGGAATTAGATTTGGACACACTGATTGTCCTTCGATTGAAGATGAGAACCTAAGTGTATTTGAACACTAGACCTAGATACACTGATTGTCTTTCGATCGAAGATTAGAACCCAAGTGTATTTGAACACTAAATCTAAATACACTAATTGTCCTTCGATTGAAGATTAGAACCTAAGTGTATTATGGAACTAGACCTAGACACACTAATAGTTCTTCAATCAAAGATCGGAATCCAAGTCTACTTGTACACTAGACCTGAATACACTGATCTTCCTTCGATCGAAGATTCGAACCTAATTGTACTTGGACACTAGACGTAGACATATTGATCGTCCTTCGATCAAAGATTTAAACCCAAGTATACTTGGAGACGAGACCTAGACACACTGATTGTCCTTCGATCGAAGATTGAACTCTAAGTGTACTAGGACACTAAACCTAGGCACACAGTTACCTATCGAAATCGACCACAGGAGAGGTGTCATCCACATGGAAGATTCAATCATGCGTCCAAGCAAGACCTAGACACACTGTCTAAAATGGACCACAGAAGAATCATTTGTGTGAACTATTTTTAATTTTCTCCGATCGAAGATTTGAACCAAAGTGTACTTCAAAACTAGACCTAAACATACTAATTGTCCTATTGAAGATCAGAACCCAAGTGTACTATGAAACTAGACCTAGACCTAGATACACTGACTGTCCTTCGATTGAAGATTAGAACCCAAGTGTACTATGAAACTAGACCTAGATACACTGACTGTCCTTCGATTGAAGATTAGAACCCAAGTATACTTGAACACTAGATCTAGACACACTGATTGTCCTTCGATCGAAAATTATTACCCAAATGTAGGTAGACTAGACCTAGACACACTGATTGTCTAAAATGGGCCACAGAAAAATCGAAACTGTTTTTAATTTTCTCTGATCCAACATTCTAACCGAAGTGTACTCCAAAACTAGACCTAAACACACTGATCATCCTTCTATCGAAGATTCAAATCCAAGTGTACTTAAAAACTAGACCTAGACACACTGATTATCTAAAATGAACCACAGAAAAATCTATCGAATAGAATTAAACTATGTTTAATTTCCTCCGATCAAACATTCTAACCCAAGTGTACTCCAAAACTAGACCTAAGCACACTGATCATCCTTCTATAAAAAATTCGAATCCAAGTGTACTTCAAAACTAGAACTAGACACTCTGATTATCTAAAACGCACCACAGAAAAATCTATCAAGTAGAATTAAACTATGTTTAATTTCCTCCGATCAAATATTCCAACCCAAGTGTACTCCAAAACTACACTCAGCCACAGTTCTTGTCCTTTGACCAAACATCGGAACCCAATCTTTCGAAGATTGTAACTTCTACCTCGAAACCTATACTATACCTGGACCCCCATTTACCCACAGAAAAATCTATCGAATAGAATTAAACTATGTTTAATTTCCTCCGATCAAATATTCCAACCCAAGTGTACTCCAAAACTACACTCAGCCACAGTTCTTGTCTATCAACCAAACATCAGAACCCAATCTTTCGAAGATTGTAACTTCTACCTCGAAACCTATACTAGACCTGGACCCCTAGTTACCCATAGAAATCGTCCACAGAAGAGTCACCCACAATGTAATATTCGATCACCCATCGAAGCAAGAGGCCAGACCTAACCCAGACCTAACCCAGACCTAACCCACAATATAATATTCGATCACCCCTCGAAGCAAGAGGCCAGACCTAACCCAGACCTAACCCAGACCTAACCCACAATATAATATTCGATCACCCCTCGAAGCAAGAGGCCAGACCTAACCCAGACCTAACCCAGACCTAACCCACAATATAATATTCGATCACCCCTCGAAGCAAGAGGCCAGACCTAACCCACAATATAATATTCGATCACCCCTCGAAGCAAGAGGCCAGACCTAACCCAGACCTAACCCACAATATAATATTCGATCACCCCTCGAAGCAAGAGGCCAGACCTAACCCAGACCTAACCCACAATATAATATTCGATCACCCCTCGAAGCAAGAGGCCAGACCTAACCCAGACCTAACCCACAATATAATATTCGATCACCCCTCGAAGCAAGAGGCCAGACCTAACCCAGACCTAACCCACAATATAATATTCGATCACCCCTCGAAGCAAGAGGCCAGACCTAACCCAACCTAACCCAGACCAAACCCAGACCTAACCCACAATATAATATTCGATGACCCCTCAGAACCCATCGATGTTGGAAAAATCCGTGCACGGAAGAAACGTAGCCGGCACGCGTGTACCGCGATACGGTCTCGAATTTGGCAACGCGGTGAACCTTGGCCGGGGACGTGGCGCAACCTCGCTAAACGAGGAGGGACACTTCCTTCGCAGCGGCGAACATCGAATACCTAATCGTACGCCACGTCGACACGGTCCTCCTCGTCGTTCTCGCGCTGGTAGGTGCCAGCGCGCGTTAATGACGCGTGTGTATTAAAAACGCGGCCGACTTAAAATAAACGGGGCCTGGGAGAGCGTAGCGCTTCCACGGTGATTGATGAGGGAACTCGACGCTTCTCTCTCCGCTCCGGCGACCCCTTTGGAGCACCGATTCCGCGCCGGGTAGGAGACAGAACCGACTAAATCCTACGCGGGCACGTCGGGAACGGATACCTCGACGATTTGTGCTCGCCTCGTTTGCGCGACGGATGCACAAAGCGAGGCGACATCGCGCCGAATCGGCCTCGTTCTTCCTTTTGCGCCGTGAGGAGATCACAGGGCCTGGTGAGTCACTTGGCTGAAAAGTGAGACCGGTTTCGCGAAACCGTGTTACTTTGTTTTATAATTGCGAGCCGAGATCCAACGTGGCTCTACCCGAGATGTCCGATTCCTACGTTCCCCGAGCTTCTACGTGTACGTCGGATCTGAACGGTGATCGCGTACCCTTGCTCACGGTCGACCATCTAAACCTCGATTAGACGGAACGGTTCCCGTCTGATTTACGCAAGACGATTCAACCAGAGATTAGATACCAGAACGAGCCGAATTGTAGCCGAAAATCTCACCGTTTCGTCTAACGTTGCGATCTACGCGATCCTCGACGATTGGGACCGTATCTCGTGGAACTACGTAACCGATTGTCTGGTCACTTTGCGTTTGCAGAATGTAGATACGTTGTTTGGTAATATTGTGATCGCAGAATCAGTGATCCAGAAGAAGTGTCCGCAGAAGAAGTGTCCACAGAAGAAGTGTCCGCAGAAGAAGTAATCAAATCGTAAACATTGGAAAGAAAATTCACCAAAGATACTCACCGATATTAATAAGAACCGAAATGGTCAATCGTAATGTCATAATTTGATTATTTACCAACCAGAGGTTTCTATACCTCCACTTGAACCATTTCATTACAAATTTGTTACAGTGGAGATCTTTATAACAGAACGGTTATTTTATCTGTGGAATATTCAGCTATATTCGACTCGATCGATCCACCAATCACCATTACTATTGTTCCACGTAAATTCGACTTAGAAACGGATTTTATTTGCACAGCTTCAAATTTTCTCTCATTGTGCATGAACTGGACTTGGGCTGTCATCGAATGTGCACTTTGGGTGTCAACTTCTCCAAGTTCTCTTGGGTGGAACTTGGTTCCCCTTATTCTCTTATCAATCATCTAAATAGACCTTACACTATTTCTAATGAAAATTCTTTCCTCTCGAAAGCTCGCAATAATTAAGAATATCTACAAGAAAGGTATCAACAGGAAAAATATCCATAGAGGAAAAACATCCATATTTAAAGGAAAGTTATCTAAAAAAAAAATATCTACGTGGAAAATATTTACAGAGTTCAACGAGCACTCGAAGTGGAAACGATACTTTTAAGTACACTGAGACCCGGATAAAATAAACACAAACTCGAAGGTAATAATAAGGTTCCATTTTCCCTCCGCGGAGATTTTTTCCATAAGATTTTCGATCCGTTGAAAAGAAAACAAACCGGAAGAAGATTGATCGCGAGGCTCGAGATCGATGTTACGAATTACGCGCGATATCGGCGACGACGCGCGGCTGGGAATCCTCGGGGCGGATCGATCGTCGTCTGTGGCCGACTCGCTCGGTTGGCAATTAATTATAAATAATTAGACGCGATTCGTTAAAATATCCGGAATGATTCGTGACAGTTTCGGGCGTGTCCTAACGATCACTGCCAGACAAACGACCGTACTGTGCCGCTCCCTTCGGTCCTCCCGGGTCTACGTCACGGAAAGAACCGACGCGTCACCAAGATCGTTACGTTGACGGATTGGTGGCTACTGCGAGCGACGGAAGTCACGTGTGCTGGCGCCTACGGAACATCGAGCCAGTCCTCCAACCCCCTTCCTGTTCAACCATTTCCGTGAGGAGCTCTCGAGACGATGTCTCGATCTTGTCGAGGAGTGCCAATTTGCACTCGATTCGCTACGAAGCGAATACTAGGAACGGTGTTCGAACCTCTGGGGTCCATTTTGACCCGTGTGAGGTTTAGAGAAATAATCGTAATTTTTGATTCACTGTAGGGCTCGTTGTGTTGACAAGGTTGCTTTTATTTTGGTGAGGTTGGATAGATTGAAGAGGAAAAGGAGATAGATTGAATATTTGGCGAAGTACTTGTTGTGTTAATAACGATGCTTTTATTTTGGTGAGGTTGGATAGATTGAAGAGGAAAGAGAGATAGATTGAATATTTGAAGTAAGAAGAGAAAGTAATATTGAGTATATGTTTGGTGGAAATATGTGAGCTGTCATTAACGTAACTTTTAAGTTATTGTATGGCGTGTACAAGTGTGAAATAGAATAGAAAAGAAAAAGAAGAGAATGGAGAGAGTGTCTGGAGGAAAAATAACGACAGGAAAGATATCTACAGGAAAAATAACTGCAGGAAAGGTAGTGTAGAAATATCTACAGAAAAGGTATTTATAGGAAAGGCAGCTATAGAGAAGGTATCTAGAGTAAAAATATCTACAGAAAGGATATCTGGAGAAGAAATGTCTATAGAAGAAATATCTATAGGAAGAATATTTAGAGGAAAGATATCAACAAGCATCTATAGAAAAGTTACCTAGAGTAAAAGTATCTACAGAAAAGATACTGAGTAAAGTATCTGATAGTAGAGTACTAGAGTAAATTCGATACTAGAGTAAAAATATCTAGAGAAAAGATATCTGGAGAAGAAATGTCTATAGAAGAAATATCTACAGGAAGAATATCTAGAGGAAAGATATCAACAAGCATCTACAAAAAAGATACCTAGAGTAAAAGTATCTACAGAAAAGATACTGAGTAAAGTATCTTGTACTAGAGTACTAGAGTAAATTTGATACTAGAGTAGAAGTATCTAGAGAAAAGATACTGAGTAAAGTATCTTGTACTAGAGTGCTAGAGTAAATTTGATACTAGAGTAGAAATATCTAGAGAAAAGATACTGAGTAAAGTATCTTGTACTGGAGTACTAGAGTAAATTTGATACTAAAGTAGAAATATCCACAGGAAAGATAACTACAGGAAAATATCTACAAAAAAGATACCTAGAGTAAAAGTATCTAAAGAAAAGATATCTGGAGAAAAAAATGTCTGTAGAAGAAATATCTACAAAAAGAATATCTACAAGAAAGATATCGACAGGAAAAACATCCATACAAAAGACACCTACTGAAAAGATACTGAGTAAAGTATCTTATACTAGAGTACTAGAGTAAATGCGATACTAGAGTAAAAATATCTAGAGAAAGGATACTGAGTAAAGTATCTTGTACTAGAGTACTAGAGTAAATTTGAAACTAGAGTAGAAATATCCACAGGAAGTGTAACTACAGGAAAACATCTACGAAAAAGATACCTAGAGTAGAAATATCTATAGAAAAGATATCTGTAGAAAAAAATGTCTGTAAAAAGAATAACTACAAAAAGAATATCTACAAGAAAGATATCTACAGGAAAAACATCCATAGAAAAGACACCTACTGAAAAGATATTCAAAGGAAAGTTATCTAAAGAAAAATTATCTACGTGGAAAATATTTACAGTGCTCGACGAGCACTCGAAGAGGAAACGATACTTTTAAGTACATTGAGATCTGGATAAAATAAGCACGAACTTTCCGCGAGCCCAGATCGAGAAACAGAGTCGGGATAAACGTACGTACGGTCATCCAACAACGATACGAGGATATCGATCAACGAAACAAACCGATTCGTGAACTCTCCGCGGAGTTCGACGCGCTCGAAGGAGTGGATACCGCAAGGCGTTCCTTCAGGCTCAGATAAACTCGGCTGGAAGAATTAAATCGTCCGCAGCGACGGATCTCTCCCGAGCATTCGACTTCCATTCATCTCGCGCGGACCAATGTTGATTTATTTAGCCGATCTATTTCGCGCGGCTCATACATTTTAACGCGTGCATCGTTCACCGCGGATCGCTCGATCCGTCATGATCCACGGATCAATACGTTTGGTTCGCGATTTCGCCAAACCCGGACTACTCTCGAGAAACGCTCCTGAAAACGGTCCCATGGATGTACTGTTCGCAGTTCAGAAAAAGTCACTTGGAAAAACACAGAGACGAAAGAGTCATTGTGTCTGGTGTTCTGACCCAGAGGGTGATCAAATTATTATTTCGAGAATACTGTTTACTCGAAATTTGGCTGAGAATAAAATAGTGAACGCTTGAAAAGAAAAAATACATATATTTTTTATATAATAATTGCAAGACATTCTTACGGATTAAGTGCATTTTCAGTTCCATTCTTGACCAATCTTAGAATAAGTAGCTTCAAAGTATATATTCTTTATATAATAATTGTAAGACATTCTTACGAATTAAGTGCATTTTCAGTGCATTCACTTGCATTCCAAGTGCATTTTCAGTTCCATTCTTGACTGACCTTCGAATAAATAGCTTCAAAGTATATATATTTTATATAATAATTGTAAGACATTCTTATGACTTAAGTGTATTTTTAGTGCATTCACTTGCATTTCAAGTGCAAGTTGCATTCTTGACCAATCTTCGAATAAGTAGTAGCTTCAAAGTATATATTCTTTATATAATAATTGTAAGACATTCTTACGAATTAAGTGCATTTTCAGTGCATTCACTTGCATTTCAAGTGCAAGTTGCATTCTTGACCAATCTTCGAATAAATAGTAGCTTCAAAGTATATATTATTTATATAATAATTGTAAGACATTCTTACGAATTGAGTGCATTTTCAGTGCATTCACTTGCATTTCAAGTGCAAGTTGCATTCTTGACCAATCTTCGAATAAGTAGTAGCTTCAAAGTATATATTCTTTATATAATAATTGTAAGACATTCTTACGACATAAGTGCATTTTCAGTGCATTCACTTGCATTTCAAGTGCATTTTCAGTTCCATTCTTGACTGACCTTCGAATAAGTAGCTTCAAAGTATATATATTTTATATAATAATTGTAAAACATTCTTACGAAATAAGTGCATTTTCAGTGCATTCACTTGCATTTCAAGTGCATTTTCAGTTCCATTCTTGACCGACCTTCGAATAAGTAGCTTCAAAGTATATATATTTTACATAATAATTGTAAGACATTTTTACGACTTAAGTGCATTTTCAGTGCATTCACTTGCATTTCAAGTGCAAGTTCCATTCTTGACCAATCTTCGAATAAGTAGTATCTTCAAAGTATATATTCTTTATATAATAATTGTAAGACATTCTTACGACTTAAGTGCATTTTCAGTGCATTCACTTGCATTTCAAGTGCATTTTCAGTTCCATTCTTGACTGACCTTCGAATAAGTAGCTTCAAAGTATATATATTTTATATAATAATTGTAAAACATTCTTACGAAATAAGTGCATTTTCAGTGCATTCACTTGCATTTCAAGTGCATTTTCAGTTCCATTCTTGACCAATCTCCGAATAAGTAACTTCAAAGTGTACGTAATAATTTCGTCGACAAAATACGGACCAATGATACGCGTTCCTTTCGAATGACGTTTTGCAAACCGTGCACAGTACACAATCTTCGAAAACCTCCAGAATTTCGTTCATCTCGCCATTACATTCATCCACGACAACCGAACGCAACACGAGCCATTCCATGAGAAAGTATATATGGAGTCTGTTTTAAATGATCGCGAAATAATTCGACTTTCGCTAACCAGGGTCCCGGATATTTTTACAAACTCGTGCACCGTGAAAGTCGATCCGTCGTGATCGAGTATCGATGTAATTCGCGCGATGTTTCTCCACGTTTTTCCAGCCCGGAACCTCGCCATGGAGTAACTCCAATTTGACCTACTGTTCAATCGATGGTTCTTACGTGGAAACATTCCGAGCAGAGGATCGTGATAACGAAGAGAGTATCAATGAACACCTTGGACAACGACGAAACGATACGCGTAGGTATTGTTGTTGTAAAGTTCAGATTATAATATCTAATTTATTATAATATGCAGGGATCTCGCGCATCTAGTAGTATAGTTACTATATATATAAGAATATAAAGTTCGAAGAAATGCGTATACATATATCTTTATATGAACAACGACAGTGTCGTGTGGTCTTTCTGACTCTGGACTTGGAACTCGACTAAAAGGAAAAGCCAAAAATGGAAAACGGCCAAACCATTGACGTTCTCGTATAAGACGGAGACAGTTCTTAAAACTGACATCGACATCTGGCACCCTTAAGATCATTGTTGCATTCGCTCCAACAATTGCCAATGAATTACACCACGAGAAAATAAACGAAAAAGGAACCACGTATTTCGTTTGGTATCGTTGGTAAAGAGTCTTGTCGAGGTCGAAGTTCAAATCCCCGATAGTTCTGTTGCACCGTTTACGAATTTATTCGATGTTACACGGGTGTAAAAATAAATACTTGTAAACAACACGTCGCCCGGACCGACGTGACTCGCTGCTCTGCGAGAGTAGGTGAATTCCCCATTCATATGAATAGAAAAAAGCAATCCATGCTTATTTTACCGTGTAATTCATCGTTTAGTAATTATTCAAACCTACCTGAACGAAAAATACACTCCATGCTTATTTTACCATGTAATTCATCGTTTAGTAATTATTCAAACCTACCTGAACGAAAAATGCAATCCATGCTTATTTTACCATGTAATTCATCGTTTAGTAATTATTCAAACCTACCTGAACGAAAAAAACACTCCATGCTTATTTTACCATGTAATTCATCGTTTAGTAATTATTCAAACCTACTGTTACAACCACTCCAAGTGTTCAATCGTTGGAGTCCAAGGATCGTTGGGAATGGTTCGGATTCGATTTGATTCGTGATTTCAACGAACGAGGAATTCCCATGAAAAGTAGGAAGAAAGAGGGGGGATCTAGAAGGGCCTAACGACGAGGTTCGTTGAAAACTCTGTCCCCTGTCCCCTCTGAACGGGGCCCGAAAGATGGCAGATCAAAGGCGCGAGAGCCTCGTCGGTGTTTCGAGGCAGCCGCGAGCAGCCGGTGGGAAAATATCATAAATCCACTTTGACGCTTCGCGCCTCGACGCTGTTGTGACGCTCGGTGTCGTCCACGCAGCCCGTCGCCCTTCGTTTCTCTCGCTCCGCGGCGATTCTCTCATAATAAACGTCATTTATTTATACACACCGCGGAGCGAACGAACGCGAGGGTGGAGGAAAGATCGACGGCTACACCGTCCGGGAAAAACGCGATGCGATCGTAAATCGCGCGCGCGACTCGATGTACACGGTGTCCTAACCGGAAAGCACCTCGATATATCCGCTGTTGTAAATAATAGGAAGAACGACGGGGAGAGGTGCACGGGTGGGGGGTTTCGAGGCTCGACTTTTTGCAACCGGTATATCTGGGTTTTTTTCGCACCGACAGATGGAGCGATAAATTACTAGAGAAATTGTTAAGGTATGTCTAATTCGAGAGGAATCTCAAGAGATGGGTTTGAGCTGCTTTGTTAGGGAGCTGAGAAGAATGGACCTGGTAGGAACACCCATTGGTCGAAATTTGAGCAATACTCAGAGTGTGCTAAATTTACTGTACCATTTATTGGACTGTGTTCAATTTTTACTTTTATGTAACTATTGAGGTGGAAAGACTTTTATAGTAGGTGTCTTGAAAAGTATTCATTTTGGAGTAATTGGAACTCGAGTTTCATTGTAAAGAGTGTACTTTTGATTAGAAGGAAAGAAGTTAATTGTAAAGACACTTCGAGACCCTCAAAGGAGATACAAAGACTTTTATAGTAAGTATCTGGAATACTTGGAACTCGAGTTCCACTATAAAGATTGTACTTCTGATTAGAAGAAAAGAAGTCAATTGTAAAGACACTCCAAGACCCCCAAGAGAGATACAAAGAATTTTATAGTAGATATCTTGAATACTATTAATTTTAGAGTACTTGCACTCCACTATAAAGATTGTACTTTTGTATAGAAGAAAAGAAGTCAACTATAAGGAACTCCAAGACCCTCAAGAAAGGTACAAAGACTTTTCTACTAGATATCTGGAGTACTTGGAATTCGAGTTACACTATAAAGATTGTACTTTTGAATAGAAGAAAAGAAGTCAACTATAAAGAACTCCAAGACCCCCAAGAGATATACAAAGAATTTTATAGTAGATATATTGAATACTATTAATTTTAGAGTACTTGTACTCCACTATAAAGATTGTACTTTTGTTTAGAAGAAAAGAAGTCAACTATAAAGAACTCCAAGACCCCCAAGAGAGATACAAAGATTTTATACTAAGTATCTGGAGTACTTGGAACTCGAGTTCCACTATAAAGATTGTACTCATGAATAGAAGAAATGAAGTCAACTATAAAGAAACTCCAAGACACCCGAAGAGAGTTATAAATACTTTTATACTAGATATCTTGAAAACTATTAATTTTAGAGTACTTGCAACTCGAGTTCCACTATAAAGATTGTACAATACTTTTGATTAGAAAAAAATCAGTCAACTACAATACAAAGGAACTACAAAACCCCCAAGAGAGGTACAAAGACTTTTACATAAAATATCTTGAAAACTATTAATTTTAGAGTACTTGCTACCACTATAAAAATTGTACTTCTGATTAGAAGGAAAGAAGTCAACTATAAAGAAACTCCAAAACTCCCAAGAAAGACACAAAGACTTCTATACTAAATATCTTAAAAACTATTACTTTTAGAGTACTTTGAACTCGAGTTCCACCATAAAGATTGCACTTTCGATCAAAAAAAGAGATAAATAAACTACAAAGAAACTCCAAGAGCCCCAAGAGAGGTACAAAAACTTCTACACTAAATATCTTAAAAACTATTACTTTTAGAGTACTTTGAACTCGAGTTCCACTATAAAGATTGCACTTTCATTCTAAAAAAGAGATAAATAAACTACAAAGAAACTTCAAGACCCCCAAACTTTTAACCCTCGTGTCACAGTACCCCCGTCTCGGCATCGCGCAACTTTTCCAAGCTTGCCCAAATCTTTAAAGCGACGAACACGTTACTCGAACCGTTACAACCTGTACACCCCGTATATTACACCGAAGTGGCGCGCACGTGGAAAACAAACATTAATAGAACGACAGTTAGTCACCCTACGCGGGGTGACATAACCCCCCCGGGCACTGGTGTATTACTAATTATGTTACGACGTCGCGTCGCGGCCGTGTCACAACAAGCGTCGCCGGATGTAGCCGGCTTTTCGGTGGATATAAAAGCTTCCTCGTTGAATTACGATTGTCGCGGCGGACGATCAAAGCGCGGTACTCGCGGAGCTTTGACTTTCGCGAGCCCCCGTTGTCGCTACACCACCGTTATTTTCGCGATGAAACTTCAATGCGAGCCCCCGTTTCTCGTTTACGCGCACGGAGCCGGCTAGCAGCCACCATCGAGGCTTTAGCTTCAATTCCGGACCACTTATCGTCGCGTTCGCTTCCTCGTGGCTTCCACTATGTGGACACGGGGGTGGACTCGGTCGATCGAATCGCCTAATCGCGATTCGAACATAGATCTTCCATCGTTTGTATCTTCGGCTAGCGGTGTCGCTCTCTGAGATTGTTTATTTTAATTGTAAAGTAATTTTTGTACTTTTGGTACGAATGTGTAGTTTTGGTACCTGGGGGGTAGAAAGTTTGATCAATTGAGTGTATAGTGTGTTACAGAAATAGTACTGTGTGTTTGCGAGAAGAAGGCAGATGAGTGTTTTTATTCTCATTTCAGTTATAGTACTGTCGAGGTAGAGACTAGTGGTCACAATTTGTTAGTGAACTTAAGTGGAGAAGTGAATACTTGTTTGTCTTTTACATTGTTTATATTATTCTTGAAACTTTGTCGATACTTGCACCAATTGAGTATATACAAATGTATTGAAGAAAAAGTACTGTTCGTATAGGAGAAGAAAGCAAATGGGTGTACCAGTTATAGTACTGTCATAGTAAAGACTATTGGTTACAATTAGCTAGTAAATTTGAGTGAAAGCGTAAGCACTCATTGTTTTTTATATTGTTTACATTATTTTTGAAACTTTGTCGATACGAACTTGCACCAATTAAGTATATACAAGTGCGTTGAAGAAAAGGTACTGTTCCTTCGCGAGAAGAAGGCAGATGAGTGTTTCCATCCCCACTCCTGTTACAATACTATTGGTAGAGACTATTGGTCGAGATTGGCCGAAGATGATAACGAAGCTTTACAATGGCCAATAGCGAGCTAGTGATACTAGGAGAGCTAGTAAATCAGAGTGGAGATATAGACTTTCGTCTGCCTTCTTTTCAAAGACGAACAGTACATATTACCATAATTGATTCTACAATTCTAACTGTAGATGGACGTATGCTATTACATATCCAAGAAACCAAAATCTCAATATTTTTCTCGAGCAAGAAGAACTCACGGGTCCCTCCGGACCCACGCTCTCCCAAACCACCTATATTTCAAAGATCGATCAACCCAAGACTATTTCTTCGTCAAAACCTTCCTTTCTTCCCCCCTCTCTTCGTATACGTGCAACTCGTCCACAGATTTCACGGTGTACACTCGATGAACGTAACATCGGTGAACCTAAGCCGCGAGACCGCACCGATGCTATCTAAATCGTCGGGAAATTAGCATCGGCGGCAATCACGGGGTATCGGTTGAAATCGAGAAAGAAACCGGCGGGCCTGGACGTAGACGGACGGCGGCGATCCTTTAATTGCGCTTTTTACGGTCAATTATCTCGTTAGACGACGGTGTCCCGCTGCTCTCAGAATGTTAATCCAAAGGAGCGATCAGACGCCCCTCCTCCCCCTCTCAACCGTTGGCTCCACGGTATACGAGAACACGCGGGGTACCGGCGGTGAGAGAGTTTCTTCTCTCGATATCGCTCGTCCCGTGGTCGTCCTATAATCGACGAGGCACCGCAACGGGATGCAGAGAGAAGAGAAGGGGGAAACGGGGGGGAGAAGTTGGGGGAGGTGGAGGGGGCGAGATTCGAACGAGAACTTTTTCACCTGGGGCCCCGACGGAACACCGGGAACCCCGCTGGCGTAATTAACATTCGGCACGTTTAGCCAGTCCTCGAGGAGCTTCTTGCCACCGCGTGTCCCTCCCCTCAACCCCATCCCGCCGCCCCTCGCCGCCTCCTGGCCAGACACTGATTGAGACGTGACCGCGGGATGACGTGCCGGTGACTTATACTCCGGTCCGTTCCTCTCTAGTCGCGTGGTGTAGGTAGGTATATACTTATCCCTCGCGAGGACAGGACACCAGGGGCTTTCCGGGTCGATGACACCGTCACGGAGATCCTTGAGTCCGCGGACAGTTTCGGATCTTCGCGTGGGAAAGCAACTATGGGGGGAAAAGCGGAGTTGGGAGTGATTGTAGAATCAGCTGGTCAACCCTTTTAGAAGGTACCACGATAACAGTCGATGTTGACTAACTGGTGACTACGAATGCGTAGACCGTAGCCGACGATGACTGATCTCGACCAGCTGCGCGTATCAATTAGACTGGGCGGTGTCACGCGCGACGAACCTCAGTCGTTGGGATTCGATCCGAGCGCGATTATCCACGCTTGGTGAAATTTTTACGATTCAACGTGTCGTCTTTGCGCGTGTTCGGCGGATGCAGCACTGGTTGGGATTATTGGGGTGGTCGACGGAAGTGAATCTAATAACGGGGTGGACTTGTCTTGGATATCGAGGTAGTTGGAAACGAATACGTTGTCGTTGTAGACGTGTCTTGGGTGTGAGGGTGGTTATGGAGAATTAATGTAAGATTGTTGTAGATGTAGCCTTGACTATTGAATGGATAGTCAATTGAAGTGAACCTAAGCTTGTTGTAGACCTACCTTGGGTACTAGGACGGTTATGAATAATTAATGTAAGACTATTGTAGACGTAGCCTTGACTATTGGATGGATAATCAACGAAAGTGAACCTAACCCTGTTGTAGATCTACCTTGGGTATTAGGGCAGTTATGGAGAGTGAATGCAAGATTGTTGTAGACGTAGTCTTGAGTATTAAGATCTGATACTGTTGTAGATTTAGCTTGGGTACTAGGGTAGATATGGAAAATGAATGCAAGATTGTTGTAGACCTAACTTTGAGTATGAAGATCCAATACTGTTGTACACTTAGCCTTAAGTATTTAGATTCGACACTGTTGTAGACCTATCTTGGGTATTAGAGTAGTTATAAAGAATAAATGTAAGACTGTTGTAGACCTAGCCTTGAATATTGAAATTTGATACTGTTGTAGATCTATCTTGGGTATTAGGATAGTTATAAAGAATAAATGTAAAATTGTTGTAGACCTAACCTGGAGTATTGAAATCTGATACTATTATAGATCTATCTTGGGTACTAGGGTAGATATGGAAAATGAATGTAAGATTGTTGTAGACTTAACCTCGAATATTGAAATCTGATACTGTTGTAGATCTATCTTGGGTATTAGGATAGTTATAAAGAATGAATGCAAGATTGTTGTAGACCTAACCTTGAATATTGAAACCCGATACCGTTGTAGACTTGTCTTGGGTATTAGGGCAGTTGTGAAAGATGAATGTAAGATTGTTGTAGACCTAACCTTTAATATTGAAATCCGATACTGTTGTAGACCTGTCTTGGGTATTAGGGCAGTTATGAAAGATGAATGTAAGATTGTTGTAGACCTAACCTTTAATATTGAAATCCGATACTGTTGTAGACTTATCTTGGGTATTAGAGCAGTAATATTGTAATAGTCAACGAAAATGAATCTGACCCTGTTGTAAACCTGTCTTAGATATTAGGACACTTATCAAAAGTGAATTTAAAATTATTGCAGACTCATCGAAGGAGTATTCCCTGGTTTGGTTCTTTTCTTATTAGATAGGGGTTACGTCTCTGTGTTAGGATAAAGATCGAATTTTTTTCTCATAGAAAACATTACTTTGAACTATTATTCCCAAAAAATACTTATCATTGTACGTATATCGCGCGAAGAATAATCCTCGCAGAGGTTTAAACCTCGAAGTTACCGTAGAAATAACGAAAAGTACGAGAAAATGCGAGAAGATTGAGTAAGACAAACTCCACGAAGAATCCCAGATAAAAAGTGTGATCAAAGAACAAAAGATCCAAATGGAAGGTCGATCGCACCTCCGATCAGCACCTCGTTCGAACCGTTTCAGGAAAAAGAGATTGTAAACGATCAGGTGTCAAATCTACAGATGTCCAAAAGTCACCCAGACCTGTACAAAAACTAGATACTCGCCTACACGAACCAGACCCCTCTACTCTCGCAAACGTGTACATCGCTCATGGATTTTTGCGCTCGACCCTATGCAAAGATCCTCGAGTGGCGCTAGACGTTAAAAATAGGACATCCTCCTCTCCTCTTCGCGCACAAAAGAAGAAAAAAAAACCACCTCTCGAGGTATTTCTCTCTTCGTAATTTTCCAGGCTCGGTGTTTCGTAACCCAGACCCCAGACCTAACCCATCTCGCGATGCAACCTCGTCCAGGTACCCCATTTGTTGTTCCACGTTCCATGAATCCTCTCCATCGATCGTTCTCGATTTTCGACTCGCGATCACAGCGAACAATACGAATCCAAGTCGCTCGAATCCGTTCGGGACTTCATCGTGCCTAATAACCAAATGTCTTCTACTTGCATCGGTTCGGGAGTCTCAGCGTCCGTGCACGAGCAAATAAATTTCGACCCCCGGACAAGTAGCACGCAACAAAGGTTCGTTCCATGTCTCTCTCTCTCTCACCACCACCTCCTCCATCTTTCTTCTTTCACCGCTGATCGTCGATGCAGCAACCCGGGGCACAACCTGTATCGAACGACGTGGACGTCCCGAGGATTGATTCGTCATCCATCGGGCCCGCGGCTAGCCTGTTTTTGTCCGCGATCCCCCGACTAGTCACCAGTCATCTTCCACGTCGTAGTTTTCGTGTTCTTGTCCGGAGTCGTGGCTCGACGTTCGACGTCGTTTAATTAAATACAGTTTTTCATCGGGCCGAATCCGCGACTGCCCGCTGGGACGGGGGTGGCGCGGGGGCTCCGGACGCCGGCAAATAAATCAAAAGGGGAAAACCAACGTGGACGAGCCGGCGCGTTGGCTTCCTGGAAGGCAAACACGAGTCCCCGATATAATTAGTGACCGCGCGTGTCCGATCGTTTCCCTCTCGATCGGACGAGACTCTCTCATGGGAGCTGTCAGCGTTCGGGGAAAACTCGCGAGCTACGTAGCGAATTCATCGTGGCTGTTTAGGATACTACAGAACCCTTCGAGAGCTTCCCACGAGGAGGACACCGCGCGAGGAGAGTCTTCTAGGCGGTTAGGTGGTTCTTGATTTTTGTTGGTGACTTGTGGCGAACATTGGCGATGGAAAGTATCGTTAATGTTCTCGACGAATTTAATAATGGAACAGTGTCGATTTGTGTACTCTGGTGCATGTGTGCGTTTCGAGAGCAGGGATGTATTTTACAGTTTGAGAATTTTATTGTATAATTATTGCTCGATCGGTTTTGTCAAGTATTAGGTTCGACGTTTTATTTTTTTTTTAATTGTACTACTGTTTGTTGAACCTGTGCGAAGTTTCGTGTAGATCTGTCGACTCAACTTGAAAGTTATTCAAAGTTCAAGTGTCATTGTACTTTTTTACAATAGAAAAAACGACGAAACTCATTGAACAGGATAGTATAGTTTCTTTTATTATTTTATGTTACAATTGTCGTTGAATACCTTTTTTAACTACACTTGATTATTCCTTGATACGAATACATGTATGGTAGTGTTTACGAAGCATTTGTGTACAAAAGTGTTACCATTGTGGTAATTTTAATATGTGTAGTTTGGAAAGTATCGCGTATCGAGGGAATTTTATTAAATATTAAAGTATATGTTACGTAACATCGATGTGCAAGAGAATTTTAATATTGTTCGCGAAAAGAAGGTTAAATACCCCCACTCTAGCTTACGATCTACTAGCTCCTCCCACCATCGCGCGCTATTGGCCGCTGTCGATCTACGTCATCGTTTTCGGGCCAATAGGGACAATATGTGCGATGGTGGGGGATCTAGGAGACAGTAAAGTGGGGATATAAACACTTGTTGACCTTCTCGTGGACTGTAGTCACGTTTACGATCACACTCTACTCTATCCTAGCCAACATCGAGAACATGACTCAAATACTGTCAGAATAATCGCGAATTAACAATTAATTGGTATTAATTACCAATTAATGACACTTTAGAGCTGTAACTATCAGTCGTCCAGCAGTTAGGCTAGTTCTATGCACGGAGTTTGAAAAATCATAGGTAGAGATCGTCCGCGAATGTCTAGGGTGAGAAGCTGATTCGACATTCGTCATAACGGGAGAAAACGTCCATCGGAGGAGTTTATAAAAGTTCGAAAGAGATTAAAAGTTCCCCGCTTGTCAGACTCGCCTCGAAACAGGGGACTGTCCCACGGGGTCGTTATAATGATTGATGTCTTTCATATCCAAAACCGTCTCCGACGAATGTTCTAACGCCCCGTTTCGCCAGACATCGTTTTACGCGCTGCAGCGCGTATAATGTGCGCGAGCAGCGGGAAATGTTGAGTCAGTGAAAAAAAAATAATGAAGAAATATCGATACGAACGTTTTCTGGGAGAAACGAGACGATTAGATCGAAGTCAAGGTAGACCTTCCTTCGAGATTACTTCGAATTCTTACAGCCACTTTTCCATTCAGTGACAAACATCATTATCATTATTGCCACTTTTAGATTCGATAACAAATATTCTCGTAATTAGTCGGAGACATTTTCTTCCACTGCATTAATTCGCAGTTGATTCCCACACGAATGGCTACACTTCCTCACGATATAAGTCACTCAGTGGACTATTTCACAGTTCCGTGTTTATCGTCAAAATTGATAACAATTTTTCTGTGGGGACATTTCCTCCCATTCTGTGCCTTCTCCTCTGTTAATTCGGAATTGATTCTCACTTGAATTGCTCCTCCACGATATAAGTCGCTCAGCGGAACATTCCACAGCTTCATATTAATCATTGAAAAGGTAACAATATTTTATGGGGACATTTTCTCCCATTCTCTACCTTCTCCTCCGTTAATTCGGAATTCATTCTCACTCGAATCGCTCCTCCACGATATAAGTCACTCAGCAGAACATCCCACAGCTTCATATTAATCATCAAAAAGATAAGAATATTTTATGTGGACATTTTCTCACATTCTCTACCTTCTTCCCAGTTAATTCGAAATCGATTCTCATTCAAATCACTTCTCCACGATATAAGTCACTCAGCCCAACATCCCACAGTTTCATATTAATCATCGAAAAGGTAACAATATCTTATGCAGTCATTTTCTCCCATTTTCTACCTTCTCCCCAGTTAATTCGAAATCGATTCTCATCCAAATCACTTCTCCACGATATAAGTCACTCAGCAGAACATCCCACAGCTTCATATTAATCATCGAAAAGGTAACAATATTTTATGCAGTCATTTCCTCCCATTTTCTACCTTCCCCCAGTTAATTCGCAATCGATTCCCATCCAAATCACTTCTCCACGTTATAAGTCACTCAGCCCAACATTCCACAGTTCCATGTTTACCTTCAAAATTGACCAAGTTTTTCTTTCCACTCCTTACTTAAACAATCCTTAGTCCTCCATGGCTCATTCCCAAAAATTCCTAGCAATTCGTCGACCCCGCATACTTGTCGAAGGGAATCGACGTTTCGTTAAGAGCAACGTCCAGGCGCGTTCAACGAGTCGTCGATCGCGCTCGCGTAACGTAACAAACATCCACGGACGTCTCGCGAACGGGGATCAACGTTCACCCTGGACGATTAAATAAGTCATATCGTCGCGGAGCTAACGAAGCGCCACGTCCTCGCGGACAGCAGCGTCGAGTCGGCGTCGTCTGTCGCGGTTGTCGGCCGCCGGAGAGCCGAGCTTCTTTTTCACGTCGCTCCTTTCTTCCACCCTCTCGAGATATCCGCGGCCCCTCCGAATTCCCCCGGACCGCGTGCTCCAGACGCAGTATTTATAAACAAGAGAGAGATCCGTGGTGCGCCCAGCACGCGGCGACGATACGCTTTCTCCCTCGTCCGTGAAATTCAATTGCATCGTCACCGCGATACCAACACGGTTTTACGATAGTTGTGAATCGTTCGACATCCCACCAAAAAAAAAGAAGGTAAAAATTTATCAAAATTGTTTAATCGTGCGACGAATTTTAACACTCGTGAAAACTTATTCTAAGACAATTTTAAACGAGTTACAAAATTCGCGATAATCGTATAGGTGAAGTTTTGCAATCCACGTGAGTTTTTAATGTACGATACTTGTTGGAATCGATCCGTGACATCTTCGGGGAGCACCGTGCGGAAGCGATTCAATTTTGCACTGTTCGTCGTGGGTTCTCGGTAAATCGATTATGGGGATACTCGGAAGTCATCTGTCGTATTAATAATTCGTAATCGCGCGGATGTACCGGTTACGGTGTTATCTCGGTGGTTTCTCAATGGCAGAGCGGTTCGTGGAACGACGACCGAGAACCGGCCGATTATAGCGATCGTGTGTACACACGATCGAGTGTATCGTTCAGGTGGCGATGATCGATTACACGGAGGTCATCTACTGTTGCGAAAATAGTACTTATCGATTACGGTGCCTGGTACAATGGTCGATATACGGGAACGTCGCTCATTGTGCACACGAAGCGCAATAAATGTATTCACTTACACGAAGCACAATATTTATAATTTCCACAAAAGTGACTTGTTACTCGATTCCGCGTTCGTAGACGTCGATCATCGTCGAGAGAGTGTCTCTCTCCCCTCTTCGAACACCAAATCCTCGCAAACGCGAACCATCGCGTACGAAGAACCCCGGGTAGGTTCGGTATATGAAATATCAGCGTTGAAAGCGGGGAAGTGCGCAATAAGCGGGGTCAGTTTCGCGGACAAGTGCTCCAGCCGCGATTGAACCGTCCAAACCGGGGCGGACAGATTCCACTCTCCCTCTCTCTCTCTCCGAACCTAATATCCGAATAGCCAGGCAACAATTACCGTTACGTAACAATGCTGTCTCATTGCCGTGGCGTTATCGCTGTCGGTCGTTAATTCAGCTTTTAACCGGGCGGTGTGTGTTTCCATCGGATTCCCGGGAGCGCTCGGAGACAGCCCGTTAACCGCTTAAAAATTGATTCTATACCGGTGGCGCGTCTGTCCTCGTTCCCCTCTTCCCCCTCCCTCGCCGTGACTCTTCCACCGGGTGGGTGGAGGGGGTGTGGGGAGACGAGGGGAGGGAGGCGACCGAGGATCTTCTCGCTCCTCTAAACTGTAGCCGCTTTGACAGACTGGCGGCTGGCGTGAAAACGCTCGCCAATTAACCCGCGGTGAATTATGCGCCGCCCCTTGCCCACTAATTTAGTAGGTGACTTATGTCGTACTTGCCAGCCGACAAGCCCCGGACGAATTCGAGTACCTCGCTGAACGCCGGAGCCTTCCCTCCGCCGGTGTCTTTTTCCTCCTGTTCTTCTCCAGCTTCTCTCCCTCGTGTCTCTCCTTTCTCGATCGTCTCTTCCACGATTCTCCACCTCTTTCGCGTCCGTTACCTTCTCTCGCGTCTCTTTCCCTCTATAGCTCTCTCGTGGCTCTATATCTCGGTACTCTATCCCTCTCTAACTATCTCCCTAACTATCGTTACTCTATTCGTGCTCTTTTCGCTCTATCGTTACTCTATCTATATTCTTCTCGCTCTATCTTTACTCTATCCGTACTCTTCTCGCTCTATCGTTACTCTATCCCTCTTTTTCACTCTCACGGTACTCTGTCCGTGTTCTTCTCGCTCTATTGTTACTCCACCTGTATTCTTCTCGCCCTATCCTTACTCTATCCGTGCTCTTCCCACTCCATCGTTACTCTATCCCTCTTTTTCACTCTCACGGTACTCTGTCCGTGTTCTTCTCGCTCTATCGTTACTCTATCTGTATTCTTCTCGCTCTATTCTTACCCTATCCGTACTCTTCCCACTCTATCGTTACTCTATCCCTCTTTTTCACTCTCACAGTTTCTCTATCCGTGCTCTTCCCACTCCATCGTTACTCCATCCCTCTTTTTCACTCTCACGGTTTCTCTATCCCCCTTTTTCTCACTCTCGCGTATCACAATTTCTCTGTTTCACTCCCCGGTCATCCTGTCTCTCTCTCTTTTCTCCATCTCCGTTGTTCTCGCTCTCTCGTTGCTCTCTTCCCTCGTACGCGATCTCTCGTCCCTCCGACGCTTTCTCTCTCTTTCTCTCTCTCGGTCTCTCGGCCCCCGGTGCGCCACGCAGCAGCCGGACATCCGGCAACTCGCGAGCCTCCTTTGATGTCTTTGAAGCGGGCAAGAATTCGCGGGATCGTACGCCGAATGAAATATCGCCGCGGCTCTCTCTGCTTTCTTTCGTCGACGCGTCGCGTCGCGACGCGAACCTCTACGAGGGTCCCGGATACGCCGCGTAGACGAGCTCGGTTACGAAGGATTACTCGGTCTCCGTGCCAGCAATCGGTTTATTGCCGGCACGAATCTCGCGCCTTTCGACGCAGTTCTTCGGTCTTTAGCCGCTGATCCGTGTTTCTCGAGCTTGTCGCGAACTCGTGAAACGGATACCGACCGCTTGAAGGAAACAAGACCACCATAGATTGCTTTAGGGCCGGAGAAGATGGCTGAAATTTTCATCGAGATAAGATTCCACATCGGACGACAATTAAAGTTGCTCGTCGAGGGAAAATTAACATTTCTATAGCACTATAAACGCCTCTAGACGTCTCTAGAATAAATCACTCTACGACTCGTACGAATAAAGTTTTGATCCGGATACGAAACTATTGTGTAATGAATAATTTTCTATTGTTTGAAGAATAAAAATTCTTCAATTTTACTCAGATTGAGGAAAGCACACTGTGCATTAAAGTCGACGCGCTTGACGAGGGAAAGTTAACATTTCTATAGCACTATAAATGCCTCTAGACATCTCTAGAATAAATCACTCTACGTCTAGAGTGAAACTAATTTAGTTAATATAGAGTTAACATTTCTATAGCACTATAAATGTCTCTAGAATAAATTACTCTAGATCTCATAGGAATAAAATTTTGTTCCGGATATGAAACTGTCGCGTAAGAAGTAAACTTTGGACAATTTTCTATTCGTTACTCGTCGAGAAAAACTTCTCCAATTTTACTCAGACCGAGTAATATACACTGTGCGCGTAAAAAACAATTTTTGATGGCGTACACGATTTCAGACGAAACTTCGAAGAACCGTGTCGTCGTTCCGGTGTTCCAAACTCGAATTGTTTCACGACCTAACGAACGAACGAGTTTCGTAAATGTTGATCGGCGGATTTCCAACCAGTTCGTAGACTCGCGAACGAAGAAGCGCAGCGGAAGGGAACGGACACGCGACTTTTTCAAGTAATCGCGCGGGAAGTGGAAGAGTTACTGCCCGCCGTTGGTATTCGGCCATACGATGGTTTATTCAGGAACAATAGACAGTCCGCCGTATCCGGGACCTACGTCGAAGAGGAGCGGCCGCATCAAACATTCGATACCGAGGCCACAAATCGGAAAGGCAGACGTCGACGATATATTATGATCGTCACGGACGTCCCCGACGTTCTTTACCGATTCAGCTGCTGTTACTCCGGAGAGGAGGAGGAAAAAAAAAGAAAGAAAAAAGAAACGAGGAGGAAAAAACCGTGGCCGATCTCGTTCTCAGAAATTTCCTCGTGGCCTCCTTACCGCGTATCGCGATGTCTCGAGCGCTCCTGGAACATCTTACGGTACGCTTTTAGAGTTCCATTGATAACGCTCTAGATCTAGAGCTCAGTGTTGCGTACTCGTTGGATTTTATCACCGTTGTTACATTTTAGCGCTGTCTCTAGCTGAACTCGAGAATCGAGTTTTATATTTAAATTCGTCGATGAACGAAAATCATTTTTCGATTATGTCTCTATCTAAAGCATCCTACTCGATAAGACACTATGGAAGAAAGCAATGTTTGTTCGATTCGTTTGCTCTAAAAATGTTTGGTTCGCTATCGCGTGTTCTCTGCTTTGTAGTACGAATTACATGTATCGTTCGATCGTTCCTCTTTCATTGCGATAGAGTCGTACTCGGTATGGCGCTCTCATAAACGCGTGTAAGAGTAATGGAGGGCAGAATCGAAGAGTTACAACCGGACGGAGGACCCAAGGTGTTGCCGCGTAGCGACCCGAGTGGCTTAACTACATACTTATTCACGAGTGCGCGATAATCTAATCACCGATGCGCGTGTATTTCATCGAAGAGTAAATATTTTCGGGTGTAACCGTTCGCAGCCGAATCACCTTCCAGTTCTCAGCGTGCAGGACCGTGCGAAATATTCAAGAGAGAAGAAAATATTGATACAGTATCGAGGGGAGAAGATAAAGTTAATTATACGTTCGGTGCATTCGAACTACTCGATTCTTTCGAGATTTTCGAAACCATCCGAGCCACTTGACTCTTTCAAGACTTTTGAAATAATTTAAAGTACTCTATTCTTTCGAGACTCTCTGTTCGTTCGAGTTACTCGACTCTTTCGAGATTCTCGGTACATCCGAGCCACTCGACACTTGCTAGACTTTTGAAACAATTCGAGTTACTCGACTCTTTCGAAACATTTGAAACAATTTAAGTTTCTCGATTCTTTCGACATTCTCAATTCGTCCGAGTTACTCGACTCTTTCGAGACGTTCGGTACATCCGAGTTTCTCGACCCTTCCGATACTCTTGATACATTCTACCCACACGACTCTTTCCAGACGTTTCAACCAATTCCAGTTTCTCGATTCTTTCGAGATTCTCGGTTCGTCCGAGTTACTCGACACATTCGAAACTCTCGATACGTCCGCAACAATTCGAGCTACCTTCACGCGATATCTCCCCATAGTTTCGTTCCCCCAAGTTCTCGGACTTGAAAAGTCGAGTCGTTCGATTCGAGTCCCGGTTCGAATAACCGAGTACCGTGTCACCGCAGATGCGTGTAGATTCGAGTACACTTTCGAACGAATAGTAGAGAGTGGGGGGAGGACCAGAAAACGCCAAATCCCGAGTCCCTCTTTCTTCGCGGCTAGGTTCCCCGTCTCCCCGTATTGTATCTTCGCGCTCGCGCGTCCGTGTGTCGAAAGGTAGCGTACCCGTGTAGGTGGTGAATAATGAATGGCAACGTCGAAACAACTTGCTGGACCAGCGTCGAGGACGCGGATCAGGAGGACGTGTATGTACGAGTCGGGGCCGGGGTTCTGGGACGGACGCAGTTACGGCGCGAGTTCCGGGTGGAACGACATGAAAAATTAACGGGCTCGCGTTTTGACGTCGCGTCAAACTTTCGTTGTGCGGGTGATAGATCGTCCCGCGACCGTGTAGATTACCGCCGCCGCGCCTCGAAGCGGACCGGCGCGTAACGGAGAACGCGCGAGGCAAGAGGGAACGCGAACGGTGGAGGAGGACGACCACGACGACGAGGAGGAGGACGACGACGTGGAGGACACGGCAGATAGATGGTGGGGGGAGAACGAGTGGGAACGAAAGACGGTTTTGAATTTCTCTCTTAACGAGCATCGGACAAATCCGAATTTTACGAGCGACACTCGCCCCGCGCTGTCCGCTACCTGTCGACTCCAACGACGAATCTGCTCCGGCTAAGCATTTTTCGGAAGATTTATTGCCGCTCCGGTGGCCGTGACAAACGCGCCGCTTTCCTCGTGCGCGCGGATACTCGCCCGTTTATGCAACTTTGTGAACGTTCGCGTGGACCCACCGTCAGGACACCGGGTTATTTAATTGTTACCAGGTCCCGCCAACAGCTTTCAAACGCGGTACAACAACGGGGACTTCGAAACTGGGAAAATTATTCGAAGGAATTTTTTTTTACGTTGAGAATCCTCGGGTCTAAATTGACCCGTTCTACTTGTACAAATATTCAGAAGGAAAATTCTGTCAGTTATGGTACCTTGGTACAACAGCGGAAACTGGTAAAATTATTTGAAGGAATTTTTTTATGTTGATGAGAATCCTCGGGTTTAATTTGACCCGTTCCAATTGTACGAATATTCAGAAGGAAAATTCTGTCAGTTATGGTACCTTGGTATAACAGCGGAAACTGATAAAATTATTTAAAGGAATTTTTGTTGCACGTCGATGAGAATTCTCGGGTCTAATTTGACCCTTGTACAAATATTCAGAAGGAAAATTTTGTCAGTTATGGTACCTTGGTACAACAACGGAGACTTCGAAACTGGTAAAATGATTTGAAGGAATTTTTTTTACGTCGATGAGAATCCTCGGGTCCAATTTGACCCGTTCTACTTGTACGAATATTCAGAAAAAGAATTCTATCACTTGTGGTACCTTTCTTGCGCGGAAACGAGTACTGATTGTGCAATCAAGATACACGAAAGTCTCTCTGGGTCTGAGAAGACCCACGCGCGGTTAAACGAGTGTTAAAGAAAAGTTACGAGTCTCTTCAATTTTAATTACGACACCAACCGAAAGGAAAATGTATAAAAATGTATATTCATGCTTAAAGGTAGTTCCGAGGAGCGAAATAAGAATATGTCAGTTTTAGAAATTAATTTAACTTATCAATACCATTGTATCGAAGATTGTAGAGTATCGAATAATCAGGAGTACCTCAGAATTTGCATTCAGGTCTATGGTTATCCGAAACGATGTTTCGAGAGAGCGATAACTGTTCGTGAATTTTTAAGAAAATTACGCAAAAGTAACCCTCATCCTCGAACACACTAATCGTAATTTCGGGGGTTCAATGACGAAGAAAACAACGGGAAACAGGAACCGTCAAATCTGTCGTTCAAACATCGTCAAACCCGGAATTTGAAACCATCCGCCTCGCCCCTCACCCGCTCTCGATCAAACGACGTAATAAAAAGAAAGTTGAAAAGACGCGGAAGCCTAATAAAACTCTTTTCCCGCCCACGACTCCGTTAATTACCATAAGTTAATTACAACGACGTGAAAGCTCCGTCAGCCACCCCCGTCGGCAGCACTCGAGGCACTTCCACCCCTCTCTACGTATATAAATGCACACAACTGCACATGTACCTGTATATAAATATATACACACATACATATATATATATATATATATATATTTATATATATATATACATATCTATGTGTACGTGGATATTGCATCGACGCGAGAACTTGCCACCCGATCCTCTCCGCTCCCTCCTCCCCTATCCCCCCTCCCGTTCACCAGACCACCCCCGTTCATATTTACGAGGCGAAGTTTGCTTTAAGCCTGCCGATGTTTTAACTTTATCGCGACCGAAGTATGATTTTACGAGAAGCCCGCGGGCTAAATATGCCCGCGTCGTAAAATTAACGGCGTTTCCATAAAGGAGTCCGGCGTGCTTGCGTTAAAACTCGATAAAAGCCAATAAAGCATCGCCACGGAGCGCAGTTTAGTATAGTTTATCGCCGTTCCCTCCACGATAGTCACGAGGCGTCCGGCTGACCGCTGCCAACCTGCGCGCCCATTTGCAGCCTCCTTGTCGGATAAGACTTACGAGGATTCCGCGGAAGACGGGTTCGAGGACCTCGCGACCCACGGTCCCGATCCTCGGGACGAAAACTTCTTCTTCTTCTTCTTCTTCTTCTTCTTCTTCTTCTTCTTGGTCTTCGTACGGTTCACCGGGCGGAGATCCGCTGTTAATTTTTATCGCTCGGGACTCCGTCGGTGATCGCCGCGGGTTCGTAAAAGTCTTGCAACAATTTGGTGAACGAACGCGCAGGAGCGTCGATTCCCGATTACCACGGATAAAGCTGTTCCGACGACCGATTTACGCACGGTGATTCGATCTACGGAGCCGGTGGTCTTACAAAGTGGAGTTATCGACGACTCTACCGGGTTTAACACGTTGCTCTCGATGGTTCCAGCGATGGTACCTGAAACACCTCTGACGAAATATTCCTGTACCGAGTTGGAAACGAACTGCAAAGTTGCTTGGGAAGATTGCCGGTTCGTTTCGATGTTTCATGTGTTCTTAGGTTGCGGGGATGGTGAGATACTTGTCTCTGGAGGGGTTAGAGGGGATTAGGTGGCGATTTAGAGTCGTCTCTCGAGTGTAAAGGGGTAGTAATATTCTTATGTATTGTAGAGATACTGTATGATGATCTCTAGAGAAGTTAGAGCGAATTAAGTAGAGAGAATCTTAAGTGCAGAAGGTTAGTAATATTCTCATGTATTCTAGAGATACTCTATGCTGATCTCTAGAGAAGTTAGAGTAAATTAGGTAGAGATTGAGAGTTTCGAGTGCAGAGGGTTAGTAATATTCTTATGTACTCTAGAGATACTCTATAATGATCTCTAGAGAAGTTAGAGTCAATTCGGTAGAGAGAGTCTCAAGTGTAGAGGGTTAGTAATATTCTTATTTATTCTAGAGATACTATATACTGATCTCTAGAGAAGTTAGAGCAAATTAGGTGGAGATTGAGAATCTCAAGTGCAGAGGGTTAGTAATATTCTCATGTATTCTAGAGATACTGCATGATGATCTGTAGAGAAGTTAAAGTGAATTAAATAGCGTTTGAGAGTCACCTCTCGAGTGCAAAGGGTTAGTAATATAATATTCTTACGTTCTCTAGAGATACTATATGCTGATCGCTAGAGATATTAGAGCAAATTAGGTGGAGATTGAGAGTCTCGAGTGCAGAGGGTTAGTAATACTCTCATGTACTCTAGAGATACTATATACTGATCTCTAGAAAAGTTAGAGCGAATAAGGTAGCAATGGAGAATCGATAATAACCGTGCATAATAATTTTTATTCTCACTTCTACTTTTCTACAAAGCTATCAATAATTCCAAAGGGGTTCGTATCCCTCTCGAGCTTACATTCTACCGATCACATCTGACACCTTTCCTCTCAAATCAAACACACGTTCCCCGATTTTCATCGTCGCCTCTATCGACCGTCTCTCTTCCAAAATCGAACATCACTCCGAGCGTTTCTCACATGTTGCAACGCGGATGGAATTTCACGGGACGCAAATTCGTCAGCCGTAAAATGAATCCCGTTCCACGGGTTACCGAACATCCCGAAGATCGCGAACGTGCACCACGTACGTACATCGATAGCGTCTTCGTATCGCTCCGAGTCGTCTTCGTATCGAATATCGCTGAACACTGGAGCCTCGGGTACCCTGGAAATTGTCCTACGTCCGAGTATCTCACGGATAACCGGAACCAACCGTATGGCAACGGTCGAAGCGAAACGTCGATGGCGACCGATGTCGCGGCAATCGTCAGAGTACCATGTGGGGAGGAGAGACATTGCGGGGGACAGGCTCCATTAATCGCAGGGTTATTCCATCGAATCGTTGCACGCTCTAAGGGTGTTCCCACAGTATCCGCGTGTACTTGCAAGATAAGTGGTCGATTATCGTTCGTCCCCCCACCGGTAATGCCGCTAAAAACTGCATCCCCGTTGGCGGTAGATAGTGTTGTCTCAGTTAGTACCCCGCGACACGATCATTTTACAACAGGGCTACTATACTGGTAATGGGTCGGTTTATCTGCGACAGGTACTGCTCGCCCGTGGGGATACGCTGCCACAACGTTCAACCGCCCCCCACTCGTCCCCCCTCTGTATACACCTGCATTTTTGCACATCGGTATCTTTATGGTGGCATAAAACGGGTTTACCGGGCAATTTAAATGCCGTTCACGGCACTAACGGCGCGCCAGAAAACATTTTTGTAATTCTAAAATTAGACATTCGATCGTTTCCAGCCCTCTTCCTCGAAGGGAGAATAACGTTTGGATACAAACTAATTTCGTTCGCCTCGGGGTGCCGGGTGCTTCGCGTCGACACTGTCCAGAACGTCCTTTGGAATCTTCGGTACTCTCCAGCGTGGAGGATGCAACGAATGTCGACTCGTAATTATCTATCGTTAGACAACAGAACGTTTGCACGAGTGGTGTCGAGAAGTTGTCAAAGTTTTTGTTACGACGTGTGTTGGACCCCAACTTGGTGTATTTAATATTCACGGAGTTAAGGTGTTTACTGCTCTATGGAACGCTAGTCAAAGGTTAGGTAACAGGACATATGTACCCCTAAACACCGTGACAAACATTTCGCTCCATCGATAGTGATTGGAATGTGACTCGAAGTTCACTGGATCCTCTATTCCAGCTCTATTCAAGATCCACCGAACCGAATTACCCGCTCTATCGAACGCTAGAGCCTCTAAAATCGTGCCTCTATGAAACGTCCAACGTGAGTCAACTTATAATTATCCACCGGTGGATAACACGACATCCCATCCCTCTGGACACTATCGAACTCTCTGTTTCAATGCATCTAGTGTTCAGCGAAGCCAACTGGAAACTCACCGACTCCTCGACTCGAACTTCACCCACTCTGTTTCATCGAACTCCTCGAGTCGAGTTCAGAGATTCCCGTAGCAGCGTTTGGCAAATCGGTGCCCCGTAAAATCGTATCTATCCGTCCTCTGGAGGGAGCTGGCATCGAAATTGAACCGCGTAACGGGAAGCTCCATGTTCGAATCGAGCGAATCGTTTCCTAGACCGTGTTCGGGTCGCGGTCTCCCCCCGCGCTACTCCAGGTTCGGCGGGGGCAACGTCGCAAGAAGGAGCCGAAACGAGAAGGGACGAGCTTGTGTTCACATAACTCTGCGGGATCTAGCGAGAGAGATCGAGATCGAGATCGAGATCGAGAAAGAGAGAGATTGAGATCGAAAGAGAGAGAGAGAGAGAGAGAGAGTATACGTGAGGAGAGCTGTCCCAAAGAGAGAGAGAGAGAGAGTATACGCGAGGAGAGCTGTCCCAAAGAGAGAGAGAGAGAGTATACGTGAGCAGAGCTGTTCGAAAGAAAGAGAGAGAGGGGGTATACGTGAGGAGAGCTGTCCCAAAGAGAGAGAGAGAGAGAGTATACGTGAGGAGAGCTGTGCCAAAAAGAGAGAGAGAGAGAGAGAGAGAGAGAGAGAAACAGAGATCGAGATTGAAAGAGAAACAGAGATCAAGAGAGAAAGAGAAATCGAAAGAGAAAAAAAAATCGAGAGAGAAACAGAGATCAAGAGAGAAAGAGAGATCGAGAGAGAAAGAAAGATTGAGAAAGAAACAGAGATCAAGAGAGAAAGAGAGATCGAGAGAGAAAGAGAGATCGAGATCGAGAGAAAAACAGAAATCAACAGAGAAATCAAAACATCAAGCGAGAAAGAGAAATCGAAAGAGAAAGAGAGATTGAGAGAGAAACAGAGATCAAGAGAGAAAGAGAGATCGAGAGAGAAAGAGAGATCGAGAGAGAAACAGAGATCAAGAGAGAAAGAGAGATCGAGGGAGAAAGAGAGAGAGAGGACCGAATGGAGGGAAGGACCCCCACAACCCTTTGAAGGTTTATGCCGATTCAGGAACGAGTTGATTCATGAAGACGGGATGGACCTCCTTGGGATCCGCGGCTCGGTGCCCCCAAGGCCGTGGCGGGTGGTCCCGCGGCTTGATTTCTTGTTTCCTCCACCACGAGCGATCCCGGGCCTGTGCGTCGTTCCTCCTCTCGGCTGCCGTTGCGCGGAGGCCCCGTTGAACGAGAGGGAGACGCCGACGGGGGCACGGGTGGCTGGACAGCGACAGAGACAGGGTACCGGACGGGTGGCTAGCGAGAGAAAGAGGGACCCCGAAAGAAGGGAACGGAGAGGACAGGGCACGCAGGCATTCCCCGCTGTCCACCGTATACCTATAGCGATTGTCGATTTAAATGTTTACTAATAACCAAGCTTGTCCCGCAACCACCCAGAAGTCGGTCGCTTTGCATTTTTATAAGTACATCTTGCGGCCGGTTCCGAGAACGGGGACGTTTCATATTCATCCGCCGCCGCCGCCGCCGCCGCCGGCTGCAGGCCGACTGTCCCCAACGTTGCCCGGGGCCTTCTCCTGGCGCGTATTGTCTTCGTCGTCGGGATGCATGCGCCGCGATTAGGCGGACAACGGCATAATGATCCCGCGGATCGGAGTCGTTTAACGAGACCAAGGGAATCCGTCCGTGGGACGTTGCCCGGTAACATGGTCCGGATGCATGTCCTGGACGAACACCTTCTGTCCCAGAGGTTATCACCAGAGGATTTCGATTACAATTTTTCACAAGTAGGACCTGGAAGTTTATTCGGAGCAGTTCTCCCGTCAGTGGACTCGAAGGCAGTTGGGTAAACATACTATTGACGATGTCTCACGTTTAGTTCACAAATGTTAGACATACAGGTCCTAGCTGAACATATGTCCTGTTATCACCAGAGGATTTCGATTCGAATTTTCTACAAGTGGGACCTAGAGATGTTCAGATGTTCAGTGAACTCAAGGACACTTAGCTAAACATCCTACTGACGATGTCTTGCCTTTAGTTCACAAATGTTAGACATACAGATCCTAGCTGAACACCTGTTCCATTCTCATCAGAGGATTTCGATTCGAATTTTTCACAAGTAGAACCAGGAGACACGTAGTATACGTCCCTGGAGTGATGAGTTGCAAAACATCACAGAAGCAAGAAGTACCTTGCTGATACCACCTAACCCCTTTAACCCTCTTGTAGCATCCACTATTGCTTCGTTTCTACCCCTCCTTGTTCAATGACGCGATTAGCAGTATATAAAACAATTCCTAACAATAATATACTGCGATTAAGAAACGTGTGTAGAGGTGTGTCTACTCTCCACTTTGTCCAACTATACTTGCATTATCTTCGATTTAATTAACTTAACTCTCTAGCAATGTACAGTACAGGGTTACCTCGTCAGTGAATTCAAACACAGACCCATTGCCTGAAAACCTCAGCGTGATGATGTTAACTATGATCTCGTGTAAATCTTGTTTTCCAATTGATGGATAACCTCGTCTAGGATCTCATTTTCAGTTCACAGATGTTAGAAACAAAGCAGTAACCGCTGCAGTAGCCGATCGACCGTTGAGGCAACAAAGACATCCGGCTACTTGGTCGCTGCACGCAAACCGAAGATTATCACCGAGGTGTTCGGGCGGCACTGTCTTTGAGCCCATCGAGGAGAGAATCACTCTGTATTTTACGTGCTTGTACCTGTCTCGAAAGCTCGGCATGGGCGCGCTCGATCGAGGTACGCTCGATCGGACCGGCCATGTGGAGTACTTCCACGTGAGCTAACAATTTGACACCGGAGCGTCGAGCTCCAATTATCCTCCTTGGTATTACCGTGGTGTACAATAAGATGCACGATCGATACGAACTCTTGTGGAAAATTAGCGCAGCGTCCTTCGTTCGATCAGACATTTTGATTTCTTTGTTCCACGGTAGCGGAATCCATGGAAAGGGAATCCTTTCGCGAACGTGTCCAGTCCGTAGACAGTTGGGCCCTACTACCTGTGGATTTAAGTGGGTAGCTACACTCGCGATCTAACGATCCTCGATAGGTACTGGAAGATTTTCTCGAGCTACGATGAACTTGAGAGATATCACGAAGTGAAGGCACCTCGACACTGTGGTGACCTTCATAGTTGACTAACACTGATCGCGACGCTCCTCGCGCAGACTTAGCTCGCTGATGTTACAAAAGACGGATAAATCTTCCGAGCGGCTCCTTCCAGGATGAAGGAAGAAGGACCCGATAGACATCGCGAAGTAAAGGAAGGCTCCTCGACTCGGTGGCGACCTTCACAGTCGACTGACACCGATCGAGACGCTCTCTGCGTAGACCTAGCACAGCGATGTTACGAAAGAGGAATAAATCTTCCGAGCTGTTCCTTCCAGGTCAGATCTCTTCTGTTCTCGGTGATGTGCACGTGGAAGCTGCGGTGATCACCGACACACATTCTTCGCGAGACCCAGCAAACCGATACACCAAAGACGCAACAAGGAACGATCGAACCTAGCCGCAACCACGATGCAGAGAACTAGCTTCCAGAGTGCAACGCAAATTGGAAAACGATCGAAAAGCGAACCAAACGATCACGAACCTTCCACCATCGAATATCAAGCGTCTTCTCCAAGATTACTCACCCCTTTCCGCAATCCGAGGATCCCCCAAGGAATTTCTTCTCACCGATCCAGAACCACGAGAGACGCGTACATTGAACCATAGATCGAGTTCAAGTGACGCGGAATGGGCGGGGAATGAATGACGAGGCCTGGCACATGTGTATTTTTTTTTTTTTTTTTTTTTTTTTTTTTATAATGATTCGTTTATTGCGAAAGGACACAGTCTGCAAGCCATCTGCCAATGTGGCATCAGCGAGCTCGCGTGAAATTTTGGACACGAATGACTAAAAGGTGATGGCGATCGTTCACTCTCGACATGACATGATATGTTGACAGTCGCTGCGCCCTGCGGTTGTCACGCGCGCGCGCGCGCATGTAGTACGCGTGTACGCGAGCGTTGGTTCCGCTCGCCCCACCGCGCTGTCGGTGTACGGGCGAGTTTGTTTCGTGTATAGTACGTCTCTGAGTTTTCGTCTCCCCAAGGTCACGGGCTCGAGGTACCGGAAGCTCGTCGTATCGCGCGGCAGCGGGGCGCAACGCGAATTCTAAGTTCCGCGCGGATTACGGGCGGGGAGCGATCGATCGCGGGCTTTCGACGAAATTACGCGATAATCGGCGGCGATGGAGACGAGAAGCAAAAGAAACAAAGAGAGAGAGAGAGTGTGAGAGAGAAATAGAATGAGAAAGAGAGAAAGACAGACAGAGAGCGAGAAAGAGAGTGAGAAAGAGAGTGGGTCGCGCGCGTCCATCACGTGGATGTCGTCGATCGCGTTTGTTCGAGACTCGCGACGATCCCGAGCGTCGAACTAATAAATAAATAATACTTACGAAAGGGAGATAACCGTGGCTCCCGCCGCGGATTCCATTTCGCGTGGAGCAACGCTCGTCGCCCGTAATCCGTCGCAGCGATCAAACGATCCATACCCCGTCATGATCGACCGAGTCGACGTGAATCGATAATATTATATAAACATTGCAATAACAATAATAATAATAATAATAATAATAATAATAATAATTAATCAATCAATCATCATAATCATAATAATAATAATAATAATAATAATAATAATAATCATCATCGTCGTCGTCGCCGTCGTTAGTATGAATTATGATCTCAAATATTATAATAATAATATCGTACCTACTCTACATACAATACATACACTGGCCGGACGCTCTCTACTGGGCCCTCTCTACTATTTACAAACGCATAAATAATTATTATTATTACCGTGTATTTATATATATAGTACTTTATGTATAATATGACTGTCGAGTCGACGCCTAGGATAGTGTTTTTTTTTTTTCCATTTTAACCGCGATAGCTGCTTGCTGCTGCCTACGGACGATAAACAAGGGGGCGATGGGAGGTTGGAGGGGATTTGTGGGGGGGGGGGGGCCCTACGATTTCGTTTTCTCCCTTTTAGATTTTTTTTTTTTCTTTTCCTTTCTTCCTTCCCTTTCTTGTTCCTGTTCTTTTCCTTTCCCTTTCTTTTCTCGTCGGGGACAGAGGAGAGAACCGACGCGAAGGAGGGACACGAGAGATCAGAGGGGGGCCGGGGTACAAGCCTTGGGGTACCGTCGGAGCAAAGGAGAAACGTGGGGAGCCCGAAAGACGATGGGAGAGACTAGGAACGTACATGGGAGGGGACTTGTATCGAAGGAATCGTCGCGAGTTGAAACTGGTATGGGGAGCAGGGGGTTAGAACGGTATCCAGGGGTGGGGGGCAGTATATCTCGTTCCGTCGTTCTTCGTTCAGTTACTGTACACTAATTACAAGATCGTAGTCTCTTATTATTGTCATCCACACCACACAACAGCGCCGCGCGTAATTGGCGCGCGCGTAATGGGCCGCCCTGCGCGGTTCCGCTCAGCTCGGGTTTCTCGTGTATCGAGTCAGTTAAATCGGTCCACGGATTCACCGGGGAATCACACTCGCCCGGGGGACTTTAGCTCCTGGGTCGGGAGCAGGTTGCCGCTCGGATGGGGCGACTGGTCGGAGCCACCCGAGGAGGCGGTCGACGAGGAGGACGGGGATAGACCGGATGACGCGGTCGTGAGGAGTACGGCCGGTCCACCGGGACCACCGCCGCCTCCGCCGCCACCGTTGATCGAGAAAGGTTTAACGTTACCGCTGGCGGAGACGGCCGAGGCGGCGGTGGAGGTGGTCAGTATGCTCGGGGCGGTTGACGGGGGCATCACGCCGCTCAGGCCGCCCAGTGTCCTCGAGTAGGTCTCCAGAAGTGACATGTCCCCGGATCCGAGGTGAGATGCACCGTAGAGGTTCCGGTAGAAGTCCGGATGCGGTCGCACGAACTGCGTGCCCGTGTGCATCGCCGGATGAAGGGGATGATGGGGTGGCAAACGACTCGCCAGAGGGCTGACCAGTTTTCCACCGCCCCCGCCCCCACCACCGCCGCCGCTGCTACCGCTGTAGGGGGACGAGAGACCGGACATCGTCGTTGGATTCGGGCTCTGTTGCTCGCCGTCCTTGCTCGCCATGTCGGCCAACGACCAGATCCTAGGCTTGGTGGTCACCACGCTACCGGTGGACGGTGCGCTGGTGCTCGCCGGTAGATGATGATTGCTCGGCGGTGTGCTCTCCGGGGACGGATGACGCAACAGCCGGCCGTGAGTCGACGCCAGATACGCCGGGTGCTGGAGCTGCAACGGATGCCTCGGCTCCCTTTGGTCGTAGAGACACTCGGGGCTGTCCGGGCCGCTGTCCACGCGCGACTCGCTCCACTCGCTCTCGGTTCGACCCTGCACGCCCGCGGTACCACCGCTGGTGCCGTGGAGAAGGTCCATCCGGTGCGCGGGTCGCTCGCCGTCCTCGCTCGAACCGGTGCCGGAGTCCTTGGAGTCTGGAACAGGGAACGGAATTTGTCTTTCGGTGACCACCAGGCCAGTGGAGAGACTCTCACCGGTTGGACAGTTAGGTTCGGTGGAAGGATCGATGGATCGAAGAGGGATCGTGCAGATGAAAGGATCGGGGGATCTTGGTTTGCTAGATGGATTGGAGGGGATGGAGATACAAGGTCGTAACCCATTGTGCATGCTCTATCGTGTTCGAGCAATGTACGACTCTAGAATTTACGCTAGAGGACATTAGAGAAGTTACTGTTTTTATAGTGGCAGATATAGAGCCTCTATCGACTCTAATATCTAACCCAGATCTGTACTGACCAGACATTGGAATCTTTTATTTTGAAAAAGTGACGAATTTGCGCTATAAGACATTAGAGAATCTATTGTTTTTATAGCAGAAGATATAGAGCCTCTATCGACTCCAAATCCATACTGGCCAGACCTTGGAACCTTCCATTTTGAAAAAGTGATGAATTTATGCTAAAAGTCATTAGAGAACCTACTGTTTTTATAGTGACTGATATAGAGCCTCTATCGACTCTAATATCTAACCCAGACCTGTTATACTAACTAGATCTTGGAATCTTCCATATTGAAAAAGTGATGAATTTATGCTAAAAGTCATTAGAGAACCTACTGTTTTTATAGTGACTGATATAGAGCCTCTATCGACTCTAATATCTAACCCAGACCTGTTATACTAACTAGATCTTGGAATCTTCCATATTGAAAAAGTGACGAATTTGCACTAGAAGTCATTAGAGAACCTACTGTTTTTATAGTGACTGATATAGAGCCTCTATCGACTCTAATATCTAACCCAGACCTGTTATACTAACTAGATCTTGGAATCTTCCATATTGAAAAAGTGACGAATTTGCACTAGAAGTCATTAGAGAACCTACTGTTTCTATAGTAGCCAATATAGAGCCTCTATCGACTCTAATATCTAACCCAGACCTGTTATACTAACTAGATCTTGGAATCTTCCATATTGAAAATGTGACGAATTTGCACTAGAGGACACTAGAGAACCTACTGTTCTTATAGCGGCCAATATAGAGCCTCTATCGACTCTAATATCTAACCCAGACCAGTACAAACCAGACCTTGGAATTCCCAAATGGAATCTTCCGTTTTGAAAAAGTGACGTTTCTGTAGCTTTCGACAAAGATGTCTGGAAGTATCCTCACCTAGTCGATCCTTCTCGTCCACGCTCTTCCTGCCACTGTCGTCGTCCTCGTTGTTGTTGTCCTCGTCCTCGACCCTGTTCCTCGGTTCCCACGTCATCTTGTTCTCTTTCTTGAGACGTCTCCGCGCGTTCGCGAACCACGTCGACACCTGCGTGAGTGTCATCTTCGTGATGATGGCCAACATGATCTTCTCGCCTTTGGTCGGGTACGGGTTCTTTTTGTGCTCGTTGAGCCAGGCCTTCAGTGTACTCGTTGTCTCTCGCGTCGCATTCTTCCGTCTCGCGCCGTTCAGGTCCATACCGTAACTAGAACGAACAAATTTCACACCGGTTAAACAACAAAGTCCTCCCTGACACCGAGGACGATCTCTCTCGCTTACGAGTAGACCACTGACCCCGCGCGATGCCAACTGGAGCAGATTTCGAGACTGGCGTTCGATTCTCGAGAGATCATTTCAATCGATTCGCGAATCGTGACAGGTCAATTGACACGGGAACATCCCACCATAGGAATGCGACACTTGCTTCGACAAATTGGGAATTGTGCGATCCGAGATTAGTCGTGGCACTTACCTTCATCCTCTCGATGTTCACAAACCCCTTTTTCTACATAGGGAAAATATTTTTCCAAAGACAGTTCTCTAGTAGTACTTAGGCTACTGTTCACCTACTACTGCAAAGATCTTTCACGTAAAGTGTCAAGCATGAGATTCCCCCTACATGGAAAGACCTTCACGAGTCCTGAGCAAGATTATTTCACATTACCCGTCATCTGAAGTGCATTCTTTCATCAACGTTGCGTAGAGGAAGACTCTCAACATCACAAATAGGAAAGAATTGCCCTTGGATTTCCACAAAGATCCCCCAACCTCCCACTCGAAAGCATATTAAACCAGAAGGTGACACGAATGAAAGCCCTTCCAATATGACGAATCGACCTCGACGAAACTCTTTAATGGAAACGGTTGAGGGGAGAGACGGCCCGTTCTTTTATCAAACCCTGCCCCCTCCCCAACTTTGGATCGTTCTCGTCGTCGTAGGATGCACGTGACCCGGATATAAGACGCTCGGTGGGGGGACGTACACAAGTCGCGGTACGTTATACGAGCGAACCGAATAAGAGACACCGCGACCGTGGAGAGTGCCGCGGAACGGGGGAAGAAGAGAATACGGCAAAGTCTCCGGTGGAACCTCGTGTCGGGAAACTTATCCAATCGTGAGGCTCGTTACGCCTTCCCCCGACCCGGGTAGAAAAGTCCGAGTCCTGCTCGGTTAGAGGAACGATATAAGCGGGTAGCTACTACTTTCATCCCGAGAGCAGATCTCTATCTAACGGTTTAAGCTCCTTCCTTCCATCCTGGCTGGAGGAGTGGAGAGTGGAAAGGAGTCGAGAGCGTACTCCCCCCACCCCCCTCCCCCTCAACGCCCGGTACCCCACCTCTTCTCCACACCACGGCTCACCCAAGTCGGACCGGAGCGACCGAACCCCTGGGATCCCATTACTAAAAGACTAACCCTTATCAAAGATTAAACTTCGGTATAACTGCTGAATCGACGGGATCGAAATTAAATTTTCCACCGCCCCCGGGGGCGATGCTCGTTCCCACTCCCTCGTTCCGTGCTCTTTTCCCCGTTCCGCCCACCGTTCGAGTTCTTCCTCTCGGTTGCGGTCTCTTGGCGATTCTCCTCCGGTTCCCTTTTTCTTTGCAACCGTATGGAGTTTCTCGGACAGGAACCGCTTGAAAAATTCCTCCTCAGAAGGTGGAGATACTGTTACGTGTACAGGGTGGTTCTCTCGCGAAAGTAGATTCCAATAGAGTATGGCAACAGTTCCATGTTTGGATATGTACCGTCTATGAGCGACGAGAGCGCTTACGTTAACGTACCAGGTTACTCGTCGTTGATCGAGGACTGGTGGATTCTAAGTGGGCACGGAGAGACTCGTTTGCCTTCTTGTCGTGGGCGGACACTCGGTCCGACGAGACGAGTCAAGAAACAGTAACATTGTGTTTCTTAACGATTCGTGATCGACGAGTACTGTTTGGTTCTATTTGTGAGAGAAGACGAGGTGCAAGTGCTTCGGGGTCTGACGAAAGAATCATCCTCTATACACCGAGAGTGGAATCCAGGGTGGTGGTATTCTCCAGCCGGTAGAAAAATCGCGGTTCCGGAATAATCTCCGCGCAGAAAGGATCCCTTTCCCTGGAAGTCACCCCACCGTCGCAGCAGCGTGCAACACCCCAAACGACGAGATATCGCCGATCCCGAATACCCTCGATGGGAGAGAGACTCGACTCGAAAGCGCACCTTTGTTGGCCGCGAGAGATCTCTCTGCCCGGCCGTCACGGGAAGCCGCCATTATTGAGCTTTATTTTCACCCTCTCGCGACCCCAACGAGCGCGAGACAGAGATACGAGGGGGGGCGAGGGAGATGGAGAGGGAAAGGAAACCAAGAGGGAGGCGTGTGTGGACGCGCGCGAGTGACGTTACCCGGGCGTCGGGATCGAGAGGGATCAGGGGACCGGGGGGTTGGATGCGGAGATGGGAAATTAATAAAACTGTCACTTATCTACCCTTCCCCGAGGCAGGCCTACACGCGGTATCTCTCCCGGACTCTTCTGTCTTCTTTCCGCCCCCCTGGCTCGCCTTCCTATCTTTCCGGGTGCCGGTTGTTCCCTTCGCGGGTGTTCCGCCCGTCTCGCTTCCACCCTCCGGGCGGTGTGTACGCGCGGGGGATTCCCAGCGGGATGAAACGAGGCGCTAAACATTTCAATTTGGCTCTTGTCTCTCCATCCGCGCGCGGTGAGTATCATTTCTCTCTCCTGGCTCCCTCGAACTTTCTCTCTAACCTCTGTCTCCTTCTCTTTCTAACTCTAACTTTTTATCTAACTCTAAATGCAACTCTGACTCTAACTCTAACTGCGACTCTAACTGTAACCGTAACTATAACTCTAACTCTGACTTTAACTGTGACTCTAACTCTAACTGTAACTGTAACTCTAACTCAAACTTTAACTGTGACTCTAACTCTAACTGCGACTGTAACTATAACTGTAACTATAACTCTAACTCTAACTCTAACTGCGACTGTAACTATAACTGTAACTATAACTCTAACTCTGACTCTAACTTGACTGTAACTCTAACTGCGACTGTAACTATAACTTTAACTCTAACAGTAACTGTGACTTTGACTCTGATTTTGATTCTAACTTGAACTTTAACTGTGTCTCTAACTGTAACTCTAACTCATTCTCTAACTCTACCTCTAACTCATTCTCGAACTCTAACTCTAGCTCTTTCTTTAACTGTAACTCTTTCTCTAACTCTAGCTCTAACTCTGACTTTGACTCTGACTTTGATTGTAACTCTACCTGTAACTTTATCTCTCAGTCTAACTCTAATTATAACTATAACTCTAATTCTGACTCTAACTGTGACTCTAATTCCAACTCCAACTCTAACTTTAACTCTAACTTTAACTCTAACTTTGACTCTAACTTTGACTCTGACTTTGACTGTGACTTTGACTCCGACTTTGACTCTCTCTCCAACTTAAACTCTCTCCATCCCTCGATCCTATCCTATCCTATCCATCCAGCGTCGAGTGAAGGGTCGAAGGCTCGGGGATTCGTGCACGGGCGCAAAGAGAGCGAAAGAGCCGGAGAGACGATGGTACCGGTGAGATGGGAGTCGGGGTATGACGGCATAGAGAGAAGGAAACCGAGGTGGACCTGTGCGCACGCCAGCGAAACAGAGAGGAACAGGAAGACAGGAAAGAGCCGAGGGCGAGAGGAGAGGATGGCTTAACCCCGGTCTGTTTGCGAGGAGCAAATGGCGTTCTGCAGTTATTTTAAAATTCAGCCTCCGGTGGCAGAAGGGGGAGGATGGGTGGCGGCTGGGGGTGCGCGCGGATCGGATTAAAAAATCAGAGTGGAAGCTTGTTTCTCATGATAACAGCCAGCCGCCCCCGAGAGCGGGAACTGCTGCTTTCTACCCGATTCCGTCTCCCTACCACCCGCGTGTCGAGTCCCTATATCTCTCCGCCTCTTTGGCGTCCACCTGTCTCCCTCTCCGACACCCCCACACCCCCTGCCGCCTACACCCTACCATCGCTCTCTCTGCTCCCCGTTCACCCTCTCTCTGTCTTCTTTGTAACGTTCCTGGCGAGTTTTTCGATCTCTTTCCCCGGTTGGCGTTTCTGCACGCTTCTCCCGATCCGTCTCTCGCTCTCGAGTTCTCTCCCCCTCATCCCTCTCGCGTTGCTATATCGTCGTTCGCAGTATGCAGGGAGGGAGGGAGCCATCCGTCGACAGCTTTAAATACGCCGTCCGCTCGAATATAGACCCGTCTCGCGTTATCTATATACAAATCGTATTATACACGCGTATATACGCAGCTACGCGCGCCTCCGCTCCGCGCGCGGCTGCGATCAGCCTCTTGCCTCTCGCGCGAGAGAGCTAATCGCATCAGCCCGCTTGTTTCCATAGCGATCGCTAATCGGGACGATCTCCTCTCGTTCTCCGGCGTCGCGTCGAGTTGCCTTTGTTCGACCGGTTCACCTACCCCCACGACCGAAGGGCGAAATTCTCCCTCCACGGTGAGGGGGAGGAGGGGAAGAACTCACGAGCTGTCGACGAGCTGGACGTCGAGACGGCTTTGTCTTGTTTTTCCAGCGAGCGGACCGGGGCTCGCGACTTTTTTATAGATTTTCACCCGAGAGTGTACCAGAGCCGAGCGGAGAAATAAAAAACAAACCGGACACGATTCGAGACACGATTCGAGGATGTTCTCGGCCGGCAAGGTCTCGCGACGAGTTTAACTGGATTCGGTCTAGGCTTTCTACCGGCAGGGGGAGGGACAGTGTGAACATCTCGGGCGAAACTCGTCGAAGAATGTTCCAACGGTCGCGTGACGGATAGCGCGAGTCTCTGTGTCGTCGGATAGCGTTGAGTGGCCGGTGAAAAGATCGAGAGGTGGGGTCGAGGGGTGGGATCGTTTGGAGGATTGCGAGAGAAGACCTGGAACGAGCAAGGGGCACCACTGGAAGAACGGTGACCCTCCTCCTGACGAGATTAACTTCTGACTTTGAAGCGTTTCTCTCCAGCAAAGTCGTAGGGTAGTACAAAATTGCGATTAGTTGGGAAAACAGGAGTTGCAAACCTATGATCTCTCGTCCAACATTGGTGCGCCGTCTCTAGGAAAGTGTAGATACATTGGGGCTAGTTTCGAAAACGGGAATTGTAGTTTCATCGATTACTCTACTGTTGTTGCTCATCTCTAGTCTTTGATTTCTATTCTCTAGTTTCTAGCCTCTAGACGTTCGACTCTAGTCTCTAGTCTGTAGCCTCTAAACGTTCGACTCTAGCCTCTAATCTATAGACTCTCGACTCTAGTCTCTAGATTCTAAAATCTGGTCTCTAGACTTTCGACTCTAGTCTCTAGACTTTAAACTCTAGCCTCTAGACTTTCGACTCTAGTCTCTAATCTCAAGATTTTCGACTCTAGTCTTTAGATTTTAAACTCTAGCCTCTAGACTTTCGACTCTAGTCTGTAACCTCTAGTCTCTAGCCTCTGGTCTATAGACTTTTGACTCTAGTCTATAGACTTTCGATTGTGGTCTCCAATATCTAATTTCTAGTCTCTAGTCTCTAGTCTCTAGTCTCTAGTCTCTAGTCTCTAGCCTCTAGTCTCTAGTCTCTAGCCTCTAGCCTCTAGTCTATAGACTTTCGACTCTAGCCTCTAGTCTATAGACTTTCGATTCTAGCCTCTAGTCTATAGACTTTCGATTCTAGTCTCTAGATTTTAGAGTCTAGCCTCTAAATTTTCGACTATAGTCTCTAGACCTTTGACTCTAGTCTCTAGATTTTCGACTCCAGTCTCCAATCTCTAGATTTTCAAATTGTAGTCTCTAATCTCTAGATTTTCCACTCTAGTCTCTAGTATCTAGACTCTAACCTCCATTCTCCAGACTTTATATACCACTCTCTCGTCTCTCACTCCAATCTCTAATCTCTGCTCCCTATACGTCTCTCGATCCCAAGCAAAAAATTCACTCGATCTCGAAACCGACTGCTCGAAATCGCAGCTATCCCGAAATTCCGTCGCATCCCTCCTCCTCCTCCTCCTCCTAGCATCCCCCGAGAGCCTCGAAGGCGATCGACCATTAAAGTCCACCGAAACGGCCATTTCTCGCGACCCTCTGTCGCACGGCGGTTAACATAAACGCGTTTGTCAAGGCGTAGCCTTTAAGGGGGATAAAAACAGGGGTGAGTGACCATGGCCAGCTCGAAACGAGGCAGGTGTGCGGCTCGCGCGACTCCGCCCCTCGTTACCACTCGTAACTAGGGGTGATATCCGACTTCTTTCTACCCTCCCGCTCCTTCTCGCGTTGGCTCGCATGGCCCCCCCTCTCTCTCTCTCTCTCTCTTTCTCCCTTCCTCCCTCCGTCTGTCCCCCTTATTGCCAACCGCGCACCTTTCCAGGTAGGGTCGCGAGCTTCGCGCGCTTTTATCAACGCAAAGGTGCAGCCATTTTCATTCGCGTCGCCATCTTCCCCCTCGGTAGATACGTGTGCACGCACACGGAGCCCGCTCTACTCGCGCGTCCGTTCGTGTAGAAGTTCCTGCCTCGTGGTCGCGTTTCAGTTTAATCAACCGCGAAGCCACGCCAGCCTTCTGCGGTCCCTTTCATCCGTCCGTCCTCCTTGTCTCGGCGCCCGTGGCCTGGCTAGTCGTCGATCCGTGGGCATATTCGATCCACGACCAATCCGAACACGGTACGATTGTTTCCACGACGGAAACCGTGCTTCGAACCTCGAGTCACTGTTCACGCGGTTCGTTTCGACGACAAGCACCGCTCTCTCCTTTCGGTTCGAGTTACCCTCGAGCTTTTTACGTTGCAACTTCAACCACCGTCACTCTTCAGCAATCGTGGCTCGATATTTTCTTCTAAGGGAGAATCACCGTGCATTCTTTGTCCTTTCTTTGCACAGAGATGTCCCAGAACGGTTCGAATGGGTTCCATCGAGAGTACAGTTGGTAACGATGCAAGATCTAGGTGGAGTAGTATAAGTTTGATACTATAGAGAACCTTAATAAGTTCTTGGATAAGTAACCTTTTCTAGAACCTACGAACTAGAACTACTTGATAACAATTGGATCTTCAAACAGTGTGACTGTTTAGGAATTGTGGTTCGATGCTTGATATTTTCTTCGAAGAGAGAATACTATATACATCACTGTGCATTCTTTGTACCGAGATGTCCAAGAATAGTTCGAGTAGGTTCCACCGAGACTACAGTTGGTAACGATGCAAGATCTAGGTGGAGTACTATAAGTTTGATACTATAGAAGAACTATAGTAAGTTCTCGAATAATAAGTAATTTAGAGCTTTTCTAGAGCTACTTGGTTACAAATTCCTACGAAATCTACTAACCTGGAGGGACTATTATCCGCAACATAAGTGTAACAACTCTGTATTCGAATGCTATAACTTAGAAAACCTTTTCCAGAACCTCTAAAACTCGTCACATAAATCGGTGCAAAAGTGTCGACGAGCACTCCGCAAATTTATAGCGATAGAGCAGCTATAGATCGAACCGGTCAACAAGAGAATTCTACGAGATCTAGAGGACCCAAGTAAACCACTACGGATAAGACTATCATCCCAAATCATGAACCGTACTCTCGAATAGTTAACGTTTCTCTGCAACTATATTCCTCGCACCGCTCTAAATAATTTTTCACACAGGACACTCACCCAAACCAAACCCCACCCCAGCTGAACCAATTCTCATATCACCACGATTCGCCGGATTCTAACGTCGAGAAAGGACCAGAATCGTGAATAATTCCTTCCCCGAAAAATAGAGAATCCCGCGACAAGTTACCGCGTAACGAGAACCAGCCTCGCGGTGTACACGCACGGGCAGTTTACGCGCGGAGCGTGTACCGATGTCGCGTTAAGCTCTTAGAAGCGCTCCGGGGAGACGCGCGGACGCGTCGCGAGCAAGTTTCGCGAGCCCGGTGACAGTCGGTTGTTCCACATCCAACTTTATTAGCAGTTGGTCGCAACGTGACAGATCGATCGTAAACTTCCTGTTGCGCGCGTGTACGCGTATCCGTGGTACCTGTGGTACGCGCGTGTTGGAACTTTCGCCGGAGGTGAACACTCGCGGGTACCTACACGATCGTACCCGTTCACCCATACGAAACAGAGACGACCGTCTGTCCCTCGACCCGACCAGAGATTATACAATCTCTCGTCCTCTCTCTCTCTGTGTCTTTCTCTCTCTCTGTGTCTTTCTCTATCTATCTTTCTCTCTCTGGTTCTCTCCCTTTCTCTCGGTCAGTCGTTCGGCGTATGTAACCGAGTTTATATAAAATGATACACGGCCCGCTACTTTGTCATACGATCGTTTAAATTCATCTGGAGACACACACCGGCCGGCCCCTGCCCACCGCGATTAAAGTCAGCCACCGCTGAATTATCGTTAGCCGAGATTACTACGTACTGGCTGTTATGGCTGGCTCGTGAAAATTTACAAAACCCCGAATGATAGAGCGCGATCTAAGCGAACGCAACGTCACGCACACGTTAACGGTGGACAAACGCGGCGCGTGGTACCGTTCACGGAGTTACACTTGTCCCTGTTCCGTCGTTACAATGCGCTTTACGAGGAACCTTTATCGCTAACTCGATAAAGAACGCGCACCGAGGGACCCGTGTCCGCGGTACATTGTTTCCGTGGCGATTCCGATTGGCGAGCCGCTCTCGCCCGGATGCACGCACGGAACACTGAGAGAACTGCACTCGTAACCGTTTCACGGGTCGCGAGATGGTCCATTGCTCGCGAGGAACCATCGTCGTGGATCGAGAGGACGGAACGAAGAGGTGCTCGTAACCGTGGAAAGATTCCTCTTGGAAAGGTTGTAGGGCCGTTTCGCGATGGGCGACCGAACACTCGACTCTGACGAGAGGAACGTACGGAGTGACTCTTGCCGATTTTAACGAAAATTGGCAGGTTTAGTGGTTTAACATACGATATTGTAACGTGAGTTATGGTTGTAGATGGTCAGGTTGCGAGGAATTGGGTTTGGAAGAAATCTACTTGAGTAGTGGAATATCCTTCACGAGGATTTAGTGGAAAATGTTTAGAGAAGAGTGTGTGTAGAGTTTAGAGAAATCTACTCGAGTAATAGAGCATCTTTAAGAAGGATAACTGTGGTATAGTAGCAAGAGTTTAGAGCAGAATGAGTGTATAGTTTAGAGAAGTCTACTCGAGTAATAGAGCATCTTCAAGAAGGATAACTATGGTATTATAGCAAGAGTTTAGAGCAGAATGAGTGTGTACAGTTTAGAGAAATCTACTCCAGTAATAGAGCATCTTCAAGAAGGATAACTGTGGTATAGTAGCAAGAATTTAGAGCAGAATGAGTGTACAGTTTAGAGAAATCTACTCGAGTAATAGAGCATCCTCAACAAGGGTAATTGTGGCATAATAGCAAGAGTTTAGAGCAAAATGAGTGTACAGTTTAGAGAAACCTACTCAAATAGTAAAACTACTCTTGAGAAATCTACTCAATAGTACTTCTACTCAAATATCAAATAATAGAGCATCCTCAACAAGGGTAATTGTGGAATAGTAGCAAGGGTATAGAGGAGAATGAGTTTACAGTTTAGAGAAATCTACTCGAGTAATAGAGCATTCTCAAAAACGGTTACTATAATCGAGTAACAAAACTTCAGAATGAGTGTAAAATTTAGAGACATCTACTCGAATAGTATAGCATCTCCACTGACAATGCCTGTGACGTAGTGGTAAGAGTAGAATTTAAATTCGAGAAACAATTCGTACACTTCTATAGCTACTACGCTATAATTATAGTTCATAGAGCTACTCTAGTCGAGTAGACTTTTTCAAACAGTACACTTACTATATTCGTACCTGACTGGCCACCTACGACTATAATTCCGGTTACGATCGTCGTATAAGTGAACGTACCAAACTACTGAGAAAATTTAAAATCGTTGAGAACCGTTTCTGACGTACACCCTTCTGAGAGGCGCTTGTTCCTGGATATCTCGCGAGACGTAACGATCGTCTCGAGTCGATAATTGATTTCTGCCTTCGTAAAATCTGTCGTCTGGTAGATTACGGTGCTCTGTCGACGCGTGGATTAAGATATAACCGTCAACAGTCCCGCAAGTGCAAGATAGGGACGTTTCTTGTGTTTGGATGACGGAATCGCGGTCCCCGGCCGAGTATTTGGAATGCACGAGCCATCTGGTGATCGTCCACGATGACGAAAGAGGGATGCATCGACGCGAGAAGGCCTAGGACAATCTCGGCAATTGTATCGAGAGATAAACACATCGCACACTTTCGACAGTTACCAACACACAGATGAATCTCTTCGAAGACTCCGCAAACAGGATTCGCATTTCCTCCCACGAGGAAAGTAACCGAGCCGATTGTCCGTGGAGACCAACGACGCCATCCAAGTCTTCGAGTTGTTATTTACGACACCCTGACCAACCCTCCTAAGGCCTGACTTTCGCGCTGCTCGACACCGTCGAGAATTTCCCTTTTATCGCGCCATAGAATTCGCAATTTATCCGCGACCGATCCGAGACGTACACTCGTCGCTTCGAGCGAAATGAAGAAAACCCGATAACTGTTGCGAAAACAGTATCCACTCCCGACGAAAGTGTTCACTCAAACGCCAACAAATGCGAAAGAATATACGTGATTAAATCTCTCAACGATAACTGTGCTATAGTAGCAAAAGTTTAGAGAGGAATGAGTGTACAGTTTAGAGAAATCTACTCGAGTAATAGAGCATCTTCAAGAAGGATAATTGTGGTATAGTAGCAAAAGTTTAGAGAAGAATGAGTGTACAGTTTAGAGAAATCTACTCGAGTAATAGAGCATCTTTAAGAAGGATAATTGTGATATAGTAGCTAGAGTTTAGAGCAGAATGAGTGTACAGTTTAGAGAAATCTACTCGAATAGTAAAACTACTCTTGAGAAGTCTACTCGATAGTTCTTCTATTCAAATATCAAATAATTTGATATCTAAAATAAGTTTAGAGAAGAATCAGTATACATTTTAGAGAAATCTACTCGAATAGTAAAACTACTCTTGAGAAATCTACTCGAATAATAAAACTACTCTTGTGAAATCTACTCGAATAGTAAAACTACTCTTGAGAAATCTACTCGAATAGTAAAACTACTCTTGAGAAATCTACTCGATAGTACTTCTACTCAAATATCAAACAATAGAGCATCCTCAACAATGTATAGCAGCGAAATCGTCCGAACGTCGCTAGAGATTTCTGGTCTTCGTCAGTCAGTGCTCCGATTCACTTTCCACAGAACGATTCGTTCCCGTTTCGTACACGTTTGTTTCTCTCCGTTCACCGAGTGGCTCGTTTTTCGTAAAGTATCGTTTCCACGTGTCGATATCCAGGCCCTGTCTCGAAACGGTCCCGTTTCGCAACGATTCGTTGTCGTTACCCGCGGCAACTCGACAAGTACTTACGCAAAGTTCATTAAACGATCGACCTATAAATCACACGGCCCTCGGGACAATTTCCCTCCCTAGTTCCCTCTACTCCCGTTCGGAGTCCGTGCACGTGGCGTGACCTTTCGTTCGACACGCGTTATCCGTAAAAGCGTTTCTACTAAGCTAGCCGCGCGGCTCGAGAGGCCCCGGAGTATCGAAAGACGAGGGGCGCGGCCGAGTCGTTAAATCTTTGCGCGCGCGCGCGCGCGTACACCCCGACAGGACTAATCTGCCTCCATTAAGGCTAATGGGAAAAGCGCGAGTAGCGTGGAGCCCGCGGCACGACGAGCCGCTGTCATCCGCGTGTCCGTGGAATCTGGACGAGAGGAGCGAAAAACGTGTGTCGTCGCTCGTGACTTTTCGCTCGGGGAGCAACGTGATGTGCCCCTCTGACCCCCCCGACCACCCCTCCACGGTTGACGCCGAGCGGCGCAACCCTTGCCGCACAGCCGGGCAAAAAGCACCCCCGCCCCTTTGGCGGGACGAAAACCGGGTCATTAAACGGCCGTACATCATCGCCGGGACGTGACACATCCGTGATGCTGAACGCTGCCAGCCGCGGATATACCCGGGGCCCGACTCATTAGCCCCGGGATATTCCCAGTTTGCGCCCGGATCGACCGGGAGGGGAGAGGGAACGTTCCAAGTTTGACGAGCGAACGACTCCTACGGGGGAACGGAATTGCAAGCTTTGAGCTAGCGACGCTGCCAGATCGATAGAGGGATTTAGAGTGTTTAGAGGCGTCGATATGGAGCATTGGACGGCTGTTGTACCTTGGGTTTGAATAGAGTTAGGAACGGTAGTGAGAGTAGGTATGTAATTTTTGAGTTAGAGGCGCTGGGAGATCGATAGAGCGAAGATTTAGAGGCTTTAGAGTCGTTGATTTGGAGTTTTGGATGGTTATTTTATCTTGGGTTTGAGTAGAGTTAGGAATGGTAGACTAGTAGGGAGAGTAGGTATGTGAGCTTTGAGTTAGAGGCGCTGGGAGATCGATAGAGCGAAGATTTAGAGGCTTTAGAGGCGTCGATTTGGAGTTTTGGATGGTTGTTTTATCTTGGGTTTGTGTAGAGTTAGGAACGGTAGACTAGTAGCGAGAGCAGGTATGTAATCTTTGAGTTAGAGACACTGGAAGATCGATAGAGCGAAGATTTAGAGGCTTTAGAGTCGTCGATTTGGAGTTTTGGATGCCTACTATACTTGGGTTTGAATAATGTTAGGAATGGTGAACTATTACCATGAGTGAGTATGCGATTGTTGAGCTAGAGATGCTGGGAGATCGATAGAGCGAAGATTTAGAATCTTTAGAGTCATCAACATGGATTCTTGGACAGTTATTATCTGTTAAATTTGACCAGTGTTACTGTTAGTAAATTATTAAGGAGAACGAATCTGCGACCTTTGCGCTAGAAATTCTGAGGGATCGATAGAGCGAAGATTTAGAGTCTTTAGAGTCTTTAGAGTCGTCAACATGGATTTTTGGACATCTATTTTACCTAAAATTTGGATAGTCTTACAAACGGAACGTTATCCCAGAGAATAGATTAGCAACGTTTACGCTAGCGACAGCTACGTATCGTTAGAGCAGAGATTTAGAGTCTTTAGTAAGTTGATATGGATTTTTCAAGATATTATATTTATTTTCTCATATGCTTGGACAGTGTTACCAATAGAACCTTATTCGCTGGAATGAACTGTGCAATCTGTACGCTAGTGTCTCTTGTAAATCGATAGAGCAAAAATATAGACTCCTCCTGGTATAAATATATCGGATTCTTCGAATCGGTTAGATCGATGCGGAAATACCAGAAGCTGAGAAGATGCATCTTCAGAGGACTTCTTGGTCTTAGCCATCCGTGAACGTAGCCATCCTTTCATCGTGTCGTTGCACTCGACCTATTTCAGTTTCGGGTACTTCGCCGACCTAGCAACGATAAACAGGTTGCTTCGAGAAGCAATATCTGTCCTGGAGAGTGTAATCCCTGGATACAATAATGGTTACCCATTTTCAATAGAATACAAGGTGTTCGGAAGTCTCAGCGATCGAGTATTTCAAGAACGAACTTTTCACACTTTAGAACTCCACGATAATAATAACGGACACACAGACCTAGGTCGACATTAAATACAAAGAAACTAATATTATTCTCGTAATACAAAAATATACCAGATACTAAATAGTTAATCGAAAGAAATGATCAACGATAAACATTCAGGGAGATCAAAAGTCAATCTTACAATACCCTCCAGTAAAATTACACACGGTTCGAGTGGTTTTAGAGCAACTATCTGATTGAGCGCCTCTAAAAACTCTCGGCAACTCAATAGCACACCTGTTAAGTGTCCGGATCGTAAGTTCGTGAAACGTGTAACGGTATCATCGATATTAATTTCGAATACCGTCCCTAACCGAGGATCATCTCAATACCGAATACCATCGGACTACTTCGCGGTGCATTTACAGACACAAGCGCGGAATTATTGAAATACTCCGGCGCGTTCCACGTCTAAGGTCGAACGACAATCTCGTCGGATGCACCGTGATTCGATATAATTCCATTCCGACCGAAGACAGCAAATATTTGGCGGGGACCTCGGAAGGGGTTGGCAACGTACTCGAAGCGTAAATCAAATAAGCGATCTTATCGTCGGAACGTACACCGCCTGTTGGCAACGCTAAATGGCCTATGATAGGATCGCCGACGTATCGTTCTACGGTTGGTAAATAATAGACACAATAACCCTGGTAGTATCTTTCGTACGCCCTTCGTCGAACTACACGTCTATAGTTTCACAATCGTGTACCGAAGGGACTCCTACTCCGTATACACAAAGAACGAGTATCTTTAATCTTATCGAAATTCACGGGAAACGGATACACTACACCGGTGAAAATCAATTCGACTAAGAGCCAATTTCTGTCACACGAGCAAACAGAGGATCGTGGAGCAGCCACGGTTTCGATAGTTCGTTATCGAATGGTCTCTGGTGCCCAACTCGCAGTTGATCTTCTTTTTGATTAAGTGGTAAGACGAGAAGTTAAACGTGTCCAGAATTGCATTAGGCGATGGAAATGGGTCAAATTTGAGCTACGTAGATTCCAGACTTTCGTTTCAAAGGGGCCAAGACTTTCGAGTTATTGTAGGTTTAGGTGATCACAAGTATAGAGGCTCTAGCGTTCACCTACGAGATATATCTTACCAAGTGCTCGGGTCTTACTGTTACTTACTGTTAACTTCACACGGATGTTTGAACGAATATTTAGACTCTTAATTTGGATCTAATGATAGATAACACGCGGATGAAATCGAATTACCCGCCGAACGAAAGAAACCACGACCCAAATGATTGTTTTCCACGCGGTACCAGGCTAGGTAGAGCACGATCGTGGGATTTTGTAAACGATACACCGGGTAGAATTGTTTTACATCGTTCGAAAAATCCTGCGCTGTGTCTCCCCGCGCGATAGTCAACCTAACCCGTACCTAACACATTGATTTCCACGGTATCGGGCTAAGCGCGGGATTTTGCAAACAAAACACCGCGTACAATTGTTTTACATCGTTCATAACACCCTGTGCTGTGTCTCCCTTGCGGATAGTCCATTTAAACCGAACCTAACCTATCCACGGTATCGGTGCATACGGTACCAGGACTGAATTTTGCAAACGAAACGAAACTTTACAAGATCGTTTTACGTTTGGTGCAAAATTCTCTGTTGGGTGTCTCTTGGGGTTCACTTTGAGATTGGTTCTTGGGTATCGAGACTCTGACGTTCGTGACATAGGTTGATTCGAAGATCGAGGTTTAAAAATATCTACCCTCTGGTATCCATCACTACCAGGAGGGTTTGACTCGGAATAATTAGACGTCTCATTATATTCGGATCATCGAGGACGGTTATGGAAGACCCCAGACTCCAGTCCACGGTCTCCAGCTGTTGCAAGGATGTTTGCTCTTGGCTCGTCTTGTCGCGGCAGTTTTATAGAATTCCATCTAATCCAGACCTAATGCGTTTACTTCAACGGTGTTTGATTGGATGCACATGGAGCACAGGATTTTGTAAACGGAATACTGGCTACAACAGTTTCACACAGTCTTCAAAAGAGTATCCAACTTAAGTGTAAGTTCAGCTCGTGGGTACCGAGACTCTAGTGTTCATTATTCCACTGATTTCCTCGGTGATGACCAAAATGCACTATTCTACAAAGGGAACACTGTTGGGAACTATTTTACATTGTTTGCAAACTCTTGTGATACACATTAGTGCACTTTCAGTGTGAGTTATAGCGATAGAGCTCATAAGTATAGAGGCTCTAGCATTCGTAATACTCTCGATGCAAAGATTACACATTGATTTTCACTCTAACGAACTAGATCTAGAATTGAATTAGATTGAATAAGAATTGAACTCTAACAAACTAGATTTAGTACACTTTGAGTGTGAATTCCAACGATAGAGCTCACAAGTATAGAGGCTCTAGCATTCGTAATACTCTCGATACAAAGATTACACATTGATTTTCACTTTAACAAACTAGATCTAGAATTGAACTCTAACGAACTAGATTTAGTATACTTTGAGTGTGAATTCCAACGATAGAGCTCACAATTATAGAGGCTCTAGCATTAGTAATACTCTCGATGCAAAGATTACACATTGATTTTCACTTTAACAAACTAGATCTAGAATTGAACTAGATTGAATAAGAATTGAACTGTAACGAACTATATCTAGTACTCTTTGAGTGTGAGTTCTAGCGATAGAGCTTACAAGTATAGAGGCTCTAGCATTCGTAATACTCTCGATACAAAGTTTACACATTGATTTTCACTCTAACGAACTAGCTCTAGAATTTTCCAAATGACACGCAACTCTACAATAGTTTTATATTATTTATAAAATTTTACGTTGGGCAATAATCCACCTTGAACCAAATTCCACGCTATATGAAGATCTCAACACTCGTAACATTCTCGATCCAAAAATTAAGACTAAGTAAACCTACACACTGAGTAAACCTAAAATTTTGCAAAGGAAGTTTATATTTGTCTTACAATGTTCACAACATCCTATATTATGTAATAATTCATCTCGAACTAAGTTCCACACCATAGAGCTCACAAGTACCCAGATCTCAACACTCTCGATCCAAAGATCACCCATCGATTCTCACACTGAAAAACTAAACCTACAAGTTTGCAAAGAGAACATTATTCATACCTATTTTACAAGATTTGAAAAATCCTTCTCGATTCCCACACTGACCACCTAAACCTACAAATTTGCAAAGAGAACATTACTCACACCTATTTTACAAGATTTGAAAAATCCCTCTCGATTCCCACACTGGCCACCTAAACCTACAAATTTGCAAAGAGAACATTACTTACACCTATTTTACAAGATTTAAACAAACCCTCCCTATCTAAAACTCCATTCTCGATTCTCACACTGGACATCTGAACCTACAAGTTTGCAAACAGAACATTACTTACACCTATTTTACAAAATTTAAAAAATCCCTCTCGATCCAAAACTCCATTTTCAATTCCCACACTGACCACCTAAACCTACAACTTTGCAAAGAGAACGTTATTCGAGCTCGTTTCACAAGACCCAAGAAACCTCTCTCAATGTATCCCTTCGTAAAATCTTGCGTTTAGGTCGATCGAGAACTCCGCCGTCGATATCCCCGCAAACGAACCCGTAATTTTCCAATCGGTGCACCTACGCTCGACGTCAGTTTTACATACTCCGTGAAATCCCGCGGCGCGTCAGCTCGCGCTGAATGGGCGTCCGAGTCACGCAGCTGCGGGGAGAATCGGCGCGATTAAGATTCGCGGATCGTCCCTACGTCCTTAAACGAGCTCGGTTCCCGGAGCGCGTGCCGACACATCGGTCGTTGTACGGACACACTTAATAATACGTGTCGGCGATCGCGGACGAAGCGGAGGAGGAAACGTAGCCGGACACAACGCGAGCGAACGAGCGAGCGAACGAGCGAGTAAGTAAGCGAGCGAGCCACCACGTAAGCGGTCTGTGTTCGTACAACGAGCGACTCCGATACACAGGGGCCAGTTGTTTCTTATTGTTTACCCTATATGTCCCCGGAAGCAGGGCCAATCCGCCGGAAAGACGAGACCGTTAACCCGCACGATCCCGAGACCTCAACGCCGTGCATGCCAACTCTGCATTATTGGCTTTTTGTATGCTTATGTTAAGCGAGCGCCGCGCACGCCCGAGCATAATGCTCTCGGATCCTTGGCGCGAGCGCACGCACACACCTCGTCGATTTTCCGCGCCGCTATCGCTACGCACGGATCTACGCTCACGGGTCCCGTTCGGCCGCTTACCCGCGAAGAGGAAACGTATCGTTCGCCCCGACACTTCGCGGAAAAAAATCGTAACGTTTCTTTAGACTCGAGAACGTTCGCTCTGACGCCACGCAGAAAACATTGTAACGATTTTTTTTTGCAGAGTTTGCCCCTAAATTGAATTGTAGTGTTGTATATAGAGAGTTTTGAAAATCTATTTTAGAAAATTGTAACGTTTCTTTAGATTCGTGTATGTTCGCCCTGACGCCACGCAGAAAACATTCTAACGATTTTTTTTTTTGCAGAGTTTGCCCCTAAAATGAATTGTAGTGTTGTATATAGAGAGTTTTGAAAATCTATTTTAGAAAATTGTAACGTTTCTTTAGATTCGTGTATGTTCGCCCTGACGCCAGGCAGAAAATATTGTAATGATTTTTTTTAACAGAGTTTGCTCCAAAATCGCCATTTTCTCACGGATCGCGTGATTTTTGTGTTTGATTTTATTTGGAATTTTTTAATTACTTTTGTGATATATATAGAGTTTTAAAAACCTTTTTTAGAAAATTGTAACGTTTCTTGACGTCCTAACGCTCCACAGAAAATATTCTAACGATTTTTTAAACAAAGTTTGCTCCAAAAATGCAATTTTCGAATCGTGTGATTTTTGCCTTTGATTTCATTTGGTGTTTTTTGGTTCCTTTCGTGTTATATAGAGAGAGTTTAAAAAAAATTTTTTTTTAGAAAATTGTAACGTTTCTTGACGTCCTAACACCCCACAGAGAACATTATAAACGATTCTTTGGAGAGTTTCTCCAAAAACGCCCTTTTGTCTTTGATTTTATTTAGAATTTTCTGGTTCCTTTGGTGTGATATATAGAAAGTTTTAAAAATCTTTTTTACAAAATTGTAATGTTTCTTAACGTCCTAACACTCTACAGAGAACATTATAAATTATTCTTTGGAGAGTTTGCTCAAAAAACGCCATTTTCGCACGAATTATGTGATTTCTGTCTTTGATTTTATTTGGAATTTTCTAGTTCCTTTCGTGTTATATATAAAGAGTTTTAAAAACCTTTTTTAGAAAATTGTAACGTTTCTTTAGACGCGAGAGTGTTCGCCCTGACGTCATACAGAAAATATTCTAACGATTTTTTAAACAAAGTTTGCCCCAAAAACGCCATTTTCAGATCGTGTGATTTTTGTCTTTGATTTAATTTAAAATTTTCTGGTTCCTTTCGTGTTATACATAGAGAGTTCTAAAAACCTTTTTTAGAAAATTGTAACGTTCCTTTGAATACGCTGATGCCCCACAAAAAACATTGTAACAATTTTTTAAAGAGAGATCGTGTGATTTTCATTTCGTCTTTCGTTTCTTCTAGAATTTTCTAATCCTTTCCGTGTTATATAGACAGTTTTACGAACTCTTTTAGAAAATTGTAACGTTCCTTTTAACACGTGAGCGTTCGTGCTGACGCTCCATAAAAAACGTAACAATTCTTTAAAGCGAGATTGCCCCAAATACGCCATTTTCCCACAGATCACGTGATTTTCGTCTTTCGTTTCATTTAGAATTTTCTACAATCTTTTTCATCTTACGAACAGAGAGTTTTCGACCATTTCGATACTGAGTACTTTTAACGAGGGAGTCGCGTACAAGTATAATCTACCATTTGTAACACACTTCAGTCGATCGACGAAATTTTATAGTAAGTTGCTTCGATAGTTCGTTTCAATTTGTCGACGAAGTTACACGAGCAACTAGATTTTTTCAACGTTAACAAAATTTACCAGCTACTATTTTTCTTTATTTTTCTTACACCGTTGCTTTACAAAATTTAGGTAATGTATTAAGAGCATTGCAACCTTATAATTCTGTGGAAGATTTTGTCATTTTACTTTATCAGATATACTCAATTCATTTTGTTTACCAAGCTGTTAACGAACTAATAATAAACACATTTCTCGTACGAATTCGAAATGCAACATTCTATTCAATTTTATCCAAGTACACTCCATTATGTTCCACGATTCTGCCCCAGAAGAAGATTCTCTACCTATGAATATTAAACTCGTCGAAATTTATATACTTTGTATTTATTCTCGCGCACGACTATACATTTAGATTCAAGAGACACATATTTACAGTTGAACGATACGCGTCTAGACTAGCGAGAACATTCGCGAAGAAGTACACACGAGTGGATGTAACTTCGTTCGGTAATTGCGAGTGTCGTTTCCTCGATGGGAAAATCGTTAACTCTTAACAAATATAGACATTTCGAAGAGACGAGAACCGTTTCGTACCACGTTGAACGAGTACCATTTTGGAGCCAATAATGGAAAAAGAACACGTATCGACGAATTGTACGTTCGGTGAATATTTCTGCTCCAATCTCGACAAAGTGTCGAGCACTTATTAATAGAAATCAATTTTCAAAGAGATCGATTCGCGAACTAGGTGGTCGAGAAATTAGGGTACGAGAAATCGAGGAAAACTTCAGATTTATCCATCTGTGAATTCGAGATCTCCATTTTGAAATTTCTTCGAAGAGAATGATGCAAATGGACGAATTACGAGCTCTGGAAGTTCGATGGCTCGAGCCATCGGTGAATGAAAGCTCGACTGCGTAAATGAAACAATAATTCCTGGAACTTCGTGCGAGCGATAGAGAAAAAAATGGGGGAAAAAACTGGAAGTGAGTACGAGCGGTAGAAAAACCGAGCGTGCAAAAAACCGTCTAGCTCGAGCACGTAGTCAGGTTTTTTTCCCCAAGGAAACTGGAGAACCCATTGGCGTAGAGACAGATATTCCCTCGCTTCTTCGACAGTTTTTTTTTCCACTCCTTCGTTAGATTTAATCGTCGATGAAGGAACTGTTTTGCACGAAACGAAGAAGAAACTTTGATAAGATGACGTTCGTCTCTTCGTGTGTTCAATCGTTGAGAAACTTAACTGTAAATAATCACGAAGAAACGATGAATTTAACCTCTGGATTACGATATGCGAAATAAATAGAGAATTGAGTGTTTGATATTCTTAAATAGATCGAACTGTGGTTTGCAATTGATACACGTGACAAAATTGTAAATTTTATAAAATTATCAACGAATCGAGGTATAATGGAAGTCTAACACAGTCTTGTGGAAAATTAATTAAAGTTTCCAATTGATCGAAAGCCAACACTGTTAGAGCGACGATTCGTGGAACGAGAGTCTTAATTTCAATTGACAAGAGACACCTGTCAATATTTCCTCTCCCGAAAATCATCGACAGAGAAGCGAAATAATTAAACCTTGACCACTCAAGGTTCCCCTCAAGATTCTTATATCTACCGACCGTTACCCAACCACGATAAATCTTCGTGTTCTGTATCGGCTGAAATGAAATTCAACGTTACACACGTTGAACACGAATTACACGTAGAAAGTTTCGAGGTTGAACGAACCTCGAAAAGTGTCATTGATAAACACCGGTAACAGAACTAGTTTCGGCGATACCGTGTCCCCCCCCACTTTGTGTAAACGATTATTTACACGAGCGCGTTTGTAATCGATATCCCAGAAAGTTGCACGTAGTTAACAACCGATAGATGATCGCCGAACGGACGTGTCTTGTTATTGGCGGTTTTTACACGTAAAAAAAAAACAAAAAAGGAAAAAAGAGAAAAAATAAAAAAAAATAAAACGAGTACTACTAGTTTCCCCGGGGACGATCGTCGGAACTTCGTTACGCCCGTCGATAAGTTTCACCGTGTTTGTACCTGTAATTTACTTACATCCTGTATCGGGTGTAATATGAATACAACAAAGTTCTCGGACACGCCCCTGCGAGATACGCTCGGGAACAGGTTCCCCGTTTAAACGCGTTGATTTGTGGCCGCGTAAACGCACTCGGAATCGCTCTTTAAATCGCGACGGACTCACGGGTGCAAAAGAAAACCACTGAAACACTCCAAAGCGAGCAACACGACGCGCCCCGGTGTTCGAGTGGGAGAGTAAATTCCGTTTTACGGATAGAATGGGGGGGAACGTGCGCGTTCACCGTCGGACGACGTCTAATAAAGCGGTTCGCGTTACATTTCGCGCTTGAACAAGGATTCGACCGGTTTCGGACGGTTGTTCTCGCCGATTATTTCGAGGAACGAGGTTGCGTAACCACCGTCGCGCGATAGCACGACCGTTCAACGAATTATCGTTGCAACAAATGTTGCGAGCGCGTTATCGGGGGGAAGTTCGAGCATTGGCGCACGCAGCTCCCGGAAACGGGACTTTAAAGGCGAGAAGAGATCCTCCGAGGTGGGAAAATGGAGGTGAGAAGGAGCGATCGTGCGAGATGGGGAAGTGGAAGGTGAAAAGAGATCGTACGAGATGGGAAAATGGAAGGTGGAAAGGAGTGGTTGGAAATCTCGAGGAAAAGTTCAGCGAGAGGAGTGTGCGGAGACGACAACGAGCGAATCTCGAGGTGTAGGTTTTATTATTGCCGGAGATAATGTTACGATTGTTTATCGACGCGACAAATAGTCACGCGTGCAAACGATTCGCGAAAGAGTGGAAGAAAGTAACTTTTATCGAGGGTAGAGTTACGTGGGTTGGTTGTTGACACCATTGTTATTCAGATTTAACCAGGAGAAGAATTTTTATGTTAATGAAAATTTGGAAAGGAAGGTAAGAAAGGATCTTTTTTTGTTTAATAAGAATTGGAAAGAATGACGGTGGAGTGAATTATTCGAAGTCGAATATTTGATCTCCTACGCCAATGTGTCCCGATCGTATTGTTGGATAGTTTTACTCGAGTGGATAGTTTACGTTGATATCGAAGATAAGAACAATTGAACAAAAATTGGGAATATCTACGATGGAATAATTTATCTGAATATTTGGTCTCCTACGACAATGCATACGAAATGTAGAGCCTTATAGTTTTCCTCAAGTGGACACTATACGTTGATATTGAAGACAAGAATGAATAGTACATAGAAAATAAAATTTTGAGACGCGTTGAACAAAAATTGGGAATATCAACGATGGAATAAATTATTGGAATATTTCGTCTCCTACGACAATGCGTACGAAATTCGGAGCCTTATAGTTTTCCTCGAGTGGACACTATACGTTGATATCGAAGATAAGAACAATTGAACAAAAATTCGGAATAATTTATCTGAATATTTGGTCTCCTACGACAATGCATACAAAATGTAGAGCCTTATAGTTCTACTCGAGTGGACACTTTACGTTGATATCGAAGATGAGAACAATTGAACAAAAATTGGGAATAATTTGTCCGAATATTTAGTCTCCTACGACAATGCATACGGAATGTAGAGCCTTATAGTTTTACTCGAGTAGACAGTTTACGTTGATATTGAAGATAAGAATAATTTTTGTACGAATGAACAGTACATAGAAGATAAAATTTTGAGACACGTTGAACAAAAATTGGGAATATCAACGATGAAACAAATTATTGGAATATTTAATTTCCTACGACAATGCATACGAAATGCAGAGCCTTATAGTTCTACTCGAGTGGACACTATACGTTGATATCGAAGATAAGAACAATCGAACAAAAATTAGGAACATCAACATTGGAATAATTTATCCAAATATTTGGTCTCCTACGACAATGCGTACGAAATGCAAAGCCGGATAGTTTTACTCGATTGGACACTTTACATTGATACCGAATAAGACGATTTTCAAGTGAATGAAAATTTCGAGCGAACGGAAGATAAGAAACTTACGTTATCGAATAAAAATCGAAGTTTCATAGCGCGAAGTATCGTCGATGAAATTATTCGTCTTTCGAGTGGACGACACTTGGAAACCACCGTGCAACGATATCGAAATTGGGAATAATTTTTACACCGATTGGAAACTTCGAATCGACGAACGATAAGAAAGTTTCGTTGTCGAAAATAAAGAATTCAAATCGAAGCGAAACGTCACGGGGATGGAAGAAACGATTTGTTTCTCGTTTGTGTGTTCGGTCACGTTCTACGACAATGCGCGAGTAATGTAGAACCGGCTAATTTTACTCGAGTGGACACTTTGAAACCACTTTACGTCAGAGATGTGAAATATTGGCTTTGTTGCTATAGCGATAAGACACTTTGCGCCGTTGGAAATTATTCCGAGTTTTCCGCTGACGAGTTACACTCACGAGGCCGTTCGAAACTACCACGGTTGAACGAAACTGGAAAAGGAAAACGCGAATGAGAATAAATTACGCGTAATTTAGACGCACAACGTTGAACGAGGAACGTCCGCAAGGAATCGTCCTGGAGTTAAACGTTCGAATTAAGTAGGAATTAATTAATTAGTTCGGCCGTTCCATACCGCACACCGCTCGGTTTGTACCGCGCGATAAATTTTCCGCGAAATTAGGATAAATGGATAATTAATTGCGCGGCGCACGCGAACGGTTATTAGCGGAACGAAGATCGCGCGAATCAATTGCGTGGGAAACTCGATGCGTATACGGATTCTAAGTAGTGCCGGAGTTATCGTCCGGTATTAACATAATCGAACCGTCCTTGCTGTACAATTTGTTGTACAACGAGTCTGTTCACGAGTTGAAAGAGTTGAGAAAAATTTTCAACAGAAAATCACCACCCAAAGAAACTTAAACTTGACGAGAAAGTAGACCAGAAACGAATTTACGAGCATTCAACGAGATCGTTTTTCGTTCGCGATAAATGTCAATGGTGAAACGAAAGCTTCGAAATTCGTGTTAGGTATTTTCGATCGTGAAATATGTTTTTCTCTCCGACTCGAGCCGTTTGTTTCCTCCCGAATCTAATCTAATCTTGGAGATTTTTAACAGCGATTACTCGCTACGAAGTATTTTCGGTATACGATTCGTCGAGATGGCTCGATTCGTGGCGACGTAATTTAAATTTGAAAACAGTGAGCGCGGATACGCCGTTTCACCGTCACAAGGGCAACAATTATCGAAAGGAAAATTTATGCCGGCGGTGTTTACTCGCTCGAAAACTGGTTACAATGTCCAAGATAGGAAAAATAATAATTCTGTTGCCACCTGTCAATGTTGTTCAACGTCCGGTATACGAGATACGGTGACTCGAGAATCGAAACGCGAACGATGGAACAAATCGGGTATATTCGCACGAAATTCTTGTCCTTGGCTTCGGGGAAGAACAGATACGAGACGATCGTAATTAATGGAAAAATAATGCGCGCGATACGAGGCGCCTCGTTCGAAACAGGAAGACCGACGAATTACGTTTACGTACGGATATAAGAACGTGTAATCGTAACGTCGTATGCGCGACGTTTCGAATAATGTTTCGATAAAACAATGGCTCCTTCGGGCGCGAGAACGAAACGTCGTGGATTTTGCACCGAAATGCGTTTTATCGCGGCCGATAACAAAATATACGCTTCGCGAGAGGAAAAGAAACGCGGAGAATGTACCGAGTACTTTTGTTAGAAATTTCTTCTTGCGTATGGAAGAATTACACTTGGATTCTGATTAATGAAAATTAATTCTTGCTACTCGAATCGCGATTCTATTCATAACGCAACAAACATATTCGTAACAGTGTTACACAATACCGTTTGCAACACTGCTAATACATTCGAGGAAAAGTAATTCCTCGTGAAACACTAGTAACGTATAAACGTTGCACCGAAACGCATTCTATTGTAAGTGTACTTGAAAATGTATCGACTATTTTTGCTACAAATTTTTTTTTCCAAATACAAACCTCGACGATCGAAACTAACGACAGAGAATACAATACTGTTCACAAAACAGCTAATACATTCGAGAAAAACATAATTTCTCGTAAAACACCTGTGACGCCTATACGTTGCACCGAAATGCATTCTATCGTGAGTGCATTTCTAAAATATGTCGATTACTTTCGTTAAAAATTTTTTTTCTCTAAATACAAACCTCAACGATCAAAACTAACGACAGAGAATACAATACTGTTCACAAAACAGCTAATACACTCGAGAAAAACATAATTTCTCGTAAAACACCAGTGTCATCTATACGTTGCACCGAAATGCATTCTATCGTGAGTGCATTTCTAAAATATGTCGACTACTTTCGCTACAAGATTTTTTCCTCCAAATACAAACCTCGACGATCGAAACTAACAAAAGAGAACACGTATTACCCAATCTATCAAAATAAAAAAAAAAAATCTACAATTAAAAAGTTTCGACACTATTCGCAACTTTTTAAATACATTCGAGGAATAGTTTCTCGAGCTCCGCGTTTGATCGCGATAAGAAAACTGCACGTCGAAGAGAAAAGGAATAATCGTCACAGGAACGCTAGGAGTTGTGTCGAGCGATCGATACCGGCGGATCTCGAGGTCCGCAGGTGCATCCTCGATCTTCCGGTAATTGTTGGCCGCGGTTCCGGTTTGGACCGGCGGTAGGTCTACCGTAAAGGAAGACCCGGTGCGCGAAGCGACCAGACCGAATGGATGCTAAGCAAGCTGTACTACCCGATCGCTTCCTTGCATACGAAGCAGTTCCCGCCGGAAGTGCGTCACGCGGCACCGTAGATTCCACGAGGTGACCGACGTCGTCGACGCGTCGCGGCATCGACCACCAGGTCGACGAGGATACGTGACCGCTGGCCCCGTGCTACACGGACCAGATAACGAATCGTTCGAAAAAACTCGATCGGGCCCACCGATACCGATACAACTACGCGTTATTTTTTTGAACGAATACAAGTGGTATCGTCAACTGTGCCTCGGTAATATCCTTGTCTTTATTGTCTATGTATTATGTATGAATATGTGTGATGTGGTGTGATGTGATGTGGCGTGGTTTAGTGTAGTGTAGTGTGGTATCGTGCGGAGTGGTGTGGTGTGATATGATGTGATGTGATGTAGCGTAGTTTAGTGTAGTGTAGTATGATACGGTGTGGAGTGATGTGATGTGATGTGGAGTGGTGTGGTATGATGTGATGTGATGTGGCGTGTTTTAGTGTAGTGTAGTGTGATACGGTGTGGAGTGATGTGATGTGATGTGGAGTGTTGTGGTATGATGTGATGTGATGTGGCATGTTTTAGTGCAGTGTAGTGTAGTATGATGTAGAGTGTTGCGGTATGGAGTGGTGTGCTGTGATGGAGTTTGTGTGAACCTACAGTGTGAGTCATTACTGTTTAATCTGTAAGAACACTCAAAACAGACACGTGTACATACTAAGTACATTAAAACCATTAATAATTTAATTATTCTAAACCCTCTTTAAAACTTACTGGAGTGCATCGATGTCGAGTAGTGGATATTCGGAAAGAAACATAGCAAAATGAATTTTTCCCTCGCACGAAATTGTCGAGAAAATCCGAGATGGAGGAAATTCAAGTACAGTGAAGAGAATCTCCTAAACTTGCATTCGTTACCGAGAAATGTTGAATCAATCAGACGAGAGTAGCGAGAACTAGCAAAGAAAACGCGAAACAAACATTTTCCTCTAGAAAACTTCCGAGAGATCCAATCTGTCGAAGAGTCGAAGAAACTTCGCGTACGAGGAAAGAAATTTTTCGAATCTTCCGTATGCATTCGAAGAAATTCAATTTGTCGAGAATTCGATGAAATTGAACCGTGTAAAAACAGTTCCTGAGTGTCTTTAACGACAGATCGTCCACGACATCCACGAAACGAAACACTTCCCCGTTTCGAGCCGTATCCTCGGCGTTTCGAATTGTTTACAGTCCACGATCTCGTTAACAAGTCGTAAAAGCGCGTTTACAAATCGCTACGAGCGAGAGTTCGGTTCCTAGACGAGACATGCGCGCGCGAGCGTTGTCGATAACCGAGACGAGACGAGACACGAAGAGGGCGAGAAAAATTCTCTCTCTCGAGAGAGAGAGAAATAAAAAATGAAAGAAAGATCGTCGGTAGAGGGGGGAGGAAAATTGAAAACTAGTCGACGCGGGGGGAAGTGACGAAAAAAAACGTCCCGGAAACGCAGATAGGACGCGTGACTAATTATCTCGCCGAGTGCTCGTCTCGTCGAAGCGGGTAACCACCACCTTCTTCCGCCGTCCCGCGCTCCGAATTCGTAATCTCGGTCGCGGCCGATATACGTACGATTTCGATTTATCAAAACGGGCGAGACCTTTCACCGGTCGCATCGTGACACGCGTTGACCGATTCGAGCGCGTAGCGCGAGAATAAAATCGCCCAAGGCGACAGTCCCGGGTCAACGGAGCGCTAATTTATTGGAATGTTTATGTGTTTCTCTCGCGCGTTATCGGTTGGTGCGCGCGGGCACATCGACCACGACCGATCGGGAACAGAGAGCGAGATGGCACGTAGAACGAGTAAAAGGGGACCACCGTTCGTTCCGTTGTTGCTCCGTGATGCTACGCGGCTCTTTCGTACGAGAAAACGTGGCGGTTCGGCGCGTGTGGTGGAGACCACGACGACAACGACGAGATAATTACAAAATCAAACGAGAAAAACTTTCCGCCCGATATCGCATCGCGACGACCAATTGAAACCGTTCGATCGGAGACGCTCCTGGATCTCTCGCAGCTCGCGAAGGTACCTTTGCTAATTTCATACGCGACCGGGAAATTATGGTGTTTCGATGTTTGTTGTCTCGTGATACCTGTTTGAGGGTGTATCTTTCTGTTTGATAGCTTGTGTCAACTTTGCGTTGACTTTGCGATTTTATACTGTAATTATGTTCTTTTTGGTACACTAGGTCCAAATGAACGACGATTCTATGGAAATTATGGTGTTTGAATGTTTGTAGCGCGATGATACCTGTTTGTGGGTGTATCTTCCTGTTTGACAACTTGTGTCGACTTTACACACTCTTTGCGATACTATACTATAATTATGTTCTTCTTTTTGACATACTAGATCCAAATGAACGACTAATCTATAGAAACTATGGTGTTTGAATGTTTGTAGCGCGATGATACCTGTTTGTGGGTGTATCTTTCTGTTTGACAACTTGTGTCGACTTTGCGTATCCTTTGCAATCATTATATTATAATTGTGTGTTTTGTTTTTGACATATTAGGTCCAAATGAACGACGAAGCTATGGAAACTATGGTATTTGAATGTTTGTAGCGTGATGATACCTGTTTGTGGGTGTATCTTTCTGTTTGACAACTTGTGTCGACTTTACACATTCTTTGAGATACTATATTGTAATTATATTTTTCTTTTTGACATACTAGGTTCAAATGAATGACGAATCTATAGAAACTATGGTGTTTGAATGTTTGTAGCGTGATGATACCTGTTTAAGGGTGTATCTTTCTGTTTGACAACTTGTGTCGACTTTACGTACGCTTTGCGATACTATACTGTAATTATGTTTTTATTTTTGGTGCATTAAGTTGAAATTAACGACTAATCTACGGAAATTATGGTGTTTGAATGTTTGTAGCGTGATGATACCTGTTTGTAGATGTATCTTTCTTTTTAACAACCTGAGTCGACTTTGAATACTCTTTGCAATTATTATATTATAATTGTGTGTTTTTCTTTTTGGTACACTAGGTCCAAATAGGACAAAGCTATGGAAACTATGGTGTTTGAATGTTTGTAGCGAAATGATACCTGTTTGAGAGTGTATCTTTCTTTTTGACAACCTGATTCGACTATGAATACTCTTTGCAATTATTATATTACAATTGTGTATTTTGTTTTTGATACACTAGGTCCAAATGAACGACGAATCTACGGAAACTATGGTGTTTGAATGTTTGTAGCGAAATGATACCTGTTTGAGGGTGTATCTTTCTTTTTGACGACCTGAGTCGACTTTGAATACTCTTTGCAATTATTATATTATAATTGTGTAGTTTGTTTTTGACACACTAGGTCCAATTGAACGACGAATCTACAGAAATTATGATGTTTGAATGTTTGTAGCGCGATGATACCTGTTCGCGGGTGTATCTTTCTTTTTGACAACTTGTGTCGACTTTGCATACTCGTTACGATACTGTACTGTAATTACGTTTGTCCGTTTGGTGCACTAAGTTGAAACGAACGACTAATCTACGGAAATTATGGTTTTGGATACTTGTAACGAGCTGGATATCACATTGCAATTGTGTAAATATTTCCTCTTTGACGTCCTAGGTCGAAACGAACGACTAATCTACGGAAATTGCAGTTTCGGTTATTTCTAACGAGGTGATGTATCGCAATCGTTTGTATATTTTCTTCAACGTACCATTTAGATCGAAACTAACGACGAATCTACGGAAATTATGGTTTCGGATATTTGTAACCAGGTAACACATTGCAATCGTTTGTATATTTTCTTTTACGTACTATTTAAATCGAAATGCATATCGATTCTACGGAAATTGTGGTTTGGAATATTTTTCAACGAGACGATACCATATTACAATTGTGTATTTTTTTTTCTTTCTACTGTCCTCTAAATAAATTTCTCCCCCTAACGATTCCGATAATATCTTCTCGGCGCACTCGAATTGGTAAAAAGTGCAATCACCTCGTAATAAATAGACTGTACAGTACGTTGCAACGGACTTGTCGCTCTTTTATATTCTGAAAGCTTTTAATCTTTTAAACTCATCGAGTAAATATACGTGTTCACCCTCCGTGCGTTGATAGAAGTCTCGAGTATTCAACGTCAGAATGCGCAACGCCAAGCCACGCTCGACAGGAAGCGCAGAGTACCCGATTAACCAACTTTCTTACAATGTATTAAATATGTAACGAAACACGTGTAATCGCTTGCCCGCGGATCGCGATAGAAGGGCTCGAAACAAGACACTTGGCTCTGTGGTCGATTCGAGCACTGTGTTTCGGATTTTTCCGCTTGGAAGCGATTAACACTTTCAACGGAAAAACAGGACGATTTTTCCATAACACAGCTCCTCCTCGAGACAATGTACAAACTATTTAACAAGACACGTGTAATCGTTTACGAGTTTATCGCGATTGAAAGGATTGATACTTCGTTCTGTGATTCGAGTAACGTGTTTCAGAAATTTCCGTTCGAAAGATATTAATATTCTCGACTGGAAAACAGTACTAATTTTTCCATAAACGAATCATCGAAGTATAGTCGATAGATCGAATACACGACAAAATTAATTTTCATTCGAAAGAATTGAGTATCTTTAATAGAAAAATCGGTGATTGTTTCACAGTGGAAGTTTCTTGGATATCTTCCTTGTTTCAACGATTGTAAAAATGATGAAATAAAGTATTTATGAAAACTCACCCATTGAAGGGATAGCTGGCGAAAGCAGCGTCGTAAGGATGGTACACGGATGGATAAGGCCACGCAGCGGCGGCTCCAGCCCCGAGATTTTCCTTCAGATCGAGGCCAGCAGCCTGCAACCGAGATTATGCTCGCTAATTATACCCGTCAATTATACTTGTTAATAACGCGACAGCGCCTCACGCGACAACTTAGCGCCGTTAACTTGCTCGAGTAAACCCAAGAATTCCTCCATGCGCTCTTTGGTCGAGGTTTAACAACCGTGAGCGCTCGTTCGATCTCGAAACTATACTTTTCGTCTACAAAACGGACAAGCAAGAATACCAAAATGTTATTTTCAAAAGAACTTTAACTGATAATATTTTGGTATTTTTTTCTTCTTTTTAGAACTCTGATGAAATACTACAATATCGTTTGCTGGAGAATCTTAATAAATGGTTTATTAGTATTTTTTTTCTTCTAGTACAAACCTTAATTAATTTCTCCTGAAACAATACTTTCAGTGCAATTTTTAAACTTAGGAAAAAAAATACCAAAATGTCTTTTCCAAAAGAACTTTAACCGATAATATTTTGGTATTTTTTTCTTCTTCTCAGAACTCTGATGAAATACTAAAATATCGTTTGCTGAAGAAACTTAATAAATGGTTTATTAGTATCTTTTTTCTTCTAGTACAAACCTTGAGAAATTTCTCGTGAAACAATACTTTCAGGGCAATCTTTAAACTTGGAAAAAGAAAATACTAAAATGTCATTTCCAAAAGAACTTTAACTGATAATATTTTGGTATTTTTTTCTTCTTTTTAGAACTTTGATTAAATACTAAAATATCGTTTGCTGAAGAAACTTAATAAATGGTTTATTAGTATTTTTTTCTTCTAGTACAAACTTTGAGAAATTTCTCGTGAAGCAATACTTTCAGTGCAATGTTTAAACTTGGAAAAAGAAAATACCAAAATGTCATTTCAAATACCAAAATTCAAAAGAACTTTAACCGATAATATTTTGGTATTTTTTTCTTCTTTTTAGAACTCTGATGAGATACTAAAATATCGTTTGCTGAAGAAACCTGATAAATGGTCTATTAGTATTTTTTTTTCCTTCAGGTACAAATCCTGAAAAATTTTGCATGACACAATATTTTCGATGTGTTCTCTAAACTTAGGGAAAAAATACCAAAAAATAATTTCTCACTGTTATTTTCAAAATTATTATTTGGTATTTTTTCTACATTCCAGAACTCCGACAAAATACTAAAATATAATTTGCAAAAGAAACCTTAACAAATGGTGTCTTGGTATTTTTTTCTTTCAGTTCAAACCTTGATAAATTCCTCGTGAAACAATACTTTCGATGTGATCTCTAAACCTAAGAAGAAAATACCAAAAAATAATTTTGAAAATAACCGTGAGAAATTATTTTTTGGTATTTTTTCATCATTTCAGAACTACGACAAAATACTAAAATATATTTTTCAAAAGAACCTTAACAAATGGTCTCTTGGTATTTTTTTGTTCCAGTTCAAACCTTGATAAATTCCTCGTGAAACAATACTTTCAATATGATCTCTAAACTTGGGAAAAAAAATACCAAAGAATCTTAACAAATAATATTTTGGTACTTTTTTCTCCCTTCCAGAACTCCGACAAAATACTAAAATATAATTTGCAGAAAAACCTTTACGATTAGTCTTTTAGTTTTTTTTTTCTTCCAGTTCAAACCTTGATAAATTCCTCGTGAAACAATACTTTCAATATAATCTCTAAACTAGGGAAAAAAATACCAGAAAGTAATTTCTAAAAGAAGCTTCGCAAATAATACTTTGGTACTTTTTTCTCCCATCCAGAACACCGACAAAATACCAAAATATAATTTGTAGAAAAACCTTTACGATTAGTCTTTTAGTACTTTTTTTCTTCCAGTTCAAATCTTGATAAATTTCTCACGAAATAATACTTTCAGTGTAATCTCTAAACTTGGGAAAAAAATACCAGAAAGTAATTTCCAAAAGAACCTCCCCAAATAATACTTTGGTACTTTTTTCTCCCTTCCAGAACTCCGACAAAATACCAAAATATAATTTGTAGAAAAACCTTTACGATTAGTCCTTTAGTATTTTTTTTATTCCAGTTCAAACCTTGATAAATTCCTCGTAAAACAATACTTTCAATGTGATCTCTAAACTAGGGAAAAAAATACCAGAAAGTAATTTCTAAAAGAACCTTCCCAAATAATACTTTGGTATTTTTTTCTCCCTTCCAAAACCCCAACAAAATACCAAAATATAATTTGCAAGAAAACCTTAACAAATAGTCTCTTACTATTTTTTGTCTTCCATTACAAACCTTGATAAATTCTCGCGAAACAATCTCAACCCCCCCAAAAAAAAAACAAAATACCAAAAACTAATTCCCAAAAGAACCTCAACAAATGATATCCCGGTATATTTCCCTCCTTTGCCACCAACCCTGTAAAATTCCGCGGGAAAACGATCGTTCTCCATCGATCTCCGTCGAAATTAATATCGCGGTCACGGGCTGGTGGTGTGTCGTTAAAAATTATCAATTAACGTTCGTCGCACGAACGTAAACACGATCGACAATCTCCACGGTGCGGTTAACGGTTCGATCCACGGAAAAATCCATTTTTTCGACACCGCGCTCGATTAATCGTACAATCGTATCGCTCGAGCACGGATCTTTAATTCATCGACGATAATGAGAAAAATAGCTGGCGGAGCGGCGATAATGATAATTGGAATCGATGCGCTCGACCAACGATGGCTGGTGGGGGAGGGGGTGGGGTGAAGGGGAGGGGAGACTCTTGTTTGTTTCTCTAACCCGTAACCCCGACGCCACGGAGTCCGTGCCGCGTTTAAACTTCCATCAACCGGTAGAATAATAGAACCATAGAATCGGCCCATTCCCATCCCCCTCTCGTCATCCACCACGTTCCCTCTCGTCGCTTCTATATGCATTAGTCTTGCATTAACGGCATTAATTATACATCGTGTTCGAATCGCGCAGTCATCGTTGGCCGACTGTAATTAGCAGCCGAAAATAGTGGACGTTGCGAGCGTTCGAGGGGGCAAGGGGAGAGGGGTGAAAATGCACGGATTTACCTCGATAACCGGAAGAGAGTAATGCGCGGAATAAAATTCTCCGTGGAAAATTTGTAAAGCGCTCACGGACATTCGGGGGTGAAAATTATTTGACGTTCGCGCTGCGTTTTCCACTGTGATTAAAAAAAGAGAGGAAAAAAGGAACAGAGAGAAAGAAGAGAGAAAAAAGACGATTGCAAACGGTGAAATTGTTACGAGTGGGAATTTTTTATGTCTTATAGCGTGTATGAATTATAGGTAATTTGAGGAATCGAATGGGGAAATTGTTGTCGAGCGATTTTTTTATGAATTAGTTTACCACATTTTAAAAGAGTCTAGGAAATTAGATCTAATTGGGTAAAATTGAGAATAAATTATCAAAAGATAAAGAAATTTTATTTTTTTTTATTTTAGTAGAGTTTTTGAAAAATTAGATTGATGGAAATTTGGTGAAAAATTCGCTTTGTATTGTATCGAGAGATAATTACCCCTTCTACGAGTGGAAAGATGAGTACCGTTCACGAAAAGTTCAATTTTTGTTAATTCTGCATTTTACGAAGCTACCAGTTCGTTTTTCGTTATTCAGAAATGAACTCTTCTCGTCTAGCAGCACTGGCGGTGTCGAATAGAACCGAATCTGATTACAGCGTTTCTGTAATCTGATCTTACTCTTCCTCCGTGGGCAAACACCAGGCACGAAAAAGCTTGTCCGTATTACCACAAATGTTGTAGGCGCGCTTCAACTTCCGATTCGGTGGAACGCGGTTGTCTCGGTTGCGCGAGCCGATTGGCGATGAGCCCCGGCGCCATTTGCGGTAGTGTGGAACAAGTTTTTTTCGAGACCGGTGTGTACACGCGAGGCGAGGCCTCGGCCCGAGATGGAGGGGGGAAAAGAGCGAGGAAAAGAAGAAAAAAAAAAGAAAAATCGATTCCTGGAACAAAGTCGCTGCCTACCCTGAATAACTGAATAGGATCGGACTCGATTTGCGTTCAATTATCCGGGTGACGCTGCGAGAGCTTCTCGCTCGGTTCGAAGAGGTTGTGTACAGGTACAGGAACGCTTGGAAGGGTCGTTGAGAGAAACGAAGCGTTCGATTTTGGTCGGTTGTTTTCGTTACTTTTGTTAAGTTTAGCTGGTAACACTTTAACAACCATTTTTGTTAAGCTTGGTTAGCTGTTAACACGTTAACAATCACTTTCGTTAATTTGAGTTAGCTGTTAACACGTTAAGGACCACCTTCGTTAATTTCAGTTAGACGTTGACGACCATTTCCGTTAATTTTAGTTAGTCCTTAACACGTTAACGACCATTTGCATTAATTTCAGTAGCCGTTAACACATTAACGATCACTTTTTTTAAATTTAGTTAGTTGTAAACACGTTGACGACCATTTCTGTTAATTTTAGTTAATACTTAACACGTTAACGACCATTTGCGTTAATTTCAGTAGCCGTTAACACGTTAACGATCACTTTTTTTAAATTTAGTTAGTTGTAAACACGTTGACGACCATTTCTTTTAATTTTAGTTAATACTTAACACGTTAACGACCATTTGCATTAATTTCAGTAGCTGTTAACACGTTAACGATCACTTTTTTTAAATTTAGTTAGTTGTAAACACGTTGACGACCATTTCTGTTAATTTTAGTTAATACATAACACTTTAACGACCATTTGCATTAATTTCAGTAGCTGTTAATACGTTAACGGTCACTTTTTTAAATTTTAGTTAGTGTGAACACGTCAACGTCCACTTTCGTTAATTCCAGTTACTTGTTAACACGTTAACGATCACTTGTGTTCATTTTAGTTACTAATTAAACTTTGACAATCATTTTCGTTAATTTCAATTACTAGTTAATACTTTGACAACCATTTTCGTTAATTTCAGTTATTTATAAACACGTCAACGTCCACTTTTGTTAATTTCAGTTACCTATTAACACGTTAACGACCACTTTCGTTAATTTCAGTTACCTATTATCAAGTTAACGACCACTTTCGTTAATTTCAGTTACAAGTTAATAGTTTGACAACCATTTCCATTAATTTCAATTATTTTTGAACACGTCAACGTCCACTTTCGTTAATTTAAGTTACCATTTAACACGTCAACGACCACATTCGTTAATTCCACTCAGTTCTAAACACACCAACGACCATTCTCAACTAAATTCCCGTAAAACGTTCCACACCTCCCTCGGTTACTCGACTCGAAATTCAAACATCTAGAACGCATCGAGCCACGCGACAAATTTCAAATTTCAAATTCCTCAACCTCTCCACCTACCGCAAAAATAATAAAACAATTCTCAAAAAATATTCCACGCCTTCGACCTCTCCTCGAACTTCAAAATTCAACCACCGTGAATGTACACCGAGGCTCTACATCGTTTCTTCGAATTTTTTCCCCGCTTTGCAGAAAAATCCAACGAATGACAGAGAGGGGGGGGGGGAGGGGAGAGTAATCTATCGATTATCATGACACGTTTGGTCGTCGATAAGAGTACCTTTCGTCCGCGTTGCCCCGAGCATATATCGAGGTTGCCGCGAGTCTCGCCCCGCATTGGTGTCTCACGGCGAATCTCGCCGCTGCTGCCTCCTTTCCGCGTACGCGCGATGCATTATACAATAATCGAGATGTTATCGCGGCATGAAGGTTCTGGACAGTGATGTTAATATACGCGCGAGAGGGCCCCGGCGTGGAGTTAGGGGGGGAGTGGGGACCCCGGGCACGAAGATCGCGTGTATTCGTCCAGGACGCGGGAGAGGTTATCGGACCACACACAAAGCGCGTACACGAGGAAAATAGCCGCGGAGCGTAAATTTATGAATCCGTCCTGCGGTAACAGTGGGACACTGTCGTGTTCGAGCCGTCGCCGAGGCTGGCCTGTTATCGTCGCTCTTTATGATCGAGCTTAAGGGGCGAGCGTATAGCGTCTGCCTCCTCGTAACGAGGCGGCAGATTGCGCAGGTTGTCCACGGAGCGGAGCGTGGTACCTTCGCGGCTGTTCGCAGCGTGGAAAGTCATTAAGTATCGTTTTTAGTGGGAACGTTTATCCACGACCCCACACGATTTCCGGGACCGAAAAATCGGTTTACCGCTTTCCGCGTCGTTTCTAAGCACACGTACCCTATTGTGGTACCGGTTAGCGCAGAACGTGATGCATTCGGATGTAAGAGTGAATAATGTTCGTAGGGAGGAACGAGTGTGGTTAGTTTGTATGGAATTATCGCGCGAATGAGTTTAGCTTGAAGTTTACGTTACGATAATGAGTGTAACGTGGTGTGGTGTAGGTGTTTTGTATATGGTATTGGTGACGAGAGTCAGAGTGAGAGAGATGTGCGTGGTTGTCATTTTATAGAGCAATCACTTGCTATAGAGTGTCAAGAATTAGAGCATGTATGTATTATAGAGTGAGAAGAGTATTAGCTCTAGTTTTAAGTTTACGTTACGATAATGAGTATAGCGTGGTATGGTTTAGGTATTTTGTATATGGTGTTCGTAAAGAGAGTCAGAGTGAAAGAAATGTGCATGACTGTCACTCTATAGAGCAATCACTTGCTATAGAGTGTCAAGAGTTAGAGCATGTATGTATCATAGAGTGAGAAGAGAGTATTAGCTCTAGCTTTCAGTTTATGTTACAATAATGAGTGTAACGTGATGTGGTTTAGGTGTTTTATATATGGTATTGGTGACGAGAATCAGAGTGAGAGAAATGTGCGTGGTTGTCAGTTTATAGAGCAATCACTCGCTATAGAGTGTCAAGAGTTAGAACAAATATGTATTATACAGTGCGAAGGGAGTATTAGCTCTAGCTTTAAGTTTACGTTACGATATTGAGTGTAATGTGGTGTGGTGTAGGTGTTTTGTATATGGTATTGGCGAAGAGGGTCAGAGTGAGAGAAATGTGCGTGGCTGTCATTTTATAGAGCAATCACTTGCTATAGAGTGTCAAGAGTTAGAGCCTATATTTATTATAGAGTGAGAAGAGTATTAGCTCTAGTTTTAAGTTTATGTTACGATAATGAGTGTAACGTGGTATGGTCTAGGTATTTTGTATGGGTGAAGAGTCAGAATGAAAGAAATGAATGTGACATTATTTGCTATAAACTGTCAAGAGTTAGAGCATACATATATTATAGAGTAAGAAGAGTGTCCGTTGTGGAAGCTTGCATGAGAGAAGTAGACTGTTGTGTCATCGAACAAACTAACTTTTCTGTTCACGATTCATATTTTTTATCTTATTTATCATTGTGGGAACATTGCAAAAGGAAAGGTATCCTTGTTTTTTAATTAGAGTATAATTTCTTTCGAATACCGAATTACGGTAAATTTTGAGTTACAGAGTAGACAAGGACTGGGTTTGAAATGTCCTCGGATACGAAAATGATTGTAATTTGAGGATAATTATTGCGTTACTGGGGCAGTGTACATAATCGGTGCAGTTTTTGCATGTTTATGCTTTCTGGAATTGTTTTAGCGGAGAGGTCTGGTTTAGGAAGCTTTTCTTCTATTGGTGAGATAGAGAAAAAATTTGGAAACTTGCCTCTTAGATTCTTAGGAAGCTCAATTTTTGTTAACACGCTCCAAAAGTTTGAAGTTTGAAGTTCGAGAATGTAACAAAGGTTAATATATTTTTATACTCATCATTAGTCTTCTAATCTTCAGAAGTTTAAAGTTTGAAATTCAAGAATGCAAAAAAGATTAGTACATTTTTTAAAAACATGTTAGGTAGTTCGAACGCACAGCGTGAACAAGATCGAACAAAATCTATAAAATTTGTCTCTCCAATTATTCAATAATATATTGCAAAATATCGAAACTCGAAATCACAGCTACCCAAAGATCACAACGAACACACCGATCGCGATACACCGGAAAAATGATTGGACTAAACTCTAACCTTTTCGAATCGTTTCATTTTACTTGGCGTCGATAAATAAAAAATAATTATCCTGCTGGAATAATCGCGAAGACGACCCTACTCCGTTTGTCCCCCTTAACGACCACGGTCCTCGATCGACGGGAATGCAAATCTCGTACAAAAATCGCGATTCGTCGTAAATAAAAAAAAGAAAAGAAAAGAAAAAGAAAGCAAGAAACAAACCCACCGTAATAAAGCGAAAAAAATCTCGTTTCGAGCCGTAAAAGTAACTCGTAAGATCGTACGGTGGCACGGGTGTTCGCGCGGATGTTTATTACGCGTAACGCTCGCGCGAGCCCCGCGATAGCATAATTAAACACAGCGCGTCGAATCGAGAGGAAATATGCCGCGAAAGATCCGACAGATATAGAGCTTAGTTGGGAAATAATGCACGCGCAGCGCGGTCCTCCGCGCCGAGTTATTCATCGGGGCTCGTTAATTTTGAAAATCGATTCGATGTTCGTTCAAATTACCTATATCGCGGTCGTTAGAAGTAAATACACCGTCGATGATTATCGTCCCGTTGCTTCGAGTCTGATGCACAATCGGAGCGTTTAACAGCGCGCGCGCTCTCTCTCTGTAAATTGAATTATTATTTATCCATCGCGTCGCGAAATCGACGATCGATCGCTTTGAGCAGCGAGAATCAACTCTTCGCGAGATTGTAATAACAGCTTAGAGGTATAAACTTCGATAAAAAAAAAAAAGAAAAAGAAAAGGAAAAATAAATCGGTAGATGCATCTTCGGATAGAGAAGAGACTAAAGCCGCGTTCTCACGTACCTAACTCGGGAACATTTAACCCTTCGCCCACGGCCGAGTTAGCTGTCAGCATCGCTCAAAATATTCACTCGTTGCACCTTATCGGTCTAGCATCGATCGTTAGTCGTATCTTTCTCCACGAAAATCTTAATGGTCCATCTATGCTCGGGTTAATTAAACGCTTCCTCCGTGTAGACTACTCCTTCGCGCGATTTCCACGTCGCGTGTCAAGTCTCCGCGCGAGACTTTACGTCGTCGATAATCGCACCGATCATTGTTCTTTCTCGTTTCTTTTTTTTCTTTTTCTTTGTTTTTTTCTTCAATTTTTTAGTTTCGACGAAAGAGAAGTAAAAAAGAAAAGAACTCGCGGATGCAATCGCGTTGCATTTTTCGGATACCGATCTGACGAGATACCTTACGTTGTGATCGATGGGATTGCTGTTCGCTCGAATACATAAATAAATGAATAATCGGGGTAAATTAACCCTCTCGTTGCTAGGGTTCTCCACGTTGGAACGACCCCGTCGAACCAGCCTCGGCCAAAAGTTATTTTAATCGAACGCTAAGGGGAGAAACGAGGAACGACACGGAACAGCTTTATCGGGGGAATTAAGTTTTATTATTATATAACAACGTTCGACGGGTGTAACCGTATCGTTCGCGAAACGGAGTGCACGCGTTAATTAGACACCGCGATGGAGAACGATCAATGGAACGAGAATCGTTTTACGGTAACTGGAACTTTTCTCAAATTCTAACGGAACGATAATTAATCATTTTAAATTAAAAAAAGAATTTAGGTGGTTTTATTGCGTTTTTGCAATTTATATAAGATAATGTCTTAAATACACCGAATACTATGTGTGAGGAATAGTAAAAGATATTTGTATTGCATAGTGGTTAGGTGCATCGTTATACCTTGCATCACGGTGCACCACCCGGTGCATCAATGCAATAGGTGCACCCGTTACTTCTCCCACTCTAGCTGCACAATGTTCCCCCACTCCTCACACATGGAATTCGGTGTATTTTTCCATCTACACTAGTCGTGACGAGCAAATAAGAACGAAGAGAGTAAACGAGAGGTAGAGTCATCCGACTACAAGAATTACAATTCTTTATTTTTCCATTTTATTGTCATAACAAACAGTGACAATGAATCGTTGAAGGTTTCCCCATCAGAACGAGTCCAAACGCGACGCGAATCGGACTAGTTTTATCAGTGTATACAATTAACTTCGTACTGATAGTAAATTAATTACGTACCGATAAATGTACAGTAATCGTAAACGACCATGCCCGATTAACTTAAATCCAACTCGTTCGCTTACAATATCGTGCTCGTGGTATAAAACTCAAACTAAACGTGAGAACCACGAGTGAGTCCACGTACGTTCGTGTTTTCTTGAAAATATTAGAAAGAAACTTTGGTATAATATCTTTAAGAAGAAAATCGAACGTTCACGAGGTAAAATTAATTACGTACCGATAAATGTATAGTAATAGTAAACGACCATGCCCGATTAACTAAAATTCAACTCGTTCACTTACAATATCGTGCGAGACTCTCAGTACAGAAATCAAACTAAACGTGAGAACCACGAGTGAGTCTCGTCCTCGTATGATCGTGTTTTCTTGAAAATATTAGAAAGAAACTCTTGTATAATACCTTCGAGAAGAAAATCGAACGATTTGAAATGAGGTTCACGAGGTAAAATTAATTATGTACCGATAAAAGTACAGTAATAGTAAACGACCATGCCCGATTAATTAAAATCCAACTCGTTCGCTTACAATATCGTGCTCTCGGTACAGAAATCAAACTAAACGTTCATGTTTTCTTGAAAATATTAGAAATCTTAGAATTCTAAGAAAATATTAGTCTCCTATAATATCTTCGAGAATAAAATCGAACGAGGTGAACGAAAGGTTCACGTCGATTACGCGAACATGGTCTGTCGATTACGAGGCTTATAATCGAAACTCAAATCGCAGAGCAAAGGGTTTAAGCATGACTGTACGAGAAACAATTATCGATGAAGCGTGGACTTACCGTGGGCGTGTAGAAGGGCGCTTGTTCGGCACCGAGGTTCGGGAAGTACGCGGCTATGCCCTCGGAGGCGGCTACGGCGGCGGCGGCGGCGTAAGGCGCGCTGTACATGGAGAGGGCGGCCGTCGGTAGCGCTCCGAGGCGCTGATAACCGCCGAGGAGCTCGTATTGGCAGGAGCAGACCGTTTGACCAGTCAAGGGGTCCGTGAAGATCGGTCTTCCGGTGTCGCAGCATCTTCCGGTCGGCGTCGGGCCGCCGGTCGTCGGCGGCGGGTGACCTTGGGACGGGCTGACCGAGGTGGTCGGGCTGCCTGGCGGCCGAACCACCGCGTTGGTCACCGCCATCCTCGCGTTCGACAGACCGGCAGCTACGCCCAGGGGATGATTCGTGGTCGTGCCTGCTACGCTGACCAACGAGGAACCGCTTGCGCTCAGGATAGCACCGGACACCGGCGAGGCCGAGGACGACGCCAACGACGAGCTCACTGTCACAGGGCACTGGAACACACAAGCAAATCGTTCGTTAGATGGAGATCGTGCTACGAATGTTGGGAAGAGGTAGGTGCTACGAATATGGGAACGATTTTCACGCTGTGTCGCAGTTCGGGGGTTAAGGGAAGATTTTCCGGTTTCACGTATGTTTAAGGACTGTGGAAGAGGAAGATTTGAGAAATTGTTAAGCTGGGAGAAATTTATTTCGAGTGAGAACTCTTCTCTCTTAGTTCAGGGGTTAAGGGAAGAGATTTTCCGGTTTCACGTATGTTTAAGGACCGTGGAAGAGGAAGATTTGAGAAATTGTTAAGCTGGGAGAAATTTATTTCGAGTGAGAACTCTTCTCTCTTAGTTCAGGGGTTAAGGGATGACATTTTCCGGTTTCACGTATGTTTAAGGATCGTGGAAAAGGAAAATTTGAGACATTGTTGCGGTAGTAGAAACTGTTTTGAGAGATCTCTCTTAGTTCAGGGGTTAAGGGAAGAAATTTTCCGGTTTCACGTATGTTTAAGGACTGTGGAAAAGGAAAATTTGAGAAATTTTTGCGCTGGTGGAAATTTATTTGAAGTGAGAACTCTTCTCTCTTAGTTCAGGGGTTGAGAGCAGAAATTTTCCGGTTTCACGTATTGTTAAGGACCGTGGAAATGGAAAATTTGAGAAATTGTTGTGGTAGTAGAAACTGTTTTGAGAGATCTCTCTTAGTTTAGGGGTTAAAGGAAGACATTTTCCGGTTTCACGTATCTTTAACAACCGTGAAAAAGGAAAATTGGAGTGATCGTTGCACGCGTAGGAGCCGACTTGAAAAAAGATTCTTTCCCTCAGTTCACGGGTTGAAGGAGCAAATTTTCCGGTTTCACGTATCTTTAAGGACCGTGGAAAAGGAAAATTTGAGAAATTGTTGGGGTAATAGAAACTGTTTCGAGAGATCTCTCTCAGTTCAGGGGTTAAGGGAAGAAATTTTCCGGTTTCACGTATCTTTAACAACCGTGGAAAAGGAAAATTGGGGTGATCGTTGTGCGCGTAGACACCGACTTGAAAAAAGATTCTTTCCCTCAGTTCACGAGTTGAAGAAACAAATTTTCCGGTTTCACGTATCTTTAACAACCGTGGAAAAGGAAAATTTGAGAAACTGTTGCGGTAGTAGAGATCAACTTGGTGAGAAAGAAATTCTTTCTCTCAGTTTATGGGTCAACGGGACAATTTTCCCAGGTTTCACGTAACTCTAACACCCGTGAAAAATGAAAATTCGTGAGATCGTTGCGTATGTACAAGACGACTTGGAAAAAGATTTTCTCTGTCAACTCATGGCTTAAAGAAACAAATTTTCCGGTTTCACGTAACTTTAACACCCGTGAGAAAGGAAAATTCGTGAGATCGAAAAGAAAATCCTCCCTCACTTTTCCGACTCACGATTCAAAGCACAAAATTTTCCGATTTCTCGCAACTTTCCCACCTATGGAAAATGGAAAACACAGAGATCGTTGAATTCGTAAATAACCACTCGGAGAAAGATTCTCTCCCTTTCTCGATTCACCGATTGTAGTAAGAAATTTTCCGGTTTCACGTAACTCGAACACCTGCGGTGAAAAATTATTCGAGAGATTGTTCCACTCGTCGAAAACCACTCGGTGGAAAAATTCTCTTTCTCTTTGTCAGTTCACGGGTCAAAGTAACAAATTTCCCGGTCTCGCGCGAAAGAGGAGAAATTCAAGTGATCCTTACGTCCGTTGAATTTTCCAAGTGTCTCCGTGACAAGAAATCGCTAACGTTTCACCACGTCGATCGTCGACAATGTAGGTAAAAGTAGCGCTCGAGAGGCCACTCGATTCGTACCACAGTACGTTTTAGAATATTCCTCAAAACACTCCCCTCACGAATCGGCTTACGAATCACGTAATACCGTGTGTCGACTAAATGACGCCGCGCGGTGTCATCAGCGACGTTACACCGAACTGACACTTGTACGGTTCCGTCTGTCGACTGAACGCGTGCATCACACTTCTCCAAGATACCTACACACCGTTTACCGCGTAATATCGGCGAGAAAAGCCGCGAAAAATACCAGGCCGATATTTCGCGCTGTAAAACGGCGGAGAGACGTCGAGACGTCCTAATGGAAATTATTTTAAATAGAATCTCACATCGAGCTTGTTTGCGGGAAAACTGCGCCCGAGACCCGGGCAAACAACCCTGAACGCTTCTACATTTATGTTCCGGGTCTCGTCCGTCGCTTTCCTCTTTACTTCTCGCGTTACACGTTAACTACTTTCGGTATCATTTTTCTTCTTCTTTTTTTTTTCGTTTCTTTTTCACCGATCTCGAGCTTAATATTTACCACGACCTCTCGACCCGTTCCATCGCGGTACCTCCTGATTCGTGTTCGACATCTTGTTCCCGCGCGAGACGACACGCTCGTTTACGAAATTGGAAATCTCCCGCGTCCACGATGTTTTCGCGTACACGGTGACACATTCGTCGTTGGTAGCAACCGGGTAACACGCGTCCCGTTTCGTTGGAACGACGAGCGTACACACGAGCGCATTAACATAGCCAAAGTTTGCTCATCGAGGTGGCTACCAACCGAGAATTCGCTGACGACACCGCCAGCTCGACCGTGCTCGCATCCCTTCGCGGAGCGAGCGACTCGCTTGACGTTTTAATCGTCACTCGATCTCACGTATCCTGCCGCGTTCGCGCCAACAGAGACACGCTCCGAGGTTTTCTAGTTCGCTCGAGCCGAGTCCAGAGGGACACGAGGACCGATCGAGACCGACTCGTCGATCGCGGCGGAATTTTCCGAGTTATTCGCGGCATCCGCGGCGGGCTCGTGTCAAAGAAGAGGCCGTGGATGGTCACGAGACGAAAATACACGAGCCACGTTGTTCTTTGGAATTGAACGTAGACGAGCTAGGTAACGGTCGTTGTCCAAGAATCGGGAACGGTCCAAGAGGAACCGAGGTATTGAACTTGAATCGAAATCCATGAATTATCCACCCTGTGTCTTTCACGCGGTGTCTCGAGCTCGAAAATATATGATTCGATGGAGAAGAGAAGATACGAGTGATATTGTACATATTGAGTCGATTTAGAGCAGTATAATTTTGATTCGAAGAATCCGAAGAACGGATTGGTACCGTTTTTAGGAAAATTAAGGAAAGTTTTGTAGATTGCACGATTATTTTTTTCATCGTAGATGTATGGATTTATAAAAACGAAGAATGGTAACTACGAGAGATATTAATCGGTGTGTGAAAGATTTTGTATGAATCTAGTTTTTGGGAATAGTGTGAGTCGTCTCGTCTGTTCGGCTCTGGTTGGTGTTTTCCACCATTTAATGGAGAATGTGATTGAACGTGAATGGGAATCAAAGTGTCGTCGATTGTTTTCTTCGGGTCGCGGGTCACCCTATTTCTATTATACGAGCTATTCGTGGTGGTTCGGATAATGAAAGCTTGGCTAAAGTTCGGTTAATTGGGTAATGGAAAACATCTCGTTCGTGTAAATGGAGCACATATAAATGGAGTAGGTATCTACAAATGGAGTAGGTACAGATAGAGCAGTACAAATAGAGTAGTACAGATAGAGTAGTACAGATAAAGTAGCACAGATAGAGTAGTACAGATAGAGTAGTGTAGATAGAGTAGTGTAGATAGAGTAGTGTAGATAGAGTAGTACAGATAGAGTAGTGTAGATAGAGTAATACAGATAGAGTAGTGTAGATAGAGTAGTATAGATAGAGAAGGTATAGATAAATAGAATAAATATAGATAAATAAAGTAGGTGCAGATAAATAGAATAGATATAGATAAATAGAGTAGGTACATATAAATAAAGTAGATACCTATAAATAGAATAGGTGTATATAAATGGAGTAGGTACAGATAAATAGAGTAGATACAGATAAATAGAGTAGCTGGAGATAAATATAGCAGGTACAGATAAATAGAGTAGATACAGATAGAGTAGGTGGTGATAAATAGAGCAGGTACAGATAAATAGAGTAGATACAGATAAATAGAGTAGCTGGAGATAAATATAGCAGGTACAGATAAATAGAGTAGATACAGATAGAGTAGGTGGTGATAAATAGAGTAGGTGCAGATAAATAGAGTAGGCACAGATAAATAGAGCAGGCATAGATAAATAGAGCAGGCACAGATAAATAGGTACACATAAATGAACTAGACACACATAAACGCAGTAGGTATCCACAAACAAAGTTTCACCATACTCCAACATTAAGTAGACCCACTAATCGAACTCGACGATTAATTTTCGCGTCCCGAAAGAATCTAAGAAGCATTCCCACCCGTCTAGAATCTAAAACTCCGTGATCTTCGATCCAGCGAGTACAACGTTTCGAAAAATCGCGACAAATCTCGCAACTCTCCCCTCCTGACAAAAATTCAATTCAAACTCGAGCGAGGTCGCCGGTATCGCGAACGCGCAGAACAAACGACACCGTGATCCCATCGATCTATGGGACGCGTTTCCAGCTAAGGACAGCCCCTTGGCTGTCCGCGTTGCGTCTACGCAACAACCTACCCAGAGACCCAGTTCACTCGGAACGGACACCTGCCTGTATCGTCGATTGTTTCCGATCGGTGCGAAACAATAAACGCCTCTGTACCGAACGGTTCGATGCCGATAATCGCGGCCAACGCGGCACGACAGCTGCGCGAAAGAACCACACCCAAAACCCAGAGACACAGGGAAAGAGAAACAGATAGAGAGAGATAGAGAGATAGAGAGAGATGTATATAAAGAGAGAGAGACCCCCGTGAGTACTTTCCAGCAGCCTGAAAAGGCAGAGCAACTGTCGAAGCCTTCGAATCCCCTCTTCCATCCATTCCCTACCCGGAAGGTAAACCGAAAATCAGGCCCGGACATAATAGAAGGGGAGGGGAGATCTCATTAATTCCATATCAAACAGCACGGCTAAATAGATTAGCGGGTTGAGTGGCTTTCGCGCTAACCCCTCTCTAGCATACAGGGCCTAAACAAACCCTCCTCTAGCAAACCCAGACCTCTGTCCCAGTCGAACGATCATCCGTCCACATCCATCCATTCGTTCTCCCGTAGCTATGGTAGCCAGGAACATATTGTCGAAAGCCAGCCGCGCGTATTGTGTCGAACGCGAAAAACGTGACCCACCGCGCATTATGGCATCGAGAGCCGGCGTTAATGCGTGTCCGGATCCGCTACTCCCACTGGCTACTACCCGACGCGACGTTTCCCAGCTCCAACTGCCCGCCGGATGACGATCCGCGTAGGTATATGCATCCCGGGGGCCCAGCACGCGTGTGTTACCCGATCGTTGCTTCGATCCGGGACGGTGGGGAGGGTTTGGTGCGCACGGGGTGGGTAGGGGGTACACGCGGCACGGGGAGAGAGGGTGGTGGTGTCTCGATCGACGATAAAACTCGATACCGCGTACGTGCGCTCGCCCTTCGATCCTCTCCGGGTTCGGTAATGCGCGAGGATGTGTAAGCTATCGCGGCTTACACCGCTGATATTTTAATCGCGACCGCGGCGCTGTGCTCGCCACGATCGATCGACCTGGAGTTTGTCGACAGCTTCGGTTACGGGAAGGTAGTAGTAAGTAGGTAGGTAAGCAGGCAGGTAGGTAGGTGTACCCACGAGCGGGACAGATCCCACGAGATCGCGCCGGTTAGTCGCGGAGAGACCTTCTCGCGAACCGTTTTCTGGAATCGGGACAGTTGAAAGACGAGATCGTGGTTGGGACTTTTGGTGGACACCGATGGTAGGGATTCTTGGGTTTTTGGTATGATGGTGTAGATAGCGATGTAACGAAGATGCAATGGGTTTGTGTCTCGGTTAACGATTGGTAATGGTACTGAGGCTTTGAGAGCGTTTTTGGGTAGGAATAGACCTAAGGGTAGTGCCTACCTCTGGTGGAATATACCTAAGGTAGACCTGGCGGCACTGTTTCTCGTGACTGTATCAATAGTCTAGAGTAGGAATGTATCTAACGTAGACCTGGTGACGTGGACGACGATATCAATTGTGATGTAACGAGGATGTAACGTGTTTGGAGCTTTTGTAACGATTGGTAATGACACAGAGGCTTTGACAGCTTTCTGGAGTAGGAATGTATCTAACGTAGACCTGGTGGCAATGTTCCTCATGGCTGTATCAATTGTCTAGAGTAGGAATATGCCTAACGTAGACCTGGTGGCACTGTTCCTCGTGATTGTATCAATCGTCTAGAGTAGGAATATGCCTAACGTAGACTGGTGGCACAGTTCCTCGTGACTGTATCAATCGTCTAGAGTAGGAATATACCTAACGTAGACCTGGTGACATGAACGACGATATCAATTGTGACGTAACGAGGATGTAACGATATCAATCGTGACGATATCAATTGTGACGTAAGGAGGGTGTAACGTGTTTGGAGCTTTTGTAACGATTGGTAATGACACAGAGACTTTGACAGTTTTCTCGAGTAGAAATGTACCTAACGTAGCTCTGATGGCACTGTTCCTTGTGACTATCGATTGTCTCGAGCAGAATATATTTAACGTAGACCTGGTGACATGAACGACGATATCAATTGTGACGTAACGAGGATGTAACGTGTTTGGAGCTTTTGTAACGATTGGTAATGACACAGAGGCTTCGAGGGCTTTTTTGGGTAGGAATATACCTAACGTAGCTCTAGTGGCACTGTTCCTCGTGACTGTATCGATTGTCTCGAGCAGAATATACCTAAGGTAGACCTGGTGGCACTGTTCCTCGTGACTGTATCAATCTACCTAACGTAGACCTGGTGACACAGACCCTCGTGACGATATCAATGGTGACGTAACAAGTGTGTAACGTGTTTGGAGTTTCAGTAACGATTGGTACTAGATTTCAACGATTGCTAACGAGACAGAGGCTTTGCCAGTCTTCCAGAATAGGAACTGTCTAACCTGTCCGACCATAGAGACCCTGAATCTTTCGCATTTTTGTTTAATCTGAACCCAGTGGCCTTGTCCCTCGTGAAGGTACAATTGTGTAATTGTAACGGGGATGTAAAAATGTTTAGAGTTTACGTAACGATGAGTGTTGGATTTGAACGATTCGTAATAACACAGAGGATTCGACGACGACCTTCCAGAGTGGAAATGTTTAACCCGTTTGGTCAGCGTGACTCAGGAATCTTGGGTTTTCGTGCTGTCACCTAATCTAGACCTACTGGCACTGTCCCTCGTGACGATATAAATAGAGATATTGTAAGGGGCATTGCGTGCTTGCTCTGTTGCCTCGAGAACGCGACCTTGTACAGAATTTACTTAACGATTATTAGTAACGAGACAAGGAGACGGTCTTTCACAATGCGAGGGATTACAATCTGTGGAAGTGGAGTAAATCTATAAAATATTCAGAAAGTTACCCGCATTTATGTACGTACAGCACGTGAATAATTGTGATACAATTGTCCGTAGGAAAACTTAAAATTAACGATATTCGAGGAATTTTATACCGAGTTAACTATATTCTCGCGCTGGAAGCTTTTCTAGGAACAACAACGCGCATAATTTCCAAAAGAAGCTACCTTTTGCACAAACAGGGACCGTGAACGCGTTAAAGTACCGAAACGAACGAGAATTCACGGTCAGGTTGCATTATAAAACATCTGCCGCCGAACCTCGCTCGTTCGCCGCCATAACCGCCGCCTTGTGTGTCTTCAACGTGGCGAAGAAAAAAATCTAGCGTCCACTTTACCTACACAACCCCGTAAAAAAATACGTTCCCTCGCCAGAAGACTCTCCTCGATTTTACAATACAATACCACCCCTCCTTTCTTGCACTTAACATTCTACGTACCTAATACCGATGGATCCACTGTTCAAAATACAAAGTGTACTAGAGTGTCCCAATCATCACCGGTCGATTTGAATTTCGCGCTACTTTCAAAACCCCGAACCGATCGATCCACAGCACAAAATACAAAGTGTACTATTGTGTCCCAATCATCACCGGTCGATTTGAATTTCGCGCTACTTTCAAAACCCCGAACCAATTCATCTGAAACTTTACCAGTTTCGACTAGACGGATGGGGAATCGATCGTGGAAAAGTACAAGCTGAAAGAACGCACCTAAATTGTCCAAACGTATCACGAATTATCGCGATCTTTAACGCCAACGATTCGCGCGAATCGTAGAAAAAGGTAACTCGAACAACGATCGGGACACCCTCCGCACGGAGTGGTCCAAACAGCAATCGTGCAACTGTCAGCTACGTCTTACCCCCACCCCGACCCGTAATTCCCCCCACTCCTTCCGAATCGAAAGAGGTGCCGTCTTCCGTCCTTCGTCATCCCTCGGAGAAACGAGGCGCGAACCGCTTGAAAAAGTCGAATCGACGAACAGTGTTCCGTTCGCATGACGCGACTCCCGCGGCAGTATTCAACTGGGCCCTAGTGGGGGAGGTGGGGGTGTACGGTGGAAGAAGAAGCGGTCGAAGAGCAACAACGCCGCGGCGGCGCAGATATACTGTGGTCGGGGCCCGTTCTCACCGTGAATCGTAAGATTCCACGGGTTCGCGAGAAAAGCAGAGGACGGCAGGCAAGAATGCGCTTCGGGGCCTCAGGATCGGGCAAGGGGTTAAACGACGAAGCGTGTTGGCGAGTGTCCGCGGCCACGGGGCCATAATTCAGTCCTAGGGCCCCGGGAGAGGAAGCAGCCGGCAGTCCCTGAGTTACTCCACGCGATCGCATCGAGGTGTGCTGCGCACGCCGGTTCGCAACCGTGCAAACTCGACCCGGTCGGCAACTATATCACCCCCGGGCCCCGTACCCCGGGCCCCGGGCCCCGTGGCCCGCTGCTGAGCGTCGTCGCCTTTAAAGTAGCGTTCGAGGCGTCGTGCAGCCCCGCGAGCAGCAGCCTCTCGCGTTAGGTAGCCAACAGCTGCGTGTGTATGCGTGTGTCTCTGTATGAGAGAGAGAGAGAGAGAGAGAGAGAGAGAGAGAGAGAGAGAGAGAGAGAGAGAGAGAGAGAGAGAGAGAGAGAGAGAGAGAGAGAGAGAGAGAGAGAGAGATAATTATTCGCGCGTTCGAGGGATCGATATATCGAAGCATTAGTCCGATACGCTCGCTCGTTTGTTCCGGCGTGCATGCTAATTGCCAGCCGCGCCGATTTCTCCGCCGTGGCAACCGTCGCCGCGTGAAAACGGAAGGCGGGCCCCGATCGCCGCGTACCGACGGACGACCTTACGATACGATTATGGTCGCGGCGATCACCCTGGTACATGGTTTACCGAGCTACCATAAACGGACCAGTCGAGAAAAATGGTTTTCGAACCTCGACAGACTCCAGGAAACGATTCTTTGGGAGATATGGTTCGGGACGGTGGGGTTAATGTTTATTTTTTCAGAGCGGAGGTTCGCGGTTGATTTTGAATATTTTTTGGGAATGTTGGAGGGGGGGTATCTGGGAATGTTCCGGTGTGGGAAGTAACTGACTTGTGTGTTTCGTTTAGGAGATATGATTGTTTGAAGTATTGAGTACCTAGGAGTGGTGGAGGAGATACTTGGGTAATTTTTACTGGGGGAAGTTTTATGGTGAATTTAAGTATTTTAGTGTGTGTTGAAGGGGAGATGTTTGGGAATATTTTGATGAAAAAAATTAGTATCTTTCGCAATTGGTGCGAGAGATGTATATATTAGAAGTATTGAGTACCTAGGAGTGGTGGAGGAGATACTTGGGTAAATTTTTACAGGGGGAAGTTTTATGGTGAATTTAAGTATTTTAGTGTGTATTGAAGGGGGGATGTTTGGGAATATTTTGATGAAAAAAATTAGTATCTTTCGCAATTGGTGCGAGAGATATAATTATTAGAAGTATTGAGTACCTAGTAGCGATGGAGGAGATACTTGGGTACATTTTTATAAGGGGAAGTTTTATGGTGAATTTAACTATTTTAGTATCTATTGAAGGGGGGATGTTTGGGAATATTCTGACGCAAAAAATTAGTATTTCTCGCTCTTAGTATTCAAGATATAATTATTAGAAATATTGAGTGCCTAGGAGTGGTGGAGGAGATACTTGGGTAAATTTTTACAGGGGGAAGTTTTATGGTGAATTTAACTATTTTAGTGTGTATTGAAGGGGGGATGTTTGGGAATATTTTGAAGAAAAAAATTAGTATCTCTCGCTCTTAGTATTCAAGATATAATTATTGGAAATATTGAGTACCTAGTAGCGGTGGAAGAGATACTTGGGTAATTTTTTTTAGAGGGAAGTTTTATGGTAAATTTAACAACCTTAGTAAGTATTCAAGGGGGGATGTTCCAGAATATTCTGACGCAAAAAATTAGTATCTCTCACTCATAGTACTCAAAATACAACTATTAGAAGTATTGAGTACCTAGGAGAAGTAGAAGAGATACTTAGATAATTTTTTACACAGGGAAGTTTTCAGCTAAATTTAACAATCTTAGAATGTATAGAAGGGAGGGATGCTCAGGAATATTCTGACGCAAAAAATTAGTATCTCTCGCTCTTAGTACTCAAGATACAATTATTAGAAGTATCGAGTGCCTAATAACAATGGAAGAGATACTTAAGCAATTTTTCACAGAGGGAAATTCTCTGCTAATTTCAACAAATTTAATATACATTAAAATGGATACATCCTGAAGTATTCTCGCGCAAAAACTAATTATCTTCCGCACTCTGTACTCAAAATACAATTATTAAAACAATCGAATACCTAGTATCTCTGAAAAACACACTTGCCTAACTCTTCACAAAAGAATCTCCTCCACCGATCACCACAATTCGAACACACCTCGAAAAAGCTATATTCCTTTGTACCCTATCATAAAAATACCCATCTCGTTCACTTTTCGAAACACAATTACAAACATCGAGTACCCACAATCGATAAAAATCACCTTGATAATATTTTCCTAAAGAAGATTCCACCTCGATTTCAAAGACTCCAATACACATCGAAAGAGACATTCCACAGTGTCCCGAAACAAAGAACAATTATCTTACGCGGTGGTAGATTGTTGCTCCCGCGATGAAAATCATCAAACGACACGCTCGCAAGACTCGAACCGCGTTCGGGTAAATATCGGTGATTTTTTACCCGAGTTCGTTTCAGCGACGCACCGGAGAGAGTGCACGCGTATTTTAAGAGCGCGATAGTAGCGTCGGGATGGTTTTTATCGCGCTCGAAATAGTCGCCCGGACACGCGAAATTCGCAAATTATTCCCAACGGTGTATCGTACATCTTAAAATACGCGCGGGGCTCGTATCAGCGGAATCGGTCCAAATTACCTCAGACCCGGTGTGCGTCTGGCGATCTATTGCGGGAGACAGTCGTTACAGCGAAAGGTTAACGTTCCGATTGCTAAATACTTTATCACCGAAACGAATTTAATTGCTCGCGGTAAAGGACTCGTCTCTTCTTTTCACGCTCGCGAAACAACACAAACGCGTACACAAACAAACACACACACACACGTACAAACATGTGTGTGTGCACACGACGCGTGACCGTTTGGAGCATAGAAAAGCGAATGATTGCGCAACGATTAAAATTCTATAAATAGAGCTTCGGGTCGAGATTAACGATCGCCGTGTACGACATTTCAAAATAGAATTATACACGTAATACAACTTAAGCGTAACGGTTACCTACACATTTTCGCGATACCCCAAATTGTTTCGCGGCGTCCATTTCTCCTTCATCTCGCGCGTGCTCTCTCGTCGTCGGTCCGGTTCGTGTTCACCTACAGGATTCGTTCACCGACGATTTCGAACAGAAAGAAACCGATTGGTAACCGGGTATAATTACCATCGTTCGTTTACCGAGCGGCGTTACGTATCGACCGGTAATATTATAGTTTTGCTTAAAACCTCGGGGGAGACACCCGCGATTTAACGATACGCGAAACAGACCGCGATAGACGAAACTCGAGACGGGTGTATCGCGCCGGTTAAGCGTTTAAGAAATCCTAGAATCTTTCCTTCGGTTACGCTCTGGTAAATTCCACGACAACCGCGTCGATGCATTTGAAAAAAAGACGAGGCTTCGAGAGGCTGTTTCGTAAAACGTGAGAACGACGTTCGAACGGAACTTGTTCTCGATTCGAGCTAGAATTTACGCGGTTTCGCGATGTTTGGCCCGGGACACCGATTTCTGGTTAAACATTCGCTTCCTGGGAATCTTGTTTCTTCGATACACTCGATTCTTGAACGCAGCTGGACGTTGAAGACTACTTTCTTTCTATCGTCTTGGATACACCCTTCAAAGTTGTACAGGTACTTGAGGAAAATTTGTTCTTTTATTTTCAGAAAATTATTCTCAATAAAATTCGAGTGTCTCGTTTGTGTGATGATTTCTTTTTAGTCTTGGGTGCACCCTTCGAAATTCTGTTCTTGAAAAGAAAATCGTACACCCTCTCTTTAGAAAAATATAATTGGAAAATTCAAATATCTCGTTTGTAAGAATATTAGCTCGTTTTATCCAATTAAGTGAATGTAAAGTTCTTTCTAACATCTTGGTTATACATTTCAAAGTTCTACAGGTACTTGAGGAAAATTTGTTCTTTTATTTTCAGAAAATTATTCTTAATAAAATTCGAGTGTCTCGTTTGTGTGACGACTTCTTTTTATCGCTTTGGGTGCACCCTTAGAAATTCTGTTCTCGAAAAAAATAAAATTGTACACCCTCTCTTTATAAAAATATCCTTGGAAAATTCAAATATCTCGTTTGTAAGAATATTAGCTCGTTTTATCTAATTAAGTGAATGTAAAGTTCTTTCTAACATCTTGGTTATACATTTCAAAATTCTACAGGTAGTTGACAAAAATTTGTTCATTTATCTTCAGAAAATTATTCTCAACAAAATTCGAGTGTCTCGTTTGTGTGATGACTCCCTTTTTTAGCCTTGGGTGCACCCTTCGAAATTCTATGTTCTCGAAAATAAAATTATACACCCTCTCTTTATAAAAATATCCTTGGAAAATTCAAATATCTCGTTTGTAAGAATATTAGCTCTTTTTACCCAATTAAGTGAACGCAAATTTCTTTTCACCATCTTGGTTACCCTTTTCAAAGTTCTACATCCTCGAAGAAAAATTGCACGCCCAAAATATATTCAGAAAATTCAAATATCCCATTTCTAAGAGTATTCTCTCTTTTTACCCAACTAGGTAAACGCAAACTTCTTTCCACCATCTTGGTCACCCCTTTCAAAGCCCTACATCCTCGGAAAAAGAATCTTACTCCCAAAATATATTCTCAACAAACTCGAATATCTCGTTAGTAAACATATTAACCTTCTTTACCCACTTATACGAACGTGAACTCCTTCCAATGATCTTGGCCACACTTTCCAAAGTTCTCCATCCCCGAAAAGAAATTCCACACCCTCTCCTTCCCAAACTATTCTCAAAAGATTCAAACCTCTCGATTGTAAGAACATTCGTTCTCCTTGGCCCAATTAATTGACCACAAACTTGTTCCTTACACTCTTGAAAGTTCTACAAATCCTTGGAGCAGACTTTGCAAATGCAAGAATGCAAGAATCCAAGAATCCAAGAATCGAAGAATCGAAGAATCGAAGAATCCAAGAATCCAAGAATCCAAGAATGCAAGAATGCAAGAATGCAAGAGTGTAAGAATGCAAGAATGCAAGAATGCAAGAATCCAAGAATGCAAGAATCCAAGAATCCAAGAATGCAAGAATCCAAGAATACAAGAATACAAGAATACAAGAATCCAAGAATCCAAGAATTCAATAATCCAAGAATCCAAGAATGCAAGAATGGAAGAGTGCAAGAATGCAAGAGTGCAAGAATGCAAGAATCCAAGAATTCAATAATCCAAGAATTCAAGAATGCAAGAATGGAAGAGTGCAAGAATGCAAGAATCCAAGAATCCAAGAATCCAAGAATCCAAGAATCCAAGAATCCAAGAATCCAAGAATCCAAGAATCCAAGAATTCAAGAATGCAAGAATGCAAGAATCCAAGAATCCAAGAATCCAAGAATCCAAGAATCCAAGAATCCAAGAATCCAAGAATCCAAGAATTCAATAATCCAAGAATCCAAGAATGCAAGAATGGAAGAGTGCAAGAATGCAAGAGTGCAAGAATGCAAGAGTGCAAGAATGCAAGAATCCAAGAATTCAATAATCCAAGAATCCAAGAATGCAAGAATGGAAGAGTGCAAGAATGCAAGAGTGCAAGAATGCAAGAGTGCAAGAATGCAAGAATTCAAGAATCCAAGAATGCAAGAATGCAAGAGTGTAAGAATGCAAGAATGCAAGAATGCAAGAATGCAAGAATCCAAGAATGCAAGAATCCAAGAATCCAAGAATGCAAGAATCCAAGAATACAAGAATACAAGAATCCAAGAATCCAAGAATTCAATAATCCAAGAATCCAAGAATGCAAGAATGGAAGAGTGCAAGAATGCAAGAGTGCAAGAATGCAAGAATCCAAGAATTCAATAATCCAAGAATTCAAGAATGCAAGAATGGAAGAGTGCAAGAATGCAAGAGTGCAAGAATGCAAGAATCCAAGAATCCAAGAATCCAAGAATCCAAGAATTCAAGAATGCAAGAATGCAAGAATCCAAGAGTGCAAGAATGCAAGAGTGCAAGAATGCAAGAATTCAAGAATCCAAGAATCCAAGAATCCAAAAATCCAAGAATCCAAGAATCCAAGAATCCAAGAATCCAAGAATCCAAGAATCCAAGGATCCAAGGATCCAAGGATCCAAGGATCCAAGAATACTAGAATACAAGAATACAATAATCCAAGAATTCAATAATCCAAGAATACAATAATCCAAGAATGCAAGTGCATTCACTCTCCCTGGTGAATATTCTCCACAAAATTCTAGTATCGATATTTTCCCGAAAATGGAGAAAAATGATAAGAAGCGAGTCCGAAAACGCGACACCTCGGTGGATGGTGATACGGTAGAAAATTGTCCGTGATTCCTCTGACGGGCAAGGGCATCGTGAGTCGGTTCGCATACCTGTGTCCGCGAGTCCACGAAAAACCGCTAGTCCGTGGTGCGCGCGGTCTGCGGCAACGGCTGCGTAGAAACTCGACGATGGATGATCGATGGACGTCCGATGGAACGGCGTTGGAAAAAACTGGAAGTCCTCGGGTGGAAACGGACCGTGAACGGAACGATCCGAGAGAACGGACCGGCTGGTGTAACCAGTACTCTACGGGCGCTCGGCCACGTCGCAGCCCCCGGGATACACGCGTTTTATGACGCGATTTATATGCACAATGTAACAGTCGCGTCGACGTGGGAACACGTAACGTCGCGATCCCCGTGTGTCGTTCTTTTCTTCGGCCGGGTCTTAGGTAAGAAACCGTCCCCTCTTCCATTACGGGGGGGCGAGAGAGATGGACACTGATGAAAAAGGGGGGGAATGGATATCGTTGAGGGGAGGGGGCGACACACCGATGGAAAGGCACGCGATCGCGACGCTCGATCGAAGACCGATGCTTTTTTGGTTTTTTCTTTTTTTCTGGAGAGAGCACCACCGGAGATCGGTTCGAATTTATCGCGTATACATATTCAGCGATGAAAGAACCCTGGTCGAGTTTAGCACGCGTTCTATCCGTCGTTTGATACCAGACTGCTGGTTTCTCGACCGATTGGGAACAAAATAAATGGTGGAAGAAATATTGTGATGATGGTTGGGAAATCGATGGGAGGATGTGCGATCGGTATGAGATTGAGCGTGGAGAAAATTCTGTGGAGGGAAATGGAGGGGAGGAGGGATTTTGTTTGAGCTTGATGGAGGAGAAAATTCTGTGGAAGAAAATAGAGGGGAGGAGGGATTTTGTTTGAGCTTGATGGTGGAGGAAGTGTGTTGGAGGGAAGTTGGATGGAAGAGGGTTTTGGTATTAGCTCAATGGTGGAGGAAATATGTTGGAGGGAAGTCGAATGGAAGATGGTTTTGGTATTAGCTCAATGGTGAAGGAAATATGTTGGAGGAAAGTCGATTAGAAGAGGGGTTTGGTATTAACTGAATGGTGAAGGAAATATGTTGGAGGAAAGTTGAATGGAAGATGGATTTGGTATGAGCTCAATGGTGAAGGAAATATGTTGGAGGACAGTCGAATGGAAGATGGTTTTGGTATTAGCTCAATGGTGAAGGAAATATGTAAAGGAAAAATCGAATGGAAGAGAGTTATGGTATGAGCTCAATGGTGAAGAAATATGTTGGAGGAAAATCGAATGGAAGATGGTTTTGGCACGAGCTCAATCGTAAAGAAAACACTGTGAAGTAAAGTCGAATAGAGGATAGTTTTGGCACGAGCTCCATCGCGAAGAAAATACTTTCAAGGAAAATCGAAGAAAATTCTATGAAGAAAAGTCGAACGTAGGATGGTCTTGGCACGAGCTCAATTGTAAAGAAAAGAGGGCGAAGGAAAGTCGAATGAAAAGTTGTCTTTGTATGAGCTTGATTGCGAGGAAAACTCCGTGAAAATAAATCGAACAGAGGATGATCTTGGTATGAGCTCGATCACGAAGAAAAGATCTTGAAGGAAAGTCGAATGAAAAATAGTCTTTGCATGAGCTCGATCGCAAAGAAAATTCCGTGAAGAAGAGTGAAACAAAGAATATTGTACGAGCTTTGTATGAGTTCGATCGAGAAGAAATTTCTGTGAAGAAAAATGAACTGAAAATAGTCTCTGTATAAAATTTGAAATGCGAAGAAAAGTCCGTAAAAAAAAATCGAATGGAAAATAGTCTCTGTATGAGCTCGATTGCGATGAAAACTCCTTGGGGAAAAGGAAAAATAGTCTCTGCATGAGCTTGGTCGAGAAGAAAACTCGGTTACAAAAAATTGAATGAAAAATAGTCTCTGTATGAGCTCGACCGCGAAGAAAACTTCTTGAAGAACAAGAAAAATAGTCTCTGCATGAGCTCGATCGCGAAGAAAACTACTTGAAGAAAAGGAAAAGTAGTCTCTGCATGAGCTCAATCGCGAAGAAAATTCCGTAAATAAAATTGAATGAAAAATAGTCTCTGTATGAGCTCGATCGCGAAGAAAACTTCTTGAAGAAAAGGAAAAATAGTCTCTGCATGAGCTCGGCCGGAAAGAAAGCTCGAAAAAAAACCGAACGAAAAATAGTCTCTGTATGAGCTCGATCGCGAAGAAAACTCGTCGAGGAAAAGGAAAAATAGTCTCTGCACGAGCTCGATCACGAAGAAAACGAAAAATAGTCTCTGCACGACCTCGATCACGAAGAAAAGGAAAAATAGTCTCTGCATGAGCTCGGTCGAGAAGAAAACTCGCTTACAAAAAATAGAATGAAAAATAGTCTCTGTATGAGCTCGATCGCGAAGAAAACTCCTCGAAGAAAAGTAAAAATAGTCTCTGCATGAGCTCAGTCAGGAAGAAAACTCGATAAAAGAAAATCGAATGAAAAATAGTCTCTGTATGAGCTCGACCACGAAGAAAACTCCTCGAAGAAAAGTAAAACGGACTATAGTCTCTGTACGAGCTCAACTCCGAAGAAAACACCGGGAAGGAAAATCGAACGAAAGATGGTCTCGGTACGCGTTCGATTCGCGATATTTTCACGATTTCTACGTCTCTTTCTCTCTCTCCAAAGACTAAAGAAAGAGAAAAAGAGAGAGAGAGAGAGAGAAAGAGGGAGAATCGGTTATCCTGTGGACACAGATGCGCCGCGTTGTTTGCTCACGGAGCATTTGTCACGCGTGTCCCGGGCGAGAAGAAAAGGGAACTCTCCGTTCGGCGTCTCTCGGGGTTTACGCGCGTCGATGATGCCCTCTTTGCAACGAGGCCCAGCCGAGTCAATATTGACCCCGGGCCAGATTGATGGACCTACCTCGTATGTGTGTTTAGGCCTACTGGCACTCACTTACGTGTGTTCACCCGCCCTGTGTCTCTCTTCTCGTTAGGACCCCGTTTCGGTTCATCCCCTTGGTTCCGGATCGTTCCGAGAAACCGTGAAAGATATAACCGCGCACCACGGCCCGCCGCCGCCGCCGCCACGGTGGTTCCCGCTGCCATAATTCCGACGGCGGCGGAGCGCACGATCGAACCAACGAGAAACGGGGACCGTTCAGGCCAGAAACGAGCGCAAACGGAGCGGACATTAACGTCGGAATTTATTTTAAGGCCGGTCGATTCGTTTCCCGTACGTGAAACGAGCCACGTCTAGCTATCCCCACCTCCTAGCCCACCCCTACCCCCACTCCTCGTGGATAAATGGGGCTACCTGGCCCGTTGGTGTTTCAGCGAAAATCTGAGTCGAGCGTTAATGAAACAGAACTGCGCAAGAAAGTGAGGTTATGGACCATCGTGAGAATTCCAGAGGAATTTTTACTATTTTTTCATTTAAAAATTACAACTTAGGAGTGCCTGTTTATGTAGATGCTTTCGATTATTGAGTTTTGGTCGTTGAGACTTCACTTGTAGTTATAGGTGCGATAGTGGTACCTATCGTCGAAGAACGATGATAGATGTTTCTTATATTTACATGTGAATTTGGAAAGTAGGTGTGTTAGGTATAATAGTAGGTGTTAGGTAAGTAGTAAGTGTAATAGTGATTCTATGGAGCAACGATACAGATTTCCTTTATTTAAATACGAATCTAGAACCGGTACTAGGTGCAGTAAGTACAGAGAAACGATTTTTTAAGTTCGAATACGAAGTTACCAGAATGAGTGTTTTAAACAATAGTGTAAAATGAATTTTTCCCATGGGGAAAATCGTGACACGCACGAATTGAAAACAGTGCGATTTGGTAACGCTTATTTTTATTTTGTCAGAACAGTTTAACGACAGGGCCATAGCGCGTGCCCATCCGTTATAGTTTGTGCAATTTGTGGAACGAAAGAAATCGATGCCATCCGCAACAATAAAACAACGCGCAATCGAAACGCGTTGGCATCGATTTCTGTCGAAATATCGTCCTGATCGTAAAAACAAACCAATTAAGTAACTTACCAATATTGTTCCATTCGATGCCCATTGAGAAATGCTCGAACGATTATTTGAACAACAACTGGGTTACCTTCGAAACAAATCGTGCCGATTCAGAAACGTATCGATTTGCAATTTTCTTTATCGATGCGTGCTACGTGTTATTATTATCGATCGAAACTTCCGCTTTACGAGCCGACCGCGGTGCAACAACGGTTACAGAATGGAAACACGAATCATTCATAATTATCAAACGGGGATCGTTCGTACCGGTTCGATTGCGAATCGTGCCTCGTTACCGAAAACTCTTGCGAAATACCCGATACGATAAACACGTAACGCATTTAGCCCGCAAAATTCGGTTGCTCGTTTCGACGAAATCAGATCGAGACTACGATCCATTTACTTTCGTGTCGGGAATTTTCGTTTCACCGCGAGAGGTTTACCGATGATAGGTTCTGTTTCTTGACGCGCGGGAGAACGAAGGATTCGAAACCTCGAAGGTAATTACAGTCTTCGCGGTTTAATAATTCTTCCCACGGGGAGAGATCCCGCGATTAGGTGCTCGACAAATCGTCGACACCGTTTCGTACCTTGTGATCAAGTACGCAGAAATCTGTTGGATCGAACACCAGGAAATCGTTATCGTCCGGTGAACGATATCTTGCATACATCATTCACACGAGGATCCGATTCATCGGTATCGAATTTTAATAATTCGATATTCTACGATTCTAAGAAAAATTTTGTACTTCGATATTGTACCATTTTGAGAGAAATTTTAATTGATAGGTATTTTACGATTTCGGAGAAAAATCTAGTATTTAAGTATCCTACGTTTCCAAGAAAAATATTAGTATCAAAATATCCTATGATTTCAAGAGCTATAGTATCTAAATATCCTACAATTTTAAGACAAATTTTAATTTTTAGATATTGTATAATTTCGAACAAAAATTTGGTATCTAAGTATTCTACGTTTCCAAGAAAAATATTAGTATCGAAATATCCCACGATTTCGAGAACTTTAGTATATGAATATTTTACTATTTCAAGACAAATTTTAATTTTTGGATATTTTACGATTTCGAAGAAAAATTTAGTATTTAAGTATCCTACGTTTCCAAGAAAAATATTAGAATCAAAATATCCTATAATTTCAAGAACTTTAGTATCTAAATATCCTACAATTTTAAGACAAATTTTTATTTTTAGATTTTGTATAATTGCGAACTAAAATTTGGTATCCAAATATGCTACGTTTCCAAGAAAAATATTAGGATCAAAATATCCTATGATTTCAAGAGCTATAGTATCTAAATATCCTACAATTTTAAGACAAATTTTAATTTTTGGATATTGTATAATTCCGAACAAATATTTAGTATCTAAATATTCTACGTTTCCAAGAAAAATATTAGTATCAAAATATCCTACAATTTCAAGAGAAATTTCAACACTTAGATATTTTACGATTCCAAACAAAAAATTTAATATTTAGATATTTTATGATTACAACAAAAATTTAATATTTAGATATTTTACGATTACAACAAAAATGTAACATTTAGCTATTTTACGATTCCAGACACAAAGTTTAACATTTAGATATTTTACGATTCCGGGCAAAAAATGACACATTTCGAAATTTGACAATTCCGAAAGAAATTATACAAAATGGAATCACCGATCGTTTGGTTGAATCGATCAACGAGTCAAGGGTGGCGGCCTTTCCTTCGCGAATCGACGCGCACAAGCCGCGCGAAATAAATTAGAAAATCATCTACCGAAACCGACGAGAAGAGCGCGCACGATGCCCGCGAAACTCCGACGCGTTGTGTAAGTCCACGTAGAATCAATGTCTATATTATCTCTCCTTGCGGAACTAATTAATGAAATTCAAACGAGGCACGGGATTGATTTACGACCAACCACGACAGTACTTTCCACTTTCCATGCATTAAGAACCACCTTCTCTCGATACCCGCTCGAAGATACTTTCCTCGGTAATACGAGCGTAACAAAATTCCCCCCTCCCCATCCTATACGCTTCGAGCTTATCAAAGAAAGAAAGAAAGAAAGAAAAAAGAAAAGAAACACTCTCTAGGTTACCTAGAAACGATCGAACCGACGCGTGGAAAATCTAGAAACCGAGTGGTAACGCGCGAGATCTGATAAACCTCGAAATCGTTCTCACGGGGAAGGTTCTTCCCCCGCGGTACGCGAGTCGAATTAATTCGCTCCTCGCTACTAATCGCTACCGCAAGGGGGCGGAGCAACCGCTCCTGACTCCGTGTGACTCCACGCGGCGGTCAGAGTGACCGAGCGTGACGCTATCGTGACGATCGCCAACCACCGAGAGTACGCGTCCTCGAGACGGAAAAGATTTCCGTTCGTTTCGCGACAATAAGCGAGTATGCTCGCGGAGGCAAGGATCGTCTCCGGTACCCCGTGTACCCCCACTGTACTCCCCCCTGAGTCGCCATCGGACACCGTAGCTTCGTCGTAAAACGATTAACGGCGCGAGTGGCGTTATCGGGAGAGAACCGGTGACGATACAATGGCGCATCCGGCGTCATTTGCTAACGCCGTCAGCCGAACGATAGCGGGCCTTGTGTCTCTACGCATTGTCGCGCGATACTTTCGTCCTCGTCGGCATAATCGTATTCTCCTTGGGCGTATACGGTGTCCCCACCCCCTTCCACTACCTCCATCAACCCCCCGTCCCGGTGACGCTACTCTATTTATTAAACATACACTACCGCGCGGGGCCCGGAACGTATTAACCGCGATACCGCTTATCGCCGCGAAGAGTTACTTTGTAATCGCATACCGGCGTGTTAGATGTTGCTGCACCGAGGTTCGCCACCCGAGAAACAAAACCTTCTCCTCCCCTCCCTGACGATACGATAACCAGTTAGCGTGTTCTACGGATCGAGACAATTATCGATACCAGAAGAGGTGCGAGGATTTTTTTTTTTCCTTTTTTTATTTTCTGAGGGAATTTCTCGACTACGATTGAAGAATTGGGGCAATTATCAATATGCGAGGTGCGTGGATTTTTTTCCTTTTTTTAATTTTCTGAGGGAATTTCTGGTTTAAAGAAACACCCAGGATTGGAAAATTGGGGCAATTATCAATATAGAAGGAGGTACGAAGATTTTTTTTTTTTATTTTCTAAGGGAATTTCTGGTTTAAAGAAATACCCACGATTGGAGAATTGGGGCAATTATCAATATGCGAGGTGCGTGGATTTTTTTCCTTTTTTTAATTTTCTGAGGGAATTTCTAGTTTAAAGGAATACCCAGGATTGGAGAATTGGGGCAATTATCAATATGCGAGGAGGTGCGAGGATTTTTTTTTTCAATTTTCTAAGAGAATTTCTGGTTTACAGGAACACCCAGGATTGGAGAATTGAGGCAATTATCAATAAACGAGGAGGTGCGAGGATTTTTTTTTTAATTTTCTAAGGAAATTTCTGGTTTAAAGAAATACCCAAGATTGGAGAATTGAGTCAATTATCAATACGCGAGGTATGAGTGGAGAATCTTTCCAGGAAGGATTCCTAGAAATGGAGAATTTTTTCGACCGAACGCGTGACTAGATCAGGGGGAAGTTTTTGGCGAAGTTATCGATAAACATGGGTGGAGATTTTTTTAACTTAACTGTGGTACGATTGTGTCCCCCGTAATTGTAAATTTAATCGATCGTGTAGAGACGAGGGTAAGTGGAGAATTTTTCAACGAAAGAAGACGAATTCTCAAGAATATTTGTTTTTGAGAATGTTATTTGGTACGAATTGGAAAACTTATTTATATTATCTATCTTCTATCGGAATTTTTATAAAAACTATTTATATTATCTATCTTCTATCGAAAGAAACAAAGAACGTGTTTCCCGCCATATCGGGATTGAGCATACCCGATAGTAGAAAGGTGTACCACAATAGCAACTTAGTCGTAGAAAATTGCACTATCCTCGAACAACCAATGTGTTATCGGCCGTGCTTCGATTTGCATCGAAGAATATAATTTATCACGACTGAAGCGCGTTCGAAATGTATCCACATACTGAACAAACTGTATCGTCATTAGCGTAGTTCTGCGATAAGTTCGGCCACAAGTACAGCTATTGGACTATCGTTGGAAAAGAAAAATAAGAAACATTAGCATTTTCAACTAATCGGAATTTATTTGCACAGTTAATGGAAAGCGAACGACTGCTCAAAATGGCTACCTTTTGCAACGATGCAGTCTCGAGAACCACGACACACGCACACATTCCAAAATATTTCAAAGACCAATCAACCACCCAAATATTCCAAACTAGTCTAGCAAAGTTCCCTCGAAATTCGACCAATTGAAGAGCCTCGAAATTCGACCAATCGAAGACAGTTGGATAGTCACTCTGGAAACGTTTCAGATCATTTCGATACATTCTCACCGCGATTACAACGCTTTTCATATTCACAGTATCGTTCCTCGAAGAATGATAAAAAGCATAGTGTCTTGACATATCGATCGCGAAGCTCCTCGTAGGAATTGAAATAACTGGAAAGAAACGTTCCGGTAAAAATAGCATCGGGAACAAGCGGCGGAGACTGTACGTAGCTCGATGGCCGATTGGTCGTGTCGTTTACGAGTCTGCATCACTGCAAAAGGTGGCCATTTGGAATAACGTTACCGCGCGGTTACCATTAGCCCATACACATTTCGTTATCTTCGTAATTGAAACAATTCCCGATACGCGGGCAAACGTACGCAAGGTGTTTCCAGGATTATATTTAGTATCGTATATGAGAACCAGTTCGGTTAACAGAGCTCGTAAAACGTTATCGGGGCGATCTTGATGAACGCGCGTCTTTAAAGCGACCATACCGGGTCGAAAATCGACGTGGCTCGAGATTCGAGACGCGAAAGCTCCCGTGGAATCGCGATTCGAGCTCGAAACTTTCCGTTCTCGAACGTACGCGTTACTTTTTCTTCTTTTTCTCTTACAACCGACGCTACCCGGATCATTACCATCGAAGAAACACCGCGAATCGCGTGGCGAGCATTCTACCGTTTAATCGTATTGCCTCGTAAAGATAGTAAATTTAAACCAACCGACGTGATCGATCCATGGATAGGCGCACGGTGAACTTCCGTTATCGCGATTCATCAATTCCACGTATCCGTTTACTTGCGAGACACCCGGTGGATTCGCCGAACGTTGCTGTTTACCGATTCACCGCGATTCAATTAGTCTAAAACGGTAGCGCACGCAATTATTATCACCGCTCGTCACGCTTTCTTTCGTATTGTCGGAAGTGTTTCTATTTCTCCTTTATTTATTTATATAATAAGCTCCATTGATGCGCCGCCACGTGGAAAGTATCGCTGACCATTACATCTAACGCGATCGTTAAGTCGTAAACAATGTTTCCCAACGCAAGAATAACTACGAATTGTTCAACGTTAGGTTTCATTAACGGTTATACTCGCGGTGAAGTTTAAATAGTGATCGGTTGCTCGCTGTGGCGAACACGAAAGCGAGGTAACCGTTGAGAACGATACCGTTTTCAAGGTATCGATAAGTTAGAGATTTGGTCCAATGACGACCAACCCTCGCGACAAGACTGCTCGTCCATGCGTTCGATTCGATACTAGAATACATCGACAAAGCTCTTTTACGAATTGTTTTTGGCATAATGAACCAGCGATGGGTTAGAAGAAAGGGTAAATAAAGAGAAAAGGAGTCAATAATCGAATTTCGATAAAGATTAACAAAGATTGCACGAACATTAGGTTATTCGGAAAGTCATTTCTTTTTCTTTTGGTGAGAATGAAATATGATTTTTGTTAGAGTATGTAAGTATTTCATTAAATCATATATTCTCCATTTTGGAAAACGAAATGACTTTCATTAGGAAGAACTCAGTAGAATTTGTGTAATCGACTTGGAATCACACCTACAGTTGCATTTCATTAAACTCCATCGATTGCACTTCTACCCACCCAAGGTGTTGCAAACTTCGGATTACAATACGTAGTTAATTACAATATTCAGGGATCTCGAGTATCCATTATTACATCGATTCTACAATAAGAAAATACACACCAATATAATTAAACATCGTGTGCTCCTCGTGATTCTCAACCACCAACCAAAAACAATCAAACTATTCACCGCGTAACGATCCCCCAATCCATGTCTCAAAACTGAACGATCGCTCCCAATCGCCATTTGGCACTCCCTGTATCACTTTTAAAATCTAATAACCGCCCTCCAATGTTTACTTTCCACGCACAATCGCGACCAATGAACAAAACAACTCGACGACTTTCCGCAAAGGTCGAACCTGTCACCTGTCACCGCCTAAGCAAATTTCAAGCGCCCACGAATCGCGCGAAGGTTTACCTACGGTGAATCGCGAATGTGAACCTCGATACAGTGGTGAGGTCTGTGGTCGAAAATTCTCGGTTATCCCGATCTAAAAATGGCGAACAATGGGGGAGACCGCGTCGGTGTTCGATCAGTTTTTAACGAAATAAGTCTCCGTCGTTCCGTGCATTCTCGTCGCGGCGTAGCGAACACCGTCGATGCAAATTCAACGGTGAGGCGGGAGAATGCGAAAGTCGAGGGAGGCTGAGGTGCGAGGTGAGAGGTAGGCAGGAGATCGGTGTAATCGGTGTTCGAAGCATTCGGGGAAAGGCGAGACGACCACGACGACCACGACGACCACGACGACGACGACGACGACGAGGAGGACGAGGACGGCGGCGATCTCCGATCGTTCGCGCGGCAGCCGAGATAATTTATTGAAATTGTCGTTCGCCCGGGAGTCGTTACTATTTTACCAGCGGACGGGGGCACACGTTCCCGCGTAACGGTAGTGGTGCAAGGGTTCAGGCCGCGAATGCCTAATCTTTCTCACGGTATAAATCATCGGGCGTTCGCGAGCAACGGCGAGGTGTACGCGCGCCGCGCAATAAATTCCGCGCCCGCTTGTAAACGGACCATTACGAATTCGGTGTCACGTGACTTTCCCGATCAGACGGTTTCCGTGCACCGTGACACGCTGGGTCCCGTGTTCTTTGAGTTCCGCGGCGATATCAGCGGTTGCGCCGAAACGCTACCGGGTGGGGCTCGTTAGACGTCGGGTATCGCGAAATGAGTGTATTTTGGGGTGGAGGAGTTTTGGAAGAGTTTGAGAAGTTGAGGAGTTGAGAAGTTGAGGAGAAGTTGAGGAGAAGTTGAGGAGAAGTTGAGGAGAAGTTGAAGAGAAATTGAGAGGAATTTGAGGAGAAGTTGAGGAGAAATTGAGAAGAATTTGAAACAAATTTGGAGAAAAATTTGAGAAGAATTTGAAACAAATTTGAGAAGAGCTTAAGAAAAATTTGAGAAGGGCTTAAGAAAAATTTGAGAAAAATTTGGAAAAATATTTGAGAATATTTTGAGACAAATTTGAGAAGAATTTGAGAAGAATTTGAGAGAAGTTTGAAAAAATTTTGAGAAGAATTTGAGAAGAGTTTGAAAAAATTTTGAGAAGAATTTGAAAAAAATTTGAGAAAAATTTGAGAAAAATTTGAAAAAAATTGAGAAGAGCTTAAGAAAAATTTGAGAAAAATTTGGAAAAATATTTGAGAAGATTTTGAAAAAAATTTCGAGAAGAATGTGAGATAAATTTGAGAAGAATTTGAGAAAAATTTGAGAAGAATTTATTTAAGAAGAATTTGAGAAGTAATTGAGAAGTAATTGAGAAGAAGTTGAGAAAAATTTAGAAAGAACTTAAGAAAGAACTTAAGAAAAATTTGAAAAAGATTTTGAAAAGAATGTACGAAACATTTAAGAAAAATTTTGAGAAGAATGTATGAAAAATTTGAAAAAAATTTTGAAAAGAATGTAAGAAAATTTTGAAAAATATTTTGAAAAAAATGTACAAAAAATTTTATAAAAATTTGGAGACGAATGTACGAAAAATTTAAGAAAAATTTGGAGAGGAATGTACGAAAACTTTAAAAAAAAATTTGAGAAGAATATGCGAAAAGTTTAAAAGAAATTTGGAGAAGAATTTTTGAAAAATTTGAGGAGAATTCGTTGGTACTCGTCGAAAAAGAATTCACGCGTGGTAATTTCCCCGAAATGTTTCAAGAAAAGATAGAGGGTGCGGATTACCAGAAATTAATTCGACGAATGATAAAAAAACCGAGATGAATTATAGAAATACTTTACTTAAATACAACGATCATAATTACAGTTCATATTTCGCGAGTATGAATTCCCAAAGACCCTTCAAAACCGAAATCACCGATAGTACCTTCATAATTCAATCGCCCTATTTTAATCATACATTCGTTCTGAAAAATTCTCAAGGAGAACTTTGATGCTCCATCGAGGTAATAAGGAATTCAACGACCTCGAAATTCGAGGCGCGAGAATAGAAACGCGATATTTTCAAACTGTTACCAAAACACCCTCGTCTCAAACTGTAACAAAGTGCAACAAAGTGTAACAAAGTGTAACAGAGTTTCTAGAAAACGTCGCGCGTGTCCAGGAACTCTCAGGGGGTTAATTCTTTATCTCACGATTCCGCGTAACCCAGGTGGCGGTATCGACACCGAAACTGAACCGGAAGAGGAACGGGTAGACCTCCGCGAGTCTAATCGCGGCCGATAAAGAAACGAACGATTCATCAACGGCGACTATTGGTCACGGTTGTGTCGAAACGTAACCGGAGTGCCGGAAGTCCTCGAGTGCAACGCGCGCGGTTTCTCCGATGGCGAAAACGGTACAAGTATGGCAGTAGGGAGGGAAGAATGAAGGGGAGGGGGCAGTTGCCACGAAGGACGCGCGCGAAGACGAAACTTGCGGCTCGGTGGACGAGAGTGAATGAATTCGCAGAAACGCAGAAAAGAAAGGGACCGAGGAACGTCGGTGAAGAGAAAGAAAGATAGAGAAAGAAAAGAACGCTCTAAAAACGAGAAGTGGCTCCCCCGACAATGGGCGGGAAAAGAAGAGAAACAAAAAAAAAAAAAAAAGAAACGCGAGGGCAGGAAACTCGGTGGCGAAAGGGTGGGCGAGAAAAAAAGGCGGGAAAAGAGGAGCAAAAGAAAATCGCGGCCGCAAAACGCGAACCGCGCGAGTGAATGAATAGAAGTCCGAGAACCACGGGGGCAGAGAGAGAAAAAAGTGGGGGTGGGAGGGTAGGTGGTGCGAGGATGAAAGGACGGCGGAAGGAGAGACCAAAAGGGAGCCAAAGAGGGACCAAAGGAGATCGAGATCGCGATCGAGGGAGAACGAGAGCGGCGGAGAGCCGCGAACCGGAGGAAGAGGGATGCGTGCACGGGCGAGCGTGCGAGTGAATGAATCCAACCTGCCGGGAGGATCGAGGACGAAGACGAGCGGAGTGGTACGCGAGAGCCAGAGCGAGACACGAGGGCGGAGAGGATCTGAGTCAGCTCGATCGGATCGGGTAGCGCCGAGTCAGCGAGCGAAACAACGCTACCTGCTGCTGCCCCGCGCGGGCTCATACACTACCGGAAATCGTATCCGTGTGCAAACGTATCGCGAACTCCGCGACGCTGCGCATCGTCGCTCGGCCCAACTCGCGATAATACGGCCATTCATAATTTTTACGCGCCGCGACGTCATTCAGGAATCCTTTTCCTCACCACACCCCTGTACTCTACGAGTCCCCCCCTCTGTTACCGAAGAGAACATTCCGATTCGTTGGAACGCGGACCGAATCGTTCCCCGTTCGCGAGGAATCGTCCGTGACGATTAACCGCGCGGCGCGATTCCACGAATTCCACGAACGACGCCGCGAGAGCGCCGCCACCGTGGACGATTTCGCGTCACGACGCCGGTCCCGTGTGTCGAGCTTCCGTCGTCCAGAGCCGCTTTTTTTTTTTACTTCGTTTTGCGGTCGGGAACGGCTAACGCGAACTACCGCGAGCAACCGAGTGACAATATCGCTCTTGAACGACCAACGCGTGTTGGATTACAAGCGCGACGGGGTCTTCTCGGCGGGGTGAGGAACTCCGTCATCGTGTATTCGAAAATTTCTTAAATGGGAGGACATTTTCAGTCATGGTGGAGACACGACGATCTGTGAAACTTTTTTTTTGAGTTTGATCATTGAGAACTGGGCTGGTGTACCTAGAACGCGATAGGAAGATTGTTTACTTGTATGCGGGGTGAGGGACTCTGTGAGCGTTCGTAAGAAGAAGCGTTGGATGGAAGGAAATTTGACACGATGCTGAATGAAACCTTTTTCTATCGACTAACCCTCGAAAGTCAGTATATCGGCCGAGAACGCTATAAAAAAATTCTTAACTCGTAAACGGGGCGAGGAACTCCGTGATTGTGTATTCGAAAATGTCTTAAATGGGAGGAAATTTTCAGTCATGGTGGAGACACGACGATTTGTGAAACTTTTTTTTAGAGTTTTACCATCGAGAACAGGGCTGGTGTAACTATAGGAAACGCGATAGGAAAATTCTTTACTTGTAAGCGGGATGAGGGACTTCGTGAGCGTTCATAAGAAAAAGCGTCGGATGGAAGGAACTTTGATACGATGCTGAATGAAACTTTTTTGGTCGTTCAACACTCGAAAACTGGCCTGGTGTATCTAGAACGCGATTGAAAATTCTTTACTTGTAAGCGGGGTGAGGAACTCCGTGAACGTCCCTTAAAGAAAGCGTTAGATGGAAGGAAATTTGACACGATTCAGAGTGAAACCTTTTTCTATCGATTAACCCTCGAAAGTCAGTATACCGGCCGAGAACGTTATAGGAAAATTCTTAACTTGTAAACGGGGCGGACAGAAAAGTCTTAGATGGAAGGAAATTTTAATCCACAGTGGAGACACGATAATCCGTGAAACTTTTCTTATCGTTCAACGCTCAAAAACCAGTATATCGGCCGAAAACACAATAGGAAAATTCTTAACTTAAAAGCGGGGTAAAGAACTCCGTGAGTGTCCCTTCAAAAAAATGTCGAATAAAAGAAAATTTGGGTTTGGAGACACGACGCTCCGTGAATCTTTTTTTATCGTTCAACGCTCAAAAATTAGTACAGTGGCCAAAAACGCGATGGGAAAATTTTTAACTTAAAAACGGGGTAAGGAACTCCATGAGCGTCCCTCCAAAAAAATGTCGAATGAAAGGAAATTTAGGTTTGGAGACACGACACTCCGTGAATCTTTTTTTTATCGTTCAACGCTCAAAAATTAGTACAATGGCCGAGAACGCGATAGGAGAATTTTTAACTTAAAAACGGGGTAAGGAACTTCGTGAGCGTCCTTTCGGAAAAACGTCGAATGGAATGAATTTTTATATATAAAAATAACCTAGCGCGAAACCATTGTATCAATTAACGTTCGAAAAGTATAGTGACAGAGGAAGTGAACGCACTTCTTGACTTGTAAACGGGGAAGGTGAATCAAATGATCGTCCGAACTCGACCGTGTTTTACGATACTATAGTTGCTTAAATGTCCGTCCTTCCAATACTATAGTTACCTAAGGATGTGTCTTTCAACACTTTGCCCGTTTAAAGATGTATGTTTGAATACTTTATTCGCCTCTTTAATTGTATCTTGATATTTGTACCTACCAGTATAAATTACGCAATATTTGTATTCCTCGAGAATTTTAACAAGAAATGTACTTATAGTCTTCAGCCACGTATCGATATGTACAATACTTGAAAACAATTCCAACGACAAGAAGAATAAACGCAACCAGAATGATTTTTAACTTGTAACCGGGGTCGGACGATTCTTGTTTTTGATCTAACCGTGACGTACTTAGTAAATTATGCGAGATTCGCATTTCCTGGGGCGAGCGTGACGTGTTACATTATTTTTATTCAATTCTAACTACGCATGCGTAAATGTTCACAATCGTGAAGTTACACGATAATTACAGCGGTGCTCTCCAAAGCGGGAAAACATTTATTATAGAATCCAACCGGAGAACGATGAAAAGTTTCTAAACGTAGAAAAATGTACTTCCATTCTGGTACGTAAATCGCAAAAATTTAACTATTCAAATATTGTATCAATTTTCAACCAATCCTGTTTCGTTCATTCACCGAGTATCGTCAATACTGTAAATAACATCTTTCGTTATACATTAAAAAATCGACGGTTCGAAAGCAAATTCCGCGAGTGAAGGGTAAATTACAAGATAAACTATTAAGATATTCCATACAGATCCCCAATGAAAAATCATTCCAATCGGAAAATAAGTAAAATCGAATTTTCTAACGCTCGAACGACAACCGGATTGACATAAAATTTTATCACCCCGTGCTCCAATAATAAAAAACGCATCACGACGCGAACGAAAACGTACAGCAACAGTTACTTTTCGTGCCTTTTAATACGCATCGTAAAACGGCGCTTGAATTAATAATTTGTCCGCAATTTGCATTCGAAGCCATTGATACGATTGAATTCACAACCTGGAGATCGCTGCTCTTGGCAGTACACGTACATTGAAAACTACCGTGTACATTTACACGAAAAAATTCACCTAACCCGATAAAACACGTACAGAAAACCGTGCAAAGTTTCGAGTCGATATACGAAACAGTTCTCGTTCAGTAAAATTCCAAAGATTCTCAATTTTTTTCCACATCGCTCACTCGATCGTGTTACTACATTTTCTACAAATCGTTAGCAACGACACCTTTTTTTTCTTACTAATATTTTCCCTTACCACGCAAGTCTGTACCAATCTCGAGCACCGAAAAAACTGTCTCCTTCGTTCGTGAAAGAGACCGCCTTGCAAAACGATCGGGCTCGACGAAGCCGTTTAAATTCCATATAAATTCCATATAAATTCCGATTCGAACTCCCACCTTTCGATATCAGCGAGCGCTACTCCGCGGGACAAGTACCGGCAGTCGTTACACGGAAGAGTTACACGAGAAAAATCGAGAGACAGGCTCGATTATCGACATCGGGGCCCGCGCGGACACGCGCGCCTTCGATCGGACGTTATCCTTAATTGCTTTAATTCGCCTGCAACGGTCTCACGACCCCGTAATCTCGGTCCCCGTATAGCCAAACGCGTAACCAATCGCCGCGAGCGATTATCGCGACAACGCGGGGGCGATACATCCGCCGGTCGATTCGACGATTTACTCTTGATACAATGTTTCCGAGAGACCGTCGAATTTCTTACTGGACGATTCGTAAACGATGGTCCATGCTTCGAGGGTGAATCTACGCGATGAAATGGGTAAACAATCTCCTGTGAACGAATGTCTTGCGTGGTTTGGTGTTCCAGTTACGGATAATTATAGAAAATTTTCTATGTGTACACTTTGTTTTTAAAAGTGTTCACTTTGGTTCTGTTTAAGATCTATTGTGCATTGAATGGAAGCTAGAAATGTACTGTGCGGAATTGAGAAGTTGACATGTGCCCTGTGGGTACAAACATTTTGGTTATCGAGTTATGGATAATTAAAGAAAATTTTCCAAGTGAATATTTCGTACTTGAAAATGTTCATTTTAATCCCGTTTAAAATCTACCTTGCATCCAACGAAAGCTAGAAATGTACTGTGCGGAACTGAGAAGTTGACATGTGTCTTGTACACTTTGGTTTTTGAGTTATGGATAATTAAAGAAAATTTTCCAAGTGAATATTTCGTACTTGAAAATGTTCACTTTGGTCCCGTTTAAAATCTACCTTGCATTCAACGGAAGTTAGAAATGTACTGTGCGGAACTGACAAGTTGACATGTGTTCTATACACTTTGGTTTTCGAGTTACGGATAATTAAAGAAAATTTTTCAAGTGTACACCTTGTTCTTAAAAGTGTTCATTTTAATCCCGTTTAAAACCTACTATGCATCCAACGAAAGCTAGAAATGTACTGTGCGGAACTGAGAAGTTGACATGTGTCCTACACACTTCGGTTTTCGAGTCACGGATAATTAAAGAAAATTTTTCAAGTGTACACTTTGTCCTTAAAAGTGTTCATTTTAATCCCGTTTAAAACCTACTATGCATCCAACGAAAGCTAGAAATGTACTGTGCGAAACTGAGAAGTTGACATGTGTCTTACACACTTCGATTTTCGAGTTACAAATAACTAAAGAAAATTTTCCAAGTGTCCTCCTGGTCCTTTAAAATTTATACTTCAAAAACGTGTAAAATCTATCGTGTAACAATGTACTGTGCGAAACCAAGAAGATGACTTTTGGAAAAAAATTAAGAATTCTACCAGGCCGAGCGTTTCAGTCAACTCTCGAAGGCTTGCGTTTAATTGCAAGTAATTACTTCGGGAGTAATCTTTCTCGTTGCTTCGGGAGCAATCTTTTCAGTTCCCAACTGTACACTATCTACGAAAAAGGGTACACTGGTTAGAGACTATTCGATGAATGTATCCAGACACGAAGCGGACACTTCGAACGATTTCTTTCGTTCTTCCTATCTCGAGAAATAAAAAAATACAAAAGATAAATTTGTAATACTTATCTCTATATAAAATAATAAACGAAGAAGAGCTTCTCGTGAGTGTGATTCACAAGCCGGGAACCAAGGAAATTTTTATTCGGTTATTTCTCGCCCTCGCGACGGATCAACGGAAGAGCGATAGCGCGTAGATCCTCCACTCAATTAGATCGAGCGACACAGATTAGCGATATGAATTCGCCGCGTTCTAAATTTAATATTACGAAGCGTGGTGGCGACACGGTGCTTGGTCCCGGACCGGGGCAATTTTTCAAGCGTTGGAATTAAGACGCTCCAATTTTACGCCCCGGGCGGAGGAGGCGCTACGTTCGAGGAACGATTCCTCGAGGATCGGTATCTCTCTCCGCTCCGGGGGCGATGCAACACGCTCGTTGATCACGACGCGGAGCCGAGGTTTCCGCGCCGCGATTAAGAAGTAAGAGCTCCCTTCCGCGCGTGCACGAGAAACGGACAACAGAGAAAGAGAGAGAGAGTGAGAGAGAGAGAGATAGAAAGAAAGAAAGAAAGATATCCCCTCGACTCGGAATTAAGAAAGTGCACGCGGCCGAAAGTCGATGTCGAACACACCCGTGACGCACTTAACGATTATTAACGATAAGTTTTACACGGGTATGCGTTTGTCGCGCGTGTCGAGGACCGATGTGCGATCCCGCGAGCGCGCAACCACGAGTCGTTGCGTCATCAAAGCGGACGCAAATGACAAGCGATCGCTGATCGACCGGGGTGACGATTAACGAACTCGTCGATGGAAAAACAGAGATAACGAGAGAGAGAGAGAGAGATTTTTAGTAAAATTGTAGTGCAATGTAGTAGAGTCTTGTGTCAGATTCGAGTCGATTATCAATAAGCGAAGCATGGATGGAAAATCAGAGAGATTTCTAGTAAAATTGTAGTGCAATATAGTAGCGTCTTGTGTCAGATTCGAGTAGATTATCATTAAGCGAAGCGTGGGTGAAGAAACAGAGAAATTTATAGTAAAATTGTAGTATAACATTGTAGCGTCTTGTGTCAGATTCGAGTCGATTATCAATAAGCGAAGCATGGATGGAAAATCAGAGAGATTTCTAGTAAAATTCTAGTACAATATAGTAGCGTCTTGTGTCAGATTCAAGTCGATTATCAATAAGCGAAGCATGGGTAAAGAAACAGAGAAATATATTTAGTGATTGAATATCGAGTCGATTATCAATAAGCGAAGCATAGATAGAGGAACAAAGAGAGATTTCTAGTCAAATTGTAGTACAGTATAGTAATGTCTTGTGTGATTGCATATCAAGTCGATTATCAATAAGCGAAGCATAGATAAACAGAGGGAGATTTTTAGTAAAATTGTAGTAGTATTTAGTAAAATTGTAGCAGTATTTAGTAAAATTGTAGAACAATACAGTAACGCCTTGTGTTAGATACTGAGTCGAATATCAATAAGCGAGGCATAGATGGAGAAACAGAGAGAGATTTCTGGTAAAACTGTAGTACAGTCTACTAACGTCTCGCGTGATTGCACATCGAGTCGATTATCAATAAGCGAAGCATAGATAAACAGAGCGAGATTTTTAGTAAAATTGCAGTAGTATTCAGTAAAGTTGTAGAACAATATAATAGCGTCTTGTGTGATCGAACATCGAGTCGATTATCAATAAGCGAGGCATAGATGGAGAAACAGAGAGAGATTTCCGGTAAAACTGTAGTACAGTCTACTAACGTCTCGCGTGATTGAATATCAAGTCGATTATCAATAAGCGAAGCATAGATAGAGAAACGGAGAGAATTAACGCGAAAGAGAGAGACAGGGAGAGCGACGTACCCGGGGAAATAAATTTCTGTACCGCCACGGAAAGTAGGCTTCGCACGGACGTTGGAACGAAGCGCGCGCCGGTTCTTATCGCTCGTTTTTAGCCGGACTATGATATAATTACGATAACGAGTGTCACCGGCTCTTCGAGAAAGTGGCGTTCGATGATTCAACGCCCCCACCGCCCCACCGGTCCCTCCTCCCTCCCTCCCACCTCTCCGCGTCACCCACTGGCGCTGTGCTCGGAAATTGAATCCCGCGATTACGGTGACACGATACGCTGCTACCGCGTGTCCCCTCCTCTTTCTAGCTCCCCATCCCCTCCTCTCTCCCTCTCTCTCTCTCTCTCTCTCTCTCTCTCTCTCTCTCTCTCTCTCTCTCTCTCTCTCTCTCTCTCTTTCTCTCTCTTATACTCGCTCGCATCGCGAGTAATAAACGATGCACGGTGCGTTACAGAGATCAGCGTTTAAGGTTGCGACGGGCTACGCAATTCGAAAGAAAAGTGTGTCAACGATAGTACAACAACCGTGACTAAAGTGCTTATTTGTTTGTTCGGCTCCGTTATAAGCGTAGCATTAACGGGCCGATAGATAATAGACCATTAATTTTTATCAATCGCGCGAACAATGTAACCACGGTACACGCAACGGAAGACGAATTTCCACGTCAATGGTCTCCCGTCGGTGTCTCCCCTACAGCTCACAGATTACGAAAGTTACCTCGAGGAATGGCTCCGAAAGACCAATGAGGATCCTAGCTACCACTTGCAACCAATCCGCTCCGTTCGGTTCCTTTCTTTTTCTTTTCTCAATTGTAGAATTGAAGAATATCGTTAACGATACTCGAAACGAAACGTTTCATACAAATATGTATTCTAACAACTTTAACTCTTTCCACTCGAGGCTTTTTTACTACCGGAAACCGACGCCTCGAGAAAATCCTTCAAGTCGTAAAATTAATCCGGATTGAAACATTTTTGTATACTTTGCATACATGCGTTTACACTCTACGAGAACGTAATATTTAAATTCTAATTTGAATTCCAACACCGCGAAGTTCTTCCGGATAGAAAATAGTACACTGAATTAGGTGGTGATCGAGGATCTCCTCTCGAGTTCAAAGGGTTGAACGATGTTACGCGAAAACATAACCTCGAAATTGGGAGGACGCCCTGTAACTCAAGAACTTTTGTCTCAGAATCAACGGTGACGTACACCAATATTTTCTCGTCTCGTCTCATAATCTTTTTTATTACAAAGTTTACATTCTCGTATATATTACAGTATCGAATACAATTATTCTCCCAACAGAGTTAATTCTCAAACCTTCTCGTGCCTCCATAGACACATCCTACACAATTAATTATAAGAACAATCCTAACAGTAACACATAGTGAAACAAATTAATTTACAAGTACCATTTCTTTTCTATTTCACTAATTATCCTCGAATATTCTACGCAAAGACACATTCCTAAACATAACCTTAAAAAGAACTTCGAAATAGCTCAAATTAACCTCTTTGGTGGTTCCAGCCTCGAACTAAAGATTTTCACACATTCTTCGCACCGTGGTTTCGACAATATTGAACTTTACTTCGTTTCATCGGCAAGTGTTCACGTTTTAGGTTATTTCATCGTTCTCGTCGCGAGTATCTCGCGATAAACGTACAAGTAACGAAACGAAAAGATCTCGAAGCCATCGCTAGTCACGAGGTATGCCTCGAGGCGAGTCTCGTGCTCCATTGGGCCCCCTTTGGAAGCGGTGTCGAGCGAGCTCGTCCCGCGAAATAGATATTAACACCTTCGACACGCGTTTCGTCGCTCGCAAAGAAGCAAGAAAAAGGAAAAGAAAAAAAGAAAAAGAAAAAAAAAAGAAAGCGCGCTCGGATCGCGTGCAAAGCGTATTTCCCCGTGATCGTTCGCGCCAAACGAATTTGCAAAACGGCACGACGCCTCGGTAAATTTTCGTTGAAAATCGACCAGAGGAACTCGCTCGTAAGTACGCAACACGTTTATCACACGCGATCGAGTAATCGTTGCCACTCGCGCGTTCGTTAGTTCGATACGCGCGAAAAACGCGAGAGAGGATCGCGAGTCTTCGTCGAGGATGGCCGATTCGAGTGTCTACGCCGTCGGGTATTTTGTATAAATAAGACAAAAATGGAAAACGCTTCCGCGCGGCGCGAGAATTATTCTGAAATTTTCCCCGATCTGAGATTACACTTTCCTATGGTGTGGTTTTATTTTTCAGAAGGAAATTAAAATAGAAATGTGTATGTGTCGGTGAATTGGACTCGAAATTGTAATTTGGTTAGATATTTGCAACGCGTGTCGAATTGTGTTTAAAAGAAGGTAATAGTTACTTCGTATTGTACAGTAGTTTTTAGTAGACACACTATCGGGTATTTTTTATGAATAAAATGGAAAATGTTTCCGTGCGGCGCGAGAATTATTCTGAAATTTTCACCGATCTGAGATTACACTTTCCTCTGGTGTGGTTTTATTTTTCAGAAGGAAATTAAAATAGAAATGTGTGTCTGTGTCGGTGAATTGGACTCGAAATTGTAATTTAAATAAGAGTCAGATATTTATAACGTGTGTCGAATTGTGATGATTAAAAGAAGGTAGTAGTTATTCATATTGTACAATAATTTTTCGTAGACACCATCGAAAAGTTTCTACTTCCTCCCAAGTGTCATTGCAACGTTCCTCTGTTCGATTACTGACCGAAAAAGGAATTCAGAATTGCAAAGAATACAAAAATGACAAACGAGAAAATTTATTCGTTCGAATTGAAACTTCTATAATCTTTTTCTTAACATTTCACAAATTTACACATTTATCAGGGATGTGCACGTCAAATTGTCACAGATTATGACACTTAAATTAAAAAAAAAATCATATCCTAATATCGTCTCCAACTTCTCGCGAATGACACTGCACCGCACGATGCACCGACGATGCACCGACGATGCAACCGCGACGTTAAATCCACCCACGCATTTCTTGCCTCAAATTGTAACACACTTGAAAGAAAAAACGAAAAAACAATTACTCGAAAAAATAACCTATCCAAATACTCGAAAAATTCCGCATCTTCCCGGTGAACGCGCGGTAATATTCGAAAGGAAAAAGAAATTGTTGTTTCGCGCGTTACAAATAGGTAATAATTACTCGCTCGAATCGCGGACATCCAGAATCGTTTCTTCGACTTTCTACGGTAAGCGCCTACGCCGAAGGATATTTACACCAGCTCGGTACTATAGTATTCGAAAGGAAAAAGAAGCTGTCGGTTCGCGCGTTACAAATACGCAACACGCGAGTCCCGACTCGCGGGACATCCTCTTCGACCTTCCGCGAGGATATCCACTTTGTCGAGACGTTTGTCCCAGCTCGCGCGACACGAACACCGATCACCATACAATACCGCCGCGTGGAAATTCCTAAATCGGGCCACCTACGCTTAACGAAACCCTCGGGGAATTCCCTGTTACTTTTCTCTCGTTTCGAATCCCAATCGCGCGCAATTTCTCGCAGATGACACTCTTCCATTCCTATTTGATAATTGTTTCCATTCTCGAAACGAGAATTCTCAAAAATCGACCAAAGGAGCGTCGTGGAGGGTTTGGAGTGGCCGATGATCGCGCAATGGCGGCCAACGAACGGAACAAAGTTAATCGAAGACAACAGAAAAAAAGAATCACACTTGTTTCCGGTTAGAGCGCGCGTATACAGAAACGGGGCACGGGTTTTAACGCGGCGCGTCGCGGCAAAAAGCTCTCGTCGATGGTAAGACGAGATAATTATTCTAGCGTGCGCGCAAGCTCTTCGATCATTTCGGAACGTTGCTTTAGGCGTGGCAACACATGTTCTCAGCTCGGCGCTATGCACACCGCGTAGGTATGCGGCCGTACACCTATATGCAACATGTCAGGACACGTGGTACCGAATCTCTCAGGCTTGCCAACGGCTATCCATTCTCGCAACGGACAAGATCCCACGCTACAAATTATCCGTTGCGGTCGCAACACCGAAACGAACCGAACCGTCCACCGTTGTTCCGCGATTTTCACGGATAATCATTCCAGTTTCGAGTACTTCGATTCGATGGTTGCGAATCGTCGGGAAATTTCGAAGATTTTCATCGGTGGACGTTACGAGTTTCACTCGGTTCGCGATACGAGAAATGTTTCGGGACTTTCATGGATAATTTTCCGAGGTCTAATTTTTTGATTCATGGTGTAGGAATTGGTGGGAAGTTTTGAGATTTTCACGAACAATTCTTTGAGTTTCTATCGCTTTGATTCAAAGTGTAGGAATTGGTGGGAAGTTTTGAGATTTTCACGAACAATTCTTTGAGTTTCTATCGCTTTGATTCAAAGTGTGGAAAACGATGGAAAATTTTGCGATTTCCACGAATAATTTGAGTTCCAATTACTTTGACTCAAGGTGTAGGAATTGGTGGAAAATTCTGAAATTTTCATTAATAATTATTTGAGTTCCTATCGCTTTGACTCAAGGTGTAGGAAAACTTGGTGGAAAATTTTGAGATTTTCACAAACAATTATTTGAGTTCCAATTGTTTTGATTCATAGTGTAGGAATTGGTGGAAAATTTCGCAGTTTTCACGAGCAACCTTTTGAGTTTAAATCACTTTGACTCAAGGTGTAAGAATTGGTGGAAAATTTCGCAGTTTTCACGAGCAACCTTTTGAGTTTAAATCACTTTGACTCAAGGTGTAGGAATTGGTGGAAAATTTTGAGATTTTCACAAACAATTATTTGAGTTCCAATCACTTTCACTCAAGATGTGGAAAACGATCGAAAATTTGGAGATTTTCACGGAACAATTATTTGAGTTCCAATAACTTTGACTCAAGGTGTAGAAACTAGTGGAAATTTTCACGATTTTCACGACAATTTGAGTTCCTATCGTTTTGTTTCAAGGTGTAGAAATTGGTGGAAAACTTTGTTATTTTCACGAACAATTATTTGAGTTCCTATCGCTTTGACCCAAGGTGTAGAAACTAGTGGAAATTTTCGCAATTTTCACGAGCAACCCTAGAGATTTAAATCACTTTGACTCAAGGTGTAGCAATCGGTGGAAAATTTCACGATTTTCACAAACAATTATTTGACTTCCAATAACTTTGACTCAAGCTGTAGAAACTAGTGGAAATTTTCACGATTTTTACGAACAATTTGAGTTCCAACAGCTTTGACTCAAGGTGTGGAAACTAGTAGAAAGTTTCGCGATTTTCACGAACATTTATTTGAGTTCCAACAACTTTGACTCAAGATGTGGAAAAGGATGGAATATTTTGAAATTTCCACGAACAACCCTAGGAATTTAAATCACTTTGACTCAAGGTGTAGCAATCGGTGGAAAATTGTACAATTTTCACGAACAATTATTTGAGTTCGAACCACTTTGACTCAAGGTAGCAATCGGTGGAAAGTTTCACGATTTTCACGAGTAATAATATGACTTTTAATCACTTTGACTCAAGGTGTAGAAATTGGTGTAAAGTTTCGCGATTTTCTCGAGCAACCCTTTGAATTTATATCACTTTGTTCCACACTGTAAAAAACGAGGAAAAATTGTGCAATTTCCCGAACAAATATTTGCGTTCCAACCACCTTAACTCAATGTGTAGAAATCGGTGGAAAGTTTCACAATTTTCACGAACAATTATTTGAATTCTAACCTCTCTGATTCAAGGTGTACAAATCGGTGGATGGTTTCGTGATTCTCACAAGCAACCTTTTAAACATAAACCACTGTAACTCAAGGTGTAGAAATCAGTAGAAAATTTCGCGATTTCCACAGACAATCGTTTAAATTCCACTTCGATTTCACACTATAGAAATTCGCGTACAGTTTCGCGATTCCCTCGCACGAACCTTAAGTCTCAACCATCTTTTGACCCACACTACAGAAATCGACAAAACACTTGGCGAATTTCCACAGGCACACCACTTCGAGTTCCAACCGCTTTGACTCGCAATGGAGAAGTCCCGGAAACGTTTCTCGAGTCGATGAACAGAATTCTTTCCACGGTGAGAACGAAGGAGAATCTTTCTCGTCTCGAGTACCGTGGAAATTCTCCGTCAACGAAGAAATAACGCAACAACGGGGAAAATGGCGGCGCGAATCAACGTGAAAAGCTTCCAATGCGATCACGACTCCTTTGACTACGCCGACAAAAATTAACGAACAAGAAAAACGACGATCCTCGCCACGTCGATGTACGATTATAGTCAAGCTGACCCTACACCTCGTTGGAATTAAATTTTACACTTCCGTTGCGCTCGAGCCATAGATTTTGCAATCTTGCGCGCTGTTCGCGAAATCACCGACGCCCCGGGATACCGAGCACTCGGCCGATGGAATCAACGCGCGAAGATAAATAATAGAAGTGTTTTATTCCAACCCTCTACAATGTATACGTTACGAGATACATCGAGCAAAATTTCTCGCTGCTCGAGTCTGAATTTTAATGGAAATCACGAACTTAAGACGCGAAGAATTGAATCTCCAAACTTGTATGTATCGTTCTTAGTGGAAAATTGATTTCTTTGGGAAGAATCTTTGAAAAAAAATTTCTAAAGATACCCTCTTGTCGCTGTGTAGGTGACAGTATATTTACACGCGAAGAATTCAATTTCGTAGGGCAAGAAACGTTACCTTTACCTACTTGTACTCCGAAACGATCACTCTTCGTTACCAGGTACAACTACTGGAAACACGTTCGATGTAAACTATGGGAAAAATGAATTTCGATTGGAGTGATCGTTGAAAAGAAATTCTAAAGATACTCTTCTACTTAACGTGTAAAACTACGGGGAGAATATTATAAATTATTCTCGAATCGAAAAACACTTTACGCGTTACCTCGTGTCTAGACAACCCCTGCAAAGCAATCCACGAGAAACATAACCGAATCCATGACAACTTAAATGCAAACTTCACGCATCTATGAAACAACACGTCGAGATCTCGCGCATCGAGAACGTTTAAATATTGTTCGATTTCGAAGATCGCACCTAACGCGAGCGGCCATTTTGGGGGGCAACCGATTGAAATCGTCGCGCGACGATCGAATAAACACCAACAGACAACCAATTTCGTTCACCACTTAGACCCGTTTAACGATCTCGAGTAGCTCGAGTAAACGAATCGCGTAAACACGAGATCGAGACGATTCCTACGCGTTCGTGGGCCCGACGATTCGCGCGGGACCGGGAAAGTTCTCTCATCGTGTATCGCGCCGATTCGAAATTCTCGCGGATACTCGTCACCGATATTTCCACGCGATTCGATTTCTTTTCGCGTTAGCCTCGCTCGATCACGCGTTCACACGTGTTCTTCCACTTTTACTTCGTTCCGCGGGATCGTTCGTAACGCGACTCCAGCGACTCTTATCGTACAGCAACCGCGAGCTCTCTTCCAGGAAGAGAGCAAAGGATATTCTGTTACTTCGAATTGCGTATCTGCTTCGATATTCGCGTGAGAAAACAATACTAAGCTGTGTTTCTTCTCTTTTGACTCGACTACCCCGAAACGTGAACCTGCTTCGATTCTTGCGCGAGAAAAGAATACTAAGGTGTGATTCTTTTCTTTTAATTCAGCTACCCCGAAACGTGAACCTACTTCGATTCTCGCGCGAGAAAAGAATACTAAGGTGTGATTCTTTTCTTTTAATTCAGCTACCTCGAAACGCGTACCTACTTCGATTTTTGCACGAGAAAACAATACTAAGCTGTGTTTCTTCTTTTTTAACTTGGTTACTCCAAAACGTGAACCTGCTTCGATTCTCGCGTGAGAAAACAATACTGAGGTGTGTTTCTTCTCTTTTGACAAAGCTACTCTTTTGAAACGCGAACCTGCTTCGATTTTTGCGCGAGAAAAGAACACTAAGCTGTGTTTCTTCCCTTTTGACTCGACTACTCCAAAACGCGAACCTACTTCGATTCTCGCGCGAGAGAACAATACTAAGCTGTGTTTCGTCTTCTTAAATATTTTTCTCGCGAACATAAGAGTCACAGACGCCCGGTTCTCGCGATGAACGAGGTTCCACGGGACTCGTCACGGGGCGTGAAAAATATCGGTCGTTTAGAACGAAACAAAGGCCCACGGAGATCGAGCCCGGTCGCTCGTGCGTTTGATCGATCGTCATCGACCGGTACGCATCCATCATCCTCCCTGAAAGAGGTACGATACCGCTCCCTCTCTCTCTCTTTCTATCTCTCTTTCGACATCACGAGGCAGGTACGGGAAAAGTTTCACCGCGAGGACTCACCTGTAGATTTGGCGATCCTCGAAAAGAGAACTGTGACATGATGTGTCGGCCACTCAGGGCCGTGATGGTCGGGCGCCGCTACGCGATCATCGTTTCGGACCGTGGCATCCGTGTCCCGCGGTTCTCACCGAGTCACTCGTAGAGACGTATCAACGTTGCACTTATTTCTCTCGGCTCTCTCCGTGGTGGTTTATTTATTTCTCTCTTCCATACACTGTGACACGACCGTACGGACGAAAACAAAGCGACGAGGTGCGCGCGAGCGGGAAACCGACGAAAAAAGGAACGACTTTTTTCTTCCTCCCACCCTCTCTCTAACTATCTCTCTCTCGGTGGAAAGAAAATTCGTTTCACTGCGCGAACCCGCTTCTTTTATCGCACTGTGCGTGTCCAGACTGTGCTCGACCCTGAACGCGGTCTCCCGGTCGTATACACTCGCACTGTCACAGACGCGGGCACAAAGAGACGTGGGACCAGTTTTCCGATCTCCGACCACGTTGTGGTCGCGTCGGAGGACGCGCACACCGTTCGCGTATATTTCGTTTCGGGGCACGAGGCGATGACAAGCGCGCGTCAACCGACGCAACGAAGGGCTCTCACCTGCGGTGAGGCGCGCGGGCGCGGGCGCGGGGCACACACCAGCAGCGAGCGCGGTCCGAGATAGGTGAGACGATTTTACGTCCACGATCGGGAGCAACACTCGTACCCACGCGCAAACGGTCCACCGTGCGAAATGAAATTGTCGGTGGTCGTGGCGCGAGATGACGATCACGGTCCACGGGGTGAGAAAAAAAAAAAGAAGATACACGGGGGCTGGCACTCGACGACACAGCGATGCGTTGGTACGCGGGCTCGTACCCGGGTGGACGATCGTTGCGGGCAACTCGCGCGCGCCCGTTGATCCGATCGACGCGCCAGCTATGATCGGTCGCGACTATCCTCCGAATCGTCGTTTCTTTTCGACGGAATCCAGTCCTCCGCTCGGCGGATAGGAAGGCGGAGGTGCACGGGCCGTGAGCGCGACGAGGAGAGCACGACGCGGAGAGAGCGGAGACGAGGGCAGAGGGAGGAGCGAGCGAGAGGAACCGGAGCCGCGAGAGGGACGTGCCGGCGGCGGCGGATAGAGCGATAGAGAGGGAGCGAGCGGTAGGTCGAGAACTCGAGCGATGGTGACGGAGAGGAGAGGAAACCGGTGGAGAGAGAGAGAGAGAGGACAGCCGCTCGTGAAAAAGGAAAGCCGAGGATCGACTTGTCGCGCGCACCGCTTTCTTTTCTTCTTTTTTTCCCTTCTCCTTTCTTTCTTTCTCTCTTCCCTTTCTTTCTCTTCTTTTTTTTTCTCTCCCTCGGCGCTGGCAGTCCTTCCACGCGGCGGATCGCTTCGCACCCTTTGCGCCGATCGCGACCCCTCGCGCTCGGCGCTCTTCCTTCTTCTTCTTCTTCTTCTTCTTGTTCTTCTTCCTCTTCTTCTTCTTCTTCTACGGCTTCTGTTGTTTTCTTTAGCGTTTTTTCCCTTTTGTTTTTCGCTTTTCCTATCGATCCAGGAAATCCAACGATCCCCGACCACGAGATACCGCGGTGGCGCGCGCGCACTCTTCAAACAAGCAACCACAAACTGGCACGGTCGACGCGCGTGCAACGTCTCGGCACTTCTGTCTTCGTCCTCAGCGGGAACCACGCGCGTGTGCGCGTCCACATGTACGGACGCGTAAAACGTTCTCCCGGCGGTGTGGTCTCGGTCAGGGGGCACGGGAAAGAGAGCGCGCGACGACGTCCATGCGACGACTCTCCTCTTCCCTCGTCCGCGCGTACACGGCGCAAAACTTCTTTTGCGCGCGCTACGAGGGGGCAGTCTGATCGTGTACCACGATAGGAGTTCTCCGTTCGATGTACCGATTTACCGATCCACTACGCGCACTGGTTTAGTAAATCGTCCGCCGACGGCCGGGTCGTTCAATCGGCGATCACCGAACAACATGGGAACGAGTTACGGTCGAGCCGGCTTCGATGGGCCGCGAGCTACAACGACGACAACGACGACGACGACGACGACGGCGACGGCGGCGGCGGCGACGACGACCACGACCACGACGACGACGGCGGCGACGACGACGAGGCGTTCGTCGTAGGACCGAACAACGCGATCCGAGTCCGTAAGTTCTGGTATCCTCGTTCCGCGAGATGACGGTTGATCGCGGTGTAGGAGGAGGCAGCGGTACAGTGACGGTGGCGCTGGCGATAACGATGGTAGTGTGCCGCCGGTGGTGGTGGTGGTAGTGACGAGAAACGGTCGGCTCGACGGTGGTGGTGGCAGAGTCGTCGCCGTAGTTCTTTTCCTTCCATGGAAAGGGGGACGATTTTTGCGAGATGGTTTGCCCTCGGCGAGACGGGTGGGAGGGTCCAGGCCGGCACGCCGCGCGGTTGTGGTGGGGGTGATGGTGCCACCTCTGCTGGTGGCTGAACGACGCCACTACCGGCACCTCGTACCCGCGCGAATTCGTACCGTGGTCCGCTATGTAGTAGGCCGAATGTTCCGTGTAGTTCTCTCTTCTCCCGAGTCAGGTCGGCATCTTCGTAGATCGAGCACGGAGCCGTACGCCGGCGGTTAGCGTCGGCAAACGCGACAATAAAATATGGTGAGTCGCCCGTGGGGCCAGCTAACGCGCTCCCTGCCTACCCCCTCTCGTTGCCGCGGCGCCCGGTGTCTCTTTCTCTCCTTTTCCACTTTCCGTTTCGCCGTCGCTCTCTTTCTCACCGTGCTCCGATCTCTTCCTCTCGCTCGGCCGGTACGCGCTCCTCGTCCCTCGCGACGCCCCACCGTGCCTCGCTTTCTTCCCTCTTCGTTCGGGCTTTCGTTTACGTGGAGGGGATGGGTGCTCGAGCCGGAGGGGGCCGAGATGCTGCCGTTCCCGGCGTGTTCGCTCTGGTGGGGTCAAGGGAGAGGTAGGTTGCGCTAGGAGGGGCGAGAAGAGGAGGCAGAAACTACACGACAATTTTAGTTCGATAGATCCCGAAGTTTAGCCTCGGCGGCGCTGCTTTACTTGCCGCTGACTTCTTCCCGGTAGTTTGTTCGCTGCCCTCTCTCCCGTCGCTGTTCGCTTCTCCACCTCTTTCTTGGACACGACCGCACACTCTGACGTCTCCCCACCGCCCCGTTCGGTTTCCCGCTCTACCTCTCTCTCTCACTCTCCCTCTATCTCTCTTTCTCCGTTTCTCTCCGTCTCTCTTCTCCTCCTCCTTCGCCGCGACGATTGTCAACTACTTCGTACCTCTCGCTGTCCCTCTGCCCCCACCCCCACGGAGATCCTCCTCCTCGCTCCGCGCACAACGCGACACACTCGACCACGCACAACCTTTCTCTCTTTCTACCGGGTTTCACCACCGTATCCTCCTTCCTTCTCGCTCCGATCCAACGCCGCGACGTCGTTCTCGCTCGAACGCTTACGCAGCGAAACGCACGATGATCACCGCCCGACGACGAACGCGTATCGCGCGAGCACGTTTACGCGGGATGAACGCGCCCCGGCGCTGGTACGCGTCGACGTTGCGCGGGTGTCCCATCACGCCGCGCCGCCGGCGATCGTCATCGGTTACCACGGACGCGTCGCCGACGAACCGAACGACCACCGCGTCTACTCTGCCTTCTTCCGCGCGACGTAGGCGAATAGCTTCGTCGCGAGATCGTACCGTTCGTACCGGAACGATCGGAAAAAAAAAATGAAAAAACGAGAAGAGAGAGAAATCGATCCACGCGATCCGGCCGCTCTCCTCGAAATATCGCGGACAGATCGACAACCGTGGGGCGCGCGATTGCGGCAACGCGCCGACGATCACTAACAATATACAAGTTGACAACAGCGGAGCGACGGATACGACGACGACAACGACTTCGGCCGTGGCGTCGCGAAAGTGTGTTTTGCGCAGTTCTTTCAAGGGAACTCGCCTCCTCGCGCTTACTTGTCGCCCTCCTGGCACGACCGCCGATCAAAGGGGCGGGCAGGGGCGGCTGGTAGGTGGTGGATCGCGAGCACGGAGGTTTGCGGGGGAGGATATACGCCGACGGTGGTGGGGGCTCACGGAGGGGACGACCACGGGGCACGCGGGGCGGGTAAAAAGAGCCGCACCGACATTTTTCGCCGGCCGGCGGATCGACGGTGTGTACGCGCACCTACCACCTACGAGTGCTACCTGACGGCGGAAAATATTTTTCCCGTTTCGCGGTGAAACTCGTGCGCGCGCGATTTTACCCCTCCGTGCGGAGACGCGGTCCCCCCCGCCGTTCTGGAATGGTAGTGGTGTGCGATTCGACGGCCAGCGGGAGAAACGAACGGAGAGAGAGAGCGGAGCGATCGAGAAAGAGAGAACGAGCCGGATAAATCGTCCCCTTCCACACTTCTTTCGTCTCCCCTCTAACACGCCACGGTGGGTGCGGAGCTCGGCTTTTTTCCCCTCCGTGGGCGCGGACTAACTCTCGCCCCGCCCCCGTGCCACCTTTCCGCGCTGGCCCCCCACCCGGTCGCTCCGCGGAGGCTCTACGCTCCCGTACTACCACCAAGAGCCCCCGGTGCTCGCCTTTCTCGTCACCCCGCAGTGTGCGCGGCACGTTGAGCTACTACTTCGCGCTCTTGCTCGCCACACGGCGACGCCACGGAGGAACGCGTCGCGGAGGAACGAGGCGAAACCGGGCTGGCTGGATGGCTCGGTCGCCCGAGGCTGGAGCGAGACGGGACGCATCGTACGCCGAGGGCACACCGAGATGTGAAACATTAGTGTACCGTTTGTTAACACCGCGGTCTACACACAGCCGCGCGGAACTCTCCTCTCCTCTCCTCTTCTTTCCTTTCCTCTCTCCTCGACGACTCCGCCGGAGAGAGAAACCCTCCTCCGTCGTCGCCGCCGCCTCCTTCGACTCGCGCTCTACCATGCGTATACGCTTTGTATAAGCTCTCGGCGGTGCGAGTGCACGGAGTCGATACACGCGCGAGTGTGTTCGTCGCGGATTCGCTCTCTCTCTCCCTCCCTCCCTCTCACTCACACTCTCTCTCTCTCTCTCTCGGTTATCCCCACTCTTGGACTCGACGCGTCGTCTTTCGTCCGTCTCCGTCGGGTCCTCGCTTCCGCTCTTTGACTCCACCTTAAACCCCCCCCCACCCCCTCCTACCGCTCGCCCTCTGAGCCGCCTTCTATCCCTACATCGGTGACTTTCCGAGAACGCGACGCTGAATTTGTCGACGGCACACAACGTCGACGTTTCGGTCCACGACTACGCCCAAGCCGAGCCGCTGACCGATGTCTCGTCGCATCATCGATTTCGGATTGTCTTCCCCCGGTCTGTTGTGCGCGCGATTGTTACCAGAGTACGCGAAACAGGCGGACGAAATCGCTCGTACGTCAACGGAATCTCACGGTTCACGGTTCGCCGAAGAGAACCGACCTCGTGACGCGCGATTGTCTCTCGGTCGGCCATTTTTTTTTTTCACGAGAACCCGCGTCATCGACTCGCCTCGACGAATTAGTCATCATCGGGCGATGCGTCTTCCGAGAAATTTCGATGCTCCTTACCCCGCCCCCACCCCGTTCGAGCACGATTCCGCTCCAGTGTCGACCGATCGGTTTCCCGGTACGCGCCGGAGGTGTTTTATTATGATTGTGCGCTCGCGCTCGCTCGCTATGGGTGTCCTCCTCCCCACCTAGTGGGCTTTGAATCGCTAATGCCGCGGATCAACCGACGCGTTTAGCCCCGTAGTGAGACGAGACGGTTAACCGTGGCGCGAGACAAGGCATTAACATGTTAATGCGTTCCACTCTGTAGCCCTATAGTCTGCCGCGCGCGTACATGCGATTCATGTTAAATGCATCGGGATGTATATACGCATTGTCGCGCCTCTCGACCGATGAATCGCGCGACCGCTTCCACGTGAATTTGAATGTAAATGCCGCGACGAAAGACGACGCGCGACGCCCTAGCTGGGACAGATACACGAACGGTTTTCGGGATTGCGAGTGCTACCTCCGACGGACATTTTGTTCGAGGTTGTATCTCGGCGTTTCGCCGCGAGCTTGGTAAGCGTTGCTCGACCATGTAGCTGACCGTGGAACAACGACCACGAATTGTACATTAATAGCGAAGTACCTCTACGGATCCTCGAAGTACCTCTACGGACCCTCGAAGTACTATCGTGAGCAATCGGAGGTGTTCTTCGTGTACCTGAAAGAAGGACGAACAATTCTTTCGCTCGCCACGAGTGAACGTGTTCGTGTTCCGTATCTCAAGGGTTGCTAGCAAATGGCACACAACTCGAACGCGTTACACCCGAGAAATCTCGGACGAACCGAAACTCGACAACAGTTCATTGCAGCGCTGTACCATCGTCTCACGTGTAGATATAAAAAGGAAATAAACTGTCACGGTGGTCGAGATCCACGATTACGGATCTCACGCTACGAGAAGGGCGCAATATCCTCAATGAAGTCCTTCGTTCGTCCTTTAAAACCGTCAACGGTCCGCACGACACCTGTCCGACCTGATCATCTAACCTCTTCGCGGTCCGTCCACCCTCGAAAGTCCCCATATCCGTGGTCGTGATTTCATCGACGCTCGGTCTCGATCCACTGCTCTCCGTTACGAGGTATCCGAGACCTCTGTCCGCATCGAGCGTCGTTCAGCGTGCACACCGTGATACGCGTCGAGTAGTTGCGCGAGAGATCCGAGAGAACCGGTGCTGTCGGACCAATCGCGCGGCTCCGTTTGCGGGAAAACGAAGGGACGAGGTAGACGACGACGACGAGGACGACGACGAGGAGAGATCCGTGAAGCGACGTTTCCGTGCGCAAGATCGACGGTGAAGAAGTTCTCTCGGGAGTCGCGCGACCAGTCCGAAGCGGTCGGCGACCAGTCACGGGCAAGGTCGACGAAAGCTGCCCGCACAGGTGGCAGCACGACTCGACAAAGGACGGTTATAGACCCTCCTCGTTGGCACATCGCGGCATCGTTGCCCGCCGTGGCGAAACGGCGCTAGGGTGGGGGAACGCGTCTAGGGTAGGGCGGCGTATGGGTGGGGGGAGGTTCCCTTTCCAGCGGTAGCCGTGCCTCGCGCGGGGGCCACCCCTCCGCGCTCGCTCGTCCCTCTCGCACCTGGAGGGACGGACGGGTGGGGGGTGGCGCCGTGGTGGGGTGGGGTGACGGTCCGCGTATACTTTCCGACGGTGTGTGCAGCGACGGTTGTCACCGTGTTGAGTACCAGCACTTCGACAGGTTCCGCCACGAGTGAGACGTTTCTAACGCCCGCCGCGGACCGCGCGGTGCAACGAGGAAAGAATCGCGGACGGGTTCGGGCTGCACTCGGCAGAGTGCGCGCCCGTTGCACTTTTCAATTCGATCTCGCACCTTCCTCCGGAACGGCCGGTTTCCTCTACGGCCGGATATTGGCGCCGGTGTAACCTCTAGTGTTGCCCCTCGCCGCGAAAACTCCTTCGGCGCTGGCGTTTACGAACGGCTGCCAAATCCTCGTTACTCCAGCCGATGGAATACTCGCGATCGGTGCGGGTCCTGTCGCGGGGCTATGCGTTTCTTTCTTTTTTTCTTTTTTCTTCTTTTTCTTACACCTTTTCGACCTCAGCGACCCCCAAGTACCCACGACCCGTGCATCGTCTCCTGTACGTTCCCCGAGCGGCATCTCGCGACCGATAGGCGTATTGCTGTCGAGAAAAAATAAACAAGTGGACTCTCCTTGAACATTGTGAGTATTTTCCATTGATTGTCGAACATTGGGACTACCTCGAGCTACAAATTGTAATATATACACAGAGACTCTCGCGAAAAGTTCTACGCAAACTGTCTATACACACGAATTTTATTGGATTGTTCGGAAAGTCGTTTCGTTTTACAAAATGGAGAATATATAATTTAATACTTTGCACTCGAGGCTTTTCTGCTACCTGAAACTAGCACCTCGATGAAATTCTTTAAATTGTGTAATTAATTTCAAACGGAGCATTTTCATTTCGTATACGTATGTTTACATCTTACAAGAAAGAAGTAATTGAATTTTAATTTCGATTCGAAACGATGGTTTTCCAAATTGGAGAAAGTGGCGATCTTGAAGTATATTTTTGATTTTATTTTCGGAAAAAAAATTAATTAATGAGATATTTAAGTATTCTCACGATACAATTAATCTTGCGAAAAGGTGTGTAATTATTATAAGTATGAATCTTATTCTTGATTTAATTAATGTTTCTAAAATTATTTATTTCGATCTAAATAGTATAACAGGGGGGAAATTTATGTACATAATAATTAAAGTGTATGAGTTTCGAGAGATTCGTTGCACCGAATTAAGTAACAATCGAGGATTGCCTCTCGAGTGGAAAGGTTTAATAAAATGTTCGCACACTCTAAAAAAATCGTGTTTCATTTTCACTAAAACAAAAAAACGAAATGACTTTCCAAACAATCTGATATAAATATTTCTTCCACGTTCCTCCAATAATCGCAAAAATACAAGCCCAAGGAAAAAATACCAGCTCTTTTTTACCACAATTGATTCGATACTATCCAACATGGCCGCACCTTTACGACCGATACGTATACTCCCAATTATCGTCGATGCGTTCTTCTACGGTGAAAAAATTCTTTCCACCCCTCCATAGAGGTGTCCCCGTGTCACGAGTTAGGCAACGCAACCCCCCTAACGAGAGAACTCCGGTTCGGTGTTTCTTTTCGAAAGGGAACTGTCACCGGGACTGTTTGTCCGTCAAGGAACGATACGGGGCGACCTTACGCTCGGTCGTTCATAAATCAAGACGCAATGGTGGCGCTAGAGTGGGGGTAGCGCAGCCAGCGTGTATACGAAAAGCCGTGGAAGCAAAGCGAAGTGTACTACTTATAGAGCGGATAGGAACGCTCGTATAAACTTGAGCGATTAATCTTGCCGGATTGATAACGCTCCCCTCGGTCCTACCCTCGTGCTCCCATAAATTACGTTATAAGGAGGCACCGGGATAATTAATACCTCCCCGTTCGTGCAGTAGCGCGCGCGCCCCGTTGTTGCGCACGGTTGACACAACGTGATCCGCGACGACGTTTCTGGCCCGCCATTGTCCGGGACCGCCTCACCGTGAAATCCATCCAGCGCTCGAATTTCGAGCGGATTGCGCGCGATCTTGCGCGGGACCAGATACCACGGAGTCGTTGCCGTATACTTATCGTCGCTGGAGGAAACATCGTAGGTTATTAACGACACCGCGATTCACTTCACTGGGTGATTCCAGCTCGTGTCGAGACCACGACGTTTACCGAGTGACGTTAAACGGAGTCGCGCGCGTTCCTCGAGTTTGCGTTGATCAGATTTGCAGGTAAATTAGTTTTGTACGGGGGAGTTTTCAGAGAGGTTAGAAGAAGAAAATTTTAGGTTTTAGAATTTCTCTGTTTCGTGACGTTTTAGGGTTGCAAGTTTGTAAATTAAGGAATTGGGTGTGGGGATATTCTTGGGGGACTCTTTGGTAGTAGGATTAGTTTGTGAATATTTGGTAGTTGTTTGGACGTTTCGTTGAAAGGTGAGAAGCTTATTCTTTGGGTTCCAAGAGGGAATTTTTGGCAATTTTGAGACATTGTGATAGGTTTATTCGTTTGTAAATTAAGGAATCTGGGTATGGAGAATCTTCTTAGAGGCCTCTTTGATAGTAGAACAAGTTTGTAAACATTTGGTAGTTGTTTGGACGTTTCGTTGGAAGGTAAGAAACTTTCTCGTTCCACGAGGGAATTTATCAATTTGGAAACATTAGGTTTGTTCGTTTATAAAATAAAAGAATTGGGGTATGTAGAATCTTCTTAGGAGCCTCTTTGGTCTCTAAGGACGAATTTTCAAACATTTAGTAATTATTTGGACGTTTCGTTGAAAGGTAAGAATCTTTCTCATTCCACGAGGGAATTTATCAATTTCGAGATATTAGGATTGTTCTTTTGTAAATTAAAGAACCGGGGCATGTAGAATCTTCTTAGAGGCCTCTTTGAAATTAAAACAAATTTGTAAACATTTGGTAGTTATTTGGACGTTTCGTTGAAAGGTAAGAAACTTTCTTCTTTCACGAGGGAATTTATCAATTTGTAGATATGAGGTTAATTCGTTTCTAAATTAAAGAATCGGGGTATGTAGAATCTTCTTAGAGGCTTCTTTGATAGTAGTACAAATTTGCAAACATTTGCTAACTGTTTGCGTGTTCTCTTAACAGGTTAGAAGTTTTTGTTCTTGGTGCATGTGGGAGTTTTGTAAATTCGAGATCGTCGAGTGAATCGTAGGTCGATGAATTCGAGAATAGAAAAATCAGAATGTAAGAAATCTTTCGGTGTTAGAATGAATTCTATATAAGCGAATTTCGATGTTTCACTAACTTTCGAATTTTACGATGAGAATTATTTTTAGTAGGTTTTAGAATTTTGTACATTCGATTGCATCACATAGGTTCGATTTCGTGAATACTAGAATACCAATATCGAGTATTCTCGTAACTGCTTCGGTAATAAGTACTTTATCCTAAATACTTGACAGCTTTCTGTACATTTTTCCTTGGAAGTTGAAATCCACTTTTAAAGCGTTTTACCGTAGAATTCTATAAACCTAACCGCATCGCGTACACTATAGGTCCGTCGATTCCGTACACACAAAACTCAAAGTACACGAAAAATTGGAATCCGACTCGTCCGAGTTTACAAATATCCAAGATTTACAAATTTCTTCCAAAGAATCACTTAAAGTACGCTGGAATATTTTTTCAAAATTGCTCATAATCCAAAATTCTTCTACAATTACTCACGTTTCAATCTACAACATTATCAATCCAATTGTATTTCGACAAACATCGAAATACACGAGAAATTAGGCTATATATTCTTTGTACTATAGACTTACTCTATTGACTATATTCTTTGTACTCTAGACTTACTCTATTCACTATATATTCTTTATACTATAGACTTACTCTATTAACTATATATTCTTTGTACTATAGACTTACTCTACTGACTATATATTCTTTATACTCTAGACTTACTCTATTGACTATATATTCTTTATACTTTATACTCTAGACTAGATGAAATCGATACGTCCGAGTTTACAAATACCCGACGTTTACAAAGTTCTCTCAAAAGAAAGAATCATTCAGGATACTCTAAAATATTTTCCAAAACTATTCATACTCCAAAATTCTTCCACAATCGCCTACCTTCCGAGCTGTAACCTTACCAATCCGATCTAATTTCTACAAATATCGAAATACACGAGAAATTAGAATTCGATACGTCCAAGTTTACAAAGTCCTCGCGAAAGAACTTGCGAGGTTATTTACGAGGTAGACTATACAGACTCTATAGACTTACTCTACAGACTATCTACTCTATGCACTCTATAGAATTACTCTATTGACTATATATTCTTTGTACTATAGACTTACTCTAATGACTGTATATTCTTTGTACTCTAGACTTACTCTATTGACTATATATTCTTTGTACTCTAGACTTACTCTATTGACTATATATTCTTTGTAATATAGACTTACTCTATTTCCTATATGTTCTTTCTCTCCCAGGCACAGGGCTAAAACAATGTTTCAAAATTATCCACACTCCAAAATCTCCCACAATCGCCTACTTCCCGAACTGGAACCTTATCCGATGAAATTCGTATCCGAGAATCGTATCGACGAGAACCTCGTGTACCATGTTTCGGTACAACCGAAATAGTTACTCGTTTCGCGGTATCCAGGTCCCCTTGGTTTCGATAAGGTCGACATTTGTAGCCAGGTCGTCCCGGCGAGGTACGCGCGAGTTTTCGTTCGAGTCCGTTTACCGAAACCCGTTTCAGCAACACTTTGAGCGACGCGCGTACAAATACGTCGCGCCCGATAAGGTTAGGCGAACGAGCGGCGCGGCTGGCACGATCGCCGGAACCACGGCCCGATCACGGTCCGTGTGCGTTATCAATGACAGACGGAGTGCACGTCCATGTTTCGACGCAGATCAAACAACGAATCGCCCGATACGCGATATCTTCAAAGGATTTCGGCCGCCCCTTTGTCAACGTATCGCTGATAAATCGGAAATCTGGTCCGAGCAAATACGTACGTACGTCCACGACGACGACGACGACGCGTCACGAGTCTACTCTGAGCTAGTAGACCGGTCGATGGGGCAACAATCGCGAATTGTCGCGTTTTTCATCCGGTCATGGTCGATACTCGAGAACGATCGACCGTGTCGCGAGTCGAGTAACCGAACGGGTATATTCGTGGACAACGATAAACTGAAAAACACGGAACGCTTTTGCGCGACGATAGTTAAGTGGATGGTAGCGAGGGAGGGTATTCTCGTACACCGTTCCGTTGCATCGACATCGAGACGAATCTAGGCGAAACTCAGCGACCAGAAACGCTTCGATGTAAGCAACGTCAACATACGAACGACGTCTCCAGCCGACGTCGGTGTCCGGTTCGTCGAGAAAGGTGGTCACCGTCGTCGAGCGGCGAACATGAAAGATTCACCGTGGTTTAGAAAAGCCACGCTCGGGGATTCGTTCGTGTTTCGCTTCGCAACCCCATACATCGCCGCGGTCCTAGGCGGTCCATAAACAGCGTCATCGTTGTATCCACATGCGCGACGCCGCGCGTGTAATCGTGAGAAGAATCCAACGCGAGGCCCGCGGACCCGAGGATCAACCGGCGGACCTTATAAAGGAGAAGAGAGGAGAGGTGCCGCCGTTCGTTAATTAAACGAAGCGTGAGATTCCCAACCCTCTCCGGACCTGGTCCCAGCCTCTCTCTACCTCCCCCTTCTTCTCTTCCTCCTTCTATTCCCCCCCGATGCCTTTCGTTCTCCTTTGTTCCAAGCCGGTCAACCCCCGCGATACGAAGGAACCGCTCACGGCCGATCATCCGCCAGAAAGTCGATCGACCGATTCGTAAATCGGTCCCGGTTTGCGTCCCTCTTCGTCCTTCCGCTTTAAATTGTCGGGACAGTTCGAGACCTGGAACAAAGGGTCGACGGTCGAGGTACGCGAAAGGTTCCCCGAGACTGCTCGCGAGGATCTTCGGGACGAGGCATCCGCCGCTCTTGCTTTTCGGAGCCGGTGCGGGGAACGGTAAGTACTAGGCTCTTGCGAGACACTCGGGTACACGGGTTGAAAACGAAATTCTAGGGTGTACATAGGTTATTTACGAGGTAGACTGTACTGACTCTATAGACTTACTCTATTGACTATATATTCTTTGTAGTATAGACTTACTCTATTGACTATGTATTCTTTGTACTCTAGAATTACTCTATTGACTATATATTCTTTGTACTATAGACACTTACTCTAGTGACTATATATTCTTCGTACTATAGACTTACTCTAGTGACTATATACTGTGTATACTATAAACACTTACTCTATAAACTATATACTGTATATAATCTATAAACTTACTCTATGAACTTACTCTATAAACTCTGTAAACTTACTCTATAGACTGTATACTCTATAAACTTACTGTATAAACTTACTCTATGAACTTAGTCTATAAACTTATTCTATAAACTTACTCTATAAACTTACTCTATGAACTTGCTCTATAAACCTGGTGTATAAACTTACTCCATGAACTTACTCTATAAACGTACTCTATAAACTGACTGTATAAACTTACTCTATGAACTTACTCTATGAACTTACTCTATAAACTTACTCCATAAACTTACTCTATGAACTTACTCTATGAACTTACTCCATAAACTTACTCTATGAACTTACTCTATTAACTTACTCTATAAACTTACTCTATGAACTTACTCCATAATCTTACTCTATAAACTAACTCTATGAACTTATTCCATGAACTTACTATATAAACTTACTCTATGAACTTACTCTATAAACTACATACTCTATATACTCTACAAACTCACTCTATAAACTTACTCTATATACTATATTCTCCATATACTCGATGGACTTACTCTAAAGACTATATACTCTTTATAATCTATACACTTACTCCATAAACTATAACTCTGTATACTCTATGGACTTACTCTAAAGACTATACATTCTGTATACTCGATATATTTTCGCCTGTATACTAGGATAGACAAAAATTGCGTAAGACGTCTGAGACTCGCGAGAAAGTAAAATCGTGACCGATATTTGCGACTGAAGTTCTAATCGGACGATGTGAAAATCGCGCAGTGGAAAGAACGCGATGAATAACACGGAAAAGTTATCTTTAACGTACAGTTTATACTTTTGTTATTCTTACTATGAATACTTGAGCGAATCAAATATTGTCTGCGTTATATTTCAATTTCGAGATAATATTCATAAATTCTAATTCCACGATATGAAAATCGAACGGTAGAAAGAACGCAATGTATAATTCGGAGAAATTATCTTCATTTTAACGCACAGTTAATTCTATTACAACTATTGCTTGAATATTTCAGCGAATCGAATATTTTCCGTATTACACTTTAATTTCGAGATAATATTAATAAATTCAAATTCCACGATATGAAAATCGAACGATACGAAGAACGCGATGAAATAACACGGAGCGATTATTTTTATTAATTCTTTCAGAACTCTTCCTTGAATATTCAAACGAAATAGAATATTTTCTACGTTACATTTTAATTTCGAGATAAAAGTATTACTAAATCGACGTTTTCTTCCATATTTGTGTTTTCGAACGTTTCATTTATCTCTGATGCGATTCGAGACAATCCGACTATCTCGATGATTCGATAGAAATCATTAGTCCCGGTAAGTGCTTACGTATCGTGGTATTACGGTACTCGCGAGGGGCCTGGGACCGCGTGAGTTTAATAATGGTTACTCGGTAACTCGCGGGAGGGATTCGCGAGGGACGTGGGAAGGGTTGAAGGAAAGAGGATGTCGTTTTAACGGTGGTTCGACTAGGGAGAGTAATTGTTCCAACGGGGGAATATTTTCGCGAATGCATCGAGCGATTTACGGTGCACGAATCTTGGAAAACAGGAGAGTTTCAAAGCGCAATTTTCCGCGAAAAGATCGTCTTCAAACTGTTTCTAATTGCACTTTTCTTTCTTCCAAATTGACGAAGAATGATTTCTAATCTTCGAAAACAGAAGCACAAATCAAAATTAAAGAAAATTAAGGGGGGAAATGGGTAAAAGAGACAAAAGAGGGAGAATGTGTGAAAATAAAAAGCGTGGAGAATCGAAAATGAGAATTGCACACTGTGTGGAGTAAAATTCGTGAAATGTATATTTCGAAAGAAACTTTTCTTTAGATAGTTAGAACTTCATAAGGTACTCTCACAGCGTGATTTTTTAGTAAAAAAGATCGTTTCGATATTGTTCTTGATCGCGATACTTTCCTGTTTGTTGCTGGGAATACTTTACAAAGTATATAAATAGAATTTTCGATGGACTGGAATATATACGTTTCGGAGGAAACTTTTTCTTCGTTGCATAGACGAGAAGAGAATCTTAACGAGTGACTCTTTGTGAGAAAAATCGTCCTCAAATCGTTTCTAATCACTTTTCTTTCTTGCAAATTGGTAAGGAACGATTTTAACAGAGGAGAATACTTGTTTCAACGAGATAATTAGAAATCTTCGAAAAGGAAAGTATAAAGAAGAATAATAGAAAATTAGATAGATTTAGAAAGAAACTTTATCTTGGGTAGTCAAAATTTGACACTTCCAAAGCGTGATTCTTCGTGAAAAGATCGTTTTTAAATTGTTTCTAATTGCACTTTTCTTTTTTCCAAATTGACAAGGAATGATTTCTAATCTTCGAAAACGGAAGTATAAATGAAAATTAAAGAAAATTAAGAACGAAACTAAAAATATTTCCCCAAGGTGATCTCACCACGTATTTACATTTAAAAAAAAAACTTTTTCTTCCATAGCCAACACTCGAGAATTCCAATGCGCGAAAAATCGATTCTTCGTGAAAAGATCATCCTCAAATTGTTTCTAATCACACTTTTCTTTCTTCCAAATCGACAAAGAATGATTTGTAATCTTCGAAAACGGAAGTATAAATAAAAATTAAAGAAAATTAAGAACGAAATTAGAAATACTTCCCCAAAGTGATCTCACCAGTCATCTACATTTCGAAAGAAATTTTCTTTTAGGTATTCAAAACTGTAGAGTTCTAAAGCACGATTCTTCGTGAAAAGATCGTCTTCAAATTGTTTCTAATCACACTCTCCTTTCTTCCAAATTGACAAAGAATGATTTCTAATCTTCGAAAAAAGAAGCACAAATAAAACTTAAAGAAAATTAATAACAAACCTAAAAATACTTCCCCAAGATGAGCTCACCAATCATCTACGTTTCGAAAGAAATTTTCTTCTAGGTATTCAAAACTGTAGAGTTCTAAAGCACAATTTTCCACGAAAAAATCGTCTTCAAATTGTTTCTAATCACACTTTTCTTTCTTCCAAATCGACAAAAAATGATTTCTAATCTCCAAAATCGGAAACACAAATAGAAATTAAAGAAAATTAAGAACAAACCTAGAAATACTTCCCCAAAGTGATCTCACCAGTCATCTACGTTTCGAAAGAAACATTTTCCTCGGTAGCCAAAAGTGTATAATTCCAAAGTGCAATTTTCCACGAAAAGATCATCCTCAAATTGTTCCCAATCACATTTTTCTTTCTTCCAAATCGACAAAAAATGATTTCTAATCTCCAAAATCGGAAACACAAATAAAACTTAAAGAAAATTAAGAACAAACCTAAAAATACTTCCCCAAAGTGATCTCACCAGTCATCCACGTTACGAAAGAAACATTTTCCTCGGTAGCCAAAACTGTACAGTTCCAAAGCGCGATTCTCCGCGTACAGATCGTCCTCGAACAGTTCCCGATCGCCACAATCTCCTTTCTTTCAGATCGGGCAAAAAATGCCCCGCGTCGCGTTGCACCTACGCCGAAGCGGAGGATTTAAATCTCTACACGGCAAGGCGCGACGCGTTACAACCGCTGATAGGCGGTCGTAAAAGATACGAGAATTCGTCGGAACGAACCAAACGAGAGATGGACTTTTCGTGTTGCTCGAATTGGCCGAGCGGTCGTAAGGGTACACGCCTCCGTCGAGGATAACCGATTCGTCATGGTTCTAATACGGCTGTCCCCGGCTGAGTGGAACTAAATACCTGCATATTAAATTCGGGGCGATTTCTCGACTACTAAAAAAAGAAAGAAAAGAAGAAACAAAGAAAACAAGACGAAAAAAAAAAAAGAAAACCAAAGAAAAATTACTCGAAGAATATTCCTGTGTCTCGAATCGGAGCAACCCTTCCCGCCCAGATTTTGATCCGATTGGACGAGAACCCAAGCGTCGAATTCGCGACGGGATAAGACGCGAGCGTCGCTGCGTGTATCGACGCTGATTGAACCGTCGTTGCGTGGGCACGTATTCATCGACGATTCATCATTTCAGCGATCGGGACAGCCCCGAGTTTCTTCCGAATTTGTTCGATCCGTCCGCCTGATGGATCGCGATCCACGCTCTGATTGACAAGTTCCACGGTACCCAGGTTGCGACGATCGTACGTGAAAGCGTGTATCCCTAAATTATCGTATTCTGGAGGCCGTCGGCCTCGAACAAGGGTAGCTTCCTCCTCCGATTATCGCGCGACAACGCGAGAACGTCGTTCGGTTATCGGGGCGGACGTTAAATTATCCGTGCACGGGTAGAGAGAAGCATCACTGAAAATTTCCTCCTGACTCCGCGCCGATAACGGCCATGATCGATGCACAGGTATCCCGTCGAGGTGGCGAGTGGGGCACGGAGGGGGCCCCCGCCTGGTCACGCTCGAGAAGACACTTCCGTGAGCACGAGAAATCGGTCCCCGATTGCCAGCTCGCTCGCGGCAATAATCCACGCGGATCATCCGCGCCGGAAACGTATCGGGGCTACACGAAAACCGGACAGAAACTACAATCTGACCCGCTGCTCGAGAAACGGGAGAGTTTCACGATCGTGTTTATTTATCGCGATTCGAATCGACCGAGCGGATCGAACGCGAAACAGGGCTAATCGACGCGCGTTTCGATCGTGGGGCACGGTGCATCCCCGTGATTACACTTTTCTTTCTTACAAATTAACGAACAATGATTTCTAATCTTCGAAAACGGAAGCACAGATAGAAATTAAAGAAAATTATGAACGAAAGTAGAAATACTTCCCCGAAGTGATCTCACCCGTCATCTACTTTTCGAAAGAAATGTTCTCTTCGGTATTCAAAACAGGAAAGTTCCAAAGTGCAATTTTCCACGAAAACATCGTCTTCAAACTGTTTCTAATCTTCCAAATCGACAAAGAATGATTTCTAATCTCCAAAATCGGAAGCACAAATAGAAATTAAAGAAAATTAAAAACGAACCTAGAAATACTTCCCCAAAGTGATACTTCCCCCATATATCGGGGGGTATATTGACGCACGGGGGCCCCTTCGTTATTTTTCTTCAGTTTTTTTTTTTTTTTCACCGCTCCACCGAGTGAATGAAACCACGACGAGAGCACCGTCATCGTCGTTAATGACGCCACTTTGCCTTAACAATGTAACGTCCAGGGGGGCCGATAACTGGCCGTTGTGCGATACCATTTTCACCGGGACACGAGGTTCCTTGCGATACCGGGGGGAGTTTTTATTTTCGTCAACACCATCACCATCACCATCACCATCACCATCATCCCCCTTAGGCACCATCCTCGTCCCCCTCTAGTTGAACGTGGTAACACACGGACCGCGCGTACACGCGTTTATAGGAAGTACGATAACGCTGTTTGCTTTATCGGCCGAGGACGTTCGCGGATATCGTTCGCTTCGAGGCCGTAATTACACGGAAGGGGGCAGGCAATTTTCAAGGGGGAGCTACCGCTCGAGGCGAGGTATTTCACCGCCGGGATAATCGTCTCCAGACGAGGAAACGCGAAGCTTGTTGGATGTGCATAAACACGATACGGTGATTTGTTGTTTACGATTCGCTGCACCGACGGGAACGCTCGAGGATGGTCTCCACGAGAGTGATGGATTTTTCTGGGTTTTTTTTTTCTTTTTCTTGTTTTTTTTTGGGGTTGAATTAAAACAAAAGTGCGAGGAGATACTTCTGGTCGACGAAGTGTAGACTGTGTTCGATGAGTTGAAATTCGGTGGAGTGATGTAGAAAGGAGACACTTTTTTTTTGTTCAAGGGGTGTTTTAATGAGATAGATTTTTTATTTGAGTAATAGAGAGAGTAACGAAGGTATTTTTTTCTTTTTGGAGGATTTTGTGTGATATGGATATTTGATGATTTATAATTTTGTAGGCTGGTGTAGGAAGGAGTTTGTCTAAAGGGTGTTTCGATGAAATTGATTTTTTTATTTAAATCAAATAAAAAGTAACAAAGGTATTTTTTTCTTTTTGGAGGATGTATAAATATTTGATGATTTACAATTTAGGAGGCTGGTGTAGGAAGGAGTTTGTCAAAAGGGTGTTTCGATGAAATTGATTTTTTTATTTAAATAAAACAGAAAGTAACAAAGGTATTTTTTTCTTTTTGGAGGATTTTATATGATATGGATGTTTGATGATTTATAATTTAGTAGGCTGGTGTAAAAAAGTGTTCGTCCAAAGGGTGTTTCGATGAAATTGATTTTTTTAGTTTCACAGAACAGAAAGTAACGATGATGTTTTTGTTAGACGAAGTGTAGATCATGTTTGATGATTTGCTATTCGGTGGAGTGATGTAGGAAAAACCCTTTTTCGTCCAAGGGGTGTTTTAATGAGATAGATGTTTTATTTGAATAAAAGGGAGAGTAACGAAGGTATTTTTTTCTTTTTGGAGGATGTTATGTGATATAGATGTTTGATGATTTATAATTTAGAAGGCTTGTATAACAAAGAGTTCGTCCAAAGTGTGTTTCGATGAAATTGATTTTCTTAGTTACACAGAATAGAAAGTAACGATGATATTATTGTTAGACGAAGTGTAGATCATGTTTGATGATTCGGTAGAGTGATGTAGAAAGGAGACACCCTTCTTCGTCCAAAGGGTGTTTTTTATGAAATCGATTTTTTATTTAAATGAAACAGAAAGTAACGATGGTATTTTTCTTTCGAGAATGTATAGATATTTGATGATTTACAATTTAGTAGGCTTGTGTAAAAAGGAATTCGTCTAAAGTGTGTTTCAATGAAATTGATCTTTTATTTAAATAAAACAGAGAATAACAAACACATTTTTCTTAGAGAAAGTGTAGACCCTTTTCAATGATTTACAATTTAACAAGCTAGTGTAGAAAGAAGTTCTTCCAAAGAGTGTTTCGATGAAATCGATTTCTTTATTTAAATAAAACAGAAAATAATGAACACATGTTTTTTAGAGAAAGTGTAAACCCTTTTCGACAATTTACAATTTAATAAACTGGTATAGAAAGGAGTTCTTCCAAAGAGTGTTTCGATGAAATCGATTTCTTTATTTAAATAAAACAGAGAGTAACAAACACATTTTTCTTAGAGAAAGTGTAAACCCTTTTCGACAATTTACAATTTAGTAAACTGGTATAGAAAGGAGTTCTTCCAAAGAGTGTTTCGATAAAATCGATTCTTTTATTTAAATAACACAAAAAGTAACAAAGTATAAACGATACAATGTTTCACGATTCGCGACTCGGTACACTGACGTAGAAATCTATCCTTTCGAAAACTATTTTAACTTTTAATTTTTAGTCAAATGAAACGCTCAAAGAAACGTGGACAACATGGTGCTTTATTGTTTATTTAGATTCGGTGCACTGACCCGAGAAATCTGAAATTTTTCCTTCCTTATAAAACACTTTGAATGACCACTTAAACCTTTCTCGATCCATGGGTCGATTTACTCCAATTTTGTACGTGCCCCTTGCACAACGATGCATTTAAATTGCATCGTGCAGTCGAGAGACAGGTACAAGTCCAAGAACCATATTTTGAGATATTTTATCAAACAGTCTATCAATGTCGATAAACTTCGCTAAACACGAATATAGAATACTTTTTTCGCACTGTTCTCGATCTTACGCATAATTTCGTGATTATTTAAAACCGATCAATTCCGTACTTCGACTCATCGATTCTATCCAACTGTTTCAAAGACCCCGCGCGTATTTCCAGAATCTAGACATGTCTAGAAGTCTATATACACTCGAACAGGACAAACGTACAGCTACCTTGACATTTGCATTTAAAGTTTGTTCGCTAAACGTATCGACTACCCTGGAATTTTGAAACCTTTTAAACTTAATGCTCCCCCTAGGACACTTGAGAGATTTCTCCTTTTTTCTAACCAGCCAGACACGCCAACAACTGGTGAAAAGAACTGTAGAGATCATACGTGCAGATTACGAAACTTGTTAAGAAAACGTATACCAATAATTACGCTCACTGTCTAATCTCACATATTCGTGTTATACTTGTTACATTTATTCGTACACCGACTTCCCCTCGCTGTATACGATCTACGTATGTATTATTACTAACGTGTCTTTAACCGTGCAATAATAATAACAATTAAAACACTGTTTCTAACTTGCTCGCTCGTTCGTGGATCGTTAACACGCGATTTTCGACCAACGTATTCCCAAAAGAAGAGATCGTCGAATTTCGAGGCGAGACGATATAAATTCGAATGATATTCCCTCGAACGATTTCGTCGAAGATTTCCAACGACATCGTTAAACTTTCAACAAACGTACTTTCAAGAGTCCGTGAACGAAACACCCTTCACTTCGTCTGGAACGAAGAATCCATAAAGAGAACGCCACTGGATGTAATCCACATTCAGCGATCAGAATTTTTGATAAACGCGATTCCACTATTGGCCGAGATTTAATTATTAACATCGTTACTGCCGTGAAAATACGATTCATGGCCGTAAAGACGGATTTTTCTCGCATTGTGAACACAACTCGGTCGCATTCCTCGAGATCTCCCGAGACTTTATGAAAAAAGTTCTGAAAAATTATTCTGCAATTAATCTCCAAAAGTAACGAAACAATTCAATTCCGACTAATCGTTATTTAAATCATTTGTGTATCAATATTATCAATATTAATTATTTAAATCACACACCTGCATAGATATGTGACACTTCGACTCCCACTTTTTTTATACTAAAAGATTCAATGGAGACTCGATGGAAACGGAAATAGGTACGCGATGGTACGTCATCCGGTTGAAATCTGGACACTTTTAGTTACAAGACGAGCTCATCCATTTGCCTACGATCTTCCAAGGAGTGGATCCTCTTAAATCCAGCTAGTTCGAAGCGTTCTCCACATTTCTTCGAACAACGACTCGAGCACTTACCTAGCGTACGACGTCAGGATCTGTTGGAAAAATTCGTATCGATTTTCAAACGCAACGATTCGAGCATCTACCTCGTGTACGACGTCAAAATCTGTTGGAAATATTCGTATCGATTTTCAAACGCAACAAGAAACCTGTACATTCGTCCAGCTTCGTCACGTATTCGACATACGAGCGCGCGCGCGAACACCGAGAAGCATTTATCGTGCACGAGAATCGCTACATCGCGTACGACGTCAAGATCTGTTGGAAAAATTCCTATCGATTTTCAAACGCAACAAGAAACCTGTACATTCGTCCAGCTTCGTCACGTATTCGACATACGAGCGCGCGCGCGAACACCGAGAAGCATTTATCGTGCACGAGAATCGCTACCTCGCGTACGACGTCAAGATCTGTTGGCAAAATTTCTATCGATTTTCAAACGCAACAAGAAACCTGTATATTCGTCCAGCTTCGTCACGTATTCGACATACGAGCGCGCGCGCGAACACCGAGAAGCGTTTATCGTGCACGAGAATCGCTACCTCGCGTACGACGTCAAGATCTGTTGGAAAAATTCGTATCGATTTTCAAACGCAACAAGAAACCTGTACATTCGTCCAGCTTCGTCACGTATTCGACATACGAGCGCGCGCGCGAACACCGAGAAGCATTTATCGTGCACAAGAATCGCTACCTCGCGTACGACGTCAAGATCTGTTGGAAAAATTCGTATCGATTTTCAAACGCAACAAGAAACCTGTACATTCGTCCAGCTTCGTCACGTATTCGACATACGAGCGCGCGCGCGAACACCGAGAAGCATTTATCGTGCACGAGAATCGCTACCTCGCGTACGACGTCAAGATCTGTTGGAAAAATTCGTATCGATTTTCAAACGCAACAAGAAACCTGTACATTCGTCCAGCTTCGTCACGTATTCGACATACGAGCGCGCGCGCGAACACCGAGAAGCATTTATCGTGCACGAGAATCGCTACCTCGCGTACGACGTCAAGATCTGTTGGAAAAATTCGTATCGATTTTCAAACGCAACAAGAAACCTGTACATTCGTCCAGCTTCGTCACGTATTCGACATACGAGCGCGCGCGCGAACACCGAGAAGCATTTATCGTGCACGAGAATCGCTACCTCGCGTACGACGTCAAGATCTGTTGGAAAAATTCGTATCGATTTTCAAACGCAACGACAAACCTGTAAATTCGTACGAGCGCGCGCGCGAACACCGAGAAGCATTTATCGTGCACGAGAATCGTTACGATCGTTACCATATCTCACCTAGATGCTTCTTAGGTGACCAATGATAGCATTAAATTAATTTTTATCGCGATTATATTAAAACATCCATGATATTACAACGTGTACGTACGCGTCGTTTATTGTCACGGAAGCGTTACATCGCGAGAAACGATAAACGTGTATGTATCTTTTTTATTTTTTTAATCGTGTTCACGTTATTGAAAAGGACATTGTTTTATCGTTTCGGTGGTACAACATCGACTGGAGATCGGTGACGGTGAACGAATCGGGCTCGGAGTACGCGTAACCGTGAGTCTCCAGAACGAACGCCGATAAGCGTCGCCTTTAATCGTGAATTATGCACGCGTTAATTATTAAAGCCGGACTTTTATCGAGGAACGCGCGTGTCGCGTCTTGTACACGAATTAGCGTGGATATTGCCTCGAGATTAAAGCGACATCGGACACAACGTTGAACGATTTTCTTTTCGGTTACTCGAAGAAGAGGGGGACACATCTCCCCTCTCATTCACTCTTATCGCGTAGAAGCGTCCTTTACGGGAACTTTTATAACGAACAACGCGAAATATTCGGTATTCGCCTCGAGAAGACGCGGTTCGTGCGAATCGGGATAATTTATGGCTCAATCGGAGCGAAATCGCACAGCGACGTAATCTCGTCGTTTCTAGAGAGCTCGACGAATTCTTCCGTCTCTCCCCCCCTCCTCTAACCCCGTTCCCCCATCGCTGGGCAATTAGCCCCGCGGGCAATCGCGATGGGGAGAGAGCGAATCGACGGGTTTAAAAACGAACGACTGGAGCCCGCCGGGCGTTTCAACGAGTCAAATAATCATACGGTTAATATTAATTGCGGTAGAAGACGATTAACGTTAGCGGGGAGCATTTTGCGGAATTAAGCGAACGAGCGAGCACGGTTACTTACTTAGCTCGCAACCGCCGCGCGGCGTATAAATCCGTATCTCGGGGATCTTCTCAAATAATCAAAGCAATTAAATAGCCACATCGCGGCAGCCGTGTCGATGGATCAGTACCCGAGACGATGAGAGACAGCTGCGCTACCATTCCGGCCGTTTCCACTCGCCATTAAACGGTAATTAAAAGGTAATTGCGCGAGTTTGCATCCGCTCGATAACAAAGTAACAATCGTTTCCGGCCGGGAGGCCCCCGATCCGCGGATACGATGCCGCAACAGCGGTAAACAACGTTCCGCGTTCGCAAGGTACACGCTGAAATCGCGAGCGTTTCTTATTCAAGGGAATCACGATCGTTGGTCCTCCCACCCATTTAACCTTATCGTTGGAAAGTGTTCTCGTTGGAGTGTCGTTAATTTGGTGGTTTTTTTAATTCGTGATTACGGTAGGATGTGGCTATCTTTTTCAAAATAATTCGTAAATTTTTATAACCTACATTTTTCCTCTGTGATAAGTCTGGAGATATGTCACTTCGTTGGACTCCACTCCTCCCGAAAATTCGTAAAATTCAAGGGAAAAGATTACACTTTGGAATCTGTTTGTACGTGATTTTGGCGTGGGTCATAAATGACCCAGACCTAACCGACCACCTGTACGGGTACTGATCCATCGATTGCTAAAGATTTTGGCTATCTTTAAATGATTCGTTAAGCAGGTGTCTATTGCTAGTTTAAGTATTTATCATTGTGGAAGGAATCACAATTGCCCTCCTTATAACTCTTGGTTGGAAAGTGTACTCGTTGGAGTATCGTTAATTTGGTGTCTTTTTAATTCGTAACAACGCTAGGATGTGGTTTTTGGCTATCTTTCAAGTGACTCGTTAAGCAGGTGTATATTGCTAGTTTAGTTAGTTACCATTATAGAAGAACCTAACCCAGACCTAACCCTATGGTTGAAAAGTGCACTTGTTCGAATATTACTGACTGAGTGTCTTTTCAATTCTTCGCGATAACGCTAGGATGTGTTTTCGTCTACCTTCCAAGTGACTCGTTAAGCAGGTGTCTATTGTTAATTTAGCTATTTACCATTATGGCGAGCAAATAAATATTACTTTCTTTCATTCCAGAGTAATCTGAACTACTGATAGATTCCAGTATATTGACCCTCCGAGGACGGACCTTGTAGAGGTCGAATCTGGGTCATTTCCGACCCACGTCAAAATTGCGTACAAACAGATTCCAAAGTGTAATCTTTTCCCTTGAATTTTACGAATTCTAGGGAAGAGTAGAGTCCAATGGAGTGACAAGTCTCCACACTTGTTATAGAGGAAAAATATAGGTTTATAAAAATTTACGAATTATTTTGAAGAAATAGATTTATTATAGAGAAAAGGAGACTCAGTATATTTAGGAAATAGGAAATATTTATTAATTTTCTGCAAAATTTCTACGCAAAATTATCGTTGTTCAAATGAATCTGGCCATTCTGAAGGTATGGTAAAACTCTTGTAATACTTCGACTAATCTGTTGAATGTTTGAAAGATAATTAACGTGAGATCTGAAAAACAGCTAACGTCTGTCAAATAAGTGACTTTTTCGTCGAATGATCATAAATTCCTTTTCGCCGACCTGGAGGTTCAAGTACAGAATCGACAGAAATTTTGTCGTAATACCTGGGTCTCGAGTGACCCACATTCCTCCTACGAGGGTTAAAATGTTCCTCGTATGTATCTTAGGAAAATCGACGATCGAGGAAAAAGAGGAACTTGTGAAATTGATTATATGTATACAATAGAAAACGTCATAACGTCTTCTGAAAATATGCTATGTAATTTAACGTAAATTTCTCTGTAAAAGCAGTTGGAACCAGGAATTTTGACACCTGATGCTGCTAGCTTTTGTCTTTCAATTGTCTCATCGAGCAAGTGTTAACGCATCGTCCTATAAATTAGTGTACCGTTCGTATGAAAAAATAGTGTATTGTAATGCTAGGATGTGTTAACACCTGCATGTTGAGACACTTGGTAGGTGGATGAAAGTTAGTAGCTTTCTATGTACTCTATTTGCTATATAGCACACAGTAGCTTTCTATGTACTCTATTTGCTATATAGCACACAGTAGCTTTCTATGTACTCTATTTGCTATATAGCACACAGTAGCTTTCTATGTACTCTATTTGCTATATAGCACACAGTAGCTTTCTATGTACTCTATTTGCTATATAGCACACAGTAGCTTTCTATGTACTCTATTTGCTATATAGCACACAGTATCTCTATGTACTCTATTTGCTATATAGCACATAGTAGCCCTATGTGCTATATTTTTATTAGTCATAGTTTACTTTTTCGTACGAATACTATAGCGGATGATAGAATCTTAGGATGCGTTGATACTTACATAGTCAGATGATTGGTAGCTGGACAATAGTTAGTAGCGTTAGGTGCTGTGTTTTAATTAACTATAGACTCTCTACAATTTTCCACACGAACCATCTAGCGAATTGTAAGACCCTAGGATGCATTAACACCTGCATGTTGAGACAATTGGTAAGTGGACGAAAGCTAGCAACGTCAGGTCTGTTTCAATTAATCATAGACTCCATAATTTTCCACACGAACCGTCTAACGACTCGTAGGATCCCAGAATGCGTTGACACCTGTGCGATAAGAAAATTGAAAGCCAGTCAAAACTTCTTTGACCGGTTACAGACATCGATATTACTCGACTGGAACAAGTCCTCGTCAGATTGCTCCGGAATGAACGAAAGTAAATTAATTTTCTCGATATAACATTAACCAGCTGAACCAACATTACATCGGTACCTGCTCGAGTCTAAAAACTAGAATCACTCGACTCTTATTGTTCATCGACATTCGTCGACCGGTGTTTATCATCTGATTTACCCAGCCGACCGGTGTCACTGAGAATAAATTTATTTACTCGTCAGGTAGCCAATTAGCTAAACCAGAGATGCATCGACAGCTGCACGATCGGTTCTAAGATCGACAAAAGGAACCTCGATCATCCATGTTAGTCAATCGCAGTCGGATTAATAAATTGATCCGCCCGTTACCAAATACCCTTTACCACCATCGTCACTCGACCAAGGCATTCGTAAAATCACTCGACAGCATCGTAGTCGCCATGTTTTGCATACTCGTCGATGTCCCTCATCGGACACCTGGTATCGACGAAATCTCCTGCAAGTGATCATCAAGCAAAACTGTGTCCCGTTGTATACGTCGATATCCCGCGACGTGTTCCCACGATCGATGAAAAATCAAGCTCCCGTGAACCGCGACGATACGTTCCACCGTCTCCGAAGCATCGTCCGTTTCCCATCGAGGTCGTATCGGGGTTCACCGGCTAGAGCATGAAGACCCACACGGTTCTCACGAGCAGCTTTCCATAAATTGCTCGGAACGTCGAAACGGGCGGCGTCGCGGCGCGTACCCGAGCCCTGGTCGTAACATGGTAGCGTCAGGTAGCACGGTGATCCAGCAGCATGGTCGACGACGCTCTCGTCGTTCCGCGTTGCCGCGCTGAGCGTAGCCCTCGTGGACTCCGTAGCTCGCAACCCCGTTCTCGTCCCGTTTCTTCGACACCACCTCCGGCCGCGATGGAGGCACGGTTACACCAGGTGAGTTTTTCTCACCTGGTGCAACGAGGGGTCCGTTCGTCCAACCAGGTCGCGGCGTTGCTCGGGCCCACGGGCCAATCCCCGTGGTGATGATCGCGCCAGGTCCAGAGCCACAGCCTCCTTTCGTTTTCCCTCTCCGTTCCGCTCGGGAACGGACCGGTGCGTCCGTCCTGCTCGTTACGGGTCTCTCCGCTTTGCGTCGCGGCGCGGCTCTCCTCCGCTCCACCGTGGTCCTCATTAGTGCCTCCTACCTACCACCGGGCGACGAGACGTCGTATCCTGGTCCTTATATCAACGACGCGTAGGAAAAGGGCGAGCGTGCCCCTACCGAAACCTCGCCTCTCTCGCTCTACGCTCCAAGAGTAACGCCCCTTTCTGATACCTGGTCATGTTTCATTATTTTCCCCCGGAATCATTAAGCCCGGCCGAGTCATCTCCCTCCTAAGAGGCGCGGACTGGACTCCCGTCAGCCCTCCTCCTACTCCTCCACCGTGGAGGAGATTAAACTGGCCGCGTATACACGCGCACACCTGAACACTGAGGACGCCAGCGAGCGTGTGCACGTATACACGGACGTACACTTACTCCCCTCCACGGTTCGCTCCGCTTCACCTCACCCCGCTCACCCACCGCGGCGGTGGTTCTTTTTTCGCTCCGACTACTACCCCTTCCACTGTCTCTTCTTTCTTTCTCTCACTCTCTTTCTCTCTCTTTCTTTCTCTCTTTCTCTGTCTAGCTCTCGTTACGGTCTATCTCCGTTCGGTTCCGATCCAGCGATCTCTCTCTCTCTCTCTCTCTCTCGGTGTTCGATTCTCCCTATCGCGCTTCTACTCCGCTCGAGCGGAGATTCTCGCTCCATTCATTCCTCCTCCCCGTCCGCGCGGCCGTTCCTCCGGCCGCTACGGCGGCTTTTTAATTCCGACGCGGCGCGCAGTGCGGTGCTGCCATCTGCTACTTGCGGGAACTAAGCGTTTTTACGCTCGTTGCAACGCTCGGTCCCGAACCCGCTCGGATCCGCTCGGTCGTGTCGCGAGTGTGCGTGCCCGTCGCTCTCACCGTACGTGTGTGTCCCTCGCGCGTGTGACGCGGCCCGCGCGGAAATTTCGCCGAGAGAGCCGTACGCGGGCCGACTACCCGGCGAGAAGTCACCGCGAGAATGATCCCCCGGCTACCCCGAAATGATTTATCGCGTAATGGAACGCGGCACGGGGCACCTACTCGCGGGACGAAGATGAATGGCGCGACGAATCGTCCCGGTGACCGTCGCCGCTCGCCACGATCTACGCGAAGCGGTACCGGTGGTACGGAGCGGACGATAACAGGGATTTCGTTCGTAGAAAGTGACCATTGGGATCGAGACGATGGACATGGTTACTTTCGGGAGGTACGAGTACTGGATTTCGTTGGTAAATAGGTCGAGGGATCGTTGATTCGTCGAGTGACACCTCGGAGAACAGAGCTGATGGAGTTTCGGAAGTTGTGTGATCTAGAGCTGGTTTAAAGAGAGGTTGAGGAGTTGTTTACCTGTTGAGAGGCACTTTGGAGAATAGAGTAACTTTATAGAGTCGATAGAGTTTGGATTGTATTGGGACATTTGGAAGTTGTATGATCTAGAGCTGGTTTAACGAGGGGTTGATGAATTGTTTACCTGTTGAGAGCCACTTTGGAGAATAGAGTAACTTTATAGAGTCGATAGAGTTTGGATTGTATTGGGACTTTTGGGAGTTGTGTGATCTAGAGCTGGTTTAAAGAGAGGTTGAGGAATTGTTTACCTGTTGAGAGGCACTTTGGAGAATAGAGTAACTTTATAGAGCTAATAGAGTTATGATTGTATTGGGACTTTTGGAAATTGTGTGATCTAGAGCTAGTTCGATGAGAGGTTGAGACATTGTTTACTCGTTGAGAGACATCCTGGAGAATAGAGTTGATAGAGTTTAGATTGTATTGGGACTTTTGGAAGTTGATCTAGAGCTAGTTTAACGAGGGGTTTCGGAATTGTTTACCTGTTGAGAGACACTTTGGAGAATAGAGTAACTTTATAGAGTCGATAGAGTCGCGTTCGTATTGGGATCTTTGAACATTGTGTAATCTAGAGCTAGTTTAATGGGAGGTTGTAAAATTGTTTACTCGTTGAAACACACTCTAGAGAATAGAGTAACTTTATAGAGTTGATAGAGTTGCGATCGTATTGGGACTTTTGGACGTTGTATAATCTAGAGCTCGTTCGATGAGAGGTTGTATAATTATTTATTTATCGAGAGACATCCTACAATATAAAGATTGTTAGTTTCAATCGTATTGGGATATTTGGAAACTGTATAATCTAGAGCTAGTTTAATGAGAGCTTCCAGAATCGTTTACTTCTTGAAAGACACCCTAGAGAATAGAGTAACTTTATAGAGTTGATAAAGTTGCGATCCTATTGAGACTTCTGGACGTTGTATAATCTAAAGCTAGTTTAATGAGAGGTTTCAGAATTGTTTACTTGTTGAGACACGCTCTAGAGAATAGAGTAACTCTATAGAGTTGATGGAGTTTGGATCGTATTGTGATTTTTGATCGTGGTGTAATCTAGAGCTGGTTCGATGAGAAATTATAGAACTATTATATTTATTCGTCGAGAGACACCCTGGAAAATAGAGCTGGTGGAGTTTGGATCGTGTTGTGACATTTTGTCGTTGCATAATCTAGATCTAGTGCGATAAGAGATTGTAGAATTGCCCGATCGTAGCGACAAGAGATTGTAGAATTGCTCGATCGTAACGATCGAGATAAGAGAACTGTCCGGTCGTGGCGATCGAGATAGTGGACTTCTGATCTTATTGTGACTTTCGGGCAAACCAAATTCGGTTAGTTCGATAACAGATTGTAGAATTGTTTACTCGTAGAGAGACCCCCTGTAGAAGTAGAACTAGAGATTGTAAACTTTCGAGTTTTGTAAGATTTCAAACCAGATTAGTTCCCAAAGAGGTAGAATCGATACTCTGTAGAATACAAATGGTGGATTTTCCCATTGTACTATAACTTTTGAGCGTTGCAAATTTCAAATCTGACTAATTCGACGAGATTGTAGAATTATCTCCTCGTTGAGAGACTCCCTATAAAAGCACAAATAGAAAAATCCTGACTTTCGAGTGCTCCATCGTTGTATCATACTAGTTAATTCGAGGAAAAATTGTGGAATTGTTGAATCGTTGCTAGACACCCTATAGAATCGAACAATCGACGTACACTTATAACCAACCAATTGTTTCAAAAATTGCAAACACTCCCAGTAATACATACCGATAAATATCACACGAATTATCGTAGAACTAGTCGTACGTCGACTCGTAACGACCGTCGCGTCGACTTGTGCGGCGGTTTTTCTCGCACACGTACGATTACAATTATCGTATCCAAATGTTGTACGATTAATCATAAGTACGATTACAGTAGAACGACGCTTGTACCGTTACGATTATCCGTGGAAGTCGCGCGATTAAAGCTTGACTGTCGCATCGACTCGTGGGATTCTTTCGTTCGTTCGCGTACGCTACATTACGATTATCGCGTCGAGCAAGTTCGCACGATGCATCGTGGATACGATTAAAGTGCAACTACACGCGTATCGTTACGATTATCGATCAGTCGTACGATTTATTTTGCGATCGGTCGTGCAACAAAGTGCAACTACAGTATCGTTACGATTATCGATCAGTCGTACGATTTATTTTACGATCGGTCGTGCAACAAAGTGCAACGACGATCGTATCGACCTTTTATCACTATTTATTCGAACTTCCTCCACCATTTATCGTACACGGCCCCATTTCCAGCACGCGCTATAATTTCTCTTCTCCTTTCTTTCATTCGACGAACTACCTACGAATTTTTCAAACTTTCGCGACACGTTTCGAGACAACCGTCGACCGCGTCCCTCGGGAAGACCGACGATGTGACAGCGTTGCAGCGAGCAACGACAAGGGATCCGATGTCACGATAATACCAATATGCGTCTCGCAATTATCGTTCGCACGATGTAAACCCGCTCCTGTCGCAGCTCGTTGCTCTTTACACACGTTTTTAATCGGTCCATCGCACTCGAGAACAATCGAGAGTGTATTACGATCTTGGTGTACATTCCAAGGTTCTACCCTCTTATCGAGAACTATCATCGACTACCTAGGTGCTCCCAGACACCGATACCATGAAACGACTGCAATCGAAGCTCTAAAGACTTAACAACATCGATCACGAAACAATCCGATCCCCTCGTACACAAACGCTACTGTCTCCGCGCGAGAAGAACGCAAACGAGTCTTTCCATCCCCACTCTCGCCTCCCGATCGCGTATCCACCTCCCCGCTCCACTCTCCGTCGATCACCGGCCACGCCCCTCGCCCAACAGCGACGTCACGCGCGACAGTGGGGCGGTACTCCGGAGTGGGGGTGTAAACACTCGGCCTTCTTCTCTCGCGCGGACAGTACCTGCTCTGAACCGCGAAAACGCATCGCTCTCGGCCTATCCTACACTGTTACCATCGCTTAACCGATAATAAAATAAAACAAAAGAAAACAAAAGACCGTACCGATTGACTTGACGAACGCGTTAGCGAATTTCACAGGACGGTTCCACGCTCGAGCTGGTAGGTAGATCGAAGCGAGCGGGTAACCTCGAGAGGGCGCGACTACGCGCGAGGATAGATCATAGAATCGGAGACTCGAGCACGCCACGGGCTGCCATTCGAGCAGCCGCGATAACGAACGCGAAACCTGCCATTGCCCGTTCGGACCGATAAACCCGTGCGTCTTATCGGCGATGAATGACTGCCCCGTACACGGGTCTGGGTTGCCACGGCCGAGATCCAGCGATAAACCCGCGCTAATGAACGACGAGCGGAGCGGCCCGTTCCCCCGGGGAATATTTCAGAAACGATTCGTGTTAATCGCGCGAAATTACGCCGCGCGTTCCCGGCCACGGCTGAGCGGGAACGTTCCGCGCGGAGCGTTACGCGCCGAGTCGGCCAGAAACCGCGGAACGCGAACAGAGGAAACCGCGAAATTTATCGGCGAGCTATGAACACGGTGGAAACGTATAACGGGAACGAAATTAGGTAAACTGGTAGAGGGTGAGTAGAGGGGGGGTGGGGATGGAATTATTGTCCCTAGGAGGATACGTGGATCGAGCCTCGGTCCGATTTCGGATCGACGAATCCGATAAAAAGCGGAACGAAACGATCACGTGCAGAAAATACCGGGTTGCGGGTATCCGTGGTAATTACAGCTGTCGTTCAGCGAGGCGACGAAAGGTGAGAAGCGTGGCGTCGGGTCGTTACCTGTGAACGCAATTTTCACGTTCTTTAACCGAGTCTGTCATTAACCGAGGAGGAACGGAATGGAAGAGACCGAGTGGAACTTCTTTTTCCGCTTTCGGGACTATCCGGGATCGCGAGCCGCTTCGAGATCGTGAGTGGGGTCTTGCGAGCTGGTTCAGTGCAATTGTACCATCGGGCGACCGTGGCGCCACCTGAGGTTCTTTTTTTTATTTATATTTACGTAACTTAGTTTGTGTAGAAAATTATCCGAGGTATTTTATTATCCGAGTTTCTTTCTCTTTTCACGAGTGTAATCTTTCAGAAGTTGTGTATTTGAGTGTTTCCGGGCGACGGTGGCGCCATCTGAGTTTCTTTTTTTTTATTTATATTTACGTAACTTAGTTTGTGTAGAAAATTATCCGAGATATTTTATTATCTGAGTTTCTTTTTCTCTTCACGAGTGTTATCTGAATACACTCTTCACGAGTGTAATCTTTCAGAAGTTGTGTATTTGAGTGTTTCCGGATGACGGTGGCGCCACCTGAGATTCTTTTTTCTATTTATATTTTATAACGTACTTTGTATCATTGAAAACTACCCGAACTACATTATTATCTAAATTACTTTTCTCTCTTCGCGAGTGTAATTTTCCACAAATTGTGTATTTGTGTATTTCCAGGTGATGGTCGTGCCATCTAAGTTTCTTTTTTCTATTTATACTCTGTAACTTACTTCGTGTTGCTAAAAATAATCCAAGCCACTTTATTATCTAAACTACTTTCCTCCCTTCGCGAGTGTAATCTCCCATCAATAGTATATCTGTGTTTCCAAATAACGATAGCGCCATCTGTTTTTCATTTACTTATATTTTCTAACCTATTCCGTATTGTCGAAAACTACGAGCTAAATCTAAATTTCTTCCACTCTTCACGAGTCGTTAATTAAATCGCAACAGGATCTCTTCGAAAGAATCGAATCCTCGTTTTCGACGATATATTCCAATCGCGTACAGTGTTCAATCGTGAACTAGAAGCAATCCGGAACTAATTTTAACGTAGCTCGTGCTTTTGACTCGGTAAGGTGGTTAGAATCCGAATAAAAAAACCAGTTGAACTTCGTGTACTCGCCGGTGTAGTTCGATCGAGGCCCAACGTAAACATAACCTAGAAATACTCCAATTCCACGCTATCTCGCGTTTCCGTTTTTCTTTTTCTCCCTTCTCTTTCCTTCTCGCTTTACAAAGCGGCGAGGAATTGCACGAAATGGCATTTCAACTTCGTGTATACGCCGGTTGCAATCTAATCCGGAGCCAACATCGACATAACCTACAAATAGTTTATCGCGCGGATAATGGCGTATTTGAACGCGTTTCCGCGGGAATTTCTACGTATGCGTCTCGAGTTTTCGTGGAACAGTTTTACCGTAACGTGCGTAACACGTTTCTTAACGCTTTGTCGACGCACGCTGTAACACGTGCAACATCGCCCGTGTGAATGTTACTCGAAACAACTTGTACGCTTTTGCAACAGAACGATACCTATTACCATCCGCTCACCGTAGCTCAAGAGACACTCTCGATTTCCCCGTTCCGTGAAATTAATAATTTTCAAACTGAAAAAATCCTATACACGACTCACCATCGCTTAGCAAATTTCCCACCGGGACCCCGTTTACAAGAAAAGACCACGGATTTCGCGTTCCGTTCGCGAAATTAATCGCGACTACGGTTTCCCCGGAACACTTCTACCGTAACGTTACACATTTCTCAACGACGCGACCAACACGGAAATATTTCTCAAAACTTCGCGTACACTCCTCTAAAAGATTCTATCGCTTACCAAACCAAGACACTTTCCCCTTTCCCTTACAAAATCAATACTCCCCCCGCTTACAACCCACTCCTTCCACCCATAACCTCAAAAAACGAACACCTTCGCTATCATATATAAAACTCCTTCGTCCAGTTTCCCAAATTCCTCTCCAAAAAATAAAAACACACCATTCTCGTTACTTTCCACTAAAAACAATAATAACATTCAGTTTCTTAAAATAAATAATAATTAGTAGTAAATGTACTACCAGTAAACAGTTTATTCGATAAATAGTAACCTTCACTTTCCAATTAATCATCAAAACTGATTTTCGATTAATCGCAAAATTTCCAATTAATCACAATGCCTGCGTGACGACCATAGAAACGTGTGTCGTAACTTCTCGGTCACCCAGTGACCACCACACTGGTGAAACGTGTTAATCGCGGCTGGACGACTGGCGTCGGTAGATCCTCTTCTTTTCCGCGGTCGCCATCAACGTCGAGCGACGGCTCCGTGAAAGTCCGCGGTTCGTAGGCTCGGCTCGGTGGACGAGTAAGAGAAGAAGGGGGGGTAAAAAAATGGTTCACCCGTGGAGGGTGCATCGTTCCGGGCGCATCCTCTCCGAGACTCGTGGTCGACGGCGGTACGAGCATTACGGGGCCGGCAATTTATCGTTATTACCGTTGACCGGCATGAATATCGTTCAGGAGCCGGGTTATAGCCGAGAGCCAATCGGGCCTCGTGATCTGTCTCCCCGTTTCGCTCTCCTGGCCGCGGCGTTGCACTCACGGCGACTTGCACCGTCGGCGAGCGAGCATTAACGCTCGAGTTACGCGGCCCTATCTACATCGGAATAATTATTGCCGCGCCGAGCAGGACGCGAGCGATCCCTGCGCCGCCGCGTACACACACACACCCCTCAGCCCTCAGCGCTGCCCCGCGCCTGATCCTGATCTACGGCCGACGAAACGCATCCTCAAGGACGGTGGAAATCTCGAGGGAACCAACGTGCCCGCACCGACCCCGCACGCTCCCCGATTCTCGCCCGATGGGAGATACGCGGGGATTAACCCTTGACCGGGCAACTTTCCTCGACAGTCAGCCCTTCCGGCTGGATGGTCTTTCAAGGAAATATTCACGCCGAGAGTCGAGAGTTTTCACGAGAGGTGCGAACCGACCAGTCGAGTGTTCCAGAGAGGAAGGTTTTGTTTGGAGTTAGGTCGGAGTGGGAGTCCCCGTGAGGAGATCGAAGAATTGGGAGGAGCGGGAGATTCTATTCGGGGTGTGGGAATGTATCTAAAGTGGAGTCTTGGGTTGCTGATGATTCGCAAGTGGGAATATAGTAGACCAGTTGTGGTTCTTTTTTATTTCGATTTGGGGCGTAGGAATACGTTCAAAATGGAATCTTTAGTTGCTGACGATTCGCGAATCGAAATAGGATTTTTTAGTCTTGAGTCTACTTCGAAGAATTGGGAGGATCGGGAGATTCTATTTGGGGTGTGAGTATGTATCCAAAGTGGAGTCTTGGGTTGCTGACGACTCGCGAGTGGGATTAGGATTATTGTTTATTTTAATTTGGGGCGTAGGAATACGTTCAAAATGGAATCTTTAGTTGCTGACGATTCGCGAATCGAAATAGGATTTTTTAGTCTTGAGTCTACTTCGAAGAATTGGGAGGATCGGGAGATTCTATTTGGGGTGTGAGTATGTATCCAAAGTGGGGTCTTGGGTTGCTGACGATTCGCAAGTGGGATTAGGATTCTTGTTTATTTTGATTTGGGGCATAGGAATGCGTGCAAGGTGGAATATTGAGTTGCTGACCAGTCAAGAGTCAAAAGAGGATTCTTTTGTTTTGAGTGGGAGAGTCCGTGAGGAAACTGAAGAATTGGGAAGATCAGACGATTACTATTTGGGGTGTATGTATGTATCCAAAGTGGAGTCTTGGGTTGCTGACGATTCGCAAGTGGGAATACACCAGTTGTGATTCTTTTTTATTTCGATTTGGGGCGTAGAAATGCATTCAAGATGAAATTTTGAGTTGTTGACAATTCGCAAATCGGAGTATGATTCTTTTCAATTTTGATTTGGGACGTAGGAATGTATTCAAGGTGGAATTTTAAGTTGCCAATGACTCGTGAATCGAAATAGGATTTTTTAGTCTTGAGTCTACTTCGAAGAATTTCGAAGACCAGGAGATTTTATTTGGGGTATGAAAATGCATCCAGTGTCTCTGCATCTGAATCATCAGCTTCCAAAGTATTGGAAAATTTCCAAAGGATCTAAAAAACTGTCTAAAATATTCAGATCCATTCCGAATGGAATCTTGCTAGACCTCGATACTTGCGCGCGAGCCTCGAGCGCCGCCTAGCGTCAACGAATGGAAGCAATCGGTTGGCAACGAGTGCACTTGCGAGCAGAATTCTTTCATTCGGAACAAACTTATCAGATAATCGACTACTAAATTCGATATCGACAATCTTCCTCTAATTCCAAAAATTCTATCACCATTAAAATTCGATTCTATCTTCCTCCAATTCCAAAAATTCTATCACCATTAAAATACAATTCTATCGACGTGCAACAATCGCGAAGAGTATCTAAGAGCACTCTTATTCCAACAGCAAAAGAATCACTCCCGTTTCTGAAACATACTCGACTCCGTAAAAATCGCAATCTATGTAGCCCGGTTCCACTACATTCTCGTCTTCGTTATCGGCGATTTATTTATTACTCGTAACCCGACGAAAAAATATCCGAATAAACGTCAGAGACGATCCCCGAGACGTCTGGTGAGGGCGATAAACTTGCTCCTTTTTCCACGTCTGTTCGCGCATAGACGAGGACGCATACGTCACACATCGCGAGGAAAGTTCGGGTACTTGTACAAACTGTACCGTACAGGACGTTTCGACAGCGACTGAGTAGGTATGCGCGGTACGAGGGTGGATGGGTACGGGGATGGGATATATAACGTCGTAACGCAGCAAAACTTACACGAAACTTTCCTGAGGGAAAAGAGCGGAGAGTCTACCGGCTGCGCGAATATACGCGCCCGGAAACTCAGCTTCGACGGAAACATAACGTCGCTCGCGAGAGCACGGAAACAGGGGCGTAAGGCAGAGCTGGAAGAAGGAAGAAATCGGAGGTGCGGTGCACGTGTCGTGCTCGCGAAGGGTGAAGTGGCTGAAACAGCCCCGAACTGCGCGAGTTCGCGCCTCGCAACTTTGGTCTGTACCCACCCCATCCCACCTCCGTGTACAACGGGAAACTTTATCTCGGATTAAGTTCGTCCTGACCTCATCCCTGACGCGTCGGGAATTATTCTTTGTTTCGACAACGTGGCCGCGATCGAAAAGGTTCGCGAGAGGCAAACCGAACGAGTTTGAATCGAGGTAGTTGCCGCGCGTGGGTCTTCTCGGACCCGGAGAGTCCTTCACCGTATTTAGGAAATCAACATTGTCATTTCTGATGACTCATCGTTGGGTTCAATTGAAAATTTACCAGTAAAGCGTTTTTGTGTCAGCTTGGAAATTAGAGGAATTTTATAAAATTGTGCGCAGTTAATCGAAATTAGTAACTAGGATTTTTTTTTAAAATTGAGAAATAGAATTTCTGTTCGATGTATTTCTCTAAGGTTGAATTACGTAATTATTTCGAATGGAAAAGATTCGCGAGAGACAAGCTGAACGAGTTAGAATCGAGGTAATTGTCGCGCGTGGGTCTTCTCAGACCCGGAGAATCCATTCCCCTTATTTAGGTTAGTACGACTTTCTGCTAGAAATTAATATTGTCACGTCGGATGACTCATTATTGGGTTCCATTGAAAATTTACCGATAATGTGTTTTTATGTCAGTTTGGAAATTGGAGAAATTTTATAAAATCTTATTTAGTTTTTCTGATTTTTCTTAAAAATTAAGAAACAGAATTTTTATTCCAAGTATTTCTGTAAAGTTAAATTACGCAACCACCTCGCGTGGAAAAAATTCACAAGCTGAGCGAGTTAGAATCGAGGTAATTGCCGCGCGTGGGTCATCTCAGACCCGGAGAATCTCATCCTAGGATTAAATTGAAAATTTCCACTGATCACGAATAATGCATTTTCGCGTCAGTTTGGAAACTGGTGGAATTGTCTAAAATCGTGCGCAGTTGATCGAAATTATTAACTACGATTTTTCATAAAAATTGAGAAAGTTAAGTGAAAGTACAATTTTTGTTCGAAGTGTTTCCGTGAGATCGAATCATGGGTCCGTTCGGACCCAGATGAACTCACACCGAGCGAGTTTGACGAAAAGAATTGGCACCATTGCAAAGTGCGATATTTTTCAACTCGGGAAGGAAGAATTTACGAAAATCCGAGAAAAGTAGGGTCGAGTTGTCTCGCGAGTCGCCGTTTACGAACGTCATGGAAATATTTATTCACTGTCAGAGCCGTGTCTGTCGCTCGGGAACGTCGTGGAAATATTTACTCGCCGACGGAGTCGGTCTTTCGCTCGCAAACGTCGTGGAAATATTTATTTACCGACGTAGTCACGATTTACAAGCGAACGATCCACTCGGCGAGGTCGTTCTCTTATCACGAAACGATCGATTACGACGCGCGAAAGTATCGATCCGAAAACCGAGTTCCGCGGTCGCGGGGGAAATCGTTGTTACGGAAAATTCGACAGGGCTCGAACTCGTGGAAATGTTTTCGACGATCGGATTGGCGGTCACTGTGTTAAGTGGATTTCCCGAACAGAAAGCTACACGCGCGTTATTCTGCTCCAGTGAACGCGAGCTAGATTCTCGGGAACGATCGAAAAATCGTTGCTAACCGCGGCGGGCGAGACTCGCGATTAGGATTGAAATAAATCGCTCGTACTCAAAGCCGAGCGTACCCGCCGGTTTGACTCGGAACCGTGTACGCCGTGCTTGTACACCTTTTTTTAATTGAAAAACTTGTGGTAATAAGCGAGCGTAATGCGTGTAATGGTAACGAGCGATATTTATAGGACTGTAACGTTCATAACGAACGTATTAATTATTAATAATTTCCTGCGCGCGGCGTTGTACTCGGGACGCGATCGGGAACTTTCGGTTTGTCCGTAAAATCATTTTTCTCGACGTTACAACGCGCCGGTGAACGGGTCGAGACCGTTTCGAGAGCACCGAACACGTAGCGACGGACACGTGAGTCTAGCCGTACAAAATTGGCCGCTCAAGGCCACCGAAGGGTTACCCCCACCACTCGCCACGACGAAACACCGCCCACGCGTCGATCGTCACGGAGGGGGCGTTCTCTGAAAATTGTTATCGCGATCACGGCTATTTCTCTTGGAAATTTGAATCCCTATCGTTACACACGGGTAAACGGATTATCCGGTAGAGTTACGCGAATAATCCGCGTTCGAATCGCTGTCTAGTTGAACGATAACGCTCTTTGTTTCTTTTTTCCGTGGTCGCAGGGGGAGTTTCTTTTGTTCGTGGTTCACGTTGGAAATTCAAAGGAACGAGTCGACGAGGGACTTGTATCGCGCTGGTACCGGCAAGCATTCTCGAGTCTTCCCTCGCGTCGCGTTGTCTTAATATGCGCGAACTGCGAAAGTTCCGCCGTAAAAGCGCGACAAGGAAGCGACTCGAGTAACGAGATCGGGCCGCTCGTCGTTTCGTTCGTACTTCCCGAGGTGCCCGGGGCTCTTCGTATTTAATGCGCGCCGTTAAAAGACAACTTTCGTCATTAACAAGCAGCGTACGCCCCGTTCGGATCGCTTCCAACGATCTATTCCATCCGCGAGCGAATTACAGCCTCTATTAAGCAACGATGCGCGTCGCTTTGAATGTTAACGAAGTTTCGGTTTCCCGACGAATCAACGCCCCGATGAATATAATAGGGAACTTCGCGGTCACGCGACTCGCGAGCCAATCGGATGTTAATTAGAATCGCTCGGGACTTGATTCGCGCTCGAAACTAACCGAGTCGTTAATAACGCCTGTAACGGTACGAAAAATCTAGTAAGAAGCTTGGAACACGTTCGGATGGTTACAGGTGTATTTCCATCGGCGACGGAAGACACGTTTCACGATTTTACGTCTTAATAATTCCGCTCGATACGCAATACAAAATAGCTGCTTATACGGCGATGACTCGCGCGACGCACGGGAATCGAGGCCGCCGATTATCAATATGCGAGGCATGGCTGGAGAATTTATCGTCGAAACCGGCCGAAGGGGACAATGAATGGGATACAATGGGTTTTGTTTTCGTAGCTGTGTACTTTTGAAAGAACGCGAACAATGGTGGGGGATGACTCCTGAAATTTTACCGGTACTCGAGACATCTACTTGTCATTCCTCGCGCGAGGAAACACGAGTCCGTGGCACGCGTAGAGACCATTATCGAGGGAGTCGGACCGAGCCGCGAGCTAATTATTCTTTTTCAAATTTCTCGCGCCTGCGCGCTCTCTCACGAGAACGTTCTCTTCCGTTCGCGAGTGGAACTTCATTTTTGGAGACTGAAAACCTTCGAGGAAGAAATTCGGACTTCAAAGCGACGCGTCCGATATGTTTCGTACGAAAGCTTCTCGAGGTACGTTACTTTTTATCGGAAAATCGAAGTTAAACCGTAATTTGACATTGATTAATCCGTTATGTTGGGATTGGTAGTTGAATAGGTATTATGCAATTGTCGGTGTTTGATTATAGTGATAAATTAATAATTTCTTCGGTCGTAGACCGGATAGTCCCTCTGCAAAGACTCAGGGATACTCTTAAGAAATTTTTCACAATTATCGAACATCGTTGCAAGAGCTACTCCGTACGGTGTGAAATTTTGCATAAATTTTCAATGGTCGTATATTAATCAAAAATTCGGTAAAAGATACACTATACAGAAATTGCTCTCGCTATGGTGTTCGATAATTGCGATAAACGCTTCCATAAATGTAGCGATACTCTTGAAGAATCTCTCACAATTATTGAACACCGTCGCAAGAGCAACATAAATTTTCAATGCACATAAATTAATCCAATATTCACTAAAAGATACATTACACATAAATTGCTCTCGCAATGGTGTTCGATAATTGCGATAAACACATCCAGCAATACTCTTGACGAATCTTTCACAATTATTGAACACCGTCGCAAGAGCGATCCCGTACAGTATAAAATTTTGCATAAATTTTCGATGGTTGTAAATTAGACCAAAAAATACAAGATACATTACACAGAAGTTGCTCTCGCAATGGTGTTCGATAATTGCGATAAACGCTTCCATAAATGTAACGATACTCTTGACGAATCTTTCACAATTATCGAACACCGTCGCAAGAACAATTCCGTACAGTGCAAAATTTCGTATAAATTTTCAATGAATGTAAATTAATCCAAAATTCGGTAAAAGATACATTGCACAGTAGTTGCTCTTGCAATGGTATTCGATAATTGCGATAAACACATCCAGCAATACTCTTGACGAATCTTTCACAATTATCGAACACCGTCGCAAGAACAATTCCGTACAGTGCAAAATTTCGTATAAATTTTCAATGAATGTAAATTAATCCAAAATTCGGTAAAAGATACATTGCACAGTAGTTGCTCTTGCAATGGTATTCGATAATTGCGATAAACACATCCAGCAATACTCTTGACGAATCTTTCACAATTATCGAACACCGTCGCAAGAACAATTCCGTACAGTGCAAAATTTCGTATAAATTTTCAATGGATGTAAATTAATCCAAAATTCGGTAAAAGATACATTGCACAGTAGTTGCTCTCGCAATGGTATTCGATAATTGCGATAAACACATCCAGCAATACTCTTGACGAATCTCTCACAATCATCGAACACCGTCGCAAAAGCGATCCCGTAGAATACAAAATTTTGCAACCGTGTCAAAGGTCACAATTTCCACAAAAACACACAAACACACACACAAACAAACTAGCTGAAAGCCCGCAAAGTCGAAACGTCTGAAAGACTATCATTCCGGTCGAAATCGTTGGAGAAAAGAAGGCGTAGAGGCCTTGCCTCCCGAAAGGTACGACTTCCTCGAGAAAAAACGAGGCTGAAATTATGAGGGGCGGAGGGCGATAGGGGGTTGGGTCGGGGGGGCCTCGGCGCTGCCTGGTACGCTCTCGGATCTTGTTTATTCGATTTCAGGCTTATCAAGCCGTGGGGGCAAGGTGGATCGTCGATCGATTACGGGAAAAATAAAGAGCGCGCTTTGAGTTCCCCCGGTGGAACACGCTCGACACGGACCGGGTCCCGGCGAGTGCGCCAATTAATTCCCACCGCGGTTTATTTATTTATCGAACGGTCCCGCGGTACCACGGCACTTAATCACCGCGATCTACGCGTCGGGACGAAGCCCGAACGAACGAAAAAGGCGGCCGGCGAGCATCGTCGGCGAGGATAAATCAGCGCCGATCCGCGAGCGATCCGCTAGGGTCGGTTCTCGCTATCGTAGCGTACAAACTCGCTGGCTCGACTCGGCTCGCTCGGCTCGGCTCGTTCACTCGCTGCCGCGTTTTCTCGCGCACGGGAGGGTTCAACGACGACGATCGGTTTCTAACGAGCTCGCGTGTTCGCGCGTTTTGTTCTCGCGGCGCGATACCGGGCCGCGAGTTCCAACGACGATATGCAGATACGGGCCGCGAAGCCGCGCCGGCGGAATACGCGTGCTAGCGCGCGCGTAGCTAGCACGCTGGTAACCGGGGGTCCCGCAGGGAGAGGACTATCCCTTTTTCCCGACTCCTACGCGCACACGGGCTGTCCCTAATGTCTAACGAATGGCCCCCAATAAATTCATAAGCCGGCCAAAACATGCCCGCGAGATACAGAACACGCCGTCGAGAGCCGCTCTTCCACGGCGCATTAACCCGGGACCCGAAACCCGCGTTTTATGTGCCGCATGCCCCGTAAGTATACGACCGCGGCACCTCTAAGTAACCCGGGTACCGCGAGACCCTGCCCCCTCCGACGGGGACCGGTAACCGCCCGATGGACCACGGGGTTAACACGCTCGGAACCACCAGAGTCGATTCTTCCCGTCGGTTCGAAGCTCCTCGCGGAAAATCTCGACGTTTTTACGATTTTTTGATGTTTGTGCGAGGTTTGTAAGAAATTTTTTTACGGTGAATACCTTGATTTAGGTACGGAGGGATTTTGGTAAGAGGAAGCGATAATTGTGGTTTTAGACAGTTTTGGATCGGAGAGGATGATTTTAAGGAGAATTGGGGGAAATTGATGGGGGTGGTGATCTTGTATTTGTTAGTAAGGGATTTTATTAAAAGAATGCGATTATTGTGTTTTTAGACATTTTTGTTTTCCTGGAGGAACACTTTACGGAAAATTGAGGAAAATTCCAGGTGGTGTCGATCTTGCATTTGTTACTAAGGGATTTTACTAAGAAGAAGTGATAATTGTATTTCTGGAAATTTTTGTTTTCCTAGACGAACACTTTAGGGAAAATTGAGGAAAATTTCAGGTGGTGTCGACCTTGTACTAGTTACAAAGAGAGTTCATTAAGACAAAATAATAATTGTATTTCTAGAATTTTTTAACTCAAAGACGTCGATTTTGAGAAAAATCATAAAAATTTCCAGTTCTGTCGTAGATTCCTCTAAGAAAAAGTGATAATTGTATTTCTAGATATTTTTGTTTCCCTAGAGGAACACTTTACGGAAAATTGAGGAAAATTCCAGGTTGTGTCGATCTTGCATTTGTTACTAAGGGATTTTACTAAGAAGAAGTGATAATTGTATTTCTAGAAATTTTGGTTTCCCTAGACAAACACTTTACAAAAAATTAAGGAAAATTCCAGCTAGTGTCGACTTCGCATTAGTTACAAAGGGATTTTATTAAGAGAAAACGATAATTGTATTTCTAGAAATTTTTGTTTTCAATACGAACATTTTACGAAAAATTGAAGAAAATTGCAGCTAGTGTCGACCTTGCATTAGTTATAAAGGGATTTTCCTAAGAAAAAGTGATAATTGTATTTTTAGACATTTTTTAACTCAAAGACGTCGATTTTGAGAAAAATCATAAAAAATTCCAATTTTGTCGTAGATTTCTCTAAGAGAAAGTGATAATTGTATTTCTAGAATTCTTACAATATTTCTACATTTGTTTTTAGAATTTTGAAATTTCTTTAACACTAGAACTACTCAAGGGGCCAATTTGACCTGTCACAAACATTTTTTTTCCAATTACTTATGTTTGCCTACAATATTCGTGGAGAATTGTTGAAACAGACAACTAACGATACTCGTAAATTAATTTTCTCTTTCCCCAATCAACTTCGAAGATACGTTTATATAATAGTAGTATTAAGCTTGTTCTTATAATTAATTGTACAAAATGTGTAAATGTGAAACGACAAATTTTGTGAATCAACTCTTTCGGGACAGTAATTACATTTAATACCGTAATATACACGAGAATATAAACTTCGTATTAAAAAACTATGAATATGTGTAGCACCTCCAATTCTGAAACAAAAGATTCTCGATTCAAGGTGCGCCGTCTCAATTTTGAGGTTATGTTCTTGCGTAACACTGTTTAACGGTGTTCGAATACATATTTAAATAAAACATTTTGTTTCGAATACCGTCAATAATATTATTCGCATTATACATTTTTTACAATTGCAAAAATATACCTACATCCATTGATTCAAACATGGTAAACATAAATACGACTTCTCGGAACAATCATCGCAAAATATCGATACTTCCATGTTAAAATTCCTCGTCAATTATGCATCAAACATTTTCACATAGTTCCTCGTAAAATCAAATTTCCCTTCCATCCTTTTCACTTCGCGAGTTTTCTTCTCGGTACCATAGATTCACAACCATCTTCCTTGCACTCTATCCAATACATCACCGTCTACATCCGACCGTGTACAATACCATTGCTCGCGTAATCCACGCAAAACGAGAAAAATTTTTAATAGCGAAAATTTCAAACGAAAACTTCACAACGAGTCGTATACGAGCCACGCTGCACGGAACGTGTTAATTGCCCCACTGGGATACACTCCAGCAGTGGTAACATTATTGATCTAGATCTGGATGCTCGAGTGAAATAGAATGTACGTAAACTTTGTATACTTCGTAATAAATTCTATAAGATCGTTTACCTCTTTATTCAACCTAACGTACCCCTAGAAACTACAATTATTACGTAATAAACCGTGTAAGTAAACGCAGAGGGTTTCTTTCTTACATTTGTACTCTCAAGGTCTTCGGATGAAAACATCTGGAACTCGTTTCGCGATACAATAATATCGAAGAAACACTGGATACGTATTTCAAAGGTATTAATTACAAAAAAAATTATATATATATATCTCGAGCACGTGACATAACCTTGAACCGTACGAACGCGCCATTCAATGCCACGTCACGACTCCAGAACTCCGAAAGAATAGTCACTCGTTCGCATTATTGTACATTTGTATATTGTATGTCCCGCTCGTGTATATTTCCCGTGGAGCGTTACGCCTGAAAGCGACAATGTGGCACAGACGATGGGTTCGAGCCTTCGTTTCGAGGTTAGGGCGCCCTCGGAGTAGCACCTTCGCGCGGGAATTAATTTCGAACCCCCTCGTCGTATCGTCAATTCGAAACACGAGCGACGAGGGAACCTACACGAGCATGGTTAACTCTTCGTTCCTTCGAACCAAGGAAAAGTAACATTTCGACTCGTGCTTATAATCGAACCTCCATGTTTCACCGTCGTATTGAAATCACCCACGGAGCAACCTATAAAATCCTTCAAACTTCAGCCAAACAGTTACAAACACACCGATAAACTCGCTTCATCTTTTCCCAAGTACACCTAGGTAAAGCCAATCTCGTTCGATCTCGTTAAAAGAAAGTAGCTGTTACGCGCTCGATGGACACCAAGTAGCACAATTTTCTCCTGACACGATACGCTCAGAGTTTAACCAACGCAAGCCGTACAACATTTTAAGTCTCCTTAATACTCTCGTCGTTGACACCAGTGTACGCGGCTATTGACAATGTTCATTGTCTGGAAACAGACACGTGTTACTTAACAAATCGATGACACGGAGTCGGGTGTCACTCGACGGACCTGGAACTTGACTCACCGGCGAACCAAAAGGGGGTTTGAACCTGGTCAACGATCGTGATTAAAATAAGGAAAATGGTAATGGGGGGTAGTCTTGGTTCGCGAGGCGATGTTTCCAAGGGGGTCCCCGCGATAAATCGGGTACCCTCGCGTTCAAGGAGCAGAGTATCGTGGCTGCGTGGAGGCACGTAGATACGCGCGAAACCGCTCGGTTTCGTGGCCGGTGGTCGTATAGGCGCGTTACGGTGATACGGAGCGGAGAGAGAGAGAGTTTATGGTATCGCGTACCGAGGTAGTCACGGGTCGTGCGGTCATGGAGCGGTGTATTCGTTTCCACTCCGGCCTCGTAAAGCCGACTTAATTTAATGTGCGCCGGTTCCTGCGCGCACACCCACCACCCCCGCCTCGTTGTCGTTTCATCCCTTCCGTTCGGTTCCTCGTTGTCGCGCGACGGAAAATCGAAGAGTGGGGGTGGAGGTGGTGGTGGTGTGTCCTCTCGCGGGCAGGATTAAACGGTGGCGTGTGCAGCGTTGGAATTCAAACGAGGAGCGAGTATCTAATGGGTTGCTCGATAAGTTTCGTCTTCGCGATAAGAAACGGAGCTGTTGGGTCGTTTCGGTTTTCCAAGGATAATCGTTTCGCGAACATGCGTTCGAGGTTCGAGGTTCAAACTCCTAGTATTTTGTTTTCTTACGATGGAAACAACGATGATATTTATTCAACAATTTTGTATTTGCAAAAGGAATCGTCACTTGGAAACCTGACGAGTTTGCGTTCTCGTCATTTGGGTACGTTTCGATGCTTGGATCGCGCGCGTGGGTCTTCTGTGACCCATACAGGCTTTTTGGATTGATTACACAGTTGGTAAGTTCAGGAAGGCACGATGATGGAATGTTTGATCGAAGTGTGGAAGGTCGCGTTACGGGTCACTTTTGACCCAGACGGGTTCTCTCACGATCACTCGTGTCGAAGAGAGAAAATTTAGCTCGAGGAATGAGAGTAACGAACGAACCGGTCGAGTAGGTGGTAAGTAGCTTATCTTTTTTTTCATCGCCGGTTAAATACACTTTGAGGTTAGACGATAGGTTTCCGCCTGACGTGTTTTTCGCGGCTCTATGTTGTGAGTAAGGAATAGGAGTAGGGAGAGCGTTTCATCCCGGGCCTGATAGTGGACTCGTCAGTAAGGCATCCTAGCAGGCCCTGCCTTATACGACGGGACATTGGAAGATCGGTAAGGGATCGTATATATACCGATCGGAGCAGGTACGAGAACTTGCGGGAAACTGTCGGTGGTGAGTTTCCCTCTGGTGGCAAGCGTGGGTAGCGCCGCTATATGTTTAAACAGGGATCGAGAGAAATTGATAATAAATGGCGCGATAAATGGGAAGATCTCGAGTGTCTCGTCCCTCTTTCTCCGTAGTTGTCGTTTGAATCCGTTTCGGTGTTAGCACCCGTCCGAAGCTTCCATCGGTAGCCACGTTCGAACGTGTCTCTCGAGAGAGAGAGAAGGAGAAAGAATTTGACGCGATAAATATCAGGAACTCCATCGAGATACTCGATCTCTCTCTGCTGTCGTCGCTGGGCCGTGGTGCACAAGGTTTCTACGTAGCCGTAAAAATTCCCCTCCCACGGATAATTGTAAATACGGAGAACCGTTTCGAGCCGCTGGCGGTGCACGTCGAATTACGGATAAGGAAGTGTACCATAGACGAGAAAACGAAGAGAACGCGTCGCCGTGGAAACGGCGAGGGGTCGTTAAAAATTGGAGACGATATTACGTCGGTCCGCGCTGACAGTTACACGGGTACGCCGCTGCGTCGTCATTGTTCGGTCGCGGTTTCGCGGGACGCGGGATAAATCAATTATCGTGGTTCGCGAAACGCGTCCCGGAAGAGAGATCGACAGAACCGGTAATCGTCGGTACGCTCGGTTTCCGACAAGCCGCTGAAAATTCAAGAGGGAGGGTGGGATGGGGACCGAGATCGCCCCGTATCGCGGAAATTCGAAAAGATCTCGCGAGGCCGAGATGTAACGAGAGAACGATCTCGGGTCGTGGTTGGGGCCACGGGGAGGGTAAGCGTGGGGAGGAATCGAGGCTCGATCGTCGATCGAGCGAGACGGCCGAGAGGAGGCGGATCGCGATCCCGCTCCCTCGATGACATTACGGAAACCATTCCTGTCCTTCGTGGAACGGATCTCTCGATCGAACACCGTTCTAGAATTCGAGCAGGCCCGAGGTCGGGGCTCTAGATCATCGTCGATCTCCCGCTTCGAAAGGGAGACGATCGTCCTCGAGTAATGAGAACAATGCGAGGCACGTGACGCCGTGGTCATTCTTATCCGACGTGGTCTATCTCTTGCCCGCTTTCTTGTTCCCGATCGGTCCCTCTCTCTCTTTCATTCTCTCTCTCTCGCTCTGTGTTCGTTTGGTTCGCGTCCCACCGGCCCCTCCGTTCGACCACCCTCTTTTTCATCCTCCCGGGTTCTCCTCGTGCCCTCTCTCTCGGAGTACAACGAGGCGCAGCGGAGTTATAGCGGCATGGATCGAGGTAAATAATATATTAATATAAGATACGAGTGGCGGTGCAGTGGTTGGCAGGGCACCAGGAGGTAATGGATGCCCGGGCTCGCTGGAAGTGACGGCTCTCCGCTGGTTGCGTGGCCATTCGTGGTTAAATTCCTGGTTCCTCCGAGGAGACCCCCCGCGGTCTGTGGGCCCCGCTGTCACCACCCCCCGCCAAGGGCCCCCCCTCGAAACTACGCTCGCATGCCTCGGGGCACCGGCGTTCCTCCACCGCGTTCTCCGCCACGTTCCATCATCCGGGCGAAACTCCCCCTCCTCCCCCTCCCTTCCTCACCGACGGGCCCCTCTCTCGCGGTCTCTCGGTCTCCGTCTTTCCGCCTCTCGGGCCCCCGCGCCCGTGCGCGCTCGCGCGTTGCTTCAACTTGCTTCCATTTGCTCGCTTCCCTCCTCCTTCCACCAACGGGGCCCGTCGTGCCCGACTCGGGCCGTATTCGTTTCGCCTTCGTTTTGCCTTTCTTTATATCTCTTTCGCGCGAGCTTTCCTCGGTAATCTCTTAATCTCCAGTATTTCGGGTTTTCTCAGCCGGAGGCCCCGTCGAACGGGCCCCGTGGAACTCGCCCGCTTCTCGCCGGGGAGAGGCCCCGAGGATCAAAATTGCGCAACCGTCGCGTCCCTCGCGTGGGAAGCACTTTGTGGAATAATATCTTTCCGATGAGCTCTATCGACCTGCTGCGCGCGAGTCGTTCAACGGCTCGCGGGGGCCCGAGGCCCTCCTTGGATACAATTATCCAACGGTTCGATTTCTTCGTCGTTTGCTTCGGTTAGTACGCTGACTTCTCCCGTGAATCGTAACTTAGTTACTGCAAACAGTTACAAACGATAACCTACGATCAGGCCCAAATTCCCCTCACGTGCCATTGAGTGACACACTTCTCATAGTTCTGCAAATGGAAAAACACACAATTCTTCGACATTCTCCCCGATCAATATGACTTCTGTTACAAACATCACCTTACTAACTAATACAAAGTTACAAACGATAATCTACAAACAGGCCCAAATTCCTTCCACGTGCCATCAAATGACACACTTCTCACAGTTTTGCAAAATGAAAAACACACAATTCCTCGTCAATCTCTCCAATCAATACAATGACTCTTGTCACAAACACTACCTTACTAGTTACAAACGATAACCTACAATCAGGCCCAAATTTCCCCCACGTGCCATCAAATGACACACGTCTCACAGTTCTGCAAAACGAAATACACACAATTCATCGTCATTTTCTCCAATCCATACAATGACTTCTCGCAAACACCACCCTACTAGTTACTACAATCAGTTACAAACGATAACCTACAATCAGGCCCAAATTCCTTCCTCGCGTCACCAAGTGACGCACTTCTCACTCAGTCCGGTCAATACGATGACTTCCACCGCGAATATTACCCTACTCGCTACAAACAGCTACAAATAATAATCGAATCTACAATTAGACTTACATTCCCCCCACGTGGCACCAAATGCATTGTACACGGTTCGATAAAATTCCCCGATACTGGAGGATTCTAAACCCCGAAACACGTTCACTCCCCGCGACGTTGTCTCTCTTCTACGCAGGACTCGTTTCCTCCCGCGGTGTGGACGATCGGTAATTCGACCTTGTTTCTTCCCATCGGTCTCCCCTCCCCTCCCTCGGTTTCTGTTCACCACCGCCGCGACCATGGCGGCCGAGTCGATAATCAAATTAGGCCGCGCGGCGAGCACGGGAGGGAGGGGTGTCGTCGCGATCGTGGCATCGGAGAGGAAAGGACAGGGGGGGTGGGCGGGCGAGAGGACGACCATACGTATCGAACCTGTCGACCGGGGCGGATTCCGTCTAACCGATGGGACAGGACGCGTCTCCTAACAGGCCGTCCTGTTACGAGGGCGCGTAATTGAAAAATGCCCGCGGTTCGAGAGACAGAGAGAGAGAGAGAAGAGAGAGGTTTTTTCTTTCTTTTTTTTTTTTTTTTTTATTTCGTTCGTTGTTCGCGAGCAAGTCGAACCGGACGTGCACATCGCTGTTTCGGGATCGAGCTGTCCAACGGTGACGGTCCTTATTGTCGCTCGGCTTTCGCTCGACGGGTATTTTCCAGCTCCGGAACGACGATACGTTTTCATTAGACGCGATCCATTTGGGCGGATGACGTCCGCGGACGAATTTCGGTTGCAGGGGACACGGAGTTGTCGATATGCATCGAGGAGGATCTGGTTTTGCAATTTTTCCCGGGGGGGTTACACCTCCCCTCCTCCCGTGTGTAAAAACTGTTATCTGGGTGTCGAGTGCAGGGAGACGATCGAGTGGTTCCTTTTTGATTATTCTTTTCGGGGTAACCTGTTACTAGAGCTTTTTCCAGCGTGGAAAATTCTATAGTAGGTATACCTGTTTTATAGCGTGGAAAATTCTATAGTAGATATACTTGTTTTATAGCGTGGAAAATTCTATAGTAGGTATACTTGTTTTATAGCGTGGAAAATTCTATAGTAAATATACTTGTTTTATAGCGTGGAAATTCTATAGCAAGTATACTTGTTTTATAGCGTGAAAAATTCTATAGTAGATATACTTATTTTATAGCGTGGAAAATTCTATAGCAGATATACTTATTTTATAGCGTGGAAAATTCTATAGTAGATATACTTATTTTATAGCGTGGAAAATTTGATAGTCGGTGTACTTTTATAGCGTGGAAAATTCTATAGTAGGTATACTTATTTTATAGCGTGGAAAATTTGATAGTCGGTGTACTTGTGTTATAGCGTGGGAAATTCTATAGTAGGTATACTTATTTTATAGCGTGGAAAATTCGATAGTAGGTATACTAGTTTTATAGCGTGGCAAATTCTATAGTAGGTATACTTGTTTTATAGCGCGGAAAATTCGATACTTTGTGTACTTGTTTTATAGCACGGACAGTAAAAGTATTCAGTAGGTATATTGTTTACTCTAAGGTATCACTAAAGACGATAATTGTTTAAAAGTTTCCACGTATCGAACTTCGTGACTTACGAGTGCTTTAAGAAGTAAGTTCGGGGCGTGTCGATCACCGTTGACGTCTCACGTATCGATTCCACATCCTCGGGTCTTTCCCGACCCGTCGTGTCCTCGTGTTTCAATATTCATCCCTAATCGAATCTACAATAATAGACATGACCGAACCCTCGTTCTTGTCATCGTGTCGCAAAATTAGAAACTCAAAGACACTTTTCTAAACACAATTCCTTCTCGTTCAATTATCACATCTAAAGGATCCAACTCGGTTAAGAATAACCACTAATAGTACAATTTTCGAAAAAACTCTCGCTCCACTCGGGACAAGTTTCCGTCTCGCGCGAAGATACGAGCGGTCCCGAGACGCTGTCGAGTTGGGGTCCGTCGCAACAGGGCCTAAATTGATACAACACTGTCCGAACGATCCCAGGGAACGATTAGGTACACCGATCCGCGTGGTCCTCCGGACAAAGGCGGTGGTCGGGCGCCGAGAGGACACCAGAGAGGAGACGAGAGTCGTTGAACGACAAGCGTCCACGAAAACCGTGCGAAATCGTTTCGATTCCCATCGGGACCGTGACCAATCGGCGGGCATCCGTCCTGGCGTATACAGCCCTGAACGGTGACGAGGAGTAGGTGGTGGGGGTCAGGTAGGGCCCCCCGAGAGGGGCCGAAAATAGCCCCTCGCGACGCTAACCGTGGCTAGGACCGTCGAGGAAATCTCCATCTTGGAAATAATTAGGGGGACCAAGATCGATGTCCCGGTCCCGAAAACCACTCGCAGATAGGATCGGGACGGAGTTGAATGGAGCCCATTGATGCGTCCGCGGTCGTCCCGGCGTTCGTTTCTGCTATCAGTGTCCACGGTCCGGCCTAAATCTCCCGACGGAGGGGCCCCTCGGTCGTTCCGAGAAATCGGGCGTCCTTTCCGGGACGAATTCTCGAGATAAAAAGGGTCTGAATGAATCAAGGCCAGCCGCACGAGAGTAGTCCGCTCCTCGCCGTTTCCCTTCGCTCTTCGCGCGCGTCTCAGCTCCCACCTCGTCGCCACCGCTTTCTTCTTACGGAGCGTACCCTCTTACTCCGTGGGCTCCCTTCGGGACGACCGCGGACCCTGTCGCCATCTCCCGCGGACGAGATCGCACGATAGAAGGACGACTGGTTTTTCTTCCTCTTTTTCCGGGTTTTTCTTTCTTTTTTTTTTTCGAGACTTTTCAACGCAGTGTCTCCTAGAAGACGGAAGTCGCTCTTCTGTGGTCGTCCCGCGCGACGCGACGATTTTCGGAGTATGGTTTTCCATCGTTTGAATTTTCGCGAGATTTTTACTTTTTTTTAGACTTTTTTCTTGGGAGAAGGACCGAAGTCCATTCTCGATATGTTTATTATTTGTTTTAATTTTCGCTCGGAGATGAATATGGTTTTCCATCGTTCGAATTTTCGCGAGATTTTTACTTTTTTTTTAGATTTTCTTTTCCTTTTCTTGGGAAAAAGAACGAAGTCCATTCTCGATATGTTTATCATTCGTTTTAATTTTCGCTCAGAGATAAATATGATTTTCCATCGTTCAAATATTCGAGAGATTTTTCCTCTTTTTAAATTTGTTTTCCTTTTCTTAGAAAAAGGAAGAAAATTTATTCTTGATATGTTTATCATTCGTTTTAATTTTCGTTCGGAGATAAATATGGTTTTCCATCGTTCAAATTTTCCTGCGATTTTCCTCTCTTTACATGCTTTTCATTTTGTTTTCCTTTTCTTGGAAAAAGAACGAAAATCCATTCTTGATATGTTTATTATTCATTCCAATTTTCGCTCAAATATGAATATGATTTTCCATCGTTAAAATTTTCGCGAGATTTTTCCTTTTTTTAAATTTGTTTTCCTTTTCTTAGAAAAAGGTAGAAAATCCATTCTTGACATGTTTCTTATTCATTCTAATTTTTGCTTGAAGATAAATACGGTTTTTGATCGTTCAAATTTTCGCGAGATTTTTCCTTTTTTAAAATTTGTTTTCCTTTTCTTAGAAAAATAAAGAAAATACATTCTTGATATGTTTCTCATTCATTCTAATTTTTGCTTAGAGATGAATATGATTTTCCATCGTTCAAATTTTCCCGCGATTTTTCCTCTCTTCACATCCTTTTCATTTCATTTTCCTTTTCTTGGAAAAAGAACGAAAGTCCATTCTCGATATGTTTCTCATCCGTTCCAATTTTTACTCGGGGCTAATTCTCCGTGACGAAAAGTAATTAAAATGATCAGTAATACAGTAGAATACGAATCAATCAACAATAAACTCTTGTTTATGTTCACGAATTCCATACAATATATTCTGCAATAGTTTCTCAAACACTTCCTCCATCACCAAACCTACTCTTCCTAACCCTTCAGACCCAGTCCCTCGATAAAATTCCTCCAAACAAAATCTACACATCCTTCCAAACATAACTTTCGCACCATAATACTCCCCAATAAATAACACATTTTCACATACTAAAATAATACAACGCTTCAACCCACTCGAGTCTCGCAATCTTTCCCACGACGATACAAACGCGTTCAATTTCACGGTGATCGAGAATCGTCCTGGTGAATACATTCGCCACGTTTCTTTCGATCGTAGGGATTTTCGCTGGCGGGTAATCGTCGGTGAAATTTCCCTGGTTGAAATCCCCGCGTTTCGCTAATTGCGTCACGATTGCTTGTACACGGTTCGCCCGGCGTTTAGATCCCGAGCGCATTCTTCCGTGCACCGCGACAGGTACGTCTTCACGGGCAGAACGTTGTCAGGAATTCGAACGACCTTTCGGGGTACGGTGCACGTGGCGGAAGCGACCGGGGCTAACGGATCGCTCGTAACCACCGAATTATCGAGCGCCATACATCAACCGGCCGGAATTTCGATATCTCCGACACCGTCGATCGATCTCGAGTTTGCGCAATGATCGCGGTGAACATCGTCGGCTCGTTACTCCGCTCGCATAATGACGCTCTTATCGCCGCGGTATTTCAAGCGTGCCCGAACGATTTTGACACGCGAGAACCCTCCGCTCGACGCGCCACGGACGATCCAACCTGCAAACACTCGATACCAAAATGGTTGCAACAGTTCTTTCTCCCACGTACGAGCAATCTCGGTTCGATCTCGGTTCGATCTCGATTGCTTCGAATCGACGTTGAAATTTCTGCGATCAGTTCCACTCGTTTTATTGATTCGTGATTATTAATTAATATACTTTATCGAGAGAATATTCTATCGAGTATAAAATAATAGGTCGTTCGGAAAGTCATTTCGTTTCTTTTTTTGGGGGAAATTGAAAGACGATTTTTTTAGAGTGTGTGGGTATTTTACTAAATTGTATATTCTTCATTTTGGGAAACGAAATTACTTTTTGAACAACCCAATAGAACTCAAGGAAGAATATTCTATTTTAGAATATTTTATCGAGAATAAAATAGAATTCAAGGAAGAATATTCTACGTTTGCTTCTCAATAGGAAGTTTCTTTGACGTCTCGATATCAAAATGGTTGAAATGATCTTTTCTCCAGTGAAGTGTATTATCTGTTTGGAAATTTCGAATAAATGTTCAAAGTTATACGATACGTTCGATTAGTTACCACGAATAACATATTTGATTATTAATTAGTATATTTTATCGAAAGAATATTTTATCAAGAATAAAATAGAATTCAAAGAAAAATATTCTAAGTTCAATTTTCGATAGACAGTTTTCTTTAACCTCTCGGTACCAAAATGGCTGTAACGATCTTTTCTCTCGTGAACTGTGCCCGAAAATTTCGAATAAATGTTCAAAGTTCAACGATACGTTCGATTCGTTATCACGAATAACATATTTGATTATTAATTAGTATATTTTATCGAAAGAATATTTTATCAAGAATAAAATAGAATTCAAAGAAAAATATTCTAGGTTCAATTTTCGATAGAAAGTTTTCTTCAACCTCTCGGTACCAAAATGGCTGTAATGATCTTTTCTCTCATGAACTATGCCCGAAAATTTCGAATAAATGTTCAAAGTTCAACGATACGTTCGATTCGGTACCACTTGTGACTATTGATTAGTATATTTTATCGAAAGAATATTTTTTTCAAGAATGAAATAGAATTCAAGGAAGAATATTCTACGTTCACTTCTCAATAGAAAACTTTCTTCGATCTCTCGGTACCAAAATGGCTGCAACGATCTTTCCTCTCGTGAACTGTGATCTCTGAATTTCGAATCTCAAAGTTTTGCAATTCATTACGCTGACACAATTATTGCAAACCCTACTTCATCTAGCATAAAATTCAAGAACTTTGTATTCTAGATTCTCAATAACAAAATTCTTCGACATCTTCGAGCGTGAACATTTCAACAAGAAACTCGTCAATAGAAACGTTCTAGGATAGCTACGAGCCGGAATGGTTAAATGTCCAATTCTTGGAGATTTCCACGGTGGATTTTTGGTTCGATAATACTTGTTATAACCACGGTCGGAGCGAACAGCATCGACACTTCCTCGTCGATACGAATCGGATTACAGGTTACGTTTTGCGCGCGACATAGTCGGCCAGACCAACGCGGCAACGTCGACACGTGTAACGATCTCGAATAATCGGTGTACTCGCATTAATTCACGCAATACCGTATCTATAACGAAAAATGATATCGAATAGCGAAACGACAGGGGATAACAGGCCGGGAACAATGGCGTAGAACAACCCGCGGGGTACACGTCGATAAACCGAACCGGTAATTAATTACACCGACGGAATTCGTTCTCAAAATACGCCCACGCGCGTTACTCGAGTCTCGTTACTGACTCTGAGTTCTCATCGGCCGGGAACGATCGATTTTCATTCGCTTTTATCTCGATCGCACGATCCGTGGCCTGGTGACTTTAACGAATCGTCGTCGAAAAGTTCGATACGCGGTTTCGTTCTATCGGGAACAGTACACTCTCGATTATCTTCCTCGAGAAATCGTGGTTGAAAAAAAAAGAAAAATAAATAAAAACGACGAACCGTACCGAGAGAAATCGGTGATCGTTTTCGTACGAATCGGGCGTGATTCATTTTCACGCGTTTGTTATGCGCGGCAAGGGATGTCGGCGTGTCGCGTTAAGTGACAACGACAATGGCCGGCGGTTGTAACGATTTAGCTGGAATACATCGTCGAACCTAGCGACAATAGTCCAACGCCACGCGAATAGAAAGGGGAGAAAGAGGATGAGGGAAAAGACGGAGACGCGCGAGCCGACGACGATGTACACTCGTGGTACGTGACAGGATGAGCAGCCACGTGCCCGCTGCGCGGGTGGCTGCTGCCGCGCTGGACGACGTATCTTCGTCATCGGGTACGTGGAAGACACCGACGTACCTCTCTACGTGGAATATCTGGATAATACAAAGCGCGGTGAACCCCTTTTCCGCGTACGATACTTGTCGACGAGACGTCGAGGGTACTTGGTCGTCTTCGAGGTGCTTCGGAAGCTCTCGATTTTTCTCCGTTGTGTCGTCGAAGGATGATTCTAGAGCTTCGTAGAGGCTCTATTTGGATCGTGGATGGGAAAATATTGTGGAGGAATTACGTGCTCTAGAGCACTCTAGCTTCTTGTGACTCTATATTTCTCGATGATGAATTTCGAAGAACGAAGCTCTAGTTATTCTCTATCTAGATGATTTTAGAGCTCCATAGAGGCTCTCGTTGGATAGTGGATGGGAAAATATTGTGGAGGAATTACGTGCTCTAGAGCACTCTAGCTTCTTGTGACTCTAGATTTCTCGATGATGCATTTTTGAAGCTCCGATTTTTCTCTATCGTATCGCCAAGGATGATTCTAGAGGTCCGTAAAGGCTCTCTTTGGATAGTGGATGGAAAAATATTGTGGAGGAATTACGTGCTCTAGAGCACTCTAGCTTCTTGTGACCTCACATTTCTTGACGATGCAATTTTGAAGCTCCGATTTTTCTCTATTGTATCGCCGAAAGATAATTCTAGAGCTCCGTAGAGGCTCTCTTTGAATAGTGGATGGGAAAATATTGTCGAGGAATTACGTGCTCTAGAGCACTCTAGCTTCTTGTGACTCTACATTTCTCGATGATGCATTTTTGAAGGCCACGAAGCTCTAGTTTTTCTCTATCTGGATAATTCTCTAAATGATTCTAGAGCTCTATAGAGGCTTTCTTTGGATCGTGGATGGGAAAATACTGTGGAGGAATTACGTGCTCTAGAGAACTCTAGCTTCTTGTGACTCTACATTTCTCGATAATGCATTTTCGAAGGTCAAGAAGCTCTAGTTTTTCTCTATCTAGATGATTCTCTAGATTATTCTAGAGCTCCATAGAGGCTCTATTTGGATAGTGAATGGATAAATATTGCGGAGGAATTACGTGCTATAGAGAGGTCTAGATTTTTGTGACAACACATTTCTTAACGATACATTTGAAGTAGCTATTTTTTTTTTTGTCAAAAACATGTATTTTTCTCATTCTTTCGTATCAAGTTTTCTCACATTTCGTGAAGTCAATCTAGAGGAACTTTACTTTTTACAACCGTACATTTTCCAATAGTATAATACACCTGTAACGTGCTACCATTTTTGACAAATCTAGGTATCTTACATTCTGCTTTACACAATAATACTTTAAAATTAAAATTACCCAAACCTAACTGCATCGTACCTTGTCATCGAAATACTAGAGTCGGAAAAGAACCAGGTACTAAAGGACTCCGATGAGTACCTGTTACGGAATAAGAATAATGGAAGAACTCTGTTTATACCTATTTTCTTGTTCATTAACATAAAGATTAACACACCACTCATCACACACGTGCACGCACTACTTCCCGTAATCCCCAACTCCTAGTCATATCACTCGCTTAACCTTATATCTCTAACCTTATACGCTATTATCAACTTGAATCATATCCCGTACACTATTATCAACGTAAATCATGTCCTGTACACAATTACCAACTTAAATCATATTCCAAACACTATCATCAACTTAAATGATGTCTCATACATTATTACCAACTTAAATCTACATCTAACCTAACCTTATCATCACTCTATCTTCTATACAACATTCATATTCTGGATTACAATACGTTCGGTAGAAACAACTTCATCCACAACCTACCAACTTAAATCTACATCTAACCTAACTTTATGATCATTCGACTTTCTTCATACAACATACTTCTTCATACAACATTCATATCCTCGGTCACAATAAAAACAACTTTGTCCACAAGCTACCAACTTAAATCTACATCTAACCTAATCTTATCATCACTCAACCTTCTGTACAACATTCATATTCTGGGTTACAATACGTTCGATAAAAACAACTTCGTCCACAAGCTACCAACTTAAATCTACATCTAACCTAACCTTATCACTACTCTATCTTCTATACAACAATCATATCCTCGGTCACAATACATTCAATAAAAACAACTTCATCCACAACCTCCAAACTTAAATCAACATCTAACCTAACCTCATCAACACTTAACCTCCTATACAACAATCACATCCTCGGTCGCAATACATCCAACGAAAACAACCTCGCCCAGTACCAACGCAAACCTCGAGCCGACCGATCGAGGGGTGTCCAGATATCCTGGAAATCCATTCGTTCTCCGTGTGTTCGTCCAGCCGTTCCCGGAACCCGTGTACCAGGGATCCACGCGTTGTCCACACGTCCCGTTCATAATTATTCCGGTTGCAACCGACGACGTGCGACTACACCGTCTTAGAGAGAGGCGTCTCCGGTACCCGATGATTCACGGCTAGACAAGCCGAACGAGGCGCGCCGCGTCGATTTTTAATCGACGTCGCTCGGGCGTCGCGGCAACCGCGGCACGCTTTTACCGCTCAGACCGACCGTACCGTCCCGACGCCTACGTCCCGACGAGCACGCTTACCCCCGTCGATTTCCTGCGTCCAGGCGTCCTCTCCTCCGAAATGCGACACCGAAACTCCGTAATAACCGTTCGGACAATGGCGAGACCCACGGTCATTGTTTACACGGAAACAATCGGCGCTATTGTGCCCGACGAATAAAAAAAGAAATCTCTCGGTCGATTATTGTTCGTTATTGTTCGACGGGGATGCAAATTGCCCGGTGGCGACGTTCCACGAATTTCAAGCGAATTCGTGGTCTCTCGCGTTCGAATTTCAACCTCGTCGTTGACGTCTTTGTAGGGGAGGGGCGGTGTCGTTATCGATCTTGATCTCTTTCGATCGCGAAGTGGAACAAAGAACGTTCGAAAGCCCAACGGGAGGGACGAACGCTAATTTTCTTACGAAATTGTAAGAGGCGCGCCGCCACGGTCGACAAAATGGCGCCGACGAAACAACGATAACGATCTAACCGTGGAACGAGCCGCCCTAGACCCGACGTAGATCGTGTTTCCTCGTACACGATCGTTTCGAAAGCCGGGAAAGAAAGCGGCGGAATCGATCGCAATAACGATTATTATTCCGAGAAACTTGGAAGCGGTCTCGTGGAAGAATTCTACGGGAAAATTGGTATCGTTTCGTCGGAAGACACGATTGTTCGGTTTGCTCGAAAGAGAAAGCGGATCGTTTAGTTTATGGTTGGAGTGTAAGCATTTTTTTTATTCAACGATCTTACAGCTTGCTGCCAAGAGGTGAGTATGAAGAGATACGGATACATCGTTTGGGTGAGTGTTACGGAGTAATAATAGGAAAATGGGTTTTAGAGGCAGCGAGAGTTTCAACATCGAATAGTGTGAGTGTGGATATTCTTTTCTCGCTCTATAATATATATATGTGTGCTCTAACTGTTGACACTAGAGCAAGTGACGCTATTCACATTTCTCTTGCTCTAACTCTCTTCAACCGTACTCTATACAAAACACCTAGACAATCACACTACACTGATTATGTAAACTTGAAGTTAAAGTCACTCACACAATAATTTCATACATATTCACAACACTTATCATTTAGATATATCACGTTCTATGTTAACCAGTATCACAACAACAAGGAAATCAGATCCAACATAAAAACCAAGGGTGAATCTTGTTGGGATAAATGCAACAATGATTTGATTAGTCACTCACACAATAATTTCATACATATTCACAACACTTATCATCTACATATATCACGTTCTATGTTAACCAGTATCACAACAACAAGGAAATCAGATCGAACATAAAAACCAAGGGTGAATCTTGTCCTTATTCGAACGTTCTGTTGGGACAAATGCAACAATGATTTGATTAGTCACTCACACAATAATTTCATACATATTCACAACACTTATCATCTAAATATATCACATTTTATGTTAACCAGTATCACAAAAATAAGAAAATCAGATCAAACATAAAAATAAGGGTGAATCTTGTCCTTATTCGTACGTTCAGTTGGGATAAATGCAACAATGATTCGATTAATGTCACATGTTGATGGTGAACAATCTACATTAGGTTTTAGAGACTACATTCGTATTACCAAAGAAAGGTCAACAGTTTAGCAATTACTTTCCTCAAATTTTCTTCACTTCATTCACAGTCCATTCTTCACTTCATTTGTACCTAGTTCTTCACTTCACTTCAGCAGAGAATCAAGAAAAACACACAACCCTGTTCGTCATCCACACCAGATTAAATCACAATATTCCTCAGAAATTACAATCTGAACTTCTACAAAACATTCGAACAGACTTTCTCGAGAATATAAAAAAAAACCCATACACAACATTTCCAAAAAGAAAATCAAACATTTTCACAAAGACAACGATACTTGTACCCTCGATATTAATTACAACACCGATTCTCGCAATAATTCCATACATACTCCCCACACTCTTTCTACCGTACAAAAATGATTCTCTTCTACACCTAAATAACAGCTTGCTCGATAAATATCATCGAACGAAAGAATTGATCGTACAAGCTATTATATCACGTTCTATGGTAACCAGTATCGCGGCAGTTTCGCGCTGGAAAACACGGTTCGCGCGGATTCTCGCAGGTGTTCGCCAACAGGTAACGTTGGCCGCCGGTTAAAGTAGGAAAACGTTGGCGTTTTTATTCGCGAGTGTCTCTCGAATTTATCGTACGGTACGTAGACGCGCGAGAGAAACGACCGCGAGTCGTAGCCGCGTGTTAATCAGGACGAACAGCTCTTCGGTGGAGGGATTTGTAGCCGCTGCATGAAATTACGGCGATAAACTGTCGAAGAACCACCGAGCGGCGTATAATGCCTCATCCCGAGGCAGCATCAAAGCTTGCCCACAGAATTTGCTCGCAGGGTATAAAAGCCCGCATAAACGCCGGCCCTGTCCGTGGCAATAAAATCAAGTTGAATTTAATTACGCGCCCGTTATCTTTCCGAGGATCTACTCCTTTTATCATTAAACGGTCCCAGCCACCCCACGGTTCACGGTCAACCGCGTTAACCGTTAAACTAACCCGGGTTTATTAAATTTGTAGCCGCCCGGTACGGTGCATTCGAAGACAATGGGACCAGGAGCGCGCGCACGGTCCAATTAACGAAATCGAGAGAAACGAGACGACGATCTTCGCGCGAATCGGTGGCGCGAGCGTCGCGACGCGGGGACCAGGAGCCGGAGTTACGTTTTCGTGGAAAAATGTGGCCAGAGATGCGTGGTGTGTGCGTAACACGTGTCACGTGGAATCGCGATGCTATAAATTCGAGATTCACACCCAAGAGAGGGTTTTGAGATTTGGGTCGATGTTGATGGAGGCTAGGGTGATCTGGATTGGTCGAACGATCGATGTGGAAGTTGTATTTTTGGTTGATAGATGGGTGAAGTACACGAAAGGTGAAGGAAAATTGTATTTGAGGGGAAGAGAAGCTTCGAGAGGGTTTTTTTTGTTTGTATCGATGTTGAATAGGGTAATTGGGGTTAACTGAACTGTTGATGTGAATGTTGAAAGTTTGAGGCCCGAGAGTATGTAGTCTGTTTCCAAACTTTCGATGAATAAGTAAACTAAACAAAAGGAAGAATTATATTTGAGGAGAAGAGAAACTTCGAAAAGATTTTGTAGTTTGCATCGATGTTGAATGGGGTAATTGGAGTTAACTGAAGTGTTGATGTGAATGTTGAAAGTTTGAGGTCCGAAAGTATGTAGAATATTTCCAAACTTTCGATGGATAAATAAATTAAACGAAAGGAAAAATTGTATTCGAGGAAAAGAGAAACTTCGAGAGGGTTGTTTAGTTCGCATCGATGTTGAATAGGGTAATTGGAGTTAACTGAACTGTTGATGTGAAAGTTGAAAGTTTGAGGCCCACGACTATCTAGACTGTTTCTATCTTTTCGATGAATAAATAAACTAAACGAAAGGAAAAATGATATTCAAGGAGAAGAGAAGCTTCGAGAAGGTTTTTTAGTTTGCATCGATGTTGACTAGGATAATTGGGGTTAACTGAAGTGTTGATGTGAATGTTGAAAGTTTGAGGTCCGAGAGTATGTAGATTATTTCCAAACTTTCGATGAATAAGTAAACTAAACGAAAGGAAAAATAATATTCAAGGAGAAGAAAAGCTTCGAAAAGGTTTTGTAGTTTGCAATGATGTTAAAAAGGGTAATTGAGGTTAACTGAACTGTTGATGTAAAAGTTGAAAGTTTGAGGTTCACGAATATCTAAACTCTTTCCAAACTTTCGATGGATAAATAAACTAAATGAAAGGGAAAGTAATATTCAAGGAGAAGAGAAGCTTCGAGAGGGTTTTTCAGTTCGCATCGATGTTAATTAGAGTAATTGAAGTTAACTGAACTGTCGATATCTCTGAAAGTTGAAAGTTTGAGGCGCTCGAGTACCTAGACTCTTTCTATCCTTTCGATAGTTAGGTAAATGAAAGGTAAAGAAAGTAATATTCCAAGACGAGGAAATCATCTCGATCTTCTTTTCTGTAATTAGCACCGATGATCGCAGAAATCATGATGCTTGGCGTTACTCACGAATCTACAACTCTAAAAATTGAAAATTCAAAGAGAACGAGTCGATATGTACACTTTTTCTACCGTATCGTTACACAGATAGAAACTACAAACGAAATAAATACAAACATAGTATTACATAACGACGAATGTAAACTCCACAAGAGAAACTGCGGGTCAAAGTCATCCACCGAAAGGTCCTTGATCTCGAACAGAAACTAGAGCCAAGAAGAAACTGTCTGAGCAAAAATGGATGGTTCTCGAGCTTCCAATGTATTCGTCTTTCGTTACGTCAACCTAGACCAAGGTTTAGCCACCTCTTTGACTTGGGACCAACAAATTTTCCGACAAAGGAGTTACGGAGAACCGGTCGTTAGGTCTGGGTTAAGTCTGGGTTAGGTTTATCCATCTCTCTGACTTTGGATACGATCTCTCCACAATCGATGATCCAACGTACACGTAGTAATAATAATTGCCTTCGTTCGCCACTTAAAAAATTCTCCTACAAAAGATTCACGTAGCAGCGGTCGTTAGATCTAGGTTAGGTTTGAGTTAAGTCTGGATTAGGTCCCAGACTTCCACAATCGATGACCCAACTTACGCGTAATAATAATAATTGCCTTCGTTCACCACTTTCTCAACAAATTCTCCTACAAAAGACTCTTGTAGGGGCAGTCGTTAGATTTAGGTTAGGTGTAGGTTAAGTCTGAGTTATATCTCGGTTAGGTTAATCTACCTGGCTGACTTCGGATAAAATTTTTCCACAATCGATGATCCAACTTACTTGTAATAATAATAATTGCCTTCGTTCACTACTTTATCAACAAACTCTCTTACAAAAGAGTCACAGTGGTAGTAGTTAGGTCTAGGTTAAGTCTGGGTTAAGTCTAAATTAAGTTTATCCACCTCGCTGTCTTCGGATACGATCTCTCCACAATCGATGATCCAACTTACTTGTAATAATAACAATTGCCTTTGTTCACCACTTTCTCAACAAATTTTCCTACAAAAGACTCACAAAGACCTCGATCATTAGATCTAGGTTAGGTTAGGTTTATCCAGCTCGCAGACCTCCGATACGATCTCTCCACAATCGATGATCCAACCTATGCGTAACAACAACAACAACAACAATAATAATAATAATAATAATAATAATAATAATTGCCTTCGTTCACCACTTTCTCAACAAATTCTCCTACAAAAGACTCACCAAGACCTCGATCATTAGATCTAGGTTAGGTTAGGTTTATCCAGCTCGCAGACCTCCGATACGATCTCTCCACAATCGATGATCCAACCTACGTGTAACAATAACAACAACAACAATAATAATAACAATAATAATAATAATAATAATTGCCTTCGTTCACCACTTTCTCAACAAATTTTCCTACAAAAGACTCACCAAGACCTCGATCATTAGATCTAGGTTAGGTTAGGTTTATCCAGCTCGCAGTCCTCCGATACGATCTCTCCACAATCGATGACCCAACGTACGCGTAACAACAACAACAACAATAATAATAATAATAACAACAACAATAATAATAATAATAATTGCCTTGGTTCTCCACTGAACATATTCCCCGAGAAAAGAGTCACCTAGCGATCGTCGGTCGTTTTTCGTGTTTTCCATTCCGCTCGTCTCTCGGGAATCCGAACGACCGGATGTCCCGGGCGCAGACGAGTCGGACGCCGGGTCCACGGGGCCCTCGTAAAGCGTGAAATAATCAACCGGACGAAAAGTGGCAATAAAATGTGTCGCCAGGCTCGGTAACGAGCCCGAACGGGCCAACGACGGAGGCGGCGGACCACCCAAAGAATCTCGAACGGGTGGCTCCCGCGGGGTACGCCGGGGGACGAGCGGGGGGAGTGCGGCGGGGTCACTCGGGCTACTCATTATGCATCTCGGATCTCTGCTCGCACCTCTGTTCTTAATCTCGCTAAGCGTTAATTTAATTAAACGCCTCCTGCTCCTCCGCGCCGCGAGACCGCGCCATTCATTCTGTTTCTGCGTTCCTCCGGCCCGACCTCTTTGTCCCTTGCTCGCGACCAGATATACCGCGGCCCATCGGTAATTAACGCTCGTCGCGATGGAACGCTGCCCCCAACCACCACCCTCTATCCTTCACTGGTCTATGGAACGGCCATCTCTTCGTATTTCTCTCTACCTTCGTCGCGGAGGCGGACCGATTAGGTGTCGGGATACCCCGAGATCTCGACCACGCGTTCATAATTCGAGGAAAAAGTTCAACGATCACGTCCGCGATATTTATTCCGACCATGGGAATCTTTTCGATGCACCTTTGTGTACAGGGAGCGATTCGTAGATTGCATAGGTAGTTCAGGGTGCGAATCTATGGGGTGGGGGAGCGAAATGTGTCTCGTGAGGGTGTGTCGTGTGTATTTTGGTTTTCCAGGATGAATTAATAACCAGGTCTCCAGGTTAAGGAAATTTGGCGAAGAAATCTTCTGAAACTGAGGTTTTTAGATCGAAGTGGATTAGGGTTGGTGTGTTCAATGGAAGTTGGATATGTACTGTGCGGAATTGAGAAGATGACATGTGTCCTATGTACTTTGGTTTTCGATAGGGATACGTAAGGAAATTTGGCGAAGCGTTCTCTTGGTTCTCCGAGATTTTTATTTTGGAATAGATTAGAGTCAATGTGTTCAATGGAAGTCGGATATGTACTGTGCGGAACTGAGAAGATGACATGTGTCTTATGTACTTTGGTTTTCGATAGGGATAAGTAAGGAAATTTGGCGAAGCGTTCTCTTGGTGCTTCGAGATTTTTATTTCGGGACGGATCAGAGTCGTGGACAATGTACTGTGCAGGACTGAGAAGATGACATGTGTCGTTTATACTTTGGTTTCAAAGTTATGGATAATTAAGGAAATTTGATGAATCATTTTTCTCGTACTCGGAGATTTTTAATTCGGAGTGGATTAGAGTCGTGTGTGTTCAATGGAAGTCGACAATGTACTGTGCAGAATTGAAAAGATGACATGTGTCCTATGTACTTTGGTTTTCGATAGGGATACGTAAGGAAATTTGGCGAAGCGTTCTTTTGGTCCTTCGAGATTTTTATTTTGGAGTAGATTAGAGTCAATGTGTTCAATGGAAGTCGACAATGTACTGTGCAGAATTGAGAAAGTGACATGTGTCCTATGTACTTTGGTTTTCGATAGGGATACGTAAGGAAATTTGGCGAAGCGTTCTCTTGGTGCTTCGAGATTTTTATTTCGGGACGGATCAGAGTCGTGGACAATGTACTGTGCAGGACTGAGAAGATGACATGTGTCGTTTATACTTTGGTTTCAAAGTTATGGATAATTAAGGAAATTTGATGAATCATTTTTCTCGTACTCGGAGATTTTTAATTCGGAGTGGATTAGAGTCGTGTGTGTTCAATGGAAGTCGACAATGTACTGTGCAGAATTGAAAAGATGACATGTGTCCTATGTACTTTGGTTTTCGATAGGGATACGTAAGGAAATTTGGCGAAGCGTTCTTTTGGTCCTTCGAGATTTTTATTTTGGAGTAGATTAGAGTCAATGTGTTCAATGGAAATCGATAATGTACTGTGCAGAACTGAGAAAGTGACATGTGTCGTTTATACTTTGGTTCCAAAGATGTGGATATTTAAGAAAATTTGGCAATACATCCTCTTGGTACTTCGAGATTTTTAGTCAACGATTTTGAATCATGGACTATGTACTGTGCAAGACTGAGAAGATGACATGTGTCGTTTATACTTTGGTTTCAAAGTTAGGGATATTTAAGAAAGTTTAGCAAGACGTCCTCTTGGTACTCCGAACTTTGTATTTTTATTTCAGGTCAGATTAGAGTCGTGCAAAGTGTACTGTGCACGAGTGAGAAGGTGACATATGTCGCTTATACTTTGCTTTCAAACTTATGGATAATTAAGAAAATTTTACGAAGCTTCCTCTTAGTACTCCGAGCTTTTAGTCCACGAATTAGAGTCGTGAAAAATGTACTGTGCAGGGCTGAGAAGTTGACCTCTGCGAGAAACTGAGAATCATAACGAACGTTTTAATCATCCTTCAAAGGCCTCTACCTAAAAACAACTACTACATTGCCCTTAAGGACGTACTTTAATACTCTGAATATCTTCAAAAGAATATTCTAATATTCCAAATTCTTATTAAGAGTGTCATCTAATATTCTAGATTTTTCTCGACACTTTGAACATTTTCTCCCATCAACCATAACCCAAAAACTCAACTACGTAGAACACACATCCGCGGGACATCACCCTGCGTACCAAACATCTTACGATAAAAATCCTCGAAAATCCCTGGACACATTCCACGACGCGAGACGCAAAAAAACTTTCCGTACAACGTTCCCGGTAAGAAGCATAAATTTCCAGACAAGTTCGCTTCCAATCGTATTGGCTCACCGTGCGGGACCTGGAGCGCCTTTAATCTCGAAAACAAAGGGGCCCACGTCCGTTGGGACTTATCACTCTCTCTCTCTTCTTCTCTCTTCGTACGTCGAACACACCTGTCGCGCTTTCCGCTCGCGTTCCAGCCACCGCGTAGCGTCCGTCCTTCGATTTTGAAAAAAACTAACCCCGCGATATTAATCCGGTTTATTTATATCCGGGCGGGGCGAATTAATTAAAGGAAAAAAGGAAGGGAAAGAAGAAAAGAAACGAGACCGTTCCCCATTACGGTTTTTCGTTTCACGCCGTGTACGGTCACGATGGCCATCGATCTCCATTTTTCGACGGTTCGCCGCAACTTTGTTCGCGGTAAATCGAACGGAAAGCGCGCGCGATCCGATTATCGCGCGGCGATCGCGCAAAGTGAAATATTTCCCAACAGGTTTCGCGAGTCGGATCAGCGGGAAGCGGACCGATCGGGGCTCGGTTGGTTACGCGTGGCGGCAATTAGCCGCTCGGAACCGTCTTGGTATCGTCGATAACTCGAGACGTTTCGAGAACGTACCTACCTGCATACGTATATACTTACCTACCTACGTATATACTTACCTACGTGTACATCTACGTATCTACCTACATACGTACGTATACACTTACCTACATACGTATACACTCACCTACATACGTACATATACACTTGCCTGCATACATACGTATACACTTACCTACATACGTACGTATACACTTACATACGTAGATATATATTTACCTACATATATGTCTACGTATACATATATTTACCTACGTATATGTCTACGTACATATATATCTACGTACGTGTATATCTACGTACCTACCTTCATACATACGTATACACTCACCTACATACATACGTATACATTTACGTACGTACGTATATATTTACCTACGTATATATCTACGTACATATGTATCTACGTACGTATAAATCTACGTATGTATATATCTACATGCCTACCTTCATACATACGTATACACTTACCTACATACGTACGTATACATTTACATACGCAAGTATATACTTACCTACGTATATATCTACGTACTTACCTACATACGTACGTATACACTTACCTACATACGTACATATACACTAACCTGCATACATACGTATACACTTACCTACAAACATACGTATACTCTTACCTGCATACGTACGTATACACTTGCCTACATACGTACGTATACATTTACATACGCAAGTATATATTTACCTACGTATATATCTACATACCTACTTACATACGTACATATACACTTATCTACATACGTACTTATACACTCACCTACATACGTACACATACACTCACCTACATACGTACACATACACTCACCTACATACGTACGTATACACTTACGCACTTGCGTATACACTTAAGGCACGTACGTAAATATAGTATATACTTATCTACGTATATATCTATGTACGTACATATCCACTTGTATATTTACGTACGTACGTCCGATGCACCGACTCGTTGCGAAACCGTTCGTCGCCCTTTCACTCGACGCGAAATTACGTATTAATAGCGAGCCCGATGGGGGACGGATCGTGAACGATGTCTCGATGCCCGTGGAGATACCGTTCGCAACGCGAAATACCGCTGCTGTCGCGATGTGGAAACAACCATCGATCCTCTCCCGGTGTCTCGCGAACAGAGAGAGGTGGGGGAGCGAAGGAAACGCGCGAGACTTCGCCACAAAAGTCAGATATCCTCTCGGATGGATAAGAAATCACCGACTAATGGCAACGGTTGGATAGAATCGAGGTAGGTATGCGCGAGCAGCGAGATGTAGGTTCGTCGGGGTTACGAAATCACGGTGGAAACGAGATCGAGGGGGTTGAGTGGATACGAGAAAAGTCAGAGCATAAGGAGGACCGGTTGTCAATTTTCTTGTTCCATATTCCGCGGTGACTCGACCATTGAGCAACCGAGGGGTTATTTACGATCGAGGAAATCGAGTATCGATGTGGATACGAATACGAGGTGGTGTGTGACAGTGGTGTGGATCACGAAACGGTGTTTTCTTACGAACGAATCTCTCCGGACGTGTTTATCGTTGCGAGAGAATGATATTAATCGAGTTGGGAAATGTAAAATTAAGTACGCGTTTGGTACAGTGTGTGTGTGTGTGTGTGTGTGTTGGTGACCCGACCTTGAGATCGATACCAGAAGGATCGAAGAACGAAGGACGAGGAGGGAAGGAAGGAAGATAAGGGAGATGAATAGTGTGAGGTGATCTAAGTAGGAGGAGGAAGTTTGGAGATAAGAATAAGAGCAGAAAGTTGCGATGAGAACAACTGAAAGCTTTGCAACGATGTTGGTTGCAAAATTCTTGAGGCTAGTAATAATCTTGAGAATTTCAAGGTCTCAAACAACAAACAAGGACATCAAACACTGGTGACGTCCATGCCTACTGTCTCATCCTCGCCGTTAGGATGTCTCTCAAGCTTCGTAAACCCAAAGAGCAAGTATAGACGATGAGTGCAAGTTTATAGTTTGCAACGATATTAGTTACAAAATTTCAGTCTCTGGGATAACCCCAAGAGTCTCAAGTTTCAAACGCCGAGCCAACAGAGTTCTCCATCACTGTTTCAGGTTTTTCCCAAGCGCCGTAAACCTGAAAAACAAACATACACGATGAGAGCAATTGTAAGTTTTCCACCAATATCAGTTACAAAATTCCAAAGTCTTCCAGATACTTTTAAATCTTCTCAAGTTTTCAAACGTGGGTGATATCCAAGCTAATAGAGTTCTAGATTTCTTTCATGCAAAGTAAACTTGAAAACCGCATCTACACGATGAGAGCAACTTTAAGCTTTGTAGTGACGCTAGTTACAAAATATCAAAATCACTCAGATAACCTTAAGATTCTCAAGGTTTCAAACGCAGGTGATATCCAAGTCAACAGAATTCTCCATCACTGTTCCAGATTTCTTCTAGGCATCGTAAACCTAAAAAGCAAATATACACGATAAAAGCAACCGTAAAAGCTTTTCTACAATATTACTTAAAAATTCTTAAGTTCTCCTAGATAGCCCTAAATCTTCTCAAGTTTTCAAACGCAAGTGATGTCCAAGCTAATAGAGTTCCAGGCTTCTCCCAAGCACCATAAACTTAAAAAACAAACATACACGATGAGAGCAACTGTAATCTTTTCCACAATATTACTTCCAAAATTCTAAAGTCTCTTAGATAACCCTATAATTTTCAAATTTCCAAACGCAGATGATATCCTCGCGAACTCTCTCATCCTCTCCGCTATAGATCGCTCCCAAGTACCATAAACCCAAAAAACACACATACACGATGAGAGCAACTGTAACCTTTCCCACAATATTACTTCCAAAATTCCAAAGTCTCTTAGATAACCCTACGAATTTTCAAATTTCCAACGCAGATGATATCCTCGCGAACCCTCTCATCCTCTCCGCTACAGATCGCTCCCAAGTACCATAAACCCCAAAAACACACATATACGATGAGAGCTGCTGTAAGTTTCCCACCAATATTACTTCAAAATTCCAAAGTCTCCTAGATTATCCTAAATCTTCTCAAGTTTTCAAACACACATGATGTCCAAGCTAATAAAGTTCCAGGCTTCTCCCAAGCACCGTAAACCTAAAAAACAAACATACACGATGAGAGCAACTGTAACCTCTCCCCCAATATTACTTAAAAATTCAAAAATCTCCCACCTAACCCTACGAATTTTCAAATTTCTAAACGCAGACGATATCCTCGCGAACTCTCTCATCCTCTCCGCTATAGATCGTTCCCAAGTATCGTAAACACCTCTCGGAAGCGTTCCACCCGTCTCCTAGTATTGTCGTTCATTTCGCAGGGCGATCGAGTCCCGTAAGCGGGGTTGGCCGATGGCCGCGAAAATCGGCCCGGAGACACGCGGTACGGTCGGTTCTTAAACGAAGGCGCGCGCAGCGTGGGGGTATCTCTATCAGAATGTGTTTTACATTAATACTTTAGTGTTTTAGTGGCGATTGCCGGCCGTTAATGCCACTCCGGCTTGAGTGGCCTGGCTCCCGGCTTTACAAATTTATACACTCCGCCGGTCGCTCGTCCTCTCCGATATGATATCTACGTTCGAGTCCGGCCGAGGCGAGCGGAGGCGAGTCGCTTGACCTTATTCCCAGCTCGTCCGGGCGATCGGCGTGCCGACGACCTCGAATCTCCACGCCCGGAGGACTCACGGTGCGATCGTGCCTCCGCACGCGGAATCCTCCCCGTGGTACCGTTTCCTCGAATACCCGCGTGATCGTCACCGAGGGGACACTCGGGGCCCGAGTTTCCTCGTCTCGACTCCACCGCGGGGCCTCGTTCAACCTCGAGGTGTCTTTCGCGTTAAGTGTACGTTAATAACCGCCCGAGTCTTCCTCTCGATGCGTCCGTGCGTGCGTGCGTGCGCGCGCTTGCGCACTGATCCGCGGGTCCTCGCTACCCCCACCATCGGCGCGCGCCTCTTCCTCGACCGAGTCCCCGCGATTTCGAAAACCGAGCACTCGCCGGCCCCTACCGGAGAGCTAGAAAGGAGGGAGATTCACGATGACCGCGGTCAGAGAGAGACTCACGGGAAGACAGAGGAAAAGAGAGACAAAGAGAGAAAGAGAGAGAGAGAGGAACGGTGTACCGCGTCTCTCGGTGATCCGGAGAGAGGAGTGGTAGTGGTGACGGATACGGGGGAATACGGCGACGATGACGGTGCTGGTGGTAGTGGCGGTGGTGGTGGTAAGTATGGTACCCCTTGGAGCGGGTGTCATCATTTATCTCGCACCGGAGATCGGGCCCGCCGATATAGCGGGACGTTTTAATGGCCGAACCATGTTGGAATTAACCAAAACAAAGACGAAGCATCAATTAGGCGACTTTTTCTTCCACTTCTGCTGGCTCTCCGTCTCGCTGCCGGGCCCCGCGGTCTTCCTCCCTCTCGGTCCTCCCGTGTCAAAGAAGAGGATCGGAGGTTGCATACTCCTATACGCTCCGGGCCCACCTATGTACTCTCCCGAGGTTCTCGGGGTCCTCCTCCCTTTCCACCCCCCCCCCCCCCACCAGCCCGCTTCCACCCAGCTTTTACGCCAAGCGCTCTCTCCTCTCCTCTCCTCTCCTCTCCTCTCCTCTCTCCCTTGCCCGCGACCCGTCGCCAGCTTCTTTCCACGCCGACTGAAACGCGCTCTTCTCGCGCGTCCCCTCCTCCGCACCCCTCCCCCGCCCTCTTTTAAACCGTACGCGCCCTTTGGCGCCCAGGTAGCCGCATTGTCTCAGATAATGGCTAATAAATTGCCCGACAAAATCGCGCTGGTCCTTGGACCACCGCGTCTGGACAGTCGCGGCGAATTGCTCGTCGAGCGTCGTTCCTACCGGGGCCCTGGCGATTCGCCTCTGCTCGTATACACTCGACTCGAATCGTCGATTCGCACAGGATCGACATGAAAACGGGGTGGAAATTTCAGCGCCCTCTGGACCGGCCAGATCGCCTCCAATCGGTTCGAAATCTTTCTGCTCTCTCGAAAGAGTCTTTTTTTAGGGGAGATTGATATTATTTTTTAACAGGGATTTTAACTGCAGAATATTATTGTAATAATGTTAACGTGGGTGTTATAGGTTGCTCAGTAAGTTTCGTTTTCGATGAGAAATGGAGCTGTTAGGTTCCTTGGTTTATTTTTGGATGAACATGTGTCAAGTTTCTGACGACTCGTTATATTTACAGTTGATCAAAGTCGAAGTGTCGTAGTATTTCTTTTTATAATGGAAGAATGACGAAATTGTTGGATAAAAATATAGTAAGTTTCTATTGGAACGTGCTCTAACTGATCGGTGAACTTTAAACGCGTTTTTTCCGAAACTGGTTTTTCCAAGGTAACATTTCCCGGAGAGTATTTGTTAAGTCCACTTGATATTTGGACCGTGTGTCTGAGACAATAGTGTTTATCGTTTAGGAGTTTCGAGAAGGTTTTTTTTAAACAAAATTTAATTCCTTTTCTCAAAGAGCTTGTTTCTGAATAACTAGCAAACTACAATTTCTAATCGATTGTTCAAATCGAGGTTTCGTGATTTTTTAAACAAAATTTCGTTTCTTTTCTCAAAGAACTTGTTCCTGAATGTTTTCATAAATTTGAGCGAAGAATGCTAGCAAACTACAATTTTGAATCGAGGTTTCGGAATTTTTTAAACAAAATTTAGATTCTTTTCTGAGAGAGCTTGTTCCTGAATGTTTTCACAAATTTGAGCGAAAAACACTAACAAACACGTGCTATAATTTCGAATCGATTTTTCGAATCGAGGTTTCGGAACTTTTTAAACAAAATTTCTTTTCTTTTGTCAAAGAGCTTGTTCCTGAATATTTTCACAAATTTGAGCGAAGAATGCTAGCAAACTATAATTTTGAATCGAGGTTTCGGAATTTTTTAAACAAAATTTCCTTTCTTTTCTCAAAGAGCTTGTTTCTGAATGTTTTCACAAATTTGAGCGAAGAAAACTACAATTTGCTAGCAAACTACAATTTGGAATCAATTTTTCGAATCGTGGTTTCGGAATTTTTTAAACAAAATTTCCTTTCTTTTCTCAAAGAGCTTGTTCCTGTATATTTCCACAAATTTGAACGGAAAACGCTAGCAAACTACACAATTTCGAATCGATCGTTCGAATCGAGGTTTCGGAAATTTTTCCAACAAAATTTCGTCCCTCTCGAATCGATTTTCAGCGATGAGTATCAAAGCGTTCACTGACCCACTTCCGCGAAACGCAAACCGTAGGAATATCACGAGGGAAAGAACGCGTACGGGAAGGGGAGGGTAGAATATTTATTCGAGCGGTGAAAAATGATATCTATAAATGGTTCGCGGTCCTGGAACCTTATTTATATCGCAATACCGGAGGAAACTGCAACACCTGTGCAAACTTGTATCTTACGGAACAACTCCATCGCAAAAGTGGATTAAATTCCGATATGGTGATTCTAATTGTGTACCGTGTCTATTAAATGGTAATTTCTATTAAATTCAGCTTCTATTAAATGCTTTATTTTCGTTCTTTTTTAAACGGTAGAAAATTTTCACCCAAGAATTTAGGTAAATTTCTATTAAATTTAGCTTCTATTAAATGCTCTATTTTCGTTTTTTTTTAAACGGTAGACAATTTTCACCCAATAATTTGGGTAAATTTCTATTAAATTTAGCTTCTATTAAATGCTCTATTTTCCTTTTTTTTAAATAGTAGAAAATTTTCACCCAATAATTTGGGTAAATTTCTATTAAATTAAGCTTCTATTAAATGCTCTATTTTCGTTTTTTTTTTAAACAGTAGAAAATTTTCACCCAATAATTTGGGTAAATTTCTATTAAATTTAACTTCTATTAAATGCTCTATTTTCCTTTTTTTTAAACGGTAGAAAATTTTCACCCAATAATTTGGGTAAATTTCTATTAAATTTAGCTTCAATTAAATGCTCTATTCTCGTTCTTTTTTAAAACACTAGAAAATTTTCACCCAATTCTCGCGGGAACGCGTCGCGGTCGAAGGGCCTGCATAGGAAGGGACAAATTGCCCGGCGTATATTACACGGTTCTTAGGGCCGCGTCACCGTGAAATATCGTATTTTGGCACGAGGCCTCCGCGTTTACGAGGGACAGAAGTGGCGTGCGAACGAGACGTCCCACGAAGTGGCCTACGAGATGAGGGAGAGACAGGAGGATCGGCTATCCTTGACCGTCGTCGAATAATTAACGTCGGTTTTCGTGAAACTCTCGGTTTCTTACCTGGCCGGGCCTTCTGGCCCAGAACCTCGCTCTCGTAGGAAACGAGAACCGACGCGACGGTTTCCCGATACTCATCCTCGAATTTATCGACCAGCTCCGATTGTAAATCGAACGTACCAAAATTATTTATACACCGCGTGGAATCCCACGACGAGAACTGGAGGCTCCGACCAGCGTGTGAAAAAGCCACGGAACTAAGGACGACGATTGCCAGGGAAAATTGAACCGTGTCCTGGAAAATGTGCGATGCGATATTTAAGGCACGAGTGGAAATACTTTTCCAAGGTCTCGCGTGGCTCGTCTCTCGACTTGTCTCGAAAGCGGAATTTGTTTATAGGTAACTTATCGGTGAATGTATTAGGTTCTTTGGAAAGTCATTTTGTGTTTTTTTTTTTTTTTTTGGTGAAAATGAAACACGATTTTTTTAGAGTGTATAAACATTTTATTAAATTATAGGTTCTCCATTTTGGAAAACGAAATCAGTTTCTGAGCAACTCGATAGAAAAACTTTATTCTAAGGATATCTATAAGTGCTTCCATTGCTCGTAGATTCGGGCAATTATCGAGACGAACGGTGGAATGAATTCTCGTTCAATCATCGAAGTTGCACTTATCGAAATTCTACCGTACTTCAATTTTGTCCAACTTCCTTGAAACAAGGTTGCTTAAAATTCTAGAGAGCCCAGTGATCGTCTCTTTTACTCGTCGACGCGGTGTAAAAAACGAGGTTCTCGTCCAATTATCGGAGTTGCTCTTATCGAAATTCTACATTGCTCGATTTTCATCGAATCGGGTCACCTAAAATTCTAGAGAGCTCAGGGATCGTTTCTCTGACTCGTTGGCAGAGCACGGTGAAGGAGCTTCTCGAGCAATTATCGAAGTTGCACTTATCGAAATTCTACCGCGCTTTTCATCAGTTCTCCTTTATAAACCAGGTCGCTCGAAATCTTAGAAAGCCCCAGCGATTGTCCTTCTTACTAATCGTCGCGATACAATGACGAAGACCCTATCCCAATTATCGAAGTTACTCTTATCGAATTTCTACGGTGTTCGATTTCCCTCGAATCGGCTTACTGAAAATTTTGAAAAATATACCACGTCCTCTTCAACTGGGAATTGAACGAACCACGGTCCATGAGATCGCTCTATTCGTTAACCTAAAGTTGCTCTTATCGAAATTCTACCGTGCTTGATTTCTCTCGAACCGATTCACCGAAAATGTAAAGAAAAGTACCACGTGCTCTGCAATTGGAAATTCAAAGAACCACGTTTCTCGAGATCGTTCTTTTTGTTAATCTAAAGTTGCTCTTATCGAAATTCTACCGTGCCCAATTTCTCTCGAATCTACTTACTGAAAATTTTGAACAAAATACCAATTGGAAATTCAAAGAACCACGTTTCTAGAGATCGCTCTTTTTATTAACCTAAAGTTGCTCTTATCGAAATTCCAGTGTATTCGATTTACTCTCGAATCGGTTCACCGAAAATTTAGAAAAAAATACCACATCCTCTCCAACCAAGAATTCAACGAACCACGATCCTCTAGATCGTTCCTCTCGTTACCTTAACGTTGCTCTTATCGAAATTCTCTCATACCCGATTTCTCTCGAATCGTTTCGCCAAAAATTTTGCAAAAAATACCACGTCCTCTCCAACGAAGAATTCAACGAACCACAATCCTCTAGATCGTCCTCTCGTTACCTTAACATTGCTCTTATCGAAATCCCTCCATACCCAATTTCTCCCAAACCGTTTCACCAACAATTTTGCAAAAAATACCACGTCCTCTCCAACGAAGAATTCAACGAACCACAATCCTCTAGATCGTCCTCTCGTTACCTTAACATTGCTCTTATCGAAATCCCTCCATACCCAATTTCTCCCAAACCGTTTCACCAAAAATTTTGCAAAAAATACCACGTCCTCTCCAACGAAGAATTCAACGAACCACGATCCTCGCGATCGTTTCTCTCGTTAGCCTAATTGTTCGCGCGTTTTCGTGCGGTGTTGTTGCACGGCGGAAGCGCGATCCCGGACAAGGTCGAAGGGAACTCCGCGCTGCTCGATGATGGATAGTCGAAACGTTGGTAGCTGTGCCCGTGGCTGGAAATCGGTCGCGGAAGGGTCGGGCCGGTGCGGCCGCGGTATAAACGAGAAGCTGATCGCGCAGATGACGCACGGCTCGGCTTCTCCACTAATCACCATCGGTTTTAGATTATTCTAAAATAATGACCGGCCTTCTAACGGCGCGAATCGACGGTGACAAATCGCCAGGGCCGGGTGAGAGCCGACGTAACGACCGGTTGTCCGCGTCGCTCGGCCCCAGAGGACGGCGGCGTCGGCGTCTCGCGGCCAGGGGGGCTTTCAGGTGTCGCGGAGACATCCTTGGAACGTCCCGCCGCTACCGCGATTCCTGTCCTTCGACCCGCCTCCGGGATACTTCGAATCGTTATCCCCGTAGTCGCCCCTGGACCGCGGCTCTCGCAACAGGAAACATTAAATCAAGCCTTCTCGATGGAAAATACCGGGTGTCGCCGTGAGAACCACGAACGCTAGACACTGGCCCATTATCTATCAACGGTTTATCTATTGTACGTGAAGTTCGTAGGATGTCGATCGAGACGTCGACCGGTCGTCACGCGACGTTTTCGAACGTTTGGTACGGATGTACTGTGCGCAATTCGCGTGATGACCTACGGGACGATACAGAGAGAAAAAGTCCCCTTTTTTTTTATCGACACGCTTTCTTTGGTTTTCTTTGGTTTTCTCTATTGGTGCTGCGATACTGCATCCAGTGATGTAATAAATGTATGCGTACGAGAAGAATGTAGAAAGATTGCGAGTGATGAAAGTTTGCGAATGTGCGCGTCGAGTATCGAGATCTCTGCAAGTGTAGAAGTGGTCTCGTGGAGAGTGAAAGATACTTGTAAAGAAAATCGAGCGAGTAGAGAGTGAAAGATACTTGTAAAGGAAATCGAGCGAGTAGAGAGTGAAAGATACTTGTAAAGAAAATCGAGCGAGTAGAGAGTGAAAGATACTTGTAAAGAAAATCGAGCGAGTAGAGAGTGAAAGATACTTGTAAAGAAAATCGAGCGAGTAGAGAGTGAAAGATACTTGTGAAGAAAATCGAGCAAGTAGAGAGTGAAAGATACTTGTAAAGAAAATCGAGCGAGTAGAGAGTGAAAGATACTTGTAAAGAAAATCGAGCAGTAGAGAGTGAAAGATACTTGTAAAGAAAATCGAGCGAGTAGAGAGTGAAAGATACTTGTAAAGAAAATCGAGCGAGTAAAGAGTGAAAGATACTTGTACAGAAAATCGAGCGAGTAGAGTGTGAAAGATACTTGTGAAGAAAATCGAGCGAGTAGAGAGTGAAAGATACTTGTAAAGAAAATCGAGCGAGTAGAGAGTGAAAGATACTTGTGAAGAAAATCGAGCGAGTAGATAGTGAAAGATACTTGTAAAGAAAATCGAGCGAGTAGAGAGTGAAAGAGTAAGAATACAAGAGTATAGTGAGTAAGTATATAAACAATCGTTGCAATGTTTATTTTACTATTGTAGTTTTAGTTCAATTGAGAAGAGATTGATCAGTTGAATTCAGTGTAGTTTCTTTGGTATATAGTATATAGAAAAGTATACTAGATTTGAAAATGCACGTGTTAGGGGCGTGTCTATCCCACTCCGCCCAATTGGAGCCGCATTCCTACCGCGTGTCATCTATCGAAACGCGCACAGTACATCGAGGTCCATTCACGCGAAAGGGACCATCGAACGAATTAAACGATGGATAAGGGACATTTTCGGGACCATGGGTGAGATGGAGATGGGTACGCGAGTACGTGGAACGTTTCGTGGATCGGCTGGTCCCATTAGCGGTTATCCAGTGAGCGGTTTCCCTGTTCTTGACTCGCGGCCGCGATTAAGCGTTTAGTCGGTCGTTCCGTGATCACGGGACAACGTTAGATGCGTGTCTCCGGTCGTTCCCGAATCTTCGATGGGTAATTTATTCCGCGCCGCGGAGAATTTATGGCGCGATGAGTCTCGATGCTAACTTCTTGCTCGACGAACGAACGAGGAATTAAAATTAAACGGGCAGATAGACGCCCGATAGGGGACTCGGCGTTTCTTCCTCCATGGAGGCGTCTTCGAGCGCCGAAATCTAAATTTTTGTACGCGTGTCTATGTGTACGTGTGTGTGGTTTTTTTTTCGTTTAGAGAGACAAGAGAAGGCCGCGTTACGAAAATTGAGAACTCTCGATGGACGCTATAAATCGCGGGTATCTTTCGACCTCGAATTAAAAAGCGAACCGATTTGTTTTGTAAACGACGGGGCAACGGGCCGAGAGCACGGAAATTATTTATCGCTCTCGTTACAAAAACGACAGCTCCCGGAAGTAGACGCTTCGAAAGTGGCTCGAGCGAAGTCTCGTCGATTTCTTTCGTCGAGCGTGTAGTATACTTTACTAGTTTCCAAACGATGCTCTCGAACGCTCGCAAAATCTCTCCGATGCTGTCGAAACCAAGAACGTTCGAACCACGTTCTCTCGTAGGAATAACAGTTATCGTGGACCATCGATCCGTTATTCCTATCGCAAGAAACTTTACTGTATTACGATACCTTTACCTTACCAAAGGATGTCCCAATGGTCACCGGTCGATTTATTTTTTGAATAAAATTCAAACGGTTCGAGTAATCTCAATATTTCTTTTTTCATTTAAAAGTACAAACTTGGGAGTTAATAATAGAATAAGATATCTTCCAAATAGCCGCCTTGGTTTTTTTCGCAGACCTCCGATCTTTTCCCACAATTTTTCACGACGTTTCGCAAAGTTCCCGAATCGTTAACGTTTAAAGATTACAATTCTTCGTAACGCGCTTGAACAATTTCCACCCATTCCTTCACCGTATACTCTCCCCTAATTAATTCCCCATCTATCTAGACGACACAGGTCAAGTTTCGTGTTAATCGATCCAACGATTTAAAAATAGCGCGAAATTGAAATCGACCGGTGATAATCGGGACGTACCCTACCCGCGTGAAAATCATCGTCGAATTCTCAGCTCTCGCTTACGAATTGAAGACGGATTTCTCTATTAAAAAATCCTAACTAATCCACGAATTCCTCCATGTAGATGAAACACGGCCCTTGAAACGTCCCCGAAACGTTCTTCCGGTTTTAACCGTCGCCCAGTTCCCGATCGATCGCGAGAAATTTCAGCCGCGTCGTTTCCCTCGAACGAGTCGCGAGCGGATACGAGTTCCATCGGCCGACAGGAATACCGTGAGAGAGGTATTCCTCCCTCGAATACGTCGCGACCGTCCCCTCCCCAACCTCCCCTGACCAACCCTCGTTCATTCACGCGCGAACCTTTCCATTGATGGTCGTTCCGCTCGACCGTCGCCCGAAGGAGGCGAAGAGGGCATCGCGGCTCGTCCAAAGGAGGAAACTATGCGACCGCGGATGGCGTAACGAGGAAGGCTCGCGCATTAATACTCCCCCCTATGCGCCCTTTCGTTCGGTCTTTTGCTCTTTTTTCACCTCTGTGTTTCTTTTTTTTTTTTTTTCTTTTATTTTTCTTCACGGGGACCCGCCGCGTGAGACCGCGCGCTCGAAAACTCCCTCCCCGACGTTGGCTCCTTGATTCCTCAGTCTTCGAGGTTTCGAGACTCGAGGGCCGCTCCTAGTCCGCTACGGGGGCCCCCCGAGCGAGAAAAAGCGGGGGACGGATCGCCGGCAAGACGTTCCAAGGATGTCGCGGTCACACCTGGATACGGAATGCACCCCGAGGACGATTTCGGGGACCCTCGCCACCTCGGGATACGCGCTGGAATAGTTTTATAGTAATCGATCGTATCTACGCGCCGATTCCGTTCCACTGACACCGGCTCGTTCACATCGGAGGCGTTGGTCGGGGGTGGGGGAGGCGGTCAACGGACGCCGACGAGTAGCGGCTGTTGAAATGGCCGAGCTCGAATTCGTACTTTGACCCGTTTCGCTCCAGGGATCGTTTTTCGAGGTGTTCGACGTTCGCGCGTCTGGTAGGAAACCGAGATAATTTGTCCATACTTGCTCAAACGTTCACAAACGTATCGATTGATATGAGTTTTCAACCGCTAGATCGTCAAATTCCTGTTCAAACGTTCGCGTGTCTGATTGAGAATCGAGATAATTTGTCCATACTTGCTCAAACGTTCACAAACGTATCGATTGATATGAGTTTTCAACCGCTAGATCGTCAAATCTGTATTCAAACGTTCGCCAACGTATCGATACTTATGAATATCTAACCACTTGGACCTCAAATCGTATCCAAACATTCGCCAATGCATCGACACTCATCGAATTACTGCCCAAACATTCGCCAACGCACTAACACTCATCCAATTCCCGATCAAACATTCACAAACGTATCGATTGACATGAATTTTCAACCACTAGATCGTTAAATTTATATTGAAACGTTTGCCAACGCATGGACACTCGTCGAATTCTTGCTCAAACACCCACGAACGTATCGATACACATGGATTTTCAACCACTTCGCCCTCAAATTCCTATTCAAACATTCTCCAACACCGCCGCGAGGCACCACGGGATGAATTTGTTACGTTCGTTACCTTCCCTGCCTCGTTGTACTTTTTCTGATACGCGAAAATTGAATTTTTGGTGCTAGATGTGAATTCTGGGTGTATCGATACGTTTGCGAATGTTTGAGTAGGGATTTTACCGGTGTCTATGCGTTGGAGAATGTTTGAATTGGAATTTAAGGGCGAAGTGTTTGGAAATCTATTTGTGTCGATATGTTCGTGAGTGTTTGAGAAAGAATTCGATGAGTGTCTATCCGTTGGCGAACGTTTGAATACGGATTTGACGATCTAGTAGTTCAAAATTCATGTCTATCGATACGTTTGTGAATGTTTGAGCGGGAATTGGATAAGTGTTAGTGCGTTAGCGAATGTTTGAGCAGGAATTGGAAGAGTGTTGATGCGTTGGCGAATGTTTGAGCAGGAATTGGATGAATATTGGTGTGTTGGCGAATGTTTGAGCAGGAATTGGAAGAGTGTCGATGCATTGGCGAATGTTTGGCTATGATTTGAGGTCAAAGTGGTTAGAAATTCATAAGTATCGTTACGTTGGCGAATGTTTGAATAGAAATTCAAGGGCCAAGTAGTTGAAAATTCATCTGTATGCATACGTTGACGAATGTTTGAGCAGAATTTCGAAGACCAAGTAGTTGGAATTGAAGAAAACTATTGTCAACGAAAATGAGTTCGTTAATTATTTCGTTGCAACGGATCGTTAATATTTTTCTAAGAACCATAACGCAACTTCCACGTAGATGGGAGAGACAGTTATAAATAACGACGAAGAGCACACGGTTAAAGGTAAGCAGTTGTCTCAGCTTACAGAACTTACTCAGCGATTCAATGTTCCCTTCTATAATTAAAGTTCTGGCGTTCGCTCAACGAGGACGAAAAGTTTGTCTTTTATTCGTACGAACATATAAATTTCGCCCATCCCTGCTTTTGTGCGGACGTCAACGGGCCTGGAAGGATCGTTAGGGAAATTACGCAATCTACTTAGAGCGTTATGTTTAAAGTCTCCGTTCAGGGAATTCGAAAGTTTCTATACGGAGGGAAAGTGGTCTCTTTATCCACGAAACACGGCCCATTTGCCGTTTCGATGGTTAAATATGGATACCGATTTACCATCGGGAGAGACCCTCGTCGGGACGTATTCTTCGTATATGGAAACTTTTTAAGCACCTTATCGAGACTTCGTAATCGCGTTCTCCAGCTCGGTGACTTTTCAATTACCTTGTAAGAACTGGATCGTTGGAAGAAAAACGTGTAACGATCTGAAGCAGGCGTTGAAACAAATTCGAATATTGTCGTGCAATCGATCTCACCGTTAGCGATTTCAACGGAATAACAACCTCGAGAAATTAGCTTCTGATTTCCGGTGCACTTTCATTAAAACTATTCGACAAATTGAATGGTTCGATTCATTGAACTAACTACAGTCTCGATATCTAATTCGTAACGGTCACGTAACGAACATTTTAGATAAACGAACGAAAGAGATATTCTACTCGCAGTTTCACAGGTTAAATTGTTCGTAGTCGTTCAATTTTTAAATCTTGTTCGTATATTTTCCAATGTTTCCATCGAATGCGAATAAACGGGTAAACTAGCGCCCCGTACGAATAAGTTCGCGAGTAAGTGAAATATTTTTTACCACGAGCAGAACGGCCGAGACCGCGCGAGCCCGAGTAACAGTTGTTCTTCCGTTTGGAGTAAACGGAAACATTATAGTTAAACTCTTGTAACTGTCTTCGCGTAAATATTTCATACGCTACAGAAACTAATAAAAGAAACTCGAAGCGTGAAACGCAAGGGCGCACGCGGCCGCGACGAGGAGGAAAGCTTGTTAATTTGGTGTAATTTAAGAGCACGGTAATTATATTTAATGGCGGTATCGTTCGATCTCGAAAAGCCTTAACAAATACACCGTGCCCCGAGCACGAGAGGAATATTAATCTTAGTCGTAAATTTTGATATGCCGCGGAAAGCCGACTCCGAAGTGGCTCGCCTCGCGAGGTTTATTGTCCTGCGACATGCACGTAACATCGCACCTGAAATCCTTATCGGCTAACGGCTCGCTGTACGAACTGAGTAACGTCGCCGGCTTTTTCAGATACAATAGCGCGATTCCGTTTTTCGCGTTCGCGCGAACCCGCCGCGAACCGTTCGTTCCAACGCGTGCGGGGAAACGTGTGTACGGGTCGCCGCCGACACGAGAGCAACGAACAATCGGAGAGAAAATTACACCCGAGTCGCGTTTCCGCGAGCAAACGAGAAACAATTTCCACGTCGAATCGGCCGGTAATTTGCTACCTATCCGCAGTGTCGATTGAGGACGTTGAGAAGCAGCTACGTTTGGGTTACCTTCTCCTTGATACAGGAGGGTAAAGAGATTGTTGAAGAGAAGGACAATGGATCGACGTTGAAGAAGAGAGGACAGGTTTTTAATATAGATGAAGAGAAGAGAAGAATTCAATGTGGATGAAAAGAAGAAAAGCTTTTAATTTAGAAGAGAAGACAAATTTTTAGTGTAGATGAAGAGAAGAGAAGAATTCAATGTGGATGAAGAGAAGAGAAGTTTTCAACTTAGAAGAGAAGACAAATTTTTAATGTAGATGAAGAGAAGAAAGAAATTCAATATGGATGAAGAGAAGAAACAATTTCAAAATTGAAGAAGAGAAGAAACAATTTCAAAGTTGAAGAAGAGAAGAAACAATTTCAAAGTTGAAGAAGAGAAAAAACAATTTCAAAGTTGAAGAAGAGAAGAAAAATTTTCAACGTAGATAAAGAGAAGAAAAGAATTCAATGTGGATGAAGAGAAGAAATAATTTCAACGTACATAAAGAGAAGAAACAGTTTCAACATCGATGAAGAGAAGAAATCATATCAACATACATAAAGAGAAGAACTAGTTTCAACGTCGATGAGGAGAAGAAATAATTTCAACATACACAAACAGAAGAAATAATTTCAACATACATAAAGAGAAGAACTAGTTTCAACGTGGTTGAAGAGAAGAAATAGTTTCAACATACACAAACAGAAGAAATAATTTCAACATACACAAACAGAAGAAATCATTTCAACATACATAAAGAGAAGAACTAGTGTCAACGTCGAAAAAGAGAAGAAATAATTTCAACATACACGAACAGAAGAAATAATTTCAAGGTCGACGAAGAGAAGAAACAATGTAGACAAAGAAAAGGGACAACTTCAACGTGAACGAAGAGAGAAAAAAGCAATTTCAACGTGGATAAAGAAAAGGAAGAATTCCAACGAAGAGAAGACAATTTCAACAGAAGAGTCGAGCCAATTTGCTCCGGACGTATCGATAGTACCGATTAAAGACGTCTCCGGGTACGTCTAAATTTGCCAGGGAACAACTCGAGAGTTTCTCCGACGCGAATCGTTCCGTCTCGGACACGTTTTATCGAGCCGCGGTACGTATGCTCGCGTATTTACACGTACGTCGTTATAAATTCATGTTATATCCTCGTTTCAACGAAGCAAAACGAATTTTAGCACGTAATAACGTCCACCGGTATCGCAGGATACGCCGCTATTCCCGTCGCCGGAATTATTAATATCGACGATTAACGACGTTCGAGCGACATCTATAAATTTACCTCCGGAGGACGTTAAAGTTTCAGCGAGTTTGATTCTATTTTCGTTGCCGAAACACATTCCCCTCTGAACGGTCTCTACCCCCCTCGCCGCGGTTACATTTACATATCCGACGAATAATTCGACAGATAAGAATGTTCGTCGTGTCCGGAGAGATTAAGACCGAAAAGCTTTTCAAACCCCGCCGTACCTTCTTTTTATTTTCCTTTTTAATTTCAACCGAGTATTTATCTCGTCCCGTGGATCTTCCCGATCTTCGCGACGTTAACACGACGAAACGGCAACGTTTTCCACTTCTGCTCGGTATTCTTTATCGCGCCCTTATTATTTGTATAATTTGCCGCCTCGTCGTCGTAACCGTCGCTACGGTGTACTTTATGGGCTCACCGTGTTGCACAAGGTCGAAGAGGTTGTTACGATTATCATTATTGGTCTCCGGGCAACATTGTTGACACGCTCGTCGTTCCACGACGCGCCACCGAATCGCACGTGAGTGGTCGCGATCTCTTTCGATAAAATAGTTTCCTTTTTTTTTCATTTTATCATTATACCGCGATATACTTGTACAATTGGATTTTTATTCGTCCACGGAGCGCGAGATTGTACGCACTTGTACCAGACGAAATATTAGCGCGTTAAATGTCGAGTATATCCTCTGTACATGCACGCTTTCAATTTTAACGCGGGCCATAAATGCGTCGAACCTTAAGAGGGTACACATTACGGACAGGAACAAAGTTCTGATATATTTAGGAATTTCCTTTCGGTCGTACAAAATAATCGACGCAAAAATTTCACGTATTTAATGTACATACTTTGGTAGGTTTTGCTGGTAATTTTCCATTAAGGGTATATCGATCTCTGGAAATCAAGGGGGGGGGGGCTCGAATATTTTGCGGGATACACGTACACTATATTGGAAATAATCTCGAGGAATTGAATGGGGATAATACCACATGTATTAGAAATTTTCCGAAATTATTTTCCAAAGTTTAAAATCACTTTTACTCGATATGGACACACAGATACTTGACTGTTCTCTCATCAACACGTGCTCATATATTGTTTCACGTAGTTGTTTTTTCACTTAAGGTTTTTCTTGTTCTTTTAATTGTAAACGACCAAGACATAATCCTACGGAAAAACATTCCCCAGTACTATTTCTATCTTCGTGCCTCCATTTAAAACTTGACACGTTTGAGCTTAACTTTTCCCTATTCTTTCAACTGCAAACAATCATGGCAGACATCTCCATGGAAAAAATTCCCTAGTACGACAATAATTTTCCCAACCGATTCCATACTTCCCCTATTTCTATCTTCGTGCCTCCATTTTGAAATTAACACACTTGGATATAACTTTTCCTTATTCTTGACAGATATACAATCTCTACAGAAAAAATTCCCTAGTACAAAAATAATTTCCCCAATCAATCCCATACTTCTCTAGTTTCCATCTTCACCATTTCAAAATTGTCACACTTGGGTTTATCTTTTCCCTATTCTTTCAACTGCAAATAACTAAGACAGGTATCCAATCCCTACGGAAAAAAATTCCCTAGTACAACAATAATTTCCCCAACCAGTCCCATACTTCCCCTATTTCCATCTTCGTGCCACCATTTCAAAATTGTGTCACACTTGGGTTTATCTTTTCCCTATTCTTTCAACTGCAAACAACCAAGACAAGTATACAATCCCTAAGGAAAAAATTCCCTAGTACAACATTAATTTCCTCAAATTTCCATCTTCGTACCACCATTTCTAGATTGTCACACTTGGGTTTACCTTCTCCCTATTCTTTCAACTGTAAACAATCAAGACAGGTATACAATCCCTACGGGAAAAAATTCCCTAGTACAACAATAATTTCCCCAACCGATCCCATACTTCCACAATTTCCATCATTACACCCCCCATTTTAAAATTCACCCACTTACTTTTAACCTTTCCCTATTCGATCGTGAAACAACATACCCAAACACAAAATCCCTACGAAAAAAAATCCCCCAGTACGACTCTAGCAAAAAATTCACCCGTTTTACATTAACTCCCCCAACCGATCCCATACTTCCCTTATCTCCATCCTCGTTCTTTCTCTATTCAATCGTGAAACAACATACCCAAACACAAAATCCCTACGAAAAAAAATCCCCCAGTACATTACTTCGCTATGTTCGACTCTCGCGAAAAATCCCCCCGCGTTAAACGTTACCTCCCCCAACCGGTCTCATACTTCCCCTATTCCAAATTTCGCGGCACAGTTTCAAACCCCCTCCCCTCTAACTCCCATAAACGATCTTCCGGTTAATTCCTCCAAGCGATCTGATCGCGAACGCTTCCCGGTTCTTCCCACGGTCGAGATCGAACGCCGCCGCGCGGACACGGAACAGCTAACGACGATCGAAGCCGCGGTACCCGTCGACGTGTCGCGTAATTTCGTTTAACGAGCTGGATCAGCCGTCTACGATGTGCGTGGGGCGTGAGAGGAGATAAGTAGCAGAGAGAAGAGGAACCGAGTCACAGTAGTGCCCCTCTCCACTGTCTACCGGGACTAATCCCGTACAATCCGTGACCGAGTAACTATCGTGGTGCTGGTTGTGCCCTCGCATCGGTGTCCTTTGTTTTCCCTTCTCAGGTCGGTCATTTCCAGGATAAATGTTCCAGTAGGTGGACGGGTCGCAGACGCGTCCGGTTTCGGGGACGACCTGGCTCGCGAGAGCCAGCCTGGGCCCAGCTTGCTCAGCCCGGTGACCTTAAATCACGATTTTTCGGTGGGGCTCGTGAAAGAGGGGCCCGAACCGACCAAGACGACGAACAAGACGAAGAAGACGACGTAGAAGCGAGACAGAAGTGTGTCGTGCGAGTCGACCGGGTCCAGTCGAGGGTTGTTTCTCTACCCGACGTCCTCACCGATAAGATAGACGTCCCCCTCTCCTCTACGAAGACTGGACAGGGAATATCCGGTGCCCAGTTTCTGGGCCCTGACAGTTTTGTACCTAGTCGCGCGGCAACAGATAGTCCGTTCGAGGGGAGCTGTACGGGGATGGAGGAGGGTTTAGGACACCGAAATCCTCCGCTCGGGACAGGGTGGTCCCCAGGTTTCCATGAAACCGTCCGTAGGATCGGGGTACGAGTCGCGGCGGGGCACGGACCGCTCGTATCTCGTTTGCGGAAGCCACGCGATACTTTGCGGTGTTGGGGCTTTTCATTAGAACCAGGAAACTGTAGATAAAGGAATGTGTAAACTCGTGGGCCCTATTGATCGAGAGGACCGTTCGACGACTGCCTCCCCTCTACAAACTCCCTCTTGTTTCGTCCTCATCTCCACAGAACCTCACGGTGGGCTTTCGCGCACCGGGAGCGAGCCACGGGGCGCACGATTTGAATACGTGGGCAGCGAACCACCGGTTTGACGTAATTGACAGTTTCTCTATCGATAAGGCTCGATCTCGTTTGTCTCGTTTTTCATCACCCTAACCCCGCTATGGTACGTTCGACGTAGCTGGAGATTTTCTCATTACCTCGTTACCTAATTCGTGCGTTCGTTCCGCGAACTTCGGCTATCCGGGATCTCGCTAATGGCGGATCTCGCGATCTTGTTAGCTTTGCCCAGCACGGCAGCTCTAGTTTTAGGTTACCACGAACTTTTTCCCCTACGATATCCCAACGACCAATGGCCGACTGCTACGCGGACCACTAATTTCAGGTCGGTGCGGAGACCGGTGTTCTTTTTCTTTCTTTCTTTTTTTTCTTTATTAATGTCCGACGAATGAAAATAAACAGGGAAATTATTCGCTCGCGATGTTCACGGAGCTTCATTTTTAAGTTGGATCGATAACGTTGACGAGCATGGTTCTATTCCGCGAATAAACGACGAATGGATACTTTGCACGACCGTTCGTCCGCGATGTTTTAGGTTAGTCACATTTTTAGGTTAGCTCGAGACAGAGACGCGCGAAATTTCGTTCGATCGAACGAAAACTCTGTTGAACTATATTATTTGCTGTTTTCTGGAGCTCTGTTTTAGGTCGACCCAGAAACGGACTGAATTTTATTCAATTAAACCAAGGAAATCTTTCTGTAATTATTAGGTTATTCGGAAAGTCACTTCGTTTCCCAAAATGGAGAGTGTATGATTTAATAAAATGTTTATACACTCTAAACAAAATCGTGTTTCAATTTCACCAAAAAAAAAGAAACTAAATGACTTTTCGACAATAGTTATTTGCAATATTTACTGGATCCTCGATCACTGAATTATTTATTCGTTCAACGTGTAATAGGTTGTTCGATAAGTTTCGTCGTTGGGTAAAACTTATCGAGCAACCTAGTATTATACTGTTCGATAAGTTTTATCGAACGACGAAACATATTGAACAACCTAGTATTATCAAATACCGCGAAATATAATTCGAATAGTTTCATCGAACGACGAAACATATTGAACAACATAGTATTATCAAATACAATGAAATATAATTCGAATAGTTTCATCGAACGACGAAACATATTGAACAACCTAGTATTATCAAATACAATGAAATATAATTCGAATAGTTTTATCGAACGACGAAACATATTAGTATTATCAAGTTAGAAACAATCTAGTATTATCAAATACCGTGAAATATAATTCGAATAGTTTTATCGAACAACGAAACAAATTGAACAACCTAGTATTATCAAATACCGTGAAATATAATTCGAATAGTTTTATCGAACGACGAAACATATTGAACAATCTAATATTATCAAATACCGTGAAATATAATTCGAATAATTTCATCGAACAACGAAACATATTCAACAACCTAGTATTATCAAATACCGCGAAATATAATTCGAATAGTTTCATCGAACGACGAAACATATTGAACAACCTAGTATTATAAAATACCGTGAAATATAATTCGAAGAAAATTTTGCATCGAGAGTTGCATCCGGATAAGAACATTCCCCGTTTCCATGTTGCACCATCTTCGTAGCTAGTTGTCGTGTATAATATTTATCTTCACTGTTGCATTTCCTATATTTACAACGTATATTTCGCGCCTCGTGCATCACAACAACCACATTTCCGTTACAAACGTCGTTATTCGGCCACGAGTACGTTTAGAAAAGTCCCAAGTAAAAATGTCATTCAAATCAATCATTAACCAAAGAACTGTCTCGAGCGTTTAAATTAACCCAAACGGTTCGAAATCGTGCAAATAACAAACTGTTCAGAGAAAGTGTCGTGAAATCGATCCCGAGAACGGGTCGAGAAGGTATTATCGACGTCTAGCTCGAGCTCGATGCAGTGAACGACGTCGTTCGATGCACTTCCTCACTGCACCGCGAGTCAGGTTTTTTTCAGGTTACGAATAATATTGCATTAATTCGTACGGACAAAAAAGACTACACCGTGAGCACGAGTTCCATCTTCCTATCTCTCGGGAGCTACGGTTTACCTTCGAGCTTAATTTTACCATATTAATGTACCTTTACCTCCGTGTTCCTTTCTGCCCCGGTAGCCGTTCTTTATACTCGTCTTCCATTATTTTCGCGTTGGTTACGATAACAGACCTCACCACCGGGCTGTTTCTTTTATTATTTCAATCCAACCCGGTACAATAACAAGACGAATCTTCGACGTAGGTAACCTTTTCGTCTAATTTTCTACGCTCGACGGGGGTGACGATTCGTTCGCGAAATGGCCCCCGGATAAGTGAGAGATTCCTCGTAAAAGAATCCAAGGTTCACCCTACGTGTCTGTATTAACACGGAAGAACAGCGAGAGCTCTGTATCCAGAACGAAAATCAATTATCGATTTCGAAGACGACCTGTCCCTCGATCAAACCGAGAGAATCTCATCCTCTTCAGAAACAGGGTGGACATCTATCGTCCGCGAGCGATAACGAGTTTATTTGACAAGAAACCGAGCGGTGTCGCGTTCTTCTCGAACGATTTTCGTTCGCGTCGCGATCTTGTTAACGGAATAAAAATCTCCAGTGGTTTCTCTAAACGCTCGCTATCTCCGTGGCGTTACGTTCTCATGGATTCCGTTTTCGTCCGGTTGAACGAAATTGGGTATAACGAACAAGTATTTCTGGTCCCCGGCCGACTTATCGTAATATATTAAGGCCATTTAGATACCGTTATCCTTGACTCTGTCACCCTGTTAACCGAATGAAAGAGGAGACTCGCGGTGTCTCACGATTCGTCGCGAGGAGACGCACGAAGATTCAAGAGTGTCCTCTCGCGAAAGTTCTTCGCGAGTAACAGCTGTTTCCTTCTGGTCGCTCACCCCGGTTACAAGAGCGGCCTCGGTGAGATCGAGGATCGCGGGGCGTAACGAACGCGAATCGTATCGAGCGTTTCTCTGGAAGGGGCGAGAATTAATTAAAATATCCACGAGAATCCACGCACGGATAACCGGACGTTGTATCGCATCGATTGGTAACAGGCATGTTTACCAAGCGTCGATGCAAGGAAATATGTTTCTTATCTGCCGTCAAATGCCGCGACGCGCTATCTTTTGTTTTCGTAATGGAATACTTTCCGTTGCGGCACGAATTATTACGCTATCGTTTGTTTTTAAACGACGTTGAAACGCGCACTGTGCAATCAAAACTTTCAATGTCTTCGTGCCGGGCGTACACCGATCGATGGGAATCGATTATCGTCGATTATCGTTTTCAGTCTTCTTCGAACCGAACAACGGATCAGTGGGACGAACACGGTAATGCTGGGGATCATTCCTAATTGGGAATTCAATTTTACCGATACTCGAGATTATTGGTACAAAGTTTTCGATACGATGTCCTCTGGTAAGATTCATGTACCGTGCGTGTATCGTTTGACAGCGAATGGGACAGCGAAGGACCAAGTGATGTGGTTTATTCTCTGAGTCATTGGCTAGTGTTGGTTTGAGTTCCTCCACAAATAATACGCTAATTACTACAACTACTACTTTAATTACACCTGCTATTACTTTAGTTTGACCTACTACTTTAATTAGTGCAACTGCTATTTTAATTACTACTCTACTTTAACTACTATAATTGTTACTTTAGTTCCTGTAGCTACTACCTTAATTACACCTACTACTTTAATTGCACCTACTACTTTAATTGGTACAACTATTATTTTAATTACTACACCTACCACTTTAGTTACTACAACTGCTATTTTAGCTCCTATAGCTACTACTTTAATTACACCTACTACTTTAATTGCACCTACTACTTTAATTGGTACAACCACTATTTTAATTACTACATTTACTACCTTAGCTATTACAACTGCTACCTTAGTTCCTATAGCTACTACCTTAATTACACCTACTACTTTAATTGCACCTACTACTTTAATTGCGCCTACTACTTTAATTGCACCTACTACTTTAATTGCGCCTACTACTTTAATTGCACCTACTACTTTAATTGAGCCTACTACTTTAATTGCACCTACTACTTTAATTGGTACAACTACTATTTCAATTACTACACCTACTACTTTAGCTATTACAATTTCTATTTTAGTTCCTATAGCTACTACTTTAATCACACCTACTACTCTAATTAGAACACTACTACTTCGGTTACATCTTCTACTTCAGTTACACCAACTACATTAATTGCTACACTAGTACTTCGATTACACCTACTACTTTAATTAATACAATTACTATTTTAATTACACCACCAACTACTTTAACTACTACAACTGCTACTTTAGTTCCTACAGCTACTACTTTAGCTACTACAACTGCTAATTTAGTTTCTACAGCTACTACTTTAGCTACTACAACTGCTAATTTAGTTTCTACAGCTACTACTTTAGCTACTACAACTGCTACTTTAGTTCCCACAGCCACTACTTCAGTTACACCTACCACTTCAATCACTACGCTACCACTTTGATTGCACTTATGTACTACTTAACCTATTACTTAACCTACTACAGCTGCTACTTAAGTTCCCACAGCTGCTAGTATATTTCCCCCAGCTACTACTTTAATCACTACAGCTACTATGCTACTCACCACAGCTAGAAATAACAGGAAATAATCCGATCCGCATTCCTTCCGCGTGTCATCGAACGACACACGCACTGTACATACGAATCTAGTAGAACACCATCCAAAGAACACTTGTTGCCCCACGGAAGACTCTCTCCTATAACCAGAAGCCCGATTCAACTCTCCGTTCGATCCTACTCGAGATCCCGTGTCGCGAACGCGAAGGTTTATCGGTTCCGTGTCGAACGGTCGCCGAATCTGCGACGAACAAGGTGGCCATTGTCGAGACAAAAGGCAACGGCGCGTCCCCCGAGGGTCGACGAAAGAGATTCGATAATCGAGACGAAAAATCGTCGGCTGCGGGGCGCGCCGGAAGACCTCCCGCGTCCTGGCCCGGGCCACGAGCTTTCCGACGAGTCACCGCGGACGGACCGACCGTGTAATTTAATTTAAGTTACGAGCGCCGATAACGCCGGGGCCACAAATCAATTAGAGTGGTCCGTTCTTTCGGGGTGATAGTGATAGCGGCGGCGCAGACCGAGCTGTAAACATCTTTACTGCCAGATAAGTATGCGAGCGTCCCTGCGATGTTCCCTCGCCACGCGGCCTGACTCTCTTCCCCTCTTATCTGACCACCATTTTGTACTCTCGATTATTTCGCTCATTGGATTATTACCTTCGTGCGCCGCGGACCGATCGCGGGGAGTCTGCCATCTGCTATCGTTCCCGAGTCATCGAATCGTGCCGGAAGCTCGGCGGAAATTTTATCATCTTCGCGGAAATGTTCAAGTATTTGGGAAACGTGTCAAGTTTTTGGGAAAAATTAGAAGTAAAGAATGACAGGGTAGAGCAAAGGTCTGGAAAATTTCATAGAGTCCACGGAAGGTGGTAAATTTGTGACTGGAAAATATTCGCAAAGATTCCCGCGTAGGTGCGTATACAAGTGCCTTTAATTGACCGAGTTTTATCTAGGTCAGAAGCATCAGATTCTCAAAAGGAACTGAAAGTAGAGTGTAATAGGATCGAACAACGTCTAAAAAATTTCATAAAGTCCAAGTAAGCTGGAAAATTTGTAACTAAAATATATTTGCAAAGATTCCCGCGTAGGTGCGTGTACAAGTGCCCTTAATTGACCATATTTCCTCCAGATCAGAAGCATCAGATTCTCAAAAGGAACTGAAAATAGAGGATAATCGGATAGAACAAGGTCTAAAAAATTTCATAGAGTCCAAGTAAGCTGGAAAATTTATAACCAAAAAATATTCGCAAAGATTCCCGCGTAGATGCGTGTACAAGTGCCCTTAATTAACCATATTTCCTATAGATCAGAAGCATCAAATTCTCAGAAGGAACTGAAAGTAGAGTGTAATAGGATAGAACAAGGTCTAAAAAATTTCATAGAGTCCAAGTAATCTGGAAAATTTATAACCAAAAAACTATTTGCAAAGATTTCCGCATAGTTGCATGTACAGTGCCCTTAATTGCCCGTGTTTTCTCGAGGTCAGAAGCAAAGTAAGTTCGTAGAATTTGCCAGGAGACGATCGGTGTGGTGTTCGGTCGCTGAACGAAGCGATAGACGGACGGGTAACCTCGAGCCAGAGTCGAATACGACACTGTCGTCGAACAGGGAACCTGCCTAAATGGAACTGGACATTCCAGCGCAGCGTGAGTCGACTCGGTCTCGTCCTGGACCGCGCACCCGCTGCTCCATCGGCCTTCTCCCGTTCATTCGGGCCGACTCCTAGACAACGCCGCGCCGTCGGGGGTGTCCTCCTGACCACGTCGATTCTCTCTTCCTCGATGACTCCATCCGGCTCCGCCAGGACGACCGCTAGGCTCCTCTCTAACCGGTTCCGATGCACATGCTTCGGTATTAATTGCCCGGTACACCGGTTACAGGGGATTGCGTCGTCGGTCCGCGGAAACTCGTGGCGCGGACCGATGGTTAGGTGGATTGGATTTGAAAGGGATCGATGTATTCGAACGCCTGAATGCTTCGCGAGTCTTGGAACACCTAGGGCACCTAGAACATCTGGAATACCACGGCGCACCCAGGACACCTGGAACGCACGGTATATCCTCTGGACACCTAGGATACGTAGAATATCTGGAATATCTGGAACACCTAAAATACACGAAGGACGAATACCTGGCGCACCTGGAGCACCTAAGATACTAGAAGTGAGGAGTGTCGTTCAACTTTCATCGAGGACGCAATCGCTCCAAAGTGGTTCAAATAGCCTAGACGTGGTATTCTAATCACGATCGTGATGTGACGCAGCTTCGAAGTGCAAAATTTTTACATCGTTGTTGAGTAAGATCATCTACAAAGAGCATCGTTCAGGAGTATCGTTCAATTTCTCTCAGCGACGCAATTATTCCCGATATCTTCGTGGCATCGTTGTTAATATTATCCGTGGACTAGTCGGAGTCAGTCGAACAATAATCGCACGCTCGAGAAGAGACAGGTTTGAGCGAAAAGTGGCGTCGCGTTTCGCGAAACGAGCCGCGGGTGTCACGAGATCCGCGTCGGTTCTTTTCAGGAATGGGGGCCGCGTATCGGAATCAAAAATCTGTAAGCCAGGTATGCAAAACGTGTGCGTGATTAAAGTGAGTCGCGCACTGGTTCGAATCGGGCCGGATTTGATCGGATTGGATCGGATCAGATCGGATCAGACATTGTATCGCAGAACTAGTTGCGCACTGGTGCGAATCGGATCGAATCGGACGTCGGTACCGTGCACACTGCGTCGGACAAGTAATACCGAATAGATTGTCGCTGGTTGGGTGCAGCGCTCGTAGAAAAAGAAGCGATCGATCTGTCGTTTCTTTCGCGAGCGGCGAAAATTTTCAACCGCGCCGCGAGTAACGGCGGTAGCTGAAACTAGTTAAGACGTTCAACGCAGCCCCGGGAGAACCGGAACTACGAGAATACCTTGGTAGTCGAGCACTCGGGAACTTTTAGAACACCTGCAACGTTCTGGATGAATTTTAATACTCGTCGGTACCCAGTGAGCGTAGAACGCTTGGAACTGTTGGAGCTTTCAGAATTAGGGACACCTAGGACACGTGGAACGGTTGGACATTTTCGAACGCGAGACACTTCGGTGGGATAGGATACACTGGAACGCTTGTAACTTTCAGAGTATTTGGAGTGTTGGATATTTGGAAGTGTTGGAGTATCTGGGATACGTGCAATGCTTGAACATGTTGGATGTTTTTAGCTGGGTAGTTCCTTTTAGGCCTTTTAGAACACATAAACCGTTTGAGATTCTTGAGATGCCTGAGATAGTTGAGATACTTAAAATATTTAAGATATCTAAGATATTATAACCTTAGTAACATTTGAAACACCTAGGATACCTATAACATCTATAACCCCTGGAACATCTGGAACACTTTGAACATTTAGAACATGTAGCACACCTAGAGTACTTAGAAGACCTAGAACACCTAGAACACCTAGAACACTTAGAACATGTAGCACACCTAGAGTACTTAGAAGACCTAGAACACCTAGAACATCTGGAACATCTGGAACATCTAAGAACAGAACACATAGCATACCTAGATTACCTAGAACATCTAGAACACCTAGAACAACTAGACCACTTAGAACACTTAGAACATTTAGAACACCTAGAATACCTAGAACACCTAGAACACCTAGAACACCTAGAACACCTAGAACACCTAGAACACCTAGAATACCTAGAACACCTAGATAACCTAAAACACCTAGAACACCTAGAACATCTAGAACACCTAGAACACCTAGAACACCTAGAATACCTAGAACACCTAAAACACTTAGAACACTTAGAACACTTGGAACATTTAGAACACCTAGATAACCTAAAACACCTAGAACACCTAGAACACCTAGAACACCTAGAACACCTAGAACATTTAGAACACCTAGAACATTTAGAACACCTAGAACACTTAGAACACTTAAAACACTTAGAACACCTAGAACATTTAGAACACGTAGCATACCTAGATTCCTTAGAAGACCTAGAACACCTAGAATATCTAGAACAACTAGAACAATTAGAACACCTAGAACACTTAGTACACTTAGTATACTTAGTACACTTAGAACACCTAGAATACTTAGAAGACCCAGAACACCCAGAACAACTAAAATACCTCTAATACCTAGAACACGTAACATACCTACGATTGTGAGAAGACCTAGAACACTCGGAATATCCAAGATACCTAAAACACGTGGAACACCCAGAACATCAACAGTGAACATCGATCCATCGATTTTTTTCACTCGTCGATACCTCGTAGGGAACAATCATAAAGGCGCGGACGGCCCTCGAACGAGAAGAGCTCGCGGCAGAGACGAACCGAAGTACCAAGAACAAGACGAACAAGAAGAACAAGAAGAAGAAGAAGAAGATGAAGAAGAAGAAGAAGAAGAAGAAGCAAAGGCATAGGAAGAAAATGGTGGTCGGCCCCGAGGGGTGTCCGCGCTCCGATGAAATAGTGTCCGTAATCCGGCGTAAGTTAGCGCGGAGCGATGTCCCACGGCGAGGAAGACGAGGCCCAACGTGCTGCTCTTCATGGTCCTCGCGGGCTGCGTGCGCTCGTGAATACTCGCTTCGTCTCCGACGCGGGGCCGTGGCTCGCGGGAAGTAGCGATGGAAATAAAACGCTTCGAGACACCGAGCTTTCACGGCGGGAAATTTCGAGCGAACCGAACGCGTACAATGTTGAAAAAAAAAAAAACAGAGATCATGCTGAACGTTTACCTCGTCAGACTTTATATCCGTGCTTCATCTGTCGTTGTTTTCCCTATTAGAACCTTACGAATATATTAAATCGAACTCGACGAGTTTTAGTTGTGTATTTATTAATTCTTTTTATTTTATGCATAGATGAACTCGATCGTCCGATAGTACCATCAGATGCTCAGGATGCATGTAAGTGCAATTGTTTAGCCTCTGTCTATGAGAATGCACTTTGTACGCCAAGGACCTGTTCAGCCCTTGACCCAGACATCGTTCTTTGGAAAGTGAAATAGCAGTGGACGACCTTTACTTTCAAATTTTACTTTCTGATCAAAATTCATCGATGATGATATTTATATATGTAAATGAATACTATTCCACAGAATATAATCGACAGACGACAAACGTACCTTTGAGTTAATAAACGATAGCGATTTAGAGTGTTTCAAGTGTTGTTTAATTAGACCTTTCTTTGATTACTTTCCTAACTCGTTTCCTTCTGGTTCTATTCCTCGAAGAAGAAACAATTTTCAATCGTGAAATTTCTCAGGAAGGTGTAACCGAAAAGGAAAATGGCGGGGAATGACCGAGATCGATTTTGTTTAATTTTAAGTAACTTATTTTTAGTAAATCCCACGTAGAAAAGTCCAAGACCAAAAGTAGTACGTGTATAATACATGATTTTAGGAACGTGTAATAATGATTGGTCGACCTTCGCTGATAACGTACATAAATATTAACTACCGATGACGTAACTGCATCGTAACCTTTTCGAGGTCTTCCTGTTTAAAATTAAATCGATCTTGAAAAATAAACGATAACAAGTACATAAAAACGATTGCATTTTTTCACCTAGGTTAAACACCCGTATCTACACATTCGGATGGTAGCGTTATCATAATTAGTACGCATAATCGTGCGACGAATTTCTTATTAGTGAACACATAGGGAAGTACGTGTGGAAAATGCACTTTCTCGGCCGGAATGTTATGCAATAACGTCGCGCAAAAAATCGCGCAGCCGTGTACGTTACAGGCATCGTTAATTTGAATAGATAACTGAATAAATAAAACATGTGTCACAATGGACGGTTCGAACACAGTACGAAAAAGGAAGAGCCGCTATCTCCGCGATACATCGAGTTTTGTTTTCCAGAATTCATGTACATATATTTACCGTGCGAAACGGTAATAGACTTTACAAATAAGCAGGACTTAACAAAACAGTCCTTGATTACAATGACAGGCGACAGTTATCTGGCAAAACAGCTCGGTTGCGCGTGGACATATTGGAACTGACTTTTACCAGTTCGAACATTTTCAGTTTTCCTATTGCACTTCACAAATGCTGCCAAAACGTCCAATCCGATCGACTCGTGAATTTTTTAAACAAAAATCATCACAAAGCAACGACCGAGTCACCAGCAGGTCAACTTTTGTCAAAATTTCCATGGAATCAACTCTGGTTCCCATAGAGGTGCACAGGACCTCGATAATTGCGACTACGACAAAACCTCGATAATTGTAAACTTCGTCTCTCTTCGAAGAACTCCCAAAGATACTCATTTCGAATGAAGTTATTACAATCATACATCTTCTTGCTCCTCGATTAAACCAATCCCAACAAATACTCCAATATTCTCACTCCTCGATTAAAGTCACCGCAACAAATACTCTATATCTCACTCATCCGTGAAACTTATCGCAACAAACGTTTTAGTTTCCTTAAATTCTCATTAAAGTTCTCGCAACAAATGCTTCCATGCCCCCTTTACCCTTCCCACTGTACCTCAAAAAGCACGAGTCCCCCCTCGATCGTCCCTCGACCCACTCCCTCACCCGTAGACCTCGAATCTTACTCACTCCGATGTAGGTTAAATTCTCAGACGAACAACGAGCAGTCCGCTCGCGGGAACAGCGCGTTTTCGTAGGTACGAGCGGTCCCATAGGGCCCCGCGGGAGAAATGGGTGGGGAGGGACCGTGGCGCATACGCAGGGCACCGCGAACGATGCATCACGACTGCACCCCACGCGGTGCATCCCGGTATATTAGTCACCGGGAACGGGCACCAACTGCCGGGGCCAAATTGAGTCTTTGCCATAAAGTAAGCCGTAAAAGGGGTTGCAGTCGCGGGGGGACGCACCGTTCAGGAGGAAGGCGAGCCTCTGCCGCGAAGAAAGAAGATGGCCCTCGATGGTGCTGTACGGGCCCGAGGGCCCAGAGAGAAACAGAGAAAGAGAGAGAGAGAGAGAGAGAGAGAGAGAGAGAGAGAGAGAGAGAGAGAGAGAGAGAGAGAGAGAGAGACGAACGGCGAGCCAAGGTGGAACGCGCGGACATTCAAATTTATGGTAATGTTCGACCGCTCCGCACGGGGTTATCGATACGGTCCTCCTTTGGTCCGTTCTTATTCCTATTATTAATATCGCTATCGTTGCCATATTCGCGTCCCCGTGCTCGGCCCGAGTCGCGGTCCGTGGCGGCTGGGCCCAGCCTCGCGGACCCCGGGCGAGGAACGTTTCTTTGAAGAACGACTCTCGATGGTAACCTTTGTTTTCACGGGGGACAGGGTTTCTTTTGTTCCGTCCCTTAAATTAGTCTCCACTCCCCCCCCCCCCAACCCGCCCTCTCCCTAAGATATCTCGATTTGTAGACGGGTTTTTATTTTCCAGGTACGGTACGAGGTTGTTCGGCGTTCTCGATCTCGGGTATATAGAGACCCACGCCGACGTTCACGTGGTTCGCGATTTGGAGGTTAAGAGCGACCGAATTGTCGGGTATGGTGGCGCGCCCCTTCCATGGCGGTCCGGAGATTCGATCGAGTGTTGCAGAAGGGTACCTCGTGTCTCTGGTTACGGGTGATCCTTTTTTTTATATCGGAGAAATTAGGAGGGAAAATTCAAAGGAGGGACGAGGACTCTTGACTTTCGAGGGTTCTTGTGTTAGAGGGTACAAGCGAGAACATAGGAGGGGGGTAGAAATGTGTCGAATGTATGAAACTTCAGGGTTTTTGAGTTTGTAATGGGATGGGGTGACCTAGAGGATGCCGGAGCACTCGGTTGTAGGTATTTTGATCACTTTAGTTAGGGATTAGTAATGTGTTGGGGGAGTGGGTCGAAAGAGACCCGGGGAACACATTGGGGTTACGATAGATATTCTGCATACACTTGAAGTATCTTATCTCGAAACCCAAGGGTTGTAGGTTTCAATGAGTATGTTGATAATAATGTCAAGATTCAGATAACCGATATGCCCTTCTTCTAAAGAGGATATCCCATACACGGTGCACTCGAGAATATAGAGAGCCCTTTTGAAGGGTTCTATCTCGTAATTGAGGCATCCTAAGGTTCAACTGGTGTCTCTTAGTATCTTGAAATTAATGAATCAAAATTCAGATAACCGGTACGCTCTGCTTCTCAAAAAGAAGTCACGCACACAGTGCACTCGAGAATGTACGAAATCCTTTCGAAGAGTCGTATCTCAAAACCTAGGGATTCTAAGTTTCAAATGGTATCTTCTAGTATCTTAAAAATAATGAATCAAAATTTAAGGAATCCATATGCGTTTTTCCAGAAAAAGAAATTCCCGTATAGAGCATATATAGAGCGTCAAGGCTCTAGAAATCACCCTTATAGTGTCTCATCTCGAAAACTAAAGATTCTAAGTTTCGACAAGTATCTTCTAATACCATAAAAATAATGCCTCAAAATTCAACTAACCCATATGCTTTTCTCTAGAGAAAGAAATCCCACGCATAGAGCACTCAAGACTCTAGAAAACTCTCCCAAATAGAGCACTGAAAACTCTAGAAAACTCCCACGAATAGAGCACACAAGACTCTAGAAAACTCGTGCTGATAGAGCACTGAAGACTCTACAAAACACCCTCGAATAGAGCACACAAAATTCTAGAAAACTTCTGCGAATAGATCACTGAAGACTCTAGAAAACACCCTCGAATAGAGCCCACAAAATTCTAGAAAATTCCTGCGAATAGAGCACTCAAGACTCTAGAAAACCCGAATAGAGCACTGAAGACTCCAGAAAACCCATATAGAATACTGAAGACTCTAGAAAACCCGAATAGAGCACTCAATACTCTAGAAAACTCTCCCGAATATAGCACACAAGACTCTACAAACCCGAATAGAGCACCGAAGACTCTAGAAAACCTCCCCCGGAACAATCCGATCCCCGAATCCGAAGTATCCTAATCCAAAGTTTTTCATCCGAGTATCGTTCCCGGTTTCTCGGAAATCGAGTCACCGAGTCGTTCGGTTCCTCGTCGCTCCGTAGCGTTCGAACGTGGCTCCATACCAGGGCTACGACGTCTGTAGGGTAATAAAACCGTAGCCCCGGGCGCGAGGGTGTACGCGGGAGAGACCCCTCGGGCGCTTAATTCGCGGGGCAACAACGGCCGTTTCCAAGGCACGCGCGGCGCGCGCGTTAAATCATCGCAATACGTCGCGCCGTTTCCCTCGGGGAGCGTGTGCATATTCATCGGTAGGAAACGGACGGGGCACGCCGCGCCGCACCGCCGGGGCCCCTTAGGTGTGTATCGGGAACGGTTAACCGCGGCGGTTGCACACCGGTACGAGAGGTTTCCGCGCACCCGCGGAGCCTCGCGACACGTTCAACAGCCGGCTGCGAGATCTCATATTTCTTTGCGAATGATATAGGGCCGCCGTTGTACGACCGGGTTCTCGTAAACTTGGCCCCGGACTAGCGCGCATCTGCCTCGCCGACGCGGAGCCCGACGCGTAGGGGGCGCCACTGCGCCGCGCGGGAAACACACGCGCGCGCGAGCGAGCCGGTCAGCCACGGAAGAAGAAAAAAAGGGAACAGAGGAACGGGGAGAGGTCGCGCGACTTTACAGTCAACCCGGTGAGGGTGGATCCTTTGTCTTAGCGGATCATCACGACCCTTTCTCGACCAATTTACAGTTGCTGAGTGTCTCGTGACGGAGCTCTCGGTTCGAGCTTTGTGAACTTTCGCGGTCTTTCGGGAAAGTATAAGAGTTTTGTGAAAGTCGGTGCCTGGGTGTCGTTCGAGAAACGATTACCGAATGCATGGTTCTTACGAGGCTAGTAGAATTCCGTCCACTTGGTTTCCGAGAGAGTTGCTCGACCAGCGATTACCAAATGCAGTCGTCGCGAGTGCTGGACGTTCGGCAGTGGTCGATCGTCAGTGGGGATTGTGTTGACGATATCTCTTCGGGGACCACCGCGAATATAGCTGTGGAGACTCTAGAAAACTTCCGCGAATAGAGCGCACAAGACACTAGAAAATTCCCCCGAATGGAGCACTCCAAACTCTAGAAAATCCGAATATAGCACATAAGACTCTAGAAAACTCCTGCGAATGGAGCACTGGAGACTCTAGAAAGTCCGAATAGAGCACTGAAGACTCTAGAAAACTCCCTCGAATAGAACACTCAAGACTTTAGGAAACTCCCTCGAATAGAGCACTGAAGATTCTAGAAAACTCCCTCGAATAGAGCACTCAAGACTAGAAAACTCCCTCGAGTAGAGCACTCAAGACTCTAAAAAATTCCAATAGAGCACTGAAGACTCTAGAAAACTCCCTCGAATAGAGCATTCAAGACTTTAGAAAACTCTCTCGAGTAGAGCACACAAGACTCTAGAAAACTCCCTCGAGTAGAGAAAACAGGACTCTAGAAAACTCCCTCGAATAGAGCACCCAAAACTCTAGAAAACTCCCTCGAGTAGAGAAAACAGGACTCTAGAAAACTCCCTCGAATGGAGCACACAAGACTCTAGAAAACTCCCGCGAATAGAGCACTGAAGACTCTAGAAAACTCCCCCGAATAGAGTACACAAGACTCTAGAAAATCCGAATAGAGCACTGAAGACTCTAGAAAACCGAGATCAATGGAGGTTACTAGGAAGAAACAAGAGGTCACGATGAGTGTCCTTCGATGCCAGGTATACGCTAGAGTATCTATTTTCTAAACGCAACGAACGAAAGATAGTTTCTGAACGTTTCTCGGGACACTTTCTCCCAGGAAGTACACCTATGCTTTACTTACACCCTTGTACGATTCCCAAAAAAATCGATTCAACTCGCGTAGGTACAGACCTCACTATTCTATCTGTACAACACGCTGTGGAACCAATCGACAGATTCTGTTTAGATCGCAATCGGTACACTTACCCGTGACGTTTCAGCGTCGAAAATTCTCCTTACGGGATCACCTGGAACACCTCTTGCAACTGACAGGGTAGACACGCAAGAAAAAAAGACTTTTTCTTTCAGAGAAACCACCGTTCTCTATTCTTGGACGCGCAGATCAAGATGGCGGTCGGAGGCCAAATACATTTGCAATTTTTTTCGTTTCTACTTTGGAACGATTTCGTACCGCGCATAAATCGCCACAAAGTAGACAATTCAGTATTTTTTTTTTTAGAGAAAGAGAGTGGGGGCCCCCCCGAAGGAGAGCTTTCTCCGAACGACGCGCGACAAGCGGCGAAGTGATTTATACGTCACGACGCGGGCGAACCTCGAATCTTCGTGGGAAGTTTTCGCGCATAAATCCGATCCGTAAATAATGCCACGGGCGATCAAAACGAATCGTGCGTGAAGCAACGCCGAACGAGCGCCCCTCGACTGTTTTCAACCGGGACGGGCGCCGCGACGCGATAAACCGGCGCAAAATTGCCCCGTAATGAATTTGCGACGTCGATAATTGCCCGCCGCTCCCGTACTCGCCCATCGATTACTCGTAATTACTCGAGATCGATGTTCGCGATCTTATCGAGGGGGGATGAACGCCCCGCGAACCGTCCCGTACGATTTCCATACACGGGGTGCCATTGGAACCAAACTGGTAAATTTTGTCCAGGTATTTCCGGGGATTGTTGCAATTGAAATTTTCTCTCGATTGTTTTCTTAATCAATTAACGTGCATGGTTATCTTTCATTGTATTGTAAAGGTTGTATCTTGTCAGTGAAATATTAGGAGAAATTATTGTAAATTTCTGAAGGTACTGTAATAATCATTGTACAGTAGATTTTTAAAGGTTGGTGAAGTATTAAGAGAAATTATTGTGGATTTCTGAAGATACTGTAATAATCATTGTACAGTAAATTTTTAAAGGTCGGTGAAATATTAGGAGAAATTATTGTAGATTTCTGAAGGTACTGTAATAATCATTGTACAGTAGATTTTTAAAGGTTGGTGAAGTATTAAGAGAAATTATTGTGGATTTCTGAAGATACTGTAATAATCATTGTACAGTAGATTTTTAAAGGTCGGTGAAATATTAAGATAAATTATTGTAGATTTCTGAAAGTACTGTAACGATAATTGTACAGTAGATTTTTAAAGGTTGTGAAATATTAAGAGAAATTATTGTAGATTTCTGAAAGTACTGTAACGATAATTGTACAGTAGATTTTTAAAGGTTGTGAAATATTAAGAGAAATTATTGTAGATTTCTGAAAGTACTGTAACGATAATTGTACAGTAGATTTTTGAAGGTTGTGAAATATTAAGAGAAATTATTGTAGATTTCTGAAGGTACTGTAACGATTATTGTAAAGTATTATACATTTCTAAAGGTGGTTGAGATTGTTTTCTTCGTCAGTTGTATAATGGTTAGAATTATTGGTGTAAATGATGGGAGGATTTTTGGATATTTTTCACCTTGTCGTCGAATTATCATGTAATTTTTTTTTTAATATTCTTTCAACAGTTGGTACGAGTGATGAAAGAATCGTAGAACATAGTGTGTACACAGTGGGCTGATGGAAAGAGTTATGGGGAGTTCGATCAGGAGAGATTATTTCGGGGTCGTTTCCATGGTGTTTGTCCTTTGACTCGATTAACGATGCACTTAGGGGTGTGTTTAAAGATTGTGCAGTTGATATTAAATATTAGGGAACTGTTGTCAACGATCTATATTCCTTGAACATAGAAACTATTGTACAAAGATGAGGCTTTTGAACAATTTTGCGTAGATTGTTGTGAAAACAATTTCGAATGATCATCGTCGAAAGTCGAGTAAACGAAGACGAATACACAGTGTATATACCACTTTATGTTTGGAACACCCTGTATATAGTGACATCGCGTAAACATTAAATATCAACCGATAATTTCGACAAAATTTAATCTTGCAACGAACCGTTGTAAAAACAGGGGATGACGATGACCTCGAAGGGTGTCGAGACCCTGAAAATGATTCTGGCATTAATTAACACCTCAGTGATAACTTCTGTACCCAAAGACTCGATATTTTAAACAAAAAGTCTAAAAAACATTAAAAAGAGATTTTTAACCTCTCGAGGATTGAAATTACAAAATTATCGACTCCCTTCGAAACCAGAGATCGAAATTTATAGAGCACCCGTTCAAGAATGGTAAAAGATAGTCGTGACACGACCCTAGGTTATTGTCCAACTCCGAACAGACTCGTACTATCACCATTGTCACGCAAAATAATCATCAATGGGTCCTTCAAAAAAAAAAAACTACCAAATTGTCCAAAGAGTCTATACAATACCGACCCAACATGAATTTACGTTTTTTATTCATCGACTGTACGAACGAACAATTTCTAAACATTCTCGACTCTCGTACCGTTCACGAATAAAAGCGCATTCCCATTGACCACGTGTCTTTGTCATTCCACGTAGTTAATCCGCTGAAAGAAATCTTTGTACGATTCGGTGTACCCGAAAATATCGCGCGAACGTTCGTGCACAGATTACCTAATGCGATCGTGTACCGAAAAAGGACGAACGAGAGAGAGAAAGAAGCCACGAAATAAAACGAGGATACACGGCAGTTAATTGCGCGTCCGTCGCGCCTCGACGTCTCCGAAAGGGGGGAGGCTTGTTTCCGTTGGTCGCGAGACACGGGGGGGAGAACTCGCGATCCATTGTCCTCCACGCTTATTTTCGTTGGAACTCCGCCCACCGCGAAAAGTGCCATTGTTCGAATATTCAAAACGCGGACGTTCCCATTGTGGAATGTCGAAGAGGCCGCGAGACGCGGTTTCGGTGTTTCGCGGCGCGCGTGCCTCGACTGGCGATTCGCTCGCTCGCTCGCGCGAGAAATATTCCTCCTTAACGTCCGCACGGTCCCGACTACTCCCCTCGTAGGTCCCGATTATGCGAATTTGGTCGAGTAACCGAATTCTGGTCCGTTACGGCGCTGAGATTACGTCCAGGTGAGCTATTTTTTAAATTTGGGGATTTATATCGAGGAGGGTGACTATGGGAAGTAGAGTTAACCTGGAATTCGACGGTCGATGAAATTGTTTTTCTTTTTTAATTGAATTGAATTTTATCGTGAATGATTGATTTTCATCGTGGAAAGATTCTTATTTCTGTTTTACACGTCCAGGTGCGCCATTTTTGAAATTCGTGTACTTATATCGAGGAGCGTGGCGTGTCGATATCTGCGCAAGGAGATTATGGGAAGTAAAGTTAACCTGGAATTCAACAATCGATGAAATTGTTTTTCTTTTTTAATTGAATTGAATAATTTTCATCGTGGAAAGATCCTTAGTTTTGTTTTACTCGTTCAGGTGCGCCATTTTTGAAATTTGTGTACTTATATCGAGGAGCGCGGCGTATTGATATCTGCGCAGGGTGATTGTGGAAAATTAACCTCAAATTCGATGGTCGATGAAATTGTTTTTCTTTTTTAATTGAATTGAATGATTTTCATCGTGGAAAGATTCTTATTTTTGTTTTACAGGTCCAGGTGCGCCATTTTTGAAATTCGTGTATTTATATCGAGGAGCGTCATGTATCGATATCTGCGCAGGGTAATTATGGGAAACAGAGTGGGTTAACCTCAAAATAGACAGTCGATGAAATTGTAGAAAACTTGTTGACCTCTAGAACTCTTCCAGACCTGTGAAGTGTAATTGTTTCTTTCTTTTTTTAATTGAATTGAATAATTTTCATCGTGGAAAGACTCTTATTGCTGTTCTATAGGTCCAGATGCGCAATTTTTGAAATTCGTGTATTTATATCGAGGAGCGTCGTGTATCGATATCTGCGCAGGGTGATTATGGGAAGCAGAGTGGGTTAACCTCAAAATAGACAGTTGATGAAATTGTAGAAAACTTGTAGACCTGCGAAGTGTAATATATTTCTTTTTAATTCAATTGAATAATTTTCATCGTGGAAATCTGTGCAGAGTGATTATAGGAAGTAGGGATAACCTCAAATTCGATGGTCGATGAAATTGTAGAAAACTCGTAGACCTCTAGAACTCTTCCTGACCTGCGAAGTGCAATTGTTTTTCTTCTTTTTTTTTTCTTAATGGAATTGAATGATCTCCATCATGGAAATATTCTCATTTCTGTTTCATACGGTTTCTAGAGTCTCTATATATAATTAGAGGCGGTGCACTGTACAATGGGACTATCGAGGGGACGATTGCTCGGCAACGAGCAAAGCTGGAAGCGGAAGGAACGGGTTAGAGGTCTCCTCTCGTCGGTTACCTCGATAATTGCACGGATCTCGATACTCGCATCGTCGGTCTCGTTTACCGTGGAATTATCGAGGCTCCGCGCTTCGAAATGCGCGACGACTCATGAAAATTGAACGTGGTATCGTTTGTTTTGTTTCTCTCTTTAATTGCTACAGCGACGATCGAAGTAAATTGGCGGACGAAAGGGGACGCGATACGTCCCGATAAGACTAGGGCTTGCAAAGAATAAAAATAAAATGAAAAATGAAAACGTACAACGTAATAGTCTCCTTTTTAATATAATGAATAATGGTAGTAGACAATAATAATAATATAATAATAATAATAATAATAATAATAATAATAATAATATAATAATAATAATAATATGATGTCGACAATAATAATAAAATTAATATAATAATAATAATAATAATAATAATAATAATAATAATAATAATAGATATATTCTGTCTATATTCACATTCAGAACTATGTACAGTTTAATTAATTTACAATTGAATTCGTACGAACAACCAAATAGAACCTATTAATCATAGTATGTATATATTTATATATTTATATTTATATATCTATATACCTAGTACCTGTATTATGTATATTCACAACAAATAGTTCTCTCTCTTTCTCACGAGGGTGCGATCGTGTACACGAAACTCTCCGCGTGCTCGTTTTCGTTTACCCTTGTGTGCTCGATATATACCGTTTTCTTTTTTTTTTTTCCTTTTTAAATGTTTCTCGCGTTTTGTCGTTTACCTATCGCACCGATCCGCGAGGAAGGTATACGGCTCCGACCCTCGTGTCCCTCGGGGGCTACGCATCGATTATTTACAAAACCGTTATCGAGTCTAGAATTAATTTCTATACGATATTATGTGTCAACGAGTGCACGAGCATCGAGCGTCCTCGTCGTTGGTAAGTGCACCGAGACACCATTAACATCCGCAATATGCCTTTCGCGCAATCCACTTCCTGCTCGCTTCCCGGTCCGTCTCTCACGCACTCTTTCGCATTTTTTTATTTTTTTTATTAACCTTGCCCATTATCACAGATATAAATAAATGTACTCTTTACAAAACAATGTACAATTTCTCTCTCTCTCTCTCTCCCTCTCTAGCACTCATCCCCATTCTCTCCTTAACCTTTACGCTCACCGATGCGTCACCACTCCCCTCCCTCGCTGAACGACGACGCGCGCGCGCACACTCGCTCGCATATGCCAAAGTACAAAATGATAGTCGATTTAGTTTATTATTTTTCGTAATTTTCTTCTTTTTTTTTTCTTTTTCTTCACTTTCTCTCGCTCGTTCGATCACCACGCATTCACACGCACACACACACACACGCACACACGTGCACACATTCTCTCTCTTTCTCTCTTGCCGACACACGAAAAGAACCCACCCAGACCCGATCGTTCGCGACCAAGCGCGGTATCCGCGAACCGGCTTCTCGAAAGGAGGGACGATTCACACGATATACACATAATATATAAAAAAATATCAACAATCTCGAGCACCGCGCGCTCGCACTTCGTTCGCTCCCGGAGCGACGCGACCGGGGCCAATACCGACGCGACCCGAGAAACGTCGAGTCCGCTCCGCGCCTGCGCGCCTCGAAAGCAACGATCGCGCGAGACCCGGCCGATCAACGAACACATACGTCTAAACAATATATTGCACAGAGATGATTGAAAGTAACGAGGATCGAGTACGATGCTAATTGATGGTAGATCGCGTATCGGGCGGTCGACGAGTTCTCGGCGCGCCGCGGTGCACGGAGAGAGTCCAGGAAACCGGAAGTTATTCGTGGATCGCGAGAGTGCACCGCGCGAGAAACGACGAAAATTTTACTCGTAATTGGTTCGCCGTTCCGTTTCGGCGCACTTCCGTGGATCTGGTGTATCTCGTTGGTGGTCGTTCGCTGCGCGCGATTATTAATTCGTTCCCTCGATATTCATCGCGCGAGTTCGGCCACGCCACCGCGAGGGGCGCCACCGTCGAGACGGTCGCCATCTTGACGTACCACGGGACGCTGGAAAGACCTCGATCGAGTCAAATTGCGAATCGAATACATCGACGAAAAAGTCGCGACCGGGGAAAAAAAATTACTCAACGTTGTCCACGTACCCCCGGAATCCTCAATTGGTCTTTCCAGCCCCCAGGTGTACAACGAGGACGATCCAGGGCCCCCGAACAGTGTCGAATTCTCCGACGTGCGATCCACGGGGACGAGCGCGTGTTCGTGTACACGTTAAACGTTCCGTTCGGATAATTAAAGGGTTAGCGGTAGTTTAACGATAGAGTTACTCCTCCGTAGCGCCTACGCGATCCTCAACGACCCCTCGTGTACGGGGGTCCGGAGGACTCGAAGAACTACCCTGCGGTTCGTTCCGTGTCCTCGGGTTCTTGGGTCGTTCTGGAAGGTTCTCGCTAGTTTGCACGTTGCCCGTGGAGTCCGCGGGGTTCTTGGCCCCCCATCGGCCCCCCTCCCGAAACCGACATAGGTAACACGGAACCGGGAGACGCGTCCCCCGAACGGTTCGTCCTTCTCGTAGGTATACGTATATACAAAACGAGGAACGTTTGACTCGAGGGGGCCAGGGGGGCAGGGTGAGGGGGGCTTAAAATCGAGATAAACCCCCGAGTCTACCAACCCTATCTCTCTCTCTGCTATTTACAGAATCGAAGACGCCGTGAAAAATCTCCATCGTTTCGTGAGAAAATCGCAAGGGGGTCCAGGAAAAATGGTGGCAACGTTGTATCACTCCGTTCGGTGTTCCAAGATGGTGAAAAGTAGCACGGTGAACGCGAAAGACGAACACCGAGCCAGGTTACGGTGTCTCGTTCGGGATCGCGAGGTCTCTCCGCCCCACGCTCCCCGCCTCCACCCACCCCACCCCCCACTCCCCCTCTGTCCCCTTCCACCGCGGTTCGGTGAATTTCTCGCCATCCCTGGGACGCGAGAGACGCGATTCGAGGCACGTCCTCTCGGAAGTCTGCTCCCGCTTCCCGTAGTTCTTCCTCCCCTACGTACTCGTGCGTAAGCAGGCACTTCGACGTAATTCCCCTAATTCCTAAATCTCCTCTAAGCCGCCTTCCACTTGCACTCGCTCGCTCGCTAGCTCGCTCCAGTGTACGTCTCTCTCGTGTACGTCTTTCGCGGGGCCAGGAAGCGGAGACGATTTATGTATCCGACGAGTCATCCCCCGGGATTCTTTGCCTCCCCTTTGCGCGTTCCCAAGCTGTCTCGCGTCATCCTTTCTTCGCGCGTCTGGTCTCCCGGTCTGCTGCTTTACTTTTCTCGTTCGTTTCCTCCGCTCCTCGTCCCGCGTCCTCATCCATGACGAATCCCAGGATCCATGCTCGGGAGAGCGTATTTACAGTCCGGTACGTGGGCCCTCGCGTCCTTCGGTCCTGGAACAGAGAAACGGGAAGCGATTTAGCCTTCGATGCGCCGTCATGGCTACCCTAACTCGATACCCGACCATTACTCGGGGGGCCGGGATTGCGACCAACACGCACACGCGAGTCGACAAGGTGCGTCGTTCGAGGGTCGGCCGTAGCCTACCGAAGGGTGGCGCGCGTGTCACGGGAAGGTGAGCCACGGGACATCCGCTTCGTGAGGGGTGGGGAGGTATCGGGAACTGGAAGTGGAATTTGTTGCTCGACCCTTTCGACGTCTGGTGAGTGTACTCTGCTAATCGCACGGGTCTTTCGTGTCGATGTGCTAGACCGCAATTGGTACGCGTGTTAGCAGCTACTGTGACCGATGTGGATCTGAGGGTACACTGTTCGGACGCTGATACGTGCCACGAGGATTCGAGACGTGGAGTGTCCGTGTACGATACACACTCGTCGATAGGGTACATAGGGTCGGAATGGGATGTAACTTCTTGGGAAGAAGTTAGAGCGCTTGATGATTCAAGAACCTTGGGATTCTCGAGGATTGCGCGCAAATCGGAAGCTTTGTTCATGAGAGGTTGGGACATGGAGAGTATGCTTCCGAAAGACTGAACGTTGATTTTGTCAATTTCGTCATCGACTTTCGGTACATTCTTTCCAAAGATCAACTAATTGGAGAGGAAATCACTTTCCTTTGCAAACCCACATGCCTCTACAATTTTGTGTCACCAGGAAGATTACCGTAGAATTTTCCCCCTTAAAGAAAAAAAATCCTTGAAAATAGCCCTTATCTTCCCACTCAATGTTTCCGAATGGAAACAAAGATTCCTCAATGGTTCCTCTGAATATTTCCCAAAAATCGAACTCTTTTCAAAAGTTCACCTCTTCGAGACGTTTCTCGAACGGTTCTTCACTTCGTACTCCACTAGCGTACAATCATCCTTGATTCTCTTTCATCGGGGCTCGGGACTCCGATCGGTTCGAGAGAGAGAGAAGAAGATCTCGAAACGTTCTGGGGCGATCCCGTTAATAATAACAACAACGACGAAGAAGCGCCACGACGAACCGGTACGCGGTCGAGCGCCGCACTGACGTTCCATTTGCAGCGCAGAGGCGTCGTGTAGCGGCGCACGGGAGAAGGCAGAAACGGGTATCAGGCGTGCCGATCGCGGTGGTACGCGCGCACAGGACTTGTCTACCAGGTGAGACACGGTAATCGCGTATCGATAGCCAGCCACGACGTATACAGCTCCGATCCACCGCAACGCCGACGTATATAGCTCCCCGCTAATAGTTAACTATGATCTTACAAGCCGTTTACATCCAGTCGATCTGGCCGCAGTTGCGAAAACCGGCGGAGGCTGCCTACGGCGCGTTCCCGTTGACCAGTCCACCCCTCGACTCGTCGCTACGTTTCAACCGGCGCTGATCGAACGATGAGAACGACGATTAAGAATATTTTTCACGGTACGAGGCGAGACCGCGCTCGAATTCTTCCATTAGCGAAGCGCGTATGACGAGGCCTTGAACGCGGAGGCTATTACTCCGAAGAAACAGTCCTTATGGAAGTGGTTGACGCGTTGGACTCTGTGAGGGTTTGAACAGTGAGGCTGTTGCTCTAGAGAACGATTACTCCGCGTAGGTACCGACGCGGGGACTGCTGGATTAGAGAAGGATTGGTTACAGAGCACCCATTGTACTTCGAATGTGGAGACTACTTGCCTAGGGAAAGTGTGCTCTAGTTGCAGAGGATCTTTGCAATTTAAGCATAGGTGCTACTAGACTAGATAAAGACTACTAGCCTAGAGAAAGAGTGCTCTAGTTGCAGAGGACTCTTTGCAATTTAAATACAGGTGCTACTAGCCTAGAGAAAGAATACTAGCCTGGAGAAAGACTACTCTACACGTGTATGGCATAATGATTGTTGAACGCGGATACTACTTGCCTAGAGAAAGAGTGCTTTAGTTGCAGAGGACTCTTTGCAATTTAAATATAGGTGTTACTAGCCTAGAGAAAGAATACTAGCCTGGAGAAAGACTACTCTATACGTGTAGGGCATAATGATCGTTGAATGCTAGCCTAGAGAAAGAGTACTCTAGTTGCAGAGGACTCTTTGCAATTTAAATATAGGTGCTAGTAGCCTAGAGAAAGACTATTAGCCTAGAGAAAGACTACTCTATACGTGTAGTGCATAATGATCGTTGAATGCGGAGACTACTAGCCTAGAGAAAGAGTGCTCTATTTGCAGAGGACTCTTTGCACTTTAAACGCAGATATTACTATTCTAGAGAAAGACTACTTTATACGTGTAGGGCTTGAGGCTCGTTGAACGTAGACTACTAGTTTAAAGAAATACTATTCTATACGTGTAGAGCCTGACACCCGTTGAAGGCGGAGACTACTAGCCTAGAGAAGAAGAAGAGTGCTCTAGTTGCAGACGACTCTTTGCACTTTAAACGTAGATACTACTATTTTAGAGAAAGACTACTCTATACGTGTAGAGTCGGACGATCGTTGAACGCAAACTACTAGCCTAGAGAAAGAGTGCTCTATTTGCAAAGGACTCCTTGCACTTTAAACACAGAGGCTGCTAACCTACAGATTAATTACTCTACTTGTGTAGGACCTGTTGTACTTTGAACACGGAGGTTACCCTTGAGAAAGACTACTCTACTTCCAGAGGACACTGCACTTTAAGTACAAACACTACTACTCTAGAGAAAGACTACTCTACATGTATAGAGCCAGGCACTGATTAAACGCAAAGACTACTAGCCTAAAAGAAACATTACTTTCCAATTGGTTACCGCGCAAGACCCTATGCACATTAAACACACAGACTATCATCCTCCACTAAACTTACTCCACATGCGCAGGATCCATTGCACCTTGAACACAGAGGCTATTGCTCTAGAAAATACTTATTCTCGACGTACCCAAGGTATCTCAAACACGGGGACTACTGTCCCACAGAAAGATTTCTTTATACCTGGTAGACACGTAGAACCCACTACACCTCGATCACGGATACTACCATCCCAAAGAGCTATACACAAGCGAACCCCATCCACCTAACTCACTCCTCCAGAGAAATGTTATTTCGTAACTGATGGAAAAGTATTATTATTACTTTGTGGCTAGTAAACGACCAGTAGACACCATCGATTCTCGGTGAACCGTTCCACCGATGAACGAGGTCTCAAAAACTAGTAAACCCTGCCGCGAAGTATTCACTCCCCTTTGGTAACGAACCGGACACCGTAGATTCGTCGCAAAATTCTCCGCAAAGAAACGAACGTTCCACCGTATCGGTAACACGTTCGGACGGGCTCGGTGGCTCGCGATTCGCAATTTTTAGCGGCGAGTTGCCAAGATGGTCGAGGTAGCAATGTTCACCGAGGGAAGAAACGACGTCGTTGCAACGAAAAATCGACCCCGGTACGGGAATAACTCGCCACGGTGGATCTCTCTCCCTATTCGGGCGATTCGCGGCTACGGGGCAGGTGTACAGGAAGAGTCGTCGCGCGTTTCCACGTAACGCGCGTAATTCCAGGGAACGAGTCTCGCCGGGGGCCCCCTCCCCCCGACCCTCGGGTCTCTGGAAGCACCCGGGGTACACGTATACACGTATATCACGAAAACCGTTGCGCACTCGCCGTGCGCGAAACCCCCGTACGAACGGCGGCCATTTATCGAGCGATTAGGGCCGGCCTCTAAAATCGTTCTCGGGTCCTGACGATTAGACGGGCCCCAACGATAACGACGACAATCGCCCCGGCTCGCAATTATACGCGTCGCTCGGACCAACCGGTTCCCGAGTCCGCTACCAACGTGGAGACAGGCGAAAAATAACCGTAAGACGGCGTTCGTAAACTCGTAACTGGACCATTAACCGAGCGGTTACGTCGCCACCGCGCTGAATCGACTTCGCCTGTATAAGCTGTATAAGCGGCTATCGTTGCGCGATTACCGTGTCTCAGCCGGTGCACGACCGAGTGTTGCATTTTCACGTGGCATCGACACGGCACCGATACTGCACCTACCCGCTCGGTCGATCGTTTATTCCGTGAAACGGAGACTTTACTCACGGGGCACCGAGCGCACAAACGCGGACCGTGTCTCGGTGGAGGAGATATCGTGTTAAATACCCGTTAGAGACGATCAGTTCGCCGATGGATCAAACCGGTGTTATTGGGAGTGGTGGGTGTTTCTTGTGGATTGACTTGCGTCGTCGAGTAACGAGTTTTTTTGGTATTTAGGGGAATTTTGGTGGAACGAGAAAGTGTAGTGTTGGATACCGGTACGAAATGATTGGGGTATTTGTAGATTACTCATAGAGACATGAGTTTTAGGTATTTATGGAAAATGTTGAGTATCGAGAAAGTGTTGTAATGTTGGATACCGGTACGAAATGATTGGGGTATTTGTAGATTGCCCATTGAGAATCGAGTGTTAGGTATTTACGGAAATTAAAGAGTACTGAGAAAGTGATTTAGTGTTGGATACCCAAACGAAATGATTGGTGTATTTATAGTTTGCCCATTGAGAAACGAGTGTTAGGTATTTATGGAAAATTTCTGAGTACCGAGACGGTGTTGTAGTGTTGGATACCGGTACAAAATGATTGATGTATCTGTGGATTACTCATAGAGAAACGAGTTTTAGGTATTTATGGAAAATGTTGAGTACCGAGATGGTGTTTAGTGTTGGATACCGGTACGTAAAGATTGGTGTATTTATAGATTGTCCATTCAGAACCGAGTGTTAGGTATTTACGAAAATGTGGGAATACCGAGGAAGTGTTGTAGTATTGGATACCGGTACAAAATGATTGATGTATCTGTAGATTACTCATTGAGGACCGAGTTTTTGGTATTTACAGAAATTAAAGTGTACTGAGAAAGTGATTTAGTGTTGGATACTCGAACGAAAAGATTGGTGTATTTATAGATTGCCCATTGAGAACCGAGACTTAGATATTTACAAAAATTTTGGAGTATCCAATTGTTGTAGTGTTGGATACCCCTATTAAATGAATAGTGTATCTATAGATTGCCCATTGAGAACCGAGTTTTGAGTATTTATAGAAATTTGAAAGTACTCAATCGTTGTAGTGTTGGATATCCGTACGAAATAATTAATGTATCTATAGATTTTCCATTGAGAACCGAGTTTCTGGTATTTACAGAAATGAAAGAGTACTGAGAAAGTGATTTAGTGTTGGATACTCGAACGAAAAGATTGATTTTTTTACAGATTGCCCATTGAGAACCGAGACTTAGATATTTACAACAATTTTTGAGAATCCAATTGTTGTAGTGTTGGATACCCCTATTAAATGAATAGTGTATCTATAAATTGCCCATTGAGAACCTAGTTTCAAGTATTTACAGAAATTTTTGAGTATCCAATTACTGTAGTGTTGGATACCCGTTGGAGAACCAAGACTTAGGTATCTACAAAAATTTTTGAGTAACCAATTGTTATAGTGTTGGATACCCCTATTAAATGAATAGTGTATTTATAGATTGCCCATTGGGAACCTAGTTTCAGGTACTTACAGAAATTGTTGAGTATTCAATTATTCTAGTGTTGGATACCCATATGAAATGAACAGTGTACCTATAAATTGGGAGCCTTGTTCTAGGTATTTACGGAAATTTAAATCACCGAGAAGACGATACAGAATTGAATACCTATACTAAACGATTAACTCTATCTTAAATTACTCAACAGTTAACAATCTCCGCGTTTCAGGTATTCCTAGTTATTCAGACCTACAGTGCGTTCGAAAAGTTTCTATGGGCGATACACGAGGCACAGTGAAAAACTCTTCTATGAAACAGTGTCGTACAATGTTGTACAATGTCGAAGTAAATCAATCGTATCGACGATTTATAGTCCACCTAGTCTATTTATTCCAAGTCTATTCGTAACGGTGTATGTTCCTGGAAACGACGGTCTCTCGAATGGTGAAAACACGAATTTTATCAATAACCGAGGTGTTACCGGTTGTTGTGTACGAAAGCAACCGTGTTCACGGTTAAGGACGCGAGTCTCAATCGTTATCGTTGCCTCGATATTTCTCAAGAATTGTCTGCCCTATTTTCCCTCGCTATTCTCGAGGTTCCACCTATGTCGAACATCGGTGCAAAAATCACGCAAATTCACACGGAAGCCAAGCAAACACCGGAGTGTTTTCTCTGTGATGAAAGAAATAGAGATCGAAACGATCGAAAGAAATTTCGGATTGAAAATTTATTTATTTACCGGGCTCGTTTACCGTAAGCCCGTTGAATTCCACGCCGAAGGCGCACGAACGAATGGTCGAATGACTCACTGAGCTACAAACGGTTACCATCGAGCCGTTACATGTGTCACCATTGCGGCGAACCGCGGTTTTATATCACGCAACTGCACAAACGATCACGGTGTATCTGGGCACCGTGATCAAAATCGACGCGCGTTTCACCGCGACAGACACGATCGCGGCCGGCGTAGTCACAGAAATTATTTCAGATCGGGTCGATGTCTTCGGATCTCGAAACGACCGGACAACGTCCTAATTCTAATCGAATTGTTACCAACGGAACGCACTTTTCCCTGTAAAACATTACTCGAGTGTGATACGTATTTACATTCAACGACCACCGTCCGGTGCGTGCCTGTTTCCGCCTAAAAGTGCAACGCTGTCGCCGTGCTCCAAACATCGAGAACCGTACGAGGTGTCCCGAAGATCGAATTACACGAGTTCGCGTCGAAGATCGAGAAGAATCCGAAGCCCTCCGAAGATCGAAGCGTTCGAGTTACTACGAAGATCGAAGGGTTCGAGTTGCTCCGAAGATCGAGATATTCAAACCACTCGGGGGAAATATTCGAGAAGCACTCGAATCGGTTCCAGGATTCGAGTATTCGAAGCACCACGAACATCGACACGTATTCGAATCGCTACCAGTTGTGAAATACTCGAGTCGTTCCAAAGGTCGAAGTATTCGAATCAGTTTGAATAGTCAAGTGTTCGAATTTCTCTGAAGATCCAGGTATTCGAATCGCTGCGAGTTGTGAAATACTTGAGTCGTTTCGAAGGTCGAAGTATTCGAATCAGTTTGAATAGTGAAGTGTTCGAATTTCTCTGAAGATACGAGTATTCGAGTTACTTTGAATTATGAAATATTCGAGTTGCTCCAATGGTCGAAGTATTCGAATCACTCTGAATAGTGAAGTATTCGAGTTTCTCTGAAGATCCAAGTATTCGAATTGCTACGAATTATGAAATACTCGAGTCGTTTCAAAGTCGTAGTATTCGAATCGCTCTGAATAGTGAAGTATTCGAATTTCTCCGAAGATCAAAGTCTTTGAGTTGCTTTGAATTATGAAATACTCGAGTTATTCCAAAGGTCGAATTATTCGAAACACTCTGAACAATGAAGTATTCGAATTTCTCTGAAGATCAAAGTATTCGAGTTGCTCTAAATAGTGAAATATTCGAATTTCTCTGAAGATCGAAGTATTCAAGTTGCTTTGAATCACTAAATATTCAATCTACTCCGAATATCGAAGTATTCGAATCGCTCTGAACAGTGAAGTATTCGAATTTGTCTAAAGATCAAAGTATTCGAGTTGCTCTAAATAGTGAAGTGTTCGAATTTCTCTAAAGATCGAAGTATTTGAGTTGCTTTGAATTACGAAATATTCGAATTTCTCTGAAGATCAAAGTCTTTGAGTTGCTTTGAATTATGAAATGCTGGAGTTATTCCAAAGGTCGAAGTATTCGAATCACTCTGAACAATGAAGTATTCGAATTTCTCCGAAGATCAAAGTATTCGAGTTGCTCTAAATAGTGAAATATTCGAATATCTCTGAAGATCGAAGTATTCGAGTTGCTTTGAATCACAAAATATTCAATCTACTCCGAATATCGAAGTATTCGAATCGCTCTGAACAGTGAACTATTCGAATTGCTTTGAATCACGAAATATTCAAGTTACTCCAAAGTTCAAAGTATTCGAATCGCTCTAAACATCGATGTATTCGAACTTCTCCGAAGTTCAAAGTACTCGAATCCTCTGATTCGCTATATTTCAAAGAGAAGTGTCCACAATTCGTACACACGCGAGGTTCGTCGAGCTTGCAAAAAAAGAGAAGCACCACGATTCGCGAGTAACGGAGCAAACTTCCACGGAGACGTTATCGATCGGTTAGGAAAGCGAGCTGGCCGCTGAGCGTGCGTCGATCTCCGATAATTAAAAATTATAGCGAGCGTCTCTGGCGCTGATCGTCGAGATTAATTAAGCCCGGAGACGAAACCGAAAAAACGGTCCGTGGTTGCGCAACGTTTCCACGAACGAACTTCTCCTCCGCTCGGCTCCCTCCGAGGCGAATTTGCATACGTAACGACAGCTCCGAAAGTACATTCCGAGCGTGGCTCGTTCGAAGCTCCGAAAATCGGCCGAGCATCCGATATTATCGGCTGGAACCAGCTCGTCTCGTTCTCCGAAGATCTCGCGGGATCGAACGTACTTACTCTCGATCGCGATCGATCGATCGATCGATCGTCCGCGGAACGCCGCCGCGCGTTACGCGCGCGATTACGTCTTCTCCGCCCGCTCCGAGCGAGTGAACACACGTCGAAGCGCATTCCACTGGCATCGTGGTCTTCCATCGATACGATTTTTGGTCCACGAGATAAACGAGTAATCGACGCTCCCGATATTCTAATTAAATTACCGTGCCGCATCCTCCGCGAGCTCGGTTGCTTCTCGAGGAGATTTTACTCGTCTCCGAGAACGCGTTTATCGAAGCGATGTGGATGCACCGAACGGGGAGGATTGGAGCGGAGATCTTCGGTCCAATGGAGAGTTAACCGATCGCAATGGCGTAGCTAACTACTTTTTAGTATCTTACGTAAAAATAGTGGCGGAGTAATCGCGACAACGAAATAAATATTCCCGAATATTTTATATACTGCTCTTGTACGATTCAAAAGAGCTCATTGTCACGTAGATGTAGTATTATCAGTGATATTGAACTAATCAAAATTCAAGTATTCGTATTGCTCCGAAGGTCGAAGTATTTGAGTTGCTTCGAAAGTCGACGAGTATTCGAATTGCACCAAATATCGACAAGTATTCGTATTGCTCCGAAGATCGAAGTATTCGAGTTGCTGCGAAAGTCGACAAGTATTCGAATTGCACTAAATATCGACAAGTATTCGTATTGCTCCGAAGATCGAAGTATTCGAGTTGCTTCGAAAGTCGACAAGTATTCGAATTGCACCAAATATTGACAAGTATTCGAATTGCTTCGGAAATCGAAATGTTCGAGTTGCTTTGAAAGTCGACAAGTATTTGAATTGCACCAAATATCTACAAGTATTCGTATTGCTCCAAAGATCGAAGTATTCGAATTGCTTCGAAACTCAACAAGTATTCGAATTGCTCCGAATGTAGAAATATTCGAGTTGCTTCGAAAGTCGACGAGTATTCGAATTGCACCAAATATTGACAAGTATTCGAATTGCTTCGGAAATCGAAATGTTCGAGTTGCTTTGAAAGTCGACAAGTATTTGAATTGCACCAAATATCTACAAGTATTCGTATTGCTCCAAAGATCGAAGTATTCGAATTGCTTCGAAACTCAACAAGTATTCGAATTGCTCCGAATGTAGAAATATTCGAGTTGCTTCGAAAGTCGACGAGTATTCGAATTGCACCAAATATCGACAAGTATTCGTATTGCTCCGAAGATCGAAGTATTCGAATTGCTTCGAAAGTTGACGAGTATTCGAATTGCTCCGAAGGTCGAAGTATTCGAGTTGTTGCGAAAGTCGACAAGTATTTGAATTGCACCAAATATCGACAACTATTCGTATTGCTCCGGAAATCGAAGTATTCAAGTTGCTTATAAAGTCGACAAGTATTCGAATTGCACCAAATATTGATAAGTATTCGTATTGCTCCAAAGGTCGAAATATTCGAGTTGCTTCGAAACTCAACAAGTATTCGAATTGTACTAAATTTTGACAAGTATTCGAATTGCACCAAATTTTGACAAGTATTCAAATAGCTCTGGACTCGAAGTATTCGAGTTGCTTCGAAAATCGACAAGTATTTGAATTGCTCCGAAGATCGAATTATTCGAATTTCTTCGAAAGACAAATGTTCAATTTACTCCGAAAAACAAAGTATTCGAAGCTTCGGAGTAAAGACCGTGCAATGTAGAGTCAACCGATCGCAATGGCGTAGGTAACCACATTTCACTACCTTACGAAAAGTTACTATAGTATCGAAGTGATCGCGACAACGAAATAAATCGTCGCGAACATTATCTTACACACTGCTCTTGTACGATTCAAAAGGGGTCATCGTCCCGTGAATAAAGTACCATCAATAATATTGAACAAATCACCGTGGAAGATTTCCAAATAAATCTCCCGCCAATACAACGGAAGAGAAAAAGTTTTGAATATATTATTTTACCCGTGTGAGGAGGAGAGAAAAAAAAAGAAGATATTCGAGCAGAAGGTTCGATAGCGAGTTCGTGCCACGGTGTTTCGGAGTTTGGTCGCTTTCACGCAGCACAAGGTTGGAGCCGAGATCGTAATCTACGTACGTCGGAATACGCATTAACGTCCTCTGCTGCGAGACACGAGAGAGAAGGCAGGCTTTCGTGCGAAAAAGCCTCGGTGACCTTGCAAATTCAACGAAATACAAGGGAAGGAAATTTATCGTCGAATTATTCACCATTTCGAACCGTTCGAATTACGTACCGAACATTATTTTCTCTTCTTTTCCTTTTCCTTAGAAATAGTGATAATCGAGCGTCCGGTTTCTGGTTACGTTCGGGACAATTAGGTCACGTTTCTCGGTGGGTAGCTACGCGCGCGAAGATTGTCCTTAGACCGACCTGTCGAACATCGGGTATTCCCCTGGTCACAGCGATAAAAGACGTCATAAACGCGTTTCTTTTTTTTTTTTTTTTATTTTTCGTTTCGTGGACACACGTGCCGATGGAAAGATTCCAAACGCGTACAAGATTACTCGATGTCGCTCGCGCGGGATAGTAAAATTTATGCGGTGGTAGATCGACAACGAACATTGAGAATGTCGATGTTGGTTAAGGTCGAGTTTTCGTCTCTTTGCGAGATTCCACGGGCCTCAGACTTCTTCTAACGTGGAACTACGAGAGGTAACTCGCTATCGAATCTTCTGCTCGAATATCTTTTTTTCCTGTAATTCCAACAGGGTAGAAATTTGACCATTCACATCGAGTGAGAGAATTTCGAGACAACAAGCAGAGTTGGAGGAATATTATATATTCGTTAGAACGCGTCTAACTTTTCTCTTGGTTTTTCACCGTACTCTCGTTGCATTGTTTCCAAGATCGGGTTAATAGCGCATAATACCACGCCTTTGTACCCGTACTCTTTTATTTCCATGAGCTAACTTTTTATTCCAATTTTCTTTCCTCTCTGTATCGTGTTTTCTCCTTTTAACGGGTCGAGCGTCGGAATATTCCGGCGAAATGTACAAACTTTAAAAATCGTTGAGAATTTTAATAACGCGCGGTTCGATTATTTTTCTATAAATACATTCAAATCGCAGAACAATTCTAAAATTCACACTTCACAGTTGTGAAGCTCAATTCAAAGTTGGGATATTCGAAAAGAAACAATTTTCTCGTAAAATTTCAAAATACTTCTTCCTCGATTGTGTTCTTCTTTTCAAAACGTGCATTTCGTTCATTGTATACTTTCGAGATTATTAACAAATGCTTTTCGCATACTTTTCGACTCGATTTGTTACACAAATACACCGACGAACCTCTCGTTGGATTACGTTGCTCTCGATGCAACGAAGACGTATTTTTCCATATACTTTCGAAAAAGTTTAATCGTTTATCGACGCGTTTAAAATTTCCCCCTTTTTTTCGCGACTCGTACACGATATTGCATAACTAGAAATCGGGCAGAAAATTAATAAATAATAATTTCCTAAATATCTTGGTTTCTCTTTTCGCTGCAACGAACCTATTCGTAAAATACAAGGAAAATATTATACTTTGAAATCTGTTTATCGCGTGGTTTCGTCACGGGTCAGTAATGACCCTGCCCCGATCTCCACTAGGATCGTTCTTCGAGGGTCGATTGTCACGCGTGACGAAGAGATAATTGGACTAATTATACAATAATATTAATTATACAATGATAATTCTACAATAATAATTTTATAATAAACCTATATTTCCTCTCTACGATAAACCTATTCATAAACTACAAAGAAAGAATTGCGCTTCGAAATCTGTCTATCCTGTGATTCTGTCACGGGTCAGAAATGACCCTGCCCTGATCTCCACTAGGATCGTTCTTCGAGGGTCAATTGTTACGTGCGACGGAAAAGGGACAATTGGACCAATTATACAATAACATTAATTACACAATAATATTAATTCTACAATAATAATTCTACAATAAACCTATATTTCTCCTCTACGACAAACCTATTCATAAACTGCAAGGAAAGAATTGCGCTTCGAAATCTGTCCTTGCCGTAATTCTGTCATGGGTCAGAAATGACCCGGTCTCAGTCTTCACCAGGTCCGTTCTTCAAGTGTCAATTGTCACGCGCGACGAAAAAGGGATAATTGGACCAATCATACAATAATATTAATCATACAATGATAATTGTACAATGAAATTATACAATAACAATTCTACAATAAACCTATATTTCTCCTCTACGACAAACCTATTCACAAACTGCAAGGAAAGAATTACACTTCGAAATCTGTTTATGGCGTGATTCTGTCACGGGTCAGAAATGACCCGGTCCCTGTCCCCACCAGGTCCGTTCTTCAAAGTTCGATTGTTACGCGCGACGAAAAAGAGATGATTCGACCAATTATACAATAACATTAATTATACAATGATAATTCTACAATGATAATTATACAATGATAATTCTACAATAATAATTCTACAATAAACCTATTTTTTCCTGTACGACAAACCTATTCACAAACAGCAATGAAAGAATTGGGCTTCGAAATCTCTCCGTCCCGTGATTCCGTCACGGGTCAGAAACGACCCGGGCCCCTGTCCCCACCAACTCCGTTCCCCGAGCATCGATCGTCGCGCGCGCGACGAAAACTGGATAATTGTACACCCGTTGTCGAAACGTGCGTCGACGTTGTCGCGGAATCGACGCGTTTACACGTCGCGCGGGTTATCGATACGCGATTACCGTGTCTCACCTAGGTAACAAGTCCGCGCGGTGTACGTGCCAGGAGCGATCTGAACGACCGATAGTGGCACCGGCTACCCTGCCACCGTTCCTCCGCGAAGATTCTACGCTCCGGATGGAATGCACGGCTCGCTGGTGATACTCGAAACGGGAATGATACCGGGAATCGGCGCCGCGAGCTCGTCGCGCGGATTCTTTCTCTTCGATTTAGTAGAAAGTCCTCGGGAAGCTGACGTCGAGCATCCGCCGGATAATTGAATATTCTTATCTCGGCGGTCGGATCGGCGAAATTATTATAACGACTCGGCCCCGAACTGTTCGGAATTACACGAAGCCGCGGAGACTGACTTTCACGATTCGCCATCGACGACGACGAAGACGACGAAGACGACGAAGACGACGATGATGATGATGATACTATATTCTTCTTCCTTTTTGGATTCCTCGGTGTGTACGCTTTCGCGGGACGAAGAGCAACGGAGGACGGTTGTCCAACTCGCGGTGACTTTGGTACGGTTTTCAGCGGTTTGTACACGCTCTACTAAACGGCAACAATTGGATCGATCGAGATTACAAGTTGGAAAAATTACAGAGAGAGAGAGATGGAGAAATATAGAGCTCCTTTCGATTTAGAAGATACACGACGATGCTGTGCATACACGCTCGTGAAGCGGTATCTTAAAAGGTGCACGTCCAGAGAGGCTCGATTCGCGTGAAACGTTTCAGTAGATTTCGATCGCTAGTCGTTTCGCTCCGGAGCGGAGCGTAAACGTTGTGTATTCCTTCACCGCGATAAATTGATCCATTACCGCTCCTCGAACGATCTTATCCTCGTGTCGCGTTTTCCGTTCATCCGTCACCGAATTTTCACCAACAGTGAAAAATTCAGTTCACCAACCGACTGGAAAAATTCACCTAGTTTCGTCGAACGAACGTTTCTTTCCACCTCGTACGAACGGACAAACGGTGAAAACGTATTTAGACACGTTTCTTGTTTGTTACTTTTAATTTTGCACGGTGTGTACACGTCGAGACGATGAACGGTGAAAGAGGAGGAAAATTGGAACCGGGACATTGCATACTCGAGCACGACTGTCTAATTAAACGGGATTCAACTTTCGTTCCAACGTGGAAAATATCGGCTCAACCGGGGTAATGTGTAAAAATAAAGCTTCAGGGTTGCGAGAATACGGGTACACCGGACGATATTCAGAAATTTCTAAAGGAAACCGAACTACGGTTGCCAGGCGGCAGAGAAAAACAACGAACAGAGATAATCGAGGAAATCTACGAAGCGAGCGAAACGCAACTGCATCGATTTTAATATTCCCAACAAATGGAACGGTCGAAGAAATCTCTTGCATTCCTACGTATTCAAACGAACTTTAATTACTACTCTACGTCGACATTGACATTAAGTAACATTAGAACCAAAGGGTTCGATATAATCCAGTTTGATTTAATTTTAAACCTCTTTTTAAGATTGCTCAATATTCATATCTCGAAACAGAGACCCGATTCGCGAATAAATTCCCCTTCCACTTTCGTAGATACTCGTACGCTCAATTTCAGCCAAACGACGCATCGAATACAATTACCCGAGCGTGGAAACAATTACCCCGATTCCGACATCGAAATATTAATAATCCATCGCAGTGTCGTGATTTCTGGTCCGGGAGGCGGCACATATTCGAACAAGACTCCGTGTAACCATTTGTTCGACGTTTCAACGGGCGTAACGGTTGTCCGACGAATATTTCAAAACGTTCATGGGCGATCCGTTGGCCCCGCGGTACGCGGTGGGTAGGGGAGGTGAAGCGCGACGGGGGCGAGGCGAGACTAGGCGAGGCGAGGCGAGGCGCGCCTCTTTATTATTTCGTGGTTCGTTCCTCGTGGCGCGGGGAGCTGCGCGCGCAACTTCGCGGCACGGTACGACGAGTCGCGACGAGACGCGACCCGACCCGACGCGACGCGAAACCGGATGACGAATGCCGCGCGATTACGCGAGAGACAAGTCGTTTCGAGAGTTCTCGGCGCGGTGCGCCCGCGTCGCGCGGGCCCGCTCGCTTTCTCGCGCGACGATAACACAGCCCCGCGAGCCGAGAGATACCATTTTCGCGCGCCTTTCCAACAACGACCCCGTTCCGTGTCCCGTACACTTTTCGAATTTCCCTACGGTGATTTCGGAACTGTGGAAGATACCCGTATACCGCGGTCTCCGCGCCGTGCCGGCCCCGCTGGTAATTGCGTTTATCGATTTAATTTCAATTCCTCGAGCGCGCACGGCCACGGTATCACGTCCCGCGGACGTGGCGCCTCGCCGCGCTACTCACCGGCTCGGGAGCGTCGCGTGCCGGCGACGTGCAACGCCTTAAGTCGGTTTTTTCTTTTTTCGGTATCGCCGCGATCTCGCGACCGAATTACAGAGAAATATTTTTCGTATGCGTTTCGTTGATTTTTGTACCCAGCGCGAGATACTTCGTGATTGTTGTCGAGAAGTATCGAGCACGGATTGAAAGGTAGTTTAGGGAAAGATCACGTTTGGGAGACCGAATAAACATTGAACGAAGGGGTAACTGCTCTAGGGAGAGATTACTCCACTTGCGTAGGACATAGGTACTTTAAACGTGTAGGTTATTAACCTAGAGAAAGGTCACTCGCACAGAACCTATTACTCTTTAATTAGAGATACTACTATCTTGGGAGACTACTCTACGTGTGTAAAGTTCTATGCACGTTGAACATAGAGCCTACTTGCCTAGAAAATGGTACTTCGTAATTGATTAGTGAGTAGGGTTACTCTATACAAAGATTACTCTACGTGGGTGAGACCAAATACGTGTTGAACAGGGGGGCTACTACCCTAGAGAAAAATTCCTCCACTTGCATAGGATTTATTGTACTTTAAACAAATGATTTATTAGTACTATTGTACTAGAGAAAGGTTAGTTGTACAGAACTCATTACTCTTTAAAGACAGATACTACTATACTAGAAGAAGACTACTCTACAAGTATAGCATCTTGCGCATGTAACTTAATAGTGAGTAAGACTACTTAGTAATTGAGTAGTGAGTAAGACTATTTCGTAATTGAGTAGTGAGTAAGGCTACGTCGTAATTGAGTAGTGAGTAAGGTCACTTCGTAATTGAGTAGCGAGTAAGGCTACTTCGTAATTGAGTAGTGAGTAAGGCTACTTTATAATTGAGTAGTGAGTAAAGCTACTCTACACAAAGATTACTCTATGTCTGTAAAATCCAAAGCAAGTTGAACACAATGCCTACTAGACTAGAAAATTGTATTTCGTAATTGATTAGTGAGTAAGGTTACTCTATACAAAAATTACTCTATGTTTATGAGACCAAATGCACGTTAAACGCGGAGGCTGCTACTACCCTAGAGAAAGATTACTTGTACAGGACCCATTGCATTTTAAATACAAGTACTACTATCCTAAAAGAGGACTACTCTACACGTGTACCACTCGGCGCATGTAATTGAATAGTGAGTAAGGCTACTCTATACAAAGATTACTCTACTTGCATAGAACTCATTGTACTTTAAACATGGAGGTTAATACTTTAGAAAATGATTACTTGCACAGAATCCATTGCTCTTTAAGCACAAATACTATTGTTCTAGAATACTACTCTACGTGTGAAAATAGTACTTAGTAATTGATTAGTGAGTGAAACTACTCTACACAAAAATTACTCTACATGTGTAAAGTCCAAAGCACGTTGAACACAGAGCCTACTAGAAAATAGTACTTCGTAATTGATTAGTGAATAGCACCCAGCGCATGTAATTGAATAGTGAGTAAGGCTACTTAGTAATTGAATTACTTCATAATTGAATAGTGAGTAAAGCTACTCTAGACAAAGATTACTCCACTAGCATAGAACCCATTCTACTTTGAACACAGAGGTTACCAATAAGTAGTTCAATAATTTTTCTCCTTCGATGAAACTTATCCTACCAACCTAGTACTGCACTCTTCAATAAATTTCATCAAACGACAAAACTTATTAAACAACCTCGTACCTTACAAAAATACTACTTAATCGATTAATAAAGCCCGATGAACCTTACACACGAAGACACTACAGAAAGATTACTCTACATTCAAGAAATCCGTTGCATCTTGAACACGAATGATAATACTCTAGAAAACAATTACGTACATTCCATAATCGCATTCACTCCTCAAGAGATCGTTGTCGAAAAGTATCGAGTACGGATTAAAAGCCGAGTAGTTGACCGACAATGGTGTAACAACGAGACAAGAAAAACAGAGAGAGAGAGAAAGACATAAGCGACACACTCGAGGAATTATATATACTCCGTTTCCTCGATTCGTTGGTGATCGTTATCGAGGTGTATCGCGGATTAGAAGCCGAGCGGAGTAATTGATCGACGCGTCGATCGCGGAGCAACCGGACGAGAGCCAACCAGGTACAAGATATAACTCTACCCGCGGAATTGTACTCCGTTTTCTCGCATCGATCCGAGATCGTTATCGCGGACCATCGACGCACCTACGAGATCCCCGGATCGGAGATCAAAAGCCGAGCCAAGTGGTTGACCGACACGTCGATCGGTGAACAATGAGGCGAGAAGGTACCGGACACCGGTTACGTGTAACATTGTCTATTAGAGTTCAATGGTACCGATGAAATACGAGGTGTAATTATTTCGAATTGTAATCACTTTGCACGAGTGTTCGACGATCGTTCTCCCCATTGTGTTCACCACCAGGGAGAAAATATTCGAACGTAACGATGAAAAGTTGATTGTTCGAATCGCACCTGTCCTTACCACGGCGAAGTTCGTTTATAAGTACCTTTCCTCGGGTCCTTTTCGACCCATCTTCGAAACGCGCACACTTTTTACTTGGCTAATTTCAATACGCGAGATTCAATCTTCGTAATTTTTCGATTCTCTCGTACTATCATAAAACGAAGAAATCAGTTGTTCAGTTGTTCAGTTCCCGGATAAGTTCAACGTTCAATGCGTTAATACGATACTTGTGCAATTTGCTAAAAGAATCTTTACGGTGGTATTTTAATTTCAATATCCGTGGCAACGTTCATCACACCATTAATACTCATCACACTATCTCGTTTCGTTACGTTCTTCCTCGAAATGTGAAAAATGAAGCCGGTAAACGTTAGAGTGTCACTTGCGTTTAACGTGCACGGTTACAGGGTAATAACCGATCCTTCTAACGGTAGAAATTAGAACCGTTCGTTGAGAAGTATCCCATTCGTGGCGTCTCTACTTTATACGCACGAACGGAGCATTAACGAGATTTGAAGTTTCTCGTACGCGTGGAATGACAGTTTCCGCGCGTGTGTTCGCGCCTACGACGATGAAAGATTTCCCGAAGTGTGAACGAGGCTGATTCTCATCGCGTACAGTGTCGAATTCGAGCGTCGAACGGGACGATAGCTCGAGAGGTTCGGTCGGAGCGGAGCGGAGATTAACAACGCGTTTCGTAACGTTGGTTTTCGTGTATCCGTCGTAGATAACGGATAAACGGGTCTCTCGCGCGTCCTCGAATCGTATTAAAAGCTTTGCAATTACGAGGACCGATAACCGGACGCGAGCGAGCGAACACGCTCGACGATTCGTCCGAGTGAAATTCGTTCTTAGAAAGGTGGACGTGAAAGCCGAAATTTCGTGCAGTCGTATATAAGTTTCTCGCTCGATTCGCGGGCATGGACGTATTCATGAATATTCCGCGATCCTGGACGAGAGCGTCCAGTTTGAATAAACGAACGACGCTCGGAGGAGGTACATCGTGTCCGGTGTCCGATGAATTTCGTACAAAGGGAAAACACACGATGGGGGTGACTCTACGGAACGATCAAAAGGACGGTGTCCCCGAGAAATAATGACACGAAGATTTATCGCGGCGAACACGACACTTTGGTACGCGAACCGGCACAGAAGTACAATCGAGATAGAATTTACGAGCCGAATAATGCAATAGAGAGGAAAAGTTTCCAATTTAGAAAGTTCGTCGAGTCTCTTTCGGTCGTTTGTTTAACGGCCGTGCGGCTAGACTCGTGGATTAACTGAACAATGGTCAGCGAGGGATAGATATCTGTTACAAAAAGTTCGTCGAATCGCGTATTTTTCCTCATAGTTTACCGTTTAACGAGCTCGTGAGTTAAGTTACCCCGTTATAAGTTCCATTGTGTACACTGATGTTATTTTAACGTCGATTATCGCGTTCGAGGACCACGGAGAAGGTTCTCTATTTCTTGCAGAAAGTACATCGAATCTCATATTTAACCACAAACGATTTTGCAAGTTGTGTACCCCGTTAAAAGTCTCACCGTGTACAGTAATGTCATCCCAACGTTGATTATCGCGTTCCAGGACCCTGAAGAAGGTTCTCTATTTTTTACAGAGAGCCTGTCGAGTTTCACATTTAATCTCCATTGTTACAATTATCCTCCAACGATTTTGCAAGTTGTGTACCCCGTTAAAAGTCTCACTGTGTACACTAACATCATTCGAAAGTCAATTATAACATCAAGGACTCCGGAGAAGGTTCTCTATTTCTTACGGAAAGCCCGTCAAATTTCACATTTACTCTCCAACGATTTTGCAAGTTGTGTACCCCGTTAAAAGTCTCACCGTGTACACGAACATCGCCCAAAAGTCGATTATCGCGTTCAAAGACCCCAGAAATGTTCTCTATTTCTTACAGAAAGTTCCAATCGCCATATTTGCCCTCCAACGATCTCGCAAGTTAAGCGTACCCCGTTAAAAGTCTCAGCGTGTACGCTAATGTCGTTCGAACGTCAATTATAACATCAAGGACTCCGGAGAAGGTTTTCTATTTCTTACAGAAAGTCCATCGAATTTCATATCTACCCTCCAACGATTTTGCAAGTTGTGTACCCCGTTAGAAGTCTCACCGTGTACACTAACATCGCCCGAACGTCGATCATCGCGTTCAAAGACCCCAGAAATGTTCTCTATTTCTTACAGAAAGTCCCAATCGCCATATTTGCCCTCGAACGATCTCGCAAGTTAAGCGTACCCCGTTAAAAGTCTCAGCGTGTACGCTAATGTCGTTCGAACGACGATTATCGGGTTCGAGGAACCCGGAGAAGGTACGCGAACACACCTCGTTCCTTTTCGATCGTCCCGAATGGACTCCTACGCGTCTCTCCGGCTTCGGAGCCGCTGGTACACCTCCGGTGATTTGAATACCGATTTCCGCGCAAGCAATGTCGCCGAGCACTCCGCCGCGGAAACGCGTCCTCCTCGACGAGTTATTTTTTTTTTTTTTCTCTCCACCGAGTATTCTCGCGCGTCGAAACGCGTCTCCACTACCTCCCCGTTAGGGGATCGTCGGGATAAGTCCGGATTAAGATCTCACGAGAGCGTTCTCCTCTCTCCGCGGAGGCTCGACGCTCGTGACGGTAATTTACGCGTAATCGCGACGATGATCTGGGGGCCCCGGGTGACGCGACCGGCGTATACAACGTGACGTCGTAATTTAACGCGAACGGGGAAGGTCACAGCGGGGGGAGGGGGGACGTTATAGGGAGCGAGGGACTGAGAGAGACTCGGTGAGACGGAGAGAGAAATGGAGAGCTGAGAGTTATTATAGAAGAGAGAGAGAGAGAGAGAAATATAGAGACAGAGAGAGAGAAAAATATAGAGACAGAGAGAGAGAGAAAAATATAGAGACGGAGAGATATTACAGAGAGAGAGAGAGAGGGAGATATTACAGAAGAGAGAAAGAGGGGAAAATAGAGAGACAGAAAGTTATTATAGAAGAGAAAGAGTGAGAAAAAAATAGAGAGATATTACAGAGAGAAAGAAATAGAGAGAGAGGGAGATATTACAGAGAGAGAGAGAGAGAGAGAGAGAGAGAGAGAGAGAGAAATAGAGAGAGGGAGATATTACAGAAGAGAGAAAGAGGGGAAAATAGAGAGACAGAAAGTTATTATAGAAGAGAAAGAGTAAGAGAGAAAAATAGAGAGACAGAGAGATATTACAGAGAGAGAAATAGAGAGAGAGAAACAGAAAAAGAAATATTACAGTGAGATAGGAGGACAGGGAGAGAAAAGGAGAGACATTACAGAGAGAAAGAAATAAGAAGAGGGAGAAAAAGAAAGAGAAATATTACAGAGAGATAGGAAGATAGAGAAAGAAAGACGGAGAATTGCAAAGAATGAGAGAGATAGAATTGGTATACACGATGAGACTTTTAACGGGGTACACTTGCGAGATCGTTGGAGGGTAATTATGACAATTGGGACTTTCTGTAAGAAATAGAGAAAAACAAAGAGATATTATAGTGAGAGAGAGAAAAATAGAAAGACAGAGGGATAGATAGAATTAGTATATACGATGAGACTTTTAACGGGGTAAACTTGAAAGATCGTTGGATGGTAATTATGACAATTAGGATTTTCTGTAAGAAATAGAGAAAAACAAAGAGATATTATAGCAAGAGAGAGGGGTATTACAGAGAGATAGAGTTAGTATACACGATGAGACTTTTAACGGGGTACACTTGAAAGATCGTTGGAGAGTAATTATGACAATTGGGACTTTCTGTAAGAAATAGAGAAAAACAAAGAGATATTATAGCAAGAGAGACGGGTATTACAGAGAGAGATAGAATTAGTATACACGATGAGACTTTTAACGGGGTACACTTGAAAGATCGTTCGAGGATAAATATGACGATAGGACTTTCTGTAAGAAATAGAGAAAAACAAAGAGATATTATAGCAAGAGAGAGATTACACAGAGAGAGAGAAAAATAGAAAGACAGAGAGGTATTACAGAGAGATAGGGAGACAGAGAGAGAAAGAGAGAGGCATTACAATGAAAAAAGAGAGAAGAAGAGAGGTATCACAACGAAAAAGAGAGAGAGAGAGAAAGAAAAAGGCATTACAACGAAAGAAAGAAAGAAAGAGAGAGAGGCATTAGAATGAAAAAAAGAGAGAAAGAGAGAGAGGCATCACAATGAAAAAAGGAGAGAAAGAGAGAGGCATTACAGTGAAAAAAAGAGAGAAAGAGGGAGAGAGAGACCCCGTGAAATCGACACGTGCGCCAGTGGAACGCGTCGACCGCGACGACACCCTGGAGAAACGAGAGACGAGCGGGACGATCTTAGGGAGTAGATAACGCCGCGCGGATTTCAATTCCTCGCGCGCGTTAACGCGACTACACCGCGAGACAAACACGGTGTTTAATGGAAACCCGCCCGTGGCAATTACCGCGCCCCGTGCGTTATCTCGCACGACGAGTCTCCGCTCTCTTTCTCTATCCGCGCGCCCCGTCTCGAGAACGCGAGCGCACGCTAGTTCGTTCGTTCGCTCGCTCACACGCTAGCGGGACCAAGCATGGAAATTATAAAGATCGAACCTATCGTCGCGGTCCCGAGCCAAATTGGCGGGCGGCGCGTCGCGATTTAATAATTATGCGCCGCGATTTAATAATTATACGCCGCGGCGGACGCGGCCGTGTTTTTCCGCGAGATTTCCTATCTGTCCTGCGCTGATAACTCGTGGACGAGACCACGGCACCGTGATACGCTCCTCGTTATTTAATTGTATAATTATAATACGCGGGCCCCGTTGATGGCTGTATCAAGCCAACCACTGGCAACGGTGTTTTTTCCTCGTTTTTTTTCCAACGAGATTCGTCGCGCGATTAACTCTTACCGAGGTACGACGCGCGGGGTAATTAGAAATTATCCCGATAAGCGGAGGAATAAAAAACACCCATAAAGAAACTCATCGGGCCGTTGAGATTTTTCCGGAGGAGTCCCTTTTCCGCCTCTTTCCTCCTCCTCCTCTTACTCCTCCTCCTTTTTCTTCTACAAGCGTTGCGTTAGGTTCGCGCGCGACGTGGGTGCGACCGAGTCGTGTCGTTTCCACGCCCGCGAAAATCGAGGGAAAATCCCGCGCACGGAGAGGAAAAATAGTTACGCTCGCGTAGTTTCAGTTCGAACCAGGAAGGGAACCTCGGAATAATCCTCGAGAGGAACGAGAAACACCAGCTCGTGGAAAATATTTGCTACCTGTTCACCGAAACGATTCGTACCGAATATTAGATTGTTCGAATAGTAGTTTCATTCTCCAAAATGGAGAATGTATAATTTAATCAAATATTTACACGCTCTAAAAAAAATCGTGTTTCATTTTCACAAAAAAAAAAATAAAATGACTTCAATTTCCACGTTAATTGTTCGTTATGCGACGACTAACGCGTCAAGATCTTTCGTAAAATACCTACGAGTATACTCTAACGAGAAATTTTCAAAGAATATTTAAACAAACTTCAGTTCCACCAATGATCTCCGTACCTGAATCAACTGCGTTGTACAGGGTGTTCCATGGAATATCGGTAACGAGATTCCGAGAATAAAATGTTTACGCAGACCTCGGTCGCGTTTAACCTCGTTCGATCGTCGTTCTGGTATAAATCACACGCGTATCTCCCAGCAGGAGGTGTGGTTAAAAAATTTCGAATCCCCGATGTACGATCACGTCGGTGGTAATCGCGCGCGAGATACGAAGTATCGGTTGTAAACGTCCGTGTAGATTTGCTCGCGATACCTCGTCTCGAGGACAAGAATTATTAAAACGAGCGTAATCCGCGAGACAGTGCGTATACGAGCACCGTATTACTATTTTCGCGCGAAGTTAGAGGAAGGCGGTGGCATTAGCTTAGCCAGTGACGTTCTTCCCGCGGTGAACGCGCGTCACTTGTCGTTACTTGTCACAGCTCGAGCCCGAGGAATCGTAATCGCCTCGTCAGCTGCGTCACTTTCCCGTTGAACGGCCACCGTGATTACTCTTACATACCATACAATGTTGCTCACCGTTCGTTATCGATACCTGCCCATCGATGCGTCCTTAAGATGCGCGAATGACACCCTAAACGTCCATAAATTAGGCGCACGCGCATTGGATCGACTTTCGAAGGCAATTTTCTCGAAAACGAAGCACTCGACGCGATTCTCCTCTTCTATGTTTTCGTCTCGTTTCGAGTCACAGAATCACCATTCTACATCCCTTTCGTAACCCTTTGATTCGCGATGTGTATAAGGGTCTTTCTTTATAGTGTAACGGAGAACTTGGAACAACAGAAAGACTTTTCTACCACTTCGATTAGCACTCTTTTCACGGAAAATCCGCGAAGAGGTCAGTGATCGGGTACTGGTAACCTCGGTCGCGAACTTCCTTCTCGCGTCGATAAAATTCGAAGAGTAACACGTTACGAACGTCCCGATGGTAGAATAAGCTCGGCGGTGTTTCGTCCAAAGGAGATACGGAGGAGTCTCCACGGTTTTGGCAAGTTCTCCGGTTACCCAGGTAGCGACGAGGCCGGCGGCCATCCGAGGACGTAAATCCGGGCTACCGTTTCGGCCGTGAAGATCGCACGATCTGCGGCCGCGGTTGTAATAAAGCCGAGGCCACGATCGCGTATCGAGCGGAGGAGGATCCATCCTGGACAGAAATGAGGGTCGAGGACAAAGAAGAAGGACGCCTCGGACGGCCGCGTGAAACGCTCGGGAATTCCAGAAACGCGGTATCGTCGCCGCGACGCGACGCGGCGCGGGAGACCCGCGTCGTATTCGGGACTCACGCGAGCGAACTAGGGCCCGAGGACCACGGGGACGACGGACGGAGGGCCAGAGTGACACATCGAGAGAGACAGAGAGAGAGAGAGTGTTTGTGACACCAAGAAAGTGTGTATGTGTGACACGAAGAGAGGGAGAGAGTTTGTGTAATGTATATGAGGAGAAAGAGTGTGTATGACACCAAGAAAGAGAGTTTATGTGAGACCAAGAAAGAAAGAGAGTGTGTGTGACACCAAGAACGAGAGTGTGAGACCAAAAAAGAAAGAGAGTGTGCGTGACACCAAGAAAGAAAGAGATTGCGTGTGACACCAAGAAAGAAAGAGAGTAGGTGTGACACCAAGAAAGAAAGAGAGTAGTTGTGACACCAAGAAAGAAAGAGTGTGACACCAAGAAATAGAGTAAGTGTGACACTAAGAAAGAAAGAGAGTAGGTGTGACACCAAGAAAGAGAGTAGGTGTGACACCAAGAAAGAAAGAGAGTAGGTGTGACACCAAGAAAGAGAGTAGGTGTGACACCAAGAGAGAAAGAGAGTGACACCAAGAAAGAAAGAGAGTGACACCAAGAAAGAGAGTGTATGTGACACCAAGAAAGAGAGTGTATGTGACACCAAGAAAGAGAGTGTATGTGACACCAAGAAAGAGAGTGTATGTGACACCAAGAAAGAAAGAGTGTGACCCCAAGAAAGAAAGAGAGTGACACCAAGAAAGAAAAAGAGTAGGTGTGACACCAAGAAAGAAAGAAAGTAGGTGTGATAACAAGAAAGAAAGAGAGTAGGTGTGACACCAAGAAAGAAAAAGAGTAGGTGTGACACCAAGAAAGAAAGAGTCTGACACCAAGAAAGAAAGAGAGTAGGTGTGACACCAAGAAAGAAAGAGAGTAAGTGTGACACCAAGAGATAGAGGTAGAGTTTAAGAAAGAGTGTGACCCATCGAGAGGAGAGATTTTGTACAACATATGAAGAAACAAAAAGAGAGAATGCGTGTGCGTGACACCAAGAAAAAAGATATAGAAAGAGTCAGCGTGACATCAAGAAAGGGAGAATGTGCGCGACACCAAGAAAAGGAGAGTGTTTGTGGTACTCGAACAGACGTACAAAATGTGTGTGACGTGGCAAGAGAGAAAAATAACGTCACATCAAAGAAGAGTGTACATTGTGCCAAGAGAGAGTGTACGACACACCGAGAAAAAAAGAAAAATAATGTGTACGACGTATCACGAAAAACAGAAAGAAGAACCGTGTTCCGACATCGGGAGAGAAAGTGTGCTCGCACCAAGAAAACACAAAGGGATACTGGCCGGGTGACGCGTCGAGCGAGGAAGAATGCGCGCGACGCGTCGAGAGAAAGAGAAATGACACGTGTGTATACCCCGAGACACCAAGAAAACACAAAGAGAGACTCACCGGACGACGCGTCTAGAGAAAGAGAGAGGGAGAGAGAGAATGCTCGCGACGCGTCGCGAAAAAGAGAAATAACAACACGTGTACACACGAGACGCCGCGAGAGGACCGCGCGCCAAGAGACAGAGAGATATTGCGCGCGATACACCGCGAGAAGCGCTAAAAATTGCTCGCGACGCGCCAAGGGACAGCGAAAAGGTAAAAGGAAGAATCGGGACGTCCCTCGAGTATTAATCGAGAGGACACGCTCGAATCCTCCCGCGATCGCGAAGCGTATAGTGAACGATCGGTCCGCGTCGCGGGGCGGATTCGACGCTCGCGAATTTTACTCGGATGCCGCGAGATCTTGTAAATATCCTATCCGCGAGCAGGAAGGTTAAACGGACGAATCGGGCCGAGTGGGCCGTACCCGGACCCGGGAGTTCACCACCCGGGCTAATGGCAATTAAATATCCCCGCGCTAATTGGCAATTATAGGGCCACCGTTGGGCGTCCGAGGGTGTGTCGTCCTCTCTCTCTCTCTCTCATTGGTTCGCTCCCCCTGAACGGAGTCATCGTGGTCGTCGTGGTCGCTCGCGCAACGAGATTCCCCTTCGATCTCTCTCGCTGCGCGCCGTGAGCCTCGAACTCGAGTGAAAACGAACACAACCCGCGAAAAAACGAGCAACTCCCGCAGGTAGGTGCAACAAGAGGCGCTCTCGCGCGATTTGGAGCTTATTCGTATACCTGGGCTCCCTGTACCCGAGAGGCTGACCGGTGGACACGTGAAAAAGAGAGAGAGAGAGGGAGAGAGATGAAGAAAGAGAGAGAGAACGTTGAAAGAGGAGAGGGGAGAGACGGGCCATGGGCCCCGGGTCCCGGACCCCGGGGCGGCCGATCGAGATGGTCCAGGAGGGAGAGCTCGGGGTCCAGGAGGCGCGAGCGAGTCGGGGCCCCGGTGAGCAGCGTTATAAGCGTCCAGGCCACGAGGCCCCAAAGGTCCCTCGGTACGCGCGCCCGCGGGACGAGGAGCGAGGGAAGAGGGCCGAGGTGACGACAGCGAAAACTAGTTTATTTGGGACGCGGCTATAAATTAGGATCAGATCGCCGCGCGATAAGAGTACCGGCTAACACCCGGTTCCCTTCGAAAGGATCCCTCTTCTCTCTCGTCTCCGTTGCTCGAACCCTCCCACCACCCTCTCTTTCTCTCTCTCTCTTTATTTCGACTTCTTTCGGCCGACGATGCCACGAGGAGAGGAGACAACGAGGAACGGGTGTCCTCCTCGTCTCACCCACGGTCCGGGTCTCTCGTTCCGGCTGGCTCGTCGTCTCTATCCGAGCGAATAATTCCGGAATGTTGGTTCTTTTGTGCGAAATAAGTGATCTGACGCTAATTAGGGCGTCGGGATACAGAAACGGCGGTAAACTCGCCGCGAGATACCCACAGACGAGTATACAACTGCCTGAAGGGTACTCGTCTCTGTCCATTTCTTCTCTGATAAACGCCGCGTGTACGTTTCTTCTCGATCGTCGATTCCTCGATATCGATAAATATCAAAGGGTAGGAGGGATACCAGTTTCAGGGGGGACCTTCTTCGTTCACCGACGAGACCGCTCCACCGAAACGAAGATTCCGCCCGAAAAATAATTCGAGTCTCGTCGCGCGGTTCGATATCGTCGCCGCGGGATGAAAAGCTCGCAAATTTCGCGAACGGAACGACGCGAGCTCGAAAATTCACCGTTTACGGAGCCGATGTTCCCCGGCGACTGAATTATTAAACCGTCGATGAACACGCTCGGAATGTTCCTCGCGAAATAATATAATCGACCGATCTCCTCGAACGGAGATTCGTATCTATAACGGCGTGTTTTTTCGAAAAACTGGTCCCGGCTTGTTTACACCGTCGAGGAATCAGATAACCTTGAATGGCGCGATACCTTCGAGATGCGCGACGAAAGGAACGAGAGAGAGTGAGTGAGAAAAATCGGAGTAGAAAAGCCCTGGAGATGAATCTGGCGAATCGTTTGTAAGGAAACGAGGGAACAACCGTTTCGAGATCCCTCCCCCTCCCCCCTGACTCGTCCCCCCGCCATTCGTTCGCGATGTTTCTCTTTCTCGCTCGCTCGAGTCGTAACCGTGAATGGAACCAAGTCCCTGGCATTCTGAAGGCGATTTAACGATCGCTCGACTACCACGGATAACCACTTTTCTATCTTCTCGTCGAGTTTTCTTTCCGTTCGAGCACTCGATTAGCGAGTGACGCGCGGAATCGATATTGCCCGCGGAAATGACGCTGAGTCTGGCTCGACGATACCAGCCGCCGAGCTGCACCGGCGAATCGGAAACGTCGCTGTAATTTCGGTGAAAGGTCTACCCGGAGAGTGTAGAGTGTAGCGTTGCAACTGACGTCACTGTTCGGTGGAACGTGTAGCAGCAGTGTACAAATTCGACAGGTGTGCATTGTCCTTGTTCGAGGAATTCTAGGTTGTAGGAGTGTCGGAGTGATGAGGCTAACTATGATACCCAAAGTATCCAAGTTGAATCGAGACACTAGGTTTCTAATTTTGTAGTATAGTCTCGTGAAGGAGTGTAGTGTTGCAACTGACGTCACTGTTAAGCGGAACGTGTAGCAGCAGTGTACAAATTCGACAGGTGTGCATTGTCCTTGTTCGAGGAATTCTAGGTTCTAGGAGTGTCGGAGTGATGAGGCTAACTATGATACTCAAAGTATCCAAGTTGAATCGAGACACTAGGTTCCTAATTTTGTAGTATACTCTCGTGTAGGATGTACCTAATTTTATTTTTTAGCGCAGGGTAGTCTATTCCAGGGTAATTCAAAAGATGATAAACTTTGGGAGACCTGCATCGAGGAATTGTAGACTCTAGGGTTAACTAAGCTGAGTCGAGGCACTGAGTTCCTAACTTTGTAGTATAGTCTCGTGTAGGATGTACCTAATTTCGTTTTCTAGCCCAGGGTAGTCTGTTCTAGGGTAATCCAAAAGATGATAAACTTTGGGAGACCTTCACCGAGAAATTCTAAGTTTTAGGCTTATCCAAGCAATAGATCTGATGACGATACCCAAAGTACCCAAGCTGAGTTGAGACACTAGGTTCCTATCTTCACAATATAGTCTCGTATAGGATGTACCTAATTTCATTTTTTAGCCCAGGGTAGTTTATTCCAGGGTAATTCAGAAGATGATAAACTTTGGGAGACCTTCATCGAGGAATTTTAGGCTCTAGGGTTAATTAAGCTGAGACGAGGCACTAGGTTCCTAACTTTGTAATATAGTCTGGAGTAGGATGTACCTAATTTCGTTTTTTAGCGCAGGGTAGTCTATTCCAGGGTAATTCAGAAGATGATAAACTTTGGGAGACCTACATCGAGGAATTCTAGGCTCTAGGCTTAACTAAGCTGAGACGAGGCACTAGGTTCCTAACTTTGTAATATAGTCTGGAGTAGGATGTACCTAATTTCGTTTTTTAGCGCAGGGTAATCCTTTCCAATGTAATCCAAAAGATGATAAACTTTGAGAGACCTAGAGGAATTGTAGGCTCTAGACCTATCCAAGCAATAAATCTGATGACGATACCCAAAGTACCCAAGTTAAATCGATACACTAGGTTCCCAACATTATAATACAGTCTCGTGTATGATGTACCTAATTTCATTTCTTAATCCAGAGTACCCCAAAGCACGTAAAACTTCGAGAGACCCTAGAGGAATTCTAGGCTCTAGGCCTATCCAAGCGACGAGTCCAACGACACCCAAAGCATCCAAGTCGGTTCTTAGCTTTGAACAGGGTCCAACTCAGGTTGCATCGCAAGCCTAATTTCACTTTTTAGCGTACGATAATCCAGTCTAATCCAGAAGACGTGAAACTTCCAGAGACACGGTTCGACGATGTTCCAGGCACCCCAGCTCGCCCTAGATATCCCAACTCCCCCAAGCATCCTAAGTTCTCCGACTTTCTTGGAACCAGCTACGTCAAACGAAACATCTGCCGAAACGAACCAACGACACAGTATCCGAGCAAAGACGAAATGAATCGCTGGAGGTCGTCTACCGGTTCATCGCGGAGTCTCTTCTCGCGAAACTGACGACGCAGAGACACCTCGACCGAACTTTGAACGTCATTCGCACCCGGAGAATCCTCCGAGTTACCTACCCCGCGAAAGTCCCTCGAAAACGCGAACATATTCGAACCGAGCGAGATCTCGCCACCGTTGCACCGATCCTCGAGAAACTTTCATCCTCGAGTTGGGTTTTTACCCGGTCGGAGTAGTCTTCTCCCCTCGAGTAACGTCCCTGGCGTCGTTCTCGAGCCGCGTCGTCGTCTCGTCCCGTTGGCGAGAGTACGCTCCGCGTCGTCGAACGCGACAGGTTCAGGCGTGTCCGAGGAGCTCGCTCACGGTGCTACGAAGGCGATCCCGGGAAGCCAGCGGTGCCCGTGAGCGCGAGAAAGACGCTGCCAGGCCAGCGGTGATTCCATTCACCGATCGAAATCTCCGTCCATTTGTCACTGTCAAAGAAGGTGGCGATAGCCTCTCCTCTCGCCCGTTCCCTCGCGTCCCTCCACGGCACCGTCCTCTCGCTCGCTCCCGTCCGACGCGGACTGCCCACACGCTACTCGATACACGTATGCCATTATTATTTCAACGCGAGTCCAACGGGCCTAACGACCAATCGACACGTCGGATATTAATTTCTTATCGATTTCCCCGCGGTGGAGACCGACCGATCTCCGGGGTACCAGAAACCTCATCCCCACTCACCCTCCCCGCTGGTCGATTCGCGGGACGATTACGCGCTCGTGTACACTCTCCCCTCTGCTACCTACGTGTTACTTTTCCAACGTCTCGCGGAATGAATTACGACGATCGGTTACCAGCGGTCGCGCGATTAGCGTTCGCGCTGTAATCCCGATTTGTCATCCCCGTTGAACGCCGCGGTGCTCCTTTTGTCACACGAGGGATGATTCCAACGGGGACTTGGACGGTTCTTGGGAGTACGGTCGAAGAAAGACTGGTGGGGGGAGGAGGAGGGGAAAAAAGAAAGAAATATGGGGGATTTCGATTCGACGAACCGAAACCGGTCGAACCCGAAGGCAGCTTCCACTCACCTCGAGAGACGGTGATCCGACGTTGATCCAGCGCGCCTTAAACGGGCGACACGAACCCGCTACCCATGGACTGCGACCTGGAACGAGCAGTTTCGAGCGTTATCGTCGTTGACTCGCCGCTACAAGGACGAGTGTGCCCGATCGCGTTCGCGAGTTCCGAACCCTTTATCGAGGTAGGCCTTAACGAGCGACCGATCGTTAGGGTATTGAGTTTCTTTAGAAAAGTTTCGGTTCGTAGGCTCGAATCGATATTAGAATCTTTCCGATCGAATTTTTCCCGAGGCCCTCGAACGATTAAAGGGTTTGGAGAAACACTGTTTGCGAAGGATCTGTCGTTTTCAATATAGTTGGAGTGGTACGTGCGCGGGAAGAAGGCTAGTGTTCGCTTCTTTCGGTTTACTGTCTACTAGTTCCTCTAGGTATCCTTGCACGAGGATCAATAGAGACAAGACGTGCAGTAGAGGAACTAGTACTAGACCCGATGGTAGAGGAACCCCAACAGACCATCAACAAGAGGATGTAGGCACTCAGCCTTCTTCTGGTGGCACGGACAGTAGTTTCACAGGAGAAAAAGTATTCTCAAGGTGCGCTCTTTCTGCGAAAGGAGACACCGAGTCTCTAATACGTGTATACTACGAGGATCGAGGCGTTAGAGTGCGGGAGAAAGTCACTGATAAAGAATCTTCCAAAGTGGAAGATTCAGAGTGTTTCGGTGTGCACGTATAAGGTACTTGAAATTTTTCCGTGTACGCGAATTTACCATTCACCTGCCTCTAGAGTATAGAGTTCTACCTATCCCGTGAATATAGAGGTCCATTGCCTCTCGAATATAGAGATTCACCTGCCTCTAGAATATAGAGATACACCTGCCTCTAGAATATAGAGATTCAGCTGCTTCTAGAATATAGAGCTCACTGATTGTCGAATATAGAGATTTACCTGGCTCTAGAATATAGAGATTTACCTGGCTCGAGAATATAGAAATTTACCTAGCCCTCGAATATAGAGATTTACTGACTCTCGAATATAGATATTCACCTGCCCCTAGAATATAGAGGTCTATCTAGTCCGCGAATATAGAGTTTCACCTGCCTCTGGAATATAGAGAAATCTACTCAGCTTTCGAATATAGAGCTTCACCTGCCTCTGGAATATAGAGAAATCTACTGGAATATAGAGATTCACCTGTCCCTAGAATATAGAGATTCACCTGCCCCTGGAATATAGAGATTCACCTGCCTCTATAATATAGAAATCTATCTAGCCCTCGAATATAGAGGTTCACTGACTCTCGAATATAGAAATCTATCTATCCCTCGAATATAGAGGTTCACTGACTCTCGAATATAGAAATCTATCTATCCCTCGAATATAGAGGTTCACTGACTCGAATATAAAGATTCACTTGCCTCTAGAATATAGAGATTCATCTGTCTCTCGAATATAAAGATCTACCTAGCTCTCGAATATAGAGATTCACCAGTCCGTAGAATACAGAGATCTACCTACCCCTTGTAGAACGGTTTGAACGCGGTGGTGGCCTCCGTGGGCGGCAGACTGGCAGTGGTCTGATGCTGATGCAGTATGGAGTTCTGTCCCGCGGGTGAGAAGTCCTTGTGCGGTGACGCCTGCAGCCTGGAGCCGAACGAGGAACCGCTGCTGGCCGATCCGGAGCTGGTCGATAGGTAACCCGCGGCCGGATGACTGGCCCCGTACGGATTCGGATTACCGTTGCTCGTCGCGTTGCCGTTGCCACCAGTGCAGTAGCCGGCCGGTGGTCCCTGGATCACTCCGTTCGGTGTAGCCACCTTCATGTTGGGCGGTGTCTGGGGTGGAGTGTCCGTACCAACCTCGGGAAACCCCGCCGCCGCGGAGGACGAAGCGCTCGAGCTCGAGCCGGACGAGGAGTTAGGATTGTAATGAAGCTGACCGCCCGAAGACGACGAGAGGAAACCTCCGTACCTCGTGGCAGCGCTCGAGTAAGGCGCGGTCGCTGCCGCGGATGGGCTCATCGAGGCGGACGAGGGCAACGCGAACGAGCCCAGGTTACCACCGCCACCACCGCCCCCGCCGCTTCCACCACCTCCGCCACCGCCACCGGTACCCAGCCAAGGCTGCTGGGAGTGATGATGGTGGCCCTGGTTGGACAGGTGATGCTGGTGCTGCTGTTGGGCGTAGTGCTGCTGATGGTGGAGATGATGGTACTGTTGATGATGCGGATGTGTGGGCGGCGGTGGTGTCTTGCAAGCTGCGGTGTCCGCCAACGACCAGATCTTCGGTTTCGTGGCGGGTATGGGGACACCGGCCGCACTGCAATCGGACTTGATGCCCTCGTCCTTCAGGTGGTCCTCACCGGCGTACCCTTGATGATGATGGTGGTGGTGCTGCATCGCGTGGTGAAAGGGATGCTCGCCTCGTCGGGGGTCCTCCTCGAGATCCAGGTCGTCCTCGTCGTCCAGGTCCTTGTCGTGCTGCAAGTGCTCCGCTTTCACGTGCCTCATCGGCTCTGCAAACAGAACCGTCCGCCCGTCAATTTAGCAAATTGCCCCATGCGCTCCACCACGAGGGAAACGAGAGGAAGTGAACCTTCCACCGACTATTCTGCCCGCGGAATATCTACCACCCCTGCGGATCGAATCAAAGGGAACGTCTAATAGCTCGTGAAACCTCCTCTCTCTCTCTCTCTCTTTCTCTCTCTCCCTCTGTCTCCAGCAGCCCCCGGAGAGCGTAACGCCGCTGGAAAACGTTTTTCCTCGGTCGGGGGCTAAATAGAAAATTCGGGCACGCTCGAAACGACCGTATCGCGTTACTCCCGTGCCCCTCGGCGCACTTCTCGTTACTCGATCCCGGGAGATAGACGTCGGAATTAATGGTTTACAATCCCTGGTGCGAAAGCGAGATCCACGCGCGAGGATCCGTGGGTCCAGCGCGCGCAGGGGTCGTCGACGCCCGGAGAAAAGAGTCTCTCTCTATCTATCTATCTCTCTCGCTCTCCTTGGTCTCTCCCTCGCGCAGTTAAGCCGTAAGGGATGCTGTGAAAAAAAAGGGAGCGAAGCCTTCAACCACTTTGAGGCGCGAGAGATTTTAGCTCCCCCTCGAGGCAGAGAACGCGGGATAAGGGAGCCAGAGGGGGTAAGCGGGAGAAGCTCTGTATCCTTTCTCCCTTTCCTTCCATCTGTCCTCGTCTCCCTCTGCTCTCTCTCTTTCTCTCTCTCTCTCACTCACTCTCTCTCCGGGATCGTCCCGAGCGTCTGCCAGCCAGCCAGCCAGCCAACCAGCCGACCGTCGAGTCGAGCCAGCCAGTCAGTCGGGGGTGAGAATTTCATTAAGAGGTTCGAACGAGTCGGCGGAGGGTTTGCTCGATGGGTCGTCGAGCGATAATTCCCGAGCCAGAAGGGGCCGCTACCACCCCCGCGATGAACGGAGAGAAACGAAACGGGATGGACCGGCGAACGGGACGGGGAAGATACGGGGAAACGGAGAGTTTAGGTTTAGGGTGCGCGCAACCCCCTTATAAAGGGAACCTTATGGCCCAACTAAATAGATACCACCGTCGGAGTCCACAAGTGGCTCTTTAACTTTTGACCCCCTTTTATCGGACGTTAATCTCGTAATCTTCGCGCCATCCGGGGTTTCCGTGTCTCGAATCCGTGCGCGGACACGGTCACCGCCAATTGCGCGGATTACCTTCGAATATTTTCCTAGTTGCCCGCCCGCGGCAAACGGGACGGGAGATCCGTCCATTTCGGATGAGAAACACCCAACCTTCGCGTTCCTGTCTCGTACCGTGACGGAGGAGCCCCATGTGTCCCGGGACGACGGTCACCGCGATGGAAAAAAAAAAAAAGAAAAAAAGCGTACGAGGCCCGCTCGTCGAGTATATCTTACGAGCGGACGGTTCGTGCAACCCTCTTGCGCGCACTCGTGGCCGCTCGAAGTGACCTCCTCCCTTCGGAGCTCGACATGGGAATTCATGAGGGTTCGGTAAGCTCTTGAATTCGGTAAACCTACGGCGAGCTCCGCTACTGCCTTATTCAAAGCACCGCCGTGGAAGATATATTTAATAACCACCCCTACCGGACCGCGTCGAGCGGGACTCGACGCGCGCTCGAATATTTCCCTGGATTCGAAGCTGGTACGCGGAAACGTTTCCTCTAGATCGAAATTTCCCGGACACTCGCTCGACCTTGAACACTTGTTCGCGTTCACGCGTCTGTTCACCGAATTGAAAAGTAACGAGTGAATTGACGCTGCTTGTAGTTGCTCGGAAAAGAAATTCGTCTTTCAATTAACCTTTAATTCGAGTGGACAGTTTCTGGGAAAGGTTATTGTAGAACTACGAAATGAAAGTATAACTTTCTACTGGAAAGTATCAAAATCTCAATTTAGTTATTTAACCCCTAATTCCCATTTCATTCAATAAATTGATATATTTGGTTAAGAAAATTTAATTAATTAATAAATAATTCTTCTCTCGACTATCATTAGAGTTATAAAAATATAAATACTATGAAATATATATACTATGAATAATTAAATAATTGTAGTATATAAATTATTTATGTAATATAAATGATTAAATAATGATTAATCTACAAATGATTGTAGTCCGTAAATCATTTATATAGTATAGATAATTATTATATATATATATAAATAAATGATTATATTTTAATAAATTATTTATATATAAGAACAAGTTGCCCTTGACACCTCCTACAGCTTTGAAAACTAAAAATGCCCCTCGAAATCACGAGAGACACATTTCGTCCTTTTCCTTAGACCAGTTGCCTACCAATACTAACAAAAGATACTAGTTTACCTTTTCAACATTTTCAATCGTCCTCTGAACCTACCATCGAACACGAATCGTTATAGTAATATATTAACTTACTCGAAAAGTCATTTCGTCTTTTTCAGTGAAAATGAAACACGATTTTTGTAGAGTGTACAAACATTTTATTAAATTATATATTCTCCATTTTGGAAAACGAAATGACTTTACGAACAACCCAATATTAAAACTCGTAATCGTTCTCTTGAATCAGTTCAGTATATCTCAAATTCATTCTCTTGAATCAGTACAGTAAATCTCAAATTCATTCTCTTGAATCGTTACAGTATATCTCAAATTCATTCTCTTGAATCGTTACAGTATATCTCAAATTCATTCTCTTGAATCGTTACATGAAAATACGTTAAATAAATCTACCAAGCCGCGCAAAACACGCATAATCGTAAAATTTCCACCTATGAACGTGAGTAGACTTTCCAATCACTTCTCATAGCTCACGAATCAAGTACCCACAGCTCCCAAAAACTTCAACAACCACTCCTCTGGACTCTAAAATACTCCAAGACTCTAAAAGACTCCAAGACTCTAAAAGACTCTAAGGCTCTAAAAGACTCCAAGACTCTAAAAGACTCTAAGACTCTAAAAGACTCTAAGACTCTAAGACTCTAAAAGACTCTAAGACTCTAAAAGACTCTAAGATTCTAAAAGACTCTAAGACTCTAAAATACTCCAAGACTCTAAAAGACTCTAAGACTCTAAAAGACTCTAAGACTCTAAAAGACTCTAAGACTCTAAAAGACTCTAAGACTCTAAAAGACTCTAAGACTCTAAAAGACTCTAAGACTCTAAAAGACTCTAAGACTCTAAAAGACTCTAAACATTGCTCCGGGAGGCAAATCGACGAACGATCGGGGCAATCATCTCAAAAGTTTTCGTCACGATCGAATAAGACCCGGAAAGTTACCCGCTGCGACCCGCTCGAGCGCAATCTCTCGTCTCGGAGCGTTACACGTTGCGTAACCCGTCAGTGGGCCGCTCCTCTTTGTATTAAAGCTCCTCTTGTAATAAATTCGCTCACGGCACATCCGAACGGTCGAAAATCCCCGTGTCATAGCCGCGATAAAGCCCGTGGCGATCGTCCACGAACGCTCGACTCGGCACCGCTCGTGTCCCCGTTTCCAAGATGTCTCCCGATGCCGCGAGAACACCGCCCGGCCCGAATATTCCACGCGCGATCGCAAATCACTCGACGCCTCGGTGGCGGCGCAACCGACGGGAATGGAAAACAAATCGGTTCCCTATGGTCACTCTCTCTCTCACTCTCACATTGAACGCGTCCAATAGACGGATTTTCGGAGGGCTTATTTCCGAGGCCCTTTAAAATTACGAGGCATCGCGGGACACGCGCGTGACGCGGCACCCGGACGCAACACCTAAATGTCCCGGAATCGAGAGGGTGGCGGAGGACAAGAGTGAGAGAGAAAGAGAGAAAGAGAGAGAGAGAGAGAACGGAGAGACGGAGACGAGCGATATTGGCCAATGTGCGGTGGGGTAATGGTGGCCATAGGAGGGTCCGTACCATTCGTCTCGCCGCGGGCGCCGATACATCACCGTACCTCGAACCACCGGCTCTCTCTGCCGTGTATCTATGTATATATGTATATACACATCCACCTGGGGTATGTACGTGCACACATAGAGACATTTGTATGTACATAGGTGCACGTGTGCGTGTACGGTCCTCGGACGGCTACTCGGCCAGACCTAACCCTCTGGCTCTCTCGTCCACAGAGACACGCTCAGGGAGACGAACGCGTACCGATACACCACGAGTGAACGTCACCACCGCGCCAAAGTCCCGGTGAGTGCGAGCGCGCGGGCACCAACACGCGCGAAACGGCCCGCCCGGTCCACCGGGGGACCAAACCGAAGGCCATTAATCTCTTCGCGCGGCAACCCGCAACCCGTCACTGTGTTTACCCACATGTGAACCATTATGTCCGCCTCCGCGATATAGACCCCGACACACGCAGCCACGGTTTCGCAGCGAATTTCTAACTCGCCGTTTCCGGCCGTTGGGCAAAATGCCTGAATAAGTAGCCCATCGAGCGGCCGTCCGCCGATGGTGGAACGACCGCGAACCGAGTATTGGGGTGGGTAGAGGTGGAACGACGACGACGACGACGAAATTGAGAGATGGTAATCGAATTTAGCCGAGATCCCCGGGAAAGAGTGCAACCGAGGCATTCTCGATTTTACGTGGAACGCGACTTTACGAGTCGCGAACCCGAGTGCTCGTTGAGGAAAGGGATTTACGAGAGGGATGACGCGGTTGTGGGGGAAATAGAAGGGCGGTTGACGATGACGCTGTGACGGTGGAAGCGTGGAGAATTTTAGGATGTGGAGACGTTAAATGGAATATCGAGGAGAACTCAACGATGACGCAATGATGAGGGACACGAGGGGAAATTTTGGGATGGGGAGAGTACGATAAAGGCGAGGAGAAGTTTACGATGACGTCGTGATGAAGGAATTGAGGAGAACTCGACGATGACGCGGTGATAAGGGACACGAGGGGAAATTTTGGGATGTGGAGACTGCGATATAGGCGAGGAGAACTCTACGATGACGTAGTGATGAGAGAATTGAGGAGAACTCGACGATGACGCGGTGACGGTGGAAACGTGGAGAATTTTAGGATGTGGAGACGATGGAAATCGATGGAATATCGAGGAGAACTCAACGATGACGCGGTGATGAGGGACACGAGGAGAAATTTTAGGATGGGGAGACTGCAATAGAGTCGAGGAGAACTCTATGATGACGCCGTGATGAAGGAATTGAGGAGAACTCGACGATAATGCGGTGACGGTGGAAGCGTGGAGAATTTTAGGATGCGGAGACGACGATGGAGTATCGAGGGGAACTCAACGATGACGCTGTGATGAAGGATACGAGGAGAAATTTTAGGATGTGGAGACTGCAATAAACGTGAGGAGAACTCTACGATGATGCCGTGACGATGAGGGAATTGAGGAAAATTTTACGACGTGAAGACCACGATAGAATCGAGGAGAACTCTATGATGACGCGGTGACGAGAGAACTGAGGAGAACTCTATGATGATGCGGTGACGAAGGAACTGAGAAGAACTCGACCATGACGCGGTGATGAGGGAATTGAGGACAATTTCACGACGTGAAGACCACGATAGAGTCGAGGAGAACTCCACGATGACGCAGTGATGAGAGAATTGAGGAGAACTCGACCATGACGCAGTGATAAGGAAATTAAGAACTAGATGATGAGCCAGTAACGATGGAAATGAGAAGAATTTCACGTCGTGGAGACGACAATAGAGTCGAGGAGAACTCTACGATGACGCGATGACGATGGAATTGAGAAGAACTCGATAATGACGCCGTGACGAGAGAATTGTAGAAAACTCAACAATGACGCGATCACAATGACCATAAAGAGAATTCGACAATGTGGAAATGATAATGGAATTGAGAAGAACTCGATCATGACGCAGTGATGGTGGAAACGAGGAGAAATCGATAATGGAATTGAGGAGAACTCAACAACGTTGAGATGACAATGAAACTGAAGAGAACGATGACGCGATAACGATGCTAGTGAAGAAAATTTGACGACGTGGAAATGACGCTATAGTCGAGGAGAACTCTACGATGACGCAATGACAATGGAATTGAGAAGAACTCGACAATGATACGGTAACACTGGAATTGAAAAGAACTCAACGATGATACGGTAACACTGGAATTGAAAAGAACTCAACGATGATACAGTAACGATGGAATTGAAAAGAACTCGACAATCAAATGACGAAATCGAGAAGAACTCGACGATGACGCAGTGATGGTGGAATCGAGAACTGAAAGATGTCGAGGTACCAGCAAAATCGAGAAGAACTCGACAACGTTGAGATGATAGTGCAGTCCAGGAGAACTCGACAGTGACACGGTGATGGAATCATGAAGAACTTAACAATGACGCAGTGACGAAATCGAGGGAACTCGACGAAGTCGAAGTGACTGGCGACTGATTTTACCAGAAAGAATATTCAAGGAACGAGAAACGATTTGCAATCGAGTGGATCTGTAACGATGTTATTTCTCCAGGGAATACTCGTAGTGTGACTTTACTATCGTTAGGGTTGTTCCAGGATCCCTCGATCTTTTGTACATACACTCCCCATAAACACAGAGCTATCTTATATTTTTTACAAAGATGTAACAATCGTTCTCACCGTAAAATTTATATATTTATCATTCAAAAGAATATATTTTCCCACCAGAGAGTTCATTTTTCGTAAATTCTCGATTTACATAAAATACACGTTATGGTACCCAAACTAAAATTCGATCCTCGATACCCCCTCTCGTTCCAAGTCCCCGTGCAATCGATTATGGCAATTTTTTCATACACACGTACATTCAACGATAAGACGTAACTATCAATCGTTCTCACCTAGAGCTAAACCACAACGAACCGGTTCAGTTTGTTTGTACACGAAACAAAATTTACGTAATAACGGGTGGTACAACTTTTCTTAAAGTCGAAGCAATTACAATCGACCGACTGGGGAACTTTCTCGTCGATTTCCTCGTTATTTGTTCCTATTATGTCCCCCCGGCGTACAAGACGATAAAAATTCCTCCGTACCGAAGCTACACGCCGTTCTATCCGCGCGGAATCCGTTTTTCTCGCGAGGAGAATGCCAGCGAACGTTTTCGTCCTTGATTTCCGGAATTGGTTCCGTTTCGACGAAGAAACCGCCGCGTGGATCACGCAATCGGAAAGAGAACTCTGGCACCGTGAGCTTCGATGTTTATCCCATCGAGCATCGTGTTCAACGCGTTGCACGTGGCGAACAATTCATCGATATTCCGCGATCGTATACGCTCGTCAACATCGTTGGTAGAAACAAAAAAAAAAAAAGAAAAAAAATACCGAAGAGATCGCGTCATTCGCGAGGATCCGCGTGTCCAGTCCTATTCCACAAGTTGATTTCCACGCTGAGCGCGTGAGATGACTCGAGCCTCGTTGCTCGGTTCTGAAACCTCAGGTGTGTCGAACGTAGCGTGCGTGTACACTGGCGAAACAATGGAGAAAAGTTCCTCTTATTCATCACGGAATCCCACGAGACAAAGGCAATATTCCGATTAGGTTATCCGTCTGGATCCAGATGAGCGAGATTACCTCGCCAAGCTTTAAGATAACACCGTGGCCGAAGGAACGTGTAAACTAACTCGCGAGACGATCCACGAACGATTGTTCGTACTTTTAATCGTGAAATTCCGCGTAACGAAAGTAACTGTTACGATTACGAAACTCGCGTGGACCTAGGTACTCGAGACGACTCCTATGTTGATTATTGGCACGGTGAATCTCTGGAAGTGTGTGTAACGAGACATTTCAAACAATGGACATCACATTCGATGAAAAATAATATTTCGGTATGACGAGATTCGTGTTTAATTAAAAAAACAGTGTTCGTCTCAACGCCAGGTGAGCTACAATTGTACTCGTCGGACTGGTATCGGTCGAAGCGACGCGTAAACTCGCGAAACGATACAGAAATAATCCCCCGCTAATCGCGAAATCCCGCACACGATGAACCTACTGTTCCCACTTTCGTTCTTTCCACTAAATCCACTCCAGCTCTGCCCGAGCGCCGGTAAAACTCGCGAAACAGTTCCCTCCTCGGTCTCACGTTTCTCCTCGGGTACGAGAGAGAAAGAAAACATTCCAACTTCCACCTTTCTTCGAGTTCGCGTGGCTGGAGCACTTAATGAAAGGTTCAATCACGAGCTAGGTGGAATCTATACGTAGTTCACTTTTAGAAGACACGTTTGCACTCCAAGTTTGTACAGGGTGTCCCGAGCGTCACCGGTCGATTTGAATTTCGCGCTATTTTTAAAATCTTTAACCGATCGACCCGAAATTTGATACACATCGTCTGAATAGATGGAAAATTAATCGTGGGAAAGTACACGGTGAAAGAACGTGTGAATATTGTTCAAACGTATTACAAAGAATCGTGTCTTTAACGCTAAGGATTCGGGAAGTTTGTAAAACTTCGTGAAAGATTTTGGGAAAAGATCGGTTATTTGTGAAAAAGCCGAAGCTGCCATTTGGAAGATATCTCATTCTAATATTAACTCCCAAGTTTCTACTTTTGAATAAATTAAGAAACATCAAGATTACTCAAACTGTTTGAGTATCATTCAAAAACCAAACCGACCGGTGATGATTGGGACAATCTACACAAAAGAAAAAGAACGAAACAGATTCGCGCGATATTAATCACACTATAAACGCGTCAATAACATCCATACGCGTCGCGATTATGACAATCCGGAGTAATCACTCACCGTATGATTCTTAAGCTCGCTCTCGATCGCCATGTAGGCTCTCCTCAAAACTTAAACCGAGCACCTTCATCGAGCACCTCGGTGCTCGATGAAGACGCGCCGGTTCTACCAAAGAGATATTTATTGCAAATCGCGGAAAGAGTTGTAGCGCGTCTCGCAAGAGGAATCGGCGCTCCACGGTTCCCCCAACAGCCCCTCCCCCCGAACTGTTTATATGCTCGACGAGAATCTCGCGGCCGATCTACTTGAGCGGTGCGCGATCCATGTAGGGTGAGGTCGTACGGTTCGGCTTATTGCGAGCGGAACGGATGCTTGCGCAATATCAGAAACGCCGACCGATGGGTAGTCGATATCGGGGAAACTGGTCACGCGAGGCGTACACGCTACCGGCATTCCGAGCCGAGGAGACCGGTATGTTTTCGCGGGCGAGTTCACCCTCGTCGGCACGAGTAATTCAGAGGTATTGCACGCCGCGTCGACGACTTCCATTCGAGACCGTCGGTAATTGGCCTCTAATGGCAAGGGTGGAGGGAGGAGGAGGGTGGAGGGAGGGAGGGTGCCGTTCGCGGAGATTCGACGAGGTTATTCCAAGTATTCTCGCGACGGAGAACGCACGAACGACGCACGCGTACTGTTGGCGCGCGAGAAGTTGGTCGGCGCACCGCGAGCCAAGACGGTGATAGGGTGGGGGGTCGTCCACTCGCGGCGCTCCACGCGAACACGGTCACCCGATTGGTCGACGGGTACACCGCGCGACGACCCGTCACGCGTACCCGGACTCGTTGCATCTCGCTTCGTCCCGTTCCGTTTCGTTCGCGATACTCGTCACACGGGGGACTCGCGCGCGCGCAAAATTTGATCGGTAGCGACAATGTACAGTGAGCGATCGCTGTGAATTGTTCGAGAATTGTATTTCAAGCGAATGGAACTGAAAATGCGCTTGAGTTCAATTAAAGTTTCTGTGATGAAATATATAGATATTGATATTTGCAGTGGGTGATTACCGCGAATTGTTCGAGAATTGTATTTCAAGCGAATGGAATTGAATATGTGCTTGAGTTCAATTAAAGTTTCTGTGATGAAATATATAGGGGTTGATATGCAGTGGGTGATTGCTGTGAATTGTTTGAAAATAGTATTTGAAGCGCATGGAATTGAAAATGCGTTTGAATTCAATTAAAGTTGCTGTGATGAAAAATATAGGTATTGATATGCAGTGGGTGATTGCCGCGAATTGTTTGAGAATAGTATTTCAAGCGAATGGAATTGAAAATGGACTTGATTTGAAATCAAAATATTATAATTGAAAAGTAAACGTTACTACTTTGTTGTATTACCTTTCTCGTCTATAATTGTCAGAACGTATCTTAAAATACTACTTGAAGTGAATAAAATTGAAAATGTACTTGATTTAAATTACAGTTTTTATAATAAAAAAAAATGTGTCAATGGTTTGTTTATTACCTTTCTCGTCTGTAATTGTCAGAATGTATCTTAAAATACTACTTGAAGTGAATGGAATTGAAAATGTACTTGATTTAAATTGAAGTTTTTATAATAAAAAGAAATGTGTCAATAGTTTGTTGTATTACCTTTCTCGTCTATAATTGTCAGAATGTATCTTGAAATACTACTTGAAGCGAATGTAATTGAAAATGCACTTGATTCGAAATGAAAATATTATAATTAAAAAATAAGTGTTACTACTTTGTTGTACTACCTTTCTCGTTTATAATTGTCCAAACGTATCTTGAAATACTACTTGAAGCGAGTGAAATTAAAAATACACTTGATTTGAATTAAAGTTTCCACAATAAAAAAAACTAACTGTCAATACTTTGAAATATTACAATTCTCGTTAATAATTGTCCGAATGTGTTTTCTATAATTTTGATACTTTTTAAGAGTGTTTTTATATTTCTGGATCGTGATACCACATAGATGAAACTCTCTCAAGTGATGTTTATTGCACGTGTACACAAATCGTGTTAAGATCAAAAATTGCATTGTAAAAGTTTCAAGATAGTTGTACACAAGAATACATTTTGCAAAAAACAAAGAATCGTTTCAATAGCATTTTCAGTTCCATTACTGACCAAACTCTACGTACCTCTATCTCTATCTCTTTCAAAGTCACTCTAATAATTCGATCACCCATTAGAAGGGGTTCGCGTGACGCGATTGGACGATTCCCCTCCCCTGTGCAGCTTACAGGACACCGGACAGCTTCTCGCGCGCCAACAGTACACGTCGTTCGACGAACGAATTTTCCTGCTCGGTTTTGCGTGGAAAATGTGAAGCAACTGCGCGATAATATTGACCGTGTGGGCGTGGATGAGAAGCGACAGTGACGTAGTTTCTTGGAACAACGATTCTCTCTTCTTCCTCTCGAGTGTTTGTGTTCCACGTTTCTCGACACCGTGACGCGATCGGAAGGGTCTGTATGGGAATCGTGGAACGATGAACCAGTGCACGTGACATCGATTAAGTTCTCTTTCTCCCTTACTTTGTTTCCACAGTCAATTATTTTAGCTACAGTCGCTATCCATCTGAACACGTGCGGACTCGTTGTACGTCAACTTTTCGGTATCTGCTAAATATTTATTACGAAGTAAAAAAACGTCAACAGAAACAACACGTACAGACACAGGAATCGTCGCGACGGAATGCTGTGTCTCTCCATGTTCAACAAGAGAAAGTCAAGTCTTGCGAAACAGTGTATATTTGTAGCACAGTTTGCAACAATTCTTTCAACGGTTGGAAATAGTACAGAATGGTCATTGACGGTATCGAAATACCTACGGAGAGAATTGAACAAAGCTTCCAGCAAATCCGTGCTGTATCCGAGAGAAATGGAGAATGTGAGACACCGTGGATGGTGAAACGTCTACAGGCTTAGGTTCGAGTGCAGGGAGGTAATGTCACCTCTTTCGAAGGTGAGTAGACAGTGTGTCGAGGAACACTAGTTGTAGGTCGAAAACAAGGTCGAATTCGTGTAAACTTCTTTTATTGTTTTCACTTAATCTATCCAGGTGTGTTTACACGTGCACGTGTGTCCATCTGTCTTGTAATAACACGACAGGCAGCTGCCAAGAATATTTTGCAAATTGGACCATCATTCAGTCGATCGCCACTCGGAAACATCGATGACATTGATAATTATCTATGTACAATAATACGTGAAACTCGCCATCCTCTCCATTCGGACTATTTAATATTATGGTAAGTCCGTGAGAGCAATTATTACAAAGGACACTGCTCATCCGTGAAACAATACGCTCGGTACCCTTATCACGATGAATAAACGTGTTGCGAAATCACTTGGCAATTTGCACTGTTCTCTGTCTCCAAACGTGGAATCGAAATAGAATTCAACGCAGAAGACTCGTCGTTTCCTCACGAGAAGTTAAAATTGATTCTTTGGCATCAATCCTTCGATCGGTATCGATAGATATTCGGTTGGTCAATCGCGTGCGTCAAACGCCTATAGGCGTTCAGTAAGCGTGCACAATAGATACACGAGAAGGTTTCCCGCACGGAGGGAACGGTTCGAGTCAAAGTATTCATCGAAGGTTAGTTTCGAAGGGTTAGAGGTACTTCTATTTCTTGAAACTTTACACAACACATCTACGTGTTACCGTTGAGGTATCAACAGCTGGATTTACGTTGAATAATGTGAAATCATCGACTTTTTAATTGATCAACGACCATTCGAACGGAGAATGCTCTCGAAAATGGAACAAAAGCGACAAATGAAACATTCAGCGCGAAAAAGTAAGGAAGGGGGACGATGGAAGAGATTCACGATGGAATACTCGAAAAAGGTGTTACTCACCGTTTTCCTCGAGGCCTCTCCTCGCCTCCTCGCCGACCCTGTCCCCTTGATTGTCCCCCGCGAGATCGTCCTTTTCCTTGTTATCCTCCGAATCCGTGAGAACCGCGTCGTCGTCGTCGTCGGTCTTGTTCTTTGGCTCCCAGGTCATCTTGTTCTCCTTCTTAAGACGCCTCCGCGCGTTGGCGAACCAAGTGGAGACCTGCGTCAGCGTCATCTTCGTGATAATGGCCAGCATGATCTTCTCGCCCTTCGTAGGGTAGGGGTTCTTCTTGTGCTCGTTCAGCCAGGCCTTCAAGGTCGCCGTGGACTCCCTCGTCGCGTTCTTCCGCCGCGCGGCCAGGTCGTATCCGGCACCGTATCTGAAAATATCCGATCTTTATTCCACTTTGTTCCGTTGCTCGTCGAAATCGCGACTTTACGTCGTTCTCGAGTCACGAACTATAATATACCTGTCAACTATTCGATCTCAGTTCGAATTTTTCGAGAAGGGGAGTTTCTTTGTTCGAAAACAATTGTACGTCGTTCTCGAGTTACAAACTATAATATACCTGTCAATTATTCGATCTCAGTTCGAATTTTTCAAGAAGGGGAGTTTCTTTGTTCGAAAACAATTGTACGTCGTTCTCGAGTTACAAACTATAATATACCTGTCAATTATTCGATCGTAGTTCGAATTTTTCGAGATGAAAGTTTCTATGTTCGAAAACGATTGTACTTTGTTTTCGAGTAACAAATCATGATACACCTATTCGATCGTAGATGAATTTCGAATTTTTCGAAATGAAAGTTTCTATGTTCGAAAACGATTGTACTTTGTTCTCGAGTAACAAATCGTAATACATCTCTGAACTATTCGATCATAATTTGAATTTTTCGAGATGAAAGTTTCTTTGTACGAAAACGATTGTATGTCGTTCTCGAGTTACAAATTATACCTGTCAACTATTCGATCGTAGACGAAGTTCGAATTTTTCGAGATGAAAGTTTCTTTATTCGAAACGATTGTATTTTGTTCTCGAGTTACAAACTATAATACACCTCTCAACTATTCGATCATAATTTGAATTTTTCGAGATGAAAGTTTCTTTGTACGAAAACGATTGTACTTTGTTCTCGAGTTAGAAATCATAATACACCTGTCAACTATTCAATCGTAGACGAAGTTTGAATTTTTCAAGATGAAAGTTTCTTCGTTCGAAAACGATTGTACGTCGTTCTCGAGTTATAAATTATAATACATCTGTCAACTATTCAATCGTAGACAAAATTCGAATTTTTCGAGATGAAAGTTTCTTTATTCGAAAACGATTGTACGTCGTTCTCGAGTTATAAATTATAATACATCTGTCAACTATTCAATCGTAGACAAAATTCGAATTTTTCGAGATGAAAGTTTCTTTATTCGACAACAATTGTACTTTGTTCTCGAGTTACAAATCATAATACACCTCTCGACTATTCGATGGTAGACGAAGTTCAAATTTTTCGAGATGAAAATTTCAACAATTGTACTTTGTTCTCGAGTTACAAATCATAAGGTACTTCTCGACTATTCGATGGTAGACGAAATTTGAATTGATCTAAATGAAAGTTTCTCTGTTCGAAAACCAGATTTACTAGGTTAACGAATCAATTAATATTTACTTTGCAATAGATTTCATTTTCTTATTTTACGATAGATCTCATTTTCTCATTTTGCAATAGATTTCATTTTCTTTCCACGTGTGCTCCTTTCTGTGTCACAACCGAGAAAGTGTCTCGTACCCTGTACACCAATGAGTTAATATTGTATTGGTAGTTTATATACATATTCTTTTGTGCTTCATCTTGTGTATACCATCCAATGGATTGGTATTCTACTGAAAATTTATATATATTCTTTTGTGCTTCGTTACGGTGCGATAAGTCGTCGAAACAAAGGGTACTTTCAGGGATTTCAAGGGCTTTGAAAAATATCGGAAAAGGCGAGTGGTCGCGTGGACTTCCGGAATATTTGGACGAGGTGCTCCGATCGACGCGTGGAATCAAAATTACTACTATCTATTATTACTATTATTACTACTTGTACTTTTCGAAAATTTTCAGTAATGTAATTTATCCTCGACCGAATTCAAAAATCACCCCTTGATTTTTATTCGAAAGTTTCTCTACCTCTTCAACAGGAATACCCGAAAAATCGTTTCGGTGTGTTTACACAGCTCGAGAATCGAGTATCATAATATTGTACAAACTTTCCTCTTACTAATTTCACCTAGCGAAACAATGTACAACGTACCGATCCACGAACAATCATTCTCTTATCGCGATACTCTCTCACTCGAGACAAGATCGGTTCACCCTGTTTACGAGATCAGTGTATCACGATAGAATAATTTACACTGTACGTGAAATATATAGTGTATCTCACATTCGAGATACTCGGTAGCGACCACGAGCCAGACGGTTCGAGACGCGAGTAAAAGTAGCGAATCCCCGACGCTAACGTTAAGATCGAGCGCGATTGTATCATAAATAAATATTAATAATTACATCGGTAGAATTTCCCCGAGTAGGAAGCGTGTTACACCTCCGAACGTTTAATCATTTCGCAGATCCTTGTTTACAAAGGGTTATTACCCGTAAAATAAAGCGATTACGATTCCAACCACGAGTGTGTTCCCCGTTTCGTAGTTTCTTGTTTACAAAGAGTTATTATCCGTAAAACGAAGCGTTATAATTAGTAATCTTAGAGCAGAGCTGCCGTGAGTAAACGCGAGGCTACTGCAAAACCAAGAGTGACAAGATATATATATATATATATATATATATATATATATATATATATATATAAATGTTAGTGGACAATTGTTGTGCAAAATGGTCCAGGTAAAATCTCAGGTAAAAATTCCTCGAATTGTCACTCGTGGTTCCGCAGAGTTACGAAATCGTTAGGTACTCGAACGAACGAAGACACTCGACTCGTCCCGATACGAAATCCCATCATCGTCGTTCTCGTCGTCGTCCTCGTCGTCGTCGTCGTCGACGTCATCGTCCCCCGGCTCGAAAAGCGTAATCATTGTTCAACATTTGTCGAGCCGAGGCACTCCGGCTCGAAAAGTGGTATCCTGGCGTGGAGGGTGCGAATTCCCCGCAGATTCTCGCGAGTCCGAAGTGGTTGCGCGCGAGAGACCCCGAGCTTCCTAGATTCGTTCGGCCGCCCTCCGGCCTCTCCTTGTCGGAGCATCGAACCCTCCGGGACAGGGGGCGACATCCTACTGGGTCGAGGGTGATACTCCGGCAAATATATACGGAGAATAAACCCCCAGCGGCGGCGTGATTCCATCGAGCAACCCCGGCACTCACTCGCCGTAATGGCGATTCGATCGATCCCCTCTTCGCTCTATGTGTACGTATACTACTCTCTCTCTCTCTGTGTGTGCTTGTGTTCTTCGCGCTCCCTCCGTGGTCCGCGCGAGGGTGTTATAGGTATGTACTATTATATACCGGAGCCTAAAATACCTATCGACGATCCATCGGTGGTGGTTGGGCGTCGTTGGCGACGCTGGTGGTGTACCCCCGTGTTACCAACGACGTTGTACCCGAACCGTGACGCGGACCTGACGCGCACCGATATTCGGGGATCGGTGTCGCGGTGATCGCGACAGGAGGGGGAAGAACGACGTCCAATGAGAATCGTTTCGGGACGGTTTCACGCTGGATACGAGTACCCGTGGAACGGTACGTACCGGAGACGATGGTCGTCCGCGCGACAAGTTTCCGCGAACGGGTTCCATACGACACGGAAACGAATAATGTCGTGGGATGCGTTCATGGAGCGATGGTGTTGGGTATATAAGTGAGATTTTTCATGGATAGGAGGAATTAGGGGACGAAGTCCTCGAAATCAGAGGGGACTTATGATACAAATGCACGAAGTCTGCATTTTCGATGATACTTGGAACTTTGCGCGAGATTCTTCGATAAGTTGAGGAATTTGCGAGAATGTTTCCAGAGCTTTGAGAAAGGTGTGTAAAATTTTTGTATCGCTTCTTTCCGCTCTTAGGAAATTCGTGTGAAATTTTCACTGCCCCGAGAAGTCGGGGTGAAGTTCTTCATCCCCCTGAGAAGAACGCGTGAAAATTTTAAAGCTTTAGGAAATTCGTGTGACATTTCTGGAGCTTTAAGAAATTCGTGTGAAATTTTTGAAGTTTGTAGGAACTCTGTGAAGATTTTTGAAGCTTCCAGGAACTCTGTGAAGAATTTCAAAGCTTCCAAGAACTCCGTGAAGATTTTCAAAGCTTCTAAGAATTTCGTGAAGATTTTCAAAGCTTTCTAGAACTCCGTGAAGATTTTCAAAGCTTCCAAGAACTCCGTGAAGATTTTCAAACCTTTTAAGAACTCCACGTGAAATTTTTGAAGCTTCCAAGAACTCCGTGAAGATTTTCAAACCTTTTAAGAACTCCACGTGAAATTTTTGAAGCTTCCAAGAACTCCGTGAAGATTTTCAAAGCTTTCAAGAACTCCGCGTGAAATTTTTGTAGCTTCCAACAACTCCGTGAAGATTTTCAAAGCTTCCAAGAACTCCGTGAAGATTTTCAAAGCTTCCAAGAACTTCGTGAAGATTTTTAAAGCTTCCAAGAACTCTGTGAAGAATTTCAAAGCTTCCAAGAACTCCGTGAAGATTTTTAAAGCTTCCAGGAACTCCGTCAAGATTTTCGAAGCTTCCAAGAACTCCACGTGAAATTTTTGAGGCTCCCAAGAACTCCGTGAAGATTTTCAAAGCTTTCAAGAACTCCGTGTGAAATTTTTGAGGCTCCCAAGAACTCCGTGAAGATTTTCAAAGCCTCCAAGAACTCCGTGAAGATTTTCAAAGCTTTCAAGAACTCCGCCTGAAATTTTTGACGCTTCTAAGAACTCCGTGAAAATTTTCAAAGCTTTCAAGAACTCCGTGAAGATTTTCAAAGCTTCCAAGAACTCTGCGTGAAATTTTTGAAGCTCCCACGCACTCCGTATAAAATTTTTGAAGCTCCAAGGACTCCACGTGACATTCTTCATCCCCCCAAAGAGTCCGCGTAAAATTTTTAAATCCTTGAGAAATTCATGCGAAATTTCTGAAGCTTCCAAGCACTCAACGTAAAATTTTCAAAGCTCCGAGAACTCCGCGTGAAATTTTCGAACGCCCCAAGAAACTCATGTGAAACTTTTCATCCCCCCAACAATACTGCGTAAAATTATTCAACTCAAAGACTACAATGTACAATCCACCCTGGAATTTCAATTTCTACTGCACACTCTGCATTTCGAAATGTTATTATACATCTTCACGATAAAGTAAATTTTAAAAATTAATTAAAAAATCGACCCATCGTCATTTCGGATCATTGTAATCCTTGTATCAGTGATTTCAAGAATTGTGAAAAAACAACGTAAAATCAAATTCGCGTTCTACGAGGGTCAATCGTGATACGTGACAAACGAGCAATACAACTAGAAGAATCTCTCGTTCTCGTTGAAATTAATATTCACTGGTTTGGTAAAGCCAACCCTCGAAGACTCCGTTTCGAGCCGACGCTCGGTATACGTTCGTCGATACGACTCTCCGAAAGTTGCTTTTTACTTAAAAATAGGTTTACGACCGCAATTTCGTACAATCCGGGGAGGACTTTTTTTCCGTTACTTTTATTGCAAGAGAGGTTTCACGGTCCGAGTTGTTCTCGCGCAGGTATAAACCGCGTTCGAAAAATAGTCGTTTCGGTGGTATCTTCGTCGCGAGGTTGAAACATCAAAATTTCAAAACTGTTTTTTTCGCGACGCGGGACGAAGCTTCTCGAAAACGGAAGTTTGGAAAAAATTGGAATAATTTTCATCATATAAAAGCATTATTTGCCTGTGTGAATACGAGCGAAGTATTCCGAGAAGGGTCGAAAGGGCCTGAATAATTAAAATGCTTCTTCTCCGAAAAGGAGCACTTGTTGTCTACATAAATCTTAACAAACCGTTCAACTATTGATTGATCGTTTTTACAACGCTTCAATTTTTATAACGTTTCAATTTTTATAACGTTTCAATTTTTACAACGCTTCAATTTTTATAACGTTTTAATTTTTATAACGCTTCAATTTTTATAACGCTTGATATTTATAATGCTTCATTTTCACAATGCTGCATATTTACAACGCTTCAATTTTTATAACGCTTCAATTTTTATAAGGCTTCAATTTTTATAAGGCTTCAATTTTTATAAGGCTTCAATTTTTATAACGCTTCAATTTTTATAACGCTTCATTTTTAGAACGCTACATTTTTACAACGCTTCAATTTTTATAACGCTTCAATTTTACAACGCTTCAATTTTTGTAACGCTTCAATTTTTATAAAGCTTTATTTTTAGAACGCTTCAGTTTTTATAACGCTTCAATTTTTATAACGCTTCATTTTTACAACGCGTCATTTTTAGAACGCTTCAATTTTTATAACTCTTCAATTTTACAACGCTTCAATTTTTGCAACGCTTCAATTTTTGTAATGCTTCAGTTTTATAACCCTTCAATTTTACAACGCTTCAGTTTTATAACCCTTCAATTTTACAACGCTTCAATTTTTACAACGCTTCTTTTTATAACGCTTCAATTTTTATAACGCTTCAATTTTTACAACGCTTCAATTTTTATAACGCTTCGTAATTTTCACAACGCTTCATTTCTACAACTCTTCATTTTTACAACGCTTCAATTCTTATAACGCTTCGTAATTTCCTTCATTCCCAACAAGAGTTCGTCCGGGTCGGAAAAGACCCGACCGCGACAAAGTCCGAAGTTCCCCGTAACTCCGTCGATAAATAACACCAGCCGAGGTTGAATAATGGGAAGTTTACCACGGGAAGATTATAAGTGACGTTTCCTCGAGACACGGTATACGCGAGCGAACAAAGCGGAACGTTGCACGGTTATTTTATCGGGCGCCGTAAATCCGTGGAGGAAACGAATTCGCCGATTCGGCGTTCGCGATAAATAAAAGCTCCACGAAAGAGAAACACACGTGCGCGCGCGCGTGCATACACACACGTCTATACACACACACACACACACACATACGCACACGTGGACCGTACAAATAGAGAATGAGAAAGAGACACTCCCGATGTACCGTCGAAAATTTTACGGCCGGTTTCTGGCTCTCGTGCGCGGGAATCTATCGTGTTTTACGTCCTCGCCGGACGAGATCATCAACGTTGGAGAGGATCCTTTTTACGCGGGCACCGAGTTTATTCGAATGGAGACGTTTTCCGCTTCTAAATCGCGCTTTACGATCGCGCGGGCCCATCCGACCCGATACCGTTCGGCGAGCGCGACAAATGGCCCGATGAAATCTTCCGTCTCGGGGCTATAAGTTTAGACGCGATCTAATCTCGGCGTTTCACCGTCCACGGAACGACCGCCGCTGTCCCCGAAAATATTGCCCGACGTTGCGTCGACAATGCCGCTCAATTTGGAACCTCGAGGACTACTCGAGCGAGCCGCGAACATCCTCGTCCCTCGGTCCTCGTAACTCCTCGGCTAAACGTTTTCCTTTATCTCGACTCTTAAAAATATATATATATATATACACACACGTGCCAACAACGGTCCACGTATCGATGCATACCTATGCACATACCTGTGTACGTGTGTATATAAATCGAAGAAGCCTTGGGAGCCCAGACTGCGAATTAGATTCGAGGAAGAAACGATATCAAAAAGGGGGGAAGAGAACCCGGAGGTAAATCGCGGGAAAAGCGAAACGATTAGGGCTGCTCCGCCTCTCGCTACGTGGAACCTTGAATCGCGTAATTCCCCCTTTTTCGAGTCCACCCCCTCGTTGGAATCGCTCCTTTTCCCTTTCTCTCTCTCTCTTTCTCTTTCCATCTCTCTTTCTATCTATCTTTCTATCTATCTTTCTCTCTATCTATCTGTCTATCTTTCTCTCTCTTGTTGCTCCGTATCCAAGACAGCAGATGACCGCGTCGACGCGAACGAAGAAGCCAGCGATCCCGAGGATCCGGACTCCTGGAACTTCGAGGACGTTTCACCCTCTATTAAACTCCCTCGGACAAGGGAAAGGCGGCTGCCGAGACTCTCTCGCGTCTCGCCAATAAAATCTGTCTCTTTTTTCTCTCCTCCTTGCCTCTTTTCTTATTTCTTTCCTGGGTTTCTTTTCTTTCTTTTTTTTTGGTTTCATCGGTGGAAACGTACGATCGATTCGACGATCGATCGGGGGTGACTTTGGAGACGAATTTTTCACGGAAAGATTCGAGGGTGCAGCGCGCGGGAGTTTTGCGAAGTCAGCGTGTCTCGATTGATTAATCGAGTAGGTTTGAGACTTGGCCATTTTTAGATACATTGTTACGTACACTGTTAGCTGGAAATTTGGTTTTCGTAGTTGGTACGTGTTTTGAAATGATTGGAATTTTCGTTTTGTGTACTTCTTTCGGTTTTTTTTTGTAGAAATAGTAGGTTGTTCGATAAGTTTTGTCGGGTTTTTCTATTGTAAAAAATATTATGACACTTCAACTTTGAATAAGTGTAAATATATGTTCAAGAAACGGTAGTATCATGTTTAACAAAATTAAACGACGAATCTAATAGCCCCGTTTCTTATCGAACGATCAAACTTATCGAGACAAACTTATTATTTCTATTGTAATTTCTACAGTAGTTGAATGACTCGTGAGTGAATGCTGTAGGATAGACAGATACGATTGACTATTTAAATTAACCATACGAATAAAAATTCCACGTTAATAAAATTAAAATATCCGATTGAGGGTACGACGCGTACCACTGACTATCTTAATCCTTTTCTTTATAATTCGTTCAAAATAAACGTACCGCTTAGAAATTTCTACGAAAAGAACTAAATTATGGAGAACTTATTCCCAAAAGTAGAAAGACGAGAAAAAGTATGAAAATTACACCAACTATAATTTCATTTCCACTCAATACTCCAGATCAGTCAAAATTTATTTCTAAAAGTACAAAGACCAGAAAAATTATGAAAATTACTCCAAGTGAAATAATTCCATTTGTAATTCTAATACTCCAACTCGGTGAAAATTTATTTTCAAAAATACAAAGACAAGAAAAACTTACATCAAGAAAATCACACCAAGTGGAACTATAATTTCATTTTCACTCTTAATACCCCAACCCAGTAAAATTCCTGTGGTAATGTCATTTATTTCCAAAAATACAAACACCAAAAAAACCATGAAAATTACTCCAAATTAAATAATTCCATTTATGTTCCTACTACTCCAACTCGGTAAAAATTGATTCCCAAAAGTACAAATACGAGAGAAACTATAAAAATGACACCAAGTGAAACTATACTTTCATTTTCACTCTTAGTACTCCAAAATTTATTCCCTCCAAAAATACAAAGACCAATGAAACCATCGAAATAGTCCCAAGTGTAACTCTATAATTCAATTTCCACTCTAAATACCCCAACCCAGTAAAATTCCTGTGATAATGTCATTTATTTCCAAAAATACAAAGGCCAGAAGAACCATGAAAATTACTCCAAATTAAATAATTCCATTTATGTTCCTACTACTCCAACTCGGTAAAAATTGATTCCCAAAAGTACAAATACGAGAGAAACTATAAAAATGACACCAAGTGAAACTATACTTTCATTTTCACTCTTAGTACTCCAAAATTTATTCCCTCTAAAAATACAAGGGACTACAATATAGTCTCAAGTATAACTCTATAATTCCATTTCCACTCTAAACACCCCAACCCACTCAAAATCAATTCCCAAAAACCCAAAGACCAGAAAAATGATAAAAATCACCCCAATGGAACCACTATAATTCCATTTCCACTCTCGATACTCGAACCCAACGTACTCGTACTTCTCCATCGAGATCTCCGTACCCCGTAACACGTCACTCCTCTCCCGTTATCCAAGATCGAAACGTGAAATCGATCCATGGTAAACGTGCTCTCTTCCCGTAATAATTTCCCGTCCTCTATGGGCGTTATCAACCCCCACGGGTTCGATACCGGCTTGGTAATCCGTCAAACGAGCAGACGCGAGTTCGACGGCCATCAGGCCGGGCAAAACTGTTTCCCGTCTCTGTGGAACTCGCTCGTCCCGTTCGTCCCGGCAATATATCAAAATCACGTGCACTCTTTGATCCGATCAAACAGACGGTGCGAACGAACGAACGAACGAACGAGCGAGCTCGATATAAAGTTGTAAGTTCGACTTTTCGAAAACGAAACAACAACTCGTTCCACGAATGCTTCGGAAGTTAGAAATTGACAGGGAGGCCGTTGCGCGCCTCCAGATTTAATCGACGCCACCCCCGAGGGGTGGTTCCCCCCCCACCTTCATTGATATGCGCAATTTCGACCGCCTCCCACGCGCGGAGACCCCGCTGCCGCGCAATTATCCGCGCGCGCGTACACACACACGTGTGCGCCTCTCTCTCGCGACGGTTTCACGCACACAACGGAGAGACGAACGAGCACGATTTACATACTAAGTGCGACGTTGCGTGCCGCCGGAGAATCGCTCGGATGTATCGACGCCGATCGTCCCGTAGAGACGTACGAGCGTCTCTCGGCCGTGCAACTCGATGCAATGCAGATGCAACTCGTGAAACGGTACGAGAGCGGTGAAGCCAACGGGGCTACGAAAGCTCGCATCCAAACGCTTAGATCACAACGACGGAGATCCGTTCGTAAAACTCCGCGACACCGGTCTTATCGTTTCTTCCGTCGCGATCCGTGCGCGTACTCGCGATGTCCCGGGGCCCGGATCGCGAGGAATCCAGGCTGCGTGGGTTCGACTCGTGACCGCTCGTCTCGATCGACGGTGAACCGCGATACTTCTTCTCGTGATTTAACATTCTCGTTGAGCATTTCTAACATCAGGCTTATTGGGAGATTTTTGAAGAATTTTTCTATTTTCCAATTTTCCAGTTTTCCAATCTTCCAATTTTCCAATTTTCCAATTTTCCAATTTTCCAATTTCCAAACTTCCAATTTTCTAAACTTTTCAATTTCCCAATTTTTCCAATTTTCCAAACTTTACAATTTCCAAACTTTACAATTTCCAAACTTTACAATTTCCAAACTTTACAATTTCCAAACTTTACAATTTCCAAACTTCCAATTTTCTAAACTTTACAATTTTCCAAACTTCCAATTTTCCAGACTTTCCAATTTTCCAAACTTCCAATTTTCCAAACACTCCAACTTTCCAATTTTATCAAACTTTCCAATTTTCTAAACTTTCCAAGTTTCCAAACTTTCCCATTTTCCAAACTTCCAATTTTCCAGACTTTCCAATTTTCCAAACTTTACAATTTTCCAAACTTCCAATCTTTCAAACTTTCCAATTTTCTAAACTTTCCAATTTTCTAAACTTTTAATTTTCCAAACTTTTAATTTTCCAAACTTTCAAATTTCCAAACTTTTAATTTTCCAAACTTTCAAATTTCCAAACTTTCAAATTTTCCAAACTTTACAATTTCCCAAACTTTACAATTTTCTAAATTTTCCAATTTTCCAAACTTTCCAATTTTCCAAACTTTCCAATTTCCCAAACTTCTAATTTTCCAAACTTTCCAATTTTCCAAACTTCCAATTTTCCAAACTTTCCAATTTTCCAAACTTCACAATTTTCTAAATTTTCAAATTTTCCAAATTTCCAATTTTCACCCTTTCCCGCTTTCCAATTTTCCAATTTTTTCAATTTTCCAACCTTTTCAATTTTTCCAATTTTCCAACTTTTCCAATTTCCCAAATTTTTCCAAATTGGAAAATCTACCAAATTTCTTTGAAAATCGGAAAGTTTCACGAATAGTTACACTTTAGGCGGAAGGGAAGTGAGAAAATGGCGTTTGACGCTGTTTCGAGCTTCCGGGGACACGACGGAGGATATTTTCGTATTTTTTTCGAGAAGCGGTGCAGGAAGAGAAACGATAGAGTTATGGGCCGCGAGCGAGTGACGCGTTTCGTCGACGAGGATTTCGAAGCGTACGGTTAACTTCCTTGGGGTTACTCTTGCATTCGAAACACTGCAATGGAGAATAAGTATTCACAGGTCTCCAGATACGATCTTTATAAAATTAATGAACGTTTCGTATATTTTCGGAAAGAATAATTCGTTCCTATGACGAGGTTAGAAATAACAATCTCCCGGAAAATTAACAGACATGATAAATCGATGCGAGTATCTGCAAAGAAAATACTTCTTCTTAAAATTTAATGGGTAAAAGAGCAGACTCTAGTCTCCAAATACCTGAAGATTGAAAACAGCTGAAATCGATACGACAATCTATCTTTATTTAAAATTCCCCCCTGAAATTCAAAAGAATAAAAAAGTACCACGATCTAAGAAAATCTTCCTGAAATTAATTCTCCAACAGTGAAAATCCCAAATGAAATTTTCCCTTCGTCGAAGCGAAAATTCCTCCCTGAAATTCCAAGGGGTTGAAAGAGTGCATTGGTTGCACTCTCGCTTCGCCCCGAATTGCAATTTTCCTCTCGGTTCGTGTTCCCTGTCGGAGCGCGACGCGACTCCGTGATAAAATCGGGTAAAATGGTCGACGAGCGATCGACGATTCGATGGATCGACGAATGGTTCACCCTGCCGTGGGAATTACTCCGTGAGCGGAAGCCCGGTGAAATATTTTTCACTCTGCTCGTCCCCCGAATATTCCGTTCGGCGAGTCGTCGCGATTCCATCCACCCCCGGTCGTCCCGTCGGCGGCGTCGGGGACGAAAATGTACGCAAATTTCGAAACGCGAAACACGGACGGGGTGGACGACGAGAAGGGCGGGGAAAATAGTGGAGAAAAGAGAGGATCGTCGAATATCTCCGTAGTGGAGGTAATAACGACGACCACGCGGGCCAAGGAAAGGGGGTGGGGCCGGGGACGGGGAGCCGCGTAATACTAGACACCGGGGCCACTCGAGCGACTCATTAGGGGCTTTGCATATGGTGGCGTCAACCTCGAAAGGTTAACCAATATTGGCAGAACGCGCGTAATTACGTCCTCCGGCCTCGTATAGCCGTGTATATAGCTCCGATAGTTACGCCCGGTCCCGGATGTGCAAACGCTTCGTACCTACCTACCTACCTACCAACCGACCAACCTACCAACCGACCAACCAGCCAACCTACCTTGCTCGCACCGCGCAACCTACCGCCGCGTCTGCTCCGCCGTTGCATCCCGACCCGACCGACGACCCGCCCCCTCCGTGTAACCGCGACTCCCGCGTTAGACGACGACGACGACGACGACGACGACGACGACGACGACGACGACGACGAGCCACCTCTCTTATCTAATCCGACGCCGTTTGCCCCTTTTTCTCCTTTTTCGCGAGTACGCGCAGCCAAGTCGCCCGTTTCGCACACCGTGTCGGGACGTACGGACAGGATTCCTGATCCGAAGGAACCAAGACCACGATTACGGAACAGGGTCTCCACGTTGCACGGATCGTACGTACGTTTGGGAATTATCGGAACGATTTGCGGTGTTTTCAACGGTTGGTTAGTCGATTGGTATTCGGGTGGATGAAATTGCGGAGGACGATTATGAGAATGTAGACTTTTCACCGAGATGGAGTAACGATGCACGAATGCGGTGTGGGTATTGGTTTCTTGGAGGAATGTGTGAGTGGGTTTTTATGGGGGATACTGGTGTATTGTAGAAAGATTGTTGTGGGTAGGTATGGAAGAGGTTGGTGTATTGTGGAAAATTTGGGTGGGTATCTGTGGACGAGACTAGTGTATTGTAGAAAATTTGGGTGGGTATTTATGGACGATACTAGTGTATTGTAGAAAGGGTGAGTAGGTAGGTACGGACGATACTAGTGTATTATGGAAAAATACGATTGGGTATGTGTACAAGATGTTAGTGTACCATAGAAAATGTAGGTGGGTATGTATGGACGATACTAGTGTATTGTAGAAAGATTGTTGTGGGTATGTGTGGAAGATGTTAGTATATTGTGGAAAATTTGGGCGGGTATGTGTGGACGAGACTAGTGTATTGTAGAAAATTTTGGTAGGTATTTATGGATGATACTAGTGTACTGTAGAAAGGGTGAGTAGGTAGGTACGGACGATACTAGTGTATTATAGAAGAATATGAGTGTGTATGTGTACAAGATGTTAGTGTACCATAGAAAATGTGGGTGGGTATGTATGGACGATACTAGTGTATTGTAGAGAAGTGCGAGTGGATATATATGGAAGATACTAGTGTATTGTAGAAAAGTGTGAGTGGATATGTATGGACGATACTAGTGTATTGTAAAAAAGTGTGAGTAGGTAAGTACGGACGATTACTAGTGTATTATGGAAAAATACGAGTGGGTATGTATACAAGATGTTAGTGTATCATAGAAAATGTGAGTGGTTATGTATGGACGATACTAGTGTATTGTAAAAAAATGTGAGTAGATATGTGTGGACGATGCTAGTGTATTGTAAAAAATGCGAGTGGGTATGTATAGAAGATGTTAGTGTACCATAGAAAATGTGAGTAGACATGTATGGAAGATACTAGTGTATTGTAGAAAAGTGTGAGTAGGTAGGTACGAATGATACTAGTGTATTGTAGACAAATGTGAGGGGATATGTATGGACAATACTAGCGTATTGTGAAAAAAATGTGAATAGATATGTGAGGACGATGGTAATGTATTGTAAAAAAAATGCGAGTAGGTATGTACAAAAGATGTTAGTGTACCATAGAAAATGTGGGTGGGTATGTATGGACGATACTAGTGTATTGTAGAGAACTGTGAGTAGGTAGGTACGAACGATACTAGTGCATTGTAGAAAAGTGTGAGTAGGTAGGTACGAACGATACTAGTGTATTGTAGAAAAGTGTGAGTAGGTAGGCACGAATGATACTAGTGTATTGTAGAAAAACACGAGTGGATGTGAATAGACGATACTAGTATATTTTACCAAAATGTGAGCCTGTACAAACGATACTAATACATTGTAGGAAACTGTAAATGGGCACGCACATACGATACTAGTATATTACACCAAAAATGTGAGCTTGTACAAACGATACTAGTACATTGTAGGAAACTGAAAATGGACACGCACGGACGATACTAGTATATTATACCAAAATGTGAGCATGTACAAACGATACTAGTACATTGTAGAAAACTGTAAATAGACACACATAAACGATACTATTATATTATACAAAACAGTGAATGGGTACGTAAGGACGCTACTAGTACGTTATAGAAAACTGTAAATGGGTACGTATGAACGATACTAGTACACTACAGAAAAATCCGAGCAGATATGTACGACACTACTACATTATATAAAAATGCAAATGTATGTACACAAGGTGTTAGTACACGCTAAACAAATATGTAAAAATACTCCTTCAAACCCAGACCTACGATTCCTCCGGTATTGTGTTCACCCGACGAACGTATGCAAATGTACGTGGGTGTGGTCTACGATGGCGTACGAAATCAGCTCCGTGGATAGTTTCAAAATACCAAGTTGTTTAAAAACATCGGATTGGCCACAAGAAAATCACTCCCGACCGCGCAGATGGAGAACCTATCAAGGTCGCCGGTACCCGAAGGGACGATCGAGGATTCGTTGTACGCTCTTACGAGTGTAACGGTGGGGGTTTCCACGTGGAGGAAATTACCTAACCGATCGTTAATTTTACCATTGTGTAGACAACTCGAGGCTTCTCCGCTTTGTTATACAAATTACGAAAGAAACCCGTTTCTATTACGAAAGCTCGCTATTTGTGTTTTCGCGTCGGTATCGATCAAACCGTGAATTGTGCTCAGACGTGTGCCACGAGACGAACAAAATGGATATTTGTCGTCTCTCACGGTACCGTGGATACCATAACCGATGCCTATTGTGCCTAATGGACGACGAGAGACTCGATAAAGACGCGATATATCGCGATAAAGATCAATGTACCAAGGATGAGTTCACAAAATATCCTTGATGGTGAACTGTGGAGAAGCTTGGGGCACAAGTGAACGAATATTGGGTGGATTTTTAACGAAAATTTCAAATATCCATAATCGATGGAACTGTTGCTATTTGGATAACAACCCTGATCTTGGATCTCGACCATTATCCACTGTATCTAATGAGACAACTCGAGACTCGTTAAAAGAGCTGAAGTTTTGGCTTCCTAAAATCCTAGACAGAGTTTGCAATACCCGACAGACGACTAACACGTGCATTTTTCAAGTGAAAAATGTTAACGGAAGTCTTACCAATTGGTCGACCAATTTTAGCGACCTCGAATCTTACCCATTACCCAATCTGTCTAATAGGATAATACGAAGCCTCGATAAAAAAAAAGACAGAATACTGGTGTCTTAGTATCCCACACGGTAGTATAATTGTACACCGGGTGCATTTCTAACGAAAACTTGAAAATTAGAAACTTTTCGCTATCTGATTCACCGTCACCTTACAACAAACCTCGACCATTATCCTGTATAATTTTTCCAACGAATGACTCGATGGAGAAAGTTACAACACGTAAAGCAATTTCCACAAAAAGTACAGTGTACTCTGTGAATATATGCTAATACAGCCTATGATAGAGTTTAAAATATAGAAACGCTCGTACACAATCTCAACTAAAAGTAAAAATACCAAAAATCGAACAAAATGTTACCAATTGCTATCCAAATTTCAAATCTCAATAATCGAAGAAACTGGACAAAAAATGAGCGATCGAGTGACTTGTTCGGTAGGTAGTTAGGCTCCACGAGCGTGTCTATTTTTAACGAAAGCTCGGAGTAGCGAAAATTAGCGGGAGGGACCGTGACAAATTTCTTTTTTAGGGACGACGAATCACGGATCGCTGGAATCGCAAGATGGCCAAGCCAGGAATCGACCTCGACCGTTAGCCAGGTCCAAGGGTACCGGGTTTACGACCGTGCCTGCCGAAACTCCAAGACAATACACCTTCCGCGTGTTTTAGTTCTAATTACGCGGCCTTTGCGAGACCTACCTGACCCGAGGAACCGATAGCATTGTTTTTTTTCTTCCACCGAGATCGGAAGCGAAGATAAAACCTCGACGCTGAGAGGTTCCGACGATTTTCACCCGGTGATTGTTATCTAGTTGTTATCCGTTTCGTCGCGAACCACGGACTTCCGTATCGGTCCACAAGACGAATTTTCGCGCACGAAACGAACCATCGACGTGCACCTAATATTCTGTGCACCGGATATTCCCAAACAACCGTTCCTCGATCTCCATCGGGGCTACCGATCGCAGAGGATCTCGTTGAAGCAACAAGGATCCTCGTTGCAACGCTATTTTCCACCGACCGGGATATTCGAGAGGTTATCGCGTGGGAAAGTGGCTCAAGGAGACCTTGGAAAATCGATCGACGAGTTTCAGATCGTCCTGGATGAGAATCGAGTCGCATTCCTGCGCGTCGAACCCGCTTGAATCGCCTCCTGGTTCGTTTAGTGTGTAACGGATCAAATATTCTCACGCGCGAGACGTTACTCGTGCTTTTTGTTGTGTGTTACTTTTTAACGAGAGTCCTCGGGGTACGCGGTTTTTTCTAGGATTAAAGCAATTATTATAAACGGTGCTCCCGTATTTACTTCGATCATCTTACTAGGGGCCATGGAGATGAAGAAAAACACGTGGTCCCGTGCGAGCGGGTGATTTTTTCTACCTGAAGACTCCAAGCGTGCACGAGCGGAATAACGCTTCGAGAATCAACATTCTCGCACTGGCTGAGTATACTTGTAATTATTTTGCGCTACGAGCATCTCTAACCCTTTCCACGGGACGAGATGTACGTCTAATATGAATTATTATTTATATTTGCATTATAAACACATGAGAATATTCAACGAATTGATTACTAAAGATTTGTTTCAGAGAGAGAAGTATTTGCAATTGTTGATTAACGTTAGAGTGCACGATACACTATTGAAGAAACAGTGAATCAGCAGAAAGGTCAATCGTTGCGATATCAGCTGTTCACGGGAGAGGCGACGCGTGGGTCAGAACGGACCCGTACCTTAGGAAGATTCTACCATTTTGTCGCGCACTTCTCGATCGCTCGAACGATCCAGCGACGGTGTGATCGAACGATGCGTGAGTTTCCCCGGGTCAGAGATGACCCAGACGTGGCAGGGTTAAAAGTAACGAGAGAACGACGCTCGAGCTTTACGGAGCGATCGTATCGCCGAAGTCGGCGTCTTTTCCGGTCAAATTCTACGCGGACGAGTGAAAGTCTCTCGTCAAGATCGTTCACCTCGGTTGTCGATATTACGAGAGCCTGTCGAACGTCTTAAAACAAACACAACCGATTACCGGAATATCGAGATCGGTACTATTGGGTGCTGGTAAATTGGCGAGTCGAAGGAATGCAGTTGGATGCACTTTTATCGGGGAGACTCTGAACAGTTACGATTTTCCAGAAACTAACGTTTTTGGAGTCTGTTGTACTTTGGTGCTTCGTGGTAAGAAATTAGAGCAGTAGAATTTTTCTTGGTCACGTGACGACACGTTTGTTATTTTATCGATTATTTATAGTACCTAGAGCGACGTGGAGTAGCTTTGAAAAACGAAAGGAACGGTAATTTAATTTGTACTTTTTTTCTAAGGCTACGACGATACTCGGTGCATCGGAAACTAGAGCACCAGAACCCTTCATTCGCCCTTGCGAGGTCACGTTTACTATCTTAGTTTTCTATAGCACCTATGGTGCTATATTAATAGTGCTGATCTATATAGCAACCAATCTGAAACAATTTTTATTCTTTTCTCATGCTACTCCGACGCTCTATCTGCGCTTCTAAAACTAGAGCAATAGAAAACCTAACCCCTGTGACGTCTGCCATCTTATCAACTGTTTATAGTATCCAGAATCCCTGATTTTAATTTTAATTTTTTTCGTACACTACTCTGAAAATTCTTTTCGTAATTCTTTCGCTCAACGCTTCGAAAACTAGAGCACTACAAACCCTTCTAACCCCTGTGACGTCTACCACGCCTTCTCATCAACCTATAACCCTTGATTTTAATTTTCATTCTATTCTCACACTACTCTAACGCTCTATCTTCGAAAACTAGAGCACCAGAAACCCTTCTAACCCCTGTGACGTCTCCCACGTCATCTTATCAACTCTCTATAGCACCTATAACCCCTGATTTTAATTTTCATTCTTTTCTCACACTACTCTAATGCTCTATCTTCGAAAACTAGAGCACTAGAAACCCTTCTAACTCCTGTGACGTCTCCCACATCTTCTCAACTCTCTATAGCACCTATGACCCCTAATTTTAATTTTCATTCTTTTCTCACACTACTCTGACGCTCTATCTTCGAAAACTAGAGCACCAGAAACCCTTCTAACCCCTGGGACGTCTGCCACGCTATCTTACCAACTCTCTATAGCACCTATAACCCCTGATTTTAATTTTCATTCTTTTTTCAGGCTACACTGACGCTCTATCTTCGAAAACTAGAGCACCAGAAACTCTTCTAACCCTTGTGACGTCTCCCACATCTTCTCAACTCTCTATAGCACCTATAACCCCTGATTTTAATATTCATTCTTTTCTCACACTACTCTAACGCTCTATCTTCGAAAACTAGAGCACCAGAAACCCTTCTAACCCCTGTGACGTCTTCCACGTCATCTTATCAATTCTCTATAGCACCTATAACCCCTGATTTTAATATTCATTCTTTCCTTACACTACTCTAACGCTCTATCTTCGAAAACTAGAGCAGCAGAAACCCTTCTAACCCCTGTGACGTCACCCACGCCATCTTAGAAACTCTCCGCGCGGTGCACCGACGGCGAAAGTCTCCCGACGGAACGCCGCGGTGCCGATTTTCCACGACGCGATCGTGTCCCGTCGTCGACGACGAGTAACTACGCGTCGTAAAAATCTCGCCGCGGGCGAAACGACCATTAGCGTCGATTTCGGTTTTTGTCGTCGTCGCGTCGTCGTCGATCAACCGTGGCTCGCGGATACGCGAGATTTTTCTCGTCGATACCGATACCGATCGACCCGATCGGGGAAAAATCGCGGCGGCAACCGGTCCTAGGGGAAAAAGCTCACGAGCGCGGTTTCGCCTATCCGTAGCGGACGTCTGTATCCGACGGCGAGATAAAAAGCGGTATCTCCGCGTTTGGCTCGGAATTGAGTTAGCTCGAGCCACGGTTCCGTTCGATCGCGTCGAGTTTCATCGTTTAACGACCGAAGAGGGAACACGGAGTCGATCGCGAGCCGATTTTCACCGCGCGGCGACATTTTCACCGCGTGCCCCCGATTTTTCCACGCCTGGAACACCGACCACGCGACGATTAGCCACACCACCTCGTTATAAATATTCATCGAGGAGCTTGAAAGCGAGGAGCCACGATCACCGACGTGGAGGGTCGGGAATTTCCCGAAGAAGACCCACGCTTCGCGAACGATTCTTTATTCAACATCTGCGGGTACTTTCGAGCCGTTACGAGAGAAAATGAGCAACGAGCAGGGGTAGGGGGGTGAAGGGTGTCATCTTCGCGAAAAATAGCGCGGAGAAGCGAAAGAACTCGCGGTGTCCGCTCGTTTCGAGGACGAAGATTATTCAGAGTGTCTTAAAAGCGGGGTGATCTTTCCAAACAGACAGGACGAAGTTTGTCGTATCATTGTTTTCTTGAAAACGGGGTGAAGTAGGTCGATCTTTTCAAAAGACACAATGAAGTTTGTCGTATTACTGTTTTCTTGGAAGTGGGGTGAACTAGGTCGATCTTTTAAAAGAGACACGAACGAAGATTGTCGTATTACTGTTTTCTTGAAAACGGGGTGGACTCGGTCGATCTTTCCAAAGAGACACGACGAAGTTTGTCGTATTACTCTTTTCTTGAAAACGGGGTGAACTAGGTCGATCTTTCCAAAGAGTCACAACGAAGTTTATCGTATCACCGTTTTCTTGAAAACGGGGTGAACTAGGTCGATCTTTCCAAAGAGACACGACGAAGTTTGTCGTATTACTCTTTTCTTGAAAACGGGGTGAACTAGGTCGATCTTTCCAAAGAGACACAATGAAGTTTATCTTATCATTGTTTTCTTAAAAGCGGGGTGAACTCTTCTCAAAGAGACACGACGAAGTTTGTCGTATTACTGTTTATCGAGTTTCGTTGCATTATCGAACAATACAGTCGCATCGACAAATCAATTCGTATCGTACAAAATGGCGAGCGTCTTTGTACCAACCTGTACACTTCGTTACAAATTACACCGTGTAAGTTACACACCCAGCAATTCGTTACTCGAAGAAGCTACCAAACGGAACGTTCCCGAGTAAAAACCAAGTACACCATCATGTCGACTTTAAACGTCGTTGAAAATTACATCGAACGGGATCGTTCGAGCGAAAGTCTGCTCGTCGTTCCGCGCGTTTACGACGAAACGAATCCCGTATTTCTGTCGATGGTTTCCTTCTCGATCCACTCGCGAACGAACGACCAGCTCCGTGGCAACGTTCTCCAAATTTCCACATCGTTGAAGAAATGAAAATCCAGACCCTGAAGAAACACAAATCCAGCCCTGAAGAAACGCAAATCCAGCTCTGAAGAAACGAAAATTCGTCCCTGAAGAAAAGAAAATTCAGCCCTGAAGAAACGTAAATCCAGTCCTGAAGAAACGAAAATTGAGCCCCAATGAAATGAAAATTCGTCCCTGAAGAAACAAAAATCCGTCCTTGAAGAATTGCAAATCCAACTAGACTTTCTTCGTTCTGAAGAAACGAAAATTCAGCCTTGAAGGAACAAAAATTCAGTCTTGAAGAAACAGAAATTCTTCCCTGTGAAACGAAAATTCAGCCTCGAAGAAACGAAAATTCGTCCCTGAAGAAACGAAAATTCAGCCTTGAAGAAATGCAAATCCAGTTCTGAAGAAACGAAAATCCAGTCTTGAAGAAACGAAAATTCAGCCCTGAAGGAACAAAAATTCATCCCTGAAGAAATGCAAATCTAGTTCTGAAGAAACGAAAATCCAATCCTGAAGAAACGAAAATTGAGCCCTGAAGAAACAAAACTTCGTCCCTGAAGAAATGCAAATCTAGTTCTGAAGAAACGAAAATCCAATCCTGAAGAAACGAAAATCCAATCCTGAAGAAACGAAAATTGAGCCCTGAAGAAACAAAAATTCGTCCCTGAAGAAATGTAAATCTAGTTCTGAAGAAACGAAAATTCAGCCTTGAAGAAACAAAAATTCGTCCCTGAAGAAACGAAAATCAAGTCCTGAAGAAACAAAAATCTGTCCCTGAAGAAACGAAAATCCAGTGCTGAAAGGAAAACGAGGAGTATCGTAACTCTGACGCGACGATTCCGAAAACAGCTCTCGGTTTCCTCGTTTCCCGTAATCGGGACGGCCTACAGGTTGCCGATCGAGTCGGCTGGAGTTTCGAGCCGGTCGAGACCGGCGATTTCAGCCCCCTTGATGCTCGTCCGCTCCGAAAAGCCTAGCACCGAAGAACAATAGGTCGGCCCGTCGACGAGGAGAGCGTCCGCGGAGCCGCGAGACAAATACACGGGCAAGGGGGGTAGCGACGACAGAGGGAGACGAGAGGGCCGTCGTATTATTAAGCGAGTAAATTAATAGAGGCCTCCGGAATGGAGAGGACGAGTAACGGAGGAGGGTCGCGAATTCCACGATAAACAATGCCTACTAACGCGGTACGGGGGAGTTTTGCGCGCACACACGGCCGTGGATACGCTCGGGGTGTGGAAGGTGGAGAGGAATCAAACTACGTCGGTGGGAGCGTGTACGCGCGTTCGTGTGGACACGAGGGTTGCCGAGCAAAGTAAGTAAAGCACCTGTGGGAGCTGGCTCGCGTTCGAGGGGTGGAAGGAGGTCGCTGGGCGTCCGAGGTGGAGGAAGGCCGAACGCGAGCAAGAGGAGGCAATTGGAGAGAGAGAGAAAGAAAGAAAGAAAGAGAGAGAAGCGTTGCACAGGAGAGTGTAACAGAGCAAACTACCCAGAGAGTGAAAGAGAAAGATAGAGAGAGAGATAGAATAGAGAGTAGAGAGGCCTGGCTGGCGAACAGGCGAGCCAACCCCGGGAGGAAGCCAATCGATAAACTCGCTCGCTCGCTCTCCTACGGAGAGAGACCTACTGCTCTCCCTACGCGAGCGATGCGACTATATATACCAGACCAACCTGGAAGCCTCCATTACGTACGCCCACTCGGCTGCCTACAGCCATTTTGTAACCGTTCGCCGTGCACGGTTTCTCTCCGATCACTCGCTCGCGTTCGCTGGCTCACGCTCGCGTTCGTTGCCTCTCGCTCGCTCTCATCCCCCTCGTGGTCCACGGGTCGAGGAAGAGGGACAGGGGGCTCCCCCACCCCATCCTCCTTCGCGCTACGTGGCCGCGATCAAAGGAATCCGACGAGATCGGAGAGAGTACCCCGGACTCGATATCGGATTCCATCGTTCGCGATTTTTATCTTCGCTCGAGCGGGCCTCCGCTCCGCCTAATTATCGATTCGAATTACGGAATCTTTCCCCGAACGTGAAACGCGATATGAAAATACGACGGGCTCGTCGTACCGTGAGGGGTACTTTCCAAGGAGTAAGTGGGGGGTGAAGAGGCGAAAAAAAAGACGAGATTTAGATTTACGAGCGACGAAGAGGAATCGAGGGCCCCGCGGAACCAAGTGTTTCCAATTACGACCGGCGTCGAAATCCAACGTCGATGTCTCATTTTGTCAACGGCACGCGACACATGGTCCTCCGAAATAGACCTCTTTCCCACGGAAACTCCCCGACCGGCGCGAGTTTCGACCCGCGCGAGTTTCGAACGAGTATCGTTCCCTTTCTCGAGCTCGTTTCGACGAGTACCGTTTCGTACGCGCTGGAAAGTTGCAAGTTGAACGAAATGCGGGTCGGTGCGACCGCGGTGAACCAACACGGAAGCACACTGACGCGGATTTCCGCCGATTGACCGAATTGCTCCGATTCATCGAACGCCATCGGTTTCAAGAGTCTTGAAAGCGGGGACAAATCGGATTCGATCGGTTAAAATTCGTAAAATCGATGAATTTTTCTCTCGATCGATCGAATGGTTCTCGTAAGTGTTCGAAGTGTCTCGCGCATGTTTCGAGGTAAACGTTGACCCCGGATATAGCGACACTCTCGAAGTACACGTTCCCCGGATACAGCGATCGACTCTAGTTAATTTTCACTTCCTGAGATGTGAGATGCAGAGATTGTGTTCCCTACCGTCGCTCACTCTTCTTCTCTGATTGTTTAATCGTAGAAAAACACACTTCTGTAAGGAGACACAAGTCCCTTTGTGTCAAAGGGACAGAATATTCCCCGGATACAGCGACACGGTCGACTCTACTTAACCCTTTGAACTCGAGAAGAGACACTCGGTCACCACTCAATTCAGTGTACTTCTTCCAATTGGGGCAAATTTTGTGACTTGAAATTCAAATTGGAAATTAGGTGTTACACTGTTTTAAGGTGTAAACACATGTATGTCAAGTATTGAAATAAAAATATTCCATTCGGTATTAATTTTTCGATTTGAAAGATTTCATCGAGGCGCCAGTTTCAGGTAGAGAAAACGCTTCGAGTGCAAAGGGTTCATTTTTGTCTCTTCAGAAGTGAAACACAGAGGTTACGTTCCCTACCGTCGCTCACTCTTCTCTTGTCCTTGTTTAATTATAGTAAAACACACTTCTGTAAAGAGACAAAGGAACAGAATATTCCCTTTCGTTCAGTTCGAAGTTCAGTGATAAGTTTCTTCTCTTAGTCTCGTGTAAGACTCATGGTGAATAAATCGTGTCAAACGTAGAAACAAGTAAATCCACGTTTACAAGTTCAGTTATATTCTCTTGAAAATAATAAAAAGTCCTCACTTGTCTTCGAAAGGAAAATTTAACATTCTCGAAGACACTAAGGGTCGTAATCATCGATCATGACCCGTGTTATCCAAACTTGAATCCTAGAGCTTAACTATAATTAATTCTAAGAATCGACAGCCCCAAAATTACTTAGAACCGACCGTTCCCCGGATAAAGCGACTCTTTCGAGGTAACAGTTAACCGGGTAACTCGTCCAACGTTTCACAAAGACCCTGTACGCGTCCATTACGGTCGATTTCTCCCTTTTAATTTTAATTTCTCGCTCGATGAACGATCCGTTCAGTCCCCAACGACGTATTTTGATCTATCGCTGTTGTATCTCGCGATAGAGAGGCGCGTCCACGGCCACGTCGACCGAAATAAATTCCTCGAGTCGTAAATTCACTAGTCGGTGGTTTTTCGTCCGCGGCGGTGCCATTATTAATCAAAACAGTCGGATCGCCGAACGAAAATACGCGCCGCGTCGGGAATACCGGTAGAAAATCACTTACGGACGATAGAATGTTTACGGGATCGGAGTGTCGTCGTAAGCGACGACCTCCTCGCGCCGTCGATATATATTTCCCCGCGTGGAAACCCCCATACCCCGCCCCCTTCTGCCCCTCTTCTTCTTCTTCCTTACGCGAGACGAAGCACGAGGGTCCTCGGCGTTGACAGCACCCTCGTAACTCTTATCCAACGCCGGGAAGAACGAGTATCCGGTTTGCTCGTCACCCTTCTTACGGATTAATTGTCGCCCACCTTGACTGAACGAGCGTCACACGTTGCACAGTTTCCAGGCACGATGACGACGAACGGAGATTAAACGGACGCGCGCGACGATCACCAACCAACCGGCGATTTCGTGTTTCGTCCAACGAGCGCCATCTAACGACGAAATATCTCGTCGAGTGGCGCGAGATCGTCAATCCGAGGTTTGCTTCGTTTAGTTTCGTAACTTGTGACGGAGGATTCACTTCGATGGGTGAAATTTTCTCGGTGTTAATGCACAGAACTTTGGAATTGAAAATGCAGTGCGGAAGAACCTGACACTCGTGGTTTTTTGGATTAGGTATCTCGAAAACTGGTCTTTGGAGTCGTAGGGTCCTTCCATTTGGGGATTCAATTTATCTCGCGACACAGTGTAACTTGTGTATAGTTAAGGTACTGTGAGTAGTTGGAAAGATGTTATTTGAGTCAAGGAGACGTAGTACTATGTGTAAGAGTATTCAGAACTTAATTTCTAGACTCGTAGAATTCTTCCATTCGGACATTCAATTTATCTCGTGACACTGTAACTAGTGTATAGTTAAGGTACTGTGAGTAATTGAAAAGATGTCATTTGAGTCAAGGAGACGTAGTACTATGTGTAAGAGTATTCAGAACTTAATTTCTAGACTCGTAGAATTCTTCTATTCGGAGATTCAATTTATCTCGTGACACAGTGTAACTTGTGCACACCTAAACTACTGTGGAAAGTTGAGAAAATGTCATTCGAATCAAGGGGAGTGTAGTACCACGTGTAAGAGTATTCAGAACTTAATTTCTAGACTCGTAGAATTCTTCCATTCAGAGATTCAATTCATCTCATGACACAGTGTAACTTGTGCACACCTAAGCTACTGTGAGCAGTTGGAAAGATGTCACTCGACTCAAGGGGAGTGTAGTACCACGTGTAAAAGTATCCAGGATCTGATTTCTACACTTGGACAATTTATCTCGCGACACAGTGCAACTAGTGCACACCTAAGCTACTGTCTGAACCTGGAAAGATGTCACTCGACTCAAAGGAAACGTAGTTTCCCCATGCAAAGCGCAAACATCGAAAAATTTCTACACAGACCGTCCAAGACCCTCTAAAACCCTCTAAAACACTTAGCTCCCATCAGATGACATCTTTCCATCTCTTCTCACTACATTACGAGACATCGTGGAACCATTTGATCGTGAACGTCTCTCCTGAACCTGGAAAGATGTCACTCGACTCAAAAGAAACGTAGTTCCCCCGTGCAAAGCGCATATATCGAAAAATTTCTACACAGACCGTCCAAGACCCTCTAAAACCCTCTAAAACCCTCTAAAACACTTAGCTCCCATCAGATGACATCTTTCCATCTCTTCTCACTACATTACGAGACATCGTGGAACCATTTGATCGTGAACGTCTCTCCTGAACCTGGAAAGATGTCACTCGACTCAAAGGAAACGTAGTTCCCCCGTGCAAAGCGCATATATCGAAAAATTTCTACACTGACCCTCTAAAACCCTCTAAAACCCTCTAAAACCCTCTAACACCCTCTAAACCCCTCTAAAACCCTCTAAAACCCTCTAACACCCTCTAAACCCCTCTAAAACCCTCTAAAACACTCAATTCCCGTCAGATGACATCTTTCCATCTCCTCTCACTACATCGAGAGACACCGTGGAACCACTCGATCGTGAACGTCTCTCTTTGCACCTCGTTTCGACGAGTTGGTCCCACAGTGAAATTCTCACCTAAAATTACGCTCTCCTCTCTCTCTCTCTCTCTCTCTCTCTCTCTCTCTCTCTCTCTCTCTTTCGCGAGATATTACGTATTCGCGATAACGATAACCGTTTCTGGCGGTTGATACGCGTAGGTACGTAGAGATCAAGTCTCCTGTTCCAATGGCGGCAACCGGCGCGTGGTAGGGGCACGCGGTGCTCGGGCGGTGGTTTAATCTAATGGAGCCTCGAGACCATGAAACTCGGTGATAAACTCACCCGTAGGCGGCCAGGGTTGGATCGTAGGGGTAGTAACCCGTGGCAGCAGGTTGAAGGGCGGCCGTGCCCCATGCAGCGCCCATATCCGCCGTCATGCCCATCCCCGTCGTGTCCTTCAATCCGTACGGATTTCCCTGCAACGGAATCGTGCGATTGATTATTACCAGGAACTCGACTGTCCAAAAATATTAATATTTTCCTATCGATCGTGTCAACACCTGAACAATCCCCGTACGAGCGTTCATGTCGAATGTTCGTTTAGTTAACACGAGGTACAACGTCTCGAAGGTGCGCGTAAAAATGCGAGTGTCGCGATATTCGATAACACCTCGTCGTCGAACTTCGTTCCAGATATAAATCCAATAACAAGCTGCATTCCTTTGGCTTTTTATAGCGTATCGGATCGGTGGTACGCAGACTCGTGCGACCTGTGCGTAAACGAGTCAAAGGTGTCGATCGTTTCTCGAAAATAATTTTTACCCGCGAGATCGAGACCCAACGCGATTCAAACGATCCTGATACGTAGCACCGTTGTCGTTCAATGTACAAGTGTTCACGCTAAACGATTCTTTGTTGCATCAGTCGAACGTGACACACTGTTCGGTGTTCGAACGCACGGTTCCGACGTTCCGGTTACGTTCGAGATCGTGTTCTCGGTCGAAAATATTTTCCCAACGTTTCGGTTCTTTTATTCGCGACACTCGGATCGTTTACAGCGAACCGGACGAGACACCTGTCCAAGATTCTTCGACGGTCTACAAATTTATTCCGAGTAAAAAAGAAACGTCCGCTCGCGGGACGTTGTCCGGGCAATAAAGCGCGTTCGCTCCTCGTAAATAATTCCGTGTGAAATAAAACACGAGCGATCTCGCGCGAGTTCGCGGGACCGTGTTCGCGCGTGTTGCGCAAGCAGGTGTTATTGTCACGCGACGACACTGTTCGCAAAATGTAAAACGGGAGGAGAACGCGCGCCTAAGACGCGCGCACGACCAGCGACCAAACAAATCGAGACACGCGTCCTTCGGGTGGTTCTCATTTTTGCGAACCACCGACCGGAAAAAATACTCGAGACTTTGGAACGGAGCTGATTGGTTTTGTTCGCGAGAGTGTTTCCATGATCGCTTCGACGACGCGTCTTTCGTTAACAAAAGGGACTGGCACGGTTTGTGGAGCCGCGTTGAAACCGTGTGCAGAAAGACGTAACAATATGCGAGGGTTTGCCAAACATTTCGACCATCCACGTTACAAAATTTATCGTGCACTAGGAATTGAGAATTTTGTACAGTACTCGATAAAAGTAATCTCGACCTCTTCGTTAATTGTCAAGTGTGTCGGGAAACGTAACATTTTCATTGTGACGATGTTTTAACACTTATCGTACACTAGGAATTGAGAATTTTGTCTAGTACTCGATAAAAGTAATCTCGACTTCTTTGTTAATTGTTACGTGCGTCGAAAAATGCAACATTTTCATCGTAACGATGTTTTAACACTTATCGTACATTAGGAATGGAGAATTTTGTCCAGTACCCGATAAAAGTAATCTCGACCTATTCGTTAATTGTTAAGTGTGTCGAAAAACGCAAGAATTTCATCGCAACGATGTTCCAAAACTTATAATTCACTACATATTGAAAATTTTGTCCAATACTCGATAAAAGTAATCTCGACCTCTTCGTTAATTTGTTAAATGCGTCGAAAAACACAACAATATCTGGAGTTTGCTAAAAATTTCGACCACCCATGTTCCAAAATTTATCGTACACTACGAATCGTCGAAAATTTTGTACAATACTCGATAAAAGTAATCTCGATCTCTTCGTTAATTGTTAAGTGTGACGAGAAACGCAACATTTCCATCGTAACGATGTTTTAAAACTTATCGTGCATTACGAATTGAAAATTTTGTCCAATATTCGATAAAAGTAATCTCGACCTATTCGTTAATTGTCAAGTGCGACGAAAAACGCAACACTTTCATCGCAACGCTGTTCCAAAACTTATTGAGCATTACGAATTCAAAATTTTGTTCAATATTCGATAAAAGTAATCTCGATCTCTTCGTTAATTGTTAAGTGCGACGAAAAACGCAACACTTTCATCGCAACGCTGTTCCAAAACTTATCGGTACTGCTAGCGCAGAGTCATCGGAAGTTTTTCCTGATAATCGATAAAACTAATCCCGGGGCGTGCACCGATTGATAAATCGACGTGTCCGTTTCCTCCTTCCAGCCATCTGATCTCCATTTTCTCCTCGCCCCGTGTGGAAACAATATTATACCACGGAAGACGCAACAATTTGCAAAATTCGTCGGAAATTTCGCGTCTCGATGTCCCAGAACTTATCTATACGCTTCTACGTGTATACATTCACCGAAAGTTTTCCCCAATTATGGCTGAAAGTAATCCCAAAGAGTACACCGATCGATAAATCAATGTACAGTGTCTTGCTTTCCCGTTCCTCCAACCTCGAACCCTATTCTCCTCAACCCTTGTCAAAACAAGTCTACCATTTGCCAACGATTTCGCCTCTCGATGACCCAAAAGCTTCTCGCTGAACTTCTGGCACAAAATTACCGAAAATTTGTCTCAATTATCGACACAAGTAATCTCAAGGTGTCTTTCTCGTTCCTTCGACCTGACCTTCGTCCTCTGGATGCATATCAGAAACAATCCAAAGATGCACCGACGCGTAAAATTCGTCAAAAAACGTTCCACCTTAATGTCTCAAAACCGATACACTTCTGCCACCGCGAAATCGTTGAAACTTTTTCCCAGTTATCGATAAGAGTAATCGAAGTTGTACACCGATTGATAAATCGCTCTCTCTCGTCTCTCGAACCTGACCCCTATTCTCCGCTCGATTCGAGCCGGGCTACTCACGGTCGTGACGCAATTTATGCAAATGTCCCGGGCCGAAATAAAATCGACCGATCCATCATCCGAACACGAGCGAGCGATCCGCGCGTATTCACCGCAACGAGGTCAGGAACGCGGGTTCGATCGACCCGTTGGATCGAGCCACGTACGCCCACGAATCGGCGTCGCGACGTTCCTTCGAAGCTTTACTCGAGCGTGACGCGCTACGGGAATCCAGGAACGGTTATCTCCGTGAAATCGCGAATTTCACCGTCCTTTCACCCGCTCCGTGGAAAAGGGGAGAGTCTCGATGGGGTGAAAGAGAGCAAAACGTCCTCGACTTTAACCAGTGCGGCGCACGAGCGGTGTCTCGGTCCCGATACGCGCGCGAGCCATCGAAAAATGAGCCGAATCCCGTGCGCGCAAGGAGTGGGGGAACAACGAGCGCGCGCAGTTGTGGGCGTGCCGCGGAACGAAGTGGGGGCGTACTGTGCTACGGAGTGGGGACGTACCGTGCACCGGAGTGGGAGTAGTAACGGGTGTTCTTATTGCAGTTACACAGAAGCATATGTTACACCTTTTCCAACGCTTTGCGAAAGTCTTCGTAGTGATGCATCGACCACGATCAACGTAACCGGTAAAAATGAACCCAATCGTGAAGTTTGAGAGGGCACCGAGCGACAGAGTGAAGAGAGGATTATTCGACGGAGTCAGAGTAATAACGGGTGTCTCTACTTTAATTAAGTATACCGATACAATTATCTACACCCGTTATTTCTCTCTTTTGACGAAGCTCTTCGTAACCTCGACACCTCGAAAATTAAATCGAATTAAAAGTATCGGAAAAAGATAGCGTAAACGGAGTGGGAGTAATAACGGGTGTAACTAATCTATAAGATACAACGGTACGTATTTCGCGTTCACCGCTCACGCTGTCTTCTCCCGTACCTCGCACAAGGGATTCGGCTTATTTCTTCGGTTACGGTGATCGGTGCTTCGAGATGTCGCTACGAAGAGCTTCGTGGAGACGCTGGAAGCATTGCGAGTGCCCTCGACGATATGGAGAGAGAAAGACGACGAGGGAGGGAAGAGGCCGCGAGACGGCGGCGTGTTCGGTGGCTAATGGTAGCACAATGGGATATTATTAGAGCGAAGGCTTAGAGAGGCGTTTGGCGCCAGGAAGTTTCGCGTTACAGCGATCGGGCCGTCGACTCTCGTCGTCCTGGTTCCCCGACTCTTAATTCCCCAGGGGCCCATCCCCTCGTTTCGATTTCCGAATCCGCCGCCGCCGCGGCTACCCTCCTCGCCACGATGTTTCTTTCCCTGCCGTTTCTTTTTTATTCCGCAGCGTGCAGAGAGCGAGAAAGAGAGAAAGAGAACGAACGAGAGAGAGAGAGAGAGAGAGTCAGCGCACGGTCCTTTTCCCTCCGGTCGATCTCGTCCCCCTCGAGTACCCTTTCCACAGAAGCGACTTTAATGGCTGAACCGCGGGTGGTCCAGCGTCGACGCCTCGGACTATTGTTACGACTGCAGAACGCGCGGCTCGGTCAGCGTCCGATTATACCAGCGAGCGCGCGCCCCGAGAATCTTCCGAAACGCGACACTCGACGAACCTTGACGAACGTTTCACCTCGACAACGGTCTCCAGGACACTTTTCGAAGGATTTGGACGTTGAATTTTTCAGGTAAGGGGTGTTATGGCCAACGAGGAAGCAAAACCTTGAAAATTGTTCGAATACTGACGCTTTAACGAGTGCTGATGATCTTACTGTAAGTTGTAGTGTAACGACAGTTGCTAAATTGAACCCTGTCGAAGGTTTGACCTCGACACTGGTCCCAAGGATACTTTGGAAAGATTTGGACGTTGAATTTTTCAGGTAAGGAGTGTTATGGCCAACCAGGAAGCAAAACCTCGAAAGTTGTCCGAATACTGACGCTTTAACGAGTGCTGATGATCTTACTGTAAGTTTTAGTGTAACGACAGTTGTTAAATTGAACCCTGTCGAAAGTTTAACCTCGACACTCGTCCCAAGGATACTTTCGAAGGATTTGGACGTTGAATTTTTCAGGTAAGAAATGTTATAGCCAACGAGGAAGCAAAACTTCGAAAGTTATTCGAATACCGACGCTTTAAGGAGTTCTGGTGGTCTTCCTGTGGATTTCAGTGTGTTGCCAATTGAACCCTGTTGAAGGTTTGATCTTGATACTAGTCCCAAGAACACTTTTCAAGGATTTGGACGTTGAATTTTTCAGATAAGAGATGTTATAGCCAACGAGGAAGGAAAACCTTGAAAATTGTTCGAATACAATAGCTAAATTGAACCCTGTCAAAGGTTTAACCTCGATACCGATACTGAGGACACTTTCAAAGGCCTTGGACGATGGATTTTTCGGGTAACGGACAAACGAGGTAGCGAAACCTCGAAAGTTGCCCGAATACCGACGCTTTAACGAGTTCTGATGATCTTACTGTAAGTTTCAGTGTAACGACAGTTGTTAAATTGCACCCTGTCGAAAGTTTAACCTCGACACTGGTCCCGAGGACACTTTCGAAGTATTTTTCGAGTAACGGGCGAACGAGAAAGCGAAACCTCGAAAGTTGTCCGAACATCGACGCTTTAACGAGTTCTGATGATCTTCCTGCGAGTTGCAGTGTAACGACAGTCGTTGAATTGTTTTACGATTCGAGATCATCAATTTTGCATAGTTTCTCTTTCAATTAAATATACACACGGAATAATTAACAATTAACGATTGCAACGATACGAACGATTTCATGTAGCCGTTCATGGAGAACGTTTAAACGAGAAACAGGAACTGTTTAAACGGTCGAGAGTATCTCAGAGACGGTTAGAGTTTAACTATTTAAACGAATATCGACCGTCTAACGCGCGGTGAGATTCAGGAATAGAATATAATTTCCCATGTGACATGCAGAAGGACAGAAATTTCGTCGATATACACAGCGACAAATCCACGTTTGGAAACGGTAAGAGTTAATTATTCACGAACCGTCTAATATGTAAACAAGCGTAACATCGAGCGCGGGAAACCTCGAAAAATGACAAACTGTAAAAATCTATGGATAAAAGAGAAAAAAAAATCGACGAAACGTATCAGAAATAATACAACGAAGAAATCTATAACTTAATAAACTCGTACACCGCGGTGAGATAATCGTCAACGAAATCACGCGTGCGCGCGCGGGCGCGCACGCGTGACAATTCCGAGGGTAGGTGGTAGAATTTTTTCCGAGGCGGCCGAGTTCTCGAAGGGGTATTTAAATTTCAGTGTAGCAGATCGTCGGCGTTGCGCGACGATATCGTAAAATTCAACGATAACGGCGCGGACGCGACATTTGTCGCGATCGGATGGCCGGCAATTTACAGATTGAAATTCGCGTAAATTGCAGCGACGCTATCTCGTCGCGTTTCCCTCTCTTGTCGTGACCCGCGAGTCACCCGTTTCGGATCGGAAACGATGCCGCGGCCGATTATATCGGCGGGGCACGTGCACGCGCGGCGTGTATCGCCGCGTCGCTCTGCTTTTGCGCCCGACACGCACACCGCCACGACCGGCTCGCAAAATTATTAAAACGAGGGGACCGTTACCGCGCGTCAATTCGATTAACGACGGATTCCCGTACCCGTGTAAACGCTTCTCGGTTTTCTCGTACGAATCGAGCGAATTCGACTCCGCGATCGTTATTTCGCACGAAAGGGTGCGAAACGCCTGTGTGATTATCACTGACACGAGAAAAGGGGTAGGACGACACAGCCGGCGAACGATCGTACAATTCGTGCACGATTCGCGTGTACGTTTCGTTTCCGCGTACTCGCTGCGGAGTAACTACGGCGCCCGAGTACAGGCAAAATCAATTGGCCGCTCGGGGTCGGTGATGCACTACCCCCACTCTCGTCGCGCGAGCTCGCGTTCTCGAGTCGAAAGAGTTGAAGAATGAAAGTATTATCATCGAGAACACTTTTCAAGAATGAGAAACGAGCGAGAGTCGTCTACAAATGTTAGTAAAAGGAAAGAGCGTACAATTGTGTAAAGAAATTCTGTTGTACAGATAATTCTTTACAGAAGAATATTTATTCCCTTCGCTTCGGAATTCGGCGCCCGAGTTGTGGCAAAATTAATTGGCCGCTCGAGGTCGGTGAAGTACTCCCCCCACTCTGGTCTTCGGTTACCCCCACCCTCGATGCATAAACTCGCGAGCTCGCGTTCTCCGCGAGAACGAAGAGAACATCAACTTCCGAACGCTATATAATCTAACAAGTTTGTATTCTCGACTCGAAAGAGTTAAAATATCGGTTCACAAGGGAGATTATTTTCATATAAAACACTTCTCGAGAGTGAGAAACGAGCGAGAGACGTCCACAAACGTTAGTAAAAAGAAAGAGCGTACACTTATGCAATGAGATTCCGTGGTACGCGTGATTCGTCGCGGTAGAATATTTATTCCGTTTGTTTCTCGGTTCGCGTTCGACGTCGTGGAAAAAACTCGGCGCCCGAGTCGAGGCAAAATCAATTGGCCGCTCGAGGTCGGTGAGCTACTCCCCCCACTACGATGTTCGGTTACCCCCACCCTCGACGCTCGAGCTCGCACTCTCTACTCGACGAAGGGATACAGACAGGACGAAATCTATTCACCGTTGGCGTTCGAGTTGAAAGAAATTGAAACATTCCGCGCGCTCGATATTTCTTCTCACGCGTAGCGGAGACATCGTTCCGATTGGAAACGCCCGTAAATGGAGAAACGAAGCGGAAGACAGCGGTGTACGAATGACTGGTTTAAAAATACCCAAGTTCCCTCGAGAGCCGTCTCCTCGCGCCCGATTAGTATGCGCGTCGAAAAGTTTTCGAAACGGTCGTCGGGACGAGGAAAAACGAGCCCGAGGTAGTAGGAAATTGTTCGAACGTAAAACGAGAAACGTCGCGTTAAATCTTTCGAAGGATACTACAAGTTCGAAGCTCTAGCGGCAGTTGTTCCGTGATAATTTAATTAACCCTCTGCGCCCGAGAGGCGGCTCTCGCCCACCGTTAGAGTCGATGCTGTAACTCGTGTGATTCTCGGTTATCGATAGGTCGAACGCGGCGAGTCGACAATTTTCGATTTCTTCGAAATTCGAAACACCTCTACCGATACAACCACCTGAACATGTTTCTAAAATGTGTTTCTATTTACGTTCAAAATCTCACGCAACGAAATGATTTCGAGTGAGTTTCGAAGTCACGCGTCGCAAATTGCGTAAAATCGTCTCGAGTTGCCGATAGGCCTCAACGTAAAAGGTCTCGAGTGCAAAGGGTTAACGGCACAAACGGAGACGATGGGAGTATCGACGAAACGATGACGAAGCCATAGAGAGCTTTCAACAGCGTACAGCTTTCGAACAACGAACGCCCGCGTGCGAGAACTGGCGCGCTTCCCTCGCAAGATGACGAGAATCGTCGTCGAGGAGAGAACCGTCCGCTCGAGGAGATCGTGCACCAACTTGCGTCCTTTTTCTCTTCTCTTTTTCCCTCTTTTTTTATACGTTCCCCCTTTGTTGAACAAGGACCACCGTGCTCGCCTTAAAGAGCCCCGGTTTTTATTGGTCCCTTTATCGTTCTCCCCGGTTCTCGCGCCACCCACTTCATTCAATGCTAATCCGATTCTTATTATATTATAATGCTCGTCGAAACGACGCCGCGCCGCTCGGATCGTCGGAAGCACGTGCTTCCTGGTTAACGATCCGCCGGTCCACGAAGGGAAGAACGAGGCGCCGCGGTTCGAGGGCGGGAGGGAGAAGGGATTCGCGCGATCGCTATGAGAGGAGTGGAGGGGGTGGGGGGAGGGGGTTGAGAAAACTTCCAGAGGCGCAACGGTTGCGCCGCGACGCCGTGGGCTCTCTCTCTCTCTCTCTGGGTGCTGTTGGTGACCTTATTCGAGTCGCCTCATTATGTAAGAATTTTGTTACGCGCGCGTCGCTGCCAACGGAATCGTGCAAGCGGGGAAAAAGAGTACTCGAGTACCCGATTCCAGTCTCGAACCGTATATCCCCTCGAGACTTCCCCCTTTCGCGACCTTAAGCCGCGTTTACACCTGCGCGACCAACGGAACAACGCGCTCGAGGTCGCCGAACGAACCTAAGAATCACACGAACGAGTGAATTTCATCCGAACGTCGAGTCACGATTTTTGAATAATCATACGTTTTCGGAAATTTCGATAGGAACGTTCGTATGTCACGTGTCTACAGATATTTTAAGCGACGACGAGTAGGATACCGGTAATCGATAGTTCGGGAGGCGACCGACGCTTGCAGCGGCCGTCGGCGGGCACACGTGGGTCAATATAGACCCGTATCTACCTTTCACTATTTTATCATCGCCTTGTCAGAGAGAAACAGTCGCTCAATGTACTCGTCGCGATTCGAAGAAAATAGACGGGGAGTTTTCAGAGCGTGGGTCAATATAGACCCGTATCTACCTTTCACTATTTTATCGTCACCTTGTCAGAGAGAAACAGTCGATCTAAGTACTCGTCGCGACTCGAGGAAAATGAACGTAGAGTTTTCAGAGCGTGGGTCAATATAGACCCGTATCTACGTTTCACCATTTTATCATCGTCTTATCAGAGAGAAACAGTCGCTCGAAGTACTCGTCGCGATTCGAGGAAAATAAACGGGGAGTTTTCAGAGCGTGAGTCAACATAGACCCGTATCTAGCTTTCACTATTTTATCGTCACCTTGTCAGAGAGAAACAGTCGATCTAAGTACTCGTCGCGACTCGAGGAAAATGGACGTGGAGTTTTCGGAGCGTGGGTCTATTTTGACCCACGCTTGGCGAAGAGTCACGCGCGTAAACGACGAATCATTCTACGGTTCACCGAAAATATACCGTACGAAGTATTTTCTCGAGAGTGTTGAATTTATCCACTCCGGTATAATTGTTACAATATTTACAGTAACATCGTACCGTCTCGATTAGGTGTTAATTGGCAAAGTGTATGGAAAATCGACGGATTAACCGTGATCTCGATACCTCTCGATATTTCCTATCTCGTACGTACAGAATTGCTCGAGACTCGTCGATACCTAATCGCTCCCGTCGCTACTTTCGATTACGCGCTGCTCTCGAGACGTTAACCACGATTAGATCGAGTTCAGCGCGGGAAAACGAATCGTACGATCGCGGAGGCGGTATCGGTGAATCCTCCGCGTTCGTGGATTCTTTTTTTCCGACAAACCTGATACTCGAAACGCGACTACAGGACTTTAAATCGGTTCCTAGACCCGCGAGTTCTCGGCCAGCCATTGATTCCTACTTATACATACGTCCTAACGCTGAACGATCCTATGTCTATGACAGGGACGTCTGTGAGTCCATTAGCAGGCACTTCTCTCTCAACCTAACGTTCTTCTTCCCCCCTGGTTCCTTTCCTTTCCCCGAAACTATCCGCAGCCAACCAGAGAATGTATAAAAATTTCTTTCGACTCGATCGCAAAGTGACGAGACTCGTGAAAACTGTTAGGAGACGATTAAAAAAATTTAACCTGGTCGATCGATTGCGAGAAAGGAACAAAAGTATGTAAATCGTGCCTGGAAAAGGGTCAAGGCGAACGTTTCACAGAACGCAAGGCGAACACCTGCGAGAGGCAGAAGTGCCTCGAATTCGTTTCTTATCGAACGTGACAACATATTATTTCACTCCGCGACCAATACACACGTATCTCGGCAACGATAAGATTAAGTTATATTCGATTCGCGTTACTAATAACACCCTCCACGATAAGATTAGTTCCCGCGCGAAGCAACGCGCGAGCAACGACTATTTTCGCGCGATAACGCAGCTTCGTGACTCCGTTCCGCTGTTCAGGGTTGACGAAGGAACGGTTCGCGGTTACGGGACCGCGTGGTGACCTTGGAAGTAGCCCCCTTTTGTTTTGTTGGTCGCTGACAATGTCGTTCAAATTCTCAGTCAAGTAAGACAATTGCAAAAAGTGTTCTTTTATGTTTCTCTCGGTATTTGTGACTCTGATCGCGACCTTGAAATAAGGAACCCCCTGTCTCCCTGTGTAAAAAATTATTTTGGGATAAAGTACTTCGTAGATGGAGGCCTTAAAGTTCAAAATTGCAGGGAACTCCTCCTCGAGTCGATCTTCCACACTTAGTAAATAAAATTTTGAACTCTGGAGTCGTGCGGTGACCTTGGAAGTAGCCTCCTTTTGTTTTGTTCGTCGCTGACAATGTCGTTCGAATTCTAAGTCAAGTAAGAAAATTACAAAAAGTGTTCTTCTGTGTTTCTCTCAGTATTTGTGACTCTGATCGCGACCTTGAGATTGCGAGCCCCCCGTCACCCTGTGTAAAAAATTATTTTGGGATAAAATACCCCATGGGTGGAGGCGTTAAAGTTCAAGATCAGGGGAACCCCTCTACGAGTAAACTATCGACACTTAGTAACCAAAATTTTTAATTCTGAACTCGCCCGGTGATCTTGGAAGTAGCCCCCCTTTTTGTAACCCCCTGGCAACGACTTTAATTTTCAATTCCAGCAGGTAAATGAGCAAGAAGATAACGAAAGATAACGATACAAAATTATTTCACTATAAGGTCCCCCCGTAGGTGGAAGAATTAAAGTTCAAAGCCAAGGGGGCCCAGTTCGATCCGAAATCTACGATTTCGACACAAGTACTCCTCCTGTGCGTCGATAATCTTCTTAGCGAAAAAGTTTCATAATCTAAAATCACGTGATGCCCCCCTTCCTCTAACCCCCACCATCGACAATTTTTTGATCTAAGCAAACACTCGTCGACCCCCTCCCCCACTTAAAAACAATTTTACAGCGAAGCATATCGTTCATGGGAACGTCGAAGTTCGAAGTCAAGGGGAACTAACTCAACCCGGAATCCATGGTCCCAATACGGAGAACTCCCCCCCCCCCCCCCATGTGCGTCTCGCGGTGTCCCTACAGACCCCCCTCCTTCGAGCCAATCCGAGTGGGGGTGGAACGGTGAACTCGTCAAAATTCTCAAAATTCCCGTTGACCAGTCGCTTATGACATTCCGAGGGGGGCAGGGAGGGGGTGGAGGAGGGAGGTTCGGCGTCACGCGGAGGCTGAGAGATCGTCGCGTGCACGAAATTGCACGACGCCGACTGAAATTCCACGAAGGACTGGCCAGAGCGGCCAGAGGGGGCTGGCTTGCAATTTATCGCGATAAAGGTGCAAAGCTATGACGTTCGACGCATCGTCTCACGACAAATGGCATTCCAGGAGTGTCGATCGGTCGACCACGGTCGACTAATAACGCCAACTAGCGAGATAGAGGACCGATCGAGCATTTTTCGCGCGACTTCTCGAGGACGACCCGGTGAATTCGTCGATGGTATCGACCCATCGAAAAACGGACACAGTGTGTGCGTATATGTGTGTCTTTTCTTCGATTCGATCGAGCTTCTCTCCAATTAAGATCTTCGCGAGGAGAGACTCTCGTGCAAGGAGAAAGTGACGCGTCGCGCGAGTCAGCGCCGAATATTTTGGCCGCTCACGGTCACCGACGATCCCCACTACACCGAACACGTCCTAAGTTTCGAAGTAATTATATCACGAGATGGATAACACGCTACTGTGTCGGAGATCTTCTCCTTGATCTCGAACTTTAACAGTTTAATCGATTACTTTGTTGCAAATCATTTGTTTTTTCTAAATTAACTTCCTTCCCCTTGAACTCGAAACTCTTCCATAGACGTGATCTCGAACTTTAACGGTTCCATCGATTACTTTGTTGCAAATCATTTGTTTTTTAAATTAACTTCGTTCCCCTTAAACTCGAAACTCTTCCATAGACGAGATACTCCGTAATAGAATAATTTTTCCACGGGTTCTCATAATCGAAAGCACGAACTCCAAATTGAACTCGTCCCCCTTGACTTTGAACATCCTTCCACCGACGTACATTGTTGCAAAATAATCTTTCACATGGAAGATTCTCGCAAATACGTAAACACGTGCCGCGAGAAAGTATAATAATCCGCGACCGCGCACAGGCCGGCGACCTTGAGCAGCCAATACATTTGGCGCTCACCCGAGCAAGTACCCAAGCCGCTTGAATCGACCCTACCGCTGCTCTCGTACATCCACCCTGAACACTGCACACTATCTAATCGAATTTACCCTAAAACCAACGTTACTCTAGCGTCTACTCGAGTCAACTCCTACTTCTCAAACAATTTCAACCGTCCAATACCATTCTTCGCGGGAAGTTCAAATCTTCCGCACCTTTCGTTTCGACGAAAAAGCAAACACTCCCGAAACCGAGCAATCCCTTCAAGGGTGGTATCCACGTTGAATGTTTCACGTTTACCGGTGCGTTTACGCGCGGATTACCATCCGGCGTGGTCAACGAGCATTACCGGGAGACTCGGTGGCCAGACGGCAGAACGATCCTCGTGGAAGCAAAGAAAAAAAAAAGAAAAACGAATAAAGATCGGTGGCCGCGACGCGGGCGTGTATTTACCCGCGGCGCGGTTTACATACATTAAGTCCGTCGGGCCGAGCGTTCGCGCGGTACGCGCGTTACGCCGAACCGAAGCGTGCAAGGCACATTGTATCGCATGCGAGCCGCGCGTAACTGCCAATTATAAGAGCGTAAACGCTCCGCGATTACGAGCGCTACGTGTGTTACGCTTATCAATGGGCCGTAAACTAACGCATTTCGCGATATCGCGGATCGGAATGCCTCGGCCGACTCTTTCGTACCGGCGGCGGAGTCATGCGAGCGGCCCCGCGAGCGTTACGAGCGGACACGCTCGCGCCTCTCTCAACGTGGCGCGGATTATTAAGCGCCTTCGTTTATTGAACGGATCGCCTGAAATCCCGGCAAGCCTTGTAAACGAGATAACTCGCCCCGAAACGCTCCGGGACGCGCGTAACCGCGATACGCGACGATTCGAGGAGCGAGCGTGCGAACAGATTCCGCTCCGTTTTCACCGCTTGCGATAGTTTTTGTACATCCCTTATTGGAAATTCTCCTCGATCGTTTTTTTATTCTTCTCGATGAGAAAAATACACGAATTTTGGTTACTGGGTTTGAGGTCAACATTGGAAGATGGAATACTAATAATAATATACTGATAGAGTTTTGTAGATTATTATTCGATAGATTGAGGAACAAGAGGAATTTTTGAGATTGATTGTTGGGTGTAGAATAAAATTAGTTATTAGGATAAAAATCTGATGTGGAATTTTAAATAAATTTCTTTGTCAATGGAGTTGATACTAGTGGAAATGGTTGGTAAATTTAGTGTCGAAGGCTCTGTCGAGGGGATCAAGTTGAATCCATTTTGCTTCAGTTAAGAAATTCATGATTGCTGTTTTTACTAGTGTTTTGTGGGAAATAATTTTTATATTGTGTTTTACAGAAAGTAATTTTAAAATTTGTCAATTTTCATGTTACTTCGAAAGAAGCTGAACGATCAGGGGGAATTTTTCTCTAGAAATTGCTTCAGAATTATCGTACAAATCTTTTTTCGAAATCGCTTCAGAGTTATCATACAATTCTTCTCAAAATCTCTTAAGAAATATCGTACAATTCTTCTTGAAATCGTTTCAGAAATATCGTACAATTCTTCTCTCAAAATTGCTTCAGAAATATCGTACAATTCTTCTCAAAATCGCTTCAGAAATATCGTACAATTCTTCTTAAAATTGCTTCAGAAATATCGTACAATTCTTCTCGAAGTCGCTTCAGAAATATCGTACAATTCTTCTCGAAATCTCTTCAGAAATATCGTACAATTCTTCTCTCGAAATCGCTTCAGAGTTATCATACAATTCCTCTCTTGAAATCGTTTCAGAAATATCGTACAATTCTTCTCGAAATCGCTTCAGAGTTATCGTACAATTCTTCTCTCAAAATTACTTCAGAAATATCGTACAATTCTTCTCGAAATAGTTTCAAAAATATCGTACAATCCTTCTCAAAATTACTTCAGAAATATCGTACAATTCTTCTCTCAAAATCGCTTCAGAAATATCGTACAATTCTTCTCTCGAAATCGTTTCAGAAATATCGTACAATTCTTCTCGAAATCGTTTCAGAAATATCGTACAATTCTTCTCGAAATCACTTCAGAAATATCGTACAATTCTTCTCGAAATCGTTTCAGAAATATCGTACAATTCTTCTCGAAATCGCTTCAGAGTTATCATACAATTCTCGAAATCGCTTTAGAGCTATCGTACAATTCTGCTCGAAATTGTTTCAGAGCAATCATACAATTTTTCTCTCGAAATCGTTTCAGAAATATCATACAATTCTTCTCGAAATCGTTTCAGAGTTATCATACAATTCTTCTCTCGAAATCACTTTAGAGTTATTGTACAATTATTCTCGAAATTGTTTCAGAGCAATCATACAATTTTTCTCTCGAAATCGTTTCAGAAATATCATACAATTCTTCTCGAAATCGTTTCAGAAATATCATACAATTCTTCTCTCGAAATCACTTTAGAGTTATTGTACAATTATTCTCGAAATCGCTTTAGAGTTATTGTACAATTCTTCTCTCAAAATCTCTTAAGAAATATCGTACAATTCTTCTCGAAATTGCTTCAGAAATATTGTACAATTCTTCTCTCGAAATCGCTTCAGAGTTATCGTACAATTCTTCTCTCGATATCGCTTCAGAGCTATCATACAATTCTTCTCGAAATCGTTTCAGAAATATCGTACAATTTTTCTCGAAATCATTTCAGGAATATCGTACAATTCTTCTCAAAATCGTTTCAGAAATATCGTACAATTCTTCTCAAAATCGCTTCAGAAATATCGTACAATTCTTCTCAAAATCTCTTAAGAGCAATCGTACAATTCTTCTCTGGAAATCATTTCAGTCCTAGCGTAAAATTTTCTCAGCGAATCGAACGTACATAGCACCGGTGTAATTTTTCCTGAAAATCGATCCGTAGCTCTCGAATCCAGCGGTACAGAATTTCACGTTCCGCGAGAGCAGTTTTGGGCCCACGTCCGCCGCCGAGATCGCCGTGTATCGGTAAGAGGCGGTCACAGGGGGCCCGGAGGGGGCCCGAGTTACACGGTTCGCGGGCAAAAAAAGAAAAAAAAAAAAAAGGTTCGAGCAACATCGATCCGTATCGCGGAGAGTACAAGCGCGCTCCTTTCTACTTTCGCAAAAGAAAACGCAAAACCGTCGCGAGGTACCGAGAGTCGTTAATTGCGATTCGGTGAGATGAAAAAAATTATTCTCGCGAATACGAGGACGCGAACCTCGAACCCTGGTATCGATCTAGCGACTTCGTTTGTTCGAAATTTCGTTTCTCGAAATTTTCCGCTTTTCCGTGCGTTTCGTCGCTTGGTACACGCGTCTCGTTTGTCGAGCTCGCGCGGCTCGATCGTTCTCGATTTGGAGAAATCGGAACGCTCTCTTTCCGCGTCGTTTATCGCGAGCGACACGTTCCTCGATGGATTTTATCTCCGTACATCGTTTATCGGCCGCAACGTTACCCGCGCGGCGATTTTTCCGCTCGGTTCGCGCGCACTATGCCGGTGGAACACGGTTCGCAAAAATCTCCGGTAACGCTTCGCGGAATTTTTCCAAACGCGATCGTATGCGTTTTCATCGGGTCTAATCGGCCGTGACCGACGAACGCGCCGATTTATGAATGGCATTATCGTGGCACGCTGACATAATACGCGTACCGCGTGTCGCGAAATATCGCGGGAGCAATTAAACATCGTGCGTCGAAACGCGGCGTTGGCACCGCGAAACCAACTGCAAAATAGCAGAAATTGAGCCGGCCATTAAATCTGCATTCCTTCCGCGCCGTGTTCACGGTGTTCACGGTGTACGTGCCGATAAAACCGTCGATCTGAATTGATTCGTCGAATCGATGTGTTACGCGTCGAGAATTGTGGGGATCCCGAACGGGGGAAATTGTAGGGGAATTTTTGAATGATCGAGATTTGGGACTGAGTGGGACGAAATTTGGAATCGAGATCAGGGTAGTTGTGTTAATGAGGAATTTTGTTGGGAGTTAAATTGAGGGGAAGGTGGTAAGGTTGACTGTCTTTAATGTTTGTTTTCTAGAAAATGGGACTCAATGGGACTTATTTGGTAGAATTCTGATTTTATGTGTAGAATTATTAATAGGAAAAGAGGTGGTACGGTTGACAGTAACACTATGTGTTGTTTCTTTGAAAATTGGGACTCATCCAGGGATTGGAAGGGCCTTAATTTTATATATTAGATGATTGGTAGGAAAAGAGGTGGTACTGTCGACTCTTCCCAAATTTTTCAGTTCTAAAAATTGGAACTCATCCGAAGATTGGAGAAGTCCCAATTTTATGTGTGAGATAATTAATAGAAAAAGAGGTGGTACGGTTGATTGTATCACTATGTGTTGTTTCTTTGAAAATTGGGACTCATCGAGAGATTGGAAGGGCCCCAATTTTATGTATTAGATAATTAATAGAGAAAATGGTGGTAGGGTTAATTCTTTCCAACTTCTTCAGCTCTAAAAGTTGGGACTCATCCAAAGATTGGAAAAGTCCCAATTTTTTGTCTGAGATAATTAATAGAAAAAGAGGTGGTACGGTCGACAATACCATTATGTATTGTCTCTTTAAAAATTGGGACTCATCCAGGGATTGGAAGGCCCCCAATTTTATGTATTAGATGATTAATAGAAAAAATGGTGGTATGATTGACTCTCTCCAACTTTTTCATCTCTAAAAGATGGGACCCATCTAAGAATTGTAAGAGTCCCAAAATTTTATATATCGGATAAGTAACAGAAAAGAAGATGATCGACTTTCCCTAAATATTGCCTCTCTAAGAATTGGGACCTATCCAGGGATTGGAAGGGCCCCAATTTTATATACTAAATGATAATTTAAAAAAAAACGTGGTACGTTTAACTTTATCTAACATTAGTCTCTCAAAAATTAGAACTCCTCCAAGAAGAGTAGTCCCAAATTTAGAGACCAGAAAATTAACAGAAAGAAGAATCGACTCTTCCTAACTTTTGCATATCTAAAAATAGGACCCATCCAAGCATTGGAAGAGTCCCAATTTTAAACATTTGATAATTAATAGAAAAGAAGATCTTACGATCGACTCTCCCTAAATATTACCTCTCTAAAAACGGGGACCCATCCAAGCATTGGAAGAGTCCCAATTTTAAACATTTGATAATTAATAGAAAAGAAGATCTTACGATCGACTCTCCCTAAATATTACCTCTCTAAAAACTGGGACCCATCCAAGCATTGGAAGAGTCCCAATTTTAAACATTTGATAATTAATAGAAAAGAAGATCTTACGATCGACTCTCCTTAAATGTTACCTCTCTAAAAACAGGGACCCACCCAAACATCGCAACAGTCCCAAAATTGCATAATTCGACATTAACAGAGAAAAATATGACACGATCTCACTCTCCCCAACTTTTGCCACTCCAAAAAAAAATCCAGGGCTTCCCCAGGCGGGAAATTTATCCCCCCCACCAGTTTGTTTTTCCGTGCTCGTTACACTTCTCGACAAGGACACCTCAACGCGCAAGTAGTGGGGAGTACGTCACTCGTTAAAGAGCACCCCTTCCACGTATTAGCTCTCGATCGCGCGATCTCTGGAACAACAAGCTCGCTATCGCGTCGTCTCACCGCGATCTAATCGGGCCAGTTCCTCGAAAAATGACGCTCCACAGATTTTTCGAAGGGTACGCGCTCGAAAATCACGAATCGTTGTTCGTTTCCAATGACAACGAGCCGCGATAACGCTCGACACCGATGTATCTCACGTTATCTCACGCTCTGCCGCGACGATTGCGCGGCAACGTCAATAGCCTCGTTCGCGGAAGGTGAAACGTGCCCTCTCGAAGAAACTGTAACGACGCGAGCGTATTATCGCGCCGATCGATCCAGAGACCGATAACGTTCCGCGCTGGAAAATTCGAATCGACGCGACGTTATGGAAAAAAAAGAAAAGAAAAAATAAATCGAAGAAAAAGAAACTCGAGGGACTCGTGACGCGAACGAGGTGACAAAATGGTCCGTTATCGAGGTGGGGACGACGATATCGTCTCGTTGCGTTCATTTGTCGACGTTCTACAATTTTGGCCAATCGTGAGCCCCGAGTTATCGTCAGTCTCGCGTCGATTGGTCCTCGTGGACGATTTCGCGAGAGTAGCCGGTGGAGGGGGTGGTGTACGCTCTGGAAATTCGTCGCGAATACCGCGCGATACTCGCTCGAACTCTGCTCGCCTCGCGTCGACCACCTTGTCCTATTTATTAGCACGTTAATCGAATCTTAGCGGGGAAGACCGACGCGATAAGACGTTGGATATTTCGTTATTGGAGCGTCTGGTTCCTCAGTCGAAAGCTCGTGAAATTAATCGAGTTTTCTATGAAAATTGCTTAGGGACGATTGGTACCTATTCTTGGCGAATTCGAAGAGAATTACGAAGAGAAGATTACTAAGAGAATTATGAAGAGAATTACGAAGAGAGAATTACGAAGAGAGAATTACTAAGAGAGAATTACGAAGAGAGAATTACGAAAAGAGAATTACAAAGAGAGAATCACGAAGAGAGAATTATGAAGAGAGAATTACAAAGAGAGAATTACGAAAAGAGAATTACAAAGAGAGAATCACGAAGAGAGAATTATGAAGAGAAAATTACGATGAGAGAATTACGAAGAGAGAATTACGATGAGAGAATTACGAAGAGAGAATTACAAAGAGAGAATTACGATGAGAAGATTATTAAGAGAGAATTACGAAGAGAGAATTACGAAGAGAGAATTACGAAGAGAGAATTACGAAGAGAGAATTACGAAGAGAGAATTACTGAGAGAATTACAAAGAGAGAATTACTGAGAGAATTACTGAGAGAATTACTGAGAGAATTACAAAGAGAGAATTACTGACGAATTACAAAGAGAGAATTACTGAGAGAAAATTACAAAGAGAGAATTACTGAGAGAATTACGAAGAGAGAATTACGAAGAGAGAATTACGAAGAGAGAATTACGAAGAGAGAATTACGAAGAGAGAATTATATGAGAGAATTACGAAGAGAGAATTATATGAGAGAATTACGAAGAGAGAATTACAAAGAGAGAATTGTAAAGAGAAAATTACGAAGAGAATTACAAAGAGAATTACGAAGAGAAGATTACTGAGAGAATTTAGGAGGAGCAATGTTTGGAAGAAGAGTGTACTCTGAAAAAAAGAGTGTATTCTGGAAAAAAGAGTGTACTCTGGTAAAAAGATTGTACTCTGGAAAAAAGAGTAGACTCGAGTAACGTACCGTGAGAAATGTAAAATTAACGATAATTAGTCACTGGTAACTGTTAGGTACATATTACAGAACTTGTGTAGACGAAGCGTGTGGTTCTCGTACGGTAATTTAGTCCGTAGGAATACCTTGTATTCCGTAGCGGGGTCAATTGTAAAATAAAAGTTGGTAAAACCTTATCAGTTCCACTCCGTGGTAACTGTGGTGTAATATCATACTTCGACACGAGATGTTCGTGGTGTAATACACACTTACGGTTTTTCCGTTGCTCGAGACACTCTACGACTCTAATACACCGAAGTGTTTTTTTTTTTATTTTTTTCAAACTTTACATTCGCGTTCGTTGCCACTTATCGCAAAATTCGGATTGTTATAATACACACGAGCCTAGAAACACGTCGAGTTTCCTTCTGATGGATGAGTATCGCCCTACATGGTACACTGTTTTATTTATTTATTTATTCATGGGCAATGAACCTATCGATTTACAAAGAAAAGTAAATATAGTGTGTAAAGTAAAGGAAAAGATTGCTAAAGATTGTTTCACCGACAAATTTAGCGAAAGATACTTTAAAAAAGTCGAGAGGTACAGAGTATTTATTAATTCCTTGTTCTACTATTTAAATTTTGATAACGAGTGTTATAAACAATGTCAAGGTCGCAACTGAACGCTAAATTTTCTTTTTAAGAATATTATACACGAATTTCTTTTTAATATTTCCGAGAAAATATACCTAAACGTATAAGTATGGGGAAAATTCACCCTTCCTTATCACAAGTCTCACAAAATATTGTAGAGACTTTGTTAACCAAAGTGCAAATGTGAGAATCAGAATGAAGGAAACTCTTTCGAACGAAAGAATTAAATGTGAATAAACAAGAAAGATCTCGAGAGAGATCAAATTTACACAATTTAAAAACTTCACATAGCCAATTTTCCAATTTACGATTTTGAGCAAAAAAAAAATAAGTCGACAATAGTTCTACTAGATTGCTCCATAACTTGGCTACAGTCGCGATTAGCAACCATAAGTGTATCTAGTTTATAAGATACATAAATCTGAAGTAACTATTGGGTTGTTCGAAAAGTCATTTCGTTTTCCAAGATAAAGAATATATAATTTAATAAAATCTTCCTACGCTCTAAAGAAAATTGTATCTCATTTTCACCACAAAAAAAAACCAAATGACTTTCCTAATAAATTGTCCTCTCTCGATTAACCGTTTATACACAATTTATTCAAACAACGTTGTAACCAACAAACCAGCTCCGAAACATCATCCGTCCTTATTTTCCATCTGGAAGACATTTCTCGTCTGAAAATGAGTTCTCCATGGACGAAAGACAACATCAAAAAAATTCCATCCTGGAGCCAGGATTTCCAAACTGCAAAATCTATAATTTAATAAAATGTTTCTACGCTCTAAAAAAAATCGTATCTCATTTTCAAAAAAAAAAAAAAACGAAATGACTTTCCTAATATCTCCCACTCTTCTTAATTTCCCATTCTTTCCATTAACCGTTTATACACAATTAATTCAAACAACATTGTAACCATTCGAGACGTCATCAGTCCTTATTTTCCATCTCGAAGACATTTCTCGTCTGGAAATGAGTTCTCCATGAACGAAAGACAACATTAAAAAAATTCCGTCCCGGAGCCAGGATTTCCAAACTGCAAAATCTATAATTTAATAAAATGTTTCTACGCTCTAAAAAAAATCGTATCTCATTTTCACCAAAAAAAAAAAAAAAGAAAACGAAATGACTTTCCTAATATATTGCACTCTCTCGATTAACCATTTATACACAATTTATTCAAACAACATTGTAACCATCCAAGACGTCATCAGTCCTTATTTTCCATCTCGAAGACATTTCTCGTCTGGAAATGAGTTCACCATGAACGAAAGACAACCTTAAAAAAATTCCATCTCGAAGCCAGGATTCGAAACCGCGCGCGGACGAGCGGATCGCCGCGGAACTTCAGGAACTTGAGCGTCTTGGCACGATCCGATCGGTCGTATCCGGAGCCGTTTCGACGGGCTAGATCGCCAGATCGCCGAAAACCGACCAATTAGTATAATTACGCCGATAAATTCAAATTTAATTGGCTCCGCTTCCTTCCCGCCGACTGAGAAGGTCCGCGGCGAATTCTCGTACAGGGTACGCAACCCGTTGGCCAATAATAACGCGGCTCGCTTCGTCTCTGCATTCTCGTGCAAGAAAACAACAAAAAAAAAAAAGAATCTTACATTTGTAATTACACCGATCATCGATGACGAACATCCCCCGAGACAACCCACGTAAGTTTGCACATTCGATGACAAACATCACCGTATCCAACCCAGTCAGATTTACGTACAATAGAATTCGCGCGAGCGTTGCACGGTTGCGATTCTCACCGTGGAAAAAATCCCGCGAATCGACCTTTCGCCACGGTACGGGATTAATGCACTCACGGGTGCAACGAGAAAACGTCGCGAAAGGGAATAAACGCGGAATTTAATTACCGATCGTCTCTCTCTCTTCTTTCCCGTACTGGTCCCCGCTAGCGAGAACTCACGGGGTCGAAGTCGCTTCGAGTCGCTCGGCAACATCTGGTGAAACCCATATGTATGTATATTTGTGTGTACGTGTGTGTTTCTGTATGTGTATGTATGTGTATGTATGTGTATGTATGCGTATGTATGCGTATGTATGCGTATGTATGCGTATGTATGCGCATGTATGTGTATGTGCGCGTGTGTTTCCCGAGCGAGCTTTTTATCGTTTCTACCTCCCGGTGGTGAGTATCCACGCTCGAGCGCGGATAGAAATTGGCCCGAAACCGCGATACGATCGAACGTCTATTTCTACACGTCCACGTCAACCGGGTTTTATCAACGTATCGTCGATGTGTCCGCGATTAGGGAACGCGTTCCTCCGCGCGCGATTCCGGTGGTGGCCCGAACGCGGTGTCCCCGAGGAGACTCGCGTTCGTTGGCTGCGAAACGCTCGCGAGATCGGGTGGAAATTTGTATCGTGAGAGATCGGTGGTGGGGGGTGTTCAGTTTTCGCGAGGTGAGAGCGAAACGCGTGCGTTGATGGGGGTTTTACGCGGAACGCGTGTCTCGTGGAGGAGTTATCGGTGATGGTGGATTCTGCGTACGATACGGAACTGTCGTACGTAGAATTGTGGTGGGACTGTGTCTCGATTATCGCCTCGTGGTATCGATTGTACCGATACCGAGAATTGGACGAATTTGGACGGACCCTCGAGAAATTAGGAAATTAGGATGAGTTTAATGTTTGAGTCTTGGACGATTTCGTGGAGTAGGCGCAACGTTGGAGAATTCTACCCTTGTGAACTATGTTTGGGGTATAGTTCTATTGGAGAATTTATCGCTGGGAAGAACTATCGAGGTGGTAGGGATTATTTGTTATTTAGAGGAGACGTTACTGATTATTTGGGGGGTTATTCTAGAGTAGAAGTCAGAGAGGGGGAAATTGTCGGTGAGATGTTCTACTGGCAAGTTTGAGACGATGTTACCAAGAGTTTGAGAGAGTTTTTTTAGGTAGAATGTGGGGAATTATTGATGATAGATTCTACTGGTAATTTTGAGAAGAAGTTACCAAGAGTTTGGGAGATTTTTTTTAGGTAGAATGTGGGGAATCATTGATGATAGATTCTACTGGAAATTTTGAGACGAAGTTACCACCAATTTTGGGATATTTTTCTACTGTAGAATCCATCAATGAGAAGAACTATCACGATAATAGATTCTATTGATAATTTCGAGAAAAAGTTATCACCAATTTGGGAGATTTTTCTAAGGTAGAATGTGGGGAATCATTGATGATAGATTCTACTGGTAATTTTGAGAAGAAGTTACCAACAATTTAGTGATTTTTCTAAGGTAGAATGTGGGGAATCATTGATGATAGATTCTACTAACAATTTTGAGATGAAGTTACCAACAATTTGGGAGATTATTCTACTGTAGAATCTATCAATGAGAAGAACTATCACGATAATAGATTCTATTGATAATTTTGAGACAAAGTTACCACCAATTTGAGATATTTTTCTACTGTAGAATCTATCAATGAGAGGAACTATCACGATGATAGATTCTACTATTTCAAGAAGAAATTACCACTAATTTGGGATACTATTCTAGTGTAGAATGAGGGGAACCATCGATGATAGATTCTACTGATAATTTCCAGGCCCAGTTATCACCAATTTGGGATATTTTTCTACTGTAGAATCTATCAATGGGAAAAACTATCACAATGATAAATTCTACTGGAAATTTTGAGACGAATACACCAATTTGGGATACTACTGCAGTGTAGAATGAAAGGGACCATCAATGATAGATTCTACTGATAATTTCCAGGCCCAGTTACCACCAATTTGGGATATTTTTCTACTGTAGAATCTATCAATGGGAATAACTACCACGATGATAGATTCTACTATTTCAAGAAGAAATTACCACTAATTTGGAATATTATTCCAGTGTAGAATGAGAGGAACCATCGATGATAGATTCTACTGATAATTTCCAGATCCAATTACCACCAATTTGGGATATTTTTCTATTGTAGAATCTATCAATGGCAGGAACTATCACGATGATAAATTCTACAGACAATTTCAAGAAGAAATTACCACCAATTTTGGGATATTTTTCTATTGTACAATCCATCAATGGGAAGAATTATCACATTGATAGATTCTACTGACAATTTCGAGACGAAATCGTCCCAATTGGTATTACTGGAAGATATAAGGCGTTTGAAACGATTGGTAGTCAAATTGAAAAATTGAAAAATTCTCCCCTACCTTCTCCGTTCGGAGTATTATTGTGCATTGTATGTGTAATCGTCGACACAACGATTTCCCAAGATTCTACGAACAATTTCGAGACGAAATGCGCGTTATCGCGATTCGTATCGGTCATCGAGATACGTCGCGTTCGAGACAATTTCAAGAGCATTGGGACGTCTTCGAATAAACAACGTAGAAAAATTCTCCCTTACGATCTCCGTTTATACTACCGGAAAAAAATTGTCAATATTCTCATAGTAGATTTCACGAACAATTTGAAAAAGAAATTACACTATCATAGATAAAACAACGTAGGAAAATTCTTCCTTACGATCTACGTTCATAATACCAAAAAAAAGTGGTCGATATATCGATAGTAGATTTTATGAACAATTTGAAAAAAAGTTACACTATCATAGATAAAACAAAGTAGGAAAATTCTTCCTTACGATCTACGTTCATAATACCAAAAAAAAGTGGTTGATATTTCGATAGTAGATTTTATGAACAATTTGAAAAAAAATACACTATCATAGATAACATAAAGTAGGAAAATTCTTCCTTACGATCTATGTTTGTCCTACCGGAAAAAATGGTCGATATTCACATAGTAGATTTTACAAAAAATTAAAAAAAAAATTCACACTACCATAAAACAAAGTAGGAAAATTCTTCCTTAGTATCTACGTTTGTACTACCAGAAAATATTATCAATATTCCCATAGTAGATTTGACGAAAAATTAAAAAAAAGAAATTACACTACTATAGATAAAACAAAGTAGAAAAATTCTTCCTTCGTATCTACGTTTGTACTACCAGAAAATATTATCAATATTCCCATAGTAGATTTTACGAAAAATTGAAAAAAAAAAATTCACACTACCATAGATAAAACAACGTAAAAAAGTCCTCCCACCACAGCTTAGAATACTACTCTCCATCGATATCCTAATAGTACACCAACCAAACAATTCTCCCAAAGAAATTCCAATAAATCTCGTCTCGGATACTCCACAGCTGTTCGCCACAGAACGAATATTCGATACCTCGATAATAGATTCAACGGACAATTCTCGAGTCAAACAGTACATTATCGCGGTTACTATCGTTCACGTAGATACACAAAATTTTAAGAGCTCTCGAGCCAGCTCTAGGTACACTCCCCCCTCGAACACCTCCTAACGAATAAACAGAATCGGTAAATTCCGTTCGTCGATAACACCGGTTCCCTTCTTCCATCCTCGCCCCTCGCGCTATATCTATCGATGCAATTTCAATGTGGCCCCTTAAAAAAAAAAAAAACTCAATCACCCTCGTCTTGAACGACTCTCAACACGTTCGCGCGTGCGATTCGAGCGTACCACGTTCCATCGTCTCCGCGACATTATTATTAGCCGATTTTTCGTTAGCGGGGGCGTGTACGAATCCAATGTCTGACGCGGGTTTCGCAAGATTCTCGAGTGTTCGCGATCGTTGAATATCGCGAACAACAGAGAGAGAAAGATATACATATATATATTCTCTATCCTGAAATATAACCGCGAATCCATCACGTAGTCCTCGTTAGAGGCAACGAAGACGACGCGTCTTCCGCGAACCGAAACTTAAACGAGATTATCGCTCCGCTCTCGACAGCCGGCCGTGAATAATTCGACGCGGGCTGCGACGCGAAGCGTGATGAAGAGAAAGAGGAGAGAAGAGGTACTACACACGCGGCGAGAGACGCGCGGACACTCGCGCGTAGAACCGAGGACGATCGCGCTCGAGCTTCCAACTCTTCGTCGTCTTCGTCGTCTTCGTCTTCGTGGTCGTCATCCTCGCGCGGATCTCCCATCGTCGAGATTCCGAGCTAATTCGTGGCAAGACCGCGCGCTAATCCGTCTTGAGTTAAGGCCGCGCGGGCAATAATCGTCCGGCACGCCTAGCTGGACGGGCCGATCAATCTGCGGCCACGAGCGTATTTTACGCGCGAAACGTTACAAAGCGTCGCGCGGGACCACTAATACGCGTCTAACCCGCCGAGGCTCAAAAGAGACCGAGCTAATAAACCGTTTAATGATTGGCGTTTATAAATACGCTCGTGCCGTAACTCTTCCGATTAGTCGTGGGACGTGTAATTTGCGTTATTTATCGTCGAGGTTCTGGCCACCGAATCCTCTCTCCTCTCGCCAGTTCCCGACCGATTTCACCGTTTTGGGGTATCAGGGTTGGAAAAATATCCAGGAGGATTTCTCGATAGTGTTTTCTACGTCGAGCGTTCAAGAGGACACTGAGTGTATTCGTGGAAGGGAAAAAAAAGAGACGATTACGCGAGACGATTACGCGAGACGATGTTTGTCCGCGCTTGTTTACCCGCGCGAAGACGAATCGACGTTGGCAACAGCGTGACGATTGCGTTCGTTGCTTTCTAGCCCGTCGGGGCAAAAAGTTTCGCGGGCAAGGGTCGAGACCGCGGGCGAAAGGAATTACTATAAATAACGTGACATTAACCGGGATTAAATTGCGAACGATATTAAATACGTAGAGCGGTAATTGACGTTGTACGTGTACGTTCGAGTTTCATCGTGCACGGCACGTTCGATTACTTTTGCGATTCAACGGGCTGGTGGGTGGTAGGTGAGTTCGTTTCGTTTGCCAAAATTGAGGATATATGATTTAAGGAAGTGTTTGTACACTGTAAAAAAATTGTGGTTCATTTTCACCAAGAGTACACGAAATTACTTTCCGAGCAATCCAATACTTTGGATTTAGTTTCGTTGAGTTTGGATGGAGAATTTTGTGACAATAAGGGAATATTCTGTGAAAGTATGTTTCTTTTTTCTTTTGAAGAAGTTTGCATTTTTAGAGATACTGATCGTGATTGACGATGATCTATATGAAATAATAAGGTGATAATTGGAGTTGGATGAACGTAGATTTCTATGTGTCTGGAGGAGGACACTTTTTCTTTGGATTTGATTTTATTGAGTTTAGAATTGAGAATTTTGTGACAATAAGTGAGTATTCTATGAAGGTATGTATCTTTTTTTTTTTTTTGAAGAAGAAATTTGCATTTTTAGAGATACTGATCGTGACTGACGATGATCTATATGAAGTAATAAGCTGATAATTGGAGTTGGAGGAACGTAGATTTCTATGTGTCTGGAGAAGGACACTTTTTCTTTGGATTTGCTTTCATTGAGTTTGAAACAGATCCCACAGGGAACTTTTTTTATTCTAGTATAATAGTAAAGGTATCTTTCGATCTACTTTCATCGATTTTGGAACACTATGCATTATACTCATTGTGTAGATCACTTTCTTCGAGGAACAATCTTTACACGAACCATAATTAAAGACGTTCGATACGAAATAATTTATAGGGTGATAACTGACATTGGACGAACGTAGATTTCGTCGTACCTGTAAAAAGACACTTTCTCGATTTACTGTACTTCTTGGATTTGCTTTCGTTGAGTTTGAAACGGAGCCTAAAAGGAACTCTTTATTCTAATGCAGTAATAGCAATATCTTTCGATCTACTTTCATCGATTTTGGAACACTGTGCGTTATACCAATTGTGTAGATGACTTTCTTCAAGGAACAATCTTTACGCGACACGAACCATAATTAAAGACGTTCGATACGAAATAATTTGTAGGTTGATAACTGAGATTGGACGAACGTAGATTTCGTCGTGCCTGGAGGGAACCTATTTTCTTTCAATTACACTTCCTTTGATCTACTTTCATCGATTTTGGAACACTGTGAGCGTTACTAATTGCGTGGATCGCTTTCTTCGAGGAACAATTTTTACATACTTTCGCAACATGAACCGTAATTAAAGATCAAACAATCTTTAGACTAATAATTGCGATTGGCCGAGCGTAGATTGCATCGTACTGCATTTCTCCAATGCACTTCTCCGGACCTACTCCAATTCAAAACGTTGCATCCGTGTTGCTAATACGTTACTTCCTTCGTACTTACTCCACGAAAATAACACATTTCCCGTCATTCATACTCGACATCACCCGAGATAAAACCCCACTAAACAACAATAAAATTTACAAACAATAATCGCCTTTGGGCGAAGCACGAATGACTGCACCGTACCAGAGGAAATGCTTCGCGCCTTGATTTTCAAACACTGGGTAGGTCCACGTTGCAAACGCACTTACCTTGTTACCAAACAAGAACTCTCGTTACCTTCTCGCCAAAAATACTCAGCTCGGTGAAAATAGCGAATTTTCACGTTCGATCGCAACGAGATCCGACACCGTGTAAAGCTGTGTTCCCATGGGAGGAAACCGAAAGAGACGTCGAAGCTCGCCAATGGCGACACGGAAGGTTCGCGATCTTTAATTTCGTCAGCTTGCCGAAGGTGAAACGACGCGTTGCTCCCGGTTGCGCGTAAACACCAACAACTTATCGCTCATGAATTATGCATTGACGGTGTTGCGCGAAAAACTCGTCCATTAACGTCCTCGGGACAATTACGCGCGACCTTCCGCGGTAACCGGAGCGTAACGAGGAAATAGACTCACCAGAGGAGGATAGAACGCGGAGCTGTCCATGCTGATGCTGGGGTAGGGCCCCTGGTCGGTGGTGGACGGCGTCGGGGTGGGGTAAGAGGAGTAGGAGGTCGCCGTGGGCGCTAGCCTCGGGTAAGCGCCCAAAGCGAGCCTCGCCGCGCTGTCGTACTGACAGCTGCAGACCGTCTGCCCGGTCACGGGGTCCGTCATCATTGGCCTGCCGTTCTCGCAGCAACCGGGGCCCGTGGTGCCACCGACGGGGGTGCTCGCCCCACCGCTGGCCGCCGCGGCCCCTGTCGTCGTCGCCGTCGACGACGGTGACAACGCGCCCGGGCTCAAGGCGCCGCCCGACGACATCGCCGGCGACGTCGCCGTCGTCGGTTGTCCACCGCTCACCAGCAGCTGAAAATTGTGGAAATTGTACCGTTAGTATACTGTGATGCTGTACGTGAGGATTTGGTCTTGGAATCTTTTTTTCATTTGGTAACCAGCAATGGATAGATTCATTTCTATGCGTTGCTTTTTTGAGGGATATTAACGTTTGGAGCAATTGTCGATTAATACGGTGTTCGAGTTCTCGTGTTAGTATACTATAAAGCTGTTTATGAGAATCTGTTCCTGGAATTTTTTTTAATTTGGTAACCAGCAATGGATAGATTCATTTCTATGCGTTGCTTTTTTGAGGGATATTAACGTTTGGAGCAATTGTCGATTAACACGGTGTTCGAGTTCTCGTGTTAGTTCACTGTGAAGCTGTTTATGAGAATCTGTTCCTGGAATTTTTTTAAATTTGGTAACCAGCAATGGATAGATTCATTTCTGTGCGTTGCTTTTTCAAGGGATGGAGTAATTGTCGATTAATACGGTGTTCAAGTTCTCGCGTTAGTACACTATGAAGCTGTTTATGAGAATCTGTTCCTGGAATTTCTTTTAATTTAGTAACCAGCAATGGATAAATGATTTCCCATCCATTGCTCGTTGGAGAAATATTAACGTTTGAAGCAATTGTCGATTAACACGGTATTCAAGTTCTCGGGTTAGTCTACTACAGAGTTGTCCATGATAATCTGTTATAGGAATTTTTTAAAATTTGGTAACCAGCAATGGATAAATGTCTTCCCATCCATTGCTTGTTAAAGCAATATTAACGTTTGAAGCAATTGTCGATTAACACGGTGTTCAAGTTCTCGCGTTAGTACACTATGAAAACTGTCCATGAGAATCTGTTCTTGGAATTCTTTTAAATTTAGTAACCAGCAATGGATAAGTAATTTTCCATCCGTTGCTCGTTGGAGAAATATTAACGTTTGGACCAAGATCCGCTAATATGGTATTTAAATTCTCGCGTCAATTCACTATGAAGCTATCCGTAGTAACCAGTTGAAGGAATTTTTTAATATTTAGTAACCAGCAATGGATAGATAACTTCCTATGCGTTGCTTTTTTAAGGTATATTAACGTTTCGAGCAATGCGTAGAGTAATACGGTGTTCGAGTTCTCGCGTTAGTACATTATGAAGCTGTTTAAGATAATCTGTTCTTGGAATTTTTCTAAATTTAGTAACCAGCAATGGATGAGTAATTTTCCATCCGTTGCTCGTTGGAGAAATCTTAACAATGTGTAGATTAACACGGTGTTCGAGTTCTCGCGTTAGATCACTCAGAATCTCTGAATATTCTGAAACACGATCATAAAGGAACAATTATTGAGAGACAATCGTTGTAAACGATTACTTACTATATTGGAGTAATACCTCTCTCTGTTACTTATTGGAGTAATATCAAAATTTGAATCAATAGATCGACCAACACAATGCGAATGATTCTCAATTTCCATAAATTTTTTCTTTTACACACTCGCCAGGTACTACAGCGAATTTGTCGTTTATTTTCCAAACGAATAAATAATCTACGATACCGGTTTCTATTTTTCTTCCAATTTGCCCGCTATTTTATCGGCTCGTAGGTGGAGTTAACTCGTTCGACACGCGATGCAACGAGGAACGAAATATCTCGCGACGAATAAAAATTTAATCGATCGTGCAAATACGCTGTATTCTATTCGCTGTATTCTATTCGAACACGTGCAAGGGTGATTCCGAAAAGAGGTAGAATTTTGAACCAAAAATGGACAGAAACTTTCCCAAGAAGAACTCGACCGGTCGAATTCTTTCTGTACTCGAGTATTCGAACACTGACTACCGACTCGATACGAGTACTATTCGACGTTGGACTACTCGAGTATTCGAACCCTGACTACCAACTCAATACGAGTACAATTCGACATTCGAGTATTCGAGTATTTGAATTTTGACTACCGACTCGATACGAGTACGATTCGACGTTGAACTACTCGAGTATTCGAACACTGACGGTCACAACTCGATACGAGTACGATTCAGCGTTTGAACACTCAAGTATTTGAACACTGACGACTGACTCGATACGAGTACTATTCGACGTTGGACTACTCGAGTATTCGAACACTGACTACCGACTCGATACGAGTACAATTCGACGTTCGAGTACAATTCGACGTTCGAGTACTCGAGTATTCGGACACTGGTGGCCAACTCGATACGAGTACGATTCGACATTGGACTACTCAAGTATTCGAATACTGACTACCGACTCGATACGAGTACGATTCAACGTTTGAACACTCGAGTATTCGAACACTGACGACTGACTCTATACGAGTACTATTCAACGTTTGAACACTCAAGTATTCGAACATTGACTACCGACTCGATACGAGTACGATTCGACATTCGAATACTCGGGTATTCGAACACTGACTGTCGACTCGATACAAGTACGATTCAACGTTTGAACACTCGAGTATTCGAACCCTGACTACCGACTCGACACGAGTACTATTCAACGTTTGAACACTCGAGTATTCGAACATTGACTACCGACTCGATACGAGTACGATTCGACATTCGAATACTCGAGTATTCGAACCCTGACTACAGACTCGACACAAGTACGATTCGACGTTCGAGTACTCGAGTAACCCAAGTACCCGAACGACTCTACCGTACCGAGATGCTTGACCGCTTCGCGAGTCGCTGCGTCCGTACGCGTTCGTGTGCGCGCGTATCATCGATCATCTTCTAAGAATCATCGATTTCTCTCGCGGCGACGATTCGTCCGTACGCTACCCGATAATCGACCGCTGCCGAGACGCAATATTTAAATACGTCGCCGGTATCCGCTCGCGTACGATGTAAACGTACGAATGCTTTCTCGTTTGAATAATGTACGAACGACGCGAAAACACGCGTCGACGATAAATAAATAACGAAAATTAAATACACTCGAGAAAATTACATACTGAACGATATCCATTTCGTCGATACAATTCTGCTTTCCCTCGATACAATTCTGCTTTCCATCACCGCAGCAATATGTACTGTTCACAATTCGAAAGAAGTCGTTCGTAAGATTGGTCGTTCCGATCCTCTCCGATACAAATTTCGAAAAGTATCGCGCAATCGTAAATAATAATAAAATCCATAAAAAACGAAGAAAAGTTGCCCAGATACACAAATACACCACTCTCCTCTCCGTTCTACCAAACATGACTTCTCTTCAACCGTGCACACTACATATTTCCAAAATACGATTCGCCTGATATTTCCAAAATACGATTCGCCTGATATTTCCAAAATACTACGCTCGAGTATCGTGTACCATCGTTCGTATCACCCGGTACGTTTCCTCGCCATTTTGCAACGCGAAGTACACGATTTACGACGAACGAAGACGACGTACGATCGGTGAAACGCGCGCGACTCGAGGCGCTCGCGCCGATTGTACAGTCGCGGCGTTGTTTATTGCGTTATCGCCGGTTTATCGTTAACTATCGTGCGATAGGTCGACGTCGAAATGGCACGCGTACCGTTCTTCCGTTACCCGACGAACGATTCTCCATCACGGACCCGCGAAACTCGAACCAGTAACAAACACGAGTTTCGATGATTCAAAATTGACCCCGATCGATCGGTTGCGTAACGATCGTCTCGTTGAACAATTCGGGAAAAATTCGACTCGATTCGACGATTCTCCGTATCGCGATCTCCCCGCGAGAAACGAACGTTGGGTTCTTCTTATTATTATTATTGTTACTACCATTGCATCCACGTATCCCCGTGCGTTATCGCGGTCGAATAGAACCGCTATTGCAGAAGGAATACGTCAGTGGTACGACCGAGGATTCGATAACGTTATACTTAATGAAACACTTAACGCGCGATAAGATCGGCACGGATCTTGTCGATGGTGCCTTAAGTACCGGTATAATGAAACGCACAACGAGACGGATAACAAATTTCATTTAATCTATATTAAAGAGGACACGGTTGATAAACTTGAAAATAAATACCTTTCGAGTACGCCCGTGAAACTACGCCGACGTTCTACCGTCCAATAATATTCGTTCGCGTTGGTACACAATTATTTCGATACCTCTCGAACGTTACCACGCGCGAAAAATTCATTATACACGTGTAGGTGTCGTATACGTGTAACCGGCAACGAGATAAAATACAACGAGCAATCCACCGGTAACTCGAACCGAATTTGTACGAAAACTTGTACGCCCTTTATCTCGAAACCGCGGTTTCCGTTCTTCTTTCCACCACCCACACACACACACACACACATACACATACACACATATATATACACATACACCTCGTTTTCGCGTCTCTCGTATTCTTAATTCCGGTCGTTCGTTATTTCAGCGAACGGAATGCATCATCTCGCGGCGAGATACGCACAACGAAACGGAACAACCGTCGCCGTTGTGAATAAATAACGAGTGCCCGTAACCGGCGGCGAGCGGGTTTTTAAAAATAATTCCAGCGTAAAGGGTTAATGGCGATAATGACGGTAATTTCGAAAGCAGGTGATACGTCGCTTATCGCGCCGGATCCGATTATAAATGCGTGCTCGATAACTCGATAGCAATTTCGTGTTACTTTAATGGACGATAATCGGAAAGGAGTAGCGGTATCTCTCGTTATTAAACAACAGATGACACTCGACGATTAATTCCCTAAAAGGACCGTGCGAAGGGGGATAGAGACCACGAGAGAGACAAAGAGAGAGAAAAAGAGAGGGAAGCGAGAGACTAATCGGTTCCGAATTTTTCAACCGGACCGGAATTGAACATTTTTCTTCGTCTGTTCCCTTTTCTCCGTAGTTTCTTCTCTTTCTTTTTTTTCTATTTTTTTTTTTCAATTCTTTCTCTTTTCCTTTCCTTCCCCCCTTTTCTCCCCGCCGCGACGTCGGCTCGCGAGGCAGGTGAAATTACTCGGGCGCGTCGAGGTAACCTCGCGCGATCGCGCGGCTTCGATAGCAATAATCGTCACATAATTTCGCGTAATGACGTCGGAATAATATCGTCGATACCGTTCGGCCGTTTCGAGACCGGCCCGAATAAATTAAACGGAAATTTATCGCCGCGCCAAGTCGCCGGCCGAGGAAGTCAAATTGCTGCCAGCGAGTTCATATATCAGCGAGCCGTGTTTGCGCTTTCGCGCAGCCCGGCCGTACACGCGTATATCGCCGCGGAAATTGAACTCGTTATATGTTAATGCGGGAGTAAACGAGCGTCTCTCGAGCCGCCTAAAACGTTCCTCGTCAAAATACACCCATTTGTCACCGCTATCGCGCCCGGGGTAAGGAGAAAAGTGAAAGAAGGAGGAAAAAAAATTGAAAAGGGGGCCAGGGGATAAAAAAAGAACAACGAAAACGAAAACGAAGAGTGAAAGAAAGAACTCCGGACACGCGAAACGAACGACCGACTCGGAACGAGCGCGAATGTCTCGTCGTGTACGCGTTTTCGCGCGTAATTGGTACAAGCAACCGCGCACTCGGTGGGGAGGGTGGTGGGGAAGAAAAAAAAAAAAATTGTGCTTTCGAACAAAGGATTGTTACGTTGCGTCGCTAACCCGCGAATACGGGAACGACGGGTACGCGCCATTTTCCTGGAATTCCACCACCCGGCGGCACCCGCCTCGGACGCCTGAAATCGTAACCGGTGGGGAATTCTGGGAACCGAGCGCGCCAATTAGCTGTTTTGCACGCGGAACGAATAAAAAAAAAAAAAAAAGAAAAAACGAGGAACGCGCGAGATCGAAAAAGGCGCGGTTGGTTCTCGCGGTGTGCATCTTTCGACGAAATATTTACCTACAATCGGTGGAAAGATCTCAGAGATCGTCGAACCGTGTTCCCGGTGGAAATTTCACGCGCGTTTCGCGATGGAACTACGCGTTCGTTGGATTTTTCCTAATGGTGGCTTGTTTGTTACGTTTTGTCTTTCGATTGAACTTATTGAACAGTACTAGGTTGCTCGATGAGAATTATTGAACAGTATTGTAGTCGATGAAACTTATTGAACAGTATTGTAGTCGATGAAACTTATTGAACAGTATAGTACTCGATGAAACTTATTGAACAGTATAGTACTCGATGAAACTTATTGAACAGTACTAGGTTGCTCGATAAAACTTATTGAACAGTATAATACTCGATGAAACTTATTGAACAGTATAGTACTCAATAAAACTTATTGAATAGTATAGTACTCGATCGATTGAACAGTATAGTACTTAATGGATTGAACAGTATAGTAGTAGGTTGCTGGATAAAACTTTCTGAACAGTATAGTAGTCGATGAAACTTTTTGAACAGTATAGTGCTCGATGAAACTTATTGAACAGTATAGTACTCGATGAAACTTATAGAACAGTACTAGGTTGCTCGATAAAACTTATTGAACAGTATAGTACTCGATGAACGTTATTGAACAGTATAGTACTCGATGAACGTTATTGAACAGTATAGTACTCGATGAACGTTATTGAACAGTATAGTACTCGATGAAACTTATTGAACAGTATAGTACACGATCGATTGAACAGTATAGTACACGATCGATTGAACAGTATAATACTTGATCGATTGAACAGTATAGTACTTGATCGATTGAATAGTATAGTACTTGATCGATTGAACAATATAGTACTTGATCGATTGAACAGTATAGTACTTGATCGATTGAACAGTATAGTACTAGGTTACTGGATAAAACTTACCGAACAATATAGTACTCAATAGAACTTATTGAATAGTATAGTACTGGATGAAACTTATTGAACAGTATAGTACTCGATGAAACTTATTGAACAGTATAGTACCGGCTCGATAAGTTTCCTCGTTCAATGAAACTTATTGAACAACCTATTAGAATCCCATAAATCTAGGTCCCAATTTCTCGACAGACTGATTTACACGATATTTTTCAATCCACCGTGAAAAATTTAAATAACTACGTACAAGTTGCACGCAGAGACTGTTTATATTCGTGATTAAATATTTTTTCATTGTTAACACGTCGAACGCCAGGGTGGTCACCGGCGTAATACTCGTAAACCATTCTCGTTGGCAATGTTGTAAAATGTTACGAGTGGCTCTAGAAATTAACGTATATTTTTACTCTCTACGCCACGGTGATCACTGGTGATTATACTCGTAAATTCTTCTCGTTGCCAATGCTGTGCAGTAATACGAGCAGATCGACAAATTATCGAATATTTTTACATTCTATAATACTTTCAACGAATACCGTGTACATCCTTAAGTATGGAAAACCGGCGCGGTGAACGCGTTCGTATATATTTCGGCCGTAGTCTACGGGATCGATCCATCTCGATCGAGATACTGGCACTGGAAAAGTATCGGTAATTAATGTCACCGTGGAACATCGTGTCTACGTAATCGAACACGCTCGTAATTTGCATCGTACGCGCGTCTAAGAAAACGAGATCGGTATCACGCAAGGAGAACGAGACGTTAACGCTACCCCGGTAACCGCTTAATTAAACTTAATAATCGCGGCGATATACAACCGCCAAACAACGGAAAAAACCGTCTATCTTGCCGATCATAATAGCGTCGTACCTGTTGCGCGCGAGTATAAAAACGATATATATATATACATATATTTATAAAAATAAAAAATAAATAAATAAACGAACCAACGTCGCAACAAAATCAACACGATCCGTAATAAATATGTCAATGGGTTCTTAATTACGGGCCGCGACACGGTTTACATAATAATCTCGCGTTAATAACTTCTTTCCAATCTCCCAGCGATGGAGATCGCCTTAAGTGTCGCTCACCCGATTTGCTCTTAAGCGTATCGAGCAATCTCCGTTTACAGCGAACAATTAAACAACTGAGAAACGTTGAACGATTTCTCGACTCGCGATCGTGAGCTTTCCAGTGCTCGAAATGTATATAGAAACCGCGAGGATCGTAAGTGAACGCGTTCGCGCGCGGGAGGGGAGTCACTCGGTGACCTTGAGCGGCCAAACAATTGCGCTCGCACCATAGATGGATGCTATCCGCGTTCGAGCGCTTCGTTACGCGTTTTGAAGCGTCCGAACGATTCCAACGATTTTAATTTACGATAGGTGGATTGTTTATGGGTACTGTTAGCAGTTAGAAACGCGTCACACGTTTGAAACTTACCGAGAAATCGACTACAAGACCGGAATTGAGCCATGTAATTTTTTATCGATTCGGTCGATCGAAATTCAAATGTTAATTTTAACACGAGTTATTTTGTAGAGGGAATTTAGTAGAAATTAACGGTGAATACCGCGAATATTTTTTCTATTTTGTTACAGAGTTGCAAAGGTTAGTGTTATCGTTGGGTTAGAGAACAATTTCTGTCCTATTTCGATGCGTGTATCGCTCGGTTGAAACACAAGTGTAAATACGTCGTTTGGGGACTTGTTGTTCTACCTGTACCTCGTACGATCAGACAGAACTGTTTTCGATAACCTTCGTCCGTTACTTGCCATTTGGATGTTAATAGAACGTGACATGTTTTCTTCGAAACACACGTTCACCAACCCACTGGGAATATTCCGCGAAAATAACCGCGAATTTCAAAATCGAAAATACATTTCCCAATATCTGGTTTATCATACTACACAGGGATCTCACCTATCCTGTATTATTTAACCAAATGTGTAGGACGATAAGTATCGTGTGATTTTTCCTGTAACTGACTAAAGAAAACTGCAAAGAAAGTAACGACCGAACTAGCGGACCTTTTTTGTCAATAGAAAAACACGGTCCCTAAAACCGAACGTGGCCCGTTCACCATCAACACGTGGCACTGGCCGAGTCGTCGTTGCGTTTATCCGAAAACTAACCCCCGAAGTACGCGAAACGTCGCGTAAATCATTTCGCGGACGGTATTTTCCACGACGATCCTTTGATCCTGATCCTAACTCGTAAACGCCACCGCGATCTCGCTATTAATCGTTCCGTGAGCCAGTCCTCTCGAAGTCTGCGTCGCGAAGGGCCCACGGGAGACAGAGAAGGAGAAGGAGGATGAGGAGGAGAAAGAGGAGGATGAGGAAGAGGACGAGGGATGGGTTACGCGGGCATATATCGCGACGGAACTTCTCCGCGGTAAATTAGCTCGCGGTAAATGAGGATGAAATGAATCCCGGTAATTAATACGGCAGGGGAGTTACTTCGAGAGAAGAGAGAGAGAGAGAGTAAGGGAGAGAGAAAGAGAGAAATAGAGAAAGATAGGTTAACCGCGCGTTGTATCGTCGCGAAGCGCCCTCTTCTTCCCGCGCTCCGGTGGAAAATGGTGGGGTGAGCGGGAAACGGTTCGCGCACGTAGCGGCCTTTCTATTCGTAGAGCGTGTCGAAATCGTTCGGGTCCAGGACGCCCACGGGAAACGCGATAAATAGGATCAACGAAAACGGTGCGTCTCACGGCGGCGAGATTTTCCCGCGACGTTTTGTTTTCTCGCGTGGGAGCTCGAGAAAGACGTATTGGAAAAAGAGAAGAAGAAGAAGAAGATGAAAAAAAAAGAAATAAAGAAATAAAGAAGCAACAGCAACGAAGAAACGTACACGAGCCGTGTGTCGCCACCGTTTTGTTTCTTCCTCTCAGATTTCTTTTTTTCTTTTTTTTTCCGTTCGCTCTACCCCGTTTATAAGCGTCCATATTTTTCCCGGCGCGGACGTGTTTACGAAAAACGGGATTCCACGTCGCGCTAAATAGTCGTAAGATATTTCGACGCCTCCGTCGACCGGCTACAAATTTCGTCCCGATAATTTACCGCCGATACCTAAATAGCGTCCCGTGAAATTGGACGAGCTCTATCGTCCCGCACGGGGTATAATCCTCGCCACGGGTCCACGATGGTGGTGAGTATCGCGCGTTCGTTCATTCCTATGCGAGTTTCTTAATTCATTTCGGATCAACGACGGCGTAACTCTCGCGCGGAACGAGACGCGCGGGCCCTCCGGGCCCCATAGTCGGGGCCTGGCCGCGGACGCGCGCGCGCTGATCCCTTCCTCCGTTCGTGAGGTGGCTATCGTCGCTGTAGATGGCGGTTCGGGCGGATCTTTAATTAAATCGACGCGCGGTTCGGGCCTTCGTAATCGTTCGCGCGGTACCCGGGTTCGTTTCTCTATTTCTACGGGCGTAAACGAGTCCTCGTCCGGTTGGTGAGCTTCGCTCGCGCGCTACGGAGCCGGCCGATGCAAAAATAGACGAGAAAAAAAAGCAGCCACACGGACCCTGGCCTCGGAAGGGAACGAGGTAAACCGAACTTTCGTGAACAAAGAGTCGACGTAGACGACGACGAAGATGGTAGCTGGTGGAACACCTCGAGGCCGTGGGACACGCGCGTACGTGTACGTGTGTATGTGTGTGTAGGCTCGTGTGCGTCCTCCCGCACGCACTCACGCACTCACGCCTTTTGCCTTCGTATCTCGAACGCCTCCCCTCCCTCGACCCTCCACGGTCGTTTCGTTTCTCTCAGGGAACGTTCCGCGTCCTCCGGGCCGCGTCTGGAGCCATTCACGCCCTGCTGGGTTTCCCATCGGAACCTTTTAAAAGCCGCTTTCACCCCCGCGGCACCGAACCACCGCCGCGAAAACCCTACGAATCCCAGGGCCTGCAGGAAAGGCTCCTCTCGGCGACGACGACGTCCCTTATTCCTCGGTTACCTTCCTACGATGTTTGCCACCCCTGGGCTCTCCCTCGGCGACTCGCCTCGTCGACGATTCGGTGACGCGAACGCGTTCGCAAATCAACCCCTCGAAGGGTCGAACGAATTCCCGACGGATTTTCCAGACCAGGCTTCACTCGTGCCTCCGTGTTCCGACGTACGACTGGCCTCCAAGAGGTTTTCGGAAATCGGGGGACCGTGGAGAGCACGCGATCCACCCGCTTCGAATGTAACCATTTCGAGGTTTAAAGAGACTTGAACAGTGATCTTTTTTATGCCTTGGGTTCTCTAGTTTGAATAGAGCCTCTAGAGAAGTACAAGTATTTGTAGAGGTGGTAGAGTTGGATTCTTTTTGTACTCAATTTGTATTATTATCTAGGGGATCCTTATAAAATTTATCATGAACAATGTTGGAATATATATAGCGAACTCGAGAGTACAGCGATGAGTGCACGCTCTGATAATAACGATTTCGAAATTGGAAGATTCTTGAAAAGTGATTTTTCTTATGCCTTGTGTCCTCTAGATTGAATAGAGCCTCTAGAGAAGTACAAGTATTTATAGAGGTGGTAGAGTTTGATCCTTTTTGCACTCAATTTGTATTATTATCTAGGGGATCCTTATGAAATTTATCTGGAACCATGTTGGAATATATATAGCAAACTCGAGAGTACAGTAACGTTTTGAAACTAACGAGTTCAAATTTGGAAAATTCTTAAAAAGTGAGTTTCTTCATGCCTTAGGTCCTCTAGATTGAATAGAGCCTCTAGAGAAGTACAAGTATTTATAGAGGTGTTAAAGTTGGATTTGCTTCGCACCATTCTCAATTTATAGGTATTATTATCCAGGAGATCCTTAACAATTTATTTGAACAATGTTGGAATCTAACCAGCGAACTTAAGAGTACAGCGATGAGTGCACGTTCTGAAAGTAACGATTCGAATTTGGAAGATTCTTAAAACGTGATTTTTTTTATGCCTTGGCTCCTCTAGATCGAACTCAACAGCGAACGAGAATACAGCGACGAGTGCACGCTTCTCGAAAAGTTTGTTTTCGTTTGAGCCCTCTACGTTGAATAGAGCCTCTAGAGAATTCCAAGTATTTATAGCAGCGGTGAATTTTACACTGGATTCTCTTCGCACCATTGTCAATTTGTATTATTATCAAGCAATTTATTTTAAACAGTGTTGGAATCTGAACAGTCAACTCCAAAGTACAGTGACGCTCCAAAAGTAACGATTTCAAATTGGGAAGATTCTTCATAAGTTTTTCTTACGTTTGAGTCCTGTAATGAATAGAGCCTCTAGAAAATTCCAAGTATTTATAGCAACGGTGAATTTTACACTGGATCCTCTTCGCACCATTGTCAATTTATACCTATTATCACAGGGATTCTTAACAATATATCTCGAACAGTATTGGAATCTAAACAAGCAACTTGAAACATTCTGGAAAAATTATTTTTCCTATAAATACACCTTCTAGCGTATACCAAGCTTTCGCAACAACGTTGAATTCATCATTGCACCCTCTCCACACAAATTCTTAACTCTGACTATCTCACGTCGATCCATCCCCCATCTTTACCTTAAGAAACTATCAAAAATGGTTAATTTTACAACAGAAGATTTCAAGTCGCGGTTACGATATTCCTTCCGCAATCGTCCGTATTGCTCGTGAAGATTGGATCACTCGTTACTCCGGAAAAGTTGAATTTCAGAGAAAGCGAACACGCTCCAAGATACGTGCGATCGCCGTTTCTTTGAATTCCTTGTATTTTTTCTTTTATCATTCACTCGACGATCGTAACGAAATTTCGTAACGCGCGCGATGGTGAACGGTGAACGAAACGGTGAAACGTTCCTCGTTCGCTAAATCCCGCGTCTCGTGGAAACGATCGGACCCGTGACGCCACAGACACGCACACACACACACTTCCACTTTCGTTCGATTCTTCGAAGTGGTCGGGCGCGCACGGAAGCGATGAAACCCGATGGAATTAAGAAATAAAATTCAAATCCCCCGGCAGGAGAAACGGCCGGGGCGAAGATAGCCGGTTGATTACAAGTATTTGTTTTAATTGGAAGATGCTCGAGCCCGGGCGATCCGCACGACGGTAGGCGAGTTAAGGAGAACGTTCGTGGAAAACGTTAAGTATGGTTTATCGATGATCCGATACGGGGTGTAGCGGTGCGTGACGCAGGTGTAAAGAGAACGTAGACGCTTCCACCGATCCCGATGATGAGGAATAATTTACCGGTACGAACGTGTAATTTCGACGTAAGTGCCCGGGGAAGGGCCCCCAACCCCCTCTACGTTCGTTATGGCCGCGAATTTACAATGTTGCGATTCCGCGTTCGATACAACGAAGAATTAGGCTCGCGCGAGGTGGCCAACCAAGTATCCAACCAATGGCCCCGTCAACACGTGATCGTACACGGAATAGTTTGGAATCACTCTATTGTATCATTATCCTGGAAATCCTTAACAATTTATCTTGAACAAGGTATTATTGTATAAATTAATAGGTATGTTAATAAGTATAAATCGAGAATGGTGCGAAGAGAATCCGAGGTAAAACTCACCGCTATAAATGCTTGGAATTCTCTAGAGGCTCTATTCAATGTAGAGGACTCGAACGAAAGAGGAACTTTTAAAGAATCTTCCCAATTCGAAATCGTTACTTCTTAACACTGTTTCAAATAAATTGCTTGATAATAATACAAATTGACAATGGTGCGAAGAGGATCCAGTGTAAAATTCATCGCTGCTATAAATACTCGGAATTCTCTGGAGGCTCTATTCAATCTAGAGGGCTCAAACAAAAACAAACTTTTCGAGAAGCGTGCACTCGTCGCTGTATTCTCGTTCGCTGTTTAGTTTCCAACATTGTTCAAGATGAATTGTTAAGGATTCCTTGGATAATAATACAAATTGAGCGCGAAGAGAATCCAACTTCACCACCTCTGTAAAATTCATCGCCGCTATAAATACTTGGACTTCTCTAGAGGCTCTATTCGATCTAGAGGACACAAGGCATAAGAAAAATCACTTTTAAAGAATCTTCCCAATTCGAAATCGTTCCTTTCAGAACGTGCACTCGTCGCTGTACTCTTGAGTTCGCTGTTTAGATTCCAACATTGTTCAAATAAATTGTTAAGGATCTCCTGGATAATAATACCTATAAATTAAGAATGGTGCGAAGCAAATCCAACTTTAACACCTCTATAAATACTTGTACTTCTCTAGAGGCTCTATTCAATCTAGAGGACCTAAGGCATGAAAAAAATCACTTTTCAAGAATCTTCCAAATTCAAAATCCTTAGTTTCAAAGCATTACTGTACTCTCGAGTTCGCTATATATATTCCAACATTGTTCAAGATAAATTTCATAAGGATCCCCTGCATAATAATACAAATCGAGTGCAAAAAGAATCAAACTCTACCACCTCTATAAATACTTGTACTTCTCTAGAGGCTCTATTCAATCTAGAGGACACAAGGCATAAGAAAAATCACTTTTAAAGAATCTTCCCAATTCGAAATCGTTACTTCTGGAGCGTTGAGTTATTACTGTACTCTCGAGTTGACTGTTTAGATTCCAACAAACGTCGAATAGTCGTCGTTTTATTAACCGGCACGTCTTTCCACGAACGATCGCCAATATATTCGATCATCCGGCGAACCGAACCGTCTTATCTGGCGCGCGCGTTATCGGAGAAATCGAATTTTAACGCTCGCGGTATCGAGCGATCGGCACTCGACTCGATCGTGAGAGCGAAAAAGAAAAAAAAATAAAGAAAGAAAAAAAAAGTGAGAGAGAAAAAAGAAAAAGAAAGAAAAGTGACCGGAAACGAGCACTTGGAACCGCTCGATTACGTCACATAAACGACCATCGTGGCGTACGATCGTCAGGTGATACACCGGCAAAAAACAATCTCAATATCGAGGCCCGATAAAAACCGAAACTCGGTCGACTACTTCAAAAATTTTCTCCGCCCCGCCACCGTTCACGATGATCGTCGGATAACCGGTACGCAACGATCGTTTCCACGAATTTCGATAACTCGCACCGTGTATATATCTCGTTGCTCGTCGAGACTCTCACGAGGATCGACCGCGACCACGACGAATCCGAGTGAGCAGCCTAATAGAGAGGAAACTTTTCGAAAGTCATTTAATTCTTTTTTTTTTCTTTGGTGAATAAGAATCGCAATTTTTCTTAGAGTGTACTAACTTTTTATCCAATTATAAGAGTGGTAGGTAAAAAGGGTACTCGCGTATGCAAAAAGGGTACTCCTTCTTGTATACTGAATTACACGTGTTCGACGTTTATATACAGAAACATAGCTCCGATCGCGAGTTATCATCGTGCAAAGTAACCGGAGAAACTTGACAACGCGACTCTTCTAAACTGCTCGCGCGCTAGCAAAGAACCGTGGTACAAGATGGCGCGTGTTTCGCGTTTTGCGAATTCGATTTCGTAAACGAAGCAACTCGGGCTGAGATTCCAACACTTGAGCTTGTACCAAAATCACAGAGAAAAATCATTCGAGTCGAAGAAGGGACTTTGGTGTCGCGCGGTACCGATCTCCATCGAAACGCAACTTTACGCAAGAACGTCGACGAAATTCGAAAGAAAAAGTACACTCGCAAAATTTCGCCGACCGAATTGCAACGACAAAGTACGCTTACTCGTAAAAAGAAAGAAAAAAAAAAGAAAAAAAATAATACCACCAGCCGAGGTATCGTCGTTTATCTGCGCGGCGTATAAAAAATTTAAAGCGAACGCCGCGCGATAAGATAAATCAACGCGACAATGTTTGCAATTATATAACACGGTGTTACACAACAATGAGTTTTTCGTGCGATGGGAACAACAACAATAATAATACTTACAATAATAATAATAATACTAATAATAAGAATACAAATAACAACAAAGATACTCGTCGAAGAAGCACGCGGATAAACATTCTAAATGTAACAAACAAAACGTTTCTTCCGTGCTTACGTAAACGAAAGTTAGTCGCGCGCGGAAGAGACGTTGGTTCGTTCGCGAACAAAGGGTACAGTTGAACGAAGCGGCACCTAACCTCGAAACGCGCGCGATTGGCGCCCTCGCGCGTCGCCTCCTATTAAACTCGACCCTTTTTCGAGGATTTCGTGCGCGTTCTTCCGAGACCGTACGCCGTGACGTTGCGGTAAACGCGTCGCCCTAAACGCGGCCCTAGGACCACGGGAGAGCAATACGCGCGCGCAATTCGCGCGAAAAAAAAAGATGGCGGACTTGGAGATACGAATGGACAGTCTCTGCACTCGACTACTTTGGAACGATCCCCCTCTATGCTACGTTTCTACTCGTCTCGGTGGTACCGCGTCCTTTCGAGCTGAACCATGTGTCTTTTCCTCGGCGCTGAAATCAACGAGCGTCGCGAAATCAAATCGTCTTATACATCACGGTCCAGACCTCGATCGCGGTTCTTTTTCGCGAGAGATTACAGGTTAGGGTGAGTCCACGCTGCGACACTCGAACGAAACTTAATAACGCACCGCGCATGCTCCGTGGTGAGAAACAAGGTTAAGGTCTGCGAGCGCGGGACGACGAATTGCGAGTGCCGCGTTCGATACTTATCGAGAAGTTTCGAACGCTCTCGAGATCGAGGTTGCACTCGATCCAACGTTTCCGAGAAATTCCAACGATTCCGTATCGTACGAGGAAACATTCCTACCGGTATTGACTCTCGATCGAGAGTTTGCGGTGATATTAAAATAATTCTCCGAGTAATCCTCGGTGAAGTTAAAATCTGTGTGTTCCTCGAGCATGGGGCACTATGGGTACCTCTGCGAACCCTTTACGTTTGTATTTTCGAACACACGTATAGTAGATCTCTTGGAATTGTATCGAGTCTTTCAGAAAGTCATTTTACTTTTTTTTTTTGGTGAGGATGAAACGCAATTTTTTTTAGAGTGTACTAACTTTTTATCAAATTATGTATTTTCTATTTGGGAAAACGAAATTACTTTTCAAATAACCCAATATTTGAAAATATTGAGTGAGGTCTATTTGAAAATATTGAGTTAGGTCTGGGTTGGGTCTATTTGAAAATATTGTGTTGTTTGGAAAGTGATTTCGTTTTTTTTTTTTTTTTGATGAAAATATGGAACACGCTTTTTTTAGAGTGTACAAACATTTTATCAAGTTAAGTATTCTCTATTTGGGAAAACGAAATTGCTTTACGAACAACTCAATATTTGAAAATATAGGGTTAGGTCTGGGTTAGGTCTATTTGAAAATATTAAATTAGGTCTGGGTTAAGTGTATTTGAAAATATTGGGTTCTTCGAAAACTCATTTTTTTTTTTTTTTTTGATGAAAATGAAACACAATTTTTTTAGAGCCTATAAAGATTTTTTTAGAGTGTACAGAGTGCACTATTTTCGATCCGGGAAAACTTCGCGGTTTGGAATTCAAATTTGAATTTAAATATTACGTTCTTGTAGAGTGTAAACGTGTGTATGCGAAGTATTAGGTTGTCATTTCGTTTTTTTTTTTTTGATAACAATGAAACACAATTTTTTTAGAGTGTACATTTTATCAAATTATGTATTCTCCATTTTGGAAAACGAAATCACTTTCCAAACAACTCAATATTTGAAAATACTAAGTTAGGTCTGGGTTAGGTCTATTTGAAAATATTGAGTTAGGTCTAGGTTAGGTCTATTGAAAATATTGAGTTAGGTCTAGGTTAGGTCTATTGAAAATATTGAGTTAGGTCTGGGTTAGGTCTATTGAAAATATTATGTTCGGAAAGATACTTCGTCTTTTTTTGGTGAAAATGAAACACGATTTCTTCAGAATGTATACAAATTTTATCAAATTACATATTCTCCATTTTAGAAATCCGAAATTACTTTCCAAACCACCCAGTACATAAAACTGTTCCATACCAGATAAATTTTACAACTTAAAGGATTTTCTCGAGACAACGCTTTCCGATAGCAAAGAAGCCTCGAGTACAAAGGGTTAGGTCTAAGTTACGTCTATGTTAAATCTAGTTTAAAAACAACCGAATATTTAGAAATTTCGTTAACCCGATTGGTCTCCGTGCGCCCTGAATAGATTTCAATCGGTGCGCGCGAACCTTGACGTCCGCGCTGCTATCTGCTCGGTATCTGCCGAGTAGAAGACACTTTCCTTATCTCGTGCGTCGATGTTCGATAAGCGCGTGCGTTTTAAATAGGTTTTAACGCGCGTTCTCCTCGCCCGAAATCGACTCGACCGTTTACCGGTTATGCGTACACGCGCGACCGGAATGGCGGTTTGATGACATTAAAAGCGATTACCTAACCGTTGACTATGTTTGGACATTGCACCGCGAGTAAGTATAGAACACGGTGACCACGTTGGTAGCGACACCGACACGAGCACGAAACGTAGACCGGTGAAAAACTAGCGGTGCTATTATTGAAGTTTCCCTCGTGTGTCTCGTTCGCGATATTTATTCTAAAAGATATACTCTCGCGAATACTGACGACGCGTCTACAAACGTAGTTCTCGGCTCTGTGTACGAAACGAACCGACGATATACGTCCTCTTTGTTTGTTCGTCGGTAACAAGTTCAAAGGAAACGGTGATTTTTCTAAGGATACTTATTAATAGTCACCGAGAATCGCGAGTCTCGATATATGTGAACCAGCCTCGTGACAATGAAAACCCGTGGAAAAAGATCCGGTAGTAAAGTTCCCGAAGAGTCACGATTCGACGGACAGACACACACAAATACACAGGCGTACACACCAGATGGCGGTGAAATATCGTATAGTAATGACGGCAACAATTTAACGTTAATTACCTCCGGGCTAAGGGCGCCATGGGGGAACACCGGTCGCAGTTTCGTGAGCGTCGGCTTTAAAAACGTCTAGATGGAAAAGGATGCCAGTCTGGCCACGGCGAGATCTATTTGAAGCCCTAAAGACTCCGTTAAAGCGGCAGTAACTCGACGTTAAGAAGGCGTGAACGTTAACGGTACGAGTGACGGGACACGTGGTATTTTTATGCGCTCCGCCGAAACGTTTCTTACCGGCCGAGTAAATTTTTACGAGGAATTTCGCGATCGCGGCATGGTTCACCCTCTCGCACACAAATCGCGGGAAATCTTCCGAAAGGATGCCGGTTTCTCGCTTTATTTACCCCGTGTGGATTTTACACCAGCCGTGAAAGACAAACGAGACTTCTACGATAGCCCCCACCCCTTTTCTCGCGAGTGCATCACTCCCCCCGCGAGTGGATCACTCCCCCCGCGAGTGGATCACTCCCCCGCGAGTGCACGCCCCTCCTACTGCTGCTTCGTTCTAACCGTTTGGAAAAGACGAGCCACGGGGAAATATTCCCCACACTTTGCACGTGATATTTGCAACACGTTCGCCAGGACCGCGTTACAAGTGTCGGTAGGAAATTTTTATACCACCTTTTTATTCGGCGGATCGATCCAAGTCGGCGAGAAAAGCGGCCTCAGGTGCCGCGGGCGTTTCGCAATTTATTTCGCAATAAATCCTAGTACCGATAAACGTATCCGCGCCCGGGAAATAAAAAACGAGGAAAAAATATCTACTACACATTCCGGCGAGAAACTGAGAGGTTTCCACACCTGCTGTTTACTTTGACCGAGGTACTGTATCGTTTCGTACTGGTTCAAAGGTTAACGTAAGGCTCTCGAGTGTGTGTCAATGAAATGATACGCTTTCTTCGTCGTACGTTCGATTGTACGTTGTTAATTAAATTGAAGGAATAGAGTTTGATAAAATGTTTATAAGTTATGAAGAAATTGTTTGTTCCTTGCTGTGAATGCGTCGTGAAACGATTCGCGAATGAATGAACACTCTTTGCACTGACAGACTGGTATTACGTTGTTTGGAAAGTTGTTATTGAATGGAAATGAGAGTCATTGTTAATTAAATGGAAGGAATAGAATTTAATGAAATGTTTATAAGTTATGAAGAAATCTTGTTTCGTTTTCATCGATGAAAAAATGAAATTTTGACGCGCGAAGTCCGAGTGTTCTTCTTGATGCTTATGTTGGGTTGTTCGGAAAGTAATTTTGTTTTCCAAAATGGAGAATGTGTAATTTAATAATGTTTATAGACTTTGAGGAAATCGTGATTCGTTTTCACCAGAAAAAAACGAAATGACTTTCCGAACAAACCAATATTTTCAAACAAACCTAATCCAAACCTTACTCAATATTTTCAAAGATTGTGTTGCTCCAAAAGTGATTTCGTTCTCCAAAATGGAGAATCTATAATTTAATAGAATGTTTGTACACTCTAAGAAAATTGTGTAACATTTTCACCGAAAAAAACGAAACGACAATCTAATATTTTACATACACGCGTTTACACTCTAGAAGAACGTAATATTTAAATTCCAATTTGAATTTCAAACTGCAAATTTTCCCGGATCGAAAATAATGCGCTCTATACACTCTAAAAAAAATGTTTATACACTCTAAAAAAATCGTGTTTCATTTCCACCAAAAGAAAACGAAATTGAGAATATATAACTTAATAAAATGTTTATACACTCTGAAGAAATCGTGTTTCATTTTCCCCCCAAAAAAAGACAAAATTTTCTCGCTCGAAATCCAAGTGTTCTCTTCGATGCTTCTACTGGGTCGTTCGTTCAAGTAATTTTGTTCTCCAAAACGGAGAATCTACAATTTAATAAAATATTTACACCTTCTAAAAAAAAAAAAACGAAACTTTACACGCGAGAAATCCGAGTGTTCCTCAATGCTTTTACCGTGTCGTCCATAAAGTAATTTCGTTCTCCAAAACGGAGAATTATTCGCCCAATAGAATCCACAATTTACTAAAATATTTACACACTCTGAAAAAATCTCGTTTCATTTCCACCAAAAAATTAACCTTTTGCACTCGAGGCTTCTTTGCTCCCAGAAACCGACGCCTAGGGAAAATTCTTTAAGCGGTAAAATTAATCCAGAATGGAACATTTTTATATATTTTGCATACATGCGTTTACACTCTACAAGAACGTAATATTTAAATTCCAATTTGAATTCCAGACCACGAAGTTTTCCCGCTCGAAAATAGTTCAATTTTAATACACTGAATTAGGTGGCTATCGAGAATCTCCTCTCGAGTCCAAAGAGTTAACACTTCCCAGCGACTATAGTTGTTCCTCAGAGGACACCACTTGCGTACCACAGACGACTATAGTCGCTGCGTAAATTTTCCTTCCCCGTAAATTTTCTCCACCCTCCAGATTCTCAATATTTAATCAAAGAACGAGTACATCGACACATTTGGAGAATAGTCTCAGCGTCGAATAGTATAAACGTTCCATAAACGGAGCTCGTACCGAACAAATGATAAAATGCAGTATACATCGGCAGGAATAACGAACGCCAATTACTTGAAAAGAAAGTTTTATTTCTCGAAAATCACTGCGAGAGAAACAATTCCTAACGTTGACAATTACTAATCATCGAGTCCACTCTTCGTCTCGAAATCCGCGACCGAATCTCTCTCGCGCGTCTACGATCGAGAGATCCCAATCGATCGCGTAAGACACGTTTCGAACGTTCGAAATCTCTGCACGAGGAACCGTGGACAACCCGAAGGACGTGCCCGCGATATCCTAGCACCTTGAATCCCGTCGGCGGAGAACCACTGTCGTTGGTTGATTCGTTCGCGCGAGCGAATCGAATTGTTGTCTAGATCGCGCCGCGCGACGAAAAGTTTCGTTCGGTACGGTTTCGGGTGGCAACACCCTCGTAGTCCTGACGAGTTGTCGAGGATGCGTCGTCCTAAGCGCGAGAAGGGTGTCCTTGTAACCCAGACGTCGAATAGTATAAACGTTCCATAAACGGAGCTCGTACCGAACAAATGATAAAATACAGTTTTCCTCGATTGAAAACAGTACACTGAATTAAATAGTGACTGAGGATCTCCTCTCGAGTCCAAAGGGTTAACTTTCCAAACAACGCACTAGAAACATCTAAAACACACAAACCTTCCACATAAAAAATTCGACCAACTCTCTCCCTCTCTCACATTCATCCCTGACTGAAATTCAATCTTCACGATGTACATACATCCGGATGTATTCTTTTTCTCAGAAACGACGTTCCCGAAACGTGTCCGTAATCGGTCCACGAGCACCGTCAATGGCGAACCGAGCTCGAGCTCGAGCTCGAGTAAGCTCCAAATTCGCGGAGTTCCACGCGGATGAGACACGCGTGCACCTTTAAAGAGCGTCGGGCAACCGGTTTCCGCGATGTTCGTGTAAGGTCGGTGCAACAGGACAGGGGCCCGGTAGGCGAGTACGTGCGAGAATCCGTGGCGTAATTGCCGATTCCGTCAATCATCGGGGCCAACCATCCCCCTCCTCTTCGTCCAACAGCGCCGAATCGGCCCGCGATGTCGGTTAAACACACCGGATAATAACAAAGTATGACCGGCTAACGACGGTATAATAACGCGAGTTAACCGACCGAACGATCCTCGAAGAATCCCCTAAACCCCTGCTATTTTTTCTTTTTTTTTTTTTTTTTGCGCAGTCACGCGCGAACAACACACGAAACGTAACTCTCCGCGATGTCTCGGCGGGCATTATTGTAACCGATCCGCGTACCGAGCTACAAAGTAATAATTTCGGCCGGTAATCGTGTAATCGTGTATCCGGGGCCAGACTTCTGTGTATCATTAACCCGGGGCAGAAGCGCCCGGGGAACGCGGAGATTTATATTTAAATCGGCGCCGATGCACGCCGTGCTGATGTTAAACTCCCGATAAACCGCAATTAAGTTTCCCGGTAAATTCGTTGCTCCGATCCAAGGTGTATTTGGGTAACGGAGAACTGTGTCCACGTGACGTTGGATTAAAAGTTACACGGTCGGTTTAACGAATACCGTTCGGGTCGAGAATACCTCCGAACGAGAATTCATCGATGGAGGGATAAGCGAGTGTCTCGGTATAGTTATTTTTCTCGCGCGAAAGGACACCGTCTGCATCGAGGACGTCTCTCGATTCCTCGTAACGCGAAACGTAACGAAAGAAACCTTAAAGAATTCCACGCTTTGGCAATTATTATTCTTTTCTCTCTCCACGTGACAAGTTTTTAGATCTCTACCGATCAGCTAACTCACAGTGTATCCCTGTTTCGTTCAACGCGCGAACTTTGTCAATTCGACGAACCCTATATATTTCAATCGATTGAAATTCGCCTCGTGGCAATGAAAACGAGATTTCACGAACGTTGTACACCGATCGGGATACCCCGACAATTAGAACCCGTCCGTGGATTTGTCACATCCAGTGATTATTATTATCTCGCGACAACATCGGACGAAAAAGCGTTCGGTAGATCACCGTGTCTCCGAGGCGAATCGGAAAACCCTTTCCAGTCGTTGGAATTGAGTGCTCGTCCGAGGACGGTGTTCGTGAACGGTAAACAAAAAGATAGCGATGCGGAGAGAGACCTGGTAGGGGTCTCGGAGCGAAAGAAGCACACGAGGGGGGGTAACGAGGCGAGGGACGAGGGGAGCGTAGGCCACGATCCTGAAAACCGATATTACGGAGATATCGAGGCGCTTCCGTGTCCAGGGCCGTAATTACACGAAGAGTCGAGGCGGCTGGCGGTTTCGCGCGTTATTGGCATTACGCGAGCGTACGTAAGGTACAGATGCTCGGGCAACGAAATCGAGCGAGGCCGTGCCGGGTACGTCGTGGGGACGCGACGGTGACGCGGAACGAAGACGCTCGTAAATTTAGCGATACGCGCGGGTCAATCGACGTCACTCGGATCGGCCGAGAGTCCCAACCGGGGTGTGCCTCTTCCGTGGCACGAGCGTGCCATTTCTCGGATCGAATTCGAGTCGCTCGAAGCACGCAGTCTCGTCTCTCTACGGATTACGATTCTCCGCGTTCGATACAGGTGAACGAGGAGAACGCGATACAAGTGAACGAGGAGAACGCGATACAGGTGAACGAGGAGAACGCGATACACCGTCCTTCGCGTTCTTACTCGGTTTGGGACTGTTCTGTAACGTCTCGAAGGTCGTCACGGTGTATCGCGTATCGAGCGCGCTTCGAGGTGCGACTTCGCCAGCTGGAAACGAGCTAGCCTAGAGCCACACCGGGTAACATCTTGAGGAACAAGTGGACGAAATTCGATCGGTCTTATCTCCCCTCCTACGCGCGGCGTGGCTCGCATCGTGCAAGTGAATAACGAAACGAACGGACCGAGCGTGGAACAATCACCGCGAGCGGGAAACCAGCGAGAACGAGATACGGTTAACGTTTGATAACCATCCGAGAACTATGTAATTACATACACTTCGATAGTATATTTTTTTTCTTTTTCTTTTTCTTTTTCCCTCTCGCGCAATATTTGATATTTTCTCGGTGGGCACCTCATCGTTCGCGGTGATAGCGATTTTCCAATCACGGTTGAACGTTGCGCGTAGAAAATGATCCGGAATCGTACGACCGAATTAGAAATCGTGTCCCCCTAGGTCCGATGGAACGTAGAGGGACGCCTACCGGCGGCGCGTGATCGCGTCGAGCCCGAGCAAGAGCACGTACGATCGACGTCCACGTCGTATTAATAATCACCGTCGCGCGTACGCGTTCCCGCGGGTTCGAGAAAACTCTTACACCGTGCGCATGCGCGCACCGTTTTCGCTTAAAGCTCAATTAATGCGCGATCATCGTTCACCCGGTAAATAAGTACCGCAAGAACAGTGGTAGTAATAACTTTATACTAATTATTCGCCGAAACGAAAAAGTAATTACCGTCGTTACGGCGCGCGCGTATGTATAATCGGTGAACAGATGTTCCAGCGTTGAAAGTCGACCCGTTCGACGTGTTTCGCCGCTGACAAATAACGGAAGGATCGCGATCGATGCGTTCACGGTGAACTTAACGAGCACCGGCCAATCGTTGCTTCTCATTACGCGTAACGAACGAATTCCCGAACCCGTGTGCGCTCCGAGCGATGCGTGCGCACCCTACGCGCGCATCCCCCACTCCCCGCCCCGCCCCGCGCCGCACGGGCTCGCTCGTCAGTTAATTGTTCGTCGCGCGCTCGTCGGTAACGTCGCGGGGAGAACCGATCGTCTCGAGATAGATCGCGTGTACCATCGCGATGCATTCCCGCCGCGGGGACGCGATTTCGTTTAACGATCGTTTCGTAACGATTATCGTTGCTCCTTCGACGACGAATTAATTAATATCGTTACGCGGGTGACTCGGGAACCGTAGTTACCTACACGAACCCATCCGACGCGTAAACGTACCGTTTATGCGACGCGTTTCACAGGTGCACGCCGGCATATCATTAACATCGTATTAGCCGGATCTATGTTAACACCTTGCTCGCCCCTATACGACGCTCGTCGGATACAAAAGGCGCTTCTACCTTAGTCCTCGTCACCACCGTCTGCCTCTATCGGTGCCACCGTACTCCCTACTCTATTCGCCTCCGCCCTCTGTATCACTCCGCGGCCCATTACTCATTTCCAGCGGTCTTTTTTATTGCCAACCGTGGAAACGTAAATCACGGGGAATATCTCTCGGCGATTCTATTATTTTCCACGACTTCCTACTTTCTTCCGCGAAACGAGATCGTTTCAAGAAAGAGAGAGACTACGGTGCGTCCCGGATAACAGGAACGTAATCAAATTCGCAAGATTGCAGTTATCCGGGTTCGTTCGAGTTCTCGCCAATCGGACTCCTTTATCTCCAACGAATAACCAGCCACGCGCGAACCGTACGACGAGAAGAGGGTACGAGATGCTCGGAGAGCAAAAATTACACCGATCATGCCTCCTCTTATGCGAGAGAACTTCAAAGCGACCGAAAACTTTTGCATTCGTTGCTGTACCCTCGCGAGAGCGTTCGCAGCGGATCGTCGATGTTCCCCGATAAAAAACGAGACGAAACGCGACCGTATTCGGAGCGCGTTTACTCGGACGTTCGTACGGATCGTTTTTGTCATACTTTCGACCACGCGTAATTAAAAGTAGTCCCGATAAAGTCATGCGCGCTCTTAAACGGTGAAACTGTACCGATCGGCTGAACGATACTGATGTAAAAGTTTCTTCGGTAGCTTTGAAGTTCGAGGAGCGCTCCATTCGACGATTTCGTTTCAGTTATCCGGGTATTGGAGCAGAGCCGCGAGAGCGACGATATGGAACACAATACACGAAACGTCAACGTAAAAACAATAACGCTCGGTATTTTGCGTTGGTTCCCTTCCGTACGTACTGTTACGGCCGTTGTATAATTTATATCGGTAGCAGGTTGCCATTCGTTGGCTCGTTTTCAGCGAAATATCCGACATAACTTCAGGCATTCCCCGAGCGTTCGCTCGTCCATAAAACGAACCGAACGCTGTTCCAGCGCGGGAATCTCATTAATGCGTAACCTTGAAAATGCCGGAAAATTTAATCGACGCTGCTTAGCGTGCACGGTACACGATCTCACGGGAGTCGTTCGAATTAATCGACAGAGTTTAACGCAAACCGTCGAGTTTTTCGCGTTAACCAGGTGTTCCGTGAACGCAAGAGAATAGGTACACACGAGCCAGTCGGCGGACTCCATAAAAACGTTTATAACGCACTAGCGGTAATTTCGTCCGGGTTTCTTAATTCGAGACCGCTTTTATAGGGATTTCTTCTTTTCTTTTTCTTTTTCTTTTCTCTCTCTCTCTCTCTGGTTTCAATCGAGCGAACGATAAGGGTAATTTTCTGCGAACGAAAAATTAAGTGCCACCGCGGTTTAACGCGCAATAACGTTCGCGCAGGGGAGGTAAGGAAAAGGAAAGAAGCGAAAAAGAAAAAAATAATAAAAATAAAGACACAGTCACCGAGAGGGAACCGACCGAACAAGCGGAATTTACTACTGGAATCCCCCTGGTGGCAGTAAATATATTAACTGCCTAATCAGTAATCGCGGATTTTACGATTCGGGACCGTCGTTGCTGCGACGGACAGTATTATAAATTTACGTAAGTAGGCTATAAACTCCAATTATCGTTACTCGCGTTTCCGTGGAAATGATCCGCGTAAAATATTTATTATCCCGCGCGACGGGACCTGGCGACGCAATCGTAAACCACTCGCGGATACGTGTAACGTTATTTAGACGGATCGGGGACCACGGGCGCGTTTAGGCGATTCGAACGCGCAATTAAGGCGGTCACTTTACTCTCGTTTGTTCCCTAGCGAACCTCCAGGCAACCTTCCATTTCGCGTCGTACGCGCGCGTGTAAACGCGTTGTAATTCGTCGATCGGGAATACGTTGAGATAGCAGCGAAGATAAACCGTGCATTATCGTTGTTTCCCAGCGTTGCTAGCAACACGCGAGACGTACAAACCACGTACTCTCGAGTAACCAGGAAACCGAACGACTCGGTTGTTAACGATTCCGGGTGTTAAATTCCAAACGGAAATTCTGATACTGTTGCACGAACGTTTCGGGGACAGTGGCGAGTTCGCGATTTCGAGAGACTTTGTGATCTTTCTATTCAGAAATGAAGAAAGTCTGAGAGTGCCTGGTTAATTGTTCATTTTTATATGTTCATTCATATATGTACAAGTTCGCTATATGTTCATATTGTTCATTCGATTGTTTCGATAAACCAGCGAGGATGCGTTTAAATTCTTGATGAATTGTACACACGTTTTCAAGTTAAGATTTAGAATATTTCTAAGGATATTTCGAGCATCACTGGAAATATTTTAACGTTTTTAACGATTTTTGTCGCGTTACTGTCGAAAGAAACATTTTTGCACGCGACTGGTTAATTGTCCGCTTCCTCGTTGATATTATTTCAATAAACTAGGGAGGATGCGTTTAAATTCGTAATGAATTGTACACACGTTTTTAAGTTAAGATTCACAATCTTTCTAAGGATATTTCGAGCATCACTGGTAATATTTTAACGTTTTTAAGGATTTTTGTCGCGTTACTGTCAGAAGAAACATTTTTGCACGCGTCTGGTTAATTTTCCAGTTTCCACATTGATATTATTTCAATAAATCGGTGAGGATGCGTTTCATTTTGTGTTGAATTGTACGTAGATTTCCAAGTTAAGATTCATACTATTTCGAAGCATATTTCGAGCATCACGGGAAATATTTTAACGTTTTTAATGATTTTTGTCGCGTTATTGCCGAAAGAAACATTCTCACACGTATCTGATTAATTGTCCATTTTCTTGTTGGAATTATTTCGATAAATTGGTGAGGATGCGTTTAATTTCGTGATGAATTATACACACGTTTTTAAGTTAAGATTCACAATCTTTCTAAGCATATTTGGAGCATCATGGGAAATATTTTAACGTTTTTAATGATTTTTGTCGCGTTATTGCCGAAAGAAACATTCTCACACGTGTCTGATTAATTGTCCGCTTCCTCGTTGATATTATTTCAATAAACCAGCGAAGATGCGTTTCATTTTATGATGAATTGTACGTACATTTCCAAGTTAAGATTCACAATCTTTCTAAGCATATTTCCAGCATCACGGAAAATATTTCAACGCTCTTAACAATTTTGTCGCGTCACTGTCGAAAGAAACATTCTCGCACGCAAAAGTGGAGATCAACCGATCGTCGAAAGAAACTCGAATACTTGTCACAAGTCTATCGAGATACTATTTGGTCGTTCGGGAAGTTTCGTTCTCCAGAATGGAGAATAAACAATTTGGTAGAACGTTTGTACACTCTGAACGAAATCGTTTCATTTTCCTTCCCGAAGAAAAACGAAACGATTCTCCGAATACGACCGAACGCAACGTGGAAACGTATTGTTTCCATCACAATCGTTGCAAGACGGTTCACGCGATTATCAACGACGATTTCGATCAACGAATCGTCATTGTTCGAGGCATCGCGGAATTAGTCGCGGCGGAAACGATCCGAGTTTCCCCCGATTGCGCGTGGAGAAGCGTATTGCGCAAAAAAGCGAGGCACGGTCAAAGGCTACTTTTAAATCCAACCCGAGAGCGACCCGCGCGCAATCAAAGGTCAAGATGTACACTAAATATCCAAGCTAACCTTTCGCTGCCAACTGGCGTGTACTCGCGAAGATGTAACGCGAGTAATTAACGCGAGAAGGTCGTCCCGTGTACAAATTCGTATTAACTGTTTACGTTCTTGTTGGTACGGCAGCGTCGGTACGACAAATATGTGCATAACTTGAATAAATTAACGGACTGTTTGGCAACAGCAATAATTAGAGGTTAGTGGAATACGCATTTGCATTTTTTATCTACCGTAAGTAACTACAGTTCCGACGAGTTTAACGCAACGAAATTCCCCCTACTCGAGTACGGAAAGTGTATCGCGTTATATAAATTAATCTACTTACGATCGGGAAACTAACTTACGAGAAAACTCACAACCATGTATATTCCCATTTCTAGGTACTTAAAAACAATTTCCAACCCCGTACTTAAACATTCTCCAACCCCTATACTTAAAAATTTTAAACTTTCTCAACCCCCTGTCCACTTCCCTTAAAAGATTCTCACCTGTACAATACGTGACGCGTATTTTCCACAAAACTAAAAACAAACATGGCGTACATACCCCGATACGAGATCCAAATATCGCGGTAAAATGATCGATACGATAAAAGATTCTCACCTATACAATTCGTCGCGTGTATTTTCCACAAAACTAAAAACAAACATGGCGCACATAGCTCTTACAAGATCCAAATATCGCGGTGAAACGATCGAGACGATAAAAGATTCTCACCTATACAATACGTGACGCGTATTTTCCACAAAACTAGAAACAAACATGGCGTACATACCCCGATACGAGATCCAAATGTCGCGGTGAAACGATCGAGACGAATTGGCGACGAAAGGACGCAACCCTGTTAAACGAGAGGAAAACTCGAGAGAGGAGTGTTTTATCATCGCGTTGATCGAAACGAGGGAAAGCCGACGGTTCGTGGACACGTTAAAGTGAACAATACGAGCCGCGCGGCTCTCCGTTGCAAGTTGCTGCACCTTTCTCGCGGGCCATGCGGGCCGAGCTAACCCGTATTATTATCATCTAGCCTCGCGGCTGCACCTGCGCGTACGCGCTCCGTTTCCTCCCGTGTTACTTTGTTTGCTCTCCTTCCTTTTTTCGGCAACGGGAGAGATCACCCATCCGCGCCTGCGCCCCGTGTTCCGATTCGAGCCGCCACTGAACCCCTAAACGTCCAATGCCCGGTCCCGTCGCTGGACCGATCGTAAATCGGAATTTTCTACACGCATTTCCACCTTAACGTTCACAATCCTTCTAAGGGTATTTCGAGCACTGGAAATATCTGTGTAATGTAGTTTTTATATAATATATTTTTCACCGCGTTGAAACGAATTTCGCGAACGAAGAGCGACTGGACACGTTTCTGGAGATCGTTGCACGCGTACTGATCGGGAAAAAGGAATTCACGGGCCATGGCTGGTAATTACTGAAGTGATTCGTGAAGATGGATCTTCGAACGGTTTATACGATCTCGCAACTTTCTCGAACGCGGTGGTCAAGAATACCTGTCCACGACACGAGAATTTTAATCACCCGACGATTAATCCCACTCGACACCACTATGAACGATACATCTTACGGATACCACCGAACGGATGAATATCACACAATACAATAGTATTGTATATCTCTCGATAAAAACCATTCGGTGTCTAAGTATATGCTATAAGTATTAAAGGGATCTAGAAGCAGTCTGGGCGATCTTCGAGTCAATTAACTAGTATCGATTCCCTGCTTTTGTACCTCGATCTTCTATTGAAGTTCCACATCCAGAGTGTAGGAAGAAAGTTTGGTGAAGTAACGATAGTATCGTGCAAGGGGCGAATCACAGTCGATCGAGTAACGAAGAAGATAGTATCCGTGCACGAAACTGGTAATTTCTCGGTGAGTTTAAATTTTGAACAGTTTGGTTGCTCGTCGAACGAATGGTGCTCGTTCGAGAGGTGTCGCACGCCCGAGCGACGGCCGTCGGTAAACATTTACGCGAAACAGGTGCACCTATCCGGGTAGCTATTGGTCGCGGTTGGCAAAATTTCACTCTCGATCGGAGAGCAACTTTCTCCGCGAATAACGCGCGAGACGTCGATCGTTCGATAGGCGTCGTTGGAATCGTTCGAGCGTTGATCGTCGCGAAAATTGATCAGAAGAAGGGATCGATCGCGTGCAAAGCGGGCAATCTTGACGATTTTCTCGTTTTTTCGTCCGACGTCGAGGTGAAGAACGAATTGGAGCTTCGAGATCGCGATTGTGACGAGGAAATAGGTGATTGTTTACGTTAGAGAAAGCCCTTTCGTGAAAAAAAGAAACACGGAACGAGCCTTGCACCGCGATGATTCCGAAATCGTTACCTGACGAACGACCGAGTCGAATAATCGAGGGACGACTTTACGAACAATGGAAACCCCCGTTACTCGTGCCGTCTTCGTTTCTCCGGGACGATCGTCTCTCTTTCTCTTTCTTTCCTTTTCTTCTTCTCTCTCTTTCTTTTTCTCCCTCTCCGTGGATACTTTATCGACGATACGACGCACTGCGCTGACGAAACACACCGACGCGATCGGCGGTCTCTCGCGAACTTCGCGGCGAGATCGAAATAATAAATGGTAGAGGCGGTCGCGCGCGTGTGGACTCACCTGGGACGCCGACGGATACGAGTATCCGAACTGCGCGTACGCTGACATCTCGTACGTTTGGAGGATCGTCGAGGCTGGTTGCCGTCTGAAAATGATTTCTCGCGCGTTCGACAACGAGGTATTAGGTCACAACAGCACCTGCACGCACTGCACTCTCTCACTAAGTCAGTAAGTACTACTCCCGGGTACGACGCGACGTGTGTAACAGGAACGTGTCGTGTGGCGGCGAACGGTGTCTCGCCGGTGCGGTGACTGCCATCAGGGTGTCTTCGCGTCCTGAGCGTGGAATCCGAGTGGCGAGCACATGTCGGGGCTGTCCTGTTTCCGTGGTGTACGCTGGTGGGCCAGGAGCGTGGGTTGCCAGCTTCGTGGACGGCCGTCGGGACGCTCGACGGGCGATCTCACCGCGGCGAGTCCCAGGACACGGTGGTGATCACCGCGACGAATCCAGCCAGCCGGCGAACAACCGCGTGCAAGACGTACGCCCGCGGAGGAACCCGCGGCTCGCGGAACGCGGCGACGCGAACGTTACGGGACGGGTGGAAACGGGACGAGACGAGACGAGACGAGACGAGTCGAGACACGATGCACTTACGGGTTACCACCACGCGGGCAGGACGGTACGATTGGAAGCGCGCGCGCGACGCGACGCGACGCGTCACACCTCGGCGGGTCGTCGCGTCACGACGAGAAAAAGAGCAACGGGAACGGCGGTACGACGTCGTCTGTGCGGCGCGACGGCCGATAGGACGGACATTAGGACAGACGACGCAGCGTCACGAGCGATTAGTTATAGAGAGTTCGTTCGTTCGTTCGGTCCGTCCCCTGCTCTCACAGGGCACTCCAGTCTGCGACTGACTCGCCACCACTCACACCACTTCATCGGCCTTCCTGCTCCGCTCCGTCCCAGTTCCCCCTCTGGCGGTGGAAACCCGAACGCACCGGTTACCCCCACCAACGCGCGTGGGACGTGGTTCCTACGGAACCGGCCAATAACGTCGCGGCTAGCGGCCCCGCGGGCGTGTCACGTGGGACGGGACCGGACGCACCATTGGAGCCGCGTTTCGCGCGCGGGCGTCCTTTCGATGAGTACGTGCCCACCGACGCGACGACGCCTACTATACCCCCACCCCCTTACGGTGAAACTACCGTGAAACGATACTGCCCCGCCACCCGACGCCCGTCGAACGGCGCCCGCGACAAACGGCCACGGCGGAACAAGGAGAAACGAGTATGTTTACGCGAGTCTACTCTTGTCAACCCGACGGCGAGGGACTCGAATAAATCTGCCGGCCTCTCTCGCGCTCTCGCGATCACCCGTCCCCACCCCACCCCTTTCCACTACTCCACGGTACACCCCACCCTCTACTATACCCTACCCTACCCTACCCTACGCGGCTCGCTCTCCCTCCCATCGTCGAGCTACGGCTCAGCCACTACCAGAGCTCCGTCTTCCTTTATCCAACGACGGAGCCACCTTCTTCCGGCTTATATCGCGCCATTGTCCGGCTCGTGAAATCGCCGAGTACCCGCGATGCGTCGTGCCGCCCGTTTCCACGCTTCCCGGCCTCGGAACTTTGTTACGGCTACGTGACAGGAACGAGCAAACGTCTGGGTTACAAGGACACCCTTCTCGCGCTTAGGACGACGCGTCCTCGACAACTCGCCAGGACTACGAGGGTGTTGCCACCCGAAACCGTACCGAACGAAACTTTTCGTCGCGCGGCGCGATCTAGACAACAATTCGATTCGCTCGCGCGAACGAATCAACCAACGACAGTGGTTCTCCGCCGACGGGATTCAAGGTGCAAGGATATCGCGGGCACGTCCTTCGGGTTGTCCACGGTTCCTCGTGCAGAGATTTTGAGCGTTCGAAACGTGTCTTACGCGATCGATTGGAATCTCTCGATCGTAGACGCGCGAGAGAGATTCGGTCGCGGATTTCGAGACGAAGAGTGGACTAGATGATTAGTAATTGTCAACGTTAGTAATTGTTTCTCTTGCAGTGATTTTCGAGAAATAAAACTTTCTTTTTAAGTAATTGGCGTTCGTTATTCCTGCCGATGTATACTGTATTTTATCATTTGTTCGGTACGAGCTCCGTTTATGGAACGTTTATACCATTCGACGCTGAGACGTCCTCCAAATGTGTCGATGTACTCGTTTTTTGATTAAATATTGAGAATATGCAGGGTGGAGAAAATTTACGGAGAAGGAAAATTTACGCAGCGACTATAGTCGCCCGTGGTACGCAAGTGGTGTCCTCTGAGGAACAACTATAGTCGCTGGGAAGTGTTAACTCTTTGGACTCGAGAAGAGATCCTCGATAGCCACCTAATTCGGTGTATTAAAATTGAACTATTTTCGAGCTGGGAAAACTTCGTGGTCTGGAATTCAAATTGGAATTTAAATATTTCGTTCTTCTGGAGTGTGAACGCATCTATGCGAAGTATATAAAAATGTTACATTTCGGATGAATTTTACAAGTTAGAGAATTTTCTCGAGGCGTCGGTTCTTGGTAGCGAAGAAGCATCGAGTGCAGAAGGTTAACATGACCTAACCACTCGGTTAACAATATTTCGTGTATTGTATAAATTGTGTACAAATGTTTGTACATTCTAAAGAAAACGAAATGAATTTCTAAACAACTCAATATTTTCTATCCGGGAAAACTTCGTGGTCTGGAATTCAAATTAGAATTTAAATATCACGTTCTTTTAAATTGTAAACGCACGTATGCAAAGTGTACAAAAATGTTCCATTCCAGATTAATTTTGCGGGAAAACTTGATGGTTTAGAATTCATATTTAAATTTAAATATCACGTTCTTCTAGAGCATACTATAAATACATCTATGCGAAGTATTTAAAAATGTTCCATTTCAGATGAATTTTACGGGAAAACTTCATGATTTAGAATTCAAATATAAATTCGAATATCACGTTCTTTTAAATTGTAAACGCACGGTATGCAAAGTGTACAAAAATGTTCCATTCCAAATGAATTTTACAGAAAAACATGATGGTTAAGAATTCAAATTTAAATTCGAATATCACGTTCTTTTAAATTATAAACACACGTATGCGAAATCTATGTACAAAATGTACAAATGTACAAAAATCTTCCATTCCGGATGAATTTTACGACTTGAAGAATTTTCTCGAATCGTCGATTTCCAGTAACGAAGTATCCTCGAGTGTAAAGGGTCAATTGATACCCGTGTCTCGCGATCTGTGCGCAGGCACCGAATTTTTTAAGCCAAACGAAAGATTCGAACACCGATCGGTTAGAATTTTCGTTAGATTCACGCGAGCGGGTTTTCCAGAGAAATTCGTTCGTTCATAAATTTTTGAACGTTTGGTTTGCGACTGGATCCGATGCATTGAATTTTTTTACACATTGAATGAATGTCCAATCGGCTGGAAACGAATCCTTGAGAAGTGGTCGGCGAACGATGGAGTTTTTATCGCGTTTTGGTCACGATACGGATCACGAGGCACGGGGTTAAGCGTAATCGGGATACTTGGGACATTGAACAAAAGAATAGTATGTAACTTGTAGTATTTAACTTAACGAGAAAATTCCTTAACTTGTAAAATTCATCTGGAATGGAACAATTTTATATACTTCGCATAGATGAGTTCACACTCTACAAAAACGTAATATTTAAGTTCTTTCGTACGAGTGCCTTGACGCGTTCATTTCTCCAACGTTTCGTCGCGATTGGAGTACTTTTATCGAGGTGTCTACTATCCGACATCTTGCTCGCGAAACGGTACCGTGTGGTGCGCGAAAACTCTCTTTCATAATTTCGAATGCAAAATAGAAACGATATATAGTCTTGGGAACAATAAACACACTGTTCGACCGAAATTTGTTTCATTTGTATTCGTGCAAAATTAAGAATTTGTGTGAGATTATATACACACGTTATATATTTAAGAGCAGCGACCTATTTTGCCAGTGACAAGGACAAACACTGCTCTAAAAGAGTCTCTCCTCTCAAGTTCGCGGAACACAAGACACCAACGGTAAATCCGTTATGGTCAACCGCTAATAAACATCGTTACCAGCGGTATCCTTGTTTTTTCGTACGAAACTTACACACTGCACTCTTATGACCTCCCACGTGTGCAATTCGGAGCAGAGATCGCAACAAGTGCACTGAATCTTTAACCGATTCGTATCCACGATGCACGGGACGCTTTTAGATTCGTTTGGATAGTGAAAAAGAGTGTTATGAAATAAATTTTCTTTCTTATTGTTTCTAAAAGTCAATCTTCTGTTTCATTTTTGGTGAAATGATACTCGAGGAAGTCGATCGCGTATTTTTTACTCGGTTTCGTTTTAAATTTTGGTAACTATAGCTCCATTTTCGAGTTGTTAATCTCTTGCTCTAGAATTTGAGTTTTGATGACGTGTGTTATAATCAACAGCAAGATTATGACACTCACTGTCCTCGTGAAGGTTAAATTTTCTTTGAGAAGACACGATAGAAGGGTTTCTTTCTTATATTTTCAAGAAAATTTATTTGAATGTGGAGTTCAAGTACAGTTGAATTTCCAACACAATGATACAAAAATCATCAACTGTAAATAGAGTAAATATAAAGTGTCTATGATTCATCTAGATCATCAATTCTACAGACCCATGATGTTCATTGCACAAAGATAATAACTGCAATTCGCATTTATCTACTTTGTTGGATGAATCGCCCAGTTAGTACAAAAAACAATCCCGTATAGAACACAAACAAATTCTTCATTAGAAATCAAAACAGTTTCTATTCCTGAACGCGTTAAATAAACATAATTACAACCCGACCAGGGATATTTTTGATCAATGTTGCGAAATTTTCGGAGCAAATCATAGTTTCACATCCATCGTTTAAAAAAAAAAAACAATTATAGAAACTTTACTAATAGAGTAAGTTGAAATCGATTCAAATTTAAAAAGATTAGTCAAATTATAACATTCAATCGTCGATTTGAAACGATTACAAATTCAATAATTTTCACTCGTTAAACACACCACTAAGATGTACCTTTCCAAAGATAGAACAATAGAAATTACTAATCGAGTAAATTCAAATCGATTCAAATTTAAAAAGATTAGTTAAATTATAACATTGAATCGTCGATTTCAAACAATTACAAATTCAATATTTTCCACTCGTTAAACGCACCAAGAAGATGTACCTTCCCAAAAATAGAATAATAGAAATTAATAATCGAGTAAGTTGAAATCGATTCAAATTTAAAAAGATTAGTTAAATTATAACATTGAATCTTTGATTTGAAACGATTACAAATTCAATAATTTCCACTCATTAAACGCACCAAGAAGATGTACCTCTCCAAATTTAGAACAACAACAACGAAATATCAAAGTTCGATTTAATTACAACCATGAACGATAAATTCCAATAAATACCATAAACGATGCGCGACGATTGGATGAACGGCCGACGGAGATGCTCGTAGCTCCGCGAGGAACAAAGCGGGCTCGAGCGTGGCTGGTTGGTCTCGAAGACGCGCTCGTCCCGACGCCGAAAGCGAATGGCTCGCGAACGACGGACGTCGGAAGGATTAGCCACGGGACGATTTCCGTTCGGGCAATTTCACGGGTTATTAGGCGGCGAACCTCCGCCCGTTCACGGTCGAGACGCATTTATCCGGGCAATTAGAGCGTCAGAGGATCGGAGCGGGCGATGCGAGCGCGCGCGTAAAATACCGCGATAATAACGCGCGCGGTGGTATCCGCCGGCGGGTTACGTGCCGCTCGGCGCTGAACGGTCGCGTTTTCCTCGGTATCGCGCTTGGTCGGCCATGTGTCTTATTCGTGTCAATGCGGCACCGCGTGGCGGACGATTTTCCGCGACGGTGCCCCGCCGAGCAATTTGCAAGCGTAATGCGAGCGGCGCGTCCGCGCGAAGTTGCACGGGTCCCGCGAAACCGCTCCGACGGGTCGACACTCGCGCGCCAGATACTCGATCGGGGCCGATCTATCGCGCGGACGGGAAACGCTCCGCGGACTAGAAAGATACGCGCTCGACCGCGAGAGAATTCCCCCTTTACCCCCCTCCCTACATACACACCCTCCTTGCGGAACCGGAAGCGTGTTTCTGGACGCGAGGGGATCGGAAACGGGGACGAGAGATCCGGGGAGGACGAGCGGAGCAGAGTGGAGGCGAATGGAGTCGAGTAGGAACGAGCAGTGTGGAATAGAGGTGAGTGGTGATGAATAGAGGTGAGTAGAGACGAGTAGAGATGAGTAGAGGTGAATTTATACGAATAGAATTGAGTAGAGATGAATAGGGACGAGTAGAATGGAGTAGAGACGAGTAGAATAGAGTGCAATATAGTAGAATAGAGGGCAATATAGTAGAATAGAGTGCAATAGAGTAGAATAGAGTACAATAGAGTACAATAGAGTACAATAGAGTACAATAGAGTATAATAGAGCAGAATATAGTGGAATATAGAGGAATGCTGTATAATAGAGTACAATAGAGTACAATAGGGTACAGTAGGGGTACAATAGAGTAAAATAGAGTAAAATAGAGTAAAATAGAGTACAATAGAGTACAATAGAGTACAATAGAGTACAATAGAGTATAATATAGTAGAATATAGTAAAAAATAGTGGAATATAAAGGAATGCTGTATAATAGAGTACATTAGAGTAGGTGCGAATGGATATGAGTAGGTACTACTGAATGTGAATTGATTGGAGTAGAACCGAATAGTTCCAAGCAGAGTAGGATAGAACATAGGAAATGGAGTGGAATAGAACAGAGTAGAGTAGATACGAGTAAAGTCAAGTAGACGCGAATGGACTCAAGTGAGTGTCACTGAATGCAAGTAGATTAGTGTAGGGTGGAGTTGACGCAACTAGATCAGAGTGGATACAAGTAGATTGGAGTAATGTAGTGTAGACGCAACTAGATGCAAATGGAGTAGATACTGATGAGTGCAATTTGGTACGAGTAGATTCTAGTGGATGCAAGTGGATACGAGTGGATACTTGTAGACAAGTGGACAATAGTAGGCGCTAGTGGACGCAAGTGGACAATAGTAGCGGATACGAGTAGATACTAGTGGGCGCAATTGGGTACAGATAGATACTAGTTGGTGCAATTAGGTACGAGTAGATACTAGTGGGTGCAAGTGGATACGAGTAGATACTAGTGGACAATTGGACAACAGTAGACGCTAGTGAACGCAAGTGGACAGTAGCAGCGGATACGAGTAGATACTAGTGGGTGCAATTGGGTACAGATAGATACTAGTGGATGCAAGTGGATACGAGTAGATACTAGTGGACAAATGGACAACAATAGACGCTAGTGGACGCAAGTGGACAATACTATCGAACCAGCGGACGCATCTGAATGCAATTGGATGCAAGTGGATGCAGGTGGACGTTGGCGTACGCGAGTAAACGCGAACGTACTCGAGCGTACGCGCGAGGAAAAATGTTAGTCGCGACGCAAGATTCACCGCCGCTAATAGGATTAGCCGACAGGTCGACGAGGTCCTCCGTAGAGATAAGGATCCTTCCGAGGACCCCGTACCCGACCTCCAGGGATCGTTCCTCGCCCCTGCGAGACGCAGGCCCACCGTCGGATGATTTATTGCCCCGCGTAAACCCGGTGACCTGCCGATCACGCCCCCTCGACGAGCAGACGACCGCGCACAATACGCGCGCGTTTTCCGGAAAATCTGCGACCGAGTCTCGTGTCGCGAGGACCACCTTTCAAACCTCACCGCAACCCGTTTAATCCCGTTTCTCCTCCCACTCGCGCATCCTTTGTTTACGGTTCCATCGCAAACCAGGACCGTGTACCACGTCTTGTTACGAATATTTCGCCGGTAGCGAGATCAGGCGCGTGGAAACTTCCACTGGGACGAAATTTGTGGCACGCGTGACTCTTGAGGAGACCTTGGAAAACGGTACATGGAAGGAAATTGTTCCACTTGGGACGATTCATTCGCGACCTGTCGACTAGCACGTTCTTGGAAGTATAATTCCAGAAATCGATGGATAAAAATAACGATGATGAAGGGACAGTGTGAATTTTTCACGTGGAGATTTTGTGCCAATTGATCTAACAAACCTTACTCGTACAAAATTGACACTTTTGGAGCGAGTTTAAGGGCAAAGAAGTCTCGATCCATGAAAATGGATCACAAAGGTACACTGTGGATTTCTCACGTGGAGATTGTGTGCCAATTGATCCAACAAACCTTACTCGTAAGAGATTGACACTTCTTGAGCGAGTTGTTCCGTGAAAACGGATCACAAAGGTACACTGTGGATTTCTCACGTGGAGATTGTGTGCCAATTGATCCAACAAACCTTACTCGTACAAAATTGACACTTTTGGAGCGAGTTTAAGGGCAAAGAAGTCTCGATCCCTGAAAATGGATCACAAAGGTACACAGTAAATTTCTCACGCGGAGAATGTGTGCCAATTGGTCCAACGAACCTCACTCGTAGGAAATTGGTAGTTTTCGAGTGTGTTCGCGCGTAACGAGGTCTTCTAAGCATTCCCCAAGTGTCGATGAATAAAAAAATCGACGACGAATACACGGAACGTTGAACGTCGACTTTTTTCACGCGGAAGCGGCTGCCGATCGATCCGACGAACCTTGCTGGAAGGAAATTGCCACTTTCTCCGAAGGTTTACGCGTAACGAGCCGATGGGCGAGCGAACGAGACCTTGTAAGTACGCTCGACCTTCTTACAACTACCTCGAAAACACGGTTTCGATGCGAGACCGTGCAAAACTTTCGACCGTCCTACAACACGATATTCTTCTAACGCGATTTCCACGTAACGGGGCACAATAATCTCGAGACGACTCCAGTAGGTGTCTAGGTTATGCTCGACGCAAATTCGAGCCGACGCGTAACTAGTTGACCGCGTTGTACGAGGGTCGGGCGTATTTTCCAAGAGAAGAACCGATAACGAGTGCACGTACGATCGAGTCGCGACTCGTTCGCGCGCGAGCTCTGGAAAACGAGTGCCACGATAGATCGTACTCGATGAAAATTAACGTTTCGGTGCGCGTAACATCGTGCACGGGCTTTTTCACGCGGAAGTTCCAGAAAATGAGCCGCGTTGGATCCGAGGAGGCTTGTACGAGGGAAATTAGAGCTCCCTCCGTAGGTTTACGCGCGTCGAGCCGAAAGGGGAGAGAACCAGTTCTTGCGAGTGTTTCCAAGAGTCGAGGAATCAAAAAATTAACAACGAAGGTAGCTGGGTAACATCTGAGCCTCGACTTTTTCATACGGAAGCTAGTGAAAACCAGTGCCAACCCAGCTGAGAATCCTTGCTCGGGAGAAATTAGTCCTTCGTGTAGTAACAAAAGTACGCGGACACGAACATCGGATTATTTACACGAAAGCTCGGGAAAAAGGGTGCCGAACAACCTGGCGAACCTCGCTCGAAGGAGACCAACCCTTTGGGTAGCAACGAAGGTAGGTAACATGGAGCGTGGTTTTTTTTTTATATGGAAGCTCCTGATAATTGTTATCGAACTATACGACGAAACTCGCTCGAAAGAGATCAGTTCTATGATCAGTACTTCGTTCTGTACTAATGAAACAATGTGAATTTAAATATTGGATCTTCTTTTGCACAAAAGGTATGGAAAACTGTGTTGACCTCTTCACGAACCTCGATGGATAGAAACTTGTCCTTTGTGTGGTAAAAGGAATTTTGTACACATCGAGTGTCGACTTATTTGGACGAAAGCTCCTGAAAATGAGTGCCATTCGATATAAGATACTGTATTCGAAAGAACTTAGGCCTTAGATAAATTTAAGATACTGCATTCGAAAGAACTTAGGCCTTAGGCCAATCTGAGATACTGTATTCGAAAGAACTTGAGCTTGTAATAACAAAAGTGCGTAACATCGAGTGAGCTTTTACACAAAAGCTCCTGGAAATCGAGTGCCAACCTCTTAATGAACTTTGCTCGAAAGAAACTACTCCTTTGTCTAATAAAAGAAATTATACACATATCGAGTGTCAACTCGAGCTTTTTTACACGAAAGCTCCTAAAAACGAGTGCCAATCATCTAAGAAACCTCATTCGAAAGAACTTAATGCTCTGTAAAATAAAAAAAGGGTGTAATATCGAGTGTCACTTTTTTTTTACACAAAAGCTCCTGAAATCGAGTGCAAATTGATCTAAATAACCTTATTTAAAAGAACTTAGTCTTCTGTGTAATAATAACAGTGTATAATATCGAGTGTCACTTTCTGTTACATGAAAGCTCCTGAAAACGAGTGCCGAACTCTTAACGAACCTTGCTCGAAAGAAACTATTCCTATGTCTAATAAAAGAAACCATATACAGATCGAGTGTCGGTTTCTTTTACACGAAAGCTCCTGAAGATGAGTGTCAACCAATCTGAGAAACCTTATTCGAAAGAACTTAGTCTTTCGTGTACTAACAAAAGTGTGTACTATCAAGTGTCACCTTTTTTACACGAAAGCTCCTGAAGGCGAGTGCCAAGCAATCTATGAAACCTTATGCAAAAGAACTTAGTCTTTCGTGTAATAACAAAAGTGTGTAACATTGAGTGACGCTTTTTTTTACATAAATGCTCCTTGAAATCGAGTGCCCACTTCTTAACGAACCTTGCTCGAAAGAAACTAGTCCTTTATCTAATAAAAGAAAGCTCCTGAAAACGAGTGCCAAGCAATCTATTAAACCTTATTCAAAAGAACTTAGTCTTTCGTGTAATAACAAAAGTGTGTAACATCGAGTGACGCTTTTTTTTACACAAATGCTCCTTGAAATCGAGTGCCCACTTCTTAACGAACCTTGCTCGAAAGAAACTAGTCCTTTATCTAATAAAAGAAAGCTCCTGAAAACGAGTGCCAAGCAATCTATGAAACTTTATTGGAAAGAACTTAATCTTTCGTGTACTAACAAAAGTGTGTACTATCAAGTGTCTTGATCAACCTTTTTTACACGAAAGCTCCTGAAGATAAGTGTCAACCAATCTTAGAAACCTTATTCGAAAGAACTTAGTCTTTCGTGTACTAATAAAAGTGTGTACTATGAAGTGTCACCTTCTTTCCACAAAAGCTCCTGGAAAACGAGTGCCGACCTCTTAACGAACCTTGCTCGAAAGCCACTAGTCCTTTGTCAAATAAAAAAAAAACCTCCCGAAAACGAGTCTGTAAACAAACTCGAGCAATCGTCCCCGAAAGAAACGAACTTCCATCTCTCTGCGCTAGAAAAAGGCTACGGGAACTCGATCATCGACTTTGATCCGCGAGCCGTCGCGAGCGAGTAACGAGGACCGTTCCGGCGAACGCTTAGTGATGGCTGCGCGCGCAGCCCTCCCCGTACGGTGGATTCCCCGCGAATGAGTTCCCGGGCGATCGTTCGATGCGCACAGGTTACCGAGTGCCTTCGACTCGAGTCCCTCGCTAGCGATCCGCGCATCCCGTGTCCCCGAAGCGACTCGCGAGGTCCGTTTCGTTCCTCGAACGCGATCGTCGTGGTCGCGCATCGGTCAAGGGTGGTGAAGGAGAAGAAGAAGAAGGGGGGGGCGGTGGTGAGGCGAGGCGTCGCGTCTCGTCGACGCTTAAATATATCCCGGCGCGTAGTTAACGCCGTTTAAAGAAGCATTGTAAATCTCGTGGCCGGAGTACCTATCCGGAGGCCAGTCGCAGGCGTCGTTTCGTGTTTACAGCCGTCAAGTTTTTCAGCGCCGATAAGGGCCTCGTAGGGTTCGCAGCAAGGGCCCCGAGGGTACCTCTCGGACGGAGAGTCCTATCTCGCCGGTCGGTGTGTCCACTACTTGTTCGCAGGTCGAGTAAAAGTTAAACGGCCGTGTCGGGGCAGCCTGTCTCCGACGATAAGACCGCTTAATAAGGCAGCAAACCATCCACCTACCTCGCTACTCGTTCATCTCGGCCCGTCCCTCTTCGACCGTTCCTTCTTTGTTTCACCCTCGACCCAGTTAGGCGAGGTGGCTCTCTCCCTCCCCTCTTATCTGTCGTCCCGTTGCCAGGTTCTCGTAATTCGTCGCTCTCTCTCTCTGTCTGTCTCTCTGTCTCTGGTACGCTGCGGTGCACGGTTCGGGCGCGGCCTTAACGAGGGAAAGATTTCGAGCGTCTAATTCGAGACGGAACAGGGAAATCGGCCGGGAGAGGTGGGCCCGGTGGGCCCGTAAACCGTCGTCCCACCCAAATTACGGAATCACGAGCTTATCGTCGTTCGTTCGTTCGCATTCCGCGCAACGAGAACGAAACGATCGTTTGTCCATCGAGGAATCCTAACACCTCTCTCACCGGAAACGAACGCGTTCCTTCTAGACACGATTACCCTCTTCGAAAGGGGCGTTCATACGGCGCGGTGATCGCAAAGGCAGGTCGCTAAGTCGTTTTACGGCGCGATATTCACACCGTTGGATGAAACAAAAGGTTGTCGCGGGGGGATACCAAGGTAGATGGTAAAAGTCTCCGAGAGGGGAGCTAATAAGAGAGGTCCAGACTGCCCTGGCGCCTTTGGTGCACCTTCGAAGGAGCACCGCGGTTTTATTGGCCCGGGGAGTCCTTGTTTCTCGTCCTCTTCTACCTTTTCTTCTTCGTCGTCTTCACCGTCGTCGTCTTCACCGTCGTCTTCTTCACCGTCGTCTTCTTCTTCTTCTTCTTCTTCTTCTTCGTCTTCTTCGTCTTCGTCTTCTTCGTCTTCGTCTTCGTCGTCGTCGGTTTCGTCGTCGTCGTTTCCTCCGTACAGCTCCTCCGCGGCGACTTCGTCTTCCTCCGCGGCTCTCGGTATGGCCGACCAGTATGTTGCCGTAAAAAAGCCGGTCTCCCCTTGTCCGTCCTCCTCCTCGCGTTCCCCGTCTCTCCTCCTATACGCTGGAACGACGAACGAACGAACGACCAACGAAATGTCAACCGTAAACCTCGCGAGGCAACACTAATTAACCCGACCGAAATAAACTGCGCCGCTCAGCGGCGCTCTCTTGCCTTCTCGTTCGCCCCGACCCTCTTCGCGTCTCCTCTCCGTTCCCTCGCCGGGCCGAGCCGCGGAGCCTACCGCGGCCCTCCGAAACGATCCCGGCGCGGTTTCGAGACGCTCGCCAACCGAGCCGTGATTCCAATTCGAAACGTACAATTTTCTAGCGACCTGATTTTTCCAACCGCTAAATTCTTGGGGAAACTTCCGGGGTAAGAAGCATTTCGAGCAGTTAAAAGATCCTCTGGAGTCTTTTGGGGCAGTTCACTCGGGTACTCCGAGATTTTAATTTAATTCTAGGTGAAATTTGAATTTTCTGACTAGGTGCTTCCAGAGGACTCTGCAAGTAGCCGTTAATGTTGATTCGCGAGTTAACTGAGAGCATAGTGTGAGAGAGTTCAGAATTGAGGATTTGAGATAAAACACTGGGTAAACATAGGACTAGTACTTCCTAGTGTGGGAAGGAATCCAGTGGGGTATTCAAAGATTGTGATTTTGGGAGTTTTCTTAGTTTTGGGTTGATTGCAACTGACTGGGTGTTTTGAGAGAGAGTGACAAGTAGCTGATGCAGGTCGACGAGTTGGCAAAAATCGTAGTGTGAGAGAGTTTAGAATTGAGGATTTGAGATGAAACACTAGGTAAATATAGGACTAGTACTTCCGAATGTAAGAAGGAATCTAGTAGGATATTCAAAGATTGTGATTTTGAATAATTTTCTAAATTTCGAGTCGATTGCAATTGACTGGATGCTTTGAAAGAGAGTGATAAGTAGCTAATGCAGGTCGACGAGTTGGCAGAGATCGTAGTGCGAGAGAGTTTAGAATTGAGGATTTGGGATGGAACACTGGATTAAGTGTACGATGGGTTTGTGTAAACACAGGACTAGTCTTTTCAAGTGTAAGAAGGAATCTAGTGGGATATTCAAAGATTGTGATTTTGGTAGTTTTCTAAATTTCGAGTCGATTGAAACTGACTGGATGCTTTGAGAGAGAGTGATAAGTAGCCAAGGCAGGTCGACGAATTGGCAGTGACTGTAGTGTGAGAGAGTTTCTAGTTGAGGATTCGGGATTAAACACTAATAACGGTCCTTTTGTGTGTGGGAAGGAATCTAGTGGGTTATTCAAAGATTGTGATTTTGAATAGTTTTCTAAATTTCGAGTCGATTGCAACTGACCGGATGCTTTAAGAGGGAGTGACAAGTAGCTAATGCAGGTCGACGAGTTGGCAGAAACGTTCGTAATGCGAGAGAGTTTCGAGTTGAGAACTCAGGATTAAACACTGACGATGGTCCTTCCTAGTGTAGGAACGAATCTATTGGGTTATTCAAAGACCATAACTTTTTTCTCAAATTCGAATCGATTGCAACTGACTGGATGCTTCAAGAGGGCTTCGCAAGTAGCTAACGCAGATCGATGAGTCTACAAAAACGAGTACCACGATTTCAACCGTTCCTTAATTTTGGTATACGTAGATATTTTCGTTACTCCTGAAACCTCCTTACCCAAAGTAGGCTCAGTTCTCCGAATGATATCCAGGAATCGACTCGAGAACCCAAATCCTACGAAACTTAGATCTCTCACAATTTAAGATCGTATAGACGTCTAGCGAATTTTCTCCACAGGCTACTAGAAACTATCACAAAACGAGTCCACGAAGACTTTCGCAGTCCAGCAGCGTGGGAGAGGTTCGGAGTCAAGAGCTCGGTATCGAACGATGACGACAGTTCAGGTACACGCCTTCCTGAGAAAGGGACGGTCACGATGCTCGAGGTTGACGCAACGCTTTCGATGTTTCGACTCTTGGATATCCGGTGTTTCGTCAACGTTTTCTCCAGGACCCCTGTCCGAGTGTTGTTCTCGTTGCGCAATTTTTTTCACATCGAGTATAAAAACTACTACCACGGTACCCACCCCGATGGTGGTCGAGATACGCGACTCGAACTCGTAGCGCGTTCACCATCGTGGAAACATCGATCGTAGATTTTCCCGATCGATCGAGAGAGTCCCCTCGAAGATCGAATCGACGTTCGAAGTCTCGGTCGACGCGTTTTCTGTCCGAAGAGGAACGAGGACCCTCTGTGGAAATAAATCGCCCGGTTTTTTCGACGACGCGGACCAGGAACGGGTGTTTTCTCCCAAAAGGGCTCTCTCGCGGTGTCCTGGGCCAGAGTAGAGAAAGAGAGAGAGAGAGAGAGAGAGTCGAAAACCGCGGGGTTTCGCCGTACCGCCCGCTGCCACGCATTTCCATTTTTACCCCGCGGACGAAGGGCGTCGCGATACCTCCCCATACTTTATGCGGTGGACACCTACATCGACGCCCACGGATATCCCCCGAACTTTATTTATAAACAAAGAGGACGGTCGATACCTCCGTAGATTGCCGGGACATCTCCCTCCGGTGTCTTCGGCGACCGGTGGAAGCGATTTCCTAGAACCGAGTCACCGAAGCGCGGTACGCTCGCTCGAAAAATAGCGGCCCGAGAGGATCGAGCAACCGTCGCGCTTTCGACGAAGATCGATCGATCCTACACGAAAACAGCCTCAATTTTCGCTAATTAATCGTACACCGAATCGTACGGGGACTCGAGTTCGTTGGGTTGCTTCCTCGACGAGCGGTGCCAAAAGTTCGTCGCGCAGCTACCACGATCGCCAAAAATATGTGTCGCGCGAACGTGGACAAATTTTATCGTCGTTGACTTACAAAACGATTCGTTTTGCAGCATGGATCGGGAACTGTGAGAAAATACGCGCCGTGGACGAAAGAACGCAAGGGTTCTAGAAATCTCGGTTCTATCGAGAATCTATGACTTGGAACTACGATTGTCAAAGATCCGTATCGCGCGAAGGTGGACAAATTTTATCATCGTCGACTTATAAAACGATTCGTTTTGCAACATGGATCGAGAACTGTGAGAAAATATGCACGAAAGAACGCAAGGGTTCCAGAAATCTCGGTTCTACCGAGAATCCATAATTTGGACGATCGTGAATGGAACGATTGCGTAGGTTTTACCTCTAGAAAACTAAGGTTCGTGTTCAATGGATCGTTCTGTATTTTGTCGCGACGATACTGAACATAACACTGATATTTTTTCAAGGAACATCATTTGTCGTTTTCTTCGGTAGATTCGAAGGAATCGTAACCATGTTGTCGCGCGCTGATTTGGAAACTTTTCATTCGATTTTCATGCAATCTTTCTCCATTATCCTCTCGAGAATTTCTTCGTTGGTAGAGCAATCGTGAGAATTCTTACGTATTGCGTCAACTAGCGTTATTTTCACGAGGAATTCGTTTTCCTCGCGGGAAGAATGTCCATGTACAGATACGAGAATGCCATTGGCTGACTATCGGCGACGACGAGTCGAAAGGAACAAAGACGGTTCGATCGTGAAAGAAGCTCGGATCAAAATCGTCTCGCGGATCTAAACTCTTCGACACCGACTTTCACGACATTCGAGCAAACGCCCCGAGGAGAAGCGACACCGCGAGTAAAAATACCAACACTGAGGAAACACCGTGAACGAGTATCTCGTTGGTCCGATCCCTGTACAAATTATGGAACGCGAACGAGCTGAACGTATCTCGACGACGATCCGACCGATCTTCTCGATACGTGACACGCGCGCGTCGTAGCAGCGGGAAGCGTTCAACTCGAACGACGAAATCGCGCGTGTCGAGCTCGGACGATTTTGCAACCGTTCGAATCGTCGTTTCGGATATTGCGACTCGATCGTCCGAATCGAGGAAAGAACGAACGTTTCTGTGCGATCTAATGCGGAAACAAGAAGTCCAGAGCTCATTCGAGTATTGGGATGGGGTGAATGGAAAAATACTCGGATGAGGTAGATCCGAGAACGCGAAACAACCGAGTCGCTCGAACGAATCGGTTAAAGTGTATTTAAATTGTACGTGATAATGCTGTTTTAGATATTTCTAATTAACTTGTAAGATATTTTAGTAGATCTCCAGGAATGTTTTTTGTATGTTTAAACAACGTATATAAAAATTAATTATTCGAAAGACGAGGGTGGTTAAATATTCATTCTATCGGGAAGCTCGATTCTTTCGAGCAGTGTGGTTCTTTCGAGAAACTCGGTTCTCTTGAGAAACTCAGCTGTTTCGGGAAACTTGGATCTTTCGAGAAACTTAGTTCTTCGGAAAAACTCGGCTTTTTCGAGAAAGTCGGATCTTTCGAGAAACTTAGTTCTATCGAGAAATTCAGCTCTTTCGAGAAACTTAGTTCTTTTGAGAAACTCAGCTCTTCCGAGAAACTTATTTCTCTCGAGAAATTCGGTTCTTCCGAGAAACTCAGCTCTTTCGAGAAATTTAATTCTCTCGAGAAACTCGATTCTTCCAAGAAACTTAGTTCATCCGAGAAACTCAGTTCTTCCGAGAAACTCAGCTCTCTCGAGAAACTCAGCCCTTTCGAGAAACATAATTCTTTCAAGAAACTCGGGTCTTTCGAATTCTCGGATCGACTCGAAAGCCCCGATCTCTTCCGAATAATTACCCGCGAGTCGATCTCGCGAGTAAACGCGTTCGTACGCCAGACACGGCGATACGCACGCTACCGTTTCCCGAATACTCGCGCGAGTCTCCCGACGCGGGCGCGCACGATCGTGGCGTGTCACGGGGAACGATGCGCACGCGTAAAAACCAAGCATAAAAGAGAGATAGCGAAAGCGTTGGCGCAAAAAGAGCGTCTAACGAAGCACGTGTCCCGCACGGTATCGCGATTAGGCGTTCATCGCAGTGGCTATTATAAACTGTTTGTAATGGTTAGCGATACGGTGACCCGCGACGCGAGTTACGTTCGTTCGATGCTCGGTATCTGGCATCTGCAAACGTCGACCGGTGTCGAGCGACGCCATCGCGATCGATATTTTCGCTTCGTTCGCGGAGGATTCTGCACGACTCGCGTCACTGAAAATGCGAAAAAACCATATTCTTATTTAGTTTGGACCACCTTCTACCTAAATTATACTTAACTATACTACTTAAGCCAAGTAGCTTCGCTGTATCATTAAATTACTCAAACCTGACCCAAACTTTGTCCATACCTAACTCGTTTAGACAGAGTTCACCTTCTTTGGTTCCAGTATAATTATTTAGGACAATCTTGAGGATTGAAGAGAATTAAACTTGGTGAATTTTCACCTTAGGAGTGGACCGATTCTGCGAACCTTGGATGCAAAGAAAATGCATTGCACTCTGACAAATGAATCGAGTAGACAGGTAGGAGAGTAGGTCCTACCAAGTTCGTTCTACTACGAATCGTAGCTACCAAGAGCTAAGTTCCTTGCGTCAGGAATCAAGGATTTGCGCTCTGAGACCAAGTAGACGAAAGAGGAAACAACTGTCCAGGATCCTAGTGGAGCGACGAGTCCTTCAACGCAAACAGTTCGACCCAGAAAGGCTCTATGGATTCAGATTCGAGATTCGAAATGCTCGTTGGGCAGGATACACGAACAGTTCAACTTGGGGCGATAATAACCCAACTTCCTCTATAAATCGTCGATCCTACAGCAAGTTAGATTCATACGGGGCAGCTTCTTCGTCCTCTGTCTGCCATCGAGTGCAAATCGCAAGCAACGCGATGTTACGTGCCCGTGGAAAATGAATAGGTGATTATAACGCATCCGTGATGCGGCTGGACATGGTCCTGGAGTGTTTCGTTCGGGTCCTCTTCTTAGAAAGGGCTCGAGGCGGAGGATCGAGCGAACATCGAAGGAAAGTCAACGTGGATCCTTGAAATTCGTTCCCTTTAGCTGGAACCAACAACTGAAGGGACGAATCCTGGTTCAAGGGGAACCTAGTGCAACCATACGCGTTCTATCGATTCTTTTTTCACGATTAATCGACTTAGAGTTATCCAGAATACCTATGTCTACCACTTGGAGTTAACAGTTAATGAATGATCTCTAACATTTCCTGGAACTTTGGGTCGAGTCTTTGTTTCACTCGTACTCCATATTCCTCGTTCTTCGATGAAACACGATGATACGATCATCTTCAGAACTCTTCCCTTGATAACTGTCCAGATCATCAGTGAACTCTCTCAGGATGACACGCAGGTCTTTCACCCGTCGAGGAAGTTACTTATCGCTATTTTATGTTAATTTTTCTATCGTGAATAAAAAGAACTTAAAAAATGATAATATCTGTATCATAGAGGATACAGTCTCCCTCCGTTAACTTCTAAGAAAAATAAACCTACCCGTCACTCGGATAGGAAAATTACCCCTTTGAGAAAAAGTACGTCGCTCGGCTATGACAGGTGTCTCTACGATGACGTACATCTACGTCAACCATCTTGGACGGGTTAAGCGTATGCTACTGTGTCTAAGGGGAACGTAGATCGAGTGATTTTTGCTCGTGCGTTCATTAAAGCTTCCGTCCGCTTTGAATTATAATTATTTAAGCTAAGTACCTTAGGTGTATCGAGAATTGAATTACCCAAACCTGAGGCTAACTTTGTCTATGAGTATTTTGTTTGGATAGAGTTTATGCAGTTCCCTCCAGAGGTCAACTTCTCAATTCTGCACAGTATATTTGTGGACATGTCGACTGAGAATAAACTGAAGAACTTACCCTAATTTGTCCATCGAGAGTGAGTTAGTACTAGTATTCGAGTAACAGAGAATAGAAGTATCAACTCTCCAGTATTTACAAGTTCTTTAATTACCCAAACTTGGACTCAATCTTTGCCTATGAGTATTTTGTTTAGATAGAGTTTATGCAGTTCCCTCCAGAGGTCAACTTCTCAACTCTGGACAGTATATTTGTGGAGATGTCGACTGAGAATAAAGTAAAAAAGTTACCCTAATTTGTCCATTAAAAGTGAGTTAGTACTAATTACACGAAGTCACGAACTATCATTCAGAATCCACTGACTATACCTAATCCACTCGTATTGGGGTAACAGAGAACAGGACTATCGACTCTCCAGTGTTTCTAAGTTCTTTAATTACCCAAACCTGAGGCTAACTTTGTCTATGAGTACTTTGTTTGAATAGAGTTTATCTTCGTGCTATAATTCCCTCCAGAGGTCAACTTCTCAACTGTGCACAGTACATTTGTAGAGACATCGACTGAGAATCGATGAAAGAAGTTACCCTAATTTGTCCATCGAGAGTGAGTTAGTACTAGTTACATGGAATCACGAACTATCAGTATCTATCGCTATCTGACTATACCTAATCCACTTGTATTGGGGTAACAGAGACCAGGAATATCGACTCACCAGTGTTAGCGAGTTCTTGAATGGTTATTTTCCAGCACGGTGATAAAACAAACAATTCAATCGTGGACACGATCCACGTACCAATAAAGCGTCCTTAATAAAGGTGTTCACCGTGTTGAACAATGTAAAACTTTTAATTCGACGTTTTTACTCGCCGGTTGCACGGTTATCTCCCCCTCGTGCGAGTCCCCTCGAAGATGGCGCTGCTCTTATAATTGGACTTCATCGGGCGTCGCGGCGATTAAAATCAACGAGAGCCATTTCGACGTACGTGCTCGCCGATTTTCGTGAATTCGACCCAGCGTGATGTTACATCGTTGATAATCGACTTCCGGGAGCGAACGAGTTTCTCGTACGGGGGATCGAGACATCGTTTCTACGCGTTCGAGCGAAAGGGGAGATGATACGTACTGAAGTTTACACACAATACCGAACCTTATCCCCCCTTTGGAATAGGTAACAGCCATAGTCGCGTAAAAACGCGAGAAACGTACCGTTTTCTCGGGGCGCTCGTATCGGATCAAAAGTCGGCTTGTACTCCTTTGTTAACACAGTTTTTCTTCCGGAAAAATGCTGGAATTAATCGACCACCGTCACCGCATAATGGATTCCCACATTATTATTCTTTAAGGGGGTCGAAGTGGGGTTACGAAGTCGACTCGAGTTTCGGAGAGACGTTAACACGCGAGTCGCGTCACCACGCACTTTTACTCGAGCACGGGAACGAACATGGCGGGAAAATTGAACGAAGAATCTCGAGAATATTTCTAATTTACCGATTAGGCCTAATTAAGTAACTTAAAATCATTTTTCGTCGCGGATATTGACGATGATCGTTGTCGAGGGAACTGTTCGTACGGAGGGCGTCGCGACGTTCGAACGGCGAACAAACGAAGAAACCAGTTCCCCACGGGGAAATAATTAATTAACAATCTCGCGTTATCTCGAATGGAAAACATTGTTTCTCCTTTTATTTCCCCGCGTGGAATCGGCTCGTTCTTATTCGCGAGGACTGTTAACCTCGATGAGTTCTTCCGTTTCGACAATCGTGGTCTTTATATCCGATGTTTATCAATCGTGGACGATGTGTATCGAGAAGACGGGTCGAGAAAGACCCGAGAAACTCATCAGCTTCTTACAATTATGAAAATTCAGAGCGGAAGAAAATCGTCTTGAAATTAAATTCGCGAGAATTCTCGTTCGTAAATAGTTTGGAAATTTAATTCTCGATGATTTTTATCCGCGCGGTAGTAAATAATTTGGAAATTCAATTCTTGACAATTTTTATCCGTGCGGTAGTAAATACTTTGGAAATTTAATTCTTGATAATTTTTATCCACGCGGTAGTAAATAATTTGGAAATTCAATTCTTGACAATTTTTATCCGTGCGGTAGTAAATAGTTTGGAAATTTAATTCTTGACAATTTTTATCCACGCGGTAGTAAATAATTTGGAAATTTAATTCTCGACAATTTTTATCCACTCGGTAGTAAATACTTTGGAAATTTAATTCTTGATTAATTTTATCCGCGCGGTAGTAAATACTTTGGAAATTTAATTCTTGACAATTTTTATCCGCGGTAGTAAATATTTTGGAAATTTAATTCTTGACAATTTTTATCCGCGCGGTAGTAAATAATTTGGAAATTTAATTCTTGACAATTTTTATCCGCACGATAGTAAATAATTTGGAAATTTAACCCTCGACGATTTCTATCTACACGGTAGGAAATAGTTTAGAAATTTAATTCTTGACAATTTTAATCCGCGCGGTAGTAAATACTTTGGAAATTTAATTCTTGACAATTTTTATCCGCACGATAGTAAATAATTTGGAAATTTAACTCTCGACGATTTCTATCTACACGGTAGGAAATAGTTTAGAAATTTAATTCTTGACAATTTTAATCCACGCGATAGTAAATACTTTGAAAATTTAACCCTCGACAATTTCCATCCACACGGTAATAAATACTTTGAAAATTTAACCCTCGACGATTTCTATCCACGCAATAATAAATAGTTTGGAAATTTAATTCTTGACAATTTTTATCCGCGCGGTAGTAAATAATTTGGAAATTTAATTCTCGACAATTTTTATCCGCACGGTAGTAAATACTTTGAAAATTTAACCCTCGACGATTTCTATCTACACGGTAGGAAATAGTTTAGAAATTTAATTCTTGACAATTTTAATCCACGCGATAGTAAATACTTTGAAAATTTAACCCTCGACAATTTCCATCCACACGGTAATAAATACTTTGAAAATTTAACCCTCGACGATTTCTATCCACACAATAGTAAATACTTTGAAAATTTAACTCTCGACAATTTCCATCGGCACGAAAGAAAGAAATCAGTATTAAAAACGGAAATTCTCGAGAATTCCCGTACACTCTTTGTAAAATCAACGCATCGAAAACGTGCCGGCCGGCCGTTCTCTCGACTCGCTTGTCTTTATATTCACGGATAATCGAGCACAGGGACCGTTAAATTTCACGAGCGTACCGATCGGATCTCCTCGATCGCCGATTTTCCCTCGTCCCCGCGAACGAACAGAGCCGTTTCGCCGGTAGCTCGCGATTCGCGCCGCCGACGGCCGTATTCGTCGCACCTCCGTGCTTTAGTTCTTTATCGGGCCGGATAAGTGGTGCTAATTATAGTTATTACAATTAAGCGCGGCGTTCGTGGCCGTAAGGTTCTTATAACGGTGACCCTACGAGCCGCGTTGTTGCGAACAGGTTGGAGAGTACCGTGCGACACGGGGTGGCCGCGGTGGTGTTCCCTGCGTGTAGATAAAACACACCGATACCTACGCTCCGAGAAAATATCTCGCGGCCATCAACAGGTAATTTCGAAACGAACGAATCCCGCGGCGGCCACTTCCTCCGTAATTTCGCGTTGCTCTGTTTGCGCGGGGACGCGAACCGTTTCGGCCGGCTGTTATTAAATCGCAACGGTGTACGCGATCTGATCCACTCGCGACAGCTACGATCGATCTTTGCTACTTTTTCCAGTGTTTCTCGTCACAAGAGATCACTGTCTCTCACTCGTGACGAGAACGATCGAGTCGGTCTCGTCGCTGGAGATCTATTCTTCCAGGGACTCGTTTATCGCTCTCATCGGGATATTATTAGGATTTATTTATTCAGGTGTTGGTAAATTCTTTTAAATCGCATGGAGAAACGCAGATGGTAATTGTATGTTAAATTGCTCGCGTTTTTCGATTTACGGTCATCTCGACGCGTCTCTGTGGATTTTTCTCTTCTTTCGACACTTTTCGAGAAGATAAGTGCGATTGTATATTGAGAAATGTGATGTGCACGCTTCGGAGAGTCGATTTTTAGTTTTCTTAGGGTTTATCTGGGTGTTTCGAGCGACAATTGTTGTTAATCTTTCGAGCAGCGACGATTTTGACGTGGAACGTACCCACCGTGCGGAAAGTATTTTTGCGCGTTGAATGTGCACGCACTTTGAACGCCTATGGGCGTTCGCCGCACTCAGTGAGTGTACCTGTATTATAGCTGTATATACTATATATCTTGTAACGGGTAACGGAACAAGATTTCAATTGCAACTATATCCAATAGTGGTTTTTATCGCGCAAGATGAATTTTCCTCTTTTCTGTGCCCATTTTTCGAGTATCGACTATTTCGACGTGAAACGTACTCACCGTGCGGAAAACCTTCTCGCGTACTCAGCGTGTACGCACTCCGAACGCCTATAGGCGTTCACCGCACGCAGTAGGCCTACCTACACTATAGCTGTAAATATTATACCAAATTGCAACTATATCTAGTATCCACGATCTCGTTTTCTCCGCGTAAGATGAATTTTCCACCTATCTTTGCTCATTTTCCCATAATGACTATTTCGACGTGGAACGTACTCACCGTGCGGAAACCCTTCTCACGCACTCATCGTACACGCATTCCGAACGCCTATAGGCGTTCACCGCACACAATATTCCTATCTACACTATAACTCTCAATACTATACTTTTTGCAACGGGTAACGGTCAAAGATTTTAATTGCAACAATATCCAATATCCACATAGTCGTTTTCCCCGCGTAAGATGAATTTTCCACCTCTCTTTGCTCATTTTCCCATAACGACTATTTCGACGTGGAACGTACTCACCGTGCGGAAAACCTTCTCGCGTACCCAACGTGCACGCACTCCGAACGCCTATAGGCGTTCGCCGCACACAATAGGCCCACCTCCACTATAGTTATAAATACTATACTTTTTGCAACGGGAAACGGCCCAAAATTTTCATTACAACCATATCCAATATCCACATAGTCGTTTTCCCCGCGTTAGATGAATTTTCCACCTCTCTTCGCTCATTTTCCCATAATGACTATTTCGACGTGGAACGTACTCACCGTGCGGAAAACCTTCTCGCATACCCAACGTGCACGCACGTCGAACGCCTATAGGCGTTCACCGCACACAATAGTCCTATCTACACTATAACTCTAAATACTATACTTTTTGCAACGGGTAACGGTCAAAAATTTTCATTACAACCATATCCAATATCCACATAGTCGTTTTCCCTGCGCAAGATGGATTTTCCTCCACTCTTTGCTCATTCCCCAAGGAAATAGTAAACGCGATAAACGCGCGCTCCGTAGACCCATTTTCCCGGCGTATTTCCACGGACGCGGGTCAGAGTGCAACGATTTCCCATCGCACGGATCGCGTGGCGTCCGTCGAGCGTGTGTGTAGAACCGCGCGCGACAAAAGCGGCGCGCGGGCTCGGATAACGATCGACGGAAGTTTTCGTGCTAAAATATGCAGATCCGGCTAAAATTACCGGAGGAGTAGCACCTAGTCGAGCGAGCGGCCGCCGATACCGTCGGTGTGCATCGTGCGCGTTTCGCTACACGAAACGACGCGCGTAAGCCGTGCGTGTCGCCGCGACTTTGAACGCGATGTCGCGCGCGAGATCGCGAACCTCGCGACGACGAAACGTCGAACGAACCGAACAAACGCCAGCTTACTTTCTCGCACGTCGTGGACGAATTTTTTAATGACAAATTGGAGCGATTGTTGCACGATTATCGCTCGCGAGAAGATCGTTGGTTTACGAGAAAGAATTTTTATTTTTTGGAGTACTGTAGAGAAGTAATTAACGAATGGATCGTTGTGAAAGTATCTATTCAATGTTGTATAATATTGACTAACATTGGTGTGTGTGTGTTTTTTTTTTCGTGAGATGAATGAATTTTGTGTGGAAAAACAGGAGTTGAGACGATGGGAAAGAATTTTTATTTTTTTGAGTATCATAGAGAAGTAATTAACGAAGGGATTGTTGTGGAAGTATCAAGCTTTTGGTCCAATACAATATTATACAATATTATATAACATTGGTGTGTTTTTTTTTCGTGAGAAGAATGAATTTTGTGTGGTAAAAACCACTAGTTGATACGATGGGAAAGAATTTTTATCTTTTGGAGTACCATCGAGTAGTAATTAACGATTGTTGTGAAAATATCAAGCTTTCGGCTCAATACAATAGTATACAATATTGTATAACATTGGTGTATTTTTTTTTGTGAAAAGAATGGATTTTGTGTGGAAAAAGCAGTAGTTGATACGATGAGAAAGAATTTTTACCTTTTGGAGTACCATCGAGTAGTAATTAACGATTGTTGTGAAAATATCAAGCTTTCGGCCCAATACAATATTATACAATATTGTATAACATTGGTGTATTTTTTTTTTTTGTGAAAAGAATGGATTTTGTGTGGAAAACGCACTACTTGATACGATGGGAAAGAATTTTTATCTTTTGGAGTACCATTGAATAGTAATTAACGAAGGGATTGTTGTGAAAGTATCAAGCTTTCGGCATAATACAATATTACACAATATTATACAATACTGTATAACATTAGTGTTTTTTTTTCGTGAGAAGAATGAATTTTATGTAGAAGAAGCACTAGTTGATACGATGGGAAAGAATTTTTATTTTTTTGAGTACTATCAAGAAGTAATTAACGAAGGAATTGTTGTGAAAGTATCTATTCGATATTGTATAATACTGACTAACATTGGTGTGTTTTTTTCTTTCTTATTAGAAGAATAAATTTTGTGTGGAAAAAGCACTATTGATTATATAGGAAAGAATTTTTATCTCTTCGAGTATCATCGATAAGTGACCAACGAAGAATTATAAAATTATCTATTTAATATTGTAACATCGTCAAGCTTTACACTGACGTTTGGTTACTAGAGAACAATGGACTCCATCGAAATCTCTGCGAGTGACCAAGGAAATTAGTGACCAAGATTGCATCCCTTTCGCGTGTCTAGAGAACAGATGATTTTTCTTCTTTAATAGTGGAAATGACTCGAAGATCGAAAGGAAAATTCACGAGTTCGAACACGTGAACGTCGATTGCTTCGCGTGGAAAAATCGCTGATTAGTAGAAAAGAATTTTTATCGTCTCGAGTACCGTATTACTCGCGAGTTACGTTTCTCGTGGAAAAGAAGATTTTTGGTACGCGAGGCAAACGCAGGAAGCGACAACGAGGTATGCACATATTTATCGAAAGTGTCGCGTCATAGCCACCGCGTACTTCGGAGGAAGCACGCTTCTCGTAAACAATGTTTGCGTTCGTGTCTTCTTTCTTAGAAATAATATACGATCCTTCGAAGCTCCCACCGAGTGCCATCGAGTTACACCGACAGACGCACACTTCCTCTTTCCTGTACCGAGGTAAACACTCGGGGAAAATTACGATGAATCTTGGAAATATTTACGATAAAGTTTCCAAGGAATTACGTTACGAAATTTGGTTAATTTTTGCGGAAAATTTTAGGAAGAATTATAACAAAATTTGGCATAGATTGTGCAAGAGCTTGGAAACATTGTGTACAAACTTGGAAAAAATTACGTTAAAATTACGTAAATATTACGTAAATATTACGTAAAAATTATGCAAGAACTTGGAAGAAATTATGCTAAAGCTTGATGAAAATTATGTTAAAGCTTGAAAAAAAGTTACGCAAAAACTCGGATAAAATTACACTAAAGCTTGATGAAAATTACGCTAAAGCTTGAAGAAAAGTTAAGCAAAAACTTGAATAAAATTACACTAAAGCTTGAACAGAAGTTACGCAAAAACTCGGGAAAAATTACTCAAAGATTCGACAGAAATTACTCAAAGATTCGACAAAAATTACGCAAAAGTTTGTGAAGAATTACAAGAATTACGTAAAAAAATTTGACATATTTTACGCAAAACTTTAATCAAAATCACGTAAATATTTCCCAAAAATTATGCAAGAGCTCGGAAAAATTATGCAATACCTAGGCAAAAGTTACGTAAAAATTACACCAAAGCTTGAAAAGAATTACACAAAAACTCGGAAAAAATTACTCAATATCTAGGCAAAAGTTATGCAAAAATTCGGCAAAAATTACGCAAAAACTCGGCAAAAATTACACAAAATTCCGAAAAGAATTCCACAAAAGCTTGAAAAGAATCTCGTAAAAGCTAGTCAAAACTTGCGCAAAAATTCGGCAAAAATTACACAAAATTCCGAAAAGAATTCCACAAAAGCTTAAAAAGAATCTCATAAAAGCTACTCAAAACTCACCCAAAAACTGTTCAAAAATTCCTCAAAAGCTCGGAAGAAAAATTCCACGAAATCTCGAAAAGAATCCTGTAAAAGCTACTCAAAATTCGCCCAAAACCTGTTCAAAAATTCCTCAAAAGCTCAAAGAAGAATTCCAAGAACTCTCGAAAAGAATCCCGTAAAAGCTAGTCAAAACTCGCCCAAAACCTGTTCAAAAATTCCTCAAAAGCTCGGAAGAAGAATTCCACGAAAAAGAATTCCATAAAAGCTAATCAAATCTCGCCCAAAAACTGTTAAAAAATTCCTCAAAAGCTCGGAAGAAGAATTCCACGAAATCTTGAAAAGAATCCCAGTTAAACCTACTCAAAACTCGCGCAAAAACTGTTCAAAAATTCCTCAAATTCTCAAAGAAGAATTCCACGAAATCTTGAAAAGAATCCCAGTAAAAGCTACTCAAAACTCGCCCAAAACCTCTTCAAAAATTCCTCAAATTCTGAAAGAAGAATTCCACGAAATCTTGCAAAGAATCCCATAAAAACTAATCAAAACTTGCCCAAAAACTGTTCAAAAATTCCTCAAAAGCTCGGAAGAAGAATTCCACGAAATCTTGAAAAGAATCCCAGTTAAACCTACTCAAAACTCGCGCAAAAACTGTTCAAAAATTCCTCAAATTCTCAAAGAAGAATTCCACGAAATCTTGCAAAGAATCCCATAAAAACTAATCAAAACTCGCCCAAAACCTCTTCAAAAATTCCTCAAAAGCTCGAAAGAAGAATTCCACGAAATCTTAAAAACAATCCAATAAAAGCTAGTCAAAACTGTCCGAAAAGCTCGGTAAAAAATAGAAATCTCTCAAGAATCGTGGCAAAAGTGTCCCGACTTGCATATTTCTCTAGCGTTGGGATCGCGTCTGGTCGGAAAGCGAATAATTTAGACGCAACTCGAGCTCGTCCTGTTACGAGCGAGCGACGAGCGGTGGGACACCGGTTCGGTCGGTGAAAATCGCCGAGCGGGAACAACGGTATCGTACGGGAGTATGCGCGGAGTGGCTTGTCGCAGGAACCAATTAACTTCTTTACAAGAAACGACCATTACCGGCGGGGGGATCACCGTACAAAATTCCACGAGGATTTCCCAACCGGCCGGAAGACGCGTTCGTAGGAAGCTCGATGAATCGTCGTAATCCCGCGGCGATCCCGCTGTCGAATGCAAAACGTTGCCATTCCACCTCCACGTTCTCCTCCCCTTCCTCCCTCGCCCCTCCAGGTGGCAGTCGAGTTACTTATTCAGGTGCACCGTATAATATTTCACCGGGTGCGCGAACCGCGTTAACCCGCGGTTATTAATAGCGGGCAACATTAATAATCAGCGCCGCGGCGATAACTTAAGTTAAGCAGGGAGTTACGGTCTCCCGCTACCAGGCCTCCGTTTCCGCGTACAGATCCGCCGATCGTTCGTTGGACCGATATCGTGTATAATACGGATAGACGACGTCCCTCGATATATATCACGATCCGTGGCTTTTTCGGTACGGATGGATCGCGCGCGGGGTCGTACGGGTTAAGACTCGCGAGCACGACCCGGGAACCGTTCTCGCGATCTTACGTGGCTCGCGCGTAACCGACACGGTGATTAATAGGCGGAAACACCGCGAGGGGAACGAAAATTTGAAAACGAAACTATCCGCGGTTGTTACGCCGCTGCGTTACTCCGAGACGATTTTCACGAGATTGGTTCGATGGGGTATAAGTCGACGGGATTGTGGATTATTGGGCTTTGGAGTGTGAGGATTGTGTTGGTGAATGAAGTGTATAAGTGAGTGTATTTGTGAAGTGTGCTGATTTTGTGGTAAGTGTGTTGTGAAGTAAGTGTGCTGATTTTGTGGTAAATTTGTTGTGAAGTTAGTGTGCTGATTTTATGGTAAATTTGTTGTGAAGTAAGTTTGCTGATTTTATAGAAAGTGTATTGTAAAGTAAGTGTGCTGATTGTATAGTAAGTGTGTTGTAAAGTAAGTGTGCTAATTGTATAGTAAGTGTATTTGAAAGTAAGTGTACTAATTGTAAAGTAAGTGTATTTGAAAGTAAGTGTACTAATTTTATAGTAAGTGTATTTTAAAGTAAGAGTACTAATTGTATAGTAAGTGTATTTGAAAGTAAGTGTACTAATTTTATAGTAAGTGTATTTGAAAGTAAGAGTACTAATTTTATAGTGAGTGTATTTGAAAGTAAGTGTATTTTAAAGTAAGTGTACTAATTTTATAGTAAGTGTATTTGAAAGTAAGAGTACTAATTTTATAGTAAGTGTATTTGAAAGTAAGTGTACTAATTGTAAAGTAAGTGTACTAATTTTATAGTAAGTGTATTTGAAAGTAAGTGTACTAATTGTAAAGTAAGTGTATTTGCAAGTAAGTGTATTGTAAAGTAAGTTTACTAATTGTATAATAAGTGTATTGTAAAGTAAGTGTACTAATTTTATAGTAAGTGTATTTGAAAGTAAGTGTACTAATTGTAAAGTAAGTGTATTTGAAAGTAAGTGTATTGTAAAGTAAGTTTACTAATTGTATAATAAGTGTACACAGTGATGTAACGTTGTTATATATTTGCAGGAAATTAGATGTGTCTTTTTCGTTAGAAAAAATTTGAAGTTTAAATAACAATTTAGATAACCACCCGATTGAGAGTTACCGAAGGACTTACTCTTCGAGATGTGTTTGTAACTATAAATTTTCTACAAACGTAACTAAGCGTTAACGTGTATTTTTTTGTTAATAAAAATTCCAAAAAGATTCCTCGATGTTTAAGTAATACTTCGAACCTTCTTACCCTGTAAGTATTTTTCTATTTACATTTTTCTTGATAACTACCCCGATTGAGAGTTACCGGAGGATTTACTCTTCGAGATGTGTTTGTAACTATAAATTTTCTACGAACGTAACTAAGTGTTAACGTGTACACTTTCGTCAGTAAAACTTCAAGAAAAATTCCTCAATGTCTAACATACCAGAACTACCGACAGATTTCACTGTACTAAAATATTCTTTATATATCGTCCAAGAAAATCGATGATCCAAAAAAAAAGAAACTTATAAAATTGATAATACCGCATAGAATAGAAAAAATCGTAACGTCTTTATCAAATATGCTATACAAACCAAACTAAATTTCTTTATAAAAGTAATAGCAATCAGTCCTTTTAACTCGGTAAATCTAGTATCAATTAACACTTCGATCCTCGAATCCCAGTATTTCCCTATTTCCACTTCTCTCGCAGACAAGCAGTAAACCGTTCTCTCAAATTCGGTAAGGAGTACCCTCGGTTGGAAACCACTCTCGACGAGCTCAAGATGGACGATCCGGTATCGAAATATCGGTTATCGTTCGAAAATCGTCCGAGCGCTCCGGGCAGTCCCCACCTCCCCTTCGAAGGGTTCTATCTCCGATCTTTTCGTGGCACATCTGCGAGCGCAGTTTGTCCGTCACTCGAGCGAAGAGATAAGAAGACTCGGCTTGAAACAGGGCTGTCCGCTTTAATTGCCCTTATTACGAACGCGGATAAAAAAAGTAGGGGGCCTGGATTCGCGGTCGCTGGGCCAATTACGACCGGTAGCGTACCATACGCGCCAATAACAACGGTGATCTCGCGGTTGGTGTACAGGCCGCGTCTAATATCGCGGTGACTGGGAAACGCGATAACGAGCCGGGAGAGAGCCGTGTCGAAAAGTGGAAACTAGCGTCGAGAAGCGCCGAATGAGAGATCTCGTGCCGAGATCTACTACTAGTAGTTTTCGACTACTCGAAAACTACTGGGCCGCGTACATATCCGAACCCGCTCGAGCCCAAACAAGTCCGCGAGGGCGTGCATATTTGCCAGGTTCATAGCTCTGCTCTAGACCGTGTCGGGAAAAATATCCCGACGATATTCTTTCCCTATTCTGCACGCTTCTTTTTTCTCGCTTTGAAAGGTCATCGAGGAGTTTAATCATCGTGGGGTGTCTTCTTTCTGTTCGTCTATGCTGGAAGGGTTCGATTCGATCGTGGATGTAACTTGAGGATTGAGTGTACGCTGCTGAGTTTGTAGGGTTCCATAGTGCAGAGTCTGGTGACTGTATCTTCTTTGTTCAGAGGAGCAGGAATTTGGAAGGTATTTCACTCGATGGAAGACACATCAAATTCTGGGTTTGTGTAGTGAGAGTGCTTTGAAGTGGGTGTTTTATGTTAATGCAAGTTAATTCGTTGAATTGCTTGGGATAACTGACGAGGGACACTTTGGAGTCTAGTTTTTAAGAGTAATAAAGGTGCTTTCTTTTGTGTCTTGTGTGCTACCATTAGTTTATTCCATTGTGGATGGACTTAAGATAACTAACGAGAGACACCTTGGATTCTAGGTTTTAATAGCTGTGAGGGTGTTTTCTTTTGACTCGTCTATGCTACCATAAATTAATTCCATTGTGGATGAACTTGAGACACCTGACGAGAGACACCTTGGATTCTAGGTTTTAATAGTCGTAAGGGTGTCCTCCTTTGACTTCTCTATGCTACCACAAGTTAATTCCATCATGGATGTAACTTGAGACACTTAGGACTCTAGTTCTCAATAGTTCTAAAGGTGTTTCTCTTGAGTCTTCTATGTTACCACAAGTTAATTTCATCATGGATGTAACTCAAGACACCTAGGACTCTAGTTCTCAATAGTGGTAAGAGTGTTTCTCTTTTCAACTACTTTTCAATAGTCACAATGGTGCTTTCTCTTGAGTCTTTCGTACTACTCGTACCATAAGTTAATTCCATTGTGGATGTAACTCAAGACACTTAGAACTCTAGTTCTCAGGAGTCCTAAGGATGTTTCTTTTGGATCTTCTATGCTACCACAAGTTAATTTCATCATGGATGTAACTCAAGACACCTAGGACTCTAGTTCTCAATATTCCTAAGGGTGTTTCTCTTGACTCTTCTATGCTCCCACAAGTTAATTCCATCCTAGATTTAACTAGCAATAACTAACGGAAGACACCTACTTTTCAATACTCACAATACTGCTTTCCTTTGAGTCTTTCGTACTACTCGTACCACAAGTTAATTCCATTGTGGAAGTAACTCCAGACACCTGACGAGAAGACACATCTGACTCTAGTTTTCAATAATCATAAACACGTTTCTCTTGGGTCTTCTATGCTACCACAGGTTAACTCCATCAAGGATACAACTCAATACACCTGACAAAAGACACCTTTGTCTCTACTTTTCGATAATAAAGGCTACTTTCTCTCGACTCAGTTGTGCTACCAGATATAATCCAACGATCGAACGTAAGTAAATCAACAGTGAGTTCTGCACGAGACTCGTGCCTATAACCTCTTTCATTACCAATCAAGAACGTAGAAGATACTTGACTCGAGTGCCAGAACACAGACTTCAGTTTTCAGCAATTGTAAAGTTGTTTCCTTCCTGAGGTGTCTATAATAAAGAAGTCTAACCCTATTCTGGACACAAAGATATTTGACTCGAGTGTCAGAAGACAGACTTCAATATTCAACAATTGTAAAGTTGTTTCCTTTCTGATGTGTCTATAACAGAGAAGTCTAACCCTATTCTGGACACAAAGATATTTGACTCGAGTGTCAGAAGACAGACTTCAGTTTTCAACAATTGTGAAGGTGTTTCCTTTCTGATGTGTCTATAACAGAGAAGTCTAATCCTATTGTGGACACAATGCAACGATCCAACCCAAATCGAGAGTGAGTTCTAGGTTCCCTGGCGCAAGTATTCGTATCTGTTTACTATAAATCAAATCTCACCCCTACCAATGGGAACTATTCAACCACGGACGACCAGTCCACTAGTGTCTACCCGAGATGACATCAAGCGACGAAAGAAACGTAAAGAGAAACATCCCGACGACCTTCTCTCCTCCACGCTTCCGGTTTCTGTTATCGAACGGTCATCGACAGGGGGATGAAAAGGAGAGGCGGACTCGAAGGCCTCTCGAAGACGGAAGGAGAGCGAGGAGAGACCTCGCGGAGCCGATCGTAACCGGCCGCGTTTTATGCGCGTATAAACGTACGTGTAACGACGGAACGAGAGTACACACGCGCCGCCTACTCTAACCTGTTAACAAATATCCAAGTCGGCCGGTTAACACGCGTTTACGATAATTTATCGCGCGGACGCGGCACCGAGCGGGCATTATGCTCGGTACCGAGCACGTGCACGCGTTCCTCGGCGCTGATATCGGGTCACCGAGACGAATCGAAAAGAAGACTTCTTCCTAGTTTCTCGATCGGTCTTTTTCTTTGGCATCCGTTGCTCGTTTTTCGTCACGATGGCGTAGAAACGAACGCGCGAATGATAGAAAAATTTTGAAAGAAATGCGCGAACGATAGAAAAATTTCAAGACGAACGCGCGAAAGATAGAAAATTTTGAAAGAAATGCGCAAACGATAGAAAAATTTCGAAAGAAACGTGTGAACGATAGAAAATTTCGAAACGAACGCGCGAACGATAGAAAAATTTTGAAAGAAATGCGCGAACGATAGAAAAATTTTGAAAGAAATGCGTGAACGATAGAAAAATTTTGAAAGAAATGCGCGAACGATAGAACAATTTTGAAAGAAATGCGCGAACGATAGAAAAATTTCGAAAGAAACGCGCGAAGGATAGAAAATTTTGAAAGAAATGCGCGAACGATAGAAAAATTTTGAAAGAAATGCGCGAACGATAGAAAATTTCGAAACGAACGCGCGAAGGATAGAAAATTTTGAAAGAAATGCGCAAACGATAGAAAAATTTCGAAAGAAACGTGTGAACGATAGAAAAATTTCGAAAGAAACGCGCGAAGGATAGAAAATTTTGAAAGAAATGCGTGAACGATAGAAAAATTTTGAAACGAACGCGCGAATGATAGAACAATTTGGAAAGAAATGCGCCAAGGATAGAAAAATTCGAAACGAACGCCCGAACGATAAAAAAATTTTGAAAGAAATGCGCGAACGATAGAAAATTTCGAAACAAACGCGTGTTCTCTTTGCGAGAATATTATCCGCGCGGGTAAATCCGCGTCGAATTCCGCGCGTAACGACGAGTATCCGTCGCGCGACAAATTCGATCGGACGTAATCGCGTTCGTTCGATCGAAATCTGACGTTTATCTTTCGTCGATTCGAGTTGCAATGTTGCACGTGCAACCGTTCCGCGGAATAATGAAACGCAATGAAACGTTTATCGTTTGCCACGGTGACACGGGACAACCGTAGCGGAACGTGCGTCGATAATAATATTTAATTACGCAACGTACACGGAGATCTACGATTTGTACGTCGGCGCTGTTATTATAACGAGTGGCGCTCTGTTATTAGATCTAACCTCGAACGATCGACTACGCGACTTTCCGCGTTGTGATACAGAACGGACACTTTTCGCGAGCTGATGTCGTTCTTGGATTGAGATTCCGCGACGATTTTAATTTTGAATTGATAGTACTGTGCGAGGATCGAAAGAAGTCCTACGAGAGGAGGAGGGGACTTTGTTCCCACTCGATAGTTACTTTCTTCGAAGGTTTACTAGATAATACACTACAGAAGTGTACAAAGATTTTAATTTCGAATTATAGATACTGTGCGTGACTCGAAAGAAGTTCTACGAGAGGGGGAGGGGACTTTCTACCCTCTCGATATTTACTTTCTTCCAAGGTTTACTTGGTACAGATAGTTTTGGTCGATAATACACTACAGAAGCGCGCGAAGATTTTAATTTCGAATTATAGGTACTGTGCGCAGCTCGAAAGAAGTCCTATGAAAGAAAACGAGAACTTTGCACCTTCTCGATATTTACTTTCTTCAAAGGTTTACTTGGTACAGATAGTTTTGGTCGATAATACACTACAGAAGCGCACGAAGATTTTAATTTCGAATTATAGATACTGTGCGCAGCTCGAAAGAAGTCCTATGAAAGAAAACGAGAACTTTGTACCCCATCAATATTTACTTTCTTCGAAGGTTCACTTGGTACGGATCGCTTTGACCTATAATACACTACAGAAGCGCGCGAAGATTGTAATTTCGAATTATAGGTACTGTGCGCGGTTCGAAAGAAGTCCTATGAAAGAAAACAGGGACTTTGTATTTTCTCAAAATTTGCTTTCTTCGTCGACCAACTTGGTATGGATCCTTTTGGCCGATAATACACTACAGAAGAGCACGAAAACTTTAATTTCGAATTATAGGTACTGTGCATGACTCGAAAGAAGTCCTAGAAGAGAAGACAGAAACTTTGTACCCCCTCGATATTTACTTTCTTCGTCAACCAACTTGGTACAAATCCCTTTGTCCAATAATACACCACAAAATCGCGCGAAGATTTCAATTTCGAATTATAGCTACTGTGCACCGCTCGAAAGAAGTCCTACGAAAGAAAACGAGAACTTTGTCTCAATATTTCCTTTCTTCGTCGACCAACTTGGTACGAATCCCCTTGTCCAATAATACACTACGGAAGCGCGCCACTCAACATTGCCACGTCCAATAGAACCACGCGTTCCACCCGCAGGACATCTTCTCAACCGCGCGCAGTACCTTCCCTGGTGTATCGGTCGCGCGGACGTTTCGCTGACTCGTCTCGGTTATCGGGAAGCCACGACCGCCCGCGTTAAGCGATATTAATTCGTCATCGTGAATAATAATTACCCACGGTCCGGTTCGTAGCGATCGCGACGACGACTCGATCGAGAGAAGCGATACAAATTATCCCGGGTGGACCCCGGTTTCGCCTTCGGTCCTCTTTTTCTTTTCTTTTCTTTTTTTTTTCTTTTCTCCCCGATCGGGGTCCCCGACTCGTCCTCTCTGTCTCTCCTCCTCCTCCTTCTTCTCCTCAGTCCCCCACCTCGTCGATCCAGGCCCGCGACGAGCGGAGCATCATGATGGATCGGTCCGGCAGCTTTTATCAATCGTTTAAGCGCGATCGTGCCTCGATTGTCGAGGAGCCGTGCTCGCCACCGCTCGATTTCGCAACGGCCGTCGATATTCTTTGTCAATTGGGCATAGAGACTGCGAGCGTTCCCAGAGTCGCTTCGCGACGATCATCGATCACCGGGGGCCGGGCCGGGGCGTTGTGCGTGATCGAAATCGCTACGACGCGCTTATGCGAGCCAACCGAGGACGCGAACGCCCTCGCGCGATACGAGGCTGATTTTTTGTTTGCAACTCCCCGCGAACGTTATCCAGAAAATCACCTCTATTTATAGAAAGAATCCGCCGCGTCGGCGAATCGCGCGAGAGTGTTCCACGCGCGGGATGAGACCACTCGGCGAAAGGAATGCGCGACGCCAGCGAGAGAACCGGAGGAGCAACGAGATCCCTCTGTTCGATGATCGCGAGAGGGAACCTCCCTTCGTGCAAGGGTTCTGATCGATGGTGTCCGAGTTATCGAGTCGTACCGAAGACACGTGCATTCTGGTTTTCTACGGTGAGGATATCCTAGCGCGGGATCGGTAGACTGGGTCTACTGGTAAGTGGAGGGTGATTCCATTGTGGATCGAGAGTGAGTTCTATGCTGGGATGTTCGGTAGAACCGAAACTTGCGTATGTAAACTCTTTGATTTGTGGATCAGGGATCAGAGCGATGTTTGAGTTGGGATAACTCTAGATTTAGAGTTCAGTAGTTGTAAGGATGTTTTGTCAAGGGAGGTACTAGTAGAGGGTGATTCCATCGTGGATCGAGAGTGAGTTCTATGCTGTGATGTTCGGTAGATCCGAAGTTCTCGTATGTAAACTCTTTGATTTGTGGATCAGGTATTAGAGCAATATTTGAGTTGGGATATCTAACTTTCTGGATTTTAGAGCTCAGTAGTTGCAAGAATGTCTTCACACGGGAGGTATTTACTAGCAGAGTGTGATTCCATTGTGAATGAAGAGTGAGTCCTATACTGTGATATTCGGTAGAACCGAAATTCTCATCTGTAAACTATTTGATTCGTAGATCAGGGATCAGAGCGATATTTGAGTTGGGATAACTGACTCTATAGATTTTAGAACTGAGTAGATGCAAGACTCGATCGACTCCACTTTCCGATAACTGATAAGACACTTCCCATTGAGTCCCTCTAACATTTCTCCAGACCAACTCTCTCAACTCGTCTCAAAGCTACTCGACTCAAGGTATTCAATTTTGATCAAATCTCTCGACTCGTCTCAAAGCTACTCGACTCAAGACTCGATTGACTCCAATTTCCGACAATTGGTAAGACACTTCCCATCGAGTTCCCCTATCACCTTTCCTGATCAAATCTCTCGACTCATCACAAAGCTACTCAACTCTAGACTCGATCAACTCCACTTTCCGACAACTAGAAGACACTTCCCATCGAGTCCCCCTATCACCTCTGCTGATCAAATTTTTCGACTCGTTTCAAAGCTACTCGATTCGTCTTAAATCTACTCGACTTGTCTCAAATCTATTCGACTCATCTCAAATCTACTCAACTCGTCTCAAAGCTACTCGACTCGTCCCAAATCTACTCGACTCGTCTCAAATCTACTCGACTCGTCTCAAATCTACTCGACTCCTCTCAAATCCACTCGACTCGTCTCAAATCTACTCGACTCCTCTCAAATCTACTCGACTCCTCTCAAATCTACTCGACTCGTCTCAAATCTACTCAACTCCTCCCAAATCTACTCAACTCCTCTCAAATCTACTCGACTCCTCCCAAATCTACTCAACTCCTCTCAAATCTACTCGACTCGTCTCAAATCTACTCGACTCACCTCAAAGCTACTCGACTCACCGTATCCAAACCTCAACGCAAGATCGACACCACTTCCCGACAACTGGCAAGACACGTCCCATCGAGTCCCCCAATCCCGTGCAATCCCTCCCAAGGGATCGCGGAACGCTCGCAGCACTCTTGCATCGTTGACGCGAGGTTATTTCAACAGCCCGTTGGATCCACGGCGAGAAATCGGTCGCCACCGAGTCCAGGAGTGCTCGAGTATCGGAACAGCCTGTACGCGTTAAGCGAGCGAGATACGGGGGCCTTTAGCAGGCGAACCGGGAATAATAATTTCGAGCGCTCCTCGCCGGAGAGATAGATACGAGCACGGAAGAAGCGGTAGAGAGAGAGAGAAAGAGAAAAAGAGAGAAAGAAAGAGAGACACCGATAACGTGGCACCTAGGTGCGACGAAGCGGGACGAAAGCAACCATGAGGACGAAGCAGAGCGGGGAAGGGGTTCGAGATATACGTTACAGGTGAGAGCGCGAGTATCGCGTGCTGCAAACGAGCCGGCAGCTGCCCGCTCCTGGCTACACGGTCCCGGGTATTAATATGCGACTGACCGAGTGGGACCGATGCTTTCAGTTGTTGCACCGAGCCATCGTATTACGTCGCGTCGATCGAGCCGCGGGCCACCCTTTGATTTTCGCGATCCTCTCGCGATTACGGTATATAGTACACCTCCGGGCCAACTATCCACGGTTCGCCTTGAGAATCGGCGTCGGTACGCTCCGGGTCGCTTTTCGCCCTTTTCCAACCATTTCGACACTTTTATCGCAACACTGCCTCGAGACGCGTCATTATCCTCGCGTGATTCCGCGGGCAGGTGCGATCCTCTCGCGTTGTCGCGGAACTGTGTCGCTTCGAGGGATAAGGCGCCGTGATCGAGTCTCGGTGACGCGGATCTCGAACTGTGGTTTAACGAGGGTTTAGAGTAGAATACTTCGATGGTGAACGTCAATTTCCGTTTCGTTGACTCTGTGATCGCGTATCGATACTTTCGGATTACTCTGTGCGGAGAACGCCTATGTGCGTTCCGAGTGTACGTGTTGTTCATAGGCGAGATGGTCTTCCGCACGTGGAGTACAGTTTGTGGCGAAGGGTATCACAAAAGAGGTAAGAAAGGAAGAGATTGGGCCCTCGAGTGAATTTAAAGATCGGGAAGTGAAATTTATGTTTGGAGAAATTTTAGGGAAGATTTTTGTACAATATGTCGCGATTGTTTTAATAGATTTGCGTCTTTGAGACTTAGAATGTTGAAATTGGATTCTCAAGGATCGATGTTGTGTAGTGGAAGAAAGAAAGCAAGTTCTGGAGACGTCGAGAGGAAGTTTCCAGCAATGGAATAGTTTCACTATTTCATCTGGGATGGTAGTTTCTGGATGATCGATGCTTGGATAATTTTCGAGAGCAAGGTAAGAAGAAATACAGCGCTCAGGGTAGAGTGGAGACTGTTCGACGAGAACGTATTTGTCGTTGGTGCGTGGAAACGCTTATATCACAGTTTCGATCACCCCTATTTACTTCAAAGGATTGTGTACTATGCCTTTCCTTACTCGTGTAAGGCAGCTCTCGGGACAAGTACACTCGCCTTAAACGATTCTCCGCGTGCCACGGATTCACAGAAGGCGCGACACGCGATCCGACTTCCAATTGGTAGAACGAGATAGGCGATGCGCGTCCTGCCAATCGGGGCTCAGAATGCTCTTACAGACATCCGTGCACCTGCGACAGGTTCGAGGCGAGTGCGCGGGAATCTGCCGTGGAAGGTGTTCAAGGTCGCCGATGGTTGAGGACAAAGTTCTAAAGTTCACCGATCCTGTCGATCGTTTCCCCGATCGAGGTCTTTCAGGCGAGGATCGCGAACTATCGTTGGGATCGAGTACGTTCGAATATTTCTGAGCGTGTACACACCAATCTGTATACGAACTTAGGGGGTTAGGGGTCACCAATGGTGGAAAACTAAATTGTCGAGTAATTCTTCCATCTTGAACTTATCATTTCTATCTACTCTGTATGCAGATCTACTGACCAAAGATTTTGATTTTTAGAACACTATAATGCGAGGGTCTACAATAGAAGGGGTTCGAGGTCACCAATGGTGGAAAATTAAATTGTCGAGTAATTCTTCCATCTTGAACTTATCAATTTTATCTACTCTGTTCTTTGATCTACTGACCAAAGATTTCGATTTTTGGAACGCTATAATGCGAGGGTCTACAATAGAAGGGGTTCGAGGTCACCAATGGTGGAAAACTAAGTTCTCGAGTAATTCTTCCATCTTGAATTTATCAATTTTATCTACTCTGTTCTTTGATCTACTGACCAAAGATTTCGATTTTTGGAACCCCATAATGCGAGGGTCTACAATAGAAGAGGTCCAAGGTTACCAATAGTGGAAAACTAAATTCTCGAGTAATTTTTCCATTCTGAATTTATCATTTCTATCTACTCTGTGTTCAGATCTACTGACCAAATATTTTGACTTTTGGAACTCTATAATGCGAGGGTCTACGATAGTAGAGGTACAAGGTCACCAATGGTGGAAAATTAAATTCTCCAGTAATCCTTCCATCCTAATCTTATGGTTCCTATTCACTTTATATTCCAATTTCCTGACCAAAGGTTTTGATTTTCGAATCTCAAACCTTTGAAATTTGCAATAAAAAAAAATTCCAAGGTTACCAACGACAGACAATATAATTTCAGCGTTCAAAGATCGTAATGACCGATACTCACCCTCGCGAAAGATCTTCAAAGCGACGATCACTTCTAACAATACTGTACTCCAATTTCCTAATCAAGAATTTCAAATTTTGAAACCTAAACCTCTGAAATTTGCTCTAGAAAAATTCCAAGGTCACTAACGTAAAAAAATAAAATTCCAAAGATTGCAATAACTTGAATCTTACCTTCGTGAATGATCTTCAAACCGACGACTATTCCTACCCATTCTGTACTCCAATTTCCTAATCAAGAATTTCAAATTTCGAACTCCAAACCTCTAAAATTTGCTCTAGAAAAATTCCAAGGTCACCAAAGACAAGAAACAAAATTCCAAAGATTGCAATAACTTGAATCTCACCCTCGTGAATGATCTTCAAACCGACGACTATGCCTACCCACTCTGTACTCCAATTTCCTAATCAAAGATTTCAAATTTAGAACCCCAAACCTCCGAAACTTACTCTAGAAAAATTCCAAGGTCATCAATGCTAAAAAAAAAATTCCAAAGTTTGCAATAACCCGAAACTCACCCTCGTGAAAGATCTTCAAACCAACGACTATGTCTACTCACACTATACTCCAATTTCCCAATCAAAAATTTAAAATTTCAAACCCCCAACCCCCCAAAACTTCACCTAAAAAAAATCCCAAGTCCACCATCAAAAACCAAAAATTCCAAATATCGCAAAAACCCGAATTAACTCAACACACCCTCGCGAAATCTCTTCCAAACTGAAGATCCTCCATCGACAAGATACCCAGCTCGTCTTCGGGGCCTGAATCATCGAAAGAATCCTCTCCTATACTCAAACGTTTAAAGGACGATTTAAAACACATCTCGGAACCAGAGGCGAGCGATCCGCCGATGGTACGCTCCTTTATTTCGCTCGATCCGCGTGGTCGGGACCGCGCGGTAATTTCAAGGCGGAACAAGAGATTCCGGCGTTGTTACGATTGCAGCGGCTGGTACTCGCGCGTGTAAAGGACTGGCCCGCCGGCGAATATACGTTGATTTACACCGCGTCGCGGGCCGAGTTCGCGATATACTTTGTCGAGCGGCCCGTAGCTAGGGTGGGGGTATCGTGCGGCACGGGCGGGCCCGGTGTTCGATCCCGTCATTACGGTTCGTCGCGAAAGGGGGTGCTTTCTCGTTCCAGGGGCCCGAGACCCCGCCGGCTGAATACACGCCCGCTTCGCGACACCGCGATCCTCTCCGTTCGCGAATGGCGTTCTAACGCGAGCTTCGAGCCAGTTTACAACGGGACCGACGATCCCTACGGGCGATCCACAACGCGAAATAACACTTGATTTGTCCAATTACTACGCGTTGTAAACGTTCAGGTTACATTGGGTCGTTTGGAATGTCGTTTCGTTTTCCAAAATGGAGAATGTATGATTTATTAGAATGTTTATACGCTCTGAAAACATCGTGTTTCATTTTTGTAGGTTCAGATTGTTTGGAAAGTCATTTCGTTTTCCAAAATGGAGAATATATGATTTATTAGAATATTTATACGCTTTAAAAAAATTGTGTTTCATTGTGGTAGGTTCAGGTTGTTTGGAAAGTCATTTCGTTTTCCAAAATGGAGAATATATGACTTAATAAAGTGTTTTATTTTATTAAGTCACTTTAAAAGAATCGTGTTTCATTTTGGTAGGTTCAGGATGTTCAGCAAGTCATTTCGTTTTCCAAAATGGAGAATATATGACTTAATAAAATGTTTATACGCTTTAAAAAAATTGTGTTTCATTGTGGTAGGTTCAGGTTGTTTGGAAAGTCATTTAGTTTTCCAAAATGGAGAATATATGACTTAATAAAATGTTTATACGCTTTAAAAAAATTGTGTTTCATTGTGGTAGGTTCAGGTTGTTTGGAAAGTTTTTTGTTTTATAAAATGGAGAATATATGACTTAATAGAATGTTTACACACTCTAAAGAAATCGTGTTTCCACCAAAAAAAAAAAACGAAATGACTCTCCGAACAACCCAATAATAGGTGTCCTAATAGTCGATTTACTTCTTGAACGAAACTCGAACGGTTTAAGTAATCTTGATATTTTTGCTTTTATTTAAGAGTACAAATTTGGGAGTTAACAACGGAACGAGATATCTGTCGTGGATTTAAGGTTAAGAATATGCACAGTTTACACGTGTTTAGTGGAATAGTAATTTAGTTTAGAGTTTATTCAAACCCTCGCATTCATCGACCATCTTCTATCGCCATCAAATCTCTCCACAGGACCTCCTCAATATTTATTCTCATCTAAGCTCGAAAAATAAAAATTACAAAAATTCTAAATTTATAAAAACACTGTCTCAAAGTTCCCATCAGAGTTCCGTCCTAGCGATCGTTTTAAACAAAAGTTACCACCTGGAATATCTTCACCTTTCCCAACTCTTGACCACTCACCTCCTAAAATTCCCTCTTATTCAAAAATAAAAATTTACCACCAAACATATCCAAAATTCCCCTCTCCAGCTCCCTAAGAAACTTTCAACCAGCCTTCAATATTATTTCTCTCTTACTCCATCGTTTGTGCAAAAATTACCTCGAACGAACTGCTCCGAATTCACCGATGAGAAAGGGTTATCAGACGAGGATCCAGGACAGGTGAGAGGTTTCCGAGTGGTGTGGTCGAATCAAAGGAACGACTTGTTGGTTGGCCGGAGCCCCGATTCTCGCTTTTTCCCCGGAGAGTCTCGGTGAGCGAAACCTAGGACCCGAGGGTGATAAAGGAGGGGGTTTGCAATCTGTTCTCAGCCCGGGATAAGTTCGCGTCGCGTTCCCCTACCACCCACGCCCCTCGTCCTTCGGGTTGTCGTCCCCTTTCCAGTTCCCCTTTTCGTTCGTCCAGACCGCGTCTCGGTAACCTCCCATCGACGTTATCGAGGCTCACCGCCGCCACGTAAAAAGCACATCCGAATTGAATCATTGCTGAATAAGCGGGAAAGTGGCTCGGCTGGAAGCGAGCAACGAAAGCAAGGAAACCATGGGGGGGTTGCTCGACCAACCCCCACACGGACGAGGGTTCGTTTTCCATTCGAGTCGTCGGTACACCTCCTCGGTCGTGTCGAGAGGTTCCGCCTCGCTCTATCTAGCCTCGTTTTCCAAGACCACCACCACCACTATCACAACCACCAACACTATGGTAGGACCCTACGCGCGTGTTCTCTCGCTCGAAATGATCGAGAGAGCGCGTCAGAGCCAGCGAGCGGCGCTTCCCCGATCCGGAAGCCTCTCGAAATCATAAAGAGCTTTAGAGAATCCGGAACGGGGATTTCTAGGTTGCGAACGGATCGAGTCTCTACGCGAAACCGGTTCACTGCGATAGAGACCAGCAACGAACAACGAACATTCTCGGATACGACCGTTCGTTTTTCCTTTTCTGAGGTGTATACCAACCAGCTGGAATTTACGAGTTTTCAGAACGAGTGATCCAACTCGGCCGATGCTGCGTCAGTTTTAGAGGATACGGTGGGGGAGTTGGTGAGAGGTCAGGAGACGATTTTGGGGTGGTTCTTTTGGGACCTGTACGCTTTTTGAGGTATCGTTGAGGATGTTAGGAAGTTTTGGTCTTGGGACTTTGTCTTGAGGTAACTTGGTGGAAGTTACTCGTTAGGTTTTCAAAGATTATTTTGAAGTAATATTTTGTTGAAATATAGTAGATTGCTCGATAAGTTTTGTCGTTTGGTAAGAAATGGTGTTATTAGGTTTGTTGGTTTTTTTTTTCTAAGGATGTGACATTTTGTGGGACTCTTTTTGGGACCTATACGTCTTTCGAGGCATCGTCGAGGAAATCAGAACCTCTATAATACGTATATGCTCTCTTTTTTGATGATTTAGGGTAAGTAATGTCAATGGTGTTATTAGGTTCGTTAGTTTATTTTTCTAAGAATGTGACATTTTGTGGGACACTTTTTGGGACCTATACGCCTTTCGAGGCATCGTCGAGGAAATCAGAATTTTTATAATACGTGTATGCTCTCTTTCTTTGATGATTTAGGGTAAGTAATATCAATGGTGTTATTAGGTTCGTTGGTTTATTTTTTTAAGGATGTGACGTTTCGTGGGACACTTTTTGGGACCTGTACGCCTTTCGAGGTATTGTCGAGGAAATTAGGAACTTTGTGGGTTGTGGGTCTTGGGACTTAGTCTCGAGGTAACTCAGTGGAAGTTACTTGTAAGGTTTTCAAAGATTATTTTGAACTACTTGTATTTTGTTGGAATGTGATAGGTTGCTCGATAAGTTTTGTCGTTTAATAAAAAATGGTGTTGTTAGGTTCGTTGGTTTATTTTTCTAAGGATGTGAAGTTAGGAAGGACTTAGAAGGAAAGATTTAGAAGAGAGAGAGAAAGAATTAGGACACTTTTTTGGGACCTGTACACCTTTCGAGGCATCATCAAGGAAATTAGGAACTTTGTGGGTTTCGGAACTTTGTTTCGAGGTAACTTGGAGGAAGTTACACTAAAATGAAGAGTATATAATTTAATAAAATGTTTATACACTCTACAAAAAATCGTGTACCATTTTCACCAAAAAAAAAAACGAAATGACTTTCCCAACAACCTAATACTTGTATTTTATTGAAATGTGATAAGTTACTCGATAAGTTTCGTCGTTTGATAACAAATAGAGCTATTAGGTTCGTTGCTCTATTTTCTCTAGATGAACTGTTTAACGAACATGTGTGAAGTTTCGTGTAGATCTGTCGATTATATATTACAAATATACAATTGTATTTATACTTCTTCAAAGTGGAAGTGTCATAGTATTTTTTCACAATGGAAAAAACGACAAAACTTATTAAATAACCTATGATATATCGGTGGAGATGTTCGATGAGAACTAGCTGAACATGTTTTTACTAATTTACAATCGTTACCGCCGGTCGTTGTTGAGCGACGGTAAACGAACCTCGTTTAACCCGACTCGATTATCCAGTTTCTCGATAAATCAGATTTTGTATTATTCACGGTCTCGGTGAGTAGAAAAATAGGTACCTGAAAATAATAGAGAGACCACCGAGGTAAATATAATCGTTGCTAAAAACGAGTCTGAGAACGAAGAAATGAAAATTAGCAACAAAGAGTGTTCCCATTTCGAATCGTGCTCGATGTTCAGAACAAGAGAACGATAAATCGAGAGAAAATTGATCGACGATGGCGCGATTTTCAATTTGCGGTACTCACGAGTGGAAAATTAATCACTTGCCCTATATATAAAACGTGTCGTAACCAACAGCAAGGTTTGGCATATAGTAACTCTCACTATCCTCGAAGACATTATACAAGTATCTTTTTTTAATATTTTTAAGAAAATATATTTGAACGTACGAATGTAAATTCATTCGTTCTTACGTTTGGCTCGATTTTCTCACCACGAGTCTCTATTGTAGACGAAGGGGTTAACAAAGTAAAATTTCCACAGATGTACGTTTCGGTTGTTACTAAGAGGAAACGTGTCTTCTAAGAACAAAGAGCTGATTTTGTAGAAGAAACACGTTATTAATTTTCCCCCGGAGGCTCGATTTATCCAAATTACCCAAGCCGATCAATCGAGGTCCCGCTCTATCGCCCCTTTCTCTACAAATGACGTCTATAGCTCGATCGATCTATCGCGTGCCTTAAACTACGAGCGTTCAGCGTGTACCCACCCTCGATGGTCCTCCGCACACAGGGTCCTTTCCGCGTCAAAGTCGTCGGTAATCAAACTCTCGACAAAGTTACGCGACGAAGAAACCCCCTGTCCTCGAAAGCTTCGAACCCGCTTCCACGACTCCGTCGATCTCACGTCCAGGTGCGAAGAAGTACGTGGATACTATCGAATATAAATCGGTGGTACCTCGATCTAATCTGTCGACGATACGAGTACATAACCACGAGAGGGTGTTTGTGAAAAGGAGTGTAATATCGCTTAGGTTTAAAATTAACGTCGGTACAAATGAATATCGGTACGATGTTACGTAACGCGAAGACGTGGGTACTTAATTGCAATAATGCATTAAGGTAAACCTGGTGAATATGATTTATATAATAGAAGCATCGTGTAATTATACGTGTATTATAATAGTTCGGTAAATTTTGTCGTTTGATAAAACTTATTCAACAGTACTAGATTGAACAGTTGGATAACTACATTGAACTGTTCGATGAAACTTATTGAACAGTATTACATTGAACAGTTGTATAACTACATTGAACTGCTCGATAAAACTTAACGAACAGTACTATTCAATATAGTACTGTTCAATATAGTACTGAGTACTGTTCAATATAGTACTGTTAAATATAGTACTGTTCAATATAGTACTGAGTACTGTTCAATATAGTACTGTTAAATATAGTACTGTTCAATATAGTACTGTTCAATGTAGTATTGTCCAATGTAGTACTGTTCAATACAGTACTGTTCAATGTAGTACTGCTCAATGTAGTACTGTCCAATATAGTACTGTCCAATATAGTACTACCCAATGTAGTACTGTTCAATATAGTACTGTCCAATATAGTACTATCCAATGTAGTACTGTTCAATATAGTACTGTCCAATATAGTACTATCCAATGTAGTACTGTTCAATATAGTACTGAGTACTGTTCAATATAGTACTGAGTACTGTTCAATATAGTACTGAGTACTGTTCAATATAGTACTGAGTACTGTTCAATATAGTACTGAGTACTGTTCAATATAGTACTGTCCAATATAGTACTATCCAATGTAGTGCTGTTCAATATAGTACTGAATACTGTTCAATATAGTACTGTCCAATATAGTACTATCCAATGTAGTACTGTTCCATATAGTACTGAGTACTGTTCAATATAGTACTGTCCAATGTAGTACTGTTCAATATAGCACTGTTTAATATAGTACTGTTCAATGAGGTACTGTCCAATATAGTACTGTTAAATATAGTACTGTTCAATGTAGTGCTGTCCAATATAGTACTGTTAAATATAGTACTGTTCAATGTACTACTGTTCAATGTACTACTGTTCAATGTAAACCTTATCGAACAACCTAGTATACAACGTGTACAAAATCCTAATATGCGAAGCAAAGGCGCCGAAAAGAAAAATCCTCTCGAATCGGGCTACCCGCGCCACGGGTCCCGAACGAAATCCTCGAGGACCGCAAACTGTTGCGTTAAGATCGGCCCTGTTCCTTGAAAACGCCCGAAGAGTAACTCTCTCGCCGAGTCTGCGACTATCCCCGCGTCCAGGGCTCACCCTCGCGCGATACGGAAGGGGTGGTTCAATTAAGAACGAAATCCCCTTTGGTTGGTGAGACTCGGCGTTTAGGGTCGAAAAAGTTCTAAAAGGAGCCAGAAGTCGGTAGACTGCCGGGAACGAGTGCCTCGTCGACTACAAGGGGAGAAAGCGCGTCGCGTAGTGTGTGTCCTCGGTGTGCGTGGCACGGCCGGCCGCAACGACACGGAAAAGATTTTTACCGCTCGTTGGAAAGGTCGCGAGGCTGAAACCGCCGCGTGTCACGGTTCGCGGAGCGTATTCTCGCGTGTACCCGTTTCTACGGACGCCACGGAGTTACTGTCTACCGACCAGGGAGATTTACATCCGGTAATCGACGATTGCTTTCTCGTGCTTCGACTTCTTCGCTTCCTTTGGTTTACTTGGATGGCTAGTACGTAGAATGGTTCACGAAGGGAGCGATGGTCTAGTCGGTCTCAACGAGACGGGAAGCGGTAAGCTTCTAAATGGAAAAGTAACTCGAGCAAACAGGCGCAAACAGGAGCAAACTTTCTTCCAATTGTAACAGAATGGAGTCATGATCGTTCTTACCAGATTTCGGTAAGTCAAATACTATGAGAGGTTATTTCAGAGGATGATTGCTGAGGGGAATGATAGTCTAGTTGATTTTAATGTGGTGGTAGACGATGAGCTTCTAAATGGTAAAGAAACTCGAGCAAACAGGAGCAAACTTTCTTCCAATTGCAACAGAATGGAACAATGATCGTTCTTACCCAATCTCGATGAGTCAAATACCATGAGAGATTATTCCAGAGGATGACAGATGAAAAGGGCGACAGTTTAATTGATCTCGAGCAAACAGAAGCAAACTTCTTTCCATTTGCAGCAAAATGGAATAATAGTCGTCTGTAACTGACCTCGATGAATCAAATATGACGAGAGACTAGTCTATAGAATGGTTACTGAGAGGTGTGATAGTCTAGTTGATCTCAACGAAGTAGTAAGCTTCAAAACATAAAAGAAACTCGAGCAAACAGGAGCAAACTTCCTTCCACTTGCAACAGAATGGAGTAATGGTCGTTATTACCCAATCTCGATGAGTCAAACACCATGAGTGATTATTCCAAAGAATGACACCTAAAGGAAGTGCTAGTCTAAGTAATCTCCGGATCAACGAGACGATTCGAGCCTTCCAAATCCACGACCACCAAATAGAACTCGACACATCGTGTGATTCGACATAAACCCCGAGGCATTGTCCCCTTCGAAACATCTGCGGTTCATTTAAATCAAAAGTGTCCCTTAGCACTCGGACTTCTCATTAAGAAACCCACCATGAGGACCCAGATATCTACCAAATCTATCTACCAAATCGATGTTTTCGCAATCCGGTCCTATGACCACTGAACGTACACTTCCTTGGCGAGCAGAGATGCCGGCCAGGAGCCGCGAATCTTTTTTAGCAACAAGTGGTCGGCCTCTACGATCCGTGGACTCGCAACTGCGCGAAAGCTTCATCAGCGATCGGCCCCCTACGCGAAACGACGCCATTTGGGGGTGTTTGTGCGAGCGGGGGGACGCGATGCGCTGCTGGACGAGCACGTCGTGCGGTCCCCGGCACGGGGGCACGGACCGTAACCACGGGGGTTGCACGGGAGCGTGGAAACGTCGACGGTGCACGTGTCCGTTCGATCGCGGGATGCACGTGTCGCGTCGTTTCCTCCCCGACGGGGGGGTTCGGGGCCACGTCGAGGACCAAGGGGCGGCTGGAAGGGGACGCGACAAGTGGCCCGGGGTGAGACAAGTGCGCGAACCGCGCGAGCCCGTGCGAACCCGAGCAACGCGAACCTACTTTCGGGAAAAGGAGACCGGCGTGCGTCGCGCTCGGTCCTCGTCTGACCGACGTCTCACCCCCACCCTCGGCCGCGAGGGCTCCTGCGTCTCGCTCGCGCATGCGCCGGCACCGCGTGGGACGCTAGATTGTGGGAAGATAGCGCGTCCGTCCCGCGATACGAAATTTAGCGTCAATGGGGTGGGGTGGGGGGAGTGGGCTCGGGGAGGGGGGACCACGACGATGTATCGTATCGTGGCGCGAATCTCGCCGCGGACGAACGATAAATTCGCCCCGATACGGGGCCGAAGATCGATGTCTCGGAGCCGCGGCGTGTAATTTTTTTCGCTACAACGCGCGCGCCCGTCCCGAGATCCTAACGCTCTCGTATTTACGCCCGTAGGCGTCGCGCCGATTTTCACGTCGCGCGGAAACACGCCGTGGCCGTGGAAGCTGTCCCGTGGCTCGCTCCGAGGAAAGCGCGCCGAACGAAAAACAATGTTTCATTTCTCGGTGGAATTGTCCGAACTTGTACCGACCGCACGGACGATTATATTTATGTATATATACGGAGGTACGAGTTTCCATAGTTGGGAGTGGGGAGAGCTAGGTGTACGGGACATTGGACGATTTGTCGAGTGACCATAAGCGAGTCAAGAGCACGAGCGACGAGAGAAAGTATTATCGTTAGTGGATTGGACGCGTGGAATGAGAAACCGATCGCGACAAGGGCAAACCCGAGCAAACGGGTGCCAACTTACTCGCGATCGCTAAGTAACGAAGCCTAGGTGTCTGATGTTGCTCCTTGGATGGGTATTCCACGGAATGGTTCGCGAAATAGAAGGCGGTAAGTTTCTAAATGGAAAAGAAACTCGAGCAAACAGGAGCAAACTTCCAATTGCAACAAAATAGAGTAATGGTCGTTTTTACCCAATCTCGATGAGTGAAATACCATGAGAGGTTATTTCAGAGGATGATTGCTGAGGGGAAGTATAGTCTAGTTGATCTCAACGAGGTGGTAAGCCTCTAAATGGAAATGAAACTCGAGCAAACAGGAGCAAACTTCCAATTGCAACAAAACGGAGTAATGGTCGTTTTTACCCAATCTCGATGAGTGAAATACCATGAGAGGTTATTTCAGAGGATGATTACTGAGGGAAAAGATAGTCTAGTTGATCTCAACGAGGTGGTAAGTTTCTAAATGGAAATGAAACTCGAGCAAACAGGAGCAAACTTCCAATTGCAACAAAATAGAGTAATGGTCGTTTTTACCCAATCTCGATGAGTGAAATACCATGAGAGGTTATTTCAGAGGATGATTGCTGAGGGGAAGGATAGTCTAGTTGATCTCAACGAGGTGGTAAGCCTCTAAAGGGAAATGAAACTCGAGCAAACAGGAGCAAACTTCCAATTGCAACAAAATGGAGTAATAGTCGTTTCTATCCAATCTCGAAAATAAGTAGATTGTTCAGCTCGGTAGCTTGAATTGCGAAAAAAGGAATAACTCGATACGGGTCAGAAAAGACCCGTAGGATGATCGCTACCGCTTTTCCTCCCATCGAGGACACGAATATCCTTTTCTTGGTTGTCGAGTAAATTATTCCAGAAATATCATAAATTGTAAATTGTCTCGAGAAGATGAAACACAACTTTGTAAAGTTCTTTGAAAGGGGAGTACCTCGATATGGGTCCAAAAAGACCCAGAGGAGCGTCGTCACTACTTTTTTTCCCACCGAGAACCCAAATATCCTTTTCTTCGTCGTCGAATAAATTATTCCAAAAATATGGTTAATTGTAAATTGTCTCGAGAAGATCGAACACAACATTGTGAAGTTTTTCGAGCCTTGAGAGATCGTTGAGCTTGGTAGCTTTGATCATAAAAGGGGAGTACCTCGATATGGGTCCAAAAAGACCCAGATAAGCGTCGTTACTACTTTTCCTCCCATCAAGAACCCAAATATCCTTTTCTACGTCGTCGAGTAAATTATTCCAAAAATATCATAAATTGTAAATTGTCTCGAGAAGATCGAACACGAGACAAAGTTTTCCGAGTCTCGAGAGATCGCTCAGCTCGAAACGGGTCAAAAAAGACCCCGAGGAGCGTCGTCACTACTTTCCCTCCCACTGAATAGGCGAATATCCTTCTCCTCGTCGTCGGGTAAATTGTTGGAGAAATACCGTAAATCGTTCCGAAAAGATCGAACACGATGTTGTAAAGTTCCCCGACGCGGGCACTTATCGCGTAATATTACAGTCAGTCGAATCGTAAAGCGCGGCGTTAGCTTGTCGTCGGTTCGCGTTTAACAGACAATAGTCGCAGCGCGCTGAGACATTACGCTCCGAGGAATCGTCGAAATAGGTCGGTTAGCGAGATAGCCGGTATTAAGCGAGACAGGCGTTATCTGTCTAGTTCCAACGACCTTCGAAGCACGGCGAACGATGGCGGTTGTTAAATACGCTCGGAGACACGTGCCGCCAACGAAATTCCGTATAGCCGACGCCTCGCGGAACACGATCCACGGAGACCGGCCACGGAGTTTCGTCGTTTCGAATGCAATCAACGGGCCGTGATTAATCGCGTTCCAGAATGTCCGGGACGAAATGGTAAATCGTTGCCCGGATAGCCGCGACGGAATTCCAACGAAACGGTGCGACAAGCGTCGCGGAAACGCGGCGAGTTTTCACATAGCGTGGGAAAACTCCGAGAAGAAATTCGGAGGGATCTCGAAACGAAGTTTCGTGATTTTGACTCGGTGGACGAGGAAACTAGACGAAGAAATACTGATCGAATTAGGTGTTTGTTCTTGTTTGGAAGTGTACGGAATTATTTCCGTTTCCCAGGGTGCTATCGTTTTAGGATACGTTGTTATCGAAATTGCGAAGATTCGAGTCGAAACTCACCTTCTGGGATTGAAAATCTCACTCTTGTGACTGTAAAGCATTCAATTCGGTTTTCTAATCGGATTAGATGTTTGGAATTGTTTGGAATTGTGTGGAATTATTTATGTTTCCAGGGTGTTACTTTTTTACAATCTATTATTATCGAAATTACAAAGATTCGAGTCCAGTATTTAAGGTTCTTCTCACCTTATAGAATCGAAAATCTCACTCTTGTGACTGTAAATCATCCAACACGGTTTTCTAATCGGATTAGGTGTTTGGAATTGTTTGAAATTGTTTGGAATTGTTTGGAATTATGTGAAATTATTTATGTTTCCAGGGCGTTACTGTTTTACAATCTATTGTTACCGAAATTACAAAGACTCGAGTCCAATGTCTAAAGCTCTTCTCCCCTTCTGATATCGAAAACCACACTTTTGTGACTATAAAGCATCCACCACGGTTTTCTAATCGACTTAGGTGTTTTTTCTTTTTTAAAATTATATAGAATTATTTCTGTTTCCAGGGGGTTACAGTTTTACAATATATTGTTATTGAAATTATAAAGATTCAAGTCAAAACTCACCTTCTGGTATCGAAAATTACACTCTTGTGACTGTAAAGCATCCAACACGGTTTTCTAATCGGATTAGGTGTTTGAAATTGTTTGGAATTGTTTGGAATTGTTTGGAATTGTTTGGAATTGTGTGAAATTATTTGTTTCCAGGGCGTTACAGTTTTACAATTTATTGTTATCGAAATTACAAAGACTCGAGTCCAATGTCTAAAGTTCTTCTCCCCTTCTGATATCGAAAACCACACTTTTGTGACTATAAATCATGCAACACGATTTTCTAATAATTCCTCCAAAATTCTACAGAATCGTTCTCTCAATTTCCAATGGACTACAATCTCCCTAGTACTTCGATCCGTACACTACATTATTCAATAAATTTTATCGAACGACAAAACATATTAAACACCCTATTACGATTAACAAAGATCCAAATTCAGTTTCGAGTTTCTTCTAACTTAGTAATCAGATCGAGAACCGTGCCCCCGATGACAATCTTAAAATCAGTCCTTAATCCTTCATAAAAAAATACACCCGGAATCGTTCTCTCGATTACCATCGTGTCGCGATCTTCACAGTCCTCTCCTCCGTGACTGTCAAAGTGACAAAAAATCCAAGTACAGTCTCTCGTCTCGTCTCACCTGGCTATCGAAAACGATAACCCCGCGATTACAAACATACCTAACCTCGTAATAGCCAATGTAGCTTATTTCATCTCGTAACAGTTAACGCGGCTTGCGTTATCCCTTAACAACCGATGCAACATTTCCTACAGAAAGTAGTACACGAAATCGTTTCCAGGATTTCGAACCCTCTTTCTCGGTGGGTCTAGAAAGTTGGATGCTAGAAAATTCGGGTCCAGTTTCCAGCCTCTCTTCGTCTCTTCATCTCTCTCGGTTCAAAGGCGGCATCGTTCGATTTCCACGCGAGTTTAGAGGCCCCTCAGCGGCCTAAAAACGTCCCGAATACTCGACGAGGTCCCCGAAAGCGATCGCGATCCGTGTCGGAGGTCCCGGACCGTCCGTTAATCAGGCCCTAATTAATACGCTGCGACGAGATCCGGTCCTCCGTTGGAATTAAGAGTCGGCGTTCGCAGCTGGCGGGGATTAAAGAACCAAAGGTGCGACGTATCCCGTGGACTGCGTCGAAACGTCAAGATGGAGCGGATAACGCGGCCGCCGCCTCTTCGTGGCCGTTCGAAAGTACCGAGAGGATTCGAGCAACGATATCGGGCACGGTCAAGGGGTTCTCGGCTGGCCGGAAGTAGAAGTCGAGGGCTATAAAGACACGCTTCGGGGTGATCGGGCCCGAGACAAGTCTGGACGCGGGTAACGCACAGGTGTACCGCGCCATAATTTATCGCTACCTAATAAATTTCAACCGGGGAGAATCTTGTTCGTCGCTCGAATACCGAGCCGTATCGCGCCGGTTACGCGACGGGTCTTCAAGCCTCCGCGGCGTTATTTAGAGACGGTATACGGGGAAAGTATCATCCTCGCGGGCGTCATCGATAACGAACGTGACCGTTCAATGGTTTGGGGATTTTTTGGGAGCGTTTTTGGCGCGTATTGTCGTGGAAACGCGCGAAGTGAAGAAAGGATTACTCGTTTATGTATCGATCGAGAGTTTTGACGATTGAGGATGGAGGATTGAGGATGGAGGATGGAGGATGGAGGATTGAGGATGGAGGATGGAGGATGGAGGATGGAGGATGGACGATGGACGATGGACGATGGACGATTGAGGATTGAGGATGGACGATGGAGGATGGACGATGGACGATGGACGATGGACGATGGACGATTGAGGATTGAGGATGGACGATGGACGATGGGCGATGGATGATTGACGATGGAGGATGGACGATGAACGATGGACGATTGAGGATTGAGGATGGACGATGGACGATGGACGATGGACGATGGATGATTGAGGATTGAGGATTGAGGATGGACGATGGACGATGGACGATGGACGATGGACGATTGAGGATTGAGGATGGACGATGGACGATGGGCGATGGATGATTGACGATGGAGGATGGACGATGGACGATGGACGATTGAGGATTGAGAATTGAGGATTAAGGATGGAGGATGGACGATGGACGATGGATGATGGACGATGGACGATGGACGATGGACGATGGACGATGGACGATGGACGATGGACGATGGACGATGGACGATGGACGATGGACGATGGACGATGGACGATGGACGATGGACGATGGACGATGGACGATGGACGATGGACGATGGACGATGGACGATGGACGATGGACGATGGACGATGGACGATGGACGATGGACGATGGACGATGGACGATGGACGATGGACGATGGACGATGGACGATGGACGATGGACGATGGACGATGGACGATGGACGATGGACGATGGACGATGGACGATGGACGATGGACGATGGACGATGGGCGATGGATGATTGACGATGGAGGATGGACGATGAACGATGGACGATTGAGGATTGAGGATGGACGATGGACGATGGACGATGGACGATGGACGATGGACAATGGACGATGGACGATGGACGATGGAATATTGAGGATTGAGGATTGAGGATGGAGGATGGAGGATGGAGGATGGACGATGGACGATGGACAATGGACGATGAACGATGGACGATGGACGATGGACGATGGACGATGGACGATGTGTTGGTAATATCACCACCTAGCGCGGAAATATTAATTATCGATCGTGTTGGTAGATCTACTGATTTATTAGTAAGATTATTAGTAATTATAAGATTGATTAGTAATTAGTAGATTTGCGACGACATTGGATAAACTTTCGTTTTTTTTTTCTTCTCTCCTGCGTGTAACTATGTCGTAATACAATATTGTTGATTAGATATGATTTGAGCGAGTACAAAAGGGTTGTAATTATTTAAATTTGATAGTTCGATTGGGTTTCTTTGTATCATCACGGGGAAACTTGCAAAGAAAAGGAAATAAGATTATGAGTGATTGTTTAACTGAGAAAGAAATTTACTGAAAGTACGTTGTAAAAGTCGAGAGGTGCAGAATATTTATTAACCGAAGTGATGAGTAACTCTTTGAGACGAAACTGCGAATAAACTTGAAAGATCTCGATTTACAATAATTAAAAACCTGCCCAAGATAAATTTCATAATTTAAGATTTTGAACAGAAAAGATAAGTCGACGATAGTTCTACCTGAATTCGAGTGAATTCAGATTGAGCGTGAACTTGGTTCAATTATCAACATCCATACGTCTACCTAGTTCACAAGACTCAAATCTGAAATGTAAAATTCTGAAAATTATATACTGTCCTCTCTCGTTGAACTCTCCGTAGAAAATGGAACATCCCTCGAGAAAATACTCGCGAAACAATCACATAATCTTCCATACGTTCTTCACATCCAGACACTCGATCCAGTCACTCATTGCACCACATCCTATCGCACCGAATTCGAAATCATCCCTCAGTGTCTACTCTGGTATTCCACATCCCTGGAATATTCACCTAACTACCATGTATGGGGGGCGAGAAAAAAAAATCGTATCGTGGAAGCGAGAACCTCGCGCAGAGAAAGTCCGTGTTCCACGGAGAATGTCACGGCCGCGGAAAATGGCGATCCGTCGAGAGAAAGTTCCTTTCGCGAACGAGGTGTCTCGATAATCCCGTGTACACTACCGCGAATTTTCCCGATCGATTCTCGGTCCCGTTTCCTCGTCGAATTTCCCGCGCCTCGTTGGACCCGCGTGACGGTTTCGTATCTCGACGAAGCCGAGAACGCTCGATTCCTCGTATGGAGTATCGCGATTCGTCTTGGAAATCGCGGTGGAATTCCGTGGACGTGGCGCGGAGTTCGCGTTGCCCGTGTCAGCCTCGTTCCGCTTCTCATTTCATTTTCACGACGATGCCCGGCCGGTGTCCGAGCGAAAGCAGCAATTCGGAAGCGGCTCGTACGCCGTCGTTATCGTACGAATCGGCCGAGTTCTCTCACGAACGTCGCGTACGTGCCCTGACCGCCGAGACCGGCTCGCGTTTTTCCACGCGGATCCATCGGTTTTCGGTGCGAACGGGACCCGGAGCGCACCGCCTCGAGCACGAAGGAATGTCGCGCGCGATCGGGGGACCCTGAGGAGGGTCCTCCTACTTGGATGGTTTGTTTCAGGGACTCTGGACGCACCGTGTTCTGGATCGGAGGGAAACTGGACGAGAGCTTCCAGAGTGAAAAGGTGAAGAATTAGAGGGGAGAGAAAGAGATTTTGGGAGTGGTTTGAGTGGGAGAGGTTTTTTGGGGATTTTTGTAAGAGGGAAGTTTCTTGGGGGGATTCTTGGATGAGGAAGAGTGGAATTTTTTGGAGAATGAATCATCTGTTAAAAGGAAAAGGTGAGAGGACGAGAGAGAATCGAAAAGGAGAAGAACCAGAGGGGAGAGAAAGAGATTTTGGGAGTGGTTTGGGTGGGAGAGGTTTTTGGGGGATTTTTGTAAGAGGGAAGATTCTTGGGGGGATTGTTGGATGAGGAAGAGTGGAATTTTTTGGAGAATGAATCATCTGTTGAGAGATAAAGGTGAGAGGACGAGAGAGAATCGAAAAGGAGAAGAACCAGAGGGGAGAGAAAGAGATTTTGGGAGTGGTTTGGGTGGGAGAGGTTTTTGGGGGATTTTTGTAAGAGGGAAGTTTCTTGGGGGGATTCTTGCATGAGGGAAGTTTCTTAGAGAGATTCTTGGAAGAGAAAGAGTAGAGTTTTTCAGAGAATGAATCATCTGTTAAAAGGAAAAGGTGAGAGGACGAGAGAGAATCGAAAAGGAGAAGAACCAGAGGGGAGAGAAAGAGATTTTGAGAGTGTTTTGAGTGGGAGGAGTATTTTGAGGGATTCTTGCAAGAGGGAAGTTTCTTGGGGAGATTCTTGGATGAAGAAGACTGAAATTTTATGGAGAATGAATCATTTGTTGAGAGAAGAAGGTGAGAGGATGAGAGAGAATTGAAATGAGTGTGAACGAGTGGAGAGAGAAATATTTTGGGAGAGTTTTGGGAGAGGGAAGTTTCTTGGGGAGATTCTTGCAAGAAGAAGAGTAGAATTTTCAGAGAAAACACTATCTATTGAAAGAGAAAGGTGAGAGGACGAAGAAGAATTGAAGAGAGTGTGAACGAGTGGAGAAAGAAAGATTTTGGGAGTGTTCTTCAAGGGAGAAGATTTTTGGGGGATTCTTGCAAGAGAGGGAAGTTTCTTGGGGAGATTCTTGGAAGAGGAAGAGTAGAATTTTTTTGAGAATGAATCATTTGTTGAGAGAAGAAGGTGAGAGGACGAGAGAAAATTGAAAATAATGTGAACGAGTGGAGAAAGAAAGATTTTGGGAGTGTTTTGCAAGAGGGAAGTTTCTTGGGGGGATTCTTGCAAGAGGAAGAGTAGAATTTTCGGAGAGAAAATTATATATTGGAAGAAGAGGACGAGAGAATGAAAAAGAATTGACGAGAATGCGAACGAGTGGAGAAAAAAATAGATTTTGTGAGAGGGAAGTTTCTTGGGGAGATTCTTGCAAGAAGAAGAGTAGAATTTTTCGGAGAAAACACTATCTATTGAAAGAGAAAGGTGAAATGACGAAGAAGAATTGAAGAGAGTGTGAACGAGTGGAGAAAGAAAGATTTTGAAAGTGTTTTGCAAGAGGGAAGTTTTTGTGGGGATTCTTACAAGAGGGAAGTTTCTTGGAGGGATTCTTGCAAGAGGAAGAGTAGAAATTTCGGGAAAAAACACTATCTATTGAAAGAAAAAGGTTAGAAGACGAAAGAGAATTGAAAAGAATGCGAACGAATAAAGAAAAAAGAGATTTTGAAAGAATTTTGCAAGAGAGAAGTTTGTGACAAGATTTTTGCAAGAATAAAAGTAGAATTTTCGAAGAAAATCCATTCGAGAATGCGAACGAGTACAAAAGAAGCAATTTTGCGAAAGTTTTGCAAGAGAGACATTTTTTAGGAGGGATTGTTCCAAGAGAAAGGTTTGTAAAACCGAAAATAATTTTGCAAGAGGGTAGTTTTTCGAACTGAAACGAAATCTCGCAAGAAGAAGGTTTTTGAAGGGGAAAAGAATTTTCGTCAAAGAGAGATTTCGAAGGAGAAAGAGGTTCTGTCGAGGGTAGGTTTTGGAAATCGAAAAGGATACTCACAAGAGGGAGGTTTTTGAGGCCAAGAAGGATTCTCGCGTAATCCCTACGGAGGACTCTCGGAGCGCGATGTTTCGCGATGGAGTAGCGTTCTGATATAGGTACGCGTCTAATCGAATAAAATACATAGGACTGGAGAACTCGTCGGTAAAATCTCTTGTACAAAAATAAAGAAAATCTTTCTAGAATACGATTAAAATTCCACAGAAGATCTCTACATTGCTGGAAATCTTCGTCTCATCGAGATCGAAGAATCGAGGCAATGATAGAAGTGAATTAAACGAACTCTTGTTGGTAAAATCTCTCGTACAAAAATAAAGAAAATCTCTCTAAAAAACGATTAAAATTATACTCTTTTACGGATCTCTTCACTAGATCTCTCCGTCGCTGGAAATCTTCGTCTCATCGAGATCGAACAATCGAGTCACTGATAGAAGTAAGTTAAACGAACTCTCGTTTTTGCCCTCGTGTCATCGAGTGATGCACAGTAAAATTTCTTAAAAAATAAAGAAATAAAGAAAATCTTCCTAAAATTAAAATTATATTCATCCACGAAAAATCTCTTAATCACTGGAAATTTTCGTCTTACCGAGATCGAACAATCGAGTCAGTAAAGGAAATGAACTAAACGAACTTTCGTTGGTAAAATCCCTTACATTATACAAATAAAGAAAATCTTCTTAAATTGAAATTATATTCATTCACGTCAGATCTCTCCTTCCCTGGAAATTTTCAATTTATCAAGATCAAATACTCGATCGAATATTCGTTCGATCGAAACGAGCAACCGAGTTCAAGACACTTATCGAATCTTAGCTTCTAACGTCACCTTCTCTAATATCGTAATTCGTGGTACTAAATGAACTCTCGTTGGTAAAATCTCTTACAGAAATAAAGAAAATCTTCCTAAAATTAAAATTATATTCATCCACGAAAAATCTCTTTATTGCTGGAAATTATCGTCTTATCCAGATCGAAGAATCGAGTCAGTAAAGGAAAAGAACTAAACCATCTGTCATTGGTAAAATCCTTTACATTATACAAATAAAGAAAATTTTCCTAAAATGAAAATTACATTCAACTCGGACGAATCTCTCCTCCCTTAGAAATCTTCGATTTATCGAGATCGAATACTCGATCGAATATTCAAGTTCAAGACACTTATCGAATACAACCTGGAACCTCAGCCTCTAACTTCCTCTCAGCCTAACAACCTCACCTTCTCTAACGTCGTCCTTCATAATACTCTCTTGCAATTTTCACCTCAATATCGTAACGACCATCGTAGCTCCAGGTGTGATTCTTTCGATTAATTTTCCCAAAGTTTTCCACGGTGGTCCGATCGCTCCTCTAGAAGTACACGCTCTAGAGGAGAGAAGAGAAGGTAACAACCGCGAAGCCGCGAGAAGGGCCGGATATTTAAACCGAGATCACCGAGAGAGAGTCTGATGAAGACGGGAGAGGTGAAAGAGGCGGAGGAAGGAAACGGTCTCAAGGGGAACGGTGTAGGAAGAAAGAAGGGGGGGAGAGACACTCCTGGGCCTTACTCGGCGAGGAGAAAACGCACACGAGGAAGGAATACGAAAATCGGCGTCCGATCGTCCGATCGGAACGCGCCGCGTTACCTATGCGCGAGTAATAAGCCCCGATATTCCCACACGGGCCCCATACTGGCCCGCCGTGGGAAACTCATACGTGATAGGCCGCGACTCGCGTCCAAAGGGGAACATTCTCGAAGCCGAACTATTTTCGACGCAGCTGCGTCGTCTGCTCGCGAGTATTTTTCACGCTGTCTCGCGCATCGAGTCGCGAATCGGTCCCGATCGGTCCCCGTGGACGTTTCCCCGCCACGAGTCTTCGTTTTTTCTCCCACCCCCCACTCCTCCTCCTCTTTTCCATCCACGGCGGCGTCTCGTCGCAATTTGCACCGTAATCCGTTCGTCGATCGTGGTCGTTGTCTACGTCGTGCTCTTTCGCGAGCAATTTCGCGTCGCGTTGGACCCCGACCACTTCGATCGCTTGTTTAATGTTTTAATTCCGTAGCGCATTAAAATCTCCGGCCAGTCCGCCGGCGACTCACCGTGAGGGGCATAGCGGGACGAACGCGGTCCAAGCCGCGGCGCGCGTCCACCGCGGCTCGATCGGTTGTTTATAATTCTTCGCGGTGCACTAAGGAAGCAATTTAATAATAATAACAGCCGCAACACGGATTCTACAACGGCCGTCGAGCGCAATCAACGCGACTACGTGTGCACACACCGGCGTGCGCGCAACTGTAATCGTTTACGGTAATAACCGACGTGTGTATATTGGTACGTACGTGTTCCGTTCGTACACCGACGGATCCACGGCCGAGGAGAAACGGGCCGTACACCGCGCAACTCGTGTTGCCGCGGTTATTACGAAACCGTTCGCCGTGGGGACGGTTCAACGTCGGATACGGTTTTTCGTCGTGTCCCAGAATTTCTGGCCCGCACGCACGACCGCCCCGCTCGCAGACCGGGGCAAAAGTGGACGCGTGTGCGTGCGTGCGCTCCGCCAAGGTGAATCTGGGCCTCGATCGGGGCTGCGACGCGGCCGCAGGTGCGCGTAGAAATTGCCGCTCCTCGTACGTAGGAGGGGTGGGGGGAGCTGGGGAACCCTGACGGCCGAGAGCTGCTGCACGCGCCTCGTACGCCGCGGCCGATGCCACCGATATCTTCTTAAACTTTCCTAGCCGCTCGTTCCCGACCCTCTAAATGCCTATAATCATAGCGGTGATTACAGACCACCGTAACGGACGCCCTATGGACCGCGAGGAGCTCGTTACGCGCGAGACCCACGAAATTGAAACGGAAACGGAGGGGGCGCAACCGTCGTCTTCCGTTTCTCCTCTCTACTTTCGAGTCCGCTACTCTACTGGCAATTGTGCTCACCCTCGAGAGACACTTTGGTATTTATTTACGCGCGAATTGTAAACCGTGTGTCGATGAACCGTTTGGAAGTTAGTAGACTTTGACGAGAGTTTGGATTTTTGTTTAAAAATTTGGGCGGGAGAATATTCCAACGTGGAAGGACTCGAGAGTACACGAGGGTTGACTAAATTTATTCTTTGCTGGTCGAGAACCAATTTGGAGGTTGCAATGTCTTTGGCAATCTTTGATGAGTATTTTTATCTGAACGTAACATGTGTGTTGACGCTCGAATAATTTGAAAGTTACTAGACTTTGATAAGAGTCTAGATTTTTGTCGGAACATTTCGGCGGGAGAATATTCCAGCATGGAAGAACTCGAGAGTACACGAGGGTTGCCTAAATCTATTCTTTGCTGGTCGAGCAACAATTTGCAGGTTACAATGTCTTTGGCACTCTTTGATGGGTACTTTTATGTGGAGAGAACGTGTGTGTCGATGCTCGAACAGGTTGGAAGAAGTTACTAGACTTTGACAGGAGTCTAGACTTATTTGCTTTTATTGAAAAATTTTGTTTGGGAAAAAATTGAGTTTGTGGAAAAGATGGAGTGTATACGAGGGTTGTCTAAATCTATTCTTTGCTGTTAGAGCAACAATTTGTAGGTTGCAACGTCTTTGGCACTCTTTAATAGGTATTTTTATGCGAACAGAACCTGTGTGTTGGCGCTCGAACAGTTTGGAAGTTACTAGATCTTGATAAGAGTCTAGATTTTTATCGAAACATTTGGGCGGGAGAATATTGCAGCGTGGAAGAACTCGAGAGTACACGAGGGTCGACCAAATCTATTCTTTGCTGTTCAAGCACCAATTTGTAGGTTACAACGTGATACCTGTGTGTCGATGCTTGAACAGGTTAGAAAAAGTTACTAGACTTTGATAAGAGTCTAGTAACTATTTGCTTTTGTCGAAACATTTGTGAGAGAGAATATTCCAGCATGGATAAGCTCGAGAATACACGAGCTAAATCTATTCTTTGCTGTTCGAGCACCAATTTGTAGGTTCAACATCTTTGGCACTCTTTGATAGGTATTTTTATGTAAACATAACCTGTGTGTCGATACTCGAACAGGTTAGAAGAAATTACTTTGTTAAAAAATTTGTGAACTCTCGAGTTCACAAAAGTCACTTGGGTCTATACTTTGCAATTGAAGCAATAAATACCGTGGTTTCGGATTCTTTGACAATTATTTGTGTATAAATATAACCTATACGGTCCATCGGAGAAATGACTGAACTTTGTTAAAAAATTTGTTTCGTGAGTCCACGAAAGTCATCTAAGTTATATACTTTGCAATTGAAGCAGTGTGTGTCGTAATCTCGGATTCATTGACAACTGTTTGCGTATAATTATAACCTCCAAATTGCTGAAGTTCTACAGAGAGCTCATCTGCGTTTCTTAGAAAATTTATTTGGGAAAATATTCTATTCGAGATCTGTTCTTAGGACTATTCTTCACAGTTGAAACATCAGTGTGTATCGTGGTCACGATATCTTCGATTCCATTCGATAACTATTTAGTGTCCATCATGTTCGTTTGGAAGAAATGGCAAGACTTCTATGGGGACGTTGTCCCCCGCCCTATTCCTCCGATCTCTTCCTATCCGATTACCATTCGCTCTCGTTACAAAATTCGTTTCGTGAGACAAATTTCTGGTCTATGAAATAACCTCCAAAGTCACCTGGATTTTTTCTTCACTGTTGAAGCAATGTGTATCGTGACTACGACGTCTCTGACCTTCTTCGACTACCCTCATCGTCTATTTACGCCTAATCCGTGCGTGAGTACGCGTGCGTGTTTACTTCCTCGCCAACGTTATTTCTAAACCGTAAACTTGTACCTACTAAATTCAAAAGTATTCTTGTACGCGAGAACAACGCAAATTATTCGACAGAGGGCCACGATTCAATCTGATAATTTATCATTTAGAAAAGAAGAGTCGTCAATAGTTCTACGAGATTCGAGTGATTTAAAATTCAGCGTGAACTGGGCTATAGTCATAACTGACTATCGATGACGAATACACGATTGACTTAGGTACGCCTATGGATATTGCCATAGGCGTATCTAGTTTAGAAGACACAAATCTCAAGAATCTATATTAAATCTAACTCTCTCGATTAGCTCTTCGTACATAATTTGATATTCGAGGAAATATTCACGTACCTACGCTTATAGATATTGCCATAGGCGTACATAGTTTAGGAGAAACAAATCTCAAGAATCTATATTAAATTTAACTCTCTCCATTAGCTCTTTGTACACAATTTAACATTCGAGGAAATATTCACGTATCTACACCTATGGATATTGCCATAGGCGTACCTAGTTTAGAAGACACAAATCTCAAGAATCTATAATAAATCTCTCGATTAACTCTTCATACACAAATAACATTTGAGGAAATATTCATCGAAATATTCACGTACCTATGCTTATAGATATTACCATAGGCGTACCTAGTTTAAAAGACACAAATTTCAAGAATCTATATTAAATCTAACTCTCTCGATTAATTCTTTGTATACAATTTAACATTCGAGGAAATATTTACGGAAATATTTACGTACCTTTGCCTATGGATATTCCCATAGGCGTACCCAGTTTAGAAAATACAAATCTCAAGAATCTATAATAAATCTAACTCTCTCGATTAACTCTTCACATACAAATAACATTTGAGGAAATATTCATCGAAATATTCACGTACCTACACTTATGGACATTCCCATAGGCGTACCCAGTTTAGAAAACACAAATCTCAAGAATCTATATTAAATCTAACTCCCTCGATTAGCTCTTCGTACACAATTTAACATTCGAGGAAATATTCACGTAGAGGAGCTAACGATCGTTGAGGTTTTCGATCGCGGGTCGAAAACCGTCGATGGCCGAGCGAAATCGAAGAGGACAGCTGCCGCTCTCGTTTCGATTCGAGGGCTACGAGAGGATTTTGTGCACTCGCGTCACGTCCTACGGTTGGAAACTGCTCACGGAGGAGCGATCGAGTCAACGACGAACGCGCGAAACGATTCGTCGGGTCGAAGTTCGGTACGCCGAACGAACCGATTCACGGATCGGTGTACGGTGGTCGATCATCGGATCGATGTACGTCGGTTTGGCGTTTAATCGCGCGCGACGACGACCGTCGTTCGACCGTGTCGACTTACTCGACGAATTACGAGACAACGCGTGTGTTCGCGTACGCTGCGTGGGCTCCGCCAACCGGGGTCATTTTTGACCCGTGAGAGATTCACACCGCTAACGATCGATACGGTGTCGTCGCAACGATTGAAACCAAGAAATAGAGAATATATAAATCGAACTGGACGTAAATGTTGCGAGGATGACTCGGCAATACTGTCGAGTAGAAGTAAAACAGGGAAGTGTTAATAATTATGATTATTAACAGTGACTTCTTTATCCACTCTCGTGTTTTATATAGAATTATGTACAGTTTTGCAATGATTCTTTTAATATATCGTACCGAATAAGTTTCACGTTCGTTGTCCACTGGTAATTCTTAAAGTAAAATCTCGATCGAAATCCTAATCTATTCGAATAAAATTTAGGTCCGTGTCGAGAACGGACACGGAGCTCCCGTTCGGGGGTTAACCAACTATATTTTGATGTTTTTCAACGAGGGACCGAACAAGACGAAGTTTCGCGTGTCGTAGATTGGAGGTAATCGGTTCCTCGAGAAACGAGAAACTTTTCGACTTCTTTTTCGTTCGGGCGATATAATGTGTCTATTTAAGGGGGAAAAAGGATCGTGACTGTCCGGTTGCAATTTAACCGTGACAGTTTGGGTTACCCCGAACTCTGTACCGAATATTTACAACACTCCAACGATCCATTTTCTGGATTCGAATCGTAATGCAAAACAAACGTTTCCGCAAAGTTGATCACGATGTAAGTATCAGGTTGTACGATAAGTTTTGTCGTTTTTTCCATTGTAAAAAAGATACCGTGACGGTTCAACTTTGAAGAACTGTAAATATACGTATAAGTCGACGGATCTACGAGAAACTTTACACATGTTCGTACCAAACGGTAGTACCGTTTCTTATCGATCGATAAAATTTATTGAGCAACTTATTACAGATTTATTCAAATTCGAATGTCTAGAAGAGACGATGATTGCACAACTATCGTGACGAAATTTAATCTCTTGACACTACAGAGTCGAAGGACCATTAACAACCTATGCTTTCTTTATAAAATTGTTAACGGATCCGTCAACAATTCCTGGTTATCCTACAAACAAAATTTTCAACCTTAACTAACGATCGTTTCGCTAACGAGTAAACTAACGTTTATTCCTTCGTTAATTCATTCGAAAAGTTCAAAATTGCAACGTACGAATCTTTAATTAATAACCTCCTCGCTTGGTGATTTGTAAACAAATAAATTCTTCGTCTCAGTATACGACTAAAATTTATTATACAACTATCTTCGCTATTATCGTTGTTTCATTTACGATCTACCAGTACCGTAACTTACGTTGAATTAATCTCTACGAGACAGCGTGCGACTCGGTCTATTTTCTTATTTACAACATTGTTGTAGATATAAAAAAAAACGACCTAGGGTGCGTTTAATAAATATATAATAATAGTAACAACTCTGGAAACCTTCGTTTCGCGCCATTCCGTGTTAAAAGGTTCGAGATATCGCGAGCATCGTGGGAATCGAATACTTCTAGTTTCATACAGCAATGCAAGTTCAACAAATTTCGTATCACAAATATTAACAGATGCTTGCGTACAACGTATGAAACGATCGAATTTTTGAACCGATAATTCGAATACGATCGATTACGAAGAACAACCGATTCCAAACACACAATACGCAGAGCAACGTGATTATCGTGTGCGTTTGTAACGAAATCGTTAGTTTCAGTTAAAATAATAGTCAGTTAATCAATCGTTAAAATATTGGATTGTCCAGAAAGTCATTTCGTTTTTCTCTGGTGAAAATGAACCACGATTTCTTTAGAGTGTACAAACATTTTATCAAACGATATATTCTCCATTTTGGAGAACGAAATGACTTTCGGAGCAACTTAACACATAAGAATTTCATCTCGATCTTGAACGTTCCGAAGAAATTCGATCGGTAGGAAATAGATTCAAAAGGAGATCGTTGAATTCCGCGAACTAGTCCGCCATAAACGACAACTAACGTGGAATCCAGCGAATAATTAACACCGTGAAACTGATTCGATGTCGTTCCGCGTATTATTACAGTAACGTTGCGACGCCAATGCACCGAAACCCCGATAAACGAACTCGATGATCGCGTGCGCATTAAAACGGTTTTAATTCATAATACGCCAATTAGAGGCAAAACAGCGGTTTGATTTCGCATCTACGATCGAACATCGTTAGCGATAACCCGTTATATAAAGCCCCGTTTCCAAGAATAGAAAGCTTTTTACCGATCCTGCTCTCGCGCGTCCGAAATATCGATTCCACCGCGACGAGTGGAAAGTATTCACGGTGAAAGTTAAATCGGTTTACGAGACCGTTGTTATCAATTTTGAAGACAGTTTTGGAAACGCCAACCGGGGGGATTTTCACAAGGCACGGTGAATATTTCGTTGGAAACGAAGTCGTCGTCGCGTTATTACGATAACAACGCGGAGGGACAGTCCACCGTGCGCAACACGGATTAATCGAGTAACACGGAGATGATAGTACTCGGGCGGAAAACTACGTCCAAGTGGTACAGAATCTCGAAACGATTCGCGTCGAATCGCGCGCGAGAGTGTCTTAATGTTTCGAAATGTTTTTACTGATCTTTGTACTTCGTTCGAGCGGGTCTGGTCGCTTCGAAGTACGTTTTCGTTCGATCAGACCGGTCGCTTTGAAGTATGTTTTCGTTCGACCGGGTCTGGTCGCTTTGAAGTACGTTTTCGTTCGATCAGACCAGTCGCTTTGAAGTACATTTTCGTTTGACCGGGTCTGGTCGCTTTGAAGTACATTTTTATTCGATCAGATCGGTCGCTTCGAAGTACGTTTTCGTTCGATCAGATCATTCGCTTTGAAGTATGTTTTCGTTCGACCAGACCAGTCGCTTTGAAGTACGTTTTCGTTCGATCAGACCGGTCGCTTCGAAGTACGTTTTCGTTCGACCGGGTCTGGTCGCTTCGAAGTACGTCTTCGTTCTGACCGCTTCAAATCGTGCGCGAGAGTGTCTCAATGTTTCGAAACGTCTTTACGGATCTTTGTACTTCGTTCAATCGGGTCTGGTCGCTTCGAAGTACGTTATCGTTCGAACGGTTCTGGTCGCTCCGAAGTATGTCTTCGTTCGATCAGACCAGTCACTTCGAAGTACGTTTTCGTTCGACCTAGTCTGGTCCATTCGAAATACGTCTTCGTTCGATCAGACCGGTCGCTCTGAAGTACGTTTTCGTTCGATCAGACCGGTCGCTCCGAAGTACGTCTTCGTTCGACCGGGTCTGGTCGCTCCGAAGCACGTTCTTGTTCTCAGATAACAACGTGGAAAGAAACACGAAGAAATTCAGTGTTACAAGTACCAACGAAAATAATGAAAAGCTATCCAAGTTTAACTTCAGTCGGTTCTAACTCACGCCAGTCCGCACGGAAACAAGCCTGATCCTCGAACGCAATTTCCAAGATCCGATCATCGATACGACTATTTTCCTACCCTCTTCGTCCGACGTACGACATCTAGGTTTACCTTCGCGAACGATACGACGAGTAACTCGTTCCATTCCGCGCGTAGAATCTTGTCTATTTCCTTCAATCTCTCCCAAACTATCGCGTTCTCGAGTACCCATTTCCCGGATCGTCGGTATGCATCTTCGCGTCGGGATACCCGCGAACGAACCAATTCGGTTTTCGTTGCTCGCTTAGGTATGGTCCGCACATGGTCCGGTTTCCGTCCGGAAAGAAACCGTGAGTGTTTCGGTGGGACGCGCGTTTTCCCGCGCTTTTTCTCCGGTGTACCCGCGAGCGGAGTTCACCCGTGTGGAAAATAAAAATAGTCTGCTCACCTCCTGTTGCTGGATCAGGAAGTCGGGGGCGGTCGTTGGCGGGGGTGGTTCCGTCCCGGAGCACTCTTGTAGGAGTCCCACGTGCTCCCAGCAATCTTCCGATATGTCCATGATCGTCCCTCCTCCTCCTCCTCCTTCTCCTCCTCCTCGTCCTCCTCCTCCTCTGCGTAGCGTCTTCGCGACGAAACGGGACACCGAATCCGCGCGCCGGGGGTTCTCTCCTCGCTGTACCCGGGATTCCTTCGTTGGTTCTCTCCCGGGACGTCTTCTCGGGGTTTCTCACGACGGGGTTGGGCGGGGTAAGAAAAGGTGGAAATCGTCGGGTCGTGGCCGGTGACTCGTCACGTCCCGGTGTCGGCCGTCGAATCGGCTACCCAACGTTGGCGGTGAGGTTGGAGGCGGTGGTGACGGCGAGCGTCGGGAGGCGGAGGCAAACGGCACACACGGGTGGCGCGCGATAAAAAAAAAAAAGAACCCGTGAACGCACAAACACACCGCAACCGTGTCGACGCACCGTGTCGCGTGACCCGCGCTCTATGACGACGACGACGACGGCGTCGAGGACGACGACGGCCGTCGGTGGTGGTCAGTCGGCGTGGAATGAAGTTGGCCCGCGGGTTAGGTTGGGTTAGCCGAGCCGGAGTTGCAGCATCAAGCGGCGGAGAGGGACGCGAGGGCAGACCGCGCGAACGAGCGAGCGAGCGAGCGACCGACCGACCGACCGAGTCGCCCGACCCGAAAGAGGGGCGCGCGAGGAGGAAGAGGGAACACCGGCGTGCTAGCGAGCGAGAGGGCGAGCGTCGCGAGGGGAGAAGTACCACGGTGGGAGCGAGAGACCGATACGCGGGACGAGGACCGACACGGGTGAAAGGGGAAACCGGCCGGTGGGAGCGAGACGTACCACGAACCTGCACGAGCGTGCACGAGCGAGAGACACAGGGTGGGGTAGAGCGAGAGAGGCGTAAGGCGTAAGTCTGCCCTAGTCGCTCGCTTAACCGTGCAGGAGGTGGCGCCAATATAACCCGTACTCCACCTCCGTCCGACAAAGAGCTTGCGTATACCTGTATGCGCCTGTTGGTAGGCCATACCGCCTATCCGACTACCGTATTGCAGGATTTGCGAGCCGTGCCGCCGGTAATTATTGCGATTTCGCTTATACCGCTCCGTCGTACACCGTCCTCTCGCTTCGTACATCGAGATCGTTCTTTTTTTGCGATTTTTCTTTTCTTTTTTTTCTTTTTTTTCTCGAGTCTATGCGCTCGAGTCGGTGACATCTTGGGGCGCGTCGGGTACCTCGCACGCTCGACGCGCTCGCCAAGGGTCGTTCGCGATCCAGCGCGGAGGGACCAGCGCGCGATTCGCGAGATATCTCACCCTGGACGATGGAATCTCCATCGACGGGCGTAGGCGTGTTTTCAATGTACAAGATACGTTCCTCGATAAGTTTCCTTCCACGATTGTTGACCTATCCGTTCACCATTTTACGAAGAGAGCATTGGTTGTTTACGGGTTCGATCTTGTGTGAGAACTTATTGTTTTGGGAATTATCAAGCCAGGAGGTTATTTGTTGCAGATTTGTACGCCGGAATTTTTTAATTTTGGGAAGAATTAACGAAGATATCAACTTTCGCGAAACGATCGTTAGTTGAGGTGGAAAATTTTGTTTGTAGAATACGTTAACAATTTTATAAAGACAGCATTGCTTGTTTACGGGTTCGATTCTGTGTAAGAATTCATTTTTTTGGGAATTATAAAGCCAGGAGGTTATTTATTGCAGATCTGCAATTTTCAAATTTTGGAAAGAATTAACGAGGAAATCAACGTTCGCGAAACGATCGTTAGTTAAGGTGGAAAATTTTGTTTGTAGGATAACTTGGAATTGGTGACGGATACGTTAACAATTTTATGAAGAAACTATGGGTTGTTCATGGTTCTTCGATTCTGTAGTGTCAAGAGATTAAAGTTTGGTCACGATGGGTGTACAATCATTGCCTCTTCTGGAGATTCAGATTTAAATGTATAATATATAATAATAAGTTCGATAAGAAATGGAGATATTAGGTGCGTAGTTTTATTTTTCTAAAGATGGTATCACTGTTTGGCGAATATGTAGATGAAGTTTTACCTAGATCTTTCCACTCGTTTGTATATTTACAGTTGTTCAACAACTTATTTTTTTTACAGTGGAGAAAACGACAAAACTTATCGAGAAATCTAGTACAATTGATCATCAATGGAGTTATATTGGGTTATTCGAAAAGTAATTTCGTTTTCCAAAATGGAGAATATACAATTTAATAAAATGTTTACACACTCTGAAAAAATCGTGTTTCATTTTCACCAAAAAGAAACGAGACAACCTAATAGTTTATTCGAACGTACATCGCGAATAAATTAACGTAGGGTTGTTGTTCGTTCGATGATAATTTAAATATAATATATAAAGATAATAAAAATTTCACAGGAACATCCCGAATAAATCGACGCGTTACAGTATTCTTTTTACAATAGAAAAAACGACAAAACTTATCGCCAAACCTACTATAATTAATCGTCAATGAACTCATACTTATCTTATAATAATACTTTATTCGAACATAAATCGAGAATAAATTATAGTAGGCAAGTTTCTCCAATAATAATTAGAAAATCACATTTATCGTCAACTGAATAAAAATTTCCCCGAAACATCCCGAATAAACCAATGTAATAATCAAAGCATCATAGTATCTATTTTACAATGAAAAAAAGCCACCCAAACTAATCGAACAACCTACTAAACACTTATTCGCGTGTCAAGCGTACCTCTCCGAGACTTTGGAAGCGCGAAAAGCAATTCCCATTAATTACCAACGACTGGTGTCTAAAATTGTTACATTTCTATTAGCCACTCGTCTCATTGTCCACGAGTGTAGCCCAATACGACCAATTACGCTCTCTTCCGCTCGCGAAGAACTCAGAGATCCCTCGAATCCATCCTCTCGGTTGCTATCCAATCGGAACTCTTCGATTTTCGAGCGTACAAGGCTCGATCGTGCTCGAATCCTCGCGGAATATTTCATTGGCGCCATTGGTGGATCGAACTGGCGCGATACCGATTCGCCTCGTAGATCCTCGCTGGTGGAATTAACACCTATCCACTCTGGCGGTACGATCGTCCCTGGTGGACGCGTATCGCGTTACTTATCGCAATTACCGCAATTCTCCATTTCCTTGAATCGATCTGTCGACAAGGGACCGGAACCGATACCGCGTTGGCGCCGATAAACGATCGTTATCCACCGATCGGCCGCCCTTGCCGTATACCACCCGATAATCGGCTACGACGTGGGCGGCGTGGCGGCCTCTACGCGACAAAGCGGACCTCGTGCGCGAACTCGCAAAGAAGGGCCGAACCGTGGACAACCAACGCTCGATTTCTACCATGGTTCCACGATCATACGGATGTTCCTCTCCGCGTGAACGAAACTGTCGCGAATACGTGGCTGTGGTACCGAACGATGCGCGTGAATCTCGCGCGGGTAGCTTCGCGAGCACGCTCGCTTGCCACGGGACGTGTTCGCGAGCTGGCGATCTCTGGAGCGTTCGACGATTGTCGGAGAGAAGTGCGTTCGGGGAGTATTTATTTATTCGCGAGACGCGCGACCCTTGATTCGAGGGGAGGGGTAAACACGGTGCGTGGATCGAAGGAGAAAAGATTGCGAGAGATCGGTTTAGAGATGTGCAAGTTCGAGGTAGTTTGAAAGAGTTGGGGGTGGATGAGGGTTTACCAGCTGATGTGTGAATGTGAGAGATGGGATTGGGATTGAAGAAAGGAGGAGGGTGTTTCTTGGGGGTGGGTTTTTGGAAGTTTGATTAATTGGGGATTTCGACTTGCAATGTTTGCAGAGGTTACGGAGGTTACGAAGCTTGCAAAGGTTACGAAGGTTACGAAGGTTACGAAGATTACGAAGCTTGCAAAGGTTACGAAGGTTACGAAGGTTATGAAGATTATGAAGCTTGCAAAGATTACAAAGGTTACGAAGGTTACGAAAGTTATGAAGCTTGCAAAGGTTACGAAAGTTACGAAGCTTGCAAAGGTTACGAATATTACGAAGCTTGCAAAGATTCCGAAGGTTACGAAAGTTACGAAGCTTGCAAAGGTTACGAATATTACGAAGCTTGCAAAGATCCCGAAGGTTACGAAACTTGCGAAGGTTACAAAAGTTACGAAAGTTACGAAGCTTGCAAAGGTTACAAAGGTTACGAAGGTTACGAAAGTTACGAAAGTTATGAAGCTTGCAAAGGTTACGAAAGTTACGAAGCTTGCAAAGGTTACGAAGATTACGAAGCTTGTAACGATTACGAAGGTTACGAAGCTTGCAAAGGTTACGAAGATTACGAAGCTTGTAACGATTACGAAGGTTACGAAGCTTGTAAAGGTTACAAAGGTTACGAAGGTTACGAAGCTTGAAAGGTTACGAAGATTACGAAGGTTACGAAAATTACGAAAGTTATGAAGCTTGCAAAGGTTACGAAGCTTGCAAAGGTTACGAAAGTTACGAAGCTTGCAAAGGTTACGAAGATTACGAAGCTTGTAATGATTACGAAGGTTACGAAGCTTACAAAGGTTACCAAAGTTACGAAGGTCACGAAAGTTACGAAAGTTACGAAGCTTGCAAAGATTACGAAGGTTACAAAGCTTGCAAAGGTTACAAAAGTTACGAATATTACGAAAGTTACGAAAGTTACGAAGCTTGCAAAGGTTACAAAGATTACGAAGCTTGTAATGATTACGAAGGTTACGAAACTTGCAAAGGTTACAAAAGTTACGAATGTTACGAAAGTTACGAAGCTTGCAAAGGTTACAAAGATTACGAAGCTTGTAAATATTACGAAGGTTACGAAACTTGCAAAAGTTACAAAAGTTACGAAGCTTGTAAAGGTTACGAAGGTTACGAAGGTTACGAAAGTTACGAAGCTTCCAAAGGTTACGAAGATTACGAAGCTTGCAAAGATTACGAAGGTTACGAAGCTTGCAAAAGTTACAAAAGTTACGATGGTTACGAAATTTACGAAAGTTACGAAGCTTGCAAAGCTAGCAAAGGTTACGAAGGTTACGAAGCTTGCAAAGGTTACGAAAATTACGAAGCTTACGAATGTTACGAAAGTTGCATACCTATTTTGCATTCTACGGTCGAAGAATGATACCGATTCACCGATTACAGTGCACTGGAGAAGAAACTACTTTCCCGGAGGATAATTCGTTCGCGTTTGCATTTTGTTTGTACTCTCCGGGTCGTTTCGTTCAACCGAGCTCTTCTTTGGCTCTTCCAGGTATCGAGCTCTTCGCTCGATCTCTGGAACTCGTGTTCGCAACATTGGCGAACATCGTCGTTCCAAATCGCTGCGATCGCACGATCCTAACCTTGTTTTCCAAGGGCCGGTGCAGATGTGCGATTCTTCAACCGCGATCCTTGGTCTGCCTTCGTTCGATCGTACGTCTCTCTTCGTTGTTTTCGATTGGAAGAATAAATTAAAAACGCTCAATCGTGACAGGAAAAATCATCGTATTCCTATTTTCGATATTTACGATCGAATAAAAAAATATCTTCGTTTGCGTGTGTCTCTCTTTGTTGTTTCCAATCTGAAGACTAAGGAAAGAAAGTTACGATCGTGTGTCTATTTTCAATATTTTCAATCGAAAGAACAAGGAAAAAAAATGTCATCGTTTATTTATCTCTCTTCAATATTTCCAATCGAAAAACTAAGAAAAAAAATCTACGATCGTGCCTCGAAAAATCATTGTACATCCATCTTTGTTGTTCTCGCTCTGCAAAATAAGGAAAAAACTTACGATCGCGAAGAAAAAATTATCGCACGCCCATCTTCGTTGTTCTCACTCTGCAAAATAAGGAAAAAAAGGTACGATCGTAAGGAAAAAATCATCGCACGTCTATTCTTGTTATTCTCACTCCGAAGAGTAAGATAAAAACTTACAATAGCAAGAAAAAACTCATCGCACGACTATTCTTCTTATTCTCACTCCGAAGAGTAAGAAAAAACTTACAATAGGAAGAAAAAAATTATCGCACGTCTATTCTTGTTATTCTCACTCCAAAGAGTAAGATAAAAACTTACGATCGCAAGAAACAAATAATCATACGCCATTTTCGCTCTACAAAATACGAAAAAAAAAAAAAAAAACGTACAACCGCAATTAAAAAATCATCTCACGTCCATCTTCGCTCTACAATCTTGTTCTCGTTCTACAAAATACGAAGAAAAACCTTACAATCGCAATAAAAAAATCATCTCCCATTCACCTTCGTAGTTCTCGCTCCAAATGTTTAAGAATAAAATTGCACACTCGCCTGTGAAAAAAAATTACACGCGCGCAATTGCAATTCTGGTGTCCCCGATCATCGCTCGAACCGGTACTCGCTTCCGGGCGCGGTCCATCGCGGCCATTTTCACCAACGAGATTTCCGCGAACGAGGAACATCGGTCGACCCGTAGGCACCGCTCACGTCCACCGTGTACACACTGTGGAAATATCGCGCTGGAGAAAATTGCGGGAGCGTATTCCAGCGGGCAAATTGACGTCTCCGGCGTTGTTATTACACGTTGTCACCGTGGCTTCGGCGGGTGATTTTCTTCTTTATTTTTTTCCTCGGCGCGGGTTCTTGGCGCTCGTGGTTCGTTATTCCGCGACAAATTGCAAGATACTCGCGAGGAACGGCACACGCGATAGGTGATCGCCGCGCGTGCACGCCGCGCGTCACCGAAACGCGTGTCCCACCTCGGGGCGTAATGGCACCGCGTGTACGTCAACGGACCCCCCCTATATTTAGCGACACACTTTTTGCACCGTGCCCGCGTGTACGCGAGTAGGTGCGCGACGAGCAAAACGTCCTACAGGGCCCTGCTCGCGAGCTCACGGACCGAGGTTGCGTTTAACGCCATGTTCGATCGCCTCGAACGCTCTTCTTCGCGTGTAAATCGCGACCGTAGCGTGGACCTACCAAAAGTTTCGACTCGATGCTCTACGAGTTAATTTTTGATGAACAGTCGACATAATCGAAAGCTTTATTTTCCTTTTCGAGGATATCTTACGAAGGTTTGTTTCTAGGGAAATTATATTTATATGATTGTATAGGTATTAATTAGATATTGTATAAAGGTTTATTTCTAGGGAAATTATGTAGATGTAATTGTATAGATATTAATTAAATATTGTAGAAAGGTTTATATCTAGGAAAATTATATAGATATTAATTAGATGTTGTAGAAAGGTTTATTTCTAGGAAAATTATATAGATATTAATTAGATATTGTACAAAGGTAATATTTTTAGGAAAATTATATACATATAATTATATAGATATTAATTAGATATTGTACAAAGGTTTATTTCTAGGAAAATTATATAGATATTAATTAGATATTGTACAAAGGTAATATTTTTAGGAAAATTATATACATATAATTATATAGATATTAATTAGATATTGTACAAAGGTTTATTTCTAGGAAAATGATATAGATATAATTATGTAGATATTAATTAGATATTGTAAAAAGGTAATATTTTTAGGAAAATATGTGTCTCTAAGGTTGGTCAACTCTCGCTGTTCTTGTGAACGACGAATTTTCTCTCTGAAGAAACTATACAATGGTTTCTTTTTAATATTTTTAAGAAAATGTATTTCTCTAAGGTTGCTCAACTTTCACTGTCCTCGTGAACTCTAAATTTTCTCTTTAAAGAGATTATATAATGGTTTCTTTTTAATGTTTTTAAGAAAGTGTGTTTCTGTCAATTTTCGCTGTCCTTGTGAATGCTAAATTTCTCTTTAAAGAAACTATATAATGGTTTCTTTTTAATACTTTCAAGAAACTATATTTCTCTTTAAAGAAACTATATAATGGTATCTTTTTAATACTTTCAAAAAACTATATTTCTCTTTAAAGAAACTATATAACAGTTTCTTTCTAATATTTTCAAAAAAATATATTTCTCTAAGGTTGGTACTCTCATTGCCCTTTCGAACGCTAAATTTCTTTTTTAAAGATATTATATTAGGCCTATCTCTCTAATATTTTCAAGCAAATATATTTTTCTAAGGTTGGTCAACTCTCGCTGTTCTTGTACACTCTAAATTTTCTCTTTATAGAGACTATATAATGGTTTCTTTCTAATATTTTCAAAAAAATATATTTCTCTAAGATCAATGAACTCTCGCTCTCCATTTATACTCTCCTAAAGGCTATATTAAGGGTTTTTCTCTAATATTTTCTACAAAATTGAATGTGGATTCACTCATGCTTCTTACATGTGGCTTGGTTTCCTTACCACGAGCTTCACACGATATTGTAAGCGAACAGTTTGACTCCTTGAGGCACAGTTACTAAGCGTGTGAAATGATACAAAATAACTGAAGCTGAAAAATAGAATAATTTGATATTTAATTACGAGAAGGAATATTAACAGAGTTATTTTAATTCTTCATGGTAGTTTGAAAAATATCTCACCATGCATACCAGACCAAACGAAATTACCCTCAGACCTAACACACTATACCCCCAGAATCTTATTTGCGTTCGTTATCAACGAATGTTATTAATGTTAGTTATTAACGAACTTAAATTAAATTCGAAATTAATTTCCAACGTCCAGAAATCACACTGCACTTTCGATTAAACACTTTTCTTGTAATATACTCTGTACGACAAAATGCATCGTATATTCTACTAGTAAATTACTAAGTAATCTTCAGTAAATCGACAGGTGCAATTTTGATACATTTAACAACGTTACGAACATTTATCCATCGCCTAATATCGACGAAACCTCGAAGCTCGATTTTCCTATCTCACGAGCTACTTTTACAACCGGTCTCTCCTATGCGTTGTTTACCTACAGCTGTCTCTGTATTTCTTTTCATCCGTGCACCAAGAGGTGTCCCTGAATAAATAAATAATACTCTGGTCCGTCCACAGTGACACTCCAATTTACGTTCGACGTTCGTCCAGCCCTTATTTTCGTATCTCCCTCCCCTGCTGTTCGACCCCGTTTTAATTCAACCCCCATAGCTTTCGTGTACCTCGCTCGAGGGGATACCTCTGTGAAAAGAAAAAAAAAGAAAAATCGAAAACATCTTTGTTTCGTTGAACGACGTTACGAACCCTTGATAGGGTGAATTAGGTCGGTGAAATAAGTCAAGGTAGTCGTAAAAATATGACACACTTCCTTTTCTAATTTTACACCCAAAATCTCGAGTAAATGGATTTCCTCGAAGTTTGGATTATTTCTCATCCAATGTAAACATTAACGATAGCATAATAAAAGTTTCTTACAAGAAATAACATCTGCAACAACACCTCATCGATTAAATTCCACAGACTCGTTCAAACAATTCTAATCCCTTCGAAACTAAAAAAAAAAGAGTAAAAAGAACTCCACAATATTTCCCAATTATCGATATTTCACTTTGAGACTATTAAGTGATTAATGAAAAAAGAAGAAATATACCACTGAACGATGGTAACGAGCTAAAACAATGGAAAATAAATCGAATTAGATTGTCGAAAGGTTCTCGGGGTCGTAATCGACGAGATCGTGGATCGTATCAGCGCCATTTTGCGCGCTGGTGTGTAATGTACCCGCGCGAAATTCCACGTGAAAGCTTCGTACGTGTTCCCTTCGCGAAGTAAAACTCGAAATGAAAAGCTCGTAAAAATGTTCTACGTTTTGTCGTTGTCGAAGTGTCCTAACCCCTTAAAACGCTGGTAATAGTCGCTGGTTGGCAGTTGCTATTATCGCGCGGACGCGCTCCGAAATAGCACGAGCTGCCACATCGACGTCAAAGATTGATCGCACCAGACTGCGGACATTCTCGTGGAACGTCGCTGCATCGATAAACGCAGCTGCCGTTTAATCGGATGCGCTCGAAACGAGCCCTTTACCTTGTGTTTTAAAACCTTTGCCTTGCGTTTTCAAACCTTTGCCTTGTGTTGTCCGTTTTAAAATGTTTCCAGACGTTTACGATCTCTTGAGGCTCGATTCGGGGACTATGGGAACTTGGAAAATGGAATTCCTCGAAGAGTGTGTCTTGATGGATGGAACGAAGTTGTTGATTAAAAATTTTGGAGCTTAATTGAACAGTGGATGGAGAGTTCTAGTTTTCGTTCTACAATCGAGGAGAGGTGTGTGAATATTTTCGAAAATTAAGGAAGGGTTATAGTTTCTTTTAGTTTTCGTCCTCCAAGAGGGAAAAATGTTCTCTTTAAGTTTCGAAAATGTTTATGGAAATTTTGATAGATAAACGAGAAGTTTGTCTACTATTTATGTTAGTAATATTTGTATTAGTAATAGTATAGTATCTATGTTAAGATGGTCTTTGTTTTTTGGTCGAATGGATTGTTCTCGATAAATTATTCATTGGAAATTAAAATGGATTTTCAAAAATTAACGAGAGATTCTAGTCTTTATTTTTCGATCGAGAAGAATGTTCTTGTTAAGTTTCTAAATTGTTTATGGAGATTTTTGAAGATAAAGGAGAAATCTTGGTTTTCGTCTTTCGATGGAAGAGATCCTTCTTGAGAAGCTTATCAACTTTCTGTGAATATTTTCGAAAATTAAGGAAGAGTCATAGTTTTTTTCTAGTTTTCGTTCTACAATTGGGAAAAATGTTCTCGTTAAGTTTCTCAACTATCTACGGAAATTTTGAAAGATAAACGATAAGTTCTAGTCTTCGTTTTTCGATCGAACGGATTGTTCTCGATAAATTATTCATTGGAAACTAAACGTGAAGATTTTCAAAAATTGACGAAAGATTCTAGTCTTCATCTTTCGATCGAGAAGAACGTTCTTGTTAAGTTTCGAAACTGTTTATGGAAATTTTCAAAAATAAACGAAAAGTCCTGGTTTTTCGAACGAAAGTCTTTCGTCTTTCGAACGAAAAGATCAGTCTTGAGAAGCTTATCGTCAATCGTCCGTGAATATTTTTAAAAATTAACGAAAGATACTAATTTTCCTACTTTTCGTTTTCCAATCGGGAAGAACGTTCTCGTTAAGCTTCTACGGAAATCTTTAACTATTTATGGAAATTTTCAAATATAAACCAAAAGTCCAGGTTTTCGTTCTTCGATCGAACATACCGTTCTCGATAAATTATTCATCGTGGACCATCCACGAAAATTTTCAAAAATAAACGAAAGATCCTAATTTTCCTAATTTTCGTCCTCCAATCAAGAACATTCTCAATAAGTTTCTCAACTATCTACGAAGATGTTCAAATATAAATGAAAAGTCCAGGTTTTCGTTCTTCGATCGATCATATAGTTCTCGATAAATTATTCATCGTGAACCATCCACGAAAATTTTCAAAAATAAACGAATAATCCTAGTTTTCCTAATTTTCGACTTCCAATCGGGAAAAAAAACTTCTCGTTAAGTTTCTCAACTCCCTACGAAAATTTTCAAATATAAACAAAATTTTCTCTCTCTTTCTCTCTCTTTTTCTTTCTAATTTTCGTCCATCGATCGATCCATACAGTTCTCGATAAATTATCCATCGTAAATCATCCACGAAAATTTGCAAAAATAAACGAAAGCTCCTAATCTTCCTAATTTTCGTTCTCCAAACAGAAAAAAACCCTTCTCGTTAAGTTTCTCAACTCCCTACGAAAATGTTCAAATATAAACGAAATTCTCTCTCTCTCTCTCTCTCTCTTTCTTTCTAATTTTCGTCCATCGATCGACCCATACAGTTCCCGATAAATAATTCATGGTAAACCATCGGCGAATATTTTCAAAACCGATCGATTCCACAAAATCCAAAAAAAAAAAAAAAGACCAAGCCCAGTGTTCGCCTCGAGGGTTTCACAGTCGCGTTTTCCGCTCGCGGGTCAGAACGTCTCGCGTAGAGGGTTGTTCGTTCGGTGCTGTTCGTAGCCGGAGCGTTTGGAATAGCTCGGCCACATTAAACGGTGGACGTTCGGTGCAAAACGCCGCGTTCAAATAGCTGGTGAAAAAATGGCAATGGTGAAACGTCGTGCAAATATCGTCCGGTACGATTTCCATCGGTGCGTGTGTATCCGTCTAGAAAGGAACGAAGAGAACGGAGAGGAGAGTAGAACGACGAGAAAGAATAAAAGTAAAAGAGGGAGAAGAAGAACGGTGAGCTATTAGCCGCGCCAAGGTATACTTTGCTCTTTTCATGGGCCTCTAGCCACCAACGAGAACGCGACCCTGCGGAGTGTTGGTCGAGCCCTCGACTTTGTATGCACGGAAAGCCGCTTTGCGACGTCAACGTAGGGGACACGCGCTACGGTTGGATACCAGCCATGATAATATGTAATGCTTGTATAGACTCGAGTCCCTCGATCGCGAATCTTTGAAGTTCGAACTGGCTATACGTCGCCGATCACCCCGGTAAAAATCAACCGCGAAACTATGAGAAAGCCAAACACGCGGCGTGCTCATACTACGCGCTTGACTCCTTATTCGTTCTCCCTCGTCGTCGTTATTTCCTTTCTCTCTCTCTCTCTCTCTCTCTTCCTCGTTTTTTCCAGTCTTTCTTCCAGCCTCCCCTCTCGCTCCCTTTCACCGCGTGTTTCTTTTCCTACCTCCCTCTTTTTTCGTCGCATACGAGCGACGTACATACGGGCGAGCACCTGTGGCCACTTTAAACGATGCCGTGGTAAACGGTAGTCGGGATAGATTGAACGGTCCGATAGGGTTTTAGCTCTCTTCTTTCGCCGCGAGGATCCGAGACTCGCGCTTTTAACCCCTCGACTCATTAGAGCCCATAACTCGGTACGACGAAACGCGTTTTGCCCGCGTTGCCGTGTATTACGCGGTACACCACCCTACCAGACCTATCTACTGTTCTATACCATCTCTCTACCGTCTCTATGTGTGTACACACACCTATACACATATATATACATATATGTGTGTATACACACCTGTACATATATATACATATATATATTAACATGCGACGCGCATCCCTCGTGTCTGAACCGGGGAAAATTTATTCCCAATCGGAATCGGGAACTCGTTAGCGGTATACATTAGTTCGCGATAAGTCGCGTTCACCGGTACGATTTAGTCTCGCGGCGTATAATGCGCCGCGGGTAATTGTACCGGAACGTTCGCCAACGCGACGAGACCGCGAAGTGTCGTTCTTTTTTCGTTACGATTGCCCGTCCCCCGGGGTACGCGTTTTTAGCTACTGAAAATTACGAGTTCGACTAGAAACGCTCGAGGGTTTGTCGCGCATTATTACCGTTTTTCGTCCGGACCTCCCACCGTCCCTCTAACGAGACCACCGAAGGTACGGGGACTAAAAACCGCGCAAGAAACCCGCCAAAGTACGGCCTTTATACGGGATGTTTTATATCGTAGTCGAGACGATCGAGTACGGTCGCTCCAATTATGGACGAATATATAAGTCGGGCTTGTCGGACACGCGCTACCGTCGCGATACCCTTTATATGGGAGAAACGATAGAGCGCGAACACACCACTCCGTCATCGGGGTTTCGAATTCACCGTTACGCGCCGTTTCATCGCCATCCGTGGAGACGACACCATAGCGATCTAAATGAGGGTTTTTTTTTCAGTGTACTCGTCCTGACGCGATTGCGTTTGCGTCTACGCGTGGGTTGCGGTGTTTAGAGGCTAGGGTGGGTGATGAGGATCCGCGATGACGAATAATAGGAGAAATATTGTAGAGTATATATATGTAGAGGAAAATATGCCTATTACTCTGTTATAATAATATACTTCCTCTGGATTACAGATGGAAATATTGGGTCTGGGTTAGGAAGGGCGAGTGAAAATATTTGCGAGTATTGGAGAGTAATATATATATGTAGAGGAAAATATGCCTATTCTTCTGTTATAATAATACATTGCCTTTGGATTACAGATGGAAATATAGGGTCTGGGTTAGGAAGAGCGAGTATTGTAGAGTAATATATATATGTATAGGAAAGTATGCCTATTCCTCTGTTATAATAATATACTCCCTCTGGATTACAGATGGAAATATAGAGTGTGGGTTAGGAAGGGCGAGTGAAAATATTTGCGAGTATTGGAGAGTAATATATGTATGTATAGGAAAGTATGCCTATTCCTCTGCTATAATAATATACTCCCTCTAGATTACAGATAGAAATATAGAGTCTGGGCAAGCTCACAACGCGTACAAAAGGAAAAGTCAAACCCGCTCGCACCGCGAAACACACACACACACACACACACACATTTTCTCGAAAACTCATTTGTAACATTTTCTCGATACCAGTCGACTCACGTCAGTATCGGTCCCTGGTTACATTGCAACTCAACTTTTGTCTTTCGCACTGGGCTTCAATGAGCTATCGATTTACCGAAACAATATCATTGGTCCCTACAATATCATTGATTGCAAGAGAGGTTTGCTCGTTGGAGATGAAATATTGTTGTTGGGTTCGTTGGTTTGTTTTTCAAAGGATGTGAAGTTTCATGGGAGACTTCTTTGGGACCTACGCCTTTCGAGGCGTCAGGATCCTCTTGTTGAGGAAATCAGGACCTCTGTGAGTCTTGGGACTTTGTTCCTAGGTAACTCGGTGGTAGTTACTAAGGTTTTTAATGATTATTTTGAACTTGTATTCGGTTGGAATATAGTAGGTTGTTCCATAAGTTTTGTCATTCGATAAGAAATGGTGTTATTTAGAGGCGAGTGTGATAAAGATCCACGATGACAAATAAAAGGAGAAATATCATTGGTTGCGAGGCAAGTTTCCTCGTTCGAGATGAAATTTTGTTGTTGGGTTCGTTGGTTTATTTTTCTAGGGATGTGAGTTTCCAAACGTGATTCTTTGTACGATTTCTTCACTTTATACTAATTAAACATTCTTGCTTCGTGCGTATAACCCTTTGCTTCAATCCCTTGCAAAGCCAATCGAAGGGATCCTCAACCTTTCGACCTTCCTTGGAATTTTCAACGTTGGTTCCTTGGTTATTCGTATGGTAAACGTTTGTTTCTTTATTATGTACGTATTACTCATAATTAATAGCACACTAGACAAACTTGCGTTGAAAACATAAGCAGCAATTCGTACAGTTACAATTCTGCTAAACAAACTTTTTCCAATTTAACCCCACATCAAATTCTTCTCCAAACTCTCCTTCCGATTTTATTTTACCTCTTCAGTAACAGTCAAACGAACACTTGTACTCCGAAACCATTTCGTACAATCGAGAGCACTCCGAAGCGACCATATCTGACTGCGAAAGAAGTCGGTGGAAAGCGTGCGTTGCACAACGAATTCCTGTACACGCTCGGATAAACCGCGGTACGACGGAAAGAAACGCGAAATAAAATAACTAAAGAACCGTACATCTCCCCCTGCCCACCCCACCACCTCCTACCCTCCATCCCCCGTTGCATTGTCCAAGAATTAATTAAAATGGCGCGAGAACAAACGGCCACGAAAGTCGACGTGGAAAAGAAGCTCGCGGCGGCTCTCCTCGGAATCCCAGCGGCGACATATCACTGGGCGGTAGATCACACGGGCCTCTTTCGCAGTTTGCACCGGGCGGATAAAGCGCTGCAGCGGCTGCAGCCCGGCGCATCTTTTACGTATGCACGAGCATAAGCATAACGCAGGGGAACATGGGTAGATGATATCGTGGATGCACCTACGGGGCCACGGGGCGTCGACGCGATTCCTTTGTCCTCGTTCCTGGCCGCTCGTTCTTCTTGCTGCAACCGCTTCGCCCCCGGACGACCTCTTGGTGCACATTTTGTTCGCGGAAATACCGCGGCCAATCTCGTGCATCAATCCCGCCGGGCTTGGAATTGTATCAAAAGAAACATACTGTGGCGGCGGCTACCGCGCTCGAACAGATTACCATCTCATCTATACGAGATGCACGGATACTCTTGTTCGCGTTACAACGTTTCTTTTTCTCTCTCGGTCGTGTCTACTCTCGGGCTACTCTACAGAGACACAAGTATCCACGCCGCTGCGAGTCGTAATTATTTTAATCGACGCGATCGTAACCGTGTCTCAACCCGCGTTACGAAACAACATCGTTCGTTACCGATTTCGCGGCGATGAGTTAAATGTGTGTTTGATCGTTACGAATTTTTGATTCAGATGAATTTTCGATCGAGATGAATTTTCGATCCAGATGAATTTTCGATCGAGACGAATTTTCGATAGAGATGAATTTTCGATGGAAAAGAATTTTCGATCGCGACGAACTTTCGATCGAGTTGAGTTTTCAATCGAGACGAATTTTCGATCCAGTCGAGTTTTCGATCGAGATGAACTTTCGATCGAGACGAATTTTGCACTCGATACGAATTTCCGATCGAGTCGAATTTTCGTACGAGCCGAATTTTCGATCGAGACGAGTTTTCGATCGAAACGAATTTTCCATCGAGTCGAATTTTCTATCCTGACGAGTTTTCGATCGAAACGAATTTTCTATCGAGTAGAATTTTCGATGAAGACGAATTTTCTATCGAAACAAATTTTCTATCGTGTCAAATTTTCGATGAAGACGAATTTTCTATCGAGACGAGTTTTCTATTGTGTCGAGTTTTCGATGAAGACGAATTTTCTATCGAGACGAGTTTTCTATCGTGTCCAATTTTCCATCGAGACGAATTTTCGATCGAAACGAGTTTTCCATGGAGTCGAATTTTCGTACGAGCCGAATTTTCGATCGTGTCGAATTTTCGCTCGAGTCAAATTTTCTATCGAGACAAGTTTTCGCTCGAGTCTAATTTTCCATCGAGACGAACTATCGATCGTTACGAATTTTCCATCGAGACGAATTTTCTATCGAGACGAATGTTCCATCAAGACGAATTTTCCATCGAGTCGAATTTTCTATGGAGACGAGTTTTCTATTGAATCGAATTTTCGATCGAGACGAAATTTCGATCGAGACGAAATTCCGCACGAGACGAGTTTCCGCTCGAGACGAGCACAGGTAAGTAAGTAAAGTTGAAGAGCGAACCGCGAGCGAAACGTTTGACCGTTGCGGTTTCTTAAAGCGGGTCGGGCTCGATCATTACTCGTCGTTTCATTAGAATATCGTCGATAAAAGGGGTTTAATTATAAAGGCACCGGGACGCTTCCTGTACCCGGACACGCATATACGCGTGCACAGTGGTGCGTGCTGCACGCACACCCGCCCTTCTCGCGCTCGCTCTCCTTTCGTCTTTCTGCGGCTAGCCTATATTTTTAACCACCGGCGGCGATTACTAAGCCCATTTTCTTCGTATTACGAAACATTATCGGTAGTAGCCGTTCTTAATATAGCCTCGTTCGATTATCTAGATAATCGCGTACCTGATTATAAATATTATGCAAATCGCGTACTCTTCCCAGCTTGTAGCTTGTACGCGTCGCGGCGAATACCGCGATTATAATCGACGCTGTTCAAACATTTCATTGTGGAATTGAGTCATTATTTTTTTCCCTTTTCGACACGGAGTCACGGGAAGGAAGGAGGGACGGACAGAAACGCGATCCCGCGATTTCCTCGATTATTGCATTCCCTAACGTAATTTCCGATCCCTGGACGATTATCTCTGTATTAACTCTCGTTCGACTAACGTTTGTTCGTTCGTCGTCGCGAGGTCCGATGAACCGTAACTCGATGAAACCGTGTCCAACGATGGACGATTATTCGCATTAGTAACGCGCGAGGGATCGATGGTGCATAACCTCGCGCGGTACGCGGCTAAAAGGTTTTGCGAATCGTCTGTTTGCGCGTGCAGATCAAATATCGGCGCGACGTTCGAAGAAACGAAAACTCGGCGCTCGCGTCGCGTCGTTGGGGCGGTTTTCAATGCGGGAGATCCCCGCGCGACGTGGGATGCGAGTTAACAGCTGGATCGCGCGATACAGGTACCAACCACAATTATAATGCGATATAATTGAGTCGTATTATGTGTTATGCATGAGGAGTAACGATTGCACCCGTTACTAACGATGTTAACAATTTTTTTTTTTTTCTTCTTCTCTCTCTCCGACGCAACGCGATTACAGCCTCGTTAGTACATTATTAAGAAAGAAATTACAGGTTGCGTACGTGTATACATTTTCACGCATACGTAATCATTATTTGCATTTTTAAGCAGCAATTAGGAACGTCGTTGACTCGTTGCGAAAGGTTTTTCCGTCTATGTGTATCACGGAGCGAACAGCTACCGGTGAGCCGCTCGCCCGTAATGCTATTCAAACGCGAAGAAAGTATTTAGGTTAGTTGCGTCGTTGCCCCGACAATGCCGAGGTTTAGTTTCAACGGGTTCGAAACCCGTGTACCGAACGCATTGTTTCGCCGATGTAGCGCAGAGGTCGTTCTTATCGACGTTGACTGCGCAACGACCGCGCGCGGCGCTACTGTACCGGCCAGTAGTGACAAGATGGCGACGCCCAGCGAACTGTCTCTCGAGGAGATTCGCAAGTATTTATTGGAAAACGGTGGCACTGCCCGCAACCACGACGTGGTGAAGCATTTCAAGAGGTTCCTCACGGACCCCGAGACACGAGGTACGTCGAAATTCCTCTACACGTAACGACGGTGTAAACTGTCTCGTACCGCCGAGGTGTGACCTCGATCTAACACGGTGCGCTGTGTGTAAACACAGGACGGAGTTAATACTTGTCGCACCCGGCGTCTGTATATAACGACAGCCAGTGAACAGTGCACAAATTCACGTTACAGTCGACGCACGGAATCGGTTCAAGGAGTATGTAAACACGCTGGCCACTATAAAGAACGAAGAGGTGCGTCATCGAGTAGCAATTCCCTTCCGCCTTGACAGGAGCGACTTGTTGCGCGCGGTGCGACGTTGCCGGTTTTCACGAACGTCTCGCACGCCGCACGGAAAAACGTTCACGTTATCTAGGGAAATTTCTTCCTATTTCCATCCCAATCGCGCGTACTTTTCATTTTGTATTTTCCGTTCGCGTACGATCGAGTAACCCTTCTCTCAAGAGCGAGCTCGTTATCCATTCAATCGACTGTAATATTCGGAATTATAGAAATCGCGGATCGACGCGGTCGCGTGGCGTTCGAATGCACGTAGAATTCAACGGGGAAGTTACGCGAGCACGGAATCGGTGATTCTTTCGTCGCGCGATAACCTCGCGAAATTGTTCGTTACTCTACCCGTCGTCTCGCAACGTTCGTTCGTCGATGCATACCATTCTGAGAGAGATTGTTCGCAACAGGGGGAAAAGTATTTGGTTCTGAAGAAGAAGTACCGACAAACTCCTCTCGAGCTTACGTCTCAGGAGCAAATAGGATCGCCTATCGCCACTCCCGACATCGCTACCCCGGTGTCGCCGCTTCGGGCGCCTCCGCCGTATCGGCCGCCGCCCCCCGCTCCCCTCAGTCCTCCTGCGAGTAACGCGAATACGTTACGCGAGGAATCGTGTTCGAATTTCGCTCGCGATGGGGCCGGTATCATCGATGCGCGGAAAAACGGCGTTGACCGTGCCGAGACCGGATTTTCAACGTCCTCGCCCCCCGTGCCGCCGCGCCGTAAAAGTCAAGATAAGATCAAGATCGAGAATAAGGAGAACGTCGACAGGAACAGGGGAGGAGGATCCGAGGCGGTTATCAAGGTGAGTTTTTCCCGCGTGTAGCTACGCGGCCACGAAGAAAGCGTGAAATCTTATCGGCATTGTGGCGCGGTAAAGTGGCCACTGCCGCGTAGATGTCGCTAATTAAAGACGCCATACGTAAACCGGAACTTCCTTATACGACGTTATAAGACCCGTGGCGTGTTGAGCGACGGTTCGATGAAATTCCACGTTTTCTTCTATTCTCTTGTTCTTGTTCTTGTTGTTCTTGTTGTTGTTGTTGTTTTTGTTGTTTTGGCACGCTGTGTAGTATTTTGTCCATAGATTGCCCGGTTGTGGTTATACGAGCGAATAGTACGCGCGTGTGTATGCACATGATAAAGCGGTGGAAACACGTATTCGCTTTATCGCGTAGTTACTTGCGACCAGACAATTTCGGCATTATCGGGCAATATCGTCGCGTGTATGTACACGGGTATGGTTGCGTTGAAAGGTGTTACACGTATTACGGTAAAAGTCGCTCGAGCGGCTGTAATAGCGAACGTAGTACGCGAAACCGGTGTTCTCCTCATCCCGTATCCTATTGTCTCGTTAAAAAAACGCACGTTTTACGTATGGTAACGGGATCCCCGTTACGTAACCTTTTTTTTTTTTTTTTTCTCCCGGAATCGATACACGTTACTCGAAGTCGCAAGTGCCTGTAGCGGAAACGTAACTTTCCAGCGAGATTTCGACCAGCTGCTGGAAAATTTTTGAATAAAATTACTAGATTTTTGAAAAAATACCAGACTGTTAAAAAATAATGAAATTTTACCCGGGATGTTTCCAAAGAGTACCAGAGAAATGAAAATATGTTAATAACGCTTAGAATTTCTTCTATTGGGTTGTTCGGAAAGTCATTACATTTTTTTTTTTTTTTATTGTGAAAATGAAACACAATTTTTTTAGAGCGTATAAACATTTTATTAAATTATTAAATTATTAAATTATACATTCTCCATTTTGGAAAATAAAATCACTTTCATGCACAACCGATTAGAAATATATCTCGAAGCAACTTGTAAATTTTTATTATTATTATTATCATTACGAAACGTATTATTAATGTAATATAACGTACTATAATATACGAAATATTCGTAGACCTTTGTCAAGGAGGACAAAATGTGATCACGAGTTTCGAATCTTCAATTTGTACAATTTTTGAAACTAAATGGCAAGTTAGTCGAGTATCTCGTCGAAAGTTGCGCAATTCGTTGTAAAACGCGCCATCCGAGGAGGTGCCCTTTGGCTGCTGGTCTTCTTCTTAGCATGCTTGCACGGCGCACAATCGTCTACCCTGTACGTAGCACTGTCTCGCTTTAATTAGAAGCACGAAAGTATGCCGTAGCTGGCGAGCACACACCTCGTTTTCCGTTCCGTCGCACCCTGCCAAGTTTCCACGGATCGGGAATGGTTTCGAGTCCAACACTCACACACCACCACCACCACCCCCTCACTTTCTGTCTCTGTGTTTGTGCGCTGCTTCCACGTTTAAATCGGTAGTTTGGACGTAGTGTCGCGTTGCATATTCACCTGTCCTGTTGAGATTCGGCAATGCGAGATATTAAACGTGCAGGAAGATGAGGCTGTCGCGGCGAATCCCGGCTCGACCGAGCAATTAAGCTTCCGCGAGCGGATGCAACGCTTCAACCGGATGGCTAGCGAGACCGATCTCCAAGGCAGGCCTAACGGCACTATCACGCCCACTAAAAAGCGATCAGACAAGGTAAACTCTATAAATCCATCACTCTATTAAATGTTTTCTATCACCGTCTCGTTACCGAACGTTTTCACTGGAAAGCGATTGGATAAAGTAAACTGTATAATTGTCACTGTTGGTTATTAAACATTTGCATTTAATAACAAACTTACGTTTACGGTTTGCACCGTAAAGCGATTAGATAAGGTAAACTCTATAATAACTCTATTGCTCTAATAAATGTTTTAACTCTATCGTTGATGAACGTTTGCTCTAAAAAGCGATTGGATAAAGTAAACTCTATAACTCTATAACTCCGTTGCTCTGATGAATGTTTAATCATTGCTGTTATTAAATGTTTGTACCGTAAAACGATCGGATAAGGTAAACTCTATAATAACTCCATCGGTCTAATAGATGTTTTAACACTCTCGTTACTGAACGTTTGCTATAAAGAGCGATTAGATAAGGTAGACTCTATCATAACTCCATCGCTCTAATAGATGTTTTAACACTCTCTTTACTGAACGTTTGCTATAAAGAGCGATTAGATAAGGTAGACTCTATAACAACTCCATCGCTCTAATAAATGTTTTAACTCTATCGTTACTGAACGTTTGCTCTAAGAAGCGATTAGATAAGGTAAACTCTATAACTCTATAACTCCGTTGCTCTGATGAATGTTTTATCATTGTTGTTATTAAACGTTTGCATGGTAAAACGATCGGATAAGGTAAACTCTATAACTCCATCGCTCTAATAGATGTTTTAGAGCATCTAACACTCACTGAACGTTTGCTCTAAAAAGCGATCAGGCAAGGTACACTCTATCGCTCTAATAAATGTATTATCTCTGTCGTTATTGAACGTTTGCTATAAAAAGCGATCAGGCAAAGTAAACCTTAGAACTCCATCGCTCTAGTAAATATTTTATTCCTCTTGTTACTGAACGTTTGCATTTAAGCGATAAAACAAAGTAAACTCTAATACTCTATCGTTCTATTAAATGTTTTATGTCCCTCGTCATTGAATGTTTACTCTAAAAAGCGATCAGACGAAGTAAATTTTATAACTCTATCGCTCTAGTAAATATTCTAGAGCGAATTAGAGCGAATTAGAGCGATTCTAGATCTCCCTTGTTACTGAACGTTTGCTCTAAAGAGCGATCAAACAAAGTAAACACTATCGCTTTAATAAATATATTATCTGTCTTGTTACTAAACGTTTGCTCTAGAAAGCGATCAGACAAAGTAAGCTCTATAACTCTATCGCTCTAGTAAACGTTTTATCTCTCTCGTTACTGAACGTTTGCTTTAGAAAGCGATCAAACAGAGTAAGCTCTATAATTCCATCGCTCTAGTAAATATTTTATCTCTCTGGTTACCAAACGTTTGCTCTAGAAAGCGATCAAACAAAGTAAGCTCTATAACTCCTTCGCTCTAGTAAATATTTTATCTCTCTCGTTACTGAACGTTTGCTCTAGAAAGCGATCAAACAAAGTAAGCTCTATCGCTTTAATAAATGTATTATCTGTCTTGTTACTAAACGTTTGCTCTAGAAAGCGATCAAACAAAGTAAGCTCTATAACTCTATCGCTCTAGTAAACGTTTCTCTCTTTCGTTATTGAACGTTTGCTCTAAAGAGTGATCAAACAGAGTAAGCTCTATAACTCTATCGCTCTAGTAAATATTTTATCTCTCTCGTTACCGAACGTTTGCTCTAAAAAGCGATCCGGCAAGGTAAACTCTATCGCTCTAGTAAATGTATAATCTCCCTCGTTACCGAACGTTTGCTTCTCACGTCGCCGGGACGGGGAGTTCCCCGACGATAATAACAACAATAATAATAATAATAATAATTGTTTCGGTCTCCCAATCGTCCAACGGAATATCGTGCCTCGTAACCTATCCAGGTCCGTTTCATTGACTAACAAATCGGCGCGTTCTTTCACCGCTCCGCGAACACATTCCGCGTACAAGCAAGGTGTGCATGTGTAACCGCCTAATCGCGATCGGTAATCGGCTCGAAATAACGGAGCGCGGGACGATTGCGAAATACCACGCTCGCGAGCGTACCGTGCCTCTCGACTAAAAAAAAAACTAAAAGAAAAAGAAAAAAGGCGAAAGAAAACAAAAAATCGAGAAAAAAATATTCCACCGGTGGAGAATAATAGAAGACCAGAACCGATCTATCCCAAGTACCGGGCATCGATATTCGTTGCAATGGTCGTGCGAGCGGGCACGCAAACCGCTCGGCCAGCTTATTCAACTCGCTCGTTACGTTCGAGCGATGCCTCGCAACGATCGTTAAGAAAGTACAAAGCGTGTAACCGCGTATACCCGACGCACTGACATTCCACGTCCTGTATAAAATATCGACAAATTACTCGGCTCTAACAGAAAGCTTGTACTATCCGTCGTTGATCTTCACGCGGATGTAATTCATGTGAGAACACGCGTAAAGGAGCTCCTTATCTATAAATAAGTATCTTTTATTTCACGGAGATAACCATCGACTAATAACACGAGGCGTTTTTAAACGTTTCGCGTTCGAATCATAATCCACCATCTACGCGAACCCATCGGGCTCGGGTAACGGTGAGTTATCATCTATCGGTGGGGAAAACCTCGAGATACAAAGAGAGAGATCCCGAGCGCGAAATCGTTCGCGGACCCGGGGCCTACACCTCGTATCCAACGAATAATCCACGCGCGAGGATACGCATCCTTCGCCGTGGAAGGGACGAGCGGGTGCGTACAGCTCTGACTGCCCATCTTGCATACCGAATAGACTACTAAGAATCCTTTTCTCGTATCCTTTACACGCGCGGCATCCCTCGCCGCTCTCTCGGCCCCTGTCTCGCTTCTTCGATTCATCCCTGTTCGTCTCGCGTACGGTACGCACACGCGTACTCTCTCTCCTGTCTCCTCTGTCGTTGTTCGTGCGCCGTTTATCGCGGCGAGCAATATTCATCGCATTTGAATATCCTGCGGGCGGTATCTCGCGTACCGATCAGGATGTTGCGCCGATGTTGCCGTAAATCATAATTAGCCGCGCCTGAAAATTAAAAGTGGAGGAGGCAGAGGGGGCGGGTGAGAGCGAGAGAGGGTTCCTTTCCGCCGCAAAGACTTGCACCGGCACGTCGCTCGTCCTTTACGCGGCCGATTCTACATCATCGTCCCGATATGTTTATCGTGCCGAACGATTAAAAGGACCCGCCACGCGGAACCCAACGGGAACCCCGCGCCGGGTAACCAGCGTCGGGAATCGGAAGGAAGGAGCGGCGCCCCTCGTGCTCGCTTCGCTTGCCCGCGATACCGCTTCTTTTTATTTAAACGAAACCGAGTTCTTCGGTTACAACCACGTTTCGTAATATTCCGCGCGCGGAATACGGTTCATTCGTTGCAGGTATATTGTGCTGGAATTATTTCGGGTACGTCGATACTGGATCAATTGTACTGTTTTTCTCTGCAAATGGTGTTTCTTTTTTTTTTTTTTTTAGTTAGAGATTGTGAATTTTTATTTTAGTTTTTAGTGTTATTGTTCGTTAGTGATAGGTAGTAGGGGAGAGGGGAGTGTTTGGGATTGAAAGAGATGTTTTGTGTTTCTTTGCGACCTGTGTGTAGTATTTATTTAGAGTGCATCGAGAAAGTGCATTTTGGAGAGTTGGGGAAAATTGAGTTCGAGGAAGACACTTTTGGAATTTTAGAAAGACTCAAATTTGCGTTTTTAGGTGGTACAAAAGTTGCTGGTAAAATTTCTGTTGGATTTCTTTGACGAGTGCAACGATGCACCGGGAAAGTGCACTTTGGGGAGAAAGGAACAGTCAAGTTCGACGAAGACACTTTTCGAATTCTAGGAAGGCCCAAATTTATGCATCTGAGTAGTACAAAAATTACTGATAAAATTTCTATAGAATTTCTTTTTCCGAGTGCAACAATGCACCGGGAAAGTGCATTTCGGGGAGTCGGGGACAGTCGAGTTCGAGGAAGACACTTTTGGAATTTTAGAAAGACTCAAATTTGCGTTTTTAGGTGGTACAAAAGTTGCTGGTAAAATTTCTGTTGGATTTTTTTTCCGAGTGCAACGATGCACCGGGAAAGTGCATTTCGGGGAGTCGGGGACAGTCGAGTTCGACGAAGACACTTCTCGAATTCTAGAAAAACTCAAATTTGCACTTCTAAGTGATACAAAGATCGCTGGTAAAATTTCTGTTGGATTTCTTTTTCCGAGTGCAACGATGCACCGGGAAAGTGCATTTCGAAGAATCGGGGAAAATTGAGTTCGAGGAAGACACTCTTCGAATTCTAGAAAGGCCCAAATTTGCGCTTCTAAGTGGTACAAAAATCGCTGATAAAATTTCTGTTGGATTTTTCTTCTGAATGCAACGATGCACCGGGAAAGTGCATTTCGAAGAATCGGGGAAAATTGAGTTCGAGGAAGACACTCTTTGAATTCTAGAAAGACCCAAATTGGCGCTTCTGAGTGGTACAAAAATTACTGATAAAATTTCTATAGGATTTATTTTCCGAGTGCAACGATGCACCGGGAAAGTGCACTTTGGGGAGTCGGAGACAATCGAGTTCGACGAAGACACTTTTCGAATTACAAAAAGGCCCAAATTTGTGCTTTTAGGTGGTACGAAAATTACTGATAAAATTTCTATAGAATTTCTTTTCTGAGTGCAACGATGCACCGAGAAAGTGCATTTTGGGGAATCGGAGTCCGTTGAATTCCACAAAGACACTTTTCAAATTCTAAAACGACCCAAATTTGCGTATAGTTGGTACAAAAATCGCTGATAAAATTTCTATAGCATTTCTTTTCCGAATGCAACGATGCACCGGGAAAATGCATTTCGAGAAGCAGGGCCCAAATTTGTAGAATACAAAAGTCACCGATAAGTATTTATAAACGAACTCAAAATTTTGCATTTTCTCTGCAGCCTATCAACGAAATCACAATTTTACTTTTTCTCTCCACCCTTCTATAATCGTAATTTTCTTTCAAGTTCAACTATGCACCGAAAAAGTGCACTTCGGAGAGTCGGGGACTCTTAACTTCAACAAAGACACTTTTCGAATTCTAAAAAGGCAAAAATTTACAAACAGTTGGTACTAAGATCGCTGAGAAAATTTCTATAGAATTTCTCTCCCGAGTGCAACGATGCACCGAGAAAGTGCACTTTGATGAGTCAGGGACTCTTAACTCGACGAAGACACTTTTCGAATTCCAAAAAGACCCAAATTTACAAATAGTTGGTCCTAAGATCGCTGAAAAAATTTCTATAAGATTTCTTTTCCGAGTACGATGCACCAGGAAAGTGCACTTTGAAGAAAAGCGGGTGCAGTCGATCGGTGCAGCAGTAGGGATATCGTCGTTGGCCTTGAACGGTCCCTTGCTTTTCCCTCGACCGCTCGTCGAAGAAACTTTCGCCTTCGTTGCACAATTTCTCGTACTTCGACGTCTCGACGATAAATCCGTTCCGATATTCCAATATCTGGACTACCGGCGCCGCTCTTGAATACTATAATACCTCCTCGTTTCCACGGGGTGAAAGCACCGAAATCGCGACACGTTCGCACCGAGTTCACCGGAAACGCGAATCGTTCTACACGGATGCGAATCATTTTTCTCTTTCGCGCCTAATTGTATATTTACATTATACACGTGTAAAACGTTTAATCTATCCTTCGTGACTCCGTATAATTGGTATACGTCTTGGAATAATTAACAGAATTATTAATTATTAATATTAATATCGTACCGTTAGACGGTACGTTCATCTCCGGGGTACCATTTTGGACGAATATCGGTTCGTTGAACATCCACTTTGATGAACAAACCCTAGAGATCACACTATCTAATAATATTAAGCATGGTTTCGTTTTTAATTGCAAATATAAGACATGTGCATTTAAATAGACTCGGGAATCGTTCGTAACCGTGAATTTCATTTTCTTTCCCCGTTGAACATTCCTACCACATTTCACGAACATGCTTCGAACATCGCACAATCTAATAATATTACGTATACACGGTTTTGTTTTCAATTGCAGATATAAAACATGTACATCTAAATGGACTCGCGATTCGAAACGCGAATTGTTCGTACGGATTCGTATATTTACATTATACACATGTAAAACGTTTAATCTATCATTCGTACCTCCACGATTCTATAATTAAGACACATCGGGGAATAATCAACGGAATTATCAATTACCGTGCAAAATATAAACCGTCTCACCGTTAGATGGTACCATTCATATCCAAGTTACCATTTCGAACGAACATCGGTTCGTTGAACATTCGTACTACTTTGACCAACGAACATTGAAAATTACCTAATCTAATAACATCAAGTCCCGATAATATTCTTTTAAATTGCGAATAGAAGACACACTCGCACGCGAATAAATCAACAAATCGTTTTCGACACGTTCGAGCTGTGCAACTCGCTACTGGCGGGCCAGGTCCGCGACCAATTGTTTATTATTATTCACGACTGTCTCGTGTACGAAATTCGCCAGTTCCGCGACCAATTGTTTATTATTATTCACGACCATCAAGTGTACAAAATTCGCCAGTTTCGCGACCAATTGTTTATTATTATTCACGACCATCAAGTGTTTTAAATTCGCCAGTTTTGCGACCAATTATTTATCATTATTCACGACCATCAAGTGTACGAAATTTGCCAATTCCGCGATCAATTGTTTATTATTATTCATGACCATCAAGTGTTTTAAATTCGCCAGTTCCGCGACTAATTGTTTATTATTATTTACTAGCGTCTCCTGTACGAAATTCGTCAGTTTCGTGACGAATTGTTTATTATTATTCACGACCATCAAGTGTTTTAAATTCGCCAGTTTTGCGACCAATTATTTATCATTATTCACGACCATCAAGTGTACGAAATTTGCCAGTTTCGCGACGAATTGTTTACTATTATTCACGACTATCAAGTGTACGAAATTCCCCAGTTTCGCGACCAATTGTTTATTATTATTCATTAGTGTCTCTTGTATGAAATTCGTCAGTTTCGCGACCAATTGTTTATTATTATTCACGACCATCAAGTGTCTTAAATTCGCCAATTCCGCGACGAATTGTTTACTATTATTCTCGACAATCTCCTGTACGAAATTCGCCAATTCCACGACCAATTGTTTATTATTATTCACGACCATCAAATGTACAAAATTCGCCAGTTTCGCGACCAATTGTTTATTATTATTCACGATCATCAAATGTTTTAAATTCGCCAGTTCCGCGACCAATTGTTTATTATTATTCACTAGCGTCTCCTGTACGAAATTCGCGTTTCGCGACCAATTGTTTATTATTATTCACTAGCGACTCCTGTACGAAATTCGCCAGTTCCACGACCAATTGTTTATTATTATTCACGACCATCAAATGTACGAAATTCACCAGTTCCGCGACCAATTATTTATTATTATTCTCGTGTACGAAATTCGCCAGTTTCGCGACAAATTGTTTATCATTATTCACGACCACCTCGTATACGAAATTCGACGGTTAATTTTTCTGAGCGCCGGTCGTGGATAGGGTTTGGTAACACGCGTAGAGAATCCTCTCGCCTCCGGACATCCTGTAATCTCCCGGGAGCTCGTAGAGGCAGGGCCGAACGGCACGACGGTGAGCTTTCTTTGCCGGGATAATTATCATGCACCGTGGCCACGGTATTCCGCCCCTCGCATCCCTAATGACCGTTTCGTCTAGCGCTGTGTCGCGTGCCGCGGTCGTTCGCCGAGCGATCGCCGCCGCGTCAACACGTTTCGCGTAATTTTCCGGCGTGCTTTCTCCGAAAGGCTCGTTACGGGCCATTGAATGCACAACGGTTACGTGACGACGCCAGACCGCGTACGCCGACAATCGGTCGTGACACGGGGTGGAAATCGTAATCGAACGATGTTCAAAAATGAATAAAATTCGCAACCTGAATATTCGCGCGAAGATGCATCCGAAAGGAAAATCATCGTCCGAAAGGGTTCACTTGCCGGCAGTTAACGAAAGGAAATATTAAAACGATGCCACGATGTTAATGCGGTTATTCGTAGTCATCGCGCTTCGGGGCTACGGAGCCCGCTCGTTTTTATGTAAATACGTTGGAAATGTGGGTGGTAAAGAATACTATTAAGAGTTGTATCTTCGTGAGAATTTTCCTAATACCGTATTCACCGAGCGCGTTTCCACGTAAAACGGTATCCGATGGCTTCACCGGGCGAGTTTCGAAAATTCTGACGGTTGGAGAATTTACGTTCTTTTTTTCTTTCTTTTTCTCTCTCTCTCTTTCATTTTGTCGAAAATCCCTCGCGAGCCTCCCGATATACCGCCCACGAGGATGATTCTCGTCGTTCGCTTTTTCCTACGGCTCGACGAACGTCCCTTCCGTCCCTCCCTGCCCCCCACCCCTCACGGTCTTTCGGCGCGCATGTTAACGCGCGAACGCCGAGGGCGTCTCCGCGATACGCCTAACAAGAAACCCGCTTTTACTTCGACACCTCGAGGACGCGTTCTAATTAGGATCACGCGTGTTCGCCTCTTCCACGGGGCGAGTCTTGTCGGGGTAGTTCCTCCTTTTCCGCATAGCGGACGAAACAGAGAGAGAGAGAGATAGATGGTGAGAGAGAGGAGTGTAGACGGGGAGGGGGGTGGCTAGAGATACTCATCGTAAAGGCACCTAACACGGCCATGCCGAACTTGGAATTTCTCTCGTATAGTTCCGCATACATTAGGGACCCTTGGTGAAACTTGCAGGGTAGTTTGCCTCCTGGCGAAAGGAGCGAGGTCGGCGAGAGGGCTGCGAGGCGCGCCGTGCCGAAGGACGAGAGCTAACGGGAGGGTGGGGTTCCGAGGGTGTAAACCGCACAAAGTAATCTTACAGAATGTATATGCAAAGAGGTTCACCGGCGGAACGGCGCGCCGGTGGTAGGGGTGGGACAGGCGGGAGGTGGGAGGGCACAGCTTGCATGATCCCATCCGCGACAACACCGACAAGACACCCCCAGAGGCAAACTTACCTCATAGTTCGAAGACTCTTCGACCTTTGCTCGCTGTTGTCGTCTTCGGGACGGTTTTTACAACGCTTTCTTTCGACAATTTAATCAATAAGCCGCGTGATGTAGGTCGAGATACGGAGCACGGTCATCGAACGCGGTTTATCGTGGACCATGATCGAATTGACTCTCGAAATCATCTGGACGAACACTTTGTGTGGTGAACCGTTTCCGATTGGTAACGTAAATTTCGGAACGAGCGACTATTTCGTACCCTGTACGACTATTTCGTATCTTTATTGACTACTTCGGATCCTAGTCGACTATTTCGTAGCTTCATTGATTATTTCGTACTCTGGTTGACTATTTCGTACCCTGGTAGACTCTTTCGTACCATTGTAGACTATTTCGTGCCGTTGTAGACTATTTCGTACCCTCGTAGACTATTTCATACCATTGTAGACTATTTCGTACCCTCGTAGACTATTTTGTACCGTTGTAGACTATTTCGTACCCTTGTAGACTATTTCGTACCCTCATCGACTTAAAATGAGTGTAACTATAAGTAATTATGTTTGTGTGGGTAACTGTTCCCGCTTAGTAACGTAAATTTCGAAACTATCGACTATTTCGTACCCTGTACGACTATTTCGTATCTTTATCGAGTATTTCGTATTCTGATTGACTATTTCGTAGCATCATTGATTATTTCGTACTCTGGTCGACTATTTCGTACCTTAATTGACTATTTCGTACCCTTATAAACTATTTTGTACCCTTGTAGACTATTACGTACCCTCATCGACTATTTCGTACCCTCATCGACTCAGAATGCGTGTAACTATAAGTAACCTCGTTGATGTGGGTAACTGTTTCCACTTAGTAACGTAAATTTCAAAACGATCGACTATTTCGTACCCTGATCGACTCAGAATGCGTGTAACTATAAGTGACCACGTTGGTGTGGGCAAATATTTCCACTTAGTAACGTAAATTTCAAAACGATCGACTATTTCGTACTCTCATCGACTATTTCGTACCCTGATCGACTCAGAATGCGTGTAACTATAAGTAACCTCGTTGATGTGGGTGACTGTTTCCACTTAGTAACGTGAATTTTAAAATGATCAACTATTTCGTACCGTGTACGACTATTTCGTACCCTGATCGACTCAGAATGTATGTAACTATAGGTAACCACGTGGATGTCGGTAACTGTTCCCACTTAGTAACGCAAATTTTAAAACGATCAACTATTTCGTACCCCGATCGACTACTTCGTACCCTGCACGACTATTTCGTAACCTGATTGACTATTTCGTACCCTGCACGACTATTTCGTACCCTGATCGACTCCGAATGCGTCTACGTATTCCAAAGTAAGGGAGAGTGGGATAACTGCGAACACCTAAGCAAGAATTCAAATAAAATGAAAACCAAGTACGAAACAAGTTTGTTTATTGTTTACAATTATAATTAAGCTACTCGTTTTAAACTGTAATAATCGACACTGACAAAATTTTTAAATGAAATATAGATTTAAGTAAGAAACAAAATCTTTAATGTTTGTAGTTACTCGACTGCTTCGAATTATTCACGAACATTATATGGATATTCGAACACGTGGGTACTCAAAACTATTTATCGCGGAACTCGCATAGAAAGCCTCTGGATGCGCTTTCACCACTAGTGCAGTTTTTATGTGCCCACAAATTACATTTATAACACACGATTCGCATGGTGGGTTCTTCACTTGGTGGGTCTTCGTACTTTTCATTGCAACAAGAATATTACAATAATATTCATTTTACTTATTACTACCTTTGTGTTCCTTCCGTGTTAGAATAGAAGGTTCTCCTTTTATGAGGGAAAATGGAAATGGTCCCTCGCTATTTGCACCGCAATAATACATTTTGGAGCAATTGCAAACGTTCGAGGTTACCCACCGATGTAATACAAATGAAACGTAATTTATTTCAAAACTTCAAAACGCAAAAGAAACAATTTGTTAACACAACATTGATAATCGAGTGATTTTAAAATCTCGTTCGAACCTTGTTTATCATAACTTATCCAAATCTCAAATGTAACTTGCTACAAAAGCTACGAGTAACATTAACCTTGCTAAAAAAGAGTAGGACGACCTTAACCTTAGACGAAAAGTAACAAAAAATTTCAATTAATTTATTTTTACCTGGAACCACGTATGATGTTTCTCTCTTTTGCATTCATACCTGTTGGTCATCGTTTGCACATATCTTCTTCTCTTTTCAATAAATTGAAACAATTCTATTCACAATTACCCTACTCTCGCCTACTACACAACCTCAATATTTACACACTGTGAATATTTACAAAGATTCTATCGGTCGAATATTCCTCCACGAAAATTACTACATCAATTACAATTAATTAATACATCGATGACACACACACTCTCTCTCTCTCTCTCTCTCCATCTCTCTTTCTCACACACACACACCGTAATCTTCCAAACAAATTTCACTCGGGTATGTAAATTTTATCATAAATGTTCCACCTTCTCACCGTCCGAAGACTCGTTCCCCAGTACTTAAACGATCCCAAATCGCAACAACGGCCATCTTTCACCCAACGATAACACCCATCGAGTATCCATCAAACCTCGCGCGAAGCCTTTCAAATTGAATTCACGGGGCGATAATTTGTCGGTTCCCGCCGCTTGACAGTTCGCTTCTATGATAATCAAATACCGGGGGAAGTTTAATAACCGGTCCCGGTAATTACAGGCCGCGTCCGGTACCGTTCGTCGGTGAAATAATTTATCGTCGTTGTTACGTTAACAAGAATATCGAGATCGTCGTACGCGATGATGCGCGACCCAATTCCCTTGGCGCCATCGGGCACGGGACAAATTTACGCATAGGCCTCGGCGATACACGTCCCACCAATATAAACAGGCTTGTATACAGGAGTAGTTAGCACCTACTGTTCACGTGTACCACTGCTAGATACGCCTAACAGGTCCGCCGACGTTTATTCCAGCCTATTACGAGTTAATCTTGGAAGCGTACACACACCGCGCATTATCATTTAAATTGGTGCCGTTATACACGCGCATTAAATTTGTTTGCTCAACAGTCGTGTCGACCCGCCCTCGCTTCCGCAGCGATTCTTTGTGCCCTCGCGCGGAGCGGAGCCGAGCTTCGCGGAGCCGATGGAACAACGACACCATGAGACACCGTGTCTCTCCTCTATCGCACGGAACGATTCGCGAATAGTATCTAACGGATACGGGTCGAGGTGAACCGAGTCGTATACCACTTTGGAATCCCACCTTTTAGAACCGGTGACTGTGAACGCGACGAGAACTTGTTACGAGTATCGAGGATCTTCCAAGTTGAACCGAGAAAAAAAGGGCGATTAATTCACCTTACTTACAAGAGTTTCTTTTGATAATTCTCCGCGAATTTCGTGAGTAAAGACACTGTAGATTCATCGAGTAATTTTAATAGAAAGTTTCACAATATTTAATTCACCCATTTGGTGTACCAAAGTACGAAGTAGACGTCGAAAGATCGAAACGTTACATATGTTTCAAGATACTTACCTATAGTTTCAAGATACTTCTTGGCGAACGCTTCGATCGTCCCAAAACGAGTTATTCCTGGAAGAAATTACACGAAAGTGTCTTACACTATGCGCGCGTAATTATACCCACTTTTTTGTCCGATTTCCAGGTGCGCGGGACGAACAAAATGGCGAAATTTATTGCGCGCAGCTGGAAATCGAAGAAAAGGAAACTTGGCGCGGAGGCATCGATTATTTTCAAACGAATCGTTCGATACACGCTTTTCGTGATCGAATAATCGTTCTCGAGGATCGAGTCGCGGAGAAAAATGGGGTTGGGTGTTGTTGATGTACGACAGGGAATCGATCCTGTTATTATTTACGATACACTCGGTCACGTGTGGCAAAGTAACCGACTTGGCGCGTCGTTGCACTGCAGGTGCATCGTCGATCCGTATGCACTTTCGCAACGCGGAGAGGTTAGTTTCAGCGTAGGACTATTCCGGTGTGGTTTCTCGGTCGCGCGGTTTCATCGGTGCCCCGTGACTGTCAGGATTAATGAGGCACGGTGGGGACTACCGGCGAGCGAAATGACTTTCTTCACAGTCGTGGACCCGGTACCAAATAAATCAGATTGCCTGATTTCTTTCGTTTACGTATGCGCCATTCACCGACGACCAACCTTCGTCCGCGGGAGTCCGTCTCCCGTAGTGACAGCCGGAGAGTACGTCGAAAACTGATTGTGACCGTCGCGATAGCGAACGAGGCTCCACCCTTCCGGGTCGCGGCGTTCTTGGTGGTCTTGGTCGTGGGATGGACAGTTTTTCTTTTTTTTTTTTTTCAACGACGAATCGAAGGACGAATCTCACGTTTTTCTCACTTTGGTGACCAATCTGTCGAAACTTCGGACGGGGAGTAGTGTTTGCTTCTCGAATTGTCGCTGATTTCCAGCCTGTAGCGAGTGTTGATAGTGTGATTCTTGTACAGGGTGATTCTGGAACGTATGTTCGTAGTAGGGTTCGAATCTGTGGTATAGGAAGGAAAACATGAGGAAAATGTTCTAATGTTCTATGAAAGTTTGTTCTGTGTACCTTGATTTTGAAGTTATTGATGGTTAGGGGAAATATTCAGAGTGTATTTCCAAGTTGTTTGAAAGCTATTGGGTGTACGATGGCTGATATGTACTGTGCACGGTTGAGAAGTTGACCTTTGACCTTTGGAAGAAATTGTGAAGAGTATCGAACGATAACGATGAGAAAAAGTTGGTTTATTACCTTTTTCTATGACACGGTACTTCCTCTTGATTCAAGAGGCATTTTTTCAGGTCCCAACTGTACATTTGGTATTTTCGAATGAACGTGGGACTCTAAATATCAAGGTGTGGAATTACCCGTGTTGAGAGATCTTGAATATTTTCTTCGATCGTCCATAACTCGAGAACTATGAATATAGAACGTATATTCGTGGTCCAGTTTCCCCTATAACAATATTACATTCCCCTAGATTCGAAAGTCATCTTTCCAGCTCCCAACTGTACATTTGGTATTTTCGAGGGAGCAACTCTAAATACCAAGATATACAATATACAATAATACTAATATATAAGACGTATGTTCATTGTCCACTTTTTCCAATAACACAGTACTACGTTCCCAAAAATTCAAGAGTCATCTTTCCAGTTTCCAACTATACACCTGGTACTTTCAAAAGAGCAACTCTAAATACCAAGGTGTACAATAACACTAATATATAGAACGTATGTTCATTGTCCACTTTTTCCTATAACACAGTACTACGTTTCACTAGACTCGAGAGTCATCTTTCCAGATCCCAACTGTACATCCAGTATTTTCGAATGAACGTGGGACTCTAACTACCAAGGTGTAGAATAACACGTGTCGAGAGATCTTGAATATTTTCTTTGATCGTCCATAACTCGAGAACTATAATATAAAACCTACGTTCATTGTCCATTTTTCCCTATAACACAGTACTACGTTCCTCTGGACTCGAGAGTCATCTTTCCAGCTCCCAACTGTACATTTTGTATTTTCGAGGGTGCACTCTAAATACCAAGGTGTACAATAACACTAATGGAATGTATGTTCGTTGTCACCTTTTCCTATAACACAATACTACGTTCCTCTGGACTCGAGAGTCATCTTTTCAGATCCCAACTGTACATCTAGTATTTTCGAATGAACGTGGGACTCTAAATACCAAGGTGTACAATAACACTAATAGAATGTATGTTCGTTGTCACCTTTTCCTATAACACAATACTACGTTCCCCTGGATTCGAGAGTCATCTTTCCAGATCCCAACTGTACATTTGGTATTTTCGAGCAAGCAACTCTAACTACCAAGGTGTAGAACAACACGTGTCGAGAGACTTTGAATATTTTCTTCTAACAAAACATGCCTTCGTATAATATTATTCACTAAATTTTTCCCTCTGAACTATGAACAACTCTATTCAGTATATTTCACGCAAAATTTTCGGTAACAGCCCTCCTTCGAGTTCCAACCAATCGTGCAACGCACGTCCTCGACCCCGTGACCGAGGAAATCTTATAGAGTTGTAAATTCGTGGTGGTTCAACGATTCTTCGATTTCGTTCACCTTTTTCTTTTTCTTTTTTTTTTTTTACTTTTCGCGGTCACGGATAAAGATTCGTCGGAAAGTTTCGAGTCACCCTCCGTTTGCGTTCAGGAGTGTCCGAACAAATGGTTGTCGGTAGATCGAAGGGAGGCGTAGTTCTTACACGACATTAGCCGCAGATAAAGGCAGATACTGTCTCCGATCCTGAAACGCGCGGCAGGAGCGTAGGTATCTTCTTACTGATCGACCGGATGAAACCGGGGAATGACCGATCGAGCGATGGCATTCCTTTCTGCTTGGAAGGCGGTACACGGATGAAGACGCGTAATTTGTTATCGGCCCTGTAAAATGCATTCCACCCCGTGGTGCCCCCATACCCCCTCCCCTCCCCGTACGGGGCGCGTATAGACGAGATCGTCGCGCGAGATCCGTCGCGGAACACCGAAACCGCATGAATATTTTTTCCGTGCCCGTAACCCGTGGAATATTCATACGTTACTTTTTTTATCTGGTTCATCGATCGTTCGTGTAGTGTCAGCCACCTCTATTAGCGTGACGTTGATACGCGGCTCCTCAAATTGAATACATGAAAATTAATAAGCATCCGGTTCCGTTCACCGCGCGTCCTGTTTACTATAAATTAGCCGCGAACACGCGGTTAATTGCGTATTTCGCATCGCGCTTTCGCTCCCGGTGAAACAAGCTTTACACTCGCTACGTACCAACGCGTAAAAATCGTCCTCCTGGTCATCGTACACTGGGGTATCGTCGCTCGAACGGAACCCGGTGCAACCGAGTTCTCATCCGCTCGTTACGATCATCTTCTCGTTGAATCTTTGCTAGGGAGGAGCGTGTCCGTTCGGAGCTAATAACGTCTCTTTCGCAGGGGAGAACCGATACCAATTGAGGAGGGGGATAGTTCTCTCTTTCTTTATTTTTATCTTTCTCTTTCTATGTTTCTCTGTCTCTGTCAGTTTCTCGAACCCTCTCCGAGGTAGAAGATTTTCTTTCGACCGATACAAGGACGATATCGTCCGATGCGAATCTCTCTCCGTCGCGAGGATAATCTTCCGTTAAACGGTCGTGCGTCGGTGTCCGTGAGGGCCTAAGTCCGTACTTTATGCTAGGGCGGTGGTAAGCCAGGAGCGCGCCTTATCAGGGATCTGAGTCGCGCAGTGAGCGGCTATTTGTATTCATAAGTCCGCGGGAGGCCGGCGCTCTCGCTCCCTGGGCCCGAGTCGGTCCCGGCCACGGTCCCCGGCTTCCACGACGAGCATCGTCGAGCTCCACGTTCCCCAGGGATATCCGACGGTCCTCGTCGTCCCGGTTCGCCCGGTACGCTTCGCCCGCGGAGAAAATGGAAGACGACGGGACGAGCAGGGAGCAGGGAGGAGGAAGAAGAGGAGGAGGAGGAGGTGGAGAGGGCCACGTCATTCAACCGAAGCGCCCTTCGCGCCGGACATCTTGGAACGGTGGTTCTCGTGCGTGTGAGTACGCGCGCGGGTCCTGCGCCGCTACGTATGCCCCGAGTGTCGGAGAATGTGACCAGTCATCGAGTTATTTAATTTTTCGAGGCACCCCCGTCGCGCATGTTTGCTCAGCCCCGCTGTGAGCACAAATTACCTCGCGACCGAATCACCTCCAGCGAAATATTCGGTCCTCGTCCACGGTCCGCTCCTCCCCACGTGGCCGCTGCCAATGGCGAACTGCCATTCGCCTCGATCGCGCTTCCTGTGCCCGATGTATACCACGAGACGTTCCCGTCTCGGCGAGATACGAGACTCTACGGTCACCGTTACCGGTCACTTCGACCTTCGCGATGTTTTCGGGACGTAACGGGTCCAAACTGACCCGTGGTAACCACCGAGAACGCTTCGAATGAAGATTCTATCGTATTGTAAGTTTCTTGATTTCTGAGGGAGATGTTACTAACGGTGGAAAATTCTGGGTCCGAAGAGACCCACGCTAAGCGAGGATCCAACACCTGGTTGCAAACGGATCCGTAATTTTGCCTCGTGAGAACGTTTCGAATGAAAATTGTATTGTAATATACTTTTCTTAATTTATAAGGGAGATTGTACTAAGGAAGCACAAGTGTGGGTCCGAAGAGACCCACGCCAAACGAGGCTCCACTCGCTGGGTCCAAACGGACCTGTAATTTTATGCCGTGAAAACATTTCAAATGAAAATTCTATCGTTTTCTACTTTTCTTAATCTCTAAAGAAGTTTGTACTAATGAAGTAAAATTGTGGGTCCGAATAGACCCACGCCAAACAAGGCTCCACCCTCTGGGTCGAAACGGACCCGTAATATCACTCCACGAGAACATTTCGAATGAAAATTCCATCCTAATATACTTTTTTTAATTTCTAAGGATGATTGTATTAACGAAGCAAAATTCTGGGTCCGAATAGACCCACGCCAAACAAGGCTCCACCCCCTGTGTCTAAATGAACCCATAATATCACCCCACGATCGAATGAAAATTCTATCGTATCGTACCTTTCTTAATTTCTAAGGGAGATTGTACCAACGGTGAAAGCGAGGCGAGGCTCGACATCGTCGCGATAATCGATCTTCCTCTCGACTGGTCAATATTGGTACTTGTCAACGGTGCAGAGTTTCCGGATACTCGTTCAAACATTCAACGCTCCCAACTTTGGCGAGAACTAGAGCCTTCCGATACCATAATCTCTTAATGTTCGCGATAATCGACGATTCGAGAGTCACTCGGTGCAAGAATGACGCTTCGCTTCGCTGTCTCTCTTCCGTGACATCTCCAAAACAACCGTCTCTAGCCTCGATTCGTCCTGGTCACCGACACTCGTCTCGAGAATAATAAACAAACCTCTATTCCAGGGGTCACACTTCTAAGAGGCAATCGTACTGAGATTAATTTACCAAACATCACGCGAACTTATTATTATTATTATTCATCTACAAATGAATTCACCCCGTTGCAAAGTAAACTATAGATCGATCGTAGGAACTTAAAGAACTCCGCTCGAAGCTATCGGGAGTGAAGAACCGTTAAGGGAGTTAGAATGCTACTTTGCACTCTTCGTTAACTTACATCGTTTCGACGTTAACACGCGCGCGTACCAACGATAAAATGACCGTAGAGTTAACAAAATTCTAAATCATCGATCCCACTTCCATCGGTTGGCCCGTATCGCGAACCTCGATGTTCCATGGAACGAAGCCTAGAATTTCGCCTCGCGACGATAAGATGAGAACGATTGCGAGCAGGACGAACATCGTTGGAATCGTACGAGTCGTCTCGATACGAATCGGAGGTCGAACGGTTACCACGGTGTACGACAAAGCCCGAAGAATCCGTAGCTGGGTTTCGTATTCTTCCGCGACGTTGGTTCTCACGGCTGGATAAACCACGGCCACTTTATAACGAGGTAAATCGTTCGTTAGACGCCACGATCGGTCCGGTGTTTTCTTAATTAGCCACGGACGACGTGACGCGTCGAGCGTACAACGCTCTCGGGGTTCATTCCCCGCAATCGCGGGGGTGTTGCAGCACCAGGGCTGACCCCCTTACGTCCGTAGGACACGAGACCAAAACGGACATGGCCGCGTCCCCCGACGTGGTCTAGGCGCGTATATATATACACATATATATGGTCAGCCCACCTCGCTATCTATATGCTAATCCATTGAGATGGTACCCGCAGATTACACCTCGGAATTAGCCCAGAGACTGGGGTATCAGGGCCGCACAGACAGCCCGGGCCGTGCCTATACGTACCTTTATCCCACCTTCTACACGTAACCCGTCCCGTGGAGCGCCTGCTCTCAGCCCTGCACTTACAAGCCCCGTCCGTATAGACTCGCGCGTACACGTACACACGGACAGCACGGACCCGAGCACACGTACAGGTGTACAGCGTACCTGGTGGAACCGTGGCCCTCGCGTTTGGCGTAGGACCACGGTGACTCGGCGCTTCCAGTTCGTTAGCCCGTGTTAATAACGTTAAAGAGGATGCGATAAACTCGTTAGGAGACGAAACCACGTGGAGGACGGCTTAAGACCCGGTACCCGCGAGACGAACGTCCCGACGTTTCTTTCGTCGCCGCGTCCCCACGCGGTGAAAGACCAACCACGCGATCCAACATCGTTTACCTCGATAGGAGAGGGACATTTCGAGAACGGTGACTCTTGGGTTGTCTAACTCGTACAGTGACCGCTCGAAGGATAGAGGTTCGGTAGAGATGGAATTCGACGCTCGTTTACGAGTACGATTCGACCTCTTGGATGTCTAGAGCGCTTGGAAATAGAGGAAGTGAGATTTATGTAGTCGTGGGAACTCGAATTCAATGGAAGAATTCGTGTCAAGAAGTTATGATAACCCGATTTCAAATCCGTCGAGTCGATGGCGATGTGTGTGTTGTGTCTACATCGTTGCATTAGCATCTAGCACGCTGGAGAACTTCTCACGCGTCAGTTGCACAGGCTCTCGAGCTGGTGACCGCCTTGAGAAATTCCGTTCGGTAGAGATGAAATTCGACGCTCGTTTACGCGCGTGGTTTGACTTCTCTGATCTTTAGAACACTTAGAAATAGATGAAGTAAGATTTACGTAGTCGTGGTAACTCGAGTTCAAAGAAAGAAATCTTCCCGATTTGAAATATGTTGAGTCAATGACAATGTGCGTGTCATGTCTACATCGTTGCATTAGCATCTAGCACGCTGGATAACTTCTCGCGCGTCAGTTGCACAGTGACCGCCTCGAGAGACTCCCTACGCTAGAGATGGAATTCGACGCTCGTTTACGCGCGTAGTTTGACTTTTCTGATCTTTAGACGGTTAGAAATAGATGAAGTAAGATTTACGTAGTCGTGGTAACTCGTGTTCAAAGAAAGAAATCTTCCCAATTTGAAACACGTTGAGTCGATATCAATGCGCGTGTCAGTCTACATCGTTGCATTAGCATCTAGCACGCTGGATAACTTCTCGCGCGTCAGTTGCACAGGCTCTCGAGCGGGTGACCGCCTCGAGAGACTCCGTTCGTTGGGAATGGATTTTCTCGCTCTCGCGCGCGTTCCGGGTTTCCGGAGCACTCAAAAATAGAGGAAGTGAATTTTTCATGGTCGCGGTAACTCAAATTTAAGGTACGAAATCCCCTTGAAAATTTGTAACGCGTCGAGTCGATTCGCGTACCGTACCGCTTGTACACCGTGGCGCGTGGTAAAATAAAGCACGTTGTAAATTCGGTTTATAAGATAATTTTACAACCGCACAGAAATCTCGCGTATCCGGCAATACAGTGGAATATACGTGTAAAATATAGAGACGTGAAAAGACACGGGGTACAACTTTGTACGCTTCGGGAAATGCGACATTGTCGCGCGTTCTTTACGACCATCAAGTCGGAACTGAACTCGAACGACACTTGTACACCGACGCGACGCTCTTATCGATGTTCGACACGCCTGACATCATTGTTGGGTTTCGTTCTAACAAAGTATCTCGTTTCTCGAGCTCCGTTATTTTCTTCTCGACCTTCGTTCCACCTTCAATTACCACGCAGCAATATTCGAACGATCCCGATTGACCATCAACGTCCCTCGCAGTTTTCATTGATGCGTAACGAGCGATTGTCGTCGCGAAAGGTCGCCGAAACAGTGACATCGCGAACGAGGCAATCGACCGACGACAGTCGTACGATGGCTGGTGCGCTCGAGTACCATGGTAAATTTATTAGTCGACGGGAATATGATCGCGCGACGCGTATTGCGGGACCGAGGTACACCGAGGAACACGATAGGTACGTACGAATATAATCCTGTCAACGGAGGGTGGCAGGGGATGGGTAGGGGTACGGGGGGAGCGGAGCAGCGTCGATGCTCCATGTTCTCCATCCGGACCAAATTCGACGTGCCGTCCGCGAAAATACGAGGCACCGGTTATGAATTACTCACAGCGCCGCACCGGCGGCTGAACTAATAATCGTCTCTATGCCGAATTTCTCTCGCGTCGTGTAATCGTTCGATGCTCGCCTTGTCGAACGCGGCCCCCGTACCGTCCGCTTCGTATTTCAATATGAAAAATAGGCCCCGCCGCGGGAGCGTTTCTCGTTCCCGTATTCGATCGCTCGAAGGGACGAACGTTTCGACGCCCGCGTCGTTAAACGATACCGTACCGATTTATTTTCCACGATCGAGAAAGTTCGTTACTGGAACGGTACAAGGTGCCGTAGTCACTGATTTCGATCGAATTCTTCAAAAAACATAGCGTCTACGTCGCTTGCAAACCATTACGAGCCAAAGTATACTCGGTTTAACGAGGGACATTTCGTTCGGCGAAGAAAAACAAATGCGTGGAATTCGAGAGATAGAAAAACATCGTGAGTTTGACTCTTTCTTGTCTATACGTTGGTCACTTGTTTATATTCTCCGATTCGTCTCGTTGGAACGGGTACAGAAACAAGTGATTCCATCTTGAACGCAATCAGCGAGTCAGAAGAGTCAGATATGACTCCACTGAAAACGATTTCAGCGAGTTAGAAGAGTCAGAAATGACTCCACCGTGAATACGATCAACGAGTCATAAGTGATTCCACCGTGAACGCTATCAGCAAGTCAGAAGAGTCAGAAATGACTTCACTGTGAACGCGATCAGTGAGTCAGAAGAGTCAGAGATGACTCCACTGTGAACGCGATCAGCGAGTCAGAAGAGTCAGAAATAACTCCACCGTGAATACGATCAGCAAGTCACAAGTAACTCCACTTTAAACGTGTTAGGTGAGTCACACGTGACTCCATTGTGAATACGATAAATGAGTCACGCGTGTCTGAACCGTAAACGCGATCAGCAAGTCACCAATGACTCCACTGTGACCGCGAGAAGTGAATCACAAATGACTCCACTGTGACCGCGATAAGTGAATCACAAGTAACTCCACCGTGACCGCGATAAGTGAGTCACAAATGACTCCACCGTGACCGCGATAAGTGAGTCACATATGACTCCACTGTGACCGCGATCAGCGAGTCAGAAATGACTCCAACATCGAGACTCCGAACCACAACGTACTGTCAAGTATACTCTGCTCCGTGAACACGAGAAACTCGTCCCAGTAACCTATTAACAATAAAAGCGAGTACTCCTCGATCTTCACCGATAGATCCACGAACTCCCTCCCCGAGCCACAGTACAGAACTAGCTATCCCCTGATCGAATCCAAAGCGAATCGACGCGCCGGGCAACCGAAACGTAAAATCTCGCAATCTACTCGAAAGTACGGTGATATCGGTCAGGAATCTTTCCAACAGTGTAGACATCGCACCCACTCGTTGTCTCGAGATAACGGACCCGTTCGAAATCGCGTCACACGTCATCCCCGTGCACCCTGGATCTCGATCCACGACACGTTGCCACGACAACGCGTATAGTTCGCGCGATAACGACGATACGTGAAATTTCTCGCAACAAGCGATGTTTTCGATTCACAGGGTCCCTTCTCTCGGGCGATTTTGGTGATCAGCCAAGGGGATCCCCTTCTCCCCGTACATACCCTCCCCCTTTCCAACGAACAAGCCTGGCCCGGGTATCGCGCAGCTAGGGTAGATCCCGGCGCCGCGCGTGATTCTCCCATTCCGCGCGTTCAGTTCTAACAGCGGTCCGCACTTCGGCCGCGAGTTTCGTCCGAGTCCCGGCTAAACCTTGGATTATGATCCCGGACGATAGTGGCCGATGGAAATGGCGTTAGGTAGGTGGGCGCGGAGCTAGGTAGGCATTATGATGGTCGTTGGGAGGCGTCGCCGAACCGAACGCTGAATCACCCAGCGAGAGTTTTCCTGTCAGCGGCAGTACGGCTGCCGCCATCCCGACGAAGCCCCGTGGAATTGCCTCGTACGGCCACGAAATGAATGCGCGAACGCCCATTAGGGGAATAAATCAGGCCAACGTTATCCGCAGCGTCGCATAATCGATCTCTCGCGCGGCCGACGCTAATACGGGCCTAATCGTTCGTTCTGCGTCCTCGCGACGCTGGAAAACTTCGGTCGGTGAACGATGCTCGGCTTCGGGCGAATGGTTTCCTAGGGTATGTCTCGGGATCGCGCAGATGACTGTGCAGGTTCTTGTGCGAGGAGAGTAAGTGTATGTGAGTTGCACTTGGATGGTACTTGGATGATGATGGGTGTTGAGCAGTGGGGTAACTTTACGTTTGGTAATTGTTACGGGTTGATTCGTGTCGATGTGGATGTCAAGTTTCTCGATGATGAAGAAAGTATAGCTTACTGGTTTGGGGAATGGAGGAAACGGTACCTTGAGTGGAGGGTAGGATTCGTGATCTCGAGGAGAGGGAATGTAGATCGTGAGTTAAGGAATTGAAAGGATAATGGTGAATGAGTACAAGGACTATGAAGGAACTGTTGTAATTGGAAACGAACTGAGGAAAGTAAGAAAATTGTCACGCTCGTGTGAGATAGAGAACATAGATTACTGGTTTGGGGAATGGAGGAAACGGTACCTTGAGTGGAGGGTAGGATTCGTGATCTCGAGGAGAGGGAATGTAGATCGTGAGTTAAGAAATTGAAAAGATAACTGGAACTCAAGGGAACTGTTGCAGTTGGAAACGAACTGAGGAAAGTAAGAAAATTGTCACGCTTTTCGTGTGAGATAGATTGTAGATCTGTGTCTTAGTTTCTTCTTGCTTTTTGTCGCTGCTCGTTGTTCCTTTTTCTGCTAGTTTGGAAATTCAACAATTCGTCGTGTTGGCCTGTGAGTTTTCCAGGTTTGTAGAATCTACCGCGACGTGTCTGCTACAGACACACCGTTTTCGCAGGGTATAAACCTTTGCAGGGTGCGTAGGACTCGGTTCGTGATCTCGATGTATGAAACTGTGGTTCAGTAGATGAGAAAATGGAGAGAATGATTCTAGCGGGTGCGTAAGACTCAAGTCCATGATCTCGTCATGAAGATCGTTAAGACATTGGAAAGGACCGGTGACTCAAAGGAACAGTGCGTGGAACTTAAGTTCGTGATCTCGATGTAAGAAAATGTGGTTCACTGGGTGAGAAGATGGAAAAGAAATGGTACCTCTAGCGGAGCGTAAAACTCAAGTCTACGATCTCGTCGAGAGGAAATGTAGATCGTGAGTTAAGAAATTTGAAAGAACCGGTGACTCAAAAGGAACAGTGCGTGGAACTTAAGTTCGTGATCTTGATGTAAGGAAATGTGGTTCACTGGGTGAGAAAATGGAAAGGAATGGTACCTCTAGCGGTGCATAGGACTGAAGTTCACGCTCTCGATGAAAAAAAGAACTTAGATCACGGTGTAAAATAGTGGAAAGAAACGGTACCTCTAGCGGTACGTAAGATTCAAGTCCGTGCTCGCCATGAAAGAAAATTTAGTTTGGTAAATGAGAAAATGGAAATAAATGGTATCTCTAGCGCACCGTTAAAACTCAAGTCCATGCTCTCTATATAAAAAAATATAGTTCGCTAGAAAATGGAAAGAAATAGTATCTCTAGCGCCCCGCTAAAACTCAAATCCATGCTTTGCACATAAAATATATTTTGATAGAAGAGAAAATTGAAAGAAATAGTATCTCTAGCGCCCCGCTAAAACTCAAGTTTATGCTCTCCACATAAAAAAATATAGTTCGCTAGAAAATGGAAAGAAATAGTACCTCTAGCGCTCTGCTATAACTCAAATTCATGCTCCTCAATTAAAAAAATATAGTTTGCTAGAAAATGGAAAGAAATAGTACCTCTAGCGCTCTGCTATAACTCAAGTCCACGCTCCTTACATAAAAAAATATAGTTCGCTAGAAAATGGAAAGAAATAGTACCTCTAGCGCTCTGCTATAACTCAAGTCCACGCTCCTTACATAAAAAAATATAGTTCGCTAGAAAATGGAAAGAAATAGTACCTCTAGCGCTCTGCTATAACTCAAATTCATGCTCCTCAATTAAAAAAATATAGTTCGCTAGAAAATGGAAAGAAATAGTACCTCTAGCGCTCTGCTATAACTCAAATTCATGCTCCTCACGTAAAAAAATATAGTTCGCTAGAAAATGGAAAGAAATAGTACCTCTAGCGCTCTGCTATAACTCAAATTCATGCTCCTCAATTAAAAAAATATAGTTCGCTAGAAAATGGAAAGAGTACCTCTATCGCCCCGCTAATCCTCAAATCCACACCCTCCACCTAACAAAACCTATTTCAATGAACAAAAAACCAAAAAGAAAATTTCCCAATCCCGAAAAGCAAAAAATTTGAATCAACAAGCAAAGAAAACTTAAAGCAACGTTCGCCACCGGCAACGTATCCGTTCCACGACGCAACTGAAACGCAGTTTCCTCGTCGAACGAAGTGTCCCCGTAAGCACGTTGCGTCGCAGATGGCACGGAATACCGCTGGGTTAATCCACGGGCTTCGATAATTGCCCAAACTGTCGGTAATCCGTTGAGTGGTTTCCCCCAAACAGTCGGCGTATTAATAGTCGCGAGAGCGGTGCCGAACGTTAACGCGTAGGGAGACGAGCGAACCGAGAGGGATGGGTCTGGGGGCGAGTATGGGGTGGGGGTGGCATTAAATAGATATTCAGCTTTAATTCGCGAAATCGATCCTCCTTGCCGTGCGTGGCTGGCTTTACGTCCGTGCCGCCCGGCACGGATAAATTCGAAGGGTGCGGCGAGTCGCGAAAATGTTTGGTTAGCATTCGGCTTATTGGCCGGCGAATGTTCGTGCTCTGTTAGGCATGTATGGATGGCCCCCAGGTTATAATAAAGCTAATTCTGCGGTGCTCTTGAGGCAGCTCGTGCCGCAACATGTTTTGCCTCTCGTCCCGCCTCACCGCCCCCGCGTCCCTCACGCTCCGCGGTACCGTCGACTCCTTTTGCCGTTTCACCGATATATACCGACCCTCCGCGACTCTCCTCGCCTCTCGACCCGTTACCGATGTTTCTCTCTACCACGGCCCACGGTACTCCCCACCCTCGAGTTTCTTCCGTGCACCCTGTAACAACCGAATATATTTATACACCCCCCGTCCGGAGGGTAGCGTCCGTTTATTAAAACGTTTCCAACCCTACGAGCTCTCTGTACCTACTCACACGAAGAACCCGCGTGTCTCGAGTTCTAGCTTTTGTACGAAGAGGAAAGAGGTCACGTGTGCGCGTGGTGCTTTCGAGTGTCCATTACGACCGATCGCTACGTTCACAAATCGGCTACCATCGTCGTGGAAACGTCCCTTTGTTCCATTCGTCTCACGATACCTCTCGATCCACGGCCACTACTAGCTTTTCCCCGCGAAAAAGGGGACCGGGATAATAGACGCGGGAAAATCGCGGAGGAGAGCGAGCCTCGTCCCTCGAATCAACCGTGAAGTTCTCGGGGTACGTTGTCGCGCGGAAAGTTTTAAGTGCGTGTCCGGATACTCGAAAGTTTCGGTGTCGACGACATCCGATCGCGGAGTCAACCGCGCGGGTATCCCCTCAATGGACTCCCATGAACCGGTGACTCGGTGTGCAACGAACGGGTGATTCCCCGAACTTCTCGCGAGGTAAAAGAAACGATTAGCTCGGTGATCGCTAGAGGGCGTGAACCTACGACGAAAATTCACGAAACGAGACTCACAGGACGTTAGCCAACCCGTGGCAGGCAGCGTGTTACCTACCAGATCGATTAAACGAACTGTCCAGACGGACTTGGTGGGGCTCGACGACGCCGTTGCGTTAATTAATTCCCGGTGATCTCAATTAAAATATTAATTACGATGAAACAGTGACCCGCTGACGGGACCAGGCGCCGACGAGGATGGACCTGTCTTATATACAGGCTCCCCCCTACGACCGTACGGGGCTACCCGCCATCGTTCGTTCTCCTTTTCGATCTCTGGCCACGATGAATCGGACGAGCCATCGTTGCGATGCTATTACGATTACCGCGCCTTCTATAAGCTTATCTGATAACGCGCGCCATTATGGTAGACGGTCCCGCGGCTTCACCGTTTCTGACTCGTACGTCTGTCCGATCGTTCACGGACTCGTTGCGCCGGGACAGGATGGGACCATTTGCATATTTCTTAACCGAGAGATACGAGGAAACGAACGCGTGTTCCTCGTACACCTTGGTCGCGACGCCGAGGAAACTATCCGCGGACGCTTCTTTGGCTCGAGATCGTTTCAACGTCGACGAAACATAACGACAACACGTGAAACCTACGATCTTGTGCTTTATAGATGGTCGTTAATATTCCATTCGCTTATCGATGTCGAGTGTTGACAAATTTTGCGTACGAAATCGTCGTTAGGTGATAAGATAAACTCGGTGATCGCAACGTTACGGGAGTCAATTAGGTACTACAGGGATATCGTCTTGTTCGCGACCATTTGGCCGGAAGTGGTCGCTGCACGAGGCTATCGATGATCTACCAATGAGTTCCGTTTTCGATCCATCGATGCTATTAAAGGGTGACAAGTAGCTCTAGTTTAACGAACTGTGGCTCTTCGAACTATGGAACTGCTTGGAGAACTACGAATAGGGACTGTGAAACGTTTGCGCAAACCTTAACCAACCAACGTTAATAGATAGGTGAGAGAATCTTTTAAGATTAGTCTATTTTCTTTCGCGAATTGACAACTCTTGCAAAGTTCGTGTCGCGAGTTTGGTAAACGTCTTCCACGATTAACCCTCTCGTGGATGACTGTTTTCTCGAGAACCTCGTCCAAGATGGACATTTCTTATAATCGACCTTCGAGTACAGGATAGGTACTTTTTTTTGAAATTGTACAATCCTGGTTCTTCGATCGGTGTTCAGTCTAGACCTGAAACTATCCATTATCTTTCACAACCTTGAGAACTCCAAGTGTCTCTCGTTACTTGCGGAGAGAGTAGCTACTTTTTTCAAAGGTACTCTCGTTCCTCGCTATAGTGATCGGTCGAGAGAGTCATCGAAAGATTACTCTCTGCGTTTTCGTCGACGAGCCCTAAAAGAAAGAAAACCGACTGTTTGCGATCCGTCGGCGCTGTTATTGTTAAGCCGGTCGGGCAATAACAACCGCTTATTGAAAATACGATTGTCGAATCACCGATGGCGGATAACGCTCGGGACGCGTACATAATAAAGACTATCTCCGTCCGTGTGTATCGATGCATTTGCACGAGGGCATGGACGTCTCTCGTTCGTGGAGAGAGAAAGAGAGACAAAAGAGAGAGAGAGAGAAAGAGAGGTCGTAGCGCACGAAAGCTGGGAACGTACCTCGCTGCACCACCTGACGCGACAGGGGGTCAGTGGCTCTCATTCCGGAGAAGGTTTCAGAGATGGACGAGAAACACGTATCTCGGTGACACGCTCGCCGGTGGATCAATCTCGGGACGATTCGCGAGTCAGAAGAGTCAGAAATGACTCCACTGTGAACACGATCAGCGAGTCAGAAGAGTCAGAAATGACTCCACTGTGAACACGATCAGCGAGTCAGAAGAGTCAGAAATGACTCCACTGAGAACGCGATGAGGGAGTCACCAGTGACTCCACCGTGAACGCGATTAGCGAGTCAGAAGAGTTAGAAATGACTCCACCGTGAATGCGATCAGCGAATCACAAGTGACTGCACTGTGAACGTGACAAGTGAGTCACGCGTGACTTCACCGTAAACGCGATCAGCGAGTCACAAAGAACTCCATCGTGACCACGATCAGCGAGTTACAAATAACTCTACTATGAATGCGATCTGCGAGTCACAAGTTACTCCACTATAACCGCGATAACTGAATTACAAATGACTCCACCGTGACCGCGATAAGTGAGTCACAAATGACTCCACCGTGACCGCGATCGACGAGTTACAAATGACTTGACTGTAAATGCGATCAGCGAGTCACAAGTGACCACTCTGCGATAATTGAATCACAAATGACTCCACCGTGACCGCGATAAGTGAGTCACAAATGACTCCACCGTGACCGCGATAAGTGAGTCACAAATGACTCCACCGTGACCGCGATAAGTGAGTCACAAATGACTCCACCGTGACCGCGATCGACGAGTTACAAATGACTTGACTGTAAATGCGATCAGCGAGTCACAAGTAACTTCATCGTGACCGCGATCAGCGAGTCACAAATGACTCCACCGTGACGGCAATCAGCGAGTCAGAAATGACTCCAACACCATAATCTGAACCAGAGCGGAGGGTTAAGTGTACACTCTGCTCCGCGAACGCGAGAAACATCGTCCCGTGACAATTGGCGTGGTCGGATCGAGCGAGCTGTGACGCGAATTTGAACCGAAATTAAATTAACCGCGGAACGCGCGGTATGCGAACGAGTTTACGGTCAGGGGGCCGATCGGCCCCCGGAATCACGATTTCACTTAAGGACACGCGAGGTGGTGTCGATCGATAGAGATATATCGGAGGCCCCGGTTAACGATGACTCGGCCGAACTTGGAGCGCGCATCTCGCGGCCCCCGCCTCGGTTCGAGTAATTTACGAGGAGTCACGATTGATTCGGATACGAGTGTCGATGTGAGCACCTCGAACGGACGATGCAGCCGTGACGAGTGAAAATACAAACAGTTTAACAGGGATGAGTAGTCGTTTAACGTTCTTGGGATCAGCCGCTCCTCACCACCTATCTACCTCCCTCTCCATCTTCGTCCTACGTTTCTGCGTCTTCCTGGCGCATCGTAACGTCGCGAGAAAAGCCGCGGAAACCTAAAATGGCGTATACTCTCGACGAACCAGTTTCCTAGGGATTTATTTCGGCACAGAGAGCTCTCGTAGACAGCTTCTCGAATCTGCTCCGTAAGACGACAGAGGAACGATGATTAATTACCGGTCTCCGTGTACCGTGTGAGTTGGATAAGTTGGAGGATCGACCGTATTCCTGCCTCTTGTCCGGAATATCGCAACGTGAGTATCGATTTCGCAAAATAAAGTTCGATGTTCCCCGGTAGGTGCCTCCCGCTTTCGAGTAGTCGAGGTAGATGCGTTAGAGTGCCAGGCTTGGGACGAATATCGAGAATTTTCACTGTCTTGCTGTCCAATTGGTAGAGAAGAGGCGCTAGTTGTCAGTCAGCACGCTTATTGGACGATGGTACTGTGCACGACTGAGAAAATGTCCTGCGGAAGGAAGGTGAGTTTGTTCTAAGTGGATCGAGAAACGTAGTTGGTAAATAAGACGGTTTGGACACTTAGTGGGACAGTCAGAGTACCTGTACCGTCTCGCAGGACTTCTTTGAAACCGTGCACAGTACCCTCCGACTGTATTTTAGACGACACGTTGGCACTGTAGAGAAATTGTTAGAGTTAAGTATCAAAAGAGAAGAAATTCGAGTTACGAGATCGGTGTGACGCGAAGTGAGCCACTGTATCGTTCGCAGGACATCTTGCGAATCGTGCACAGTACATATACCTCAAAGGTATTGTGGACGACACGTTGGAATTATAGAGAAATTGTTGGAGATAAATATATAAAAAGAAAAAAAGAAATTCGAGTTACGAAATCGGTGTGACACGAAGCGAGCCCCTGTACCGCCCATAGGTAATCTTGTGAACCGTGCACAGTAGCTAACCCTCGATTGTATTGTGGATGACATATTGGCATGGTGAAGAAGTTATTCAAATTGAAACAAACGTTATCCAAAAGAAAAATTTGACTTACAAGATCGGTGTGACACAAAGCGAACTCCTGTACCGCCCATAGGTAATCTTGTGAACCGTGCACAGTAGCTAACCCTCGATTGTATTGTGGATGACATATTGGCATGGTGAAGAAGTTATTCAAATTGAAAGAAACGTTATCCAAAAGAAAAATTTGACTTACAAAATCGGTGTGACACGAAGCAAATTCTTGTATTGTTTATAGGACATCTTGCGAACCGTGCACAGTAGCTATCCCTCAATAGTATTCTAGACAAGACGCTGACACAGTGGCAAGACTATTCCAATTGCAAAGAGAATTATCTAAGAAAGAAATTCGACTTACCAGATCACTGTGACGCGACAAAAGCCACTGTACCTTTCGTAGGACATTTTGTGAACCGTGTACAGTAGCTATCCCTCGACTGTATTATAAACGGCACAGTGGACAGATTATACAAATTGAAATAAACGTTATAAAAAAAAATTCGACTTACAAGACCGGTGTGACGCGACGAGAGCCACTGTATCGTTCATAGGACATCTTGTGAACCGTGCACAGTAGCTGTCCCCCAACTACTGTCTACCCAACTCTATTATAGACGACACATTGGCACGGTGGACAGATTATTCGAATTAAAAAAACGGTTAACCGAAAAAAAAATTCTACTTACGAGATCAGTGTGACGCAAAGCGAATTCCTGTATTGTTCACAGGACATCTTGTGAACCGTGGACAGTAGCTATTCCGCAATTGTATTACAGACGACACATTGGCACGGTGGACAGATTATTCGAATTAAAAAAACAGTTAACCGAAAAAAAAATTCTACTTACAAGATCAGTGTGACGCGAAGTGAATTCCTGTACGGTCCATAGGACATCTTGCAAACTGTGGACAGTAGCTATCCATCAACTGTATTGTAGACGACACATTGGCATGGTGGAGAGATTATTCGAATTAAAAAACAGCTTATTTAAGAAAGAAATTCGCTTTACCAGATCGCTGTGACGCGACAAGAACCACTGTGTCGTTCATAGGACATCTTGCGAACCGTGCACAGTAGCTATCCCCCAAAAGTCCCTCTATCAGCGCTCAAATCGAGAAAAACATCACCCCAAAAGAAATTCGAGTTTCAAATCGATTTTTCCCCCCAGCAGTGTGTACTCGACGCGTACCACGAGCGGAACCACATCCACGGAAGGTACCCATCGCGGTAGAGGTGTATCGTTCACAATCGTTCGTTGTAACCTCGCGCGAGAAAGTAACCGGGTCGATTCGAGGAACAAAAGATCCGGATTTAAATCCTCGTCTCGTCGAGAGCGATTCGAAGCCGTCCCACCCAGCCCGCGCGGCAAAAACGATTTTCCATCGTATCTCGACGCGCTATAAATCAGACGAAGCACCCATACATATTCCACGAACACACGACGCGGTTCCCCGATCACTCGACTCGATAGAGAACTCCCGGTTGCCAAACGGCGATCACGCACCAAGTTTGCCTAACCCGGGACCCGAGACGTCCATCGAACGAGAGTCCGGTGCTGCTCAACGGGCCCCGGCGGTGGTCGACAGGGGTTGCGTAAGTTGGTCCAGTCCCCCGCGGTCTTGCGTCAGAGAATCAATTATTGGATCCGTATATCAATCCGATGACCGGAGCGCGTTCGTGGTACGCGGCGCCCCGCTGCTTTTACGCATTTTCTCCCCCACGTTTCCCCCCCTTATACCATCCCACCCCGTTTCTCTCCCTCTTTCGCTTCACCCCCTCGCGAGACGAGAGCCGCGCGGGGACGACCGGTTCCACGCAGTGAGATGCACCACGGTTTTCGCCCCGTCGCGCGCGAACCTAACGTTCATTTTTCGAGCGGCCGAGCCGACCGAGTGACTGACTTTCTTCTTTTCCCCGCAGGGTGCCGACGAGGATGACAGCGCTTCCGTTGCCTCGGTAAGTTCATCGTCGTTCGTCGTCGTCTTCCGTGGATCGGTGATTATCACGCGCGCGAGCGCGCGCGCACACGCTTCGAACGGAACCGGTCGGAGATCATCTCGCGACTCGTATCGCGAACGCAGAGTGTCCCGATCGTACTCGGTCGATTTCAATTTTCAGCTGTTCTTCAAACGTGCAACCGATTAACCTGAAATTTTACGTATGTTGTTTGGACGGATGGGGAATTAATCGGGGAAAAGTACACGGTGGAAATATGTGGGAAAATTTTCTGGGTGTACTATGAAATAGTACATATGAAATAGTAGTAATCGCGATCTTTGATGCTAATTATTCGGGAAGTTTGCGATCGTTTCTTTGGAAATCAGGTGCAGGTGAAGAGCACTGTGAATGGATAAAATTGTTTCGTAAAATGACTCGGTAAATCCACAGGTTGAATAATTGTCAATGCATCCGAAGGGAGTCCCTGTTCGGTCCGATTTGTGAAACTGATCCGAGTTTGTGGGAAAACGTGAATAATTTAAAAAAAAATCTTCGACCCTTAGAAAAAGTCTAGTAATTTAAAATTTTTCTAAATTTTCTAAACTTCCCACTTTCTAACGAGGGACACCATCGAAAGGTCAACAATCGCGAAAAACTTCCAACCTTCTACTAAAAAAACCCAAAAACCCTTCTCGACGAGAATCTAAAGTCTCCCAAATTTTCTAGACTCCCACTTTGTATCGCAATTATCAACATTATCAACTCCCAAGTTTCAACTTTTAAACAAAAGAAAAACCATCAAGATTCCTCAAACCATTCAAGTTTCATACGAGAAGTAAACCGACCGGTGATAATCGGGACACCGCAGATCTCCGTACGGTACCGTTCGTCCGGTGCAACTCGTTAACCGAAACGTTTTTCGTGCCCGCGAGTAGCAACTGGACGGCAAGTCGCGCGAATGGTTGGTCCGAGCTGCACAGGGTGACTACCAAGCGTTGGCGAAGCTGGCCACGGAGGAACCACGATTGACCCGGCTCAAGGTAAGCTCGAATCGCATCTCTTACTTCTGTTTTTCCATCGTTTATTATTTCCAATGTTGTTTATTATTTCCAACTGTACAATGTTGTTTCTCGTTCATATTTCGTCGCGTATCGCTGACGGGAGCCCGTGCGACGTAACCGGTGCCCCGAACGGGAACGTGCACCGCTCGTAAATTAACCTCTCGGACTTTTCGAAATAATTACCTATCGAGGTGCGTGGCGCAGGTTGAAAAAAAATTGCGGATTCGCGCGCGATCCATCGACCCATAACGTTCTCCTCTCTGTTATCGTTCACGCGCACACGGTCAATGGATCTCGCTGAGTTACGGCCGCGCCGCCTCGGGTGATAATGACAAAGGTGGCGGGCCAGAGGTTCGGAAATATAATTACGGTGTGGCTTACCGTAGGCTCGGGATCAGGCCGTTATTACACGCACGGCGGAACTTAACACCTGCGGCGTTGTAAATTCGCCGTTTTCGCGCGCCCGCCATTGACAGGTCAATAAATCTAAGGGCCCCCGTGGCAATCAGCCGGGCCGGTGTACACCAAACCGCCAATATGTGGAGCGGATCACCAGTTGTCCGATGGTAACGAGTTAAAGGATTATTCCCGGTATTGATATTCGTTATAATACGTGGAGAGGACGACTGACCTCACGGACGAGTTGCCTCGATCGTTTCGGGTACCTCGGTGTGGGGTCACGTGTTTCTTTGCTATGGGGTGTAAGAATCACGTGGACGATTTTTACGGAGAATTCGCGAGGATGGTTCGATTGGTCGTTCGAGATTGCGTGGACCAACCGAGTTGGACTTTTAAGCCATCGCTGTTGAGAAAGGTGGGGGTAGAAGGTTAAGCCGAGAGGTTAAGTATCTTGGGTCGACGAAGTTAAGCGCGCGATTAGTCGGCGCTAATTCTTCTATCGCGCGCGGGTGGCTGTAAATATTTATTTTAGGGAGGGTTAAATATCGATGGGAATCTACGTGGATTTTCTGGTTTGTGGGAATTGATGGAAATACTGGCGAAATCTGTGCCCCGTTCGTCACTAGTTTCTTTATAGGTTCTCTGGGTTATATTGTAAGGAAGGATAACATACTACTGAAATCGGTGTTTCTTTGCATTCTAGTTTTCTTAGGTTTGCTTAGGTTTGCTAGTTTACATCGTAAGGAAAGACGAAATATTTTCTAAATTTTAGAGACTAGGTTGCATGATAGTTTTCTTAAGTTTCCTAGTTTACATCGTAAGGAAGGACGAAGCATTTAAATCTTAGGGATTAGGTTAGATTCTAGTTTTCCTAGATTTTTTAACTTATATTGCAACGAAGGACGAAACACCATCACAAGGTTAACAATCGCAAAAAATCGATTCAAAACATTTCCAACCTTCTACTTACAAAACCAAAAACCCTTCTCGACGAGGATCGTAAGTTTTCCAAATTTTCTACTTCCCATTTTCTAACGAGGGACGAAATATCATTGAAATATTAACAACCGCGTAAATTCGATTCGAAATTACACTTCCAACCTTCTATTTAGAAACCACGAATCCTCTTCGACGAGGATCTTAAGTTTTCTAAATTTTCTTAGCTTCTCACTTTCTATTGCAACCAAAAACAATCTTGTAAATTCGATTCGAAACAAATGCTAGCCTCCCACTCGAAACCCACGAATCCCCCTCCTCCAAGGATCTTAAATTATCCAAATTCTCTCACTTTCTACTGCAACGAAAAACACCATCGAAAACATTATTAAAACATAATTAAAACTCCAATAAGCTCCTCCTGGAACTATCCCCTTCTCAACTTAGAGTAGAGTTCGGGTCAAGTTAGAGTCAAGTTAGGATCAAGTTAGAGTCAAGTTAGGATCAAGTTAGAGTCAAGTTAGACTCACGTTAGAGTCAAGTTAGACTCAAGTTAGAGTCGAGTTAAAGTCAAGTTAGAGTCAAGTTAGACTCAAGTTAGAGTCAAGTTAGAGTCAAGTTAAAGTCAAGTTAGAGTAGAGTTAGAGTCAAGTTAGAGCCAAGTTAGAGCTAAATTAGAGCCAAGTTAGACTCAAGTTAGAGTAGAGTTCGGGTCAAGTTAGAGCCAACTTAGAGTCTCGATTTGAGTCAAGATAGAGGACTCTTTACTCTAAGCTCTATTCGGAAGTATATTCTTCGTTCATTCTCGTCACTGGAGTTCCACTTAAAAGATAAATACAATTCCCAAGAAATAAGACAGTACCAACCTTACCAAAAAATACTCTCGAAGCAACTAGTCCTCTCGAGTCTTTATCAATAAGACTCCACCCCTACCTACCCTCCGAAAAATCAAATCTCGTGTCTTCATCCAGGAGACTTCACCACTGCCTACCCCCCGAAAAATCGAATCTCGTTGAATCCGCCCTGTCAATGATACCCTCATATCCACCATAACCATCGTCGGATCATCATCGTCGCGTTAGCAACGACCCGTACGCCAAAAACAATTCACCGCGAACGAGGCTCTGTCGTTCTTGTTATCACGCGTCGTATCCCATACGAGCGTTCCTGAGCCGGCCTTAACGGCCGTTCCACACCTAACACCGATGGAAAACTAAGAGAGGAAGGAAACCTCGAGCGTGATGGCCGTGGATGGCACGGGATGGAAAACGGGCGGGAAAACTGGGGGATGCGGCACGCTGTCCGTGGAGGTGGTCCGCGAAACGCGAGAGGGTTGGCGTGCGGTGCGCCCGAACCGCACAGGGGCTGCGCGCTGAATTCATTCCGCTGGACAAGGTTGCCCCACACTCTCCTCCCCTCCCCTCCCCTGCGCACGGCCCCGTCCCTTGGGATAAATTGGCCGAACCCGCGTGTTTGCGGATAACATCGCCGCGATATACCGCTTCGCCTATGGCCGCCGTTACGAACGTAACCGTACACGGCCACGGTTTTTTTGCGACGCGTCTACTCGCGCACCGCTGGAAATTGGCAACGAGCTCCGTTGTCTTTCGCCGCGTCTGTTCGCCCCGCGGCGCATCCTACACGCGTCGTCTATCACGCGCCGCGGAACGCGGAACGCGTACCATGCGCGAGAAACCCGGACGGAAAAATGTTTTTGCCCCGTGGCTGGCCCAGCCATCGTTCCCGGTTGCTTTTCACCAACGGTCCACTTTGTATTGTATCTTTCATCGGGAGGTTGTTTATTGTGTCTTACCCTGGAGTATTTTCAGCTATCGGGACCATTGATGACCGTTCGAGTCCAGTTCGAGGGATCGTGTCGCGTGAACGCATCCGGGGAATGCTGAGATCGGGTTGTATGAGGAACGACTGGGTTTCGAACGGTTGTAAATAAATGTATCATCGACCAAGAGCGAGTTTCACGCTCGATACTCTCTCTCTCACCGCCGCGCGTACCACCCGTCGATTACTGGGAACGGAGTGCTCGAGACACCGAGCACTCGGTTACTCGAGGCTTGTTACGGCGGTAATTTCGGTCAGTGTGTGTACCTCGATACGGAAATTCGTTATCGTTCGTATTTCGGGCGGTTGTAACATCGTTTCCAGTCGGGCCTTCGACACATGGGATATATATTAATCCATCGATGAATATGCAACGCCGGGTTTCGCGACGGGTTAGCGAGGGCGACGGGACGCAGGAGACAAAGCGAAGCAAACGACGGGTATAGGGATGTCGAGCGCGGCACGGGGGATGGAACGTCGCTAGGCATTCCAATTATTCCCCCAGTAATTAAATCAACACGGAAGCTAATCAACGTTACCTACCGCTCGACGTTCGCTAGCCCTTTGCCCAATTTTTTCAACGATAAATAAATCGGACCATTAACCCGATACCGCGGTGATGTCGCGGCGATTTTGTGTTTTGAATTTCCTTCTCGAAGGCCGGGAAATTTTCACGAGATCGATTACGGTGTTTCAATAGACACATGTGAAGTCGTGCTAAACTGTAGTGGCGAGAATCATCCGAGAAATATTGTCCAGGTAGAGACATTGGTCTGTAGTTCTCTGTACTCTGGTTTGGGTGAAGACATGGGAGGACTGGTTACTTCGAGACTATTTTTTGACAGTGTTGGTACTGTCTTATTTTTTGGGAAATTGTAGTTAGCTTTTGTGTGGAACTCCTGTGACGAGAACGACCCAAGAACTTCCTTGCGACTAGAGCTTAGAGTTCAGAGTCCTCTATCTTGACTCAAATAGAGGCTCTAACTTGACTCTAACTTCACCCGAACTCTACTCTAATTTGAGTCTAACTTGGCTCTAACTTTGCTCTAACTTGTCTCTAACTTGGCTCTAACTTGGCTCTAACTTGACTCTAACTTGAGCCTAACTTGACTCGAACTTGACCCGAACTCTACTCCAACTTGAGTCTAACTTGGCTCTGACTTGAGTCTAACTTGATTCTAACTTGACTCTAGCTCGACTCTAACTTGAGTCTAACTTGAGTCTAACTTGAGTCTAACTTGGTTTTAACTTGACTCTAAGTTGAGTCTAACTTGACCTGAACTCTACTCTAACTTGAGTCTAACTTGCCTCTAACTTGACTCTAACTCGACTCTATCTTAACTCTAATTTGACTCTAAGTTGAGTCTAACTTGACTCAAACTCGACTCTAACTAGACTCTAACGCGACTCTGATTTGCCTCTAACTCGACTCTAATTCAACTCTAACTTGACTCAAGTCCCTCTAACAGCGATGACAATTATTATTGGGTTGTTCGAAAAGTGATTTCGTTTTCTTTTGGTGAAAGTGAAACACGATTTTTTTAGAGTGTATAAACATTCTATTAAATTGTATATTCTCCATTTTGGGAAACGAAATGACATTCCTAACAACCCAACAGTACCACCCTTGGACACTAGCCCCCGCATTCGTCGTTACTTGCTTCCAAATTTCATAAAGAACCAAAGTTACAATTACGTACTTGTAACAAAATATATTACAAGTAATCTTGCGATCGAACCGACGATCAAACACAGTTACCTAAACAATATAGATTTTCGAAGCACACTGTACGCTCTAAGAATTGTCGAGCTCTGTAATCTCTAATTGCTATAATCGACCCAACGAGACGATTTAATGGACGTGAACAATTCCACTCGACCAAAGACACGTCATCTTCGACGAGCGAACCATACTCTCTCGTTTCATTCGTCTCTGCGTATCGATCTGGGTCTAGATACTTTCGTGCTCGTATCTTCGAACGAAGAGGATTAAAGAAGCGCGAGCTTGCACTTCCGCGAGGTTTGCGCGCGGAAATCTCCCTTGGACGCTCGGTAGCTCGACGAAAGATTCGGTACGAACGCTCTCGAACGACCTCCTTTTTCCCGGGCGTTAATTAGCCATTTCTGGCACGTTGTTCGGTATTCGTGCACCTTTGTATTTATTGTTTACGAGGCACCGTCGGGAGTCACGGCGCGTAGCTTTCCTTTTCTCGCGGATGGTTTACGAGCCCGTATTAAAGAGCCGTTCACACACGTGGCCTACGTGATCGGTGCTCGAACGCCGTAGACGGCCATTGTATTCGCCGGGTCAGGTGTACATCGTCGCCGGGGTACCGTGTGCCCATTATACTTTATTAACGGACGCGTCTGGCATCGCGATAGATTCGCCTCTTCGATTCGTGCGTCCCTCGGAAACGCGGCACGGGTGTGCATCGAGCTGACGAGCGTCTCCGTTATGTTCTCGAAATCTTTGAAATTTCCCTCTACTCTTCGTTGTCGAACACCACCGTACAATAATCACTGACCCGTACGAGAACGAGGACTATTGTAAACAATACTCGCGGGTCTCACGGATGACGAATGTAGTAAACGCTCTAGAAATCGGTTTCACGGTGGTCGAATCGAACTTTTAGATCTACGAGACACTGTAACAGAGGCTATAGTAAACACTACGCGGGTCTCACGGGCGACTACTCTAGTAAACGCTCTAGAATTCGGTTTCATGGTGGTCGAATCGAACTTCTAAATCTACGAGATATTGGAACGAGGACTATAGTAAAAACTATTCGCCAGTCTTCTTACGAACGACTCTGGTAGACGCTCTAGAATTCGGTTTCACGGTGGAAAAATTGAACGTCTAGATCCACGAGACATTAGAACGAGGACTATAGTAAACACTATTTGTGGGTCTCACGAACGACTCTGGTAGCTGCTCTAGAACTCGGTTTCATGGTGGACAAATTAAACTTCTAAATCTACGTGACACTGGTACGAGGATCACAGTAAACAATATTCACGGGTCTCACGGATGACGGCTCTAGTAGACGCTCTAGAACTCGGTTTCACGGTGGTCGAATCGAATTTCTAAATCTGGAGTGAGGACTACCGTAAATATTGTTTAGTACTATGAGAGGGTTTTTCACGAACGACTCTGGTAGGTGCTCTAGAACTCGGTTTCACGGTGGTCGAATCGAATTTCTAAATCTCGAGCGTGGACTACTGTAAATAGTGTTTAGTACTATTAGCGGGTTTTTCACGAACAACTCTGATAGGCGCTCTAGAACTCGGTTTCACAGTGGACAAATTAAACTTTTAGATCCACGAGACATTAGAACGACAACTATAGCAAACACTACTCACGGGTCTCACGAACGACGACTCTAGTAGATGCTCTATAACTCTGTTTCACGGTGGACAAATTAAACTTCTAGATCCACGAGACATTGGAACGACAACTATAGCGAACACTACTCACAAGTTTCAGGAACGACGACTCTAGTAGACGCTCTAGAACTCGATTTCACAGTGGAAAAATTAAACTTCTAGATCCACGAGACATTAGAACAACTATAGCAAACACTGCTCACCGGTCTCACGAATAACGACTCTAGTACACGCTCTAGAACTCGGTTTCACAGTGGACAAATTAAACTTCTAGATCCACGAGACATTAGAACGAGGACTATAGTAAACACTATTTTTGGGTCTCACGAACGACTCTAGTGGACGCTCTAGAACTCTGTTTCACAGTGGACAAATTAAACTTCTAGATCCACGAGACATTACAACGAGAATTATAGCAAACACTACTCATAGGTCTCACAAACGACGACTCTACTAAACGCTCTAGAATTCTGTTTCACGTTAAACTTCTAAACTTCCAAATCCAACCATCACCGTATACGTCCTCCGCGACAAATATCGGTCCCGTTCCAGTATCAAAAATCCCAAAAGTAAAAGTTCCATGAATCGCGGTTTTCTTCTACCATCGCGGTCGACCCCCGTAATTCGCAACGAACGAAATATCGTACCGGAAAGCTGTTAGCAACGATCGCGGCGTTATATATTGGCCGAGCGATGTTGGCCTCGTCCGTGTATTTATCCGGTGGTATCGGTCGGTTTAATAACGCCAGGCAATCAGAAGGTGTTCCCTCCTACCTACTTCTGCATTCGGCGTACACCCGCCGCCCCTCGCCGATAAATAATAACCATTTGTATCGGTTTCTAATTACTCGCTCTAAGCAAACAAATAAACGGCGAACGGGACGAAGAGAGCGAGCAAGAGTGAGCGAGTGAGTGAGACAGATAAAGAGAGAGAGAAAGAGAGAGAAATGGAAGGAATACGCGCCGTGAGAGGCAGCCTTAATGTTATGGTGGCTGCGGGCTGATTTAAGGAGTGTGGGACCGCCCACCTCGAAGATGCATCTCCCGGCCGGCCATCGGTCCACCTGTTATGAGTGTTTCAACGCCACTGTGCGTTCCTCTTTTTTCAGCCCGTGGTCGGTTCCCGATACCACGTACCGATACCGGTGAAAAACCATCGGAAATACCGCCGGCGTAATTAAATTGCTCGTGGGGTAACCACCGCGCCGGATCCACCGATTCCCATTCGCTCTCTCTCTCTCTCTCTCTCTCTTATTCTCTCTGTCTCGCGCGGTCTACCACATCCAGGAACGATCCTCAATCTCGAGGGACGAACGAGAGGTGTACGGGGTGTGCCCCGTCCCCGCTGTCGCGACTAATAACCGGAATGTCCATCGGGCCGCGGCTACAGCCGCGGTATATCATCTCCGTTAAGAGAGAAACGCGTCGCTGGTGGAATTCGCTTCCAGAGGTACGCGATCCTTTCCACGGCACGGATGACGAGGATGATCGATAAGAGGCACCGCGAGAGGAGAGACGCGTCCTCGCTTAAAAGGTCCTCGAGAAAAATGCCGACGGTAGTTCGTTACCGGTGGGCTATTAGCGGGCGTAACGCACGTCGTGGCAGCGTCGCAGGACTAAGTAAACCCTGGCTAACAAGGAGGCGTACCCGACGGCCAACGAATGATCTACCGATCCCGTAGTCGGCATTATATCGTTCTCCGTTTCTCTACCTACGGGTTCACCGTGAACCGTTTCCTTCCCGCCACGTTGAAGCACTTCGTTCTTCTTCCAACCGTCGTCGACCGTTCTTTTCTCCCTCGTAGCTCGCGCGTACACGCATCCAGTGGACCTGCCTACCTATAGGCAAAAATATACCTGCACCTCCTACCTACGCCCCCGAATATTAACGCTCTGATTTATGCGCGTAATTATCTCTAGTTATTTTCTCAGGAAGGCCCCGGACCGGCGCGCCTTCTCGTTGCCTCGTCTTCGTAGCTGCCGGCGCTGATACACAACGAATTAACTGTTCCTTCTTCCGACTACCCGTTATCCTACCCTCCTCTTGGTTTCTGTCGCGGACCTGTACCGCGACTGTTTAGAACCACGGCTCGTTCCGACGCGTAATTGCGTTCTTATTAACCCATTGCGGACGAGCGCCGCATACTACCTTGATCAAAAAGTTTTAGGACTTTATTCATAAAATCAAAAATACAAATTTATTCGTCCAAATCGATATGGTCCCCTTCAAAGTAGTCCCCATTGACTGCAATGCACTTGCGCCAGCACTTGATCCAATCCTCGAAACACCGCTGGTACTCAATTTTCGGTATGTCCATCAGAGCCGTCTTCGATTTTGTCATGACCTCCTCTCGGGTACTGTAACGCGTTCCACGAAGCGGTTTTTTAATTCGGTTGAACAGAAAAAAGTCGCAGGGAGCCAGATCTGGTGAATTTGAAGGCTGCTGGATAGTGTTCGTGTTGTTTTTCGTCAAAAACTCGCGGATAAGGATCGCATTGTGCGCCGGTGCGTTATCGTGGTGCAAAATCCACGAGTTGTTTGCCCACAAATCTGGCCTTTTTTGACGAATTGCTTCGCGCAAACGTCTCAAAACGCCCAAATAATATTCTTTGTTGACTGTCTGTTTTTCTGGCAAGAATTCTTGATGCACAACACCATTGTAATCCATGAAAACCGTGAGCATCGCCTTCTCTCTTGACTGAAAACGACATGGTTTTTTCGGTCTCGGCTCTTCCGGTGCACGCCATTCACTCGCTTGATGTCTGGATTGTGTGTCATACTCATAAATCCACGTCTCATCTCCAGTGATGATACGTTTAATAAATGTTAGGTCGGATTCGGCCTTGGAAATCATGTCTTTCGCGATTTCAACGCGGTCCTTTTTTGCATGAAATTGAGGTCTTTCGGCACCAGTTTTGCAGCGACACGTCTGAGGCCCAAATCACTAACCAAAACGTCTTGAACGGATCCATAAGCAATGTTCAAGTCCTCTGCCAGCTCTCTGATGGTCAATTTGCGGTTTTCGGACAACATTTCTTGAATTTTATCGATGTTTTCATCGGTTTTCGACGTTGTCGGCCTGCCACTGCGTTTGTCATCCTCGACCGACTCACGACCACTTCTGAAGCGTTCGTGCCATCGAAAAACATTTGATCTCGAAAGAGTATCGTTGCCGAAACACTTCTCCAACATATCCAAGGTCTGCGGACCGTTAAATCCGTTTTTTACACAAAATTTAATGCAAACTCGTTGATGCTCAAATGATGCCATTTTCAAAATCGAAGACACGAACAAAGGAGATGTGCTCAGTACAACGTAACTTTTACAAATATCAAGCTATGATGCTGAAATTGGAAGGAAGTGTTAATGACAGATATGGTAACTTAACAAAAAAAAAAAAAGAAACAATCGGGTGATTGACAGCGACACACGGGGGACAGTCCTAGAACTTTTTGATCAAGGTAGTAGATGCGTTTTACGCAAATCATCAAATTGGCCGAAGAACTCGTATAAGAGTTTGGCGAAAACAGTCGATAGAGCCGAGAAACGCGTATATGTGTCCCACATAAATGCACGTCGATGGCCGAGGTTAAGCAGAGATATGCCCTGGTAATTTTAAATGACTATCGCGGCAGGTGCTCGGCAACACGGTACGGTTCACTTTGAACCGTGCCGTCCGCAAAGGGTTAACTGAGGATGGATTCATGTGGGATATGGGACACACGGTAGTGGAGAGTTTGATTTGTGGTGATGATTGGTTGTGTTTGAGGGACATGGCGAAACGATCGTTGTTAAGATCGCTTGTGTTTGAGGGACACGGTGAAACGAGCTTTGGTAAGAGTTGTGGAGATTCTCATGGAATGATGTTGTGAGGTTTGATAGTTGAGTGGGAATCGAAGCGTGATTGTTTGGTGGAGGGTGTTTGTACGTAGTATGGGTCGAAATCTGTGGCGCGAATTGGGTTAGATTTGGTGTAGGTCTCGAAGTAAATGGAAAATGAAGAGTAAGTGCATTCGAAGGTTTAGTACGCGTGGAATTGTGTATGTATGTAAGTTGGGTCGAAATTTGTGGTGTAAGTCGGGTCAGAGGGTGTCTAGGCCTCGAAATAATATGGAAATAAAGAAATAAAGAATAAGAAAAGTGCATTTGAAGGTTTAGTATGCGTGGAACTGGCTATGTATGCACCTTGGGTCGAAATCTGTGGTGTAAGTTGGGTCAGAGGGTGTCTAGGTCTTGAAATAATATGGAAATAAAGAAATAAAGAATAAGAAAAGTGCATTTGAAGGTCTAGTACGCGTGGAACTGTTTATGTATGCACCCTGGGTCAAAATCTGTGATCCAAGTCGGGTCAGAGGGTGTCTAGGCCTCGAAATAATATAGAAATAAAGAATAAGAAAATTGCATCGGAATCTTCGGTTTCCAGAAAAGTGCATTCAAAGGTCTAGTACTTGTGGTCCAAGTCGAGTCAGAGAGTGTCTAGGTCTCGAAATAATGTAGAAATAAGGAATAAGAAAATTGCATCAAAATATTTGGTTTCGAGAAAAGTGCATTCAAAGGTCTAGTACGCGTTAAATTGTGTATGCATACACCGTGGGTTGAAATTTGTGATGCAAGTCAGATCAGAGAGTGTCTTGGTCTCGAAATAAGACGAGAGGAAAGAATGAAAAAATTGCATCGAAGTTTTTGATTTCGAGAAAAGTGCATTCGAAGGTCTAGTACACGTGGAACTGTGTATGTATGCAACCTGGGTCGAAATCTATGGTATAAATGGGACCAAAATGATTCTACACCGCGAAATAATATGAAAGTAGAGAATAAGAAAATTGCATCGGAGTCTTCGATTTCGAGAAAAGTGCATTCGAAGATCTAGTACACGTGGAACTGTGTATGTATGCACCGATTATGGGTCGAAATCTATGGTATAAATGGGATCCAAAAAAGATTTTACACCTCGAAGTAATATGAAAGTACAGAATAAGAAAATTGCATCGGAGTCTTCGATTTCGAGAAAAGTGCATTCGAATGTCCAGTATGCGTATCCAGTATATACTGTGTGTATATGCACCCTGGGTCGAAATTTGTAGTCCAAGTCACAAGAAACTTTCTAGATCTCGAAATAATATAGAAATAAAGAATAGGAAAATTGCATCGGAGTTTTCGGTTTCGAGAAAAGTGCATTCGAAGATTTAATACGCGTAGGACTGTGTATGTATGCACTTTGGGTCGAAATTTGTGGTACAAATGGAACTAAGATTCTACATCTCGAAATAATACGAAAATAAAGAGCATGAAAATTGCATAGGAGCTTTCGGTTTCGAGAAAAGTGCATTCGAAGATCTAATACTCGTAGGACTGTGTATATATACACCGTGGATCGAAATTTATGATAAAAATAGGACTAAGATTCTACACCTTGAAATAGTACGAAAATAAAGTGCATGAAAATTGCATCGCTCTTCGGTTTGGTGAAAAGTGCATTCGAAGACCTACTACGTGTCGTGCACCTGACCCTGATGTTTACGGATTCCATTACGGTCAACTGCCGCGATTGTTTTCACGTTGGATACAATGTCAGGCATTGTTTACCAACGACACATAGTTCACCAGATCCTCTCTTCAAACGATAGTTCTTTCGTATCGAAATGCAGTGTACATTGTTCAAATGCAATTGCAACGCCTCCGTTCCTTTCCGTTCCCATTTATTCGCATCATTAACAGTATTCAATCCTTTTCCCTCAATATCAATTACAATAGAATCAAGTATCATTCTATATAAATTAAAACAAAAAAAAAGACATCTAAACCAATAATTTTTCCAAATATTCCACTCACAGCGACCACTGAGTCTTCCACTCGAAGCAATGAGTTACTTCTCCCTCTTCTCTCCACATTTCCCCGTTCTTCGAATCATAATAACATCGAATAACTCTTCAACAGGTTCCTCGATCGTTCTTCGTCATCTATCGTCCAATTTCACGCGCAAAAAATCAACCATGTGAAATTTTCCATTTCGAATCCAATTTTCCGTATCGTGGAAATTTGTTTCGTGGGATCAAAGAAGGGGAAGTTTGTTTCGCTAGGTAGATCGGGTAACGGTGGAAAAACGAGAGGACCGATCGAGGATCGAGAATGGAGGATTTCTAGAGCGGGAGGGTGTCGTGGATAGGGGCGCCAAGAAGCATCGTCTTCCGCGACACGATCCGACGGTGCCCGGTTCTATTCCACGGTTCCCCGTGGGGCCCCACCTCTCGCCACCTTTCGCTCTAATATTTCGCTCAATAGTCTTCTAGAATTTCACGTTCCGTTTCGTCCGTGCTCGTCTCGGTGTCCCCGCTACTCGTGCTCTCGAATTAGTCCCCGGTGGTACGCGCTACGCGCACGCCCGTTTTAATCGACGAACCCTCCCCTCGTAGACGAGCAACGAAAGTAAGAAGAAAAAAAAAGAAAAAAAAGAAACGGGGGAGGAGAACATCGGAAAGACAATGACTCACGACGGTGACCGTGAAACTCGAGAGCCTCGAATTGGTCTTGCCATTTTATACGAAAGCTTCCACGGACCCGCCTCGGACCGAATCTCCGGCCAGTGGTCCGTGAACGATTTCAACCACGAAGGTTCCACGTACGAAACTTCTTCTTGCGTTACGTCGGCTCCTTTAGTGCGCGGCAGCGTTAGTTGCTCCGCTCCGAAACGTTCCGAACGAGTCGCGACTCAACCCGGCTACGGGGAAACTCGATCGCTCTTCTCGCGCGCGTATCGAATCCTTTACCAAATCTTCCACGTTCGTTTGTCTTCTGGTCCTGTACCGCTCTCCTCGCGATAGAGACCGTGGTAATGTGGCGCGTTCGTTATGAATACTAGGAGTGATTATTTCCCGCGTGTGGTACAGGATAGTGGATAGCGTTTCTCGCGATTTGGGAATCAGTGGAATTTTCACTGTTTGAGACGAATTTATGAATAATTATTTTCCTTGTGGATCTGGACATTTTTCTCGCGATAGAGAAACCATTGGAATTTTTACGATTTGCGACGAACCCACGAAAATTATTTTCCTTTCGGTTCTGGACATTTTTCTCGCGATAGAGGAACCATTGAAATTTTTACGATTTGCGACGAACTTACGAGAATGATTTTCCTCGTGGTCTTGGACAACCCTTCTCGCGATCTAAGAATCAGTGGAATTTTCCCGATTCGAGAAACATTCATGAATAATTATTTTCCTTGTGGATCTGGACAGTTTTCTTGCGATAGAGGAACCATTAGGATTTTCATGGTTCTCGTCGAATCCATGAAAATTATTTTTCTCGTGGATCTGGACATTTTCCTCGCGATAGAGCTACCATTGGAATTTTCACGATTCGAACCTACGTGAATTATTTTTCTCGACCTAACCCAGACCTAACCTAGTACCACTTTTCTCACAATCTAAGAATCCACGAGAATTATTTTCCTCGTGGTTATAGACACTTTCCTCGTGATAGAGTAACCATTGGAATTTTCACAGTCCGCCACGAACCCAGGAGAATGATCTTCCAGGAATTACTTTTCTCGTGCTCCAGGACAACTCTTCTCACGATCTAAGAATCATTGGAATTTTCACGGTTCGCGACGAAACTATGAAAATTATTTTCCTCGTGGCTCTAGACATTTTCCTCGCGATAGAGTAACCATTGGAATTTTCACAGTTCGCGACAAACCCACGAGAATGATTTTCCAGGAATTATTTTTCTCGTAGTCCAGGACAACTCTTCTCACGATCTAAAAATCATTGAAATTTTCACAGTTCGCGACGAATCCGTGAAAATTATTTTTCTCGTTGCTCTAGACACTTTCCTCGCGATAGAGTAACCATTGGAATTTTCACAGTTCGCCACGAACCCAGGAGAATGATTTTCCAGGAATTATTTTTCTCGTGATCCAGGACAACTCTTCTCACAATTTAAAAATCATTGAAATTTTCACAGTTCGCGACGAATCCATGAAAATTATTTTCCTCGTGGCTCTAGACACTTTCCTCGCGATAGAGTAACCATTGGAATTTTCACGGTTCGCGACGAATCTACAAGAATTATTTTTCTCCACCTAATCCAGACCTAACCCAGGACCAATCTTCTCACAATCTAAGAATCCACGAGAATTATTTTCCTCGTGGTTCAAGACACTCTTTGAAATAGAGAAACCATTGGAATTATTTTTCTCGTGGTCGTCGACATTTTCCTCGCGATAGAGTAACTATTGGAATTATTTTTCTCGTGGTCTTCGACATTTTCCTCGCAATAGAGAAACCATTGGAATTATTTTTCTCGTGGTCTTCGACATTTTCCTCGCGATAGAGTAACCATTGGAATTATTTTTCTCGAGATCCTAGACATTTTCTTCGCGATAGAGTAACCATTGGAATTATTTTTCTCGAGATCCTAGACAATTTCTTCGCGATAGAGTAACCATTGGAATTATTTTTCTCGCGAACCAGGACCACTTTTCTCGCTATAGAGAAACCATTGAACTGATTTTCCTCACGGTTCAAGACACTTTCCTCGCGCTAGAGTAACCATTGGAATTATTTTTCTCGCGACCCAGGACAACTCTTTTCGCTATAGAGAAACTATTGGAATATTTCACACTTCGCGACAAATTCCCAAGAATTATTTTCCTCGCGATTCAGGACCACTTTTCTCGCTATAGAGAAACCATTGAACTGATTTTCCTCACGGTTCAAGACACTTTCCTCGCGCTAGAGTAACCATTGGAATTATTTTCCTCGCGATCCAGGACCACTCTCCTCGCTATAGAGAAACTATTGGAATATTTCACAGTTCGCGACAAATTCCCAAGAATTATTTTCCTCGCGATTCAGGACCACTCTTCTCGCTATAGAGAAACCATTGAACTGATTTTCCTCACGGTTCAAGATACTTTCCTCGCGCTAGAGGAACCATTGGAATTTCCACGGTTCGCAACGAACCCATTCCATGATTTTCCTCGTGAACGTGTCTACCTTCCTCTCGCTAGAGGAACCATTAGAATTTCCACGGTTCGCAACGAACCCATTCCATGATTTTCCTCGTGAACGTGTCTACCTTCCTCTCGCTAGAGGAACCATTAGAATTTCCACGGTTCACAACGAACCCATTCCATGATTTTCCTCGTGAACGTGTGTACCTTCCTCTCGCTAGAGGAACCATTAGAATTTCCACGGTTCGCAACGAACCCATTCCATGATTTTCCTCGTGAACGTGTCTACCTTCCTCTCGCTAGATGAACCATTGGAATGTCCACGGTTCGCGAACGAATCGACGATAATTGCCCCCATGGTCCAGGACCACTCCTAGCGATCGTGGAACCGTTGGAATTTTCCCTGTTGGCGATCGTACCCACGAGAATTTCCTCGAACGTCGGTTCTCTCCACGGAGATTAACGTACAGGTGTACGCGCTTGGTTCGTGACGCGTCCGCGGGTTCGCACGCACGGACGAAGTCGATCCTCGTACGGCCGTAATTTCACCGCGCCCTGAGCGAGGTTCGGAGAAATTATGCGAGTAATAACGAGGAACGACGGAACGTCGCTCGGTATCTGGCCGCGAAATCGTTCGTGTCGCGCGGTCGTCGATCGTGGCCGGTGCGGACTTCTCCACGGAGAAAGAAGCTCGAGAGAGAAAGAGAGAAGTTCAAGAGAGAGAGAAAGAGAAGGTAGAGAGAAAAAAAAAAGGTAGAAGGGCGTTCGCCATCACGTGGAATACACGCGTTTACGCATACGAGTCGCGGCGTAGTGGAGTCGGTGACTGCTTGTTCGCACTGTGCGCCGCTAATTAGCTTCAAGACCGATGGCTATCTGTCCGACCACATGTCCCTAAAGTGGCGAGCTCAAACATCCGGTACGCCCTTTCCGTTCGAAACTCGGTCGGTTTCTTGGTTCGTGGCGGAATCCAGGGCCGCTCGAGCGTGCACCCCGACGTCGTACAACCCCAGCCCGGGTTAGGTTCGTATCGGTTAGCGTACGCGATGTCGAACAAACGACCCGCGAACTGCGAGCCTCGGGATCCAGAGCTCGCGTCGACGCCGCGACAACAGCTGCCGCGAGCGAGCGCGCTTTAAAATTCATTCCAGCACGCGCTACGTCACCCCTATTCCGATAAGTGTGCAAGCACGCTGGATCGGATTATCGAACGATGTCCGCTACTTTGCTACCCCCCCTCCTCCTCTCTACCGGGGGTTCTGCGTGTGTGCCGCGCGGAATCGCCGCGGTCGAATCGCCGCCGTGGGACGAGCTGCAGCCGCGAGGATCGACCGTGACCGGAGCGATTGGGACCGAGCGGAACTTTACGTTCTGAATGGTTGGAAGAGAGTGTCTTTCGAATCGAGTATTCGGATTGGATCGAATTTTAAGTAGAGGAGGGTCTTTCGGACCGAGTACTTGTTCTAAATCGAATTCGGAGTAGAAGAGTACCTTTCGCACTGAGTACTCATTCCGAATCGAATTCAAAGTAGAAGAGTATCTTTCGAACCGAGTACTCGTTCCGAATCGAATTCGAAGTAGAAGAGTATCTTTAGAACCGAGAACTCGTTCCGAATCGAATTCAAAGTAGTCAAGTATCTTTCGAACTGAGTACTCGTTCTGAATAGAATTCGAACTAGAGGAGTATCTTTCGAATCGAGTACTCATTCCGATTCGAATTCGAAGTAGATGAGTATATTTCGAACTGAGTACTCGTTCCGATTCGAATTCGAAGTAGTCGGGTATCTTTCGAACTGAGTACTCGTCCCGAATCAACTTCGAACTAGACAAGTATCTTTCGAATCGAGTACTCGTTCCAAATCAAATTCGAACTGGACAAGTATCTTTCGAATCGACTACTCGTCTCGAATCAACTTTGGACTAGACAAGTATCTTTCGAATCGAATACTCGTCCCGAATCTACTTTGAACTAGACCAGTATCTTTCGAATCGAGTACTCGTTCTGAATCAACTTTGAACTAGACAAGTATCTTTTGACTCGAGTACTCATTCCGAATCAACTTCGAACTGGACAAGTATCTTTCGAATCGAATACTCGTCCCGAATCAACTTCAACCTAGATAAGTATCTTTCGAATCGAGTACTCTTTCCGAATCAACTTCGAACTGGATAAGTATCTTTTGAGTCGAATACTAGTCCAGAATCAACTTTGAACCAATCGAGTATCTTTCGAATTGAGTAATTCGACTCGAATTTCGACGTCCGTGGCGGCTAAGACGCGGACCAGGTCACTCTGGATAGAGACAAAGACCTGTTGAAACTCTAAAATCGAGTGTTTTAATGTTCTCGTTCGATTTCGGGCTACTCATCGTTCAAACCGATTCACTTAATGTTCTAGATTTTCCTCGAACTGAATTTCAAAATGCAGAACTCGCGAGAACGTAGATTAGAAACAGAGATCTATACATACTCTACGGAACATTGCTATATACTGGTCTAGCGAGGCTCTAGAGCCGAGTACTCGGTTCAATTGAACTTTACGCTAGTCAAGTACCATTCGAACCTACTCACCGAGTATTCTCCGCTCCAAATTTTCCTCGACTCGAATCTACTTTATAGTAGTTGAGTATCATTCGAACTTACTTACTGAGTATCCTTTGCACCGAATTGTTTTCGAGTCGTTGCTCGACTTTGAGCTACTCGAGTATTATTCGAACCTATTCATCGAATATCCTTCGCTCCGAATTTTTCTCGACTCGAATCTACTTTATAGTAGTTGAGTATCATTCGAACCTACTTACTGAGTATCCTCTGCACCGAATTGTTTTCGAGTCGTTGCTCGACTTTGAGCTACTCGAGTATTATTCGAACCTATCCATCGAATATCCTTCCCTTCGAATTTTCTTCGACTCGAATGAACTTCACACAAGTCGAGCATCATTCGAACCTACTCACCGAGTATTCTCTGCCCCAAATTTTCCTCGATTCGAATCAACATTACTCTAGTCGAGTATCATTCGAACCTACTCACCGAGTATTCTCCGCCACAAATTTTCCTCGACTCAAATCTACTTTACAGTAGTTGAGTATCATTCGAACCTACTCACCGAGTATTCTCCACCCCAAATTTCCCTCAACTCGAATCAACCTCACACAAGTCGAATACCATTCGAACCTACTCACCGAGTATTCTCCGCCACAAATTTTCCTCGACTCAAATCTACTTTACAGTAGTTGAGTATCATTCGAACCTACTCACCGAGTATTCTCCACCCCAAATTTCCCTCGCCTCGAATCAACCTCACCCAGATCAAATACCATTCGAACCTACTCACCGAGTATTCTCCACTCCAAATTTTCCTCGACTCGAATCAACATTACGCTAGTCGAGCATCATTCAAACCAACTCACCGAGTACCCTTCGCTCCGAATCCTCCAGAAGATACTCAGCATCCTTTCAGCAATAATTTCTCCCCATAACAAACGGTACTATAACATAGTAAAAATCCGTCCACAAACCGCATCTCAACGCAATTAACCGCGCGGTTCACCTCACCGCAATTCTTCCTCCCGCATCAGAATCCTCGATACGAGATCCGGTCGGTGCGTCTCGTTGAATTCGTAAACGGTCCTCGCTCGCCGGCACACGCTCCCAGAAACGCTCGCAACGTGTGTTCTAGGATAGGAAAGCCTCCCGGGCGTTCAGTTCGCGATCGGTATACGTGAAACGTGGGATCCACGCACGCTCCGGTCTGCGTGCGTGTACGCGCGAGAAGTCGGCGTTGTGTGCCGCCCTAAGCGGCGGACGGATCGCGTGTCGATCTACGCCGAGATATTTGTTACTTTACAGTTGTATCACGTTTTTCGCGTGGAAACAAAGCCATTGTTTGTAGTTCGTACACGCTACGCCCGCTTGAGCCGGCCGTTCGACGCGATCGAGGATGCGGAGCGCCCGTCGGAGAGCCGACCTCTCTTTCCTCCTGACCTCTCCTCTCTCGTGAAATCTGCCATTTTGACGACCGTCGCCAAGATGGCTCCGCGCGATTCTGCCCCACCGGCCGCGACTACTCGCTGCGCAGGATCGCGACGATGCGCTTCGAGGAATTGACAACGGATCTTTTCGTTCACCGGTTTCGCGTTCCACCGCGAAATCGTCTCGAACCGTCTTTGTTTATTCGCGTCATCGAGCATTCCCGATCTGGAACCACGTGGAACGCATCGGTGATCGTTTGTTAACTTTCCCTTTAAGAGGATCCTGGATCTCGTTTACGATCAGGTGTGATTTTACGGGATTGGTAAAATTTTTCCTGGTGAAAAAAGGTCTCCAGTGTATTGCAATTTTGGTTTTTGTTTTCTGCAATTTGATTAGAGTATTATTGCGGGGAATGATTAGTTATTGAGCGATGATCTTCCATTTTAGTATATGTGCTGAATCTTTCGGGGAAGAAGTGTCCTTAATGTATTGAAAAGTTAATTTTTTGACTTTTGTAACGTGATTAGATTATTATTGCAGAGAACGATCGTTTTTCGAGTGAGGATCCTATGTGCCGAATATCTCGATAAAAAAAATATCCCTAATGTATTGAAACTTAATTTTCTGACTTTTGTAACGCGATTAGATTATTATTGCGGATAATAATCAATTATCCGGTGACGATCCTCTGTTTGATCCTACACGTTGAATCTTTCGGTAAAAATTGTCTTTAATGTATTGAAAAGTTCATTTTCTCACTTTTGTAACCACAATTAGATTATTATTGTGGAAAACAATCGTTTCTCAAGTAACTATCTTCCATTTGATCCTACGCACTGAATTTTTCAGTGAAAAAGTGTCCTCGATGTATTGGAACTTGATTTTCTAGCTTCTGTAACACGATTAGATTATTATTGTAGAAAACGATCGTTTCTCAAGTAACTATCTTCTATTTGACTATACGCGCTGAATCTTTCGATGAAAAAGTGTCCTCGATGTACTGAAACTTAATTTTCTAACTTCTGTAATACCATTAGATTATTATTGCAGAGAATGATCGTTTCTCGAGTGAAGATTCTACACACTGAGTCTCTCGATAAAAAAAATATCCTTAATGTATTGAAATTTAATTTTCTAACTTCTGTAACACGATCTTTCAGTGAAAAAGTGTCCCCGATGTACTGAAGCTAAATTTTCTAACTTCTGTAACACGAGAAGATAATTAAGAATCATTCTCTCGCATCTACTACAACTTCAATATTTATAAAAAGACAGAGTACCGCTCGATTTCCTCAAAAAGAAATCTCTCAACGACATAATTACTCCAATCCAATTTCAATAAATACAAACACCCCTACTTCTCCCTACTAATCGTTCACAAGACACCCTTTGCTCATAACTCTCAAGATTCGAAACTCGCGACTCGCCAAAATGATCGTTAAATCCTCGTATACGATCACGATCGACTCATCAAAGATACTTCCACGCAGACTTCGCTACTCGAGCTTCGATTACTCGATCTGTCCTCGAAGAAGAGAGTTCCAAGAAACGTAGAAAAAATTTCTGCAATTATTCACCGCGCATCTATTCGCCTAACGCAATTCACCACGCTCGTGTTCGAAACACATCGTTACGCGAAATATTCTAGTATTTCGGAGCGTTCTTTCCTCCTTTCGAGAAACAACAACGTATCGCGATCTCGTTGAAAATCTCCAGCTAAGAAACTCTATACCTCTCTACTCTAACTAGAATATTCTAAACGTTCTTTATTCGCCAAAATCACAAGAGCCAAATCGACGAATGTTCAATCGATATTACGAGCAATAAAACCTTTCCCATCACTATCCCCAAAAATATTAAATTTTTGCATTGTATTACACACTCAACCTTTAAAAAGTGTAAAAATCTATAAAAAAGTGTTCTCGATCTACTGGAAGTAAATTTTCTGACTTTTGCAACACGATCCAAAAAAAACTTTACTAAAACGCAAAATGAACATCTCTCGATAAATATTACCAATCCAAATATTATTAAAAATAAACTAACTTCGTAAGAAATAGATCGAGCAACTGACCGAATTGCCCCTGATAATGAATAATTTCTATTAGAAGTTCATTCTTGCGGTGAACGTTCAGTTATCCGGTGACGAATCGGATCGTCGTACGCACAGATTGTTGCATTCTATCGTGTGAATACCATCGATCGACCGAAAGAAAAAGTTCATCGAGTGTAGATATTCACGCGTGGATTCGAGACAGGGAATTTCGCCTCGTCGCGACGAGCCATGGAACACAGCGAGGTAAACGTTCTAAGCGCACGCGTGTTCGTTCGTTCGTTCGTTCATTCACGAATTCCAGGCGAGTCGAAGAGAGACGGTGCGATTCGTGGAGCGCACACGTGGCGGCCGGTTTCGCGAAGAAAGGAACCGAGGGCGGCACGAGCTGATGAATTCGTGACTCGCCGTTGATATTTCAGTGTCACCGTCGGCAGTTTTTGTCATTTGTACCGGGCCACGTTACGACCGGATCACCGTATATACACCGGTACGTCGCCACGTCGCCTCGTCGTCCTCGGGCTAAATCGAGTTTAGGCTCTAATTACGCGACCAAGGCACCGTCGTTTTCTCGAGCGGTGGGTCGCGCGACTCGACTCTACGCTGTGGAACAATTAACGCGTCGAATGACCACGGTGGTCACCGGTGACCGCTACGTGCATCGTGTTTCCATGAAGAGTTGGCAGGGTGCATCGTCGATGCACTTTCAAGTAACGTTACTACAGAGAATGTAACGAGTGCATTGAGGTATATTCTGAGATTTTTTAACTTGCGTTGGGAATATTCTATGGTAACTGTGAAATTATCTTATCTTTCTACTACGATAACCGTGAAATTATCTTATTTTTATTTGGTATTGTTAGGAATATTCTGAATTGAGTATGTTGGCGAATTATCGAATTTTTTTACTTATTATTGATGGTAAATGAGGATAGTGAGGGAAAGGATTGTAACGATAGTGAGTAATAATATTTTGTGAATTAAGTACACCGATTAATTATCGAATTTTTCTATTTGCTATCATTAGTTAAGAATGATAGTAAGTAATAGTATTCGGAATTATGGAATTGTTTTACTTATTGTTTTTAAGGTTCTACAATAATGAGCACACCAAGAAATTATCATATCTTTCTATTTGTTATCGTTGGTAATGTTCTAAATTTGGTGCGTCGATAAGTTATGGAATTTTTTTATTTACTATCGTTTGTGAAAAGATTCTAATGGTAGTAAATAATAATATTCCGAATTAGGTACACTGACGAATTATGGAATCTTTTTACTTATCGTTTATAAGATTCTACAATAATAAATATACTAAGGAATTATCATATCTGTCTATTTATTATCGTTAGTAATATTCTAAATTTAGTGCATCGACAAATTATCGAATCTTTCTACTTTTCGTGCTACAAAAGACACTTGCACACGAAACTTTGTTAGAAAATAATTAACGCGTTGCAAAAATTCTCCATAGCGATCCAAACTTTTCAGAACCTTTCTGCCTCAAATTTTTTTAAACAATAGATCCCCATTAGACGAGAAACGTTCGATTTTCCTTTCTTAATAAATCTATCCCCAAGAAATAGATCAAGACACGCTCAAAGCCATAAAACATGGAAAATTCAACTGGAAGAAAAAGATTGTTGCATAGAAAACTCCCTAATTACGTAAACTGGAACATTTCAATCCAAATTTCAATTTCAAGAAATAATCACCACGTTAGAAAAATTCTCCATAGCGATCCGTATCCAAACTCTTCGTAACCCTCTTGCCTTGAATTTTTTTTTAGTGTTCGATTTTGCCTTCGTGACGAATTTATTCGCGAGGAATAAATCAAGACACTCTCGAAGCCATAATAGATAGAAGCCTCGACTGGAAAAAGAATTATTGCATAGAAAACTCTATAATTACGTAAAATGGGACATTTCGATCCAAATTTCAATTTCAAAAAATAATCACAGCGTCAAAAAAATTCTCAGTAACCGAAACTCTTCGAAACCCTCCTGTCCCAAATTTTGTTAAACAATAGATCCCTACTAAACGAGAAACGTTCGATTTTCCCTTTCTAATAAATCTATCCGCAAGAAATAAATCAAGACACGCTCGAAGCTCGATTCATAATATTAATACACGAGAAACTCGACTGGAAAAAAATTATTGCATAGGAAATTCCCTAATTAAGTAAACCGGGACATTTCGATCCAAATTTCAATTTTAAAAAATATTCACTGCGTTAGAAAAATTCTCCACAGTAACCGAAACTCTTCGAAACCCTCCTGCCTCAAATTTGTTTAAACAATAGATCCCCACTGGACGAGAAACGTTCGATTTTCTCTTCGCCATAAAACATGGAAGATTCAACTGGAAGAAAAAGATTGTTGCATAGGAAATTCCCTAATTAAGTAAACCGGAACATTTCGATCCAAATTTCAATTTTAAAAAATAATCCCCTCGTTAGAAAAATTCTCCACAGTAACCGAAACTCTTCGAAACCCTCCTGCCTCAAATTTGTTTAAACAATAGATTCCTACTATACGAGAAACGTTCGATTTTCCCTTCCTGACGAATCTATCCGCGAAGAATGATCACGATCGAGACACGCTCGAAGCCGCAACGCACACGAAAGTCTCAATTGCAAGAAGAAGAAGAAGAAGAAGAAGGAAAAAAGGAAAAAGTGTTGCATAGGAAATTCCCTAATTACGTAGATCGGAATATTCGACAAGCGGCATGAGAAGATACGCGCGTAGATTCCCTTCTATTGTATATCCGAGCGAACGATTTCACGTGTCTGGTGGTGGACGTCTTGCGAAATCGCGCGAACGCGACGTAGACGCTCGCGTTCCGCGTCTATCCTCTTAAAACGACCCGTGTACAAATTTCAATCGCGAAAAATAATCACCGCGGTTAGAAAAATTCTCCACAGCGACCGAAACTCTTCGAAACCCTCCTGCCTTGAATTTTTCCAAACAATAAATCCCCACTGGACGAGAAACGTTCGATTTTCCCCTTCTTGACGAATTTATTCGCAAGAAATAGATCAAGACACGCTCGAAGTCATAATACATAAAATTTCGATTTTAAAAAAAAATCCCTGCGTTAGAAAAATTCTCTAAGGCGACCGAAACTCTTCGAAACCCTCCTGCCTTGAATTTTTCTAAACAATAAATCCCCACTGGACGAGAAGCGTTCGATTTTCCACTTCTTGACGAATTTATTCGCAAGAAATAGATCAAGACACGCTCGAAGTCATAATACATAAAATTTCGATTTTAAAAAAAAATCCCTGCGTTAGAAAAATTCTCTAAGGCGACCGAAACTCTTCGAAACCCTCCTGCCTTGAATTTTTCTAAACAATAAATCCCCACTGGACGAGAAACGTTCGATTTTCCTCTCCTTTCCGCGTACGTTGAAATCCTAATTATAGTATATATAATTAACATTGAAAGTTAATTTTCTAAATACTGTAACACGATTAGATTATTCTTGCGGGGAACGATCAGTTATCGAATAACGATCTTTCATTTGATCCTACGCGGTGAATCTCCCGATAAAAAAGTGTCCTTAATGTATTGAAAGTTAATTTTCTGACTTTTGTAATCATGATTACAATACTTTTGTAACATAGATTATTCTTGCTTTTATTATCGAGTGTCGATCTTTCATTTGACTCTACGCGCTGAATCTTTCGGTAAAAAATGTTCTTATGTATTGAAAGTTAATTTTCTGACTTTTGTAATCATGATTACAATACTTTTGTAACATAGATTATTCTTGCTTTTATTATCGAGTGTCGATCTTTCGTTTGAATCTACACGCTGAATCTCCCGATAAAAAAATGTCCTTAATGTATTGAAAGTTAATTTTCTGACTTTTGTAACACGATTAGATTATTATTGCAGAGAACAATCGTTTCTCAAGTGACAAGTGAATTATCTTCTATTTGACTATACGCGCTGAACCTTTCGGTGAAAAAGTATTCTCGATGTATTGCAATTTAATTTTCTAACTTTTGTAACACGACTAGATTATTATTGCAGAGAACGATCGTTTCTCGAGTAACTATCTTCCGTTCGATCCTACGCGCTGAATCTTCCAGTGAAAAAGATGTCCTCGATGTATTGGAACTTGATTTTCTAATTTCTAATTTAACAGGATTAGATTATTATTGGTGAAAACGATCGTTTCTCGGTGAGGATCCTATGCGCTGAGTCTCTCGATAAAAAAAAATATCCTTAATGTATCGAAACTTAATTTTCTAACTTCTGCAACACGACTAGATTATTATTGCAGAGAACGATCGTTTCTCGAGTAACTATCTTCCGTTCGATCCTACGCGCTCAATCTTTCAGTGAAAAAGATGTCCTCGATGTATCGAAAGTTAATTATCCAAATTCTGTAACAAGATTAGATTATTATTGCAGAAAATTATACAGAGATGTAAAAACAGTATATATCCTATGGTTGAAACGCGCACGAGTGGAACTCGCGGGTAAACCGAGACGAAATTCACCGGGCAATTAAGCCCGCGAATTAACGAACTATAGCAGACGTGTCGTCGGATCGATCGGGTGACTTTTTGTCGCGTTCAGTAGGCCCATACTCGCGCTGGTAATTAGCAACAGTTGCCGCGATAATTGGCAGCCGTATCGAATGGTTTCGTGAGACGCGCGAGCTCATAACTAGGACAAGTCCGCGAACGAATCGAACAAACGGAATTGTCGGCGGCTAATTGTCCCGACATATGCGCACTTCTCGGAACGTCCGGGCGGATAATCCGCTCACGGTGCGCTCGTCGAGCGTACAAAAACGTCACCCGGTTACTCTGGCTCGCTCGGCGAAGATTAGCCGATCGCTATCGTCGTCGGTTGTCTCGCGTTAACGAGCCCGTTACACTCGAGCCACCATAACCTGGTCCCGAACCGTTTTCTCTCGGATCGCTTTCGAAACCCACTTCCGGCTTCTTTCAACCCCCCTCCGGGTTAAGGGACGATCGCTCAGGTAAGGGAGCTTCTGCGCCGGAAACGTTTCGACGTTTCGTTGAAAGATTGCGGCCGTGATTCGATTTCAAGTTTGTCGGTTGCTCGATTTGTTTTTTTTTTCGTTCGATTGAGGTTGAAGGGTATGATACTAGGTTGCTCGATAAGTTCTGTCGTTCGATTGAACTTAAACAGTGTGATACTAGGTTGCTCGATGAGCTTTGTCGTTCGATAAATATTGAACAGTATGGTACTAGGTTGCTCGATAAGTTTTGTACTATCATTGAACTTGAAAAGTATGATACTAGGTTGCTCGATAACTTTTGTAGTTCCATTGAACTTGAAAAGTATGATACTAGGTTGCTCGATAAGTTCTGTCGTTCGATTGAACTTGAAAAGTATGATACTAGGTTGCTCGATGAGTTCTGTTGTTCGATAAATATTGAACAGTATGGTACTAGGTTGCTCGATAAGTTTTGTACTATCATTGAACTTGAAAAGTATGATACTAGGTTGCTCGATAAGTTTTGTAGTTCCATTGAACTTGAAAAGTACGATACTAGGTTGCTCGATAAGTTCTGTCGTTCGATTGAACTTGAACAGTATGATACTAGGTTGCTCGATGAGTTTGTTGTTCGATAAATATTGAACAGTATGGTACTAGGTTGCTCGCTAAGTTTTGTAATATCATTGAACTTGAATAGTATGATACTAGGTTGCTCGATAAGTTTTGTAATTCCATTGAACTTGCAAAGTATAATACTAGGTTGCTCGATAAGTTTTGTAGTTCCATTGAACTTGAAAAGTATGATACTAGGTTGCTCGATGAGCTTTGTCGTTTGATAAGTATTGGACAGTATGATACTAGGTTGCTTGATGAACTTTGTCGTTCGATAAATATTGAACAGTATGATACTAGGTTGCTCGATGAGTTCTGTTGTTCGATTAAACTTGAACAGTATGATACTAGGTTGCTCGATAACTTTTGTCGTTCCATTGAACTTGAAAAGTATGATACTAGGTTGCTCGATAAGTTTTGTCGTTCGATTGAACTTGAAAAGTATGATACTAGGTTGCTCGATAAGTTTTGTAGTTCCATTGAACTTGAACAGTATAGTACTAGGTTGCTCGATGAGTTCTGTCGTTCGACTGAACTTGAACAGTTTGGTACTAGGTTGCTCGATCAGTTTTGTCGTTTGATAAAACTTATTGAACAGTACTATATTGAACAGTACTGTTCAGTAAGTTTTATTGAACAGTACTATACTGAACAGTACTGTTCAGTAAGTTTTGTTGAACAGTACTATATTGGACAGTACTGTTTAATAAGCTTTATCGTTCGATAAAAAGATACAACCTAGTATCTAGCTTTTAAGTTGGTACAGATGAGAGGTTATTCATAGTTAAAATTAATCGAACAGTACTACATTGAACAATAGTACATTGCACAATACTACATTGAATAGCACTACATTGAACAGTATTATTTTGAACAGTACTACATTGAACAGTATTCCATTGAACAGTACTACATTGAACAGTACTACATTGAACAGTACTACACTGAACAGTATTACATTGAACAATACTACATTGAACAATATTACATTGAACAGTACTATTCAATAAGTTGTAGTTCAGTTGTAGTTGTGTTCAGTAGTATTTAGCTTTTAAATTGGTACAAATGAGAGGTTATTCATGATTAAAACTTATGAAAGTAATGAGGATATATAAACATAGAACAATTAGGTAGAAGTATTTGTAAATTTGTAGACAAAGGTATCAACGTAACATGATAACCGAGAGATATAGACACGTCCACAAAATCCTATGTAACCACCGTTTGAAGTAATCAATGTTAAAAGTGAAAAAATACCAGAAACTCATTCGTGTGAATAATTATACAGTCAATACACTTCAGTTGCTCTAATATCGCTCTCGAAGAGACAAAATTACTCTAAACGCGAGGTCTTCTAGTACGAATTCTCGCGTTTCAAACGATCTTACCTCTTCGACACCTATTTTGAAACGTTCGTTCCCTATTCTTTAATCGTAAATCCTCTTCGACGACGTAATCTCGGGTCTGTCCTCCACTATCTTCCACGATTTTATGTAAAAATGAAAGTTTCCACCGTTTCTCGTCCGTTCTCGAGTAATGGAATTTTCTCAGCTGTAACGGAAATCAACCGCAACGTAAACGACGAACGATCGTCCTCGTTCCTCGAGGTCACGAGTGGGCCCGACGCGGCAAAAACGCGTTCGTAAATCTTGTCGTCGGCGGTGCGCGGTCTCAATTTGTAAGCGGTGCTAATATATTACCCCCACCTCCAGTCCGACCTCCCTCCTCCCGCTAATCGAGAAGCGAGCATTGTAAATCGAGGATTATCGCCGGTCGATTGCATCTAGCCACGGACGGCGCATAATTTACCCCTTAATTGGCCCTCTTAAAGAACGGATGCGACAGCAATTAGCCCGATATGAGCGGGTTGTTAATACGCGGCGCTCGGTAACGCGCGAGACGGTAGGCGCGATCGCGTGCCCTCTCGATGGGAATCGAAATCGATCGGTTTCGGTTATCGATGGTAGATCACGGGGTACAGTAACGAAGAGTAATGGATCGGTTGGCTTTTCGACCAAATTTACGTCCAAAAAGAATAATTGGTCGATAAGGTTTCGGGTTAAGTTTACCTTGGAAAGAGTAATCAGTGGGTGAGGTTTTGGGAATAATTTATCTTTGGAAAAATAATAATTGTTGGTGAGGTTTTTGGAAAAATTTATCTTGAAGGAAAAAGTAATAAATCGGTGAGGTTTTGGGAAGAGTTTATCTTGGAAAAAGTAATAATTGGTGAGGTTTTGGGAAAAATTTATCTTGGAAAGAGGAAGATATTGGTAAGGTTTTGGGAAAAATTTATCTTGGGAAGGGTAACAAAATGGTGAGGTTTCGAGAAAAATTTATCTTTGAAGGAATAATAATTGTTGGTGAGGTTTTTGGAAAAATTTATCTTGAAAGAAAAAGTAATAAATCGGTGAGGTTTTGGGAAAAATTTATCTTGAAAGAAAAAGTAATAAATCGGTGAGGTTTTGGGAAAAATTTATCTTGAAAGAAAAAGTAATAAATCGGTGAGGTTTTGGGAAAAATATATCTTGGAAGAGAAAGTAATAAATCGGTGAGGTTTTGGGAAAAATTTATCTTGGAAAAGGTAACAAATTGGTGAGGTTTTTGGAAAAATTTATCTTAGAAGAAAAAGTAACCAATTGGTGAGGTTTTGGGAAAAATTTATCTTGGAAAAGGTAACCAAATTGTCGTGGTTTTGGGAAAAATTTATCTTGGAAAAGGTAACCAAATTGTTGTGGTTTTGGGAAAAATTTACTTTAAATAAAAATGAAAAATCGGTGAGATTTTCAGAAAAGTTTACACTTAAGGAGAGTAATATATCGATAAGGTCATGAAAAAGTGACAAATTGGTGCGGTTTTGGGAAAAATATACCTTAAAGAAAAGTAAAAAATCGGTAAGGTTCTAGAAAAAATTTACTTTAAAGAAAAGTAAAAAATCGGTGAGAAATTTCAAGAAAAATTTACCTTGAAAAAAGTGACAAATTGGTGAGGATACAGAACAAAATTTTACTTTAAAGAAAAGTGAAAAATCGGTAAACTTTTCGAAGAAACTTACCGTAGAAAAAAGTAACAAATCCAGGAAAAAAATTTACCTTAAACAAGAACAACAACCAATCGAGATTCCGCGAAAAATGATCCTCAAAGAATAATGAAAAATCGTTGAGGTTTTAGAAGAAATTCACGTCAAAGAAAAATGAAAAATCGGTGAACTTTTCGAAGAAACTTACCGTAGAAAAAAGTAACAAATCCAGGAAAGAAATTTACCTTAAACAAGAACAACAACTAGTTAAGGTTCCGCGAAAAATGAACCTCAAAGAATAATAGAAAAATCGTTGAGATTTGTAGAAAAATGTCACGTCGCGTTAAGTGCGCGATCCTCGAAAGAGAACTACTGTCGGGTAAAATTGACCGCTAATATTTTTCCACGTTGGACGTAACGGCCTTAAAACATTCGGAGGCGTAGTATGGCGACGATACCGACTTTGGAAAATTTATTAGTACTTTTCTGTCCTCGTGTTACGTTCGCCACGCTGCCGTGGGGACGACAGGGGACTGGCGCCACTCCCGGGCCCCACGGTCGTCGTTAAACGATCGTTAAGAACAGATCGTATCGGTTTTTGGGCCTTCCTGTCCCGTGAGGGGCTCGATTTCACGAATTTTCCCAGCGATTCACGCGAACTAGCAACTCGAGGCCGGCTAATCCTACGTTTGCGAAAGTTTGCCCCCGAAAACGATATCTTTACGACCGTCTCACGGTTGCGGGTGACACAGAAATCTGAAATAGTTCCGAACGGTCCCAAACGGGGCCGGATCTCGAGGGACCGTTCGAGGAACGAATTTACCAACGCAGCGAATTTTAAGTAGAAATCTTCAATGACGAAACAGCCGCGAAATAATTCCCTCCATTACGAAACCTATGTACAGTTTTTAACTCTGACTAACCATTACTCGAGAACTCTACGGAAGATAGCGAACACTCGCGTCCTGTAATAGCGTAAACTGTTCCCTTGTACTCGTTAATTACTCTTTATCAATTACACAATTTCCTTGGGTACACTCTTTCTCCATTTTACCGTTACCTAACTAAACTTACCTCTACCCATATGCGTACACTCCATCCAATACTTCCATGCTACATAAACGAACAGATGGAGACTTCAATTTGAAACTCGACTTCAAATAGAAACAATTCCACGATTGCACAGTTAGACCTCCGTTTGAAGATCGAGTACAGCCTCGTTACCAATCTACCTACAAAACTCTAAAAGAAAAGACTCTAATACAAACACACGACACCTGGATACTCAGTGTCGTCGATTTTTCGTTTATTTCGCGATGAGAAAAAATTAAACGAAAAATATCTCTCGATTATTCACTGTACTCGCGAACGTTCTCGTGTTTCTCCCCGGTTCCACGAACGCGTCACTCGGGCCGGAAAATTCCCGGATTTATCGCGCGGCCGATATCGGTTAAGAAAGTTTGAAATGCCTCTCGAGAGGTGAATAAATACGGATTAATTAATAGAGTTTCCGGAGGAAATCCACGCGTTCCGCGGCCACATGGGAAGGGAAGGGCCATTTCGACGCTGGAACGCTGTTACTCTCCGTAACGAATTGTTCATTTAATTCCGGCGAACATTTTCGGCGTCGCGGCGGCCTCGGGTTCTGGCCCTCGACAGCGTGTTACGATAAATCGGGAACAAAGGGGTGGTGGAACGAACAGTTCTAGGTGGGGGAGAGTTTTAAGGGGCGGGAGGGAGGGAGGGAAAAAAATGCGGCCGCCTTCCGCGCGGGGGAAACGCCGAGCGGAAAAGAGACGCCGCCGACGGAGCGGGTTGCAGCTTCGAACATTTTCGTTTTTCTTTTTTTTTCTTTTTTCTTTTCACAGATATTATCTGGTTTACGAGCTTTTACGACGGTCCTTATTTATTGCCGCGCAACGAAAAGAAGATCAGCCTTTATTGCGCTCTCGAACCGCGCTCGAGGGGGCGAAAATGGCGCGAAAAGTTGGAAACCGCGTCCCGGCGCGGGTTTCCCGCGGGCTTCGGAATCAATGATGATTCTTATGCGTGAATGACGCGCACGGAATGTTAAGTTTGTTGGGAGGGAATTATTGGTTCGTTTGGAAAGTGATTTTGTTTTTCAAAATTGGGAATGTGTAATTCAATAAGATGTTTACGCATTGTGAAAAAGATTGTGTTGCATTTTCATCGGAGAAAAATGTTATGACTTGAGGAACAAGCTAGTATTTATCGCTCGAATCGAGACTATTGAGTAGAATATCGAGAGTCGATTGAATAAAGGATCAAGGGAGGATTGAGTGACGATTACGAGACAATTGGAAAACGATTGAGTAAATGACTGATAATCGATTGAGTAGACGACTGAGTAGATGATTGAGTGGACGACTGAAAATTGATCCAGTAGACGGTTGAGTAGAAGATCGAGTAGACTATTCAGTGATAATCACAAGATGATTGAGCGACTTTCGAGAAACAATTGAGTGAATGATCAGTAGACAGTTAAGAGACTGTCGAGAAATAATTGAGTAGACGATTAAGTGGACGATTGAATAGACGATAATTGAAAGACTATCGAAGAACAATTGAGTAGACGATAACGAAACAATTGAGAGACAATCACGAGGTAATTGAAAAACTATCGAGAAATAATTGAGCAGGCAATCGAGAGGCGATTGAATAGACTATTGAGTAGATGATTGAATAGATGATTGAATAGACGTTCGAGTGATGATTACGAGACTATCGAGAGGCGATTGAATAGACTATTGAGTAGATGATTGAATAGACGTTCGAGTGATGATTACGAGACTATCGAGAAACAATTGAGTAGACGATTACGAGACAATTGAGAGATGATTGAAAGACGATCGAGAAACGATTGAATAGACAATTGAATAAACGATTGAATAGAAAATTGAAGAAACGATTGAATGGGCAATTGAATAAACGATTGAATAGGCAATTAAATAAACGATTGAGTAGACGATTGGAAACCGATCGGGAAGCAATCGAAAGACGCTTGAGAGACAGTCGAATAGACGATCAAGAAACGATTGAATAAACGATTGAATAAACGATTGAATAAACGATTGAATAAACGATTGACTAGACAATTGATTAGACAATTGAATAAACGATTGATTTGACAATTGAATAAACGATTGAATAGACAATTGAATAAATGATTGAATAGACAATTGATTAGGCAATTGAATAAACGATTGAATAGGCAATTGAATAGACAATTTTATAGACGATTGAGTAGACGATTACGAGACAATTGAGAGACAATTGAAAACCGATCGGGAAACAATCGGAAGACGCTCGAGAGACAATCGAGTAAACGATCGAGAAATAATCGAAAGACGATATCGAGGAACGATCGAGCATACGACGCGTAAATTCATCGTATTCCCGATCCAAGTGAACGCGGTTTCATCATTCGAAAACGTATCCGAAACGTTCCATCGAGCGTCCCGTTTTCGATCCGGACTGTATCCACTGTGTTCCGCGATATTTTCCATCGGAAATATTTTAACGAGAGCAATTTCGAGCCCGGGATTATATCTGTCCGCCGTAGCGTTCCTGTATTGGATTCCGGGGGAATTACGAAAAATATCAATTAAACATAAAAGCGCGGGTCCGTGTCATCCGATAATGGCGAGATCGGACAGCCCCGGGCGTCGAATAATTGGGATGGCGGCGGCCGGGGGTGAAACGGGCGGCGGGACACTCGGAGAAAACAATAGTGCAAATAACACAAAGCAAATTGCAGGTACAACTTATCGTACCCCGAGCGGCGTATAATTGGACCGCGCGTTTAACGAATACGTCGAACAATGCCGCGTCTCCTCCTCCTCCTCCTCCTTCTTCTCCTTCTCTTCTTTCTTTTCTATTTTCTTCTTTTTTCGCGCGACTCCGTGTCGTCGCGGATCCCTCGAATCCCCGTCTTTCCGCCCAACAACTCGTACCACCCCCTGCCCCACCCCCTCGTGATTCCTCCAATTGTCCATTCCTCCACATCCACCGTGGCCCGCGAGATACGCTCTTATTTCCCGAAGGAGTGATTTTCAACGAACCCGAACCCGCAACCGGCTTTCTCGCGTAAACGTTCATAATGTCCGTTCCATTTGTCGGCCCCGAAGACGCTCCCGGCGTTGCTCCACTGCAAACTTTCCTCCACCGGTAAGCTTCTCGATCGTTCGGCCACCGGTGGCGGGTGGAGGCAGCAACGGAGGCAGCAACGTAGGCAACCAACCAACCCCTCTCCCCGTTCATTTGTTTGCTCGTTGATTCGTTTGCCCTCCGGGGTTTCGTGGATTCAAAGACGAACGCGCAGACCGGAGAATGGCGGTCGTCTGGTGGGGTTCCTCCTCGGCTAGGGGGTAGGCGAGGAGGTGAGGCACGGTGCGCTGAACCGAACAGAAACGGTTCCCCAGCCCGCGATTCCAGCAGGTTCATTAGCGCTCCTGTCCTTTGATTAATGGCCGCCGGAGGATACCACTCGCCACCGGTTTTCTTACAGATCATTTCACCGTCGCCTATCTAGATGGTCGTTAAGATGATCCTCCTACGAGCGAACGACGACGACGACCAAGCGTCGGGACCGGGTTCAACGAGGACGGGACGGGCCAAGCGGTACGCGAACCTTACGACCAGTTACCACGCGCTTCCTGTTACGAGTGTACGCGAGTTTATACGCCCTGGGCGTACGCTCGTCGTCGAATACGCACGACTCTTCGACCAAGGGCCGATCGACGCGCGATTCTCCCGCGACACGTGCCTCTTTGATGTCCATTAACCCGTTTGCATCATCGGTCCGTTTAGGCTACCGTTCAAACATCAGCGACGTTCAACCGACGACTGACCCGTGTCACCGCAAGCGGTTCATCGTATGTGCAGTAACGAGCATCGAAATTATTTACGGAGTTTATTAACAATATACCGTTCAAAACTATTAATACACAATATTGTATAGCAAAATATTTTTTTATAGCCTTTTTTGCGTGCCGCAACACTCATAGTGGCAGTTTGAAAGATTTTCACAAAAGAGTGAAACTTATTTAGAATACACCGATGTGTATTGAACTAATGGAACGAAAAAGTTCTCAGAAATGGTTAAACATTCCAGTTGCAACTGGTAAAATGGGAGTCGTAGGCTCGCGGATTATTCCGCGCTCGGTGATAGTGAACAGTTGTAGGCTCGCGTATTATTTCGCGTTTTGATGCAAATGGGTTAAACAGACTCTTTTCTACTTTTCGCAAGGGGACTAATTAATGAGTTCAATTGTAGAAACGATGTCACACCGAGATGGTTTACACGCGCTTCGACATTCGAAACAGCGTAGGATATCAGTGCTCCGCACGGTGTCCCGGTAACCTCGAAAGATACTCGCGTGGTTGGCGCTGATTAGCTTGCGGCGAAATATTGTACCACTTTGGAGAGGGAGAGGTTAGAATTTCTCGGTGGAGAATATTGGGTTGTTTGGAATTTTATTTCGGTTTTGGAGAAATGGAGAATTTGTAGTTTGGTACAATGTTTATACGTTTTGAAACGATCGTGTGTGGGTTTTCATTGAGAAATGAAATTACTTGAGGAACTACCCAATTATTTGGGGTTGGGGAGTAAGATTTACAGGGAGATGGGTTTCGAAGGAAATGTGCACTGTGGTTTTATATGTATATATTTATTATATGTATTAGGTTGTTTGGAATGTTATTTCGTTTTTCAAAATGGAAAATATATAGTTTAGTAAAATGTTTATACATTCTGAAAAAATCGTGTTTGTGTTCTCACCGAAAAAAATGAAATTACTTGAGGAACAACCCAATTATTTGGGGTTGGGGAGTAAGATTAATAGGGAGATGGTTTTCGAAGGAAATATGCACTGTGGTTTTATATATACATATTTATTATATGTATTAGGTTATTCGAAAAGTCATTTCGTTTTTTTTTCTTGTTTTTGGTGCATAAACATTTTATTAAATTATATATTCTCCATTTTGGAAAACGAAATTACTTGAGGAACAACCCAATAATTTGGGGTTGGGGAGTAACATTGACAGGGAGATGGGTTTCGAAGAAAATATGCATTGTAGTTTTATATGTATATATTTATTATATGTATTATGTACTTTATACTTAATTTTACTAATATTCACACGTTACTCATTGCACGTGACATGTAACGGTCTAGATCTTCTTTTGTTTTGCCATATTCTTTCCTATGCACGCAGATGTCACCATCGATAGAATACACAGGTATTCTCTTAACACTTTTTAACCTCGGTTGGGAAATTTTTTAGGTTATGTCGTACCATAATTCGGGAATCGAGGCGAAATGAACGATTAGAGTCATCTGTCGGTATCAAGTGGAAAGTAGTTTGATTCTGGGGTGTTCTTCCCCTCGAAAAGTGGATGTTCTGGGAATCGTTTGTAAAACTTCTCCAAGGTATCTCTATAGTGTTCATCATAGAGATATAATTAATCACAAGAGCTTCGAAATGTTGGATTCGATTGTTCGGTAATACAGATTTATTAATATAGATTGTTTGGTTGAGATTTCAAGGTTGCAAGAAAGGGACAAAAATTACCAGTAACGATACGAATCGTGGTGGTTTTTGCGATTATTGTGAAAATGAACGAGCAACTTTTATCAAACCTTTATCAATTTACTCTCGATTTTATTCAATAATCGTAACTCGTTGCGAAAAGAAATTCACACAATCCACAATCGTCTGATTGTTAATGTAGAAATTCACACAATTGTCTGTTAATGTAAAAATTCATAGAATCATCTGTTTGTTAATGTAGAAATCCACACAATCGTCTGTTAATGTAAAAATTCATACAATCGTCTGTTAATGTAAAGATTCACAGAATCATCTGTTTGTTAATGTAGAAATCCACACAATCGTCTGTTAATGTAAAAATGCACACAATCGTCTGTTCGTTAATATAAAAATTCACAGAATAATTGTTCGTTAATGTAGAAATTCACACAATCGTCTGTTAATATAAAAATTCACACAATCGTCTGTTAATATAGAAATTCACACAATTATCTGTTCGTTAATATAGAAATTCACACAATCGTCTGTTAATATAAAAATTCACACAATCGTCTGTTAATATAGAAACTCACACAATCGTCTGTTCGTTAATATAGAAATTCACACAATTATCTGTTCGTTAATATAGAAACTCACACAATCCTACGTTCGTAATAAAATTCACACAATCGTCAGTTAACATAGAAATTCACACAATCGTCTATTCATTAATCTAGAACTTCACACTCTTATCTGTTCGTTAATGTAAAAATTCACCCAATCGTCAGTTAATATAGAAACTCACACAATCGTACATTCGTAATAAAATTCGCACAATCGTACATTCGTAATAAAATTCACACAATCGTACATTCGTAATAAAATTCACACAATCCTACATTCCCAATAAAATTCACACAATCGTACATTCCTAATAATCGAGTGTTACTCTAATAGAAAATCGTTACATTTCCCGTTACCTAACCTTCGAAACGTACGTTGGTAATTTTTCACGTAAATCCTCGGCCACGTAGCCGCGAGGAGATTCGGTCGATTCACAATGGCCGAGAGTATTGAAAAGTTCCTCTTTGTTTCCGTGCGGCGGGCACGTTGTGGGAAATTTTGGTTTCCGAGACAGGCTGACGCGTCTCTTCACAAAGTTATCGATTATTCGTCGCGGCCTTTGGAATTATTCATAAGCTCTCTCTCTCTCCCGAGCTTTGAAGGGTACCGCGTGTTCCTTCCCTCGAGAGGAAGTTCGATATGAAAAGTAGACGTCGTCGTATCTTTCGTGACGGCGGTCGTGCCTCACAGAAACACTCTTGTCTCCGAGAATCCGTCGTCCGCCTGGATGAACGAGGTTAATTCATTCATCCGGTGAGACAATGGCGGATCGGTTACACGGTGACTTGCCCGTTTATTAATGATCCCCTTGAAAATCTTCCTGCGCTTCTAATGGCTCGTTTGGATTCTTGGGTTCAGGGCCGGCCGGCCGAGTCGCGTCACACGTGGAATAAAAAACCAACATGCGTTATTTCTTCCTGAAAATCTTCGAATTTTCGTAACACGAGGACTCAATGTCAAGATCCATCGTCCTCGATCTTTTCCACGGTTGTTCCATGACTCAAGAATTTCGTTCAATCGAGGACGACATGTTCTTGCACTAAATTTCTACTCGACGTTTATCGAAGTTTCTTTTGCTTTTATTATTCTCGAAATTTGAAAAGAGTTCGTTAAAAGGGTTGGAAAATTCGCGATACGTTATTAAATGGAACCAACGATCGAATTTTGTTAAGTTCGCGTTCACCTGCGGTATCTCCGTGGTGTTTACCGCGCGAAGAAAAATACGCGGGAAAAAAGAAGCGAGTCGGAATACCCGGTAACGTACAAAAGGCAGATCTCTTGTTGGTGGTCGTATTCGGCGTGGTTTATTGCTGAGGAAAAGAAAGGACATCTCGCGTTGGGCGCCATTTTCGAAATGGCCGGCCCTGGTAGTCCTCGGCGCGGACAGAGCCGCGGTGACGTTCACGACTTATGCCGACCCGGAAAGGGATGTAAGAGGAGGGTAAAGAGGTATAAGGAGGAAAGAATGGCGCCCACGCGTTATGCTAACACTAACGCTGCCGACACGGGCTGGGTGGTCCTATTCCGCTCCACCTACTCACCCTTCGGCCCTTTTCGTGGCCCACACCTTCGTCGCGGGATGAGCATACGAATACGACTAATTTTATCGATCGAGAATCCCGAACGATCTTAATACCCGATAATGGCGTGACGTGGTACACGGGACTCTCGCGAGTGTAACCGTGCCGCGAGAGGATTGTCCTTTACGTCGTCAAACTTTGGTCTTTGTTCTGGGTGAACTAGTACGGTAGTTTGATGGAGAGATGTTTGAGTAAACGATGGAGAGACGATTGAGTGATAATCACGAGACGATCGAGTGATAATCACGAGACAATCGAGTGATAATCACGAGACAATTGAGAGACGATTGAGTAGACGATCAAGAGAAGATTGAGTGGGTGACTGAAAATTGATCGAGTGGACGATCGAGAGACGCTTGAGTAGACGATCAAGAGAATATTGAGTGGGTGACTGAAAATTGATTGAGTGGACGATCAAGAGACGATTGAGTAGACGATCAAGAGAATATTGAGTGGGTGACTAAAAATTGATTGAGTGGACGATCGAGAGACGATTGAGTAGACGATCAAGAGAAGATTGAGTGGGTGACTGAAAATTGATTGAGTGGACGATCAAGAGACGATTGAGTAGATGATCAAGAGAATATTGAGTGGGTGACTAAAAATTGATTGAGTGGACGATTGAGAGACGATTGAGTAGACAATTGAGTAGACGATCAAGAGAAGATTGAGTGGGTGACTGAAAATTGATTGAGTAGACGATCAAGAGACGATTGAGTAAACAATTGAATGGACGGTCAAGAATGATTAAGTGTACGAGCGAAAATTGATTGAGCAGACGATCAAGAAACGATTGAATAGACAATTAAGTGGGCAATCTAGAGACGTTTAAGTGGACGACCAAAAATTGATTGAGTAGACGATCAAGAAACGATTGAGTAGACAATTGAGTGGACGATCAAGAGACAATTAAGTGGACGACCGAAAATTGATTGAGTGGACTATCAAGAGACGATTGAGTAGATAATTGAGTAGACGATCAGGAGAAGATTGAATGGACGACCAAACATTGATTGAGTGAACGATCAAGAGACGATTGAGTAGGCAATCGAGTAAACGATGAAGAGACAATTGAGTGGACGACTGAAAATTGATTGAGTAGACTATTGAGTAGACGATTGAGTAACATTTTTCCCGTTTCTCCCTTAGAATCCAATGACCCCAGAAACCAACTTCGGGAAGTCTGACTTGTAGAGCAATCTTAGCCAATAGAAACAGAACACCTTGAAATCTTCACAGGGAGATTACTGATACAGAAGGATCATCACAGAATCATTACAGAATCATCACAGAATCATCACAAAATCATTACAGAATCATTACGATCCTTTCTAACACGTTCTCCACTAAAGAATTTTACTTCTCGCGATACCAATCGCGTTCTTCCGAGTCGATGACTTCCACCGTCAAGATCCATCGTCCTCGATCTTTCCACAATTGTTCCACGACTCAAGAATTTCGTTAAATCGCAATTTTTCACCTCCGGGACGGTCTCTCTGAACGCGTGTCGTTCGAACGTACCTGTTTCGAGGGTCATCAATATTTAAGACACCGAATATCGCGATTGTCACCTCGCGCGCGGGTTTCTTCCGGAGTTATCGCAACGAGGAGAGGAAACGAGAGAGGCGGAGGTGCGAACGAGGCCAGCATGTAGAGACGCCTCCACCCGCGGCGTTCCTCTTGTGTCAACACCTTCGACGAACCTTCACGCCACCCTACGGTTAGCCGTACGCCGCACCCCCAAGCGTTTCGTCTCGTCTCGTCTCGTCTCGTCTCGTCTCGTCTCGTCTCGTCTCGTCTGCCCTCGTACTCCCCCTCGTTCTACGCTCCTGAATTCATTCGGACGATAAACATCTTGGCCGCTCCTCGCATAATTCGTCGCGCAGAGGCGCCCATTCACGCGGCCACCGCGCGTTCTCAATGAGTCTTCGAGCATTTGTGAACAGTGACGTCTAGACCTACGCGAGATAGATCATTTTCCACCTTAAGGCTACAACCACCGATGATGGTAGTTTCTATTTATTCTATTGGGTTGTTTGGAAATTTATTTCGTTTTTTTTTTGGTGAAAATGAAACAAGATATTTTTAGGGTGTGTAAATATTTTATTAAACTATATATTCTCCATTTTGGAAAACGAAATGATTTTCTGAACAACCTAATATTGTCTATTAGATCGATTCTATTTGTATCAGGTCGTGTACGTATGGCTACGTACATGAAAGGGCAAATTTTATTTATGAGTGTAGTTGAATTTATTATTTATTATTGAGTTAGTTGTCCATTTCGATAATTCTCCACGATATATTGTAGGCAAAGATTTATTTATTTATTTATTAAACGAGAAAATGCCCTTTATGTTACAAAATTATTAGTACATCGATTAAGTAGATTAAGTATTTAGCACTAGCTATTATTCTTTAACACTAGTCATTAGTGTTGAAGAAATCAATTAGCTTGTAGTATTTGTTGATATTGACTTTGAAAATGTCAAAGAACGAACGAAATACTTTGAAGATTTTCTTTAATTCTTTCTAACTCGAAAACTAAGTTTTTTCGCGTTGCATAAAACCAGACGTGTACTGTGCACTGTTGGGAAAGTGACAAAGGAACACGTGTTACGATTGGTTGTAGTAACTATGCGTATTATTCGTCGAAATGGTTTCTCGTCGATTGGAAGAGGGGAGATCAGAAATATTGCGGAGTAATAGTGGGGGAGAGTCGAAAGTTATCTTCTCTGCCTCTATACCGTCCCATTGACAATCTTTTTAGCGGTGCACAGTACATTCGTGTCGTTTCGAATTTTCTCGTCAGAAACTACTAGAAGAAGTGGAACGTGAAATATTGTGAAGTAATAGTGGAGGAAAGTCGAAAATTATCTTCTTTGCTTCTATACCATCCCATTGACAATCTTTTTAGCGGTGCACAGTACATTCTCGTCATTTAAAATTTTCTCGTCAAAAACTACTAGAAGAGGGAGGACGTGAAATATTACGAAATGAGCGATAGTGGTGGAAAATCGAAGGTTATCTTTCTTGCTTCTGTACTGTCCCGTTGACCATCTTTCCAGCGACGCACAGTACATTTTTATCGTTTAAGATTTTCTCGTTAGAAATGACTAAAAGAGGGGAAACGCGAAATATTGCGAAATGATAGTGGAGAAAAGTCGAAAGTAATCTTCTTTAACTGTGTACCGTTCCGTTGACAATCTTTCCAGCAATGCACAGTACATTCTCGTCATTTAAGATTTTCTCGTTAGAAACAACTAGAAGAAGTGGAACGCGAAATATTGTGAAGTGATAGTAGACGAAAGTCGAAGGTTATTCTCCTTGTCTCTTAAACGCTGACCATCTTTCCAGCGAGGCACAGTACATTTTTGTCATTTCGAATTTTCTCTTTAGAAACGACTAGAAGAAGTGGAACGCGAAATATTGTGAAGTGATAGTAGAGAAAAGTCGAAGGTTATCCTCCTTGCCTCTTTATCGTCCCGTTGACCATCTTTCCAACGACGCACAGTACATTCTCGTCGTTTAAGATTTTCTCTTTAGAAATGACTAAAAGAGGGGAAACGCGAAATATTGTGAAGTAATAGTAGAGAAAAGTCAAAGGTTATCCTCCTTGTCTCTGTATCATCCCATTGACCATCTTTTCAACAGCGCACAGTACATTTTTGTCGTTTCGAATTTTCTCTTTAGAAACGACTAGAAGAAGTGGAACGCGAAATATTGTGAAGTGATAGTAGAGGAAAGTCGAAGGTTATCCTCCTTGCCTCTGTATCATCCCATTGACCATCTTTCCAACGACGCACAGTACATTCTCGTCGTTTAAAATTTTCTCGTCAGAAAGGATCCCGCGTCCCTTCGATGAACACATCTCTCGCGTCGTTAACAGCAAAACATACTTCGGCATAAATCTCACAGTACGATGAACGCGAGGATAAACATCCAAACGCGTAAATAGAGTTTCGATCATAGACGAACTGACTCGGAATACCCTGAAATCGAAAAGAAGTGTCTCGAAATCGAACTCTCGATGGACGGGGCGATCGATCGACTCCGTCCACGGTGAACGTAATTAGGTAAATAGGAATTGGCCACTTAATGCCGATGAATATTCCACCGTGCGAAAAGAAATCATTAACATACAATACGGTGTCAGGCTGTATCGCGTTATACCCCGCGAGGTAAGTCGCTGCATAATGCGCCGTTCGAAGCAATTACAGGATCGCTTATTCAAACGACTTTATCATTCGGAGCTCTACTAAATACTTCGAGAACTCTGCACACGCGCGCGCTATGTAAATTCAAGCGTATCGAGTACGAGTTCGTCACCTCTGTACTCGATGTCGTTCGTCGAGTTTCCGAAAGATCGATCGAGTTCCGGATGTAAACTGTTCCACGGAAAACGAAAAAAACAAAAAAACAAAAAAAAAGAAAAGTAATTATCAATTACGTAGCAATTTATCCGTAGTAAATTATTATCAGAAAATTAAATTAAATTAAATCAGAAAGAGGTTTAATTGTCAATTTAATCTCGTTTAATTTCGAACGCGAAACAATTACCAACGCGACCACTCGCGAGCGTTGTCAAGAGAAATATTCCCCAAGAGAAAATAAAAACAAAAAAAATAATATTCGCGCGACTCTTATCTAACCTCCGTCTCGAATCCACCGATACGAGTCGGTAGGTACCGGTGTGTATTTATCAACGAACGGATATATACGCGGGCGGTGAATTTTTCGTCGCCATAAATCTCGAAACCCCTTGCCGTACACCGTAATATATCGCGCGAGCACGGCAAATGGCCATCTTGTCCCGATTCGGAAACGATGTAACCGTTTAAACCGTGGCGCACAGAGGCCCGAGTTGAGTGGTGGGGGTAGCACGGGGCCTAAGCTGGGGACTCAGCTGTCTTCTCTCGCGCGCGGCGTTTGAAAAAAATTTCGGTCGTTCCGAGCGAAATAATGAAACGTATATCCGGGACACCACCGGGGCCCGTGGACGGGGCCCGGTTACCCCCGTGGAATCGTTCGGGGCCCGAATGTCGCGCGGAGGCACTAAGTGGAAATTGTTGTCAAAAACGGCGGGGTCCCGGGCCCCGTGCGTATACCGGTTCGACGTTACCACCGTGACCGCCGGCTCGTATATTTCGGCGGGCCCCGCGGTACCGGGCCCCCGAGGGGACGTGGGCGTGAGGGAGGGGGGACACACGCATATACACCCGAGCGCGCCGATACGCGCACAGGTCTCTTACCTGTACCCGAGACGGCTATTAGTCTCGTCTCGCGGCAAACAGTCGCGAGCGGTTTACCCGCTCGCCACGGACCACGTACCGCGGATTCGAGACAACCTTTTCCCGCGATGGACGTCGAAGAACCCTTATTGCCCGTTTTCAGGAACGGGGAGCAATTGGGGGAAACACACGCGCGACAACGCGCGGGACTCGATGGTCGCGTTTAAGTCTCCGGACTGGGCCCGATGGACATTTCGGGGGACTTTCGATCGTTATGGAGACAGATGAGTGGTGTTTTTAAAATTTAGAGTGTTTTTGTACTAGTAGCTTAAATTGGACGCGAGTATTTAGTTCAAAAAGAATTTGAATGAATTTTGAATCGTTATGGAGACGAATGAATAGTATTTTTAATGTTTGCACCGTTCTTGTATTAGTAGCTTTAATTGGTATTTAGTCCAAGAAGGTTTGGGGGAATTTTGAATCGTTCTAGGAACAGAATGAATATTTAAAAATTTTTAAATATCGATCTCGATGTAGTAGGAGTATTAGTAGCTTAAATTATGCGCGAGTATTTAGATCCAAAAAATTTCAAAGAATTTTGAATCGTTCTGGAGACAGATGAGTGGTGTTTTTAAAGTTTGCAGCGTTTTTGTATTAGTAGCTTAAATTGGGTGCGAGTATTTAGTTCGGAGAAAAATTTGAATGAATTTTGAATCGTTCTAGAGACGGATGAGTGGTATTTTTAATGTTTGCACCGTTCTTGTATTAGTAGCTTTAATTGGTATTTAGTTCAAGAAGGTTTGAGGAAATTTTGAATCGTTTTAGGGAGAGTATGAATATTTTTAAATTTTGCAATATCGATTTCGGTGTTGTAGGAGTATTGGTAACTTAAATTGGGCGTAAGTGTTTAGTTCAAAAAAAATTTTTGAATGAATTTTGAATCGTTCTAGACACAAATGAGTAGTATTTTTAATGTTTGCACCGTTCTTGTATTAGTAGCTTAAATTGGGCACGAATATTTAGACAAAGAAGGTTTGAGGGAATTTTTAATCGTTCCAGAGACATATGAGTAGTATTTCTAAATTTTGCACCGTTTCTGTATTAGTAGCTTAATTTGTCTATGACTATTTAATCCAAGAAACTTTTAAGAAAGTTTGAATCCTTTTAGTTAAATTGTGCACCAGTATTTAGTCCAAGAAAACTTTAGGACAATTTGAATCATTCTAGAGACAGTATGAATAATATTCTTAAATTTTGCACTGTCCTCATATTGTAAAAAAAAATTTCAAAAAATTTTGAATCATTCTAGAGACAAAATGAGTAAGAATTTTTAAATTATGCACTATCCCCATGTTACAAAAATAACAATAGCTCAAATTATTCGCAAGTATTTACTCCAAAAAAAAATTCAAAGAATCTCGAATCGTTCTAGAGACAAAATAAGTAGGAATTTTTAAATTTTGCACTATTCCTATGTTACAAAAATAACAATAGCACAAATTATACACAAGTATTTACTCCAAAAAAAAATTCAAAGAATTTCGAATCATTCTAGAGACAAAATGAGTATTTTTAAATCGTCTACACTGGTTTTTCATCAAAAATTTCAAGTTTGAATCGTTCTAGGGACAGAACAGATATTCCAAAAGTTTCACACTAAATTATTCAAAAGAAACCATACGTATTTTCACTTTTAACCTCATCTCAATTATCTCCACAGATACACAAACTTAACTCAACACCTACAAATAGAAAAATTCTCTCATCCAAAACTAACAAAAACTGTCAAAAATATTAGTCTCCTTTACACCGACAAAGCTCTAAACAAACCACCAGTACCCATTTAATCGCCTCAGCAGCCAACAATAACGCTCCCAGCCCTCTTCACATTCCCTCAAACCACCCTCCCCATATTTCTCAATAACCGAGGTTTCGATCCGCTTTAAATACCCATACCTACATACCCTCGCGTGAAGAACTCGAGACTTCCAACCGAGTATTACCAACCCCGTGTACACGATACTGTAACGACGCTCCTGTCACGTAATAACTAAGTATTTGATCCAAAAAATGTTGATCTCCAACGGGAGATCGAACTCTGTATTATTTTCTTCTGTATTCCACTTTAATAGCGGTACCTTTGGTCACAGATTCGTGCGGATCTGATCACGGATCAAGACTGATCTGTCTCCTATGTGTCTGGTTTTTATATCTGTCCTGAGTGTCCTGCGTTGCGTAAGGAGTGCGTCATTATGGGAACGGAAAGAGTCTGATGAATTCTTATTGGAACGTATGCAAAAGGAATTTCGGTTATCAGCGGTCAGTCGTATGAAATGTCATGCGTTGTTATGGAAACGTTGAAATGTCTTGCGTTGTTATCCTAGCGGAGAGAGTCTAATGCGTTGTTATTGGAACCTGTGCGAAGAGGAATGTTATCGGTTTTTGGTATAGTTACACTCCCGTCAATTTTCAAACACCACGAGTGCACAGTTCCCAAACTGTTACACCCCGTCCCTACCACCAAAGAGTTTCATATCCCCCTGCATGGCAAAAGTCGCGGGCAGTAGAGGAACCGTAGTCCCGTTCGTAAAAGTGTCACGGGTTTTTTGACGAACGCCAGAGCCGGTCCCTCTGTAAATACCTCGTAGAGTAGCGTAACCTCTCTCCGTGTCCTCTGTCCGGGCACCTCCCTCGTTCGTAGCCGGGCAATAAAGTCGTATTGTTTTTGCGGCGTTTGCGTTGCTTTAACGCCCGGGCAATATAACCTTAACGACTCTCGGCGGTGGCGAGCAGTGCCGATCGTAGCCGAGACGAGCAGCGGTGAGGGTACACGGGCCGAGCGGTGAAGAGCGACGGATAAAGAGGCCCGGGAGAGGTCCCAGTGACTTTGTGCCCAATACGGCGCCAAGAACCTTCGCAGATCCCGGTGCACCATGGGACCGTCGGACGTTGTACATCGTCGGACGGTCCATGGGTCCGGATGCGGCGGGGATATACCTCTCCTCGTATACACCGAACCGACCCAACCCACCCGTTAGACCCTCGTAAAATTTTTTCTCGATCCTTTTGGCCCGATCCTCTACGGAGCAAACGGTCCGCTACAGCTTCGACGTCCGAGGATTTAATTTGGGCGACTACGTTCTCGTTCCACGGTTCCCTTCCCCCCCGTTCCTACCATACCCCTTGGTCGCTCTTTGTCTCTCGCTCGCTCGTACGTTCCGCGACCGTTTCTCCCTTGTCTCTCGATCCTTATCCCGATGGTTTATCATCATATCCGCTGCTCGCCGTCAGCGAAAAGAGAGAAAGAAAGAAAGACAGAGAGAGAGATAAACAGAATGTGTGTGTATATGTGCGCAAGGTATACCGAACGGACCACGCAGGTTCGTTTTATCGAGACGGTCGAACCGTGGGTCCTTCGCGAGGATTAATGCCGCGTTATTAATAAAAATCTTGGCGACTAGTTGCCCCGGAGCCGACGATCGTCGTCGCGCGAGAACCATCGTTCTCGAACGGGTCGGCAGGTGGAACCTCGATCGGAATGCGTTCGCCGAGATCTCTTCTCTTCTTCTTTTTTCTTTTTTCTTTCGTTTCTTCGGTACGGTCCTGGCCCGTTCTCGGGACAACGCGGTTTTCTCTCATCTCTCTCTCTCTCTCTCTCTCTCTCTCTCTCTCTCTCTCTCTCTCTCTCTCTGTTCCTCGTAATTATCGAGTTTAAGGGGGCCCCACGGTGAATCGGTTCGTAAAGAGGACTGTTACGCGAGGGCCCGCGGGACCGCTACCTTATCGTCTTTACCTCTCGTTATCTGCGAGTACAGAAGGTGTTAATTAAAACAAAAAGAAAGAACGACTGAACGAGCGCGAGCCCGCGCTCTCGTACTTATCGTGTCGCCTTAAGTCGTTTATCTCGTCAACGGCTGTCCGCCGTGTAAACATTATTGACGCGATAATGCCGCCCGTCCCATTGAGCTTTCCGACGATTTTCCCGCGCCTTCGTGCCGAACGATGGCGCTACGGAACGATCCAGCACGCGTCCCACGATTCTTTCGTTCGTCGACACCGGCACGTAACGTCGCTTCGGAGATATCTACGGACTTTTACGACCGGCCTGTCTATTTTACGTCCAACGGTGGTCGCGATAACGCTCGACGATGACTCCGTTAGAGGGCCGGTGGATCGCGGCGTGCGCGAGCCGGGAAATTTATTCCGGAGTGTATTGCAAGCGTGTCCGACGTGAATCGCTCGTCAACGATCGAGACGTTGGTGGGTCGCCTCGACGAAGACGATGAGAACGTCAATGATGACAAATTTTACAATTTTTGATGTATTGTGGGTCCGTGGATTTGAATTTGAATTTCAAGAATTTTCGAGGTGATTTTCCTACGTTTCGTAAGGAAACGGTTGTGGAAAACGACGATCGGTGCAACGCGAAACGTTTATGCGACGAGATACGAGGGAACTCGTAGCTTTTTGTTTTTAGAGTATCTGTGAATCGAGAAATGGGAGGAAATGATTGGGGAACGTCGAATGAGTAAGTGTGAATGGATATTGAGTAGATGATCGAGTGATGATTATGAGATTATTGAGAGACTATCTAGGAATGATTGAGTAGACGATTGGAGTAGATGAGTAGATTGAGTAGATGATCGAGTGATAATCGCGAGACAAATTGAATAGACAATTGAGTAAATGAATAGATCAAGTAGATTGAAGAGACGATCGAGGAAAGATTAAGTAGACGATCGAGTGATAATTGAGAGACTATCGAGAAAAATTGAGTAGGCAATTGGGTAGATGAGTAGATCAAGTAAATTGAATAGACGATCGAGTGATAATCGCGAGATAATTGAGAGACTATCGAGGAAAGATTGAGTAGACGATCGAGTGATAATCGCGAGACAATTGAGAGACTATCGAGAAAAATTGAGTAGACAATTGAGTAAATGAGTAGATCAAGTAGGTTGAGTAGAGGATCGAGTAATAATTGAGATGCTATCGAGACAAATTGAGCAGACGGTTGAGTGATAATCACGAGACAATTGAAAGACTAGCGAGAAACGATTGGAGTAGATGAGTAGATCAAGTAGATTGAATAGACGATCGAGTGATAATCGCGAGATAATTGAGAGACTATCGAGGAAAGATTGAGTAGACGATCGAGTGATAATCGCGAAACAATTGCAACACTATCGAGAAAAATTGTGCAGACAATTGTGTAAATGAATAGATCAAGTAGATTGAGTAGACGATCGAGTAATAATTGAGAGACTATCGAAAAAATTGAGTAGACGATCGAGTGATAATCACAAGACAATTGAAAGACTATTGAGAAAAACTGAATAGACAATTGAGTAAACGAGTAGATCAAGTAGATCGAGTAAACGATCGAGTGATAATCGTGAGACAATTGAGAAACTATCGAGAAAAAATTGAGTAGACCATAGAGACGATTGAGTATATATTACAATTTTTGAATACACTGGGCCCAGAGATTTGAATTTTGATTAAATTAAATGGATACATTGAATACATGATTGGACACATATATTAAATATACACATAAAAAAGTATATACGTTAAATATATACGTAAAATGTACATATTTACATTATTAAACACATAGGTTAAATATATACGTAAAGAGTACACGCATCATGAAACCCATACGTACGTACGAATTTTAATGTCGCCGCTCGGTACCACTCGAAGCCATTAAAGCGGTTTTACGACCTTCCAGAGACTAAAGAGCAGCCCTGACTCCGTTGCTCCGTGCTCTGCGAACGAAATTTGGATCCGGACTGGCCAACGAATAGAAAAACTCGGTGAACGTCGCGCCGCGACGACCCAGAAAAAAAAAACTGCACCTCGAGTATTTGGCGCGGTTACCGCGACGAATCACGAATACGGTTTCCGTGCTCGGCTCGCGGAACGCTCCGCTCGGTTTCCGATGACTTGGAGTACAAAGTCGTGGAGTCGTCAATAAGGGCTTGGAGCGACGTTTCGACCGATCGATCCTACTTTCTCGATACTTGCGCGTCCCGACGTCGATTCTTTCAAACGCTTACAGATCTAATCGAGTGAAAATAGTATCCGATGTACAGTCAATCTAGTCGAGTGGAAGTAGTTTGTAGTATACAGAGAATGATCGAGTGATTGTCGCGAGATAATTGAGAAACTATCGAGGGAAGATTGAGTAGACGATCGAGTGACAATCGGGAGAGAATTGTAAGACTATCGACAAAAATTGAGTAGACAATTGAGTAAATGAGTAGATCGAGTAGATTGAGTAATAATTGAGAGACTATCGAGAAAAATTGAGTAGATGGTTGAGTGATAATCGCGAGACAATTGAAAGACTATCGAGAAAAATTGAGTAGACAATTGTGTAAATGAGTAGATCAAATAGATTGAGTAATAATTGAGAGACTATTGAGAAAAATTGAGTAGATGGTTGAGTAATAATCGCGAGACAATTGAAAGACTATCGAGAAAAATTGAGTAGACAATTGAGTAAATGAGTAGATCAAGTAGATTGAGTAGTAGTATTACTCGATCTTAGTGAAAATAGTCTCTAATATACAGTCGATCTAATCGTAGTGGTAATAGTCTGTAATATACAGTCGATCTAGTCATTGTGAAAATAGTCTCTAATATATAGTCGACCTAGTCGAATAAAGATAGTCTGTAATATACAGTCAATCTAATCCAGTGAAAATAGTCTCTAATATGCAGTCGATCTAATCGTAGTGGAAATAGTTTGGAATATACAATCAATCTAATCGTTGTGGAAATAGTCTGTAATATATAGTCGATCTAGTCGAGTAATAATAGTCTGTAATATACAGTCAATCTAATTCAGTAAAAATAGTCTCTAATATACAGTCAATGTAGTCGTGTGGAAATAGTCTCTAATATATAGTCGATCTAATCGTAGTGGAAATAGTCTGTAATATAGTCGAGTAAATATAGTCTGTAATATACAGTCAATCAGGTCGAGTGGAAATAGTCTCTAATATAAACTCGCTCTAGTCGAGTGAAAATAGTCCGGAATATACATAACGTATGTAAAATACGGAATCAATTTTCCAGAACACTTGTCTCGAAAGAATTCATCTCTCGAGACGTCACCACCGCAGTGTCGCCACCTAGCACGGAAATATTAATCACCGAGCAACCCGACGTATCACCGGTGTAACATCGCGAGATCCTTTATTTTCTCCTCCCGTCTAATCGATCGTGATCCTCAGAGCGTATACGATATTCCCTTTCGCGTTCTACCATAATTCCATTATTTATTACCCCGAGTCTAAAATCGTTCCCACTGCCGATACCCATCCGTTATTCGCCTCGTTTTACAATCGCCCCGGAAACCACTTTACCACGGTGTCTCTCGAGTTTCAAAAATCGTCTCTCGAATTACCCATTGCTTGCGGAAAATTCTCAACAGAAAACATTTTAAGACACATGAATGTATATTTTATGCACAGTCCCAAAAATTGTTTCTTGAATTACACTCTCCTCGCGGAAAATTCTCAACGAAAAATATTTTAAGACACATGATTGTACATTTTACACTTAGTCCCAAAAATCGTCTCTCGAATTACCCATTGCTTGCGGAAAATTCTCAACGAAAAATGTTTTAAGATACATGATTGTACATTTGACGTACAGTCCCAAACATGGTCTCTCAAATTACCTTCTCCTCGCGGAAAATTCTCAACGAAAAACATTTTAAGACACATGATTGTACATTTTACACTTAGTCCCAAAAATCGTCTCTCGAATTACAATCTCCTCGCGGAAAATTCTCAACAAAAAACATTTTAAGACACATGACTACATTTTACTTACAGTCCCAAAAATTGTCTCTCAAATTACCCTCTCCTCGTGGAAAATTTTCAACGAAAAACATTTTAAGATACATGAATGTACGTTTTACACTTAGTCCCAAACATGGACTTAGTCCCAAACATGGTCTCTCGAATTACCCTCTCCTCCTGGAAAATTCTCAATGAAAAACGTCTCAAGACACAGGACTGTACATTTTACACCTAGTCCCAAAAATTGTCTCTCAAATTACCCTCTCCTTATGGAAAATTCTGAACGAAAAACATTTTAAGACACAGGACTGTACATTTTACCCACAGTCCCAAAAATTGTCTCTCAAATTACCCTCTCCTCATGGAAAATTCTGAACGAAAAACATTTTAAGACACAGGACTGTACATTTTACCCACAGTCCCAAAAATTGTCTCTCAAATTACCTCACGGAAAACTCTCAACGAAAAACGTTTCAAGACACACGACTGTATATTTTACGTACAGTCCCAAAAATTATCTCTCAAATTATGCTCTCCTCATGGAAAACTCTCAACGAAAAACATTTTAAGACACATGACTGTACATTTGACGTACAGTCCCAAAAATCGTCTCTCGAATTCCCCTCTCCTCACGGAAAATTCTCAACAAAAAACACTTGAAGTCACACGACTCTACATTTTACCCACAGTCCCAAAAATCGTCTCGAGACCCACGACCGAGCGTTCCACGCCCAGCCCTCTCGTTAAACGCATTGGTTCCCGCGGAAAGGATCCGCGCGTTAATTGACAGCAGGTGGATGCGAAAGCGGCCGGAATCTCGCGATCGCGAATAATAACGATCTCGCGTTACGGTACGATATATAGGAGTTATCGCGTTCCGTGGGACCGAGATAGCTCCGAAGAGAAAGGACAGAGGAGCCTCTGGTTGGGGAGGGGGGAGTAGAGTGGTGCTCCACCCGTAAAGCGGATAGAGTCTCTCTCTCTGGTTCTCTGGTTCCTCGTGTATATGCTAATGCGAGACGAATGTCTCCTCCTGTACACCCTCCTCGTCCTCTCGCCACGAAGAGACGGTGTCTTGTGCCTCGGTACGGTGTGTCGACGACTTAGGAGGATGCGTTACCTCGTGGGCGTGTTTGTTCCTCTAAACTCTCCGCAGCGGGGCGGCTGCAGTTGCAACAGATTTCTCCTCTCCTCCTCCACCTCCCCCCTCTCTCGTTCCTCTACTCTCTCTCTCTCACGAGTCCTCGTCCCGACGTTGCTCCTCCTTTCGTGCAATCGATTGCCTATCGACACCGCGATAGATTAGTCGGAATTATCGTGATACGTGGCCGGTACCACGGTCAGCGCCGACAACCGGCTCGCGGAGAAAAAGAAACCGGGCGGATACAAGCGGTTCTACGCTCGAGGGAAAAGAAGATCCGTTTCGAGCGCGGACGTCTCGAAATTATTACACGCCCGGCGCGCGAGCCTGCCGCCGTAGATTAGCTGAAATTATGGCGGATAAGTCCGACCGATCGATCGGTAAGCCGCTCCTCCGCGAGGACGCAATGCTGGCGCCGATCGGGCATGTTCAAACGGATGCGACAATCGCGCGAAAAGTGGCCAATGTTCGACGATCGATGGTCGATGGTACTTTTTAACTTTAGGACTATCAAAGGGGACCATTGGACCTGAACTATTCGATTTAAAATTAGTCGATTATTGACTGTGTCTTGTCTACTGTATTCGTGGTCTATGTTAGTAAAATTAGTCGATTATTGACTGTGTTTTGTCTACTGTATTCGTGGTCTATGTTAGTAAAATTATTCGATTATTGACTGTCTTGTCTACTCTATTCGTGGTCTATGTTAGTAAAATTAGTCGATTATTCACTGTGTCTTGTCTACTGTATTCGTGGTCTGTGTTAGTTATAGCACTGGGACTACAAAGGGTAGATTGTACCTGTTTCGAACTTTTTTTAAAAAATTACTTGATGAGTAATAGTGTCTTTGTCCTCTATATTTGTGGTCGATGGTACTTTCTAACATCAGGACTATCAAAGGGGACCATTCGACCTGAACTATTCGATTTAAAATTAGTCGATTATTGACTGTGTCTTGTCTACTGTATTCGTGGTCTATGTTAGTAAAATTATTCAATTATTGACTGTGTTATGTCTACTGTATTCGTGGTATATGTTAGTTTTAGCAATGAAACTACCAAAGGGTAGATTCTACCTGTTTTGAACTTTTTTTTTTTAAATTACTCGATTAGTAATTGTGTCTTTGTGCTCTATATTTGTGGTCGATGTTAGCGAATAGTCGATGTTACTTTTAATAATAGAACTACCAAAGGGGAGATTGAATCTGAACAAACTTCTTTTTAAAATTACTTAATTATTAACTGTATCTTTGTCCACAATATTCGTGGTCGATGTTACTTTTAGCTCTAGAACTATCAAAGGAGTCGATTGAACCTGATCAATTTTTTTTTTTTAAATTACCTAATTATTAACTGTATCTTTGTCCACAATATTCGTGATTTATGTTAGCAAATGGTTAATGTTACTTTTTAAAATTACTTAATTATTCACTTGTCTTTGTCCACAATATTCGTGGTCTATGTTACTTTTAGCTCTAGAACTACCAAAGGGGTCGATTGAACCTGATCAAACTTCTTTTTAAAATTACTTAATTATTAACTGTATCTTTGTCCACAATATTCGTGGTTTGTGTTAGCAAATGGTCAATGTTACTTTTTAAAGTTACTTAATTATTCACTTGTCTTTGTCCACAATATTCGTAATCTATGTTATTTTTAACACTAGGACTACCCAAGGAAGTCAATTGGACTTAAACAAACTTCTTTTTAAAATTACTTAATTATTAATCATATCTTTGCCTACAATATTCATAAACAATTACTAAAATAGACAACTAACAATACTGGTAAAAATTTTCCCCTCCATGTTGCTATTACGCGCCGTTAAAATTACTTAATTATTAACTGTGTCTTTGTCCACAATATTCGTGGTCTATGTTACTTTTAGCTCTAGAACTATCAAAGGGGTCGATTGAACCTGATAAAATTTTTTTTTTAAATTACTTAATTATTAACTGTGTCTTTGTCCACAATATTTGTGATCAATGTTATTTTTATAATAAATTTAAAATGTTAAAATTTCCAAGCTGACATTCCAACCCTCGAAAAAAGTACATTTCCTGCACACATTCCAACACCGACGACTTCTCCTTCAAAGTGCGACAGTTCGATGAAAAAAAATCGTACGATAACTTTCTCTAGCTCGTTGCAAAGAGGAAACTTCCCCCTTGGAGCTAGTCCCGCAACGAATCGCGAGAAAAATTCACCGCACCCCGTGAATAAAGAAACCATCTTTCCTTCGCTCTCGCGACGACGCGTTCACGAATCTTCGCGGTGGTCGGTTATCCGGGAAAATGGCGCGCGAATTTTCACAGTTATCGATCAGTCCCGCGTAACTACCGCGATGGAACGCAATTAAACGCCGAGGCGTACTCGGTAACGAAACTTTTCGACGTCGTGGCACCGGGAACGATCTGTTCCACGTCGCGTTTCCAACGACGAACGAGAACGAAAGACGGAACACGGGCGTAACGTCGGTAAGAACCGTGGATGGTACAACGGAGTTAAATGTCTGAGGTTTCCCCGGGAGAGCAACAAACGCGGGGTGGAGTAGACGGGAACCGCGCCGCGGCGATTCCACCGCGCCGAGAATTCGTAACACGTGTATTCCGGTGGTTTATGGTGATTAGTAGTTTACGGGAGACATTTCCGTTGTCTGGAATCGTTCCTGGGCTCCCTGCGACCGACCCATTCTTACCGTTAGTTACTCGATTCCGCTTCCAGCCTCCGCTTGTATCCTCCCTTTCTCGGAACTCCGCTCGAGTACCGGGCGACGAGCTACGCTCGTGGATCGCTGCCAAACGTGAACGTTCTTATCGTCGAGGTTCGGGGAAAAAATTACTTCCGCGAGCTATTCGACGAGGGAAAGTCGATGACTGGGTATAAATACGATTCGTCGGGTACAGAGACGGTATTTTTTATTCGAGTTCAACCATTGTAAATACAATTTGTCGGGTACAAAGATGGTATTTTTCGTTCACTTTGAACGGTTGTAAATACGATTCGTCAGGTACAAAAATGGTATTTTTCGTTCTCGTTCAACGATTGTAAATACGATTTGTCGGGTACAGAGATGGTATTTTTCGTTCTCGTTCAACGATTAAAATACGATTCGTCGGGTACAAAGATGGTATTTTTCACTCTCGTTCAACGATTGTAAATATTAGGGGGACCGGAAAGTAATGTCGTTTCCTTACATTAAATTCAAACACATAAATTTTTAACGAGTTTTTATTTTTAATCAATGATATAATCACCCTCATTATCAACAACCTTTTGCCATCTAGTGTGCAAATTTTCAATGCCGGATCGATAAAAATCAATTGGTTTTTGAGCAAAATATACAGAGATGGCATTTTGAATATCATCCAAATTTGCAAATCTTTTGCCACTTAGAAAGTGTTGAAGCGATCGCAATAAATGGAAATCCGATGGTGCAACATCGGGCGAGTATGGTGGGTGAGGCAGTACCTCCCACCCCAATTCATTAATTTTTGCCAAGGTTCGTCTTGCGCAGTGCGGTCTTGCATTATCGTGTTGCAGAATAACGCCTTTTCTGTTGACAATCGCTGGCCACTTTTCAATTAAAGATTTATTTACACGATCTAATTGTTCACAGTAAAGGTCTGCATTCACAGTCTGTCCAGGTTTCAGCACTTCAAAATGAACAACGCCGCGAATATTCCACCAAACACACAAAAGGGCCTTTTTGGGGTGTAAACCTGGCTTAGCAGTACTTTGTGGCGATTCATTTGGAGAGAGCCACTGCCTTTTGCGTTTTGGATTATCATAAAGAACCCACTTTTCATCTCCGGTGATCAAGCGATCAAAAAACGCTTCTGTATTGTGCCGTTGAAGCAATAAGTTGCATGTGGTGGATCGGTTAGCCTTGTTCTCTTCGGACAGATTATGCGGGACCCAAACACCTGCTCTGCTTACTTTCCCAATCTGCTGCAAATGTTCTTGGATGGTCGACCAAGGTTGGTTAAGACTGTTTGACAATTCCTCGATTGTCTGACACGGATTTGCTTCCACTTCCGCACTTAACACGTCATTGTCTAACGTTGTTGGTCTTCCTGATCGATACGAGTCGGAAAGATCAAAATTACCGGATTTGAACTTGGAAAACCACCTTTGGCATTTACGAACGTCTAATGCATTTGGATAAACATCGCAAATGTTTTTGGTAGCAACTGTTGCGTTACTACCCTTGCGAAACTCAAAAAGCATGCAATGCCGGATATGTACCTCTTCTGGTATTTGGCTGGCCATTTCACCCAAAATTGTAAAGAAAAATTTTAAATTTAATTATTTACAACTAAACAAGTCACTATAACCTCAGAATGTCTTTGCTACGACTTTAATGTACACAATGAGCTGACAAATGACAATCAAATAGTGACATGCGCAGAAACGACATTACTTTCCGGTCCACCTAATACTATTCGTAAAGATGGTATTTTTCATTCGCGTTCAACGATTGTAAATACGATTCGTCGGGTACAGAGATAGTATTTTTCGTTCACTTTGAACGATAGTAAATACAATTCGTCAGGTACGGAGATAGTATTTTTCGTTTTCGTTCAACGATTAAAATACGATTCGTCGGGTACAAAGATGGTATTTTTCGTTCTCGTTCAACGATTAAAATACGATTTGTCGGGTACAGAGATGGTATTTTTCGTTCATTTTGAACGATTGTAAATACGATTCGTCAGGTACAGGGATAGTATTTTTTGTTCTCGTTCAACGATTAAAATACAATTTATCGGGTACAAAGATGGTATTTTTCGTTTTCGTTCAACGATTGTAAATACGATTCGTCAGGTACCAAGATGGTATTTTTCGTTCACTTTGAACGATTGTAAATACGATTCGTCGGGTACAGAGATAGTATTTTTCGTTCACTTTGAACGATTGTAAATACGATTCGTCAGGTACAGAGATAGTATTTTTTGTTCTCGTTCAACGATTAAAATACAGTTCGTCGGGTACAAAGATGGTATTTTTTACTCTCGTTCAACGATTGTAAATACTATTCGTAAAGATGGTATTTTTCATTCGCGTTCAACGATTGTAAATACGATTCGTCGGGTACAGAGATAGTATTTTTCGTTCACTTTGAACGATTGTAAATACAATTCGTCAGGTACGGAGATAGTATTTTTTGTTCTCGTTCAACGATTAAAATACAGTTCGTCGGGTACAAAGATGGTATTTTTCACTCTCGTTCAACGATTGTAAATACTATTCGTAAAGATGGTATTTTTCATTCGCGTTCAACGATTGTAAATACGATTCGTCGGGTACAGAGATGGTATTTTTCGTTCACTTTGAACGATTGTAAATACAATTCGTCAGGTACGGAGATAGTATTTTTCGTTTTCGTTCAACGATTAAAATACGATTCGTCGGGTACAAAGATGGTATTTTTCGTTCTCGTTCAACGATTAAAATACGATTTGTCGGGTACAGAGATGGTATTTTTCGTTCATTTTGAACGATTGTAAATACGATTCGTCAGGTACAGGGATAGTATTTTTTGTTCTCGTTCAACGATTAAAATACAGTTCGTCGGGTACAAAGATAGTATTTTTCACTCTTGTTCAACGATTGTAAATACGATTCGTAGAGATGGTATTTTTCATTCTCGTTCAACGATTACTATATAAATACAATTCGTCAGGTACAAAAATGGTATTTTTCGTTCTCGTTCAACGATTGTAAATACAATTCGTCGGGTACAGAAATACTATAGTATTTTTCGTTCTCGTTCAACGATTGTAAATACCATTCGTCGAGTACAAAGATGGTATTTTTCGTTCACTTTGAACGATTGTAAATACAATTTGTCAGGTACGGAGATAGTATTTTTCGTTTTCGTTCAACGATTAAAATACGATTCGTTGGGTACAAAGATGGTATTTTTCGTTCTCGTTCAACGATTAAAATACGATTTGTCGGGTACAGAGATGGTATTTTTCGTTCATTTTGAACGATTGTAAATACGATTCGTTGCGTACAGAGATAGTATTTTTTCATTAGCGTTGAACTTATGTCGATAATGGATTTCTTCTCTTTTTCTTTGGGTTAGGTCTGGGTTAGGTAGGCTTTTTCTTTCGGTAGTTGAGGGAGTACTTTTTTTATATTAAAAGTGTCTGGCATTGCTCGATTGCTTGGAAAATACACGTGGAAAGAGAAGACCGAGTTTGCAATCGGAGAACGAACGTTCGCGAATGTTTCTTGCGTCAGATGAGTATAGAGAATTATGAAATTAGGAATTATTGAAGAAAATAAATATTCTTACGTTAAATGGATAGAATCCAGGGGTAGAAGGATCGTGAAAATGCTTTTTGTAATTTTCTGTGTTAAACTTAGCGTCGAAGAAGATCGAGATGCAATTGTAAAGAATCTTTTGGAAGAAATACTATAGCGATGAGGGTATTTTTTACAAGATATTTTGTACACTTTACTCTTGGAAAAAATGAAGTAAGAATCTTTAGTACGGATCGGGAGTGTCTTACGTGAGAAATCTCAGGGATAGAAAGATCACAGTATTGGTCGACGAGTAGAAGATCGAGATGCAACTGCAATGTATCTTTTAGAAGAAATTACCATGACGATAAGTGTATTTTTTACAAGATATTTTTTAGACTTTTTGGGGTCTCTTTACGCTTAGTAAGGATGAAGTAAGAATCAGTAGCACGTATCGTGAGTGTCCTATGTGAGAAATCTCAGAGATATAAAGATCACAGTATTGGTCGACGAGTAGAAGAAGATCGAGATGCAATTGTAAAGAATCTTTTGGAAGAAATTACCATGGCGTTAAGTGTATTTTTTACACTTTTTGGGGTCTCTTTACGCTTAGTATGAATGAAGTAAAAATCAGTAGCAAGGATCGAGAATGCCCTACTTGTAGACACTAATTTCTATTTCCCAATAGAAAAATCTCAGGGATAGAAAGATCACAGTATTGGTCGACGAGTAGAAAAAAAATCGAGATGCAACTGCAATGTATCTTTTGGAAGAAACTATCACAGCCATGAATGTATTTTGTACCAGACATTTTTTACACATTTTGGGATCTCTTTACATTTACTAAAAATGAACTAAGAATCAGTAGCACAGGTCAGGAGTGTCCTACTCGAGAGATCTCAGTATCTCGACAAATAGATACTTTCAAAGTGTATATTATCCCTCTCGTCGACGAAATCCTCAACGATGGCTACCATTGGTGTATTCTCGAGTTGAATTGTCGAGTTGCGAGAACGCGGTGTACTCCAGCCGATCGAGTGACAAAAATTCGAGCCAGGTTGCTTCTCACCGAGAACAGAACCGGGAAATCGACGCGGGTGGCTCTCTTTGAAGATTCAATTTCTCGAGAGTGATATCGGGTCGTGGTGGTCGCGCATGGAGATACGAAACCTCGCGTCGAACCTCGAGGTCGAGTTTGCTCGTAAACGTCAGCAAGATTGAGATTCCGGGAAACTATGACAACCGAATAGTTTCGGTGTGTTGGAACGACGGGGGCGGGCATCTCCTAATTATCAGCACGACGCGCGGCTCGGCGTCGGATGACGGGTGTATCCGGGTCGGACTCTGGAGACTGTTAAATGTTTACCCGACACCGATGTGGACGCCAGCGGGTTAGCGCCAGATTATCGTGACACGGTTTCAACGGCTCTCGGGTTCGGAAGGTTATGTTTTCGTGTAATAGGATTCCAATGCTCGCGTTTACGTACGTCGTGGAACAACGGGGGGAAAAAAATATGTACTCTCGAGATAGCCGCGTCGCTGATTTTCCAAGCGCTCCCGGAGCGTCTCCAGTGACATCCCCGTGGAATTCCACGTACCTCGTCCCGTTCGTGGACAACACGGACCGTTCTTATTCGTGAAACGCGAAAATTTCAAAGCTTGAACGCTGGAGGTCTTCTGCTCGGAGATCGTAAGCCGAGAAACGGGAAAAAATTTCTACTCTCGAGTGGAGAAAAGAATATATAGTCTCACCTACTTTCGAGCAGAGAAAAGAATGTACACTCTCACCTACTCTCGAGTAGAGAAAAGAATATATAGTCTTATCTACTCTCGAGTAGAGAAAAGAATGTATACTCTCACCTACTCTCGAGTAGAGAAAAGAATATATACTCTTATCTACTCTGGAGTAGAGAAAAGAATATATAGTCTTATCTACTCTCGAGTAGAGAAAAGAATATATACTCTCACCTACTCTCGAGTAGAGGAAAGAATATATAATTTCACCTACTCTTGAGTAGAGAAAAGAATATATACTCTCACCTATTTTCGAGTAGAGAAAAGAATATATACTTTCACCTATTTTCGAGTAGAGAAAAGAATATATACTTTCACTTATTTTCGAGTAGAAAAAAGAATATCTACTCTCACCTATTCTCGAGTAGCCACGTCGACGATTTTCCATAATTTCCAGAGACATCCGCGTGGAATTCCAAGTTCCTTGTTTCGTTCGTGGAGAACTCTGACTATTTTTATTCGTAAAATGCGAAGAATCTAAAGTACGATCGCTGAAAATCTCTGTATCTACTCTCGAGTAGTCAATACCTACTCTCGAGTAGACACGTCGTCGATTTTCCATCTTCACGAGAGACATCCGTGTAGAATTCCACCTTCCTTGTTTCGTTCGTGGACAACTCGGATCATTCTTATTCGTGAAACGCGAGAAACTTAAAATACGATCGCTGAAGACATCTGTATCTACTCTCGAGTAGCCACGTCGCCGATTTTCCATTTTCTCAAGAGACATTCGCATGGAATTACTCATTCCTCGTTTCGTCCGGGAACAACTCGGTCTATCTTTATTCGTGAAAGGCAAAAATCTTAAAACACGATTGCTAAGGGCTCTACTCGAGTTCGTAAGTCCATAAATAGAAAAAAATATCTATTCTCGAGTAGAGAAACAAATATCTACTCTCACATTGCCGATTTTCCATCTTCTGGAGAGACATCCGTGTGAAATTCCTCGTCCCTCGTTACGTTCATGGAAAATTCGAAAATCTTTACTCGTGAAAAACAAAAATCTTAAAACACGACCGTCGGAGGCTCTACTCGATATTGTAAGTCAAGAAATAGAGAAAAATATCTGCTCTTGAGTAGAGAAAAAAATATCTACTCTTGAGTAGAGAAAACAATACCTACTCTTGAGTAGAGAAAACAATACCTACTCTTAAGTAGAGAAAACAATACCTACTCTTGAGTAGAAAAAAAATACCTACTCTTGAATAGAGAAAAAAGTATCTACTCTCGCGTCACCGATTTTCCATCTTCTCAAAAGACATCCACGTAGAATTCCTCGTTCCTTATTTCCTTCATGGACAACTCGGTCCTCTTCACTCACTTCGCGCAAGAATCCTAAAACACGATCTTTGAAAATCTCTGCTCGATATCGCAAATCTCGCAACGGAACAAACTACCTACTCTCTAGTATCCAGGTCTACGATTTTCCAAGCGTACCCGAAGTGTCTCAATAGACACATCCGAGTGGTGATCCTCGTCCCTCGTCTAGTTCGCGGCCAACTCGCCTCTCCTCGCTCTTGAAACGGGAAACTGTCGAAATACGATCGTTGTAAGAGGTCCGCTCGATATCGAGCGTTCCTCCACGGTCGGTGGAAAGCGTGTCGCAACACGTGCTGAACGCATGTTTCCGCAAGCTGGAAGCTTCTCGTGCGCTTGGCCACCGTTCGTTCCACAGTGCCGAGCAACAAAAGAGGTCAAGTCGCGGGACACTCGCTGTCAAACTAAACATTGACCACACACCGGTGCCGAGGGGCCCACCTCCCCCTCCCGCTCGGTGTCCTCGCGGCGCGGCATGGGACGGTGTTATGTTTCGAGCTTCGTTACATCCCCACGGATACGTGAGAACACAGAGAGGTCGTAAGGGGCTGCGCGCAGTCGCCGTACGTCCGTCCGTCCGTACGTTCGTCGTCCTGTCATTTATCTGGCGCGCGGAGAGAGAGAGAGAACCGGGAAGGACCAAAGGGGGCTGGATCGACGAGTCCTCGTGATTGATCGGCAGCAACGCCTCGACGACTAGCTGGCGTCGTTCCGCTCCACCCTGCGTCTCTCTCCTCGAGGAGGAAATTCGGTACTTCCGATGCTCGACTGGATACCTACACCTTTCGACGAAACCCTAATTCGAGGTTATTTAAGACGCGCCACTGTCACGCGAATTAATCTTACCGTCTATTCGAGGGAACGCGCAAAAATTCCTCATCTTTCAGCTTAGAATTCCTTTCATCGATTCGAATTTTTCCCGCGCAAAAAGCTACCATTCTCATTCGATTTGTTTGGATTTCGAAGTGAGACTTTCTTTCAAAAATTCTCGTGGAATCTATCTTCTTCTTCGACATTTTACTTCTTCAATGAAATTGGTATTCTTACTCGCAAAAATTCTTTATCTTTCAGCTTTGAGTTTGTTTCTTCGATTCGAATTTTTCCCGCGCAAAAAACTACCATTCCTATTCGATTTGTTTGGATTTAAGTGAGACTTTCTTTCAAAAATTCTCGTGGAATCTATCTTCTTCTTCGACATTTTACTTCTTCAATGAAATTGGTATTGTTACTCGTAAAAATTCTTTATCTTTCAGCTTTGAGTTTGTTTCTTCGATTCGAATTTTTCCCGCGCAAAAAGCTACCATTCCGATTCGATTTGTTCAGATTTCGAAGTGAAACTTTCTTTCAAAAATTCTCGTGGAATCTATCTTCTTCTTCGACATTTTACTTCTTCAATGAAATTGGTATTCTTACTCGCAAAAATTCTTTATCTTTCAGCTTTGAGTTTGTTTCTCCGATTCAAATTTTTCCCGCGCAAAAAGCTACCATTCCCATTCGATTTGTTTGGATTTAAGTGACAAGTTCTTTCAAGAATTCTCGTGGAATCAATCTTCTTCTTCGACATTCTATACCTTCAACGAAATTGACATTCTTACTCACAAAAATTTCTTATCTACCAGCTTTGACTTTGTTTCTTCGATTTAAATTTTTCCCGCGCAAAAAACTACCATTACGCTGCATTACCATACCCATTCAATTTGTTCGGATTTAAGTGACACGTTCTATCAAGAATTCTCGTAGAATCAATCTTCTTCTTCAACATTCTACACCTTCAACGAAATAGACATTCTTACTCGCAAAAATTTCCTATCTTCCAGCTTCGACTTCGTTTCTTCGATTCGAATTTTCCCGCGCAAAAAGCTACCATCCCGATTCGATCCGTTCGTATTCCAAAACGACAAGTTCTTTCAACAATTCCCTCACGATCAATCTTCTTCTTCTTCAACTCTCTACTCCTTCAAAAACTAAACATTCCCTCTCAAAAAAATTCCTCATCCTCCACCTTCCACTTCCTTTCATCGTTTCAAATTTTTCCCGCGCAAAAAGTTACTCGCTTCATAACCGTTCCGATTCGTTCGCATTTCGTAGTTACACGCCTCACGGGGAATTATCACGGAATTAATGTTTCGCGATGGTTTTACTCCTCGCACGAAATCGTCGACATTCCGCCTCGACTCGACTCAACTCGACGCGACGCGACTCGACGCTCTCTCCGTTATTCGACGCTCGTTCGCGGAGTCGCTCGGAGCACGGTCAATTAGAGCTCGAACGACGAGTGATTCGTCGAGAAATATTTCGGGCCGAGGGTGGCTGCGGAGCGGAGAGACGAGAGAAAAAGAGAAACGGGAATAAAGAAGGACGAAGGGGACTCTCTCTCCCACACACACACTCACACACACACACACACACACTCTCTCTTTCTCTCTATCTATCTCCCTCTTTGTCTCTCTGTCGGGTGTCTCCTTACCGATCCGAGAACTTCTCGAGGACGTCGCCGGGGGACTTATAAATCGCTTCCAGGTTTCGACGCCCGCTCTCCACGGGGACGGCTGTCACGCGTTATCCTAACGACGTTTAACTAATCACGCCCGGGGAAAAATATATATCCGCGATGGGAAGCTGGCGCCTCGAGCCACTCTATCACCGTGACCGGGGCCCGGATGCTTAATTTGTATCAAAACATGTCAAACCGTCCCGCCACGCGAACGAGTTATACGTTTAAACGCAGACACGATCGACCGTGGTCCTATTCGCGCAACGTGCCCCGCATGTGCGCGACCATAACGTCTCTGCGTCCACCCCCCGAACCGAGAACGACTTCCAC